>NC_053035.3:423888897-426388897 GCF_002575655.3 Aegilops tauschii subsp. strangulata | reverse complement strand
CCACGCTTCCGGTCCTCCGAGGTCCCTCAACATCGCGGATGTGCAGCAACCCATCACGCATCTCAATGGTTTGAGGGTGTTGCAGCACCTCCGCGAGGTAGGGATTGATGACTATCTGTGTCAAAACCGGCGGATCTCGGGTAGGGGGTCCC
This sequence comes from Aegilops tauschii subsp. strangulata, assembly GCF_002575655.3. Taxonomy (NCBI): domain Eukaryota; kingdom Viridiplantae; phylum Streptophyta; class Magnoliopsida; order Poales; family Poaceae; genus Aegilops; species Aegilops tauschii. The sequence goes on along the minus strand of NC_053035.3, from coordinate 426,388,745 downwards.
GAACTGTGCGTCTAAGGCGGATGGTAACAGGAGGCGGGGGACACAATGTTTACCCAGGTTCGGGCCCTCTCGATGGAGGTAATACCCTACTTCCTGCTTGATTGATCTTGATGATATGAGTATTACAAGAGTTGATCTACCACGAGATCGTAGAGGCTAAACCCTAGAAGCTAGCCTATGATTATGATTGTTCTAGTCCTACGGACTAAACCCTCCGATTTATATAGACACCGGAGGGGGCTAGGGTTACACAGAGTCGGTTACAAGGGAGGAGATCTACATATCCAAACTGCCAAGCTTGCCTTCCACGCAAAGTAGAGTCCCACCTAGACATGGGACGAAGTCTTCAATCTTGTATCTTCATAATCCAACAGTCCAGCCAAAGGATATAGTCCGGCTGTCCGAGGACCCCCTAATCCAGGGCTCCCTCAGTAGCCCCTGAACCAGGCTTCAATGATGATGAGTCCGGCGCACAGATAGTCTTCGGCATTGCAAGGCGGGTTCTTCCTCCGAATACTCCATAGAAGATTTTGAACACAAGGATAGTGTCTGGCTCTGCAAAAGAAATTCCACATACCACCATAGAGAGCATAATATTTCCACAAATCTAATCTGCTGACAACTTTTCATAACGTGACATCACGCCACGGCCCGGTCATTATTCGAACCATTTTTCTCAACCAGCTACTGCGCATATTGCGAGGCGGTTTTCCTGGCACGTCTTGTCGAAGCAGAGATCGTGTCCCCTTATCACGGGATTCTCATCAGTACGGGTGTGGGTAACCCAATCGTGCCATTAATTACAGCGCTTGGGGGATAAGCGAGATTTACCAGGCAAGTGGGGAGGCGCTACTGCCTTTATAAGGGGATATGAACTCCCTTTTGCACCCACGCTTTCTTCTTCCTCATCCATTCCCCTTCGCTCAAGCTCCAACGGCCGAGCATTCATCTTCTCCGCCCACAAAGGCCTTCCAAAAATGTCCGGATCCGGAGCGGGAGGCAAGTGGATGGCCTCTACCGTCCGGGAGAAGGATATCAAAAAGCTCCGGGAGGCCGGGTACCTGGCCATGAAAATCAGCCACCGTCTCCCGATGGCAGGACAGATCGTCCCTACTCCAGAACCCCACGAGTGGGTTGTATTCCTTCCTCATTTTGTCCGCGGGCTAGGGTTTCCCCTCCACCCGTACGTTCGCGGCATCATGTATTATTACGGGATCGATTTTCATGATCTATCCCCCAATTCCTTCCTCAACATCTCGACATTCATCGTCGTGTGTGAGGCTTTTCTCCACATCTCGCCACACTTCGGCTTATGGTTGAAGATCTTTAATGTGAAGCCCAAGGTGGTGGGCAGCGAGCACGCCGAGTGCAGGGGCCCTATGGTGAGCAGGATGCCCAACGTCACATGGCTGACAGGTACTTTTAATGATTCCGTCAAAGAGTGGCAGCAGCCGTGGTTTTACATCACTGAGCCGCGCGACACGGGATGGGCCGCTGCTCCTGAGTTCCGATCCGGAGCCCCTCCGCGACTTACGTCCTGCCTAAAAAGGGCATGAACTGGTCTTCGTACGATGAACTGTCGGTGCTTCAGACGCGCGTTAAGGATATGGAAGACAAGAACATCGAACTCGTCAATGTAGTCCAGGTGATGTTAGTTCGCCGAATCTTGCCTTGTCAACACCGGACTTGCAATTTGTGGGAATTCGATCCGCCCAAGCATCAGACGCTGCGAGAGCTTTTTGGCTCCTCGCACAAAGACATCTGGAAGGTGCTATTCATGTCCGGCAAATCATGGACGGATTCGGCCGAGGACCGAGGGTACCAACTCTCCCGCCCTGCAAGCTCGGTAAGTTATTTTACGTTTTATCCGCATAACTCAAAGGAAATGCTTAGTGTGTTTTCCTCAACTCCCCTAGGGCTGGACAAAGAAGGCTTAGTGGATCCACTGTCCGGCCCCGCTGCCTGAAGGACCGGCCAACCCACTTCTATCGAAGATGCTGGCCCCGGCGCCATATAAGGCGCCGAAGAAGAAGGCCGAGAAGGAGGCCAAAAAGACCCGGGGTGGCGTTCGTCACCGCGGCACTTCAGACACAATATCCGAAGGTTCCAATGCCCGTTCTGCCTCCGAAGAGGACGACGAGGAGGAGGAAGACGAATCCCCAGCGGGGGGAGGAAAGAAGAGGGCGGCCTCCATGCACTTGGAGGCCGAGTCGCCTAAAAGGGGAAAAGCTCTTCTTCTGGAAGAGTCCACTGTCAGTGCCGACAACAGCCCGGCGTGGGATCCCAGGGCCCAGCCCCTGGTGAACTCATGAGTATAAAATCCGAACACATTTATGCGTCCAGTCTCATCATGGCGTAATATTTTGACCTGAGCCATATTTTTTGTAGTCCGGCGAGGTCCCGCACCAAACAATCCTCATCAGAGGATTTGCTGAGCTCGGATGCTATGGAGAGCGGGACGCCCCCGAAGGCCCCTTCCCTGAAACATGTGGATAACACCGAGGCTTCGTCCCAGAAGGACCCTGGCCAAGGAGGGGAGGAAGAGGTAGTGAAAGCGGCGCCTGGAGGTCAAACTTCAGGGGCCCGAGATATGGGGGAAACGATTCCCATGGGAGTCATCGGCGGGAGCCATCTTGAATTCGGCTCCCAGCCGGACGCAATTCCGGAGACCAATACTGCTCCAGAATCAAGCAGGCGGCCTCCCTCGGATGGTGGGGGCGTGCCTGTTCCACCGGCAATCTCTGTCCAACCAGAGGTGCCAGATGCTTTGTTGGCGGCACTGAAGAGCGCCTCCATCGTCGACGAACACCATGCCCTTATGGGTGCGGTGATTGAGAAGATTCAGTCTGCTGAGAGTGGACTGAATGAAGCCTGCATCAGCCTTATAAGAGGCTTTGAGGTATGTTTTATGAGGTTTCGAAGAATGTCATGGTATGGATAGTAGCCCCTGATACACTGTTCGGTGAAAAAAAAGGAACCGGATAGCGGATCAAATTTATGTTCGCAGGAAGACTCATTTGATGACATCTATCTCTATTTTATAAGCAGGCATCTGCAGCGGCTGCTGCCTCTCATACTGCGGAGGTCTCCGGACTGAATCAAAGTCTGGAGCGGGCCGAAGAAGAACTTGGCCAGTTGAAAATGCAGTTGGGAGATAAACAAGGTATGCGCAAGTCTTGTTCGCGTCTACTGTGAATGAATTTTCAATAGGATAAAATATGTTTCATGATTTGCGCTAGGGATGATGACCGAAGTTGAGGCTCTGAAGAAAGCTGTGGCCGAAGCCGAGAAAAAGGAAGCTATAGAGCAGGCTCTTCATGAGAAGCACGAGGCTAGGGTTATTGAAGCTGAGCAGGAGCTTCAAGAGGCCGTGAAGAAATGTGAGACCTTGGAGCGGAGTTTAACGGAGAAAGAATCGGAACTCACCAAGGCTCATCAGGCCACGAGCGATGCCCAGGGGGGAACCCAAAGCGCCCTGCAGGGGATCCAAGAGGCGAGGAAGATCGCGGCGGGCAAGGCTTTTTCCATGTAAAGCAAGTATTTGAGGAGAAAATTATGTTTCTAATATTGAATTCGGATTTCTCCAGGGGTATTTGCGGAGCTGCCCCGCAGTATATTGGATGCCGCCCGATTCTACCGAGCCGAAGAAAGGAACACTGCGGATAAGCTCTTCTGGTCGCAGTATCTGGCACCGAATTATCCAGTGCCATTTGCCGATCAACTGAAATAGCTGATCAAACTGCATAAGGCGGCGGAACTAGCCATGAAGGATTTGATTATCCGGCTATGGCCCGCCGAGCCGATTCCAAACAGCTACTTCAGGCTCATGAAGCGGCTTGCAAGTGCTTGCCTTCGACTTGACGTCATCAAGCGGTCGGTCTGCATAGAGGGTGCGCGAATGGCCTTCGCCTACGCAAAGGTGCACTGGGAAAGATGGATGCTGAAAAGCTGATGACCGAGGGACCGCCAGAGGGGAAGGAGCACCGCAAGCCCGAATTGTATTATGAAAGTGTCCTGAAAGGATCCTACCTTGCGGCGGAGCTATGCACCAAGGACATTATATTTCCTTGAATGCGAATCATGTTGTCCTTTGTAATGTTTGAACAAGGTCATTTATATTATTTATTGCCTATTATATAAAAGCTTATCCTCCTACGCGGCCGTTTTATATATTGATCCTGAGAATTGGCCAGTCGTCGGCTTCTGCCCCCACGTAAGAAGTACGGGGGTGTTCGGGATAAACCTGATCACTCTTTATCCCAGTTTTGGGTCCTTCGAAGGAGGTGTTCAGCACAACGAACCAGGCAATCGGACTATAGGGCTTTATCACTCTCACTTAGCCATAGGAGCTTAAGGAAGGTAGGCGCAGCCCCTGGTGTTCGGAAGACCGCACGAGGGGCTCTATAAGCACCTGATCGGAAGAAAAACCGATCCATCGCACGCTGCATTGGTTATGGCATTATGCGGGAGATATCCTTAAAGATTTTACAACCTGTCGAACAGCTGACCAGCTCTCGCCGTATCATGACAGTCAGTTTTTAGCTTTCTCTACTGAGGCGCTCGTCCGGAAGAACCGGGACACAATCGCAGTAGTTCTCCCAGTGCTACTTTAGCCGATATAGCGGAACGTAAGGTACCAAAACATGGGAGCCGGGAAAACCCAACTATTGACCCAAGACATGATTCGGAGCTGATGCATATAATGCTATAGGTTCGGGGTGCCGAACTTCCGTGAAGGTGTTCGGACTTTATTGCCGTATTATGGGGAAACGAAGCCCCTGGCATATTTGAAGGCATATCACGCTGTACGGATGCCACTTAATGAAAGAATTTTAATAAGAAATAACAGCAGATAAGCGTCATATGAATCCACATGTTGTATTTGAATAGTATGTCGATGCGTATGAGTACAAGTAATGTGATAAAAAGGAAATATGACTGTGGAACCTACTGAGACCAGGGAGGAAGAAGCTGCGCGCGGATCCAGAGTATAGTCGGATGGTCATCGCGGGGAATATAAAAGGATTCCCTTGCGCATTCGAGCTGCCTCCATATCACCCATCCTGGTCGGCGCAAAGGTGAACCTGCAAAGGAAATGTAAGAAATGTTTGTGTGCTGGAGAGCGGTTGAGCCGCTGTGTGCGGCCTGTCCTGGCCTTCGCCGGAGTGTTTAATTGAGCTCTGGACGAGCCAGGCTATCCTGCCGCGAAGTAGTTCGGAGTCCTTTGACGGTGTCCAGGAGCCTGGCCGTCGACTCGAGGTTCGGCTGCAGGGTGCTGCTCATTGCTTTTGCTGTTAAGGCAGCGGTGTACTCGTTGGTGCCGAAGGAAATTTCGGCATTGCCGTTAACCGTGATGACGCCACGTGGACCGGGCATCTTGAGCTTACGGTAGGCGTAATGTGGGACCACGTTGAATCGAGCGAACGCAGTTCGTCCGAGCAGTGCCTGATAATCACTGCGGAAAGGGACGATTTCGAAGATCAATTCTTTGGTACGATAATTGTCTGGTGATCCGAAGACTACCTCAAGGGTGATGGAGCCTGTACAAATGGCATCCACGCCTGGTATAATACCTCTAAAGGTGGTTTTAGTGGGTTTGATCACCGAATGATCAATGCCCAACTTGCGCACCGTGTCCGGGTAAAGCAGGTTTAGACTGCTACCTCCGTCCATAAGGACTCGTGTGAGGTGGAACCCGTCGATTATTGGGTCTAGGACTAGTGCGGCTGGATTGCCCTGATTGGTGTTAACCGGATGATCCATGCGGTTGAAGGTGATCGGCTTGAGTTTATATTGTGGGACGACTGGTTCCGTTAAGTCGATGTCCCTGAGGGTGCTCATCCGTTCCCGGCTGGGGATATGGGTAGCGTTTATCACGTTCACCGTTTTGATTTGCGGGGGAAATTTCTTTTGCCCTCCTATGTTCGGTCATCTGGGCTCCTCTTCGCCATCATCGCTTTGGGACCCCTTCTCCTTGTTTTCGGCACCTGACCTGCCGGCTTGTTTGAAGACCCAGCATTCTCTGTTGGTATGATTGGCTGGTGTTCCTGGGGTGCCATGAATTTGGCATGGACGGTCAAGTATGCGGTCCAGACTGGACGGGCCCGAATTGTTATTTTTGAATGGCTTTTTCCGCTGACCGGACTTAGAGCCACTGAATCCGGCATTGACTGTCGTGTCTTCGGCGTTATCATCATTTTTGCGACGCTTGTGTTTGTTGCGTCGGGGTTTGCCGTTGTTATCTCTGGCTTCAGATTTGCCAGGGTTGCTTGATGTGTTGTTGCTACGGGCCAACCCGCCATCCTCGCCCGCGCAAAAACGGGTCATGAGTGTCGTGAGGGCTGCCATGGGTCTTGGCTTCTCTTGGCCGAGGTGTCGGGCAAGCCACTCGTCACGAATGTTATGTTTAAAGGCTGCTAGGGCTTCGGTATCTGGACAGTCGACAATTTGGTTCTTTTTAGTTAGGAACCGAGTCCAGAATTTCCTGGCTGACTCTCCGGGCTGTTGTGTTATGTGACTTAAATCGTCAGCATCCGGTGGTCGCACATAAGTGCCCTGGAAGTTATCCAGGAATGCGTCTGCCAGGTTCTCCCAACTTCCAATGGAGTTTGCCGGCAGGCTGTTCAGCCAATGCCGAGCCGGCCCTTTGAGTTTTAGCGGGAGATACTTGATGGCGTGTAGATCATCCCCGCGGGCCATGTGAATGTGGAGGAAGAAATCCTCTATCCATACCGCGGGGTCTGTAGTACCATCATATGATTCAATGTTTACGGGTTTAAACCCTTCTAGAAATTCATGATCCATTACTTCATCAGTGAAGCATAGGGGGTGTGCGGCGCCTCTGTGCCGGGCTATATCACGACGCAGTTCATACGAGTCTTGTCTGCTGTGTTCGGCCTGGCCGGATTTGCTTTTAGTATATCCGGCGTGACGGTTGTCGTCACGCGTTGGGGCGCGCCCCCGTGATCCGTAGATCGATCTTGCATGTCCTGCTTTGTTTTCCAATACGTCTCACAGGTCCTTCGTGTTACCCAGGCCTTAGTATTTTTGTTTGACTGGCGGCGGGGTGCGGGATGGACTTCGGCCTGATACGCCGCTTTGTCTCGGCCACGGGGTGGCCGGTCAGCCGCATCATATGCTGGAAGCGTAGGCTTTAATGCTTTCTCCTCGAGTTGGGGTAGCAACCTGCGCTTTGGGTAATTTTTGGTTGGGCGCTCGAGTTCGTATTCCTCGGCCGCTAGGACCTCAGTCCATCTATCCGCTAGCAGATCTTGGTCAGCTTGAAGCTGCTGTTGCTTTTTCTTCAGGCTATTTGCTGTGGCTATAAGCCGGTGCTAGAAGCGCTCCTGTTCGATGGGATCCTCAGGCACGATAAATTGTTCATCGCCGAGGCTCACCTCGTCTTCGGAGAGAGGCATGTAATTGTCATCCTCTGATTCTCCGTCTGCTACCTGTTCCTTAGGGCTAGCTTGCCCATCCTCCCGCGCGAGGTCTGGCTGGAGGGGATTGTCTTTGTCTTCGGCGCTATCTGCAGTGTTATTGTTTCTTGTGCCGGTATCGCTGCTTTTGCTATGGCGGGGCTTAGAACGGCGCTGCTGACGCCGGTGTTTGGGTTGCTCTTCGGAGGGATTATCCTCCGTTGCCTTGTCGCCATCGCCTTCTTTGGGGATGTCCACTATGTATATATCATATGATGAGGTGGCAGTCAAGCGCCCTGTGGGCGGTAGTTCCTGTTCGTCTCCTGCATTGTCGTCCATACTGTCGATGTCATCGGAGCCGAAATCGAGCATGTCGGTTAAGTCGTCGACAGTGGCTATTAAGTGGGTGGTGGGTGGGGAACGAATTTCTTCGTCGTCCGCTTCCCACTCGAGCCGGACATAGTTCGGCCAAGGGTCTCTAGACAAGGAGAGAGACTTTAATGAATTTAGCACGTCGCTAGGGGCGAGTGCTGAAAGATGTCCGCGGAGGAAAACTCCATGATCGGAGCCCGTGGCCGGGGACGAATCCAAGAGTCCGCCGACACAGGTCTCATGGGAGGTGAAGTCAGTATTCGGCTCTATAGCCACTGAGTGTGCGGCCTCCGAGGCGGGGTCCATCCACCCGTCCTCGGACGGCGCACTCTGCTTCGGATTTAGGGCCGGAGTAGCCACGGGTGTGATCTCCTGAACACCGTCTGACGGCAGAGGTAGGCCATGCTCGACGTGACCGTGCGGTGCACCTGACATAGGCTTGAATCCGTCAAAGATCGTGTCTCCGCGGATATCGGCCGTATAGTTTAAATTTCCAAACCTGACCTCACGGCCAGGGGCGTAACTCTCGATCGGCTCCAGATGGCCAAGCGAGTTGGCCCGTAGTACGAAGCCGCCGAATACGAAGATCTGTCCGGGGAGAAAACCTCACCATGGATTGCATCATTGTCGATGATCGAAGGAGCCATCAAGACTTATGGTGACGGCACAGTGGAACTCTCAATGAAAGCACCAATGTCGGTGTCAAAACCGGCGGATCTCGGGTAGGGGGTCCCGAACTGTCCGTCTAAGGCGGATGGTAACAGGAGGCGGGGGACACAATGTTTACCCAGGTTCGGGCCCTCTCGATGGAGGTAATACCCTACTTCCTGCTTGATTGATCTTGATGATATGAGTATTACAAGAGTTGATCTACCACGAGATCGTAGAGGCTAAACCCTAGAAGCTAGCCTATGATTATGATTGTTCTTGTCCTACGGACTAAACCCTCCGGTTTATATAGACACCGGAGGGGCCTAGGGTTACACAGAGTCGGTTACAAGGGAGGAGATCTACATATCCGAACTGCCAAGCTTGCCTTCCACGCAAAGGAGAGTCCCACCCGGACACGGGACGAAGTCTTCAATCTTGTATCTTTATAGTCCAACAGTCCGGCCAAGGGATATAGTCCGGCTGTCCGAGGACCCCCTAATCCAGGACTCCCTCAATGACCTTCTCGAAGAACTTGTCCTTGGGGGCGCTTGGAGACATCAAAACCTTCGGGAGATTATATAATGAATTTTACCGACCAAAATACGTATCGTGCAAGAAAACGGAGTCCGGAGAGCGCACGAGGTGCCCACGAGGTAGGGGGCGCACCCTCCACCCTCGTGGAGGCCTCGTGTCCTTCCCGGACTGCTTCTTATTTTTCTATTTTTCTAAACATTCCAAAACGGAGAAAATTTGCCATTAGAACTATTTTGGAGTCGGTTTGCTTACCGTACCACATACCTATTCCTTTTCGGAGTCTGAAACGTTCTGGAAAGTGTCCCTTATGTATTCCTCCGGGGTTACGGTTTCAATAACATTGGTTTCAACATTTATAGGGTTACCTGAGATATAGTGTTTGATTCTTTGACCGTTCACCACCTTCAGATTTGTGCCTTTGAAGTTGTTGATTTTTATGGCACCGGAACGATAGACCTCCTCGATAATGTAAGGACCTTCCCATTTAGAGAGAAGTTTTCCTGCAAAAAATCTTAAACGAGAGTTGTATAGCAATACGTAATCACCTACATTAAACTCACACTTTTGTATTCTTTTGTCATGCCATCTTTTAACTTTTTATTTAAACAATTTGGCATTCTCATAGGCTTGGGTTCTCCATTCATCAAGTGAGCTAATGTCAAATAACCTCTTCTCACCGGCAAGTTTAAAGTCATAATTGAGCTCTTTAATAGCCCAATATGCCTTATGTTCTAGTTCGAGAGGTAAGGGACATGCTTTTCCATAAACCATTTTATACGGAGACATACCCATAGGATTTTTATATGCAGTTCTATAGGCCCATAATGCATCATCAAGTTTCTTGGACCAAATTCTTCCTAGATCTATTAACAGTCTTTTGCAAAATTAATTTGAGTTCTCTATTACTCAATTCTACTTGACCACTAGACTGTGGGTGATATGGAGATGCAATTCTATGATTAACATCATACTTAGCAAGCATTTTACGAAAGGCCCCATGAATAAAATGTGAACCACCATCAGTCATTAAATATCTAGGGTCTCCAAACCTCGGAAAAATAACTTCTTTAAGCATCTTAATAGAGGTGTTATGATCAGCACTACTAGTTGGAATAGCTTCTACCCACTTATAACGTAATCAACAGCAACTAAAATATGAGTATACCCATTAGAGGCAGGAAACGGTCCCATATAATCAAAGCCCCAAATATCAAATGGTTCAATAACAAGTGGATAATTCATAGGCATTTCTTGACGTCTACTAATATTACCAATTCTTTGACATTCATCACCAGATAAGACAAACTTACGGGCATCCTTGAAGAGAGTAGGCCAATAAAAACCGGATTGCAATACATTATGTGCAGTTCTATCTCCAGCGTGGTGTCCTCCATAAGCCTCGGAGTGACACTTGCGTAGGATATGTTCCTGTTCATGCTCAGGTACACAACGTCTAATAACACCATCTACTCCTTCTTTATAAATATGTGGGTCATCCCAGAAGTAATGTCTCAAATCATAGAAAAACTTTTTCTTTTGCTGGTATGTGAAACTAGGTGGTATAAATTTAGCAACAATGTAATTAGCATAATCAGCATACCATGGAGCAGTGCGAGAAGCATTTATGACATTTAATTGTTCATCAGGAAAGCTATCATCAATAGGTAGTGGGTCATCAAGAACATTCTCTAACCTAGACAAGTTGTCTGCAACGGGGTTCTCAGCTCCCTTTCTATCAATAATGCAAATCAAATTCGTGTAGCAAGAGAACCCATCTAATAAGTCTAGGTTTAGCATCTTTCTTTTCCATAAGGTATTTAATAGCAGCATGATCAGTGTGAATAGTTACTTTAGAATCAACAATATAAGGTCTGAACTTATCATAATCAAATACAACTGCTAAGAATTCTTTTTCAGTAGTAGCATAATTTCTCTGGGCATTGTCTAGAGTTTTACTAGCATATTGAATAACATTTAATTTCTTATCAACTCTTTGCCCTAGAACAGCACCTACAGCATAATCACTAGCATCACACATGATTTCAAAGGGTAAATTCCAATCAGGTGGCTGAACAATAGGTGCAGAAATCAATGCTTTCTTAAGTATTTCAAATGGTTCTACACAATCATCATCAAAGACAAATGGTATATCTTTTTGTAATAGATTAGTCAGAGGCTGAGAAATTTTGGAGAAGTCCTTAATGAACCTCCTGTAAAAACCGGCATGACCAAGGAAACTTCTTATACCTTTGATGTCCTTGGGATATGGCATCTTTTCAATAGCATCAACCTTGGCTTTATCAACTTCAATACCTCTTTCAGAAATTTTATGCCCCAAAACAATGCCTTCATTAACCATAAAGTGGCACTTCTCCCAATTCAAGACAAGATTAGTTTCTTCACATCTCTGCAAAACTCGATCAAGGTTGCTCAAGCAATCATCAAAAGAGGATCCATAAACGTAGAAATCGTCCATGAAAACCTCGCAAATCTTTTCACAAAAATCAGAGAATATAGCCATCATGCATCTTTCAAAGGTAGCAGGTGCATTACATAAACCAAAAGGCATACGTCTATAAGCAAAAGTACCGAAAGGGCAGGTAAATGTGGTCTTAGCTTGATCATCGGCTGACACAGGTATTTGAGAGAAACCAGAATAACCATCTAGAAAGCAAAAATGTGTATGTTTGGATAATCTTTCTAGCATTTTATCAATAAAAGGTAAGGGGTAATGATATTTTTTAGTAGCTTTATTTAATTTTCGAAAATCAATTACCATCCTATAACCTGTAATAATTCTTTGTGGAATCAATTCATCTTTATCATTAGGAACGACAGTAATACCTACCTTCTTAGGGACACAATGGACAGAACTTACCCACTGACTATCAGCAACGGGATAAATTATACCTGCCTCAAGGAGCTTTAGTATTTCCTTTCTTACCACTTCTTTCATTTTAGGATTCAGCCGTCGTTGATGATCAATAACTGGTTTGGCATCTTTCTCCAAATTTATTTTGTGTTGGCATAGAGTGGGACTAATGCCCTTAAGATCATCAAGAGTATATCCAATAGCAACACGGTGCTTCTTCAGAGTTTTCAATATTTTTTCTTCCTCCTTCTCTGAAAGGTTAGCACTAATAATAACAGGATATATCTTCTTTTCATCAAGATAAGCATATTTAAGAGTATCAGGTAATGGTTTAAGCTCAAACACGGGATCACCCTTGGGTGGAGGAGGATCCCCTAGGATTTCAATAGGCAAGTTGTGTTTCAGAATAGGTCCTTGTTTAAAGAACACTTCATCTATTTCCCTTCTTTCATTCATAAACATATCATTTTCATGGTCTAGCAAATATTGTTCTAAAGGATCACTAGGAGGTACGGCAATAGAAGCAAGACCAATAATTTCATCTTTACTAGGCAATTCCTCTTCACGGTGTTGTCTACGAAATCTAGAAAAATTAAACTCATCAGACATATCACCTAAACCAATAGTAACAACATCCTTTTCGCAATCTATCTTAGCATTAACAGTGTTCAAGAAGGGTCTAGCAAATATAATGGGACAAAAGCTATCTTGTGGGGAACCAAGAACGAGAAAATCAGCAGGATATTTAGTTTTCCCACACAAGACTTCAACATCTCTAACAATTCCAATTGGTGATATAGTATCTCTATTGGCAAGCTTAATTGTAACGTCAATATCTTCTAACTCAGTAGGTGCAATATCATGCATAATTTCTTTGTATAAGTCAATAGGTATTGCACTAGCACAAGCACCCATATCACATAAGCCATGATAACAATGATCTCCTATTTTAACAGAAATAACAAGCATGCCTACCACAGGTCTATGTTTATCCTTAGCACAAGGTTTGGAAATTCTAGCAGTTTCATTACAGAAATGAATAACATGCCCATCAATATTATCAGACAAGAGATCTTTAACAATAGCAATATTAGGTTCAACTTTAACTTGCTCAGGAGGTATATAAGTTCTAACATTGCTTTTATGAACCACAGTTGAAGCTTTAGCATGATCCTTTATTCTAACAGGGAAAGGTGGTTTCTCAACATAGGCAGTAGGAACAATAGGATCATTATAAGTGATAGTCTTTTCTTCAACTTTAATAGGTGCAGATACTTTTACTTCTATGGGAGGATGATATTTAAACCACTTCTCCTTAGGGAGATCAACATGAGTAGCAAAAGATTCACAAAAAGAAGCTACTATCTGTAAGTCAAGTCCATATTTAGTGCTAAATTTACGGAAAACATCGGTATCCATAAAAGATTTAACACAATCAAACTTAGGTGTCATACCTGACTCCTTACCTTCGTCGAGATCCCAATCTTCAGAGTTGCGTTTAATTCTTTCCAATAAATCCCATTTGAATTCAATAGTCTTCATCATAAAAGAGCCAGCACAAGAAGTATCGAGCATGGTGCGATTGTTGTCAGAAAGCCGAGCATAAATTTTTTGAATAATCATTTCTCTTGAGAGCTCATGATTGGGGCATGAATATAACATAGACTTAAGCCTCCCCAAGCTTGAGCGATGCTTTCTCCTTCGCGAGGCCAAAAATTATATATATATAATTACGATCACGATGAACAAGATGCATAGGATAAAACTTCCAATTTCAATCGCTTGTAGTTCCATTTCAGCACACTATATAAATTTTTCCTTACCAAATTCCACAAGTATGGGGGATCTATCATAGTCCTTTCGATAAGTAAGAGTGTCGAACCTAATGAGGAGCAGAAGGAAATGATAAGCGGTTTCAGCAAGGTATTATCTGCAAGCACTAAAATTATAGGTAACAGATAGTTTTGTGATAGGATAATTTGTAATGAGCAACAAGTAACAAAAGTAAATAAAGTGCAGCAAGGTGGCCCAATCCTTTTTGTAGCAAAGGACAAGCCTAGACAAACTCTTATATAGACAAAAGCTCTCCCGAGGACACATGGGAATTATCGTCAAGCTAGTTTTCATCACGTTCATATGATTCGCGTTCGGTACTTTGATAATTTGATATGTGGGTGGACCGGTGCTTGGGTGCTGTCCTTACTTGGACAAGCATCCCACTTATGATTAACTCCTATTGCAAGCATCCGCAACTACAAAAGAAGTATTAAGGTAAACCTAACCATAGCATGAAACATATGGATCCAAATCAGCCCCTTACGAAGCAACGCATAAACTAGGGTTTAAGCTTCTGTCACTCTAGCAACCCATCATCTACTTATTACTTCCCAATGCCTTCCTCTAGGCCCAAATAATGGTGAAGTGTCATGTAGTCGACGTTCACATAACACCACTAGAGGAGAGACAACATACATCTCATCAAAATATCGAATGAATACCAAATTCACATGACTACTAATAGCAAGACTTCTCCCATGTCCTCAGGAACAAACGTAACTACTCACAAAGCATATTCATGTTCATAATCAGAGGAGTATTAATATGCATAAAGGATCTGAACATATGATCTTCCACCAAATAAACCAACTAGCATCAACTACAAGGAGTAATCAACACTACTAGCAACCTACAGGTACCTATCCTGGGCTTAGAGACAAGAATTGGATACAAGAGATGAACTAGGGTTTGAGAGGAGATGGTGATGGTGAAGATGTTGATGGAGATTGGCCCCCTCCCAATGAGAGGAGCGTTGGTGATGACGATGGCGATGATTTCCCCCTCCCGGAGGGAAGTGTCCCCGGCAGAACAGCTCCGCCAGAGCCCTAGATTGGTTCCGCCAAGGTTCCGCCTCGTGGCGGCGGAGTCTCGTCCCGAAAGCTTGCTTATTATTTTTCTTCGGACGAAAGACTTCATATAGCAGAAGATGGGCACCGGAGGACCAACAGGGGGCCCACGAAGCAGGGGGCGCGCCCAGGGGTAGGGCGCGCCCCCACCCTCATGGCCAGGGTGTGGGCCCCCTCTGGTATTTCTTCCGCTCAGTATTTTTTATTATTTCCAAAAACAACTTTTCTGGAGTTTTCGGATTTTTGGAGTTGTGCAGAATAGGTCTCTAATATTTGCTCCTTTTCCAGCCCAGAATTCTAGCTGCCGGCATTCTCCCTCCTTATGTAAACCTTGTAAAATAAGAGAGAATAGGCATAAGTATTGTGACATAATGTGTAATAACGGCCCATAATGCAATAAATATCGATATAAAAGCATGATGCAAAATGGACGTATCAACTTCTTCATTTTCTTCAGGCGCACCACTAGTGGATGCCCTGGCAACTTCTTCAGCGGCTGGAATGCCGTCATCAGCCCTGGAACTCACATTTTCTTCAGCAGCCTGATTTTCATTAGCGTTGCTGGCATGCTCTTCAGTCGGTTGAGCAGATGCTTCGGCTTGAGGATTTTCTTGTTGCGTTGGAGCTGCAACATTTGACGTGAACTTCTCAGTCAACTTCACAAACCTGACTTTGGCTCCAAGCAAGTCAGCTCTGTATACGCCAAATTCATCACTGAGGTTTTTGATCTCAGACTGAATGTTGACAAGTTCTTCAGTTGTCATTGAGACAACGTTTTTCTTCAGGAAGTGCTCCTTCTTGTACTGCGCTTTCTTGATCTGCCTGGCCTTTTCAAATTTCCATTTTTCTTCTTGGATGAAGGCAGTCAGCATATGACTTTGGCCAGGAGTCATCTTGAAATCAGGCATAGGAGTGTTGGGGTCCGTGTGCCAGAGATCAATGTAATCGAGGATCAACTTGGGATCCAAAAGAAGAGGCACATTTGTGCCCTTGGCTCTTGCGGCCCTGAGCTGCCTGTCTCTGATGATTTCGGCAAGTTCATCATCATCAGACGGCACTTGGAAGGCGACCTGCTTCTTATGAGGACTTGGGCGAAGCCTCATCCAGTAGTGGCCTTTGTCTTCAGCAGAGAGGGTCCAGTTGAAGAATTTGGTGCAGTCGAGGAACTAGCAGAAGCTCCTGAGGCAATAGAGATGCCTGTCGTCCTTTGGCACATGGCGAGATGCACAGGTGCAGAGGATTTGGTCAGAGCAGCTGAGGACTTTGGCGGAGGAGCTGAGGACTTTGGAGGAGCGTGAGCAGCATGAGGAGTTGGCCGTGAGGGCTTTGAAGATTTTGGCCGTGAGGGCATTGCTGAGGAACTTGGCCGTGAGGGCATTGAAGATGAAGCACTTGGCTTATGCGCAGGCTTCTTTGGCATGGCCTTCTTCGGCTTGCTAGCAGAGGCCTCAGCAATGGCAGCAGCAGCAGAGTCTTCGTTGAATTTCTTCACTGCTTCTCTTGCTTGTCTGACCAACTTGGCATGGCACTTGGCCCATCCATCAGGATAATCCTCACCGCGCTTGAGGCTGGTGGGATATGCTTCTTGGCCAGGTGCCAATGGAGGTCTTGGGCATGGAGGATTGAGTGCGAATTTCTTCATGTACTTGGGAGTTACATACCTGTACCCACTCCACTCTCTTGCCCATCTCCTCTCTATCCTCTAGATGCGCACCTTGCACTGATTTTTGTCCTCTTTTCCAAACTTGGCCTCATGAGGAGTGCAGTAATCCTTATATATGTCATCAGGGATCTCAAAAGTAGTATTAACCTCAGGCCTCTTTCCTCCCTTTTGTGGCTTCTTTCCATCAGCCATTTTCTTCAGATGAGGAATTTGAACAATGGAATTCTCTGAAGATGTATGCAACTTTTCTTTGAGGAATGCTACAAATGAGTTAAGTTGATGAGAACCTAGTGATTCAGCAGCGGACATGAGTACCTGTGAACAGAGTATATTTGTGAGGAATTTGGAGAGGTCATATGCATTCTTAGAAGGTTTTGTAAAAAGAACAAGTTTGAGGAATTTGACCAGATGAGTCTTGAAGAATTTCACTAAGCGTTCTTTGTCTTAGGTTCCAGAGTTGTACAGATCAGAAATCCACACAATTGAGGAATCTTGAAGAAAAATACAGCTTAGAGAAATGAATCAAGAACAGATGACATGTGAGGTGTTTTGTTGTGTGAGGATTTGAAGAGAAACGCCTTTGAAGATTTTGTAGAAAACTTTTGAATCAAAGAGGGCAGTAAAAGTAACTTTTAATTACCCTGGACGAAGAACACGATGAACTGGGAAGTGTAGATGTGAAGTTCGTCAGTTCAAATCTTCCACGCCTTAACTTGGCTGAGGAAGACAGCTACGGCGGCGGCGGAGTGAAGAAATCCGCAGTCGGCGCGAGTACGACGGCGATGAGGTCGAGGAAGTGAAGCTCTTCCTCACCGGCGACGATGAAGGAGCAGCGGCGCTAGGGTTTGAGAAGCTCGAGCTGGAGTGAGGTCGAGCGGAGTAAAAGCAGAAGTGAAGACGGGGAGGGGTATTTATAGCCACGGTGAAAAACTGTTCGCCCGAAGAATTTGGACGAACGTGCCCCTGACCCTTCTCATTCGCTTGACATGTGTCACCCACGTACTGAGAAGTGGAGATCGTGTGAGATCGTGGGTGAATAGATAAGTGTTATCGTGGGATGCGAAACGGTTTGAGCGGCAAAACCGAAAAATTTGGATAAGATAAGTTTTATCGTTGCGTTCGCGAATTCTTCAGCTGACAAGGACACAGTGAAGATTTTGAACGAGTTTCAAATAGAACGCACATGAAGAATTTGTGAATAGAATGGGTTGAGTTAAGCATAGAGGGGGAAGGGTCCGATCACATTCACTTAGCAGAAAAAGCAGCTTGAAGAATTAGCAATAAGTGAATGCTGTAGAGGACATAAACTCATATATATATATATATATATATATATATATATATATATATATATATATAGCCAATGAAGAAAAACGATGGAAAAGGTGAAGACAATGCAAAGTTGAAGAAAATGAACAACTGAGGAATTTCAAAAACTGAGGAAAAACTCAAATTGAAGATTTTCAACTTTGGTGGTGGCGTGACCCACCATATAAGAATGATGATTTCAGACACCGCGTACAATTGTCGTAGGGCTCTGAGAATAAAATTCTTCGTTAATTTCTTCACACTTAGAGAGTTATTCTTCATTGATTGAAGAAAAACATTTCTTCATGTGTTGCACATCTAAGTCATCAATTTTGCATAAGTGTTAGGATGAGTGTCCTTTTCAAAGAACATTCGAAGATTCTAAGATATTTAGCTCACACCGCAACTTGCTAAATCTCTTCTCATCCAAGGGCTTTGTGAAGATATCGGCTAGCTGTTCTTCAGTATTCACATGCTCAATAGAAATGTCACCCTTCAACACATGATCACGAAGAAAATGATGACGAATCTGAATGTGCTTTGTCTTTGAGTGCTAAACTGGGTTGTGAGCAATCTTGATGGCACTCTCATTGTCACAAGAGGCACATTCTTCACGTTGACGCCGTAGTCCTTGAGAGTTTGCTTCATCCACATCAATTGAGCACAGCAAGAACCAGCAGCAATGTACTCAGCTTCAGCAGTAGACAGTGATACGCAGTTCTATTTCTTCGAGGACCAACAGACCAAAGATCGTCCGAGGAAATGACATGTGCCAGATGTTGACTTGCGGTCCACACGATCACCAGCATAGTCATAGTCTGAATATCCAATGAGATTAAAAGCCGAGCCCTTGGGGTACCATAATCCAAGTGTTGGTGTGTGAGCTAGATATCGAAGAATATGCTTCACAGCCTTATGGTGTGATTCCTTCGGTGTATCTTGAAATCGGGCACACATGCAAACACTAAGCATTATATCTGGCCTAGATGCACATAAGTACACTAAAGAACCAATCATGGAGCGGTATACCTTTTGATCGAAGTCAATACCATTTTCATTAGTGCATAGATGGCCATTTGTGGGCATAGGAATTTTGACGCCTTTGCAATCTTGCATGCCAAATTTCCTCAGTACATCCTTGAGGTATTTCTCCTGAGATATGAATATGTCATTGCGCTGTTGACGAATTTGAAGACCTAAGAAGAATTTCAATTCTCCCATCATAGACATTTGATATTCTTCACTCATCATATAGGCAAATTCATCACTGTAACGTTGGTCAGTACAACCAAAGATAATATCATCAACATAAATTTGGCACACAAACAATTCACCATCAGAAGATTTAGTGAAAATAGTAGGGTCGAGTGAACCGGGTTTGAAGCCTTTCTTCATGAGGAATTCCTTCAGAGTATCATACCACGCCCGAGGGGCCTGCTTGAGTCCATAGAGGGCCTTATTGAGTCTGAAGACTTTGTCAGGATGCTTTGGATCTTCAAAACCTGGGGGTTGAGCAACATATACTTCTTCCTCAAGCTTACCAATGAGGAATGCACTTTTCACATCCATTTGATATAGAGTGATATCATGATGGTTAGCATAAGCAAGTAATATGCGAATAGCCTCAAGTCTAGCAACAGGTGCAAAAGTTTCATCGAAATCGATTCCTTCAACCTGTGTGTAGCCTTGAGCTACAAGCCGTTCCTTATTCCTCACCACAAGGCCATTTTCATCTTGCTTCTTGCGGTAGATCCACTTTGTGCCAATGATATTGTGCTTGCGAGGATCTGGACGTTTGACCAGTTCCCAGACGTTGTTGAGCTCGAATTGATGTAATTCTTCTTGCATAGCTTGAATCCACTCAGGCTCCATAAATGCTTCATCTACCTTAGTGGGCTCTGTGATAGAGACAAAAGCAAAGTGCCCACAAAAGTTAGACAAATGAAGCTCTTTAGTGTGTGAGAGGACCCGGTGCTTCAATGTCATCGATGATCTTCTCAATCTGCACTTCGTTTGCAACACGAGGATGAGCGGGTTGTCGTCGAGGAATTTGATCAGCATTTTCTTCAGCACCATTTTCTTCAGGTGCCTCAGCTCGACGTTCTTCACGTTCTGGAATGAATTCTTCAGCAGATTCTTTGGTCGGAATGACATCCTCAGTAGCCTTGAACTTGATTGATTCCTCAGGTGCTGGTTCATCTATCACAGAAGGTAGGTGCTCTCTTTGCGAGCCATTAGTTTCATCGAACCGCACATCTACAGTTTCAACAACCTTGTGAAGAACGTTGTTGAAGACTCTGTAGGCGTGCAAGTCCTTTCCGTAACCAAGCATAAAACCTTCATGTGCTTTCGGTGCAAATTTTGAGTTGTGATGAGGATCTCTAATCCAACATTTAGCACCGAAGACTTTGAAATAACTCACATTGGGTTTGTTGTCAGGGAGGAGTTCATAGGCAGTCTTCTTGAAGAATTTGTGAAGATAAACTCTATTGATGATGTGGCACGCAGTATCAATTGCATCAATCCAAAAATGACGAGGCGTTTTGTATTCATCAAGCATAGTGCGAGCCATCTCAGCAAGAGTCCTGTTCTTGCGCTCCCGGGCGCCATTCTGCTGAGGAGTATAAGGAGTAGATAACTCATGAGTAATACCAAGTTCATCAAGATAGTCATCAAGACCAGAGTTCTTGAACTCAGTTCCATTGTCACTTCTGATGTGCTTGATCTTCACACCGAAGTTGGTTGAAGCCCTCGAGGAAAATCGTTTGAAGACTTCCCTCACTTCGTGTTTTTAAGTGACAATATGTACCCATGTGTAACGAGAGTAATCATCAACAATAACAAAGCCATATTGAGATGCATCATTCTAAACTGCAGAATAATGATTAGGACCAAAAAGATCCATATGAAGCAATTCAAATGGTCGAGTGGCAGTCATGATTGTCTTCGCTGGATGCTTAGCCTTGGTCATCTTTCCAGCTTCATAGGCTCCGCACAAGTGATCCTTGAGGAATTTGACATTCTCAATGCCAATGACATGCTTCTTCTTCGCAAGCGTGTGTAGATTCCTCATGCCTGCATGACCAAGTCGTCGATGCCATAGCCAGCCTTCATAAGCTTTTGCAAGTAGGCACACGGCTGGTTGTGGTCCTGTAGAGAAATCAACAATATACAAGTCTCCTCTCCTAAAGCCTTCGAAGACTTTGGAATTGTTAGCTTCCATGATCACAACACAACGATACTTGCCAAAGACAACAACCATATCAAGATCACAAAGCATTGAGACAGACATGAGGTTGTATCCTAAGGACTCGACAAGCATGACTTTGTCCACGTGTCAATCCTTTGAGATCGCAACCTTACCTAGACCCAATACTTCACTTTTGCCTTTGTCAGCGAAGATGATATGCTTCAGATGCGATGGAGATAAGGGAGCATCCATCAATAGATTCTTGTCACCAGTCATGTGATTTGTACATCCACTATCGAGGACCCACTCATTGGCTTTGGGTTGATCATCCTGCAGATGAATTAGTGCAGCTTACGAACTCATATACTTCATCAGTGAAGAATATGACATCACAATTCATCAGATCAATTTCATCAACCAATAGAATAGATAAAACAGAATGAGGACGTGAGAAATGAGAATTCATTTCTTCATGATTAGCCTGCGTCCTATCAGGCACTCTCAGGTCTCCAGCAAATTCTTCAGACATTTACGCACGTCTGGAGACCCGACCCTGCATAAGAGATTAGTTCTTTTTCTTCACCACCCACATCTGAAGGGGTGGCAAAGAGTTCATCACTCTGCGAGCTCCATATGAGAAAGGTGGCATAGAAGCCAGTCTATTTTGTTTCACATAAGAGGAGTTAGGGTAAGCATATGAATAAGCAGAAAAATTCTTCGAGGACTTATGAACATAATGCTTAGATGAGTAATGCTCATATTCATAGCCCTTAGCTCTTTCCAGCGAAACATATGTGTTAGCACTATGATGATCATATGAGGACTTTGATCCTTTTGAGGAATTTGATCCACGTGAGGAATTTGGTCCGTATGAGGACTTGGATCCATATGAAGAATTGGGTCCATATGAAGAATTTGATCTAGGGTTCCTATTCTTCACTAGTGTTGTCATGAGGACATTCACCTGAATATTTTCAAGGCACCTTTTGGGAACCCAGATTTTCTTCATAGGAGAACCATTCCTGTAGTTAGTGCCAACATATCTAGCAAATACTTCACCATTCTGATTTTTGAACAGTTTATAGTTGGAGTCAAATGACTCATCAGAAGAATGAGGAGATTCACATGTAAAGCCAGATAGAATAGATGGATCTACTAGAGGTCCCTTTGCAGCAACCCATGAGGTTTTGGGGTACTACTCAGGCTTCCAATATGTACCATCAGCATTGAGTTTCCTCTCAAAGGCAATACTCTCTTTCCTAGGGTTCCTGTTGAGGATCTGCTTTTTAAGCACATCACAGAGAGTCTGATGCCCTTTGAGGCTTTTGTACATGCCTCTCATGTACAATTCCTTCAGCCCTGCATCATCAGTGATACTAGCAATGTCCTCAGATGAGGAATTAGTGACAGCAGAGACAGTTGAAGAATTTGTAGCATTAGAAGCATTTGAACATTCACGTGAAGAATTAGCAAATTCACGTTCAATGCACTTCAAGCATGGAGGAACAAATTCTTCCTGAGCAGCGCTGATTTGTTGAGCAAGTAATAAATCGCGCTCCTTCTGAAGATCTTCATAACTCACTCTTAACTTTTCAAGATCTTGCTTTCTCTGAAGAAATTCATAAGAAAGCTTTTCATGATCAGATAAGAGAGTGTTATGATGACCTTGAAGGTTATCAAACCTAGTCTGAAGTCTCTGAAGACTCTCGGCCAAAGCTTTCGACTGATCCATTTCTTCACCCAACATATCATCGCTCGTATTTAGCATGTATTGAACTTTTTCCAAAGCTCTTTGTTGTTTAGTGGCAAGGGAAGCAAGTTTAACATAGCTGGGTCCAAATTCATCACCAGATTCATCATCACTGGATTCATATAGATAGCATTCAGTTACCTTTGCATCTTTTGTCATAAGGCATGGTGTAGAAGATGATGATTCTGGTTCGAATGTCATCTCTTTGAGAGATTCCTTTAAGTCCTCAAACCAACGATCATGTCGGGTTCGATGACCTTCATAGACCTCAGAGAGACGGTCCCAGATAAGCTTCTCATGATCGAGATGCATGATGTTCCTGAACTGATTTTGAGACAGACAGGAGCAGATGACGTCCTTCGCTGTGAGGTTGAGAAGGGTGAACTTGCGAATGTCATCAGCTTTTGCCATCTTGCACAGATCGGTAAGACCAATCTCAGTGATGGTTCAAAGCTCACTGTTCATCGCCATGAGACGCTTCTTCATCATGGCCTTCCACTTGGGATACTCGTGACCGTCAAAGATGGGGCATGACACGGTCTTCATTCCTGTGGTCGACATAACTAAAACTCCAGGCGGTTAAACCAAAATCACATAGAACAAGGGAGTACCATTCTCTGATACCAATTGAAAGTGCGTTATATCGACTAGAGGGGGTGAATAGGCGATTTTTATGAATTCTTCACTGAGGAATTTGCGGGTGAGGAAATTCCTTAGCGAAGAACTACTTGTAGCGGAATAAGTACTCAGAAGTAAACATAACAGAACACAAGCATGGTCATCATGATGAAATGAAGACAGGCACAGAGTACAGAAAGCGTAAACACAGGATAACTCAGGATGAAGACAAACAGACTGAAGAAATTGAACTAAGGAAATTGAGAAAGTCTTCGGTCAAAATCTTCAAACAGATATGAACAAGCACACAACACGATAATGAGGAAATGAAAGAGTTGAAGAAATAGAACCAGTAAGCTTGGTGAAGACAATGATTTGGTAGACCAGTTCCAACTGTTGTCTCAGTTGTACATCTGGTTGGAGCGGCTAGGTATTTAAACCTTAGGACACACAGTCCTCACCGTATTCTCCTTGAGCTCAGGTCACACAGACCTCGCCCAATCACTCGTGGTAAGTCTTCAGGTGACTTCCAAACCTTCACAAACTCGGTCACTCGGGGATCCACAATTCCTCTTGGATGCTCTAGACCATGACGCCTAACCGTCTGGAAGAAGCACAGTCTTCAAAGGTAACAAGGGTCGGATCTAAGCAAGATCAATCTCTTCAGTGATGCTCAATCACTTTGGGTTTGTAGGTGTTTGGGTTTGGGTTTTCCTCACTTGATGATTTTCGCTCAAAGTCCTCGGAGGATGGGATGCTCTCAAATGACAAGTGTCAGTTTCTATCGGAGCAGCCAACCAGCTAGTGGTTGTAGGGGGCAGCTATTTATAGCCTGGGAGCAGCCCACCATGATAAGACATAAATGCCCTTCAATGATATGACCGCTAGCTGGGTAGATATTTTGGGACAGCTGGCACAAGGCATAGCAACGGTCGGAAATTTGAGTATCAAATTCCTCAGGGCTATCATGTTCCTCGTTGTGTAGGCAATCCGCACTGGCGAATTCCTAACTCCTCAGTCAGAACAAATTCCTCAGAGACCAGAAGAACTTCGTCTCTGTCACTGAAGAAATTGACTGAACTGTATGGGATTACCAATGGCTTCACCGAAAGGATTGGTAGGTGTAGGATTTTGAGTTGAGCATCACATGGAAATTTTTCCTTAGTATTTCCTGGACCCCCTTTAACAGTACGGTGTTTCCTATGACTCAAGAAAGAGAAAATGAAACAACGAAAACAAAAGTCTTCACGCTTCATGTTCCTCGTATGAATACCAAGTCTTCAGGTCACACCAATTTCATCACTTTCAAAGTCTTCAGAAAGTCTTCAGAAATCCAAAGTCTTCAGTCGAAGAGCTTCATTTTTAGGGGTCGACTTTCTTTGTAAATATCAAACTCCTCATAGACTTATTGACCTATGTACACTCATAAACACATTAGTCCCTTAACCTATAACTCTTCAATACACCAAAATCACTAAGGGCCACTAGATGCACTTACAATCTCCCCCTTTTTGGTGATTGATGACAATATAGGTTAAGTTTTCAACGGGGATAAATCCTATGAGTGTAAATACTGGTATTGAGGAATTTGATTTCAAGATATAAAAGAACTCCCCCTGAAGATGTGCATAGTGAGGAATTTGCTTTTGAAGCAATGCACACTTGAAGAGTAGAATCATGGAGATCTCCCCCTATATCTTGTAATTCTTACACGCATTTGACATATACTATGAAGAATTTGAAATGCATGATGAAATATGGTGATTGAAGTAATTCAGCATGCGTGCATTAATATTAACGAGGAATAAGCATGCAGAAAAACACAGCAAAAGTATCAGGCCACCATAGAGTTTAAGTTTACAACTCGATCCAGCAAAGTCTTCAAAAGAACGAGAGATGTAACTTAAGAAAAAAACGCCCATATAAGATAGACCCGCTTGAAGACTAACTCAAATTTCTCCCCCTTTGTCATAGAATGACCAAAAGGATCGAAAAATGAGGACTAACGCCCCTGAAGAATATCAAGTTGATGGAGGAGCGCCAGCGTTGTTGGGGTCGGTTGTTGAAGTAGGACCTGTCGTAGTTTCGTCCAAGTCTTCATGCTCATCGGTTTCGCGTGATGAAGAATATGAGCTGGCCTCCAAAGAAGGAACCTTGACCTTCTTGAATTTCTTCGGTGGAGGAGCAGACCAGTCAAAATCTTCCTTGAGACCCATTTGCTTCAGATCTTCTTCACCATATACATGTGACAGAATAGCCCAGGTGCGACTGAAGACTTCATGGAGGTAGTAATGGTTTTTCTTCACTGCATTATGGGTAGCAGTCATGTTGTGAAGAATAGAAGCAAACTGACACTTAACCCATTTATGGTTTCGATCCACCTTCTGGTGAAGACTAAGAAGAAGCTCACGGTCAGTCATCACTCTTGGAGCTGTGGCTTGAGGATTTGGCTTGGATGCATTAGTAGCAGAATCATGAGTGGCAGAGTCATCATTGGTGGAATAGGATGCAGCTTTGTGAAACTGACCATCCAATGGATGAATGCCTTCATCAATAATGGCTGGTGCCTTTCCCTTCTCATCAGCTGAGGAATATGTTCGCTTGAGGACTTCGATTGGGGGCAAGTAGCTGAGGTGATTCTGAAAATCAGCCTTGTAGTTGAGTGAAGACCTTGTTCCGAGGAATCTCATAATCCAAGGAGCATAAGGCTTCAACTCAAATGCAGAGAGTGCAACATTTGCCAGAGTCCTCATGAAGAAATTGTGATAGTTGACAGGAATGCCATGCATGATGTTGAATAGCAGATTCTTCATGATGCCAACAATTTCCTCATCAGACAAGTCGTGGCCTTTGATCGGACTCATTGTCTTCGTCATAATGCGATAGACAGTTCTTGGCACATAGAGCAATTCCCTTACGAGGAATTTGGTCCTTGGGGCTTGACTAGGCTTCAGAGGCTTCATTAGCACTTGCATATAGTGAGCAGTGAGCTCAAGCTCTTGGTACAGGCAATGAGCTACTTCAAGGGGAGGACTAATTGGTAGGGCATGAAGTAATTCAGAGGTCGGTCCTTTGAAATGAGTGTTTTCGGTCATCCAGTCCAGAACCCAGGTATTCACATCGTCAGCATCTCCTATGATGTGTAGCATTGCGTAGAACTGAAGAATAAGTTCTTCATTCCAATCAACAAAAGTTGAGGAGGCCTGCATCATGAAGCACACTGAGGACAGGGGTGAAGCAAGGCAGTGATTCCATGTCCACGTGAGGAATATGCTCGTGGTCGAAGACTTTATCCTTGTTGAAGAGCAGAGAAGAATAGAAATTGGCATGGCTGGCAGTCCAGAAGCGCTTCCTTCTAAGACGAGCAGAGTCATAAGGATTATAATCAGTGAAGAACACGTGCACGCCGAAGAAGTCATCAGCCTTGAATTTCTCCTTCTTCGAGAATGGATCCTTTGGCTTGGGCTGAGGAGTATCAGTCAATTGCATTATTACCTCAGGAATCGCAATCTCAGGTTCCACAGGCTGAGGAATTTCAGCTTCTTCTTCAACGGCAGCCTGGTCTTCAATTCTTCATTTACATTTTCTTCAGCACTAGTGGCTGGAATCTCTTCATGTACAGAAGGAGTTGCACGAGGTTCTTCAGATCCCATTTGTACTTCCGTGTTGACAGGGGACTGAGGAATTTGTACTTCCCTTAGTCTTGTAACACTCTTGTCGGTGTCAAAACCGGCGGATCTCGGGTAGGGGGTCCCGAACTGTGCGTCTAGGATCGATGGTGACAAGAGACGGGGGACACGATGTTTACCCAGGTTCGGGCCCTCTCTATGGAGGTAATACCCTACTTCCTGCTTGATTGATCTTGATGAATATGAGTGTTACAAGAGTTGATCTACCACGAGATCGCAATGGCTAAACCCTAGAAGTCTAGCCTGTATGACTATGGTAATGAGTATCTGCCTATCCGGAGGTTTATATAGACACCGGAGAGATCTAGGGTTACATGGGGTTGGTTACATAAGAAGGAATCTTCATAGTTGGTTGCCTAGCTTGCCTTCCACGCCAAGGAGAGTCCAATCTAGACATGGGTATAGTCTTCGGCCTTCATACCTTCACAGCCCATCAGTCCGGCCCAATGAATAACAGGCCGGACGCCCGAGGACCCCTTAGTCCAGGACACCCTCAGTAGCCCCTGAACCTGGCTTCAATGACGAGGAGTCCGGCGCGCAGATTGTCTCCGCCATTGCAAGGCGGGTTCCCCTTTTTTCCGAACTCCACGATAGCCTTCGGATGCGATGATTATATCCGGACCTGTAACATATTCCACACACAACCGAGAGAGAATATAATATTTGCACGAGTCTAATCTGTTGACAGTTTTTTCACAACACGACATCACGTCTGTCCGGTCATAATTTCGAACCGTTTTCATCTGCCATCCCACGTTTCGAGACACGGTTGTAATTGGCACGTCCTGTCGAAGCAGAGATCGTGTCCCCTTATTGCGGAACCCTCATCAATGCGGGCGTGGGTAACCTAACTGTGCCATTCGCACGGCCCTTGGGAATAGGCGAGTTTAAGGCGAGTGGGGAGGCGTTTGATATTCGCGGCCTCTATAAAGGGAGTAAGGATTCCCTTTTCTCACCCACGCCCTTTCTTTCCCTCAGCCCTTCCGTCCTTGAGCTCTAGCGCCCAAGCCTTAGCTTTTCTTCATCCAAGAAAGCACTCCAAACATGTCCGGATCCGGAGCTGGAGGCAAGTGGATGGCCTCCTCCGTTAAGAAGAAGGACATCAAGGAGCTCTGGGAGGCTGGATACCTAGCCAAGGAGATCGTTCACCGACTCTCGGCCAAGGGGCAGATTGTCCCTACTCCAGAGCCCCATGAGAGGGTTGTGTTTCTCACACATTTTGTCCGCGGACTGGGATTCCCTCTCCATCCTTTTGTCCGTGGACTGATGTTTTACTATGGGCTGGATTTCCATGACCTAGCCCCCAACTTCATCCTCAACATTTTGGCATTTATCGTCATTTGTGAGGCCTTTCTCGGCATCCCACCTCACTTCGGCCTGTGGCTGAAGACCTTCAATGTGAGGCCGAAAGTAGTGAGCGGTCAACAAGCAGAGTGCGGAGGCGCTATGGTGGGCAAGATGCCCAACGTCACCTGGCCCAAAGGCTCATTCGCAGAGACGGTGAAGGGGTGGCAGTCAGGGTGGTTCTACATCACCGAGCCGCGCGACGCCAACTAGGTGGCGGCCCTTGAATTCTGATCCGGAATCCCGATGTGGCTCACCTCCTGGCAAGAGAGGGGCCTAACCTGGGTCCTTCGGACAAGCTGACCGGGCTCCAAACGTGCGTCCAGAACATGATAGATAGGAAAATCAAGCTTGTCAACGTGGTCCAGGTCATGCTCATTCGTCGGGTCCTTCCGTGCCAACGCCGGACTTGCTATCTGTGGGAGTATGACCCGGCCAAGCACCAGAAGCTGGAAGAGCTCTTCGGCACGACGCACGAAGACATCTGGAGCGTGCTTTTCAAGCCCGGCGAGACGCCGCCGCCTATGACCGAGGATCACGGGCTTAGCTTAAAGCGCCAAGCCAATTCGGTAAGTTGTTTCATGTTTTCAAGGCATACCTTTCAATGGCATATGTTGAGGTAAAGCCTAAGCTTTCCCGTCCATGTTTTCAGGCCTGGATCGAGGTAGCAGGGGGGATTAACTGTCCGGCTCCGCTGCCCGAAGACCAAGAATTCCCATTACTGACGAAAATGCTTTTTCCCGCACCTTATGAGGTGCCAGAGAAGACGGCCAGGGCCAAGAAGGGCCCTTGCCAAAAAGGCGCTCCGGACGTGACGTCCGAAGAGGAAACTTCTTCTTCATCCACCGACAACGACGAAGAGGAGGAAGAAGACGACTCCGCACCTGAGGTGGGGAAGAGGAAGAGAGCGGCCCCCATGAGTCCAGAAGCGAAAGCATCTAAGAGGGTTAAAGGCTCCCTCGCGGATAACTCCGCGTGGGATGTCGACAGCAGTCCGGAGCGACCTCGCCGGACCAAGCCTCGGGCCGCTTCGTAAGTACCAGAATCCGCAAACATCTGGCCTTCCTGGTTTGTAATACTGACATATTGTAAACTTTGTCACTGCAGTCCGGCACGCGATGGCTCCCGGCGATCCTCGACAGAGGATTCGCTGGACTCGAAGGAGATGGCTAGCATGTCTCCGCCACCTGCTCATTCCGTCTCACCCAAGGGTGATGACGAGGTGGTGTCCAAAAAGAATTTCCCAGGCCGGGGGGAGATCCCGAAGATCATCGGGGTGACGCCCCAGGATGACTCTCCGGCCGCCGGTCATACGGGGGAAAAGTCCCCACGGGGACTGGTGACGGGGCCCGAGTTCCCTTCGGACCTCAGTCGGATACCATTCCGGAGACCTACATGGCTCCGGGGTCCAGCGAACGACATTCCCCACAAGGAGGGAATGTGCCTGTTCCACCGGTGACCTCTATCCAACCAGAGGCACCGGATAATCTGCTGGAGGCGCTACAGGGCGCCTCTATCGTGGATGAACATCTGATAATCCCCAAGTGCAGGGAATCATTGTAGCAATTTCCAAAGGTGGAAGTGATAAGTATGGAGTGTCGAACCCACAAGGAGCTAAAGGTAAGATCAATATTCTCTCAAGCCCTATCTGCCACTGATACGACTCTAAGTGCAACGAACATTTGCTTCCAACTAGCAACGAGAAATAAAACTACGTTGTGGGTATGAAGAGGATAACATTGTATGATATCGGAGAGCTAAAATATAAAATTAGGTGATGTTATCATAAAGTTAGAATATATTACTAAATAATATAAATAGCGAGTGTGGAATAATGGTGGATCGGTGTGCGGAATTGTCCTAGGCAACCGTTGACAAGACCGGTGATCACTATTGCAGTTTCATATGAGGGAGAGGCATAAGCTAACATACTTTCTCTACTTGGATCATATGCACTTATGCTTGGAACTCTAGAAAGCATCCGCAACTACTAAAGATCATTAAGGTAAAACCCAACCATAGCATTAAAGCATCAAGTCCTCTTTATTCCCATACGCAACAACCCCTCTTACTCGGGTTTGTGTTTCAGTCACTCACCAACCCACTATAAGCGAATCATGAACGTATTGCAACACCCTACAGCGGGAGCCCCTCACGCTTGCGCGACACGGAGGGCACCATAGGACATCATCAAAGTAAAACATACAACTCATACCAATCTAGATCATCAATCAACCCAAAGACAAAAGATATCTACTCAAAACATCATAGGATGGAAACACTTCATTGGATCATAATATGTGGCATAAAGCACCATGTTCAAGTAGGGATTACAGCGGGGTGCAAAAAAATTGGACCACGTAAAAGAGATGAGTATGGTGATGATGATGGTGATGTTGATGAAGACGATCACCGTGGCGATGATTCCCCTCCCGATGGCACTCCGGCGCCACCGGAAGAGAGGAGGAGAGGTTCTCCCCCTTGTGCTTCCTCCTCCATGGCCTCCACCCTCAGGTCATTTTCCTTCATGGTGATGATGGCCCCTCCAGGATACTCCTCCATGGCCACCGGTGATGATGGCCCCCTCCGGCAGGGTGCCGGAGAGGGCCTAGATTGACTTCTCGTGGGTACAAAGGCTTGCGGCGGCGGAACTTCCGATCTAGGTTTCTTTCTGGAAGTTTGGGTATATATAGAAGAGTTTTGCGTTGATTTCACGTCAGGGCGGTCTCCGGGCTGTCCACGAGGCAGGGGGCGCGCCCTAGGGGGGTGGGCGCGCCCCCCACCCTCGTGGGCAGCCCGGGACTCTTATGGCCTGCTTCTGGTACTCCGTGGGCTTCTTCTGGTCCAAAAATGATCTCCGTCAAGTGGCACGTCAATTGGACTCCGTCTAGTTTTCCTTTTCTGTGATACTCTAAAACAAGGAGAAAACAGAAACTGGCACTGGGCTCTAGGTTAATAGGTTAGTCCCAAAAATCATATAAAATATCATATAAATGCATATAAAACATCCTAGAAGGATAGTATAATAGCATGAATACTTCATAAATTATATATACGTTGGAGACGTATCAGCATCCCCAAGCTTAATTCATGCTCGTCCTCGAGTAGGTAAATGATAAAAGAAATAATTTATGAAGTGTGAATGCTAGCAAGTGCTTAAGTTTGATCAATGATAATTCCAATCACTTTTTCTAGCATCATTATATGTCATCACAATAGCTCATCTCATAAAACTTTTTATGATCAAGTAACAAGCAAATCACATGTTTAAAGTATAGATCATAAACTTTCTTGAAAACTAACAAACAATATTCTCAGTCATCAAACAATTGCAATTCATCTTATTTTCAGGAAGAGTCTATGTCAGAGCTTTGATTTAGCAAACTCCACATACTCAACTAGCATTTAGTATTTCACAATTGCTAACACTCACGCGATAATTATGGGTTCAAAGTTTTAATCAGACACAGAGAAAGATAGGGGCTTATAGATTCGCCTCCCAACCTTTTAGCTCAAGGGTAATGTCAACAATAATAGTTCATGATGCCTTACATCCAATTGGATATATATATCAGAATCTTTCCAACACAAGGTGCTTGCCAAAGGATAAAATGTAAAAAGGAAAGGTGAAAATCACCATGACTCTTGCATAAGGGTAAGACATAAAAGTAAAGATAGGCCCTTCGCAGAGGGAAGCAGAGGTTGCCATGCGCTTTCAGGGTTGGATGCACAAAATCTTAATGCGAAATAACGTCACTTTATATTGCCACTTGTGATATGGACCTTTATTATGCAGTCCGCCGCTTTTATTTCTTCCACATCACAAGATCGTATAAAGCGTATTTCCTCCACACCAATCAATCATACATAATTAGAGGGCAATTTTTATTGCTTGCACCGATGAAAACTTACTTGAAGGATCTTACTCAATCCATAGGTAGGTATGGTGGACTCTCATGGCAAAACTTGGTTTAAGGATATTTGGAAGCACAAGTAGTATCTCTACTTAGTGCAAAGAATTTGGCTAGCATGAGGGGGAAAGGCAAGCTCAATGTGTTGGGTGATCCATGACAATATACTTTATTTCAGATATAAGAAAACATAACCCATTACGTTGTCTTCCTTGTCCAACATCAACCTTTTAGCATGTCATATTTTAATGAGTGCTCAAGACTACAAAAGATGTCCAGGATAGTATATTTATATGTGAAACCTCTCTTCCTTCAATATTCTTTCATGAATTGTTCAAGTGACCAATTCTACGTTTGCTAACTTTCAATAAGTTTACTACCTATACTTATTATGTGTGAAGTCATTATTCCCCATGTTATAAGCATATGAAACATATATAAATTCAGGTTTATGGCATTCAATTTATTCAACCATTTACTCTTAGTATATACGTGAAGCACATGAGTAAATGAGAAACTACTCCAAAAGATATGAGTGAAGAACACTGAGTAGTCAAATAATTAACTAGCCATGGGATGATTCTTTTTCATTAAATATTTCATATCGAATGATTTTATTCAAACAGCAAGTAATATTGAAAATACGCTCCAAGCAAAACACATATCATGTGAGGAATAAAAATATAGCTCCGAGTAAGGTATACAGATAGTTTTGAAGACGAAAGAGGGGATGCCTTCCGGGGCATCCCCAAGCTTAGGTACTTGAGTCTTCCTTGAATATTTCCTTGGGGTGCCTTGGGCATCCCCAAGCTTAGGGTCTTTCCACTCCTTATTCTCCTCATATCGATATCTCACCCAAAACTTGAAAACTTCAATCACACAAAACTTAACCAAACTTCGTGAGATAGGTTAGTATGATAAAGAGCAAACCATTCACTTTGGTGCTGTCAAATACAAGGTTCATAATTGTTCTCACACAATGCCTACTGTTCCATATTATTTCTACAATTTATATTGAAGAATATAAGCCATAGAAACTAGAAAACAAGCAAACTATGCAATGAAAACAGAATCTTTCAGAAACAGAACAGTCTGTAATGATCTGAACATAAACCATGCTTCTGCTACTCAAACAATTATGAAATAAATTCGTGGACGTGAGGAATTTGTCTATTAATCTTCTGCAAAAATAATCAACTCAAAAGCACTCCTATGTAAAAAATGACAGTTAATGTCGTGAGCGCAAAGTTTCTGTTTTTTACAGCAAGATCACATTAACTTTCACCCAAGTCTTCCCAAAGGTCTTACTTGGCACTTTATTGAAACAAAAGCTATAAAACATGATTACTACAGTAGATTAATCATGTAAGCACACAAAAACAGTAAGGGTAAATATTGGGTTGTCTCCCAACAAGCGCTTTTCTTTAATGCCTTTCAGCTAGGCATGATGATTTCAATGATGCTCACATAAAAGATAGGAATTGAAGCACAAAGAGAGCATCTTGAAGAATATGACTAGCACATTTAAATATAACCCACTTCCTATGCCTAGGGATTTTGTGAGCACACAACTTATAGGAACAAGAATCAACTAGCATAGGAAGGCAAAACAAGTATAATTTCAAGACTTTAAGCACATAGAGAGGAAACTTGATATTATTGTAACTCCTACAAGCATGTATTCCTCCCTCATAATAATATTCAGTAGCATCATGGATAGCAAATTTGTTCTCATACTCAATTGGAACCTCTTCCGAAATAGTGGAATCATTACTAGCTAAAGTTGACACTCTTCCAAATCCACTTTCATACATATCACACTAAGATTCAACACCCTCCAAAATAGTGGGATCACTAATTCCTAAAGTTGACATTCTTCCAAACCCACTTTAAATGATAGTTTTATTCATACTCCAAAGGATATAAGTGAATTTCATGGAGCATTCTACAATTAATATAGACTAACCAAGCTCAAAATGTATAAGTGAAGTACACGAAGCATTCTATAAAACCATACTCAAAAGATTTAAGTGAAGCACAAAGAGCAATTCTATAAGATCATTCTTAAAAGGTATAAGTGAAGCACATGAAGTATTCTATAAATAAATGAAGGGATATCTCATGCTAGCATGGTTCTTGAAGGAAAAACAAAAACACAAAGGACACAAATCATGTGAACAAAACAAAACCGAGGTATACCGATAATTGTTGAAGAAGAAAGATGGGATGCCAACCGGGGCATCCCCAAGCTTAGATGCTTGAGTATCCTTTGAAATATTTACTTGGGGTCCTTGGGCATCCCCAAGCTTGAACTCTTGCTTCTCTTTGTTCTTCTCACATCGGCAACTCCTCGTTCTTCGAACACTTCATCCACAAAAACTTAACAAAAACTTTGTGAGATCCGTTAGTATAACAAAGCAAATCACTACTATAAGTGCTGTTGAAAACCAATTCATATTTTGTTTTTGCATTATAGCTACTGTAATATAACTTTTTCATGTCTTAATCCACTGATAGAGACCGATAGTTTCATCAAAACAAGCAAGCAATGCGTCAAAAACAGAATCTGTCTTAAACAGGACAGTCTGTAGTAATCTGGAAGTTTAGCAAACTTCTGTAACTCCTAGAATTATGAAATAAATTTGAAAATTTGAACAATTTGTACAGAAGTAATGTGAAAAAAGTTTCAGACCCATTTGACTTTCCAGTAAAAAATGTAAATTCACGCACTACAGCCAAAGTTTCTGTTTTTGTTCTGCACATAGTAAACAAGCAATCTAATCATCCTAAAACCAAAGCTTGGCACATTATTTTTATAATACAATGGATATATACAAGGGGATAATTATTTACAGAGAAACTTCCATGAAAAATTCTACATTGTTTCCATGAGCATGAACACAAGTGCTCAAGGTCGACCCTCACTTCTTCAATGCATAACTTTCCAATCACTTCTCTTTTTGAAAAGCTTTTTAGGCATGAAAGGCAAGTAATTTTTTTGTATTTTCATTCTTTTTAAAAAAAATGTATGTTTCACCCACAACTAAACAGAAACAAAAAGGAAAAACAAAATCTACTTAGTGAAGAAAGCAAACAAGCACACACGAGAATATCAACCCCACGCTATTGCTCCCCGGCAACGGCGCCAGAAAAGAGCTTGATAATCCCCAAGTGCAGGGAATCATCGTAGCAATTTCCAAAGGTGGAAGTGATAAGTATGGAGTGTCGAACCCACAAGGAGCTAAAGGTAAGATCAATATTCTCTCAAGCCCTATCTGCCACTGATACGACTCTACGTGCAACGAACGTTTGCTTCCAACTAGCAACGAGAAATAAAACTACGTTGTGGGTATGAAGAGGATAACTTTGTATGATATCGGAGAGCTAAAATATAAAAGTAGGTGCTGTTATCATAAAGTTAGAATATATTACTAAATAATATAAATAGCGATTGTGGAATAATGGTGGATCGGTGTGCGGAATTGTCCTAGGCAACCATTGACAAGACCGGTGATCACTATTGCAGTTTCATATGAGGGAGAGGCATAAGCTAACATACTTTCTCTACTTGGATCATATGCACTTATGATTGGAACTCTAGCAATCATCCGCAACTACTAAAGATCATTAAGGTAAAACCCAACCATAGCATTAAAGCATCAAGTCCTCTTTATTCCCATACGCAACAACCCCTCTTACTCGGGTTTGTGTTTCAGACACTCACCAACCCACTATAAGCGAATCATGAACGTATTGCAACACCCTACAGCGGGAGCCCCTCACGCTTGCGCGACACGGAGGGCACCATAGGACAGCATCAAAGTAAAATATACAACTCATACCAATCTAGATCATCAATCAACCCAAAGACAAAAGATATCTACTCAAAACATCATAGGATGGCAACACATCATTGGATCATAATATGTGGCATAAAGCACCATGTTCAAGTAGGGATTACAGCGGGGTGCGGGAGAGTGGACCGCGTAAAAGAGATGAGTATGGTGATGATGATGGTGATGTTGATGAAGACGATCACCATGGCGATGATTCCCCTCCCGATGGCACTCCGGCGCCACCGGAAGAGAGGAGGAGAGGTTCTCCCCCTTGTGCTTCCTCCTCCATGGCCTCCACCCTCTGGTCCTTGGCCTTCATGGTGATGATGGCCCCTCCGGGATACTCCTCCATGGCCACCGGTGATGATGGCCCCCTCCGGCTTGGTGCCGGAGAGGGCCTAGATTGACTTCTCATGGCTACAGAGGCTTGCGGTGGCGGAACTTCCGATCTAGGTTTCTTTCTGGAAGTTTGGGTATATATAGAAGAGTTTTGCGTTGATTTCACATCAAGGGGGTCTCCGGGATGTCCACGAGGCAGGGGGCGCACCCCCCACCCTCGTGGGCAGCCCGGGACTCTTCTGGCCTGCTTCTGGTACTCCATAGGCTTCTTCTGGTCCAAAAATGATCTCTGTCAAGTGGCACGTCAATTGGACTCCGTCTAGTTTTCCTTTTCTGTGATACTCTAAAACAAGGACAAAACAGAAACTGGCACTGGGCTCTAGGTTAATAGGTTAGTCCCAAAAATCATATAAAATATCATATAAATGCATATAAAACATCCTAGAAGGATAGTATAATAGCATGAATACTTCATAAATTATAGATACGTTGGAGACGTATCAACATCGTGTCCTTATGGACACGGTAATAGAGAAGGTTCAGTTCGTCAAAAGCGGACTGGCCGAAGCCTGCACTAGCCTTCTAACGGGCTTTGAGGTAAGTAATGTGATTGTAGGAAAAATATCACAGTATAGACAGTAGCCCCTGATGCTCTATTTGGTGTTCAGGAAGAAAAGCCGAACAGAGGATCAAGAATAAATATCGCAGGAGTCTAACATGAGTTATCTATGTGAATAAGCAGGTATCGCTGCAGGCTTCCACTGCTCATGCTGCGGAGGTCTCCGGACTGAAGCAGAAACTGGAGCGGGCCGAGGAGGAGCTCGGCCTTGTGAAGAAGCAGCTGGAGGATAGCCAAGGTATGCAGTAACCTATGGGTATATTTCGAAAAAATGAGTAGTCCGACCGGACTAAAGTGTCATAAACTTTATTAGGGGCCACGACCGAGGTGGCGGCCCTTAAGAAGGCGCCGAGGCAGAGGACAAAGCGGCTAAGGAACGCGCCTCACGCGAGAAGCACGAGGCCTAGGTTGGCGAGGCGCAGCAACAGCTCCAGGGTGCGATAGAGAGATTTGAGTCCTTGGAGCGCGATTGTAAGGCGCAGGAGTCCGAATTGGCGAAGGCCGGCCAGAGCGCGCAGGATGCACGAGCCGAAGCCCAGAGCGCCCTCCAGGAGATTCAGGCGGCCAAGAAGATTACGACGGGTAAGTCCTTCACCATGCATAGCAAGTATGTAGAAGAAACGTTCCTTGTACTTATCCGGAATATGGATTTTCCAGGGGCGTTTACAGATCTGCCGCACATTGTATCAGATGCTGCCGAGCATTATAGAGCCGAAGAAGGGATGTCGACGGAGAAGCTATTCTGGTCCCAATATCTGGGATCCGAACATCCGGTGCCCTTCAGCGACCAGCTCAAGCAGTAGGTCGAGCTGCACAAGTTGGCAGAGCTAGCCATGAAGGGCCTTATAGTCCGGCTGTGGCCTGCTAATCCTATACCTAGCAGCTACTTCATACTTGTGCAGCGGCTTGTGAGTGCCTGTCCGCGCCTCGAAGCCGTGAAGCGGTCGGTCTATATTGAAGGTGCGCGTATGGCCTTTGCCCGCGTCAAGATGCATTGGGCAAAGCTGGATGCCAAGAAGCTAATGACCGAGGGGCCGCCGGAGGGCAAGGAGCATCGTCGGCCTGAGCTCTATTTTGATGGTGTCCTGGAGGGGTCCCGCCTTGTGATGGAGCAATGTTCGAAGGATATCATATTACCATGAGAACATGTGTATTACCTTGCCCTATAATATGGAACAATGATGTTATGTAGTATAATGCTTATGATTTTAAATTTACCTCATGTGCGGCCGTTTATTAAATCTAAGGGTTGACCAGTCGTCGGCTTCTGCCCCCACGTAGATAGTACGGGGGTGTTTGGGATAAATCTAAACACTCTTTACTCCGCATTCTGGTCCTTAAAGGAGGTGTTTAGCACAACGAACAAGGCAATCAGACTATGCAGCCTTTACCGCCCTCACTTAGCCATAGGAGTTTGACAATTAAGAAAGTTTGCGAAGCCCCTAGTATTCGGAAGACTGAACTGGGGGCGCTATACACGCCTAATCGGGGGAACCGATTCTTCGCAAGAAGCGGAAAAAATCTCTAACGATTTAGAACCTCTCGAACAGCTTACCGGCTCTCGCCGCATCATGACAGTCAGTTTTCGGCTTTCTCTACTGAGGTGCTCGTCCGGAAGAACCGGGACACAATCGCAGTAGTTCTCCCTTTACTACCCTAGGCGATATAGCGGAACATAAGGTAGTAAGCACAGGAGCCGGGCAACCCAACTATTGACCAAAGACATGATTCGGAGTTGATGCATATAATGCTATAAGTTCGGGGTGCCGACCTATACTATAAAAGTGTTCGGACTTTTTATTGCCGTAGTGTTGGGTGTAACGAAGCCCCTGGCGTAGTGATACGTACCATGGTGTACATGTGCAATGAGTAATTAATACCGAGGTGAGGAAACGGAAAAATGAAATAATAAGCTGACGCTACCGTGTATTCACCATTGTGATGTAACTACTACGTCGAGGCGTACTTTGTACAAGTAATGCGATAAGCAAGTAAGGCTATTTAACATGCCGCAACCAAGGGCGAGCTACGTGCGGGTATGAAAAGCAAGTATGGCAATCGTTTAGTAGAGACCACTGTCGGTGTCAAAACCGGCGGATCTCGGGTAGGGGGTCCCGAACTGTGCGTCTAAGGCGGATGGTAACAGGAGGCGGGGGACACAATGTTTACCCAGGTTTGGGCCCTCTCGATGAAGGTAATACCCTACTTCCTGCTTGATTGATCTTGATGATATGAGTATTACAAGAGTTGATCTACCACGAGATCGTAGAGGCTAAACCCTAGAAGCTAGCCTATGGTATGATTGTTGTTGTCCTACGAACTAAACCCTCCGGTTTATATAGACACCGGAGGGGGCTAGGGTTACACAGAGTCGGTTACAAGGGAGGAGATCTACATATCTGTATCGCCAAGCTTGCCTTCCACACCAAGGAGAGTCCCATCCGGACACGGGACGAAGTCTTCAATCTTGTATCTTCATAGTCCAACAGTCCGGCCAAAGGATATAGTCCGGCTGTCCGAGGACCCCCTAATCCGGGACTGAAGGAAATATGCCCTAGAGGCAATAATAAAGTCATTATTTATTTCCTTATATCATGATAAATATTTATTATTCATGCTAGAATTGTATTAACCGGAAACATAATACTTGTGTGAATACATAGACAAACAGAGTGTCACTAGTATGCCTCTACTTGACTAGCTCGTTGATCAAAGATGGTTATGTTTCCTAGCCATAGACATGAGTTGTCATTTGATTAACGGGATCACATCATTAGGAGAATTATGTGATTGACTTGACCCATTCCGTTAGCTTAGCACTCGATCGTTTAGTATCTTGCTATTGCTTTCTTCATGACTTATACATATTCCTATGACTATGAGATTATGCAACTCCCGTTTACCGGAGGAACACTTTGTGTGCTACCAAACGTCACAACGTAACTGGGTGATTATAAAGGTGCTCTACAGGTGTCTCCGAAGGTACTTGTTGGGTTGGCATATTTTGAGATTAGGATTTGTCACTCCGATTGTCGGAGAGGTATCTCTGGGCCCTCTCGGTAATGCACATCGCTTAAGCCTTGCAAGCATTGCAACTAATGAGTTAGTTGTGGGATGTTGTATTACGGAACGAGTAATGAGACTTGCCGGTAACGAGATTGAACTAGGTATTGAGATACCGACGATCGAATCTCGGGCAAGTAACATACTGATGACAAAGGGAACAACGTATGTTTTTATGCGGTCTGACCGATAAAGATCTTCGTAGAATATGTGGGAGCCAATATGTCGGGTACGACCGTCTTGTCAGGGTCTTGTCGATGTCGGGTCAGAGCAGCGGTTGACTCCGCGCAGTAGGCCGGCTGGAGCAGCTGGACAGAGAGCAGGCCGGGTGGCGAATCGGCCCGGGCAGTCAGACGGGGGGCCGCCTGGGGCGGCCTGAGATGTCGGACTGAGGGGCTTTGCTAGCCCCGATGTCTTGAAATATCGTCTCGCCGTCTTCGGGGTACCCGTAGTCAATTACTCCGACAGTAGCCCCCGAGCCTCTGGGCAACTTGGCGAAGTTGGGCGGAGGTTTCTTGGCGTGTGTTGATGTAGAAGATGTCGATGACGGCCGGCTACGGACCGTAGCCGGCGTGGTTTGCTTTCGGCGGGGGCGCGCAAGCGCACCTGCTGGGTGTAGCCTCCGAGCTCCGAGCGAGGAGGGGGGTTCCCCACGGATATGATCATGCAAAAGACAGAGTTAGTCCACGCAGATATATCAAATGTTTTCTTTTAGCATTGCAAGTTTTATGCGGAGGGTGCCAACTCGGTTTCATCCGAGCCCCCTTAATCTTTTTCGTGTTCCCTCCGCTCTTTGGCTTGTGCTTTCGCTTGCCGGATAGCCGCTCTGTGGTCTGTGGCTGAAAGTGGGCCGCGAAGTGGAGTGTACAGTACTCAGACTCTGGGAGCAGATTCGACCGAGCAGATACTCATAAAGGAAACGGCCGGGTCACCCGAACCGTTTTTCTTCCCGGACGTTTTTCGCATGGGTGGCCTCCAGCGTTCACTCCTGCTAGCCGGACAGCCGCTCTGCGGTCTGTGACTAAGAGTGGGCCTTTGGTACCGCGCACGCTACTAAGCCATCTGCGGGAACTAACGTCTCAGGCCAAGCGGACAGCCCCCGAGCCAACTCTGGCTGGCGCCGGGGTGAACAGTGATGCAACTGTAATAAAAATGCGGAGATAGCCCTCCCGTGCATCGTTCGGGGTTATCCGTACTTGCGTGATGCAAAAATATGCGGGTGAGGAGCTCTCATTGACTTTCGTGTAGTCGCGGCAGAGGTCGTCGAAGACAGCCGGCGCTGCTCGGCGTTCGCGGAGCGCGTCGGCGCACCCGCTGGGTGTAGCCCTCGAGCCTCCAAGCGCTCGAGGAGGGTCCAGCCGGTCGGGCTTGACCGGCCAGCGGCGAGCGGAACGCGGCCGAGCCGGCTTGGCACAGCCGACCAGGCAGTGAGGCGTCTGGCAGCGCCCTTTTCTTCTTTTTTCTCTTCTGTCGGCTGCTGGCAGCCAGACAAAACTTTTTTTGTCTCTTATTTTTGTTTCTTGCAATCTTCCGTGGGGGCGCGCCAGCGCACCCATTAGGTGTAGCCCCCGAGATTTGGGCTGACTGCTGAGCAGTCGGGCCGGATCTCCCGGCAACTACTTTGTCTTCTTCCTCGCGGGGGCGCGTCAGTGCACCCGCTGGGTGTAGCCCCCGAGATTCGGGCTGACTGCTGAGCAGTCAGGCCGGATCTCCCGCGCGATGAGACGAAGGCGGCCCGGAGCGGTGCGGCCGGGTGCCGCCGGCGTGCGCGCAACAGCCAGCGACAGGCGGTGGAGGAGCGGTCAGGCATGGAGCAAAACGGGGGCCTCAGACGCGGCGATGGAGAGGCGTGCGCGGTCTTCGGCGTGATCCAGAGGTGTGCGGGAGTCAGCCTTGGTGCGGACGGAGGAGTCCGGGATGCGGGGGAAGCCGTCGCGCGGGAGCTGGCCGGCCGGGTTGCGGGAAGCCGGAGCCAGCGCAGAGGACCCGGCGCGGAGCACCCGGCGGGGAGGAGCCAGTGCGGAGAGGCCGGAAGCGGGGCCAAGCGGCGCCGGCGACGGGAGGCCGAGCTCGGGGCGCGGGTGGACGCCGGCAGAGGCGAGGCGGACGCGGCCGGCAGCAGCTCGGGCGATGCTGAGGAGGCGCGCGACGCAAGCAGGCAGCCCTGCGCGTCGCAGGGAGGCGCTAGGCGGCGACGGCAGTGCAGGCGGCCAGGAGCGCGGCCCGCGGGTGTGGTGGAGCGCAGGAGCCGGACGAGGCTTGGCGGAGCCGGCACCGGGGGTGGCACAGCCGGCTCGGAGTAGTGCAGCAGCACCCGAGGAGGAGGAGCCCAGCTGGGCGGGCGCAACATGGAGCGTGCGAGAGGGACGCGGGGCAGCAGCCGGCGCTGTGGCGAGGGAGTTGGCAACAGGGGCCGCGGGCATGCGAGAGGGGCGCAGAGGCACGGACGCGGCGCGGCTCGGGCAAGGGAGCTCGGTGGCACGGCCTGACGGCCGTACTAGGAGACGAGCTGGAGGCAGAGCAGCGGATAGAGCGCTGGGCGGAGCGATGGTAATGATGTCTGACTCGAATACGGGCAATGTACATGGAGTATCTGGCTATTGAACAGGCAATGCATGGGAAGTGTATGAGGCATTTGTGAGGATTATCTGGCCATTATCTGGCATTTATCCGAGGCAAGTTCAGCCATCGCCTGGGATGTGTATGGGGAATGCATGGCCTGGGAAGTGTACGAGGTACATATGTGTCATGGACGAGTTCGGGCAGCGAGGCGCGCGGTGCAGAGCGTCCGTGCAGAAGAGAGCTAGGCGGACGAGGCCGAGGCCGCCGACAAGGACGCGCCGTTCCGCGCGGCCGTCCCGCGGGCGTGTCGATGTAGAGCCCCCGAGCGCAGCTGAAGAGACGACGGCGACGCCGCGGTGATGATGACGAAAAAGGGTCCCGCCCGGACTGCGAAACCAGCAGCAGCTTGCCCCACGGTGGGCGCCAATTGTCGTGGTATTCTCACAGGGGGCTTGCGAGTCGACAGATGCCACACGGGCTTAGTGTGAGGGTAAGACTGCTGCTGATAGGCCCGGGAGCGGGTATGCGAGTATCACGCGCTAGTTTACCCAGGTTCGGGGCTCTCCGGAGAGATAATACCCCTACTCCTGCATGTCTGAGTATATCTGGGGTGTACATCGGACAGTACACGGTGCTCCTGGAGCTGTATCTGAGATCAGTAGCAATGAGAGCTAGCTAGCTAGTGTGGCACATGTGCCTGGCCATGTGTGGCCGTGGGAGTGTGATGCTCATACGTGAGAGTGTGTGGATGGATGGATGGCTAGCTAGCTTGCTAGCTTGCTTGAGTGTGGGTGCGTGAGCGTCCATCCTGGATGGATGGATGAGACCTCCTTTTATAGTGTGAGGTAGCTTAGGATGTAAGCTAGGTGGTGGCATGGGCATAGGCATGGTGGGTGGTGGCCCACCCACCAATGACACTATTTGGGGAACATCGATGTGATGTGTTACACCTGCTACAGTGCTCCACTATTCTCCAGCAGTGTCGGGTACGGCCGTCTCGTCGGGGTCTTGTCGATGTCGGGTCGGAGCAGCGGTTGACTCCGTGCAGTAGGCCGGCTGGAGCAGCCGGACGGAGAGCAGGCCGGGTGGCGAATCGGCCCGGGCAATCGGACGGGGGGCCGCCTGGGGCGGCCTGAGCAGTCAGACTGAGGGGCTTTGCTAGCCCCGATGTCTTGAAATATCGTCTCGCCGTCTTCGGGGTACCCATAGTCAATTACTCCGACAGAAAAGGGAGGGAGTCCTACTCCTGGTGGGAGTAGGACTCCACCTGGCGCGCCCCTCCTGGCCGGCCGCACCTCCCCCCCTTTCTCCTTTATATACGGGGGCAGGGGGCACCCTAGAGACACAACAATTGATCGTTTGATCTTTTAGCCGTGTGCGGTGCCCCCTCCACCATAGTCCACCTCGATAATACTGTAGCGGTGCTTAGGCGAAGCCCTGCGTCGGTAGAACATCATCATCGTCACCACGCCGTCGTGCTGACGAAACTCTCCCTCAACACTCGGCTGGATCGGAGTTCGAGGGACGTCATCGGGCTGAACGTGTGCTGAACTCGGAGGTGCCGTGCGTTCGGTACTTGATCGGTTGGATCGTGAAGACGTACGTCTACATCAACCGCGTTGTGCTAACGCTTCCACTTTCGGTCTACGAGGGTACGTGGACAACACTCTCCCCTCTCGTTGCTATGCATCACCATGATCTTGCGTGTGCGTAGGAATTTTTTTGAAATTACTACTTTCCCCAACAGTGGCATCCGAGCCAGGTTTTATGCGTAGATGTCATATGCACGAGTAGAACACAAGTGAGTTGTGGGCGATGTAAGTCATACTACTTACCAGCATGTCATACTTTGGTTCGGCGGTATTGTTGGACGAAGCGGCCCGGACCGACATTACGCGTACGCTTACGCGAGACTGGTTCTACCGACGTGCTTTGCACACAGGTGGCTGGCGGGTGTCAGTTTCTCCAACTTTAGTTGAACCGAGTGTGGCTACGCCC
The DNA here is from genome assembly GCF_002575655.3 of Aegilops tauschii subsp. strangulata. Classification (NCBI taxonomy): domain Eukaryota; kingdom Viridiplantae; phylum Streptophyta; class Magnoliopsida; order Poales; family Poaceae; genus Aegilops; species Aegilops tauschii. The sequence goes on along the minus strand of NC_053035.3, from coordinate 426,344,105 downwards.
GGTCCTTGCGAAGGTTAAAACAGCACCAACTTGACAAACTATCGTTTTGGTTTTGATGCGTAGGTAAGAACGGTTCTTGCTAAGCCCGTAGCAGCCACGTAAAATTTCCAACAACAAAGTAGAGGACGTCTAACTTGTTTTTGCAGGGCATGTTGTGATGTGATATGGTCAAGACATTATGCTAAATTTTATTGTATGAGATGATCATTTTTTTGTAACCGAGTTATCGGCAACTGGCAGGAGCCATATGGTTGTCGCTTTTTTGTATGCAATGCAATCGCCCTGTAATGCTTTACTTTATCACTAAGCGGTAGCGATAGTCGTAGAAGCATAAGATTGGCGAGACGACAACGATGCTACGATGAAGATCAAGGTGTCGCGCCGGTGACGATGGTGATCATGACGGTGCTTCGGAGATGGAGATCACAAGCACAAGATGATGATGGCCATATCATATCACTTATATTGATTGCATGTGATGTTGATCTTTTATGCATCTTATCTTGCTTTGATTGACGGTAGCATTATAAGATGATCCCTCACTAAATTATCAAAGTATAAGTGTTCTCCCTGAGTATGCACCGTTGCGAAAGTTCTTCGTGCTGAGACACCACGTGATGATCGGGTGTGATAGGCTCTACGTTCAAATACAACGGGTGCAAAACAGTTGCACACGCAGAATACTCGGGTTAAGCTTGACGAGCCTAGCATATAACAGATATGGCCTCGGAACATGGAGACCGAAAGGTCGAGCATGAATCATATAGTAGATATGATCAACATAGTGATGTTCACCTTTGAAACTACTCCATCTCACGTGATGATTGGACATGGTTTAGTTGATATGGATCACGTGATCACTTAGAGGATTAGAGGGATGTCTATCTAAGTGGGAGTTCCTAAGTAATATGATTAATTGAACTTAAATTTATCATGAACTTAGTACCTGATAGTATCTTGCTTGTCTATGTTGATTGTAGATAGATGGCCCGTGCTGTTGTTCCGTTGAATTTTAATGCGTTCCTTGAGAAAGCAAAGTTGAAAGATGATGGTAGCAATTACACGGACTGGGTCCGTAACTTGAGGATTATCCTCATTGCTGCACAGAAGAATTACGTCCTGGAAGCACCGCTGGGTGCCAGGCCTGCTGCTGATGCAACTGACGATGTTAAGAACGTCTGGCAGAGCAAAGCTGATGACTACTCGATAGTTCAATGTGCCATGCTTTACGGCTTAGAACCGGGACTTCAACGACATTTTGAACATCATGGAGCATATGAGATGTTCCAGGAGTTGAAGTTAATATTTCAAGCAAATGCCCGGATTGAGATATATGAAGTCTCCAATAAGTTCTACAGCTGCAAGATGGAGGAGAATAGTTCTGTCAGTGAGCATATACTCAAGATGTCTAGGTACTGCAATCACTTGATTCAACTGGGAGTTAATCTTTCGGATGATAGCATCATTGACAGAATTCTCCAATCACTGCCACCAAGCTATAAGAGCTTCGTGATGAACTATAACATGCAAGGGATGGATAAGACGATTCCCGAGCTCTTCGCAATGCTAAAGGCTGCGGAGGTAGAAATCAAAAAGGAGCATCAAGTGTTGATGGTCAATAAGACCACCAGTTTCAAGAAAAAGGGCAAAGGGAAGAAGAAGGGGAACTTCAAGAAGAACAGCAAGCAAGTTGCTGTTCAGGAGAAGAAACCCAAGTCTGGACCTAAGCCTGAGACTGAGTGCTTCTACTGCAAGCAAACTGGTCACTGGAAGCGAAATTGCCCCAAGTATTTGGCGGATAAGAAGGATGGCAAGGTGAACAAAGGTATATGTGATATACATGTTATTGATGTGTACCTTACTAATGCTCGTAGTACCACCTGGGTATTTGATACTGGTTCTGTTGCTAATATTTGCAACTCGAAACAGGGGCTACGGATTAAGCGAAGATTGGCTAAGGACGAGGTGACGATGCGCGTGGGAAATGGTTCCAAAGTCGATGTGATCGCGGTCGGCACGCTACCTCTACATCTACCTTCGGGATTAGTTTTAGACCTAAATAATTGTTATTTGGTGCCAGCATTAAGCATGAACATTATATCTGGATCTTGTTTGATGCGAGACGGTTATTCATTTAAATCAGAGAATAATGGTTGTTCTATTTATATGAGTAATATCTTTTATGGTCATGCACCCTTGAAGAGTGGTCTATTTTTGTTGAATCTCGATAGTAGTGATACACATATTCATAATATCAAAGCCAAAAGATGCAGAGTTGATAATGATAGTGCAACTTATTTGTGGCACTGCCGTTTAGGTCATATCGGTGTAAAGCGCATGAAGAAACTCCATACTGATGGACTTTTGGAACCACTTGATTATGAATCACTTGGTACTTGCGAACCGTGCCTCATGGGCAAGATGACTAAAACGCCGTTCTCCGGAACTATGGAGAGAGCAACAGATTTTTGGAAATCATACATACAGATGTATGTGGTCCGATGAATGTTGAGGCTCGTGGCGGATATCGTTATTTTCTCACCTTCACAAATGATTTAAGCAGATATGGGTATATCTACTTAATGAAACATAAGTCTGAAACATTTGAAAAGTTCAAAGAATTTCAGAGTGAAGTTGAAAATCATCGTAACAAGAAAATAAAGTTTCTACGATCTGATCGTGGAGGAGAATATTTGAGTTATGAGTTTGGTCTTCATTTGAAACAATGCGGAATAGTTTAGCAACTCACGCCACCCGGAACACCACAGCGTAATGGTGTGTCCGAATGTCGTAATCGTACTCTACTAGATATGGTGCGATCTATGATGTCTCTTACTTGTTTACCGCTATCGTTTTGGGGTTATGCTTTAGAGATGGCCGCATTCACGTTAAATAGGGCACCATCAAAATCCGTTGAGACGATGCCTTATGAACTGTGTTTGGCAAGAAACCAAAGTTGTTGTTTCTTAAAGTTTGGGGCTGTGATGCTTATGTGAAAAAAACTTCAACCTGATAAGCTCGAACCCAAATCGGAGAACTGTGTCTTCATAGGATACCCAAAGGAGACTGTTGAGTACACCTTCTATCACAGATCTGAAGGCAAGACTTTTGTTGCTAAATTCGGAATCTTTCTTGAGAAGGAGTTTCTCTCGAAAGAAGTGAGTGGGAGGAAAGTAGAACATGATGAGGTAATTGTACCTGCTCCCTTATTGGAAAGTAGTTCATCGCAGAAACCGGTTTCTGCGATGCCTACACCAATTAGTGAGGAAGTTAATGATGATGATCATGGAACTTCAGATCAAGTTGTTACTGAACCTCGTAGGTCAACCAGAGTAAGATCCGCACCAGAGTGGTACGGTAATCCTGTTCTGGAGGTTATGCTACTAGACCATGACGAACCTATGAACTATGAAGAAGCGATGGTGAGACCAGATTCCGTGAAATGGCTTGAGGTCATGAAATCTGAGATGGGATCCATGTATGAGAACAAAGTGTGGACTTTGGTTGACTTGCCCGATGATCGGCAAGCAATTGAGAATAAATGGATCTTCAAGAAGAAGACTGACGCTGACGGTAATGTTACTGTCTATAAAGCTTGACTTGTTACAAAAGTTTTTCGACAAGTTCAAGGGATTGACTACGATGAGACCTTCTCACCCGTACCGATTCTTAAGTCTGTCCGAATCATGTTAGCAATTGCCGCATTTTATGATTATGAAATTTGGCAAATGGATGTCAAAACTGCATTCCTGAATGGATTTCTGGAAGAAGAGTTGTATATGATGCAACCAGAAGGTTTTGTCGATCCAAAGGGATCTAACAAAGTGTGCAAACTCCAGCGATCCATTTATGGACTAGTGCAAGCCTCTCGGAGTTGGAATAAACGCTTTGATAGTGTGATCAAAGCATTTGGTTTTGTACAGACTTTTGGAGAAGCCTGTATTTACAAGAAAGTGAGTGGGAGCTCTGTAGCATTTCTAATATTATATGTGGATGACATATTGCTGATTGGAAATGATATAGAATTTCTGAATAGCATAAAGGGATACTTGAATAAGAGTTTTTCAATGAAATACATCGGTGAAGCTGCGTATATATTGGGCATCAAGATCTATAGAGATAGATCAAGACACTTAATTGGACTTTCACAAAGCACATACCTTGACAAAGTTTTGAAGAAGTTCAAAATGGATCAAGCAAAGAAAGGGTTCTTGCCTGTGTTACAAGGTGTGAAGTTGAGTAAGACTCAATGCCCGACCACTGTAGAATATAGAGAGAAAATGAAAGATGTTCCCTATGCTTCAGCCATAGGCTCTATCATGTATGCAATGCTGTGTACCATACCTGATGTGTTCCTTGCTATAAGTCTAGCAGGGAGGTACCAAAGTAATCCAGGAGTGGATCACTGGACAGCGGTCAAGAACATCCTAAAATACCTGAAAAGCACTAAGGATATGTTTCTCGTTTATGGAGGTGACAAACAGCTCATCGTAAATGGTTGCGTTGATGCAAGCTTTGACACTGATCCGGACGATTCTAAATCGCAAACCGGATACGTGTTTACATTAAACGGTGGAGCTGTCAGTTGGTGCAGTTCTAAACAAAGCGTCGTGGCGGGATCTACGTGTGAAGTGGAGTACATAGTTGCTTCGGAAGCAGGAAATGAAGGAGTCTGGATGAAGGAGTTCATATCCGATCTAGGTGTCATACCTAGTGCATCGGGTCCAATGAAAATCTTTTGTGACAATGCTGGTGCAATTGCCTTGGCGAAGGAATCTAGATTTCACAAGAGAACCAAGCACATCAAGAGACGCTTCAATTCCATCCGGGATTTAGTCCAGGTGGGAGACATAGAAATTTGCAAGATACATACGGATCTGAATGTTGCAGACCCGTTGACTAAGCCTCTTCAACGAGCAAAACATGATCAGCACCAAGGCTCCATGGGTGTTAGAATCATTACTGTGTAATCTAGATTATTGACTCTATTGCAAGTGGGAGACTGAAGGAAATATGCCCTAGAGGCAATAATAAAGTTATTATTTATTTCCTTATATCATGATAAATGTCTATTATTCATGCTACAATTGTATTAACCAGAAACATAATACTTGTGTGAATACATAGACAAACAGAGTGTCACTAGTATGCCTCTACTTGACTAGCTCGTTGATCAAAGATGGTTATGTTTCCGAGTCATAGACATGAGTTGTCATTTGATTAACGGGATCACATCATTAGGAGAATGATGTGATTGACTTGACCCATTCCGTTAGCTTAGCACTCGATCATTTTGTATGTTGCTATTGCTTTCTTCATGACTTATACATGTCCCTATGACTATAAGATTATGCAACTCCCATTTACCGGAGAAACACTTTGTGTGCTACCAAACGTCACAATGTAACTGGGTGATTATAAAGGTGCTCTACAGGTGTCTCCGAAGGTACTTGTTGGGTTGGCGTATTTTGAGATTAGGATTTGTCACTCCGATTGTCGGAGGGGTATCTCAGGGCCCTCTCGGTAATGCACATCACTTAAGCCTTGCAAGCATTGCAACTAATGAGTTAGTTGTGGGATGATGTATTACGGAATGAGTAAAGAGACTTGCCGGTAACGATATTGAACTAGGTATTGAGATACCAACGATCGAATCTCGGGCAAGTAACATAACGATGACAAAGGGAACAACGTATGTTGTTATGCGGTCTGACCGATAAAGATCTTCGTAGAATATGTGGGAGCCAATATGAGTATCCAGGTTCCGCTATTGGTTATTGACCACAGACGTGTCTCGGTCATGTCTACATAGTTCTCGAACCCGTAGGGTCCGCACGCTTAACGTTTTGATGACAGTTATATTATGAGTTTATATGTTTTGATGTACCGAAGGTTGTTCGGAGTCCCGGATGTGATCACGGACATGACGAGGAGTCTCGAAATGGTCGAGACATGAAGATTGATATATTGGAAGCATATATTTGGATATCGGAAGTGTTCCGGGTGAAATCGGGATTTTACCGGAGTACCGAGGGGTTACCGGAACCCCCCGGGGGCTTAATGGGCCATAGTGGGCCTTTGTGGAGAAGAGGAGACGCGACCACGGCAGGGCCGCGCGCCCCTCCCCCCTAGTCCGAATAGGACAAGGAGAGGGGGGCGGTGCCCCCCCTTTCCTTCCTCTCCTCCACCTCTTTCCCCTCCACTCCTAATCCAACTAGGAAAAGAGAGGGAGTCCTACTCCCGGTGGGAGTAGGACTCCACCTGGCGCGCCCCTCCTGGCCGGCAGCACCTCCCCCCTTGCTCCTTTATATACGGGGGCAGGGGGGCACCCTAGAGACACAACAATTGATCGTTTGATCTTTTAGACGTGTGCGGTGCCCCCCTCCACAATAGTCCACCTCGATAATACTGTAGCGGTGCTTAGGCGAAGCCCTGCGTCGGTAGAACATCATCATCGTCACCACGCCGTCGTGCTGACGAAACTCTCCCTCAACACTCGGCTGGATCGGAGTTCGAGGGACGTCATCAGGCTGAACGTGTGCTGAACTCGGAGGTGCCGTGCGTTTGGTACTTGATCAGTCGGATCGTGAAGACGTATGACTACATCAACCGCGTTGTGCTAACGCTTCCGCTTTCGGTCTACGAGGGTACGTGGACAACACTCTCCCCTCTCGTTGCTATGCATCACCATGATCTTGCGTGTGCGTAGGAAATTTTTTGAAATTACTACGTTCCCCAACAAGGACTCCCTCAGTAGCCCCTGAACCAGGCTTTAATGATGATGAGTCCGGCGCGCAGATTGTCTTCGGCATTGCAAGGCGGGTTCCTCCTCCGAATACTCCATAGAAGATTTTGAACACAAGGATAGTGTCCGGCTCTGCAAACAAATTCCACGTACCACCATAGAGAGAACAATATTTCTACAAATCTAATCTGCCGACAGCTTTTCATAATGTGACGTACTGCCGTGGTCTGGTCATGACGAACCGTTTTTCCGAGCCTGCCACTGCACGTGTTGCGAGGCGGTTTTTATTGGCACGTCCTGTCGAAGCAGAGATCGTGTCCCTTTTTTCACCGGATTCTCATCAATACGGGTATGGGTAATCCAATCGTGCATGTTGGTATGACTCCTCGATTTTAGGCAAGTCCCAAACAGCCACACAGAGGACGCTTGATATTCATCCTCTTTATAAAGGGGCCTAGGCATGTCCCCTTCTTCTCGCGCTCAATCGAATCCTTCCCCCACCCCGAGTTCCAACACCCAAGGCTCAGGCTAGGCGCTTCGGACCTATAATCATGTCCGGATCCAACCTTCAAGGTCGGTGGATGCCCTCCTCTGTCACAGAGGAGGACATCAAGAAGCTAAGAGAAGCTAGGTATTTGACCGGCGAAATCTCGCACAGGCTGCCTGCTCAAGGGCAGGTCATTCCCACTCCCGAACCCGGCGAGAGTGTCGTATTCGTCTCCCACTTCCTCCGAGGGCTAGATTTCAGTCTAGATCCCTTTGTCAGAGGGCTCATGTTCTACTACGGGCTCGATTTCCATAATCTGGCTCCGGATTCCATCCTTCACATCTCCTCGTTCATCGTCGTGTGTGAAGCCTTCCTCCGCATTACCCCACACTTCGGCTTATGGCTCAAGACCTTTAATGTGAAGTTGAAGATGATTAAGGGGCGACACGCAGAGTGCGGAGGTGCCGTAATAAGCAAAGGCGCCGATGTTCCATGGCCAAAGGGTTCCTTCCCGGAGGTGTCCAGTTTATGGCAACGGGAGTGGTTTTATATCACAGCTCCCCGGGGTACTAAGTGGGTAGCCGCCCCTGCCTTCTGCTCGGGCCCCCCACCACAACTGGCGTCATGGGTCAACAAGGGGCTGGACTGGGGGCCAGTAAATGATGTGCCGACATTGCAGAATCGCATTCGAGATCTCCTCGAGAGAGATGTCAGGCTTGTTAAGGTATTGCAAGTCATGCTAGTTCGTCGAGCCCTGCCTTGCAAACGTCGACCTCTCCGTATGTGGGAGTTCAACCCGGAAGGACCGCGAACTATTCAACACTTCTTCGGCATGACACTCGAAGAGATGTACATATCGTTCTTCGGATCACAAATAGAGTGTCCGGACACCTCCGAGGATGCGGGTCTGAACTGCAATCGTCCAGACACTCAAGTAAGTAATTTTGCGGCCGAACACGTTGTCTTTTAATTTATCACAACATCATTCTGAAAAGTCGCCTTTTGACCAGGACTGGATAAAAAAGGTGAAGATGATCAGGTGTCCGGCCCCCCTTCCTGAGGGCTCACCGGATCCTGTACTAGCCAGGATGCTTGAGCTTGCGCCTTATCAAGCGCCGTCAGGGGAAGATAAAGGGAGGAACAAAGAAGCCGAGAGCGAGCCTCACTCACTATTCATCAAAACCGGGGGAATTAGTGCCTCCGCGAAGGAGGATAACCGGGGGGAAGAATCTAAAATTCCCTCTCCCCAGGGAAGGAAGAGGACCGCCTCTGAAGACTTGGAAGTAATGGTCTCCAAGTGAGGGAAGAATCCTTTGTCGGAGGGTCCTATCCCGGAGGGCATCCTTACCGCATAGTACCCGCAAGGGGACCAGCCCTCTACCGAGCTGTAAGTAAACGAAAGTACTTTATAGTAAATATATCCTGCTTCATTTCCGAGAACGGTAACCGAGGCGTGTGTCTTGTAGTTCAGATCGTAGCCCTTCTCGACAGAGTTCGTCTTCGGGGGATCTTCTTCCGGAGTTGATGGAGAGCGAAACACCTCCCCGTGCCTCCCCGCCTCGTGAAGCGGGCGATCCTGAGGTGTCGTCACGGAGGATTTCTCCTGATTCGCCAAGGCCAGAAGGTAAACCTTCGGCCAACCGAAGTCCGGGGTATTCGGCTCCTAAGAAGAGCAACAGAAAGAGTCCGGAAGCGTCCGGTGTGCGATCAGACGCACTGATGAATCTTCTGGAGCAAGCAGCTATCTCAGAAACGCATCGTGCGCTAATGGGCATGGTGGTTGAGAGGATTTCATCCGTCGAAAGTGGGTTGCATGAAGCTTTTATGGGTCTGCTGAAAGGCTTTGAGGTACGTAAAGTAATATATATTTTTTGGACGATACCGCACACGCTAGGTGTGGCCTATGCAGATAGTAGCCCCTGAGACTCTGGTTGCTGTCGAAAAAGACGGCAAATAGACGATCATAGTCCCAGGTATCGTGCTGCTTTTATGTGCAGGTAGCTGCGGGTCCGGTGGCTAGCCAGACTGGTGAGTTTGCCGAACTGAAGCGGCAACTTGATGCGCCAGATGCCGACATCGTGCTTGTAAATAAGTGGCTTGACGAGGCACAGGGTATGTATTCTCCTAGGATCAATACATATTAAGAGGAGCATGATGCTAGTATCTGTAATATGTTGTGACTGCAGATGGAGCTGTCGTCATGGAGACCCTTCGGGCAGAACTTGCCCGAGGCAAGGAACAAGCCAGGAAGAGTGATGCGGCCGCCCTAAAGGCAGTCGAAGAGCTGAGAGCCGAACAGGCTGCCCATTGCCAGAGCAAAGAGAAAATAGCCAAGATGGCTGTTGAGCTGAAAGATGCTGCCGGCCGGTATGAGCTTCTTGAAAAGGAAAGCCAAGCGAAGGCGGCGGAACTGAAGGAGGCCATGGAAGCGGCCAAGGAAACCCACTCGCAAATCAGAGCGGTGAAGGAGGAACTCCGTCAAGCCAGAGATATTGCGGCTGGGAAGCCCTTTTTGTTGCGGACGAGGTTTGGAGACCCGAAGTATGCCCCTCTGGATAAATTATGGAGTTCTGCGGACGCGTACTTGGATTTAGCAGCGAGTGCCGCTGATGCGACCAAGTTTTTCAAAGATCAGAAGGATCATGTAGTGGAAAGGTTGTTCTGGTCACAGTTCTGCACTCCAACGCGTCCGCTGCTGTTAAATGAACAAATGGTCGAGTGGGCCGAGCTCCATAGGTTGTCCGGACTTGCTATGAGGTCCGTCGTGGATCACCTTTGGCCGGAGGGACCGAGGCCGAATAGTTATTTTGGTCTAGTGCAACAATTCCTTGGTGTTGTGCCAGAAATCGACGCTGTGAAGAGGTCGGCGTGCATAGAGGGTGCGCGGATGGCTCTTGCCCGTGTCAAGACATACTGGGCAGAGATGGAGGCCACCGCTATTGCAACCCGAGGCCTGGCCGCGGGCCAGGTCCCGGCAGAGCACTATTTTGAAGAAGTCCTAGAAGGCGCTCGTGTAATAGAGGCTCAGTGCTCAAAGAGTATCATGTTCAAGTGACATGTATCCCGATTGTAAAAACAATGCTATTAAATTATAAAGGCTGTATTTATACTTTTGCCTGAAAGTATTATGATGCCTCCTGTGTGGCCGTTTATGTATATATGTTTATAACCTGAAAGTTTGCAGTCGTCGGCTTCAGCCCCCACGCATATAATGCGGGGGTGTTCGCAAAAACGCGTATTCACACTTGATCCAACGTCTTGGTCCATTAAGGAGGTGATAGCACAGCGAACGAGGCAATCGGACTATATTGCTTTAACACTTTCACTTAGCCATAGGAGTTTGACGGTGGGACTACTATATAGCCCCAGGTACCTCCGCGCTCATCTGAATACGGGGCGCGTACATACATGACCGGGAAACGGCCCTTCGTTAATGCGGAGGAATCCCGAAGATTCTGCTAAGTCATCGAGTGGTTGACTAGTTTCGCGCTTTATCATGACAGTTAGTTTTCGGCTTTCTCTACTGAGGTGCTCGTCCGGATGAACCAGGGCACAATCACAGTAGTTCTCCCGGTGCCACCTTAGCCGATAGAGTGGAACATAAGGTAGCAAAACGCGGGAGCCGGGCAAACCCAACATTTGACCAAAGACATGATTCGGAGCTGATGCATATAAGGCCAAACTCGCGACGCCGAACACTCCCTAGGGTATTCGGTCTTTACAACATATACTGGGCTGAATAACGCCCTTGATAATGATCCCTGAGTGTCCAGGTACGTGCATCGTTCTGACGTGGCGAAGTGCCGATAACGTCAGCATCGCTCTCGGATATGCTGAGTATCCGGAGGATGTGAAGCAACAATAGACAGTAAAAAAGGTTTACGCAGGGTCTTAATCTAAAAAGAAACCTTTGAGCGGGGCCCTGCTGCACGTCTGCGCCTATGTCTCCGTTGTGCCGTATCCTGGAAGGGTGTAGCACGATTACCATTGTAGTCCTTTTACATGCGGGAAGCCCCTAGTACCGCCTATGAGGGTAAATCCGTCGAACGAATCTTAAGTATATCTAAGTTGTTACAGCTAGTGATGTGCCGGACTCGTCTAGCCATGTCTGCGGTCTTGACGACCGATCATTTATTCTGGTTGGAGAGGCCGTTTAGTGTTCGGCTGCTAAAGCCGCCACACGTTCTTTCGCGCATAAGGAACGCTCGATATTTCCGCTAATTGTGATGATGCCACGTGGACCGGGCATCTTAAGCTTGAGAGAAGCGTAATGCGGTACTGCATTAAAACGAGCAAAAGCTGCTCTTCCGAGTAGTGCTTCATAGCCACTTCGGAATGGAGCGATGTCGAAGGTTAACTTTTCGCTTCGGAAGTTGTCGGGAGAACCAAATACAACCTCTAGTACTAGGGAGCCCGTGCAGCGGGCCTCTGGGCCTGGTATTACTCCTTAAAAGGTAGAATTACTATGGCTGATTCTTGTAGGGTCTATCCCCATTTTGCGGACTGTGTCCTGATATATCAGACTAAGACTACTGCCGCCGTCCATAAGGACTCGTGTGAGATGGTATCCGTTGATTATTGGGTCTAACATCAAGGCAGACAATCCTCCGTGCCGGATACTTGTCAGGTGATCCCTGCGATCAAAAGTGATCGGGCAGGCCGACCATGGGTTGAACTTAGGGGTGACGGGCTCTACAGCGCGTGTGTCTCGGAGTGCATTTTTGCTTTTCGTCACGTGAATCATGTTCACTGTTTTGACCTCTGGTGGGAATTTTTTCTGTCCCCCAGTGCTTTGCTGGCGAGGCTCGTCCTCGTCATCACTTGGTGTCTCCCTCCCCTTGTGTTCGGCGTTTAGCTTACCGGCCTGCTTGAAGACCCAGCATTCTCTGTGGGTGTGATTTGCAGGTTTATCAGGGGTGCCATGAATCTGACATAATTTGTCTAGAATCTTGTTTAGGCTGGACGGTCCATCTCTGCTGCCTTTGAAAGGCTTTTTCCGCTGACCGGGTTGATGGCCCCAAAATCCGGCGTCTACCGCCATGTTGTCTGGGCTGTCTTCGTTATTTCGACGCTTGCTTTTACTGCATCGTGGTTTTCCATTGCCATCCCTTACTTCGGATGTGCCTGGGTCGCTGGTGCTACTACGGGCTAGCCAGCTATCTTCGCCCGCGCAAAAGCAGGTCATGAGGCTTGTTAGGGCTGCCATTGTTCTTGGCTTTTCTTGGCCGAGGTGTCTGGCGAGCCATTCGTCTCGGACGCTGTGTTTGAAAGCTGCTAAGTCTTCGGCGTCCGGGCAGTCGATGATTTGGTTCTTCTTAGTGAGAAATCTTTTCCAAAGCTTTCGGGCTGACTCTCCGGGCTGTTGAATTATATGACTTAAATCATCTGCATCCGGAGGTCGGACATAGGTCCCTTGAAAATTAGCCCTAAAAGCATCCTCAAGCTCCTCCCAACTTCCAATTGAGTTTTCGGGGAGGCTCTTCAGCCAGTGCCGAGCTGGTCCTTTCAGCTTGAGGGGCAAGTACTTGATGGCGTGGAGATCGTCTCCGCGAGCCATATGGATATGGAGGATAAAGTCCTCAATCCAGACCCCAGGGTCTGTCGTTCCGTCGTACGCCTCTATGTTCACGGGTTTGAATCCTTCTGGAAATTCGTGGTCCAGCACCTCATCGGTGAAACATAGGGGGTGTGCGGCACCCCTGTATTTGGACGTGTCATTGCGTTCTGACGGTTGTAGTGTTCGGTTTTGGTTGTGCGCTGGAGCGCGCTTCCTAGATCCGTAGATGGATCTGGTCACGCCGGCCTTCTGACGCAAGTCCTCGCGTGAATCGTGTGCTGACTTATGTGCGGTCTTGTTAGCCGCTCTATCGCGGCCACGAGGTGGTCGATCCGACCAGTCGGCCGTTTTGTTTTTCGGCTGTGTGGGCTCTAAGGCCTCGTCATCAAATTCAGGCAAAAGCTTGCGCTTTGGATAGCTCTTTGTGTGGTAACTACCACCATACTTTTCTTCAATGTCGAGCACTTTGTTCCATCTACTGTTGAGCGTATTCTGCGCGGCCTTAAGCCTTTGCTTCTACTTCTTCAGACTCCTCGCGGTGGCAATAAGCCTTCTGCGGAGGTTCTCTTGTTCCAAGTGCCTTTCTGGGATGATGTGTGCATCCTCGTCCGGTCTGTTTTCCTCTCCGGAGGGAGGTTGATGAGCTTTATCCTCGGCGTCGCCGTGTTCGGACAGCGGATCCGTACTATGTTCGCCGTTTGGTGGTTCATCCTGCTCTATCGCTGGGTCAATGTGGTCGTCGTTTCCTCTGGAGTCGACTGGGGTGTTATTTTCTCTTGCGTTGTTATCGCTGTTTTTGCCGAGGCTAGATTTGGAGCGGCGCCTACGCCGTCTCTTTGGTTGCTTCTCGAGGGAGCTATCCTTCGCTGCATCCTTCCGTTCCTCGTCATTGTTTTCTTTGGGTGTATCCACCATGTATATGTCATGCGATGAAGTGGTTGTCCGGCGCCTTGTGGGCGATGGTTCCTGTTCCTCTCCTGCATCGTCGTCCATGCCGTCGATGTCTTCGGAGTCAAAATTGAGCATGTTGGTTAAATCATCGACAGTGGCTACTACGTGGGTGGTGGGTGGGGAGCGAATTTCTTCGTCGTCCGCACCCCATTCTAGCCGGATATAGTTCGGCCAAGGTTCTCCTGACAAGGAGAGAGACCTTAATGAATCTAGCACATCACCAAGAGGCGAGTGCTGAAAGATATCCGCGGAGGTAAACTCCATGATCGGCGCCCAATCGGATTCGATAGGCATGGACGCGGGCAGCTTGGAGCCCATGGCCGGGGACGAATCCAGTTGTTCGGAAGCACGGGTCTCGTAGGAGGTGAAGTCGGTATTCAGCTCTATCGCCACCGAGAGTGCGGCCTCCGTGGCGGGGTCCATCCGCCCGTCCACAGATGGCGTATTTTTTCCGGATTGAGGGCTGGAGTAGTTGCAGGTGTGATCTCCCGAACACTGTTCGACGGCAGAGCTAAATCATGCTCGTCGTGATTGTGCGGCGCACCTGACATGGGCTCGAATCCGCCGAAGATCAAGTCTCCGCGGATGTCGGCAGTGTAGTTCAAGTTTCCGAATCTGACCTGATGGCAGGGGCGTACCTTTCGATCTGCTCCAGATGGCCAAGCGAATTGGCCCGCAGTACGAAGCCGCCGGATACGAAGATCTGTCCGGGGAGGAAAACCTCACCCTGGATCGCATCATTACCAATGATCAAAGGAGCCATCAAGCCTTATGGTGACGGCACAGTGGAACTCTCAATGAAAGCGCCAATGTCGGTGTCAAAACCGGCGGATCTTGGGTAGGGAGTCCCGAACTGTGCGTCTAAGGCGGATGGTAACAGGAGGCGGGGGACACAATGTTTACCCAGGTTCGGGCCCTCTCGATGGAGGTAATACCCTACTTCCTGCTTGATTGATCTTGATGATATGAGTATTACAAGAGTTGATCTACCACGAGATCGTAGAGGCTAAACCCTAGAAGCTAGCCTACGGTATGATTGTTGTTGTCCTGCGGACTAAACCCTCCGGTTTATATAGACACCGGAGGGGGCTAGGGTTACACAGAGTCGGTTACAAGGGAGGAGATCTACATACCCGTATCTCCAAGCTTGCCTTCCACGCCAAGGAGAGTCCCATCCGGACACGGGACGAAGTCTTCAATCTTGTATCTTCATAGTCCAACAGTCCGGCCAAAGGATATAGTCTGGCTGTCCGAGGACCCCCTAATCCAGGACTCCCTCAACCACCTGGGGATTCCCTTGTAAGCCAGAGCTCCTTGCCTCCTTGGTGTGTTCTGCAAGCGGGTTGTCCGTATAGACCTCAAAAAGAGAAGAAAACCCATAAAAAAGAAAAAGTAAAAGCGTGCGAATCCCAGGGTCGGTCAAGCCGTACTGTGGATTGCGAACGAGTTATGCCTCGGTCAATACCCATGTGGTTTTGTGTGCGTAGTTTATGTACGCGCGGTATTAATGCCATTGCCTCATCGGGGCTGGGGCGGAGGCCAGCTGTCCTGTTGCAGTGTGGTCCGAACCCTCTTCATGTTGTCCAGGGGCTCGGCACCCGAATTATAATGCTGCTTGAGAAGGCCGCGATGTACTTCTACTGCTAGGGCGGCGGTGTGCTCCTCTGTACGGAGGGAGCGTTCCGTGTTTCCATTTACTGTAATGACGCCACGTGGACCGGGCATCTTGAGCTTGAGATAAGCGTAATGTGGCACCGCGTTGAATCTAGCGAATGCGGTTCGTCCGAGCAGGGCATGATAGCCGCTGCAAAATGGGACGATATCGAAGATTAGTTCTTCGCTTCGGAAGTTATCCGGGGAGCCAAGTACTACCTCTAGCGTTATTGAGCCCGTACAACGGACCTCTACGCCTGGTATGACTCCTTTAAAGGTAGTCTTCGTGGGCTTGACTCGTGAGGAGTCGATGCTCATTTTACGTACTGTATCCTGATAGAGCAGGTTGAGGCTGCTACCACCGTCCATTAGGACTCGTGTCAGGTGAAATCCGTCGATGATTGGGTCGAGGACCAGTGCGGCTGAACCGCCATGGCGGATGCTGGTTGGATGATCTCGGCGGTCGAAGGTGATCAGGAATGACGACCACGGATTGAATTTCGGGGCGACTGGCTCTAACGCATAGACGTCCCTAAATGCGTGCTTGCGCTCCCTCTTGGGGATGTGTGTAGCGTATATCATGTTCACCGTTTGACTTGAGGGGGGAATTTCTTTTGCCCCCCAGTGTTCGGCTGCCGGGGCTCCTCATCATCGTCCTCGCTCTGTGATTCCCCTTCCTTGTTTCTGCTGTTTGCCTTGCTGGCTTGTTTAAAGACCCGGCAATCTCTGTTAGTATGGTTGGCCGGTTTGTCTGGGGTGCCATGTATCTGGCAAGGGCGATCGAGTATGCGGTCCAAGCTGGATGGTCCTCTGCTACTCCTTTTATAGGGCTTCTTTCGCTGGCCGGACTTGGAGCCACTGAATCCGGCGTGAACTGTAGTGTCATCAGTGTTATCGCCATTGCTTCGGCGTTTGTTTCTGTTGCGCCGAAGCTTGCCGGTGCTGTTTTTGGCCTCGGAGGGGCTTGTTTCGTTGGCTGTGTTTCTACTGCGAGCCAGCCAACTATCCTCTCCCACGCAGAAGCGGGTCATAAGTGCCGTGAGGGCTGCCATGGACCTCGGCTTTTCCTGGCCGAGGTGGCGGGCGAGCCATTCGTCCCGGATGCTATGCTTAAAGGCCGCTAGGGCTTTGGCATCCGGACAGTCGACGATCTGGTTCTTTTTGGTTAGGAACCTAGTCCAGAATGTTCTGGCTGATTCTCCGGGTTGTTGAACTATGTGGCTTAAGTCATCGGCGTCTGGTGGCCGGACATAAGTTCCTTGGAAGTTATCAAGGAAAGCTTCTTCCAAGTCCTCCCAGCTGCCGACGGAGTTCTCTGGCAGACTATTTAGCCAGTGTCGTGCTGGCCCTTTGAGCTTTAGTGGGAGGTATTTAATGGCATGGAGGTCATCTCCTCGAGCCATATGGATATGGAGAATAAAATCCTCAATCCATACTGTAGGATCGGTTGTGTCGTCGTATGATTTGATGTTGACGGGCTTGAACCCCTCCGGGAATTCATGATCCAGTACTTCATCTGTGAAGCAGAGTGGGTGTGCGGCGCCTCTATATCGGGCCGCATCGTGGCATAGCTCTGATGGAGTCTATCTGCGGCATTCGGCCTAGGCGTGGTTAGGTTTGTCACATCCGAATAGGTAGCCATCCTCGTGCCTCGAGGCACGTCCTCGCGATCCGTAGATCAATCTTGTGTGTCCTGCTCTACTGTCCAGGGTCTGCCGGAGGTCGTACGTATGACCCCGAACTCTTCCGTCCCTATTTTTACGGGGCGGTGGGGCGGGCTGCTGTTCGGCCTGAGTTGCCGCTTTATCCTGACCGCGGGTTGGCCGGTCGGCCGCCCTATCTCGACCATTTGGTGGTCGTTCAGCATTACGCGAGGGAGATATGTGCTCCGGCGCCTCCTCATTAAATTGAGGTAGCAGTCTGCGTTTCGGGTAGCTCTTGGCTGGGCGCTTGAGGCCGTATTCTTCGGCTGTCAGGACATCAGTCCATCTGTCGACGAGCAGATCTTGTTCGGCTTGAAGCTGCTGTTGTTTCTTTTTCAGGCTTCTTGAAGTGGCTATGAGCTGAAGCTTAAAGTGCTCCTACTCCAGAGGATCCTCAGGCACGATGAAGTCTTTGTTGCCGAGGCTTGTCTCCCCCTTGGAGGGTGGATCGTAACTATCGTCCTCCGAGTCATCTTCTATGGCCTGTTCATCAGGGTTATCTTCCCCATTGTCGTGTTCCTCCTATTCGGATGCAGCTCCGACAGGGTCTTCATTGTTTTCAGCGTCGCCCAGAGTACTATTTTCTCCGGTGCCAGTGTTGCCATCCTTTGAGCGACGGGGCTTAGAGCAGCGTTTGGGCCGCCGGCGCTTGGACTGCGTCTCAGAGGTTTTATTCGCATCTGGCTCTTCTTTGTCGTCGCCAGATCCTTTAGGTGTATCAACCATGTACACATCGTACGAAGAGGTGGCCGTCCAACGTCCAGTAAATGGCGGGTCTTGGCCTTGCTCCTTGTCGGCATCGTCGTCCATGCCGTCGATGTCTTCGGAGCCATAGTCAATCACGTCGGTTAAGTCATCGACAGTGGCTATGAAGTGGGTGGCGGGTGGGAAGCAAAATTCCTCGTCATCCGCCTCTAGCTCGAACCGAACATACTTCGGCTGTGAGTCCTCCTCCAAGGACAAGTTCTTGAAAGAGTTTAGCACGTCACCCAAAGGTGAATGCTGGAAGATGTCTGCGGCGCTAAATTCAAAAATCGATAACCGATCCAGCTTGGTGTCCGCAGGCGTACCTGGTCCGGAACGTATAGCCGGAGACGAGTCCGGAGTTCCATTGACGCAAGCATTGCAAGATGTCGAGTCCGTGTGTGGCTCCAATGCTGCGGACTTTGTGGCCTCAGAGGGCATGATCTGCTTCGGTTCTGAGGCCGTTGCAGCAACAGGATCCACCTCCTGGATGTAATCTGATAACAAATATAAGTCATGTTCATCGGGACGAGGGGGAGCGATCGCTGCGGTTTCAAACCCATTGAAGATCAAGTCTCCACGGGTATCCGCGACGTAGTTCAAGCTTCCAAATCTGACCTGGTGGCCAGGGGCGTCGCTATCGATCTGCTCGAGACGGCCAAGCAAGTTGGCCCGCAGTACGAAGCCGCCGAACACAAAAATCTGTCCGGGGAGGAAGGTTCCTCCTTGGACAACGTCATTATCGACGATTGAAGGGGCCATCGAGCCTCTTGTCGACGACACAGTGGAACTCTCAATGAAAGCACCAATGTCGGTGTCAAAACCGGCGGATCTCGGGTAGGGGGTCCCGAACTATGCGTCTAGGATCGATGGTAACAGGAGATGGGGGACACGATGTTTACCCAGGTTTGGGCCCTCTCTATGGAGGTAATACCCTACTTCCTGCTTGATTGATCTTGATGAATATGAGTGTTACAAGAGTTGATCTACCACGAGATTGCAATGGCTAAACCCTAGAAGTCTAGCCTGTATGACTATGGTAATGAGTATCTGTCTATCCGGACTACGCTCTCCGGTTTATATAGACACCGGAGAGATCTAGGGTTACATGGGGTCGGTTACATAAGAAGGAATCTTCATAGTTGGTCGCCTAGCTTGCCTTCCACGCCAAGGAGAGTCCAATCCGGACACGGGTATAGTCTTCGGCCTTCATACCGTCACAGCCCATCAGTCCGGCCCAATGAATAACAGGTCGGACGCCCGAGGACCCCTTAGTCCAGGACTCCCTCGGTGTGAACAGAGGAGAGTTGGGGTGCTGACTTTCCCAAAAATCATCATTCAGCACTAGTGTTGTACACCCAATGTCCACATCTTCATCTTCTTCTTTTTCTTCAACGCCGGCCTCTTTAGCAGTGAACTGAGGCATTGGCGATGAGACTTGTGGGGTTGAAGGGATTGCATCCGCTTCAATTTCTTCATCCAGCTGCTCTGACGAAGCAGCAGAGGGAATATCATCATCCGATTCACTTGGAATCACATATTCTTCATCAAAAGGAACAAGGTCCTTTGATGGCATGGATGAGACGGGAACAACATCAATTGGATTTGCATAAGAGCTGGTCAATGGCTTCATCTTCTTCGGAGCTGAAGAATCTGATGAAGTTGATGCCTTCCTTTTCTTCACTGTTGCACGCTCTGTAGCCTTGGTCTTCTTAAAATCTGATGCAGATGGAAGGATTGGAGTTGGGGTAGGTGCAGGAGGAGCAGAGGAATTTGGTTCAATTTCTTCAGGCACAACTGTTGCAGTTGCCCTGATTTCTTCATTTTCTTCAGGCACAGCGGTTGAAGCTTCAGGTGTCCTGGCAGTTTCTTCAGGCGCAACACTAGAGGTTGCCCTGGCAATTTCTTCAGCGGCTGGAATGCAGTCATCAGCCCTGGTACTTTGAGATTCATCAACAGCCTGATTTTCATCAACGGTGCTGGCATGTTCTTTAGTAGGCTGAGCAGAAGCCTCAGCCTGAGGGTTTTCCTATTGCGTTGGGGCTGCAACCTTTGAAGTGAATTTTTTAGTCAAATTCACAAATCTGACTTTGGCTCCAAGCCAGTCAGCATAGTAGCGATCAAATTCATCACTTAATTGCTTGATCTCGGCTTGCAAGGCAACGAGTTCTTCAGGGGAAAGTTTCAGAACATTTTGCTTCAGAAAGCGTTGTTTCTTGTACTGCGCTTTCTTCACTCTCCTTCCTTGCTCAAATTTCCACTTCTCTTCTTCAATGAAGGCAGTCAAAACATGACTTTGACCAGGAGTGAGGTTCATCTCCGGCAAAGGTGTGTTGGAATCCTTGTGCCATAGGTCGATGAAGTCTAAGATCAACTTCGGATCCAGAAGCAATGGCACATTGCTGCCTTTGGCTCTAGCGGCCTTGACCTACCTGTCTCTGATGATTTCGGCAAGTTCCTCATCATCGGCATCGTCTTCATTAGACGGTACTTAAAAGGCGACCTGCTTATTGTGAGGACTTGGTCGAGTGCCTCGTCCAGCAATGGCATTTGTTTTCAGCAGAGAGGGGCCAGTTGAAGAATTTGGTGCAGCTGAGGAACTAGCAGAAGCTCCTGAGGCAATAGAGATGCATGTTGTCCTTTGGCACGTGGCGAGCTGCACATGTGCTGACGATTTGGACGGAGCAGCTGAGGACTTTGGCGGAGGAGCTGGAGCAGTCTGAGGAGTTGGCCGTGAGGGCTTTGAAGAATCTGGCCGTGAGGGCATTGCTGAGGAACTTGGCCGTGAGGGCATTGAGGGTGAAGCACTTGGCTTATGAGCAGGCTTCTTTGCCATGGCCTTCTTCGGCTTGCTTGCATAGGCCTCAGAAGTGGTAGCAGCAGCAGCAGAGTCTTCATTAAATTTCCTCACTGCTTCTCTAGCCAGTTTGGCCAGCTTGGCCTGGCGCTTGGCCCATTCTTCAGGATAGTCCTCACCGCGCTTGAGGCTGGTGGGATCTGCTACTGGGCCAGGTGCCAACGGAGGTCTTGGGCATGGATGATTTAGAGCAAATTTCTTCATATATTTGGAGTAACATACATGTACTCCCTCCACTCCCTTGCCCATCTCCTTTCTATTCTTTGGATGCGCACCTTGCGCTGATTTTTGTCCTCCTTGCCAAACTTGGCCTCATCAGGAGTGCAATACTCCTTGTATATGTCATCAGGGATCTCAAAGGCAGTATTGACCTCAGGCCTCTTTCCTCCTTTCTGTGGCTTCTTTCCATCACCATTTTCTTCAGCTGAGGAATATGAGCAACTGAATTTTCTGAAGATGTGTGCAACTTTTCTTCAAGGAACGCTGCAAATGAGTTAAGTTGATGAGAACCTAGTGATTCAGCAGCGGACATGAGTACCTGTGAACAGAGTATAGTTGCGAGGAATTTGGAGATGTCATATGCGTTCTCAGAAGGTTTTGCAAAAAGAAAAAGTTTGAGGAATTTGACCAGATGAGTCTTGAAGAATTTCACTAAGCGTTCTTTGTCTTAGGTTCCAGAGTTGTACAGATCAGAGAATCCACACAATTGAGGAATCATGAAGAAAAATATTGCTTAGAGAAACGAATCAAGAACAGATGACATGTGAGGTGTTTTAGTGTGTGAGGATTTGAAGAAAAACACCTTTGAAGATTTTGTAGAAATCATTTGAATCAAAGAGGGCAGTAAAAGTAACTTTTAATTACCCTGGATGAAGAACACGACGAACTGGGAAGTGTAGATGTGAAGTTCGTCAGTTCAGATCTTCCATGCCCTAACTTGGCTGAGGAAGACAGCTACGGCGGCGGCGGAGTGAAGAAATCCGCAGTCGGCGCGAGTACGACGGCGACGAGGTCGAGGCAGTGAAGCTCTTCCTCACCGGCGATGATGAAGTAGCGGCGGCGCTAGGGTTTGAGAAGCTCGAGCGGGAGAGAGATCGAGCGGAGTAAAAGTGAAGTGAGGAAGGGGAGGGGTATATATTCCACGGCGAAAAACTGTTCGCCCAAAGAAATTGGACGAACGTGCCCCTGACCTTTCTCATTCGCTTGACATGTGTCACCCACGTACTGAGAGGTGGCGATCATGTGAGATCGTGGGTGAATAGATAAGTATCTTCGTGGGATGTGGAACGGTTTGAACGGCAAAGCCGAAAATTTAGATAAAAGTTCCGTTCACAGATTCTTCAGCTGACAAGGACACAGTGAAGATTTTGAACGAGTTTCAAATAGAACGCACATGAAGAATTTGTGAATAGATTGGGTTAAGTTTAGCATAGAGGGGGAAGGGTCCGATCACATTCACTTAGCAAGAAAAACAACATGCAGAATTAGGAATAAGTGAATGTTGTAGAGGACATAAACTCATATATATATAGCCAATGAAGAAAATCGACAGAAATGGTGAAGACAATGCAAACTTGAAGAAATTGAACAACTGAGGAATTTCAAAACTAAGAAAAACTCAAATTGAAGATTTTCAACTTTTGGTGGTGGCGTGACCCACCGTATAAGAATGATGATTTCAGACACTGCGTACAATTGTCGTAGGGCTCTGAGAATCAAATTCTTCGTTAATTTCTTCACACTTAGAGTGTTATTCTTCATTGATTTAAGAAAAACTTTTCTTCATGTGTTGCACATCTAAGTCATCAATTTTGCATAAGCGTTAGGATGAGTGTCCTTTTCAAAGAACATTCGAAGATTCTAAGATATTTAGTTCACACTGCAACTTGATAAATCTCTTCTCATCCAAGGGCTTTGTGAAGATATCGGCTAGCTGTTCTTCAGTCTTCACATGCTCAATAGAAATGTCGCCCTTCAACACATCATCGCGAAGAAAATGATGAAGAATCTGAATGTGCTTTGTCTTCGAGTGCTGAATTGGGTTATGAGCAATTTTGATGGCGCTCTCATTTTCACAGTAGAGAGGCACATTCTTCACGTTGACGCCGTAGTCCTTGAGAGTTTACTTCATCCACAGCAATTGAGCACAGCAAGAACCAGCAGCAATGTACTCAGCTTCAGGAGTAGACAGTGATACGCAATTCTATTTCTTCGAGGACCAACAGACCAAAGATCGTCCGAGGAAATGACATGTGCCAGATGTTGACTTGCGGTCCACACGATCACCAGCATAGTCAGAGTCTGAATATCCAATGGGATAAAAAACCGAGCCCTTGGGGTACCATAATCCAAGTGTTGGTGTGTGAGCTAGATATCGAAGAATATGCCTCACAGCCTTATGGTGTGATTCCTTCGGTGTAGCTTGAAATCGGCCACACATGCAAACACTAAGCATAATATCTGGCCTAGATGCACATAAGTACAATAAAGAACCAATCATGGAGCGGTATACCTTTTGATCAAAGTCAATACCATTTTCATCAGTGCATAGATGGCCATTTTTGGGATAGGAATTTTGACGCCTTTGCAATCTTGCATGCCGAATTTCCTCAATACATCCTTGAGGTATTTCTCCTGAGATATGAATATGCCATTGCGCTGTTGACGAATTTGAAGATCTAAAAAGAATTTCAATTCTCCCATCATAGACATTTGATATTCTTCACTCATCATATAGGCAAATTCAACACTATAACGTTGGTCAGTACAGCCAAAGATAATATCATCAACATATATTTGGCACACAAACAGTTCACCATCATAAGATTTAGTGAAAAGAGTAGGGTCGAGTGAACCGGGTTTGAAGCCTTTCTTCATGAGGAATTCCTTCAAAGTATCATACCACGCCCGAGGGGCCTGCTTGAGGCCATAGAGGGCCTTATTGAGTCTGAAGACTTTGTCAGGATGCTTTGGATCTTCAAAACCTGGGGGTTGAGCAACATATACTTCTTCCTCAAGCTTACCATCGAGGAATTCACTTTTCACATCCATTTGATATAGAGTGATATCATGATGGTTAGCATAAGCAAGTAATATGCGAATAGCCTCAAGTCTAGCAACAGGTGCAAAATTTTCATCGAATTCAATTCCTTCAACATGTGTGTAGCCTTGACCTACAAGCCGTGCCTTATTCCTCACCACAAGGCCATTTTCATCTTGCTTGTTGCGGTAGATCCACTTTGTGCCAATGATATTGTGCTTGCGAGGATCTGGACATTTGACCAGTTCCCAAACGTTGTTGAGCTCGAACTGATGTAATTCTTCTTGCATAGCTTGAATCCACTCAAGCTCCAGAAATGCTTCATCTACCTTAGTGGGCTCTGTGATAGAGACAAAAGCAAAGTGCCCACAGAAGTTAGATAAATGTGAGGCTCTTGAGTGTGTGACAGGACCTGGTGCTTCAATGTCATCGATGATTCTCTCAATTTGCACTTCATTTGCCACGTGAGGATGAGTTGGTTGTCGTCGAGGAATTTGATCGGCATTTTCTTCAGCATCATTTTCTTCAGAAGCATTTTCTTCAGGTGCATTAGCTCGACGTTCTTCACGTTCTGGAATGAATTCTTCAGCAGATTCTTCGGTCGGAATGACATCCTCAGTAGCCTTGAACTTGATAGTTTCCTCAGGTGCTGGTTCATCTATCACAGAAGGTAGGTGCTCTCTTTGCGAGCCATTAGTTTCATTGAACCGCACATCTACAGTTTCAACAACTTTGTGAAGAACGTTGTTGAAGACTCTGTAGGTGTGCGAATCCTTTCCGTAACCAAGCATAAAACCTTCATGTGCTTTCGGTGCAAATTTAGAATTGTGATGAGGATCTCTAATCCAACATTTAGCACCGAAGACTTTGAAATAACTCACATTGGGTTTCTTGTCAGTGAGGAGTTCATAAGCAGTCTTCTTGAAGAATTTGTGAAGATATACCCTGTTGATGATGTGGCACGCAGTATAAATTGCCTCGATCCAGAAGTGACGAGGAGTCCTGTACTCATCAAGCATAGCGCAAGCCATCTCAACAAGAGTCATGTTCTTGCGCTCCACGATGCCATTCTGTTGAGGAGTATAAGGAGCAGATAACTCATGAGTAATACCAAGTTCATCAAGATAGTCATCAAGACCAGAATTCTTCAACTCGGTTCCATTGTCACTCCTGATGTGCTTTATCTTCACACCAAAGTTGGTTGAAGCCCTCGAAGAAAATCATTTGAAGACTTCCTGCACTTCATGTTTGTAAGTGACAATATGCACCCATGTGAAGCGAGAGTAATCATCAACAATAACAAAGCCATAGAGAGATGCATCATTTGTGACTGCTGAGTAGTGATTTGGACCAAAAAGATCCATGTGAAGCAATTCAAATGGTCGAGTAGTAGTCATGATAATCTTCGCTGGGTGCTTGGCCTTGGTCATCTTTCCAGCTTCACAGGCTCCGCACAAGTGATCCTTCAGGAATTTGACATTCTCAATGCCAATGACATGCTTCTTCTTCGCAAGAGTGTGCAAATTCCTCATGCCTGCATGACCAAGTCGTCGATGCCATAGCCAGCATTCTGAAGCTTTTGCAAGTAGGCATACGGCTGGTTGTGGTCCTGTAGAGAAATCAGCAATATACAGATCTCCTCTCCTAAAGCCTTCGAAGACTTTGGAATTGTCAGCTTCCATGATCACAACATAACAATACTTGCCAAAGACAACAACCATATCAAGATCACAAAGCATTGAGACAAACATGAGGTTGTATCCTAAGGACTCGACAAGCATGACTTTGTCCATGTGTCGATCCTTAGAGATCGCAACCTTACCTAGACCCAATACCTGAATTTTGCCTTTGTCAGCGAAGATGATATGCTTCAGATGCGATGGAGATAAGGGAATATCCATCAAAAGACTTTTGTCACCAGTCATGTGATTTGTATATCCACTATCGAGGACCCACTCATTGGCTTTGGGTTGATCATCCTGCAGATGAATTAGTGCAGCTTACGAACTCATATACTTCATCAGTGAAGAATATGACATCAAATTCATCAAGTCAATTTCATCACGTGAGAAATGAGAGTTCATTTCTTCAAGATTAGCATGCGTCCTTTCAGGCAATTTTAGGTCTCCAGCAAATTCTTCAGACGTTTAAGCACGTCTGGAGACCTGACCCTACATAAGAGATTAGTTCTTTTTCTTCGCCACCCACATCTGAAGGGGTGGCAAAGAGTTCATCACTCTGCGAGCTCCATACGAGAAAGGTGGCATAGAAGCCAATCCATTTCGTTTCACATAAGAGGGGTTAGGATAAGCATATGAATAAGCAGAGAAATTCTTCGATGACTTATGAACATAATAATTAGAAGAAAATGCTCATATTCATAGCCCTTAGCTCTTCCCTGCGAAACAGAGGTGTTAGCACGATGATATTCATATAAGGACTTTGATCCTTTTGAGGAATTTGATCCGCGTGAGGAGTTTGGTCCATATGAGGACTTGGATCCATATGAAGAATTTGATCCGGGGTTCCTATTCTTCACCGGTGGTGTCATGATGACATTCACCTGAAGATTTTCAAGGTACCTTTTGGGAACCCAGATTTTCTTCATAGGGGAACCGTTCCTGCAGTTAGTGCCAACATATCTAGCAAATACTTCACCATTCTGATTTTTGAACAGCTTATAGTTGGAGTCAAATGACTCATGAAGAATGAGGAGATTCACATGTAAAACCAAAAAAATTGGATGGATCAACTGGAGGTCCCTTTGCAGCAACCCATGGGGTTTTGGGGTACTGCTCAGGCTTCCAATAAGTACCATCAGCATTTAGTTTCCTCTCAAAGGCAATACCCTCTTTCCTAGGGTTCCTGTTGAGGATCTGCTTTTTAAGCACATCACAAAGAGTCTGATGCCCTTTGAGGCTTTTGTACATGCCTGTCATGCACAATTCCTTCAGCCCTGCATCATCAGTGATACTAGCAATATCCTTTGATGAGGAATTAGTGATAGCAGAGACAGGTGAAGAATTTGTAGTATTAGAAGCATTTGAACATTCAGGTGAAGAACTAGCAGAATCTCGTTCAATGCACTTCAAACATGGAGGAACAAATTCTTCCTGAGCAGCGCTGATTTGTTGAACAAATTCTTCTGAAGATCTTCATATCTCATTCTTAGCTTTTCAAGATCTTGCTTTCTTTGAGGAAATTCATAAGAAAGCTTCTCATGATCAGATAAGAGAGTGTTATGATGACCTTGAAGGTTGTCAAACCTAGACTAAAGTCTCTGAAGATTTTCAGTCAAGGTTTTAGTGCGATCCATTTCTTCACCCAACATATCATCACTTTTGTCTAGCATGTTTTGAACCTTTTCAAAAGCCTTTTGTTGTTTCACAGCAATCTTAGCAAGTTTAGAGTAGTTGGGCTTGACGTTTTCATCAGATTCATTCTCACTTGATTCAGAGGAGGTATATTTGAGTACCTTGGCACCCTTTGCCATGAAGCAATAGGTGGGAGCGTAGTCATCATTGCCTTCATCAGCCTTGTTGGTGGAGCCAATTTCTTCAGAGTTGAAGATAGACTTGCTGATGAATGCAGTAGCGAGAGCTAGACTCGCCACACCAGACTCAGACTCCTCAGATGCCTCCTCCTCCTCATGTTCCTCAGATTCAGCCTCAGAGTCCATTTCCTTGCCAATGAATGCCCGAGCCTTCTTGGAGCTGCTCTTCTTGTGAGATGAAGACTTCGAGGATTTTGATGATGAAGATTTTGACAATTTCTTCTTCTTCTTCGCGTCATCAGAACTGTAATCCTTGTGTTTCTTCTTCTTTGATTCCTTTTCCCACTGAGGACAATCTTGAATGTAGTGACTAGGCTTCTTGCATTTGTGGCATAGCCTCTTCTTGTAGTCACTGGATGAGGAATTATTGTTCCTTGAGGATTTTCCAAAGCGACCACGTCTTGAGAACCTTTGGAATTTCTTCACGAGCAGTGCTAGCTCCTGGCTCAGTTCTTCAGGATCACCAAGGCTACTGCCAGAATCTTCACCTTTAGATTCAGAGACGACCTTGGCCTTCAGAGCCGGTGATCTGCCATAGCTCGAACCATAGAGATCTCTCTTTCAGCAAGCTGGAACTCATGAGTATTTAGCCTCTCGAGGATATCAGCGGGATCAAGTGACTTGTAGTCAGCACGCTCTTGTATCATCAGTGCCAGAGTGTCAAATGAGGAATCAAGCGATCTAAGCAATTTCTTCACCACCTCATGGTCAGTGATGTCAGTGGCACCAAGTGCTTGAAGCTCATTTGAGATGTCAGTGAGGCGATCGAAGGTTTGTTGAACATTTTCATTGTCGAGTCTTTTGAAGCGGTTGAAGAGATTGCGAAGAACGTCAACTCGAGAGTCACGCTGTGTTGAGACTCCTTCATTTACTTTGGACAGCCTATCCCAGATAAGCTTGGCAGTTTCCAAAGCACTCACTCTTCCATACTGCCCTTTACTCAGATGGCCACATATGATGTTCTTCGCTTGGGAGTCGAGTTGCTTGAATCTCTTCACATCAGTAGCATTCAGAGAAGGTGTGACTGAGGGAACACCATTTTCCACAACATACCAGAGATTGTTATCAATTGCCTCAAGATGCATTCGCATCTTATTCTTCCAGTAGGGGTAGTCCGTCCCATCGAAGGTAGGACACCCAGCAGAGACCTTGATCATACCTGCGGTCGACATAACTAAAATTCCAGGCGGTTAAACCAAAATCACACAAAACAGGGGAGTACCTTGCTCTGATACCAATTGAAAGTGCGTTATATCGACTAGAGGGGGGTGAATAGGCGATTTTTATGAATTCTTCGCTGAGGAATTTGCGGGTGAGGAAATTCCTTAGCGAAGAACTACTTGCAGCGGAATAAGTACTCAGAAGTAAACATAACAGAACACAAGCATGGTCATCATGATGAAATGAAGACAGGCACAGAGTACAGAAAGCGTAAACACGGGATAACACAGGATGAAGACAAACAGACTGAAGAAATTGAACTGAGGAAATTAAGAAAGTCTTCAGTCAAAGTCTTCAAACAGATATGAACAAGCACACAACACGGTAATGAGGAAATGAAAGAGTTGAAGAAATAGAACCAGTAAGCTTGGTGAAGACAATGATTTGGTAGACCAGTTCCAACTGTTGTCTCAGTTGTACCTCTGGTTGGAGCGGCTAGGTATTTAAACCGGAGGACACACAGTCCCGGACACATAGTCCTCACCGTATTCTCCTTGAGCTAAGGTCACACAGACCTTGCCCAATCACTCGTGGTAAGTCTTCGGGTGACTTCCAAACCTTCACAAACTCGGTCACTCGGCGATCCACAATTCCTCTTGGATTCTCTAGACCATGACGCCTAACCGCCTGGAAGAAGCACAGTCTTCAAAGTTAACAAGCGTCGGATCTACGCAAGATCAATCTCTTCAGTGATGCTCAATCACTTTGGGTTTGTAGGTGTTTGGGTTTGGGTTTTCCTCACTTGATGATTTTCGCTCAAAGTCCTCGGAGGATGGGATGCTCTCAAATGACAAGTGTCAGTTTCTCTCGGAGCAGCCAAACAGCTAGTGGTTGTAGGGGGCGGCTATTTATAGCCTAGGGAGCAGCCCGACATGATAAGACATAAATGCCCTTCAATGATATGACCGTTAGGTGGGTAGATATTTTGGGACAGCTGGCACAAGGCACAGCAACGGTCGGAAATTTGAGTATCAAATTCCTCAAGGCTATCATGTTCCTCGCTGTGTAGGCAATCCGCACTGGCGAATTCCTAACTCCTCGGTCAGAACAAATTCCTCAGAGACCAGAAGAACTTCGTCTCTGTCACTGAAGAAATTGACTGAACTGTATGAGATTTCCAATGGCTTCACTCGAAGGGATTGGTAGGTGTAGGATTTTGAGTTGAGCATCACTTGGAAATTTTTCCTTAGTATTTCCTCGACCCCCTTTAACAGTACGGTGTTTCCTATGACTCAAGAAAGAGAAAATGAAACAACGAAAACAAAAGTCTTCACGCTTCATGTTCCTCGTATGAATACCAAGTCTTCAGGTCACACCAATTTTTTCACTTTCAATGTCTTCAGAAAGTCTTCAGAAATCCAAAGTCTTCAGTCGAAGAGCTTCATTTTTAGGGGTCGACTTTCTCTGTAAATATCAAACTCCTCATAGACTTTTTGACCTTTGTACACTCATAAACACATTAGTCCCTTAACCTATAAGTCTTCAATACACCAAAATCACCAAGGGGCACTAGATGCACTTACACCCAATCACTCGTGGTAAGTCTTTAGGTGACTTCCAAACCTTCACAAACTCGATCACTCGGCGATCCACAATTTCCTCTTAGATGCTCTAGACCATGACACCTAACCGTCTGGAAGATGCACAGTCTTCAAAGGTAACAAGCGTCGGATCCACACAGGAACAATTTCTTCTGTGATGCTCAATCACTTTGGGTTTGTAGGTGTTTGGGTTTGGGTTTTCCTCACTTGATGATTTTCACTCAAAGTCCTCGGAGGATGGGATGTTCTCAATGACAAGTGTCAGTTTCTCTCGGAGCAGCCAACCAGCTAGTGGTTGTAGGGGGCAGCTATTTATATCCTAGGGAGCAGCCCGACATGATAAGACATAAATGCCCTTCAATGATATGACCGTTAGGTGGGTAGATATTTTGGGACAGCTGGCGCGTAGCACAACAATGGTCGGAAATTTAAGGCTCAAATTCCTTAAGGCTATCATGTTCCTCACTTGTAGGCAATCTGCACTGGTGAATTCCTAACTCCCCAGTCAGAACAAATTCCTTAGAGACCAGAAGATCTTCGTCTCTGTCACTGAAGAAATTGACTGAACTGTATGAGATTTCAATGGCTTCACTCGAAAGGATTGATAGGTGTAGGATTTTGAGATGAGCATCACTTGGGAACTTTTCCTTAGTTTTTCCTCGACCCCCTTTAACAGTACGGTGTTTTCTATGACTCAAGAAAGAGAAAATGAAACAACGAAAACAAAAGTCTTCACGCTTCATGTTCCTCGTATGAATACCAAGTCTTCAGGGTCACACCAATTTCTTCAATTTCAAAGTCTTCAGAAAGTCTTCGGAAATCCAAAGTCTTCAGTTGAAGACATTCAATTTTAGGGGTCGACTTTCTCTGTAAATATCAAACTCCTCATAGACCTATAGACCTGTGTACACTCACAAACGCATCAGTACCTTAACCTATAAGTCTTCAATACACCAAAATCATAAGGGGCAGTAGATGCACTTACAACCCCCGTAAACTATCTCCCCTACTTATGAATGGAATGATACATATCATTGCGTATTCGTGAAATAAAGCTTCAACAGATTCAACCTAACTCTTGAAGTTGGATGAGGACGGTTAAGCTTTGGTTGACAAGCGTTGTGATAGATAAAAGCAAGCAAATTGCACGTTTAGTACATCAACTCGCTAACACATTAGAGCATCTATAGCAGACCCCGTAAAAAGGTCAAACGTTGGTATTTATGGTACAAGCTGAAAAGAATACCTCGAATAGATCCCGTAAAACAGCATATCCCGTAATTTTTTTTGCAGGCTCCCCTATTCAAGCCCCAATTTGTTATATCCAGAGGATTTCAGCCGTTTTTGGAGGATCCTGTAAAGCCGGTCAATGTCGGAGCAGGGGACCTCGTGACGCCGCGCATGAGCAGCGAGTAGGCGGAGGAGCTCGCTGGCGGCCGACCGGAGCATCGCCAGAGCACGTGCCAGGCTGGAGCATCACCGGAGCGTCACAGGAGCAGGCAGCGGGCCACATCAGGCGGCAAGCCGGAGCGGCGCAGTTCTGGCCGACTGAAATTCGAGTTCGTCTATGTGTGCGCCTTAGGAAAGAAGAAGCGTGAGAGAAAAAAGAAAAGAAAATTTATGATACATGTTTACGGAATCTGTTCCGCCCTTGATGCCTCGAGGTATCATAAATTTGTTTTAGGGGAGTCTGTATACTATTTTTATACTCCCTTCGTCCGTGAATAAGTGTACTTCTATCATTTCTGCTAAGTCAAAGTTTTATAATTTTGACCAATTTTTTAGAAAAGAGTAGTAGTATATATGACATCAAATTGATATATTATGAAAATGCATTTCAAAACAAATCTAGTGATACTAATTTAGTGCCATAAATGCTGCTACTTTTTTCTATAAAGTTGGTTAAAGTTTTAAAACTTTGACTTAGGATAAAAGCTAGATGTATACTTGTTCGCGGACGGAGGGAGTAGGTGGTGCTTTAGGATCTGCTGGAGTGGCCAAACCCCTCGTCTAAATTGTTCCCCACCAAAACCCTAGAATCCCCTAATCCAATCCCCACCGGTTCCCCACGTCTGCCGATGGGGCTCTTCTCGTGGTGGAGGGGCTCCCGCCGCGGCTCGCCGGAGCAGGCCCCGAACCAGCAGCCGGCGAAGGGAGCGGGAGGCGCGCAGGCCCAGGTGGCCGTCCCCGGCACCCATGGGGCGGTGGAGGTGCTGCGGCAGCGGCAGCCGGACGCGACGGTCTTCGAGTTCGGGTCGGCGGCGGAGTCCGGCACCGCCGTCACGCTCGCAGGGTACTGCCCCGTCTCCGACGAGCTCGAGCCGTGCCGCTGGGAGCTGGTGCCCGCCACCGGCGAGGGCGCACCGCAGTTCCGCATCGTGTTCTGAGCACGAGGAGATAACCACCCCTATGCTGCCGTCGCGGTATCTATCTTGGGTGTTGCCAGGTTTCGTAGGTGCAAAGGTGTGATCATTGGGTGTATACTGCTGCTTGTGAATTTCTTGAAATAAAACTTGAGATGTGGATGAGTCCTTGTGGAGGGTAACATGTGCTGGTTGGAATGCTGGGCTTTCTGTCAGTTTGTGATGAACAAATTAGCCAATTTCGGCAGCTCTTTATAAGATTTATCAAATTAGCTTATCTTATGGATTGCTGTACTTTGGCTTTTGTATCCACTGCAATTTGTGGGCTAGCCATTTGTTGAAATATTTTCAAGATGCAAACTAAATCTTCATAGGGATTAGGGAAGTAGTACCTTGAAACCGTGGTGGAAGTCAATTTGCTCACTGGGAGATGTATGAGTGTATGTGCTGTTGCATTGTTAGGCAATGAGTCCAGAAGATAACAAACAGTGAGCCTGGACTTGAATTGCTCCATGACCAATGGTAAGAACAAGCACCTTACCACGACTGTCCGAGCAATAATTTCCTCATTAAGCTACATATATGCAGCCATTTCCTGCCTTTTTTTTAATCTGTACCTTACCTTTGGGCTTAGACTTCTAATTGATAGCACATCCATAAAGATCCCAAACTATTTGGTTCATGTCAATTGGAAGAAATTAGCTTTTGACTTTCAAATTAGCTTATCATGATGTATTGCTGTACTTTTGGCTTTGGTATGCACTGAAATTTGTGGGTCAGACATTTGTTGAAATATCTGCAAGGTGCAAACTGAATCTTCATAGGGAGAAATTGTGATGGAACCTTGCTCACTGGCAAATGCTAGGAGTGTTATCCTTACCTTTGGGTTCAGACCATTAATTAATAGCACATCCATAAAGATCCCAAATTATTTGGCCCATGTCAGTTGGAAGAATCGTCTAGCTAGTGCTAAAATAATGTTATTTGTGAACTCAGTTCTGTCTTATTGGGGGTCCATTTCTCCTTGCTTTCTGATTTCATAATGTGAGACTTTTGAGTTCATTTAAGTTGGCCAAGGTGAATCATGAAACAACTTGCTGGTCACAGTTCTCCACCATGATTTGCTTCACTATTATTTGATGGAATGGAATTGCTTCATTTGGTTAGCCATTTCAAATTTCTGCCCTGAACTCACTTGCAATTTATGATCTTAATAACTTGTAGCCCTGAACTAGCTCACAATCTCTGACGCTATTATATTGGATGGCACTAGAGCGGTGCCAGTTTTCATGTTTTAGTACTAGTGTACTACAGTAAGAGGGTACTAGTATAACATCAAAGCTGATGGGTGGTGATGATGAACACCTATTGTACTCGAGGTTGAGCCAGGAGTCCAGGACAGGGGAGAGCAATCTCTTAGATTGATGAAGCTGGGAAGATAGGTGAAAGCAGATAAATATTTGTGTATCTTTTCACTGTTTCTGAAGACACATACTAATGAAACTGCTGACTGTTTTTTAAGGCAAATACGACTATGCGAGCATGTAGTCATAAGTTGTGTGGCAAGTGGTACCTTCAAATTTATTATTTGATGGAATGGGATAACTTAGCTAGTTTCCAAATTTAGCCTGACCTGGCTTGCAATGATCTTATAACTTATAGCTTGTACAGTCATAAGTTGTGTGGCAACATCAGATTTATTACCAATTTGTAACCTGTATACATGTAGCAGTTTCAGAAAGAGGGAGTGCATTTGTAGTTATCAGGTAACTTTCCGCTTTTGCCTAAACAAGCGTAGCCTGGCATGTTCTTTTGCCAAATCTACAAAAAAAAAAAAATCCATTCGAGCTGAAGAGTGAAAACCCATCAGCATGGTCCAAATATTACAAATTCATTTTCCTGTTCTTAGAGCAGCCGGGTGTCACTTGTTATTTTCATTAACCAATGTCGGGGAATAACTGTGGCCTGAAGCTGTAACAATCAATGTCAAAATATGTATAGGGATACCATATGTATTTATGATCTGAAAGCGGTGGTGCATTGTCAAAATGATGGTGTATTGAATCAGTTTGTTGGGGTCTTGTGGACCTCCTCTGTTTGTTTGTCGAGATAACATAACCCGGCTATACTCATTTGTTGATGTAGCTCCTCCCTTTTGTTCTTGATATTCCTGGAACAAGCTTGTATGTGCTACATCATTTGCAAACTACTCCCTCTGTCTCAAAATATAAGAACGTTTTTAACACTATACTAGTGGATGTAGCTCCTCCTTTTGTTCTTGATATTCCTGGAACAAGCTTGTATGTGCTACATCATTTGCAAACTACTCCCTCTGTCCCAAAATATAAGAACGTTTTTAACACTACACTAGTGTAAAAAACGTTCTTATATTATGGGACAGAGGACAGATGTGCGTTGCTTTAGTTCCTCCTGTTTTGAATTATAAGATGTTCTAACTTTTTTCTGAACCTGATGTATATAGATGCATTTTAGTGTGTTCACTCATTTCAGTCCGTATGTAGTCTACTTTGAAATATTCAAAACGTCTTATAATTCAGGACAGAGGTGGTAGTTTTGTAGGTCTGATATGAAGGCTGGTTGCATCCCAGTGATTCGAGGGCACTCTGTTTTGCTACCTATCTTATGATGTCAGTCACTAGTGTCTGCTGATGCTCTTCTGCTCAGTGCTCACTCATTCATTTTCTCTGATGAACTCCGGCAACTCATCAGAAAGTCCTTAGTCAAGATGAACCAAATGAAATACGAGTAGTACTGTAGACTGTAGTACTCTGAAGTAACATTTGCAGTCTTGCAGAACATCATATTCTGCAGCTCTGATATGGCACCCAGATTCTGGGCAGTGGGGCCACGCTGTCAGTGTCCAAGCCCAGCTCCACCAACTCGCTTGCCGCACCATGGAGAGCAGAGCACCACACCTTATCGTCTTCTTCTCTTGTTCGCGCCAATGGCGCTCAGCCTCTCGAACCCTCCTCCCTCGTCCAAGATCGCACTCAAAGCTCCAGTTCCGCCACTCCCGAACCGCTCGTTTCTCTTCCCGCCACCGCGCCTACCTGCTCTCCACGTTACCCTCCTCCTCCGCGGTCCGCCGCCGGGGCGCGTCCAGTCGTCGTCGGCACCGTCGGCCCCGCTGACGGACGGCTCCCCGACGCCCCCGTCGTCGAGGGAGGAGGCGGTCGCGCAGGCCAGGTCGTGCCTGGCCACGGCGCTGCGCAAGCCGCTCAACAACTCGCTCCCGGCGCGGAAGCTCAAGAAGCAGCAGCGGCAGGCCCGGTTCCGCGCCGAGATCCCCGTGGTCGACGACTCGCCGGGCTCCCTGGCGCGCCTCGCCTTCGACGTCTTCTCGGGCCTCGGCGTGTCCCGGAAGGGCTCGCCGGCGAGGCTGCTCCTCGTCTGGCCCTCCGCGGAGGACCAGGCGGTGGCCGTGCGCGAGTTCAAGAACTGGGGGGACACGTCGGCGCTGGCGCACGCGCAGCTGGACACGGTGGCGCCGGACGCGCTGAGCGCCTGCGACGCCGCCGTGTTCCTGTCGCCGGGGCGGCCGCAGGTGGAGAAGCTGCGCGCGGCCGTCAACGCGCTGGACCCCAGGCCGGCGGTGCTGTTCAACCCGGGGTGGAGCTACGAGGTGGAGGAGGAGGGGTTCGGCGGCGTCGCCAAGGGCTTCGTGGGCTCCTTCAACGTGGTGTATTCCTTCATGGGGCTGGAGGTGAAGGGGCTGCTGAGCAAGAAGAAGGGCGTGCTGCTCCGGTGTGTGGAGGGCGGCAGGTTCGGCGGGGAGAGCTGGGTGCTCATGATGGAGGACGGGGAGAAGGAGCCGGAGTTGAAGGTGGTGTCGCGGATGAAGCGGCGGCCGACGGTCGGCGAGGTGGAGAACATGATGTACAACCTCATGGCCGCCAACTCGCCGGTCACCAAGTCCGCCAGGTTCCTCAGGGAGCTCGTCTCCAACGTGACGGGAAGGAAGGGGAAGCAGTGAGATTGGTTTCCTCGGACTTTTGTGTTCACGGCGTTTCCTGAACTTTCTTTCTTCTGTGTCGTGCAAACTGCCTGAAATTCTGAAATGGTTGTGGTGCTACAGCAGCATGTTTGATTTTGTAATTCAGGCGGCATTTCCATGGCGTCTGCAGATTATGATAGGCAATGTTAACCAACGGATAAGGGAAGTTTTGTGTGCTAGGAAATGAGAGAAAACAGGTGTTCGAAAGCTTGAGATTAACACCCAACACTAGACATTTGTTCATCAATCAGCATGGCCCTTTTCAGCATTCAGAACAGAATTGAAGTTTTTTTTTTTTTTGACGAAAGGTAGGCAACGCCTGGCTGCTTTCATTGCCAGCACAGGGAAAATAGTTGGGCTGACCGAAAAGGAGTAGTTTAATACAGCAATTTAGTGTGCCTCAAATGGACGTTCTGCGAGGCCACAACTCTAGCTCTCCCTGCGGCCACCCACAACGCAGCTTCGCTTTGCAATCTGGAGAAGACGATAGGAGATCAGCTTCGCTTCGCAATTGTACCGATTGGAGATCTGACTGATGAATCGGCCGATGGATTCGACAGCGAGGTCAGCCTTCAAGTGTCGCATCCATTTGTCATTCTCCATGGCAGTTTTAATGGTCACAGTCTGGAGAATGCACTGTCTGAGCAAGTCTGGGTAAAGCTATTTGAAGCTCTGTATGACTTGTTCGATGGCACCTTTTGCCTTCTAGCAATGGTTGGCACATAAAAACTCTAACTCTAATTCCTGATGCGTCTTATTCCAAGGAGAACACGCTTAGGCAACTCCCACGCCACATTTTACTCGTCATTGTTACCCTTCTCGGTCTCATCCACCGACATGCTTTGGTTTGACTACAGGATGTTGGTATACACAGAGGTCAGCGTAAGTATTTATAAACAAGATCAGCAGAGCAATTGATACATGTGCATGCTCGACCACTCAAGAGAGTTATTATAGGTTTTAGTGTTTCACCGATTAACCTGTTCTGAAGATATTGCACTTGTTTTTTCTGAATACAGAGTACATGGTACGTCGCCTTTATTGCTTCACATGTTTGAGTTTCTGCAGAAAACTAGGAAGAGTAGATTTTTGGAACATGGCTGCATTGGAGGACTTTATTTTAAATAGTTTAAGAATCACAGTTACAATTTCATAAAATCCTGGAAAGAATTCTACATGATCATATGGATGGATATTACACATGTGTAAAGTTTGGTGATGAAATAAGTAAACATGTGAGCTGTGCAAAAATGACAAAAATGATGATTTCTAAATAGTGAATAATACATGCACTTTTCATCTTTCCAAAATCATGATTTTGCTTTTTGTGTGTAACTCACATGGTTACTTATTTCCAAGTTATTTGTGTGTAACTTACCCGGGGTGGAGCTACGAGGTGGAGGAGGAAGGGTTCGGTGGCATCGCCAAGGGTTTCGTGGGCT
This sequence comes from Aegilops tauschii subsp. strangulata, assembly GCF_002575655.3. Classification (NCBI taxonomy): domain Eukaryota; kingdom Viridiplantae; phylum Streptophyta; class Magnoliopsida; order Poales; family Poaceae; genus Aegilops; species Aegilops tauschii. Next base: position 426,306,233 of record NC_053035.3, on the reverse strand, counting down.
CCTTCAACGTGGTGTACTCCTTCATGGGGCTGGAGGTGAAGGGGCTGCTGAGCAAGAAGAAAGGGGTGCCGCTCCGGTGCGTGGAGGGCGGCATGTTCGGCGGGGAGAGCTGGGTACTCATGATGGAGGACGAGGAGAAGGAGACGGAGTTGAAGGTGGTGTCGTGTATGAAGCGGCGGCCGACGATCAGCGAGGTGGAGAACATGATGTACCACCTCATGGCCGCCAACTCACCACCCGTCTCCCCCACGAGAGACAGAGCGAAAGCTAACGCGCCGCCACCCCAGTCCCTCACTCTATGCATTCGGTTTATTGGGTTTACATGGTTTGGTTTATATGGTTTTTCGGTTTGTACGGTATCAATACTTCGGTAAAAACGGTATGAACTTAAAACACGGTTCGGTTTCGGTATATACCAAATTATTTCGATATGGTTTCGGTATATACCATAATAACCAAAGTTGACGCGAACTTGAAAATGACGTAATAATAATTTACAAATGTATGACTCAAAACACATACTATTTTACACAAATAGTATATCACTATATATATAAGTTTATATGCATGCATGGATTCATCCCTTAATTGTTATGGACGTGCTTAGCATTTTTAAAGAGAAAAATAACTATGTTACAGGAAACATGCACATGCTTAGTAGTGAATTTCACTGATGTACAAGAAAAATGACAACTTGTATAGTTGTTCGCCTTGAGAAAAAATATTTTTTACTTCGGTTAACCGTTCGGTTTCTCGGTATATACCCAGCAACATGTTTAATTTTGTGATCCAGGCGGTATTTGCACAACATCTGCAGATTATGGTAGGCGATGTTAACCAATTGATAAAGGAAATTTTGTGTGCTAGCAAGTGACAGAAATCATGTCTTCAAAAGCTTGAGATTAACACCGAACAATATATATCTTGCCTGGCTCCAACGAGGAAGGGGTGAAGACGGCGGCGCGCCTTCGACTCGCTCCATGGACCTAGATGATTTTGTTTGTTGGTGTTTTTGGTACTACATTACATTGACAGATGGTGAGTAAATCGAAAGTTTTTTCGTAAAAAAAACACCGAACAATAGATATCTTTGTTCATCATGGCCCTTTTCAGCATTCAGAGCATGATTGAAGGGATTTTTTATGAAAGGCTGGCACCGCTGCTTTCATTGCGATCAGAGGACCAGACCAGCTTGACGAAGGGAGGCATGCTGCAGCTGGAGAATTCACCGAATAGCCGAGCTGGCAGTGAACTGCCCATTCGTAGTTCAACGCCAAGTCAGAGCATCCTTCTCGCGGTCGCAACCGCACCAATTGGAGTCACAATAAAAATGAGTGAATTGGCCGATGGATTCGACAATAAGGTCAGCTTTCAAGTGTCACATCCATTTGTCATTCTCCATACCGGTTTTTGTGGTTAACGTCCGGAGAGTGCACTGCTTGAAGAGATCTAGGTAAAGCTCTTTGGAGCTCTACAGGTGCATCCAGGGTCCGTCCTGAATTTTGAAACGAAATTTCCAATTAGGAGCATGGTTCTAATAGGTTTTTTTGAAACGAGGCAAAAGACTTGTCATTTCATTAATTAAGAAAGGAAGTATACCAGTGTCCGAAGACAACAGCCAAATCTAGCAAAGATAAAGCAACTACCTGCGGGGTAAAATTACATCAAGACCTTTGGCACCTGCCAACACCCACAATCTTGCTTCCTCCAGGATCTTGTCCACGATTATCATCGAAGGCGTAGAGACGTTTCGAAAGATCCTAGCATTTCTCTCCTTCCAAAGTTCCCAAGAAATAAGCATAAGTAGGGAGGCCATTCCTTTTCTACTCGGCGAGCACACGAGGGCAAGCTCGGTCCACCAATCTCTGACACTGTTCCTTTCCGCCCAATCTCCGGTCATGATATCGCCCAGCCCAATCCTTGCCTTAACTGCATTCCAAACCGCAATCGAGTATCGGCATGGCTCTAATGTCGGTGGGAGCAAAGTTGTTCGATGGCACCTTGCCTTCTCACAACGATCGACACAGCAAAACATTACCGAGGCTCATTCAACATGCCAGGAATTTCTGCTACTCTAACTATAATTCATGATGCCTCGTATTCCCACAAGATAACGCTTAGGCTGTTCCAACGACACATTTTATTCATCATTGTTACCCTTGTCAATCACTTCTCGGCATCATCCACCGGCATGCTTCGGTTTGACTACTGGATGTTTGTATACATGAAGAAGGTCAGGGTAAGTATTTATAAAAGATTAGCAGAGCCATTCATACATGTTCAACCACTAGAGAGTTATTATTGGCTTTAAAGTTTCACCAATTAACTGTTCTGAAGATATTGCACTTGATTTTTCTGAACACAGAGTACATGGTATGTCGCCTTTACTGCTTCACATGCTTGAGTTTATGCAAGAAACTAGGCCCATGTCACACAACCGCAGAAAAGTGCCACATACGTCGACTGATGAGAAGCCGTTGGGCGTCTGGGCCATTCTTTTGCAAACTATGCTCCTTGCTCCATTAGCTTCCCACTATGCATTCCTCTCACTTTGGTTTAAACAACTAATTTTTTAAATCACAAACTTTATTGATTTAAACAAGGGGAATACAATCATTTTTGTACACATTATACCGGGAAGGCGGGAACAATGAATGAAACTAAGTCAGACACATCTTCTCCTACTCTCGCAAGCTTGCTTCGCACATAGATGTGTCGCCTTATTTGTTTCCCACCCAACATGATCGATAGAAAAAGTTGGCGTTTAGCTCCTTGATCTCAATAAAGGATATGTGAAATTTTAAACCGTCATGTTTTACCAGGTTTCACAGTCAGACCACTCTACAATAATATGGCTCAAGCCCATCTAACAAACCAGCCAAATACCATTACACGCAACCACTGCTTCCTCCACATGGCGCACATCAAATTCGAACTTTTAGACATCGGCCTTCGATGGCTTCCATCGTGCTCTAGCCGGGCCTGCTCCATGGTGAAGCCGACGTGCACAGGAGGCGCGGAGCCGGGCAGTGTCGTCGGAGCACGTCTCCACCGTGGTCTTGTCCTCCTCGTCGGAGACCTTGGGCGAGCTGGCCGGCAAGCCGGCCTCGATCCGCTTGGCAAGGCGGCTCTACCAGGCAGCGGCAAGGGCGGCCACAGCATGCTTCATCTCCGTGAAAAGGTTGTCCCAAAGAGCTTCGCCGCCTGTAGTCATGGCGGATGCAGTGCAAGGGAGGAGGATGGAGGGGGGGGGGCGCCTTTAAATAGCGGATTCCGGTGAGGTGAGGCGTCCGAGTACGTCAATGTGCGACTCCGGAGTGGGTTTCTCGGTCGGCGATGTCCGAACACCCTCATATCCTTTCCAGGCATGGGCTGAGTTTGAGGCTTTTGCGGACAACTTGGACATATGAGAACGAGTTAGAGGGTTTAGTTGGATGGTATTTTTCTTATCTCTCCCGTCCGAGCTGTCCAGCCGAACATACGAGGGCAGTTTAAGGGATCCGGTTGTAGATGCTTTATAAAGATTAAAAACTCCTTTCTTTTAATCACAAACTTTATTATTTAAAAAACATAACGGTGGGGAGAGCTAGGTGCTCATGATATGGAGGACGAGGAGAAGGAACCGGAGTTGAAGGTGGTGAGGTGGAGAACATGATGTACAACCTCATGGCTGCCAACTCGTCGGTGACCAAGTCCGCCAGGTTCCTCATGGAGCTCGTGTCCAACGGATGGGAAGGAAGGAGAAGGAATGAGATTGATCTCCTTGGACTTGTGTGTTGTGCCATTGCCTGAAACTATGAAATGGTTGTGGTTCTGCGGCAACATGTTTGATTTTGTAAATCATGCGGCATTTCCACAACATCTGCAGATAATGATTGGCGATGTTGTCATGTTGACCAATGGATAATGGAAGCTTTGTACGCCGGCTAATGACAGAAATCAGGTGTTCAGAAGCTTTAAATTTGGCCCTCTTCAGCATTCAGAACAGAATTGAAGGGACACCTTTTCTTTTTGACGAAAGGTAGGCAACGACCTTGCACCACCAACCAAGCGAACATCTTGCGCTTGGGAGGCACATCAAGGACTTGGCCAGCTCGACGAAGGGAGGCGTGAATCGTGATTCAACCAAAGAATTGCACCGAATACGCCGAGCTGGCAGTGAACTTCCCATTGGTAGTCCATCGCCAGGTTAGGGCATCCTTCTCTTGCGGTCACAACTGCACCATGTGGAGATCATACCAATGAATTGGCCGATACATTCGACATGAGGTCAGCCTTGAGGTGCCGTGTCCATTTGTAATTATCCATGACGATTTTACGATTACAATCCGGAGAGTGCACTACCTGAAGAGGCTTGGGTAAAGCTCTGCCGGTGCATCTAGGGCCCCGTCCTGAATTTTGAAACTAAATTCTCTATTAGGAGCATTGCTTTGAAGTAAAAGAGGGCAAACTTGTTCGATAGCACCTTTGCCTTCTGACAACGATTGGCACACACCAAAACATTATCCAGTCTCATTCAGCAACATAGCACAATGGGATGCTCTGGTACTCCAACTCTAATTCCCGATGTGTATTATTCCCAAGAGATGATGCTAGGCCGCTCCAATGCCACATTTTATTCGTCATTGTTACCCTTTTCGGTATCATCTGCCAGCATGCTTTGGTTTGACTACATCGGATGTTGGTATACATGGAGAAGGCCAGGGTAATTATTTATAAACAAGATCGCAAGAGTCATTGATACATATGCATGCTCAACCACTCGAGAGTTATTATAGGCTTTACTGTTTGAGTTTCGCATGAAACTAGGCCCGCATCATAGAACTGCAGAAAAATGTGCCTCATAGGTCAACAGACGAGAAACTATTGGGCGTCTGGACCGTTGTTTTGCAAACTTGTGCTCATTGCTCCATTTGCTTACCATGATGCATTCCTCTCTCTTTGGTAAAAAAGTAAAAAGAGTTAAACAACTCCGTTTTTAATCACAAACTTTATTGATTTAAACAGCAGGAATACAATCGTTTTTGTAGACAGTCAGCTGGGAACAATGGAACGAAATTAAGCCAAAGATATCTTGTCCTACTACTCTCGCTAGTTTGCTTCGCATGCACATAGGTGTGCCGCCTCATTAGTTTCCTGCCCAACGTAACCGAGAGAAAAAAACTGCAAAGTTCCTGCTTAGCTCATTGATCTCGTAAAGGGTACCCAGAATTTTCAAACGCTCATATACTTTGCCAGGTTCCACGGCTGGACCACTTCAACCCACCTCACAAGCCAACCAAAACATCATGACACAACTATTGCTTCCATCACCAGAGAACTGGCCCAAAACTTGTAGCAAAGCGCCTTCGCGCTAGTTAGTTTAGCCATGTGGTCTTGAACTTCCATTCATGTGCTTCCTTAGCTATGCCCTCCACATAGCGTGCATCAAAATTGAAATGTTAGGCGTCAACCTTTAGCAGCTTCCATCGTGCTCTAGCCCAACCTGGGTGTACGGACTTCTCACTTATTGATGTGGCCAAGTCCATTATGATGTCGATTGTCCACTTGACAGATTCCAGCATCAGTTGCCCTAGCTCGACATGCTTCTTAGCATCCCTTTCTGTCCGGACCACCCATCTACCACATAAGATGATGCATGCATCTCTCTCTAGAACTCTGCCCCCCTCAACCATATGAGCCTACCCAAGTTCACATTGTCTTTGACCTACCCAAGGAGAAACAAGCAGACCAAATTGTTCGTTTGATTGAAGATCTCATAGGCTCTTTACCTACATGATTACCAAGCTCATAGCTAAGGAATTGTTGACTATTGACCTACTGGAGAACCAATGACTTCATGTCACCCACGTCTTTTATAAGGAGCAAGCCTTTACTAAGCCAATAATGAATAGCTTACTTCTTTGAGCAAAATTATTCATTCCTAGTTCATCTATTATTTGTGTGGTTGCTGCACGTACACTAGGGATTCAAAATTGAAGGTGTAGACAGAGGAGGCACTAGGAGCTACAGTTGATTCACAGATAGTCAGAATTGGAAACACACACTATCTAATTCACACATCGACATGTGCCCCCGGGCGTCATGTACACCACACTCTCGTATCGTCTCATGGAACAAGTAATAGAATCTTGTGATATCCGGTTGGGATGGAATGGGTGTTGGAGGAGGTTGGTTTGCATGAGCATCTTCCGCTTCAACAGAAGAGGGCTAGCACGGACAGTCGATGGTTCAGGAGGTAAACATGAAGGGCTTTGAAAAGGTACATAGGAGCGATGTTTAACATTTACTTTCAGGATATTCTTTTTGTACATATCCGAGATTCACAAATATCGTGAATTTCATGACCATTTAAAGAAATGTTTCAACAATTTCAGATAAATTTGAAGTCTGATGTTTAAATTCTTAGAAGCAAAATTAATTGGACCCCTTTGAAATAAAACCCGAGAGCTAACAAAAAGATGTAAAGGCATCTCCAACGGCAACCCGAAAATTTCCTCCTGCATCCGCGGACAAGGGGATCATTCCGCGGACATGGATACGGGGGTCGGCCATCCAACGTTGCCCGTATACATCCGGCCTCCCAAATTTTTTTAAAAGTTCGCACGTTCAAATAGCTGCATACATAGAGTACAGGCATTCAAATAGCCGTGTACATAGAGTACAGGCGTTCAAATAGCCGCATGCAGCAGTAGTTCAAACTTTAAATGTTCAAATATTACATTCCAACATTGTTGTCCCCTTTAACCACCCAATGATACTCAATCAGATCTTCCTTCGGCTGCTCGTGAGTTGCTCGATGCCGATTTTGTTGATGCATTTGAATAAACTCTTCAAATTAATATGGTCGAATTCTGGTTTGGAAGTTCGATAGGATCACTCATGTTCTCAAATTCTAGAGCTGCGGCAACATCCTCATCCTCATCCTCGACAATCATGTTGTGCATGATCACATATCATGTTATCACCTCCAACAAGGTCTTCGGATCCCTTTTTTTTGCGGGAAGGTCTTCGGATCCCTTTTCTTTTTCTTTCCTTTTTCATTTGTTGCTTCACTAGAAAGCACAGGCTCCTGACCCCCCGCGTCGCCCCCCGCTCGGGCGACTCGGGGGCTCCCCAACCCTAGCCGCCGCCGGGCCTAGCCCATCCTCCTCCCCTCCTCCCGCCGCTGCCGGAGGACGTAGCCGGCTTGCGCGCGGAGGCCGACGGCGGTGGCGGGGGCTCTTCCTCCCTCCCGCGTCTCAGGGGTGGCGGGGCCCCAACATGCGTGGAGGTGCGGCCGATCTAGAAGCGGCGGCGTTGGCTTACGCGACGGCGGCGGTCGGCCCCGCCTCGGGCCACGGGCGGCGGCTGGCCTGGATCGGGCGGCGGCGCGATGCGGTCTTCGGCGGCATGTCATCTGGCTTTAGATCGGCGGCGGCGTCGAGGGCCTGGTGGACTGCTTGGCGGCACCCATGGCAGATCTGTTCTGGCCAGTGTAGCCAGTGGTGGTGGTCATCTTCTTCGTCGGCGGTGGTCGGCCAGAAGCTTGGTGATCGGATCTTGAGATCCATCATCTAGTCCCGGCTGCGAGTTGGGGAGACATGGTTGCCGGTGAAAACCGAGCCGACGGTAGGCGATGGCGGCGTTCTACGTCGTTACCTTGATGAAGGCATCGTCGTGTAACTACTGTCGACCCACTCGTGCTGCTCCGGGGGAAACCCTAGGATCTGGTGTTCCAGATCGGACGATGGCGGCACTGCGGTGTCATTCCTCTCTTGGGAGCATCGTTTGTGGAGCATCGCTGGAAGTTAGAGGCAGGAGGTGGAGCGGCTTCGTCTTGCACGGAGCTTCGGTGGAGATGTCAAGTCATGCCTGAACGATAGGTGCTACGCTTTGTCATGCCTGGTCGGCAGGTGCTACGCACGACAAATCTTCCAAGGACTTCAAGCTGTGTCGGCTGATGGTACTTGGCAGCATGGCGCTGAGGTGTATCAGTGGCGACCGCGACGTGCTCAGATGTTTGCGCGCAGGGAGGAGGTGCCGTTGGGCGCCATGGTGGCGTCGAGGATAGCTAGACCGAACAAGGTTGATGCATCAGTACAGTTCTGAAGATGGAGCGGTGGCAGTTGGCGGCGGCGGCCTCTGAGAGCACGCCGGACCAGTGTATGCCCCAGACCCGGCAAGTGGCTAGGTTGGGGTCTCAGGTCTTAGATGTTAGGCTTGGCTGCGATGTCTGTTTGGTATTAGGCCCAGGCTATCTGCGTCCCTTCATCAACTGGATAGGTGTAGCGACATTTGTTGCTTAGACGGTGGCTTTAGTCTTACTGTTGTATGACTTTGTAAGGTCTTGTGAGAATAATTAATAAAGTGGCCGTATGCATCACCCAGATGCAGAGGCCGGGGGGTCATCCTCCTTTTCTAAACAAATAATAATAATAATTTAGTAGGTCCACGAACAACTACAAAATGGGCCCGCAGAACTCCAAATGCCCTCTCGACATCCTTTCTAGCTGCTTCCTGTCTTTGGGCAAAGTGAGACTGTTTCTGGCCTACTGGGTTAGAGATGGTGCTGACAAAGGTAGCTCGCGGAGGATAGATAATGTCAACCAGATAGTATCCCATGTCGTACTCATGTCCATTGGCAGTATGGTGGCAAGGAGGAGATTTTCCTTCAGTCAGACTCGTAAACAATGGTGATTGCTACAGCACATTGATGTCATTGTGAGACCCGGACATGCCAAAGAAAGCCTGCCAAATCCAAAGACCATGTTATGCACCAACTTCAAGAATGATGGTGGACTTCTTATTTAACATGACCATGATATTGCCCTTCTGGAGCCTTCGGGCAGTTTTTTCCATTTCGAATGCATGCAGTCAAGAGACCCAAGCAAACCTGACCACCATCTTGCTTCTGAGATCGCAAAGAGCCTCTTGGTGTCTGCCATAGTTGGTTCTCTTAGGTACTGAGATCCAAACACCTCAACAACAGTAGTTCAAACCTGACCATGGCATCTTGGCATGTGCTCTCAGACATCCGTAGATAGTCATTCCATGAATCAGCAGCCGGTCGTGCCATATGCAAGCATCCGGAGTGCGGCCGTGCATTTCTGGTAACCAGAGAACTCAATCTTTCCCACGGCGTCCTTCTACAAGATGAAATAGTCGTCGTAAGACCGGACGCCATGGTACAAACAATCGAAGACAGTCTTGCGCATCCGAAAACGCCGGTGTAAATGGTCAACGAAGAATGCATTAGGGGCAAAGTAGTCGGCCATCAGTGTCAAATGACCAAGCACCCTATTGCGGTTGAGCACTCAATGACCCTTGATCGATCCCTTAAAATTGAGAACATGTTCCTCCGCACGCTTCGCATCTTCAAGGACCGCCTGCATCATTGCCGTCTCCTCCGTGTAGTCCTCCTCGTCGGACGACTCAACATAGTGCTCACATATGTACTCCAAATCGGAATCCATTGCTTGAAAGAAGAAGGGACAACTTTTTAGCTCCGGCAATTCATCAAACAAGTGTCGAGCATGGTGAGTATACCAGCAGCAGATGGTACCTGGCGGGGCGGTCAGAGGACAGGGGTTGAACAGCGACGGAGGAGAAGCAGGGTGGAGCCCGGCTGGAACGCTGGAGGTCACGCAGACGTTGAGTTCCGGCAGGGATGTGGTGTGACGGTTGTGGTGGTGGAACGATGACAAAGGCAGGAGCGAAAGTAGAAAGAAGAGAAAATGGGGAGGATGGAGGCGCTGGGTCTGGGAAGTTTTTTTGGGAGGGGGGAGGAATGTCAGGGTCCTACGTGGCTGCTATTCAGACTCCCGCAAAGCCCCTACATTTGTTTCGGTGAAAGTGCGTTATATCGACTAGAGGGGGGGGTGAATAGGCGATTTTTATGAACTCTTCACTGAGGAATTTGCGGGTGAGGAAATTCCTTAGCGAAGAAGTACTAGCAGCGGAATAAGTACTCAAAAGTAAATATAACAGAACACAAGCATGGTCATCATGATGAAATGAAGACAAGCACAGAGTACAGAAAGCGTAATCACAGGATAACACAGGATGAAGACAAACAGACTGAAGAAATTGAACTGAGGAAATTGAGAAAGTCTTCAGTCAAAGTCTTCAATCACATATGAACAAGCACACAACAACTGTAATGAGGAAATGAAAGAGTTGAGGAAATAGAACCAGTAAGCTTGATGAAGACAATGATTCGGTAGACCAGTTTCAACTGCTGTCTCAGTTGTACATCTGGTTGGAGCGGCTAGGTATTTAAACCTGAGGACACACAGTCCTCATCGTATTCTCCTTGAGCTAAAGTCACACAGACCTCACCCAATCACTCGTGGTTAGTCTTTAGGTGACTTCCGAACCTTCACAAACTTGGTCACTCGGCGATCCACAATTCCTCTTGGATGCTCTAGACCATGACGCCTAACCGTCTGGAAGAAGCACAGTCTTTAAAGGTAACAAGCGTCGGATCCACACAAGATCAATCTCTTCAGTATGCTCAATCATTTTGGGTTTGTAGGTGTTTGGGTTTGGGTTTTCCTCACTTGATGATTTTCGCTCAAAGTCCTCGGAGGATGGGATGTTCTCAAATGACAAGTGTCAGTTTCTCTCGGAGCAGCCAACCAGCTAGTGGTTGTAGGGGGCACCTATTTATAGCCTAGGGAGCAGCCTGACATGATAAGACATAAATGCCCTTCAATAATATGACCGTTAGGTGGGTAGATATTTTGGGACAGCTGGCGCGTAGCACATCAACGGTCGGAAATTTGAGTATCAAATTCCTCAGGGCTATCATGATCCTCACTGTGTAGGCAATTCGCACTGGCGAATTCCTAACTCCTCAGTCAGAATAAATTCCTCAGAGACCAGAAGAACTTCGTCTCTGTCACTGAAGAATATGACTGAATTGTATGAGATTTCCAATGGCTTCACTCGAAGGGATTGGTAGGTGTAGGATTTTGAGTTGAGCATCACATGGAAATTTTTCCTTAGTATTTCCTCGACCCCCTTTAACAGTACGGTGTTTCCTATGACTCAAGAAAGAGAAAATGAAACTACAAAAACAAAAGTCTTCACGCTTCATGTTCCTCGAATGAATACCAAGTCTTCAGGGTCACACCAATTTCTTCACTTTCAAAGTCTTCAGAAATCCAAAGTCTTCAGTCGAAGACATTCATTTTTAGGGGTCGACTTTCTCTGTAAATCTCAAACTCCTCATAGACTTATTGACCTGTGTACACTCATAAACACATTAGTCCCTTAACCTATAAGTCTTCAATACACCAAAATCACTAAGGGGCACTAGATGCACTTACAATCTCCCCCTTTTTGGTGATTAATGACAATATAGGTTAAGTTTTCAACGGGGATAATCATATGACGTGTAAATACTGATATTGAGGAATTTGATTGCAAGATATAGAAGAACTCCCCCTGAAGATGTGCATAGTGAGGAATTTGCTTTTGAAGCAATGCACACTTGAAGAGTAGAATCATGGAGATCTCCCCCTATATCTAGTAATTCATACACGCATTTGACATAATATATGAAGAATTTGAAATGCATGATGAAATATGGTGACTGATGTAATTCAGCATGCGTGCATTAACATTAGCGAGGAATAAGCATGCAAAAAATTACAGCAAAAGTATCAGGCCACCATAGAGTTTAAGTTTACAACTCGATCCAGCAAAGTCATCAGAAGAACGAGAGTTGTAACTTCGAAAAAAAAATGCCCATATAATATAGACCCGCTTGAAGACTAACTCAATTTCTCCCCCTTTGTCATCGAATGACCAAAAGGGTCGAAAATGAGGACTAACGCCCCTGAAGAATATCAAGTTGATGGAGGAGCGCCAGCGTTGTTGGGGTCGTTTGTCGTAGTATGGCCTGTCGCAGTGTCGTCCAAGTCTTCATGCTCGTCGGTTTCGCGCGATGAAGAATATGAGCTGGCCACCAAGGAAGGAACCTTACCTTCTTGTATTTCATTGGTGGAGGAGCAGACCAGTCAAAATCTTCCTTGAGACCCATGTTCTTCAGATCTTCTTCACCATATACATGAGATAGAATAGCCGAGGTGCGACCGAAGACTTCATGGAGGTAGTAATGGTTTTTCTTCACTGCATTATGTGTAGCAGTCATGTTGTGAAGAATTGAACCAAACTGACGCTTAACCCATTTATGGTTTCGATCCACCTTCTGGTGAAGACTTAGCAGAAGCTCACGGTCAGTCATCACACGAGGAGCAGTGGCTTGAGGATTTGACTTGGATGCATGGGCAGTAGAATCATGAGTGGCAGAGTCATCATTGGTGGAACAAGATGCAGTTTTGTGAAACTGACCATCCAATGGACGAATGCCTTCATCAATAACAGCTGGTGCCTTACCCTTTTCTTCAGCTGAGGAATAGGTCCGCTTGAGGACTTCAATCGGGGGCAAGTAGCTGAGATGATTCTGAAAATCAGCCTTGTAGTTGAGTGAAGACCTTGTTCTGAGGAATCTCATAATCCATGGTGCATAAGGCTTCAACTCAAACGGTGAAAGTGCAACATTTGCCAGAGTCCTCATGAAGAAATCGTGATAGTTGACGGGTATGCCATGGATGATGTTGAATACCAGATTCTTCATGATGCCAACAATTTCCTCATCAGAGGAGTCGTGACCTTTGATTGGACTCATAGTCTTCGTCAGAATGCGACAGACTGTCCTTGGTACATACTGCAATTCCTTCACGAGGAATTTGGTCCTTGAGGCTTGACCAGGTTTCAATGGCTTCATAAGAACTTGCATATAATGAGCAGTGAGCTCAGGCTCTTGGTACAGGCAACGAGCTCCTTCAGGTGGAGGACTGATGGGCAGGGCGTGAAGTAATTCAGAGGCCGGTGCTTTGTAATGAGTGTTATCGGTCATCCAGTCCAAGACCCAGGAGTTCACATCGTCAGCATCTCCTGTGATGTGCAGTGTTGCGTAGAATTGAAGAATGAGTTCTTCATTCCAATCAACTATATCTGTGCAAAAGTTGAGAAGGCCTGTGTCATGAAGCACACTGATGACAGGTGTGAAGCATGGCAGTGATTCCATGTCCACATGAGGAATATGCTCGTGGTCGAAGACTTTGTCCTTGTTGAAGAGTAGTGAAGAATAGAAGTTCGCCTGGCTGGCGGTCCAGAAGCGCTTCCTTCTAAGACGAGCAGAGTCATAAGGATTATAATCAGTGAAGAACACGTGCTCGCCAAAGAAGTCATCAGCCTTGAATTTCTGCTTCTTTGAGAATGGATCCTTTGGCTTGGGCTGAGGAGTGTCAGTCAATTGCATTATCACCTCAGGAATCACAATCTCAGGTTCTTCAGGCTGAGGAATTTGTGCTTCCTCTTTAGTGACAGCCTGGGTCTTCAATTCTTCATTTACATTTTCTTCAGCACTAGTGGCTGGAATCTCTTCATGGACAGAAGGAGTTGCACGAGGTTCTTCAGATCCCATTTGTACTTCAGTAGTGACAGTGGACTGAGGAATTTGTTGCAGAGGTGTGAACAAAGGAGAATTTGGGTGCTGACTTTCCCAAAAGTCATCATTCAGCACAGGTGTGGTACAGCCAATATCCACATCCTCATCTTCCATTTCTTCAACACCGGCCTTTTCAGCAGTAAACTGAGGCATAGACGAGGAAACTGTGGGGGTTGAAGGGATTGCATCCGCTTCAATTTCTTCATCCAACTGCTCTCACGAAGCAGCAGAAGGATTTTCTTCATCGGATTCACTTGGAATCACATAATCTTCATCAAAAGGAGCAAGGTCCTTTGATGGCATGGTTGAGATAGGAACAACATCAATGGGATTTGCATAAGAGCTGGTCAATGGCTTCATCTTCTTTGGAGCTGAAGAATCTGATGGAGTTGATGCTTACCTTTTCTTCACAGCTGCACGCTCTGCAGCCTTGGCCTTCTTCACATCTGATGCAGATGGAAGGATTGGAGTTGGGGTAGGCGCAGGAGGAGCAGAGGAATTTGGTTGAATTTCTTCAGGCACAACTGATGCAGTTGTCCTGACTTCTTTTTCTTCAGGCACACCGCTAGTGGATGCCCTGGCAATTTCTTCAGCGACTGGAATGCAGTCATCAGCCCTGGAACTCACATTTTCTTCAGCAGCCTGATTTTCATTAGCGGTGCTGGCATGTTCTTCAGTAGGCTGAGCAGAAGCCTCAGCCTGAGGGTTTTCCTGTTGCGTTGGGGCTGAAACATTGGAAGTGAACTTTTCAGTAATCTTGACAAAACGGACTTTGGCTCCAAGCCAGTCAGCATAGTAACGATCAAATTCATCACTCAGTTGCTTGATCTCATCTTGCAAGGCAACGAGTTCTTCAGGGGAAAGCTTCAGGACATTTTGCTTCAGAAAGCGCTCTTTCTTATACTGCGCTTTCTTCACTCTTCTTCCTTGTTCAAATTTCCACTTTTCTTCTTCAATGAAGGCAGTCAAAACATGACTTTGACCAGGGGTGAGGTTCATCTCTGGCAAAGGCGTGTTGGGATCCTTGTGCCATAGGTCAATGAAGTCTAGGATCAGCTTCGGATCCAAAAGAAGAGGCACATTGCTGCCTTTGGATCTAGCGGCCTTGACTTGCCTGTCTCTGATGATTTCGGCAAGTTCCTCATCATCAGCTTCGTCTTCATCAGACGGCACTTGGAAGGCGACCTGCTTCTTGTGAGGGCTTGGGCGAGAACCTCGTCCAGCAGTGGCCTTTGTCTTCAGCAGAGAGGGTCCCGTTGAAGAATTTGGTGTAGCTGAGGAACTAGCAGAAGCTCCTGAGGCAATAGAGATGCCTGTGGTCCTTTGGCACGTGGCGAGATGCACAGGTGTTGAGGATTTGGTCGGAGCAGCTGAGGACTTTGGAGCGGGAGCAGCATGAGGAGTTGGCCGTGAGGGCATTGCTGAGGAACTTGGCCTTGAGGGCATTGAAGGTGAAGCACTTGACTTATGCGCAGGCTTCTTTGCCATGGCCTTCTTCGGCTTGCTAGCAGAGGCCTCAGCAGTGGCAGCAACAGTAGAGTCTTCGTTGAATTTCCTCACTGCTTCTCTTGCTTGTCTTGCCAACTTGGCCTGGCGCTTGGCCCATTCATCAGGATAATCCTCACCACGCTTGAGGCTAGTGGGATCTGCTTCTTGGCCAGGTGCCAACGAAGGTCTTGGGCATGGAGGATTTAGTGCAAATTTCTTCATGTACTTGGGAGTTACATACCTGTACTCCCTCCACTCTCTTGCCCATCTCCTCTCTATCCTTTGAATGTGCACCTTGCGCTGATTCTTGTCCTCCTTTCCAAATTTGGCCTCATCAGGAGGACAGTAATCCTTGTATATGTCATTAGGGATCTCAAAGGCAGTGTTGATTTCAGGCCTCTTTCCTCCCTTTTGTGGCTTCTTACCATCAGCCATTTTCTTCAGATGAGGAATTTGAACAATGGAATTCTCTGAAGATGTATGCAACTTTTCTTCGAGGAATGCTGCAAATGAGTTAAGTTGATGAGAACCTAGTGATTCAGCAGCGGACATGAGTACCTATGAACAGAGTATAGTTGCGAGGAATTTGGAGAGGTCATATGCGTTCTCAGAAGGTTTTGTAAAAAGAACAAGTTTGAGGAATTTGACCAGATGAGTCTTGAAGAATTTCACTAAGCGTTCTTTGTCTTAGGTTCCAGAGTTGTACAGATCAGAAATCCACACAATTGAGGAATCTTGAAGAAAAATATAGCTTAGAGAAATGAATCAAGAACAGATGACATGTGAGGTGTTTAGTGTGTGAAGATTTGAAAAAAAACACCTTTGAAGATTTTGTAGAAATCATTTGAATCAAAGAGGGCAGTAAAAGTAACTTTAATTACCCTGGACGAAGAACACGATGAACTGAGAGGTGTAGACGTGAAGTTCGCCAGTTCAGATCTTCCACGCCCTAACTCAGTAGAGGAAGACAGCTACGACGGCGGCGGAGTGAAGAATTCTGCGACCGGCGCGAGTACGACGACAACGAGGTCGCGGCAGTAAAGCTCTTCCTCACCGGCGTCGATGAAGTAGCGGCGGCACTAGGGTTTGAGAAGATCGAGCTGGAGTGAGGTCGAGCGGAGTAAAAAGAGAAGTGAGGAAGGGGAGGGGGTATTTATAGCCAGGGTGAAAAAACTGTCCGCCCGAAGAAATTGGACGAACGTGCCCCTGACCCTTCTCATTCGCTTGACATTTGTCACCCATGTACTGAGAAGTGGAGATCATGGGTGAATAGATTAGTGTTTTCGTGGGATGCGGAACGATTTGAGCGGCAAAACCGAAAACTTTGGATAAGATAAGTTTTAACGTTGCGTTCGCAAATTCTTCAGGTGACAAGGACACAGTGACGATTTTGAACGAGTTTCAAATAGAACGCACATGAAGAATTTGTGAATAGATTTGGTTGAGTTTAGCATAGAGGGGGAAGGGTCCGATCACATTCACTTAGCAGAAATAGCAACTTGAAGAAATAGCAATAAGTGAATGCTGTAGAGGACATAAACTCATATATATATATATATATATAGGACAAATGTTTCCTACAAGCAGTGGTAGTTAACACCACTTGCGTTTTGTATGTTGTATGTAGTATCTGTCGAAACCGAGATTATGTACATGTAGTATGTAGTCTATATCAATGATTAGGTAGTATATATACTAAATTTTTGGTAGTATGTACCATGTTTTGAGTATGCTCTTTTTTACGTACAAATATGTACGTATTTCACAAATATAACAAAAACTATGGACTCATATGCAATTTTTTTTATGTAACTTGCTTTGAAATATCTTAGATATAGTATATGAACATATTTAAAAGAATAAAATGGTATATATAGTATCACAAGGTAGCATATGAGATATGTGGGGTAACTACCACCAGGTGGTAGGATGGATTTTCCCTATATATATATATATAGTCAATGAAGAAAAACGACGGAAATGGTGAAGACAAAGCAAAGTTGAAGAATTTGAACAACTGAGGAATTTCAAAACGAGGAAAAACTCAAATTGAAGATTTTCAACTTTTGTGGTGGCGTGACCCACCGTATAAGAATGATGATTTCAGACACCGCGTACAATTGTCGTAGGGCTATGAGAAACAAATTCTTCGTTAATTTCTTCACACTTAGAGTGTTATTCTTCATTGATCGAAGATAAACTTTTCTTCATGTGTTGTACATCTAAGTCATCAATTTTGCATAAGTGTTAGGATGAGTGTCCTTTTCAAAGAACATTCGAAGATTCTAGGATATTTAGCTCACACCACAACTTGCTAAATCTCTTCTCATCCAAGGGCTTTGTGAAGATATCTGCTAGCTGTTCTTCAGTCTTCACATGCTCAATAGAGATGTCGCCCTTCAACACATGATCACGAAGTAAATGATGACGAATCTGAATGTGCTTTGTCTTCGAGTGCTGAACTGGGTTGTGAGCAATCTTGATGGCACTCTCATTGTCACAGTAGAGAGGCACATTCTTCATGTTGACGCCGTAGTCCTTGAGAGTTTGCTTCATCCACAGCAATTGAGCATAGCAAGAACCAGCAGCAATGTACTCAGCTTCAGCAGTAGACAGTGATACACAGTTCTGTTTCTTCGAGGACCAACAAACCAAAGATCGTCCGAGGAAATGGCATGTGCCAGATATTGACTTGCGGTCCACACGATCACCAACATAGTCAGAGTCAGAATATCCAATGAGATCAAAAGCCGAGCCCTTGGGGTACCATAATCCAAGTGTTGGTGTGTGAGCTAGATATCGAAGAATATGCTTCACAGCCTTATGATGTGATTCCTTCGGTGTAGCTTGAAATCGGGCACACATGCAAACACTAAGCATAATATCTGGCCTAGATGCACATAAGTACAATAAAGAACCAATCATGGAGCGGTATACCTTTTGATCGAAGTCAATACCATTTTCATCAGTGCATAGATGGCCATTTGTGGGCATAGGAATTTTGACGCCTTTGCAATCTTGCATGCCGAATTTCCTCAGTACATCCTTGAGGTATTTCTCCTGAGATATGAATATGCCATTGCGCTGTTGATGAATTTGAAGACCTAAGAAGAATTTCAATTCTTCCATTATAGACATTTGATATTCTTCACTCATCATATAGGCAAATTCATCACTATAACGTTGGTCAGTACAGCCAAAGATAATATCATCAACATAGATTTGGCACACAAATAGTTCACCATCATAAGATTTAGTGAAAAGAGTAGGGTCGAGTGAACCGGGTTTGAAGCCTTTCTTCATGAGGAATTCCTTCAAAGTATCATACCACGCCCGAGGGGCCTGCTTGAGGCCATAGAGGGCCTTATTAAGTCTGAAGACTCTATTAGGATGCTTTGGATCTTCAAAACCTGGGGGTTGAGCAACATATACTTCTTCCTCAAGCTTACCATTGAGGAACGCACTTTTCACATCCATTTGATATAAAGTGATGTCATGATGGTTAGCATAAGCAAGTAATGTCGTGGTTTTGTCAGGACTTAGTCGCGAGGCTAACGCATCTATGTGGTAGCTTGAGAGGGGTTGAGCGGAATCGAGAGACGCAACACAAGACAAGGATTTAGACAGCTTCGGGCCCTGGGAAACATCATCCCGTAACAACCCTACATACTGTTTGAGGCTAGGTCTCATTATGATCACGAGGGAGTCGCCGGTAAACCGGCTCTTTGTGTCTAGCCCTAGAGATTGTTTCTTCTTGCCTGTCGCTTGTCCCTCTTTGGGGAGCCCTGCCCCCCCCTTATATATGTTGAAGGGGAGGGTTACATGTGGAGTCCTATTAGGATTAGGACTAGTCTACCTTCTAATACAAACCGGATACAAGTCCGGTTCTTAACTCCTTATAAGGTAAATATTCCTTATGCCTTTCCTTGTAAACCGGCCCACCATAGTATGAACCGGCCTTCATGAACCGCCCGTTGGGCCACCGGGTCTTGTCGCCCCTCTGACCCGCCTGCCGGTTTATGCCACGGGGTATATCCCCGACATTAGCCCCCAGTTTAATTTGGATTTATCCATGTTAAACTGATCCTGTAAAACAAACACAAGAACAAATTTGACAGACTATGCTCCGGGTTAAGAATTCTTGTAAACCGGCATCTGATCATCCTTAAGTCCTTGTCATTTCCTCCTTCTAGAAAATCCGGGTCAACAAGCCAGCTTCGTACTTAATTTGCTGACATTGGTTTCTCACAGAGAAATATTGTGAAGAATAATCCACTTGAGTCGGCTTCCAAAGCGCCGGCTTAAGAAATATTGGTTTTGAAATAGTTATCTGATATTCAACCGGTTTGAAGATGTAGAAGTTGCCGGTTTATCATTGTTAAAACTGTCGGGTTATAAAAACTGATAATTTTGGGTCATGATTGTTTCCAACGCCAGTTCATGATTGTTTCCAACGCCGGTTCATGATTATTGATGACACCGGGTTATGATTGTTGCAGACACCGGGTCATAATGATTGGTGATGCCGGGTCAATCTGGTTTGCTCAAAACTGAAAATCGAAAGATATTTCTCCCTTATATCCATATTACCTGTAGCCGCCAAGTCTTGAACAGAACAAAGTGATGATTTGAGACTTGTTTCCATATAATTACTGCCACTTTGAAGAAATCCATGTTGTTCATGTCTAGTAAAAACTGAATACTCCATATATGTAGCCCCCAAGTACCGGGTTGTCATGCTTGCAGCAACCTGGGACTTGTAATTGCTTATAAAAACTTCAATCAGTGTAGCCCCCAAGGGCCGGGTCATTATGCAATAATGAGCAGGGACTTTGTAAATATAATCATGTAGATGTGAGCAGTGATGTGTAGCCCCCAAGGGCCGACTCATTATGATGTGATGAGTCGGGTCTTTAATAAGATGACCAAAAAATGACTTTGCATTAGCCCCCAAGTGTCATGGTGCATGCTTGCAGCGACATGAGACTTGTATATTTAATATAATCTCAATTTAAATAATGTAGCCCCCAAGTGCCGGGTCGTAAGCCTGCAGTGACTCGGGACTATTCCTCTAATTGTAGAATAAATCATATCCATCGATAATATAATAGCCATTGCGCTAAAGCGACTTTGAAAACCTTAATCATAATATTGGTTATTGATAACCATAATAAAATCCAGCCATGTTGGCTATTTGAAGATTTGAATAATATAATCCAATGATTTATAAGCGCATGATTCCAATAGCGCAATCCCAATATATACTGGCGACTTATAGTCCAAAGCCAGGCCGGGTTAATAAACACCGGATATTATCTTATCTCATACTGGCGACTTATAGTCCAAAGCCAGGCTGGGTTAATAAACGCTGGTGATTTATAATCATGCTTTATTCAACCTGTTTCTGCATACAACAAATTTAAAGTGTCCTGGCGGTTTACCGTCGGACGGGTCATAATGCCCAACATATAACCCGGGTTTATAACCAAGGCTGCACTTAAGAATAATCAAATATGAAATATATCATACCTGTGACATTGAATCACATCGTTGGTTTACCAACTTTTTGTAGTAAGGGTGATAATCCCAATCTTGAGTACTGATAACTCCTTCCATATTGTGTCAGTTTATGATAAAATCGTACCGGGTTGTGATAAACACCGGATCAACCATATATAATACTGGCGACTTATAGTCGAAACCAGACCGGGCTAATAAACTCCGGATTATAAGTGATCATGTACTGACAACTTTGTAGTTGAAAGCCAAACCGGGTTAATGAACGCCGGTTTAACAGAAAACATCATAAGCTTTGTCAAAAGAGAGAAAAACTTAGCAAAAAGCAAATGAAAACTTGTAGTCGAGGCTTTTCACGGGCTGCCAGGCCTCAAATTCGAGGCTTTTCATGGGCTGCCAGGCCACTGAGTTAAACCATTTAACAAAGCCTTTTAAGATGGTCCTCAATCCTTAACCAATCATCGTTTTAACTTGACAAGTTCAGGGTCCTTTTCTGGAGTAACTTGCCAAAGTTCGAAGGGTCATACCAGGTTTACCTGGGCGGAGTGACTTACTTAAATAGGCAGGCTAACCCGGGGTTTTAGGTGTATACACCAGGTTTCCAAGCCAGGGCTTGATAGCCTATTACAAGTGTAGATTCTTTGTTCATTTCGACAGCAAAGAATCCCCAAGTAACATTTCAAGCTGTGCTCAGTGGGTGCCTATGTTTGAGTTGTTGTTTTACAACACTCTCTTTGGCCCCGGAGTAATTTGGCTTTGAGCCGATCAAGAGGTGTGACTATGGTTTGGATACGACCAAGCCCCCAAGTGATGTTGTGGTATTGCAACGATCAAGAGGTGTAGCTATGGTTCGGATACAACCAAGCCCCCAAGTGATTTTTATATAAAGCTTTGATAAGCTGAATCAAGGGGTAAACCGGACGCTGCTTTATGAAATAGAAGCCCCCATGTGATCAATAATATGATAGGCCAATAAGGCGGGACACCCATGTTTGAACCGCGCATCATGGCAGCAGGTCCTCTTCGGCAACTTTTAACTTTTTGCAAGAGATAAATTCTTCTTGAACCGGGATTTTGAACCGGATATTGAGAGCTTCAATGTTTTATGGGAGACATCTTTCCCTTGAACCGGATCTTAAACCGGAATCTTCATTTTCAGCCAGAATTTTTTCTGACGACCTTTAAACTCGAACTTGCGAGAGATTAATTCTTTTTGAACCGGAAATTCTTAAACCGGATTTGAGAGTTTCAAAGCTTTGTGGGAGAACAGATTTCCCTTGAACCGGACTGTAAACCAGATCTTTGAGAGCTTCAGTGAGACAGACTTCCCTTGAGCCGGATTTTAAACCGGAATCCTATCTGATGACCCGAAACTTCTTCATTGAGCTGGGATTTTGTAACTGTTATATACTTTCTAATCCGGAAATTTTCTGACAGCCTTTTAAATTTTCATCAATATAACAGTAGCCTCCGGGACCGGGTTATCTTTCCCTCCCTCGTCCTGGGGTTCTTAAATTTGCTGAAACTGGCAAGATTTGCTGAGTCATGTCATCGTAGCCCCCGAGTCTCAAAGGTGAGTCGAGGAGTTGGCTTGAGACTCTCCATATTTGACCGTGATGTAAACAGGCATAACTTGTATATCATTGGTGTTGATAGCACGATGTGAATCCACAGAAGGTTGAGGTGACTGCGGCGGGTTATAAAAGATCCCGCATGAGCCGTGTCAGCAACTCGGCCAATGGTTCCTTCCAACTGGTGATTTGAAGTTAACCAAAACTGTAGTGGCGGCGACTTGTGCGCCTGCCCGGTGAACCACCCAGTGCAGACGGCGGTTGATAGTATATGATAATTTGCCTCCATTTTGTTGAAAGAAAACCGGGCTACCCAAGCTGTGACTTGTTCATACTCAATAAATAGCTCATGCAGATAGGTGCGGCCCGGTATGTTGATGTAGACCAGGCCACGAGAGACGGATGACAAGGACGACCGCACCATCAGAGGCAGCTCGGACAGATGAGTCGGCCGCGGCATTGTAAGCCGGTGCAGACGGGGGAAATCGACCGTATGCTGATGTAGACCGGACTGCGGGGGACGGCGGCCTGTGCACGCGTTATTGGGTAATTCGCACGGTCCTGACGAGTTGACGCAGACTGGATCGCGATATAAACCGGCATGGGTTATCCAATAGCTCAACGATATAATAATCCCTTTTTGTGATAGACAATTTTCTCTGCATTGGAAAACTTGCAAGCCAGAGTATTTGCTCTTTTTAAAGAAAGCAATATATAATATGAAAATATAGTGGATGGATTTCACCTGATATGTTAGCCAGAAAATATCCACCGCAGAGTTGATGATCACTGCGGTGAAGCTGAAATCAATCATGGACAAGTCGGCCATACGAGCAGACGGATGAACTGGCCGCGGCGTTGTAAACCGGTGCGGACGAGCAAGTTGTCCTCCGCGTTGTAAACCGGCGCGGACGCGTGAACCGGTGGCCAGGGCGGTCGGGCGAGTCGTCCGTGGTGTTGTAAGGCGGTGCGGACGGGCGAGTCGGCCGGCGCGTTGATGTAAACCGGACCGTGATACGCGTGTCCATGAATGGCATAAAAAATTTCCTGTGTAAAAATATTATAGGACAGAGTGATTGTTCTTTAACAAGAAACAATAAGTGTTTAATATATAAATTTAGATGAATACCACATGATGTTTTGGGCGGACAGTAAAACCACCGCAGCATCAGAAGCGGCTTCGGAGTGATAAGTCGGTCGCGGCCTTGTAAGCCGGCACAGACGAGCCAGTTGTCCTCCGCGTTATAAACCGGTGCGGACGCGTGAACCAGCGGCGAGGGCGGACGGGCGAGTCGTCTGTGGCATTGTAAGGTGGCGCGGACGGGAAAGTTGGCCGGCGCGTTGATGTAAACCGGACCGCGATACGCGTGTCCGTGAAACTGCGCGGCACAGCCGAACGTGCCTCCATGGTATAATACCACCCTTTTTTAATAGCCTTCCTGCATAAAAATATTACAGGCCAGAGTAATTGTTGTCGGATGAATTAACATATACTTATAAAATACATAAGAAAAATAACACCTGGTATTTTTTGCCGGATAAACCCGGATGCTGGCGCTTGATAATGCATAGTACCCTCCGTGTTGTAAACCGGACCGGAGCAGCGGCGGGCAGCTTCGCCCCGCTGTGGTTGAGGTAGATCGGCAAGCGACTTGGAGTCCAGCTTGGCACAGTGGCAGCGCAGGTTGACACGGCAGTGTGGAGGTGAAGGTGAGGCTGGCTTGGTGCAGCAACGGCTGACGAAGCAAAAATGTGACGACAGCAACCGCTTGCGGTCACGAGGCGTAGGCCCAAACCATCTTGCGAGTCAACGACGGAGCCCGATTCCGCGAAGACGTCTGCTTCCGAGTCGTGGCTGGATCCATTGGCTCACGTCCGTGTCCTCCTCCACGTCGCGGTCTTCTTTCTGAAAGTGCTATTCTTCTTTTGGTAATTGAAAAACCAAACCAATACTACCAACGGCTCCACGTCCTGGTACTAGTATTCACTACTAGTACTAGTTAAAGTAATACATGATGTTTCCTTGGATTTGACCCGGTCTTCACGTAGTAAACTATGGATAATTCCTTTGGGGAGATCCTGGGTGCTTGTCCGTGGATGGTAAAACGTGGCTGTGTTACTTTGACTGGCCACGCTGGGCTGCAGCGAATTTTGCCTCCGATCGGTCTCAGCGACTTTGTAGAACAGCGCAGCGGAAATCGACCCGGACGGGTCGCCAGGTCGCGTGCAGCCACGCACGCAACCCTAAATTTTTCTTCAACCTTAAATCTCACAAATCTTCAAATCTGGACTGATGAACTTGGCGCTGATGCGAATCCTTTCAAACCAGCTTTTTTATCTGAAAAATTGTGAGCCCCTCGATCCCTCCAAGAACTCAACAGCACCGTGCGCCTGGCCCCACGGTGGGCGCCAACTGTCGTGGTTTTGTCACGGCAGATGTCCTTAGTGTCAGGACTTAGTCGCGAGGCTAACATATCTATGTGGTAGCTTGAGAGGGGTTGAGCGGAATCGAGAGACGCAACACAAGACAAGGATTTAGACAGCTTCGGGCCCCGGGAAACATCATCCGGTAACAACCCTACATGCTGTTTGAGGCTAGGTCTCATTATGATCACGAGGGAGTCGCCGATAAACCGGCTCTTTGTGTCTAGCCCTAGAGATTGTTTCTTCTTGCCTGTCGCTTGTCCCTCTTTGGGGAGCCCTACCCCCCCCCCTTATATATGTTGAAGGGGCGGGTTACATGTGGAGTCCTATTAGGATTAGGACTAGTCTACCTTCTAATACAAACCGGATACAAGTCCGGGTCTTAACTCCTTATAAGGTAAATATTCCTTATGCCTTTCCTTGTAAACCGGCCCACCATAGTATGAACCGGCCTTCATGAACCGCCCGTTCGGCCACCGGGTCTTGTCGCCCCTCTGACCCGCCTGCCGGTTTATGCCGCGGGGTATATCCCCGACAAGTAATATGCAAATAGCCTCAAGTCTAGCAACAGGTGCAAAAGTTTCATCGAAATCAATTCCTTCAACCTGTGTGTAGCCTTGAGGTACAAGTGGTGCCTTATTCCTCACCACAAGGCCATTTTCATCTTGCTTGTTGCGGTAGATCCACTTTGTGCCAATGATATTGTGCTTGCGAGGATCTAGACGTTTAACCAGTTCCCAGACGTTGTTGAGCTCGAATTGATGTAATTCTTCTTGCATGGCCTGAATCCACTCAGGCTCCAGAAATGCTTCATCTACCTTTGCGGGCTCTGTGATAGAGACAAAAGCAAAGTGCCCACAAAAGTTAGATAAATGTGAAGCTCTTGAGCGTGTGAGAGGACCTGGTGCTTCAATGTCATCGATGATCTTCTCAATTTGCACTTCTTTTGCAACGCGAGGATGAGTTGGTTGTCGTCGAGGAATTTGATCAGCATTTTCTTCAGCACCATTTTCTTCAGCATTTTCTTTAGGTGCATTAGCTCGACGTTCTTCATGTTCTGGAATGAATTCTTCAGCAGATTCTTTGGTCGGAATAACATCTTCAGTAGCCTTGAACTTGATAGATTCCTCAGGTGCTGGTTTATCTATCACAGAAGGTAGGTGCTCTCTTTGCGAGCCATTAGTTTCATCGAACCGCACATCTACAGTTTCAATAGCCTTGTGAAGAACGTTGTTGAAGACTCTGTAGGTGTGCGAGTCTTTTCCGTAACCAAGCATGAAACCTTCATGTGCTTTCGGTGCAAATTTAGAGTTGTGATGAGGATCTCTAATCCAGCATTTAGCACCGAAGACTTTGAAATAACTCACATTGGGTTTCTTGTCAGTGAGGAGTTCATAGGCAGTCTTCTTGAAGAATTTGTGAAGATATACTCTGTTGATGATGTGGCTCGCAGTATCAATTGCCTCAATCCAGAAACGATGAGGCGTCTTGTATTCATCAAGCATAGTGCGATCCATCTCAGCAAGAGTCCTGTTCTTGCGCTCCACGACACCATTTTGCTGAGGAGTATAAGGAGCAGATAACTCATGAGTAATACCAAGTTCATCAAGATAGTCATCAAGACCAGAATTCTTGAACTCAGTTCCATTGTCACTTCTGATGTGCTTGATCTTCACACCAAAGTTGGTTGAAGCCCTCGAGGAAAATCGTTTGAAGACTTCCTGCACTTCATGTTTGTAAGTAACAATGTGTACCCATGTGTAACGAGAGTAATAATCAACAATAACAAAGCCATATTGAGATGCCTCATTTGAGACTGCAGAGTAATGGTTAGGACCGAAGAGATCCATGTGAAGCAATTCAAATGGGCGAGTGGTGGTCATGATAGTCTTCGCTGGATGCTTAGCCTTTGTCATCTTTCCAGCTCCACAGGCTCCACACAAGTGATCTTTGAGGAATTTGACATTCTCAATGCCAATGACATGCTTCTTCTTCGCAAGGGTGTGCAAATTCCTCATGCCTGCATGACCAAGTCGTCGATGCCATAGCCAGCCTTCTGACGCTTTTGCAAGTAGGCACACGGCTGGTTGTGGTCCTGTAGAGAAATCAACAATATACAAGTCTCCTCTCCTAAAGCCTTCGAAGACTTTGGAATTGTTAGCTTCCATGATCACAACACAATGATACTTGCCAAAGACAACAATCATATCAAGATCGTAAAGCATTGAGACAGACATGAGGTTGTATCCTAAGGACTCGACAAGCATGACTTTGTCCATGTGTCGATCCTTTGAGATCGCAACCTTACCTAGACCCAATACCTGACTTTTGCCTTTGTCAGCGAAGATGATATGCTTCAGATGTGATGGAGATAAGGGAGCATCCATCAATAGATTCTTGTCACCGGTCATGTGATTTGTACATCCATTATCGAGGACCCACTCAGTGGCTTTGCGTTGATCATCCTGCAGATGAATTAGTGCAACTTACGAACTCATATACTTCATCAGTGAAGAATATGGCATCAATTCATGAGATCAATTTCATCAAGCAATAGAACAGATAAATCAGTGTTAGGACGTGATAAATGAAAGTTCATTTCTTCATGATTAGCCTGCGTCCTATCAGGCATTTTTCAGGTCTCCAGCAAATTCTTCAGATGTTTGCGCACGTCTAGAGACCTGACCCTGCATAAGAGATTAGTTCTTTTTCTTCACCACCCACATCTGAAGGGGTGGCAAAGAGTTCATCACTCTGCGAGCTCCATATGAGAAAGGTGGCATAGAAGCCAGTCCATTTCGTTTCACATAAGAGGAGCTAGGATAAGCATATGAATAAGCATAGAAATTCTTTGAGGACTTATGAGCATAATGGTTAGAAGAATAATGCTCATATTCATAGCCCTTAGCTCTTCCATGCGAAATAGAGTTGTTAGCACGATGATGTTCACATGAGGACTTTGATCCTTTTGAGGAATTTGATCCACATGAGGAATTTGGTCCGTATGAGGACTTGGATCCATATGAAGAATTTGATTTGGGGTTCCTATTCTTCACAGGTGGTGTCATGAGGACATTCACCTGAAGACTTTCAAGGCACCTTTTGGGAACCCAGATTTTCTTCATAGGGGAACCGTTCCAGCAGTTAGTGCCAACATATCTAGCAAATATTTCACCATTCTGATTTTTGAACAGTTTATAATTGGAGTCGGACTCATCAGAAGAATGAGGAGATTCACATGTAAAGCCTGATAGATTAGATGGATCAACTGGAGGTCCCTTTGCAGCAACCCATGAGGTTTTAGGGTACTGCTCTGGCTTCCAATATGTACGATCAGCGTTGAGTTTCCTCTCGAAGGCAATACCCTCTTTCCTAGGGTTCCTGTTGAGGATCTGCTTTTTAAGCACATCACAAAGAGTCTGATGCCCTTTGAGGCTTTTGTACATGCCTGTCATGTACAATTCCTTCAGCCCTGCATCATCAGTGATACTAGCAATGTCCTCAGATGAGGAATTAGTGATAGCAGAGACAGTTGAAGAATTTGTAGCATTAGAAGCATTTGAACATTCAGGTGAAGAATTAGCAGAGTCACGTTCAATGCACTTCAAACATGGAGGAACAAATTCTTCCCGAGCAGCGCTGATTTATTGAGTAAGTAATGAATCGCGCTCCTTCTGAAGATCTTCATTACACACTCTTAGATTTTCAAGATCTTGCTTTCTTTGAAGAAATTCATAAGAAAGCTTCTCATGATCAGATAAGAGAGTGTTATGATGACATTGAAGGTTGTCAAACCTAGACTGAAGTCTCTGAAGATTTTCAGAAGAGGTTTTAGTGCGATCCATTTCTTCACCCAACATATCATCACTTTTGTCTAGCATGTTTTGAATCTTTTCAAAAGCCCTTTGTTGTTTCATAGCAATCTTAGCAAGTTTAGAATAGCTGGGCTTGAGGTTTTCATCAGATTCATTCTCACTTGATTCAGAGGAGGTATATTTGAGTACCTTGGCACCCTTTGCCATGAAGCAATAGGTGGGAGCATAGTTGAAGATAGACTTGCTGACGAATGCAGTAGCGAGAGCTAGGCTCGCCACACCGGATTCGGACTCCTCAAACGCCTCCTCTTCCTCATTTTCTTCAGATTCAGCCTCAGAGTCCATTTCCTTGCCAATGAATGCCCGAGCCTTCTTGGAGCTGCTCTTCTTGTGAGATGAAGACTTAGAGGATTTTGATGATGAAGACTTTGAGGATTTCTTCTTTTTCTTCGCATCATCAGAACTGCAATCCTTGTATTTCTTCTTCTTTGATTCCTTTTGCCACTAAGGACAATCTTGAATGTAGTGTCCAGGTTTCATGCATTTGTGACAAAGCCTCTTCTTGTAGTCACTGGATGAGGAATCATTGCACCTTGAGGGTTTTCCAAAACGACCACGGCTTGAGAACTTCTGGAATTTTTTCACGAGTAGTGCTAGTTCATGGCTCAGTTCTTCAGGATCACCAAGGCTGCTACCAGAGTCTTCATCTTCAGACTCGGAAACTGCCTTGGCCTTCAGTGCACGTGATCTGCCATAGCTCGAACCATAGAGATCTCTCTTTTCAGCAAGCTGGAACTCATGAGTATTTAGCCTCTCGAGGATATCAGCGGATCAAGTGACTTGTAATCAGCACGTTCTTGTATCATCAATGCCAAAGTATCAAATGAGGAATCAAGCGATCTCAGCAATTTCTTCACCACCTCGTAGTCGGTGATGTCAGTGGCACCAAGCGCTTGAAGCTCATTTGAGACGTCAGTGAGGCGATCGAAGGTTTGTTGAACATTTTCATTGTCGAGTCTTTTGAAGCGGTTGAAGAGATTGCGAAGAACATCAACTCGAGAGTCACGCTGTGTCGAGACTCCTTCATTTACTTTGGACAACCTATCCCAGATAAGCTTAGCAGTTTCCAAAGCACTCACTCTTCCATACTGTCCTTTGCTCAGATGGCCACATATGATATTCTTCGCTTGAGAATCGAGTTGCTTGAATCTCTTCACATCAGCAGCATTTAGAGAAGGTGTGACTGAGGGAACACCATTTTCCACAACATACCAGAGATCGTTATCAATTGCCTAAAGATGCATTCGCATCTTATTCTTCCAGTAGGGGTAGTCTGTCCCATCGAAGGTGGGACACCCAGCAGAGACCTTGATCATACCTGCGGTCGACATAACTAAAACTCCAGGCGGTTAAAAAAAATCACACAGAACAAGGGAGTACCTTGCTCTGATACCAATTGAAAGTGCGTTATATCGACTAGAGGGGGGGGTGAATAGGCGATTTTTATGAACTCTTCACTGAGGAATTTGCGGGTGAGGAAATTCCTTAGCGAAGAAGTACTAGCAGCGGAATAAGTACTCAAAAGTAAATATAACAGAACACAAGCATGGTCATCATGATGAAATGAAGACAAGCACAGAGTACAGAAAGCGTAATCACAGGATAACACAGGATGAAGACAAACAGACTGAAGAAATTGAACTGAGGAAATTGAGAAAGTCTTCAGTCAAAGTCTTCAATCACATATGAACAAGCACACAACAACTGTAATGAGGAAATGAAAGAGTTGAGGAAATAGAACCAGTAAGCTTGATGAAGACAATGATTCGGTAGACCAGTTTCAACTGCTGTCTCAGTTGTACATCTGGTTGGAGCGGCTAGGTATTTAAACCTGAGGACACACAGTCCTCATCGTATTCTCCTTGAGCTAAAGTCACACAGACCTCACCCAATCACTCGTGGTTAGTCTTTAGGTGACTTCCGAACCTTCACAAACTTGGTCACTCGGCGATCCACAATTCCTCTTGGATGCTCTAGACCATGACGCCTAACCGTCTGGAAGAAGCACAGTCTTTAAAGGTAACAAGCGTCGGATCCACACAAGATCAATCTCTTCAGTATGCTCAATCATTTTGGGTTTGTAGGTGTTTGGGTTTGGGTTTTCCTCACTTGATGATTTTCGCTCAAAGTCCTCGGAGGATGGGATGTTCTCAAATGACAAGTGTCAGTTTCTCTCGGAGCAGCCAACCAGCTAGTGGTTGTAGGGGGCACCTATTTATAGCCTAGGGAGCAGCCTGACATGATAAGACATAAATGCCCTTCAATAATATGACCGTTAGGTGGGTAGATATTTTGGGACAGCTGGCGCGTAGCACATCAACGGTCGGAAATTTGAGTATCAAATTCCTCAGGGCTATCATGATCCTCACTGTGTAGGCAATTCGCACTGGCGAATTCCTAACTCCTCAGTCAGAATAAATTCCTCAGAGACCAGAAGAACTTCGTCTCTGTCACTGAAGAATATGACTGAATTGTATGAGATTTCCAATGGCTTCACTCGAAGGGATTGGTAGGTGTAGGATTTTGAGTTGAGCATCACATGGAAATTTTTCCTTAGTATTTCCTCGACCCCCTTTAACAGTACGGTGTTTCCTATGACTCAAGAAAGAGAAAATGAAACTACAAAAACAAAAGTCTTCACGCTTCATGTTCCTCGAATGAATACCAAGTCTTCAGGGTCACACCAATTTCTTCACTTTCAAAGTCTTCAGAAATCCAAAGTCTTCAGTCGAAGACATTCATTTTTAGGGGTCGACTTTCTCTGTAAATCTCAAACTTCTCATAGACTTATGGACCTGTGTACACTCATAAACACATTAGTCCCTTAACCTATAAGTCTTCAATACACCAAAATCACTAAGGGGCACTAGATGCACTTACATTCGGGTTTGCCGGAAAAAGCACGTCTGGACCGCTCGACGGAGCAATACAGGCCCGTGTTGGATGACAAACCGCATTCAGAAGTATGCGGGTAGTTTGTGAGTAGTCCTGGCCATGGGAAGCCCGGCCCGGCCAGCCAGGCCCGACCCGGCCCAAAAAAGCCCGACCCGACGCTGCTCCCGGGCCCGGCTCATGCCTAGATTTTGAGCCCGATGGCCGGGCCGGGCCCGGGCCCGTCGTTTTTGTGATTTCCTGAAGAGGCCCGGCCGAGGCCTGTCGGGCTTTTACGTGTTTGGGCCGGGCTCGGGCCTAAAAACCAGGCCCGATGGCTGGGCCGGGCCGGGCCTGGGTTTTTTGCCTCGGGCTTAGCTAGGCCCGTCCCGAGGTTTGGCCAGGTATATTTGTGAGTCTGCCTTCGAGATGCCCTAAAGATGCTCCACCGACGCACAAGAGAGATTCTTTCTTTATTCATTTCTTTTGGGGGCATCATATCTTTTCTTAGTAAAAATTTGACCGGAATTCTCTCCTGAGTTGGAGATCATTGAGTTCGCGAACTCGTATGAAATTTGGCGAAATGTTTTTCTCTGCACAGAGTTCATCGATGCATCTGGTTAGCTTGAATCACAGGACATAAGTCCTTCGATCACACATGCTAATTGCCTGAAAAACTGAAGGTTGCATGTGCCGGCAATTGACGATTGACTGAAATCAGTAGACATTTTCGACATTTCTTCATGATGGCCGTTTTCAGTGTTCATATCCAAAATTAAGGAAATGTAATACAGTTGATTTGATTTTTTGAGGCCCTGGCAATTTCTTGTACAGAAAGTGTCACGACCGGTTTTTCAATAAAATATTTATTGAGAGACCAATCCCTTTTACGGACCAGTAAAGAAGAATTCCTTCTCACTAGTAGACAATATCTTGGTCACAGGAGAAAAATACCAGGAGTACTGAATATAGTACAAGGTTGAGCGGAGACTGCTCAACAATTTATTACATGTACGCCGATAAAACATAACGGCGGATAGGGTGGCATAACTACTAACTCACGATAACAACGGTGGTGGAAATATCACAGCGGAGCGGGTGATATGACTCCTGAAAACTACAGCTCTTTGAGCGTCGGGGTGAAGCTCGAGGAGATTTATTGCGGGTGGCGGAAGCGTATATTATACAAGTGACCAATATCCAGGATCGCATGGGGCTGACTGGGACTCCTCTAGGCGTCGGACTCACTATCAAACTCTTCATCCATGAGATCGCCTTCGTCAACATCTGGCCAAATCAACAAGCCAGGTGAGTACTATGAAAGTACTCGCAAGACAGTTCGTACATAAGATATAACAAATGTAAACATGATGCATATGAACAGGTTAACAAGTGCACTTAGACATAGAGATAATACTGCACGGGAAATAAAAGAGAAGTCGGGCGGTAGTCCTCCCGAAATCCCAAAATAATATACTGGGTGCCAAACGAGGGTCTGAATGACTCCTCGAGAGGAAAATGTAGAATAACAATGCCGCAGTCGGGCGTCAAGGCGACACCACATAAAGGGCTTATAATAGAAAATAAAAGGCAGTGCGTGCCACAGTCGGACGTCTGAGCGACATCACATAAAGGGCTTATGTTGAAACTAAAAGACAAACATGCCACAGTCGGACATCTGAGCGACATCACATAAAGGGCTTATATTGAAAGTAAAAGACAAACATGCCACAGTCGGACGTCTGAGCGACATCACATAAAGGGCTTATATTGAAAGTAAAAGACAAACATGCCACAGTCGGACGTCTGAGCGACATCACATAAAGGGCTTATATTGAAAGTAAAAGACAAACATGCCACAGTCGGACGTCTGAGCGACATCACATAAAGGGCTTATATTCATAACTTAGTAGCTCATGAATTTTAAATCATATCAAGAGAATAATCAGGCATGAGATAAACAACAGGGTTAGTCCATCCACAGGAATAACGTTCAGCCAAGTTTACTACTCACGCTCGCTTACCGGAAAGAAAAATATACCACGAGGTTATGACATAGACATGGATACGCTGATCACGTTACTTGACCATGGATACGATGACTCGGAAGGATTTGACTCTGCAGAGTTTGTACTTTAACCACAGCCAACGGATTTCAGTAGTCACGGGGACTAGTTCCGTTTATGGTGTTTTGGAAGAAACACGTCTAACCAGTACACACCCATTCAACATTCCGAAGCCAGGAATCACCCTCGGCAACGTTCAAGAAAAACCTTGAGACGGGGAGGCTACAACCTCGCGTAGCATGGGATCAAATTTCTATACGCGCGCTCTAAGGGGTGCTCCCCTCTCGGTCCCAACCGGAAACACCCATGCCCCCTGACCGGATGACTGGCTTTAATCCAGGGCCATGGAACCCTCATCCCGGCCCCTCTGTTTGGTGTGTACACGGAAAGAGGTTACCAACTTACTGCATTCTGGCAGAAAACATGTGGTAGCACGGAAGGGGGAAGAACGATAACGTGACTCCGTCCACGTTAACGTCGGAATTTATCGGATGACGTAAGGCTGGCATGCTACAACAGTACCACCTTACTGCCCTTCATGTCACCACATGACTAGGCCATCTCTCATCAGAGATCACAGTAACTTTGGAACACACGGGTAGTTGCCTCACATGCAACGAGATACTCACCGATACTCATATGCCATGCACAACCTTTCACGCAAACATGCAAAACACCTATCATATCAAAGGTTCAAACATGCTTTCCTGGTTCGGAGAAGTCGGAGTCTAGCTCGGCAAAGTTCGCGGCTCCGTCACCTCTCCCGGAACCTACGGTATAGCGAAAAATGCATACTAACGTGAAAACCAACGCGTGCAGAAAAGCTGTTCCAAATTTTTTTCAAATAAATCCCATAAAAAACTAGACAAAATTATTAGACTGTCAGAAAAAGAATCACTCAAAAATCACTTTTTATTAAAAAGTTATAAGGGTTTCTGTCCAGGGACTCATCTGTAATGAAACAGAAAAGTTCCAGGGGCTTAACTGAGAAAACAGAAAACGGTTCGAATAGAAACGCGCCAGCCCAGAGAGAAAACGTACTCTACCCGAAGGCGCCAACAGAAAACGCTTCGGGGGTGAAAGAAGAGAGGCTGACGTGGGGGGTCCACATGTCAGGTTTGAAAAACCTCGCCGGCGCCCGAAGGCTGCGGTGGTCGCCGGCGTCGAACCATGGCGAGTCAGGGAGATCGGAGTGTACCAAGAGTATCAGCGCGTCCTTCCACGTCGGTGGGTGGTGGACTTGGGCGTCGGAGAGCACCACGTCGACGGCGACACTTTCTCCGGCGGACGGCGGCTCGGGCGATGGTGGGGAACTCCGGTGGCGTGCTGCAAACTTCGAATTGAAGCGCGGGTCAGAGGGAGGGATGCACTAGAGAGCTACTGGCAAGCAATGGGGGGCAGAGGTGCACGCACGGGAGCGAATCGAGTTGGATCCCGTGGCGGGTCGCGGCGGCCGGAGTTGAGGAAGGAGACTCCCTCGGGGCTCTTCCAGTGGCTAGGCGGGGTCTTGGTGGAGTGCAGAGGTGGTGTGGGTACTAGCTGGAGCTCGGGGCCTCTATTTATAGGCGGCTCGAGGGGGTGGCCGTGAACGGAGAATCTCCGGCGAGCGATTACGGCGAGGCAGTGGCTTGGCAGAGGGTTTAGGTGGCCAGGCAGCACCAGTGAGAGCTACTGGTCCCGTTCCACTGCTAAACTCGGTCGGGCATGGCGTAATGGCGTCGGTCTTCGTCGGGGTCGCCGTACTGGCACGGCGGCAGCAGAGAGCGCGCTCCACGCCTAGCAGTTCACGACGAGGGTGGCACCACGCACGGGGGAGTGGAAGACCACGCGGCGGCCTCCGGTGGCTTGGGCGGCGCTGGTCAGCGCCGTCTACGTTGTGCTTCTTCCTGGCGGCCGCAAAGCCGCCGCTGGCGTCGGTCACGGGGCGGCGCACCTCCTCCTGCTCGTCACCGACGCCCACAAGCATCCAGGCGCTCGTGCGATGCAGAGGACAAGGGGAGGGGACAGGGAACATGGCGACACCGAGGCACTGGCGAGATCGACTACGGACACTGAAGAAACGACAGTAGTTCAGACACTGTTAACTGAACTTGACTGAACCTTAGAGAAACAGTGTCCAGTAGGTGTTCGATGAAACGATTTGGTATGAAGAAATTTTTTTCCTGGAGCTGGGACTTGGTGAGGTGACCTCTCAATGCACCCAGAGGCTGCCTGATTTTTCTCAGAATTTTTGGAGAAGGATTTGAATGAATTTCATCAAATTTGGCAAATCTGGTCCAAACTTGCAGCAAGTATAGTTTGAAAATTTTGAACTGGAGACCAGTGGATCTTCATGGATCTTGGTTGAGGGTTCAAAGGACTAGGAAGGGAAAATGGTTTGGGGGCAAAAATCAAAGCAGAAAGAGTAGTTCCTTTGTAAACCTCCAAGGATCAAGATATAAGGCAGAAATTGTTTTTGATAAGAAATAAATGGAAATAATTATATGGAGAGGTTCAACTTGTTGGATTTGAAGCATATCATGATCCAAAGATGAGGAAAGGCTTATGGGAGGTAATTTACCCTTGGGTCATGGCAAGAGGAATTTTTGAGAGTGGAAAAGGATCATTCCAAAAGCTATCGGGCCTTTTAAAGAAATTTTCAAAGGACATTTTTCCAAGAGAAAAACATTTTGGTTTGAGTCCAAATAAAAGAGGAAAACCTCCAAGACCAAAATCAAGTTTTGAGTGAATCCAAAAATGAAGCACTAGTCATAGAAGAAAATATTTTGAGAGGGAGAGTTCTTTTAGAAGAAAAGTTTAAATCACCTCCCTCAAAACAAGGAATTTTTTTGAAAAAGCCAAATAAAATTTTGGGTGTCACAGAAAGAAGTCGCGTACGTTATTTATGTTCCATGGTTGGGAATGGGGGCTTCTGGTGTCTGGTTCGTCATCAACTTGGCAACCACTGCATGCTTCAGCTCACTGCTGCCGAGTCGACTCCAATAATTGAGCAGCAGGCCGTAGCCACAGAAGGCCATAACCAACAAAATATCGGAAGGAATGGCCTCGGCGGAGCACAGCAAGAAGCTGCGGATCCAGCTCGTCCCCTTCTTCGCCACCAGCCACATCGGCCCGCACGCCGACCTCGCGCTCCGCCTCGCCACGGTCAGGCCTGACACTGTCGAGCCCATGCTCGCTGTCACCCCGGCCAATGTCTCGGTTGCTCGATCAGCACTCGACCGGCATGGCCTCACGGCGAGCGCTGCCGTCAGGATAGCCACCTACTCATTCCCGGACGTGGACGACCTACCGCCGGGCGTCGAGAACCTCTCCGCCGCTGCCGCGGACGACGCGTGGTGCATCGACGCCGCGGCCATGGAAGAGACGCTGACGCGCCCCCTGCAGGAGGCGCTCATCAGGGAGCGGCTCCCGACGCTGTTGTCACCGATATCCACTTTTTATGTATCTCCATCATCGCCGACGAGCTAGGCGTGCCGTGCATTACGTTCAGCGTCATGCCCTGATGAGGACATGTACCTAGGGTAGGGTCGCAGGCCTGACCTAAATACCCTCCCCAAGGACATCACTCTAAAGCCAGAAGAATTCGAGGGGTACCATCACCCACTCGACCAGAAACATTTCCACTCGGAGGAATCAAGACCACTCGACCGTAACAAGAAACACTCGACGGACAGAAGACCTAAAGTCACTCTACACAGCAACGGTCGAGCATTAACTCCTAGACTTAATAGCCATTTATAACACTTTATTACGGACGTTACCAGTAACGCCCCCCTCTTGATGTACCTTAAATCCCTTGTAACGTGGGCTGGCCGGGGTCCTGGCGCACTCTATATAAGTCACCCCCTCCACATGCACAAGGGTTCGCACCCCCTGTAACAAACACACATATAATCCAGTCAACCCCCTCCGGGCTCCGAGACGTAGGGCTGTTACTTCTTCCGAGAAGGGCCTGAACTCGTAAAACTCGTGCGTACAGCTTCTCCATAGCTAGGATCTTGCCTCTACATCCCTACCCCCATTCTATTGTCAGACTTAGAACCACGACAGTTGGCGCCCACCGTGGGGCCAGTGTCTTAGCGACTTGTTGGAGAAGTTGCAATTTTCCGATCCCCATCAGCATGGTTTTAGGCGGAGGATTGGCCGAGGGCCGCGAGATCCGTCTCGGCGCGCTCGTGTTCGTCGCCGACGACTCCGCTTGGCTCCAAGAAGCTCCACTCGACGTCGAGGCGCTCCCCGTCCGCGGGGCAATGCACTTTCGTGCGTGCATTCGTGGCGTCCTCCTGCGGCAGCCGTCGACCCAGTATCGGTCGGCTCCGGTGGCGTCTTCACTCCCTGCTGCCCGCCGGCACAAGCGTTCCGGTCGGTCGAGGCTCCAGCGGTGGGTGAGGCACGCGGTGGCTCGCCAGTCGGCCATCCCCCAAGTCGCGGCAATCGAGCCCGACGAAACTCTTTACAGCTTGTTCAACCTGTCGACTTGCTCCGTTGAGACCGCATCCGAGTGCGTCAGCAGTGACCCCGCGGCGGAAGTCCTGATGGTCAACGGACCACGCAGTCCTCCTGGCTTCCGCCGCGACGACGGTGGAGATGGCGGAGGTGATCCGTCGCGTGTCCACGAGGAGTACCGCCCCGAGCCCCTCTCTTCGCAGCAGAGGGAAGAGCTTCGCCGCCGTAACATAGATGCACTTCACACTCCTATCGTTGGAGAAACCCCCGAGGCCCGGACCTTGGAGGAGGTGCGCCTGGCCAACTTGGCTGAGCGCACTCGACTGGAGAATCTCCAGCATGCACTCGACGAGCGTGCTCGGCAGTGAGTTCCTGAATCCAGTCGACGACAACTTTTTCCGCCTCCAACCCAGGTATATCAAACTCCGATCCAGAATCTCACAGCTGCTACCCTAATAGCAGAGTCGATTCAGCCTTCCCAGTCGGAGGCTGGTAGGGGGTTGATGCAGATCCGGGCTTTGCTCCGGGCGGCGGGGGAGCAGAACGCAGCAGTGTCACAGTCTCGGAATAGGATTCATAGTAGATCTGTAATGACAGACACAGTTCAGTCAGCTCACAGCCCAAGATCACCTCCAAGGCGTGAGGGACGTGGAGATTGACAGGATCAGTACAGAGACCATGAGCAGTATGATCGTCGTCGAGTACCCACGCCCCCCCCCCAAGGAGTGGGTCATACACGCCTCGGCAACACGATGACAGGCGCCCTCACAGTGGTGGGCGAAGGATTCCAGTCGACCCCCGGGAGCCAGGCTTTGACGCGAGATCCATTCTCGTTCAAGGTCTGGTTGATAGGAACAGAGCACACAGAGATGGCCATGATAGATTACCCGACCGGCAGCAGGGTGCATGTTTCAGGTCCCGAGTGTTTCAGCAGAGCCATCAGAGCAGCAGTGATTCCTCCCAACTTCAGGTTGGCGACTGGAGTCAGCAAGTTCACTGGTGAGTCCAAGCCTGACACTTGGCTTGAGGACTACCGAGTGGCTGTGCAGATTGGTGGTGGCAATGATGAAGTGGCCATGAAGCACATTCCTCTGATGTTAGAGGGCTCGGCCAGAGCGTGGTTGAATCAGTTAGCACCTGGCAGTATTTATAGCTGGGAAGAGCTTGCCCGAGTGTTTGTCAGAACATTTGAAGGTACATGCAAACGGCCAGCAGGGTTAACAGAGCTACAGTCTTGTGTGCAGAAGTCGAATGAAACTTTGAGAGATTATATCCAGAGATGGATCACGTTGCACCACACGGTGGAGAATGTGTCTGATCACCAAGCAGTTTGTGCCTTCAAGGAAGGCGTCAAGTATCGAGAATTGAATCTGAAGTTCGGTCGGACCGGAGATATGTCTCTGAGTCGAATGATGGAAATTGCCACCAAGTATGCTAATGGTGAAGAGGAGGATCGGCTCCGGAGTGGCAAGCACAAAACAGTCGCCCACGAAACCGGGGGAGGGAACTCCAGTCGGAAGCAGAAGCGCAAAGCCGAGCTAGCTGCTCCCGGAGAAGCCTTAGCAGTGACTCAAGGAAAGTTCAAGGGGAAGCCCAAAGGGCCATGGAACCCCAAAAAAGTAAAAGATCAAGATGGAAATGATGTGTTGGATTTACCATGCCACATTCACACCAAAAAGGATGAGGAGGGTAATCTCATTTATCCGAAACATACCACTTGACAATGTCGGCTCCTAATCCAGCAGTTCCGAGAGAAATGGCCCAAAGAAAAGGAGAAAGAATCGGAAAAAGTTGAGGATAAGGAAGAGGACGATGATAGTTACCCCCACGTCAATTCCACTCTGATGATTTTTGCTGATGTTGAGAGCAAGAGTCGACTGAAAGTCATCAACAGAGAAGTGAACATGGTCGCTCCGGCGACACCCAGTTATTTGAAGTGGTCCCAGACTGCCATTACATTCGACCAGTCTGATCACCCGACACACATAGCCACCCCTGGGAGGCAAGCATTGGTGGCCGGCCCAGTCGTCGAAGGCACTCGGTTGACTAAGGTTCTGATGGATGGTGGCAGTGGCCTGAATATACTGTATGCGGAGACCTTGAAAGGAATGGGCATTCTGATGTCCAGACTCAGTGAAAGCAATATGAGTTTCCATGGAGTTATTCCTGGCAAGAAGGCTGAGTCACTCAGCCAGATCGCCCTCGATGTGGTTTTCGGTGATTCCAAGAATTAACGCAAAGAAAAGTTGACGTTTGGATTTGTGGATTTCCAGAGTGCTTATCATGCTATTCTGGGCAGGCCGGCTTATGCACGTTTCATGGCTCGACCATGTTACGTTTACCTCAAATTGAAGATGCCTGGTCCTAAAGGAGTGATCACTGGCAATCGGAAGAAGGCAGAAGAGTGCTTCCAGAAGGGCTCAAAGATCGCCGATGCACAAATGGCAGTAGTGGAATTGCAGGAGTATCAAAAAAATGCAGATCCGAGTGATTTGTTGCAAGCTAAGAAGCCTGCCACGGATTCAGCATTTCAGTCGTCTGGTGAAACGAAGCCGATTCATATTCACCCGACCGATCCCAATGCTGCTCCGACCCACATTTCGACAACACTCGACTCCAAATAGGAAGAAGTGCTCATCCAGTTCCTCCGTGAGAACTGGGACATCTTTGCATGGAAACCTTCTGATATGCCGGGTGTTCCCAGGGGGCTGGCTGAGCACCATTTGCGAGTCGACCCAAAAGTGAAACCAGTCAAAGAACATCTTCGACGGTCCGCCGTACAGAAGAGAAAAGCAATCGGTGAAGAAGTGGCTCGGCTCCTAGCAGCTGAGCTTATCCGAGAGATTTACCACTCCGAGTGACTAGCCAATGTTGTCATGGTCCCCAAGAAGGATGTCTCACTTCGCATGTGCATTGACTTCAAGCATATCAATCGGGCCTGCCCGAAAGATCACTTTCCTCTCCCCCGCATCGATCAAATAGTCGACTCAACTGCTGGGTGCGAGCGCTTGTCCTTTTTGGATGCTTATTTCGGGTATCATCAGATCCGACTGTATGGACCCGATGAGATAAAAACAGCTTTCATCACTCCATTTGGGTGCTTCTGTTATGTCACTATGCCATTCGGCTTGAAGAATGCCGGAGCCACATTCATGAGGATGATTCAGAAGTGTTTACTCACTCAAATCAGTCGGAATGTGGAAGCATACATGGATGACATTGTTGTCAAGTCACGTAAAGGTTCCGACCTGTTGGCTAACCTTACTGAAACTTTTGCCAACCTCAGAAGGTATGATATCAAGCTTAATCCATCAAAGTGCACATTCAGAGTTCCGGGCGGAAAATTACTCGGCTTCCTCATTTCCGAACGGGGGATCGACGCTAACCCAGAGAAAGTTGGTGGCATTCTCCGAATGAAACGCCTTGTGCGTGTGCACGTTGTCCAGAAGCTTACAGGTTGTTTGGCCGCCTTAAGTCGATTCATTTCTCGCCTCGGTGAAAAGGCATTGCCTCTTTACCAACTGATGAAGAAGTCTGATAAGTTCGAGTGGACTCCTGAAGCTGATGCAGCATTTGCAGAGCTCAAAGCCCTGCTTTCCACCCAGCCGGTGCTTACTGCCCCAATCAGCAAAGAGCCTTTACTGCTTTACATTGCAGCCACTGGACAAGTCGTCAGTACAGTACTTACGGTCGAGCGGGAAGAAGAAGGAAAAGCCTATAAAGTTCAGCGCCCAGTATATTATGTTTCTGACGTTTTGACTCCATCAAAGCAAAGATATCCACATTATCAGAAGCTTGTTTATGGGATTTATATGACCACGAAGAAGGTTGCACATTATTTCTCTGACCACTCCATTACAGTCGTCAGCAACGCTCCATTATCAGAGATTCTGAACAACAGAGATGCAACTGGTCGAGTGGCAAAGTGGGCGATTGAACTCCTTCCCTTGGATATTAAGTTTGATGCAAAGAAAGCTATCAAGTCCCAAGCAATAGCAGATTTCCTCGCCGAGTGGATCGAACAGCAACGGCCGACTCAAGTCCACTCGGAACACTGGACCATGTTCTTTGATGGTTCCAAGATGCTGAATGGTTCCGGTGCTGGGGTGGTACTGGTATCCCCCCGAGGAGACAAGCTCAGATATGTTCTCCAGATTCACTTTGATTCCTCCAATAACAAAGCAGAATATGAAGCACTCTTATATGGGTTGCGTATGGCCATCTCACTCGGCGTCCGTCGCCTCATGGTCTACGGCGACTCAGATTTCGTAGTCAATCAAGTGATGAAGGAGTGGGACGTCAGAAGCCCAGCTATGACCGGTTACTGCAATGCGGTGAGGAAGTTGGAAAAGAAGTTTGAGGGGTTAGAGCTCCATCATATACCCCGACTGAAAAATCAAGCAGCCGATGATTTGGCAAAGATAGGTTCCAAGAGGGAAGCCATTCCCAGCAACGTGTTTTTGGAACACATTCATACACCTTCAGTTCAAGAAGATCCTTTCACTGAAGAGCCCCCGCAGCCTAAGAGTGCCACAGATCCGACTGAAGTCGAAGTCCCAGCCGTGGTCGACCTGATCATGGAGGTTTTGGTCATCACTCCCGACTGGACAGTGCCATACATTGCGTATATCCTTAGGAAGGAACTCCCAGAGGATGAAGAAGAGGCTCGACAGATCGTCCGTCGATCCAAGGCCTCTACTGTGATAAGAGGACAACTGTTCAGGGAAAGCGTAACCGGAGTCAGCCAGAAATGCATAACACCAGAAGAAGGTCGAGTGATCCTCAACGATATCCACTCGGGGACCTGTGGTCACCATGCGTCCTCTCGGACCATTGTGGCCAAAGCATACCGAGCTGGATTTTATTGGCCGCGAGAAAATGAAATGGCGAAAGATATAGTCGACAAATGTGAAGGCTGCCAGTTTTACTCCAATATGTCCCACAAGCCTGCGTCGGCCCTGAAGACTATTCCACTCATCTGGCCCTTTGCTGTTTGGGGATTGGATACGGTTGGACCCCTGAGGACTGGTAGGAGCGGCTTCACTCATGTGCTTGTAGCAGTCGACAAGTTTACCAAATGGATTGAAGCCAAGCCTATCAAGAATCTTGAAGCCAGTACTGCCGTCAGCTTCATCAGAGAATTGACATTCAGATATGGAGTTCCGCACAGCATCATCACTGACAACGGGTTGAACATCGATTCTGATGAGTTCAGAGCCTTCTATGCTTCCCAAGGCACACGAGTCGACTATGCTTCAGTCGCCCACCCCCAGTCGAATGGATAAGCAGAAAGAGCAAATGGCTTGATTCTCAAAGGACTGAAACCCCGACTGATGCGTGATCTCAAGCACGCAGCAGGCGCCTGGGTCGATGAACTTCCATCAGTTCTTTGGGGATTGAGGACAACTCCCAATCGGTCGACTGGCCGAACTCCATTCTTCTTGGTTTATGGAGCTGAAGCTGTTCTACCGAGTGACTTGCTTCACAATGCACCCCGAGTCGAGCTCTTCTCTGAAGACGAAGCAAAACAGGCCCGGCAGGACGCAGTCGATCTCCTAGAGGAGGAAAGAGAGATGGCCTTAATACGGTCGACCATTTATCAGCAAGACTTGCGTCGATTCCACGCTAGAAACATGAGAGGCCGAGCCTTTCAAGAGGGAGACTTGGTTCTTCGAGTGGATCAGCAGAAACCACACAAGCTCGCCCCTGCTTGGGAAGGTCCCTTCATTGTCACCAGAGTTCTCCACAATGGAGCATACCATCTTTACAATGTCGAGCATCAGAACGACGAGCCACGGGCTTGGAACATGGAGCTGCTCTGCCCCTTTTATACTTAAGTACTCATTCGGATGAGATGTAATAAGAAATACCTTTGTAGTTTGTTTATCAAAGACAAGAGCTTTACAGTCTTCCTAAATGGTTGTTGTTGCTTTTGTTTGCGTCTGAAATCCCCCAGTGGGTGACTTTGCCGCCAATCCGTTTCGCCTAAAGTTTGAAAAATCCTGCCGAGTGGTGAGCAAGCCTCTCACTCGGGGGCTTAGCCGCGAATCCGATTCGCCTAAGTTTGAAAAATCCTACTGAGTGGTGAGCAAGCCTCTCACTCGGGGGCTTAGCCGCGAATCCGTTTCGCCTAAGTTTGAAAAATCCTACCGAGTGGTGAG
Organism: Aegilops tauschii subsp. strangulata; assembly: GCF_002575655.3. NCBI lineage: Eukaryota > Viridiplantae > Streptophyta > Magnoliopsida > Poales > Poaceae > Aegilops > Aegilops tauschii. The sequence continues at coordinate 426,262,313 of NC_053035.3, read as the reverse complement.
AAAGCCTCTCACTCGGGGGCTTAGCCGCAAATCCGTTTCGCCAAAGTTTGAAAAATCCTACCGAGTGGTGAGCAAGCCTCTCACTTGGGGGCTTAGTCGCGAATTCGTTTCGCCTAAGTTTGAAAAATCCTACCGAGTGATGAGCAAGCCTCTCACTCGGGGGCTTAGCTGCAGTCCAGTACTCGCCTAAGTTCGTAAAATCCTACCGAGTGATGAGCAAGCCTCTCACTCGGGGGCTTAGCTGCAGTCCAGTACTCGCCTAAGTTCGTAAAATCCTACCGAGTGATGAGCAAGCCTCTCACTCGGGGGCTTAGCTGCAGTCCAGTACTCACCTAAGTTCATAAAATCCTACCGAGTGATGAGCAAGCCTCTCACTCGGGGGCTTAGCTGCAGTCCAGTACTCGCCTAAGTTTGTGAAATCCTACCGAGTGGTGAGCAACCCTCCCACTCGGAGGCTTAGCTGCAGTCCAGTACTCACCTTAGTTTGTAAAATCCTACCGATTAATGAGCAATCCTCCCACTCGGGGGCTTAGCTGCAGTCCAGTACTCGCCTAAGTTTGTAAAATCCTACCGAGGTGAGCAAGCCTCTCACTCGGGGGCTTAGCTGCAGTCCAGTACTCGCCTAAGTTTGTAAAATTCTACCGAGTGGTGAGCAACCCTCACACTCGGAGGCTTAGCTACAGTCCAGTACTCGCCTAAGTTTGAAAAATCCTACCGAGTGGGTGAGCAACCCTCCCACTTGGGGGCTTAGCTGCAGTCCAGGACTAGCCTAAGTTTGTAAAATCCTACCGAGTGGTGAGCAACCCTCCCACTCGGGGGCTTAGCTGCAGTCCAGTACTCGCCTAAGTTTGAAAAATCCTACCGAGTGGTGAGCAACCCTCCCACTCGGGGGCTTAGCTGCAGTCTAGTACTCGCCTAAGTTCGAAGTCCATCCCCATTCGCAAGGACGACGAGGTGCAGGTCGACTACAACCTTCTCTTTCGGAGTTGCACCACAAGTACAACATGCGCTCCATCCCTATCCACAAGGACGACGAGGTGCAGGTCGACTGCAACCTTCTCTTTCGGAGCTGCGCCACAAGTACAACATGCACTCCACCCTTATCCGCAAGGACGACGAGGTGCGGGTCGACTGGAGCATCAACCTCAGAGCTGCATCTCAAGCACAAAGATTATTCCATGTGAAGAACAAATTCCACTCGAAGACAAATACAAGCATATTCAGAGATAAATCAAGTTCAGATCCTAAAGTTCAAGACCACGGATCAAAGTACTCAGGCATTCAGCCCTAAGGAGTTTAACGGTTACAAAATCACTTGGCATTCCTAGGCAAATTTAAGGCAGAGCATAAAAGTTTGTTCACTCCGCGGGAGGAGGGCTGACAGGCTCGACGAATTTGTCCAGGTCGATCCCGTCAGCAATCCGAGTGGCGGCAGCAATGAAAGTCTCCATGAAGGACTGGAAGTCGTGCCTCTTGGTGTTAGCAACTTTAATCGCCGCCAGCTTCTCTTCCCGAGCTTCTCGACAGTGGACGCGAACCAGAGATAGAGCCACATCAGCGCCGCACCGGGCAGAAGACTTCTTCCATTCTTGAATTCGATTGGGAGCTTCATTGAGCCGAGCCATCATAGACTCGAGGTCATTCTGAAGTGTTGCCATGGGCCAGAGAGCTGTGTCAATCCGCGACATCGCGACTTTCAGTCGGGCGAGATAATCGACAACACTAGTGATGGGGGATTCCAGTCGGAGCACGTTCATGGCAGCTTCATTCTTCACTGGAGAGTTGATGGGGTCCAAGCTTGGTTCAATTCGCCCGGTCTCTTCCTTGAAGTCCCGGCAAAACTCTGCATACACAATTCAAGGGTAAGCCAATGATCATATGTCGAGTCGACAAGAACAAAGCAGTCGGATCAAAGGAAACACCTTCAAGCATGACGAACAACTTCTTAGCAAGGCTTCCCAGATAATTCTCCAGATCGTTCCTCCTGCGGGCAATACCTTCCATCTTCTCGTTCAGATTTTCCTTGTCCTTCTTCAGGCAAGTCGCTTCCTTATTGGCTTCGTCAAGGGCAGTTTTCAGCCTGGAGTTTTCTTCCTCCAATTTGCCGACTGAAGCCAACTTCTGTTCAGCGAGCGCAGTTTTCTCATCAGCTTTTTTCTGCGCGGCCGCCAGATCTTGATCCTTTTTCGCCAGAGCTTGGTTCAGTTTCTCTGAAAGAAATAATGTTGGATTCAAAAAAAGCAGAATGAAATCCGGTTCAGGGAAAACTTAGTCGACAGGTCTTCCTTACCAGCGGCGTCATCCTTGGCCTTCTGAAGTTCTGTCTTGGCCAGCTCCAGATCGAGGTTGAGCTGAATCTGTTGCTTCTCTAGGTCAGCAAAACGAGCTCCAAGATCACAAGATTTCTGCAACCAAAGAACAGGTCAGTCGACTGGTGAAAACATTGGCTGTTTCGGAGATGTAAAAAGATAAAAGCCAACAAATTCTAAGACTACTGCCGAATCAAACATCCAATAGTAGTCTCGGGGACTACACCCAGTGGGTGCACTTAGCATGCACCCACTGGTTCAGTTTACACTCGACAAGGCCTTTCCAGCACGAGTGCAAAAAAAACCACTGATTCAAAGTTCCACTCGACATGGCCCGACCAGACCGAGTGAAGAAATTCAAATTCTGATGCTCAGACCATAGCCGACTGCCCGCAGTCAATTATGGTCTCGGGGACTACACCCAGTGGGTGCACTCAGTGTGCCCCCGCTGGTTCAAAGTTCCACTCGACATGGCCTGACCAGACCGAGTGAAGAAATTCAAATTCTGATGCTCAGACCATAGTCGACTGCCCGCAGTCAATTATGGTCTCGGGGACTACACCCAGTGGGTGCACTCAGTGTGCCCCCACTGGTCAAAAGATTCAATCGGCAACAACATTATCAGCTCAAAGTGCGAATCCGTTCAGTGACAAATCAAAACACCCAGTGGGTGTACAGATACAAGGCGCAGACAGATGCAAAGATTCTTGGAAAGAAAGTTTTCAGGTACCATATCCTAACAGAATAAGCCAGAAGAGTCAGTCGATGATCTACTAACCTGGAAGTTGCTCTGGAGAGCGGAGCTGGCATCATAAGCAGCTTGGCTGGCTTCCCGCACCATCTTCATCTTCTCCATCATAATGCCCGCCTGGCGTATAGCCTCTTTTGCAGCACCCACTTGGTCCTCTGGGACGTGATGTGTTGCAAAAAGTGAAGGTGGATCGGCGGGAGTCTGTGCAGCTGGCGAGGAAGGCTGAGCACTCGACAGCGGTATGGCGAAGGAGACGGAAGTCCGATTGGCATCGCCGGCGTCCTGAATTACAGGTTCCGCCACCGGTGTCGATTGAAGCGTCCTGCCAGCGGACGTTTTCCTGTTTCTTCTCCCCAAGGGCCTCTGTGGCTCGTCCTCGTCGTCGTCGGGGAGGTCAATGACGTTGAGGGCTGTAAAAAGATCAGTCGCCAAAGTTTCATCACCCGATTGGATATATCGCAGTTCAATCGACAAATCGAAGACAAAATCATGAGGATTGTACCCGGATTGGAGGTCACCGCATCTTCCATTTCCTCATCCTCGTTCTTATAAGCAGAGGTCCCAGAGGTAGCGGCACTGCCAGTTTCAAGATTCATTCAGTCAAACCAAGGGAAAAATAAACAGCACAGAACGTTGAGTAAAAGCGAAAGAAGAACACTCACGCAGAAGCAACAGGAACGTCAATTTTGATTCTCGGCAGCGCCTTCCGAGTCTTCTGCACTACAACCTTGGACTACTTTGGAGCTTTTTCAGTTGGTGCCGGAGAGGACGTCCGAGCACGCTTTGACGACTGCCTAGTCTGAACGGTCGCCTTGTCATGGGCGCTCGCCGGGTCGTGAGTAAGTTTGGATCGCCTTTCCCTGCGGGGAGGAGAGTCGACCTCTTCTTCGTCACTCGGGTCGTCGCTCTCCTCGTCCCCCTCTCCGTCGGAATGCCACTCGCCGCTTTCACCTCCGCTTGCCTCCCCCTCCGGGTCCTGCTCCTGCTCTCCGTTAGGCATTGAGTATATTCAGTAAGGGCCTAGAAGAAAACAAGCAAGACAAAGTCAGTCGGTGAAGCATAAACAGTTGCATGTTAAATCAAGATGACACTCGGTAATTCAGAATCGGACCTGGTCTGGTTCATAGGATTGGTCAAGTGGAGGGATTCTCCTGGCTCCTCTGGGGTTATCCTTGTTGCCAGTGATACTCCTCAACCACATCTCCACCGTATCCTCGTCGACTTCTTCTGGGTGCACCCGAGTGGAATCTTCAATGCCCGAATACATCCACATCGGATGGTCGCGGGCTTGAAGTGGCTGAATGCGTCGTCTGAGGAAGACTTCCAGCAGATCCATTCCAGTTACGCCCTCACGGATGAGATAGACCACTCGCTCAACCAGCACTTTCACCTCCGCTTTCTCCCCTGGAGTCACTTTCAAGGCGGAGGGCTTCTCTACGCGAGCCATAGAAAAAGGAGGAAGTCCAGTCGACTGACCTGGAGTCGGCTGGTCTTTGTAGTAAAACCACGTCGACTGCCATCCTCGTACTGACTCAGGAAGAGTTATGGCTGGGAAAGAGCTCTTAACCCTCATCTGAATCCCAAGACCCCCACACATCTGGATCACCTGAGTCCTCTCGTCACTCGGGTTAGCCTTTTTGACCGACTGGGAGCGACACGTGAAAATGTGCTTGAAGAGACCCCAGTGTGGTCGACAACCCAAGAAGTTTTCGCACAGAGACACAAAAGCAGCAAGATATATGATGGTGTTGGGGGGAAAGTGATGAAGTTGTGCTCCAAAGAAATTCAAGAAAGCCCGGAAAAAAGGATGCAGAGGCAGAGAAAATCCACGGTCGATGTGAGTGGCAAGGAGGACGCACTCACCCTCCCGCGGTCGAGGTTCGGTCTCATCCTCCGGGAGCCACGCCGATCCATGAGGAATCAGCCCCTCCTCCGCCAGATCGTCGAGGTCATCCTGACTGATCGTCGACCGGATCCAGTCGCCCTGGATCCAGCCGCGCGGCAAACCAGACCATGACGAGGATCCGCCCCGGCTGGACTTTTTCCCCTTCGCCTTCGCCGTTGCCTTCTTCGCGCACTCCAGAGCCACCGTCTTTTCTTTCCCCATCGCCGCGAACGGAGCTCGAGTGGAGCGGCGGCGCTGGAGGAGGAGCAGACGCAGTGAGGAAAACTGAGAAGAGAGAAGAAGAATGAGGACGCACTGTTCAAAAACCCCGGTCCGGCGCCTTATATGGGGTTGCTTCCGAGTGACTGACCTGTAGGCCCGGGCAATCTTATCAAATCCCGCAACAGTCGCGCGCGTGATACGTGGCAAAAAAGGCGGCGCGGGAATCGAGGCGGCCTTGCCTTATCCAGCCCGATTACTGCGGCCTCCTCCGCCCCACGCGCTTCCCGAAATTCGAATCCCGCGAGATCCGCGGGCAGCAGAGCAACTTGTCAGACGGAAGATCCCCACCACATTAGCACTCGGACTTCTTCCAGCAAAAGTTCACTCGACAAAACCAGGAATGGATCAAGGCGACTGAAAAAGAAGTTAGGGTCACCACCTCGGTTCGTTGATCCAAAACAAGACACACCCGAAGCGCGAAAAATGAGTCGGAAGTATTTTCAACTCCTTCTCCACTCAAACCATGATCCATTCAAGGGCTAATGATGAGGACATGTACCTAGGGTAGGGTCGTAGGCCTGACCTAAATACCCTCCCCAAGGACATCACTCTAAAGCCAGAAGCATTCGAGGGGTACCATCACCCACTCGACCAGAATCATTTCCACTCGGAGGAATCAAGATCACTCGGCCGTAACAACAAACACTCGACGGACAGAAGACCTAAAGTCACTGTACACAGCAATGGTCGAGCATTAACTCCTAGACTTAATAGCCATTTATAACACTTTATTACGGACGTTACTAGTAACGGCCCCCTCTTGATGTACCTTAAATCCCTTGTAACGTGGGATGGCCGGGGTCCTGGCGCACTCTATATAAGCCACCCCCTCCACATGCACAAGGGTTCGCACCCCGTGTAACAAACACGCATATAATCCAGTCGACCGCCTCCGGGCTCCGAGACGTAGGGTTGGTACTTCCTCCGAGAAGGGCCTGAACTCATAAAACTTGTGCGTACAGCTTCTCCATAGCTAGGATCTTGCCTCTACATCCCTACCCCCCATTCTACTGTCAGACTTAGAACCACGACATGCCCCCTTTCTCAACCCTCGCCATGCGCAATATCGCTGGCGCAGTCGATGGCGTCTCCGATGAACAGGAGGTGATCGTCCCTGAGTTTCCAGGCCCAGAGATGCGGATCCCAAGGACGGAACTGCCAGAGTTCTTGAGATGCCATGAGAATCACGCCCGATTCAGCCCGGTCTTGGCGGGGCAAGCCAGGTGCTTCGGCCTCGCCGTCAACACCTTCTTGGACATGCAACAGCAGTACTGTGAGTTGTACGCGCGCCCCGGCTACGTGAAGCTTCGTCGGGCCACTGTCACTGCCGTTGCCACCGGCCGGAGCAAGTGCTGGTGAGTCACCGTGCATCCGTTGGCTGGGCTCATGGCCAAACGCTCGGTGGTGTATGTATGCTTCGGCACCTACGCCTTCATCTCTGGAGATCAGCTCCGGGAGCTGGCTCTCGGATTGGAAGCCTCCGGCAAGCTGTTCTTGTGGGCGCTGAGGGCCGAGGGGTGGGCGCCGCCGGCGGGGTGGGAGGAGCGTGCCGGGAAGAGGGGATGCTCGTCAGAGGGTGGGCCCCACAGACCACAGTCCTGGCTCATCCGGCCGTGGGGGCATTCCTGATGCACTGCGGGTCGAGCCGCTGCTGGAGGCGGCGGCGGCCGGCGTGCCGATGTTGACATGGCCGCTGGTGTTCGACCATTTCATCGAGGAGAGGCTGGTCACGGACGTTCTGAAGATTGGCGAGAGGGTGTGGGACGGGCCACGAAGCACGAGGTACGAGGAGCAGCATACGGTGCCGGCGGCGGCCGTGGCGCGGGCCGTGGCGAGATTCTTGGAGCCCAAAGGAACAGGAGGGAAGATGGCACGAAGCATCGCCGCTGCCGAGTCCAAAGTGGGCTTGAGCTTTCGCTCAGAACCCTGGCACGGAGAGAAGATCCACAACGACGTCTTCAAGAAGAAAGCGGCGCCCACGAGCGTCGTCACCGTAGGCGCAAAAGCACGGAGCTTTCGCTCGGCAACTCACCCGTGCCACACGAGGCCCCCAGGGCAACCACAGCGATTCCAGACACCCAGATCTGGATCTGGGCGTCGCCCCAGCGAAGGAGTGCGAGCCCGAGCCACCTGACGCTACCCCTCGTCGCCCACACGACCAAGAGGAGAGCCAGCACCACCGCCATAGTGCCCGCCGGAGAGCCAACCATGCAGCCCACCATCCGGGGCCGCCACCCCGGCATCCGTGTCCTGAGTCACCGCCAACCGCCGACCTCACAATGCGCAGCCACGGTGGGAGGAACGGGAGGTGTCTCCTTTTGTTCCTAGCCCGACATCAGCCACTCGGCCTAGGTGAGCGCCCCAAAGTAGGGGGCATCCACACATGTGTCCCCCGACAATCATCGTCGACTGTGGGGAGCACGGCCTAGTAGCTGCCGACAGCCACTGCCGAGCAAGTCCCGGCCCGGTCCAAGCTCACACGCCACCACATCCATGGCCAGCACCGTCAATCTGCCTGCAACATAGCAGCAACACGGGCGCCTACTCGGATCGATGCCACAATGAAGCAACATGAAGAGGAGCGCTAACGCGAGGGAACACCAACGCGGACCAGGTCGGCTCACGGACCCTGCACTCCGATGGACGCCATCCACCACCAGCAACCAGATTCATCCCCGAGGCCGCCTGGAGGACCAGCCGATCCATCCAGGACATCCGCGCCGCCCCCAACACCAGCCCCCCCAAGAGCCAGCATCCAGGGGGCACACCGCCACCAAAACTACCAGACCCGAGCCGCCGGCTGACCCCCACCTCCAGATCCGGCCGGATCCGGATGGTAGGCCAACCGCGTGCCACCTCCCGGGTCAGGAGCTCCGCAGCCACCACGCCACGCTCAGGAAGCAGAGCGCCGGCGCGCAGCCACCAGCTGGAAGCGCCACCGCATCACGCTCCCGCCGCCGCGCCGCTGGGCCCTGCGGCCGCCCAGCGCCGCCACCCGAGGCGCTACCCCGCGCCGGTCTTCCACGGGCAGAGACGGAGGAAGGGCCCCGCCACCGCCGCGCCATCCAGGCTTTGCCCCGCAGTGCCTACCGGCGGCGGCGGGGAGGAGGAGAGGGAGGCGGGGCCGAGGGCCTGGCGGCTAGGGTGCCCCCCCCCCCGGCGTGCACTAGCGCGTCGCGGGTGGGGGAGGGGAAGGGGACAAGTTTGCAGCTACCTAGTCCTCTGTAGCTAGAGCTAGCTAGGTCCACAAGATCAACAAACTAATGTGCCCAACATCTGCAGATTATGATAGGCGATGTTAACCAATGGATAAAGGGAGTTTTGTGTGGAAGAAAATGACAGAAATCAGGTGTTCGAAAGCTTGAGATCAATTTGTCCACCGATTGGAGATAATATCTATGAATTGGCGGATAGATTCGACGATGAACTAAGCCCTGAAGCATTTTCGCATCCATTTGTCATTCTTCATTGTGATTTTTACGGTCACAGTCCGGAGAGTGCACTGCTTGAAAGGGTCTTGGTAAAGCTCTTTGAAGCTCTAAGGGTCCGTCCTGAATTTTGAAAGGAAATTTTCTACTAGGAACATGGCTCTAATGTCGATGGTAGCAAACTTGTTCGATGGCACCTTGCCTTCTCACAACGATCGGCACACCAAAACAATAAAGATAAGGTATTATGTTATGAAAGATAAAATCCAGAATCACACTATAAGTCTCGAGCATATAAGGACAAAGGATATGTTTGCGGATCCGCTTACGAAAGGCTTACCACCCAATGTGTTCAAGGAACCCTTAGCCGACATGGGTTTAAGGGAAAGCCTATGATTCCTGGATCATGAGAGGCCCAAAAGGAACATAATTTGTTTCATAAGAGAGAGGTATGTTGTAGCTGTATGATTCTATCGGCAATTGAGCTATGATGATGAAACATGTTCTATGTATTGATCTGTGATGAAACTATTAAAGTATAAAGTTAAAATGAAAGTTGAGATCAAGAGGGAGAATGTTAGGTTGATCTCTCTCCCGTTCGAGCCCAATGGGTCGAACGGGCCCTTGCATTGCGCCCTGATCGGGGGCGCCCAACCAAACCATGGTTGGTGGGCCCCTGTCGCCAGCGCAATATAAAGAGGTGGGGTGCCGAGGCACGCATCACGAGGTTGACCGTGCACCAAAACACCACCAACACCCCAATCCGATCTAGGGTTGCACTAGGCTGACAGGAAGCTCCATCACCGCCACCACCACTTCACACACACACACACACACACACAGCCATCACCGCCACTGTCGCCATCCACCATGGCCACCTCGGCGGGTTCATCGACCCAAAGTGAAGGTAGGACCACCGATCTACTAGCCTACTCCGATTCAGAGAGGCTATCAGTTCGATGGCACCTTGCCTTCTGACAACGAGCAGCACACCAAAATATTACCTAGGCTCATTTACTACGTCAAGAATCTGTGGTACTCTAACTCTAATTCATGATGCATCTTATTCCCAAGAGATCACGCCTAGCCCGTTCTAAAGCCACATTTTATTCGTCATTGTTACTCCTCTCAATCACTTCTCGGCATCATCCACCGGAATGCTTCGGTTTGACTACTGGATGTGGTATACATGAAGAAGGTCAGGGTAAGTATTTATAAAAGATTAGCAGAGCCTTTGATACATGTCCAACCACTCGAGAGTCATTATAGGCTTTAAAGTTTCACCAATTCTCCCGCAAAAAATAAAATAAAATAAAGTTCCACCAATTAACCTGCACTGAAGATATTTGCACCGGAATATGTCGCCTTTACTGCTTTACATGGTTGAGTTTATACAATAAACTAGACTCGTCTCACGCAACCGCAGAAAAATGTGGCACATACATGGATTGATGAGAAGCCGTTGGGCGTCTGGACCGTTGTTATGCAGACTACCACACCTTGCTCCATTAGCTTCCCACTGTGCATTCCTCTCGCTTTGGTTTAAACAACTAATTTTTCAATCACAAACTTTATTCATTTAAACAATGGGAATACAATCATTTTTGTAGACAGTATGCCAGGAACAGTTAATGAAACTAACTCAAAGACATCTTTTCCTACTCTTGCTAGCTTGCTTCACACAAAGATGTGTCGCCTCATTAGCTTCCCACCCAACATGACCGTAGAAAAAGTTGGAAAAATTCCCGCTTAGCTCCTTGATCTCGTAAAGGATATGCGAAATTTTCAAACCCTCATACATTGCCAGGTTTCATAGTCGGATCACTCTACAATAATATGGCTCAAGCCCATCTCACAAACCAGCCAAACACCATCACACACAACCATTGCTTCACCAAAGAACTAGCACCAAATACGCATGTGCTTCCTTAGCCTATGTCCTCCACATAACGCACATCAAAATTGAACTTTTAGACATCGGCCTTCAACGACTTACATCGTCCTCTAGCCTGGTCTGGGTGTACATACTTCTCGCATCCTGAAGTATTTAACAAAAGCCTACCAGAATTCGACCTACCCTGACGAAAAACCACCACTTTAGGAACCCTTGTAAAAAAATAAAAATAAAACACTTTACGACTAATTTTTGCCAAAAAAAACTACCAAGTTTGTTTAGTAACTAAATGACTTCAAATTAAGGATGATTATGACATATATGGCCCACCCATCGGGGCCAACATGGCACAAAGTCAACTTGCACCGTTATGACATGTGGGACCCACATGTCATTCTTAGTAAAGAAGACACACCCTTACGCATCAACGCACGCACACAGGAATCCGCCACCGTCGCGGGCAGACGGCACCAAGCGCCACTCCAGCCGCCCACCGACGAGCTCTTCTCCAGGTCATGGCCGAAACAGGAATGTCGAAGATGCCGTGAGGGCTACCAGCTGCTTCTCCGACTTCGACCTAGGGTCTAGTGAGGCCATAGTTTCCTTGCCCATGCTGGCGGCGGGCGAGATAAGGGAGGACGACTGCACGGTGTGCCTCGAGGACTTTGAGCATGTCACAAACTTACGGCCATGCCCTACTCTCACTGCTTCCACTAGCGTTGCATCTTCCGGTGGCTCCGCGTCAGCCGGGTCTCCTGCTGCTGCTTCCTGGTGTCGTTCGCCGATGAGCATCGCCTCCTGCGCAGGGGGGATCTAGTGTGGGTGCCATGGCACCCCCTCCAGAATTGTAAAATAAATTTTACTATGTATGTAACACTAAATATCTATGAAGTTGGTGCTATTTTAGGATTATTTGTTGATATTATGATGATGTTCAGTGTAAACTTTGAGTTGTGGCACCCTCGAGGCTAAGATTCTAGGTACACCACTGCCTGAACGAGCAGGCGACGGCCCCAGCGCCCTATAACAACACGAGGTATCCATTCCTAGAGGCACACAAGGTGCTTGTTAAAATGCAAGAGAGAGAGAGAGAGAGTAGGGTTGACATGTGGGCCCCATTTGTAATAACAGTCAACCTGATGTATAGGCCAACCATGTCATAAACGTGTTTAAATTGGCTGAATCAACTAATTGTCAGATTGGTAGTTATTTTTGCCAAAAATTAGTAAAGTGGTAGGTTTTTTGCTAGGTTTCCTAAAGTGGTAGTTTTTCGTCAGGGTTAGTAGTTTTTTTTAAATACTCCACTTCCTTCTATGGCCAAGTCCATTACGGTTCCGCACCGAGATCCCCGTGGTCAACGGCTTGCATTAACAATAGTAGAATAGTCGGAAACTTCACCATTTGTTCATCATGGCCTTTTTCAAAATTTAGAACTGGATCTCAAGAAAACTTTGCTATAACGAGCACGTGCTACATAGCCATCCAGACTGAGTTGTGTTCAGACTTTTTCTTATGCGTTTGCTAGTCTTGAGATGCTAGAATTTTAATTATTTTTGCATGTCAGCTCATTTTCAGCTTCGCTCGAGGCCCTCGCCAGCCGCAGATATAGGATGTAGTTTCTGGGAGCATCTATTTATATTTCTCGATAGTTCTTGGTCAACAATCTTTAACCCTGAGTTTCCATCTAACAGAGTTGCAGATGATCTTTTGGGCACATATGCTTGATAATTTGAAACTCTTTGGACCGAGAACAACTTGGTGAAGAAGCTGCATCAGAAAGAGAATGTATCGCATGTTGCGTAGGCAGTGCGAATCTTATCAATTGTCTATGATTAGTACTCAGAGAACTAATGTTGGTACTCAGAGAACATATTATCTTCGTCCAGGTTTATTGGGCCCTTTAGCAACGCAGCCGTGTCCTGTTTTATTAGGCCGTTTCCCTCGGTCGTTGTTTTGTTTAAGGAAAATCAATTCCCAGCCGCTGCATGCAGGAGAGGCCGGCTGCATGCAAGCATCTGTTCCGGTACTAGTGCCCCTTCCCTAGCATACGCAGAAGCGGGCCAATGCATGCCATCAACACAAAAGGCAGCAGCTGCATGCGGCAGTAAATAACGGATCCCGCTTGCCTGCTTCCTCCTCATCCCCCATCCGTGCTCCTACTTCATTCTATGGTTGTTTTTTTTTCCTTTTTCCTTTCTAATCTAATCACCCCCTGATTTTAAGGGGTGGGGCCGGGTCTTATTTTGTTTCAATCAAATCAAGCCACGTACGCGGGAGCACGGATGAGCACACGCGCGGGGAGCAGGCAAATCTCGTCCGTAAATAACAACGCAAATCAAGAAATTTGCATGCGTTGTTTGCTCTGCCTTGGTCCTGCCGATTCGGTCGACGGGACTAATAATGCCGGACGGAGGTAGTAAAGCATAGCTTTCTGTGAACAATATGCCTAATGAGCAAGTGCAAGTTTACATGCGTCAAGTCCTAGCTATGACGGAGGGAGTACCAAGTATACAGAAGATACCGAGCACCATTGTTATTTCAGTCCTGGTTATTGCTTTTGTTCGCTCGTCTTCTTCAGTATCCGGTTAGGCACCAAGAGGTGGGGGAGTTATGTCCGTGTTTCTTTTTGCCAAGATCATAGTTCTAATTCTACAATGTTAGATTTTGATGTGTTGGACGACGATGTTTGGATGGTGGTAGCATGGTTGGTTAAAGCTCCCGTGGCCTAACAGACTCACCTCGCCACAGACAAACAAGCTCAGGAAAATCTTCGTTTTAAAAGTTCTCATTGTCTCTGACCTATCCAAGGGAAAATAAGCACACCAAATTTATTGTTGGATTAAAGATCTCATAGGCTCTTACCTACCTGAGAAGTGAGAACCTAGCTCGTAACTACTATATGAGAAGTGAGAACCTAGCTGCAGGTACAATAGTACATAGTCAGCAGACTATTAGCAGTTCCATGTCATCAAAATCATAGCTGGAAGACTAGCCACAATGGATAGTAACATGCCCATGTTACTACTTTATGTTACTACCTCTATAGTGGGGAGTAACATATGTGTGGTAACATGCAACACTTCATTTATTAGGCTATAGACTCATCTTGCCTTGATATGTGTGATGTTACTCATACTAGTAGTAACTAGCTATGTTACCACATGCATTTCTTTCTTCATTTATTGCTTGCCACATCATCTATCTTATCTAGATATGTGTAATGTTACTATCTATTTTACTCCCATTATGGGTAGTCGAAGAGAAAGAAGGAAGGGAAAAGCAGGGAGCGAGCGCTTGAGCTGTCGCCGGCTCGAGCGCAGGAAACAAGAAATCAAACCTACATGCAGCGGTGTGAGCCTGAGCTCCTCTCCTTTCCACCAATGAGCTTGTGTCTTCTTTCCTTCTTTCACGTGCAAGCATTAAATACCAATAGTTAGTTTACAACTCATCTATTATAAAGGCTTCAAGTGACATGGCATTGGTATATAGCCAGCAGCAGGTTTTCTTAATAACCATGATGTCCTTAGCTAATTGACTTCTCGTCACTACATCCACCATGTGTCCAAATCATTTATAAGGAGCGAGCCTTCACTAAGCCAAAGATAAATAGCCCTCTTCCCTGTGGTGAAATTTGCATTCCTAGTTTGTCGATTATTTGTATGGTATTTGCACACTAGGGATTTGGAATTGAAGGTGTAGGCATAGGAGGCACTAGGAACCAGGGATCACTGATGGATAACTAGAACTGTAACATGCACTATCTAATTCACACATGAGTATGTGCCTTCCAACCTTAGTCATCGTGTACACCACCCTCTATGGAATGAGTAACAAAATCTTGTTCATGGTAGAGGCCGCGAGGATCAGCGGGGAGAGCTAGGTGCTCACGGTGGAGGACGAGGAGGTTCTGTCGCCGGAGTTGGAAGCGGTGTCCTGGATAAAGCAACGGCCGACAATGTGCGAGGTGGAGAACATGGCGTACAACTTCATGGCTACCAACTCGTCGGTGATCAAGTCGTCAGGTTTCTCAGTGAGCTCGTGTCCAATGTGACAGGAAGGAAGGGGAAACCATAGCCTGGTTCAGTTCTGAACTTGTTACGCATGCTAAATTGCTAATTCCGTGAAATCCCGATCAAAGGTTGCATCTGTCGGCAATTGGCTCAAACCAGGCGTAAGAGCAGCTCCAACGGGCCGACCCAAACGGACGGTGATTTCGTCCGCTTTTTGCCCGTTTGGGTCGGCCGCCCGTCCGGCGTCCGCCCTGCTTTTCATATGGGTCGGCAGCGCGCCCAACGCGCCAACCCATATGTGCAGGCGTGGCCGGCTGGCCGCCTAATTTTACATTGCATTCAACATATTGTGAAATGAAAATTTAACAAGCAAAATAGTTTAGCCGCCCAAATAAATACTATAGTTTTACAGGCCAAATAAAAATAAAAATGTTTCACATAGTTCTGCAAACGAATAAAAGAAGATACATCTATTGGTTGCCAACATGAGTCCACATATGCTCAACCAAATTATTTTACAGTTGCACGTGAGTTTCCCAATCACGCATGTCTTCATGAAACTGAGTGAACTGCTCAAATGTTGCCGCTACTCCATGCTCAGGCACAACATTCTCACCCTGAAACTGAAAGCCTTGATCGTACAGACGTTCCGGGCGCTCGTCTTCTACGATCATATTGTGCATGATCACACAAGCAGTCATCACCTCCCATAGTTTCTGTGTGCTCCAAGTATTAGCAGGATACCGAACCATGCCCCATCGAGATTGCAAAACACCAAAGGCACGCTCGACATCCTTTCGAGCACCCTCTTGCTCTTGGGCAAATCTTTTCCTTTTCTCTCCGACAGGGTTGGGTATTGTCTTTACAATAGTGGTCCACTGAGGATAGATACCGTCACCCAAATAGTACCCTTTGTCGTAGTTGTGGCCGTTGACAGTAAAGTTCACCGGTGGGCTGTTGCCTTCGGCAAGCCTAGCAAACACCGGCGAGCGCTGAAGCACGTTGATATCATTGTGTGATCCAGACATGCCAAAGAAAGAGTGCCAGATCCAGAGATCTTGAGACGCCACAGCCTCTAGTATGACAGTGCAAGCCCTGACATGTCCCTTATACTGCCCTTGCCAAGCAAAAGGGCAGTGCATGTAGTCTATGCTGCCAAGCATCCCCGGAAAGCCCCTGCTAGCATTCATCGCCAACAAACGGGCTGTATTTTCAGCTGTCGGCTCTCTCAAGTACTCAGGGTCAAACACAGCAATCACAACCTTGCAGAACTTATACAGGGACTCTAGGCATGTAGACTCGCTCATACGGACGTACTCGTCAATGAGATCACCGGGCACTCCGTATGCAAGCATTCGGATGGCGGCAGTGCATTTCTGATAAGAGGAGAAACCAATCTTGCCGACGACATCCTCTTTGCACTCGAAGTAGTCATCATAGCCGACCACTCCCTCTCTAATACGGTTGAAAACATGCCTACTCATACGGAACCGGCGGCGGAATTTGTGATGTTTGAACAACGGGTTTGTTGTATCAAAGTAGTCCTTCCAGAGAAGGAAATGCCTGCTCTCTCGGTTACGATTCAACGCCGGAAGGTGGCCCGGAATGGAGCCACGGAACAACGGCCGCTGGTTGTTGAGGTGGTGATGGACCAACACGGCAGCCAATATCTCCTCCTCGTCGTCGGACGACGAATCGTCGGAGTCGCAAATGAAATTATGGAAAAAGAACTTGTCGGCGGAGTCCATTTTCGTACCTTGGCGAACTGTCGAACAACTTGCGGGCGTCGAAGAAGGAGACGGCCGGCGAGGGGAGACGCGGCGCCCACAGACCAGCTAGCTGCCCTACCGGCGTCCGATGAGCGTGCCGGTTGTATGTGGCGGGGGCGGCGAGGCGTCTTCTTGGTCGCGGGCGGCTGGGCGATGGGGGAAGCGGCGGCGGGAACCAGTTGCTCCCCGGCGGCAAAACGGTGGCGGTGGGCGACTGGGGGCAAGGGCAGCGTTGCTGGGCGGATGTGGAGGCGGCGGCAGCTGGGAGAGTCGCCGGCAAAATGGGCAGCGGCGTCGGTGACGGAGGAGGCGGGGGCGAGGGTTGCTTGTTGGCCGGGGGGAGGGGAGGCGAGCGCGCACGCGTTCGTCGCGTGTCCGCACTGACGCAAATCAGGTTAAAAAATGGGCCAGGAATGGGTCGCCCGCGGACGAAAAACGGACGCGCGTCCGTTTGGGTCGGCGCGTTGGGCCTCCTTTTCTGTCCGCGCCGATCCAAACGGACGGCCGCGGGCGAAATGGGGCCATTTCGCCCCATTGAAGTTGCTCTAACAAATTTCAAATTAACACGCAAGAGCAAAGAGAAGGTGTTTCCGACAGTTGGCTCGCACTATTCAGGAATGTACTGTAACACAGTACAGTTGATTTCTGAGACCGTGGACTATTTCTTCTACAGAAACAAGTGGCGTTCCTTTTCTGTGTTGAAGTAGATGGGAGTGCAGGGCTTATGTGTCTTGTTCGGCGTCGACTTGACAACCACCAGGAGCTTCAGCTCACTGCTGCCGAGCTGACTCCATTATTTCACTACCACTCCACAGCCAGAGAAGGCTAACAACCAACTAAATATTGCAAGGAATGGCCTCGGCGGAGCACGACAAGAAGATGCGAAACCTGACCTTGACAACGCAGTAACTTTAGTCCCACCTCGGATATGGGAGAAGGCTAGGCTTCCGTTACCACCGGCCAGGGCAAGCTGCCGCGGCGAGGCGTCGTGCATCAGTTGGCTGGGCTCGATGCCGAGATTCCCGGTGGTGTACGTATACTTCGGCACCTACGCTTCGATCTCGAATGATCAGCTCCGGGAGCTGGCTCTCAAGTCTCAAATTGGAAGCCTCTGGCAAGCCGTTTTAGCTTGTGGGCGCTTGAGGGCTGACGACTGGGCCCCACCGGCGGGGTGGGAGGAGCGTGTCGGGAAGAGGGGCATACTTGTCAGAGGGTGGCCCCACAGACCGCGATCCTGGCCCATCCAGCCGTTGGGGCGTTCCTGACACACTGCGGGTTGAGCTCGCTGCTGGAGGCGGCGGCGACCGGCGTGCCGATGCTGATGTGGCCACTTGTGTTCGACCAGTTTATCGAGGAGAGGTTGGTGACAGCCGTTCTCAAGATTGGCGAGAGGGTGTGGGATGGGCCACGGAGCACGAGGTACGAGGAGCAGCAGACGGTGCTGGCCGCGGCGGTGGCGCGGGCTGTTGCGAGGTTCTTGGAGCCCGGTGACAGGCTTGTCAGCAATCTGACGGAAACACGGAAGATCTAGCTGAACCCAACGACCCAAACTTGGGAGGCACACCAGAAGGGAGGCGTGATGCAACCGAAGAATCGCACCGAATAAGCTGATCTGGCAGTTAACTTCCCATTGGCAGTCCAGCCCTAAGGCAAACTCCAACGTGACCCCATCCTATCCGCCCGTGTCCGTTTGGGGTAGAGGGACAAAGCAGAGCCTTCAACGCACGGCCGCAAATGGACCATCGTCTGTTTTCTGTCCGCTTTCGACCCATTCCCGGCCCAAGTTTGGGTCGAGTTTGCGGCCGAACGGACATGAGTGGATGGCGCGTGGCGCCTGCCCATGTCCTACCCTGGACAGCCCGTCGGGGACGCAAACCTTCCTTTTTCTACCCCCTCCCCCGCTCCAGCCGCACCTCTCGTCCCTCGCCGTCGCCGCCGTTCCACAGCTCGGCCGTGCGCTCGCCCCGTCCCTTGTTGCAGCCCCCGTTCCCTCGACGCCCCGAGCTGCCCAACCACGGCCACCTGATTTGTGCACCCGGTGGTCGGATTTGGAGCGGATCCAGCCCGACTTGAGCTCGCCCAGCCGCGGGAGGCCGCGTCGTGCCATGGACTGGCGGGGTGAGGGAGTCCTGGACTAGGGGGTCCCCGGGTGTCCGGGCTATGTGATATGGGCCGGACTGATGGACCGTGAAGATACAAGGCAGAAGACCTTCCCCCGTGTCCGGGTAGGACTCTCCTATGCGTGGATGGAAAGATTGATGTCTGGATATGTAATTTCCTTCCTCTGCGAACCGACTCTGTACAACCCTAGGCCCCTCCGGTGTGTATATAAACCGGAGGGTTTAGTGTTGGGTAACGTAGCATGCAATTTCAAAAAAATTCCTATGATTACGCAAGATCTATCTAGGAGATGCATAACAACGAGAGGGGGAGAGTGTGTCCACGTACCCTCGTAGACCGAAAGCGGAAGCGTTAGTATAACGCTGTTGATGTAGTCGAACGTCTTCGTGGTCCAACCAATCTAGTACCGAACGTACGGCACCTCCGAGTTCAGCACACGTTCAGCTCGATGACGTCCCTCGAGCTGTTGATCCAGTAGAGGGTCGAGGGAGAGTTTCATCAGCACGAAGGCATGGTGACGGTGATGGTGATGTGATCCGCGCAGGGCTTCGCCTAAGCACTACGACGCTATGACCAGAGGAGTAAACTGTGGAGGGGGACACCGCACACGGCTAAGAGAATAACTGTTGTGCTTTGGGGTGCCCCCCTGCCCCCGTATATAAAGGAGGGGAGGAGGAGGCCGGCCACCAAGGGGCGCGCCAAGGGGGGAATCCTACTAGGACTCCACTCCTAGTAGGATTCGCCCCCCCCCCTTTTTCCTTTCTCATGGAGGGGAAAGAAGGAAGGGAGAGGGAAGAGGAGAAGGAAAGGGGGGTGCGCCCCCACCCCTAGTCCAATTCGGACTCCCTATGGGAGGGGGGCGTGGCCACCCCTTGTGGGCTGCCTCCCCTCTCCCCTATGGCCCATGAAGGCCCATTACTTCTCCGGGGGGTTCCGGTACACCCTCGGTTCTCAGATAAATATCCGAAACGTCCTGAAGCCATTCCGGTGTCCGAATACCTTCGTCCAATATATAAATCTTTACCTGTCGACCATTTTGAGACTCCTCGTCATGTCCGTGATCTCATCCGGGACTCCGAACAATCCTCGGTCACCAAAACACATAACTCATAATACAAATCGTCATCGAACGTTAAGCGTGCGGACCCTACAGGTTCGAGAACTATGTAGACATGACCGAGACACATCTCGGATCAATAACCAACACCGGAACCTAGATGCTCATATTAGTTCCTACATATTCTACGAAGAACTTTATCGGTCAAACCGCAATAACAACATACGTCATTCCCTTTGTCATCGGTATGTTACTTGTGTTGGGAACGTAGTAATTTCAAAAAAAAAAAATCCTACGCACACGCAAGATTATGGTGATGCATAGCAACGAGAGGGGAGAGTATTGTCCACGTACCCTCGTAGACCGAAGGCGGAAGCCTTATGACAATGCGGTTGATGTAGTCGTACGTCTTCACGATCCGACCGGTCCAAGTACCGAACGCACGGCACCTCCGAGTTTAGCACACGTTCAGCTCGATGACATCCCACGAACTCCGATCCAGCAGAGCTTCGCGGGAGAGTTCCGTCAGCATGACGCGTGATAACGGTGATGATGTTGCTGCTGATGTAGGGCTTCGCCAAAGCACCGCTACGATATGACCGAGGTGGATTATGGTGGAGGGGGGCACCGCACACGGCTAAAAGATCAACCGATCAACTTGTGTGTCTATGGGGTGCCCCTTGGCCACGTATATAAATGATGGAAGGAGGAGGAGGCCGGCCCTCATAGGGCGCGCCCAAAGTGTGGAGTCCTACTAGGACTCCCTAGTCCTAGTAGGATTCCACCTCCCACGTGGAATAGGAAAAGGGGAAGGGAGAAGGAGAAGGAAGGAAGGGGTGCCCCCTTTCCCTAGTCCAATTCGGACCAGTCCATGGGGAAGGGGCGCGGCCACCCTTGAGGCCTTTTTCTCCTTTCCCGTATGGCCCATTAAGGCCCAATACGAATTCCCGTAACTCTCCGGTACTCCAAAAAATACCCGAATCACTCGAAACCTTTACGATGTCCGAATATAGTCGTCCAATATATCGATCTTTACGTCTCGACCATTTCGAGACTCCTCGTCATGTCCCCGATCTCATCCGGGACTCCGAACTACCTTCGGTGCATCAAAACACATAAACTCATAATACAAATCGTCACCGAATGTTAAACGTGCGAACCCTACGGGTTCGAGAACTATGTAGACATGACCGAGACACGTCTCCGGTCAATAACCAATAGCGGAACCTGGATGCTCATATTGGTTCCTACATATTCTACGAAGATCTTTATCGGTCAAACCGCATAACAACATACGTTGTTCCCTTTGTCATCGGTGTGTTACTTGCCCGAGATTCGATCGTTGGTATCTCAATACCTAGTTCAATCTCGTTACCGGCAAGTCCCTTTACTCGTTCCGTAATGCATCATCCGGCAACTAACTAATTAGTCACAATGTTTGCAAGGCTTATAGTGATGTGCATTACTAAGAGGGCCCAGAGATACCTCTTCGACAATCGGAGTGACAAATCCTAATCTCGATCTATGCCAACTCAACAAGTACCATCGGAGACACATGTAGAGCACCTTTATAATCACCCAGTTACGTTGTGACGTTTGGTAGCACACAAAGTGTTCCTCATGTATTCGGGAGTTGCATAATCTCATAGTCATAGGAACATGTATAAGTCATGAAGAAAGCAATGGCAACATACTAAATGATCAAGTGCTAAGCTAACTGAATGGGTCAAGTCAATCACATCATTCTCTAATGATATGATCCCGTTGATCAAATGACAACTCATGTCTATGGTTAGGAAACATAACCATCTTTGATTCAACGAGCTAGTCAAGTAGAGGCATACTAGTGACACTCTGTTTGTCTATGTATTCACACATGTACTAAGTTTCTGGTTAATACAATTCTAGCATGAATAATAAACATTTATCATGAAATAAGGAAATAAATAATAAGTTTATTATTGCCTCTAGGGCATATTTCCTTCAGTCTCCCACTTGCACTAGAGTCAATAATCTAGTTCACATCGCCATGTGGTTTAACACCAATAGTTCACATCACCATGTGATTAACACCCATAGTTCACATCGTCATGTGACCAACACTCAAAGGGTTTACTAGAGTCAGTAATCTTAGTTCACATCGCCATGTGATTAACACCCAAAGAGTACTAAGGTGTGATCATGTTTTGATTGTGAGAGAAGTTTAGTCAACGGGTCTGCCATAATTCAGATCCGTATGTATTTTGCAAATTTCTAAGTCTAAAATGCTCTGCACGGAGCTACTTTAGCTAATTGCTCCCGCTTTCAATATGTATCCAGATTGAGACTTAGAGTCATCTGGATCTGTGTCAAAACTTGCGTCGACGTAACCCTTTACGACGAACCTTTTGTCACCTCCATAATCGAGAAACATATCCTTATTCCACTAAGGATAATTTTGACCGCTGTTCAGTGATCTACTCCTAGATCACTATTGTTCTCCCTTGCCAAACTCAGTGTAGGGTATACAATAGATCTGGTACACAGCATGGCATACTTTATAGAACCTATGGCTGAGGCATAGGGAATGACTTTCATTCTCTTTCTATCTTCTGCCGTGGTCGGACTTTGAGTCTTACTCAATTTCACACCTTGTAACACAGGCAAGAACTCTTTCTTTGACAGTTCCATTTTGAACTACTTCAAAATCTTGTCAAGGTATGTACTCATTGAAAAAACTTATCAAGCGTCTTGATCTATCTCTATAGATCTTGATGCTCAATATGTAAGCAGCTTCAGTGAGGTCTTTCTTTAAAAAACTCCTTTCAAAAACTCCTTTATGCTTTCCAGAAAATTCTACATTATTTCCGATCAACAATATGCCATTCACATATATTTCTCAGAAATGCTGTAGTGCTCCCACTCACTTTCTTGTAAATACAGGCTTCACCGGAAGTCTGTATAAAACTATATGCTTTGATCAACTCATCAAAGCGTATATTCCAACTCCGAGATGCTTGCACCAGTCCATAGATGGACCGCTGGAGCTTGCACATTTTGTTAGCACCTTTAGGATCGACAAAACCTTCTAGTTGCATCATATACAACTCTTCTTTAAGAAATCCATTAAGGAATGCAGTCTTTACATCCATTTGCCAAATTTCATAATCATAAAATGCGGCAATTGCTAACATAATTCGGACAGACTTAAGCACCGCTACGGGTGAGAAGGTCTCATCACAGTCAACTCATTGAACTTGTCGAAAACCTTTCGCAACAAGTCGAGCTTTGTAGACAGTAACATTACCGTCAGCGTCAGTCTTCTTCTTAAAGATCCATTTATTCTCAATGGCTTGCCGATCATCGGGTAAGTCAACCAAAGTCAACACTTTGTTCTCATACATAGATCCCATCTCAGATTTCATGGCCTCAAGCCATTTTGCGGAATCTGGGCTCATCATCGCTTCCTCATAATTCGTAGGTTTGTCATGGTCAAGTAACATGACCTCTAGAACAGGATTACCGTACCACTCTGGTGCGGATCTTACTCTGGTAGACCTACGAGGTTCAGTAGTAACTTGATCTGAAGTTACATGATCATCATCATTAGCTTCCTCACTAATTGGTGTAGGTCACAGGAACAGATTTTTGTGATGAACTACTTTCCAATAAGGGAGCACGTACAGTTACCTCATCAAGTTCTACTTTCCTCCGACTCACTTCTTTCGAGAGAAACTCCTTCTCTAGAAAGGATCCATTCTTAGCAACGAATGTCTTGCCTTCGAATCTGTGAGAGGAGGTGTACCCAACAGTCTCCTTTGGGTATCCTATGAAGACACATTTCTCCGATTTGGTTTCGAGCTTATCAGGTAGAAGCTTTTTCACATAAGCATCGCAACCCCAAACTTTAAGAAACGACAACTTTGGTTCCTTGCCAAACCACAGTTCATAAGGCGTCGTCTCAATGGATTTAGATGGTGCCCTATTTAACGTGAATACAGCTGTCTCTAAAGCATAACCCAAAATGATAGCGGTAAATTAGTAAGAGACATCATAGATCCCACCATATATAGTAAAGTACAATTACAACGTTCCGACACACCATTACGCCGTGGTGTTCCGGGTGGCGTGAGTTGCGAAACTATTCCGCATTGCTTCAAATGAAGACCAAACTCGTAACTCAAATATTCTCTTCCACGATCAGATCGTAGAAACTTTATTTCTTGTTACGATGATTTTCCACTTCACTCTGAAATTATATGAACTTTTCAAATGTTTCAGACTTATGTTTCATCAAGTAGATATACCCATATCTGCTCAAATCATCTGTGAAGGTCAGAAAATAACGATACCTGCCACGAGCCTCAACACTCATCGGATCGCATACATCAGTATGTATTATTTCCAATAAGTCAGTTGCTCGCTCCATTGTTCCGGAGAACGGAGTCTTAGTCATCTTGCCCATAAGGCATGGTTCGCAAGCATCAAGTGATTCCAAAATCCCATCAGCATGGAGTTTCTTCATGCGCTGTACACCAATATGACCTAAACGGCAGTGCCACAAATAAGTTGCACTATCATTATTAACTTTGCATCTTTTGGCTTCAATATTTATGAATATGTGTATCACTACGATCGAGATCCAACAAACCATTTTCATTGGGTGTATGACCATAGAAGGTTTTTTCATATAAACAGAACAACAATTATTCTCTAACTTAAATGAATAACCGTATTGCAATAAACATGATCAATTCATATTTATGCTCAATGCAAACACCAAATAACATTTATTTAGGTTCAACACTAATCCCGAAAGTATAGGGAATGTGTGATGATGAACATATCAATCTTGGAACTACTTTCCAACACACATCGTCACTTCACCCTTAACTAATTTCTGTTCATTCTGGAACTACCGTTTCGAGTTACTACTCTTAGCAACTGAACCAGTATCAAATGCCGAGGGGTTGCTATAAACACTAGTAAAGTACACATAAATAACCTGTATATCAAATATACCTTTGTTCACTTTTCCATCCTTCTTATCCGCCAAGTATCTAGGGTAGTTCCACTTCCAGTGACCAATCCCTTTGCAGTAGAAGCACTTAGTCTCAGGCTTAGTTCCAGACTTGGACTTTTTCACTTGAGCAGCAACTTGCTTGCCATTCTTTTTGAAGTTCCCCTTCTTCCCTTTGCCCTTTTCTTGAAACTAGTGGTCTTGTCAACCATCAACACTTGATGCTTTTCTTGATTTCTACCTTCGTCGATTTCAGCATCACGAAGAGCTTGGGAATTGTTTCCTTTATCCCTTGCATATTATAGTTCATCACGAAGTTCTAGTAACTTGGTGATAGTGACTAGAGAACTCTGTCAATCACTCTCTTATCTGGAAGATTAACTCCCACTTGATTCAAGTGATTGTAGTACTCAGACATTCTGAGCACATGCTCACTAGCTGAGCTATTCTCCTCCATCTTGTAGGCAAAGTACTTGTCAAAGGTCTCATACCTTTCGACATGGGCATGAGTCTGAAATACTAATTTCAACTCTTGGAACATCTCATATGCTCCGTGGCGTTTCAAAAACGTCTTTGAAGCCCCGATTCTATGACGTAAAGCATGGTGCACTAAACTATCAAGTGGTCATCATATCGAGCTTGCCAAACGTTCATAACGTCTGCATTTGCTCCTGCAATCGGTCTGTCACCTAGCGGTGCATCAAGGACATAATTCTTCTGTGCAGCAATGAGGATAATCCTCAGATCACGGATCCAATCCGCGTCATTGCTACTAACATTTTTCAACTTAGTTTTCTCTAGGAACATATCAAAAATAAAACAGGGGCGCTAAACGCGAGCTATTAATCTACAACATAGATATGCTAATACTACCAGGAATAAGTTCATGATAAATTAAAGTTCAATTAATCATATTACTTAAGAACTCCCACTTAGATAGACATCCCTCTAATCATCTAAGTGATCACGTGATCCATATCAACTAAACCATGTCCGATCATCACGTGAGATGGAGTAGTTTTCAATGGTGAACATCACTATGTTGAGCATATCTTCTATATGATTCACGCTCGACCTTTCGGTCTCCAGTGTTCCGAGGCCATATCTGCATATGCTAGCTCATCAAGTTTAACTCGAGTATTCTGCATGTGCAAAACTGGCTTGCACCCGTTGTATGTGAACGTAGAGCTTTTCACACCCGATCATCACGTGGTGTCTCAGCATGAAGAACTTTCGCAACGGTTCATACTCAGGGAGAACACTTTTATCTTGAAATTTTAGTGAGAGATCATCTTATAATGCTACCGTCAATCAAAGCAAGATAAGATGCATAAAAGATAAACATCACATGCAATCAATATAAGTGATATGATATGGCCATCATCATCTTGTGCCTTTGATCTCCATCTCCAAAGCACCGTCATGATCACCATCGTCACCGGCGCGACACCTTGATCTCCATCGTAGCATCGTTGTCGTCTCGCCAACTATTGCTTCTACGACTATCGCTACCGCTTAGTGATAAATTAAAGCAATTATATGGCGATTGCATTCATACAATAAAGCGACAACCATATGGCTTCTGCCAGTTGCCGATAACTCCGTTACAAAACATGATCATCTCATACAATAAAATTTAGCACCATGTCTTGACCATATCACATCACAGCATGCCCTGCAAAAACAAGTTAGACGTCCTCTACTTTGTTGTTGCAAATTTTACGTGGCTGCTACGGGCTGAGCAAGAACCGTTCTTACCTACGCATCAAAACCACAACGATATTTCGTCAACTATGTGCTGTTTTAACCTTCACAAGGACCGGGCATAGCCACACTCGATTCAACTAAAGTTGGAGAAACTGACACCCGCCAGCCACCTGTGTGCTAAGCACGTCGGTAGAACCAGTCTCGCGTAAGCGTACGCGTAATGTCGGTCCGGGCCGCTTCATCCAACAATACCGTCGAATCAAAGTGTGACATGCTGGTAAGCAGTATGACTTGTATCTCCCACAAGTCACTTGTGTTCTACTCGTGCATATAACATCTACGCATAAACCTGGCTCGAATGCCACTGTTGGGGAACATAGTAATTTCAAAAAAAAATCCTACGCACACGCAAGATCAAGGTGATGCATAGCAACGAGAGGGGAGAGTATTGTCCATGTACCCTCGTAGACCGAAAGCGGAAGCGTTATGACGACACAGTTGATGTAGTCGTACGTCTTCACGATCCGACCGATCCAAGTACCGAACGCACGGCACCTCTGAGTTCAGCACATGTTCAGCTCGATGACGTCCCACGAACTCCGATCCAGCAGAGCTTCGCAGGAGAGTTCCATCAGCACGATGGCGTGATGACGGTGATGATGTTGCTACTGATGCAAAGCTTCTCCTAAACACCGCTATGATATGACCGAGGTGGATTATGGTGTAGGGGGGCACTGCACACAGCTAAAAGATCAACTGATCAACTGGTGTGTCTACGGGCTGCCCCCTGGCCACGTATATAAAGGATGGAGGGAGGAGGAGGCTGGCCCTCATAGGGCGCGCCCAAAGTGTGGAGTCCTACTAGGACTCCCTAGTCCTAGTAGGATTCCACCTCCCACATGGAATAGGAAAAGGGGAAGGGAGAAGGAGAAGGAAGGAAGGGGGCACCCCCTTTCCCTAGTAAAATTCGGACCAGTCCATGGGGAAGGGCACGGCCACCCTTGAGGCCTTTTTGTCCTTTCCCGTATGGCCATTAAGTCCCAATACGAATTCCCGTAACTCTCCGGTACTCCGAAAAATACCCGAATCACTCGGAACCTTTCCGATGTCCGAATATAGTCGTCCAATATATCGATCTTTACGTCTCGACCATTTCGAGACTCCTCATCATGTCCCCCATCTCATCCGGGAATCCGAACTACCTACGTTAATCAAAACACATAAACTCATAATACAAATCGTCACCGAACGTTAAGCGTGCGGACCCTACGGGCTTGAGAACTATGTAGACATGACCGAGACACGTCTCCGGTCAATAACCAATAGCGGAACCTGGATGCTCATATTGGTTCCTACATATTCTACGAAGATCTTTATCGGTCAAACCGCATAACAACATACGTTGTTCCCTTTGTCATCGGTATGTTACTTGCCCGAGATTCGATCGTCGGTATCTCAATACCTAGTTCAATCTCGTTACCGGCAAGTCTCTTTACTCGTTCAGTAATGCATCATCCCGTAACTAACTCATTAGTCACAATGCTTGCAAGGCTTATAGTGATGTGCATTACCGAGAGGGCCCAGAGATACCTCTCCGACAATCGGAGTGATAAATCCTAATCTCGATCTATGCCAACTCAACAAGTACCATCGGAGACACCTATAGAGCACCTTTATAATCACCCCATAACGTTGTGACGTTTGGTAGCACACAAAGTGTTCCTCAGGTATTCGGGAGTTGCTTAATCTCATAGTCATAGGAACATGTATAAGTCATGAAGAAAGCAATGGCAACATACTAAACGATCAAGTGCTAAGCTAACGGAATGGGTCATGTCAATCACATCATTCTCTAATGATGTGATCCCGTTGATCAAATGATAACTCATGTCTATTGTTAGGAAACATAACCATCTTTGATTCAACGAGCTAGTCAAGTAGAGGCATACTAGTGACACTCTGTTTGTCTATGTATTCACACATTTACTAAGTTTCTGGTTAATACAATTCTAGCATGAATAATAAATATTTATCATGAAATAAGGAAATAAATAATAACTTTATGATTGCCTCTAGGGCATATTTCCTTCAACTTGCCGGAGATTAGATCTTCGGTATCCTCATACCTAGTTCAATCTCGTTACCGGCAAGTCTCTTTACTCGTTCCGTAATCCATCATCCCGTAACTAACTCATTAGTCACATTGCTTGCAAGGCTTATAGTGATGTGCATTACCGAGAGGGCCCAAAGATACCTCTCCGATACTCGAAGTGAAAAATCCTAATCTTTATCTATGCCAACCCAACAAACATCTTCGGAGACACCTGTAGAGCATCTTTATAATCACCCAGTTATGTTGTGACGTTTGATAGCACACAAGGTGTTCCTCCAGTATTCGGGAGTTGCATAATCTCATAGTCAGAGGAATATGTATAAGTCATGAACAAAGCAATAGCAATAAAACTTAACGATCATTATGCTAAGCTAACAGATGGGTCTTGTCCATCATATCATTCTCCTAATGATGTGATCTCGTTCATCAAATGACAACACATGTCTATGGTCAGGAAACTTAACCATCTTTGATTAACGAGCTAGTCAAGTAGAGGCATACTAGGGACACTTTGTTTTGTCTATGTATTCACACATGTATCAAGTTTCCGGTTAATACAATACTAGCATGAATAATAAACATTTATCATGATATAAGAAAATGTAAATAACAACTTTATTATTGCCTCTAGGGCATATTTCCTTCATTTAGTCCGTAGAGGCTATCAGAATTCATACATGCTAGACATCTAGGGTTTAGCCATTACGATCTCGAGGTAGATCAACTCTTGTAACCCCTATACTCATCAAAAACAATCAAGAAGGACGTAGGGTTTTACCTCCATTAAGAGGGCCCGAACCAGGGTAAACATTGTGTCCCCCTGTCCCTTGTTACCTTCGATCGTCACACGCACAGTTCGGGACCCCCTATCCGAGATCGGCTGGTTTTGACACCGACATTGGTGCTTTCATTGGGAGTTCCACCGTGCCGTCGACAGAAGGTTCGATGGCTCGTTTCACAACAACAATGGTGTTTCCAGGGAAACTTTCCTCCCTGGTCAACTTTTTGTGTTTGGCAGATTCGTTCTGCGTGCCAATTAAACTGGTCACCTTGAAGAGATTGACAGCTACGCCCCTGATCATCAGATCAGGTTCGGAAGTCTGAACTATGTCGCTGATATCCAAGGAGACTTGATCTTATTAGGGTTCACGACCTCGAACGCTGTTCCTCATCTGCAAGAAGGAAACCCGTCGGATCCACTATCATACTCCGTTCAAGGATCAACTATCATCCCTGCCTGGCCCTAGATCTAGAGCGGACCACCTTGTCCGAAGACGGGAGTATGAACCCCACCAGACCCTCTCCTACTACGGAGCTCCTCGCCGGAGACCCAGAGGCGGTCATATTATCGGCAGACCTGGAATCAAACAGGGTGGGTTCTCCCTGTCATCAGGAAGCCCTCTTGACTTGATCACGGATGGAGTTGAAGTGTCTCTTGATGTGTTTGGTTCTCTTGAGAAATCTGGATTCCTTCGCTAAGGCAATTTCTCCGGTATTGTCACAAAAGATTTTCATTGGACCCGATGCACTAGGTATTACACCTAGATCGGATATGAGCTCCTTCATCCAGACTCCTTCATTTGCTGCTTCCAAAGCAGCTATGTACTCCGCTTCACACGTAGATCCTGCCACGACGCTCTGCTTGGAACTACACCAACTGACATCTCCACCATTGAATATAAATACGTATCCGGTTTTGTGACTTAGAGTCATCCGGATCAGTGTCAAAGCTTGCATCGACGTAACCATTTACGACAAGCTCTTTGTCACCTCCATAAACGAGAAACATATCCTTAGTCCTTTTCAGGTAGTTCAGGATGTTCTTGACCGATGTCCAGTGATCCACACTTGGATTACTTTGGTACCTCCCTACTAAACTTATAGCAAGGCACACATCATGTCTAGTATAGAGCATGGCATACATGATAGGACCTATGGCTGAGGCATAGGGAATGACTTTCATTTTCTCTCTATCTTCTGCAGTGGTCGGGCATTGATTCTGACTCAACTTCACACCTTGTAAGACAGGCAAGAACCCTTTCTTTGACTGATCCATTTTGAACTTCTTCGAAACTTTATCAAGGTATGTGCTTTGTGAAAGTCCAATTAAGCATCTTGATCTATCTCTATAGATCTTGATGCCCAATATATAAGCAGCTTCACCGAGGTCTTTCATTGAAAAAATTCTTATTCAAGTATCCTTTTATGCTATCCAGAAATTCTGTATTATTTCCAATCAACAATATGTCATCCACATATAATATTAGAAATGCTACAGAGCTCCCACTCACTTTCTTGTAAATACAGGCTTCTCCAGAATTCTGCATAAAACCATATGCTCGCCAACTCGCCGGTCACCAAGTCTGCCAGGTTCCTCAGGGAGCTCGTGTCCAACGTGACGGGAAGGAAGGGGAAGGAGTGAGATTGATCTTCTTGGACTAGTGCGTTCACGACATCTTCTGAATTTCCTTGTTCTGTTGTGCCATTGCCTGAAACTCTGAAATGGTTGTGGGGCTGCAGCAACATGTTTGGTTTTGTAAATCCAGGCTAGGCTTCATTTGCACAACATCTTCAGAATATGATAGGCAATGTTAACCAGTGGATCATGGAAGTTTCGGCTGCCGGCAAATGGTAAAAATCAGGTGTTTAAAAGCTTGAGCTTAACACCCAGCAATAGACATCTTTGTTCATCATCCCTTTTCAACATTCGGAACAAAATTGAAGAGATGTGTTTTTGGATGAAAGGTAGGCAACGACATTGCACCACCGGTCGAACGAACATCTTGCACTTGGGAAGCACACCAGAGGACGTGGCCAGCCTGAAGAAGGGAGGCGTGATGCAACCGAAGAATCACACCGAATATGTCGAGCTGGCAGTGAACTTCCCATTGGGAGTCCAATGCTAGGTCACTAGGTCATGGCATCCTCTTCTTGCGGACACAACTGCACCGATGGGAGATCATACCAACAAATTCGACGATATATTCGACAATGAGGTTAGCCTTGCGGTGTCGCGTCCATTTGTAATTATCCATGGCAATTCTTACGGTCACAGTCCGGAGAGTGAATTGCCTGAAGAGGCCTAGGTAAAGCTCTTCAAAGCTCTGCTGGTGCATCTAGGGCCCCGTCCTGAATTTTGGAACTAAATTCGCTTTTAGGAGCATTGCTCTTGTGTGAAAGAGGGCAAACTTGTCCGATAGCACCTTTGCCTTCTGACAACGATTGGCACACCAAAACACTATCTAGTCTCATTGTGCATCATAGCACATTGGGAAGCTCTGGTACTTCAACTCTAATTCCTGATGTGTCTTATTCCCAAGAGATCATGCTAGGCCGCTCTAACGCCACATTTTATTCGTCATTGGTACCCTCCTCGGTATCATCAACTGGCATGCTTTGGTTTGACTTAGCAGATGTTGGAATACTAGGAGAAGGCCAGGGTAAGTGTTTATAAACAAGATCAGCATAGCCATTGATACATATTCCTGTTCGACCACTCGAGAGTTATTATAGGCTTTAGTGTTTCACCAATAAACGTTTTCTGAAGATATTGCACTTGGTTTTTCTAAATACATAGTACATGGTACGTCGCCTTAACTGCTTCACATGTTTGAGTTTCTGCAGGAAACTAGACCCATCACAACTCATGAGAAGCCATTGGGCGTCTAGACCATCGTTTTGCATACTACTGCTCATTGCTCCATTAGCTTCCCACATGCACTCTTTCTCTCTTTGGTAAAGTAGTAAAAATAGTTAAATAAACTCCTTTTTTAATCACAAACTTTATTGATTTAAATAGTGGGAATACAATCATTTTTGTAGATAGCTTGCTAGTAGGAACAACTTAATGAAATTAAGCCATAGATATCTTCTCGTACTCTTGCTAGCTTGTTTCCCACACAGATGTGCCACCTCATTAGCTTCCCGCCCAACATGATCGAGAGAGAAAGTCTGCAAAATTTCTACTTAGCTCCTTGATCTCATAAAGGATACCCGAAATTCTCGAATGCTCATACTTTGCCAGGTTCCATGGCGGGACCACTTCAGCCCATCTTTACAATAATATGGCTTAACCCCATCTCACAAGGCAGCTGAACACCATCACACACAACCATTGCTTCCATCACCCAAGAACTAGCCCCAAACTTGTAGCAAAGCGCCTCTGCCAACCATTGCTCCCATCACCAAAGAACTGGTCCCAAACTTGTAGCAAAGTGCCTCTGTGCTAGTTAGTTTCCCCGTATGGTCTTGAACTTCCACTCATGTGATTCCTTAGCCTATGCCCTCCACATAGCGCTCATCAAAATTGAACTTTTAGATGTCGGCCTTCAAAAGCTTACATCGTGCTCTAGCCCGACCTGGGTGTACGTACTTCTCAATTCCAAGTCCATTACAGTGTCTATTGTCCACATCACAGATTCCAGCATCAATCGACCCTGCTTGACACGCTTCCGATCATTCCTTTCGTCCAGATATCACCCATCTACCACATAAGATTATGCATTCATCTCTCTCTAGCACTCTGTCCCCATCAACCATATCAGCCTACCAAAGTTCACATTATCTCTTACCTACCCGATGAGAAAGAAGCACACCAAATTCTTCATTTGATTGAAGATCTCACAGGCTCTTACCTGCGTAAGGACCAAGCTCATAGCTAAGGAATTCTTGGCTATTGACCTACCGGAGAATCAATGACTTCATTTCACTACATCTACCAAGTGTCAAGTCTTTTATAAGGAGTGAGCCTTTTTCAAAATCCAAAACTGGATTTGAACAAAATGTTGCTATGATGAGCACATGCTACATAGCCATCCAGAATGACTTGTGTTCTAACGTTTTTACGCATTTGCTAATCTTGACATGCCTGAATATTTTTTTTGTGGCAGCCCGTTTTCAGCTTATGCTCGAGGCCCCCGTCAGCCGCGAATATAGGATGTAGTTTTTGGGAGCATCTGTTTATATTTCTCTATAGTTCTTGGTCAACAATATTTAAGGCTGAGTTTCCATCTAACATAGTTGCACATGATCTCTTGGGCAAATATGCTTGATAATTTGAAACTCGTTGGAACGAGAACAACTTGGTGAAGAAGTTACATCAGAAAGAGAATGTGCCGCGTATGATATATGAATCATATCAATTAGTCTATGATTAATACATAGTACATATATAAAGCATAGCTTTCTGTTAAAAATATGCCTAATGAGCAAGTGGAAGTTTACATGCGCTAAGTCCCAGCTACCACTACTGGAATTCTGATGTACGCCGGGTGCCACGGACACTCGGCAAAGGACCGAAAACCGCCGGCAAAGCCTTTGCCGAGTGTCCCCCTTAGCAAAAGCCACCCGGCATACACCTCTCCGGCAAACAGGAATTTGCCGAGAGCCAGAACACGGGCACTCGGCAAAGTCTTTGCCGAGAACTAAATAGCATGTCTCGGCAAAATAAAGCAGCTAACGGATAACAGTCGAGGACGGATGTTGCCACATTGGCAAACTTTGCCGAGAGAGTCTCTCGGCAAAGAGAGCCAGTAGGAGGCTTGCACGTGTCATCACCTGACATGTGGGACCACGAGAACAGGCCGAGGGCCAACTTTGCCGAGAGGGGCTCTCGGCAAAGAGACCCAGTAGGAGGCTGACACATGTCATCTCCTGACATATGGGACCACGAGAACAGGCCGAGGGCCAACTTTGCCGAGAGGTGCTCTCGACAAAGAGACCCAATAGGATGCTGACACGTGTCATCTCCTGACATGTGGGACCACGAGAGGGCCAACTTTGTCGAGAGCCACTCTCGGCAAAGAGAACCAGTAGGAGGCTGACATGTGGGACCACGAGAACAGGCCGAGGGCCAACTTTGCCGAGAGGTGCTCTCGGCAAAGAGACCCAATAGGATGCTGACATGTGTCATCTCCTGACATGTGGGACCACGAGAATAGGCCGAGGGCAAACTTTGCCGAGAGCCACTCTCGGCAAAGATAACCAATAGGAGGCTGACATGTGTCATCTCCTGACATGTGGGACCACAAGAACAGACCGAGGGCTAACTTTGCCGAGAGTGGCTCTCGGCGAAGAGAACCAGTAGGAGGCTGACACATGTCATCTCCTGACATGTGGGACCACGAGAACAGGCCGAGGGTCAACTTTTCCGAGAGCCACCGTCGGCAAACTCCATCTCTGCCGAGTGTGCCTCTCGGCAAACTGAGCCAATAGGGGAGGGCCACGTCACTTGTCCTGAAAGCCGTGCCCGTACTTTGCCGAGGGCCACCGTCGGCAATCCTTTTACCTTTACCGAGAGGCCTCTCGGTATCCTCTACCGAGAGGCCTCTCAGTAAAGGTGCCAGGTTCTACTGGTTGGCACACTTTTACCGAGATTCCTCTCGATAAAGGGTGCATGCTGGTCCAGTTTCACAGTCTTTACCGAGAGGCACCCTCGGTAATGGTGTGCCCAGCAGCCTTTTTCATATTTTTTTTCTTTCCTGCATTGAAACATATGCAACAGCAGCATATAGTTCATCACACGCAGAACATGTCACATATAGGCATCATTGAACAAAAAAAGCAATGATTCTAAAAAACATTCCACATAAAAGCAATAGTGCATAAAAGGTGAAATAGTAGTCAAGACACTCGACTACCACAAGTTTACAAGTCTCAGGATGCAAGAGTTCTCAAGCACATACGAGGAACAATTTCAAACAGAACATAACATGAAGTTCACGCGATTTTGGAGTTCGGAGTGATAACATCAACATTAGAAGGCATCATTCCGTTTGCTGCCCCAACTCCACCAACTTGAGGTGGAACTACCGGAACATTGTTCGACCCTTCTGATGGGTTGAGCTGTGATGGATTGACCCAATAGTGAGATGAATGCATATGGTAATGCCGAAAATGGTGGTAGAAATAGTTTGAACGAAACTCACAATGTTCCACTCTGGAGTCGGTGGCATCTTTGGCACTGGTTGGCCTTGTATGGAATAAAGATTGGCCACCATATGTTGTAAAGACTTCACTAGATCATCTTGTGCCTTCAGCTTGGCCCGATTTTCATCTCGTTCTTTCTCGGTGTCAATCAGTCGAGTCTACAATATGGCAATGCAAATGTCATTCATGTTGAAATGCAAATATGCAGGACCATGAAGGATCAATGAATAAGCACCGACCTGAATATCCTCAATAATGCTCACTGAATGTGGTACATGACGCTCTACGGTAGGAGTAGAGCCAGTACTCATAGCACGGAGCGTGTTGACTCTCGGAAGGGAGGAGGTTATGACAGAATCAAGGTGAACCGCCATCTGGCCATTCGGTCTACCGCCTGCCGCGGCAATGGCCACAAGAGGGTCAACCGGTAGCACGTGAGGATCAGCCTCTTGCCCGTACGTCTCCTTTAATTTCTTGGTGTAGTTCTCTCCATCTAACCGGGCTTTAGAGCTGATCCAGTCCCTCTCTGGGTGGAGAGGGTCCTTGTCCTTGTCGTCTTTGGTACGTTTGATGGTCCATGCCTCGAAGTAAGTGATATCCTTGCCAGTGTCTTCTTTCTACAAAAGAAAGCGATCCAAACAATCAAGGGAATGCTCACAAATGAAAGAGAACATGATGAAAATAAAAGGATGTGGTTGCCTCCATGTTTGGAGACGACACCTGGGATGGTGAGGTTGCCTTGACGGTGTCCTGGACAACCCATCAACTTACCCCGTTCAGATATTGCTTTGTGTTCATCCTGCCACCCTGGATCTGTCCACCGTTCGACGATCTTCTCCCAGCACGGACGTTTGTCAGCGCACCACTGAGGAATCACCTGTAAATTAAACAAATACATCTTAGTAAGGATTCTAATTTTGCGGTAAGGTAGGGAATAGCAAGCATCCATCGTCACTTGCCTTGAAGTAATTGTCCCGTGAAAGATGCTTCCCTCGAGCCTCCTGTTTGGAAATCTTCTGGTTGAGATAGTCCGCGTGATACTTGACCACTAGCCGGACGCGCTCCTCATAGTGCATGTCGTGGGCTAGTTTCTTGGCAATATTCTCAACCACCACATTTGCACGATCCTTCTGACCCTCAACGCATGTATAGAAATCCTACAAACATGCATACATGTGAGAAGGGTAAAATCATGGCTATGGAAAATTTAAACCTTTTGGTATTGACATTTAGGTGTTTGAAAGGACTTACCCAGAAATCTTTGACCACTCGCAAGGCTCTGTTATCATAAACCCTCTCAAGCATCAGAAGCCAATCAAAGGCATCTTGAAATCTGCCTGAAAGATACTCTCTGACACCAAGCACACACTGTGGTACAAAGCCGTGATGCAGTGTCGGCCGCTCGATGACAAGGGAGAGAAGATGACAAGGAAAACTGCTTGCCAGACCAACTTGTCGCGAGAAGAATACCTGTCACTGGTAAGTGACTACATTGGTTGCTAGTACGTTGATTCATCCCTCTTGTTCCTCAATTATTCGATTTTTTCTGACTAGGTGAAGGAACCCTGGATGAAGGACGATTGTTGGGAGACCCTGGTTGACATGTGGTGTGACCCAGCATGGCAGGCGCAGCATGTGGAGAAGGGAAACGATCGAGCCAAAATGACAGGCCCGACTCATGTCCAGGGGAGCCGGAACCTAACCGCTCTCAAGCAACACATGGTATGTGGATTAAGATGTTAACTTTTTCACACGGTGCATCTTGGTTCATTAAACTTGATGGTTAATTTTGCAAGAGGCGAAGGTTGGTCGTCCGGTCCACATCCTGGAAGCCTGGAGAGAAGGTCACAAGGGGAAGGATGGCGCCGAGTTCTGCAGCGAGTCGGCGGAGGAGAAGTGGGGGACCTTCAAAGAGGTCTTCCAGGAGGTGCACTGGCAGGAAACCGAACCTACGTCCAAGCCCCTTGATCCTGAGCTTCTCATCATTGCTGGCGAGGGGAAGGGCCATGGTCGCCACCTCCTTTGCAACGGGGCGATCGCCACCTCCTCGCATCGCAAGCTGCACGAGATATGCGCGTCGAGCACCAGCTCAACTCCATCCATACAGAGTCGCCCAACCGCCGCATCACGTGAGATAGCGCGTCTCAAGGTTGGCATCCTAACCTTTCATTTATGTCCATGCCTCGAAATAGCACCGTTCCAACCTATATGAGCCTAATGCCATGTTACAGGATTTAATGGAGCAGTGGGCTATTGAAAAGGAGCAAAGGCGGAAGGATGAGCAGGAGTCCACAGAAAAGGAATGGGCAGACATGAACAATAGGTTGAAGCTACTTGAGAATCAACTACAGGTATAACATTCTCTAAACTAGAGCAGAAGATTCATTACATAGGGACGAACCACCCTCACGTGACTCTACTCTTATAGGTTCTTATGCAATCTCGAAGCAGTGCAAGTGATGCCCCTCCTCCTCCTTCGGAATGTTAACCCGATGGCCTCTCCTCCTCAAGATGATCTATATATGAACAAGTGTAGTTCTATTGTGACGTGCACGTTTTTTGCAAGTAGTGACAATATGTATGAATTTGCGACTTGTGTGTGACGTCTACTAGGATACTACATTCGACTTGTGTGTGACAATATGTGGACTATCCCTAATTATGCATATATATGTGGACTAGATCAAATTATGCCTATATATGATCAAATTATGCCTATATATGTGTGGACTACTCCAAATTGCACTGTAGTTATTTTCATCTGCAGGGATCAGAAAAGAAATAGCTTAACAGCAGAATGGATGGAAAAGATTTCTGAGAGCAACACTCGGAAAACGATATACTACCAAGAGCACTTCTCGGAAAATTGGTCGTCTGGGAGACACTACTGTTGTGCCACACCTTTTTCGAGAGCTACTCTCGGAAAAGAAGGCGAGCATTGCCGAGAGTAGCTCTCGGCAAAGATATGTAAACTGTCAGCTGCCATGTGGGCCACGCTGCCCTACTGGTCAGGAGAATTGCCGAGAGCAGCTCTCGGCAAAGATATCGTCATTTTTTTCAAAAATATTTAGCAAATTATTTGAAACTTTTACTGATAAATGTGACCAGTGGGACCACATGTCAGTTAGAAAGAACACACACAAAAAAATAGGATGTGGCATATACTTTGCCGAGTGTCGTTTGGCGGCTCTAGGTAATGTACACACTAATTGACGGAGCCGTCTGTTGCGGATGGGCATGCCACGTGGCTCCTCTTTGCCGTGAGCAGCTCTCGGCGTCTGCAGGGTTTGCCGTGCGGTGCCTCTTTGTCGTGTGGCAGTGAAGACAAAGAAGGCAGTTTGCCGTGAAGCTAGGTTTGCTGAGAGTGACTCTCGGTGTTGTTTTATTTGCCGAGTGTCCGTGTTTCAGCACTCGGCGAAGAGCATGACACCCGGCGTACATTAGAATTCCAGTAGTGTACGACGGAGGGAGTAGAAGTATACAGAAGATACCGAGCACTGTTATTTTTTTAGTCATGGCTATAGCTTCGGTTCTCTCGTCTTCTTCAGTATCGGTTACGCGCCAAGAGGGGGGAGTTTTGTCCTTCTTGTTTTGCCAAGATCATAGTTTTAGTTCTACAATGTTAGATTTTGATGTGTTGGGCTGCGACGTTTAGGTGGTGGTAGTGTGGTTGGTTAAAGCTCCCGTAGCCTAATAGACTCACCTCGCCAAAGACATACAAGCTCAGGAAAGTCTTCGTTTTAAAAGTTCTCATTGTCTCTGACCTACCCAAGGGAAAATAAGCACGCCAAATTTATTGTTTGATTAAAGATCTTATAGGCTCTTACCTATCCGAGAAGTGAGGACCAAGCTCATAACTAAGCAATCCTTAGCTATTGACTTCTTGTCACTACATCCACCATGTGTCCAAATCATTTATAAGGAGCGAGCCTTCACTAAGCCGAAGATAAATAGCCCTCTTCCCTATAGTGAAATTATCATTCCTAGT
The DNA here is from genome assembly GCF_002575655.3 of Aegilops tauschii subsp. strangulata. NCBI lineage: Eukaryota > Viridiplantae > Streptophyta > Magnoliopsida > Poales > Poaceae > Aegilops > Aegilops tauschii. The sequence continues at coordinate 426,223,073 of NC_053035.3, read as the reverse complement.
GTGTCGATTATTTGTATGGTATCTGCACACTAGGGATTTGGAATTGAAGGTGTAGGCATAGGAGGCACTAGGAACCAAGGATCACTGATAGATAACTAGAACTGTGACATGCACTATCCAATTCACACATCAGTATATGCCTGCCAACCTCAGTGGTCATGTACACCACCCTCTATGGAATGAGTAACAAAATCTTGTTCATGGTAGAGGCCGCGAGGATCAGCGGGGAGAGCTAGGTGCTCACGGTGGAGGACGAGGAGGTTCTGTCGCCGGAGTTGGAAGCGGTGTCCTGGATAAAGCAACGGCCGACGATGAGCGTGGTGGAGAAGATGGTGTACAGCTTCATGGCTACCAACTCGCCGGTGATCAAGTCGTCAGGTTCCTCAGTGAGCTCGTGTCCAATGTGACAGGAAGGAAGGGGAACCGTAGCCTGGTTCAGTTCTGAACTTCTTGTCACGCATGCTAAATTGCCAATTCCGTGAAAACCCGATCAAAGGTTGCATCTGTCGGCCATTGGCTCAAACCAGGCATAACAAATTTCAAATTAACACGCAAGAGCAAAGAGTAGGTGTTTCCGAGAGTTGATTCTCACTATTCAGGTGTTAGAGCTAAACACGGACGTACTAGTCCGAGTAGGCATATGTGTACGTATCGGAGTAGTACTCCCAGTAGGAACCGACTAGGTTAGCTCTTGGGCTGTTTAGTTCCTTTATATATACCCTGTAACCCCATGATGTACAACCAGAAAATAACGAAAGCAAAGCAATATCAACAGGCACGAGACGTGCCTGCAGCGATACATCGTTCAGTTTTCTCGCCGAGTTACAAAGTCGCTGCGCTCCGTCGGAATACGATCGACTCGATAGCTACTCACGTACGTACGTAGAGGAGGATCCGGCTAGACGCTGCAAGGTGCTTGTGCTAATCAATCAAGTCCTGGTTGGCTAGCTTTGCACTTGTACGTGTATTAGCTCCTGGGAGCGATCAAAAGCCAACAATTGGTATCTAGAGCCTCGACGATCTACGATGACGGACAGCGAAAAAGAGTCGGTCAAGTCCAGCAACGGCGGTTCCAAGGCGAACAAGAACGGCGACAAGGTGAAGAAGAGCGGCAAGTCGGCAACCAGTGGTGGTGGAACGGGCGGCGCCAACGTAATGACGCATCGCAACATTCCCATCCAGTACCCGATGCTCACCGACGCCAACTACGACGTGTGGGCGGTGAAGATGGAGATCATTCTCCGAACCCTTCGAGTGTGGGAGGCCATCACGGACGACGACGTCGACGAGGAGTGCGACGAAGGTGCCATGGCCGCAATAGCCCAGTCTGTGCCGGATTCCGTGCTGATGACATTGGCGGAGTTCGAGACAGCAAGAGAGGCGTGGAACGCACTCAAAGCTATGAGGATTGGATAAGATCGCGTCACGAAGGCTCGGGCACAAGTGCTGAAGCGCCAATTTCACAAGTTGTAGATGGAGGAAACTGAATTGGTGAACGACTATGCCGCGTCTGACTACTTTGGTGGGAGAGATCCGCGCGCTTGGTGCAAAGCTCGAGGAGACCGAGATTGTGGACAAGTTTTTCAGTTCGGCGACTGATAAATTCACGTACATTATCGGCACGCTCGAGCAGCTTTACGACATCGACGACATGACCATAACGGAGGCGATCGGACGCTTGCGGACATGGGAAGAGAATGCTCATGGCTGTCGGAAAGGCAAAGGAGGAGGTAATAACCAACTCATGTACTCGCGCGCAGATTGGGAGTCCCCAAGTAGCAAAGGAAGGCGCAACGTTGGCGAAGGCTCAAGCAACGCAAAGCGCGATGGACAAACCGAAGAAGGCAAAGGAAAAGGCAAGCCACAAGGTCGTGATAAGGCGGACCGATCTAAAGAGCGGAAGCCACGGAACATGGATATGTCCGAAGTCAAGTGCTATAACTGCAACGAGATGGGTCACTTTGCGAAGGATTGTCCGGAGCCTAACAAGAGGGAGATCAAGGCAAATTTGGCGAAGCAGGAAGACGAACGTCCGGGTCTTCTGATGGCTGAAGTTTGTGATCTCATGGAGCCTAACAAGCGGGAGATCAAGGCAAATTTGGCGAAGCAGGAAGACGAACGTCCAGGTCTTCTGATGGCCGAAGCTTGTAATCTCGTCCAAACAGCGGTTGTGAAACCAAACCGGAAGGTGCTACTTCATGAGAAAAAGGTAACACCAAAGTTATCCGGGAGCCAGAACGTGTCGTGGTATCTAGACACAGGTGCCAGTAACCACATGACGGGGTGCTAGGAGAAGTTCCTCGAGCTAGAATATGATGTTCAAGGCTCAGTCAAGTTCGGTGATGGTTCAAATGTGGAGATTTTGTGGGCAAGGTTCTGTCCTCTTCGAGGGTCTCACAGGAGAACATCGCATACTCACCGGAGTGTACTACATCCCACGGCTTCGCAACAACATCATCTCTGTCGGGAAACTTGACGAGAATGGATGCAAGGTGGATATTGAGAACGGAGTGATGACGATCTTCGACAACCTTCGAAACGTGCTAGCCCGTGTTAATCGCACACGGAACAGGCTCTATATCCTCAACCTTGATCAATCTCAACCGCAGTGTTGGCTCGCCAAGAGTGATGATGATTCGTGGTTATGGCATGCTAGATTTGGACACGTTAACTTCTACGCCTTGAAGAAGATGTCGAAGATGGAGATGGTATCTGGGATGCCGTTTATCGACCATGTTGATCGAGTATGTGATGGGTGCTTGGTTGGAAAATAGCACCGCGGGCCATTCCCTGCTCAGTCTACCTATCGTACAAGTGATGCACTCAAGCTGCTCCATGGTGATCTATGTGGCCCTATCACCCCAGCAACTCATGGAGGAAAGAAGTATTTCTTCCTAGTGGTAGATGACTACTCGAGATATATGTGGGTCGTTCTCCTACGATCTAAAGATGAGGCATTTGAAGCGTTCAAGAAGCTAAAGGCTACAACGGAGATGGAACACAAACTGAAGGTTCGTGCTCTACGGACAGATCGCGGCGGAGAGTTTATGTCAAACGAGTTCAACGACTACTGTGAGAAGATTGGCATAAAGAGGTTCCTCACGGCACCTTATACGCCACAGCAGAACGGGGTTGTTGAAAGGCGCAATCGAACCGTCGTTGACATGGCGAGAAGTTTACTCAAGAGCAAGAACTTGCCTGGGACTTTTTGGGGAGAAGTTGTCTCGACGGCGGTCTATCTTCTCAACCGGACTCCAACGAAGGCAGTGATCGGCAAGACTCCGTATAAAGCAATTTACGGACGGAAGCCGAATGTGTCTCATCTACGGACGTTCGGGTGTATGGCGCATGTGAAGACGGCGGAGCAGCATCTCTCAAAGCTTGCCGATCGCAGCACCAAGATGGTGTTCATCGGATACGAGAGGAGTTCCGGCACCAAGGCATACCGCTTCTACGATCCACGAACCAAGCGTCGACGGATTTCACGCGACGTCGTATTTGAAGAAAACCAAGCGTGGAATTGGAGCGCAGCAGCCGACGATGCTCCAAATGGTAACATATTCACAATTGAATTTCCAGCTGATGATGATGCAGGGGAAGACGTCCAGGTGGTTGGCAAGACGCACAACCAAGGTGACCACAATGGCAGTGATCAACATGGTGCCAACACCGACGACGACGCGCATGGGTCGCAAGGTGATAGCGACAACGACGCGCAAGACACGGGTAGAGATCTCGGCAACGACATCGACAACGAGGCGCATAGTGATGATGACAATTAAGATGATGGTCACGATCATGACGACTACGCCAACGACGTGGATGCCAACGACCCGGCATCTACCACGCCCGAGACTCAACCGTCTTCCTCAAGTGCATCGACGCCGACACAATTTGTGTTGCCTCCTTCGCAAGCCACAACGGATTCTTCCGGGCCTCATCACTACAAGACCCTCAAGAAAGGCTACAAGTACGCAAAGCCAGTTACGCTCGAGTATCCCGATTTGTGTTTACTCGGAGTTGAGGAGCCAGCGAACTTCGTAGAGGGCGAGCAAAAGTTCAAGTTGGACGCATGCCATGGATGAGGAGATGAAGGCGACCGAGAGCAATGGCACGTGGACTTTGGTAACCCGGCCTCCGAACCAAAAGGCAAGACTCGTTGCAAAGGGCTACGTACAATGTCAAAGAGATGACTATGAGGAGGTGTTTGCACCGGTTGCTCAACTCGAGACTATGAGAGTGCTCCTAGTTTTGGCAGCACAAGAGGATTGGAAGGTTCATCATATGGATGTGAAATCCGCTTTCCTCAACGGCGATCTCACAGAAGAAGTGTACGTGAAACAACCCCTCGGCTACGAGAAGAAAGGCGAAGAAGGGAAAGTTTACAAGCTCAAAAGGCACTTTACGGGCTGAAGTAAGTGCCAAAAGTTTGGAACTCAAAGTTAGACCAAAGATTGGTCTCACTCGGGTTCAAAAGACCACTCGACGATCCGAAAGACAGTCTATCAAGCACCGACGAACTGGTGAAGATTGAAGACGCGACCAAAGAAGAATGTTGCCCTCAAGCTATGGATGAGCTAACGGCAGTGAAGTCGGTCCCGAAAATGCTGCAAGGAACGGCGAAAGCAATGTCGAGGATAATGCCTATGAGTAACAGCAGTCGTGTTTGGGATCCAGGTCGTAACAAAGACGTCGTGTTTAGGGGGGTGAATGTTAGAGCTAAACACGGACGTACTAGTCCGAGTAGGCATATGTGTATGTATCGGAGTAGTACTCCCAGGTAGGAACCGACTAGGTTAGCTCTTGGGCTGTTTAGTTCCTTTATATATACCATGTAACCCCACGATGTACAACCAGAAAATAACGAAAGCAAAGCAATATCAACAGGCACGAGACGTGCCTGCAGCGATACATCGTTCAGTTTTCTCGCCGAGTTACAAAGTTGCTGCGCTCCGTCGGAATACGATCGACTCGATAGCTACTCACGTACGTACGTAGAGGAGGATCCGGCTAGACGCTGCAAGGTGCTCGTGCTAATCAATCAAGTCCTGGTTGGCTAGCTTTGCACTAATCAATCAAGTCCTGGTTGGCTAGCTTTGCACTAATCAATCAAGTCCTGGTTGGCTAGCTTTGCACTTGTACGTGTATTAGCTCCTGGGAGCGATCAAAAGCCAACATCAGGAATGTACTGTAATACAGTACAGTTGATTTCTCAGACCGTGGACTATTATTTCCTCTATAGAAACAAGTCGCGTTCCTTTTCTGTGTTCAAGTAGCAGTGTTCTAGCTGGGAGTGGGGGCGTGTGTGTCTTGTTCGGCGTCGACTTGACAACCACCAGGAGCTTCATGCTCACTGCTGCCGAGCTTTTTTTTTGTTGGAAATGGAAGGTAGATCATATTCTACCTTATATATTCCAAAAGGCTAAAAGGCTAAGCCTAGAAGCCTTGGTCAAAGATCACATACAAGATGCTCATATTATGCACCGTGGTGCAAGGCCATGAGCAGCCCTGTCAGAGGCCGGGAGATATGGAAGAAGAGGCAGAAGCATAACGAAGCAAAACCTAAGCTAAGCTAAGCTAAGCTATGCCAACAGTGTCTGTGACCAGCATACAAGAGCATTTTTGTCTTCTGGGTTTCGTGTACGGTGACTCCAAAGAGATAAGAGCTCAGCTGCATACATCCTGGTGTTGGGCAGAGACCAGCGCTTATGATTGAAGATCCGGTCATTTCTGGCATGTCAAAGAGTGACCAGAGCAGCAGCAATCAGAACATGAAGCTTACGTGAAGTTGGCAAGCGCAAGTGAGCATGCTGTAAGAAAGCCAATAAATCCACAGAACTAAGAGCAACTTCAAGAAGGTCAAATCTCTCCCACAAGGCACAGGCAGAAGCACATCTCAAAGCTATATGACTAAAAGACTCGATAGCTGGGCAGATGTCGCAGGAAGCATGCGAGGCAATAGAAGTCCACTATTTTTTAGCCATATTGTCCCGAGTATTCAGACGATCCCAGTAGGCCAGCCATAGGAAAATTCTGTGCTTCAAAGGGATAATTGGATCCCAGACCCATTGTTGAAAGCTGCTGGTGACACCTCTGAAAGTTAGCAGGTGATAGAAGAAAGCAATAGACATTTGCTTGGCATAAATAGACGAGACCCGTTGATCCTGGTCCGAGGGGGAGGGCTGGATACTGAGCAAGATACCTCGGAGATCATTTAACTCCCGAGCAGCCGTTTGGGAAAGATTGGGGTGTAACTGGATATCCCAACCGTTGTTTGAGAACTGGGAAGCAACACTGCACCAAGCATACTTGGCAAAGGAAAACAAAACCGGGAACTCGTGGCATAGGCGTCCCACAGGCAGCCATTTGTCCTTCCAGAAGGAGATGAGATGCCCAGCCCCCAAAGCGCAATGGGAGGCAGCAGTTACTAAAGGGATGAACTGCTTAAAGTTCTTCCAGAGCGGCGTGTCCCTATGATGGCCACCAGAGAACAGTTGTTGCTTGCAATATTGCACTGCAAACCATTGAAAGCAAGGGATATCAGATTGTTGCAGGATCTTGGCCACAAACTTGCATACCATGGCACTGTTATGAGCAGAGAGATCTCTCACACCGAGCCCCCCAGACTCCTTTGGCAAAATGACATAATCCGATGCAACTAAGCATTGTCCACCCTTAACAGTAGCTTTGCCTTGCCAAAAAAACGCCCGTAACAAACTCTCGAGCTTAGCAATGGACTCCTTCGGCCATAGAAAACAAGTCATAAAGTAGCTAGGGATGCTAGCTAGGACTGAGTTTATCAAAGTTAACTGGCCTCCAGCAGACAGAAGAGCAGCTAACCATCCAGACAGCCTCTTATCGACCCTGTGTATAACTGGCAGAAGCATAGCATGTCTGATTTTATGCAAGGAGAGAGGAAGCCCTAGGTATGTGCAGGGGAACGAGGAGCGGACTCCATTATTTCACTACCACTCCATAACCAACTAAATATTGCGAGTAATGGCCTTTTCAAAAAATGGCCTCGGCAGAGCACGGCAAGAAGCTGCGGGTCCTCATCGTGCCCTTCTTCGCAACCAGCCACATCGGCCCTCACACCGACCTCGCCGTGCGCCATGCCGGGTACCGTCGAGCCTACGGTGGCGGTCACCCCAGCCAACGTGTCCGTCGTTCGGTCCGCGCTCGAGCGGCACGACCCGTCCGCAGCGAGTATCGCCGTCAGGATAGCCACCTACCCGTTCCCGGACATGACCGGTCAGCGGCCCGTGCAGGAGGCGCTCATCAGGGAGCTGTCCCCTTCTTCTGGAACGCCACCATCGCCGATGAAGTCGGCGTGCCGTGCATTACCATCAGTGTCGTTGGCCTCTTCTCAAGGCTTGCCATGCGCCACCTCCGAGGCGCCGTCGAGGGCGACTCGGACTGCCAGGAGGTGATCGTCCCTGGGTTTCCAGGGCCGGAGATACGGATCCCGAGGACTGAACTGCCGGAGTTCTTGAGGTGCCAAGCGAAACACGACCGATTTGGAGGCCCGATCATGGCCGGGCAAGCCAGGTGCTTCGGCCTCGCCGTCAACACGTTCTCAGTACTGCGAGTCTTACACGCAAGGCCACGTGAAGCGCGCCTACTTCGTCGGGCCAGTGTCGCTGCCGTTGCCACCGGCCGGAGCCAGCGGCGGGGGCGAGGCGTCGTGCATCAGTTGGCTGGGCTCGATGCCAAGATACTCGGTGGTGTACGTATGCTTCGGCACCTACGCTTCGATCTCGAATGATCAGCTCGTGGAGCTGGCTCTCGGATTGGAAGCCTCCGGCAAGCCGTTCTTGTGGGCGCTGAGGGCCGAGGGGTGGGCGCCGCCGGCGGGGTGGGAGGAGCGTGTCGGGAAGAGGGCATGCTTGTCAGGGGGTTGGCCCCACAGACCGCAATTCCTAGGCTATGAGTAGGGAATGGACTCGATTACTAGTAGCAACGCTCTCAGGTACACGATTTGGTGTCGATTACAGGGGAATTACAAGAATGGTGGCTAGGGTTCATAGCGAGGAGGAAAGGGAAAAGAGCCGAGCCGCCGTTGCCGTGATCCACTGGATGGCTCTGTCGTTGCTTCCCCTCCAGCTATTTGTAGCTCCTAGCAGTCTGATGGTGCCCGGCCAGGCCCAGCCCATGTGATATCCAAGAGCTAGCCCAAGTACATGTATAGCTAGGGAAGGTCCGTGACATCCCTCCCTCCTTGAAATGCGGCTTGACCCCAAGCCGCCGACGCCACCAAGAACCACCCGGATCCCATTTCGCTCGATGTTCCTGGCCTTGGTCGGAGTCGGGGTAGACTTCAACGAGGGAGAAGTAATTGTTGTGGCTGAATGAAACCCAGTCGAAGGTGTCGAGGGCGTAGCCATTGTCAGTACAGCCGTGGTCGAAACCGAGGTAGTACTCTTGGTCGGCATAGCCTTGCGCGATGACAGCAGCAACAATGATGATGCCCCTCCCTCCTTGAGGAACCGCTCGCCGAGTGAATTCTAGTAACCGCAATAATGCAAGCTCTCCAGGATCCCAAGACATGCCCAGTTGGTCGATGCTCACGTCAGACCCCAACTTCGAACTGCTGCTGGAACTAGGCAAGCCATGGAAAATCTTGCTGATGTGTTGTTGCACTTGCACCAAGGTCGCAACCCAGCTACAGAACATCACTATTTTCTGGCCAGGGAAGATTGCACAAAACATAGGATCAGCAACACCTGATGACAGCAGGTAGCCAGCCCAAGTATCGATCTGGAGAATTGGCAATCTTGTAGCTGAACTAGCAGTTGCAAACACCACTGAGTTGCTCTGAAACTCATAGGAACACATGACCTGCGTTATCTGTCGACTTCCGCTGACAGTATGGTCACTCCACTTAAATTTCCATTGACTCAAATGTTTTTGGTGCACTGACAAGCTCATAAGCTGAATCTTCCTTTGCAATTTGTCACCCATTGAAATACTACACACAGTAGCATGCTCCAGTATGTGATGCTCGGACAAGTTCCAATGCTCGTGGGTTTTGCACACATGGTTTCTAGTAGTACCCAACTTCCTGGACTGCTCATCGGTAACTAGAAATAGGTCCTCCCAATATTCCACTAAACCCATATCCGGGGCAGATGTAATTGCATGCCAACACAAATTGCTAACACTGGAACATAATTTATCAGGGAGCAACTTTCCATTGGGAATGTTTAGAGCAACTAGGGAAAACAGACAGAGGGTTGACTTTCACTCTCTTCGACCCAACCTCACAACAATTGCTTAGCTCAGTGGGAACCAAGGAAGTGAGCTGCCTTTGTTCAGTGATGTTAGCTAGAGAAGAACAAAGCACTGGCTCACATTGTATTAACTGAGAACCAAAACTGCTCACCGTGTTCCCAGCACTGTGTTTCTTCACACTCCAAAGCTGATGTACAACCAGAGGAACAAGACCAGAATGATGCATTTCAAGAGCAAGAATAATGGTGCATGTGCCGAGTTCCAAAGGCCACTGTTTATCGTCAGAAAAAAGCTTGGCATGCTTACTGGGACAGGAACCAACACTGCTCTCGCTGCCGTCTGCAATATCTCTCCAAAGTGATGGCCACGGCATCGGACGTATCCGTAGTCCTTGGTGTCTTGTGGGTGGCAAGTCCAGGTCATGGTCCATGGACAGCTGCATTCGTTTGATGGCTGAAACCTTGTTTTTCACAAGGGTGGAAGTGTCGAAGTCGGAGCTGGGCCACACCGGCGACCTGGTGAATGCCAACGCGGTGGGCACGTTAACATCGATGGCAACAACCTCGTGACCTGCGCCACGCACCTTGAGGGAAGCAAGCTCCAGAGTGGCGTTGTCGGGGACAGGTCCTAAACCATTGGCGACATGAACGGTGGTGACGAGGGCGGGCTGGAGGTCGACTGCGGGTATGGGGAAGATGACGGTGGCGACATCTCGGACCTTGTTGATGCTGCCGTGAGCGACAACTTGATTCAAGCAATCGGTCGAACAGGTCACAGGCGCCGCCATGATGCAGTCAGGGGCCGCCTTGTGGATGACCTCTAGGACCGAGATGGGGTCGACCGTGGGCTCGAGGTGGACGGTGGTGGCGGCGTCATGGACCTCGTCGATGCTGTCGATGGTGTCAACCTGGGTCGAGCACTCCATCGAACAGGTGACGGGCACCATCGCGATGCACGCCGGGCCTCCATCATGGGCGACCGTGGGAATCTCCTGGGACTTGGTGATGGAGCAGGAGACTTCGTGGACGGGCGCCGACGAGGCATGCGTCGTGGTTGAGGCTGCTGGATCGACAAGCGAGGTGCCCATGGGAGGGTCACTCACCCGTGCAACACCCAACGCGGCGCTCATCTCCTCTGCCTTAGCGCATAATCTCTCGAGATACCACAACAACTGCTCATTGGCAGACATGGCATCCCACTCCGGTGGTAAGTCAGCAGGCATGGCGTCGTCGCCGTGGAACGGATGAATCGGTGTGGAAGAAAATTGGGGAAAATTGGGTGGTGGGAAGGTGGTGGACTGGCTCTGATACCAGATGCTAGGCTATGAGTAGGGAATGGACTCGATTACTAGTAGCAACGCTCTCAGGTACATGATTTGGTGTCGATTACAGGGGAATTACAAGAATGGTGGCTAGGGTTCGTAGCGAGGAGGAAAGGGAAAAGAGCCGAGCCGCCGTTGTCGTGATCCACTGGATGGCTCTGTCGTTGCTTCCCCTCCAGCTATTTATAGCTCCTAGCAGTTTGATGGTGCCCGGCCAGGGCCAGCCCATGTGATATCCAAGAGCCAGCCCAAGTACATGTATAGTTAGGGAAGGTCCCTGACAGAAATCCTGGCCCATCCAGCCGTGGGGGCATTCCTGACGCACTGCGGGTCGAGCTCTCTGCTGGAGGCTGCGGCGGCCGGCGTGCCGATGCTGACGTGGCCGCTGGTGTTCGACCAGTTCATCGAGGAGAGGCTGGTCACGGACGTTCTCAAGATTGGCGAGAGGGTGTGGGACGGGCCACGGAGCATGAGGTACGAGGAGCAGCAGATGGTGCCGGCGGCCGCGGTGGCGCGGGCCATTGCGAGGTTCTTGGAGCCCGGGGGAACCGGGAAGGCGGCGAGGGGCCGGGCGCAGGAGCTCGCCGTGAAGGCTCACGCCGCTGTGGCGGAAGGCGGGTCGTCGTACAATGATCTGCACAGGCTTATCACCAATCTGATGGAAACACGGAAGATCTAGGTGAACCCATCGAGCAAGTGACCAAGTAGGAAGGAAGGGGAAGCAATGAGATTGGTTTCCTTGGACTTGTGTGTTCATGGCGTCTCCTGAATTTGTTTCATTCTGTCATTCCGATTGCCTGAAAGCTCTGAAAGTATTGCAGCGGTGCAACAACGTGTTTGATTTTGTAATTGAGGCGACAATTGCACAACATCTGCAGATTATGATAGGCGATGTTAACCTATGGATAAAGGGAGTTTTTTGTGGTCGCAGATGACAGAAATCAGGTGTTAAAAAGCTTGAGATTAACACCCAACAATGTGACAGAAATCTGCTCTTTGCTCATCATGGCCCTCTTCAGTATTCAGAACAAAATGGAACGGATGGTAGGCAACGACCGTGAGACGTGATCGAACCAAAGAAACGCACCCATTGGCAGTCTAGCGCCAGGTCACGCATCCTTCTCTCGTGGTCACAGTCCGGAGAGTTCACTGTTTGAAGAGGTCTGGGTAAAGCTCCTTTAAGCTCTGCCGGTGCATCTAAGGGTCAGTCCTGAATTTTGAAATGAAATTTGCTATCAGGTGCATGGCTCCAATGTCGATGGGAGCAAACATGTTCAATGGTACCTTGCCTTCTGACAACAATCCGCACACCAAAAGATTACCCAGCTGATTTAGGACGCCAGGAATTTCTGCTACTCTAACTCTAATTCATGATGCATCTTATTCCCAACAGATCACGTTTAGGCTGTTCCAACGACACATTTTATCATCATTGTTACCCTTCTCAATCACTTCTCGGCATCATCCACCGGCATGCTTTGGTTTGACTACTGGATGTTGGTATACATGAACAAGGTCAGGGTAAGTATTTATAAAACATTAGTAGAGCCATTGATACATGTCCAACCACTCGAGAGTTATTATAGGATTTAAAGTTTCACCAATTATCCTGTACTGAAGATATTGCACTTGATTTTTCTAAACACAGAGTAAATTACTCTTCTCTAGGTCATGGCCGAAACGGAAATGCCGATGCCGAAGATGCCGTGAGAGCTACCAGCTCCTTCTCCGACTTCGACACAGGTCTACTGAGGCCATAGCTGCCCTGCCCTTATTGGTTGTAGTGGTGCAGCAACATGTTTAATTTTGTGATCCAGACGGTATTTGCACAGCATGTGCAGATTCTAGGTAGGCGATGTTAACCAATGGATAAAGGAAATTCTGTGTGCTAGCAAGTGACAGAAATCATGTCTTCAAAAGTTTGAGATTAACACCGAACAATAGATATCTTGCCCGGCTCCAATGAGGAAGGGGCGAAGACGGCGGCGCACATTTGGCTCACTCCAGTGCTTATAGTCGTCGTTGGGTGTTCTATGGACCTAGATGTTTTTTTTTCTAGTGTTTTTTATACTACCTTGACAGATGATGAGTAGATCGAAAGTTTTTTCGCAAAAAAACACCGAACAATAGATATCTTTGTTCATCATGGCCCTTTTCATCATTCAGAACATAATTGAAGGGATTTTGTTTATGAAAAGCTGACACCGCTGCTTTCATTGCGATCAGAGGACCAGACCAGCTTGACGAAGGGAGGCATGATGCAGCAGGAGAATTGCACCGAATACGCCGAGCTGGCAGTGAACTGCCCATTGGCAGTTCAACGCCATGTCACAACATCCTTCTCTCACCGTCACAACCACACCAATTGGAGTCACACTAAAAATCAGTGAATTGGGCGATGGATTCGACAATAAGGTCAGCCTTCAAGTGTCGCATCCATTTGTCATTCTCCATAGCGGTTTTTGTGGTTACAGTTCGGAGAGTGCACTACTTGAAGAGATCTACGTAAGGTTCTTTGGAGCTCTATAGGTGCGGCCAGGGGTCCGTCCTGAATTTTGAAAGGAAATTTTCCATTAGGAGCATGGTTCTAAAGACGGTGGGAGCAAACTTGTTCGATGGCACCTTGCCTTCTCACAACAATCGACACACCAAAACATTACCAAGGCTCATTCAACACACCAGGAATTTCTGCTACTCTAACTCTAATTCATGATGCCTCTTATTCCCAAGAGATCACGCTTAGGTTGTTCCAACGACACATTTTATCAACATTGTTACCCTTCTCAATCACTTCTCGGCATCATCCACCGTCATGCTTTGGTTTGACTACCGGATGTTGGTATACATGAAGAAGGTCAGGGTAAGTATTTATAAAAGATGGGCAGAGCCATTGATACATGTCCAACCACTCGAGAGTTATTATAGGTTTTAAAGTTTCACCAATTATCCTGTACTGAAGATATTGCACTTGGTTTTTCTGAACACAGAGTAAATTACTACTTCACATGCTTGAATTCAAGAAACTAGGCCCGTGTCACACAATTGTAGAAAAATGTGCCACCTGCGTTGGTTGACGAGAAGCCGTTGGGCCTCTAGACCACTTTGTGTTGGATGATGATTATGATGATGACATGATTTGATGAGACTATTTGTATGTATATGCTATGATTACATTTGTGGTCTCACAGCCATTTGTATGTGTATGATGATGAGATTTGTATGTGCTAAAGATTCTTGTATAAAGCTTGTTCAAATACAAAACAAATATGCAGGAAAAAAACTAATAAAATTAGCAGTAGCGAGGGAAGTAAAGTTAGCAGCAGCGTGCCACTAGCAGTAGCGCGGCCTAATACAGCGCGCTAGAGCTATTAGCAGTAGCGCGCTGTTATATAGCTCGCTGCTGCTACGCTTGTATAGCAGTAGCGCGGGCCAACAAGCACTGCTGCTACGGGTTAGCTGTAGCGCCTTATCAATAGCGCGGGTCCCCGCGCTGCTGCTAGGCATTTCCCTAGTAGTGTGGAGCCGAGGGTAACCGAACGCGGCCTTTGTGTGCTAGCAAGTGACAAAAATCATGTCTTCAAAAGTTTGTGATTAACACCGAACAATAGATATCTTGCCCGGCTCCAATGAGGAAGGGGTGTAGACGGCGGCGCGCCTTTGGCTCGCTTCAGTGCTTGTGGTCGTCGTTAGGTATTCTATGGACCTAGATGTATTTTTATTTCTTGTGTTTTTTATACTACCTTGACATATGATGAGTAGATCGAAAGTTTTTTTGCAAAACAAAAAACACCGAACAATAGATATCTTTGTTCATCATGGCCCTTTTTAGCATTCAGAACATAATTGAAGGGATTTTTTATGAAAGGCTGGCACCGCTGCTTTCATTGCGATCAGAGGACCAGACCAGCTTGACGAAGGGAGGCATGATGCAGTCGGAGAATCGCACCGAATACGCCAAGCTAGCAGTGAAGTGCCCATTGGCAGTTCAATGCCTGGTCAGAGCATCCTTCTCTCGCGGTCGCAACCGCACCAATTGGAGTCACATTAGAAATCAGTGAGTTGGGCGATGGATTCGACAATAAGGTCAGCCTTCAACTTCAAGTGTCGCATTCATTTGTCATTCTCCATAGCGATTTTTGTGGTTACAGTCCAAAGAGTGCATTGCTTGAAGAGTTCTAGGTAAAGCTCTTTGGAGCTCTACAGGTGCATCCAGGCGTCCGTCCTCAATTTTGAAAGGAATATTTCCATTAGGAGCATGGCTCTAATGTCGGTGGGAGCATACTTGTTCGATGGCACCTTGCCTTCTCACAACGATTGACACACCAAAACATTACCGATGCTCATTCAACACACCAGGAATTTCTGCTACTCTAACTCTAATTCATGATGCCTCTTATTCCCAAGAGATCACGCTTAGGTTGTTCCAACGACACATTTTATCATCATTGTTACCCTTCTCAATCACTTCTCGGCATGGCATGCTTTGGTTTGACTACTGGATGTTGGTATACATGAAGAAGGTCAGGGTAAGTATTTATAAAAGATTAGACGAGCCATTGATACATGTCCAGCCACTCGAGAGTTATTATAGGCTTTAAAGCTTCACCAATTATCCTGTAAGATATTGCACTTGGTTTTTCTGAATACAGAGTAAATTACTGCTTCACATGCTTGAATTTATTCAAGAAACTAGGCCCGTGTCACACAATCGCAGAAAAATGTGCCACCTACGTTGATTGACGAGAAGCCGTAGGGCGTCTAGACCATTGTTTTGCAAACTACTGCTCCTTGCTCCAATAGCTTCCCACCATGCATTCCTCTCGCTTTGGTTTAAACAACTAATTTTTTTTAACACAAACTTTATTGATCTAAACAATGGGAATACAATCGTTTTTGTAAAGAGTATCCCATGAACAATGAAGGAAAAAAAGTCAGATACATCTTCTCCTACTCTTGCTAGCTTGCTTCGCACATAGATGTGTCGCCTCATTAGCTTCCCTCCCAACATGACCGGTAGAAAAAGTTGGCAAAATTCCCGCTTAGCTCCTCGATCTCGTAAAGGATATGTGAAATTTTCAAACCCTCATACATTGCCAGGTTTCATAGTCGAACCACTCTCCAATAATATGGCTCAAGCCCATCTCACAAACCAGCCAAACACCATCACACACAACCATTGCTTCACCAAAGAACCGGCACCAAATACGCATGTGCTTCCTTAGCCTATGTCCTCCACATAGCGCACATCAAAACTGAACTTTTAGACATCGGCCTTCAACGCCTTACATCGTGCTATAGCCTGATCTGGGTGTACGCACTTCTCACATCTTGAAGTATTTAACAAAAGCCTACCAGAATTCGACCTACCCCGACGAAAACTACCACTTTAGGAACCCTAGGAAAAAAATATCACTTTAGGACTATTTTTCGCCAAAAAAAACTACCAGGTCTGTTTAGTAACTGAATGAGCTCAAATTAATGATGATTATGACATATATGGCCCACCCGTTGGGGCTGACGTGGCACAAAGTCAACCTGCACTGCTATGACATGTGGGACCCACATGCCATTCTTAGTAGAAAAGACACACCCTTACGCATCAACACACACGCACAGGAACCACCGTCGCGGGACCCCGTCACTGGGCGCTGCCTCCAGCTGCCCGCTGACGAGCTCTTCTCCAGGTCATTGCCGAAACAGAAATGCCGATGCCGAAGATGCCGTGAGGGCTACCAGCTCCTTCTCCGACTTCGACCTAGGTCTATTGAGGCCATAGCTGCCCTGCCCATGCTGGCGACATGCAGGATAAGGGAGGATGGCTGCATAGTGTGCCTCGAGGACTTCAAGCATGGCGACAACGAGAAGCTCAGAGCCATGCCCTGCTCTCACTGCATCCACAAGTGTTGCATCTTCTGGTGGCTCCGCGTCAGCTGGGTCTCCTGATGTCGCTTCCTGGTGTCGTTCGCCGATGAGCGGTGCCTCCTGGACGCATGGGTGGACCTAGTGGGGGTGCCATGGGGTTGATGCTATGTTAGAATTTTACTATGTATCTAACACTAAATATCTATGAAGTTCATGCTATGTTAGGATTATTTGTTGATATTATGATGATGTTTGGTGTAAACTTTGAGTTGTGGCACCCCCGAGGCTGAGATTCTTGACGGTCCCCAACGCCCTAGATGAACAGCACGAGGTATCCATTCCTAGATGCACACAAGCCGCTTGTTGAAATGCAAGAGAGAGAGAGAGAGAGAGAGGGGGGGGGGGGAGGAGGAGGAGGAGGAAGAGTAGGGTTGACGTGTGGGCCCTATTTGAAATAACGGTCAAAGTTAACAGTTAACCTGACGCATAGGCCAACCCTGTCATAAACGGGTTTAAATTGGCCGAATCGGCTAATTGCCAGAATTGGTAGTTCGTTTTTGCCAAAAGTTAGTCATAAAGTGGTAGTTTTTTTGCTAGGTTTCCTAAAGTGGTAGTTTCTCATCAGGGTTGATAGTTTTTTTCGTAAATACTCCACTTCCTTCTATGGCAAAGTCCATTACGGTTCCGCGCAGAGATCTCTGTGGAGAACGACTCGCATTAACAATAGCAGAATAGTCGAAGACTTCACCATTTGTTCATCGTGGCCTTTTTCGAAATTCGGGCCTAGATTTGAAGAAAACGTTTTTGAACGAGCACATGCAACATAGCCATCCAGACTGAGTTGTGTTCTGACTTTTATTTACGCGCTTGCCAATCTTGAGATGCGTGAATTTATTTATTTTTAAATGTCAGCCCATTTTCAGCTTCGCTTGAGGCCCTCGTCAGCCACGGATATAGGATGTAGTTTCTGGGAGCATCTATTTCTATTTCTCGATAGTTCTTGGTCAACAATCTTGAACCCTGAGTTTCCATCTAACAGAGCTGCATATGATCTTCTGGGCAAATATGCTTGATAATTTGAAACTCGATGGACCGAGAACAACTTGCTGAAGAAGCTGCATCAGAAAGAGAATGTATCACGTGTTGCGTATGTAATGCGAATCCTATCAATTAGTCTGTGATTAGTACATAAAGCATAGCTTTCTGTTAAAAATATGCCTAAGGCCTTGTACAATGGGAGGTGCTTAGAGAAATAAACCAGGCTTTTTTTAAGCACTGGTGCTTATTTATACAGGATAGACGCTTAACTAAGCGTCTCTTTTGTAGAAATAGGCACCGGTGCTTCAGAAAAATCCGGTTTATTTTTCTAAGCATCTCTCTAAACACATCCCATTGTACAAGGCCTAATGAGCAAGTGCAAGTTTACATGCGTTAAGTCCTAGCCAAACCTGGCCAAACGGCCCGGCCCGGCCTAATCGGGCCTGGCACGGCACGGCCCACGGAAGCACGTTTAGTAAGCGGGCCGTGCCATGCCGGCCCACGTGCTGCGCCTCTAGGCTCAGGCACGGCCTATTTAGTAAACGGGCCGGCATGTTGGCCCGTTTAGCACGTTGGGTTGCACATTTTCAGCCCGTTGGGCTGATTTTTAGGTCTATTAGGATGTATTTTACGCGTATATATCATAGTTTTAAATAGCCGGCTATAGCTCCGCTATAGCCTTTTCAGCAGGGTGCCGCTAAATGGCCGCCTTCATAAATAGCCCGCTATAGCTGATTTGGAGGCCCGACGCTATTTTTCATAGCCCGCTATTTAAAACATTGGTATGCATATGAAAAATATCTAAAAAATAAAAATAAATAAACAGTCCGTGCTGTGCCGGCCCGCCTGTCCAGCCTCCAAGCCCAGGCATGGCCCAAGGCGTGTCACGTGTCGTGCCGGCCCACGTGTTGCGCCTCTAGGCTCAGGCACGACCTATTTAGTAAACAGGCAGGCACGTTGGCCCGTTTAGCACGTTGGGTTGCACATTTTCAGCCCGTTGGGCTGATTTTTAGGTCTATTAGGATGTATTTTACGAATATATATGAAAAAAAATCTAAAAAAATAAAAATAAATAAACGGTCCATGCCGTGTCGGCCCGCCTGTCCAGCTTCCAAGCCCAGGCATGGCCCAAGGCGTGCCACGTGCCGTGCCTGGCCTATGGCAAGCCATGCTGGCGTGCTCACGGGCTGGCCTGATTGGCCCGGCCAGCTATAGTCCTAGCTATGACGGAGGGAGTACCAAGTATACAAAAGATACCGACCACCACTATTTTTTCAGTCCTGGCTATAGCTTCGATTCGCTCGTCTTCTTCAGTATCCACTTAGGCGCCAAGAGGTGGGGGAGTTCTGTCCGTGTGTGTGTTTTTTCTGGCCAAGATCATAGTTTTAGTTCTACAATGTTAGATTTCTATGTGTTGAACAACGACGTTTAGATGGCGGTGGTTAAAGCTCCCGTAGCCTAATAGACTCACCTCGCCAAAGACAAACAAACTCAGGAAAATCTTCGTTTTAAAAGTTCTCATTGTCTCTGGCCTACCCAAGGGAAAATAAGCACACCAAATTTATTGTTTGATCAAAGATCTTATAGGCTCTTACCTACCTGAGAAGTGAGAACCAAGCTCATAATTAAGCAATCCTTAGCTATTTGACTTCTTGTCACTACATCCACCACGTGTCCAAATCATTTATAAGTAGCGAGCCTTCACTAAGCCGAAGATAAATAGCCCTCTTCCCTGTAGTGAAATTAGCATTCCTAGTTTGGGGCGAATAGCTCCCATGCGACGTCGTTGGTGTGAATTGTCTCTCATGCGACGTCGTTGGTTGTAATAGCTCTCATGCACATCTGCGTTGGAAAAAATAGCTCCCATGCGACACTGCTGCCTAATCCAAAGACACATGTTTAAAACTCGAATCAGGTGAGCGGGACCCACAGCATGGGACCCACTAACTTATCCAACTCAGCATTGGTCAGGTGAGCGGGACCCACAGCATGGGACCCACTAACTTATCCAGGTCAGCATTGGTACAAGAGGGCACCGAGCCGTGCCCCGAGCCGTGCAGCACCCGAGCCCATCCTCCCCCCCCTCCCCGACCGTTGTTGTTCTTCTTCTCCGGCGACGACGCGCAGCAACGCCGTTCCGGGACACGACCTAGCAATGTCGAGCTCCGCTTCAGCCTCCCGCCGCTCATGGCCGCGCTATGGCGCAGTGCCAACGACAAGGTGCCCTGCATGCCCATGTATCGCACCCCTGAAGCGGCTAGTCACAACGACCGACAAGAATGACAACCTTGGGCGGGAATTCGTGAAATGCGAGAGCAAACCAGAGCAGGGAAAGGTGAGATTTTACTTCTCAATATGCCAATTTTGGTTTTTGTCTCCCAATTTCATATTTGCCCATTTTTCATCGGATTTGGGATTTAGGGTTCATCTTTCCGATTTCAGAAATTGAAGCAATGCACCCATTTTGAGTGGCTAGATGAGTACATAGAGCGGATTCAGCAAGAGGGTGCATCAGGGGAGCTCGATTTACCGTTGGAGGCGGAGAAGTTGGGCAAGTTTGGATCGGGCGCGTCTGGATCTGGGGCCCCTGGATCTGGCAATTCCATTGGGGGCGCCCATTCCATTGGTGCTACTGTGGGGGATGCAGGAGTGATGGCAGAGCTGAAGAAGCTGAACAAGCAGATGAAGAAACTCATCGAATTGCAGAAGCAGGGCAATTTGATGGGGCTGATGGCCGGACTTTTTTATGTTTGTGTAATTGCTCTCGCATTTGTTTATGTGATGATAATTAGTCGTAAGTGAATAGATTGGGCATCATTTGTAATCGTAATGATATGGATATTTGAATAAAAGTGTTGCGCTGTACGAATTCGGCATGTCTTCTCCACTCTGTTTTGGCCCCGGCCCCGTTTTTTCAGTTCTTCAGTTCGTCATCAGTTTCAGTTTCAGTGGTAGAGGGAGAAAAGAAAAAAAAGGTTCGTCCACAGTTGCCCGAAAAGGCCAGGCCCATATAGAAGTTAGGCAAGGCCGAATAGAACATATCCAGGCCCATTGATAAAAGAAGTGTAGCTAGTGCAAAAAAAAGTGCACACGGTCATTGACATCGATATATCTTTTCGGCTTTAGGTTATTTCACAAATTTTAAGTTTCCTGCAGTCACCTTTTTTGAGATAACTCATCTGATAATTATTTGAGCTATTTTTATGCATAAGCTATCGTGTCCGATGGTAGGGTCCCGTGTTGTTTCGGCTAAAACAAAAGGTTGGTTCTAGTTAGCAGTCTAACTTGCAGTCTTTGTGAACCAAAAAAGTTGCAATTGTTTGGTTCTAGTTTATTTCAACCAAGCATCATTTTTAAACTTTTTAGATTTGTGCTATGGTGTTTTCAAAGTTTTTACTCGTGTGTTTCAACCGAAAAAGGTTGTGCCCCTCTCAAAAAAAGAAGACATCTAGTGTGCCCCTAGTAGCATCTCCTTACAACATAGAGGGGCATCCCCTTACAGCATATAGTGCATAAAACATAAAAAGAAGATAATTAACTAGACACGTGCTAACAACAACTTATATGATTGGATCATGTTTTAGTGCATTTTTTAGTTCACATGGCCGCATAAATAAAATGCAATGGAGAAACTTTAGGCCCGAAAAAAATTAATAGATAGCACGATAGAGGGGCATCGGGTACCCTAGTAGCATAGATAGATAGAACATATAGAGGGGCATCCCCTTACAACATATAGTTCATAAAACATGAAAGGAAAATAATTAAAACTAGATAGATAGAAGACACGAGCACACACGCCCGAACCAACACAAACACAAGCTAGTTAGATAGAAAGACTCGCACTCGAACAACTCCTTGGCCCCTCCTCCTTAGCCGGCGCCCCTCACTCGTCGTTCTCCGGCATCTGGTAGGGGAGGGTGTGCATGCCGTTGGGGTGAGGGAAGATGTGGTGGAAGTTGGTGAAGATGTTGTAGGTCGTGAACGCGATAAACTCGCATCCACACCAGAACACCTCGCCGAGGAGGTGGTGAGCGTCGTAGGGGTTGGTGAAGGTGACGTAGAGGCCGATGACGAAGCCGTTGGCGTTGCCATCGTACTGCTCATGGAGGTGGAACATGGGCGGAGTGCCCGGAGGGAGGTGGCGGTAGCCGGCTTGGAGGAAGAAGCGAGCCAGCTCTCTAGGGCCCCTCCACCTTGAGATGGCCCACACCCTCAGGCTATTCTCGACGATGACTCCGGCCGGGTACTCCCTCTCCGGCACGGTGCGAGGGCGACGGTAGGTAGGGCCATTGAACTGCATGGTGGCTCGAGTGGTGGATTTGGCTCGAAAAGAAGAAGCGGAGGAGGCTTGAGAGATGAGTGTGAGAGGGACGAGGAAATGGTGCCCTTTTATAGCCGCGTTGCAGCCGTGGTCAATGTGTACACGGTGCCTTCTCGATCGTTTTCTCTTCTCCGTTCGTACTGGCATAAGTAATTGCGGGCATTAATTCAAAAAGGCAGGCAGAGCATCCAAAGAGGCACGGGCGGCACAGGCGAGATGCATCGTTTCGTGCACTTGCATCGGCAGTGACAGCGTGTGGGAAACAGGCCCGTTCATCCACGCGTGACACTAAAAAAGGAGCTGCACCACCGACGCGTCCGTCCCGTGTCTCAGGTTCAAACATGCATTTGTTAAAATAGCTTAGATGCGACGTACCTATACGCTGCGCCCCTGCCGCTGCTTTACTGCGTCGATGCGTGCATGCAAGCCCGCATGCAAATGGCTAGGCTGTGTCACAGCGTTCACGGGCACCGTTCACGAGCACAGAATAGCTAGGCTGCGACGTTGCGTGGCATGCATGGGACAGGGATGGCCCACATGTCATTGACCCTCTCGCATGCAGCCCATCCCCCCTCTCGATGGCCGTGCGCACGCACACCAGGCTCTGCCGGGCCCGATCCGCTCGGCCCAACGGTCACTGAGATGCTCCCCCGCTCAACGTTATCTGTTCGAACAGAGAGAAAAAACGGTGGCCAATCAGATTGGAGAATCAGGGCTCCACGGATCGCCCCCGCGGAATCCTTCTAGAAGGCCTATCCGACGGCCGCAGTTTGGCGTTAGGGTTAGATCGACGGTGGACGTTTGGCGCTAGGGTTACATGGGTTTTGGAGCCAGTCAACGGGGTTTTGAAAGGTTTGACCGAACATTCAAATTTGTATAACTAATTCAAAAAAATCTAAAAAATGAAAAACCTGCGCATATAGTCTTGTTATGTTACATAGTTATGATATAAAATGATAAACTTGATCTAATGATCTTTGCATGAAAAAACCTTCACAAATTGGACTATCTCGACTGAGGTTGCATAGAGTTCAAAGGAGTGGGAAGAGGGTTTGAGGTTTTGAAAATGCAAAAAATCAAAAACCTCACCTTAGCTTCATTTTGGAGTGACTAAGGAGGATCTGAAGTTATTTTTGCATTTTAAATTTTTAAACTTGTTTTATTGCTGACTTTGTATTAAAGGGTGTTTTTTCAAAAATAAATTAATAATATGAATACTTATTCAAAAAAAGGTGAGACTTCGTATTGATCCTATATAGGTATAATATAAGCTAAGAAAATCTTTTTTTGTGATTTTGAGAAGGTCGAAAAAAACTTGCTTAGAAATGGGGTCGTTTACCCTTACTTTGGAGCCTGTTTGGACAACATTTTCAGTGACTATGAGTTGGACTTCACAAAAAGGGTTGGATTTATGAACTAAAGTGCATAGTAGTACATAAAACAATGCAACATCACAGAACAAACAAATGAACTCCAAAAATATTGGAGATAGGTTCAAATTTGAATGTCGGTTCAAATTTGAATTTTATTTCAAGTCAAATCAACATCATAGCACATAAGTTTTCACATGAAAGAACATAAGTTTTCACATCAAATGACAACAAACATAAGTTTTCACATCAAATTTGAATGATTTCGACTCTATTTCTTTTGCTTCTTTGTACCACTCGATTTCTTCTCCTTTTTTCCAACGTTTGGTTCCACGGCGCATAGTTTGTTGACGCTGATGCTCTTGCTTTTTGGCCCCTTAGTTTTCTTGCCAACTCCACTAGGCCCCCTCAACTTTTGCCCCTCACCATGTCCCACTTCTTCAGTTTGCACTTCTGCAGCTTGAGTAGATGGCACACATTGTTCAACTACTTCAGTTTGCAACTCAACACTTGGCAGCACAACCTCCAAACATGGCAACGCAGCTGTCAAAGCAGATTCGCATGGCAGCACAACAGTTGCTTCATCTGCAACAATTTCAGATTGCCCTAGCGCCTGCAAAACAGATTCAGTATGCATCACATCGTCCAAAACAGAAGCACTTAGCTCATGTTCAGCAGTAACAGTTTCAGTTTGCTCCATATCTTTGTCACCAAACATTATCTGCTTAGTGCTCTTCCTTCTAAAGCCGTTGAGTCTTGCTTTTTTCACTGGCCAGCACTGTTCAACAACAAGATGTGGGGCTTTTTCTGCACGCTTCCTCCTAAAAAGTAAAGCATTTCACTTGGTTAGATACTAGAACAAGTAGCAAAATCAAAAACTTGCAAAAACAGTAACATAAACATACTTTGGCCTCTGAGGAGTGTAGATGCATTTGGATGAACCAACTCTGTGCCCAAGTACCTCACACAACTTGCACCTATTTTTGTTACCTTTTTTAGCCCTTTTGGGTTTATCATTCTTTTCCTTTTCCTTTTTCCCCTTCTTACTACAACCACCTTTCTCAAACCAAGCTTTGAATCTGCTCTGTTTTGGCCTCCCAGCCTTTCTTCTAGTGACAGGGGGACACAAGGTAAATTCTATTTCCACCTCAGGCCACTGAGATTGGTCAGTCAGTGCAGGAATTGGACTTGCATATGCAGCTTTGAATTTTTGTACTGAATAATACTCATGCAAATATGGGTGCATATTTAACCTGGGTTTAGATGCCAAAAAAAGTATGGAATGCTCACATGGTTTTCCAGTGTGTTGCCACTCTTGGCAAGTGCACTCATGCAACTCAATATTTACCACATGCCTCTTGCCACTCTTTGTATCTCTAACTTCAGCACCCCACAAGGAAGATTTCTCAACAGATAGATGTGAAAGATTTCTACTCCTGTTGACCACCTGTTGTACCACTGCTGGAAGCTTGTCCCCTTCCAAAATATTAGTAATTTTTCCTCTCAACTCCCACAAACGCATGATCATGATCCTTATTTGGTCCACCATGTCATGCACAGGCAAGTCTTTCAAATCCTTCACTTTGTTGTTAAAACTTTCTGCCAAGTTGTTATTGATATGATCACATTTTATGGCAGTATTAAAACCTGATCTATACCACAACAGAGAATGGTGTGTGTTCAACCATGAAGCAAATTCATTATCACTACATGATGCCAATATCTTACCAAGGTGATAGAAATGTGTCTGTCTGGTGTAGGATCTTGCTGCTGGCCACATGCGCCCAAATCCATCTCCTCTGAATTTTTTTATCAGATTCATCCACATATGTCCAAAGCACTCCCTCTGCTCAGCATGGGGGAAAACATTTTTTACTGCATTTTCCAACCCTTTACATGCATCTGTGTGGATGGCCAAAGGAGAAACTGGCCCTATGCATCTTTTCAGTTGCATCATGAACCATATCCATGATGCCTCTGTCTCTGATTGAAACATTCCTATTGCAATTGGGAACATCCAGTTGTGTCCATCTAGAGCATTGCATGTAGCCAACTGACCATTCCACTTTCCAGTCAAAAAAGATGAGTCTATGCTCAAATATGGACGACAACCTGCTTTGAATCCATCTATGCAAGGCTTCAAACACATAAAAAACTTGTTGAAAAAACCTTGCCATCCTCTGTTACCTCTGTATCTATCTCCACCACACTTCCAGGTGACCTCTTCTCCACCTCTTCTTTAAAACTATACAACATCCTAAATGTATTTGCCCAGTCACCATACAATGATTTTATGGCCCTTTGTTTTGCTTTCCACACTGTGGTATATTGCA
This sequence comes from Aegilops tauschii subsp. strangulata, assembly GCF_002575655.3. Classification (NCBI taxonomy): domain Eukaryota; kingdom Viridiplantae; phylum Streptophyta; class Magnoliopsida; order Poales; family Poaceae; genus Aegilops; species Aegilops tauschii. The sequence goes on along the minus strand of NC_053035.3, from coordinate 426,197,594 downwards.
GCTGGATGGGGTACAGCTTCTCCAAGTCAACTTTAAGCCTCTTTGCAGTAGTGTTTGGAGTCTTGGCTAAAATAGGAGTAATCTTCTCTGTAACCCAAAGCTGTGATGTCATCTTTGAAACTCTCTGTGAAGTGGTCATACATGTATGCTGGTGTGGTATTTGATTTACCCTTACTGTACTTCCATCAGGTTGTAGTCTGGCAGACAAGTACCATTTGCAAGGATTGCCACACCATCATAACCTTTGCACCGAGCATAAAATTTCTTTCGATCAGTCCACATAGTCTTGGCATCAAATTCTTTTTTCAGTGCATAGGTCCTGAAAGACATCCTAAACTCCTTCATGCTTGGCCACAACTTTCCCACCTCAATAACTGGGTTCTCTTTGGCATACAAACAAACCAGCTCATTATCATCTGCATCATCCACATCATCTGCAGCCTCTCTCATCAGCTCTTCTTCATCCTCATTTGCATTTCTAGGGCATGTGTTACCATCAGCAGGCAAATAACTGTCATCCTTCTCCTTATCTTTGTCATCAACTTGAATGCCAAACATTTCGGCCATATCAATGTCAGATATTGGTGTAATGACCAAATCTGTTTTTTCATTCAACTCTACCACATTCCAGTCAACAACAATCTTCCTAGCACCATGGGTTCCCTCCTCTCCATCTGCATCAATCCCTGTATCTTCAGCTACTACAGTCGGTTCAGTCAACAATGCCAACATCTTCTTTTGTGAAACCCACTCATTATCTTTCACCTGTGCAGCCATCTTTGATGGCACATAACCAACTCTGGAATGAGATCAATTAGCTCAGCATAAAATGTTACTTGTTTGCTTGCCCACCCTTCTTGCTGATCAATTTCAGCAACCATGGATTCTCCATCTTCAATTCTCACATATTCACCATTATAGTTATCGAAACGTTGCAGAGATACCTCTTGTTCTGGACCCCAAACAATACTCTCCCCAATTGTCTCCACCAAATTGCCCACGGCCTTCTCCTTCATGCTCTCCAATTCCTGGGGATCAACATTTGCAAATTCGACATCCAACCTCACGGTGGTATCTCTATCAATGTCTTGGACACTGCCATCACTGAGCTTGGCTTTACAGGGAAAAAATTCCACTATAATTGCGAATGCGGTGGCAGAACCTGAACCTCCCCTGTTTTGTCAATGGCAGGCAGCGACAGCAGTGTAAGCGACAGTCACTACCAAATCGAGTTCGATAACAGCTAAAATAGAAAAGAGGGCGGCATTACCGATTTGAAGCACTGTCTCCTCGCTCCATCTCATTCAGCCCCCGCGCTCCTATCCAATCGAGATACTAAAACGCCAAGAAATAGGGGCAGCATGAGGCCACATATTTATCCAAAATTCTGGGGAATGGGACTAGAGTTTGGAAAATACTCACTCGCAATAGCCGCTGCCGAGAAAGGCGCTCCACCACCGGGCGGGCCGCGGAGAAGAAACATCCCCCGGATCCAATCGAGATTCTAAATCGCCAAGAAACAGAGGGGCGGCATGAGGCCACAGATCCCCCAAAATTCTGGGAAGTGGGACTAGGGTTTCGGGCTCACTCGCAATAGCTCTGCCGCTACCGAGAAATGCGCTCCACCACCGCGGAGAAGAAACCACTGCCGGAGAAGATGCTTACGGCGGCGCCGCTCGCCCAGTCCAGCACGGGCGAGTCGAGCACGGTCACACAGTCACCGGTCGAGTCGTGGACGGTTGACTCTTGACTACGTGGCCCTAGGTGGACCCCACCAGTCAGAGCACATAACCCCCGGTGTCCTAACCAAACCTCAGCCTAACTAACAGCCAACTAGCCGCGTAAACGGGTTGTCTTGCTTGAGCTATTTCTGCGCTGGGAGACGTCGCATGAGAGCCATTACAACCAACGACGTCGCATGAGAGACAATTCAACTCAAAGATGTCGCATGGGAGCTATTTGCCCCCTAGTTTGTCGATTATTTTTATGGTATCTGCACACTAGGGATTTGGAATTGAAGGTGTAGGCATAGGAGGCACTAGGAACCAGGGATCACTGATGGATAACCAGAACTGTAACATGCACTATCCAGTTCACACATCAATATGTACCCTCCAACCTCAGTCGTCATGTACACCACCCTCTGTGAAATGAGTAACAAAATCTTGTTCATGGTAGAGGCCGCGAGGATCAGCGGGGAGAGCTAGGTGCTCACGGTGGAGGAGGAGGCTCTGTCGCGGGAGTTGGAAGCGGTGTCCTGGATAAAGCAACGGCCGACGATGCGCGAGGTGGAGAACATGGTGTACAGCTTCATGGCTACCAACTCCCCGGTGATCAAGTCGTCAGGTTCCTCAGTGAGCTCGTGTCCAATGTGACAGGAAGGAAGGGGAAACCGTAGCCTCGTTCAGTTCTGAACTTCTTCTTGTCACGCATGCTAAATTGCTAATCAAAGATTGCATCTGTCGGCAATTGGCTCAAACCAGGCGTAGCAAATTTCAAATTAACGCGCAAGAGCGAAGAGTAGGTATTTCCGACATTTTTTTTACGGTGGTATTTCCGACAGTTGATTCTCACTATTCAGGAATGTACTGCAATACAGTACATTTGATTTCTGAGACTGTGGACTATTTCCTCTACAGAAACAAGTCGCCTTCCTTTTATTTGTTCAAGTAGCAGTGTTCTAGCTGGGAGTGGGGGCGTGTGTGTCTTGTCCGGCGTCGACTTGACAACCACCAGGAGCTTCAGTTCACTGCTGCCGAGCTGACTCCATTATTTCACTCCCACTCCACAGCCAGAGAAGGCTAACAACCAACTGAATATTGCAAGGAATGGCCTCGGCGGAGCACGGCAAGAAGTTGCGGATCCCGATCGTCCCATTCTTCGCCACCTGCAGCCACATCGCCCCCACACGGCCACACCGGCCTCATCGTCAACGCGTTCTTGGACCACGTGGCCACGAGCGCCGGTAGTGCGAGTCTTACCCGCAAGGCCTCGTGAAGCGCGCCTACTTCGTCGGGCTAGTGCCGCTGCCGTTACCACCGGCCAGAGCAAGCGGCCGCGGCGAGGCGTAGAGCATCAGTTTTTTTAGGCGTAGAGCATCTGGCTGGGCTCGATGCCGAGATGCCCGGTGGGGTAGGTATACTTCTGCACCTACACTTCGATCTCGAATGATCAGCTCGAGGAGCTGGCTCTCAAGTCTCAGATTAGAAGCCTCCGGCAAACCGCTCGCTTGAGAGCCGACGACTGGGCGCCACCGGCGGGGTGGGAGGAGTGTCGGAAAGAGGGGATGCTCGTCAGAGGGTGGGCCCCACAGACCACGATCCTGGCCCATCCAGCCGTTGGGGAGTTCCTGACGCACTGCGGGTCGAGCTCGCTGCTGGAGGCGGCGGCGGCCGGCCGATGCTGACGTGGCCGCTGGTGTTCGTCCAGTTCATCGAGGAGAGGCTGGTCACGGACGTTCTCAAGATTGGCGAGAGGGTGTGGGACGGGCCACGGAGCACAAGGTACGAGGAGCAGCAGACGGTGCCGGCCGCGGCAGTGGCGCGGGCCGTGGCGAGGTTCTTGGAACCCGGGGGAACAGGGGAGGCGGCGAGGGGCCGGGCGCAGGAGCTCGCCCTGAAGGCTCACGCCGCTGTGGCGGAAGGCGGGTCGTCGTATAATGATCTGCACAGGCTTATCAGCGATCTGATGAAAACACGGAAGATCTAGCTGAACCCATCAAGCAGGTGACCAAGTCGGCCAGGTTCCTCAGGGAGCTCGTGTCCAACGTGAGAGGTGTGTGTTCATGGCGTCTCCTGAATTTGTTTCATTCTGTCATCCCGATTGCCTGAAAGCTCTGAAAGTGTTGCAGTGGTGCAACAAGGTGTTTGGTTTTGTAATTTAGGCGACATTTGCACAACATCTGCAGATTATGACAAGAGATGTTAACCAATGGATAAAGGGACTTTTGTGTTAGAATAAGTCGAGGCATACTGTCGATCATGCAAGGACCAAGCAATCACACGAGGCACGACACCGAGATTTGTTAACGAGGTTCACCGATATGGCTACATCCCCGGGGCCTGACTATGGGCGCTCCTCCCCATGACACCGCTACAATACCGCACCCGGTCGCCCTGGACACCGGCACATGCCGCCGGCCTCCCCTGCGTTCCGGTGCTATTATGTTGGCATAGGTTACATCGTGTGTCTACCCCCGCTATATATGAAAGGCCTAGGATACAAGTGTCCTACTATGACACAACTTCATATCCTATCTAAACACAATACAACTACAAGTCCAACTGTAACCTACCTTGTACACTATATTCGACACAACTCTAACATTTTGTGTGGTAGCAAATGACAGAAATTAGGTATTCAAAAGCTTGAGATTAACACCCAACAAATGACAGAAATGTGCTCTTTGCTCATCATGGACCCCTTCAGCATTCAGAACAAAATGGAACGGATTTTTTTCTTTTTGGACGAAAGGGAGGCAACAACCTTGCATCACCAACCAAGCTGAACGTTTTTCTTTTCTTTTTTGACGAGGGGAGGCGTGATGCAACCTAAGAATTGCACCGAATGCGTGGAGCTGTCAGAGCATCTCCAACAGGCGCCCAAAAAGAGCTCCGCGCACTAAAATTTTATTTTTTTGGACGCCGAACAGCTCCAGCAGATGCTGTAGCGCTAAAAAGTTTTGGGCGCGCGCTGAAAAACGCTATCGCGTGCAACATATTTTGGGCTCCAGATTGCGCGCGCTTCACAGTTTGCACTGTGTGCTTTTCAGGCGTGTGTTTTTGGGCGTCTGCTATAGCGATGTTGCTCCCGACGCATTAAAAGTGCTAAAGTGACGCGCTATAACTTTTATTGGGCGCGAATTTTTTGTGCGGCCGTTGGAGATGCTCTCAGTGAACTTCCCATTGGCAGTCTAGCGCCATTTTTCTCTTGGGGTCACAATTCCACCGATTGGACATACCTATGAATTGGCCGATAGATTCGACAAGTAAGCCCTGAAGCATTTCCGCGTCCATTTGTCATTCTCCACGGTGGTTTTTATGGTCATAGTCCGAAGAGTGCACGGCTTGAAGAGGTCTTGGTAAAGCTCTTTGAAGCTCTGCCGGTGCATCCAAGGTTTTGTCCTCAATTTTGAAAGGAAATTTTCTATTTGGACCATAGCTCTGTCTAAGGAAGCACAGTTGTTCGATGGCACCTTGAATTCTGACAACTATCAGCACACCAAAACATTACCCACGCTCATTCCGCACCTCAGTTATCCCTGCTACTCGAACTCTGATTCATGATGTGTCTTATTCCTAAGAGATCACGCTTAGGCGTTCCAGCGCCACATTTTATTCGTCACTGTTACCCTTCTTGGCATTATCAACCGGCTTGCTTTGGTTTTACTTCTGGATGTTGGTATACACGGAGAAGGCCAGGGTAAGTATTTATAAAGGATCAACAGAGCCATTGATACATGTGCAACCACTCGAGAGTTATTATAAGTTTTAAAGTTTCATCAATTAACCTGCTATGAAAATATTGCACTTGGTTTTTCTGAACACGGAGTAGGAGTACACGGCATGTCGCCTTTACTGCTTCACATGCTTGAGTTTATGCAAGAAACTAGGCCCGTGTCACATAACCGCAGAAAAGTGACACATACGTCGACTGATGAGAAGCCGTTGGGCGTCTGGACCATTGTTTTGGAAACTACTGATGCTTGCTCCATTAGCTTCCCACTATGCATTCCTCTCGCTTTGTTTAAATAACTAATTTTTTAATCACAAACTTTATTGATTTAAACAACGGGAATGCAATCGTTTTTGTACACGGTATACCAAGAACCAGGGATGAATCTATTCCTACTAGACATGCTTTAACTGGCTTGAGCCTGCCCTCCAACAGGGGTAATTTCTCTTTTACTACTAACGATCTGACCTAACGCAGCAAATCGGCTGCTTCCCAGCCCATCTCAATGGCACAATTAGAGTTGAGCCTACCCTCCATTTAATCCATTGATTCGCCACTGCCGGGAACAATGAATGAAACTACGTCAGAGACATCTTCTCCTACTCTTGCAAGCTTGCTTCACACATAGATGTGTCGCCTCATTAGTTTCCCACCCAACATGACCGATAGAAAAAGTCGGCAAAATTCCCGCTTAGCTCCTTGATCTCATAAAGGATATGCGATTTTTTCGAACCCTCATGCTTTGCCAGGTTTTACAGTTGGACCACTCTACAATAATATGGCTCAAGCCCATCTCATAAACCAGCCAAACATCATCACAGACAACCATTGCTTCACCAAAGAACTGGCACCAAATACTCATGTGCTTCCTTAGCCTATGTCCTCCACATAGCGAACATCAAAATTGAACTTTTAGACATCAGCCTTCAACGCCTGACATCGTGCTCTAGCCTGGTCTGGCTGTACGTACTTCTCACATCCTGAAGTATTTAACAAAAGCCTACCAGAATTGAACCTGCCCTGACAAAAAATTACCACTTTAGGAACCCTAGCAAAAAAATATCACTTTACGTACTAATTTTTTGTCAAAAAACTACCAAGTCTGTTTAGTAACTGAATGAGCTCAAATTAAGGATGATTATGACAATATGGCCCACCCGTCGGGGCCAACGTGGCACAAAGTCAACCTGCACCGTTATGACATGTGGGACCCACATGTCATTCGCAGTAAAAAGGACACACCCTTAATCATCAATGCACGCACGCACACAGGAATCCTCCGCCGTGGGGGGGGGGGGGGGGGGTAGCCGCCACCTGGCGCCCTCTCCAGCCGCCCGCCGACGAGCTCTTCTCCAAGTCATGGCCGGAACAGAAATGCCGATGCTGAAGATGCCATCAGGGCTACCGGCCGCTTCTCCAACTTCGACCTAGCGTCTAGTGAGGCCATAGCTGCCCTGCCTGTGCTGGCGGTGGGCCATATTAGGGAGGACGGATGCACGATGTGCCTCAAGGACTTCGGGCGTGGCGACAACGAGAAGCTCAGGGCCATGCCCTGCTCTCACTGCTTCCACTAGCGTTGCATCTTCCGGTGGCTCTCCGCGTCAGCCGAGTACCCTGCTGCCGCTTCCTGGTGTCGTCTGCCAATGAGCAGCGCCTCCTGCACGAGCAGGCAACAGGCCCCAGCACCCGACAAGAACATCACGAGGTATCCATTCCTAGATGCACACAATGTCCTTGTTGAAATGTAAAAGAGAGAGAGGAGGAAGAATAGGGTTGACGTGTGGGCCCCATTTATAATAATGATCAAAGTTAACGGTTAACCTGACGTGTGGGCCAACCTTGTCATAAACGGGACTAAACTAGCCGAATTAGCTAATTGTTAATTTTTTTGTCAAAAATTAGTCGTAAAGTGGTAGTATTTTTCTAGGTTTCCTAAAGTGGTAGTTTTTCGTGAGGGTTGGTAGTTTTTTGTAAATACTCCACTTCCTCCTATGGCCAAGTCCATTACGGTTTCTAGAGCCCCATGGGGTAAGGGAGGCAGCGAGAGGCTGAGCACAGGAGCTCACCGTGAAGGCTCACACGCCGTGGCAGAAGGTCATCGTACAATGATATGAACATGCTTACCAACGATCTGGTGGATATACGGGAGATCTAGCTTGACTGATCAAGTTGAGGTGTCCGCGGTCGTTTGGGAGATCCCAGCATCCCACATTTAAATGCGTTGTGTGTAAAATTCGAGCTGTTGCTAATGGCGCCACGCCACAAACTATGAAAATCACACGAGGGATGCGCTGACGCTCGCGAGCAAACTGCACAACATGTGTGATCTACATGTAGTATTTGCACGCCGCATTTCTTCCATCGTGCCAATCACGTGAAACTCTGAATGGTCGCGGTGCTGCCGCAACATGTGATTTTGTAATTCACGCCGCGTTTGCATAACATCTTCAGAACAGGATAGGCAATGTTAATCAATGGGTAATGAAAGTTCCGTGTGCCGGCAAATGACAAAAATCAGTTGTTATAAAGTTTGAGATTATAACACTCAAAAGTATACCTCTTCACCATTGGCTCATGGTGGCCGCCATTTCTTAAGTGTTCACAACTGAGTTAAAGAAAAAGTTGCTAATAGGAGCACCTTCTACATAGCCATCTGAACTGAGTTGTTTTCTGATTTTTCTTTCAAAATGTGATATAGTTGTTGGGATGATCTATTTCTCGATAGTTATTGTCAAACATGATATTTAGCACAAATGTATATAGGCTTGATCTCTAGCACAGATTATAACTCATTGAACTGAGAAATAACAAGTTGAACAATGACTTGGTGAAGAAATTGCATCGGAAAGGAGAATGCACACATTTTAATTGCTATTTCTCCTAATAGGCTCACCTAGCCGAGGACAAACAAGGTCATAAAATCATCCTTTTTAAAAGTTATGTCATTGTCTCTGACCTACCGAGAGGAAACAAGCGGACCACATTCATCGTTTGCTTAAAAGGTCTTACCTACTTGAGAACCAAGCTCATAACTAAGGAATTCTTAGCTATTGACCTAGCAAAGAAGCAATGACCTCATGTCACTACATCTACCACTTGGCTAAGTCTTTTGTAAGGGGCAAGCATTCACTGAGCCGAAGATGAATAGCTTCTCTGCAATGAAATCATGTGTTCGTAGTTGTTTATTATTGAGTGGTTTCCGCACAATAGGGGTTTGAACATTAAGGTGTGGGCATAGGAGGCAGTAGGAACTAAGGATGACTGATGGATAATCCAATGCACACATCGAGATATGCCCTCTTACCTTGGACGTCCTGTACACCAAGCTCTCATATTGTTTCATTGAGTGGGTAATAGAATCGTATGATGCTTGTTTGGGATGGAATGGGGGCCACAGGAGGTTGGTTTACCTCAGCATCACCAGTTTCTACAGGGGAGGGCTGACGCAGTTGGTCGATAGATCAGAAGGGCAACATAAACAACTTGGAAATGGTACTTGGAGGCAATGTTTAACATTCTATTTCTGGATTTTTTTTGTTGATGTCCTAGGTTTGCAAATATCACTGGATTTTTTGAGAAATTGAAGAAATGTTTCAATTTTTTCATATAATTTTGAAGTCTGTTGTTTAAAATCTTAGCAACAAAACTAATTGGACCCTTTCGACATGCAACTGCAAGTGTTGCCCGTCGACTACAAGTTGCAGGTGGTGGAGGGTGGGTGATGCGGAAGCAACGATGCCGAGAACGAGAGGGGGTGAGGGGGCGTTGCTTGTTTTGTCAGTAGACACACAACAACAAGTGTTGGCCTCGACTGCAACAACACACATTCAACGCGACTGCCACTGGGTTTGTTTGTGTGCGGGGGATGCAGAAGTATCATTTTGTCGGGGCGTGAGCAGTTGCATGTGCACCACTAGACATCCAACTGCAAATGTTGCATTCATCCGCAACTACACGCCCTCAATGTGACTGAGGGAGTCCTGGATTAGGGGGTCCTCGGACAGCCGGACTATATACTTTGGCTGGACTGTTGGACTATGAAGATACAAGATTGAAGACTTCGCCCCGTGTTCGGATGGGACTCTCCTTGGCGTGGAAGGCAAGCTTGGCAATACGGATATGTAGATCTCATCCCTTGTAACCGACTCTGTGTAACCCTAGCCCCCTCTGGTGTCTATATAAATCGGAGGGCTTAGTCCGTAGGACAACAACAATCATACCATAGGCTAGCTTCTAGGGTTTAGCCTCTACGATCTCGTGGTAGATCAACTCTTGTAATACTCATATCATCAAGATCAATCAAGCAGGAAGTAGGGTATTGCCTCCATCGAGAGGGCCCGAACCTGGGTAAACATCGTGTCCCCCGCCTCCTGTTACCATCCGCCTTAGACGCACAGTTCGGGACCCCCTACCCGAGATCCGCCGGTTTTGACACCGACATTGGTGCTTTCATTGAGAGTTTCACTGTGCCGTCACCGTAGGGCTTGATGGCTCCGTCGATCATCGACAACGTTGTGATCCAGGGTGAGGTTTTCCTCCCCGGACAGATCTGCGTATTCGGCGGCTTCGTATTGCGGGCCAACTCGCTTGGCCATCTGGAGCAGATCGAGAGCTACGCCCCTGGCCATCAGGTCAGGTTTGAAAACTTGAACTATACTGCCGACATCCGCGGAGACTTGATCTTCGACGGATTTGAGCCCATGTCAGGTGCGCCGCACAATCACGACGAGCATGACTTAACTCTGTCGTCGGACAGTGTTCGGGAGATCACACCTGCGACTACTCCGGCCCTCAATCCGGAACAAATTGCGCCATCTGAGGACGGTTGGATAGACCCCGCCACGGAGGCCGCACACTCAGCGGCGATAGAGCCGAATACTGACTTCACCTCCCACGAGACCCGTGTTGCCGAACCGTTGGATTCGTCCCCGGCCATAGGATCCGAGCCGCCTGCGCCCGTGCCTATCGAATCCGATTGGGCACCGATCATGGAGTTTACCTCCGCGGATATCTTTCAGCACTCGCCCTTCAGCGACGTGCTAAACTCGTTAAGGTCATTCTCCCTGTCAGGAGACCCTCGGCCGAACTATGTCCGGCTAGAATGGGATGCGGAGGACGAAGAAATTCGCTCCCAACCCAACACCCACTTAGTAGCCACTGTCGACGATTTAACCGACATGCTCGACTTCGGCTCCGAAGACATCGACGGTATGGACGACGATGCAGGAGACGAACAAGAACCACCGCCCACAGGGCGCTGGACTGCCACCTCATCGTATGACATATACATGGTGGACACCCCCAAAGAAGGGGAAGGCGATAAGACAACGGAGGATAATCCCTCCAAGAAGCAATCCAAGCACCGACGTCAGCGGCGCCGCGCTAAGTCTCGCCATAGCAAAAGCAGCGATACCGGCACAAGAGACAATAACGCTCCGGATAGTGCCGAAGACAACGATAATCCCCTCCAGCCAGACCTCGAGCGGGAGGATGAAGAAGCTAGCCCTCCGGAACAGGCAGCAGACGGAGAATCAGAGGATGACAATTACATGCCTCTCTCCGAAGACGAGGTGAGCCTCGGCGACGAAGAATTTATCGTGCCTGAGGATCCCATCGAGCAGGAGCGCTTCAAGCGCCGGCTTATAGCCACAGCAAACAAGCTGAAGAAAAAGCAACAACAACTTCGAGCTGATCAAGATCTGCTAGCGGATAGATGGACTGAAGTCCTGGCGGCCGAGGAATACGAACTCGAGCGCCCAACAAAGAGTTACCCAAAGCGCAGGTTGCTACCCCAACTTGAGGAGGAAGCATTGAAACCTACATCACCAGCGTATGATGCGGCGGATCGGCCACCTCGTGGCCGAGACAGAGAGGCATATCAGCCCGAAGTCCAGCCCGCACCCCGCCGCCATTCAAACAAAAATACCAAGGCCCGGGGCAACACGCGGGACCTGCAAGACGTATTGGAAAGCAAACCAAAACATGCAAGATCGATCTACGGATCACGGGGGCGCGCCCCAACGTGGGACGATGACCGTCACGCCGGATATACTAAAAGCAAATCCGGCCAGGCCGAATACAGCAAACAAGACTCATATGAACTGCGTCGTGATATAGCCCGCACAGGGGCGCCGCACACCCCCTATGCTTCACTGATGAAGTAATGGATCACGAATTCCTAGAGGGCTTTAAACCCGTAAACATTGAATCATATGATGGTACAACAGATCCCGCGGTATGGATCGAGGATTTCCTCCTACACATCCACATGGCTCGGGGCGATGATCTACATGCCATCAAGCACCTCCCACTAAAACTCAAAGGACCAGCTCGGCATTGGCTAAATAGCTTGCCAGCAGACTCCATTGGCAGTTGGGAGGATTTGGAAGATGCATTCCTTGACAACTTCCAGGGCACTTATGTGCGACCACCGGATGCTAATGACTTCAGCCATATAACTCAGCAGCCAGGGGAATCGGCCAGGAAATTCTGGACCAGGTTCCTAACTAAGAAAAACCAAATTGTCGACTGTCCAGATGCCGAGGCCTTAGCGGCATTTAAACATAACATCCGGGACGAGTGGCTCGCCCGACACCTCGGCCAAGATAAGCCGAAGTCCATGGCAGCCCTCACGACACTCATGACCCGCTTTTGCGTGGGCGAGGATAGCTGGCTGGCTTGCAGCAACAACACATCAAGGAATCCTGGCACTTCAGATGCCAAAGATACTAACGGCAGACCACGTCGTAACAGACACAAGCGCCGCAACAACGGCGATAACGCCGAAGACACGGCAGTCAATGCCGGATTCAGTGGCTCTAATCCGGTCAGCGGAAAAAGTCGTTCAAAAGAAGTACTCCGGGCCCGTCCAGTTTGGACCGCATACTCGATCGCTCGTGTCAAATTCACGGCACCCCCGATAAGCCAGCCAATCACACCAACAGAGAATGCTGGGTGTTCAAGCAGGCCGGCAAGTTAAATGTCGAGAACAAGGACAAGGGGCTGCATAGCGACGACGAGGAAGAGCCTCGGCCGCCGAACACAGGAGGGCAGAAGAAATTTCCTCCCCAAGTGAAAACGGTGAACATGATATACGCAACCCATATTCCCAAGAAGGAACGGAAGCATGCACTAAGGGACGTCTATGCGATGGAGCCAGTCACCCCAAAGTTCAACCCATGGTCTTCTTGTCTGATCACTTTCGATCGTAGGGACCACCCCACTAGTATCCGTCATGGCAGTTCTGCCGCATTGGTCCTTGATCCCATCATTGACGGATTTCAGCTCACCCGAGTCCTTATGGACGGCAGCAGCTGCCTGAACCTGCTTTATCAGGATACAGTGCGCAAAATGGGTATAGACCCCTCAAGGATCAAACCCACTAAAACCACCTTTAAAGGTGTCATCCCAGGTGTAGAGGCCCATTGCACGGGCTCAATCACACTGGAAGTGGTCTTCGGATCTCCAGATAACTTCCGAAGCGAGGAGCTAATCTTCGATATCGTCCCGTACCGCAGTGGCTATCACGCACTGCTCGGACGAACCGCATTTGCCAGATTCAATGCGGTGCCGCATTATGCATACCTCAAGCTCAAGATGCCAGGACCTCGGGGGGTTATAACAGTCAATGGAAACACAGAACGCTCGCTCCGCACGGAGGAGCACACTGCGGCCCTCGCAGCAAAAGCACAAAGCAGCCTTTCAAGGCAAACCGCCAATTCGGCGATAAAGCCCTCGGACACCATCAAGCGAGTCCGGAGTAACCTGCAACAGGATCGTCTGGCACGTTTAGAGCTCGCCTAGCAATTCGGCCTCCGTCCTAGTCCCAGTCAAGCGACAAAATCTGTGCCGTGCATACATAATTACGCACTAAAAATACCATGGGCATAGGCGGAGGCACGGCCAGGACACGTCCCACAATGCGGCTCAACCACCCCAGGGGTTGTATACCTTTATAATTTTCTCTCTTTCAGGACCTTACTCTCTGAAAGCCCTTTTCGGCAGTCTGATTGCTGGATGCATTACGGGAAGGAAATACCAAGGAGGCAAGAAGCTAAGACGTACAAGGGAATCCCCAGGTGGTCTCTCATAATGATCGAAATACCTGTTTTAAATACCCATACGCGACTTGCCCTTGGATAGGACATGTCAAATAGTCCTATTCTTTGCTTATCGCACTACTTGTATCCATACGGTTCGACGTATTATTTAATAACAATGCATAGCGTTAGTTTATTATTGCATTACACTTTTTTCCTTGTCTGCTTATTTACGACAAATTACACCCGTACATTCTGGTATGGCCAGTACGCCTGGGGCTTCAGTATACCCCATAAATACGGCGTGAGAAGTCCGAACACTTTCGACAGTGCGGCACCCCGAACTTATAGCATTATATGCATCAGCTCCGAATCATGTCTTGGGTCAATAGTTGGGTTTGCCCGGCTCCCATGTTTTGGTACCTTACGTTCCGCAATATCGGCTAAGGTAGCGCTGGGAGAACTACTGCGATTGTGTCCCGGTTCTTCCAGACGAGCACCTCAGTAGAGAAAGCCGAAAACTGACTGTCATGATGAGGCGAGAGTTGGTCGCTGTTCGAGAGGTCTCAAGTCCTTAAAGACTTTTTCCGCTTCGGGTGAGGAGTCGGCCTTGCCCGACTTAGGCGTATATAGCGCCCCAAATTCGGCCTTCCGAATACTATGGGCTTCGTCAAAATTTAAAATTATAGACTTCTACGGCTAAGTGAGAGTGATAAAGCTTTATAGTCCGATTGCCTGGTTCGCTGTGCTGAACACCTCCTTCGAAGGACCCAAAATTGGGATAAAGAGTGCACAGGTTTATCCCGAACACCTCAGTACTAGTTACATGGGGACAGAAGCCGATGACTGGCCAACTCTCAGATTTCATAAACGGCCGCACAGAAGGTAATATTTTAAAGTAACAAGCGTTGCATAGCGCAAATGAACTGGTTTCATATTACAGGATCACATGAGTACATTCATTCGAATATTACATCCTTAGCACATTCCTCCGCCACAAGGCGAGCACCCTTCAGGACACTATCATAATACATTTCGGGGTGGCGATGCTCCTTGCCTTCCGGCGGCCCCTCCTTCACCAGCTTTTCGGCGTCCAGCTTCGCCCAGTGCACCTTCGCCCGGGCAAAAACCCTGCGCGCACCCTCGATGCAAACGGACCGCTTTATGACTTCAAGCTGTGGGCAGGCATTCACAAGCCGCCTCACCAGACCGAAGTAGCTATCAGGCAGGGGCTCGCCAGGCCATATCCGGACTACAAGACCCTTCATGGCCTGTTCGGCCGCCTTGTGAAGCTCGACCAGTTGCTTCAGCTGGTCGCTCAAGGGCATTGGGTGTTCGGTACCAGTATACTGAGACCAGAACAACTTCTCCGTCGAGCTCCCTTCCTCAGCCCGGTAGAACTCCGCGGCATCCGACACACTGCGGGGTTGATCTGCGAACGCTCCTGGAGAGCTCCGAACTCGAGTAAGTAAAAAGAAAGTTTCCTTCACATGCTTGCTTTGCATAATGAATGCCTTACCCGCCGCTATCTTCTTAACCGCCTCAATTTCCCGGAGGGCCTTTTGGGTTTCGGCCTTGGCATGTTGTGCGCTTTCGAGAGCCTTCGCAAGCTCGGACCCTTGTGTCTTAGAGTCACGCTCCAAGGTCTCGTGTTTTTTGGCGAGAGCCTGGAGCTCTTGCTGCACCTCGCCTACTCGGGCTTCTTGCTTTTCTCGCCCGGTGCGCTCCTTGGCCGCTTTGTCTTCGGCCTCGGATAGTGCCTTCTGCAGGGCCGCCACTTCGGTCGTGGCCCCTAGCACAATTCATGACGATCCTATTATTCCAAAACCAAATTTTTCTTTATAATATACAGACGGGGTATCACTTACCTTTGTTCTCTTCGAGCTGCCTCTTGGTAAGGCCGAGCTCTTCCTTGGACAGCTCAAGGTCCCGCTTCAGTGCGGCGACCTCCGCGGTACGTGCGGCAGCGGCCAGCAGTGAAGCCTGCATATGCACATAGACATATTATGGTTAGACTCCTGCGATTATTATTTGATCCTCTATTCGGCCTTCCTTCGCGAACGCCAAACAGAGCATTAGGGGCTACTGTCTATGCCAGAATATTTTCTTATAATTTGATTACTTACCTCAAAGCCAGTCATGAGGCTGGTGTTGGAAATATGCCCTAGAGGCAATAATAAAATGGTTATTATTATATTTCCTTGTTCATGATAATTGTCTATTGTTCTTGCTTTAATTGTGTTATCCGGAAATCGTAATACATGTGTGACTACATAGACCATAACATGTCCCTAGTGAGCCTCTGGTTGACTAGCTCGTTGATCAATAGATGGTTACCGTTTCCTGACCATGGACATTGGATGTCATTGATAACGGGATCACATCATTAGGAGAATGATGTGATGGACAAGACCCAATCCTAAGCATAGCACTAGATCGTGTAGTTCGTTTTCTAAAGCTTTTCCAATGTCAAGTATCATTTCCTTAGACCATGAGATCGTGCAACTCCCGGATACCGTAGGAATGCTTTGGGTGTACCAAACGTCACAACGTAACTGGGTGGCTATAAAGGTGCACTACAGGTATCTCCGAAAGTGTCTGTTGGGTTGGCTCGGATCGAGACTGGGATTTGTCACTCCGTATGACGGAGAGGTATCTTTGGGCCCACTCGGTATTGCATCATCATAATGAGCTCAATGTGACTAAGTAGTTAGTCACGGGATCATGCATTATGGAACGAGTAAAGTGACTTGCCGGTAACGAGATTGAACGAGGTATTGGGATACCGACGATCGAATCTCGGGCAAGTAAAGTACCGATTGACAAAGGGAATTGTATACGGGATTGCTTGAATCCTCGACATCGTGGTTCATCCGATGAGATCATCGTGGAACATGTGGGAGCCAACATGGGTATCCAGATCCCGCTGTTGGTTATTGGCTAGAGAGGTGTCTTGGTCATGTCTGCATGATTCCCGAACCCGTAGGGTCTACACACTTAAGGTTCAATGACGCTAGGGTTATAAGGAAGGTTTGTATGTGATTACCGAATGTTGTTTGGAGTCCCGGATGAGATCCCGGACATCACGAGGAGTTCCGGAATGGTCCGGAGGTAAAGATTTATATATGGGAAGTCACCATACGGTCACCGGAAATATTCGGGGGTATACCGGTATTGTACCGAGACCACCGGAGGGGTTCCGGCGGTCCACCGGGAGGGTCCACCTGCCCCGGAGGGCCTTATGGGCTGTAGGTGGAAGGGAACCAGCCCTTAGTGGGCTGGGCGCCAACCCCCTAGGGCCCATGCGCCTAGGGTTTGGGGGAACCCTAAACGGGGGGCGCCCCCCTTGCTTGGGGGGCAAGCTCCCTCCCCCATTGGCCGCCGCCCCCCTCTAGATCTCATCTAGAGGGGCCGGCCCCCTTCCCCCTTCTCCCTATAAATAGAGGGGTGAGGGGAGGGCTGCAGCACCACATCCAAGGCGCAGCCCCTCCCCTCCCCAACACCTCTCCTCCTCCGCGTGTGCTTGGCGAAGCCCTGCCGGAGAACTGTCACTCCACCACCACCACGCCGTCGTGCTGCTGTTGGAGCCTTCTTCCTCAACCTCTCCCTCCTCCTTGCTGGATCAAGGCGTGGGAGACATCACCGCTCCGTACGTGTGTTGAACGCGGAGGTGCCGTCCGTTCGGCGCTTGGATCATCGGTGATTTGGATCACGACGAGTACGACTCCATCAACCTCATTCTCTTGAACGCTTCCGCTCGCGATCTACAAGGGTATGTAGATGCACTCCTCCCCTCTCGTTGCTAGTAAACTCCATAGATTGATCTTGGTGATGCGTAGAAAATTTTAATTTCTGCTACGATCCCCAACAATGGCATCATGAGCTAGGTCTATGCGTAGTTTCTATGCACGATTAGAACACAAGTTGTTGTGGGCGTCGATTTTGTCAATTTACTTGCCGTTACTAGTCTTATCTTGATTCGGCGGCATCGTGGGATGAAGCGGCCCGGACCAACCTTACACGTACGCTTACGTGAGACAGGTTCCACCGACTGACATGCACTAGTTGCATAAGGTGGCTAGCGGGTGTCTGTCTCTCCCACTTTAGTCGGATCGGATTCGATGAAAAGGGTCCTTATGAAGGGTAAATAGAAATTGGCATATCACGTTGTGGTTTTGGCGTAGGTAAGAATCGTTCTTGCTAGAAATCTATAGCAGCCACGTAAAAGTTTGCAACAAAAATTAGAGGACGTCTAACTTATTTTTGCAGCAAGTGTCATGTGATGTGATATGGCCAGAAGGATGTGATGAATGATATATGTGATGTATGAGATTGATCAGGTTCTTGTAATAGGAATCACGACTTGCATGTCGATGAGTATGACAACCGGCAGGAGCCATAGGAGTTGTCTTAATTTATTTATGACCTGCGTGTCAACTGGAACGTCATGTAATTACTTTACTTTATTGCTAACCGTTAGCCATAGTAGTAGAAGTAATAGTTGGCGAGACAACTTCATGAAGACACGATGATGGAGATCATGGTGTCATGCCGGTGACGATGATGAACATGGCGCCCCGAAGATGGAGATCAAAAGGAGCAAAATGATATTGGCCATATCATGTCACTATTTGATTGCATGTGATGTTTATCATGTTTTACATCTTATTTGCATAGAACGACGGTAGCATAAATAAGATGATCCCTCGCTAAAATTTCAAGAAAGTGTTTCCCCTAACTGTGCACCATTGCGAAGGTTCGTTGTTCCGAAGCACCACGTGATGATCGGGTGTGATAGGTTCTAATGTTCGCATACAACGGGTGTAAGCCAGATTTACACACGCAATACACTTAGGTTGACTTGACGAGCCTAGCATGTACAGACATGGCCTCGGAACACAAGAGACCGAAAGGTCGAACATGAGTTGTATAGCAGATACGATCAACATGAAGATGTTCACCGATGATGACTAGTCCGTCTCATGTGATGATCGGACACAGCCTAGATGACTCGGATCATGTATCACTTAGATGACTAGAGGGATGTCTGTCTGAGTGGGAGTTCATTAATAATTTGATTAGATGAACTTAATTATCATGAACTTAGTCTAAAAAACCTTTACAATATGTCTTGTAGATCAAATGGCCCACGCTAATGTTGCCCTCAACTTCAACGCGTTCCTAGAGAAAACCAAGCTGAAAGACGATGGTAGCAACTACACGGACTGGGTCTGTAACCTGAGGATTATCCTCATAGCTGCCAAGAAAGCATATGTCCTTGAAGCACCGCTAGGTGATCCACCTGTTTTCCCAGCAACTCAAGACGTTCTGAACGCCTGGCAGTCACGTAGTGATGATTACTCCCTGGTTCAGTGCGGCATGCTTTACAGCTTAGAACCGGGGCTCCAAAAGCGTTTTTAGCAGCACGGAGCATATGAGATGTTCCAAGAGCTGAAAATGGTTTTCCAAGCTCATGCCTGAGTCGAGAGATATGAAGTCTCCGACAAGTTCTACAGTTGTAAGATGGAGGAGAATAGTTCCGTCAGCGAACACATACTCAAAATGTCTGGGTTGCACAACCGCTTGTCTCAGCTGGGAGTTAATCTCCCGGATGACGCGGTCGTTGACAGAATCCTTCAGTCGCTCCCACCTAGCTACAAGAGCTTTGTGATGAACTTCAATATGCAGGGGATGGAAAAGACCATTCCTGAGGTATATTCAATGCTGAAATCAGCGGAGGTGGAGATCAAAAAAGAACATCAAGTGTTGATGGTGAATAAAACCACTAACACTACTAGAAAAAGGCCTACTAATGGCGCACCTAATCTGGCCATTAATGGCGCATTAGTGGTGCGCCATTAGTAGCACGCCATTAGTATATTTTACTAATGGCGCACCACTGGTGCGCCATTAGTATCTGGTATACTAATGGCGCACCCCAGATGCGCCATTACTATATACAACAGTGCGTCATTAGTATGCCTCCCAGGGGGCCATGTATACCCAGGTGCTTTGGCATACTAATGGCGCACTACAACAGGATGCGCCATTAGTAACTTCGGCATACTAATGGCGCACTGTTTAGTGATGCGCCATTAGTATCCTTTGGCATACTAATGGCGCACTATGATGTGATGCGCCATTAGTATGAATATTAGGTTTTTTTATTTTTTTTATTTTCTGTTTTTTGCACAGGTTACAAAATGTATAATTGGACAAAATATAGACAGCACACATCAACAACAGATTCATCGAATACAATAGAAGATTAGTCTCTGAATACAATTCATCATTTTAGTCTCCGAATACAATTCATCATATTAGTCTCCGAATTGAAAAGACCGAACAAAGATAGAACATTATATTACAAGTCTCGAGACCGCGAGTTTGTCTTCACATTACAAGTCGATATCGATCATCTAAACTACCATCACATAGAAGAGAGCTGCGGTCATCACGATGAGCATCATCACGATGAAACTCGTCTTCATCCGGTTCCTCCAACGCTCCCTCCCCTCTCCCGCTAGATAGCGGGCGTATCTAGATTCGGCCTCGGCCCTAGTGATGTACCCTTTGTAACTGTTACCGCT
Source organism: Aegilops tauschii subsp. strangulata (assembly GCF_002575655.3). Classification (NCBI taxonomy): domain Eukaryota; kingdom Viridiplantae; phylum Streptophyta; class Magnoliopsida; order Poales; family Poaceae; genus Aegilops; species Aegilops tauschii. The sequence continues at coordinate 426,177,511 of NC_053035.3, read as the reverse complement.
GAATCGGTGAACCTGTCTCCGACACTCCTCCCAGTCGTCGTAGACTCCGGGAACCTTACCCTTGTACACGACATACCACGGCATCGCTATGCAGTAGCCAAACGAAACGTTAGTACCAATTCACAGACAATACATAAGCAATATATAAGTATGCAACAGAACGATCGGAAGAGAAAAGCAAGACATTAATAGCATCGATTACATCTAAGTTGAAGGACTCTCGAAACCAAAGAGACATACTACAAGTTCATTAAAGTTTAATTACAACATGAGCCAATCGATGTTTCAGAACTAGACACAGCATCACTGCTTTCGACTCGACTCAAGGGACCGGAGCGTGGATGAAGCCGCCGTCTATCGTGGGAGTCATGAAACAACGGGCGTTGTCAGCCTGCATTTGTAGGATTGTGTCGATGTCACTGTTGGACGGTTGATTTCTGAGGTAGAACTGCCCCGAGGTACGAAGGACATCTTGATGGATGATTTCCGCAAACTCCGACTGGATGCGAAAGAATTCTTGTCTGATGTCCGCGTCCTGGATTGCCGACACGCTCGCGGCCCAATCTTTGAGTCTACTCGGTAGCAGTAGTTGATGATGGTCCCGTACGATCGCCCGCATGTGATGGATGGCGTAGTAGGCACCCTTCTGACCGCCAGGCGGCTGCTTGACGCAGCAGAACGTCGTATTGTGGGAGAACACGTGCTTGCCGTACTTACGAATAGGCCTGGTGAAGGTGCCTCCAGATTTGACGTAGCCGGGGAGAACATCATCAAGAACCTTCTTGACATTTGTGTAGTCTACGTTCGACTGACGGTCCGGGTCGAAATACGTGGCCATGGAATATTTGGGGCTTAGGAGGATGAGCGTGCAATGTGTGTCACTGCAGAAAACACGGAATGTTAAAAGAAAAACGATCGAAATCTAAGAATTCATATGTTACGGGGCGGTTGAGGGGAGGACTTACTCGGGAAAGTAAGGCACGAGGAAGTTATCCTTATCTTGGTTTGCCAGAATGACGCCTTCGAGGTAAGAACTCGCGACATGCCGGTCCCTAGCGCTGCCCAAGATCTTGGCACGCATGTAGAAGGGGTCGACTATCACGATGTCCGGGGTCTTGTCGCAAATGATCCGCATCTCCATACTCAGCGAAAATAGCCGAACGAAGGTGTAGTGCAGTGGATGAAGGTTCAACATAGCGTGGATGTCATCAAACCGCAGGACGATCGTACCCCCGATGGAGTTATCCACAAAGCCGTTGCCCTCTGGCACCTTGGCCGCGAAAACCGGGTATGCCACATCCTTCTCTCGGAGACGCCGCTTCTCCAAAGAAAGAACACTGTCATGCAGACTCCGCATAGCACCGGTTGCAGCATCGAGCATATTTCTCGGTAGCATCGGCCTACCCGCCACATGCACCCTCCTCGAGATATCCGCAGTTGAAGGTGGCCTGTCCTGAGCACGGATCGTACTCGGTGCCGGCTGGCCCGCACCCTTGTTAGTCTTTCTTTTGCGTGCCTTCTTCTTGATCTCCTGTAATGGGACCGAGTTCTGCTCACAGACCGCCTTCTTGAGTGTGTTGGGGCTGGTCATATTTGGCACCTCGCTTATCTGAGGCTCGGTGAAGTCGGCAGCTGGAGGCGTCTCCTGAGAGCTGAACTGCAGACGACGCCTGTTGCAACTTGGCTTCTCCGCGGTACCAGCTAGATCGCACACGTCTTTTGTTGGGTTGGGTTCTTGAGAAGGAGGCCCCATGAAGTCGCCACCATCCCCATGATCGGAAAAGTACTGATCGACGTTGGCAAATGTATCGTCGTCGTCGTCGTTCTGATCCTGTGCCATATGCATGTTTGGATCCAGTGGCATAGGGATGTCCGGCACCGTTGCGGCGGTCTTGCCATGGGGCCGACTTGGCGCCGGCACGACTGGCGGTGTTGTCTTTGGGGTGGTGTCCCCCGCCCCCAAACGAATCTGGCTCTTCGGCCAAAGCAGGGGCCAGCTCAGGCAGGCGCTGAGGTTCATCACGTCATCATCGTCGGCCCTGATGGGTCGAATCGGAGGTAACACCTCGTCGCAGCCTGGCAGCACCCGAACCAGTTGAACCCTAAACAAGTTGGGTGGCATCTGGGTACCGTGGAACAAGGGGTTGCCCGGTTGAACGATTTTTCCCTTGGCGACATCGACCAACTCATTGTTCACGAAGTGCAGGAGAGTGCACGGAACGTCGGCGGCGCCCTGCGAAAACATGTAGGGCGTTAGGGATGCCCAGTCAAAGGCAAGGAGATGAAGTCCTCGGCCGAGAGAGGCTTAATTAGTTACCGTGATGATGGCGTCGAGCTCAGCTAATGTGGAGGCACCGCCAACGGCGGGCGTGCAGTTGACGGAGGGGCCGCTTGCTGCAGAGGTGCCGGCCGGCGTACACCCGGGTGCATTAAGCTCCCGTGCCGGCGTCGGAGACACCAATGCCGCCTCCGCCGGAGACACCAATGGCCCCGCCATCGCGTGAAACATGAGTTGTGCTCTTTGAGTATATCTCCGTCCGTCCTCTGTTGGCCTTGGTCATTGTACGTCTTCTTAATAAAGGTTTTGTGCTCTACCACCCAAGGATCGACCATGTCTATGTGTTGTAGCGCGACTAGGTTTGCTCTTTCAAAGTCGGCGAGTCGACCCTCGAAGTCGACATGCATTTCGCGGCGACCCTCACGGTGACCCCATCCAGCGAGCCTGCCGAGGTGCCTGTTGACGGGCAGACCAACGGGGTTCTCGATGCCTAGATAATTCGTGCAGTAGGAGATGCACTCTTCGGTCAGAAAGCCCCTGGCTATGCTTCCCTCTGGACGTGACATGTTGCGAACGTATCCTTTGATGACACCATTCATCCTTTCGAACGGCATCATGCTGTGCAGGAACGTCGGCCCGAGTTGGATGATATCGTCCATGATATGGACCAGCAGATGCACCATAACGTCGAAGAATGCGGGCGGGAAGTACATCTCAAGCTCGCATAGTATCACCACGATCTCTTCCTGTAGCCTTCTGAGTTGCCTCACGCCAACAGACTTCCGAGAGATGACGTCGAAAAAGTTGCATAGGCCAAATAGCGTTTCACGGACGTGCGCGTCCATGATCCCACGGATTGCAACTGGAAGTATCTGCGTCATCAGCACGTGACAGTCGTGAGACTTCAACCCGCTGAACTTCAGCTTCGCTAGGTCTAGGTATCTGCTTATCTTCCCCGCGTAACCGTAAGGAAGTTTTACTCCTACGAAGCAGGTGAAAAACTGCTCGATCTCCTCCTGACTTAGAGTGAAGCACGCGGGAGGGTAGTCATTTCCGGTCTTCTTGGCCTTTTTGCCTTTGCGACGACTTTCCGTGTCCTGCTTCGCCTCATCATCATCATCATATATAGCGTGAAGCTCCTGCCTGATGCCCATTGATTTCAAGTCTTCCCTTGCTTTCGGCCCATCTTTGGTCCTCTCTAGCATGTTGAGCAGGGTACCAAGCAGACTCTCGCACACGTTCTTCATGATATGCATGACATCAAGGCTGTGAGGCACACGGTGGATCTTCCAGTACGGCAAGTCCCAGAAAACAGACCTCGTTTTCCATACCTTCAGCAGCGGCTCTGGCGCCTTTCGCTTCTTTCCCGGCTCTGGCGCCTTTTGCTTCTTTCCCGGCAGTGGGCAGTCTTTCCAATTTTTCAACAGCTCGTCTATTTCCTCGCCGCTCCTCGTACGCGGGCGTCCTCGGGGTTCGGTTTCACCATCGAATAGATCCTTGCGTTTTCTCCACGGGTCATCGTCGCGAAGCCACCTTCGATGTCCCATGAACACGGTTTTCGAAGACCCGGGATCTCTATCTAGCTGGCGATACGTTGTGTCATCCATGCACCTGACGCATCCAGAAAATCCGTGGACCACCTGCCCCGCGAGATATCCGTAACCGAGATAGTCGTGCACCGTCGTGAGCAGCGCGGCTCTCATAGGGAAATATTCTTTCTCTGCGGCGTCCCACGTATTGGCTGGTGTTTTCCACAGCGTGTCAAGCTCCTCTTTCAGCATCCCCAGATACAGATTGATGTCGTTCCCTGGTTGTTTCGGTCCTTCAATTAGCATACTCATGTGAATGTACTTCCTCTTCATGCACAACCAGGGGGGAGGTTGTACATCCACACAAACACAGGCCAGGTGCTATGTGTGCTTCTCTGGCTGCCAAACGGATTGACTCCATCGGTGCTCGCGCCCAGCACGATGTTCCTTGGATCGTTCCCAAATTCTAGGTCTTCGAAGTTCAACGCTTGCCACTGGCTCGCATCCTTAGGGTGACTCAGCATCTTGTCTTTTTTATCTATCTCCGGATCATTTGCGTCATCTTCTCGCTTCTTCTCCTCCCTATCCGCATGCCAACGCAGGAGCTTTGCTACCTTAGGGTCCGCGAAATACCGCTGCAGACGAGGAGTGATCGGAAAGTACCACACCACTTTTCGAGGAGCTTTCTTCCTCTTCTTGTATCGAGTGACGCCGCACACCGGACATATGGTAGACTCCGCGTGCTCGTCCCGATAAATGATGCAATTGTTCATGCACACATGGTATTTCACGTGTGGTAAATCCAGAGGACACACAATTTTCTTCGCCTCCTCCAAACTGGTCGGGCACTTGTTCCCCTTGGGAAGACGTTCGTGCCAGAATGACATGTTCTCGTCGAAGCATGCGTCGGTCATTTTGTGTTTTACCTTCATCTCCAGAGCCATGAGCGTTACTTTCAGGCGGGTATCCTCGGGCCTGCATCCTTCATACAATGGAGTAACCGCGTCTAACTCAAGTTGATCCATCTTGGCTTTCTCTCGGGCGGCAGCTCTTGCGTTATCCGTCTGCTTGAGAAGCAGCTCTTGAATATGAGGGTCCTGCACCCAGCCCATCGATGGTCCAGCGTCGTCTGCTCCGCCGGCATCATCATCTTCATGATCATGCCCGTCGTCTGCTCCGGCATCTTCCTCATCATCATGTCCTGCATCTTCTACATGATGACTGTGTACAGCATCACCGTCGTGATCATCTCCTGGGGATTCTTCGTCTTCTCGCCCGCCCGAGCCGCGGTGGTTGTCTTGCTGCCCTTCCTCATTTCTTGCCCGGCCCCCATGGACGACTTCGTAGTCATCTTCATCACCTTGCCACCGATAGCCATCCATGAAACCACGCAAGAGCAGGTGGTCCCGCACCTGCCAGGATTCCGGGTCCGCAATAAGGCTCTTCAGCTTGCATCTTCGACACGGACATCTTATCTCCGTCTCGTTCTTTTGAAGCATCTCGGCCTTCGCGGACCTCAAAAACCTATTCACGATGCCTTCGGTCATCATGCGGACCATGGTCGCCTGCGGGGTAGAGCAAAACGATATTTTAGAACCAAGAAAAAATTTGGCATGACTTTCCCTAAAAATAGGACCAAAAAGAATGCTTAACGCCAAAATTCTCGCCGAAACGGAAATGAATCAACATTCCGGCAAAATATTGGCAACTATCGCATTTCAAATACCGGTACACCTCCAAACACAAACACATATGCAACACCACAAACATATGCAACACCACGAACATACATAGATCTAGCTAGGCCATAAAAAGTGCATGTGCACATTGTTGTAGGGAGAACAACATAAATATAGCTTCCCCCCTTACTTACCTATCAAAACAAGGTAATTTAACCACTTAAATTGAATGAATCTATGGTGGAAATGAGGTGAAAAAGAGGAGGCACCCGAGACAAGGAGGAGGTGGAGAGAATGAAGTGGGGAGAAAGTGAGTGTGGGTAGGAGAGGCTGTCCAAAATATCTTGTTGCTGCCCACTTACTAATGGCGCACCAACTCTAAATGCGCCATTAGTAATCCAGGTTACTAATGGCGCACCTTCTGGTGGTGCGCCATTAGTATGTTTGGACAGGCGCACTAGTTAAAAAAAACTTTTGATACTAATGGCGCACCCTGGGCCAGGTGCGCCATTACTAGTTACAACTAGTAATGGCGCACTGTGTCTGGATGCGCCATTAGTATGTTTGGACAGGCGCACTAGTTAAAAAAAAATTGATACTAATGGCGCACCCTGGGACAGGTGCGCCATTACTAGTTACAACTAGTAATGGCGCACTGTGTCTGGATGCGCCATTAGTATGTTTGGACAGGCGCACTAGTTAAAAAAAAATTGATACTAATGGTGCACCCTGGGCCAGGTGCGCCATTACTAGTTACAACTAGTAATGGCGCACTGTGTCTGGATGCGCCATTAGTATGTTTGGACAGGCGCACTAGTTATAAAAAAATTTGATACTAATGGCGCACCCTGCGCCTGGTGCGCCATTAGTAGTTTCAACTCTAATGGCGTATCAGAACGTGGTGCGCCATTAGTATATACTAATGGCGCACCGCTTGTCTGGTGCGCCATTAGTGTCAATCCCATCTATAGCCCTTTTTCTAGTAGTGTAAGTTCAAGAAAGGCAAGGGTAAGAAGAACTTCAAGAAATACGGCAAGGGAGTTGCCGCGCCCGGTAAGCAAGCTGCCGGGAAGAAGACAAAGAATGGACCCAAGCCTGAGACTGAGTGCTTTTATTGCAAGGGAAACGGTCACTGGAAGCGGAACTGCCCCAAGTACTTAGCGGGTAAGAAGGCCGGCAATACCAAAGTTATATGTGATATACATGTTATAGATGTGTACCTAACCAGCGCTCGTAGTAGCTCCTGGGTATTTGATACCGGTGCGGTTGCTCATATTTGTAACTCAAAGCAGGAGCTGCGGAATAAGCGGAGACTGGCGAAGGACGAGGTGACGATGCGCGTCGGGAATGGTTCCAAGGTCGATGTGATCGCCGTCGGCACGCTACCTCTACATTTACCCACGGGACTAGTTTTAAACCTCAATAATTGTTATTTAGTGCCAGCTTTGAGCATGAACATTGTCTCTGGATCTCGTTTAATGCGAGATGGCTACTCATTTAAATCCGAGAATAATGGTTGTTCGATTTATATGAGAGATATGTTTTATGGTCATGCCCCGCTGGTCAATGGTTTATTCTTAATGAATTTCGAACGTGATGTTACACATATTCATAGTGTGAATGCCAAGAAATGTAAGGTTGATAATGATAGTCCCACATACTTGTGGCACTGCCGCCTTGGTCACATTGGTGTCAAACGCATGAAGAAACTCCATGCAGATGGACTTTTGGAGTCTCTTGATTATGAATCATTTGACACGTGCGAACCATGCCTCATGGGAAAAATGACCAAGACTTCATTCTCTGGAACAGTGGAGCGAGCAACCAACTTATTGGAAATCATACATACTGATGTGTGCGGTCCAATGAGCGTTGAGGCTCGCGGTGGCTATCGTTATGTTCTCACCCTCACTGATGACTTGAGTAGATATGGGTATGTCTACTTAATGAAACACAAGTCTGCGACCTTTGAAAAGTTCAAGGAATTTCAGAGTGAGGTTGAGAATCAACGTGACAGGAAAATAAAGTTCTTACGATCAGATCATGGAGGGGAATATTTGAGTCACGAATTTGGCACACACCTAAGGAAATGTGGAATTGTTTCACAACTCACGCCGCCTGGAACACCTCAGCGTAATGGTGTGTCTGAACGTCGTAATCGCACTCTATTGGATATGGTGCGATCTATGATGTCTCTTACCGATCTACCGCTATCATTCTAGGGTTATGCTTTAGAGACTGCCGCATTCACTTTAAATAGGGCTCCGTCGAAATCCGTTGAGACGACACCATATGAATTATGGTTTGGAAAGAAACCTAAGCTGTCGTTTCTTAAAGTTTGGGGATGCGATGCTTATGTCAAGAAACTTCAACCTGAAAAGCTCGAACCCAAGTCGGAAAAATGCGTCTTCATAGGATACCCTAAGGAAACCATTGGGTATACCTTCTACCTTAGATCCGAAGGCAAGATCTTCGTTGCCAAGAACGGGTCCTTTCTGGAGAAAGAGTTTCTCTCGAAAGAAGTAAGTGGGAGGAAAATGGAACTTGATGAGATGACCCCTCTCGAACCAGAAAGTAGCACAGCACAAGAAAATGTTTCTGTGGTGCCTGCACCGACTAGAGAGGAAGTTAATGATGACGATCATGATCAAGTTACCAGTGAACTTCGTAGGTCCACAAGGACACGTTCCGCACCAGAGTGGTACGGCAACCCTGTCCTGGAAATCATGTTGTTGGACAACGGTGAACCTTCGAACTATGAAGAAGCAATGGCGGGTCCAGATTCCATCAAATGGCTTGAAGCCATGCAATCCGAGATAGGATCCATGTATGAAAACAAAGTATGGACTTTGACAGACTTGCCCGATGATCGGCGAGCGATAGAAAATAAATGGATCTTTAAGAAGAAGACGGACGCGGATGGAAATGTTACCATCCATAAAGCTCGACTTGTCGCTAAGGGTTATCGACAAGTTCAAGGAGTTGACTACGATGAGACCTTCTCACCCGTAGCGAAGCTGAAGTCCGTCCGAATCATGTTAGCAATTGCCGCATTCTACGATTATGAAATATGGCAAATGGACGTCAAAACGGCATTCCTTAACGGCTTCCTTAAGGAAGAATTGTATATGATGCAGCCGGAAGGTTTTGTCGATCCTAAGAATGCTGACAAAGTATGCAAGCTCCAGCGCTCAATCTATGGGCTGGTGCAGGCATCTCAGAGTTGGAACATTCGCTTTGATGAGATGATCAAAGCGTTTGGGTTTACGCAGACTTATGGAGAAGCCTGTGTTTACAAGAAAGTGAGTGGGAGCTCTGTAGCATTTCTCTTATTATATGTGGATGACATACTATTGATGGGAAATGATATAGAATTCTTGGAAAGTATAAAGGCCTACTTGAATAAGTGTTTTTCAATGAAGGACCTTGGAGAAGCTGCTTACATATTAGGCATCAAGATCTATAGAGATAGATCGAGACGCCTCATAGGTCTTTCACAAACTACATACCTTGACAAGATATTGAAGAAGTTCAATATGGATCAGTCCAAGAAGGGGTTCTTGCCTATATTGCAAGGTGTGAGATTGAGCACGGCTCAATGCCCGACCACGGCAGAAGATAGAGAAAAGATGAGTGTCGTCCCCTATGCCTCGGCCATAAGGTCTATTATGTATGCCATGCTGTGTACCAGACCCGATGTAAACCTTGCCGTAAGTTTGGTAGGAAGGTACCAAAGTAATCCCGGCATGGAACACTGGACAGCGGTCAAGAACATCCTGAAGTACCTGAAAAGGACTAAGGATATGTTTCTCGTTTATGGAGGTGACGAAGAGCTCGTCGTAAAGGGTTACGTCGATGCTAGCTTCGACACAGATCTGGATGACTCTAAGTCACAAACCGGATACGTGTATATTTTGAATGGTGGGGCAGTCAGCTGGTGCAGTTGCAAGCAAAGCGTCGTGGCGGGATCTACATGTGAAGCGGAGTACATGGCAGCCTCGGAGGCAGCACATGAAGCAATCTAGATGAAGGAGTTCATTGCCGACCTAGGAGTTATTCCCAATGCATCGGGGCCGATGACTCTCTTCTGTGACAACACTGGAGCTATTGCCCTTGCCAAGGAGCCCAGGTTTCACAAGAAGACCAGGCACATCAAGCGTCGCTTCAACTCCATTCGTGAAAATGTTCAAAATGGAGACATAGATATTTGTAAAGTGCATACGGATTTGAATGTCGCAGATCCGTTGACTAAACCTCTTCCACGAGCGAAACATGATCAACACCAGAACTCTATGGGTGTACGATTCATCACAATGTAACTAGATTATTGACTCTAGTGCAAGTGGGAGACTGTTGGAAATATGCCCTAGAGGCAATAATAAAATGGTTATTATTATATTTCCTTGTTCATGATAATTGTCTATTGTTCATGCTTTAATTGTCTTATCCGGAAATCGTAATACATGTGTGAATACATAGACCATAACATGTCCCTAGTGAGCCTCTAGTTGACTAGCTCGTTGATCAATAGATGGTTACGGTTTCCTGACCATGGACATTGGATGTCATTGATAACGGGATCACATCATTAGGAGAATGATGTGATGGACAAGACCCAATCCTAAGCATGGCACTAGATCGTGTAGTTCGATTGCTAAAGCTTTTCTAATGCCAAGTACCATTTCCTTAGACCATGAGATCGTGCAACTCCCAGATACCGTAGGAATGCTTTGGGTGTACCAAACGTCACAACGCAACTGGGTGGCTATAAAGGTGCACTACAGGTATCTCCGAAAGTGTCTGTTGGGTTGGCTCGGATCGAGACTGGGGTTTGTCACTTCGTATGACGGAGAGGTATCTCTGGGCCCACTCGGTATTGCATCATCATAATGAGCTCAATGTGACTAAGTAGTTAGTCACGGGATCATGCATTATGGAACGAGTAAAGTGACTTGCCGGTAACGAGATTGAACGAGGTATTGGGATACCGACGATCGAATCTCGGGCAAGTAAAGTACCGATTGACAAAGGGAATTGTATACGGGATTGCTTGAATCCTCGACATTGTGGTTCATCCGATGAGATCATCGTGGAACATGTGGGAGCCAACATGGGTATCCAGATCCCGCTGTTGGTTATTGGCTAGAGAGGTGTCTCGGTCATGTCTGCATGATTCCCGAACCCGTAGGGTCTACACACTTAAGGTTCGATGACGCTAGGGTTATAAGGAAGGTTTGTGTGTGATTACCGAATGTTGTTCGGAGTCCCGTATGAGATCCCGAACGTCACGAGGAGTGCCGGAATGGTCCGGAGGTAAAGATTTATATATGGGAAGTCACCATACGGTCACCGAAAATATTCGGGGGTATACCGGTATTGTACCAGGACCACCGGAGGGGTTCCAGGGGTCCACCGGGAGGGTCCACCTGCCCCGGAAGTCCTTATGGGCTGTAGGTGGAAGGGAACCAGCCCTTAGTGAGCTGGGCGCCAACCCCCCTAGGGCCCATGCGCCTAGGGTTTGGGGGGAACCCTAAAGGGGGGCGCCCCCCTTGCTTGGGGGGCAAGCTCCCTCCCCCCTTGGCCGCCGCCCCCCCTCTAGATCTCATCTAGAGGGGCCGGCCCCCTTCCCCCTTCTCCCTATAAATAGAGGGGTGAGGGGAGGGCTGCAGCACCACATCCAAGGCGCAGCCCCTCCCCTCCCCAACACCTCTCCTCCTCCGCGTGTGCTTGGCGAAGCCCTGCCGGAGAACTGTCACTCCACCACCACCACGCCGTCGTGCTGCTGTTGGAGCCTTCTTCCTCAACCTCTCCCTCCTCCTTGCTGGATCAAGGTGTGGGAGAAGTCACCGCTCCGTACGTGTGTTGAACGCGGAGGTGCCGTCCGTTCGGCGCTTGGATCATCGGTGATTTGGATCACGACGAGTACGACTCCATCAACCCCGTTCTCTTGAACGCTTCCGCTCGCGATCTACAAGGGTATGTAGATGCACTCCTCCCCTCTCGTTGCTAGTAAACTCCATAGATTGATCTTGGTGATGCGTGGAAAATTTTAATTTCTGCTACGATCCCCAACAGCTGGCACAGGCTTCAGTCAGTCCGCTCTTAGCGGACTGAACCTTCTTGACTACCGCACTCATGATAGTGCGGTGCTATTCGTCAATGGAAGCGCCGCGAAGCGCTTCCAGCAAGTTTTCCGATGCCTCTCGATGGATAGAGGCCATCAGCACAGACGGCTTGCCCCCCTTAGCGAGGGGTTGCCTGACAGAATCCGGAACCACTGGAGGTTCCGGCGCCGTATTCGGCTTGGGGCTAGACTTGCTGCCCCCGGCGTTAGGGCCCAGGGGAGTCTTGCCCCTCGTGCGCCCAGCGCCTGGAATGTCGCCTTGGGGCGCCTGCGGAACTGTCTCCCCCTGGTTCAGTTCCCTTTGGGACAACACCTCGGCATCGTCCGTAGGGCGGGGGGAGAAGGCGGTCGGGAGAGAATCGCTGTTCATATCCGACGAGCCCAAAGAATCATCCGACGAAGATACGTCGATGTGGGCTCGAGATGGGCTGCATAATCATGCGTGGCGTGATAAGAAACAGTACAATGAGACGTACCAAGAATTATTATGGTATCCGGATACTTACGACTTCCCCAGGGGCTTGTCCCTGGGCAACCACTCATCGTCGCTATAGGCGGCCGTTGTGGAGCAGTCCGGGAGGAGGGTCCTTCCCTTCTTGGACCCTTCGGCCTCCCCGGATGGGGCGGCCTTCCTTTTCTTGTCTCCCCTGGCAGGGGGGAGAACTTTCCTCTTCCTCCTCCTCGTCTTCGTGGGAGGAGTGCGCCTCGGTGTTTTCGGACGATGAGTCCGATATAACCTTGCGCCGGAGACCCTTCCTGGTCCCCGTGGCCTTCTTCTTGGCCTCCTTCACCGGCACCTCATAAGGCGTCGGAACCAGCATCTCCGTTAGGAGAGCATTTGCTGGATCTTCGGGCAGGGGGGGCTGGGCAATCGATCTGCTCCGTTGTCGCCACCCAGTCCTGTTAAATGGCATGGAGGCTTAGATCCTACGTGTGGTTAAACTGGGGAGAATAAACATCTTATGAGATATAGAAGACTTACCGGATTGGCAGGGCGCTTCGTGCTGAGTCTGCGGTCCTCAGTAACGGGAGGAGGTACCTCGGCACCCTTGAACAGCACCTTCCAGACGTCCTTGTGCGTCGTGTCGAAGAGCCTTCGCAGCGTCTGGTGCTCGGCTGGGTCGAACTCCCATAAATTGAATGCCCGTCTTTGACACAGGAGGATCCGGCGAAAGAGCATGACTTGGACCATGTTGACGAGCTTGATTTTCTTGCTCATCATGTTTTTGATGCAGGTCTGGAGTCCGGTCAGCTCTACCGAGGAACCCCAGGATAGGCCCTTCTCTTTCTAGGAGGTGAGCCGCGTGGGGATTCCGGATCGAAATTCGGGGGCCGCCACCCAGTTGGTGTCGCCCGGCTCGGTGATGTAGAACCACCCCAATTGCCACCCCTTTATGGTCTCCACATAGGAGCCTTCGAGCCAGATGACGTTGGGCATTTTGCCCACCATGGCGCCTCCGCACTCCGCTTGTTGGCCGGCCACCACCTTCGGTTCAACATTGAAGGTCTTCAGCCACAGGCCGAAGTGGGGCTTGATGCGGAGGAAGGCCTCGCACACGACGATAAACGCCGAGATGTTGAGGATGAAATTGGGGGCCAGATCGTGAAAGTCCAGCCCATAATAGAACATGAGCCCACGGACGAACAGGTGGAGGGGAAATCCCAGTCCGCGGACGAAGTGGGTAAGAAAAACCACCCTCTCATGGGGTTCTAGAGTAGGGACGATCTGCCCCTCATCTGGCAGCCGGTGTGCGATATCCGCGGCCAGATATCCAGCTCCCCATAGCTTTTTGATGTCCTCCTCCGTGACGGAGGAAACCATCCACTTGCCTCCCGCTCTGGACATGCTTGGAGTAGTTTGTGGAGAAAATGCGAGCTTGGGTGCTGGAGCTCGAGTGCGCAAGAATGGATGAGCGAGGAGGAAGAGGGCATGGGTAAAAAAGGTGAATCCTTGTCCCTTTATAAGGGCGGAAAAAACTATACGCCTCCCCACCTGCCTGGTGAACTCGCTTATTCCCCAAGCGTCGTAATTGATGGCGCGGTTGGGTTACCCACACCCGTATTGATGAGAATCCCGTGATAAGGGGACACGATCTCTGCTTCGACAAGACGTGTCAAGAAAACCGCCTCGCAATATGTGCAGTGGCTGGTTATGAAAAACGGTTCGAATAATGACCGGGCCGTGGTGTGATGTCACGTTGCAGAATGTGTCAGCAGATTAGATTTGTCGAAATATTATTCTCTCTACGGTGGTATGTGGAATTTGTTTTGTAGAGCCGGACACTATCCTTGTGTTCGAAATCTTCTATGGAGTATTCGGAGGAGGAACCCGCCTTGCAATGCCGAAGACAATCCGCGCGCCGGACTCATCGTCATTGAAGTCTGGTTCAGGGGCTACTGAGGGAGTCCTGGATTAGGGGGGTCCTTGGACAGCCGGACTATATACTTTGGCCGGACTGTTGGACTATGAAGATACAAGATTGAAGACTTCGCCCCGTGTTCGGATGGGACTCTCCTTGGTGTGGAAGGCAAGCTTGGCAATACGGATATGTAGATCTCCTCCCTTGTAACCGACTCTGTGTAACCCTAGCCCCCTCCGGTGTCTATATAACCAGAGGGCTTAGTCCGTAGGACAACAACAATCATACCATAGGCTAGCTTCTAGGGTTTAGCCTCTACGGTCTCGTGGTAGATCAACTCTTGTAATACTCATATCATCAAGATCAATCAAGCAGGAAGTAGGGTATTGCCTCCATCGAGAGGGCCCGAACCTGGGTAAACATCGTGTCCCCCGCCTCCTGTTACCATCCGCCTTAGACGCACAGTTCGGGACCCCCTACCCGAGATCCGCCGGTTTTGACACCGACAGTGACTACAACCGTGACAACAAAACACGAGATTCTAGTACTTTCTCGTTATATTTTCTTTTGACCCGGTATGCTTCCTTTTTGTGATTTTTTCTTCAAATCTTTTGTATTCTTCTTCTTCTTTTCTTTGTCCAAATGTGTGTAAATATAGTCTGCTTTTTCTTTCCGATGATTCAGACAAAAAAACACAACACAAAGTAAAGCACACTAGCTAGGAGAGATTCATTTTTTAAAAATGTTCAAATACAAAGTAAAAAAAACTCAAAAGCTCTGTCCAAGAGATACATCAATAGGTGAACAAAAATTACACACCTATAAAAAAAATATGCACGAGAAATGAAAATATGAAAAAAAAATTGATAGGGAGGTAAAAGGAACCACACAAATGAGTTGATTTCACTTAGATCTGCACATAACAAAGTCTCATCAAGATGAGCATTTGACGGACCATATATTTTTTGTGACACATATATTTCTCTTTTTTTTTTGCGGGGTCACATATACTATCTCTCAAAGTACTCTCCTTTGGTGTGAGGCTCTGACCGTGTCCTGGACTAGGGGGTACTCACTACGTCGTCTTCCGACCAGCTGGATTGGGCCGGGGACCTCCCATGGCGGTTCACTCATGGGTCACTTCGGGCAGCCCATGCCGCATACAAGGAAGATCCCACGAGATTTGGCGCACAAGACGAGGACTCTCCTAAACCCTAGGCCTCTGGTGTGTTATATAACCGAGGCCAGGTTAGTCAATAGACAATCTAATATTCATCACTACAGTCTCGTGGTAGATACATGTACTCTGTACTATACCCACATCGAATATAATCAAGTAGGAGTAGGGTTTTACCTCTTAGAGAGGGCCCGAACCTGGGTAAACACCGTGTCCCTCGTCTCCTGTTACCCATCGCTCGAAGACGCCTAGCTTAGGACCCCTACTACGAGATACGCTGGATATAGAACCGACATTGATGCTTTCATTGAGAGCCTGGTGGGTGATTGCCGTGGTTCGATGAAAATCTACATCAACGATCAGGTGATATTCTTTCAATAAGATCTGTTTCATGTGAAGGATTTCTTTTTGCAAAACCGTTGCGGCCGCATCGCGCTATTTTGTATGCAGTCAAAATCAGGATCGATAAATTCTTTAGCCGTGGCGGCCGTGTCCGCCATCTGGCTGTACATCAGACCCATAGTGCTGTTATTGGCAGCACACCCAAGGATGAGCTACCCGCGTGCCATGAGAAATCCTGGAGAAGCGCACGGATGCAAACAAGCAGCCGAGCAAGCGAACTTGCTGTATAGGTCCACAAAAAATAAGCTTGCGATCCGAACAGTACTGTGGCGATCCAGCCGAGGAGACGCAGAGCTAGTACCGCGGACGCAGAGCTAGTACCGCGGAGCAGTGCACCGGAGCAGACAAGAGTTCAGCTTTGCGGGCAGGAATCCAGGAAGACTTCTTGTCCCTTTCTTTTTAAAGTCCGGCAACTAGACGGCTCTCGGGTTTTAATACTTTCTGTTTAAGTCTAACCATGGGGCAATCAACTAGTAGTATTCAATCGAGGCTTGATTTCCCATATAATACTAGTTGTGGCACGTCAATGAAGGCTTGATTGACGCAAGTGTCCTAGTCTAACCTAGCCACCTCTCATGGGAAGGCTCTAGAGCGCTTTGGTGCAGTTTTTTACTGCTATGATTAAGTCAGAGTTCAGATCATGGCCGTCATCTGGACAGTGTACGGACGATCGGCCTAATCCGATGTTGTTGGAACTATCGCACGGGGCTGATTGATAGCGGTGTTCCTAAGCTTTTTACTTTTCAGCAATCTTTTCGGCCGATCTGTCTGCTGGCCGAGGCGCCGGACTAGGCGGACGTGCATGTGCGCAAGGTCCAAGGGGCGAGAGGCGATGATGCTTCTCAATGCAAATACTGATCGCTTAAACTGTTAGCGGTCAACTTCCTCGTACGACTGCCAGGTGATATCTCTCCAAAGTACTTTTAATGTATGATATATATTTTTTGAGAAGCGAAATTTTGCTTGGGCCAGTGTTATTTTCTCTGCACAGGTTAGCTAATTTGTGGCCACAATGAGATCACCCCGCGAATTCATGTTTCATCATGCTGCCACTGCGCTACATCTACGTAGTTATTCCGGGCACCTTGAATCCAACCAATATTTTCTGTTGGCGTGTACTGCATTATTTTGGCAGAGAAATTCTACCGACGTTGTACCTAGCATCGGTACGGCCAGCTCTCCCTGTCACCTGGGCAGGTCGACCTTCGTCGACATCGCCGTGCCACAACGCCATCGCGCCGTCGAGCTAGCCTCAGCGCTCAGGCCATATTTACCAAACTTCTTCACTTCGCATAAATTAATTATGCACCCTTTTTTTCATTATTATTACTTCTTGGTTGCACTATTTTGTGCGTGCAGGCAATCTATTTAGGTTGGGCCGTGCTAACACCTCGGCAAGCCGAAGTCGTCGTCCCGTCTGTGTCGACCGAGTCATGATGTCGCTTCGACGCACGTCCCTGTGTCGGCTTTTCCGCGTTGCCGCTCCGCCGGGCTGACCTTGTCGCCCAGGCCATATTTATTCAATTTTTTTACTTCACCTAAATGAATTAAGTAGAAGGTTTTTTATTTTTATTTTATGTTGTTACTTTTGGCTTGCACTATTCTATGTGTGCAGGTAATCGACTTCGATTGCGTCCCGCGATCACTTCGGCATCGCTGAAAGAGCTCTACCTCATCGAGTGTTTGACACACGGGCCATATTTCTTTTATTACTCACTTTGCATAAATTATTTGTTATGCTATGATTTTTTTACTTATCTCCGGCTGGCACCATTTTCTGTGCACAGGCAAATGATCCGGTTTGGGCAGCGATGTCACCTCAGCGTACCGGCGTCATCATCACGCCTAGTCTGGACCGGGGGCTACGCCTAAGCTACATACGTAGTGTTGTGTTGTCACTTCATCAAGCTGAGCTCTTTGCTCGGCCCCCACGGAACCGGCTTGGGGGCTGGGACCTCGGCCAGGCCGAGGACTATGTCTTCGTCCCGCCATAAGTCCGGACCTCATCATTAACACCGAGCACACTAACCATCACCTCGGCGTACAGAGTCATCCTCTCGCCTCCATCAACCAAATTCCACCGTCACCATGGTGTGATACCCTGTGTCGCCATCATCGTGCCGTCGCTTCATCAAACTAACGTTCACCATGCCGACCTGTTTCGACACGTCGACTGACATGGGGGCTTCATTATCACGCTGCCGAACTACTCTGTCTCCTCGGCTGGACCGGGGACTTCGCCTCGGCACTTCGGCACTATCGTGCTATCACTTCATCAAGCCGAGCTTTTCGCTTGGGTACGTCACGACCGGCTTGGGGATTGGGACCTTGAGCCGCTACAAGCTCGGCCCACGTCACACCGAGCACATTAACCAGCTAAGTCGCTTTCATGCTCAAAAACATTTGGTTTTAAATTTTGTTCGGTTTGACCAAGTGTTATACTTTTTTGACAAAAAGTCGTTTGCGGAAAACTTTCTGTGTCAAAACCTCGTTTGTGACAAACAAATTCAAATACCCCATTTAGTTGGGGGCTTCCTTTATGAAGCCATTCTTCTTGCATATGATTATACTTGTATGGCTTCGTTCCTTGTTCATGCACTACTAGGAAAAGGCTTATACATAGAAGTTTACCAGTAGCGTGTGTTTTGGAGCCCACGCTACTAATAATTAGCAGTAGCGTGTGTTACAAACCGTGCTACTGGTAGAACTTAGCAGCAGCGTTGGTTTCTAGAGGGCACGCTACTGGTAAGTTAGCCACACCACACTCCCCGGCCAAAAAATAGTAGCAGCGTTGGTACCCTAACAAGCGCTACTATTAATAAACTAGCAGTAGCGCGGTGCCACTAAGAAGCGCTACTGCTACTTCTTCTATGTGTAATCTTTTACCAGTAGCGTGTTTTTTGGGCAAGCGCTATAGCTAGTTTTATGTAGCGCGCTTTGGTGCCCAGCGCTACTGCTATGGTCGGCAGCCAAAATATCTGCCACCTTTCCCCCCCCCCTTCTTCCTCCCCCTTTCTTTCTCCCCCTCCCTCTTGCACTTGCTTGTCCTTCAATGCTTCCCCCTCTTCTTTGCCCCTCCTCCCCCCCTCCATTAATGCCCTCCCTCCTTTCTCTTACTTGTTTTTGCCCCTCCTCCCCTTCTCTTCTTTGCCCCTCCACCACCCCCTCCATTAATGCCCTCCCTCCCTCCTTCCTCTTCCTTTCTTTTGCCCCTTCTCCCCTTCTCTTCTTTGCCCCTCCACCACCCCCTCCATTAATGCCCTCCCTCCTCCCTCTCATAGCTCTATCTAGAGGTACTAGCTAATTATAAGAAGGTGCTCGATATTCCTCTCGACAAATAGGTGAGCAAAAAAAGAGTTGTGCAAGAATGGAAATATGTGTGTTTGCGATTAGGACCGAAACTATGTGCGATATGAATATACCGAATTGTGTGTGGCATGTGAGTGACATGAGTTGCCTATGTTTTGCCGAAATGTCGATTCAATTCCGTTTCGGCGAATTTCGGGCATGCAAACTCAATATGTCCTATGTTTAGGGAAGGTCATGCCGAATTTTTGTATGAATTTGATCCATGCATGCATATATACGTGTTTAAAATATTTGCTTCGCGCGCAGGTGATCATGAAGGTCAATGGAAGGAAGGTGGAAAGATACTGGCAATCCGCTATGGATGACATGTATGAAAAAAGACTGAAGGATGTTTTATGTCCGTGTCGAAAATGCAAAGGAAGAGTCAGGCTCGACCCTTTCAGGGTGGTAAATTCAAGGCGCACTTGCTCATGCATGGTTTCATGCATGGCCATACTCGGTGGATAAGCGAAGAAGATGATGATGAGGAGGAGGACATTGACGGGGTAGGAAATAACGACATGGGGCCACCAGACGAAGAGATGACCGATTATGTGCCCGAAGAGGAAGACGGCCTCGGAAATGTCGATGGCGAAGAGGCAGTTCAAGGCGGAGAAGACGCGGACACGCCGCCGTCTTCGTCGCTACTAAGTTCAGCCATGCGGGACCCGCATGTTCGAGACCTGCTTCGCAAGAAGACGACTAGCGACAGAGCTGCTTCTAGAGAGGAGGCCAAACTGGCGCAACTGGAGGTAGACTCGATGACTCCTTTGTATGATGGTTGCAATCCCGATGTGACCTGCTTGAGTTTCACACTAGAACTTCTAAAGATGAAGGCAAAAAACAAATGGACAGATACAAGCCTGGATGAGCTTCTGAAGTACCTAAAGAAGGTTCTTCCCGCGGGAAGCCTGTGTCCTACTAGTGTAGAGGAGGCAAAGAAAATCGTGTGCCCTCTTGATCTGCCACATATTAGATATCACACATGCATCATTGATTGCATCATATATTGGAACGAGCATGCGGAAAAAACCATCTGTCCAAAGTGCAATGCTTCACGATATAAAAAGGCCGGAAAGAAAGCTCCACAGAAAGTTGTATGGTACTTTCCGATCACTCCGCGTCTACAGCGGTATTTCGTAGATCCTAAGGAAGCAAAGCTTATGCGCTGGCACGCGGAGAGGGTGAAGCCAGATGACGAAGATGAGCCGAAGCTGAGACACCTTGCAGATGCTAGCCAGTGGAGAGCATTAAATGCTGAATTTGAATTTTTCGCAAATGATCCAAGGAACATCGTGCTTGGCGCTAGTAGTGATGGCATGAATCCATTTGGCAACCAGAACACCAATCATAGCACATGGCCCATGTTTGTATGGATGTACAACCTCCCCCCTGGTTGTGCATGAAGGAAAAATACATACACGTGGTTATGCTTATTCAAGGGCCGAGACAACCGGGAAATGATATAAATCTGTAGCTCAGGTTACAGAAAGAGGAGTTACAGACCTTATGGACAACGCCGGCCAAGACATGGGATGCAAGCAAAGGAGAGTATTTCTACATGAGAGCCGCGCTGATCACGACGGTGCAGGACTATCTCGGTTACGGCTATCTCTCCGGCCAGGTGTGCCACGGATATTGCGGATGCACGAGGTGCATGGATGATACAACTTCTCTGCGGCTATCGAAAGATGGCGGGTCTTCGAAAATCGTGTACATGGGGCATCGAAGATGGCTCGAGACGGATGACCCATGGAGAAAACATGGAGATCTATTCAATGGTAAGGCTGAGCATCGAGGTCCTCCACGTAAGCGTAGCGGTGCAGAAATATATGAGTTATTGAAGAACTGGGAAGAGTGCCCCTCGCCGGGAAAGACGAAGAAAAAGGCGCCGGAGCCCCTGCTGAAGATATGGAAGACGATATCTGTTTTTTGGGACTTGGAATACTGGCCCATACTCGACACGCCTCATAGCCTTGATCAAATGCATATCACAAAAAATATCCTTGAGAGTTTGCTTGGAACATTGATGAACATGCCAGAGAGGACCAAGGATGGGCCGAAGGCAAGAAAAGACTTGGAATTTTTGAAAATCGGGAAAGATCTCCAAATGCCCGGTAAAAGGTCGTCAGAGGAGACTGAGACGGAGACGGAGACGGAGACGGAAGATAGGGGCAAAAAAGTAAACAAGAAGGAAGAACAATATTGCCCCCCCCCTCTTGCTTCACCTTAGATCCGAAGGAGGTCGATCAATTGTTCAAGTGCCTTGCCGGAATCAAAGTTAGTTCCGGATACTGTGGGAAGATAAGCAGATACCTGGACACTAAGAAAAAAAGGTTCAATGGGATGAAGTCTCACGACTGTCATGTGATGATGACGCAGTTACTCCCGGTTGCACTTAGAGGGATTATGGACACACATGTGCGTGAGACGCTTACTGACCTATGCCACTTTTTTTATGCTATCTCTCGAAAGTCGATCAGTGTGAAGCAACTCCATAGGCTACAGGAAGAGATCGTTGTCATACTGGATGAGCTAGAGATGTACTTCCCGCCCGCATTCTTTGATGTCATGGTGCATCTATGTGTCCACATCGTGGACGACATCATCGACCTAGGGCCGACATTCCTGCATAGCATGATGCCGTTCGAGAGGATGAATGGGGTCATCAAAGGATTCGTTCGTAACATGTCCCGTCCAGATGGAAGCATAGCCCAGGGATATCTGGCCAAAGAGTGCATCTCTTTCTGTGAGAGTTATCTGACCAAAGACCCTGTTGTTGGTTTCCCCGTCAACAAGCACTATGGAAGGCTCGAAGGCGAAGGTCACACCAACGGTCATAGGGATGTGAATGTGTTACGCTCGGGCCGACAAAACGACCTTGACATGGCAAACTTAGTAGTGCTACAACACCTGGATGTGCTAGAAGATTTCGTGACACTGCACAAAGAGACCATCGCAAAGAAGTACCGTGACCGTGGGGTGCACAGGACGGACGCTGAAGTTATTAGAGAGCACAACTCCACTTTTGTGTGTTGGTTCAAAGAGCGAGTTCTGGCTAATCCCCCGGAAGAGGGTTGTCCGAACGGAACACTCATATATGCCTTAGCACATGGCCCCTCGACCAACCTCGCGACTTATCAAGCATACAATATCAACGGATACACGTTCTACACGGAGGAGAAAGATATAAACAGTGATGACCAAAACTCAGGGGTGATGATGGAAGCCATGACTGGGAATGTAATTGAAAGATATTATGGAAGGGTCGAAGAGATATGGGAGCTTAACTGCTCTGGATTGCATAGCGCGACAATGTTCCGTGTCAGATGGGCTAAGAATGTACACAGAGAAAACCGACATTTCACTACCATGTGTATACCCGACTCCGATAGTGGTACCGTCAACGCCATCGCCAAAAATGAGCCATGGGTACACGCTAAACACGTGACACAATGTTTCTTCATAACTGATCCGATCAATCCCAGCCGTGTTGTCGTGAGAAGAAGTAAAAGGAGCATCGCCGGAATGGATGGAGTCGCCAACGAGGAAGACTATGACCAGTACGGTGATCCGATGAGGGAAGATGATGCTGATGACGACGAAACATATGTCAAAAGAAGAATGAAGACTACATTACCTACGAAAGATCGTAATCCCTGGAGAAGGAAAAGTCACGACCATGGGCTCAATTATTCGACAACGAACAAAAGAGCGAAGAAGATCAGTCTGAAGCGTCGTCGTCGCCCAAGCTGACAAACTAATCCCCAAATTTTGTGTGTGTCTAGCTATTTTGTATACCGCCGATAGTGGTCAAATGATGTAAGATATATATTATACTAATTATTGTCCTGAGGGTAACTGAAAGGATCGATATAGTTGACTACAGGGGGGGTGAATAGGCAACTAACAATTTTTAGCTTTTCTTTACCAAATTAAACTTTGCATCAAAATAGGTTATCTAGATATGGAACTGAGTGAGCAACCTATATGATGCAACGACAACAAGCACGCAAGCAAGTAAGAGAAATAACACAAGTAAACTAGCGAAAGTAAAGGAACAAGATAACCAAGAGTGGAGCCGGTGGAGACGGGGATGTGTTACCGAAGTTCCTTCCTTTTGAAGGGAAGTACGTCTCCGTTGGAGCAGTGTGGAGGCACAATGCTCCCCAAGAAGCCACAAGGGCCACCGTATTCTCCTCACGCCCTCACACAATGCAAGATGTCGTGATTCCACTATTGGTGCCCTTGAAGGCGGCGACCGAACCTTTACAAACAAGGTTGGGGCAATCTCCACAACTTAATTGGAGGCTCCCAACGACACCACAAAGCTTCACCACAATGGACTATGGCTTCGCGGTGACCTCAACCGTCTAGGGTGCTCAAACACCCAAGAGTAACAAGATCCGCTAGGGATAAGTGGGGGGAATCAAATTTCTCTTGGTGGAAGTGTAGATCGTGGCCTTCTCAACCAATCCCGAGCAAATCAACAAGTTTGATTGGCTAGGGAGAGAGATCGGGCGAAAATGGAGCTTGGAGCAACAATGGAGCTTTTTGGGGGAAGAGGTAAGTCAACTTTGGGGAAGAAGACCCCTTTATATAGTGGGGGGGAACAAACCAACCGTTACCCCCCCCCCCTCTGCCCCGAAGAGAGCGGTAGTACCGCTGTGCCAGCGGTACTACCGCTTGCAACAATAAGCGGTACTACCGCCCAAGAGCGCGGTACTACCGCTTGGTCCACAGCGGTACTACCGCGGAGGGAGGGCGGTACTACCGCACAGGAGCGGTACTACGGCCCCCCACAGCCACGGCTAGTACCGTAAAACCCGACACGAAAAAGGAGCCCTCGAATCGAGGCGGTACTAGCACGAGACCAGAGCGGTACTACGGCTTGGGGCCACCAGCGGTACTACTGCTCTAGAGCGGTACTACCGCGCCCAGAGCGGTACTACCGCTTGTGGCACCCAAGCGGTACTACTGCTCCGTCCCGCGGTACTACCGCTGGGACCAGAGATAGCACACACACGGAGGTACTAGCGGTACTACTGCTCTAGGCGGTACTACCGCTCCGGAGCGGTACTACCACTTGTACCACCCAAGCAGTACTACCGCTCTGGCCCGCGGTACTACCGCTGGGACCAGAGAGGGCACAAAGAAAGGAGAACCAA
Source organism: Aegilops tauschii subsp. strangulata (assembly GCF_002575655.3). Lineage (NCBI taxonomy): Eukaryota > Viridiplantae > Streptophyta > Magnoliopsida > Poales > Poaceae > Aegilops > Aegilops tauschii. The sequence goes on along the minus strand of NC_053035.3, from coordinate 426,153,446 downwards.
GCCCATCATCGAAACGGAAAGGCTCGGAGGGAGGGGCAAAGGAAGTGTACGTGATGATTCCGCCCTAGCCTTTCCAAAACGGACCCCCTCTTGATAGTACGGTGATCCCTATGAAACTAGTCCACCAAACTAATCCGAAAGGACTACACCGTCTTCGCTTTAAGCTCCGAGGGGAGGATATCGTCTCGTGCCCAAAAGAATGAATCTCTGAAAAACACTCAACGCACACGATTAGTCCGCAAAAGCATTGTCATCAATCACCAAAACATCTTAGGGATAAATATGCCCTTACAATCTCCCCCTTTTTGGTGGATTGATGACAATACGGGATTTGCACAACTGGGAAAAAACAAATGGCATAAGCAAACCCCAAGTCTCTAAAATATAGACGGGCTCCCTCTAGATGTGTGCCATCAAGATAGGTGCTTTGAGCTGCACGACACACATACTAGGATCAACACTCCCCCTGTATTTTAGAGACCAACAACCTAAGCGAGAAACAAGATAGCAGGATATATAACATAATGAAGCATATAACTCAAGAGATATCAAATGACTAGAGACAAAGATAAAGATATTATAATGATAGGGTAGCATATGTCTCACACCATATGACGCGAACTGAAGTCTTACTGAACACAAAACCAAGCAAACGCAAGTTCCAAGCAAAGCACAAAGTAGCACATAACGAAAGCACAAAGGCAAAGACACACACACTCGCGACACAACGACACAAATCCCTAAACTCTCTCCCCCTTTGGCATCGAGACACCAAAAGGGGCAAAGAGCTAACCTACGGCTCCAGGTGAGAGCATGCTGAGGATCTCGAACATCAGGACTCTGCGTGATCATCTGCACTGTCGTCCGTGCCCGGAAACTGCTCGGCATCTGAGTCGGTCCATGGACAGTGCTGCTGGATCCACTCCTCCTCCTCAGTAATCTGACCCTCTGAGCCGCTGGTGACTGTCGCACCCATCTGACGCATCAGCTCCTTGTGTCGTCCTCTTGCCTTCTTCTCAGCCACATGAGTCATGTACTGACCATGAGACTCCATGCAGAACAGCTTCTTCATCTTGTGTTTCAGCTTCTTTGCCCAAGAGGGCTCTGCTGCAGAAGGCTCTGTCCCAGGTGGCACATACTCCTCATCATCATCCCCGGCATCAGCCTCGTCCTCGGTCTCCATGGCAGCAGCAGAAGATGGAGCTCCAGATCTACCCCAATTATCCTTCTTCCTCAGACGCTTGATCTCATGAGAGACCAACTCTCCAGTCTCCAGCTGCTCATCAGGATAGGTACGTCTCCAGGCCCTCTCAATAAGCAACATGATGAACGGACCATAAATTGGGCACTTGCGCTCAGAAACAGCCGCCAAAAGCTCAGACCACATGACATGAGAGATGTCCAGAGACTCGCCGGTGTTTGCGTCCTTCTCACGCTGGCAGAAGAGAAGCATGTCCACAAGGTAAGAGTGCACCATGTCCAGATTCCCAATACGAGGGAAGAGAGTTTCGCGGAAGATGTAGACAACTCATAGGTTTCCTTCCTGGTCTCAGGGTGGACCTTCCGAGTACAGTAGGGCCAGAGGGCTTGCTTGTGAGTGGAGGTGGTATTCTGGTGAGGACGAAAACCAACTGGAGTCTCAAGCCCTTGATCTTCCACCTCAAGCAGCCCCATGAAGGCCTGCCACTTGACAGCTAGCACCTTTCCATTTGTCATCCAAGTCAGAGTCATGTCTGCGTCAGTCCCTAGGTGAACAGTGGCAAAGAACTGTGCCAGCAAATCTGCATCAAAGTCCTTGTTGAACTGCATGATCCTGAGAATGTTCAACTGAGAGCACATCTGTAGAGCATCACCAAAGTACTCAGGGTCCTTCTCCATAGCATCCGTGTTGATGGAATGAACATTGACAAAGAGATTCTTCTTAGCTTTGATCACATCAAAGTATGTGGAATACTGAAACCGGTTCCAGAACGGGCGGTTGACAAGATTGGGTTCTTGTTCTTCCTCATAGGGGTTGCGCCGACGCTTGTCCCAGAATTCCCTGCTAGACATCTCAGTCACTTTCCTGCCACTTGGCTTTGGTCGGCTGGCAATCTTCTTCGTGCGAGGAGGATTAGCACTTGAGGAAGCACCCCCTGCCGGCTGTGGAGCACTGGAAGAACCACCTGCAGTCTCAGATGAGCGGTACCGCTTCGACGTTGAACGCCCGGGGTTGACACGACGGACTTGCTGCTCAGGATGTTCATCACCTGGAACCAAACACACGGACACAAGAAACAACCAGTAGAAACGATCAAAACCAAATAAACACAACAAAGATGGATCAACATGTGGTAGGAAACAATGGAACTGGGCATCCAGCGGTAGTACCGTGCCATTGGGCGGTAGTACCGCTCGAGACGGGGCACGGCGGATCCCTACTGCCGTGGTCAGATCCAGCACTACCGGGGATGCCAAATTCAAAAATAAACCTACCAAACATCAATCCAAAGAGTCTAGTTGCCTTCTCCAACCTACTCAAGCCTAGATTTGGCCAAAAATCTAGAGATGCAACTACTATTGCCCCTAAAACGCAAGATCTGAAAACTAGACACGAAGAGAAGAGGAACGGGGGCAATACCGGCATCCATGGCAAGAGGACGAGGTGGGGATCGACTCCACCGAAGGAAATGGAGAGGAATGGTCCGGAGACGGAGGGCCGCCGGAGCCTTCCCGTGGCGAGATGGCGCTGGAGAGAGGAAGAGGAACCAAGGGACGAAGCAAATGGGTATGGGGTGGAGGAAACCACCCCTGCCCACGACTTAACCCCCTGGCCCCGCCCCTCAGCGGTAGTACCATGGTGAGGGGCTGTAGTACCACTTAGCCGAATAAGCAGTAGTACCGCTCTGTTGAGCGGTAGTACCGCTCCAGCGGTAGTACCGCTCCTTCACAATGGTAGTACCGCCCAGCGCAACACAAACCAGACTCTACACACATGGTGCAAAACGAAAGACGGGAAACAACGGCAAGAAGACCAACAAGAGCACTAGCAAGAGAACAAGAATCACACACCTCTATACGAGAGGGCGGTGGCCGAGGCCACCTATGTTTGAGTCACTTGGTATGGCACCGCGAAGAATTATCCTTGGGCCCATGACCAAAGCTCGTCTATGAAGCACAAGTACCATCAAAAATGGCTAATGTGAAAGAGTGAGATCAGTTTATGCATTGTGGGGGGAGGGAAAGTTCATTGAGAGAACAACACTCCCCCTATGTCCATGCCTACACCTAGACAAGAAAGCACAATGAATGTGAGGGGTGTGCAAAGATACAAACCACATTGCTCGAATCAATGATATTTAGCTCATGCCTTAACTCGCGAAATCTTGCTTCATCCAATGGCTTCGTGAAAATATCTGCAAGGTTATCATGAGTGTTGACATAGTTGAGCTCGATCTCCCCTCGCCTAATATGATCCCGGATGAAGTGATACCGAATCTCAATATGCTTTGTCTTGAAGTGTTGCACCGGGTTGAGAGAAATCTTGATAGCACTTTCATTGTCACACCAAAGAGGCACTTTGTCACAAATGACACCGTAATCCTTTAAAGTTTGCCTCATCCATAAAAGTTGTGCACAACAACTTCCGGCCGCCACATACTCCGCTTCGGTGGACGAGAGAGACACACAACTATGCTTTTTGGAAGACCAACTTACCAAAGAGCAACCAAGAAATTGGCACCCTCCGGAAGTGGACTTCCTATCCACTTTGTCTCCCGCCCAATCGGAGTCCGAAAAACCTACAAGCTTGAAGTTTGCTCCTCTTGGGTACCATAGGCCAAAGTTTGGGGTATGAGCCAAATATCGAAAGATTCGCTTGACCGCCACAAAGTGGCTTTCCTTAGGTGCGGCTTGAAACCGTGCACATATTCCCACACTCAACATGATATCCGGTCTAGATGCACAAAGGTAAAGCAAGGATCCAATCATAGAGCGATATACCTTTTGATCCACCGCTTTACCATTGGGATCAATGTCAAGTTGGCACTTGGTGGGCATTGGAGTGGAAGCCGGCTTGACATCACTTAGCTTGAATCTCTTTAGCATGTCTTGAGTGTATTTGGCTTGGTTGATGAAGGTTCCTTCTCTTCTTTGTTTGATTTCGAATCCGAGAAAGAACTTCAACTCTCCCATCATAGACATCTTGAACTTTGAGGTCATGAGAGCGGCAAATTCTTCATTGAAAGCTTTGTTAGGGGAACCAAAAATAATATCATCAACATATAGTTGGCACACAAACAACTCCCCTTTGACCTTCTTAGTAAAAAGAGTGGGGTCGATTTTCCCGATTTCGAATCCACGATCTTGTAACAACTCCGTAAGATGCTCATACTACGCACGTGGGGCTTGTTTAAGGCCATAGAGCGCCTTGTGGAGTTGATACACATGATCGGGGAAATAGGGATCTTCGAACCCGGGGGGTTGTTTGACATATACCAACTCATTTATGGGACCATTAAGAAAGGCACTCTTCACATCCATTTGTTGCAAAGTGAAATTATGATGAGAAGCATAAGCAATCAACAAACGAATAGATTCAAGACGAGCAACGGGGGCAAAGGTTTCCTCGTAGTCGATACCCTCGACTTGGGATGAGCCTTGTGCCACTAGACGAGCCTTGTTGCGAACAATGATTCCATGAGCGTCTTGCTTGTTCTTGAATATCCACTTGGTTCCAATGACATTATGATTCCCGGTTGGCCTTGGCACTAACTTCCACACTTGGTTATGTTCGAAGTTGTTGAGTTCTTCATGCATGGCGTTGAGCCAATCCGGGTCCTCAAGCGCTTCATAAACCTTTTGGGGTTCGACACAAGAAACAAACGCATGATGTTCACAATAGTTTGCTAATTGTCTACGAGTGCTTACCCCCTTTCTTAGGCTTCCAACCACATTCTCCATGAGATGACCTTTGGTGGTGAGCTTGGAAGCGATCTTAGCGGCACGACGCTCCAATTCCTCCTCGGAAGTGAAGTGAGGAGGGGTAACTTGATCATCTTGAGCATCGTCTTGAGCTTGTTCTTGATCTTGAACTAGCTCGAGGGGAAGAACTTGACCTTGGGCATCATTTGGTGGATCACCACCATCTTGAGGTTGATCTTGCCTTGATCTTGTTCATGAGGTTGAGGGCCTTCACTTTGTTCTTCGGAAGCGTGTGGGTCTTGGGTTGGTGATGGCTCCACTTGAGTGGAGCATTGTCCTTCTCCTTCGGCCACAAGGGGTTCCTCAATGGGTAGGATATAACCAATACCCATTCTTCTTATGGCTTGGGGAGGAATTTCATCACCTACATCACAAGTACCACTTTGCTCCACTTGGGAGCCGTTATTTTCATCAAACTCCACGTTACACGTCTCCTCAATAAGTCCCGTGGACTTATTGAGAACACGGTAAGCATGGGAGTTTGTAGCATAACCAACAAATATGCCCTTATGAGCTCTAGTCTCAAATTTAGACAAACGAACACCTTTCTTGAGAATGAAACACTTACACCCGAACACCCGAAAGTACTTGAGGTTGGGCTTGTTACCGGTGAGGATCTCATATGGAGTCTTGTTCAAGCCTTTGCGAAGATAGAGCCGATTTGAAGCATGACACGCGGTGTTGATGGCTTCGGCCCAAAAGTTGTACGGAGACTTGAATTCCGCCATCATGGTCCTTGCCGCATCCATCAACGTCCGATTCTTCCTCTCCGCAACACCATTTTGTTGAGGGGTGTAAGGTGCGGAATATTGATGCTTGATCCCCTCATCACTGAGAAACTCATCCAAGGTGTAGTTCTTGAACTCGGTGCCGTTGTCACTTCTTATTGTCAAGATCTTTGTATTGTGTTGACGTTGGGCTTCATTTGCAAAGTCAATGACTGTTTGTTGGGTCTCACTCTTCCTCTTGAAGAAATACACCCACGTGTATCTAGAATAATCATCCACAATTACCAAGCAGTACTTTCTACCCCCAAGACTATCAAAGGATGGAGGCCCAAAGAGATCCAAATGAAGGAGCTCCAACGGCCTCTTCGAGTAAATAAGAGTCATGGGAGGGTGAGCCTTCTCATGAAGCTTTCCTTTGATACAAGCACTGCAAGCACGATCTTTGGCAAAACTAACGTTCGTTAGTCCACGGACATGGTCCCCCTTGAGAAGACTTTGCAAAGATCTCATATTGACATGGGCTAAACGGCGATGCCACAGCCACCCCACGTCAACTTTAGCCATTAGGCATGTCGCGGTCTTAGTGGGTTGCTCCGAAAAGTTAATCACATAGAGACCGTTCTCGACATGCCCAACAAAGGCTACTTTAAGAGTCTTGCTCCACAACAGGGCCACGGTATCAATATCAAAGAAGGTGGCAAAGCCCATGATAGCAAGTTAACGAACGGAAAGTAAATTGTATGCAAGGGACTCAACTAGCATGACCTTCTCGATCGTGAGATCATGAGAAATGGCAACTTTGCCGAGTCCCAGTACCTTAGAAGACGAGGCATCACCCCACTCGACATTGGTGGGCATAGATGGATTCTTGTGCACGTCCACCACCAAGTCCTTGCTTCCGGTCATATGATTTGTAGCTCCACTATCGAGCAACCATGATCCCCCACCGGAAGCAAACACCTACAAGAGATCAATGCTTGGTTTTAGGTACCCATTTTGTAATGGGTCCTTTGATGTTAGCAACAAGGGTCTTAGGAACCCAAATAGACCATTCAATGTACTCATGAGGAGAACCAACGAATTTGGCATAAACATGCCCATCACTAGCACGGCATAACACATAAGAAGGATTAAAGTCGCCGGCTTTGTTGGAAGGAGTGGCATTGCTCTTCTTGACACCTCCACCCTTCGCATTGTTCTTCTTCTCCTTGGAAGCACCCTCTCCCTCCTTCACAAAAGTTTGCTTGAGAGGAGGAGGTCGCTTGGTCTTGTCATTCTTCTTCTTGTTCTTGGGATTGGGTGCGAACCCAATCCCCTCCTTGGCCACAACTTCCTTTTGATTGCTCAAGAGGTCGTTGAGGTTCTTCTCACCTTGTATGCATGACATAAGGCCTTTCTCAAGTTGCTCCTTTAGCTTAGCATTCTCCTCAACAAGATGCGCATGCTCACAACACGGGTTAGTAGCATTTGCATTATCAATTAACACCATATGAGGAAAGGTGGCTTTATCCTTCGTTAGCTTCACTTGGAGTTGATCATGAGACTCCTAGAGGCTAGCATGAACACCCTTCAAGACTTTGTGAGCCTTGTCGAGAATGCCAAACTCCTCTTTGAGTCTAGCAAGATCAACCCCAAGTTTTGCCTTCTCGGAGTTTAGCACACGAGACACAACAAGAGCATGATCAAGATCCTTCTTTAACTTAGCATGATCATCGTTGTATGACTCCCCAAGAGCCAAACGAAGACCACGCTCTTCGTCAAGAGCATTGGAAAGATCCGAAATCTCATCGGCATAGTCACGACTATGCCCCTCCATCTTAGAGATGGTATCTTCGTGAGCCTCGATCATGTCATTGGCTTCACCAAGTTGTTCCAAGAGAGCAACGAAGTGCTTCTTGGATTTACCCTTGAGTTTACTCATAAAGATCTCAAACTCATTTTCCTCCACATTTGTTCCCTCATGTTCATCAATGCTATCCGTCGAAGAAGGAATGATGGTAGTTTTGATGTTGGAGGTTACCTTATTGGTGGCTTTAGCCATGAGGCACTTGGCGGTAATGTTCTCATTGGGTGAGTCGAAGAGAGACACCCGTGGAGTCTTTGCAACGGCAACGGAGGCCATGGCAACCGACTCACTATCTTCATCATCGTCATCATCCTCATTGTACTCTTCTTGAACCACCAACGCCTTGAAGGGAGTCTTCTTGGTGAAGTTGCTCTTGTTGGGGAACGACTTGGCCTTGTCTTTTCTAATGAGCTTGCCACCATTGTCTTCCCTCTTCTCGTAAGGGCACTCCACAACAAAGTGGCTCACATTGCCACAACTGAAGCAAGTCCTCATCCGTTGCTTGCCCTTTGCGCCACTTGAGTTGCTTTTGTTGAAGTTTGGCCTCGTGTTCTTCTTGCTCCAAAATTGCCTTGAAGCAAGAGCCATGTGTTCATGATAGGCATACTTTGTATCTTCGAGGTTGCCCTCCTCTTCTTCCTCTTCATCCTCTTCCTCCATACTAGCCTTGGCCTTTAGAGCAAGGTTGGGCTTCTTTACTCTTTGAGAGCGAAGAACCGCATTGTCGGCGGTCTTGTCCAAGATGCTCATAGCAACAAACTCATCCAACACTTCACTTGAAGACAAAGTGTGGAAGTCCGGCCTTTGACGAATTACAGAGGACATGGCTTTGTGGTAGGGCATCATTGCCTTGAGGAATTTGCGTTTGATCCAATTGTCATCCGTGTCCTTACTTCCATGATCTCGGAGAGAGACCGCGAGTTTGGTCACTCTCCGAAAAAGCTCACGAGGTTCTTCATCTTCTTTCATTGCAAACTCGTCGGCTTCATCTTGCACCACTTCATAGTTGGAGCGTTGAATGCTTGCGCTTCCCCGATAGAGGGAAACAACTTGGAGCCAAGCATCTTTGGCCACGGTGTAAGGCCGGAGATGAGTAAGATCTTCAGGTGGGATTGCTTCTTGGATGATGAAGAGAGCATTCTCATTGAATTGATGATCCACAACTTCTCTAGGAGTGAAGTTGCTTCGGTCATGCGGATAAAAGCCTTCTTCAATGATTCTCCAAAGGTTAGTGTTCACATGATTTAAATGACGCTTAAAACGATAGACCCAAGAATCAAAATCTACATTCTTCTCAATCTTAGGGGCCGGGCCGGCATGATTCAAATGAGTGGAAGGAAGCGGTCCACCATAGATGGGTGGAGGTTCCACATGGGCAAAGATGCCGGTCCCATTTTTATCACTAGAACAAGGAGCCTTCTCGCTCGAAGCTTCCCCCTTGTCGGAGGTAGCATCTGTCACCTTGTTAGCGGGATCACCCACTTTCAACGGTGCGGTTGTAAGTTTAAGCCCTTCTAAGAATTTATTCAACATGCTTTCGACCTTGGTCGTCATGGAGGTTTTCAATGTGTCCAACGCCACATTGAATTCCTCACGAGAGACCGCGGTTCCCCCATCTCCCGTAGACGAGACAGGATTCTCACCGGAGTGCTCCTCCGCACCGTCTACGACGTCAACCATACTCTTTGGACAGTAAAGTCCTTAATAAAGAGACGAGGCTCTGATACCAATTGAAAGGATCGATATAGTTGACTAGAGGGGGGGTGAATAGGCAACTAACAATTTTTAGCTTTTCTTTACCAAATTAAACTTTGCATCAAAATAGGTTATCTAGATATGCAACTGAGTGAGCAACCTATATGATGCAACGACAACAAGCACGCAAGCAAGTAAGAGAAATAACACAAGTAAACTAGCGAAAGTAAAGGAACAAGATAACCAAGAGTGGAGCCGGTGGAGACGAGGATGTGTTACCGAAGTTCCTTCCTTTTGAAGGGAAGTACGTCTCCGTTGGAGCGGTGTGGAGGCACAATGCTCCCCAAGAAGCCACAAGGGCCACCGTATTCTCCTCACGCCCTCACACAATGCGAGATGCCGTGATTCCACTATTGGTGCCCTTGAAGGCGGCGACCGAACCTTTACAAACAAGGTTGGGGCAATCTCCACAACTTAATTGGAGGCTCCCAACGACACCACAAAGCTTCACCACAATGGACTATGGCTTCGCGGTGACCTCAACCGTCTAGGGTGCTCAAACACCCAAGAGTAACAAGATCCGCTAGGGATAAGTGGGGGGAATCAAATTTCTCTTGGTGGAAGTGTAGATCGTGGCCTTCTCAACCAATCCCGAGCAAATCAACAAGTTTGATTGGCTAGGGAGAGAGATCGGGCGAAAATGGAGCTTGGAGCAACAATGGAGCTTTTTGGGGGAAGAGGTAAGTCAACTTTGGGGAAGAAGACCCCTTTATATAGTGGGGGGGAACAAACCAACCGTTACCCCCCCCTCTGCCCCGAAGAGAGCGGTAGTACCGCTGTGCCAGCGGTACTACCGCTTGCAACAATAAGCGGTACTACCGCCCAAGAGCGCGGTACTACCGCTTGGTCCACAGCGGTACTACCGCGGAGGGAGGGCGGTACTACCGCACAGGAGCGGTACTATGGCCCCCCACAGCCGCGGCTAGTACCGTAAAACCCGACACGAAAAAGGAGCCCTCGAATCGAGGCGGTACTAGCACGAGACCAGAGCGGTACTACGGCTTGGGGCCACCAGCGGTACTACTGCTCTAGAGCGGTACTACCGCGCCCAGAGCGGTACTACCGCTTGTGGCACCCAAGCGGTACTACCGCTCCGTCCCGCGGTACTACCGCTGGGACCAGAGATAGCACACACACGGAGGTACTAGCGGTACTACTGCTCTAGGCGGTACTACCGCTCCGGAGCGGTACTACCGCTTGTACCACCCAAGCGGTACTACCGCTCTGGCCCGCAGTACTACCGCTGGGACCAGAGAGGGCACAAAGAAAGGAGAACCAAGCCCATCATCGAAACGGAAAGGCTCGGAGGGAGGGGCAAAGGAAGTGTACGTGATGATTCCGCCCTAGCCTTTCCAAAATGGACCCCCTCTTGATAGTACGGTGATCCCTATGAAACTAGTCCACCAAACTAATTCGAAAGGACTACACCGTCTTCGCTTTAAGCTCCGAGGGGAGGATATCGTCTCGTGCCCAAAAGAATGAATCTCTGAAAAACACTCAACGCACACGATTAGTCCGCAAAAGCATTGTCATCAATCACCAAAACATCTTAGGGATAGATATGCCCTTACAGTAACAGTGGTATTGCTCAAACGACAGACCAAATTAAAAGAAGGAAAGTGCAAATGAAAGATAAGACAAAGAAAAGTGCAAATGAAAGAAAAAGAAAAAGAAAAAGAAAGGAAGTTTTGCAAAATGAAATGAAAGAAAAAGAAAAAGGAACTAATAAGTTGTGGAAAATGAAATGCAAGAAAAATAAAAAGATAAAGAAAATAAAAAATAAAAAAGTTAGCAGTAGCGTGTTTTTGGCATGGGCAGCGCTATAGATAAAAAAAAGAAAACAAAAAAAACTTAGCAGTAGCGCGTTTCGGCTAGGGCAGCGCTATAGCTAAGTTAGCTATAGCGCGTTTTGCCAACACGCGCTATAGCTAAGTTGCCTACAGCACCCGCCCATGCCCACGCTCAATCTCTTTCCTCTCTCTCTCACTCACTCGCTCGATCCCCTTTCTCTCGCACCCGCCCACGCCGCCGTCGCCGCCTGCACCCGCCCACGCCACCGCCCACGCCCGCACCCGCCCACGCCACCGCCGACGCCCGCACCTGCCCACACCACCGCCGACGCCCGCACCTGCCCACACCACCGCCGACACGCGCCGCACCGACCCCGACGCCGGCCACTGGCCACCCCGACGCTCCGTCCCCCCGTGCTGCCCCCTGCCCTAGGTGCACCCCTGGCCCGGTTCCTCCCACTCCAGCGCTCTCGCTCTCTCTCTGACCAAATTTGGTCTCTCTGCAGATCGACGAGGAGGAGAAGGACCCCCTCTGCCTCGGCGACCCCGACGCCACCCCCTCAGCCCCGGCGACCCTAACCCGGACGTGCGGTGAGCCACCCCCTCCTTTCTGGTCAGGTAGCAGGATTTTGCAGGATTTTGCCTTATGCAGTGTTCCATGTCTGGTCAGGTAGCAGCAACAGTAGCATTAGTATCTAGGTTCTATGGTAATTAAGATAAATACGATGAACTAATGGTGCAGAGACCATACTGAAACTAAGTTTCAGGGGCATATACTGAAAATGAACATTTTTCAGAATGAACAGTGGGAAGACCACAAGAAAGTGAATGACTAATTCTTAAACTCTTTTTGTTAAGTCAGTTTGCATGTTTTTTGTTTCCTAGATCAGTGGTTTTGGACTATTGACAACTAGTTAGTGTTGGACCAACTACCTTGATAAGCAAAAGGAATTAACCTAGAAAATGTAACCAAATATGGACTAAAAACTGGTCATCAAAAAAAGTGAATGAAAATGAAACTGAGGATTTTTAAAAATTCAGAAAATGGAGTAGTAGATGCCACTGAATATGCCACTGAAAATGGAGTAGCTAGCATCATTGCAAAAAACAATGCTCAAAAAATATCTTGGAAAGTGTCATGTTAGCATCATTGAGCATTTTTCTGCCACTGAAGATTAGTGGAAACTTAAGATTGTTTTTTGTATTATGCCACAAGTAGTTGTATTGGCAGCAAGTAGTTGGCAGAAAGTATTGTTAGTGAAAATTTGCGGTGATCAATTTTGCATTTCTATAACTAGTCCATTACAGTAGTCTGCAATTTTATTTGAATGCAATGTTGATGGACACAGCAGCAAGTTTATGAAATGAAATGAAATGATGTCCATTGGAGTCCATTTGGAGTTGCTCCATTGCTTGCGAGATGCTCTATATGTGACCTATGTTTTGCCGGTTGTGAATGACCTATGTTTTGCCGGAAATGTTGATTCATTTCCATTCCGGCAAATTTCAGGCGCTCTATATGTGCACTTTCTAGCAAAGGTCATGCCGAAATTTTCCATGAATTTCGGCATGACTTGTGCTAGAAAGTTGGACATATCGAGTGCTTGAGATTTGTCGCGACGGGAATGAAACAACATTTCTGGCAAAACAAAGGTCACTTTTTTGTCATTATTCACTTTATTATATAAAGCTCGATAATTAAACGACTACGACATTGAACCCTAGGAAACATGACCGACACCGATGAGGCCGGAGGTTCTCAGTCCCAATTAGGTCGAGCACACGCCTACCTCGACTTTCTGGCGGATCAGGAGAGACAGGAAGCTGGGTGTCCGGACCGCCTTGTCATGACGGATGACGACGGTGGTGGCGCCGGCGCCGACACTGATGCCACCAACGACACCGGCACTGATACTGGCGCTGATGATGTTCCTAACTATAGCACGGAAGGTGGGACCTCCCAAGACAGTGAGGGAAAGAAGGAAAAGAGGACAGGACGCCCAAATGAGCTCGGCACCGGAAGACTGGTGGTCACGGCGGTGCACCCTGACGAGTTCAAGCCAATAGAGCCGCGAGAAGTGGCAGCATGTTACGGCAACCAACTAGCATGCATCCTACGGGATACCGCTAACATCAACACCACAAAATACGGAAGAATGAACATTTGAAGAAGCTGCTTCTAACTAGGTTGCACGCAAGATTCCTGTTCCCCGGTCGGAATGACGATGTCGACCCATGGGATGATGATGCCATGAAAAAAAATCAACAACAAAGCCCTAGGGAAGTTCAGCAACGCATTGAGCGCTTGGAAAACTAGGGTGAAAAAGGCGATTCAAGTAGACCATGAAACCTACGCCGAGATTGTTGCAGACAATCCGAAAATTACGATAGAGGACTTTGAAAAGTTCAAGGAGACTTGCAATGAAGAAGCTGCCAAGGCCAGGTCGGAGAGAGGCAAGCAGCTGCAGGCAAAGAACATGGGGAACCACCGCCTTGGAAGTCGTGGTTACACGGGAAAGAGGCCCGTGTGGGCTGAGGACGCAGAACGTGAACGTCAGGGGATCCCAGACCCATTGGCTGAGTTCACCGACCAGCAGGAGCATGACTTCATCAGGGCCCGATTCTCGTGGGACCCCAAGAAAAAGGATTTTTTCACCGACGGGCCGACTAGGAAATTCATGAGAATACTGGTAATTATCCTTTTACCACCTTACATATTAGGTTCTGATCAACGAAGTCTACTACATTCTAGTCGCATTCGTAAATGATTCATGATCCATTTTACAGAGAGAGCAACACAAGCTTGTGGCCGAGAGCAACTCGTCAACTCAGTCGACTCAGTCGTCGGCGAAGTACAAATGGGACACTCCTTTCAACCGGGCCATGAACGTAATGATGGGACACCCGCCCGGCCAGCGACCGCAATATGGACGTGTGCACGGCGCCGGGGATGGGGCCACGTGGAAGTACTATTATAACAAGGACCCCGAGGCCAAAAGACAGAGAAAGAAGTTCAGTCAAGTGACTATCGACGAGAAGGTGGCGCGGGCGATGAAGAAAGCAAAAGCTGAGACCAAAGCTGAGATAATCGCTGCCTGTAGATCCGATATGGTGGCTGCCTTTACAAGCTTGATTCCAACAGTGGTCACATGGGTGCAAAAAAATCCAAACGCGCCACCAAGTGATTTTCCCATGCCTAGCTTCACCGGGAGCGACTCAATGAACACCGCACCCATACCCGAACCTAGTATGGCAACCGCACTCGCACCTCCTCCAGCACCTGCTCCTCCGCCCAGCTCTCACAGCAGCCCTAGCTCCGTCTCTGGCTTGAATGTCGGGCCGTCGACATTGGCTGAGCTCGACGCCCTCACGGTAAATACGCGTCGCACCTTCATCAACTCAACTAATTAATTAATCTTCAGTTGCCGTTCTTTTTGGATCTCTGACGCCGCACGTATATGTCTTTGTAGGCCGACTCCACTCCGTGCACCCTCCTTTACAACATGAAGGGCGGGTTGGTGGATGTGGGGAAGGGTACTATAGTGAAGCCTAAGGATCGATTGTTTCACCGCCGGCAGATGCCTGATAACGCCTTAAGGGTCTCCGTGGCGAGTGTGAAAGCGGGCTACGAGGGTCTCCCTTGTCCGATACAAACCGATGGAGAGGATGACGAGACCCCCACGCAGCTTGGCCAATGCAAAAATTGGCCGATCATGTGGCCGAAAAATCTTCTTCATGTCGACGTGGCCGGGAGAACACCAACGGGACCTCAGGAAGGTATGACCACAACACCACCTACACAAGTACAACCATCGTCTGTGCTGCTTGCTGAGATCGAGAGACATGAGGAAGGAGGGCCAACCGTTCCGCCGGCGGATGATGCCATCTGCCCCATGGAAGAGGATATGGATCATGACATGGAGGAGGCCGATGACCCTCTCCAGTATCTCAATACTGCCTTTGATAACGAAGTAACAATGAGTCAACCATATGAATATGAGATGCATGTACTAGAGCCGGAACGTCCTCGGGAGTGCAAGAAGTCCTTGTTCATGCAATCCTCACAGGACATGCCTCCAGATGCCGGCTCCATCCAAGCTCAACTAATTAGCCAGAGTCATCCAAAGCTGAGCCCGGCAACACTAGGGGTGGTGCTCGGGGAGGGTCTGACAGACCCACCAGCATCTGAGCCCACCAAGAAGAAGCAGAGGAAGAGACCGGCGGCGAGAAAATCCAATAAAGCTGGCAATGTTGGTTCTAGCAGCCAGCCACCTTCGACCAAGGTTGACCGTGTACCGATGAAACATACGCCATTAATCCATGTTGCGGGAGAGCCAATGGTACCGGCGAATGCACTAGCTGCCATAGAAGGGGATCTCAGGAGACTCCATGACCATGTGCTTTCGACAGAGAGAAGCCTCCTCGCCTCGGATGATCCAGGATACCCACTTTATACGGTTCATGTGCCGAGCAGTTGCAAGATGTATGTCCACACATGCCCCGCGGACCTCTTCTTCCTGAGGTTTGATTACATCTTCCAGATGTTTCAAATGAGGAAACTCGATTTTACGTCCGTCCGCCTGTATGCGCTGCACATGAACTACATCGTCAGAGAGAGCAAGTCACCGGTCTTGCGGTCGCGGACCCATACTACATGCATGAGGGCTTCTTGTCAATCAACGACGCCAACCGTCAATATGCGGGTCAGTACATCGAAGAATTCTTGGTCAGCAATAAGGACAAAGAAACGATTCTCCTACCTTATCATCCCAGGTAAGTCATCCACGGATAGCACTATAACACATACATCCTTTCGTGCATTTCAATAGTTACTTTGCATGCATGGAGGCTAAACTTGATCGTGTATTTTGCGCAGCGGGGGGTGTCGTGCCGTTCTCATTGTTCTTTACCCGCGTTACTCCCGCGCTCTATATTTGGACCCGTCGAAGAACATACAGAAGAAAGATTACACACACATAAAGTATGTTCTGGACAGAGCTATGCTGGGCTTCAGCATGCGGGGTGGCTACATCCAATGCAAAAAAACAAATAAGGCCGGGCTTTGTTTCAGCCACAAGACTGACTTCTGTTGCATCCAGCAACCGGCAAGAAGTGAGAATGATGGATTCTACGTCATCCATCTAATGATGGAGTACAGAAGGGATGTGCAATCACTTTGCATGAAATCTTCGTCTGATACCCATATCCAGAGATGGGCCGAAGCCTTTGGATCCGTGCCAGATAATCGACTTCGAAATGATTTCTACCGGATCCAACAGGAAATTGCGTCCATCATCATGAAAGATGTCCTCGAAGAGAATGGGATGTTCTACGGCGGCCCAATATCGCGAGCTGACGTCCGAACCCGCATTGCCCTACAGCGTCAGGACATGATGCCTTTCACTAAGCTTGGTGACACCCTTCCGGATATGGACAGATGGGAAGAGTGCACTGCTTAAAAACAATGTGTCTGTTTAGTTACTTGTTACTTTCTGTACGACGAAACTTCGAATCTCTCAGTACGACGAAACTATTAGATGTATGGTGCCGCGCTCTAGTTAATTACTTTCGGTATGATGAAGTATGTTAACTATGTTTACTATATATGTTGCTTCTATTTCATAACTGTTTTGTTGTATTCGCTTCATGGTATATATATGTGCATCTCTGACAGGTATATAGATCAATGATGGCGAGGAAGTGGTATGCCGTGTATGTAGGGCATGTTCCGGGTGTGTATGATGAGTGGCCAGAGTGTCAGGCCCAAGTCTCTGTCTTCTCCGGCGGAAGCCAGAAAGGGTTTGATAGCAGAGCGGAAGCCGAAGCTAGTTACTTGAGATTCATAGCACAACAGGGGATTCAGAACCAGCGCCGCTGCAAAAACTACTACATAATACTGCTTTTGATCATCGTGATTGCTTTTATCTTCTATGTGGTCATATCATAGTCTACATAGATGATGAAACATGAGTATGTGACCATGTAGTTGCATGTATTGAGAACTTGTAATGACTTGTAACGCTATTTCGAGACATGTGTTCGACCATGATTGATGATGATGAGATATTTGAGACATGTCGAGACTTCTAATAACTTTGGCTCATCGATGACTCACTTGCTTTTCAATGAATATGCATGTTATTGTATAAACGGTTGATCTGTTTAATTGTGTACAGAGCCAAAACGCAAAAAAAAAATACAAAAGTTAGCAGTGGCGTGGGGGTAAAGATTACCAGTAGCACTCAAGTAACAGTAACGTTGGCTAGCTCCACGCGCTGTAGATAAATATCAGTAGCGCTGGGTGGAAGCGCGCTACAGCTACTTTAGCTACCAGTAGCGTTGGGTTAAACAAGCGCTACTGCTAAAAAATAGCTGTAGCGTCGTAGCAGTAGCGCGCCTACCCGCGCTACTAAAAGTAAAAAAACCAGCGCTACTGGTAAGGGTTTTCCTAGTAGTGATGTATTACGCCACAATATGCACCATGTTGACTTAAGTGTTCCGCAAGCTGGGTTGCCTTGCTCCTGTGTTTACCCCTACGTTCCTGATTGTTCGGCTAGGGAGTAAAGGGAGCACCTCTGCGATTGTCACGATCGGGTCATCTGAGCTCGTACCTCAGACTGGGTGAGCCGAAAGCTAGCGCTCTTTTTGTTTTCAATCATGGTCGGCACACAACGGAACTCATGAGTACAAAAAATCTATTGCACAAGTCTCATAGTAACAATGAGCAACCGAATAAAGGTATCAGTGGGGGTACTATTTTCTTCGAAGATGCTTCTTACACTTCGTCAGTAATATAGCATAAGTTCCCTGAGCGCGCTTTGTCTGTTACGGCCTTATGGCCTGATTGCCTGGTTATCGGAAACACCGTCGATATTCTTGACAGGTGGAGTACATAACACTTTTCGGCCCTTGACCGGAGAGGGAGAAGCCGACGGTCGATTAAGACGCGTTTAAAGTTCGGGTGAACACAAACATGATATAAGTACTTCGGTACATACAATCATTATACATAAAAATTTTTTACCCAAGTCACTTGGGGGCTCTTAAATTAGTATGAGCCGTTTTTGTTAGTCGCTGCACAGTCTTTTTCTACCACTCCTTTCTCGACTCGGGTGTATGATCAATAGCCGAGTAGCCTGGTTTCTCTCTAAAGCCGCTCGTATTTAGTTCGCTAAACTAGCCTGAGAAACACTCCGCCTTCGGGATAGGGAGGTTGAAGCCGAAGGCTGACCCACTTGAAGTCTAGAGATCATATGTGTCATGTCAAAGCAAGACGAAAGTACAATTTTAAGACCAATTTCATATTGGCACCAAAACAGCTTGATTCAATCTAGACGAAGCAGGACATTCTCTTGGTTGAGGTGTTCGGCGTGAAACTCTTTTCTAAAACTACAGTTCGGCATCTTTCCTGCTGAACTCCACCTCGGTATTGTCAAAACATACATGACAATTGAACTTGTTCCCGAGGAGGTACAATCCTAGGGTCGGCCATTTTGCCCAACCCAATTCTCGGGGGCTACTGCATTGACAACCCAATGCAAAAAAATTAAAGTGCAATATAGTTTTCGAGGAGATTATGATCCTCATGTTGGTCGGCCGCACCCAACCTGAGTCTCGAGGACTTTGCACACCGCTTTTTGTGTCCTGAAGTATTCTGCCGAACTAAGAGTTGATCCTCAGGCCGATTTTGCGAATCAACCTGAGTCTCAGGGGCTACTGGGATCAGTGGTCTTATGTCATCCTTCATGTGCATCTCGGGTTTTAGACCGATACACACCTTGAGGGCTACTGGCTATATATCTCGGCAGAGAATAAATTGCACCAATCAAAAATATTGACAAAAAATCGGCCCGCAGTCAGGGTGGTGCACCACCTCGAAAGCAGTCCAGCATAAATCTCGGGCGCCAGTGGCTAGCTCCAAAGAGGGCATTTCCGGCATTAAGCTCGGCTAAACTCCTTCAACTTTTTTGAACCAAGGTGATCTATGGCACCTCAGATACAGTCCGGCGCTGGAGCTCGGATGCGGTTCGGCGTTGGAGCTCGGCTGTAACAATACTCTTGGGATACAGTCCGGCGTTGGAGCTCGGATACATTCCGGCGTTGGAGCTCGGAAGCGGTCCGGCGTTGGTGCTCGGATGCAAAAGATACCTCGAATGCATTCGGGCGATTGGAGCTCGGACGCAAGAGGACACTGCCGCCCGGGAACGACTTCAAACCCGAGGTATGGCATAAAAATAACAAGGCATTGATAAAGGCCGGAAACTTAAAGGGGCTCCTCAGATACCCGACGTGTAAACTCTTCGGATGCACTTCGGTGATCCTCAGGATCGAACATGAGAAGATTTGTTGAACCAGTTTTCAAGACCGACGACCGAAGATGAAGAACAGTTCGAAAGAAATTGAGGAGCGTCCCCAACTTGAAGACCGGTTCAGGGGGCTACTGACGGTGTCCTGGACTAGGGGGTACTCACCACGTCGTCTCCCGACCAGCTGGATTGGGCCGGGGACCCCCCATGGCGATTCACTCATGGGCCACTTCGGACAACCCATGCCGCATACAAGATCCCACGAGATTTGGCGCACAAGACGAGGTCTCTCCTAAACCCTAGGCCTCTGGTGTGTTATATAAACCAAGGCCAGGCTAGTCAATAGACAATCTAATATTCATCACTACAGTCTCGATACATGTACTCTGTACTATACCCACATCGAATATAATCAAGCAGGAGTAGGGTTTTACCTCTTAGAGAGGGCCCAAACCTGGGTAAACACGGTGTCCCTCGTCTCGTGTTACCCATCGCTCCAAGACGCCTAGCTTAGGACCCCTACTACGAGATACACTTGATATAGAACTGACAGGCTCCCCCGACCCCGTGTCCCTCTCTTGAGGCGACATGTGGGGCACCCTATATCCCCGCCGCTGGCCTCCTTCGTCCCTTCCCCTCCTCCTCGCCGCCGCCCGGTGGCGCGGGGATCTCCCGGCGTGGCCGCCCTCCTCTGGCCATGGCATGGTGCTTCTGACGGGTGCTCTTGGCGGCGAGGTGCTGCGAAGGTCCGGTGGCGGTTCGTTGTGATGGTGGCGGCGGTGGTGTGTGCCACGTCCGGTGATGGTGCCTGTGGCCGTGGCGGCTATTGCTTGGTCCCTTCCCGGTCCGACCCGATCTGGATCTGGACCTGGCCGACCAGGCCTTGGTTGCTGCAGCCAGCAGACCGGGTGGCGTCGTGCGTCCACGGGTGTTGGGCACCGCGGTGGTACAGGCGGCTTGTGGTGGTTTGGCGTGGTGCGGGGCGGTGCACGGCGGGACGCATAGTGGAGCAGGTGTCTGGCAAGGGCAAGCAGCGGTGGGACGGCACGGACTGGCGTGGCGGCATGCTCTGGAGGCGACGACGCGAGTTGCGGGTTAGGTGGGCCGCAACACTATGATGGCTCGGCCAGGATGAAGTTCCTGGCGAGCAGCGAGTGGCCGGCTACTCCCTGGCTGTGCAGCGAGCGGCAGCCCCGGTAGTGACCGCGTGGGAGTTGTCTGTGGCTTGGTGCTGGATCGTCGCAAGGTTGTCCCTTGGTCTGGGTGACAGCCGTCACGGGCGGTCCTGGTCCTTACTGGAGTGGTTGGTGGCTGTTGTTCCTTGGTCAGGTTGTTGTGGTTGGTTGGGCCACGTTTCTCTCTGCCGTTCAGTCTGTCATCGGCCGGCGGCTATGATGGTGTGGTGTTGCGATGGCGGCGGTGCAAAGGAACATGGACGGTGCTAGCCAATTCCTGCGAGGTGGGGAGGTGTGCGGAACTCGGATGAAAATCTTGCACGGCTTTTGCCTAGCCGGCGGCGATGGCGCCCGTGGGTGTCATACCCCTCCTTGGAGGCGTCGCCGAGGGAAATTCGACATTTTTCTCCCTCGCTTTGAGTTGGTGGTTGTCTCCGGGCGAAGCCTCGATTCCGTGTTGAATTGGCACAATGGCGGCGTCCTCAGCGTCGTTTCTCTGTTAGGAGCATTGTGTTTGGAGCCACGGCTTGGTTCTTCGTTGCTCCCCTCCGGTGTTCGTCGTGGTCCTATATTGATCCTCGACGATGCGATGTACGGCCATCGCCGGTGTGTCCAAGACAGTGTGTTCCTCAGAGCTGATCAAGTCCCGTCATCCACTCGCCACCTCCTCTCAGGCATTCAGGGTGGATGGTGCGTCGACAAGCGAAGTTTTGTGGAAGCCGGTGGTCTTTGGAGGTCTGGCGTTGGTCGGTACGCGGTGTTGTGCTCAGTTAGAACAAGCTCTTCTGCTCTGTAGTTTTTGTTTGGTCGTTAGTGGTTGTCTTCGGACTTGCTCGTGTGTGGTGTTCATGCTATGCTCGTTGTTCACAGTGAGGGATAGTGTTCTTTGTATTTATAATTTTGCCTTCATAAAGCTACGATACGTGTAGGTATACTCTGAAAAAAAATGTACTCTCTGATTTGCCCATGCAATCTTGTCCCCTTTTGCATGTTGCGTGTCAACCCTTGGTGTATGTGACTCCACGATGCACGTGAGCGAAGAACTTGAGTGATTGTGCGCCAAAGTATTTTACATCTCGAGCTTCTTGCTGGGGCCTCCGTCGCCGCTCAAACAGTCAAGCATTCATGTGCTAGCAGCGTGCATCGATGTGCTTCAGTTCAGTGCTACGGCTACCCAAATTGACTCCATTATTTTAAGGTACCGGGGTAGTTGGGATTTGCTTCTTCTGCGGCATCGACGTCGCAAACCACGAGCTTCAGTTCCGTATTGACGCCACCATTGCAGCAGCACTCCAAAGCAGCAGCAAGAAAATGGCCTCGACAGAGCAAGAGCACGGCGAGAAGCTGCGGATCCTGATCGTGCCCTTCTTCGCCACCAGCCACATCGGCCCCCACACCGACCTCGCCGTCCGCCTCGCCGCGGCCAGGCCGGGCACCGTCGAGCCTACGGTGGCGGTCACCCCGGCCAACGCCTCGGTCGTTCGGTCGGTGCTCGAGCGGCACGGCCCCTCCGTGGCAAGCCTAGCCGTCCGGATAGCCACCTACCCTTTCCCGGAGGTGGGCGGCCTCCCACCGGGCGTGGAGAACCTCTCCGCCACCGGGGCCGACACGTGGCGCATCGAGGCCGCGGCCATCGACGAGGCGCTGACGCGGCCCGCGCAGGAGGCGCTCGTCAGGGAGCTGTCCCCTGACGCCGTCTTCACCGACGTCCACTTCTTCTGGAACTCCATCATCGCCGGCGAGCTCGGCGTGCCGTGCATTACGTTCAGTGTCATTGGACCCTTCTCGAACCTTGTGATGCACCACCTCGGCGGTACAGTCGACGCCGACTCGGATTGCCAGGAGGTGACTGTACCAAATTTTCCAGGCCCGGAGATACGGATCCCGAGAGCCGAACTGCCGGATTTCTTGAGGTGCCAGGAGAAAGACCACGGGTTCAGCAGCCCGATCATGGCGGGGCAAGCCAGGTGCTTCGGCGTAGTAGTCAACACGTTCATGGACCTGGAGAGCCAGTACTGCGAGCTGTACGCGCGCCTCGGCCACGTGAAGCGCGCCTACTTCGTCGGGCCAGTGTCGCTGCCGTTGCCACCGGCCGGGGCAAGCGCCGGTGAGTCACCATGCATCCGTTGGCTGGGCTCGAAGCCCAGATGCTCGGTGGTGTACGTATGCTTCGGCACCTACGCCTCCATCTCTGGAGATCAGCTCCGGGAGCTGGCTCTTGGACTGGAATCCTCCGGCAAGCCGTTCCTGTGGGTGCTGAGGGCCGAGGGGTGGGAGCCGCCGGCGGGGTGGGAGGAGCGTGTCGGGAAGAGGGGGATGCTCGTCAGAGGGTGGGCCCCGCAGACCGCGATCCTGGCTCATCCGGCCGTGGGGGCGTTCCTGACGCACTGCGGGTCGAGCTCGCTGCTGGAGGCGGCGGCGGCCGGCGTGCCGATGCTGACGTGGCCGCTGGTGTTCGACCAGTTCATCGAGGAGAGGCTGGTCACGGACGTTCTCAAGATTGGCGAGAGGGTGTGGGACGGGCCACGGAGCACGAAGGAGGAGGAGAGGGAGATGGTGCCGGCGGCGGCGGTGGCGCGGGCTGTGGCGAGATTCTTGGAGCCAGGCGGAACGGGGGAGGCGGCGAGGGGCAGAGCGCAGGAGCTCGCCGTGAAGGCTCGGGTGGCCGTGTCGGAAGGCGGGTGGTCGTCCTGTGATCTGCGCAGGCTTATCGACGACCTGATGGAAACAAGGGAGGCCGTCGCCGGCGGCGACACTACTACGTCGCGCGCTGAGATGTAGCGTCTTCGTGGTATTTGGTATTTCCCCGTGCTTCAATCCGTTTGTAAACCGGCCGCTTAATCTGTTATGTAGTATTTCCCTTTGCCTACTTAACTAGTGTATGTCACCTGCTGTTACTGCATTTCCTGCCGTCTGCATCTGCATTTACATTTGTCTCTGCACGTCATCTCGTTTTACGCCTGGGGCTCTGTCTGCACCGATGCACACCTGGTCGAAACATCACCATCTCCCCTGCGATTCGAAATGCAAAAGCAGAATTTGTATGTCTGTATTGCAGGTTGTTACGCCAAAAGCTGACTTTCGATCAGAATCCTCCAAAGATGGCTTGGCAAATTTTCTCATCAGACCAACTCCAGCACATCCAAACATACACGGGTTTTGTCCCTCTTTTGTTCATTCGGGTCAGCTGCCCGCGTCGTCTGGTCCGTTTTGTGTTTGGGTCGGCCGTGCGCACACCACATTTTTATCCTCACGGCCAGCCTGCCGTGTTTTTTTTCACATACATATAAAAATTTGACGACAGTTCACATAATTCAAACAAAATACAAATATCTTATAGTTTCACAATCAAATAAATATCTCATAGTTTATAAGCCAAATAAAAATTAAATTATCTCAAATACATTAAAAAAATAGTCGATACATCTATTGGTTGTTAACATGAGCCCACATATTCTCAAGTAAATCATCTTGCAGCTGAATGTGAGTTTTTCAATCACGCATTTGATGATGAAATTCGGTGAACTGTGCAAACTTTGCCGGTCCTCCATGCTCCAAGTAGTCCTTCCAGAGTAGGAAATGGCCACGCTCTCGGTTGCAATTCGACACCGGAGTGTACCCGGATCGAGCCCCGGAACATCGGCCGCTACCTACATATAGCAGCCACAAGCTCCTCACCGTCGGATGAAGAATCATCCGAGTCGCGAATGTAATCGTGAAAAAAGAACTCGTCGGTGGAGTCCATTTGTACCTTGCAGGCAAACCGTCGAACAGCTTGCAGGAGTCGTGAAAGAAGCTGGCCGGTGAAGAGCACCCCCCCCCCCCCCCCCCCCGCGACCAGGTAGCAGGCGCGTCGGCGTCCAACGAGCGTGGCAGCCGCGCTTTGTCCGCTTCAGGCAGGGCCGGGCTCGGGGCGAGGCGGTGCTGGCGACGACGTGATGTTGCGGTGGCAATGGGGCAAGGCGGTGGTGGCGACGACGTTGGAAGGTGGCGTGCTGCCGGGGAGGGGGGCCTTGTGGGTGCGGATGGCTGGCATGGGCATCGAAACTGGGCGGCGGCTAGGGCGGCCGGGTGTGCTGGCTGTCCATGGGAGAAAGATGGAATGGCCAATGTGCCACCCACTGACGGGCCAGGGAGAGGAGTAGGTGGGTGTCGCGCGTCTCCGTTTCGCGTCCGTGCTGACACAAACAAGGCTCAAATTTTAGTCTGAAATGGGTCGGTTGGCGGACAAAAAGCGGATATATGTTCGTTTGAATCGACGCGTTGGATCAACTTTTGCGTATCGGCGCATTGGAGTTGCTCTCAACCTTCTCAAGGAGCTTCAGCTGGCACTCCGATTTCGTGGAGCCACGAGCTTGTTTTATGTCAGCACTGTGCACCCAAACAAGCATACTGTCACGTAGTACAAACCAACATCGACTTGTTACTAAGCCGGAAGCATTGGTTGCAATTGCAAACTTGTAACAGGATTCTTGTTCAGACAGTATGGCGGTTGCCCAGGTCATGCAGTGCAAAACTCGCTAGGACCAGCGGCGGATATCAATGAGGAATGTTCATTTCTTTGTCGCAACTTTACACGAACATCATGTTTTTAGTCATGTCCCAAAATCACCCAACCAAGATCTATGACAAATAAAAGTTCACACAAACAAAATGGCACATCAACAATCATGCCACATCATCATTCTTCTCTTCCTCCTATTTTCCCTCCTCATTTTAAGAGGATTCTTCCTTCTCCTCTCCATTTTCAAGCGTCGCATCGTCATCGGGAGCTCGGATGGTGTTCGCAAAATCTCCAATGGCATCATGCGAAGGTATGTGAGGCACACCGGAAGCCATACGTCCACCCATGTCACCCAGAGGTGCTCCCATGCCTCCAATGAGAGACCCAAAACCCATGCCTCCCATGGTAATTCCGAAGCCACCCATGCCTTCCGTAGGAACTCTCATGCCGCCCATGCTAGCTCCCACTCATGCCTCCCATGCCGTCCATGATAGCTCTGAAGCCACTCATGCCTCCCATAGATGTTCCTAAGCTTCCCATGGTAGCTCTCATGCCTCCGAAGCATCCCATGGCAGCTCCCATGCCTTCCATGGCCATGGCTCTTTTTTAGACCAAGACCTCATCACGGGAAAGATTGATGTACTCCTTTTCCCTATCATCGAGGATAGATGTCTCCATGAAGAACAAGTACTTCTCTCATTCCAATAATCTAGCTCGCTTCTCCATGGCCAATTTCTTCTCCTCCAATGCCACTTTCCTCTCCTCGGCCGCCATCCTCCTCTCCTTGGCCGCCGCATCTTGGCTCCTTGCCATCATCCTCACCTCGTTTGCTTCCTTTCGTGCCTTCACAATAGCTTCCATAGCATTCTTTAAATCATCATCTCCTCTCTTCTTCTTTTCTTTTGCATCTTTCTTACCTCCTTTTGGTCTTTTTGGCTTGGAGTAGGCAACCGAGTTTGGTGTAGGACTTCTCTTGCCGCCATCACTTCATGCCTCCTCCTCATCATCATCGTCCAAATCAGTAGTTGCCTAGCTTTTTTTGCTCTCCTCTCCGGCATCACGGGGCTTCCATTTCTCTTCATCCTTCAACACATTGTTGCAATGGGGCAACACAAATGGTCTCCCTTTCTCGACCTTCCCTTTCTTGGCCTTCTTCTCTTGTCTTTGAAATAAGTTTTGTGTAATAGTGAGCTACAAACAAAATAACAAGTTAGCACTTGAAACACCAAAGAAGAAGCATGAACATGGAAGGAGCATAAAGAAATGACACTTATCTTATCTCTATCATTAGTGCCACTTGGGTTTATCATGTCAACCTCCTTAAGTGTCGCCGCCCACCTTTGACAATCTTTGTTGATTGTCGACCACCGGGAGCGAAGAGGTCTATTGGTGCGGTCAATTCCACTCTTGTTGTGTATATCAATGTGCTCCTTCATCCGGACCCAATATGTATCTCTACTTTGGTCCCCTCCAACGTTGGCATCCATAGACGCATGCAACCATGTATTGCATAGCCAGATGTCTTCGTCCATGGGGTAGTTGCCCACTCTTCCTTTCGGTGTATCGACGATACCCTCACCATCCTCGTCCACCTCCCACTCATGATCATCTTCATGCACTTCATTGGTTTGAGACCAATGAGAATTGTTGGAGCCAACACCCATAGTTGACATATATGTGTCATCATTAAAACTAAAAAGTATGTAGAAGAAAACTAAGCTATCCATATGTATCCATTCATGTAAAAGATAACAACAAAAAAAGGCGGCAAAATCATACCTTGTGGGAATTTCATCAAACACCTTGTGCGAATCGGCCGCCGTCGCAACAAATTACGAGCTCTCCGGCGCTTCGGTCGGCGGAGGCGTGGCCGACCGCCATGCAGGCTTCTTCCTCGGTAGCCTAGAAAAGCCGTCCGCCGCTTTGTTCTTCTTCCTGGGCCGCCGCCGCCGCTGCATTCGGTCGCTTGGAGACGGGGGTCCCGTGGCTTCACGGCGGTGCGACGCCACCCTGCGAGTTCGTCCGTGGCGCCATGAAAAGGCCGCGTGTGAGACCGGTGCTTGGAGGAGGGCCGCCGCCGGCGAAGCCGAAGCTCAACCCCGCACTAGGGTTTGCGGCGGCGGCAGCGGCAGAAGGGTTGGGGGGATGTCGGCGCGGCCTTCCATCGGTCAAATTTCGCCGGCGGCTGCACGGGGCGGGGTGAAGGCGGGGCGGCCGGAGAGGTTGGTGGCAGTTGGTCGCTCGTGCACGAATGTCCAGCGCGCGGGAGCGGGCGCACGAAGTAAGCGGTGCGCGATGTCGTTTTCCTCCGCGCGCCGAACCCATTATACCGCACGTGTGATTATTGCGCGGCTGCTGGAGCGCCCATTACGGCCCGACGCGTGCAAAGAAACTGTTTTACTTTTCAACGCGAGGCTAAGATAGCGCGTTTGTTGGAAATGCTCTTAGTACAACTTTGTACTAAAGTTAGTACTCCCTCCGTTTCTTTGTAGTCCGCATATAAAATTTGGTCAAGTCAAATTTATAAAGTTTGACTAACTTTATAGAAAAAAATATTAACATCTACAATACTGAAGTTATATGTTATGAAAATTAATTTCATCATGCATCTAATAGTATTGATTTCATAGTGTGGATGTTGATATCTTTTCCTACAAAGCTAGTCAAATTTTATAAAGTTTGACTTTGACTAAATCTTATATGTAAACTAAAACGGAAACACACGTGTGGGCGTTCTTCAACTCGCCCACACGCCTGGATGGTCGTTGATTGTCTTTTGCACGAATCTTGACATGAAATGTGGATTTGATGTGCCACGTAGGACGGGGTTGGTGTGTGGGCATTGGAGAGTTTGCCCACACGCCCCGCACCTCGCTGTTGCCAGCTGCGCTGTGTGGGCGAACTAGTTTCTGCCTACACAGCCACCACCTAGTCCATGCGCGTGTGGGCGAACTGCTTTTCGCCCACACGACACTCCTGCGTTGTGGATGGCAACTGCAGTTACGCGAACCTGGCAACTGTGATTCTTTGCTAGACGGCAACTGCAGTTGCGCGTACGTGGCAACCAGATAAACACACATGGCAACTGTGATTAACCATACATGGCAACTATGGTTGTACCACACATGGCAACTAGGTAAACACACATAGCAACTACTGTTTGACCATATGTGGCAAGTAGTAATCACACACGGCAACTACGGTTTGATTACATGCGGCAACTACCATAAATTAGACATGGCAACTATAGCTAATCAAAACAGATAGAGTTGCCATACTTTTATAAGTACACTTGTCATCCCAGATAACTACATCTGCCAACCAGGATGGCAACTAAATCGTTATCCCGCGGGTACCTAACGTAGCTGCGCCAGGACGTGTGGGCATTTTTGCTTCGTGCCACACGCGCGGGGTGGAGATGAGTAGTACTTGTTGGGCGTGTGGCACGAAGTAGCCGAGCCCACACGTGTGGGCAATTCTAATGTCCGCCCACACACAGCTCGTGTGGGCTGCCTCCTGCTCACACCACACATGGTGTGTGGGCGCATGTCTAATATACCACACGTGTGGTGGATATCCGCGTCCAACTAAAAAGAAACGAAGGAAGTATAAAGTTGAGACACTTATTTTGAAACAGAAACGGAGGAGGGAGTATGTATTATAAAGTCGGCGGCCACAACGACGACGACGCTGCGGCGCCGATCCACTCCTTGGAGTCTTCGTTGAGATCCCGGCAGGGATGGCGGCGGCCCGTGCACGAGAGATAGAGGTCTTCGATCAGATCTGGGTGAAAACCTGCTATTGGCTATTGCCAAGGCCGGCGATGGCGACGCTGTCTGCGTCGTTCCCTTCCCGAAGGCATCGTCGTGGAGAAGTTCAAGGCCACTCTCTGCTACCTCCGGGGGAAACCCTGGATCAGTAGATCGGATGACGGCGGCTCTCTGGTGTCGTTTCCCCGTTGGGGGCGTCATTCTTGGAGGTGCACACGGGCTCGAGGGACCGGAGGACGGCGTCTTTGGTGGAGCGGTGCTTCGTCTTTCGCATTGATGGTGGCGGTTCTTAGCGGCGTGGCGCTGTGGAGTCTCGGCGTCTGATGCGAGGAGATGGACTCACGCAGGAGGAGGAAGCTGTCTGGCGTCATGGTGGCGTTGATGGTAGAGAGGCCTGGCAAGGTTGGTGCATCAGTTATGCTCTGAGGATGGACCGAGGGAAGATGGAGGTGACGGCCCTTACAGCGTGCGGTGCTCACTGGGAGTGTGCCAGACCGGT
Source organism: Aegilops tauschii subsp. strangulata (assembly GCF_002575655.3). Classification (NCBI taxonomy): domain Eukaryota; kingdom Viridiplantae; phylum Streptophyta; class Magnoliopsida; order Poales; family Poaceae; genus Aegilops; species Aegilops tauschii. The sequence continues at coordinate 426,124,111 of NC_053035.3, read as the reverse complement.
GTGGGACCCAATCCAGGTAGTGGCTTGGATGGGACACCTGGCTTTAGATGTTAGACTGCGATGTCTGTTTGGTATTAGGCCTGGATGTTCGGCACGCCTTCATCATAGGAATAGGAGTAGCACCGGTGTTGCCAAGATGGTGACTTCAGGCTTATTGATGTATCACCTTGGTATGGTCTTTGTGAATAATTAATAATATGGCTGCATGCATCGTCCAGATGCAGAGGCTGGGGTACATCCTCCTTTTCTAAAAAAAAAATGTATTATACATGATCTACAGCTCTACTGCTCTGCGACAATGTCATTCCATCACCAGAGAACGACCGAGTACGCCCATGCCACGCATGCCTGCAGTGCAGTTTCAGTCGCTGATGTTCAAGGTAGCGACGGCGTGGCCGTGGTGCCACCGGCGGCCGCTCTTGCTTCTACCAGATCATCGATCAAACGGCGCAGGTCACAGGACGACCACCCGCCTTCCGACACGGCCGCATGAGCCTTGGCGGCGAGCTCCTGCGCTCTGCCCCTCGCCGCCTCCCCCGTTCCGCCTGGCTCCAAGAATCTCGCCACAGCCCGCGCCACCGCCGCCGCCGGCACCATCTCCCTCTCCTCCTCCTTCGTGCTCCGTGGCCCGTCCCACACCCTCTCGCCAATCTTGAGAACGTCCGTGACCAGCCTCTCCTCGATGAACTGGTCGAACACCAGCGGCCACGTCAGCATCGGCACGCCGGCCGCCGCCGCCTCCAGCAGCGAGCTCGACCCGCAGTGCGTCAGGAACGCCCCCACGGCCGGATGAGCCAGGATCGCGGTCTGCGGGGCCCACCCTCTGACGAGCATCCCCCTCTTCCCGACACGCTCCTCCCACCCCGCCGGCGGCTCCCACCCCTCGGCCCTCAGCACCCACAGGAACGGCTTCTGAGAACCTTCCAGCCCGAGAGCCAGCTCCCGGAGCTGATCTTCAGAGATGGAGGCGAAGGTACCGAAGCATACGTATACCACCGAGCCTCTGGGCATCGAGCCCAGCCAACGGATGCACGGTGACTCGCCGGCGCTTGCTCCGGCCGGTGGCAACGGCAGCGACAGTGGCCCGAGGAAGTAGGCGCGCTTGGCGTGGCCGGAGCGCGCGTACAGCTCGCAGTACTGCCTCTCCAGGACCAAGAAAGTGTTGAAGGCGTGGCCGAAGCACCTGCGTATTCCCGCCAACCGCGGGTTGAATCGGTCGTGTTCTTCCTGGACCCTCAAGAACTCGGGCAGTTCGGTCCTCGGGATCCGTACCTCCGGGCCTGGAAAATGTGGTACGATCACCTCCTCGCAACCGGAGTCGCAGTCGACTTCACCGCCGAGGTGGCTCATGGCAAGGTTCGAGAAGGTGCCGATGACGCTGAACGCAACGCACGGCACGCCGAGGTCGCCGGCGATGACGGAGTTCCAGAAGAAGTGGACGTCGGTGAAGACGGCGTCAGGGGACAGCTCCCTGATAAGCGCCTCCTGCGCGGGCCGCGTCAGCGCCTCGTCGATGGCCGCGTCGAAGATGCGCCACCCGTCGGCCCCGGCGGCAGAGAGGTTCTCGACGCCCAGCGGGAGGCCGTCCACCTCCGGGAAAGGGTAGGTGGCTATCTTGATGGCGCTGGTCGCCGCGGACGCGCCGTGCCGCTGGAGCGTCGCTCGAACGACCGAGACGTTCGCCGGGGTGACCGCCAGCGTGGGCTCGACGGTGCCCGGCCTTGCCGCGGCGAGGCGGACGGCGAGGTCGGTGTGGGGGCCGATGTGGCTGGTGGCGAAGAAGGGGATGATCAGGATCCGTAGCTTCTTGCCCAGCTCCGCCGAGGCCATTCTTTGCAAGTGTTTGGGCTTTGGAACGGATCACTGGGTGGAGTATCGCTGCAGTAATGGATGCCATCGGTGAGCCCGAGAAGAAGCTGGCGGAAGAGGATCCTCTACCGTTCGGCAGCCTGCCGTTCTACCACTGGCATGTGGGCTTGTTGGAAACCTGGCCCACATGTCAGCGGCCCAACGTCACCTAGCGCACGGCAAAGGAGCCGTGTCCGGTGGCCGTGAGCGAACCGACAGCTTCGGTGGGGAGTGGGGACGGGGGGAGAAGAGATGGGGCCATTGATAGTGAGCTCGAGATGCGGTCTCGTGGCATCTTTTGTGCTGTACTACACTGCTCCATGACTTGGTGGTCCGGAGAAGAGAGGACGACTGCACGACGATGATGCATGCAAATGCAGCAACCGCGCGGGGACGATGCACCGGGTCTTCACAGGGCGAGAATCCAAGGTTTTTTCAGGGATAACTCGTGGAGCCCTCTGGCCAGGAGGTTCAGGTAATGCACCGAACAGTGGCGTATGATCACGCACATGTTGCTTCAGTTGGGAACTTGAGATACATGGAACACAAGTAATGCTATACATGGATGATGATACATGGAACACGTGGTGAACTAGGCCTCCTTCAAGTAAGCCCAAACGATATGCCATAGTGCCAATCTTAGCTAGGATTGTGAATGGACAGAAGTACTTCAAATCTAACTTCAGATAAGGCCTGTTCACAAGAGAAGAATCTGCAAATGGCTGCAGTTTGAGAAATACATTGCTCCCTAACTCATAAAGTTTCTGAAGGATCTCATCTATGTTTGTCAACATGACGCGTGAACATAAGTTGTGCCTTGTGCAGTTGCTCTTTTTAGTATGTTTGCAAGGGTGCTTCTGATTCTGAATCCATTGTCGCACATCAGAATTCAGAGAAGATTGAGGCTCCGCAATAATATTATTTTTATACCATTTCACCTATAAAATTCTTTTTTTTTCAAACCAATAGAGTACGATGGGTTCTAGATGGACGACGAAGATTGGGATGGAGCAGGGAGTGAACTCTTTCAAACTAGAGCGGATCTGATGGATTCTAGATGGATGATGAAGATTGGGATGGAGTGGAGAGAGAACACATCGCCACCACACATAATGCCAATTTAGTTAGTAGAGATGTAAGAAGAGCATGCTAGTGAATATAGTATCAGAAATTCGCCAATCGCACTCAAGAAGCAATTTTGTAGGGTTGTCATGCATTGAACATCTCAGAGACATTTCAAGACATTGATTGACCCTCTTTGCTTGCCCATAAGTCAGGTCATGCTAAGCAGTGCTTAGCTACAACTGAGTGCCCCACCAGACAAAAGATCTCCTAAAACAGAACTAAAGTTAAAACTTAATTATAAACAAAGAAGTTTAGTTTAAGCTTCACAGTCACCCTAGGCCTCGAAGTCAAAGGAGATGTCGTCGATGTTGTTGGGCATCGTTGTCGCCGTCATACGGAACTCCTCCTCCCCACCATCCTCCATGGCGAGGTCCTCCTAGAGCTTGTCCCACGCCCGATTGTGGGCAGGCTGTAACACTGTCAGGGCCACCAGATCATCACGGTAACATAATTCGCAGGCATGAGCCGCTTGTCTATCTATGAAACACTCCATGTAGGCGACGTGCTCGTGATACCAGAGCTCATGGCGGTTATGCTCCTGCGAAGCCACAATGGCCCTCTGCTCCTCCTTGAGCCGCCCTGCATGCATCCTCTTTCGCTCCTTGTCCTGGTGAGCAGTCTCGAGGGGGACAATCTCAGCCTTCTTGGTCTCAACTTCATCATGCTCGAGCTCCTATGGCTCCAGCATCACTGTCCTTCTCCATTGTCAGCATCTCCGCCTCAACATCCACCTCCACAACCTCCTCGGAGTTAGGGTAGATGGGGGATGAGCTTGTGGGGGCGGGTCCATAATTGTCGACATTGGGGGCACTATGTGGTGACGACTCCACCATGAGAGTTGGGTGGGCACGGTGGCAAGGTCCCTCATCATATCATCTGGTGCAACCGAGTATGGGGATGAGTAGGATGGCCTAACCGCAAACCTATAACGACAGAGACCTAAGAGCATTTCCAACCAGACCCTCCCCAACTCCCCCCTATGTGTCTGGGCAGATACCCTGGACACCGCTGTAACAAAAAATTCCACCCAAACAGACCCTCAAACCCAAACTAAATGTTCTCCACTATGGCGATGAGCTAAAGCTATTCGGCACGTTCATGAGTCCATTTGTTATGCGAGAGAAGGTAAAAGAATGGGGAAAGGAAAATTGGCTCACATCATGAGTCTACAACCTTTTGTTAGCTTGAAGCTAACCACAAAAGTAATATGAACTTCTTTTCATATTGTGTCTATCTCATTTTATATTAACAAATATAGCTTTTAATAATAGAGCTATATAGATATTTTCGTTTCAGTAGCACCTGAGCTGAATCCATTATGTTGCAAATCAGGCTTCAAGCCATTTGAGTTGGAACACGATTGAAGTGTATATTCTAATTTTTTTTTCACGCTGTGTTTGTATAGTGCGATGTCTGCACAACGAATATGAGACTTCAGGAGCCGACCAGTCTTTATATCATCCTAGACATCAAACTGTGAATCAGTCCAAGATATTATCAACCATTGTTGTAGATTGGTTGGAGATACTAACACGAGTGCATTCCGTGATTTCATTGGCAACCATAAAACATTCGAGGTACTTAGAGGTTATCAAGATGACTGAGATGACCAACAGAAGATCGATTATATACGCATAATAATTCAAGAAAAAAGGCCAACATGAAAATCATGGTTAAATAAGCACAAATGGTGTGCCCAGCGATGGTAACTGTAGAACCTATTGTAAACCCAATTATTGCACAAGAAAGCAAATTACAAGAAGGGGAAACCTCTGCATTACATCAAACTGTGTAGAAACGTATTTAAAAAAATTCAATCATATTGAAGGCAATGAATTTCTAATTAGGGCCGTTCCAAACGATTTTTGAACCCCGAGCATAGTAAAAAATATATATTTATAATGAACTTTTGTAGTTATTTGGACCTGTTGTATAATACTATAGCTTTAATTAGTACACTTTTATAATACTTAGCTAGCATAGTCAACAACATATAAAATTTTGCTAAATAATACGTGCTTGATATGCGGTTTAAATGTATATCACTAAAATTTTGCTTCTCCTGAATTTAGATTGTATTATATAAAAATTATCTTTGAATTAATTTTTACAATTGTATTAACTCTTAGTTTATAAATATATATTTTCGTGTGTGTGTGCATTCGTATAGTATAATATCATTAAATATCACGATAGAGATTTGTAAAGCATAGAATCTAAGAGAAATATTGATAGTGGTTTCTAGTCTATCATTAGGTAAAAACTTCTAGGTTATGCCAAATGTGTCTTGCAACTTGGGTTCATTAACAAATTGGCAACATGTGTTTGATTTGTATTTGTACTTCAAATAACACAATTATTGTATTCATCGAAGAAGATAATAAATTGCAGACTCTATGTTTGCACACATATGATTTGATATTTGATAAGCTCATCTAGAGTGTGACTAGTTTAATTTGGTGTATACCAAACCTTCCTAGTTTATAAAATAAAAATTTGTGCATTGATTTGAATATAGAAATCTAGTTAACATATATTTCACTATGACATGCATGACATGTAAATTTGCTCCTAGAATTAAGATAGACTTGAGATTTCAATAATGCTCACATAAAAGATAATAGTTGAAACAGAAAGGGAGCACCACAAAACATGTCACTTACACATTTAAGTCCAACCCTCTTCCCTATGCATAGACATTTTATAGGAAAATAAATTATTAAGACAAGCAATATCTAGCATATGCAAATAGAAAGAATGAAAATTGGATCTTCTTAGACATTCAAAAATAATCTTTCAGACATAATATATAACTAGAACGTGACGCGTGCTTTTGTCGCACCGTTTTATTGTTTTCTGGTTTTAGGGAGCTTTTCTTTCGTACTAAATCTCATTCAATAATGACAGGAATGCTTGCAACCTTGCATTACATAAAAACAAAATCAATGATACAAACACATCAACAACGCATTTTCTTAGAACCAATTCTGAAATTTCCTTTGGTATATTGGATACACCAGGTTCAGCAACTCAAACATCAACTAATTTCAATCTTTGTCATTATCATCAAAAGATAATAGCTCATAAACTCCCATAATAGCAGTTCTATACCTCTAGAAATGGAAAATGTCATGTCTCCTCAGAAAAGAAATCAACAGAAAAATACTAAAATTAAAATTTGAAAATGATGATAACAAATGCGTGAATACCAATGTAGGCATTGACCTAGAAGCCCCAATAAATCTTACCATAGAAAACCAGATTCACTGCTTGCATGGATATAATCACCACAATAAAATAGGTTGTGTCGCTTGGCTAATAAAGGAAATCAGCAGAAAATCCTGAAACTGAATTTGGACTTGCACTTATTGTAGGTCCGGACTGCTTTTGTAGTACTAATGGGAAGATAAATAGAAATAAAAAAGAACTAATGAAGATAGATACCGTTCTTCCAACAATGGGATGCAACCGCCCGGGGACGACAGACCAAGCAAGCAACGAGTAAAAGCGAGTCAGCGAGGCGTTGTGGCGGTCGTACCGCGCCTGCTGCCTCGCCGCGCCCTCCTCACCAGAGACGACGACCCTGGAGCCCGAGGGACCGCCACCTCGGAGGTAGTGGAGGATACGACCCCGCGTCCTCATGATCGCGGGAGGCAGCTCCTCCTTGACGACGCAACGGTGGCAGCGAGGAAGGCTCATCATTAGGGGCGTACATGCTGTGCGGGAGCGAGGCCGACTCGTCCTTGACCTGGGTCCGATCTGTACGTCGCAGTTGAGTGGGGGAGACGACGGCCCGTCCTTGACGCGACGTCCGATCTGGACGCCGCGATAGCGCTGGGGCGGGGACAACGCCGGCTCGTCCTTGACCCGCCGGAGCGGGGACACCGGCTCGCACTTTACGGGCTGTTGCGGTGGGGACAGCGGCTCCTCCTTGACGCACACCGTCGATGGTGGCGACGGGCCCATGTGACGAAGCGAATGCTCCGTCATTAACTCGATCTGACGAACGAATTTCGATAGGAGGCGGGGCCTCTGCTGCGGCGTTTGGTCCTCCTCATCGCCGGAGAAGATGACGATCTCCTCCTTGCTGGACGAGACGGGTGTCGTCGATGCTGACGGGCCCGGAGAGCGAGGGTGGCGGCCCCAAGAACCACCAGACGAAGAACTCCCACTGTCTCCTGCCTGCTAGCACGAAGAACCAAGACTTTGGCATCGCTGTTGGGCTCGAAGAGGAGGAAGGGCTCGAGAACGGTGGTGGGGAGGGGTAGGAGGACGGTGCTCGGGGAGCGGGCATGCGACTCTGCGCGTTGTCGGCACACGACTTAAATAGCTGCGGCCAGGCGAGATGAGGCTAGGTCGGCGCACGACTTAAATAACCGCGGCCAGCCAGATCAGTGCACAGCTTCAATGCGGCGTAGCGGCCGGAGTTGGTTTCTCGGGAAGCGGCGTCTGCATTAAAGCGGCGGCGCCCGAGAAGTCACGTCCGTCAGTGCCGCCCTCCCATCCAGTCAAATCACGGGCATCAATATCGGGCGCTGCATGGTCTGGTCCGGCAAGAATGCGGCGCGACTAGCGGCACGGTCGTTCGATGGAAAGCATAGGAGGGACTTGTGAGGATTTGTGATGGGCCAGGGCAGTCTAACGCGGGCATGTCAGTGATCCGGACGTCCGCAAAGCCACTTCACTTTGTCTCCGGTTTGCAGGAAAAAACATGGCCCGATCAGGACGTATGCAAGCGGTTTCAGGGTCGGCGTTAGAGATGCCCTTATACATCCACCAACAAAAGAAAAATTTCACTATGAGTTAACTGATGCACGAACTACTCAATGGGTCGACCCCGTGTGATCCGAACCACAAGAGCCGTTCTCCCCGAGGACATCGACAGAGCACGACGGTGATGCATATGCAACCGCGCGCGGGGACGACAGATCAAGCAAGCAACGAATAAAAGCGAGGCAGCGCGGCGCGGCCACGTCGGTGGTTCGAACGGCTCAGATCCCGCCTCCCACGTCTCTCAGAGAGATCCCAGCCGCTGCACCGACGGAGGCCACGTCACAGGCCGCCCCGTCCCATCCCAATAGCCTCCGGCACGACGAGCAATCCCTCCCCAAACTGACGCCCTCCGGCGCATGATCCGCCCGCCTCGCCTCCTCCTCCACCGCGCCCCCTTCCTCCTCCGAACCCCGCAACCGCCTCGCGCCCCGCCGCTCCCCGCCCGCCGAGCCCTAACCCCGACTCTTCGGAGCTTCGCTTCTCGCCGCCCTGCGCCGCTCTGCCTGCTGATGGATCCGGCCACGCCCTTCTCCGATGCTAGGGCCGACGCCTACGCCGAGTTCAACGGGGAGACTGGCGTGGACGACCCGGAGTTCGCGGACGCCGAGGCGGAAGCGGGGGGAGAGGACGCGGGCTTCGACGGGCCCAGGGAACTGCCCGAGGAGCTCGCCAGAGGAGTGGTGTGCCTCGAGTGCGTCACTTCGGCCGAGGCCGTGGCGGCTGGGGAAGGCGAGACCTGCCGCGTCTACGTCGTCGGCACCGCCCATGTCTCGCAGGTGAGCCTGCCCTGTTCTCCTGCCACGGATTTCGAGGGTGAATTGCAGGACCCTTGTACGTTCCCTTCTGGTCCTAGTACTTTGTGGGCATTGTATTGGGTTCATACACCACTGCGCGAGTACATCAGTTCCATTTTCGGGTTAATTTTACTCTTGAAGCGAAGAAAATTCTGTCGATCCAAGATTTAGAGTCCAAGCACAAAAGGTAGAGATGTGTACCTGAATTAGCCCCGGCAAGCAAGTTGCATTGTTTTTTGGGCTTAGTACCATTCTGTGCGGGCTAGAGCAAGTGCGCTAGTAAATCATAAGTACTGGTGCCCCGGTGGTTTTGCTTTGAGTGTGCGTCATGTGCTAAAAAAATGTCACATCAGTCATCAGGACATTTGTAATTTGGAATGATAACTTGACTGTTGATTTCATTGTAGGAATCATGTGATCAAGTCAAAGCCGTCATCAACTTCCTGAAACCTCAGGTTTCTCCCTCTCTTTACTTATCATCAGTAATTTCAACAATTGGTGGATCATTTGGCAGGTTGGCTGCCAGTTTTGGAGTGTTTTCTTTTGTAATTGATATTTTGGAGATTTTCAACTAATTTGTTTGGAACACTTTTTTTTCTTGGAATTGTAGGCTGTTTTCTTGGAACTGTGTTCCAGCAGGGTTTCTATTCTGACACCACAAAACCTTCAGGTATGAAACAGTCAACATGTGTAAAGCAGGAAATAAATGCTTATATTATCCTATAATGATTGTTGGTTCATTACATTGAAGCTACTGTACTTGTGTGAATCAAATTACCAGAAAGCGCTATAAGAATTTTGAGTCGGTTGTGCTTCAATCTTTATCTGTTATTCCCTCAAGTGGTGAAGAAAGCCACTTAGTATGGCGTTGGGGTTCACAAAATTAATCTCAATGAAGAACTCTCTGTTGGATGTTGGATATCTCTAATACTACCTTCGTTTCTAATTATAAGACGTTTTGGCAGTTTAAATTGAACTGCCAAAACGTCTTATATTTAGGATCAGAGGGAGTATAAAGTTGGATAAGAAAACACTACTGAAGTTTGCTCCAGAAGATACTTGTTTAGAATTTGTTGGTAAAAACACATGTTGTTCATAATTTGACCTACTTGAGTTAATTGTGGTAAAAACAGAAGTTGTTCATAATTTGACCTATCTAAGTTAATTGACCGAATGGGCTTGACACTGTTGATATGGCATTGCATATTCTCATGGACACCAATCAAGCACTTTTAATAAAAACATATTTGTGGTGCATCTTCGTTGGGATTATATATATCATTGTAATGTTGGATAGTTGTGCTTGTTCATGCATGAACAGTGGTTCTCTTGGTTTATAGTTTTTACAGATCCTTCATCTAAGTGCCATGTATTTAACCTATAATATACATTTATTATCTGTATCACTGAAATTAGATCATATAGATTGTACCAGACATCATCTCCAGTTTGGCATGTTCTATTATAGAGTATCATTATTTCTTCTCCTTCATCATTCGATCTGATTTTGCCCATAGGTTCCTACTATGAACGAAATGATTGACATGTGGAAGAAGAAAAAGATGAACACCTTTGGGATTCTCTATAGCTGGTTTCTTGCAAAGGTATGCACTGAATTTGCTGTGCAGTCAGTACTAATTTAAGTAGTGTTCATGGTAGCCGATATGATGTTGCTTTTGGCACCCAAGGTTGCCAGCCAGCTTGATGTGTTACCTGGAGCTGAATTTCGAGTGGCATTTGAGGAAGCAATGACTTATGGTGGCAAAGTTATCCTTGGAGATCGCCCTGTCCAGGTACAGAACTTAGGTGGTTGAGTTTATCATTCAGAAGGGTACTGGATGCAACAAATTACATGAAATGATCTACACGGATAAGTAGTTCACTGATCATTCCAATTTGTTCCCACATGGATAAATGTGATCAACTTTTATTGTTGCTATATTTTCTATGCATCTAATAGAATGACGGACAATTTGTTCCAACAATTCAAATGGATTAAACATACATTGCTCATTCATGTGCCATTAACTTCTCCACTCATATTACTGATATAGATTTTTATTTTTTGAAAAACAAAATACACATCTCATCTGTCTGCTTGGATTGATTGAATGGTGGTTAATACTGCTTGCTTGTTCTTAAACTTTTAATTTCAATCTTCTAATGTGGTGTGCCATAAACTGATGAAGGTTGGTTATGGACAGTGGACCCAAAAGGTTAAGTTGTTATGATGTTGTGCTGTAGTAGGATCCGTTTTAAGTGATTAAGGACCCGTTCGGTAATCCGTCAGCTCCTTAAAATCTTAGGATCTGCGGAGCACCTGTTTGCTCGCTCCAGGAATTTTAACTGCAGCTCCGTCCGCTCCGGGAGCGGAGCCGTGGAGCGGAGGGACACCGAACGGGCCCTAAAGTTAGAGCATCACCCGCGGTTATCTTATGTTAATTCTTGTACCTCTTGACTGCTGCTATTGTTGGCATAATATTATTTACGTTCAGCATGTCATATTGGTCCTTATTCTATTGAAGTCTTGGTACTAGGAGATAGGTCACCAATTAATTTTCATAAGCACTGAACTGATGCCATTCTATGTTTTTCTTTTTTCTTTTTTCTTTTGAAGATCACTCTGAGGAGAACTTGGGGGAAAATGTCATTGTGGCACAGGGCTAAATTTCTGTACTACATTGTTTTCCAGTCCTTATTTTTACCGAGCCCTGAAGATCTTAATAAAATGGTATGTTGTCTTGGGCAATACATTTGCTACAGCGAGCACTTATACCATCTTGCCTTCTTGTTTCACTAAATGCCCTCAGGTTCAGTATTGTGAGATTTAACATACCATGATACCTTGTTGGTTTTAGATTAAATGTACAAGAATAATTACTTCACTGTATTTACATTGCAATGCCAATGCTTGTTTATTCAGTTAAAGGACATGGATGATGTTGACATGCTAACACTTGTCATTCAAGAGATGAGTAAGGCATTTCCTAGTCTGATGGAGACACTTCTCCATGAGCGTGATATGTGAGTTCCTTCAAAATTACTTTACTTTTGTAAAGCATTTTGTGTTGCTATTCTCAATGTTACAATAATGGTTGAGCTTTAACTTAGTGAATTTTGTTGTAGGTATATGTCTTCCAAATTATTGAAGGTAGCAAGGGAACATTCTTCAGTGGTGGCAGTTGTGGGAAAAGGGCATGTTTCTGGCATAAAGAAAAATTGGCAACAACCTATTGAGGTAAGATTTTTTCTTTTGAACAAAATCATTTTGTGTGTTATGTTTTTTATGAGCTAGAAATTCATTACTATTTTAGATTACTTTGGTTGGTTAATTGACAGTCAGAACAGATATATTTTTTCGTAATGCTCACTTCAGTTATGAAATTTCCGTGCAGGTACAACGTTTGATGGAATTACCTGTGCCTAGGAAAGGTGCTTCGAAGTTGAAAATTTTGGCATCCATTGGAGCAGTAAGCACAGTAGTAGCATCTGGAATCTATATATGGGGTAAAAAATAACAATGTATGCACCAATGTGTCAAGTGTTCTTTGTTCTTGTCATGTGTAGTCTCTAAAAAGCAAAGGGTGTTCAGTTCTCACTTACAGTTTTTCATTATACAATAGGTGTAATTTCTGGAATCGAAGTTGAACAAATGAAAGAACAATTTCACTGCAATGTACACTGGATGTGTCTCTTTCCAAAGCTTTCCTATTTTACTAGGAACAAACTCTGGCGAAAACGTTTAAGTTGCAAATTTAGAATAGGAAAATGATTTGACTTGATTTTATTATCAGGAGTCATTTTGGCTTGCAAATTGTAGTGCATTGAAGCTATTCGTTTAGTGCATCACCGGTCATTGGATAGTAGTAGTATCTAGTTTTGGTTGTCTCCATACAGAAGTTTGCTCACACAAGTTCAACTTGCATGACGGCTGACGCACTCTGTGGCTGAATTATTTTGTTATTTCTGGCCAGTTTGGTGACCGATTTGTGGTTGACCAAACAGGTGGTCAAACGACCAGATGTAACAGTGCAGGACTCGTCATGATCTTGTACAGTATAAATATTAGTACGTGGATTATTTGTACAAGTTACAAGTGATGATCTCCTGAGCTAAAGAGCTCATGAAACTGTCTTGCATCTTCAGTTAATAATATTAGCTTGGAGATCAGAGAACCGTATAGAGACATAAATCCTCATACAATCAGCCAGTGTATGTCATGTGCAAGTGCATGTCTGAACCTAAGGCTAGTCAACAAAAACGCCGCAGGTGGCCCTGACCTCGCCGAGGCTGTCGGGGAGCACGTCGGTGCGGCCCATCTTGACCATGGCCGCCGCGAAGTCCTGGTAGTACTCGTCGGGCGACGACGCGTTGGCCATCCTCTCGACGTAGCCCCTGGTGGCGGGGTCGTGGAGGAGGCTGCCGTCGGACTGGAAGAGGCCCCCCGTGGCGAGCACGTGGCGGTAGTAGCTGAGGTCGAAGGTGAAGCCGCTGCCGGGGTCCATGGGCACCTTGGCCCTCCTGCCCCGGCCGCCGCCGCGGCGCGGGCAGAGCTTCCTCAGCTGCCTCGCGTACCGGGCGTCCAGCGACGGGTCCTGGTCCATGGCGCCCGTGAAGTTGTAGAGCCGCTTCCGGAACGCCTCGCAGTGGGAGGTCCCGATGCTGTGGCTCCCTGGAGGTGGAGCAAGGATGCCATTGTCAGTGCGGTGTGTGTTGGGCTGTTGCTGTCGTCCACGGACGTACGTGCGCGTGAAGCGATATAGAGGAAAGGGAAAGTGCGTACCGAAGAGGACGACGATGTCCTTGGCGGTGAGGGACTTGACGCTGAAGAAGGTCTTGACGTCGACGATGTTGGAGTCCGGCGGCGCCAGGTCGTTCTCCGCGTACTCGGCCACCGTCACGTTGCCGTCCCGCCGCCCGGTCTCCACGCCGTACCACGGCCCCTTGCTCTGCAAATTAAGCACGAGAGCCGGTGAAAAAGATGCTCAAATTAAATCAACTTCTCGTCGTGGTCTCTTTGGCTACGCACCAGGTAGACGGCGTCCCTGGCGGCCATGGCGATGATGTCGGCGCAGGAGACGGTGAGCGGGCAGAGCGTCTCGAGCCTGGCCTTGATCCGCTCGATGGCGTCGTAGCCCCGCATGCTCCGGTTCGGGGTGGCGTCCCGCTCCGCCGTGCCCCGGCGGGACCTGAGCATGATGGAGCCGTCGCAGCCCTGGACGAAGCAGTCGTGGTAGTGCATCCGGAGCAGCGAGGGCGCCAGCGTGGGGTCCTCGTGCAGGATGGCGTGCATCTCCGCGAACACCACCCCCTCCGCGATCGGGCACGTCGCATTGTAGAACCCGACCTGCAGCTCCGCCTCCGCCCGCGGCGACGCAACCGCGAGGACGCCCACCACCGCCGCCGCCAGGGCCAGGACGAGCGGCAACCGCCGCTCCCTGGACATGAAGAAAGCGCGAGGCGGTCGACGAGCAGACCGGAGGGCGATCGAGGGTGGAAATGGGGACGGCAGCGGCACAGTGGATGGGAGATGGTGTGGTGTGATCACGGGGCAAAGGTCAAAGAGTGGTTGCGCCGTGCTTTTCGGGCTGTAGTCCCGGGCCGGTGTGTGACGCGATGGATGCAGTAGGACGGACTCCGCCTCGAGGCTTTGCTTTGAGTGGAGGGATTGGTTGGTTGGTTGGTTGGTGGGTGAGGGGAGGGCGCGCGTCGGCCGGGCTCGAATGCTCGCGACTGATTCGCTCAGCGGTGTCGGCTCCATGGTCGGGCGCGTGCTCGTCTTGTCGCCATCGGCGTCGCTGGCGATTTATTACGGATGGTCTTTTGGGGGAAACGGTCGTATCTCGTGGACTCGCAGTCAGATTAGGCGTCAGCTGGAATATGCTCAATCCCGCAAAAAAAAAAAAAAAAACTGGAATATGCTCAATCCCTCAAAAAAAAACAAACAAACTGGAATGTGCTCAATCGTTGAAGCCAGCCTGCAGACGGGCCGGCCATTTTGGCTATTTTTTCCGGCCGTTTCCTTTTTCGTTTTTTTGTTTGTGTAGTTTTTAGGTTCGGTTTTTTTTTCTTTTTTTTTTCATTTTTATTTTTCAGATCTTGTTTTTTCTTCTATTTTATTTTATTTTATTTTATTTTTGAACATTTCCTTTCTATTTAGGTTTTGCAATATACGGTGAACGTTTTATTTCAAATACACATTGAACTTTTTCATATGTGATGCACACTTTTTACTTACACACTGAACATTTCTTTTGTTATAAAGATAGCTCAGTTTTCAATATTCGATGAAGTTTTTTACTTATATGTTCAACATTGTTTTAATACACACTAAACATTTTTTTAGTATAAGATGATTTTTTAATACATACTAAACTTTTTTATATAGCACATAAAGAATAATTTATAATATATATTTATATTTTTTCTTTTTTAGTATCCAATTCCTACAAAACAACAGCCTTTTTTGGGTGAAAACCGACTAGAACACCGAAGAACAAAAAAAAAGTAAAATAGCTCGCGGGGCAACTGGGTCGGCAGATTTGTCTGGCGAGTAAATTGCAGGAAACCACCACTTTAAAGGCTAGGTTAGCAGAAAACACGAGTTTACTTTTTTTGGCAGAAAACACCATGTCTAGCATAATCTATTTGCAAATAACACTGATCGGTGGATTAGCCTCGTTTGAGCGTGTTTATGACAGGTGGGTCGCGTTTTCTGCTTACGTGGCATACGTTTCGTGCCAATGGGTTTTAATCTAAATTTACAAACTAGTCCCTAGAATTTTATATATACACCCCTGAATCAAAATGCAAAATCGCAATTAGCCCCCCACGTGCATAAAACTAGTAGCACGACAGCCATGGACTCTCGCCGCTGGCTGGGGAGGCGCCCATGGAGGCTTGGGGTGGCTGATGGACCTCGCCGGCGTCGAGGTCTAGCACCTCCTCTTCTCTCTAATTGGTGCTGGGGCGAGCTCGATTTGGATGGATTGGGGTGAGCCCGATTTGGATCTTGGCGGTGACCAGGATGAGCTCCAGCATGCGCACGTCGCCCTGCTGTCATTGTAGTCGGGGCACCCACCGAAGGGCCGCACCGGCGGCTGGGGAACCAAGCACTGTGTTGGGAATCGTAGCATAATTTTAAAATTTTCCTACGCTCACAAAGATGCATCTATGGAGTCTACTAGCAACGAGGGGAAAGGAGTGCATCTACATACCCTTGTAGATCGCGAGCGGAAGCGTTCCAATGAATGTGGATGACGGAGTCGTACTCGCCGTGATCCAAATCACCGATGACCGAGTGTCGAACGGACTGCACCTCCGCGTTCAACACACGTACGGTGCAGCGACGTCTCCTCCTTCTTGATCCAGCAAGGGGGGAAGGAGAGGTTGATGGAGATCCAACAGCACGACGGCGTGGTGGTGGATGTAGCGGGTCTCCGGCAGGGCTTCGCCGAGCTTCTGCGAGAGAGAGAGAGAGAGGTGTTGCAGGGGAGGAGGGAGGCGCCCAAGGCTGTAGGTTGCTGCCCTCCCTCCCCCCTTTATATAGGCCCCCTGGGGGGGCGCCGGCCCTGGAGATGAGATCCAAAGGGGGGGGGGGGGGGCGGCCAAAGGGGGGGAAGGGGTTGCCTTGCCCCCCAAGGCAAGGGGGAAGCCCCCCACCCTAGGGTTCCCAACCCTAGGCGCATGGGGGGAGGCCCAAGGGGGGGCGCCCAGCCCACTAGGGGCTGGTTCCCTTCCACTTTCAGCCCACGGGGCCCTCCGGGATAGGTGGCCCCACCCGGTGGACCCCCGGGACCCTTCCGGTGGTCCCGGTACAATACCGGTAACCCCCGAAACTTTCCCGGTGGCCGAAACTTGACTTCCTATATATAATTCTTCACCTCCGGACCATTCCGGAACCTCTCGTGACGTCCGGGATCTCATCCGGGACTCCGAACAACTTTCGGGTTTCCGCATACATATATCTCTACAACCCTAGCGTCACCGAACCTTAAGTGTGTAGACCCTACGGGTTCGGGAGACATGCAGACATGACCGAGACGCCTCTCCGGTCAATAACCAACAGCGGGATCTGGATACCCATGTTGGCTCCCACATGTTCCACGATGATCTCATCGGATGAACCACGGTGTCGAGGATTCAATCAATCCCGTATACAATTCCCTTTGTCAATCGGTATGTTACTTGCCCGAGATTCGATCGTCGGTATCCCAATACCTTGTTCAATCTCGTTACCGGCAAGTCTCTTTACTCTTACCGCAATGCATGATCCCGTGACTAACGCCTTAGTCACATTGAGCTCATTATGATGATGCATTACCGAGTGGGCCCAGAGATACCTCTCCGTCACACGGAGTGACAAATCCCAGTCTCGATCCGTGCCAACCCAACAGACACTTTCGGAGATACCCGTAGTGCACCTTTATAGTCACCCAGTTACGTTGTGACGTTTGGCACACCCAAAGCACTCCTACGGTATCCGGGAGTTGCACGATCTCATGGTCTAAGGAAAAGATACTTGACATTGGAAAAGCTCTAGTAAACGAAACTACACGATCTTTTATGCTATGCTTAGGATTGGGTCTTGTCCATCACATCATTCTCCTAATGATGTGATCCCGTTATCAACGACATCCAATGTCCATAGTCAGGAAACCATGACTATCTGTTGATCAACGAGCTAGTCAACTAGAGGCTTACTAGGGACACGTTGTGGTCTATGTATTCACACATGTATTACGATTTCCGGACAATACAATTATAGCATGAATAATAGACGATTATCATGAACAAAGAAATATAATAATAACCATTTATTATTGCCTCTAGGGCATATTTCCAACAGTCTCCCACTTGCACTAGAGTCAATAATCTAGTTACATTGTGATGAATCGAACACCCATTGCGTCCTGGTGTTGATCATGTTTTGCCCTAGGGAGAGGTTTAGTCAACGGATCTGCTAAATTCAGGTCCGTATGTACTTTACAAATATCTATGTCTCCATTTTGAACACTTTCACGAATGGAGTTGAAGCGACGCTTGATATGCCTGGTCTTCCTGTGAAACCTGGGCTCCTTCGCAAGGGCAATGGCTCCAGTGTTGTCACAGAAGAGAGTCATCGGGCCCGACGCATTGGGAATCACCCCTAGGTCGGTAATGAACTCCTTCATCCAGACTGCTTCCTGTGCTGCCTCCGAGGCTGCCATGTACTCCGCCTCACATGTAGATCCCGCCACGACACTTTGCTTGCAACTGCACCAGCTTACTGCTCCTCCATTCAAAATATACACGTATCCGGTCTGTGACTTCGAGTCATCCAGATCTATGTCGAAGCCCGTCGACGTAACCCTTTACGACGAGCTCTTCGTCACCTCCATAAATGAGAAACATATCCTTAGTCCTCTTCAGGTACTTCAGGATATTCTTGACCGCTGTCCAGTGTTCCATGCCGGGATTACTTTGGTACCTTCCTACCAAACTTACGGCAAGGTTTACATCAGGTCTGGTACACAGCATGGCATACATAATAGACCCTATGGCCGAGGCATAGGGGATGACACTCATCTTTTCTATATCTTCTGCCGTGGTCGGGCATTGAGCCGTGCTCAATTGCACACCTTGCAATACAGGCAAGAACCCCTTCTTGGACTGATCCATACTGAACTTCTTCAATATCTTGTCAATGTATGTACTCTGTGAAAGACCAATGAGGCGTCTTGATCTATCTCTATAGATCTTGATGCCTAATATATAAGCAGCTTCTCCAAGGTCCTTCATTGAAAAACACTTATTCAAATAGGCCTTTATACTTTCCAAGAATTCTATATCATTTCCCATCAATAGTATGTCATCCACATATAATATGAGAAATGCTACAGAGCTCCCACTCACTTTCTTGTAAACACAGGCTTCTCCATAAGTCTGTGTAAACCCAAACGCTTTGATCATCTCATCAAAGCGAATGTTCCAACTCCGAGATGCTTGCACCAGCCCATAGATTGAGCGCTGGAGCTTGCATACTTTGTTAGCATTCTTAGGATCGACAAAACCTTCCGGCTGCATCATATACAACTCTTCCTTAAGGAAGCCGTTAAGGAATGCCGTTTTGACGTCCATCTGCCATATCTCATAATCATAGTATGCGGCAATTGCTAACATGATTCGGACGGACTTCAGCTTCGCTACGGGTGAGAAAGTCTCATCGTAGTCAACCCCTTGAACTTGTCGATAACCCTTAGCGACAAGTCGAGACTTATAGATGGTCACATTACCATACGCGTCTGTCTTCTTCTTAAAGATCCATTTGTTTTCTATGGCTCGCCGATCATCGGGCAAGTCAGTCAAAGTCCATACTTTGTTTTCATACATGGATTCTATCTCGGATTTCATGGCTTCTAGCCATTTGTCGGAATCCGGGCCCGCCATCGCTTCTTCATAGTTCGAAGGTTCACCGTTGTCTAACAACATGATTTCCAGGACAGGGTTGTCGTACCACTCTGGTGCGGAACGTGTCCTTGTGGACCTACGAAGTTCAGTAACTTGATCCGAAGCTTCATGATCATCATCATTAACTTCCTCCCCAGTCGGTGTAGGCACCACAGGAACATTTTCCCGCGCTGCGCTACTTTCCGGTTCGGAAGGGGTGACTATCACCTCATCAAGTTCCACTTTCCTCCCACTCAATTCTTTCGAGAGAAACTCCTTCTCTAGAAAGGACCCGTTCTTGGCAACGAAGATCTTGCCTTCGGATCTGAGGTAGAAGGTATACCCAATAGTTTCCTTAGGGTATCCTATGAAGACGCATTTCTCCGACTTGGGTTCGAGCTTTTCAGGTTGAAGTTTCTTGACATAAGCATCGCATCCCCAAACTTTTAGAAACGACAGCTTAGGTTTCTTCCCAAACCATAATTCATACGGTGTCGTCTCAACGGATTTCGACGGAGCCCTGTTTAAAGTGAATGCGGCAGTCTCTAAAGCATAGCCCCAAAATGAGAGCGGTAAATCGGTAAGAGACATCATAGATCGCACCATATCCAATAGAGTGCGATTACGACGTTCGGACACACCATTTCTCTGAGGTGTTCCAGGCGGCGTGAGTTGTGAAACTATTCCACATTTCCTTAAGTGTGTACCAAATTCGTGACTTAAATATTCTCCACCACGATCTGATCGTAAGAATTTTATTTTCCTGTCACGTTGATTCTCAACCTCACTCTGAAATTCCTTGAACTTTTCAAAGGTTTCAGACTTGTGTTTCATTAGGTAGACATACCCATATCTACTTAAATCATCAGTGAGAGTGAGAACATAACGATATCCTCCGCGAGCCTCAACACTCATTGGACCACACACATCGGTATGTATGATTTCCAATAAGTTGGTTGCTCGCTCCATTGTTCCGGAGAACGGAGTCTTGGTCATCTTACCCATGAGGCATGGTTCGCACGTTTCAAATGATTCGTAATCAAGAGACTCCAAAAGTCCATCTGCATGGAGCTTCTTCATGCGCTTGACACCAATGTGACCAAGGCGGCAGTGCCACAAGTATGTGGGACTATCGTTATCAACTTTACATCTTTTGGTATTCACACTATGAACATGTGTAACATCACGTTCGAGATTCATCAAAAATAAACCATTGACCAGCGGGGAATGACCATAAAACATATCTCTCAAATAAATAGAACAACCATTATTCTCGGATTTAAATGAGTAGCCATCTCGAATTAAACGAGATCCAGATACAATGTTCATGCTCAAAGCTGACACTAAATAACAATTATTGAGGTTTAAAACTAATCCCGTGGGTAGATGCAGAGGTAGCGTGCCGACGGCGATCACATCAACCTTGGAACCATTCCCGACGCGCATCGTCACCTCGTCCTTCGCCAGTCTCCGTTTATTCCGTAGTTCCTGTTTTGAGTTACAAATATGAGCAACCGCATCGGTATCAAATACCCAGGAGCTACTACGAGTACTGGTAAGGTACACATCAATTACATGTATATCACATATACCTTTGGTGTTGCCGGCCTTCTTCTTGTCCGCTAAGTATTTGGGGCAGTTCCGCTTCCAGTGACCACTTCCCTTGCAATAAAAGCACTCAGTCTCGGGCTTGGGTCCATTCTTTGACTTCTTCCCAGCAACTGGTTTACCGGGCGCGGCAACTCCCTTGCCGTCCTTCTTGAAGTTCTTCTTACCCTTGCCCTTCTTGAACTTAGTGGTTTTATTCACCATCAACACTTGATGTTCTTTTCCGATCTCCCCTTCCGCTGATTTCAGCATTGAATATACCTCAGGAATGGTCTTTTCCATCCCCTGCATATTGTAGTTCATCACAAAGCTCTTGTAGCTTGGTGGAAGCGACTGGAGGATTCTGTCAATGACCGCGTCATCCGGGAGATTAACTCCCAGCTGAGACAAGCGGTTGTGCAACCCAGACATTCTGAGTATGTGCTCACTAACAGAACTATTCTCCTCCATTTTACAGCTGAAGAACTTGTCGGAGACATCATATCTCTCGACCCGGGCATGAGCTTGGAAAACCAGTTTCAGCTCCTCGAACATCTCATATGCTCCATGTTTCTCAAAACGCTTTTGGAGACCCGGTTCTAAGCTGTAAAGCATGCCGCACTGAACGAGGGAGTAATCATCAGCACGTGATTGCCAAGCGTTCATAACGTCTTGGTTCTCTGGGATTGGTGCATCACCTAGCGGTGCTTCTAAGACATAATCTTTCTTGGCTACTATGAGGATGAGCCTCAGGTTCCGGACCCAGTCCGTATAGTTGCTGCCATCATCTTTCAGCTTGGTTTTCTCTAGGAACGCGTTGAAATTGAGGACAACATTGGCCATTTGATCTACAATACATAGTGTAAAGATTTTAGACTAAGTTCATGATAATTAAGTTCATCTAATCAAATTATTTAATGAACTCCCACTCAGATAGACATCCCTCTAGTCATCTAAGTGAAAACATGATCCGAGTTTAACTAGGCCGTGTCCGATCATCACGTGAGACGGACTAGTCAAGATCGGTGAACATCTCCATGTTGATCGTATCTTCTATACGACTCATGCTCGACCTTTCGGTCCTCCGTGTTCCGAGGCCATGTCTGTACATGCTAGGCTCGTCAAGTCAACCTAAGTGTATTGCGTGTGTTCCGAGGCCATGTCTGTACATGCTAGGCTCGTCAACACCCGTTGTATTCGAACGTTAGAATCTATCACACCCGATCATCACGTGGTGCTTCGAAACAACGAACCTTCGCAACGGTTCACAGTTAGGGTGAACACTTTTCCTGAAATTATTATAAGGGATCATCCTACTTGCTACCGTCATTCTAAGCAAATAAGATGCAAAAACATGATAAACATCACATGCAATCAAATAGTGACATGATATGGCCAATATCATCATGCTCCTTTGATCTCCATCTTTGGGGCACCATGATCATCTTCGTCACCGGCATGACACCATGATCTCCATCATTGTGTCTTCATGAAGTTGTCACGCCAACGGTTACTTCTACTACTATGGCTAACGCGTTTAGCAATAAAGTAAAGTAATTTACATGGCGTTATTCAATGACACGCAGGTCATACAAAATAATAAAGACAACTCCTATTGCTTCTGCCGGTTGTCATACTCATCGACATGCAAGTCGTGATTCCTATTACAAGAATATGATCAATCTCATACATCACATATATCATTCATCACATCTTCTGGCCATATCACATCACATAGCACTTGCTGCAAAAACAAGTTAGACGTCCTCTAATTGTTGTTGCAAGTTTTACGTGGTTTGTAGGTTTCTATCAAGAACGTTTCTTACCTACGTATGACCACAACGTGATTTGCCAATTTCCATTTACCCTTCATAAGGACCCTTTTCATCGAATCCGTTCCGATGAAAGTAGGAGAGACAGACACCCGCTAGCCACCTTATGCATCTAGTGCATGTCAGTCGGTGGAACCTGTCTCACGTAAGTGTACGTGTAAGGTCGGTCCGGGCCGCTTCATCCTACAATGCCGCCGAAACAAGAAAAGACTAGTAGCGGCAAGAAGAATTGGCAAACTCAACGCCCACAACTGCTTTGTGTTCTACTCGTGCATAGTAACTACGCATAGGCCTGGCTCATGATGCCACTGTTGGGAATCGTAGCATAATTTTAAAATTTTCCTACACTCACAAAGATGCATCTATGGAGTCTACTAGCAACGAGGGGAAAGGAGTGCATCTACATACCCTTGTAGATCGCGAGCGGAAGCGTTCCAATGAACGTGGATGACGGAGTCGTACTCGCCGTGATCCAAATCACCGATGACCGAGTGCCGAACGGACGGCACCTCCGCGTTCAACACACGTACGGTGCAGCGACGTCTCCTCCTTCTTGATCCAGCAAGGGGGAAGGAGAGGTTGATGGAGATCCAACAGCACGACGGCGTGGTGGTGGATGTAGCGGCTCTCCGGCAGGGCTTCGCCGAGCTTCTGCGAGAGAGAGAGGTGTTGCAGGGGAGGAGGGAGGCGCCCAAGGCTGTAGGTTGCTGCCCTCCCTCCCCTCCTTTATATAGGCCCCCTGGGGGCGCGCTGGCCCTGGAGATGAGATCCAAAGGGGGGGGGGGGCGGCGGCCAAAGGGGGGGAAGGGGTTGCCTTGCCCCCCAAGGCAAGGGGGAAGCCCCCCACCCTAGGGTTCCCAACCCTAGGCGCATGGGGGGAGGCCCAAGGGGGGGCGCCCAGCCCACTAGGGGCTGGTTCCCTTCCACTTTCAGCCCACGGGGCCCTCCGGGATAGGTGGCCCCACCCGGTGGACCCCCGGGACCCTTCCGGTGGTCCCAGTACAATACCGGTAACCCCCGAAACTTTCCCGGTGGCCGAAACTTGACTTCCTATATATAATTCTTCACCTCCGGACCATTCCGGAACCTCTCGTGACGTCCGGGATCTCATCCGGGACTCCGAACAACTTTCGGGTTTCCGCATACATATATCTCTACAAACCTAGCGTCACCGAACCTTAAGTGTGTAGACCCTACGGGTTCGGGAGACATGCAGACATGACCGAGACGCCTCTCCGGTCAATAACCAACAGCGGGATCTGGATACCCATGTTGGCTCCCACATGTTCCACGATGATCTCATCGGATGAACCACGGTGTCGAGGATTCAATCAATCCCGTATACAATTCCCTTTGTCAATCGGTATGTTACTTCCCTGAGATTCGATCGTCGGTATCCCAATACCTTGTTCAATCTCGTTACCGGCAAGTCTCTTTACTCTTACCGCAATGCATGATCCCGTGACTAACGCCTTAGTCACATTGAGCTCATTATGATGATGCATTACCGAGTGGGCCCAGAGATACCTCTCCGTCACACGGAGTGACAAATCCCAGTCTCGATCCGTGCCAACCCAACAGACACTTTCGGAGATACCCGTAGTGCACCTTTATAGTCACCCAGTTACGTTGTGACGTTTGGCACACCCAAAGCACTCCTACGGTATCCGGGAGTTGCACGATCTCATGGTCTAAGGAAAAGATACTTGACATTGGAAAAGCTCTAGTAAACGAAACTACACGATCTTTTATGCTATGCTTAGGATTGGGTCTTGTCCATCACATCATTCTCCTAATGATGTGATCCCGTTATCAACGACATCCAATGTCCATAGTCAGGAAACCATGACTATCTGTTGATCAACGAGCTAGTCAACTAGAGGCTTACTAGGGACACGTTGTGCTCTATGTATTCACACATGTATTACGATTTCCGGACAATACAATTATAGCATGAATAATAGACGATTATCATGAACAAAGAAATATAATAATAACCATTTATTATTGCCTCTAGGGCATATTTCCAACACACTGCTGGTGCTGCCGCTGCCAAAGTTGGTCTGCCCTTGTGCCCGCTTAGCGCGACAGCGACGCGGTCATAGGTTTCATCATGGGGCACATCGAGGTGTTGTCGCCGTCGTTGGGGCGCCCACTAAGGGCCACGCTGGCAGCTGGGGAACCAGGCACGACTGGTGCCGCCGCCGAAGGGCCTTGGGCACCGGCTGCAGGTGGAGGCTCTGGCTGCAGGGCTGCGCCTTGCGCTCCGGCTGCAGGTCGAGGCTCCGGGTGCGCCTTGCGCTCCAGCTGTAGGTCGAGGCGGATGTCGCCCGATCCAGTGTGGTGTGCAGAGGTGGAAGCGGATGCCGTAGATATACGGCATGGGGCGCGGCGGTGGAGCCGGTGAGCCTGTGGTGGCGCGGTGAGAGGGCCTGGCAGCATGGGGGAAGAACATTGGGGGTGTTTTTGCTTTAAACACTATCTAACAGCAAAACGTTATGCCACGTCAGCGAAGAGCGGGTCTCATTTTTCATAAATGTGCTTAAACGAGACTTATCCACTGATCAGTGTTATTTGTAAAAAGATTACGCTAGACATGGTGTTTTCTGTCAAAAAAATGTAAACTCGTGTTTTCTGCTAACCTAGCCTTCAAAGCGGTGGTTTCCTGCAATTTACTCTTTGTCTGGCCTTCAGCGAAGGCTCCCCTAGTAGACGCATGCAAATGCGGGAGCAACTAGTTAACGAGCGCTCCTTCGGGAGCCCCGCAACAATCAGCGCCACTTGGCGCGCTCTCAGCCATTTGCCACGTGTCGCGCTCTGGACGCTCCCTTTAGATTTTGTTTTTTTTAAATTTTCCGCACGTGTTTTCGGCTTTTTAAATGGTTTTTTTCGACGTTTTGGTTTTTCCCCGGTCTTCCTTAGCGTTTCGACCAAAAAAAATTTTTGAAATTTTTTTTGCGCGAAAAAACGCGTTTACTTTTTTTTCTTTCATGAAAAGTCACGTTTTTTTTCGCGAGAGGCACGGTTGTGCTTTAGCGAGAGTCACGGCCGTGCTTTTCGAAAACGAAAAAAAACACGTTTTCTGTTTTTTTTTTCTTTCGCGAGAGTCACGGTTTTACTTCCGCGAGAGGCACGGTTGTGCTTTCGTGAGAGTCACGGCCGTGCCTCTCGGAAAGGGAAAAACAAAACGAGTTTTCTGTTTTTTTTCTTTCGCGAGAGTCACGGTTTTGCTTCCGCGAGAGGCACGGTTGTGCTTTTGCGAGAGTCACGGCCGTGCCTCTCGGAAAGGGAAAAAATACGCGTTTTGTGTTTTTTTTTTCTTTCGCGAGATTCACGGTTTTGCTTTTGCCAGATGCACGGTTGTGCTTTCACGAGAGTCACGGGCGTGCCTCTTTCGGAAAGGGAAAAAAAATGCGTTTTTTGTTTTTTTTTCTTTCCACGAGAGTCACGGTTTTGCTTCCACGAGAGGCACGGTTGTGATTTCGCGAGAGGCACGGGCGTGCCTCTTTCGGAAAGGGAAAAAACCATGTTCCCGGTATGGTTTTTTCGTGAAAAAAAAGTTCGTCAAAACCTATCAACATGGGATGTACTTTTGAAGATCTCGACACGAGGAATCTAATGGTGAAAACGGTTTGAGATTTGGACGCATGATTTAAGAGATAAAACGTTTTGAATAAACGAATCTACAAAAAAGGGAAAAACTCCCAGGTTGCGACAAGTGACGCGCTGCATGTGCGCCACTTGTCGTGACCTGGAAGATGGAGTGTTCTTTGCAACGAGTACCTTAATTAGTGATTTCGTGCAAATGCCATGTCTCGTTTATAGCGATACTAGCGTCCGTCTCCCTGAAACTTTCCTGCACAACGTGAGAATGGGCCAGCCCAATAGCGTGTTACTTGTTTTGTCCATTGTTTGGCCAGGCACGCACGCAGAAAGGCTCTACATCAGCAAATATTTCTGGGGCCTTTGGCCACGAGCGGTTTTGTCAAGAGGTATATAATGGAATTGAGTTGAGTAAACTGAAGAAACAGTTGGGACAACCCCATGTAGCTCCTGTTCAATGTCGAAGATGGATCCCGCCGGCTGATGGTGTAGCTAAAATTCAAGTGGATGATGTTGTGGCTCGTGAATCGTCCGAATGGTCCTTTAGTGCTGTTTGCAGAGACTCCACAAGCAAGTATCTGGGTGCTTCAGTGATTAAGTGTTCTGGTGTCACCGATCCCTCTACCTTGGAGGCATTGGCATGCGAGGAAGCGCTAGGTTTTGCCCCAGGGCATTCTTTAACAAATGTACAAGTTGCCTCCGAGTGCAAAGGTATGGTGAATGACATTCTAAGAAGCACGAGCGGTATGAATGTTAGTATCATCAAGGAGATCAACCTTACATCTACACAAATACCTCGGTGTTCCTTCATCTTTGAAGGAAGAGAGACAAATATTGAGGCTCGTAGCCTCGCTAAACACACTTTAGGCCTTTTTTAGGACGTCATGTGTGGCTCCTTAATACTCCAAACCCCAGTTGTATTCCCATGAATTTGTTTAATGATCAATAAAGTGGAGTGTGTTTAGACTAAAAAGCTGATTTGTTTGTGTCAAAAAAGCTGATGTGTTCGTTTGTTTTTTTGTTTTCTTTTTTTGTTTGGTTTTCATATTTCTTCTCTCAATTTCTTTTTTCATCATTATACTTCTGTTTTTTGTTTAATATTTCGTCTTTATTTGGTTTCTCACTTGTTTCTTTCATGGTTTTCATCAATATTTTTTCTTTCTCATTTGCCATCTTTTTCTTTGGTTTTTGTTTCTTTTTGGGTTTTCAATGTTTTTTTGATTTTCTTTGTTACTTTATCAATTTTCAGTGTTTTTCATTCTTTTTGCACTTGTTTGTCTTGTTTTCTTTTGTTTCTTTCTCGGTTTCATATTTTTGTTTTTCATTGTTTTTTTGGTTTTGATTCTACATTTTTATATACATAATGGATATTTTTCTATACATGTTTTTTTTTTTTTTCAAATAAAGTTTAAAAACTGTTTTAATACATGGTCAACATTTTTTCTATACACATTTTAATATTTTCAAATGGTTGATTAACATTTTTCAAATACAATATAATCATTTCAATACATATTTAACTTTTTTATATACACATGTAATTTTTTCAAATGCTTGATGAACAATTTTCAAATACTCGTTTAACATTTATGCTTTATTAACATTTTCTAAGTACATGATCAACCTTTTTCACACACGTTGTATATTTTTGTATGCATTTTTCATATACATGAGATACATTTTCCTTATACGCACTTAATATTTTTTAATACTTGTTTAACATATTTTGAATACATGGTACAAAAAATTCTATACACATTTTTAACATTTTTCAAATCCTTGATTAACAATTTTCAAATGCATTTAATATTCTTTAATACCTGGTATACATTTTTTCTACACACATTTTAGCATTTTCAAATGGTTGATTAACATTTTTTCAAATAGAAGTTTGACATTTTTTACTACATGGTCCACAGTTTTTCTATGCACATTTAACATTTTACACATGCTTGATTAACATTTTCAAATACGTGTTTATCATTTTTTTTTCAAATGCTAGTTTAATACTCCCTCCGTCCCAAAATAAGTGACTCGATATTGTACTAAATTTGTACTAAAGCTAGTACAAAGTTGAATCACTTATTTTGGGACGGAGGGAGTATTTTTTAAATACATGATCAACTTTTTTCACACACATTGTATATTTTTCTGTATACTTAGAAAATGTTTTCGTTATACACATTTAACTTTTTTGAAATGCTTGTTTAACATTTTTTTCAAATTTTTTATGTAATTTTTTTGTAATATATTTATTTAGAATATTTATGTAAACTGTGTTTTGTAATATATTTAATTTAGACTATTTTTCATATGTCTTCTCAACATTTTGTTCTATACATATTCTAAATTTTTCAAAAGGTTGATTAACATTTTCTCGGATACAAGTTGACATTTTTTACTACTAGGTCAACATTTTTTCTATGCACATTTAACATTTTATGCTTGATTAACATTTTTCAAATACTTGTTTAACATTTATTTCAAAAGCTAGTTTAATTTGTTTGAAATACATGATCACCTTTTCTCACGCGCATTGTATATTTTTTGTATACATTTTCCATTTACAAGGGAAAAGTTTTGGTTATACACATTTGACATTGTTCGAATGCTTGGTTAACATATTTTTTCGAATGTTTTATGTAAACTTTTTTTGTAATATATTTATTTAGAATATTTAGATGTATAAATGATTTTTCTTAAAAAGTAGAAACAAAAAACATAAAAAATTGAGGCCTTAGCCTCCCGCGCGCCTGGTGGGAGGCACTTGATGCGAGAGCATGCCGGGTGTTGTTGTAAGCGAGACATAATGCTGCGCATTGACGCACACGAGCGTCAAATAGGAGATTCTAGGCCAAGCTCAAATTTAGTTTTTCTCCACCAAGCTGGGCTACTTATGGGTTAGCCAAGCTCAACCCTAGTTCTGAAGTTGTGTACGATGTGCTGCAGTTCCATAGCCCATGCCTCTTTTTAATAAATATAAAGAGTGGATTTTATTCACTCGAAATGAAACACTCAGAGGATACAAACACTGAAGGAAATATGCCCTAGAGACAATAATAAAGTTGTTATTTTATATTTTCTTATTCATGATAAAGGTTTATTATTCATGCTAGAATTGTATTGATCGAAAACTTAAATACATGTGTGAATACATAAACAAATACCGTGTCCCTAGTAAGCCTCTACTAGACTAGCTCGTTGATCAAAGATAGTTAAGGTTTCCTAACCATAGACATGTGTTGTCATTTGATAACGGGATCACATCATTAGGAGAATGATGTGATGGACAAGACCCATCCGTTAGCTTAGCATATTGATCGTTCAGTTTACGCTATTGCTTTCTTGATGACAAATACATATTCCTTCGACCATGAGATTATGCAACTCCCGGATACCGGAGGAATACCCTGTGTGCTATCAAACGTCACAACGTAGCTGGGTGATCATAAAGATGCTCTACAGGTACCTCCGAAGGTGTTTGTTGAGTTGACATATATCAAGATTAGGATTTGTCACTCTGAGTATCAGAGTGGTAGCTCTGAGGATTTGTCACTCCGAGTATAAAGATCTTCGTAGAGTATGTAGGAGCCAATATGGGCATCCAGGTTCCGCTATTGGTTGTTGGCCGAGAGCTGTCTTGGTCATGTCTACATAGTTCTCGAACCCGTAGGGTCCGCACGCTTAATGTTCGTTAATGATATAGTGTTATATCAATTATATGATTTGGTGACTGAATGTTGTTCGGAGTCTTGGATGAGATCACAGACATGACGAGGAGTCTTGAAATGGTCGAGAGGTAAGGATTGATATATAGGACGACGATATTCGGGTGGAGTGCACCGGGTAGTCATCCTCGCCCGAAGGGGTTCCAGACACCCCCCGGTAAGTGTATGGGCCTAATGGGCCAAAGGAGGGGACAGACCAGCCCACTAGGGGGCTGGCGTGCCCCTCTCCTTAGCAGGCCAGCCCTAGGGGAAGGTAAATAGGAGGGGTGGCCCCTCCTGCCTTTCCCTCCTCGTGAGAGAAAGGAAAGGGGGGGCTCCCTGCCTTCCTCCCGCACTCAAATAAGGAAGGGGGGGGGGCAGCTTGGGGAAGACCCCAAGTAGGATTCGGCCCTACTTGGGGCGCCCCTTGGCCTCTCCTCTCTCCCCCACCTATATATATGTGGGAGGGGGGCGGCACACATAACCACGACAATTGTTTAGCCGTGTGCGTCGTCCCCCTCCACCGTTTACACCCTTGGTCATATTTTCGTAGTGCTTAGGCGAAGCCCTGCGGTGATAGCATCACCATCACCATCACCACGCCGTCGTGCTGTCGGAACTCATCCACTTCCTCGCCGTCTTGCTGGATCAAGAAGGCATGGACGTCACCGAGCTGAACATGTGCTGAACGCAGAGGTGCCGTACGTTCGGTACTCGATCAGTTGGATCGCGAAGAAGTTTGACTACATCAACCGTGTTACTAAATGCTTCCGCTTACGGTCTACGAGGGTACGTAGACACACTCTCCCCTCTCGTTGCTATGCATCTCCTTGATAGATTTTGCGTGTACGTAGATTTTTTTTGTTTTCCATGCAACGTTTCCCAATAGTGGCATCCTAGCCAGGTCTATGCGTAGATGATATGCACAAGTAGAACATAAAGAGTTGTGGGCGCAGATAGTCATACTGCTTACCACCAACGTCTTATTTTGATTCGGCGGTATTGTGGGATGAAGCGGCCCGGACCAACATTACATGTCCACGTACATGAGACCGGTTCCACCGACTGACATGCAACTAGTTTTGCATAAAGGTGGCTGGCGGGTGTCTGTTTCTCCTACTTTAGTTAAATCGAATTTGACTACAACCGGTGCTTGAAGAAGGTTAAAACAACAAACTTGATGAATCACCGTTGTGGTTTTTGCCATAGGCAAGAACAGTTCTGCTAGAAGCCCGTAGCAGGCACGTAAAACTTGCAACAACAAAGTAGAGGACGTCTAACTTGCTTTTGCAGGGCATGTTGTGATGTGATATGGTCAAGATATGATGTGATATATGTTGATGTATGAGATGATCATGTTTTGTAATATCGACAACCGGCAGGAGCCTTAGGGTTGTCTCTTTATTGTATGAAGTGCAAACGCCATGTAATTGCTTTACTTTATCGCTATGCGTTAGCAATAGTTATAGAAGCAATAGTTGGCGAGACGCCCCCGACGCAACGATGGAGATCAAGGTGTCGAGCCGGTGACGATGGAGATCATGATGATGCTTTGGAGATGGAGATCAAATGCACAAGATGATGATGGCCATATCATGTCACATATTTTGGTTGCATGTGATGTTTATCCTTTATGCATCTTATTTTGCTTAGAACGGCGGTAGCATTATAAGATGACCCCTTCACTAAATTTCAAGATAAAAGTGTTCTCCCCGAGTATGCACCGTTGCCAAAGTTCGTCATTTCAAAGCACCTCGTGATGATCGGGTGTGATAGACTCTATGTTCACACACAATGGGTGTAAGACAGTTTTACACATGCAGAATACTTGGGTTAAACTTGACGAGCCTAGCATGTACAGACATGGTCTCGGAACACTAGAGACCGAAAGGTCGAACGTGAGCCATATAGTAGATATGATCAACATAGAGATGTTCACCATTGATGACTACCCCATCTCATGTGATGATCGGACCTGGGTTAGTTGATTTGGATCATGTATCACTTAGATAACTTGAGGGATGTTTATTTAAGTTGGAGTTCATTAGTAATTTGATTAACTGAACTTAATTTATCATGAACTTAGTCTTATAGTTTTGCATATCTATGTTGTAGATCAATGGCCTGAGCTGCCGTTCCCCTGAAGTTTAATGCGTTCCTAGAGAAAGCTAAGTTGAAAGATGATGGTAGCAACTACATGGACTGGGTCCGTAACTTGAGTATTATCCTGATTGCTGCATAGAAGAATTATGTCCTTGATGCACCGCTAGGTGACAGAACTGCTGCAGGAGGTGATGTAGATGTTATGAACGTCTTGCAAGCTCGATCTGATGACTACTCAATAGTTCAGTGTGCCATGCTTTACGGCCTAGAACCGGGACTTCAAAGACGTTTTGAATGTCATGGAGCATATGAGATGTTCCAAGTGTTGAAGTTAATATTTCTAAAAATGCCTAGGTTGAGAGATATGAAGTCTCCAACAAGTTCTATAGCTGCACGATGGAGGAGAACAGTTCTGTCAGTGAACACATACTTGCTACTTCTTGGGCTTGCGTTGGTTTTTCCCTTGAAGAGGAAAGGGTGATGCAGCAAAGTAGAGATAAGTATTTCCCTCAGTTAAGAACCAAGGTATCAATCCAGTTGGAAATACAAGCAAGTCTCCAATCTATGCACCTGCACAAACAATCAAACAGTTGCACCCAACGCGATAAAGGGGTTGTCAATCCCTTCACGGTCACTTGCAAAGGTGAGATCTCATAGAGATAGATATAAAAGATTTCTAAAACGTAAAACAAAATAAAAGTAAATAAAACTCATCGAGGTATTTTTGGGGGTTTTGGTTTATAGATCTGAAAGTATATGATGGAAAATAGACCCGGGGGCCATAGGTTTCACTAGAGGCTTCTCTCTTGAAGGAAAATAATATGATGGGTGAACAAATTACTGTCGAGCAATTGATAGAAAAGCGCAAAGTTATAATGATATCCAAGGCAATGATTACGAATATAGGCATCACGTCCGTGTCAAGTAGACCAAAATGATTCTGCATCTACTACTATTACTCCACACATCGGCCGACTCCTGCCTGCATCTAGAGTATTAAGTTCATAAGAACAGACTAACGCCTTAAGTAAGATGACATGATGTAGAGGGATAAACTCAAGCAATATGATGAAAACCCCATATTTTTACCCTTGATGGCAACAATACAAATACGTGCCTCGCTACCCCTACTTTGTCACTAGGTGAGGACACAACAAGATTGAACCCAAAACCAAGCACCTCTCCCATTACAAGAAACACCAATTTAGTTGGCCAAACAAACCGATAATTCGAAGAGAAATACAAAGATATCAAATCATGCATATAAGAATTTAGAGAAGATACAAATAATATTCATAGATAAACTGATCATATATCCAAAATTCATCGGATCTCGACAAACACACCGCAAAAGAATATTACATCGGATATAACTCCAAGAACATCAAGGAGAACATTGTATTGAGGATCAAAGAGAGAGAAGAAGCCATCTAGCTACTAGCTATGGACCCGTAGGTCTGTGGTAAACTACTCACGCTTCATCGGAAGGGCAATAGAGTTGCTGTAGAAGCCCTCCGTGATCGAATCCCCCTCCGGCAGAGTACCGGAAAATGCCTCTAGATGGGATCTCATGAGGTCAGAGACCTGCGATGGCGGAAAAGTATTTTGGTGGACGCTTCTACTCATTTGGGAATATTTCTGAATTTATAGGCCAAAGATTAGGGTTGGAGTACTCCCGTGGGGCCCACAAGCCAGGGGCGCCCCCCTAGGGTGCTCCCTGAGGGCTTGTGGAGCGCTCGGGACTCTTTTGACTTCCTCTCCAAGTCCTACATGTGTCTTCTGGTCCAAGAAAAATCATCGTAAAGTTTTATTCCGCTTGGACTCCGTTTGATATTCCTTTTCTGTAAAACTCAAAAACAAGGAAAAAACAGAAACTGGCACTGGGCTCTGGGTTAATAAGTTAGTCCCAAAAATAATATAAAATAGCATATTAATGCATATAAAACATCCAAAGCAGATAATATAATAGCATGGAACAATAAAAAATTATAGATATGTTGGAGACGTATCAATACTCAAAATGTCTGGGTATCATAATCACTTGACTCAGCTGGGAGTTGATCTCCCAGTTGATAGTCTTATTGACAGAGTTCTTCAATCACTGCCACCAATCTACAAAGGCTTCGTGATGAACAAACCAATTCCTGAGCTCTTCGCAATTCTTAAGGCCACGGAGGTAGAAATCAAGAAGGAGCATCAAGTGTTGATGGTTAACAAGACCACTAGTTTCAAGAAAAAGGGCAAGGGAAATAAAGGGAACTTCAAGAAGAATGGCAAGCAAGTTGACACTCCCGGGAAGAAGCCCAAAGATGGACCCAAGCCTGAAACTAAGTGCTTCTACTTCAAAGGGAATGGTCACTGGAAGCGGAACTGCGCCAAATACTTGGCGGATAAGAAGGATGGCAAAGTGAACAAAGGTATATTTGATATACATGTTATTGATGTGTACCTTTCTAATGCTCGTAGTAGCGCCTGGGTATTTGATACTGATTCGGTTGCTCATATTTGTAACTCGAAATAGGTGCTGCTGAATAAACGAAGATTAGCTAAGGACAAGGTGACGACACGCGTCGGGAATGGTTCCAAGGTCGATGTGATCGCCGTCGACACGCTACCTCTACATCTACCTTCGGGATTAGTTTTAGACCTCAATAATTGTTATTTGGTGCCAGCATTGAGCATGAACATTATATCTGGATCTTGTTTATTGCGAGACGGTTATTCATTTAAGTCAGAGAATAATGGTTGTTCTATTTATATGAATAATATCTTTTATGGTCATGCACCCTCGATGAATGGTCTATTCTTGTTGAATATCCATCGTAGTGATACACATATTCATCATATTGATGCCAAAAGATGCAAAGTTGATAATGATAGTGCAACATACTTGTGGCACTGCCATTTAGGTCATATTGGTGTAAAGCGCATGAAGAAACTCCATGCAGATGGGCTTTTGGAATCACTTGATTATGAATCATTTGATACTTGCGAACCATGCCTCATGGGCAAGATGACTAAAACTCCGTTCTCCGGAACAATGGAGCGAGCTAATGACTTATTGGAAATAATACATACCGATGTATGCGGTCTGATGAGTGTTGAAGCACGCGGCGGGTATCGTTATTTTCTGACCTTCACAGATGATTTGAGTAGGTATGGGTATATCTACTTGAAGAAACACACGTCTGAAACATTTGAAAAGTTCAAAGAATTTCAGAGTGAAGTGGAGAATCATCGTAACAAGAAATTAAAGTTTCTATGATCTGATGACGGAGGCAAATATTTGAGTTACGAGTTTGGCCTTCATTTAAAGCGATGTGGAATTGTTTCACAACTCACGCCTCCTGGAACACCACAGTGAAATGGTGTGTCCGAACGGCGTAGCCGTACTTTATTGGATATGGTGCGTTCTATGATGTCTCTTACCGATTTATCACTATCGTTTTGGGTTTATGTATTAGAGATAGCCGCATTCACGTTAAATAGGGCACCGTCTAAATCCATTGAGATGACACCGTATGAATCGTGGTTTGGCAAGAAACCTAAGTTGTCGTTTCTTGAAGTTTGGGGATGCGACGCTTATGTCAAAAGGCTTCAGCCTGATAAGCTTGAACCTAAATCAGAGAAGTGCGTCTTCATAGGATACCCTAATGAAACTATTGGGTACACCTTCTACCACATATCCGAAGGTAAGATATTTGTTGCTAAGAATGGGTCCTTTCTAGAGAAGGAGTTTCTCTCGAAAGAAGTGAGTGAGAGGAAAGTAGAACTTGATGAGGTAATTGTACCTTCTCTCGAATTGGAAAGTAGCACATCATAGAAAACCGTTCCCGTGATATCTACACTAACTAGAGAGGAAGCAAATGAAAATGATCATGAAACTTCAGATCAAGTTACTACTGAAGCTCGTAGGTCGACCAGAGCACGACCCGCACCAGAGTGGTACGGTAATCCTGTTCTGGAAGTCATGTTATTAGACCAAGGCGAACCTACGAACTATGAAGAAGCTATGATGAGCCCAGATTCCGACAGATGGCTTGAGGCAATGAAATCTGAGATAGGATCCATGTATGAGAACAAAGTATGGACTTTGGTGGACTTTCCCGATGATCGGCAAGCCATAGAGAATAAATGGATCTTCAAGAAGAAGACTGACGCTGATGGTAATGTTACTGTATACAAAGCTCGACTTGTCGCAAAAGGTTTTTGACAAGTTCAAGGAGTTGACTATGGTGAGACTTTCTCACCCGTAGCGATGCTTAAGTCTGTCCAAATCATGTTAGCAATTGCCGCATTTTATGATTATGAAATCTGGCAAATGGACGTCAAAACTACATTCCTTAATGGATTTCTTAAAGAAGAGTTGTATATGATGCAACCAGAAGGTTTTGTCGATCCTAAAGGTGCTGACAAAGTATGCAAGCTCCAGCGATCCATCTATGGACTGGTGCAAGCATCTCAGAGTTGGAATATACGCTTTGATGAGGTGATCAAAGCATATGGTTTTATACAGACTTACGGTGAAGCCTGTATTTACAAGAAAGTGAGTGGGAGCTCTGTAGCATTTCTGATATTGTATGTGGATGACATATTATTGATTGGAAATGATATAGAATTTCTGGATAGCATAAAAGGATACTTGAATAAGAATTTTTCAATGAAAGACCTCGGTGAAGCTGCTTATATATTGGGCATCAAGATCTATAGGGATAGATCAAGACGCTTAATAGGACTTTCACAAAGCAGATACCTTGACAAGTTTTGAAGAAGTTCAAAATGGACCAGTCAATGAAAGGGTTCTTTCCTGTGTTACAAGGTGTGAAGTTGAGTCAGACTCCAAACCCGACCACTGCAGAAGATAGAGAGAAAATGAAAGTCATTCCCTATGCCTCAGCCATAGGTTCTATCATGTATGCTAAGCTGTGTACCAGACCTGATGTGTGCCTTGCCATAAGTTTGGCAGGGAGGTAACAAAGTAATCCAGGAGTGGATCACTGGACAACGGTCAAGAACATCCTGAAGTACCTGAAAAGGACCATGGATATGTTTCTCGTTTATGAAGGTGACAAAGAGCTCGTCGTAAATGGTTACGTCGATGCTAGCTTCGACACTGATCTAGATGACTCTAAGTCACAAGCCGGATACATATTTATATTGAATGGTGGAGCTCACAGTTGGTGCAGTTCCATGCAGAGCGTCGTGGCGGGATCTATGTGTGAAGCGGAGTACTTAGCTGCTTCAGAAGCAGCACATGAAGGAGTCTGGATGAAGGAGTTCATATCCGATCTGGGTGTAATACGTAGTGCATCGGGTCCAATGAAAATCTTTTGTGACAACATGATGTCTAGTATGCAACTTTATTCTTGTAGACACGTGTTCGGCCTCCAAGCGCAGAGTTTTGTAGGACAGTAGCAATTTCCCCTTAAGTGGATGGCCTAAGGTTTATCAATCCGTGAGAGGTGTAGGATGAAGATGGTCTCTCTCAAACGACCCTGCAACCAAATACAAGAAATCTCTTGTGTCCCCAACACACCCAATACAATGGCAAATTGTATAGGTGCACTAGTTCGGCGAAGAGATGGTGATATAAGTGTAATATTGATGGTAGAAATATATTTTTATAATATGAATAAATAAAAACAGCAAGGTAGCAAATAGTAAACGAGCACAAAAACGGTATTGCAATGCTTGAAAACAAGGCCTAGGGTCCGTACTTTCACTAGTGCAACCTCTCAACAATGCTAACATAGTTGGATCATATGATTATCCCTCAAAGTGCAATAAAGAATCACTCCTGAGTTCCTATTAGCGGAGAACAAAAGATAGAAATTGTTTGTAGGGTACGAAACCACCTCAAAGCTATTCTTTCTGATCGATCTATCCTAGAGTTCGTACTAAAATAACGCAAGCTATTCTTTCCGATCGATCTAATCAAGAGTTCGTACTAAAATAACACCAAAGCAAATTCATATTCATAATACTCAATCCACACAAAGAACTACAGAGAGACCCCAAAGTTTCTATCGGAGAAAAGATAATAAAAACGTGCATCAAACCCTATGCATAGATTACCCCAATGTCACCTCGGGAATCCGCGAGTTGAATGCCAAAACATATATCAAGTGAATCAATAAGATACCCCATTGTCACCTCAAGTATTCATACCGCAAGACATACATCATGTGTTCTCATATCTGAATATTCAATCTAACAAGACAAAACTTCAAAGGGTAAAGATTCAATTCATCACAACAAGAGTATAGAGGGGAGAAACATCATATGATCCATCAATATTAACAAAGCCCATGATACAGATCACGGGAGAGAGAGATTAAACACATAGCTATTGGTACAAACCCTCAGCCCCGAGGGTGGACTACTCCCTCCTCATCGTGGTGGCCGCCGGGATGATGAAGATGGCCACCGGAGATGATTCCCCCCTCCGGCAGGGTGCCGGAAAGGGTCTAGATTTGTTTTCGGTGGCTACAGAGCCTTGCGGCGGCGGAACTTCTGATCTAGGTTAACCCCGATGGGTTTTGGAATATTTGTGAATTTATAGGGTAAAGAGGGGGTGCGAGAGGCCACCGAGGTGGGCACAACCCACCTGGGAGCGCCTGAGGTGGGTTGTGCCCCGCTCGGGGCACCCCCCAGGTGCTTCTTTGGCCCACTGTTGGTCTTCTGGTCCATCAAAAATCTTCGTGAAGTTTCGTTGCATTTGGACTCCGTTTGGTATTGATTTCCTGCGATGTAAAAAACAAGCAAAAAACAGCAACTTGCACTGGTGCTGGGTCAATAGGTTAGTCCCAAAAAATGATATAAAGTTGCTATAAAATTATTGTAAAACATCCAAGTATGATAAAATAACAGCACGAGTTAAGTACAGTAAAACTGAGCCTAATCCATGCCCTCTCACGAATTAGGCATTTCTGGCCGTTTGATTTCGTTTGTTAAACGTCCTGGCCGTCCGATCTAAACTTAACACCATGTTG
Source organism: Aegilops tauschii subsp. strangulata (assembly GCF_002575655.3). Lineage (NCBI taxonomy): Eukaryota > Viridiplantae > Streptophyta > Magnoliopsida > Poales > Poaceae > Aegilops > Aegilops tauschii. Next base: position 426,085,319 of record NC_053035.3, on the reverse strand, counting down.
GCCGCGAACTGGGCCTATCGTCGCAAGGGCAGATATTTTGGAGCACTGTTGTTAATTGGGCCATATTTTCCTGCTCGGCCCAACGCAGCGAAGGCCCTCTCCTACAAGCGCACCTCTTTCCGTAAAAGAAAAAAAAACCCGCTCCACACAAGAACGAATCAAGGGCAGTTGAGAGGACGCGACAGGCGGTCGAACGAGAGCGGATGCGGCGGCCGCTCGATTCAGGCAAAGCAGGCGACCTACGGTGGGATCGTGCCGACGCGTGAGCGAATCTAGCATGAGGGGATAGAGCAGAAACGCCTGATGCGGGTGAACCGAGGACCGGTTGATCCAGCCGTCGGCCGATCCGTCTGCAAGGTATGGAGGTGTGGGGGACTCGGGCGATTATGGCGCATTATATCCTGGAAACTGCTCCACCCAGCCTTAATTAACACAATCATAATTCAGTTTTGAATCAGGCATTCATGTCTCGGGGCGACCTCTCGTTTGCACACTTCAGTTTCCAACTGATGCATGTATATATGCTTCCTCCTCGGCCACTCTTCGCTCACCCTCTCTACTCCAGCAGCTCAAAATATTGAAGATCATGTTCGGGTAGATCTCCCTGTGTTCTTCCTTATGCGCATGTGTTGTGGATTGCTGCCCCAAGGTGAGCAGATCAAATCTTACTTTGTAGTATCCGATCAGTTCTTATATATGATAAATATGGTGAATACCAATTCTTCGGTTTTGATCAAGATCTGAGAATGGCATATTTTCCAGCCTCCATGTGAAAATTTGTTTAACTTTCAATTTATTCAGTTTGGTACTTTTGTCCGTTCAAAGTTTATGTGTTAATCTAGTTAAGTAACTGTTTACTTGTACTACAACCGATGCTAATTAAGCTATAGGTTTTATGAGTTGGTAGCACGTCGAATTGTTTTGTGAAAAGCAGTAGCAGGCACATATGAACTTGAAAACAGAAACTAATGTAATGGTCATGGTTTCATCCTCTCCGATGACTAATGAATCTTGATATTTTGAGTCATAAGAGGAGCTAACCATAGCTTCCATTTTAATGTTATATACAAGTATGCCATCTTAGGTGAAACAAGTAGATAGGATACTATTTTCTGTCCTTCTGTGTTCTCCTAAAATTTGTTCAGGAAATTGTTGTGGCACCCCGGCTCAGAGAAACCGGAACGCCCCATATTCCAGCCCAGAGATTGAGGAGAAGTCTTATGGAATACGACACTGCTTAGCATAGAACAAATCAGCTCTTTATTACAAGCTATATGGGTACAAGGGGGGTTACATCGGCATGGCAACACTACGCGTGCCACGGTTGCTCCATGTAAGCAGAGGACAACACGACATAGCGGAATAACTCTAGCAGCGGAACAACGACGACGGTGATGAACTCCACTCCGCAGGGACTCTGGCTGGAACGCTTATCCTAGCTCGCAAACAAGGAATCCACGGCAAACAAGCAATCAAATCCGGCATGACCTGCAAACTGGCATGACACGCCAGGTCAGTACATTGAATGTACTTGCAAGCTCACAGCAACCAAAGCAATCAAGACAGACAACAACATGGCAATTACAGATTTTTAAGCAATGATGAACACGATACTATCAGAATAACATGGCATGTACAACATGATACAACTAGAACAATATGAGCATGGCATGAACATATGAACACGATAATACTAGCATGCAACATGATGACGCTATCATGCACCAACTTACTCTGCTCGAGTTACCTCGCAACCATCACCTGCACAAACTTACCATCACGGACATCACACGATCATCTCAGGATCCAATCAAGCTTGGTATTAACAATACCGTAGTAATCATTCATGACCACAACGAGCTTGACCTTTGCCCTTGACTCTTGCATAACACCACAAATATCCATTGGTATCCACGATACCACAGTGATCCTCTCACGATCACATAGATATCAACCAACTTCTTTCATCATCAAACCGGGGTTGTTATTAATCAAATTATTATTATTATTATTACTGTTGACCCATAGTGTGACCGACTGCGAACTGGGCCCTTATCCACGGGCACGACTATCGATAGATTTAACACACACTCTGCAGAGGTTAGTACAATGTACCCACACCACGGAACCCATGGCCTCGCACTCCCATTCGGGTGGACCAACGACGTTCCGACAAAACCGATCTACTGCCATGAAACTCTCCCGGCCACTCCGACCAACTCCCCTTTGGGCTAAGTCCTGGTGGCCCCGTGCCTACCAAAGGCACCAACGGCCACCGTCGTGGCAAAACGGTCCCAAACGGGGACAAGGATCCATACTCAACAACGGGCACACAAGGCTTATGCCGTCCTACCTGATCAGGGTAGCGCCCGCGCATAACCTTCCCTCATTGGAGGCACCGGCGAGAGGCATGACAATAGACCCAGCTAGGACCTCCCGACAAAGGTAAGCGTGGTTGCACTGGTCAACTCGATATGGTGGCACCATGACTCAGCCAACAGTTGTTCAAGTTCAATTTAATCCGGTTAAACTTGAATGCAATATGCTGAGTCATGACAAAATAACATGATGCAATTATAATGGATGAGCATGATATCAACATAAGCATGGGGGTGCAACATAACTACCAACCATATCAACAATGAATCATATCCAACTGAGCATGGCATAATGACAAGCATGAATATCACAAGTATAACACTACTCAAAGCATAACATGACCACTAGCATCAACAATAAACATCATGCAAAAACATAACGATAAAACTACCATGCAAACTTTTAACCAACTAGATGCAAAGGAACTTGCATAACAACGGTACTCGGAACAGACGATAGTCTTGCACCGAAGACCATCACCAACATCCACATGTACTACTATCAATAATGACATATTAAAGTAATACTAGCAGGTAGAACATAATAACAAAGTGCAAGAAAACATGGCAGGACGGTAACCACCGATCCGTAAGCATAACCGAAATAACAACAATAGTAGCAAAACAATTAGACAGTTATTAAAGATTCAAGTTGAAAACCAATGCTTTTGCATGGCTATCGTGCAAATGGTGGTTGTGGCTTGCCTAGGGATGAAGAAGGCTTCGGGAAGAGGTGCGGTGAAGCCGCGAAAGATTCGCCGAAAAAGAATCTCTCTCGGAGGGGTCTGATTAGGGGCAAGGGTAAGATGGTCGTTTCCAGTATGTCAAACCATAGTGAAAATGATACCAAAAGTTTGGGCTCGAAGAGACGAAGATGTGGGCGTTGGATTCACCTCAATCGGAGTTACGGGTAAAAAGTTGTGAAGAGATGAAGATCGGGGACTTTTATGCAAAAATATCATCACAAACAAGTCCCTGAGTGGATACGGCAGAAGCGGTTTTGAGAAAATACGCTTTCTAGAGAGGAAAGCGCATTCCTCGCCGAAGCCGCAAGGAAATACGCCTTCGGAAAGGGAAAACGCATTCGCGCGAATGCGCTTCCACTTATCCACGTCAGCGTGGGCGGGGCCGACCAGTTGGGTCTCTTATAGGCGGGACCCACCGCGTTCTCTCTCTCGTCCCGCACCTCCTTCTTCTTCCCCCGACGACACGCTGAGGCAGAGACGAGGCCGGCCGCCCCGACGACGACCACCGGTGGCTCCCGCCACCTCTCGCGGAGTTCTGCCCACCGGCGTGCTCAGGGAGGAGCGGCGCATCCATCCATGGTGTTCACGAGCTTCAAAGATGAAGGAGACAGGCACACCTCGGCCTGGGACGGACGACGTCTCCGGCCATTGCAGAGTCCGCGGCCAGAGGCCACCGGAGGAGGCGAAAAGATGCTGGGGTGGCTACGGGATTGGTGGAGGGCTTCTGGAGGTGGATAGGAAGGAGGGATGGGCTCGGCATTGAGTGAATTTAGGCCGAGACCCATGCGGAGTCGGCAGCCATGGAGGGAACCAGAGAGCTCTTTGAACTCGTTTGGGTGGTCGGGGAGGCAGCTAGGAGTGCGTGAGGTCGAGTGGTGAAGAGAAACGCGCTCGGGGTGGCCTTAAATAGGCAAAGGGGGAGGAGGCCGAGCGTGTGTCGCCGCGGACGCATGTCCGGTGCCGCGGACGCGTGTGCACGCGCATGAGCTCAAAGGTAGGCGACGGGGAAGGCATAGGGGAGAGCTCACGAGCGCAGAGGCGACCAAGGGAGCACAGAGAGGAAGCGGCCGAGGCGCGGACAGAGTCGGTCGGCTACAACGCTCCCATGGGTGCTCACTGTTCGGCGACAGGGACGGCTCATCGGGGGAGAATACGGAGGGGGCAAGGGCTCAGGGCGACGCAGTCGATCACGAGGAGGCTACTGCACAAGGCTGCGGGTCGAGATGAGGGGAGAACAGACGAGCACAGCGTCGCGGTTTCCAGAGCGCGTCGGTTTGGCACGTCCGCCCCATGGTCACCACGTGAGCTGGCATGAAGAAGAGCCAAATGGCTGGCAGTGGTTGTTGTGACGCCCCCGATTCGACCTTGTACTAATCATACACACAAATGTGTACGATCAAGATCAGGGACTTAGGGGAAGATATCACAACACAACTCTAGACACAAATTAAAAATAATACAAGCTTCATATTACAAGCCAGGGGCCTCGAGGGCTTGAATACAAGCTCGATACACAAGCGTCAGCGGAAGCAACAATATCTGAGTACAGACATCAAGTTAAACAAGGCTGCCTTAAGAAGGCAAACACAAAAGCAACAACGGTCGAAGAGGCAAGGCCTCCTACCTGGGACCTCCTAACTACTCCTGGTCGTCGGCGGTCTCCAAGTAGTAGTAGGCGACAGGGTGGCATCTAGCTCTTGGGATCCACCATCTGGTTGCATACCCCGGAAAGAAGAAAGAAGGGGGGAAAGGGGTAGCAAAGCAACCGTGAGTACTCATCCAAAGTACTCGCAAGCATTAGATCTATACTAAGTATGCATTAGTATCAAAGGAGGGGTTGTATCTGTGGACTGAACTACAGAATGCCAGAATAGGGGGGGGGGGAAGGCCTAGCCTATCGGAGACTAGCATCTTCAAGCAGCTCCAAGCATCTTGCAGCATGTAGAAGAGTAAATAATAGCAGTTTATATTTATCAAACATGTTGTAACATTAATGCCCAGAGATCCTTCCTCGACTCCATGCGAGAAAGCAATCCCGAAGCCACATATCTCAAGTATCCATTTATAGTTGTAAAAGACCAGGATATAAGTCTGAACGTCCGTTACCGTGGACACGGCTATTAATAGATAATCTTCCCTGCAGGGGTGCACCACGTTTTCCAACACGCTTGATTACTCTGGCCAGACACACTTTTCTGGGTCAATGCCCGTCCTCGGAAGATCAACACGTCGTAGCCCTACCTAGGCTTAGTAGAGAGGTCCCCGCCAGTCTACATCCTAAGCACTCCGGGGTCTTGGGCCCCTCGCCCGGTGCACTCCGGGTCGTTGCGTGCAGGGCGGGTCCAGGCTCCACCACTACAGGATGGTGCCGGCCCAGCCATGCCACCATGCTGAACTGGACGTCTGATAAAGCTTCGGCTGATACTGCGACGTCGAGGCCCATAACTATTCTCGCGTGGTGGTTAGTGCGTAAAGGCCAAAGGCCAACTCAGAACAAATACCCAAACCATAGTGTATTATTAGCTTGCGTAGACGAGCAGAGACTCACGATAATGTGACCCCGTCGCCCCGTCTCGAGGAAATACGGCAAGGGCTAGCCCAGCCCACTCAAGGGCGGCCTGCCGGCCCGGCCGTGCCTCGCAACCATCTTACGGGTGCTCTCCGGGCCCTCCCGACTTTCCCAAGGGTCTCAAGTAAAGTCAAGGTAACCGTGTGTCTAGACATCAAGGGGAAAACCCGAGGAATCACCCCCGGTGGATTCCACTCAATGTAATCATCAAGGTGAACGTAAGAGGGACCACCCTCGAGGTTCACACTTGAGGTGTTGAACGACAGAGCTGTATCGGGAATGGTGAAAGAGGAAATCACCCTCGATGACCATGACCGAATAGCTACACTACAAAATTATCATCAGGAGTGCGTTATGAGGGATCACCCTCGGCACTCGATGGTAGCTCTGCAGTGTCGAGCAACAAAAGGGGCATGATCTGATGTGAGGTGTCGGGCTCTGGTCGTCGATCACGTTGATCGAGTTATCGATGATGAAGCAGGGGCAACAAGGACAAGGTGGGGGTCAGTGATGGATCACTAACCAACCTATACAAAGCAGTTTAGGATAAGCAGGTAGGTAACAATAGCAGGTACAAAAGCAGTCTATGCATCAGAATAGGAGCAATCAATTACAGTAGCAAAATCTAATGCAAGCATGAGAGAATGGAATGGGCGATATCGAGATGATCAAAGGGGGGGGGGCTTGCCTGGAAGCTCCACTGAAAGGGGAGAGGGGTCGTCGTCGACGTAGTCGATCACAGCGGCAGCGGTCTTGGGGTCTGCCGGAGAGAAGAGGGGGAAGAAACAGTAAATACATAGCAAGCAAGAGCATAGCAGGACAACAGACAGAGCTAGACGTGTTCTAACGCGGTGCTACACGATACCGGCGAAGGGGGATAACATTCGGGAATGCTTTCCCGAAGTTTGGCATTTTCGGACAGACGAACCGGAGGGGGGCGGTTGCAGGTTGGCTATGCTAGGGACGTGTGGCAGACAAACGGATCACGTATCCGGATTCGTCTCGTCGTTCTGAGCAACTTTCATGCATAAAACTTTTTCATCCGAGCTACCATTTATTTTATATGATTTTCTATAGTTTTAATCAATTTCTAAAATTATTATTAAATCTAAAAGGAGTTATTGTAGCAACATGACATCATCATGACGTCAGCAGTCAACCAGCCAGTTGACTGGTCAAACTGACGCTTGGGACTCACCTGTCATTGGGGGCTTAGGTTAAACTAATTATTCTAGTTAAATTAATTAACTAAATTTTCTCTTTTTTTTTAAAAAACAGGGCGGGGTGGGTTGAGGGAGTCCTGGATTAGGGGGTCCTCAGACAGCCGGACTATATCCTTTGGCCGGACTGCTGGACTATGAAGATACAAGATTGAAGACTTCGTCCCGTGTCCGGGTGGGACTCTCCTTGGCGTGGAAGGCAAGCTTGGCAATACGGATATGTAGATCTCCTCCCTTGTAACCGACTCTGTGTAACCCTAGCCCCCTCTGGTGTCTATATAAACCGGAGGGTTTAGTCCGTAGGACAACGACAATCATACCATAGGCTAGCTTCTAGGGTTTAGCCTCTACGATCTCGTGGTAGACCAACTCTTGTAATACTCATATCATCAAGATCAATCAAGCAGGAAGTAGGGTATTACCTCCATCGAGAGGGCCCGAACCTGGGGAAACATCGTGTCCCCCGCCTCCTGTTACCATCCGCCTTAGACGCATAGTTCGGGACCCCCTACCCGAGATCCGCCGGTTTTGACACCGACATTGGTGCTTTCATTGAGAGTTCCACTGTGCCGTCACCATAAGGCTTGATGGCCCCTTCGATCATCGGCAACGATGCGATCCGAGGCGAGGTTTTCCTCCCCGGACAGATCTTCGTATTCGGCGGCTTCGTACTGCGGGCCAACTCGCTCGGCCATCTGGAGCAGATCGAAAGCTACGCCCCTGGCCATCAGGTCAGGTTGGGAAACTTGAACTATACTGCCGACATCCGCGGAGACTTGATCTTCGATGGATTCGAGCCCATGTCAGGTGCGCCGCACAGTCACGACGGGCATGACTTAGCTCTGCCGTTGGACAGTGTTCGGGAGATCACACCTGCAACTACTCCGGCCCTCAATCCGGAGCAGATTGCGCCGTCCGAGGACGGGTTGATGGACCCCGCCATGAAGGCCGCGCACTCAGCGGCGATAGAGCCGAATGCTGACTTCACTTCCTATGAGACCCGTGTTGCCGGACACCCGGATTATTCGTTCCCGGCCACGGGCTCTGAACCGCCTGCGCCCGTGCCTGTTGAATCTGATTGGGCACCGATCTTGGAGTTTTCCTCCGCGGATATCTTTCAGCACTCACCACTGGGCGACGTGCTAAACTCATTGAGGTCTCTCTCCTTGTGAGGAGACCCTTGGCCGAACTATGTCCGGCTAGAATGGGATGCGGACGATGAAGGAATTCGCTGCCCACCCACCACCCACTTAGTAGCCACTGTCGACGATTTAACCGACATGCTCGATTTCGGCTCCGAAGACATCGACGGTATGGACGACGATGCAGGAGACGAACAGGAACCACCGCCCACAGGGCGCTAGGCTGCCACCTCATCATATGATATATACATGGTGGACACCCCTAAAGAAGGCAATGGCGATAAGGCAACGGAGGATAATCCCTCCAAGAAGCAATCCAAGCACCGACGTCAGCGGCGCCGCTCTAAGTCCCGCCATAGCAAAAGTAGCGATACCGGCACAAGAGACAATAACGCTCCGGATAGTGCCGAAGACGACGACAATCCCCTCCAGCCAGACCTCGAGCGGGAGGATGAACAAGCTAGCCCTCCGGAACAGGCAGCAGACGGAGAATCAGAGGATGACAATTACATGCCTCTCTCCAAAGACGAGGTGAGCCTCGGCGATGAAGAATTTATCGTGCCTGAGGATCCCGTCGAGCAGGAGCGCTTCAAGCGCCGGCTTATAGCCATAGCAAACAGCCCAAAGAAAAAGCAACAACAGCTTCGAGCTGATCAAGATCTGCTAGCGGATAGATGGACTGAAGACCTGGCGGCCGAGGAATACGAACTCAAGCGCCCAACCAAGAGTTACCCAAAGCGCAGGTTGCTACCCCAACTCGAGGAGGAAGCATTAAAACCTACATCACCAGCGTATGATGCGGCTGATCGGCCACCTCGTGGCCAAGACAGAGGGGCATATCAGCCCGAAGTCCAGCCCGCACCCCGCCGCCATTCAAACAAAAACACCAAGGCCCGGGGCAACACGCGGGACCTGCGAGACGTATTGGAAAACAAAGCAGGACATACAAGATTGATCTATGGATCACGGTCGCGCCCCAACGCGTGACGATGATCGTCACGCCGGATACACTAAAAACAAATCCGGCCAGGCCGAATACAACAGACAAGACTCGTATGAACTGCGTCGTGATATAGCCCGGCACAGAGGCGCCGCACACCCCCGATGCTTCACTGATGAAGTAATGGATCATGAATTCCCAGAGGGTTTTAAACCCGTAAACATTGTATCATATGATGGTACAACAGACCCCGCGGTATGGATCGAGGATTTCCTCCTCCACATCCACATGGCTCGCGGTGATGATCTACATGCCATCAAGTACCACCCACTAAAACTCAAAGGACCAGCTCGGCATTGGCTGAATAGCTTGCCAGCAAACTCCATTGGCAGTTGGGAGGATTTGGAAGATGCATTCCTTGACAACTTCCAGAGCACTTATGTGCGACCACCGGATGCTGATTACTTGAGCCAAGTAACTTAGCAGCCAGGGGAATCGGCCAGGAAATTCTGGACCCGGTTCCTAACTAAGAAGAACCAAATTGTCGACTGCCCGGATGCAGAGGCCTCAGCGGCATTTAAGCATAACATCCGTGACGAGTGGCTCGCCCGGCACCTCGGCCAGGAGAAGCCGAAGTCTATGGCAGCCCTCACGACACTCATGACCCGCTTTTGCGCGGGCGAGGATAGCTGGCTGGCTTGCAGCAACAACACATCAAGAAGTCACGGCAATTCAGATACCAAAGATAGTAACGGCATACCACGTCGCAACAGACACAAGCGCCGCAACAGACACAAGCGCCGCAACAATGGTGACAACGCCGAAGACACGACAGTCAATGCCGGATTCAGTGGCTCTAAATCCGGTCAGCGGAAGAAGCCGTTCAAAAGAAGCAACCCGGGCCCGTCCAATTTGGACCGCATACTCGATCGCTCGTGTCAAATTCACGGCACCCCCGATAGGCCAGCCAATCACACCAACAGAGAATGCTGGGTGTTCAAGCAGGCTGGCAAGTTGAACACCGAAAACAAGGAAAAGGGGCTACATAGCGACGATGAGGAGGAGTCCCAGCCGCCGAACACAGGAGGACAGAAGAAATTTCCTCCCCAAGTGAAAACGGTGAACATGATATACGCAACCCATATTCCCAAGAGGGAACGGAAGCGTGCACTAAGGGACGTCTATGCGATGGAGCCAGTCGCCCCAAAGTTCAACCCATGGTCTTCTTGTCCGATCACTTTCGATCGTAGGGACCACCCCACTAGTATCCGTCATGGCGGTTCTGCCACATTGGTCCTTGATCCCATCATTGACAGATTTCACCTCACCTGAGTCCTTATGGACGGTGGCAGCAGCCTGAACCTGCTTTATCAGGATACAGTGCGCAAAATGGGTATAGACCCCTCGAGGATCAAACCCACTAAAACCACCTTTATAGGTGTCATCCCAGGTGTAGAGGCCCGTTGCACGGGCTCGATCACACTGGAAGTGGTCTTCGGATCTCCGGACAACTTCCGAAGCGAGGAGTTAATCTTCGATATCGTCCCGTTCCGCAGTGGCTATCACGCACTGCTCGGATGAACCGGAGCGGTCAGATTCAATGCAGTACCGCATTATGCATACCTCAAGCTCAAAATGCCAGGACCTCGCGGGGTTATAACAGTCAATGGAAACACAGAATGCTCGCTCCGCACGGAGGAGCACACTGCGGCCCTCGCAGCAGAAGCACAAAGCAGCCTTTTAAGGCAAACCGCCAATTCGGCGATAAAGCCCCCGGACACCTTCAAGCGAGTCCGGAGTAACCTGCAACAGGATCGCCTGGCACGTTCGGAGCTTGCCTAGCAATTCGGCCTCCGTCCTAGTCCCAGTCAAGCGACGAAATCTGTGCCACGCGTACATAATTACGCACTAAAAATACCATGGGCATAGGCGGAGGCACGGCAAGGACACGTCCCACAATGCGGCTCAACCGCCCCAGGGGCTGTATACCTTTATCAGTTTCTCTCTTTCAGGACCTTACTCTCTGGAAGCCCTTTTCGGCAGTCTGATTGCTGGATGCATTACGGGAAGGAAATACCAAGGAAGCAAGAAGCTCTGACGCACAAGGGAAATCCCAGGTGGTCTCTGATAACGATCGATGTACCTGTTTTTACATACCCATATGCAGCTTGCCCTTGGATAGGACATGTCAAATAGTTCTATTTTTTGCTTATTGCACTACTTGTATACGTACGCTTTGACGTATTATTTAAACAACTATGTATAGCGTTAGCCTATTATTGAATTTCTTTTTTCTCCTTGTCTGCTTATTTACGACAAATTGCACCCGTACATTCTAGTACGACCAGTGCGCCAGGGGCTTTAGTATACCCCATAAATACGGCGTGAGAAGTCCGAGCACTTTCGATAGTGCGACACCCCAAACTTATAGCATTATATGCATCAGCTCCGAATCATGTCTTGGGTCAATAGTTGGGTTTGCCCGGCTCCCATGTTTTGGTACCTTACGTTCCGCAATATCGGCTAAGGTAGCACTGGGAGAACTACTGCGATTGTGTCCCGGTTCTTCCGGACGAGCACCTCAGTAGAGAAAGCCGAAAACTGACTGTCATGATAAGGCGAGAGCTGGTCGCTGTTCGAGAGGTCTCAAGTCCTTAAAGACTTTTTCCGCTTCGGGCGAGGAGTCGGCCTTGCCCGACTTAGGCATATATCGCGCCCCAAATTCGGCCTTCCGAACACTAGGGGCTTCGCCAAAATTTAAAATTGTAGACTTCTATGGCTAAGTGAGAGTGATAAAGCTTTATAGTCCGATTTCCTGGTTCGTTGTGCTGAACACCTCCTTCGAAGGACCCAAAATTGGGATAAAGAGTGCTCAGGTTTATCCCGAACACCTCAGTACTAGTTACATGGGGGCAGAAGCCGACGACTGGCCAACTCTCAGATTTTATAAACGGCCGCATAGAAAGTAATATTTTAAATTAACCAGCGTTGCATAGTGCAAATGAACTCGCTTCATATTACAGGATCACATGAGTACATTTATTCAAATATTACATCCTTAGCACATTCCTCCGCCACAAGGCGAGCACCCTTCAGGACACTGTCATAATACTTTTCGGGGTGGCGATGCTCCTTGCCCTCCGGCGGCCCCTCCTTCTCCAGCTTTTCGGCATCCAGCTTCGCCCAGTGCACCTTCGCCCGGGCAAAAGCCCTGCGCGCACCCTCGATGCAGACGGACCGCTTTATGGCTTCAAACCGTGGGCAGACATTCACAAGTCGCCTCACCAGACCGAAGTAGCTACCAGGCAGGGGCTCGCCAGGCCACATCCGGACTATAAGACCCCTCATGGCCTGTTCGGCCGCCTTGTGAAGCTCGACCAGTTGCTTCAACTGGTCGCTCAGGGGCATTGGGTGTTCGGTCCCAATATACTGAGACCAGAACAACTTCTCCGTCGAGCTCCCCTCCTCGGCATCCAACACACTGCGGGGTAGATCTGCGAACGCTCCTGGAGAGCTCCGAACTCGGGTAAGTAAAAAGAAAGTTTCCTTCACATGCTTGCTTTGCATAATGAATGCCTTACCCGCCGCTATCTTCTTAACCGCCTCAATTTCCTGGAGGGCCTTTTGGGCTTCGGCCTTGGCATGTTGTGCGCTTTCGAGGGCCTTCGCAAGCTCGGACCCTTGCGTCTTGATAACCCACAAGTATAGGGGATCGCAACAGTTTTCGAGGGTAGAGTATTCAACCCAAATTTATCGATTCGACACAAGGGGAGCCAAAGAATATTCTCAAGTATTAGCAGTTGAGTTGTCAATTCAACCACACCTGGATAACTTAGTATCTGCAGCAAGGTATTTAGTAGCAAAGTAATATGATAGTAGTGGTAACGGTAACAAAGGTAATGGTAGCAAAAGTAATATTTTTGGTGTTTTGTAGTGATTGTAATAATAGCAACGGAAAAGTAAATAAGCGAAGAACAATATATGAAAAGCTCATAGGCATTGGATCGGTGATGGTGAATTATGCCGGATGCGGTTCATCATGTAACATTCATAACATAGGGTGACACAGAACTAGCTCCAATTCATCAATGTAATGTAGGCATGTATTCCAAATATAGTCATACGTGCTTATGGAAAAGAACTTGCATGGCATCTTTTTTCCTACCCTCCCGTGGCAGCGGGGTCCTAATGGAAACTAAAGGATATTAAGGCCTCCTTTTAATAGAGAACCGGAACAAAGCATTAGCACATAGTGAATACATGAACTACTCAAACTATGGTCATCACCGGGAGTGGTCCCGATTATTGTCACTTCGGGGTTGCCGGATCATAACACATAGTAGGTGACTATAGACTTGCAAGATAGGATCAAGAACTCACATATATTCATGAAAACATAATAGGTTCAGATCTGAAGTCATGGCACTCGGGCCCTAGTGACAAGCATTAAGCATAGCAAAGTCATAGCAACATCAATCTCAGAACATAGTGGATACTAGGGATCAAACCCTAACAAAACTAACTCAATTACATGATAGATCTCATCCAACCCATCACCGTCCAGCAAGCCTACGACGGAATTAATCATGCACGACGGTGAGCATCATGAAATTGGTGATAGAGGATGGTTGATGATGACGATGGCGACGAATCCCCCTCTCCGGAGCCCTTAACGGACTCCAGATCAGCCCTCCCGAGAGGTTTTAGGGCTTGGCGGCGGCTCCGTATCGTAAAACGCGATGATTTCTTCTCTCTGATTTTTTTCTCCCCGAAAGCAAATATATAGAGTTGGAGTTGAGGTCGGAGGAGCTCCAGGGGGCCCACGAGGTAGGGGGGCGCGCCCCCCACCCTCGTGGACAGGGTGTGGGCCCCCTGGTCTTCATCTTTTGCAAGGATTTTTTATTATTTCCAAATAGACGTTCCATGGAGTTTCAGGTCATTCCGAGAACTTTTATTTCTGCACATAAATAACACCATGGAAAGTCTGCTGAAAACAGCGTCAGTCCGGGTTAGTTCCATTCCAATCATGCAAGTTAGAGTCCAAAACAAGGGCAAAAGTGTTTGGAAAAGTAGATACGACGGAGACGTATCAACTCCCCCAAGCTTAAACCTTTGCTTGTCCTCAAGCAATTCAGTTGACAAACTGAAAGTGATAAAGAAAAACTTTTACAAACTCTGTTTGCTCTTGTTGTTGTAAATATGTAAAGCCAGCATTCAAGTTTTCAGCAAAGATTATGACTAACCACATTTGCAATAACTCTCAGGTCTCATGTTTACTCATATCAATAGCATAATCAACTAGCGAGCAATAATAATAAATCTCGGATGACAACACTTTCTCAAAATAATCATAATATGATATAACAAGATGGTATCTCGCTAGCCCTTTCTAAGACCGCAAAACATACATGCAGAGCACCTTAAAGATGAAGGACTGACTAGACATTGTAATTCATGGTAAAAGAGATCCAGTCATAGTCATACCCAATATAAATTAATAGTAATGAATGCAAATGACAGCTGCGCTCTCCAGCTAGTGCTTTTTAATAAGAGGGTGATGACTCAACATAAAGGTAAATAGATAGGCCCTTCGCAGAGGGAAGCAGGGATTTGTAGAGGTGCCAGAGCTCGGTTTTGAAATAGAGATAAATAATATTTTGAGCGGCATACTTTCATTTTTAACATAACAACCAAGAGATGGAGATATCTTCCATGCTACACACATTATAGGCGGTTCCCAAACAGAATGGTAAAGTTTATACTCCCCCTCCACCAACAAGCATCAATCCATGACTTGCTCGAAACAACGAGTGTCTCCAACTAGCAACAGTCCCAGGGGGAGTTTTCTTTGCAATTATTTTGATTTAGTTTGCATAAAGCATGAGACTGGGCATCCCGATGACCAGCCATTTTCTCGTGAATGAGGAGCAGAGTCCACTCCTCTTGAGAATAACCCGCCTAACATGGAAGATAAGGGCAGCCCTAGTTGATACATGAGCTATTCGAGCATACAAAACAGAATGTTTATTTGAATGTTTAGAGTTTGGCACATACAAATTTACTTGGAACGGTAGGTAGATACCACATATAGGAAGGTATAGTGGACTCATATGGAATAACGGGTTTAAGGGATTGGATGCACAAGCAGTATTCCCGCTTAGTACAAGTGAAGGCTAGCAAAAGACTGGGAAGCGACCAACTAGAGAGCGACAACAGTCATGAACATGCATTAAAATTAATAAACATTGAGTGCAAGCATGAGTAGGATATAATCCACCATGAACATAAATATCGTGAAGGCTATGTTGATTTCTTTCAACTACATGTATGAACATGTGCCAAGTCAAGTCACTTAAATCATTCAAAGGAGGATACCACCCCATCATACCACATCACAACCATTTTAATAGCAGGTTGGCACGCAAGGTAAACCATTATAACTCATAGCTAATCAAGCATGGCACGAGCAACTATGATCTCTAATTGTCATTGCAAACATGTTTATTCATAATAAGCTGAATCAGGAACGATGAACTAATCATATTTACAAAAACAAGAGAGGTCGAGTTCATACCAGCTTTTCTCATCTCAGTCAATCCATCATATATCGTCATAATTGCCTTTCACTTGCACGACCGAACGAAGTGAATAATAATAAGAGTGCACGTGCATTGGACTAAGCTAGAATCTGTGAGCATTCAATAAACAGGAGAAGAAAAGGTAATATGGGCTCTTGGTTAAATCAACAATAATGCATATAAGAGCCACTTCAACAATTTAATCATGGTCTTCTCCTATCGACCCCCAAAGAAAAGAAAAGAAATAAAACTATTTACACGGGGAAGCTCCCAACAAGCAAAAGAAGAACGGGAAATATTTTTGGGTTATCCTTTTAATTACTACTACAGCAAGTAAAGTAAACTAACTAAAAGTTACTACTAATTTTTTTGGTTTTCTTAAGGTTTATTAAACACACAAGAAGAAAGCAAGAAAAAGAAAATAAACTAGCATGGATATTACAGTGAAAAAGTATGAGCACCGACATCTAGCAATGAGTGTGTGAACATAAATGTAATGTCGGTGGGAAATACGTACTCCCCCAAGCTTAGGCTTTTGGCCTAAGTTGGTTCATTGTCAAGGATGGCCTGGCGGATACCTGTAGGTGTAGCTGGGGTCGTACTGAGATGAAGAGGACTCTGACTGCCACTGGGTGGCAGTCATCTCCGGATCCCAAAAGTAATCAGACTGTTGTGGAGGCTCAAATTGTGGTTCCGGCTCCGGGGCTGGTGTAGGTTTCCGGTAGGCTTGAATGGCCGCCCACGGAACGAGATACGGACCTTCAGATAAATTAAACAAGGAGGGAGCAGGCAAGGTAATAGTCTCAGGGTGATGTTTATCAAAGAACAATTTGTATTTAAGCTCCCCTTCCCTATTCTTAACAATGAAATCATGCGCTACCATACTCTTATAATCTAAATAAGCATTCGGCAGCAATTTTTCTTCTTTCTCATAGTGCCTAATAGGTATGTTATAATGTGCAGCAAGGCGTGAAGCATAAATACCTCCAAAGATGGGGCCCTTTGTACGGTTCAAACTTAACCGTTTAGCAATAATACCGCCCATACTAACAGTGTTATCGGAATATAAACCATGGAGCAAAATGATAATATCAGGAACACTGAGGTTTCCACAGTTTCCGCGACCAATTAAGAAACGACTAGCAAATATATCAAAGTAGCGTAAAACAGGAAAATGTATGCTAGTGATTCTTGCATCGGAAACCTTCCTGGTTCCCCCCACAGTAATGGTGTCAATAAACCCGTCCACATCCTTACGATGTGGTTCATCTAAGGTACCCTCGAAGGGTATTTTGCAAACCTTGCAAAATTCATATAATGGCATCTTCTTAACAACATCATATAAATGAAACTCTACTGAAGGAGGTGATTCCTTAGGAAAATAGTAGAATTTTTGCACAAAAGTATTAGTGAGTAAGAGATACTGATGAAGTTGGTCACGGAGGAAGTCGGTGAGGCCAGCATTCTCAGCCAATGAATAGAAATCATCATAAATCCCGACTTCTCTCAAGAAATCATCGGAAGGCCATTCACACGGCCGGACCTCCGCGGTGCGAGGCAAATTATATTTGGGCCTCTGTGCTTCTTCATTTTGCTTTTCCTTCGAGCTTCGGCTCGATGAGCCCCTCAAAAATCTCTTCATTATTTTCTGAAATATTCTGAAATTTTTAGTAACTTCAAACAAAGGTAAACCAAACTCAATAAAATTGATAGAAACTACTCCTACAAGTGCCTAGAGCCTATATCATGCATTAGAACTACTTGGAACCATATAAATTTGACATGCAATCTCAAGAACATGGTCACCTAGGCAGCACAAATTTGCAATGAATAAAGCACTAGAACAAAAACTAATTGGACCAATGGAGGAGTCACATACCAAGGAACAGTCTCCCCAAGCAGTTTTGTGAGAGGTGCTTTGAGCAAGGAGATCGAAAATCGCAGCAAAATGAGCTAGAACTCGTGCTTGAGCTGGATATTGGTGTTTGTGGGAGGAAGAAGAAGTGTATGGGTGCAGGAATAAGTGGAGGACGGCCACCGTGGGCCCACGAGGCAGGGGGGCGCACCCTGGGGGGTAGGGCGCGCCCTCCACCCTCGTGGCCAGGTGCTTTCCCCTCCTGATGTGTTCTCAGTGCCAGATATTCTCAAAAATTCTAGAAAAAATCACATTCCATTTTCAGGACATTTGGAGAACTTTTATTTTCGGGGTATTTTTATATTGCACAGATAAATCAGAAAACAGACAGAAAAATACTATCTTTACTTTATTTCAACTAAATAACAGAAAGTAGAGAAAGGGTACAGAAGGTTGTGCCTTCTAGTTTCATCCATCTCATGCTCATCAAAAGGAATCCACTAACAAGGTTGATCAAGTCTTGTTAACAAACTCATTCCGAATAACATGGAACCGGAGAAATTTCGAATAACACTATGTTACCTCAACGGGGATATGCACATCCCCTATAATAAGAATATCACATTTCTTCTTGACAGTAGGAAGAGGATATTCAAAACCTCCAAATATAATCGATGGAATTTTTCCAATGGAGTTGATACTATGAACTTGAGGTTGTTTCCTCGGAAAGTGTACCATATGCTCATTGCCATTAATATGAAAAGTGACATTGCATTTGTTGCAATCAATAACAGCCCCTGCAGTATTCAAAAAAGGTCTTCCAAGAATAATAGACATACTATCGTCCTCGGGAATATCAAGGATAACAAAGTCCGTTAAAATAGTAACGTTTGCAACTACAACAGGCACATCCTCACAAATACCGACGGGTATAGCAGTTGATTTATCAGCCATTTGCAAAGATATTTCAGTAGGTGTCAACTTATTCAAATCAAGTCTACGATATAAAGAAAGAGGCATAACACTAACACCGGCTCCAAGATCACATAAAGCAGTTTTAACATAGTTTCTTTTAATGGAGCATGGTATAGTGGGTACTCCTCGATATCCAAGTTTCTTTGGTATTCCACCCTTAAAAGTATAATTAGCAAGCATGGTGGAAATCTCAGCTTCCGGTATCTTTCTTTTATTAGTAACAATATCTTTCATATACTTAGCATAAGGATTTATTTTGAGCATATCAGTTAATCGCATACGCAAAAAGATAGGTCTAATCATTTAAGCAAAGCGCTCAAAATCCTCATCATCCTTTTTCTTGGATGGTTTGGGGGGAAAAGGCATGGGTTTCTGAACCCATGGTTCTCTTTCTTTACCATGTTTCCTAGCAACAAAGTCTCTCTTATCATAACGTTGATTCTTTGATTGTGGGTTATCAAGATCAACAGCAGGTTCTATTTCTACATCATTATCATTACTAGGTTGAGCATCATCATGAACATTTTCATTGGGTTCATGTTCATTACCAGATTGTGTTTCAGCATCAGAAATAGATATATCATTTGGATTCTCAGGTGTTTCAGCAATAGGTTCACTAGGAGCATGCAAAGTCCTATCATTTTTCTTTTTCTTCCTTTTAGAAGGACTAGGTGCATCAATATTATTTCTCTGAGAATCTTGCTCAATTCTCTTAGGGTGGCCTTCAGGATACAAAGGTTCCTGAGTCATTCTACCAGTTCTAGTAGCCACTCTAACAGCATAATCATTTTTCTTACTATTCATTTCATTGAGCAAATCATTTTGAGGCTTAAGTACTTGTTCTACTTGAGTGGTAACCATAGAAGCATGTTTACTAATGAGTTTAAGTTCACCTCTAACATTAGCCATATAATCACCCAAGTGTTCAAGCGTATCAGAATTGTATTTCAATTGTCTACCAAAATAAGCATTGAAGTTTTCTTGTTTGACAATAAAATTATCAAACTCTTCTAAGCATTGTCTAGCAGACTTATAATGAGGAATATCACCTTCATCAAATCTATAGAGAGAATTTACCTTTACTACCTGTGTCGGGTTATCAAGACCATGAGGTTCTTCAATAGGTGAAGGATTAAGATCATATGTTTCTTCAACAGGCGGTAAATTAAGACCATGTATTTCTTCAATAGGAGGTAAATTCTTAACATCTTCAGCTTTTATACCCTTTTCTTTCATAGATTTCTTTGCCTCTTGCATATCTTCAGGACTGAGAAATAGAACACCTCTTTTCTTCGGAGTTGGTTTAGGAATAGGCTCCGGAGCTGGCTCGGGAAGTGTCCAATTATTTTCATTTGTCAACATATTATTCAATAGAATTTCAGCTTCATCCGGTGTTCTTTCCCTGAAAACAGAACCAACACAACTATCCAGGTAATCTCTGGAAGCATCGGTTAGTCCATTATAGAAGATATCAAGTATTTCATTTTTCTTAAGAGGATGATCAGGCAAAGCATTAAGTAACTTGAGAAGCCTCCCCCAAGCTTGTGGGAGACTCTCTTCTTTCAATTTGCACAAAGTTGTATATTTCCCTCAAAGCAGCTTGTTTCTTATGAGCAGGGAAATATTTAGCAAAGAAGTAATAAATCATATCCTGTGGACTACGCACACAACCAGGATCAAGAGAATTAAACCATATCTTAGCATCACCCTTTAATGAGAACGGAAATAATTTAAGGATATAAAAGTAGCGAGATCTCTCATCATTAGTGAACAGGGTGGCTATATCATTTAATTTAGTAAGATGTGCCACAACAGTTTCAGATTCATAACCATGAAAAGGATCAGATTCAACCAAAGTAATTATATCAGGATCAACAGAGAATTCATAATCCTTATCGGTAACACAAATAGGTGAAGTAGCAAAAGCAGGGTCAGGTTTCATTCTATCATTAAGAGATTGCTGATTCCATTTAGCTAATAACCTCTTGAGCTCGTATCTATCTTTGCAAGCTAAAATAGCTAAAGAAGCTTCTTTATCAAAAACATAACCCTCAGGAATAACAGGCAAGTCTTCATCATCACTTTCATCAATATAATCAGTTTCAATAATTTCTTTCTCTCTAGCCCTAGCAATTTGTTCATCAAGAAATTCACTAAGGGGCACAGTAGTATCAAGCATAGAAGTAGTTTCATCATAAGTATCATGCATAGCAGAAGTGGCATCATCAATAACATGCGACATATCAGAACGAATAGCAGAAGCAGGTTTAGGTGTCGCAAGCTTACTCAAAACAGAAGGTGAATCAAGTGTAGAGCTAGATGGCAGTTCCTTACCTCCCCTCGTAGTTGAGGGATAAATTGTTGTCTTAGCGTCTTTCAAGTTCTTCATAGTGACCAGCAGATATAAATCCCAAGTGACTCAAAGAATAGAGCTATGCTCCCCGACAACGGCGCCAGAAAATAGTCTTGATAACCCACAAGTATAGGGGATCGCAACAGTTTTCGAGGGTAGAGTATTCAACCCAAATTTATTGATTCGACACAAGGGGAGCCAAAGAATATTCTCAAGTATTAGCAGTTGAGTTGTCAATTCAACCACACCTGGATAACTTAGTATCTGCAGCAAGGTATTTAGTAGCAAAGTAATATGATAGTAGTGGTAACGGTAACAAAGGTAATGGTAGCAAAAGTAATATTTTTGGCATTTTGTAGTGATTGTAACAATAGCAACGGAAAAGTAAATAAGCGAAGAACAATATATGAAAAGCTCGTAGGCATTGGATCGGTGATGGAGAATTATGCCGGATGCGGTTCATCATGTAACAGTCATAACATAGGGTGACACAGAACTAGCTCCAATTCATCAATGTAATGTAGGCATGTATTCCGAATATAGTCATACATGCTTATGGAAAAGAACTTGCATGACATCTTTTGTCCTACCCTCCCATGGCAGCGGGGTCCTAATGGAAACTAAGGGATATTAAGGCCTCCTTTTAATAGAGAACTGGAACAAAGCATTAGCACATAATGAATACATGAACTCCTCAAACTATGGTCATCACCGGGAGTGGTCCCGATTATTGTCACTTCGGGGTTGCCGGATCATAACACATAGTAGGTGACTATAGACTTGCAAGATAGGATCAAGAACTCACATATATTCATGAAAACATAATAGGTTCAGATCTGAAATCATGGCAATCGGGCCCTAGTGACAAGCATTAAGCATAGCAAAGTCATAGCAACATCAATCTCAAAACATAGTGGATACTAGGGATCAAACCCTAACAAAACTAACTCGATTACATGATAGATCTCATCCAACCCATCAGCGTCCAGCAAGCCTACGATGGAATTACTCACACACGGCGGTGAGCATCATGAAATTGGTGATGATGACAATGGCGACGAATCCCCCTCTCCGGAGCCCCGAACGGACTCCAGATCAGCCCCCCCGAGAGGTTTTAGGGCTTGGCGGCGGCTCCGTATCGTAAAATGCGATGATTTATTCTCTCTGTTTTTTTCTCCCCGAAAGCAAATATATAGAGTTGGAGTTGAGGTCGGAGGAGCTCCAGGGGGCCCACGAGGTAGGGGGGCGCGCCCCCACCTGAAGGAAATATGCCCTAGAGGCAATAATAAAGTTATTATTTATTTCCTTATATCATGATAAATGTTTATTATTCATGCTAGAATTGTATTAACTGGAAACTTGATACATGTGTGAATACATAGACAAACAGAGTGTCACTAGTATAGCTCTACTTGACTAGCTCGTTGATCAAAGATGGTTATGTTTCCTAGCCATAGACATGAGTTGTCATTTGATTAACGGGATCACATCATTAGGAGAATGATGTGATTGACTTGACCCATTCCGTTAGCTTAGCACTCGATCGTTTAGTATGTTGCTATTGCTTTCTTCATGACTCATACATGTTCCTATGACTATGAGATTATGCAACTCCCGTTTACCGGAGGAACACTTTGTGTGCTACCAAATGTCACAACGTAACTGGGTGATTATAAAGGTGCTCTACTGGTGTCTCCAAAGGTACTTGTTGGGTTGGCGTATTTCAAGATTAGGATTTGTCACTCCGATTGTCGGAGAGGTATCTCTGGGCCCACATAGTAATACACATCACTATAAGCCTTGCAAGCATTGTAACTAATGAGTTAGTTGCGGGATGATGTATTACGGAACGAGTAAAGAGACTTGCCGGTAACGAGATTGAACTAGGTATCGAGATACCGACGATCGAATCTCGGGCAAGTAACATACCGATGACAAAGGGAACAACGTATGTTGTTATGCGGTCTGACCGATAAAGATCTTCGTAGAATATGTGGGAGCCAATATGAGCATCCAGGTTCCGCTATTGGTTATTGACCAGAGAGGTGTCTCGGTCATGTCTACATAGTTCTCGAACCCATAAGGTCCGCACGCTTAATGTTATGATGACGGTTATATTATGAGTTTATGTGTTTTGATGTACCGAAGGAGTTCGGAGTCCCGGATGAGATCGGGTACATGACGAGGAGTCTCGAAATGGCCGAGACGTAAAGATCGATATATTGGACGACTATATTCGAACTTCGGAAAGGTTCGGAGTGATTCGGGTATTTTTCGGAGTACCGGAGAGTTACGGGAATTCGTATTGGGCCTTAATGGGCCATACGGGAAAGGTGAGAAAGGCCCCAAAGGGTGGCCGCACCCCTCCCCATGGACTAGTCCGAATTGGACTAGGAGGGGGGGGGGGGGGCGCCCCCTTCCTTCTTTCTCCTTCTCCCTTCCCTTCTCCTATTCCAACAAGGAAAGGAGGAGTCCTACTCCCGGTGGGAGTAGGACTCCCCCCTTGGCGCGCCCTCCTCCTTGGCCGGCGGCCTCCCCCTTGCTCCATTATATACGGGGGCAGGGGGGCACCCCATAGACACAACAATTGATCTATTGATCTCTTAGCCGTGTGCGGTGGCCCCCTCCACCATATTACACCTCGATAATATCGTAGCGGTGCTTAGGCGAAGCCCTGCGTTGGTAGAACATCATCATTGTCACCACGCCGTCGTGCTGACGAAACTCTCCCTCAACACTCGGCTGGATCGGAGTTCGAGGGATGTCATCGAGCTGAACGTGTGCTGAACTCGGAGGTGCCGTGCGTTCGGTACTTGATCGGTCGGATCGTGAAGACGTATGACTACATCAACCGCGTTGTGTTAACGCTTCCGCTTTCGGTCTACGAGGGTACATGGACAACACTCTCCCCTCTCGTTGCTATGCATCACCATGATCTTGCGTGTGCGTAGGAATTTTTTTGAAATTACTACGTTCCCCAACAGTGGCATTCGAGCCTGGTTTTATGCGTTGATGTTATATGCACGAGTAGAACACAAGAGAGTTGTGGGCGATATAAGTCATACTGCTTACCAGCATGTCATACTTTGGTTCGGCGGTATTGTGAGATGAAGCGGCCCGGACCAACATTACGCGTACGCTTACGCGAGACTGGTTTCACCGTTGCGAGCACTCGTTGCTTAAAGGTGACTGGCGAGTGTCTGTCTCTCTCACTTTAGTTGAACCGAGTGTGGCTACGCCCGGTCCTTGCGAAGGTTAAAACAACACCAACTTGACAAACTATCATTGTGGTTTTGATGCGTAGGTAAGAACGGTTCTTGCTAAGCCCGTAGCAGCCATGTAAAACTTGCAGCAACAAAGTAGAGGACGTCTAACTTGTTTTTGCAGGGCATGTTGTGATGTGATATGGTCAAGACATGATGCTATATTTTATTGTATGAGATGATCATGTTTTGTAACCGAGTTATCGGCAACTGGCAGGAGCCATATGGTTGTCGCTTTATTGTATGAAATGCAATCGCCATGTAATTGTTTTACTTTATCACTAAGCGGTAGCGATAGTCGTAAAAGCAATAGTTGGCGAGACGACAACGATGCTACGATGGAGATCAAGGTGTCGCGCCGGTGACGATGGTGATCATGATGGTGCTTTGGAGATGGAGATCACAAGCACAAGATGATGATGGCCATATCATATCACTTATATTGATAGCATGTGATGTTTATCTTTTATGCATCTTATCTTGCTTTGATTGACGGTAGCATTATAAGATGATCCCTCTATAAATTATCAAAGTATAAGTGTTCTCCCTGAGTATGCACCGTTGCGAAAGTTCTTCGTGCTGAGACACCACGTGATGATCGGGTGTGATAGGCTCTACGTTCAAATACAATGGGTGCAAAACAGTTGCACACGCGGAATACTCAGGTTAAACTTGACGAGCCTAGCATATAACAGATATGGCCTCGGAACACGGAGACCGAAAGGTCGAGCGTGAATCATATAGTAGATATGATCAACATAGTGATGTTCACCGTTCAAACTACTCCATCTCACGTGATGATCGGACATGGTTTAGTTGATATGGATCACGTGATCACTTAGAGGATTAGAGGGATGTCTATCTAAGTGGGAGTTCTTAAGTAATATGATTAATTGAACTTAAATTTATCATGAACTTAGTCCTGATAGTATTTTTGAAAATTATGTTGTAGATCAATAGCTCGCGTTGTTGCTTCCCTGTGTTTATTTTTGATATGTTCCTAGAGAAAATTATGTTGAAAGATGTTAGTAGCAAAAATGCGGATTGGATCCGTGATCTGAGGATTATCCTCATTGCTGCACAGAAGAATTATGTCCTTGATGCACCGCTAGGTGACAGACCTATTGCAGGAGCAGATGCAGACGTTATGAACGTTTGGCTAGCTCAGTATGATGACTACTTGATAGTTTAGTGCATCATGCTTAACGGCTTAGAATCGGGACTTCAAAGACGTTTTGAACGTCATGGACCATATGAGATGTTCCAGGAGTTGAAGTTAATATTTCAAGAAAATACCCGAGTTGAGAGATATGAAGACTCCAACAAGTTCTATAGCTAAAAGATGGAGGAGAATAGCTCAAGCAGTGAGCATGTGCTCAGATTGTCTGGGTACTACAATCGCTTGAATCAAGTGGGAGTTAATCTTCCAGATAAAATAGTGATTGACAGAATTCTCTAGTCACCATCACCAAGTTAGTAGAACTTCGTGATGAACTATAGTATGCAAGGGATGACGAAAGTAATTCCCGAGCTCTTCGTGATGCTGAAATCGACGAAGGTAGAAATCAAGAAAAACATCACGTGATGATGGTTGACGAGACCACTAGTTTCAAGAAAAGGGCAAAGGGAAGAAGGGGAACTTCAAGAAGAACGGCAAGCAAGTTGCTGCTCAAGTGAAGAAGCCTAAGTCTGGTCCTAAGCCTGAGACTAAGTACTTCTACTGCAAAAGGGACTGGTCACTGGAAGCAGAACTACCCCAAGTATTTGGTGGATAAGAAGGATGGCAAAATGAAGAAAGGTATATTGGATATACAGATTATTGATGTGTATTTTACTAGTGTTCGTAGCAACCCCTCGGTATTAGGTACTGGTTCAGTTGCTAAAGAGTAGTAACTCGAAACGGGAGTTGCATAATGAACAGAAACTAGTTAAGGATGAAGTGACGATGTGTATTGGAAGGGGTTCCAAGATTGATATGATCATCATCGCACACTCCCTATACTTTCGGGATTAGTGTTGAACCTAAATAAATGTTATTTGGTGTTTGCGTTGAGCATGAATATGATTTGATCATTTTTATTGCAATACGGTTAATCATTTAAGTTAGAGAATAATTGTTGTTCTGTTTACATGAATAAAACCTTATATGGTTACACACCCAATGAAAATGGTTCGTTGGATCTCGATCGTAGTGATACACATATTCATAATATTGAAGCCAAAAGATGCAAAGTTAATAATGATAGTGCAACTTATTTGTGGCACTGCCGTTTAGGTCATATTGGTGTAAAGCGCATGAAGAAACTCCATGCTGATGGGCTTTTGGAATCACTTGATTATGAATCACTTGATGCTTGCGAACCATGCCTTATGGGCAAGATGACTAAGACTCCGTTCTCCGGAACAATGGAGCGAGCAACTGACTTATTGGAAATAATACATACTGATGTATGCGATCCGATGAGTGTTGAGGCTCGCGGCAGGTATCGTTATTTTCTGACCTTCACAGATGATTTGAGCAGATATGGGTATATCTACTTGATGAAACATAAGTCTGAAGCATTTCAAAAGTTCAAAGAATTTCAGAGTGAAGTGGAAAATCATCGAGACAAGAAAATAAGGTTTCTACGATCTGATCGCGGAGACAAATATTTGAGTTACGAGTTTGGTCTTCAATTAAAACAATGTGGAATAGTTTCACAAATTCGTGCCACCTGGAACACCACAGCATAATGGTGTGTCCGAACGTCATAATCGTACTTTATTGGATATAGTGCAATCTATGATGTTTCTTACCGATTTACCATTATAGTTTTGGGGTTATGCATTAGAGACAACTGCATTCACGTAAAAAAGGGCACCATCTAAATCCGTTTGAGACGACACCGTATGAACTGTGGTTTGGCAAGAAACCAAAGTTGTCGTTTCTTAAAGTTTGGGGTTGCAATGCTTATGTGAAAAAGTTTCATCCTGATAAGCTCAAACCCAAATCGGAGAAATGTGTCTTCATAGGATACCCAAAGGAGACAGTTGGGTACACCTTCTATCACAGATCCGAAGGCAAGACATTCGTTGCTATGTATGGATCCTTTCTAGAGAAGGAGTTTTCTCTCGAAAGAAGTGAGTGGGAGGAAAGTAGAACTTGATGAGGTAATTGTACCTGCTCCCTTATTGGAAAGTAGTTCATCGCAGAAATCAGTTTCTGTGACGCCTATACCAATTAGTGAGGAAGTTAATGATGATGATCATGGAACTTCAGATCAAGTTATTACTGAACCTCGTAGGTCAACCAGAGTAAGATCCGCACTAGAGTGGTACGGTAATCCTGTTCTGGAGGTTATGTTACTAGACCATGACGAACCTACGAACTATGAGGAAGCGATGATGAGCCCAGAGTCCGCGAAATGGCTTGAGGCCATGAAATCCGAGATGGGATCCATGTATGAGAACAAAGTATGGACTTTGATTGACTTGCCCAATGATCGGCGAGCCATTGAGATTCAATGGATCTTCAAGAGGAAGACGGACGCTGATAGTAGTGTTACTATCTACAAAGCTAGACTTGTCGGAAAAAGGTTTTTGACAAAGTTCAAAGTGTTGAATACGATGAGATTTTCTCACTCGCAGCGATGCTTAAGTCTGTCCGAATCATGTTAGCAATTGCCGCATATTATGAAATCTGGCAAATGGATAAACAAAACTGCATTCCTTAATGGATTCATTAAAGAAGAGTTGTATATGATGCAACCAGAAGGTATTGTCAATCCTAAAGGTGCTAACAAAACATGCAAACTCCAGCGATCCATCTATGGACTGGTGCAAGCATCTCGGAGTTGGAATATACGCTTTGATAAGTTGATCAAAGCATATAGTTTTATACAGACTTGTGGTGAAGCCTGTATTTACAAGAAAGTGAGTGGGAGCACTACATCATTTCTGATAAGTATATGTGAATGACATATTGTTGATCAGAAATAATGTAGAATTATTCTGCAAAGCATAAAGGAGTGTTTGAAAGGAGTTTTTCAAAGAAAGACCTCGGTGAAGCTGCTTACATATTGAGCATCAAGATCTATAGAGATAGATCAAGACGCTTGATAAGTTTTTTCAATGAGTACATACCTTGACAAGATTTTGAAGTAGTTCAAAATGGAACAGTCAAAGAAAGAGTTCTTGCCTGTGTTACAAGGTGTGAAATTGAGTGAGACTCAAAGCCCGACCACGGCAGAAGATAGAAAGAGAATGAAAGTCATTCCCTATGCCTTGGCCATAGGTTCTATAAAGTATGCCATGCTGTCTACCAGATCTATTGTATACCCTACACTGATTTTGGCAAGGGAGTACAATAGTGATCTAGGAGTAGATCACTGGACAGCGGTCAAAATTATCCTTAGTGGAATAAGGATATGTTTCTCGATTATGGAGGTGACAAAAAGGGTTCGTCGTAAAGGGTTACGTCGATGCAAGTTTTGACACTAATCTAGATGACTCTAAATCTCGGTCTAGATACATATTGAAAGAGGGAGCAATTAGCTAGAGTAGCTCCGTGCAGAGCATTGTAGACATAGAAATTTGCAAAATACTTACGGATCTGAATGTGACAGACCCGTTGACTAAAATTATCTCACAAGCAAAACATGATCACACCTTAGTACTCTTTGGGTGTTAATCACATAAGCGATGTGAACTAGATTACTGACTCTAGTAAACCCTTTGGGTGTTGGTCACATGACGATGTGAACTATGGGTGTTAATCACATGGTGATGTGAACTATTGATGTTAAATCACATGGCGATGTGAACTAGATTATTGACTCTAGTGCAAGTGGGAGACTGAAGGAAATATGCCCTAGAGGCAATAATAAAGTTATTATTTATTTCCATATATCATGATAAATGTTTATTATTCATGCTAGAATTGTATTAACTAGAAACTTGATACATGTGTGAATACATAGACAAACAGAGTGTCACTAGTATGCCTCTACTTGACTAGCTCGTTGATCAAAGATGGTTATGTTTCCTAGCCATAGACATGAGTTGTCATTTGATTAACGGGATCACATCATTAGGAGAATGATGTGATTGACTTGACCCATTCCGTTAGCTTAGCACTCGATCGTTTAGTATGTTGCTATTGCTTTCTTCATGACTTATACATGTTCCTATGACTATGAGATTATGCAACTCCCGTTTACCGGAGGAACACTTTGTGTGCTACCAAACGTCACAACGTAACTGGATGATTATAAAGGTGCTCTACAGGTGTCTCCAAAGGTACTTGTTGGGTTGGCGTATTTCAAGATTATGATTTGTCACTCGATTGTCGGAGAGGTATCTCTGGGCCCACTCAGTAATACGCATCACTATAAGCCTTGCAAGCATTGTAACTAATGAGTTAGTTGCGGGATGATGTATTACGGAACGAGTAAAGAGACTTGCCGGTAACAAGATTGAACTAGGTATCGAGATACCGACGATCGAATCTCGGGCAAGTAACATACCGATGACAAAGGGAACAACGTATGTTGTTATGCGGTCTGACCTATAAAGATCTTCGTAGAATATGTGGGAGCCAATATGAGCATCCAGGTTCCGCTATTGGTTATTGACCGGAGAGGTGTCTCAGTCATGTCTACATAGTTCTCGAACCCGTAGGGTCCGCACGCTTAACGTTACGATGACGGTTATATTATGAGTTTATATGTTTTGATGTACCGAAGGAGTTCGGAGTCCCGGATGAGATCGGGGACATGACGAGGAGTCTCGAAATCGCCGAGACGTAAAGGTCGATATATTGGACGACTATATTCGGACTTCGGAAAGGTTCCGAGTGATCCGGGTATTTTTTGGAGTAGCGGAGAGTTACGGGAATTCGTATTGGGCCTTAATGGGCCATACGGGAAAGGAGAGAAAGGCCCCAAAGGGTGGCCGCACCCCTCCCCATGGACTAGTCTGAATTGGACTAGGGAGGGGGGGCGCCCCCTTCCTTCTTTCTCCTTCTCCCTTCCCTTCTCCTATTCCAACAAGGAAAGGAGGAGTCCTACTCCTGGTGGGAGTAGGACTCCCCCCTTGGCGCGCCCTCCTCCTTGGCCGGCGGCCTCCCCCTTGCTCCTTTATATACAGGGGCAGGGGGGCACCCCATAGACACAACAATTGATCTATTGATCTCTTAGCCGTGTGCGGTGCCCCCCTCCACCATATTACACCTCGATAATATCGTAGCGGTGCTTAGGCGAAGCCCTGCGTCGGTAGAACATCATCATTGTCACCACGCCGTCGTGCTGACGAAACTCTCCCTCAACACTCGGCTGGATCGGAGTTCGAGGGACGTCATCGAGCTGAACGTGTGCTGAACTCGGACGTGCCTTGCGTTCGGTACTTGATCGGTCGGATCGTGAAGACGTACGACTACATCAACCGCGTTGTGTTAACGCTTCCGCTTTCGGTCTACGAGGGTACGTGGACAACACTCTCCCCTCTCGTTGCTATGCATCACCATGATCTTGCGTGTGCGTAGGAATTTTTTTGAAATTACTACGTTCCCCAACACCACCCTCGTGGACAGGGTGTGGGCCCCCTGGTCTTCATCTTTTGCAAGGATTTTTTTATTATTTCCAAATAGACGCTCCGTGGAGTTTCCGGTCATTCCGAGAACTTTTGTTTTTGCACATAAATAACACCATGGAAAGTCTGCTGAAAACAGCGTCAGTCCGGGTTAGTTCCATTCAAATCATGCAAGTTAGAGTCCAAAACAAGGGCAAAAGTGTTTGGAAAAGTAGATACGACGGAGACGTATCACGTCTTAGAGTCAAGCTCCAAGGACTCGTGTTTCTTGACGAGAGCCTGGAGCTCTTGCTGCACCTCGCCTACTCGGGCCTCTTGCTTCTCCCGCTCGATGCGCTCCTTGGCCGCTTTGTCTTCGGCCTCGGCTAGCGCCTTCTGCAGGGCCGCCACTTCGGTCGTGGCCCCTAGCAAAATTCATGACGATCCTATTATTCCAAAACCAAATTTTTCTTTATCAATATTCAGACGGGGTGTCACTTACATTTGTTCTCTTCGAGCTGCCTCTTGGTAAGGCCGAGCTCTTCCTTGGACAGCTCAAGGCCCCGCTTCAGTGCGGCGACCTCCGCAGTACGAGCGGCGGCGGCCAGCAGTGAAGCCTGCTTATTCACATAGACACATTTTGATTAGACTCCTGCGATTATTACTTGATCCTCTATTCGGCTTTTCTTCGCGAACGCCAAACAGAGCATCAGGGGCTACTGTCTATGCTGTAACATTTTCTTACAATTTGATTACTTACCTCAAAGCCGGTTAGGAGGCTGGCACAGGCTTCAGTCAGTCCGCTCTTAGCGGACTGAACCTTCTTGACTACCGCACTCATAATAGTGCGGTGCTCTTCGTCAATGGAAGCGCCGCGAAGCACTTCCAACAAGTTGCCCGACGCCTTTGGATGGACAGAGACCATCGGCACAGACGGCTTGCCCCCCTTAGCGAGGGGGTGCCTGACAGAATCCGGAACCACTAGAGGTTTCGGAGCCGTATTCGGCTTGGGGCTAGACTTGCTGCCCCCGGAACTGTCTCCCCTTGGTTCTGTTCCCTTCGAGACAACACCTTGGCATCGTCCGTAGGACGGGGGGAGGAGGCGGTCGGGAGTGAATCGTTGTTCATATCTGACGGGCCCAAAGAATCATCCGATGAAGATACATCGATATGGGCTCGGAACGGACTGCATAATCATGTTCGGCGTGATAAGAAGCAGTACAATAAAATGTACATAGAATTATTATGGTATCCGGATACTCACGACTTCGCCAAGGGCTTGTCCCTGGGTAACCACTCCTCGTCGCTGAAAGCGGCCGTCGTGGAGCAGTCCGGGAGGAGGGTCCTTCCCTTCTTGGACCCTTCGGCCTCCCCTGATGGGGCGGCCTTCCTTTTCCTGTCCTCCCCACCTTGGGGGGGGGGGAGAACTTTCCTCTTCCTCCTCCTCGTTTTCGTGGGAGGAGTGCGCCTCGGTGTTTTTGGACGAGGAGTCCGATATAACCTTGCGCCGGAGACCCTTCCTGGTCCCCGCGGCCTTCTTCTTGGCCTTCTTCTCCAGCACCTCATAAGCCGCCGAAACCAGCATCTCCGTTAGGAGAGCATCCACTGGATCCTCGGGCAGGGGGGCTGGACAATCGATCTGCTCCGCTGTCGCTACCCAGTCCTGTTAAATGGTGTGGAGGCTTAGATCCCGCGCGTGGTTATACTAGGGAAAAGAACATCTTATGAGATATAAAAGACTTACCGGATTGGCAGGACGCTTTGCGCTGAGTCCGCGGTCCTCGGTAAGGGGAGGAGGTACCTCGACGCCCTTGAACAGCACCTTCCAGACGTCCTTGTGCGTCGTGTCGAAGAGCTCTCGCAGCGTCTGGTGCTCGACCGGGTCGAACTCCCACAAATTGAATGCCCGTCTTTGACACGGGAGGATCCGGCGGAAGAGCATGACTTGGACCACGTTGACAAGCTTGATTTTCTTACTCATCATGTTTCTGACACAGGTTTGGAGTCCGGTCAGCTCCACCGATGAACCCTAGGATAGGCCCTTCTCTTTCCAGGAAGTGAGCCGCATGGAGATTCCGGATCGAGGGGCCACCACCCAATTGGGGTCGCGCGGCTCGGTGATGTAGAACCACCCCGATTGCCACCCCTTCACGGTCTCCACATAGAAGCCTTTGAGCCAGGTGACGTTGGGCATTTTACCCACCATGGCGCCTCCGCACTCCGCCTGCTGACCGACTACCACCTTCGGCTTCATGTTGAAGGTCTTCAACCATAGGCCGAAGTGGGGCTTGATGCGAAGGAAGGCCTCGCACACGACGATAAACGCCGAGATGTTGAGGATGAAGTTAGGGGCCAGATCATGGAAGTCCAGCCCATAATAAAACATGAGCCCGCGGACAAACGGGTGGAGGGGAAATCCCAGTCCGCGGACGAAGTGGGTAAGAAATACCGCCCTCTCATGGGGTTCTGGAGTAGGGACGATCTGCCCCGCGTCTGGCAGCCGGTGCGTGATATCCGCGGCCAGGTATCCGCCCCCCCGCAGCTTTGTGATGTCCTCCTCCGTAACGGAGGAGACCATCCACTTGCCTCCTGCTCCGGACATGCTTGGAGTGGTTTGAGGAGAAAAACGCGAACTTGGGTGCTGGAACTCGAGTGCGCAAGAATGGATGAGCAAGGAGGAAGAAGGCGTGGGTGAAAAAGGTGAATCCTTGTCCCTTTGTAAGGGCGGAAGAAACTATGCACCTCCCCACCTACCTGGTAAACTCGCTTACTCCCCAAGCGCCGTAATTGATGGCGCGGTTGGGTTACCCACACCCGTATTGATGAGAATCCCGTGATAAGGGGACACGATCTCTGCTTCGACAAGACGTGCCAAGAAAACCGCCTCGCAATATGTGCAGTGGCTGGTTGTGAAAAACGGTTCGAATAATGACCGGACCATGGTGTGATGTCATGCTGCAGAATGTGTCAACAGATTAGAATTGTGGAAATATTATTCTCTCTACGGTGGTATGTGGAATTTGTTTTGCAGAGCCGGACACTATCCTTGTGTTCAAAATCTTCTATGGAGTATTTGGAGGAAGAACCCGCCTTGCAATGCCGAAGACAATCTGCGCGCCCGACTCATCGTCATTGAAGCCTGGTTCAGGGGCTACTAAGGGAGTCATGGATTAGGGGGTCCTCGGACAGCCGGACTATATACTTTGGCCGGACTGTTGGACTATGAAGATACAAGATTGAAGACTTCGTCCCGTGTCCGGGTGGGACTTGTTGGGGAACGTAGTAATTTCAAAAATTTTCCTACGCACACGCAAGATCATGGTGATGCATAGCAACGAGAGGGGAGAGTGTTGTCCACGTACCCTCGTAGACCGTAAGCGGAAGCGTTAACACAACGCGGTTGATGTAGTCGTACGTCTTCACGATCCGACCGATCAAGTACCGAACGTACGGCACCTCCGAGTTCAGCACACGTTCAGCTCGATGACGTCCCTCGAACTCCGATCCAGCCGAGTGTTGAGGGAGAGTTTCGTCAGCACGACGACGTGGTGACAATGATGATATTCTACCGACGCAGGGCTTCGCCTAAGCACCGCTACGATATTATCGAGGTGTAATATGGTGGAGGGGGGCACCGCACACGGCTAAGAGATCAATGATCAATTGTGTGTCTATGGGGTGCCCCCTGCCCCCGTATATAAAGGAGCAAGGGGGAGGCCGCCGGCCAAGGAGGAGGGCGCGCCAAGGGGGGAGTCCTACTCCCACCGGGAGTAGGACTCCTCCTTTCCTTGTTGGAATAGGAGAAGGGAAGGGAGAAGGAGAAAGAAGGAAGGGGTCGCCCCCCCTCCCTAGTCCAATTCGGACTAGTCTATGGGGAGGGGTGCGGCCACCCATTGGGGCCTTTCTCTCCTTTCCCGTATGGCCCATTAAGGCCCAATACGAATTCCCGTAACTCTCCGGTACTCCGAAAAATACCCGAATCACTCGGAACCTTTCCGAAGTCCGAATATAGTCGTCCAATATATCGATCTTTACGTCTCGGCCATTTCGAGACTCCTCGTCATGTCCCCGATCTCATCCGGGACTCCGAACTCCTTCGGTACATCAAAACACATAAACTCATAATATAACCGTCATCGTAACGTTAAGCGTGAGGACCCTATGGGTTCGAGAACTATGTAGACATGACCGAGACACCTCTCCGGTCAATAACCAATAGCGGAATCCGGATGCTCATATTGGCTCCCACATATTCTACGAAGATCTTTATCGGTCAGACCGCATAACAACATACGTTGTTCCCTTTGTCATCGGTATGTTACTTGCCCGAGATTCGATCGTCGGTATCTCGATACCTAGTTCATTCTCGTTGCCGGCAAGTCTCTTTACTCGTTCCGTAATACATCATCCCGCAACTAACTCATTAATTACAATGCTTGCAAGGCTTATAGTGATGTGTATTACTGAGTGGGCCCAGAGATACCTCTCCGACAATCGGAGTGACAAATCCTAATCTCGAAATACGCCAACCCAACAAGTACCTTTGGAAGCACCTGTAGAGCACCTTTATAATCACCCAGTTACATTGTGACGTTTGGTAGCACACAAAGTGTTCCTCCGGTAAACGGGAGTTGCATAATCTCATAGTCATAGGAACATGTATAAGTCATGAAGAAAGCAATAGCAACATACTAAACGATCGAGTGCTAAGCTAACGGAATGCGTCAAGTCAATCACATCATTCTCCTAATGATGTGATCCCGTTAATCAAATGACAACTCATGTCTATGGCTAGGAAACATAACCATCTTTGATCAACGGGCTAGTCAAGTAGAGGCATACTAGTGACACTCTGTTTGTCTATGTATTCACACATGTATCAAGTTTCCAGTTAATACAATTCTAGCATGACTAATAAACATTTATCATGATATAAGGAAATAAATAATAACTTTATTATTGCCTCTAGGGCATATTTCCTTCAGTCTCCCACTTGCACTAGAGTTAATAATCTAGTTCACATCGCCATGTGATTTAACATCAATAGTTCACATCACCATGTGATTAACACCCATAGTTCACATCGTCATGTGACCAACACCCAAAAGGGTTTACTAGAGTCAGTAATCTAGTTCACATCGCTTATGTGATTAACACCCAAAGAGTACTAAGGTGTGATCATGTTTTGCTTGTGAGATAATTTTAGTCAACGGGTCTGTCACATTCAGATCCGTAAGTATTTTGCAAATTTCTATGTCTACAATGCTCTGCACGGAGCTACTCTAGCTAATTGCTCCCTCTTTCAATATGTATCTAGACCGAGACTTAGAGTCATCTAGATTAGTGTCAAAACTTGCATCAACGTAACCCTTTACGACGAACCTTTTGTCACTTACATAATCGAGAAACATATCCTTATTCCAGTAAGGATAATTTTGACCGCTGTCCAGTGATCTACTCCTAGATCACTATTGTACTCCCTTGCCAAAATCAGTGTAGGGTATACAATAGATCTGGTACACAGCATGGCATACTTTATAGAACACAGGCAAGAAACTCTTTCTTTGACTGTTCCATTTTGAACTACTTCAAAATCTTGTTAAGGTATGTACTCATTGAAAAAACTTATCAAGCGTCTTGATCTATCTCTATAAATCTTGATGCTCAATATGTAAGCAGCTCACCGAGGTCTTTCTTTGAAAAACTCCTTTCAAACACTCCTTTATGCTTTGCAGAATAATTCTACATTATTTTCGATCAACAATATGTCATTCACATATACTTATCAGAAATGCTGTAGTGCTCCCAATCACTTTCTTGTAAATACAGGCTTCACCGCAAGTCTGTATAAAACTATATGCTTTGATCAACTTATCAAAGCATATATTCCAACTCCGAGATGCTTGCACCAGTCCATAGATGGATCGCTGGAGTTTGCATATTTTGTTAGCACCTTTAGGATTGACAAAACCTTCTGGTTGCATCATATACAACTCTTCTTTAATGAATCCATTAAGGAATGTAGTTTTGTTTATCCATTTGCCAGATTTCATAAAATGCGGCAGTTGCTAACATGATTCGGACAGACTTAAGCATCGCTGCGAGTGAGAAAATCTCATCGTTTTCAACACTTTGAACTTTGTCAAAAACCTTTTTCCGACAAGTCTAGCTTTGTAGATAGTAACACTACTATCAGCGTCCGTCTTCCTCTTGAAGATCCATTTATTTTTTTATGGCTCGCCGATCATTGGGCAAGTTAATCAAAGTCCATACTTTGTTCTCATACATGGATCCCATCTCAGATTTCATGGCCTCAAGCCATTTTGCGGAATCTGGGCTCACCATCGCTTCTTCATAGTTCGTAGGTTCGTCATGGTCTAGTAACATAACCTCCAGAACAGGATTACCGTACCACTCTGGTGCGGATCTTACTCTGGTTCACCTACGAGGTTTAGTAATAACTTGATCTGAAGTTCCATGATCATCATCATTAACTTCCTCACTAATTGGTATAGGCGTCACAGAAACTGGTTTCTGCGATGAACTACTTTCCAATAAGGGAGCAGGTACAGTTACCTCATCAAGTTCTACTTTCCTCCCACTCACTTCTTTCGAGAGAAACTCCTTCTCTAGAAAGGATCCATTCTTAGCAACGAATGTCTTGCCTTCGGATCTGTGATAGAAGGTGTACCCAACTGTCTCCTTTGGGTATCCTATGAAGACACATTTCTCCGATTTGGGTTTGATCTTATCTGGATGAAACTTTTTCACATAAGCATCGCAACCCCAAACTTTAAGAAACGACAAATTTGGTTTCTTGCCAAACCACAGTTCATAAGATGTCGTCTCAACGGATTTAGATGGTACCCTATTTAACGTGAATGCAGCTGTCTCTAATGCATAACCCCAAAACAATAGTGGTAGATCGGTAAGAGACATCATATATCGCACCATATCTAATAAAGTATGGTTACGATGTTCAGACACACCATTACACTGTGGTGTTCCAGGTGGCGTGAGTAGTGAAACTATTTCACATTGTTTTAACTGAAGGCCAAACTCGTAACTCAAATACTCTTCTCCACGATCAGATCGTAGAAACTTTATTTTCTTGTTACGATGATTTTCCACTTCACTCTGAAATTATATGAACTTTTCAAATGTTTCAGACTTCTGTTTCATTAAGCAGATATACCCATATCTGCTCAAATCATCTGTGAAGGTCAGAAAATAATGATACCTGCTACGAGCCTCAATATTCATCGGACCACATACATCTGTCTGTATGATTTCCAACAAATCTGTTGCTCTCTCCATAGTTCCGGAGAACGGCATTTTAGTCATCTTGCCCATGAGGCACGGTTCGCAAGCATCAAGTGATTCATAATCAAGTGATTCCAAAATCCCATCAGTATGGAGTTTCTTCATGCGCTTTACACCAATATGACCTAAACGGCAGTGCCACAAATAAGTTGCACTATCATTATTAACTTTGCATCTTTTGGCTTCATTATTATGAATATGTGTATCACTACGATCGAGATCCAACAAACCATTTTATTGGGTGTATGACCATAGAAGGTTTTGTTCATGTAAACAGAACAACAATTATTCTCTAATTTAAATGAATAACCGTATTGCAACAAACATGATCAAATCATATTCATGCTCAACGCAAACACCAAATAACACTTATTTAGTTTCAACACTAATCCCGAAAGTATAGGGAGTGTGCGATGATGATCATATCAATCTTGGAATTACTTCCAACACACATCGTCACCTCGCCTTTTACTATCTCTGTTTATTCTGCAACTCCCGTTTCGAGTTACTACTCTTTAGCAACTGAACCAGTATCAAATACTGAGGGGTTGCTATAAACACTAGTAAGTACACATCAAGAACATGTATATCCAATATACCTTTGTTCACTTTGCCATCCTTCTTATCCACCAAATACTTGGGGTAGTTCCACTTCCAGTGACCAGTCCCTTTGCAGTAGAAGCACTTAGTCTCAGGCTTAGGACCAGACTTAGGCTTCTTCACTTGAGCAGCAACTTGCTTGCCGTTTTTCTTGAAGTTCCCCTTCTTCCCTTTGCCTTTTTCTAGAAACTAGTGGTCTCGTCAACCATCAACACTTGATGTTTTTCTTGATTTCTACCTTCGTCGATTTCAGCATCACGAAGAACTCGGGAATTACTTTCGTCATCCCTTGCATACTATAGTTCATCACGAAGTTCTACTAACTTGGTGATGGTGACTAGAGAATTCTGTCAATCACTATTTTATCTGGAAGATTAACTCCCACTTGATTCAAGCGATTGTAGTACCCAGACAATCTGAGCACATGCTCACTGCTTGAGCTATTCTCCTCCATCTTTTAGCTATAGAACTTGTTGGAGACTTCATATCTCTCAACTCGGGTATTTGCTTGAAATATTAACTTCAACACCTGGAACATCTCATATGGTCCATGACGTTCAAAACGTCTTTGAAGTCCCGATTCTAAGCCGTTAAGCATGGTGCACTAAACTATCAAGTAGTCATCATATTGAGCTAGCCAAATGTTCATAACGTCTGCATCTGCTCCTGCAATAGGTCTGTCACCTAGCGGTGCATCAAGGACATAATTCTTCTGTGCAGCAGTGAGGATAATCTTCAGATCACGGATCCAATCCGCATCATTGCTACTAACATCTTTCAACATAATTTTTCTCTAGGAACATATCAAAATAAACATAGGGAAGCAACAACACGAGCTATTAATCTACAACATAATTTGCAAAATACTATCAGGACTAAGTTCATGATAAATTTAAGTTCAATTAATCATATTACTTAAGAACTCCCACTTAGATAGACATCCCTCTAATCCTCTAAGTGATCACGTGATCCATATCAACTAAACCATGTCCGATCATCACGTGAGATGGAGTAGTTTCAATGGTGAACATCACTATGTTGAGCATATATACTATATGATTCACGCTCGACCTTTCGGTCTCCATGTTCCGAGGCCATATCTGCATATGCTAGGCTCGTCAAGTTTAACCTGAGTATTGCGCATGTGCAACTGTTTTGCACCCGTTGTATTTGAACGTAGAGCCTATCACACCCGATCATCACGTGGTGTCTCAGCACGAAGAACTTTCACAACGGTGCATACTCAGGGAGAACACTTTTATCTTGAAATTTTAGTGAGAGATCATCTTATAATGCTACCGTCAATCAAAGCAAGATAAGATGCATAAAAGATAAACATCACATGCAATCAATATAAGTGATATGATATGGCCATCATCATCTTGTGCTTGTGATATCCATCTCCGAAGCACCATTATGATCACCATCGTCACCGGCGCGACACCTTGATCTCCATCGTAGCATCGTTGTCGTCTCGCCAACTATTGCTTTTACGACTATCGCTACCGCTTAGTGATAAAGTAAAACAATTACATGGCGATTGCATTTCATACAATAAAGCGACAACCATATGGCTCCTGCCAGTTGCCGATAACTCGGTTACAAAACATGATCATCTCATACAATAAAATATAGCATCATGTCTTGACCATATCACATCACAACATGCCCTGCAAAAACAAGTTAGACGTCCTCTACTTTGTTGTTGCAAGTTTTACGTGGCTGCTACGGGCTTAGCAAGAACCGTTCTTACCTACGCATCAAAACCACAACGATAGTTTGTCAAGTTGGTGCTGTTTTAACCTTCGCAAGGACCGGGCGTAGCCACACTCGGTTCAACTAAAGTGAGAGAGACAGACACCCGCCAGTCACCTTTAAGCAACGAGTGCTCGCAACGGTGAAACCAGTCTCGCGTAAGCGTACGCGTAATGTCGGTCCGGGCCGCTTCATCTCACAATACCGCCGAACCGAAGTATGACATGCTGGTAAGCAGTATGACTTATATCGCCCACAACTCACTTGTGTTCTACTCGTGCATATAACATCAACGCATAAAACCAGGCTCTGATACCACTGTTGTGGAACGTAGTAATTTTAAAAAATTTCCTACGCACACGCAAGATCATGGTGATGCATAGCAACGAGAGGGGAGAGTGTTATCCACGTACCCTCGTAGGCCGTAAGCGGAAGCGTTAACAGAACGCGGTTGATGTAGTTGTACGTCTTCACGATCCGACCGATCAAGTACCGAACGTACGACACCTCCGAGTTCAGCACACGTTCAGCTCGATGACGTCCCTCGAACTCTGTTCCAGCCGAGTGTTGAGGGAGAGTTTCGTCAGCACGACGGCGTGGTGACAATGATGATATTCTACCGACGCAGGGCTTCACCTAAGCACCGCTACGATATTATCGAGGTGTAATATGGTGGAGGGGGGCACCGCACACGGCTAAGAGATCAATGATCAATTGTGTGTCTATGGGGTGCCCCGTGCCCCCGTATATAAAGGAGCAAGGGGGAGGCCGCCGGCCAAGGAGGAGGGCGCGCCAAGGGGGAAGTCCTACTCCCACCGGGAGTAGGACTCCTCCTTTCCTTGTTGGAATAGGAGAAGGGAAGGGAGAAGGAGAAAGAAGGAAGGGGGCGCCCCTCCCTAGTCCAATTCGGACTAGTCTATGGGGAGGGGTGCGGCCATCCTTTGGGGCCTTTCTCTCCTTTCCCGTATGGCCCATTAAGGCCCAATACGAATTCCCGTAACTCTCCCGTACTCCGAAAAATACCCGAATCACTCGGAACCTTTCCGAAGTCCGAATATAGTCGTCCAATATATCGATCTTTACGTCTCGGCCATTTCGAGACTCCTCGTCATGTCCCCGATCTCATCCGGGACTCTGAACTCCTTCGGTACATCAAAACACATAAACTCATAATATAACCGTCATCGTAACGTTAAGCGTGCGGACCCTACGGGTTCGAGAACTATGTAGACATGACCGAGACACCTCTCCGGTCAATAACCAATAGCGGAACCTGGATGCTCATATTGGCTCCCACATATTCTATGAAGATCTTTATCGGTCAGACCGCGTAACAACATACGTTGTTCCCTTTGTCATCGGTATGTTACTTGCCCGAGATTCGATCGTCGGTATGTCGATACCTAGTTCAATCTCGTTGCCGGCAAGTCTCTTTACTCGTTCCGTAATACATCATCCCGCAACTAACTCATTAGTTACAATGCTTGCAAGGCTTATAGTGATGTGTATTACTGAGTGGGCCCAGAGATACCTCTCCGACAATCGGAGTGATAAATCCTAATCTCGAAATACGCCAACCCAACAAGTACCTTTGGAAGCACCTGTAGAGCACCTTTATAATCACCCAGTTACGTTGTGACGTTTGGTAGCACACAAAGTGTTCCTCCGGTAAACGGGAGTTGCATAATCTCATAGTCATAGGAACATGTATAAGTCATGAAGAAAGCAATAGCAACATACTAAACGATCGAGTGCTAAGCTAACGGAATGGGTCAAGTCAATCACATCATTCTCCTAATGATGTGATCCCGTTAATTAAATGACAACTCATGTCTATGGCTAGGAAACATAACCATCTTTGATCAACGAGCTAGTCAAGTAGAGGCATACTAGTGACACTCTGTTTGTCTATGTATTCACACATGTATCAAGTTTCCAGTTAATACAATTCTAGCATGAATAATAAACATTTATCATGATATAAGGAAATAAATAATAACTTTATTATTGCCTCTAGGGCATATTTCCTTCAGGACTCTCCTTGGCGTGGAAGGCAAGCTTGGAAATAGGGATATGCAGATATCCTCCCTTGTAACCGACTCTGTGTAACCCTAGCCCCCTCCGGTGTCTATATAAACCGGAGGGTTTAGTCCGTAGGACAACGACAATCATACCATAGGCTAGCTTCTAGGGTTTAGCCTCTACGATCTCGTGGTAGATCAACTCTTGTAATACTCATATCATCAAGATCAATCAAGCAGGAAGTAGGGTATTACCTCCATCGAGAGGGCCCGAACCTGGGTAAACATCGTGTCCCCCGCCTCCTGTTACTATCCGCCTTAGACGCACAGTTTGGGATCCCCTACCCGAGATCCACCGGTTTTGACACCGACATGGGTCCCTCTTGTCAGTGGCCCAGGCCACGACCTGGGCACGCACGCGAGCGCCACAGGGCCGAGGCCATGGCCGCGGCCGGCATCGAGGGAAGGCGGCCGGTCCGCCGGCGTGGGACTGGGGCTGCGACGGCGACCAACTGTGAGGCATGGGGCATGACCGGAGTAGCCGTGGGGCGCGGAGGCTTGAGGCGGGTGCGGCGGCCAGCGGCAGGGGAGGCCCAGCTGCGGGGTGTGACGGGCGTCGTGCGAGGCCACCGCGGGCGGGCGGCGCGAGCGGCTCGGGGCTTGGCCCCACCGACGCAGGCGCTAAGGGTCGCGGGTGCGGGCACGTGATGCAGGTCGGGGGTGACGGCAGCAGAGCAGCAGCAGATAGTGGCAGCAGCGGAGCCGCATGTTGGCGGGCACGCGCGGGTAGCAGCAGGGCGGGGACGGCCACGACGGCCGACACACTGGCCGAGGGGCGAGCGGAGCGGCTGGCCAGGGCGTGGCCAGAGGGGAAGCGAGGCGCGCGCGGGGTGGAGGCGAACCCCACGGCGGCAAGGCGCAGTGGGGCGGCAGAGGTAGCAGCAGCGAGGCACGGGAAGCAGCAAGCAGAGCAGCGTCGGGTGGTCGCGGGCGTACGGTGACGATTGGGGCAATGATGGAGCTATGGTGGCAGCGGAGAAGACGGCTAGAGGCTCGGGATCGAGCCTAGCAGAGAGGGAGAAGGTGTGGTGGCTCACCGAGGAGCACACGAGTGGCCCGTTGACAGTTTAGGAGCGCAGTATCCAGCGAATCGACAGAGTTGGAGGCGATGGCTGTAGATGAGGAAGACGGGCATCCGACCGAAGCATTGGGGCTGGACTCGATCTGCTGCTCGGAGTCGACGTAGGCGAGGCAGTGGAAGCTCTTGGCGCGAGCTTAGCCGAAGGGAACGACGATGGCCGTGGTGACGAGGGAACACATGGTGATGGCAGTGTCGGGCGCGTCCAGATCCACGAGGGGAGGCGAGAGGGGAAGAGGAGTGGCCGAGTGGGGGGGGGAGTGTAGCTAGGGTTCTCGTTGGGGGAGGGGGATATAGGTGAGGGGGAGGCCGTGGATGGCCTCCACGGCATTGGTCGGCCGGTGGATGGCCTCCACGCCCCCTGTCTTCACTGTAGCGAGGTAGCAGGAGGGGTGGAGGTGGGCTGCTGGGCCAGCAGGCCAACTGGGCCAAGTGGCCCAGGGGGAGGAGAGGGGCTTTTCTCCTTTTCTTCTAGTTTTTGTCTTTATTTTACTTTTATTTATCTCTATTGCCTCAGTTTTGCATTTTCTTTTAGTAACAAATGAGTTTTGTTTTGAACAAAACTTGGTACATAATTCTGACACAATATATTGAGATGGAACAAAAAGTATGGGTTCAAAAGGAGTTGTCTAATCATTTTTAGAAGTTGAAAAGGCCAATTTAATTGCGGTTGGACCAAAATTTAATTCCCAGGGGCACTTTGGGAATTCAAAGGAGGTTGGTTCCAACATGACAAATATCCAGGGATTATTTGCCACACTTTGAACATTTTAGTTTTGACAATTTGGAAACTTTAAACTTTGACTTTAATTTAAATTTGAATTTGAACCGGTTTCGAACCTAAGCGAGATTAATAACAGTAATAGTGATGACTAGCTCCATTAATCTGGGGATTACTGTAGCTTAATTATCTGGGCGTCATAGTTGTCTAGGGGAGAGACCGTCGAGAGGAGGTTGCAACTGAGCTAAACACTCGGCTAAAGGTGCTGTGGTTAGATGGGAATTGAGCTCTGAATGTTGCTGCATCAAACTAAACCATTATGCAGTGATCACCATAGGTGGGATTAGAGCCAAATGAGTTGTCTGGGAGGTTTAAGATAGGAAGGACAAGAATCCTATGAAGTTTGGAAGGAAATGGACCAAGATTTAATATAGTTGCTTCACAACTGCTTAAACTGGTCCAGAATAGAGATCAAGATGATGCATTCAAATGGTGTGTCAACTTGAGCCCAAATTGGGCAAGGCAGAGTTATTAGGCCATATGAAGATGCTCAAAAAGTCTCATACCAATTGGCCAAGCCAAAATGGTACTTGCTTCATAATGGTCCTCTATGAACAAGAACTTTAGAAAATTCCTGAGGGAAAATGGTAGATTAAATGAGCCCAAATTTTGTGGAGATAGGTTATATAGGTAGGAGAAGGCATAGGAAAATGTTCAGACATAATGGAGCAAGATAAAATATACTTGCTTCATTAACTGAAAATTTGGACAAAACCAAAGAATTGATGCTCAGCTCACATGGATGCATGACATGAGCTCAAATTTGGTGGAGGTCTATGATATGATGATA
The DNA here is from genome assembly GCF_002575655.3 of Aegilops tauschii subsp. strangulata. Lineage (NCBI taxonomy): Eukaryota > Viridiplantae > Streptophyta > Magnoliopsida > Poales > Poaceae > Aegilops > Aegilops tauschii. Next base: position 426,040,346 of record NC_053035.3, on the reverse strand, counting down.
TTGAGGTCATGCATAAATTTCAACTCATTTGGATGTGCCTAGCTTGTACCTCCTTCACAAAGTTCTTTCTGGACAGAAACTTTGGAAAATCATTGATAAATAATCACTAGGAAAATGAAGTTGAATTTTGGCATGTGGCAATGATATGGACATGAAAAGATGTCCAAGAAGTTTGGAGTCAATTGGGAAAACATACATAGCACTTGCTTCACAATGTGCTATTTAGGACAGAACAGGAAATGAATTATTTGAGGATGATGGAAAACATGGCAAATGAAATATTTTGCCATATTTGAGGAAGATATGACCCAAACAATTTATGAGAATTATTTGGGAATTTTAGGAGTGAGGGAAATATAGGTTGCTTCACAACCTCGCAAAAAGATAATTCCTTTAACAGAGAAAGGAATATTCCCAATGAAAAGAATATTGGGATTAGGGCTAGGATAAAAATGGCAAGGTCTTGGGAAGGGTTTGAGGATGACAAGCCACTCTGGAAAGGAAGAAGAAGGCATCTTCTTCAGTTTCCAGACCACATAGCCACGGAAAAAGAAAACTCAAGCGAAAATCTCAGAAAAACAAAAGAAAAAAGAAAGGGCGAAAATTCAAGCTGTGACAACTCTCCCCCCTTAAAGAAATCTCATCCTCCAGATTTGGTTGCTCAGGGAACAAGTATGAATATACTGACTTAAGGAAACCGTTTCCAACTCGGGTATCCTTTTTTCCTTTATTGATTGTTCCCATTAAATTCTTCATCTGACTTACCTTACTGGCTCTGGGGTGGTTTGCTTCACTGTATCCATATCCTGACAGATCTTAACTCACATTTTCATGCTTATACTGGCTCCAATTCTTTTCATATCTGCTGACTTATCAAAGATTACCATTACTGAAATATATGTCCGTCTCACAAATCCGAGAGTGATTACCGATTGCTGTGTGTGTACTGACAACCTTCCATAAATTGGTGATCAGATTTTTCCTGATGAACACCCAAGCTCTGACTCCTTGCATTGGGTTTCTCCACTAAATGCAGGTTCTTCGTGTTCCAAACAGAGAGTTGAGACATAACCGTTTTCCTGACAGATTCTGACTTATCGCAGGAATTTCTAAACCATGCTGACTGGCTCCACTGTCTTGAGTCTTAGATTTATACCAAATATTTGATTGTTGCCTGTCATGGCTAGCATAAGGGGTATGACCCTATATGATAATACTCATCCTTGACTGACGGTGGCTCTGGCGGAAAAATTCTTCCATGCCAAGATATCCTTTGGTGATTCTCATAGTTGAGGGCACATGCTTCCAGACTGTTATTCCACATACTGATCACTCATCTTGGGGACAGTAGGCTGGGTGATGCTTAATCATAGTTGCCGGGGTCAAACTGTTGAATTGACCCTTAGTCCGACTTGAAAGACTCAGATATTCGATACTAACAAACTTGAGCATATGCGGTTAGCTGAGCGGGTTGTCTGGATATGGGTTCCTTAATTACGAAAATTTGAGTAGACCCCTTAAGTGAATATCCATGGTGGTCGACACTGACTTAGACTGTCTGGGGTCCTGGCACCATATGGTTCTTGCAACCATTTTCATACCTACATCACTGGTCTTGCTCCTTCATTATTGCTTTCTTGATCTGGATCCTTGGTTGAAAGAGCGGGGTCATATTGCTTCTTCGTGTGATCATAGGTTCTGTCGGGTGCAACATTCTGACAGGCGTACCCTTATTATCATCTCCTGACATGGTAATATTGTTTCAATGGCAAGTTCATCACCTCTCAAGTTCTGACCATAGTGAAATGATCATCTGAACCCTTGCAAGAAATCGGCAAATAAATCAGTAGCCACCAGAACGGTCTTTACAACCCAGATCTGGGACATCACTGAAATAGCTCAACCACGGCTCAAGACGGCCGAAAAGCAGCTCAGAGCATGAGACCGTGTTGATAAGAAGAAAATGGCAGTTCCCTAAGACCGCTGAAAAGCAGCTCAGAGCATAGGGCCACTGTCACAAAAAGAAACTCAACAGCTTTACGAGACGGCCAGAAAGCAGCTCAGAACCCGTGACAGTTGTTGAATAGAGAAATATAAAGTCGGCATCCACCCTAGACAGCCAAAAATGGCTCAGAACACAGGCGTGGTGCCGTTACCAGAGAAAAGAAGACAAGGGCTCATCAGGATCATATTCCAGGTTCACCGGTACTTGTACAGAGCTCAGTGTTGTCGTCAATCTTCATAGTCCTTTGTCACACTGAGGCGTATATCTAGCTTTCTTAACATATATCTAAGGATTTGATTCCCGAGGCAGACTTGTGTTCTGACTGATTCTTGCTTCTCACCAACTGTTGCGGATCTGATTCTGCCATCTGCTGTCAATTCACAATTTAATAGCTTGCACCAGTGCCGTACTGAGGACGATTGGATGGCTTATGCTGGAAAACATCGAGAGTATCTTGCCGAGGAAGACTGGGTTTCGTGCTTCAGAAGCCTCCTTTGACTGAGATTATACTGTTCGTCTTGCACATAGCTTATCTTCTTGCTGATTTGATCATTTCTGTCATGAAGAGTGCACCCTGAGGCAAACTTGATTATCCGTACTGTTGGAAGGAGTGCACGCTAATACAAACATGATACTGACTGTCCATCCAGGATTCCTTTTGCATTCACACGAGATATTCCAAATTTCACTGCAGTCTGCTGATAACTTCATTCCGTTTAGCTGGGTTTCCAAGTATTTGAATTCCTTACTGATTCTTCAGGTCCGGTGTTGGTTGACGACCAACTTTAATAAGGGGAAAATAATGCCACACCGAAGGTCCAAAGAAAGAAGCAAAAGAAGCGATGAAAACAAAAGCACAGAAGCATACTAATAATAATGCGAATAATCAAGCAATATCACATATTACCGCTACTCACATAATAATATGCATGCACACCTAAGCACACAAATTTCGCAGAAACTCTGGTTTTACGATCTATTATGCTGTGGCGGTGTGCACGAAAGTGAAATCCATGTGTGGAAAGGGTTGGTGTAACCAAGGCTACACCAAGCGCTGGCTGAACACCGGTTGGATCTGGATAGATACGGAGGCGAGGATGGACTTGGGGATCATGGGGTCGAACACTAAGGGTACAACCACATCATCATTAAGTGTACGAATGGGAATCGTGCACATCCAGAGAATTGGATGACTGGGTAAGGTAGTGGTGGAAGACTGGGCTTGCTGGCATTGCCCTTTTTCTGATAACAAAGATCAGCAAGGGTTGCCAAAAATGGCGAGTTGAAGGGCACGATTTGCAATAGAGACAGGTCTATCACCGAAATAATACGGGTGGGTGGCGGAAAGATATCGACGCGATACCTAAGCATAACTCCTGCAAATGGTGTCTGGAACACTTGGTACCAGGGCATCACTCTGCTGGGACAGAGATGACGCCAAACACCGAAGAGCAGGCATGCAAAGAAGGAGGGTGCAGGTAGTAGATCGAAACCGATACCACCTACACTAACAAGATCACTATAAGCGACCAGATAATATTCTATATGCATGCTATGCAACAATCAAGTGCAACAAACCAACGGGGCTCTATACTACCGCATTCTAACGTTCGCGCGGGCAAGGGCATCCTACAGCCAGACCTGCTCTGATACCAAGCCTTGTGGCACCCCGGCTCAGAGAAACCGGAACGCCCCGTATTCCAGCCCAGAGATCGAGGAGAAGTCTTCTGGAATACGGCACTGCTTAGGATAGAACAAATCAGCTCTTTATTACAAGCTATATGGGTACAAGGGGGGTTACACCGGCACGGCGACACTACGCGTGCCACGGTTGCTCCACGCAAGCAACAACACGACGCAGCGGAATAAGTCTAGCAGCGGAACAGCGACGACGGTGATGAACTCCACTCCGCAGGGACTCCGGCTGGAACGCTTATCCTAGCTCGCAAACAAGGAATCCACGGCAAACAAGCAATCAAATCCGGCATGACCTGCAAACTGGCATGACACGCCAGGTCAGTACATTGAATGTACTTGCAAGCTCACAGCAACCAAAGCAATCAAGACAGACAACAACATGGTAATTACAGATTATTAAGCAATGATGAACACGATACTATCAGAACAACATGGCATGTACAACATGATACAGCTAGAACAATACGATCATGGCATGAACATATGAACATGATAATACTAGCATGCAACATGATGACGCTATCATGCACCAACTTACTCTGCTTGGGTTACCTCGTAACCATCACCTGCACAAACTTACCATCACGGACATCACACGATCATCTCAGGATCTAATCAAGCTTGGTATTAACAATACCGTAGTAATCATTCATGACCACAAGGAGCTTGACCTTTGCCCTTGACTCTCGCATAAGACCACAAATATCCATCGGTATCCACGATACCACAGTGATCCTCTCACGATCATATAGATATCAACCAACTTCTTTCATCATTGAACCGGGGTTGTTATTAATCAAATTATTATTATTACAGTTGACCCATAGTGTGACCGACTACGAACTAGGCCCTTATCCACGGGCGCGGCTATCGACAGATTTAACACACACTCTGCAGAGGTTACACTACAAAAAATACACTTCCGTGATGATACGTGTTTGTCACAGTAGGTCACGTTTTTTGTCATGCATGTACATCCATGACGATTTTATGACAGAATCAAGATAGTCATACCTGTGCTGTCGTAGAAGTGTTCCATGACATTACCAAAATTATCATCACGGAAGTGTGCACTTCCATGACGATAAATCGCGCATCACAGAAGTGCTTTCGTCAAGGGTGACCGACACGTGGCATCCACCGTAACGGAACGCCGTTAAGCTATCGGGTCGGGTTTTGGATCCGATAACCCGTTAACAGCCCCGACCAATGGGGATTTTCCACGTGTAAAATCATCATTGGCTGGAGGAAACACGTGTCGGCTCATCGTTGGGATAGTTGTCATCCACTCATTGGACAGAAAGCGCCTATGATACGTCGACACGTGGCACGACCCAACAAAGGCCCATTCCTGTGAAAAGGCCGACCCGTTTGACTTGGTCAAAAGGTGGCGGGCCGGCCCATGGAAAGCCTGTTAACGGCCTGTTCGCATATAGCCCATTTATAGCCCGCTAACCCAAGGCCCGTTACGCCCTATCCGAATTAGGCCGAGTAGCGTCATCTGGCCATCCAATATGATTCCAGCCCGTTTTCACTTCTGGCCCATGTATGGCCCATGACGTCTTTCGGCCCATATGAGGCCCTATGTAACCCTTGGCCTATTAACGGCCCGTGGTGAAACTGGCCCGTAATGAACAGTGTATCACTTTACACCCATTAACTGCCCGTGGTGAAACTGGCCCGTAATGAATAGTGTATCACTTTATACCCATTAACGGCCCGTTATTCCGTTGGGCCGTTTCCAGCCCATGTTATCTTTCGGCCTTCTCAGAGCCCATTTATTCTTGGGCTCATTTCCAGCATTCGTTTACTTACGGCCCGTTATTGTCATTTTCTGCTTGTGGGCCAAATTCAGCCCGTGGTTACAGTCGGCCCGTTTGTGGTCCGTTAATACATTGGGCCGTTTTCATAGCGTCATCAAATACGGCCTATTAACGATGGCCCATTATGGTCGGCCCATGAACGGACGATTCCAACTCTAGCCCGTTTACGGCCATAATGCGGTCTGTTTGGCCCATGTTTGGCCAATCGATCATACGGCCCGTATAAGGCCCATTGATGATACGGCCCGCAGAAGGCCCATTGTTTCTACGGCCTGTAGAAGGCCCATTGTTTCTACGGCCCGTAGAAGGCCCACTGTTTCTACGGCCAGTAGGAGGCCCAGTGTCACTACAGTAAATATTAGCCCATGGTTATTGTGGCCTAGTTTTAAAAAATAGGTTATTGCAGCCACTAGCTAACCACGGAAAAAGAACTGCAATGACTACAAGCAAACAAATAAACAAGACAACAAGGAAATAAATAAGCAAGCAACTAACGCTAGGCTATCACGGCTATTACACATATTACATCCACTGGGCATCAAAGTTTGCCACCAGTGCAAATATAGGGAACAAAGCAGCATATCATATACATTGGTTGTCAAAGTTGGCGACCAGCACAAATAAACGCCGCAGCAAAACAAATCCAGAACTGAAACCACTTCAGAAGATGTCAAGAAACAATATCCTAGGTACCCATAATGCTGGCAAGATGCTTAGCAAGCTTATTAACTTTCTATTGTTTGGCGCTTAAATCCTCCAGCGCTTGCTGTTGCACGAGAAAATATGCATCTGAATTTTGCAGGGACTTCCTCAGTCCTTCAGCTTCCTGTCGCAGCACATCTGATCGATGTCTTTCAACTTAAAGTTGAGGCTCAAGAAGACGAACTGATTCATGCAGCGAGTTCGAAGATCTTGTGCCAGCAGTAGTGGCCAGTAACTCGAACACTACATCAAGACAGGACTTTTGGGTTCCCTCACTGTCGTCAAGATAGTTTTTATCAGCTTTCTTGGAGACCAACAGGGATGTCTCACTATCTTGAACCTTATTTGCATTACTTCCTTTACCATTGGATAACGCGGTACTGTTCTCCAATATTTTGTCCACATTCTAAAGAGAAACAAGCAGACACATCACATGTTTACCATGTTGTATATGAAACTCATTTTGGTAAATGAGTTCAGTAGTAAAGTGGACAGGATAATAGCATGAAACAAACATATATCTATGTACCATGGTCACTTTATGGTCTATATCATTCTAGTTTTTGTTGCCAAATCAAGATAGACACACAGTTCAAATAATATTTGTTCAAGACAAAGCAGAATAGACAGAATATAAGTGTGGGTAACTATAGAGCAATAACAACACTGGTAATGTGCATGACATGAGAACATAACTGTTTATTCAATTGAAACTGAAATCAACATAGAGCAGGTTACAACAGCAAACCGGTTAAAGAAACAGGTTTAAAACATACCTGTTGCACCATTGGAGTTTCAATTCCATGCTTCAAATTTGAAAATAGTTGGTATGAGTAAATACAGTAATGCAAGAGCAAAGGAGTATGAACCATAGCTATAGAACCTGACCTGAGAACAAATCTTCTTCTCCTTTAAGCGTTGAGTTGGGATTCGGAGTGGTGGTCCTCGTGCTTTGGGCACTGCAGTTCCCTTACTAACTGCTCGTGTTTGGGTGCTCTGTGGTGGAGACGGTGCTGTGTCAACTGGAACTGGGTTACTATCTGCCGGGGTTGGGGTTAGAAGGGGTGTAGCTGGTTCTCTATCCAACTGGGTAGGGGTACAATCTGCGAGAGTCTGGGTTATGTGTGATGGATCTGGTCCTTGGGCAAGTACAACCGTGGTTCTATCTGCATCAACTGGTAGCACTATCTTTTCTGAAGACCGTGTTGTTACTCCCTTAGATACTGCCATCACGCTCTCCAATTCAAATGGCTGATAAACAAGAAAAGTAATTGAAAGTATAGACATTGTATGATAGACAGGTGCAATGGATAGTGGGGAATAAAAGAGGGCATGAAATAATTCATATTTATGTTGTCTAACCAAACAGGATAGCATGACACAATTTCACATATATGAAGGCTAACTAAACAGGATAGCATGACACAATTTCACATTATGATGGCTAACTAAAAAAGATGGAAATACATAGTTCAAAATATGAGACTATGTAAATAGGATGACATGACATAACTATATAATGTGTTTATTAAATAGGTTGGCATGCCATAATTCACATACATTCACGGATAGAATGCCATAATTCAAAATATGATGACTATAAACACTAAACAGGATGAGATGATATAACTATATGGTGTCTTTATTAAATGGGTTGCCATGCCATAATTCAGATAGATGATGTGTATGTACTATGTAAACATGATGGCATGATATAATTCAAATATATGATTTATATAGTAAGCAAGTAAGCATATGTCAATCCATATATGATGTAAAAACTAAGCAATGCAAGACAACATGCATGACATGGGTAATATAACCCTGCCAAGTTTGAGCATAGACCTCAGGGGGGAAATCGGACTGGTCATCAGTCTCTGAATCCTCCTCTGAGGAGCTCTCTGTAACCAGCAAGATGTCTGCTTCAGCAGGTAGTATTGTCTGCTCTGAATACCTTGTTTTCACTCCAGATACTTCCATCACAGCTTCAAATGGCTGATGCATAGGAAGAGTAGTTGAATATACAAACGTTGTCGACAAATGGAACACGTAATACAAAAAAATGATAGCATGATATAATTCACATACATGATGATTGGCTAAACAGCATGGCATTGCATAATTCACATATATAATTCCTTTGCAACAAGATAGCATTGTATAATTCACATATATAATGTCTTGCAACAAGATGGCAATGCATAATTCACATATATGGTAATTAGACACTGAACAGGTGGCATTCACACAAAGCATGTCTAAACTAATCAAATGACATAGCAATGCGAGACACCATACACACGACATGAGCAACATAACCCTGCCAAGTTAGAGCATACACCTCGGGGGGGGGGGATAGGACTGGTCATCTGTCTCTGAATCCTCCTCTGAGGAGCTATCCGTAACCAGCGAGATATGCGCTTCGTCAGATAGCATAGTTTGCTCTAAAGACCTTGTTTTCACTCCAGAATTTGCCATCACCGTGTCAAATGGCTGATGCACACGAAGAGCAGTTGAATGTACTAACATTGTTGACAAATGTAAGATGTAACGAAAAAAGGATGGCCTGATATAATTTACATATAAGATGACTGGCTAAGCAGGATGGCATTGCAAAATTCACATATATGATGCCTGGCTAAACAAGATGGCGTTGCATAATTTACATAAACGATGAATAAACTAAAAAGATGGCATTCGCACAAAGGATGTCTAAACTAAGCAGATGACATATTTGATGTATAAAGTAAGCAATGCAAGACACCATATGCATGATATAACCAACATCAGCATGCCAAGTTAGAGCGAAGACCTCAGGGGGTAAATAGGAGTTGTCTTCTCCTTCTGAATCCCCCTCAGAACAGATATCTTCCTCTCGATTACAATCCGAAATGCGTGGAGGGGGGGCTGCCTTTGCGCCTACCATGGAGCGACGTCTGCATGAAATTTTATTGCCACACAAGGCTCGTCTCTTTTGCTCTACATGTTCAGTTCCATTGTTTACAATAACTGTCATGCATAGGAATAAAACATAGTGAGATTATGTAAGGAGTGCATGCAGAAATCCAGAGTGATGGTAGCAACCTGTGGATAGACCCAAAACCAATAATAGCAGGCAGATAATGGCTTCAGTTAAAAAATACAGATAATGGATTCTTTACTGTTTGTTTCCCACCCAACATGAAACTCATAGTAGACACCGGAGATTAACCAGATAGTAGATAGATACTATTGATAGCGGCCCCGATATGTACCCCACAACCATTTAAAAACTCAAGTTTGACCATTAGTTTGGAGCTGACTCAGAGTCTAATCGGTGAACAGAACGATAAAGTAGCATGTAATATTAAGCGATGCATAACGTAAGCAGACACGAAAGAGTGCGACCTCTCTTGCGGACCCATGTAGTCCTCGAGGTCATCTGCTCGGTTGATGATGGTAATGCAGTTTTCATGGCTGCCATCGGCGGGGAAGAAGATCTGAGGCGGCGAAAGACAGTCTGGAGGCCGGATCCCTGCTGTGCTGGACCCTTCTATCGTTGGAGCAGCTGAGCTGGGGTGGACGACGGTGCAGCAGGAGCGGGACAAACCATGCAAGGTTTTCTTTGACAACTATCTGTAAGAGAAATAATTCTGTAAGGGCTCGTTTGAATTGGAGGATTCCAACAATGCAGGGATAGGGAATAGACAGGAATAGGATAGGAATGCACGTGCAAAATAGAGAATTTAAAAACACAGGATTTCTGCCAATCTGGGTGTTTGATTTACAACAATTGGAAGATCACAGGATGCAAAGAAGCATGGTGAGATTAAGTCAAACCACAAGAAAATGTACGGTTATAATGCTATTATGCTACTATCTCTTAGTGTTGTGCTTCATGAATAGGAATTTGAAAAGGAGGACAAGTGAAAATTAAAATTCCTACGTTTTTTCTTTCAAGGAGACACTAAAGGAACAAATCCGTGTGCTCAGTGGACAATATATATAACATGTAGAGTAAAAAAGAGATGCAACAAGTGTACAACCTCTTTGGCGAAGCCATGTCGATCTCAGCGTGATTGGGTTGGCCGGTGAGGATGTTCCGCCTGACTTTGCTGTCGGAGGTGGGGAAGAAGATCTTAGGCGTCTGGAGATGGAGCCCGAGGTACTGCTCCGCTGTGATGGAGGGTTTCGTCGTTGGAGCAGCTCCGGTGAGTTGTACAACGCCGAGGCTGAAGCAAGACAAGAGAGACAACGAACAACGTTAACCTGAGTGGAATTCTAATAGCATCTCCAATACATGACGTAAAATACATAACCACAAAGTGCTAGATGTAAAATACATCAGCCGCTCATCTCTGAACTTAACTGTCGAAACTGAACTTAACTGTCGAAACTGAACTTAACTGTCGAAACTGAATTTTGCTGTCGAAACTGAATTTTGCTGTCGAAACTGAACGCACTAGCAAGGTGAGGCTACACGTCAGTCGACTGACTTTTTCATCTCTGGTCAGTCGATTTTGCAGCCGTTGGATACGAAATCAAGGGCCTGCGGTTCATCTTCAACCTCCACCCCCCTGAGCCGCCAGCCACCACCGGCCAAACAGCAGCCCCCCGCCGCCCGCGGCCAGCGCTGCGCTGCCCCGCCCTCCACGAAAACACTCCCCACCGCCGGTCCGCCGCCGCCCCGGCCATCCCTCTAGGCCCCCCCGTGCCGAGCTTTTTCGCCGGCGATCCCCACGCTACCGCCCCGCCAACGCCCCGCCACCGCCGGCGACCACCGCCCCCATCCTGAACCCTAAGATAGATAGTGGGGTACCTCTCTGGTGAGCCCCCCTCCCCGCTGCGGCTGGTTCTTGCTTCACCCCGGCGAGCCCCCCCAACCCCTGAAAATCGACTGACCCAAAAGTCGATTCAGTCGACTGAAGTGTAGCTAAATCGGAGCAGCATCGCAAGCAAGAGCAGGAGCAAGAGCGAGAGCGGCAGTGCGAGCAAGAGCAATAGCAAGAGCAGACCAGGCAGGGGACCGAGAGCAAGAGCAGAGCAGGAGCGCGAGCGAGAGCTAAAGCAGCAGCAGCTCCTACTGATGTGGACGTCGCCGCCGAGGGAGCGACGCCGTGGAGGAAGTGGCCGGCGATGCCGCCGTGGATGGAGCCGCGCCGTGTCGGCTCGGGACCGAGCGCCGGCAGCACCATGAGATCGAATCAAGAAGAAAATGCGGCGATTAGTGTACAACCTCTTTGGTGGCGCCGATTAGGCCGTAGCTTCATCCGAGGAAACGGTGATGATGATGCTCTTCCGGTGGTGCAGGTGAAGACGGCGGTGTGGGAATGGAGGTGGCGCAAAAGACGAGGGGAACGTCAGGGCAGCTCCTTGGAGGTGGAGGACGTTGTGGCTGAACCGGCGGGACGATGAGATCGACGACGGATCCTCATCCGGTATGGTGGATGAGGGACGTCGAGGTGTTGCTGTGGACGACGTCGTCGGGGAAGAGGCTCCGGCTGGGTGGCGGACGGAGCAGGGTGTGGGGTTTCGTCGCGGGTTTTCGCGGCCTCGGTGTATGAATGGGTGGGCGGATGGGATGGCAGTGGGGAACCATGGCTTAGAGACGCGCTTGTCCGAAATGTGGGGTAAGTTACGAAAGTACCCCCACCGATTTGAGGCGGTTCTTTCGGTTCAGGGGTACCACGGGCATTTCATGTGTCGGGATTTCATAGGAGGTGGGAGTTTTCGCGCGCGTTGTAATTTCGGAATAGCAAGGCGCGGGTTGAGATGGAGGGAGTTGTCAGAGCACAATGAGACAAAGATATATCTTAGATATTTCGGGCTAACAAGGCGCGGGTTGAAATTTCCGAACAAGCCTAACGTGTACTGTACCAAATCAATGCGCACTACAAATGTCATTCAAAACTTTGAATTCATGTTATGTTCTTAAAATATTTCGCTACGTGTATAATGCATGCAACCTACTACTCAAATGAACGTTTTAGTGCATTCAAAACGTATATACTACCGCTTCAATATGAACTAAATTTGAATTCGTTTCTCTATTTGAATAAGATCTACAGTAATGATTGTTGTGAAGTCAAAGCATTTGAATTCGTTTCTCTGTTTTAATAAGATCTACAATCATCATTATTGTCAAGTTAAACCATCGTTTGTGTATTATCTTCACAGCACACCACATGATTAGTCTCGAGTTACATATCAACTATGTGTACTATATGAACTCAAACTAGATTTTTTGAATCCACTTTATTTTGATTTCAAATCACATTACATTTCTAGCTCTAGCTAGATCTTCATAATCTAAACCATGTCTCATATGTATAATGTGTTTATCACATTATGTATGGTGCCCCGCCCCCTACGCCTGCAAGTATTTAGATGTGAGTTGCAAACACCACACATTACCACAAATTCAAATAAAATGTGAGAATGTTTGATATATAGTATTGTTTAGATTGTTCGATATTTAGTTGTAAGCTGCAAACACCACACATTATCACAAATTCAAATAAAATGTGAGATTGTTTGATGTATAGTATGGTTTAGATTGTTCGGCATTTAGCTGTGAGTTGCAAACGCCATGCATTATCACATTATGGTATAACATGCGCACAGCACGTGTATCACTGCTATATTCATGCATGCAATGTTTAAAACACTATGATCTCCTATTCAAATATATGAATCCGTTTTCATATCAAATTATGATCTTTGTTAGTCTCTTACACCCACACAACTAACCTTTGTAGCTACCACCAACTTTCTCTCGTCCATGCACACGCCCTCCTCGCCCTCCCCCTCCCTCGGCATTCTATCCACCGGGCACATTCATTTTTTTCTTTAGGTCGTTCTTCCAGAGTTCCACAACTCCTTTCCGACACACACCGATCGATAAACCTCTCCAGCGATGCCTGCCTACAACATACACACACACCTTCAATCTCCTCCTTTATGTGTCCTTGCCTCGTGTCTCTCATACGGCCAGACACACATGTAAACTCTCACCCCTCTTTTTATCGATCTCACAACCGCACACTCCTCCCCCTATCTAGCTAGTAGTTGGGCCTCTCGCACCACCTCCTAGCTCCATTCTCTCTGTCTATCCGTCTTGCTGGGCCTTATTTGCCTCTAACAAATGGACGTACACCGACCGATCTCTCGCTATACATATATCTAGCTAGGTCCTTATAACTCGTTTTTACCCACACGTCAATCGATCTACCTCATTTTTTGTGTCTCTCCCTTCCTCCGACAAACAACAATTGATCTACCGATCTAGTTAGGTTTGCTTACCAAACACATGGTTCCCCTTCATCATCCATGGATGCGTCCCGACAGATCTATCACGCACAGGCACACACAGAAACACATCCCCACTCTTATTGATAACATTGCAGTTCCACCCTCAGTTTGTCTAGTAGGCCTCTCCCACCATCTTCGAGAAGCAACTCCATCACCCATCCAGCACTCTACTCCTCTCCCTCCCTCTCCCTCCCTCTCTCTCTCCTCTCTCTCTCTGTCCCATCATATTTCCCGTCCTTCAGTTATGTATGGATGTCGACCGATCTCCCTCAAGACATAGCTGGTTCTCTCCTTCTCAACACATATACGAGTCGTTCTACCTCTATAGGTAGGCCTCTGCCTACCCCTCCCCCCACCCCCTCCCCCCCCCCACACACCTATACATCGAGCGCTCTAGTCATGTCTCCCTGCCACACACAAACTTGACATGTGCCCTCTAACGTTCCGGTAGGCCAGTCGCCCTATATCTTTGACTTGCACACACACACAATTTTGATGGCTCTCTTCATCGATCTCGCACCCACCCACTTGATCCTCTCTTCGACTCTATCGATAGCTATGACCCCTCCCTCTCTTCTCGTGGATTGCCCGACCCACTATGTATGATATGGATAGGCCACCATTTCACACACATTGCATGCAAAAATTTGTTTGAGATGTCATCGACACATATTCCCACAAATAATTCACGAAATCAACCCCCCACCCCAAAACAAAAAACACTCACGAACGCGGTTTGTATCTCTCACACACACCCACGTAGGTGGGGGACGTGCACGGAGAGAAGAGTTGCATGCACGGCACACGTACTCCCGTCTCTTTCCCAACCACACCCGCGCGGGTACACGGTGGAGCTCATTTCTGTACGAAAAAGGCAGCCCACATGGTAATTTGGCACGTGTATCGGTTGTCCACTTGGTGGAGGGAGGATCGTCTACCACGGGTGAACAAACAAATTGCGACTTGATGTGTTATGTTAAAAAAAGAGGCAAACCATGTGGGGCCTACCTTAGAGGCAAGGCTCTATACACCGGAGTACTTTTGATGTGTCCCGTCAACTCGCAGAACAAGGAGAAGCTTGCTTAGTACGCCGTCTCCCCCGCCCACGGGCGCGGTGGCTCACTGGATGAGGTGAAGCTTGCTCCGCCTTACGCGCGCTCCCTCGCCCATGCGCGCGGTGGCTCGCAGGACGAGGAGAAAAATTTACTACTCCCTCCGTTTACTCCTCGTCCCTACTACCTTGGTTATAGAGATTCTATCATATTGTTTGGAATATATATGTCCTTTAGTAGATTTCAATATGAACTACTAGTACATACTCCAAACACTGATGTATATAGAAATACTTTAGAGTGTAGATTCACTCATTTTGCTCCGTATGTAGCACTCTCCCTCGCCCCTCGACCCTCGCACACGTGGTGGACGTGCAGCAATTCATTCGGTCTCATATAGCCAGATAGATATATACTGCACTACCATTATTGCTCGACTTCCCGAAGAGGCGAAGAGCCAATCGCAAGGTTAATATTTTGGAGATGCCAAGCGCAAGGTTATAGGAGAACGAGTAGTAGGTGCCGCGTCATTTATAAATAATTTTTTTTCTTCAGTGGCACGTACGCAATATGATAGGTTCATATGGAGAGAAAAAGAAACCGCTCCACTATATACATAGTCAGGACGGGCCAGCCTACACGGTTGCTTGCTGGGGTTGTTCTCTTCACACTCTCTCGCACAAAACGACTGTGGCCACATCTCTAACATCCCGGCGGATCACGTCCGCTTGGGGAAGGGGTGGATGCTTAGTGTAGATGCGGTGGCCGTCGCGGACGACGAAAACCCACTGTCGGCACGTCCCGATCAGGGGTCCCCGCCGTTCTCTCTCACAAAGCCGGTGAGGTTGCCTTCGTCCCTTGCTCACTGCCGCGACGTGGGCATTTGCCGCCTCCCGCCGCCCTCCTCAAGGTTGAGCTACGTCCCTCAGGTACAACTCCCTTTACAGCCGGCTTGCACCACTGCTCCAGCTGCCCACATGACTCCTTGTGGATATTTCTCTACTTCTTTGCCCCGCACATACCTCTACTGGCTTCTACGTACTGTATTTGTGATGAGTTTATGTCTCATCAACTAGTCCCGGTAATCTTATTCTAATCACGCTTCTTCAATTTCTTTGCCACAGGGATGCTCATCTTGATTTTGGTGAAACTGCACAAAATGATCCGATGGTCAAAAGGTTGCAAACTTCATTTATTAGGAAGCTCGAAAGTTGCCAGAAAATTGAAGCCTGGTCAGGGTTCATGGTTCAAGGGCTAGGGACTGCATGGATCTTTTTTTCTTTAGCTGCCTCTGTTCCAAAATAAGTGTCAACTTTAGTAGTAGTACAACTTTGTACTAAAGTTTGCACAAAGTTGAGACACTTATTTTGGAACGGAGGGAGTACATATTTGCTATGATCTATCAATCACTGAGATGCAATAGCATGCATGTTAGTCTCCTTTGTATTTGATGAAATGTTGCAACGGGCAACCTTGGACGCAAGATACATGTAACAGAAGCTGGAAGCTTCATAGCATTGTACAAATTTATCTCGCTGATAAATTATAGTACGTACTATACTAGTACTTCCTCCATTCCTAAATATAAGTCTTTGTAGAGATTTCACCATGAACCACATGCGGATGTATATAGATGCATTTTAAGTGTAGATTCATTCATTTTGTTCCGTATGTAGTGGAATCTCTACAAAGACTATCTACAAGTAATAGCTAGCCCCCACTACTAGGAATTCTCTATCCTCTCCTTGAGCCACATCATCAAAATTGATGTAGCCGTTCGATGAAGTAAATCAGTCCATAATAGCCGTCTGATCTAGACGTTGAGAGGCTCCGCACTAAGCCACATGCAAGCATGCAGAAATACCGTGGCACATGCATGTGAGTGGGTTTTAAATCACGTCAACATGTCTGCATGCAAGCTTGCACCGGTAGCATGCATGTAAGTGAGCTTTTAAGTCCCATTAACATGTCATAAAGAAAAATATAATCCCATTATGCAGTAGGAGTTGGCTGATCTTTTTTCCTTACGTGGGATGATCTAAATGATGATGGGAGTTTATTTAGTTTGGCTACCACATTTGTCATGCGGTTATAGAGTTTTTTAGTTCTATGAAATCGATAATTTTGCGCAGAGAGATATACCGCTGTTCCGCGGCAACGCGCGGGGACTCATCTAGTAATATTTAGGAACGGAGGGAGTACTATGTAAAGAGTTAGGTGTCGCACGGTGATAGTGTGAGGTGGGCCATGTAATCACCGAGCCTGTGTGTTTTCACTGCTCTTGCACGCCTCCACTGTAAGAATGGAGAAAATTGTAATCTAGTAGTAGTACCTCCTTTCACCGAAAGCGTGGGACATCCAGCAGTCCTACCACCTCAGTAATAAAGACCAATGAGCCGTCAAATCACATAGACCCAGCAGTAAGTTGGACGGACGAAGCAACCATCACTCTTGCGCCAGTGAGAGGTCGCGTCCGCTCTGCCCGGGCATGAATGCGGCACCGATTCTTTGGAGCGGCGCTGACCGTTTCGGGCGGGAAGCGCGCGCGGGCGATGGATGGGCTTTGGGTGGGCCAGGCTGGTTAGGAGCGAGCGTGGCAACTGTCCACATGTCCCTACCGGACACGCCCGGAAACGAGAGGATGCACCGACTCTCGTGGCTAAAATCGTACTACACTACACAACATCTCTCTGTAGGAGTAGGTCGATCTGTCGCTCTCTCTAACACACACATGCTGTTAAACACACACACACACACACACACACACACACACACACACACACACACACACACACGCACACGCATGCACCTTGGTCCCGTTGCACCTTCTAACGCGACTTATTACACCTAGACAGAGGGAGTAGTAAGTATACGAGATACGGTGGCACACTGACTTAAGTCGAATACAAGTGCCCAAAATTTGTGTGCATGTTATAATAAGGATTCACTTAAAATAGTACGTGAGCGAACAGAGGGATCAATTGGACAGTGTTCCCGAGCAGTAGCGAGATGTGTGAGGTAAGATACACCACTGGCGCTTTTAATTTTTCTTATTAATTTGTTTGTTTCACCCTCTGACTGGTGGGACCCAACGTACTACGTGGAGAGAGGTAAGGTGACTAAGGCTGCATTATTTCTGCACCACTGTGGATAGTCTTACCACCAAAGCCACATGACATGATTATGATTGAAATCCCAATGACTCCCACACACACAAAAACACGGCATGGTTGTCACACGAATGCAGGAATGTATAAAAGGTTATTCCCCCTCGTTGAACATAACGGGAGGGTTGTGTAGCTGGTTAGCCTGTTCGTTCATCAAACTTGAGGTCTCGGGTTCGATAACTACACTTGAGCATAATTTGTGCCAGGAGGATTCTTTGACTGGTCAACATGTTTTCTAGGGTTTGCACGCTTCACACTCTCTCTCCAGTATATATATAGACGCTGGAGCCTCAGCGCTTGTAGTTGCTCTCTTCACACTCTCTCGCCCTCTCCCGCTGGAGCCTCAGCGCTTGTAGTTGCTCTCTTCACACTCTCTCGCCCTCTCCCGCTAGAGCCTCAGCGCTTGTAGTTGCTCTCTTCACACTCTCTCGCCCTCTCCAGATCTAAACAAGACTTCGTTGGCCTCTCTCTCCCCTCACTGCTGCTCAAAGAGCCGGCAGGATCCGTCCACCGGGAAGGGAAGGAGGCTTAACGCTGTCGCCGTCGGCGAGGGACTACCGGCGCAGCTGTTCACTTTCCACCCAGCGGCGGCGCGGGAGGGCCTCCGACCCCTTCTTCTTCGCCGCCGTCCCGTCGCCCACCGAACCACGCCCCAAGAACCTTAAGGTATAATTTACTTACTCCACATGCATTGCTCCAGCTGCATGTATACCATGAATCTAGGACGTGGTTCAAAGAGGAAAGGAGTGGGGGAAAGTAGTGGGAAAAGTTGTATATAGCATGAATCTAGGACGTGGTTCAAAGAGGAAATGAAGGGGGAAAGTTGTATAGCATGAATCTAGGACGTGGTTCAAAGAGGAAAGGAATGGGGGAAAGTAGTGGGGAAAGTTGTATCGCATATTCTAGGACGTGGTTCAAAGAGGAAAGGAAGGGGAGAAACTACTAGTTCAAAAAGGAAAGGAAGGGACAAGGCTGTAGAGTTTGAGCAGGACTAGATTTGCTGCGCTCACATAGGGAAAGGTGTCTAAAGATAACAAAACTGGGACCAACACAAATATGCTCCTTGGTTGTTTGTTCTTTGTTGCAACAGACTGTGCATGACCACAGTACATCGGTAGATGCACATGGTGCTGGTGCGTCCACTGTCCCGTGCAACTCATTAGCTGTTGTTAATATAAGGCCTTGTTTGGTTAAAAACTCCCTAGTCCCTACCTGCTTGGTTCCAGGGACTAAACATGGACTAGAGGTTATTAAATGACATGCTAAAAGACCATGTTACCCCTAGTAATGAACTAATAGAGACAAGGTGCGATGCGTGGCAGGGGCAACTGTCGGAAAAAGTCCCAAAAAGACTCCCTCGGGGTCTTCTTTCTTTAGTCCCAAATGCCCACTTTTAGTCCCTAAAAGTCCCTCCTGTTTGGTTTAGATGGGATTGACACGGAGTTTTTTTAGTCCCTACACCAAAATGTCCCCATAAACAAACACCCTCTAATAATGCCGCTGGAAAATTGATGCAATGCCACAGTTAAAAGCAAATTACATGTTTAACGAATTTTATTGTTAATATAATCTCTATGTTAATATTAATCAATGCCACCATTTGAGAAATGCTACTGTCTTGCTTTCTTTCCCATTTAGATAAGGTATATGCTTCTTTTTGTTGGCTTCTGTGTCATCCACCGTTATTGACCACTAATTGTTTCCTTTGCACCTCTGTGTAAACAGGGTTATCTACTTCACCTCGTTGCCATTGTGACCTTTTGTTGCACTACACAAAACACTTTTGTTTTAAGAGTGTTTTGTGCAGTTCAACCAAAATGTCACACCGACAACGTTGCTTGATCTTAGTGGAACTGCACAAGAGGAGATCTTACTTCCTATCCGTTAAGGCGAATTTGGTTTAGATCTTCTTCTTGTGAGTTGTTTGAATTCCGCATCATGAGAGGTCAGTACTAGCCTTCTTTCCCATGATTCTGCAGTGTGCTTTCATATGTTGTGCTACTTGTACGATAATGTTGCTTGATTTTAGTGAACTGCACAAATGGAGACAAGACTTCCAATCTGTATGTGCACCGTAATATCCCATTGAGGTAAGATAAGGATATTTCACAACTGCTGGCCTGTATTTTGCCACTTTGATCAGAAAATTAAGTTTAGTACTATACTTGTGTTCCCTAATTGACATGCCAAATCTTACATTGAAGGCGAAGCTTGTCTGTTATTGAACCAAGTGATGAAGGGGAAGAACAAGTGGAAGAAAAACAAAAATCAACTCCCGGTGCTGTAATGAAGCACTGGAACTGTGATGACACAAGTAATGATATAGTTTTGCATCTTAATTTATTGCTATGGCTGGAACGAGCAATTGTTTTGCCACTGATTTGATGCCACTCTTAATGTAATATGTAATTATCTCTACTTGTGCAAACAGGGATCTTCTTTGAAGATACCATATATTTTGGTGGAACTGCACAAGAAGATGTTGGAAACATTAAACTAATCGAGGAGTATATAGTAAGCATGGCCACCACCGTAGATAGCAACAGATGGTTCCGGAGAAGTGCTTCATCTGTATGCTCTACACAATAAGCCTCCTGACAAAGGTTGGTACTCGCCCACTGATTTCATCCATATGATTGAGCTTTGTCATCTCTATTGGTGTTGTGCTACTGTTTAGATACTGTCATGAAAAAGTGGTATTGTCCTTGAGAAGTGCTTCATCTGTGCTGTTTTAAATATTTCCTTTCCTTTTTTTCGAGCAAACAGGGATGCTAGCATTTAGTAATCCTCTTGTCTTTGCACAACAGGATCATCTTCCTCTGAAGAAGAATATGGAGTACGTGAAGTGACTAGTTCCGATTATGCCAGGATGAAGAAGCCCTGTCTATCTTCTCATCAGAAGGAGCAGTTGAAGGATGGTTACATTACTCCCCACAAGACCAAACTAACTTCAGCTCAGAAGGACTGACAAATCTCCATTTTTTTGCTGTGATGCACGAGTACAATGTTGTTCTAGGATTCTTTCTGGTGAGTTCCATTTTTCTAAAAGTGTGCTCTACATGGACCATGTATGTGCCTGTTGAAACTGTCAATTCATAGTACAGTTTGCTTTATACTAATCACTTTTTTGTATTTGTGCAAACAGGGGTGCTCAGCTTGATTTCAATGGGAACTGCACAAAATGTTCATGAATACATCGAATCATTCATTTCCACCACAAGAAAGGAGGTGCCGATAAGTTCAAGGCGTTGCAACATATCAGGGCGAAATCATACAAGCTACGCGCGAATTTGGTTGATTTTGGTGGAACTGCACAAAAAGAACAACTGGTTTATTTAGCACGAGGTGCCATGTCAATGTCCGAACTGATGGCAAACCCTGCCCATTCCAAAATCGTAGGCATTTGATATTTTGGAATGGGACAACCTTGTCAAATTTTGCTCATTGATTTTAGCAAGATATGCGTTTGATATTTTCGAATGGGACGCCCTTTGCTGTCAGCAGTGTCGATCAATTTTTTCTTTATTCTTTAGTTGTGAAGTAAATATTGCCTCTGACATGTGAGTCGCTGAGATGCATAATCATCGATTGTTTTGAATGTTCTCTATGAATTTCCAGGCCTGTGTGTTTGATTGCAATGTACAGAAACGCTAAAAAGCTG
Organism: Aegilops tauschii subsp. strangulata; assembly: GCF_002575655.3. NCBI lineage: Eukaryota > Viridiplantae > Streptophyta > Magnoliopsida > Poales > Poaceae > Aegilops > Aegilops tauschii. The sequence continues at coordinate 426,018,948 of NC_053035.3, read as the reverse complement.
CTCAAACTCTTTGTACTCCTTCTGTCCCTTTTTACTTCACACATTGTGAAAGTGCATACTTTTTTGTATAAGATTGGTCAAAGTAGAGATACTTTGACTGCAGACAAAACTTGTATGCAGACTAGAAAGGACCGGAGGGAGTACATGTGAAACTGCTGCAAACGAGGTGATCACCCTGGGAATAATGCTAGTACGTATTGTTTTGCATGTTCATCCAATGCCAGTGATACAGGAATTCGAACTAATCGAAATAAATTCATTCATACACGTTCGGAATTCATATAAACATGCCGGATTTCATTACATTTCATACATTCTTCAACTAAAAAGGGGTGCGCTGGAGGTATAATTAATTAACCGAAGCTACCCACCTGTGTCCCGCTGAGCCGAACAGAAGCTTCAGTCACTTAACTGCAGGTGCAGTTGCATAACAGACATGTGGCCTGTTGGGCCCATTTGTCAGTCAGCCAACTGCACCAGCAGTTAACTAGAAGCAGCGTTCTTCTCCAGCGCAGCTCTCCGACTCCACGTCACCGCCAAGAAGCTAACCGGCCGTCAATGGTCAACCCGCCTAGCTTGGCTTCAACCAGAGGGTAGGAGCGGCGGCCTTACTTGGACCCGAGCGACGGCGACCTACCGTGTTCTACTCTTCCTCGTTTTCTGTGTGGCACGACCGCGTTGGCAGCGGGGCGGGGCCTCGGCGGAGCCGGCGATGCCCTCTGTCTCGTTGCCGGCGGGCGGCGCCTCAGCGGAGCGTGGAAATCCTCCCCCACGTTGCCGGCAGGGTGGGGCCTCGGCTGAGCCGGCGATGTCCTCTGCCTCGTTGTTGGCGGGGCGGGGCCTCGGCGGAGCCGGCGGTGTCCTCTGCCTCGTTGTTGGTGCCGCGGGGCCTCGGTGGAGCAGGGCCTCGTCGACGCCAGCGGAGCGGGGACTCGTCGAAGCCGGCATTGTCCTTTGTCTCGTCCTTGGTCTCGCCAAACAGCGCCTCGCTCGCTTCATCGCCCTCTTTCCACTACAAAAAAAAATACACTTCCGTGATGCTACGTGTTTGTCACAGTATGTCGCATTTTCTGTCATGCATGTACATCCATGACGATTTTATGACAGAATCAAGATAGTCATACCTGTGCTGTCGTAGAAGTGTTCCATGACATTACCAAAATTATCATCACGGATGTGTCCACTTCCATGACGATAAATCCCGCGTCACAGAAGTGCTTTCATCAAGGGTGACCGGCACGTGGCATCCACCGTAACGGAACGCCGTTAAGCTATCGGGTCGGGTTTTGGATCCAATAACCCGTTAACAACCCCAACCAATGGGGATTTTCCACGTGTAAAATCATCATTGGCTCGAGGAAACACGTGTCGGCTCATCATTGGGACAGATGTCATCCACTCATTGGACAGAAGGCGCCTATGATACGTCAACACGTGGCACGGCCCAACAGAGGCCCATTCCTGTGAAAAGGCCGGCCCGTTTGACTTGGTCAAAAGGTGGCGGGCCGGCCCATGTAAAGCCTGTTAACGGCCTGTTCGCATATAGCCCATTTACAGCCCGCTAACCCAAGGCCCATTACGCCCTATCCGAATTAGGCCCAGTAGCGTCATCTGGGCCACCCAATATGATTCCAGCCCATTTTCACTTCTGGCCCATGTATGGCCCATGACGTCTTTCGGCCCATATGAGGCCCTATGTAACTCTTGGCCTATTAACGGCCCGTGGTGAAACTGGCCCGTAATGAACAGTGTATCACTTTACACCCATTAACGACCTGTGGTGAAACTGGCCCGTAATGAACAGTGTATCACTTTATACCCATTAACGGCCCGTTATTCCATTGGACCATTTCCAGCCCATGTTATCTTTCGGCCTTCTCAGAGCCCGTTTATTCTTGGGCTCATTTCCAGCATTCGTTTACTTACGGCCCGTTACTGTCATTTTCTGCTTGTGGGCCAAATTTAGCCCGTGGTTACAGTCGGCCCGTTTGTGGTCCATTAATACGTTGGGCCGTTTTCATAGCGTCATCAAATACGGCCTTTTAATGATGGCCCGTTATGGTCGGCCCATGAATGGACGATTCCAACTCTAGCCCGTTTACGGTCATAATGCGGCCTGTTATTGGCCCATGTTTGGCCAATCGATCATACTGCCCGTATAAGGCCCATTGATGATACGGCCCGTAGAAGGCCCATTATTTCTACGACCCGTGGAAGGCCCATTGTTTCTACGGCCCGTAGAAGGCCCACTGTTTTTATGGCCCGTAGAAGGCCAACTGTTTCTACGGCCCGTAGGAGGCCCAGTGTCACTACAGTAAATATTAGCCCATGGTTATTGTGGCCTAGTTTTAAAAAATAGGTTATTGCAGCCACTAGCAAACTGCGGAAAAAGAACTGCAATGACTACAAGCAAACAAATAAACAAGACAACAAGGAAATAACTAAGCAAGCAACTTACGCTAGGCTATCACGGCTATCACACATATTACATCCACTGGGCATCAAAGTTCGCCACCAGTGCAAATAAACGCGCCGACAAAAGAATATACAAAACTAAGAGCACTTTAGAAGGCACTAGGCCTGGCCACGTCGGGCCCCCCCAAACAGCTGAAGAAGCTGGGTAGACCTCAGTTATGTCAACGATAGATGCATCAACACTAGATTTAAGGCATGATGGTGTGCACGGCAGTCCTCTGACATCTTCATTGCATCTTTGACTTCAAGTCGGACCTGAGCTGAAGCAAGCCTTTCCGCTTTAAGTTGAGACTGAAGAAGTCGAACTGATTGAGGCAGCGACTGCACAGAGGTTGTCTCACACCTGCTGGTGAGTAGCTTCAACTCACTGTCTTCATTAAGACAGGACCTTGGGGTCATCTCGCTGTCCTCAAGATGGTTTGGCTCACTATCTTCCCTAAAGTTCTGCCTGGCGTAAGAGATACGAGTCTGAAAGAGAAACAAGGAGACATGTAACAGGTTTCAATATATAAGCAAATAAATGGATCTTTTCTGCATAAGGAACATGTTTTTACAACTACAATTTGAAACTGGTAGTTGTTGCAAACATCCAATCGGATGTAAACAGCAAAGCAAACAGCAGTGGAGGAAATGATGCCTATCCAAATCTATACTACAACAAAGTTTGAAGGCTTGAGAAGGATGAACTTACATTACATGTTAACACGGGCTGGACAAAGCCCTTCTCCATGTTGATGGAAGGATAATTCAATAAATTCCCCAAAGAAAATTCTTTATAAGCCTTGCCATTATTCTACATTTTGCAAAGAGTAAATATGGATCAAATAATATTGGAAGAAACAGAGGATAATGAAGCTCAGGTGCAGACTGATGATACATAATCAAATAGCAATTAATTAAATACAGCGTTACAAGGCAAAAGGGAGAGAGGTACTGACAAGAGCAATGCAGAGCACATTATTGTTTTGAGATCGTATGATCCTTTGAGCAAGGAGATTCATCTGAAATTAGTTTTCATACAAGAGAGAAGGTAAGGCACAAGCGGAAATTTAGGAGTTCAAATTTTGAATGGATATCATAGACAGTACCTGACGCTGGGCTCCCAGCAGTTCTAATAGGGGTTTGGCCACTGGAGTAGGGGTAAAGTGTGGTATAGTTGGGCCTGTGTTTTATGTGGCTGCTGATCTATCTGATTTAACAGGTATCACTACCTTTTCCAAATACCTAGTTTATACTCCTTGAGGATCTACACTCACCCTCTTCATTTTGGACATCTATTACGAAAGAACAACATTTGACTGGAAAAACATAGTGTGACGACACATGGAATAGGTACAGAAAATGGATAGGTATGGCATATACTCATATATGATGCTTAAACTAAGCAGATGATGTAACAAAGTAGAAGTAATGCAAGAGGTCAGATGCAAAATATGTGCGACCAATACAACTTTGCAAAGTTAGAGCAAGCACCTTGATGGGTGAATAAGATAGGCCATCCTCCACCATGCCAAGTTTGTTAGCCAGTGGATCGTTCCGCAATATTCCTCTCGTGTGCCCATTCTCATATTCATTTTGATAATGTTCAATATCTGACATGCATGAAAACATAAAAACAAGTGAGATTTTCTTTGTAATGCAGAAGTGATTCTAATCCAATACTGCCTCCCTGTAAACCCCTTTGTGCTATCTCTGCAATTCTTTTAAAAGATGCCATGCATGCTGTAATTTGTTGTGTGCATTAATATAATGTGGCCTACTACTCAAAATATGAGAGCTCCAGAAGTGATGACACTTCGCAGATGATAGCTTCAACATATAGTAAAGAAGAACAAGTCGACCTGACCTGACAGATTCAAAATATACTAAGGGAGAACAACTCGACCTGACCAGTCGACCGCAAGAGAAGAGTATCATCTTAAAGAAGAGCAGAAGAGCAAGCAGATTGAAGATATTACAAGTCTTTCAATACAATGTCGGTTGGCCACCCATGATGAACCAGAGCGCACAGAGAAATACTATTCTTTCCGGTCTCTCCATATGTGGCTCACATGCATTTCGAAACCAAAGTAGGAACATTTAGCTAACCAATTAAACATCTCTCAGTTTTACTAATATCAGCAATAATATCAGATATGAATTTGTACAACTAAGCTTGTTTAGCTCGATGGGTGGAGCAGTGCTATTACGACACGAACCACGTAGGCTGATTGTGGTCATCATAAAATGGGGAAAACATAAGCATGATGAGTACAGTGTTGACCGTGGCAGCGGGATGGCAGATCTGAAGCTGCAAACCGCACAAAGGGTAGTTAGCAACCGATGTTTGCTTTGAAATAACAACTAAGATTTGGTATGGAGAAGAAAGTACGGTCAACAAGTGACAAAGAAATGCAATTATGCTGTCTCTCTATATGTCGCGACATGCATTTGGAAACTCAAGTGGGACCTTTAGCTAACCAATTAAATGTGTCAGTTAACTAATATCAGTATCATATCACAATCATATTTGAACAACTAAGCTTTCGAATTCTGAGTGTTGTGTTGTTTAGCTTGAAGGGTGGAGTAATGCTAGTACGACAGAAAGCACCTACGCAGATCATAGTAGAGTAGATAAAAGGGGAAAACCCTAAGCATCAAGAGAAAAATCAGGAAAGTGGAACTAGCTGGACCAGTGGGTGGCGCACATGCTTTTCGAAATGAATATAGGAACATTAGGTGACCAATTAAACGTTCTCTGTTTTAGTGATATGAGCATCATATCAGATTCGTATTTCAACACGTGAGCTTTGGGTTGAGGTCTTGAGGAGCAGTGCTAGCACGACACGAAGCACCTACGATGATGGTAGTGAATATAAAGGGTTCAAACCATAAGCTTTACGAGTATAGTGCCCGTGCCATGGCGGATTTGAAGGTGCAAACCGGACAAAGCTACTTCGCAACCAATGTTTGCTTTCAACTAGCCACTACGATTTGGTACGGACAAGAAAAGTACAGTAAACAAATTACGATCTATTTTCCGGGTGAGATCAATAACTTAAGCACATATGGAAGAGTACCACCTCTCTTGCGATGCCGTGTAGGCCTATGCTGATACGTTGAGGGTGCTGCGGGTGCGATGGCTGTCGGCGGCGGGGAAGAAGACTTTAGACGGCAGACGGCCGGGTCGGGGGATATATCCTGTTGCCGTGTACGAGGCGGTCGTAGGAGCGGCAAAGACAAGGTGGACGACGGCGCCGATGAAGCGAGAGGAGGCGATGAAAGGATCTTGGTCTAGCGCCGTGGATGAGAGACGTCCATCTCTTGCAGTGGACGACGGGGTAGGGGTAGCGGCTCCGGCAAAGTGGAGGATGGGGTGGCGGACGGAGGAGGCTGGCCGCAGTGCGGAGGTTGTCGTGCCGCCGCCGGTGTATGAATGGGGAAATGGAGGGGAGGGGGGGGGGATCTCAAACTTTGGGACGTGCTTCTCTGAAATGGGGGAAAGTTACGAACTTATCCCCCGTTTAAAATTTCGGACATCGCGTCGGTTGGGGATAGGACGGTAATCTCGCATCTCCCAAATATTTGCCGGTAAATATTTCGGGCGAGGAGAGGGTGTTTTGCCGCCCACGGTTGGCGCCCACGGTGTATGAACGGGCCTGACAGCACTACTAGAAAAAGGCTTACTAGTGGCGCACCAGTTTTGCCTACTAATGGCGCACTACTGGTGCGCCACTAGCATCACGCCACTAGTAATTTTTACTAATGGCGCACCGCTGGTGCCCCATTAGTATCTGGTACTCTAATGGCGCACCAGGCAGTGCGCCATTAGTATAGGCCCCGGTGCGCCATTAGTATGCCTCCCAGTGGGCATGTGCTTTGCCATACTAATGGCACACTGGTGGGTGATGCGCCATTAGTATCCTTTGGCATACTAATAGCGCACGTCTGGGTGATGTGCCATTAGTATGTATATTAGGGATTTTTTTTCTTTTCTGATATTTGCATAGATTACAAAATATATTATTGGACAGATTATAAACAGCACCACACAGCAACATCAGATTCATCGAATACAATAAAAGATTAGTCTCCGAATACAATTCATCATATTAGTCTCCGAAATCAAAAGACCGAAGAAAGATAGAACATTACAAGTCTCGAGACCGCGAGTAGCGAGTTTGTCGAAATTAATACTAATCCTAACAAGTCCTACTAATCATCATCATACAACTTCTACTCGTTATTAATAACAAGTCATACGATCATCATCCTGATAGTCATTGAACCAACCCTACTTAATTGTTCTTAGCACATGATCATCAATATTAGGCAGGACCTAAAATACCCTATTTAAGGTAAAATAGCATAAAACAATATAGACCCTGACTCTCCATTATGGAGAATGGAGATCATCCTGTCTCCAATTCTTGCGCGGCGCTTCCTTTTGCTTCCAAGAACCTCCTTACGACTATCCATACATTTTTTCCATTCTCTGATTAGCATGTCTCCACTTCTTCTAGAAATCCGGTATGGACAGTTGAGATTTGTAGGATGACCTGGATATAAGTTCAAAACTTGAAGGCTGCCATTCTGATACATCAAATGAGGCACACAATCCTCTGGGATTCTCTATTGAAAAACATAGTAATAACTTCATAGTTAGCAATGATGTACTAGTTTTAGAAGTATGCAAAAGATGCACGGATGTCGTAATAGTAAAAAATCTTACCAGGGTATCTCCATGGTAGTTACCGTAGTTCAACACGTGCACTAGTGGCACGTATTGACCATAATGTTGAGGAGTTTGATTGTAGATATTGTAATTCTCAAGATCAGTACAAAATCCGACCAGATGATTTTTCTCCTGATAAGTTAACTCGGAGCCATCGGTGTAGTGGGTTTTGTCTACCATTTTCCGCACATTTTTTGAACAATCAAAATAAGCTGTCAATGGAAATAAGTTGTCAACTATTTTGAAATAAACAATATAGATTAGTTAATAATTAACTATGTTTGAGAAACTCACATAGCGGTAGAACTGGAGGCGTATCAACAAGGACCCAAATGTCCATATTGTCTTGGTCGATGCCAGGATCACCAAGATCCATGGTGACAAGCATACCCTCATCAAAACCATACATCTTGCAAAATGCTTCCCAATTTTTGCAACCAAAATGGGTTACGCTCTCAGCATTATACAGATTTACTTCAAAATCCACATCATGATGTGTCCTTAGGTGAATTTTCTTCGTTTCAAAATTTTCATGATCTTCAAAATCCATCCTCTCCAAGACATAGCGTCTTGCATGGCATGGGATAAACTATACTCGAATTGTAAAAGATGAAATTACACGTTGGAATAGTTGAAGTCATGCTTAATTATGAAAAAAACACTTGTCGTTGTTGCGTACCGTTTCAACTTCGAAGGTCTCCTCGAGCTTAATGCTGAAGCGCCGATCATCGTCCAGGTGAGGCCTGTCGCACAGACCTCGACCGTCGTGGCACCAGTCGCACTCCCCCGAGAGACTTTCGTCGTCCGATGACGACATTTCCTATGTTCATAATTCAAAACTACATCATCTGTTGGGTCCAATAAGATAATCCACAGTGTGGTGAAAACACGCCCATCCAAATAGAATATGTGGTATGGGCTTTTTTAGTAGGTCATCCTACCAGATTAGGGTTTATCGATGACGAGCAACTGACATTAGTAATAACTATGAGTAGATATCACACTTCTATATGAATAACACAAGAGGCAGTTGATCCTACTTAATTAAGTACTAAGATACCCCGGCCCATGCATTAGTCGGAAGTGCCCCATATGTCCTATTTTTAGCAAAGTCATGCTAAAATTCACGGAAAATTTCAGCATGACCTTTGCTGAAAATAGGACATATGGAGTACCCGAATTTGCCGGAACGGAAGTTAATCGACATTCCGGCAAACTCAAGGGCCTCTCGGGGTACCTGCAAAATCATCACGACACGATGGTCGCAGACAAAACCCAGCAAACTAGCAATTGATGGATCAACACGTAAAACATGTCCAATAAGAGCATATAATTCAACAACTCCACTGAAAATGAGAGCTGAAAGATGCAGGGAGCACAAACAGCTCAGAAAAAGGATGCAGGGAGCACAAAGAGCTACACTCTGAATCTTTTATCTATTTATACCTGTAAATTAGCACTCCGATGCTGGCCTTGACAAATGATCCCACTATGTTGTTTGCTGGAATCTGCAAAATGATCCCACTATGTTGACAAATGATCCCACTATGTTGTTATACTTGAGAACACTGTAACAAAATCAAAACCACAATAAACAGTGGTCAAATACAGAAGAAGGAACAATTTATTTGTACTGTAAAAAAGGTTAGAGAGAAAAGTTAATGAGGATGAGTCACATAAACCAATTCAGATCACTCCCTCCCCAACACTGGCAATGCTCACTAGATCTTTATAAACCTGGGTACTTGTTTGGGATAAAAATAATAGAAGGGATTTCAGGAAGGAGTTCAAAACATATAACATTGGAGGGTTAGATTCAATTTAACCTCTTGTACCTCCTGTACATGTGTGAATTAAGGAGTAGCAAGCACAGGAATAGCAAAATTCAGAGATGACAGAAAATCAAGGCACAAATTACACAGAACCATGAAGCTAAAATATAACTATTTAAATGAAGGCACTGTTAGAAAAGACAACATAGTTCAGTAAAGTCATGAACATAAATACTGCAGAATTTAGAGACCACTTAGTACTGTAAATTCAGTTAGCAATAAGACAGAGAAATTGCACTTAGATTTCAAAGAAAAATATGACTACTCCACACTGTAAATCATCAACATTGACACTGTAATAACTGTATACTCCACACTGTAAATAGACAGAACATTTTTTTGCCACAACTTGAATCTGCAGATTATCACGAGGAGTGAAGCAATTTTGATTTACAAACATAGTTACTCCTACTACTTATCTGCGGTTGCCCAGATCATAATTGCATCATGCTTGCTTATCTGAGACTAATACAAAAAGAGAAGAGCAGTTTTAAACAGAGCAGAAGAAGTACTAGTGCAGGAACGAATGTAAGGTTCAGAAAATCCATCACAGGAGCAAGAAGAAGAACAACAGTTTTACTAGCTTGCATGAACAAGTGGAGCAAATTGCTCAGAGGTGCCGCTGGAGATGCTGTCGGGGCGGCGGACCACTGGACAAGGAGGAAGGAGGATAGGTACCTGGGCGGGCGCGGCCGGTCGCCGGAGGGGTCGGGGTCGGGGTTGGGGTCGGTGTCGGCGGCGGCGGCGGCGTCGAAGGGATGGCTGCGCGGGGGAGGGCGCGGGGGCGGCGGCGGCGGCGCGGGGGAGCTGCAGTGGTGGGGAGCACGGGGGCGCGGGGGCGACGGGGGTGGAGTCCGGCGGGGGTCGGGGCGGCGGCGTCGTGGGTTAGGTGAGCGCGCGGGTGGACTGGCGAGGGAGAGGGGAGGAATTAGCTAAGGGGGGAAACTTACTAATGACGCACCCCGAAGCGGTGCGCCATTAGAATGTTTTTTTTACATAGCAATGGCGCACCCACGACGGGTGCGCCATTAGTAAATTTTTTTTATGTAGCAATGGCGCACCAGCCATAGGTGCGCCATAAGTAATTTTTATTTATTTTTTGTTGCATCTAATAAATTTTTTAGAAAATGAATATGAATATGAAACAGTAACAATTTTTTACAAAAACAGTAATATTTGTGACGGTGGAGCGGGCCGGGGAGGGTGCGGGGGGTCGTCGGCGGCGGTGGAGCGGGCCGTGGAGGGTGCGGGGGGTTGTCGGCGGCGGTGGAGCGGGCCGGGGAGGGTGCGGTGTGTCGTCGGCGGCGGTGGAGCGGGGGAGGGTGCGGGGGGTCGTCGGCGGCGGTGGAGCGGGCCGGGGAGGGTGCGGGCCGGGGGGTCGTCGGCGGCGGTGGAGCGGGCCGGGGAGGGTGCGGGGGGGCATTGGCGGCGGTGGAGCGGGCCGGGGAGGGTGCGGTGGGTCGGCGGCGGCGGTGGAGCAGGGGAGCTAGGGTGCGGGGGGTCGGCGGCGGCGGTGGAGCGGGCCGGGGAGGGTGTGGGGGGTCGTCGGCGGCGGTGGAGCGGGACGGGGAGGGTGCGCTGGGTCGTCGGCGGCTGTGGAGCAGGGGAGCTAGGGTGCGGTGGGTCGTCGGCGGCGGTGGAGTGGGGGAGGGTGCGGGGGGTCGTCGGCGGCGGTGGAGCGGGCCGGGGAGGGTGCGGTGGGTCGTCGGCGGCGGTGGAGCAGGGGAGCTAGGGTGCGGTGGGTCGTCGGCGGCGGTGGAGCGGGGGAGGGTGCGGGGGGTCGGCGGCGGCGCCCGGTGGAGCGGGGTAGAGGGTGCAGGGGGTGCTCGGCAGCGAGGGGGACCGGATCTGGCGAGGTGGGATAGCGATCGAGATGGAGGGGGATCGAGATCAAGTGTCCATGAAATATACACTAATGGCGCACGGGGAGCAGTGCGCCATTACAAGCTTAAACTAGTAATGGCGCACTGCACCAGGTGCGTCATTAGTAGTTTTGCAAAAAAGTAAAAAATAAAAAAAATATTTTAGTGGCGCACTATGTTGCTGGTGCGCCATTACTAGTTACAACTAGTAATGGCGCACTATGTCCTGGTGCGCCATTAGTATGTCTGGCAAAAAAAAAAATTTGTTACTAATGGCGCACCGTTTGTCTGGTGCGCCATTGCTATATAGCAATGGCGCACCACATGTCTGGTGCGCCATTAGTGGCCATTCCATCTATAGCCCTTTTCCTAGTAGTGCAGGTAGGGCGGTTGTGTCACGTCTGATGGAAGTTACACATCTGCCCCTATTTAAAATATTAGCCTACATCGATTTCGGACGAGGAGAGTTTGTTTTGCCGCCCACCGTGTATGAATGGGGAAATGGAGGAAGAGACACATGTCTTTCGGACGAGCTTGAATCAAATGTGTTTTGCCGCCCACGTTTGGCGCCCACCGTGTCTGAATGGGCTCAGAGGCCATCGTGTCACGTCTGATTGAAGTTACTAGTCTACCCCTATCGACAGCAGTGTAAATCCGGTCGATAAGGATGTCAAGTGTCAGTGGTAGACAGTAATTTCCATCTTGCAAACACTTGCTTCGGGCAGCCCACAGATTATAATGGGTGTTTAGCCGCTTCGTTCAAAACTTGGGAGAATTAGCATTCACGTTTGCCCTAGGACCTGGCAAACTAAATTAAAATCCAATCTGTGTTTGATTACGAATATCCACAGATAATTATACATTTTGTTATTTATTTCTTCAAAACCACAACAAAGATTTATTCCACCTTTATATATGATTATGATTTAGAAATGCCGTGATTTTCGAATTCAGTAGGTTGGATACACTCTGAGTCAAACAGTTATTTCATCCAATACAATATGCTCACATGAAAAACAGTTCACCTTATGTCAATCATACAAGTATTGAGGATTACCTCGCCTAAAAAATTCGGATCATTACAACACATGGACAACATAGGGGGTCTTGCAACATAATCCATTCAGAGACATGACACAACATGCAAGTACAATAATCTAATGACAATTTCAACTGGTATCTAAAGAAGAACCGGGATTACCTTGGGCTTCAGATAGCAGAAACAGCAGGACCTCCTCCGTCTTCAAATGCAACATTCTTACTTCCTCCAATTCTTGGGTTGCTTGCATAATGCTTGCCGCTAATTCCGTAATTTCCAGCCTCAAGATAAAGATTACCTCATTCATGGCAGCCACACCATCTCTTTCTGCCCCTAGTAGAGCCTCAAGCACTATAATATCTGTGCTCAGACTGCTCTTCGGCGGTGTTGCCTCTGAACTGCTACCATCTGGTAACATGGATGTCGCACTGCTTCCACAAATTGATTTTGGGGTTGTACATTGTGTCCTAGTGTGAACGGCATCCTGAAAGGTTTCTGCTGGACATCAGTAAGAGATAGTTATCGTATGATCCAGGCAGTAAGCTTACATGGTAAACGACGGACGAATTATTGCCAAGCATGGCAAACTATATTTAAATGGTTCGAAGCAGCATCAGCCGAAAAGAAATTAAAATGGTAAGATGAAACTAGGGATGTAAGTGGCAAATAAACGACATCTGCCAGTCCCATCTAGTTAGTTTTTGCTACCTCCCTAGTTCATTTTCCTCAAAAAACAAAAACTCTTTTGAACTATCACACCACTAGTGGACTTTAATCGGGATTAAACAGGACCCAATTGACATCCCTAGTTGAAAGGGAGTGTACAACCGCTATATTTAAGTTGCCAAGGCATCTAAGCAGTTGAAATAATCTGAGAAAGCACTTAACAGTGTGGCCTCATATAAACTATGAAGACAGTCTTGTGATGGAGTTGAGAGGAAAAGTAAAGGACTCAAATGAAATAGGCATGCATTTCTTTACGATAGTACAGCAGGCACTGCTGACATATTGGCCAACTCAGGTATAGCCTAACAACAAATAAGCATTCGAATCAAGCAATACAGCAAAGCAGACAACTGAACTATTTGTAATTCGGTAGGATTACACGTTGAGGGCACAAGCCAAGAAAGCAGCCCACTCGCATTACATTTCACATGTACTAAAACACACTGGCTTACCATATGTTGCCGTGAAGCCTAGCTGCTGTTGCAATGTTCTTTGAAGATATCGTCAGCATCCCGTGGTTGCAAATCTAGTTGTTGTAGTTTATTATGCACCATCTATTTAGGTAAAATTAATTTTAATCGCATGCACTGGTCCGAATTGATCATCAATGGTTCATCTAAACTAATGAAAGAAGAGTGTGTGCATACACGACAATACATCTGCATCCCTCTATTTTTATGCTTGTTCGAGGTGTCAGCCCCAAAAGAACAAATATTTTGCTTGATGGGGTTGGCAGCTCCATAATTAATAGAAGCATCAAATTAGTCATGCAACTTGGGAAGATCAAGAACACACAAACAAGTAATGAACAGAGGCTCGGAGCAGTGATGTAATAGCTAGCATCAGAAAATGTAGGGTAAAACAAACAAAAAGCAGTGGAACCACATGCTAGTTTGCTGATGTGTAATTAAGCATAGAGAACATTAAGCAGTCTGATGGAACCAACAGGTGGCATCAGAACAAAACTAAAGCATATTAAGTATATGTGCACTCGTATGTAATTTAGCACATGCAACATGTTCACTGCCAGAAGTATGGCCCTACAGGTGCAAGCAGAATAACGCGTCTCATGAAAAATTGAATGATGCCCTGAAGAAATTCAAAGGTGCGGTGCTTATGCTAGGAAAGTGAACGTAGGCGCCGGCCGTTGGATAATAGTACCTGATTCTCGGCGGCGTATGGGTATCGTTGCCATACTTGATAGCTAAGGATCGTCGATGGTGCTCGTGTTGCGGTTGAGTTTGGGCCGGCTATCGCCGTCGCTGAAGCGGCTCCGGTGCTACGGTTGCGGCGCCTGTCGACATACAAGAAAGCTCATCTGTGGTAAGTGAACAGTTGCACGATAAAGAGAAAAACCGAAGGAGTACAAATCGAAATAACCTTATGAGGCTGTGGCATCGGTAAAGCAGGGCCGGTGGAGTTGAATATGGCGTCCGTGGAGCGGGTCCGGTGCAGTGGACGAAGGCTTCGGCGGGCGCGTTGTACAGTGCTTTCGGTGAGGCGGATCTGTTGAGGCGGACGAGGGCTTGTATGAAGGGCCAGCGAAGGGGCGGACGAGGGAGTCAGTGAAGGGCCTACGCTGTGGTGGACGAGGGCGCCGGTTAAGCAGATCCGGTGCGGTGGACCATGATGGCGGTCAAGGAGATCTGGAGCGGTGGACAAGCCAGTCGCTGAAGCGGCTCCTGTGAAGTGGTGAGTTGGCAGTTGGGGGTTCCAAGGTGCAGAAGGTAGATCCGGCGGGGTGTGAGGTCCACCGCTGCGGCGGAGGACTAGATTCGGCGGCTTGCCGTGGTTGGGGGGGTCGGGAGGGGAAGGGGAGGGGCTCTGGGGAAGAATGCTGGGGGCAAAGGGGGGAAAACAATGGAGTTACCAAAGCAGCCCTTTTCCGTTCATGTGGCAGGGGTAAAACAGGAATATCGCAGGGCTAAACTTTCGGGCGCGTGATATTTCGATGTGAGCGGGAAGTTTGAAAGCTTTTGGCGCCTAAAATTATAAGTATTCTGCTCTCGTACGGCCGACTATGATATCATGGCCGACAATTTGTTTGTTTTGCACGCAAAAAAATGTGCAAGTTCTGAAAATCAATGTCTCCAACTCAAAACTTAGATTGTCCATTCAATTCAAATATGGATCATTGAGCTACTACAAGCAAATACCATCATACGGTCCAATTCAAATGAAATTCCAAATGTGTTTATCCTAAATATGATGACAAAAGCAAAAATGTGTATGTGTATGAATAAAGTGGATGATTATAAAGTTTGAACATGCCCGTATGTGTATATCTCTAGGTTTGATATATGAATTTGAAATCACGAAATCCCGGCTTAAAAAATGTACCTCCGTTTAAATGAATTACAAAAGCTAATGATGGAGTCGAATTCCAAAATTCCAATCTTAGGTTTGTAATTCTGGTACATCAAGGTATATCACGCATGTTCAAAAGTATCGTTATCTCATAGTACAAACTGTGAAACAAATTGATCAACCATGAGTGCACAATATCTCAATTACGCTAAAGTCCGTCAAATATAGACACCTCACTCTTTATCTGAAGTCAACCCCCCCACCCACCACCACCACACACACACATAGAGAAGTCGTTCTCTCCCCCAAACACCAACACACGAGCACATTAACACCCCTCTCTCTTGTAAAGTCCGGACCCCAACATAGGTCTTTATCACTTTGTCTCTCGGGCATGCACACATCTCTTCCCTCACTCTCTAGGTCTCCCGCTATCTCTCTTACCCAAGCACACGCACTATGTAGAGTGTATATTTCCCATACGCACAAAACGTCGCCCCCAAACGTCTATCTCCCTAGTCATGTGGTTCTCGCGCACTCACCTCACACACCACCCCCACTGCAAACAAGCACACTTTGTCTCCTTGTGCACCACTCTCCTCTTTCTATCTCTCCCACATGCGGACCCGCCCCAGCTCCTTCCCTGTATACATATATGTCGTGACTCTTTGCATAGCTCCCTAATGTATAATCGTTCTCGATTTCGCACATTGTTCTCTACACCATCTATTCTAGATCTCTCATGAAGTCCCTATCACACACACGATGACTCGCTTCCCTTGCATCTCCATTCATAGGCCAATTTCGGACAACATCAACATTGTCTCCCTATCTATACGCCATTTATGGACACAAACGACCCCTCTCGCCCCCTCTCTTCCTCTCTCTCTCTCTCTCTCTCTCTCTCTCTCTCTCTCCGTCGCTAGCTCTCTCTTTCTCTCGCTCTCACACCCCTCTCCCACACACACACACTTGATGTCTCTTCCAAATAGTCTGCTCCCCCCGCCCGCACCCGTGCTATCTCGCTACTACACATGTCACACCATTCCCCTTCCCTTATACTAGGTTTACATCATCAGTGGTCTCTCTACTCCACATACACTCTCTTCCTCTCACACACAAACGTGTGCACAAACACACACAGACACGCACAAACACCCATTTATCTGGATCTTCATCTCTCCTCATGTCCGCATGTGTATCTCACACACTCACTCTCTAATTATGTATATGTGTCTCCACGTTACACAACACAAAGCCCCATGTACATGTCTCTCTCTATCCTCCACACACATAGACACAAAGAATCTGTTATCATTGCCTCAGTCTCTAACATATCACACACTGTCTCTCTCTCTCTCTCTCTCTCTCTCTCTCTCTCTCTCTCGCAAACACGCTCAACAAGGGTTTCCCCGTGAATAACTTACCGTCTATTCATCAACAGTCGTGGCGGTACGGCAAACACGAGACGTGAAAAAGAATAAATCTACACGTGCTTAGACCACCTAGTATGACTACTAGGACTAGAGCAAGCCAAAAAGCGCGCCGCCGTCATCCCCTCCTTGTCGGCGACGGGAAAATCTTTGTTTCACAGTCGAGAAGTCATTGTGCTAAGGCCCCACATGCCGAGGCGTTGAATAGAATTTAGATGCTAGTTTACGGAAGCAAGTATCGATAATACGTTTGTATCTCCATATTTATATTTCTTCTCTTATAAAAAACCGAGTTGGTGATGATGGTACGTGTGCCATCTTGCAATATAGACCGTCCGATCTATATTTGACGGATGGAAATTAAACTAAAAGATACCCGCACCCCTCTCCACATTTGCAGACAAGGCCCTCCCTCGTTCATCCTTATCTCCAACAAACCTCATTGTTGAGCAATTAAGAAAGGAAGCCTCTGGAACAAACTGGCCTGGTGGCCGCTGCCGGCGTCGTCAATCCCCATGCCTCCGCTCAGTCCGACCACCAACCACCACCACACCCCACTCCTCTTCACCTTATCTCATATTTCTCGAGATATCATTAGTTTTTACACATGGGATTACTCCCGCAAGGGTCAATCACAACAAGTGTTTTATAAAAAAATGCATCTTGATGTTCCGTGCAATGCACGGATCTTGCTAGTACTCCTACACAAGACTAAGTTGGTGATGCTGGTGTGTCTGCCATCCGTCGTTTCTGACCATTAGATCTACATCTAACGATTGTGAGGTAAGTTGTTGCCTTTTCTCACCAACATACCACTTGTCTACCAATTTGCAGAAAAACCCATAATTAGTATCTTAAAACCAACCACATCCCTCCCTGACCTCACCAAAACAGCCCAAGGAATATATTCTAATTGAAACATAATATATCTCTAGTGACATATGTATATCAAAATTAGAGTGTTTTGTACCAAGTTTGTGAATAAGTATTATTCTAATTATGATTCGTTGCAACGGACATGAACATTGCTAGTATTTCCAACCATGCATTTTTTTCCTAGTATTCCATAGTTTCGAGTTTTCCATCAAGATATTAGTCACTCATGGTTGATATTTACTTTCAATCATGTACACATATGCACTATGTAACTAGCCTTGCTTATTGGCTTCCAAAGCTTAACTTTCACTCCTACTTACAATATGTAGAGTATTTAACAAAAAACTACCACTTTCAACCAGCCCTAGGAAGAATCTATTGTACAAAAAATAGCAAAAACATACCCAAAATTTCTTAATGCACACCAAAAACTACCTAGTACTCCTACCGATTAGGTTCGTTTAAACCCATTTATGACAGGATTGGCCCACACGTTCATGTTGAGAGGCAGCTTAAACCAACACATTTTGTTTGACCGTTGACACGAGGGACCCACATCTGACCTTCTATCCTGTTATTCCCCCTCAAATCATTATTTTTCCTGGACATTACTTCAAACAGTACTGATACGTGTTCATCGGTGGCGCCAGTGATGAGCGAGTTGGCCGCCGCTCCGCCGGACGGGCCGAACGCCATGCTGGCCTCCGCACGGGTTGGCAGGCTGGCCCGAGCGTGACTCACGAGCGAGCAAGCCGCCGCGCTGGCCTTCGCTCGAGCCAGATGGCTGGCCTTAGTGCGGCGCGCGCGAGCAAGCCGCCGCGCTGCCGTGCCAATCTAGCTAGCAAACCTTGCAGACAAGCAGCTGGACGGAGCTATCTTGGCTAGCTAGCGGTCGTGAGCGCCGGACGGAGCTGGCATCCGGGCTATCGCAACATGGGCTCCGCACCGCCGGCGGTTTTGACCTCGCCTTCTGCCGGTGGCGGTAGCTGCGTCCCATGGCCGAGGATGACTAGGTGGACGGGCCGGAGGTAGGAGGTCACGCGAGGATTTTTGTTGGTAAGAGCATGTACAATGGTTGATAAGGTAGTCTTATCTTAAGTCTGCCACGTATGCAAGTGGTAGTAGTTTCTTGGCATTTTAGTGGTTTCTTGCATTATTAGAGCAAGTACAATAGAGCTGAGTCAGCGGGCTATAAGAAATAAACTAGTATATTTCTGCTTAGTTGGAGGAAAGAGAAGAGGAGAGAGAAGGTAAGCGGGCTCTTCGTGAAGAGCCAGCTCTAGCACGTGCTCCTAGGCATTTTGTGAGAATGAGAAGTGGGCCACATAATAAAAAGTAGTACACTCTTTTGATCTATTATTGTACATGTTGGCTATAAGATGGGCTGTAGATGACATGGCACTGGCTTATAGCCAGCAGCTGGCTATACTATTAACCATTAGGGTTTCTTGTAAGGAACAATGTACGTACTACTAGCGACAAAAGGCGATTCTAGGTTGCGTTGTACTCCAACGAGTACTACTAGTGGTCGCGGGAGTGTATACCTTGTTTTTTGGGTTCGATCCCGGCCGAACGCACGGCGGCCTTTTTTTTAAAATAGTACTACTACACTTCGCTGCGAGCCAATATTTTACACGGGTAGTTTGAGTTTTGAAGTCAAACGGACGTGCGGCCGCACAATCTGGGTGCACTGGACAGCCTAGCCATGTGAACGGGTTTTCCTTCCCAGCATCCCGTGGCTCGCGTGCTCGCCCTAGCCGCACCTCGCTTGCAGCTTCCAGCTAGTAGCATATTTAAACTAGCGCCTCCCAATTAAGCCCGAGGAGCCGGAAAAGCCTGGCGGGGCATTGGGAACTGTGCAATAGGGCTCTGTACGTAAAGTTCTCTACTACTACTTTGTAGCTTGTGGCATTGCACGCATGGACTTCACTCCATTATTGCCTCTACTATAAAAGAAATTCCTCTTGACGTGTTTTTTTGAAATGGAGGAAAAAGCTTTGCTTCATCTCATTCATAAAGAAGGAACTACTAACAAAGTTTGACGAGATCCATTACACCTCCACAAATGGAAGCGAAATGCCTAGTCTCGCTGTATCAAATAACTCAAATGTTCTGCCCCCGCAGTAACCGTCGCTGATAAACAGGCTGCTAGTGTGTGCGTGAGAGGAGCGGCTGAGTAGGCCAGCTACGTGAGAGGAGCGGCTGAATAGAGCACCGAGAGTACCCACTAGGCCACTACGCAGGTGTACTTCCCCTGCATTGATAGTACAGCGATGGTTCTAGAGAACAGTAGTACCCTCCACTTCCAACTGTAGCTCCTTGGCCCTGAGATTCAAGAGTTCAAAACTGGTGCACGATACTAGACTAGACTAGAAGTATAGTACATCGCACTACTAGTTGAGAAAAGTAGTACTAGTACTGCTACAGTACGAGTACGTACTCCTCCGTCACATAATGTAAGACGTTTTTTGACACTAGTTGGCGTGTACAAAAAATGGCAAAAACATACCCAAAATTTCTTAATCCACGCCAAAAACTACTACCTAGTGCCAAAAATTTCTTACTAGTGCTATTATTTACAGTATAATGCAATCCCATAACGTTCCATAATGCTAGTACTAGTAGTAAATAATAGCCTCACCCCTTCGCTGAGGAACGATCTATAGTTGGAAGGGACGAGGCCCTGCGGTTACTACGCTCTTATCTCCTCCTCGCCAGTTCCCCTCCCCCCGAAGAGAAGGCAGTTCGTCGCTGCACCCATGGATTCGCCAGGCGGTTCTCCTCCTCGTTGGGGCTGGGAGACCTTGGACGATGATCCTCTGGGAGAAATCGCACGCCGCTCCGACGTCCTCACCACCGCAAGACTCGGTGCTTCCTGCACCAACTTTTTCAAGACGCTGCTTAAACAGGCTTGGGAAAAGGCCATGCTTGTTGGTCTTCCATGCGTCCTCGAGGAGAAGGTTCTTCTATGGGACAATCCTTCGAACAGTCCACCGCTCCCTGGCCATGGTTGCACATTGACTCCGCTAGAGTTGCCGACGTTGAGAGGTAGTCGGATTTTGTCCGATGAGCAGGTCAGTAATGGAGTTTGATCATGTAGTACTTAGTTATTCCATTTCAATCCCGTAATTTCTCCGCTGCCAACCGTCTTATATATAGGTCTAGGTCGGTGCCAACGAAGATTGGCTTGCATACCTCCGGCCGGATACCACCATCATTTTGCACAACATCCACAGCAGTGCGGCCGTTCCAGTAGACCCCTTCTCCACCATTGGGATCGGCCTTCCGGACTGGCTGGGCTTGAATACGTATGATGATGCCTACATGAGATTGAAGAAGATAGCAATTGCGGACCTGCCGACAAAGCGATGTGGCTACGACGATTACTATCTCATTGCGGTGTTTGACATACGGATTGCCATCAATGCAAGAGGGAGTAACGGCAGAGGCTGGCGCATGTTGGCGGCGGCAGATTTGTAACCCTACACGTTCGAAGACACCGTGCGCCATCTAGGCCGCATCTTCGCGGTGACAAGCCAGGGGACTTGTTTCATCTGGTTGCCATCCTACGGTACGGGAGATTACAAACGGAATGCACAAACCATCATTTGCATCCCTAACGGTACTCCATTATTTTGCAGGGACCAGTCATCCCCCGATCAAAATAAGATCGCCGATCCTGGATGTGCATTTGCATCCGCGATTTGGTCTAACCTGGAGCCTTGTAGCTGACTTTGGCATATTGGGATCAACTATCTTAGCAGTCGTTACCCATGGTACCACTGATGTGCAACATGGTCACACAATCTACCACGATCGGATCGTCACCATCTACCCAGGTATTCCATTTTTTAACCCTCTCGCCTTCTCTTTCATTGTTGTACTAGTAGTATAGTTTGTAGTACTAGTAGGAGTACTTTTTACCTTGGAGGACGCGTATAGCTAGCTAGGCCCTTGAAGACTTGAACCCACTAGCTGACACCATTTTTGTTTTTCCATGTCTTACTATCTCATCCATGTAGCCAAGAGTGGCTATATATAATAAGCCGGTTATTTTACTTCCTCTATACCGGAGTAGTACTATTTGCTGCACAGTATTACTGACCGCCATATTTGAGCACAACATTATTATGCATGGACCTTGACTATGTACATCACCATGTGTCCAGATCTGGGATGCCGCATGTACCAGATGAACGGCGCCGAGTTCGACCCCCGTGATGCTACGTGGGTGCCGAGGAACACTCTTGGAGAGTACTTGCTTTTCATCGGGGACAGCTACCCCATTGTGAAGTGGATGCCACCTTCCGTCCACGACACGGAAGGCCTGACGTTCATGAAGCATGGTTGTGTCTTCAGTGCGCACTGCCGGATGAACGTCATGCTGGGACACGCTATCCCTGATTTATGCCGCTTCAGCTTGGATGAGTCTCCATCGTGTGGAACCGGACTAGAAAGCTGCGACAATGATTCCCGTTGCCCACCGCTATGGATCGTGCCATCCATGAACACCTGGGACTGGAACCTGGAGGAGGACATGTAGCCCATCTATAACGTGTAAGTGGAGTACGGTAATTGTGAACGGTAGCGCTGTGAATATATGTAGACTAGTCGTGCACAAATTTATCACATGAATTGGAGATGAACTTGTGTGGCATACTGGCATTTGTCCTTTAGAATTTATTACTAGTAAATGTGTTATGTGTACGTGCAACTTGTGTGGTTGTTGCACGGGCTCCAACACGCTCTTTGAGAAAAAAAAGGTGGCACAGCTTTGGATATACGTGACGTGACGGCATCATACAGTAGCATCGTTCGCTATAGTTGTAGTACACTCCTAATAGGACGACAACTCCTATAAATCCTTGCGCTCGGCTCTTTGCCTCTTCGGGAGGTTCAACAGTTCGTACTCGTGTGAACCTTGCAGTTGACTCTTCGCCTCTTCGGAAGGTCCAACAATGATGATACTACAGTACAATATGCTTCTGGCAATCTGACACCGATTGAACTACCGCACGTCCACCGCGAGGGCGAGGGCGAGGGAGAGGGAGAGGGTGTTGTAGTCAAAACCCTCTCCTCATCTTGCGAACAACCGCGTGTGTGGGTGAGGGAGAGGCGTAGTAAGCAAGCTTCTCCTCGTTCGGCGAGTTGACGGGACACATCAAAGCAGTACTAGTACTAGTAGTAGTAGTCCATATATACTGCATCCTTTCCGATTAATATGGCTTAATTTGAAACGAGAAAAATACACTGGTGGTCAACGTATGTAACAATACGCTCTTTACGGTCACTACATATAGTTTTGCGGCAATTATACGATCACTAGCTCATCATAGAGCATCGTATTGCACCCTACTGATCGGCCACATAGTCGACGTGGCACTTTGTTGACTGGTTAAATTGTCACCTGGTTTCTGGGTCCCATCTGTTAGTTGGCAGAGCAAATAAATCAGTTAAACAAAACTTTACGCAGGCGCGACACGAGTCCAACCCTTGCGCGCGAACCGCCCTGGCTGTGTATGTGAGTGCATGCACGTGTCCTCCCTCGGTCTTCCAACAAAGAGTGTACATCGGCTATAAAAAAGAGTGTAGTACATGATGTACATCTACACTTCCAATGCATTTAGCCTTTAATCTAAATTGATATTGATTGACTAATGCACCAACTTGTGCTGTAGGTATAGGCTACATGTCTATCCTTAATTACAGCATGCAACGGCCTTCATTTAATCTTCTTATCTCAATGGTCGCATGCACACATAAGTCTGCTACTCTTGGGCGTTAATTATGCCCTGGTCAATGTGTAAATCTCTAAATGTACAGTCTTTCATGGACGTAGGGAGTAGGTTGAGCACTTGAGCGTGAGCGTGTGTGTTGCGTCATGTGTTGTGTGCCGCATGGGTGCGTGAGTGTTGCGTGCGTCCATGTGTACGTGTGAGTGTTGCATGTTGCATGCATGCATGCATGGGGCTTACTCCCTCCCATTGACATGTTCATATTTCAAGCTTCCTCTGTTCCCTCCATATGGTGATACTCCCTCTGTTCCCAAATAGTACAGAGTAAAAGCCTCCCTCTGTTCCCAAATACGGAGTATTTGTCTTTCTACAGATTTCAACAAGTGACTATGTACGGAGCAAAATGAGTGAAGTGAGCATAGAGGCATAGAGATACTGTAGAAAGGAAGTCCTCGCGTTCCATTATTCCCCATCTCGGTCAGAGAGAACTATTCAACTAGTCTTCACAGTGAAGTGAAAATACACGCTGCAGCAGATGGGACACGTAATTAATAAGCTGAACCAGCGTGTTGGTGTTACTAAATCAGCCTTACCCAGTACTGCCATCATGTTTGCCAGTAGAGCACGCTTCCGCAAATACGCCTACGCACCTCTGTCCTCCATTAACTGACATATGGGCCCTGTTGTGGTAGACCCACATGTCATCGGTCTAACTATTTACACTCCGAAGGACGGTATATCCTGGTAGTAGTACTAGTAGAATTGACATTGAATGCACTTTCTTCCCCGTCTTCCACTCTTCTTCCTCCTCTCTTCTTCTTCCTCCTCTCTTCCCCATCATCGGCCGCACACCATTTACCCCCGCTCACTGCTCGCTCGCCCGCGCCATCTTCCTTGGTAGCTCGCGCGTACCATATACCCCCGCTCACTGCTCGGCCACACGAGGAGAAGCTTCTTCGCTCGCCCGCCCGAATCCATTTCCCGGCTGGCTCGCAGGCACCGAAAACCCCAATGGCAGAACCGACTAACACGCAGAGCCGCGATTGGAATTCCCTCCCCGATGTTCTCTTGGAGCAGATCTGTAGTCGTATGGACCTACTCAGCACCGTCCGTCTGGCCGCATGCTCGGTGTCTTTGTACCGTCTACTCGTCTGCAACCAGCCGGCTCTTTTCAAGACACCCTGCTTGCTGATGCCCGATCCTCGCAGGTGGCCCAGACATTGACTTGACGATCCTACGGAGGTTGCCGTGGTTCCCCTCGACATGCTACCACTACCCGTCCACCTGTCCTTCATGCGCGGCCACTACTGGGCGGGCATGAAGGCCAACTGGATCGTCCTCATCCACCACACCGGTAGTCCGTGGCGTCTCGTGGATATCTACACCCAGCGAGAGATCACCCTTCCATCGTTGGATACCGCCGCCATCGAGCCTCGCGGCCCACCGGACACTCCTGCGTACTGCGCACGAGACGCGTCAAGCTTTTGGCTCGACCTCTGTTTGCAGAAAGTTGTAATCTGCGAAGTGCCCACACCATCAGAAGACTACATGGATTACAAGCTCATTGCCTTGTTCAACATGGGATTAGTCTATCTGGAATCCGGTCGCCATACATGGTTATGGCTCATCATCAATCCTGTTGAGGCAACATTTCTGTCTGATGCTATAGTGCACGATGGCATCGTTTACGCGGTCGACGCACAGATTGGCTGCCTATACTGGTGGAATCTATCGTCGTGTTATTGTTCTATCTCATCTCATCTTTACCTTATGAATACGACTGCCTGTTCATTTGTTACAAATTTAGAATGCATAGCATGTCTATAACCACATCATTGCTATATGTTCCTCTCATTTCCTAGATTTTTATGACCACACATGTTATTGTTAGAGTTGATATGAGAACAATTGGCATCTAATGATTGTTAGAATACATATTATGAGCATAACATCATGATTGCTATATGTTACTCTCGTTTACAAGATTTTTATAACAACGCATGTTATTGCTTAGAGTTGATATGAGAACAGTAGTAGTAAGTGCTATGGTAGAATATGAGTAGGTGCTGTCATAGCTGTTTTCCTCTCATTGTTACATGATGTTTGAACCATGACATATTGCTAGAATATGAAAGCCATTAGCTTATTTTTTTAACTTGGGGTATGATTATGACCACGGCATTGCAATTCTCTGTCTATGATATGTGTCACTGTTATAATAATCTTAATTCCACACATACTCTGAACATGATTGTTTATTTTTGTCCTTTTGGTCTCCAATTTGAATTGTTGCAGCAGACGCAAATGCGCTGGCCTTCATGATTCCAGGACCTGGAATCATACCAGCCGATGGGTGGTGGTTTATCGCTCGTTCAGCTGACGGCGGTCATTTGATGCTCATTCACACGTACCAAATTGACCAAACCATTACATCAAACCACATGCAGTACAATGCGTGGGGCATTCGTGACATTGATGGCTATGGCTGCTTCGTGCGAGAAAGATCCCAGCTCCGTTGGGCCAGGTGTATTCAACTGGAGGGGGTTTACAGCCTCGGCAACCACTCCTTGTTCCTCGGGCTCAATTATCCGATCATCCAACCAATAATTGATCATATCACCGGCGATGATTACTGTGCTATGCAACTTCCATTCGCGAGGGGGGGCTGTGTTTACACATCATACCATGGGTTTCATGGATCACCATATCCAGAGATTCGTCGACACAGCTTGTTGCCAGATAATCTTCAGTGTGTGAAAGGCATCAAGCTTCCATGCGATGGATGGCTTTTGCAAACCCGACATGCGGCGATGTGGTTCATGCCAACAGCAAATATGCACAATTTGATTCGTGCTGATATCTAGACTGAGCCATGTATTCTGCTGCTGTAGGACGACCCTCTTTTGTTGGATATTATGTACTGTTGTTAGTTTGAAGCACTCCTCTGGTTTGAAGGATAGATACCTTCCTGGGATCAAGTGCATCCTAACTCACTTGCGTAGGATGTACTCATAATGATGATGGAGATGTTGTGCAGAAGCCATATATATATATATATATATATATATATATATATATATATATATATATATATATATATCAGTTAGGCTTCAAGTGCGTACTTGTTAGTTAAACCTATGTATAAATTGTGACACTAAATACGACTAGTAAGTAGTACAGTAGCAGTACTAGTATATGTCGGTCAAATTATTCATCATGTCCACACATTGAATTGACGTGACAACACACTGCGCGTGAGGTGACACAAGAATCCCGGCGGCGTGTTCGGGTATTCTGGACTTCAGATTTGGAGTACCACTTATCTGTCGAAATCTTTCACCATTAACTTAAAACAGTCGATTGATCATACATTGAGTACCATATAACTGGAATTACCGATGCAAGTCGAAGAAGGATTGGCCGGTGCTGCCGGCTGGCGTCAAGGTCGATCCCACGGATCAGGAGCTGATCGAGCACCTTGAGGCCAAAGTGAGTGCTGACAGCGTGAGATTTCAGTCTCTCATCGATTTGTTTATACCAACCATCGACAGCGAGCACGGCATATGCTACACCCAACCTGAGAAACTTCCAGGTAAGACACCGATCGGCCGTCTACTTGCACAAACATATTCCTTTGTTTATAGCACTATTTTTCTTTTTAGACGCAGACCTGGTGAAGCAATTACAATTTGACAGTTAATAAAAAGTGAAACAAGTGACTGCAACATGCCAAAGATGTTATGAAAATGCCAACTAGGTACGCTAAAACGTGTATTCCACAATACTGCAGGTATCACACTGAGTAGCCTAAGGAAGCATTTCTTCCAGCGCAATTCCAGGGCGTTCAAAAGGGGCACGTGGACGCGTCGCAAGATACAGTCGGAGTGCGGCATGCACACGATGTGGCACAAGACCGGCAATACCTTGCCGGTGATGGTCAACGGCCGGCAAGACGGGCAGCAAAAAAGGTTCTGGTGCTGCACACCAACAAGAACTTCGACCAGCAGAGGACCAACTGGGTGATGCACCAGTACCACCTCGGGGACCTGGAGCAAGAGAAGGAGCGGGAGCTGGTCCTCTGCAAGATTTTCTACCAGACGAACACTAGGGCCAGGAGTAAAAAGATTATAAGTTAGTTTGGTATTGGTAGTTGTACTACCTTATCGTCCGCAAGTTGGTATTGTTGTTAACGATCTTTTGGTATGAACTTGCATTTGCTTCCAACCATCATGCCAAGGGTCGACGTGGATATAAAGCTGAATCATTTGTTTCGAAACGAATTTTCAGGCACCTGATTTTTATTTCATGGGTAGCATAAGCACCCGCCGTTCGAATTCCGAGTTCTCCAATTTTCTCTAAACAAGTGCATGCACTTATTATCACGATAAAAAAACAATATCCGTGCTGCATCCCAGTTATCAGTCTGTACTTGCAGAATTCTCTCGTTTATTGAGCACGTATATTGTTTTTTTCAGGTCGAGCAAGTTTCAACTGGGCTGTAGACTGCCCAGGGTTGGTTTTGTTTTTAACAGGCCCAGTTCTATTTTCCTCTTGAAACGCATGTCCTACATCCGTTTTCTAATCTCTACCTATAGTTTTACTAGTTCATATACACGTATCATTATATTGAAAACACATAAAATTCCCTTTTCATATTTACATCCTTATTTTTTTTGTTTTTTCCCACCCAGCGCTGATTTTTTACCACTGGTTTTCCCTTAAACCAACTCAATTGTCCCATGTCTTATTTGCTTACAGAAACAAAACAATTTTTTGGCAAATCAATAAGTTCTTAAAAAAATGTTCATCATTTCGGGATTACAACAGTTTGGACTCCACCGAAATATGCAAAATAAGGTTGAACTTTTTGACCGTGGTTTGGGCAGAAAATGGGCTGTAATAAATTACTTAAGAATTAGGAAATGGGCTGCAAATTATAAAAAATAGCAAATGGGCTTTATGTTGTCTGCCACAGATTTGGAGGCTGACTTGTGGGCCTACTAAGTGCATGCGTACACAAGGTTTCTCAAAAAAGAAACTTAGTCAACAATCGACTCTACCAGCGTCAGACCGCTAGATGTCAATCTAACGGCAATCGTGCTTCTTCAGTCTCTGATCTTCCTGCCCCAGCCGCCCAAACCAGCGCCGTCGGAACCGCCTGCTCCCGCCTACTGTGGCCGACAGTGCTGCCGGGCAGGCCTCACGGCCCCATCATACTCACAACCCTGGCCTGTCTATCCCTCTACTCACCCACACCTCCTGTTATTTTCCGGCGACGGCAGCCGAACCAATCAACCCTCTTACTCTCCACCGCGTGGGCAGCCACTGTCGTGTCTTCCCCGGCTTCGTGTCGTTCCCTTCGTAGGCCTCACCGTCGTCCACCACCCTGGTGCTCTCGGCGCGGCATGGTCAACGATGTCCATCCAACGGGCGTAGTGCTTCTTTAACCTCTGGTCTTCTTGCCCCAGCCGCCCAAAGCAGCGCCGGTCGTGCCGCATGCTCCTGCCTCCCATGGCCGGCTATGCTGCCGCGGAGGCCTCACCGCCCCTACTATTCGCACCGCTGGCCAGGCCCTGCAGCGACGGCAGCCTCACACCGCAGCCGAACCAGTGAACCCTCGTACTCCTCTCCGCGCGGGCTTCCACTGCCGCGTCTTCCCCGGCTCCGCGTCGTCCCCTTCCTAGGCCTCGCCGTCGTCCACCGCCGTGGTGCTCTCCGCGCGGTGTGGTTAACGTGGCCAAGGAACGACTTCCATCGGAAGAGTACTGTACGTGGAGAGGCTGACAGCTGGGTCCACAGCCACAGCCCAGTTTTTTGTGATTTGCCAAGTCGCTTTGTCAGGCCTGTTGGGCTGCAAATCTTTCAAGACGAGGAGAGCTTTCATTCGGCTGGCCGAGAAAATGGCCTATCAGTAATGAGAAATGGGCTGTACATTTTTAGAACACATCAAACCGGCAATTAGTTTCAAATATCTTTTTTTTCATTTCGAGATTTTAAATTACATTAATTTTTATGCGTGGAGAATTTGTTGGATTTTAAATTGATATACATTTATTTTTAAAATCAGTTTGAATGTCAGTCGAAATTTCAGGATTAAAAACAGTTCGGACCGCACCGAAATATGCAAAATTTCGTATAATTTTTTAACCGTGGCCACAATATGGGCTGTAATGCTAACAAAAAGAATATGGGCTCCAAAAAAACTTTAATAATTAGCAAATGGGCTGTAAATTATTAGAAATAATGGCAGATGTGTTGTATGCTATTTTCCACATATTTGAGGCTTTCCTAAAAAAAAAGGTTGACGCACAAGCAGTGACTGTTGGATGGCCATCCAACGGCCGTCGTGCTTCTTCAATCTCTGCTCTTCCTGCTCCAGCAGCTCAAACAAGCGCCGGCGGGACTGCCTGCTCCCTCCTCCCCGCGGCCGGCTCTGCTGCCGCGCAGGCCTTACCGCCCGCCCGTACTCCTATCGCTGGCCTAGCCATCCCTCTACTCACCCACACCTGCTGTTATTCTCCGGCGACGGCAGACGAACCAGTAAACCCTCGTACAGTCGTACTCCCCTCCGCGTGGAAAACAACTGCCGAGTCTTCCCTGCCTCCGTGTTGTTCCCTTCCTAGGCCTCGCCGTCGTCCACCGCCCTGGTGCTCTTGGCGCGGCTTGGTCAACGTGGTCAACGACCGACATGCATCTGAAGTGGACTGTACGTGGAGAGGCCGACAGCTGGGTCCACGGCCGCACGCAAGGAAATGCCTCCTTATTACGTGCAAAATAATGATTCCTCCACCTGACATCAGGGACCCACCGAAAGGGCCTCTGTATTTCACGAAAAAAACATTACCGCCGCTGACAGCTTGGACCCACCAGCTATATCTTCGCACGCAAGGAAGTGCCTCCTTATTACGCACAAAAAAATGAATACCCGCCATGTTAGCTGGGACCCAGTATAGTGGCAGGCTGACTTGTGGGCCTACTAAGTTGACGGGGACGGAGGGCTTTGTCAACTTAGTCAATATGCACGATTCTAGCTCCAGTGACCTTACGGTGTCCATCCAATGGCCGTAGTGCTTCTTCAACCTCTGGTCTTCTTGCTCCAGCCGCCCAAACCAGCACCGGTCGTGCCTCGTGCTCCTGCCTCCCTTGGCCGGCTGCGATGCGGCGGAGGCCTCACCGCCCCCTACTGCTCCCACCGCTGGCCAGGCCATCCCTCTACTCACCCGCACCCACTGTTATTCTGCGGCGATGGTAGCCTCACACCGCGGCGAACCAGTGAACCCTCGTATTCCTCTACGCGTGGGCATCCACTGCCGCGTCTTCCCCGGCTCCGCGTCGTCCCCTTCCTAGGCCTCGCCGTCGTCCACCGCCCTGGTGCTCTCGGCGCGGTGTGGTTAACATGGTCAAGGAACGGCTTCCATCGGACATGGACTGTACGTGCAGAGGCTGACAGCTGGGTCCACGGCCGCAGCAAGGAAGTGCCTCCTTATTACATGCAAAGAAATTATTCCTCCACCTGACAGTGGGGACCCACCGGACATGCCACTGTATTTCGCGAACAAAACGTTTCCCTCCTCACTGCTGGGACCCACCAGCTACACCTTCGCACGCAAGGAAGTGCGTCCGGGCAAAAAAAAAAACAAAACGATTCGCCCCCCTGACTGCTGGGACCCACCAGCTACATCTTCGCACGCAACGAAGTGCCTGACAGTCGGGACCCACCTGGTCGAAGCGTACGTAGCGTTGTCATTCTGGTCGCGAACGTGTACGTACATATATACTGGTGGATGTACAGGCGCGCACGTGTCGTAGTAGAGGCGCGCACGTAGCATGTACACGTACGTACAGCGGCCAGGGGGCAAGAAAGAAAATACGGCCACGTATGTGTACATACGGGCGGGGTCTCGAATGCCGACTCGCGCATACGTACGGCCAGGGTTCGTGTACATGGCTGGGTCGGAATGGAGAAACAGCGTCGTCGTCGTGTTCATGGGGAGGCAACGAAATGCGTCATGTTCATGGGGAGGCAACGGAATGCGTCGTGTTCATGGGGAGGCAACGGAATGCGTCGTGTTCATCGGGAGGCAACGGAACACGTGGGAGCCAACCGGCTGGGTCGGAACGGAATGCGTGGTCGTGTTCATCGGGAGGGCTTGGACGGAACAGACGATGGAAACGAGGCCTGGCGTACCGCAGAACGGAGGAAACGGACCTCCTACGGTCGAAACAGGGGTCCTGTTGATCGGGAGGGGTGTGGCGTACCGCAAAACGGAGGAAACGGACCTCCTACGGTCGAAACGGTGGTCCTGTTGATCGGGAGGGGTGTGGCGTACCGCAAAACGGACGAAACGGACCTCCTACAGTCGAAACGGGGGTCCTGTTCATCGGGAGGGTGTGGCGTACCGCAAAACGAGACTCCACGGGATACTGTTCATCTCCACCGTCGA
Organism: Aegilops tauschii subsp. strangulata; assembly: GCF_002575655.3. Lineage (NCBI taxonomy): Eukaryota > Viridiplantae > Streptophyta > Magnoliopsida > Poales > Poaceae > Aegilops > Aegilops tauschii. The sequence continues at coordinate 425,987,505 of NC_053035.3, read as the reverse complement.
CCTCCTCCAGCCTCCATGGGCTACCGTCGACCTCCTCCAGCCTCCACGGGCTCCTGTTCATCCAGCCTCCACCGCGCGCTACTCCACCGGCTACAGTTCAACCACGCCTCCACCGTCTACTGTTCATCCAGCCCTCATGGGGTCCTGTTCAACCACCCCTCCACGGGCACCCCTCCATCGTCTACTGTTCATCAAGCCCTCCATAGCACGGGGTCCTGTTCAACCACCCCTCCACGGGCACCCCTCCACCGTCTACTGTTCATCCAGCCCTCCACCACACCATGGGGTCCTGTTCATCCAGAGGCAACGCCACCGCTCACTGTTCATCCAAACCCCCCCGCAACACTCACTGTTCATCCCTGAGGCAGCATTGATCGGCTTCAGTTAGCAGCAGTAGCGAAGGAATCGCTCGATCGGGTTCAGTTAACAGCCATCGATCGATCGCTCGGGTTCAGTACCGCGTAGCCTGCAGTGCAATCGCTCAGGTTCAGTTAGAGCCCAACGCCTGGCTCGGGTTTAGTTAGAGCCAACGCCTCGCACACACGCGCATCGCCCGGCCCCCGACCTCCCACCGTAACCGGGAACTCCCCGAAATTTTCCTCGCCCTCTCTTCTACCACGGTTTTTTCCGTCATGGACGGCCCAAAGAATGTCATGCAGCTGCGTCTCCGGCCCGCCCAGGATGAAAAGCCCATTTTCTGTCATGATTTTTTGTCATAGAAGTAGGAGCCCACCACATCTATGATGATACCGGGTTTTCTCACAATTATCGTCATATAAGAGTCATATGTATGACAGAAAAAATTTCGTTTAGCCCAAAATGTCACGGATGTGTCTTTTTTTGTAGTGTTGCTAGCCTCTTTGTAGGCGGCCACAGCCTCCGCCACTCGCGTGCGGTATCGCCAGCGCTCGAGGCGGCCCTTGCGGGCGGAGCGGTACGAATCGAGCAGCGCCTCCTGCTCCGCCCGCTCCGCGGCGATCTGATCCTCGGCTTGCAGGTGCTCCTGGAGGAGATGGTGGTTGTAGGCGGCGTCGGCCTGCGCCTCCCGGAACTGCTCCTCACGCATCTGCCTCACCCTGTCCATATATTGGGCACGGGCCTTGCCGATGGTCATGGTGCAATGCACCGGCGAAGATGGCGCGGAGGAGGGGGTTGGCGCTGGATCGTCGACTACCATGTTCTCCATTGGGACGTCGTCGTCCTCCGGCTGCCTGCCGGTCGGCAGCAATGGCTGCCAGCGCGAGGAAGCCATGGTGGGCAGTAGTGGTGTGGATAGGAGAAAGGGAACGAATGCGGATGACTGCGGCTATGGCCAGCGCAGCAGTTTATATAGCAATGGTGGGCGGGCAGAGGGACGGACGTGTGGCGCCGGAGTAGCCGCCTCGGCAACCGCGTATCATTAATGTGGGCGGCAGATGGACGGACGGACGGCACTTGTGTCGTTTGAAGGCGGAGCAATCGCCTGCACCGGGAAGCGGGGCGGGCGGCGCTGACTGTTTCGGGCAGAAAGCGCGCAGGCGAGGAGATGACTTTACTTGGAGAGGATGACAATGGGGACCCACCAGGTCCATAGCCTCACGTACGCAAGTGCCTCCTTATTATATATATATATATATATAACTATAATTTATTTTGCTTCCTCCTGGTTTCCTGACATCACGGTCCCACACCATTGTCAACCTATGTAGTAGTCAATAAACGAGAGAATTGCACAAGCGGCCGACAGCTGGGACCAAGCAGCTCGAGCAGTATTTATGTTTTTGAGGTGTGAGCACTGCAGAGTTTTTCGATGTTTAGCCCAAACATTAATTTTTCTCCTCTGAACAACAACGAAAACATCGCTGCAGGTATTAACTGGGCGGGCTGTGGCCCGTCTAGCCCAGGCCAGGATATCCGGCCCAGATATTAATTTTTTTCAAGCTGAAAATGGCTAGCCCAGCTATACTTTTTTTAGGAATACCCAGGCAAGGTCAAGTTGTTACTCTCCGCCCCGCTGGGCTGCAAATCTTTCCTAGGAGGGATGCATTAGGCTTAACAAGAAAATGGGCTTTAAGAAATAATAAATGGGATGTAATTATAAAAACTGGGCAGTAACTATAAAAAAATGCACCAAACACGTGATTACTTTATAAAATATTATTTTTGGATATTGAAAATTTTAATTTCATTAATTGTTGCGAGCGCAATGTTTCGTTGGATTTTTAGTAATATAAATTTATATTGAAATTGTATTTAACCTGACAAGAAATTTCGGGATAAAAATATTTTGGATCCCATCAAAATGTGGGAAATTTTTATTGAATTCTGTTTTGAACGGTTAGTTGAAATGGGTTGTACTTTTAACAAACTGTAAATGGGCTGTAGTAAATTCCATTAGAATTCAAAAATGGGCTACACATTCTTACAAATCTCAAATGGGCTATAAGTTCTCTGCCACACACTTCTGGCCTTACTAAGTTGATGCGTCCCCTAAAAAATCAGAGTTGACGCGTATGCAAGGCTTTGTCAACTTATAGTCAACACACGGTTCTAGTAGCAGTGGCCGTTGGATGTCCATCCAACGGATGCCGTGCTTCTTCTTCAATCTCGGATATTCTAGCTTCACCCGCCCAAAAAATGATTCCCCCCCTGACATCTGGGGCGCACCGTTTCGGAAGCTGGCCTGTGGGCCTACTAAGTTGACGACCAAGGGCTATGTCAACTTAGTCAATATAAACGATTCTAGCTGCAGTGACCGTATGATGTCCATCCAACGGCCGTCCTGCTTCTTCAACCTCTGGTCTTCTTGCTCCAGCCTCCCAAAGCAGCGCCGGTCGTGCCGCCTGCTCCTGCCTCCCGTGGCCGGATGTGCTGCCGCGGAGGCCTCACCGCCCCCTACTACTCCCACCGCTAGCCAGGCCATCCCTCCACTCACCCACACCCCCTGTTATTGTGCGGCGACGGCAGCGTAGCCGAACCAGTGAACCCTCATACTCCTCTCCGCGTGTGCATCCACTGTCGCGTCTTCCCCAGCTCCGCGTCGTCCCCTTCCTAGGCCTCGCCGTCGTCCATCGCCCTGGTGCTCTCGGCGCGGTGTGGTCAACGTCAAGGAACGACTTCCATCGGACGTGGACTGTACGTGGAGAGGCTGACAGCTGGGTCCAGCTATATCTTCGCACGCAGGGAAGTCCCTCCTTATTACGCACCAAAAAATGAATACCCCCTGCTAGCTGGGACCCACCATAGTGGGTGGCTGACTTGTGGGCCTACTAAGTTGACGAGGACGGAGGGCTTTGTCAACTTAGTCAATATGAACGATTCTAGCTCCAGTGACCGTACGATGTCCATCCAACGGCCATAGTGCTTCTTCAACCTCTGGTCTTCTTGCTCCAGCCGCCCAAAGGAGCGCCGGTCGTGCCGCGTGCTCCTGCCTCTCGTGGCCGGCTGTGATGCCGCGGAGGCCTCACCGCCCCCTACTACTCCCACCGCTGGCCCAGGGTATCCCTCTACTCACCCACACCCACTGTTATTATGCGGCGACGGCAGCCTCACGCCGCAGCCGAACCAGTGAACCCTCGTACTCCTCTCCGCGTGGGCATCCACTGCCACGTCTTCCCCGGCTCCGCGTCATCCCCTTCCTAGGCCTCTCCGTCGTCCACCGCCTTGGTGCTCTCAGCACGGCGTGGTCAATGTGATTAACGACTGACTTCCATCGGAAGAGTACTGTACGTGGAGAGGCTGACAGCTGGGTCCACGGCCACATCCTAGTTTTTTTGTGATTTGCCAAGTAAGTCGCTTTGTCAGGCCTGTTGGGCTGCAAATCTTTCAAGACGAGGAGAGCTTCATTTGGCTGGCCAAGAAAATGGCCTATCAATAATGAGAAATGGGCTGTACAGTTTTAAAACACATCGAACCGGCAATTAGTTTCAAATATCTTTTTTTCATTTCGAGATTTTAAATTACATTAATTTTTATGCGTGGAGAATTTGTTGGATTTTATATTGATATACATTTATTTTTAAAATCAGTTAGAATGTGAAACGAAATTTCGGGATTAAAAACAGTTCGGACCGCACCGAAATATGCAAAATTTCGTATAATTTTTTAACCGTGGCCACAATATGGGTTGCTAACAAAAAGAATATGGGCTCCAAAAAAACCTTAGAATTAGCAAATGGGCTGTAAATTATTAGAAATAATAGCAGATGGGTTGTATGCTGTTTTCCATAGATTTGAGGCTTTCCTAAAAAAAGGTTGTATGCTTCTTCAATCTCTGCTCTTCCTGCTCCAGCCGCTGAAACAAGCGCCGGCGGGACTGCCTGCTGCCTCCTCCCCGCGGCCGGCTGTGCTGCCGCGCAGGCCTCACCGCCCCACCATACTCCCATCGCTGGCCTAGCCATCCCTCTACTCACCCACACCTGCTGTTATTCTCCGGCCACGGCAGACGAACCAGTAAACCCTCGTACAGTCGTACGCCCCTCCGCGCGGGAAACAACTGCCGAGTCTTCCCTGCCTCCGTGTCGTTCCCTTCCTAGACCTCGCCGTCGTCCACCGCCCTGGTGCTCTCGGCACGGCCTGGTCAACGTGGTCAATGACCGACATGCATCTGAAGTGGACTGTACGTGGAGAGGCCGACAGCTGGGTCCACGGCCGCACGCAAGGAAATGCCTCCTTATTACGTGCAAAATAATGATTCCTCCACCTGACATCAGGGAGCCACCGAAAGGGCCTCTGTATTTCGCGAAAAAAACGTTACCGCCACTGACAGCTCGGACCCACCAGCTATATCTTTGCACGCAAGGAAGTGCCTCCTTATTACGCACAAAAACAATGAATACTCCCCCTGTTAGCTCGGACCCAGTATAGTGGCAGGTTGACTTGTGGGCCTGCTAAGTTGACGGGGATGGAGGGCTTTGTCAACTTAGTCAGTATGCACGATTCTAGCTCCAGTGACCGTACGATGTCCATCCAACGGCCGTAGTGCTTCTTCAACCTCTGGTCTTCTTGCTCCAGCCGCCCAAACCAGCGCTGGTCGTGCCTCGTGCTCCTGCCTCCCTTGGCCGGCTGCGATGCGGCGGAGGCCTCACCGCCCCCTACTACTCCCACCGCTAGCCAGGCCATCCCTCTACTCACCCACACCCCCTGTTATTCTGCGGCGACGGCAGCCTCAAACCGCAGCGAACCAGTGAACCCTCGTACTCCTCTACGCGTGGGCATCCACTGCCGCGTCTTCCCCGGCTCCGCGTCGTCCCCTTCCTAGGCCTCGCCATCGTCCACCGCCCTGGTGCTCTCGGCGCGGCGTGGTCAACGTGGTCAAGGAACGGCTTCCATCGGACGTGGACTGTACGTGGAGAGGCTGACAGCTGGGTCCACGGCCGCAGCAAGGAAGTGCCTCCTTATTACGTGCAAAATAATTATTCCTCCACCTGACAGCGGGGACCATAGATTAAAATCGCGGGAGAAACGATTTCGCGGCGGCCTCTCCCAGCAGTTATAGCGGCCGCCGTAGCCGGCAATCGCGGCAAATAGCAAAAAAAATTCTGGTGGGGGAGATGATTCTGGAGGGATTTGTTGATTGTTGAGCCATTTATAGGGATACGTGGAGGATTTCGCGGCAGCAGCCATAGCGTAGCGGCGAGGCTCCCGGGCAGCTATAGCGCAGCTATCGCGGCTATTTCGCGGGCTATTGTAATCTATGGCGGGGAACCACCGGACGGGCCACCGTATTTTGCGAAAAAACATTTGCCCCTGACTACTGGGACCCACCAGCTACATCTTCGCACGCAAGGAAGTGCGTCCGGGCAAAAAAAAACGATTCGCCCCCTGACTGCTGGGACCCACCAGCTACATCTTCGCAGGCAAGGAAGTGCCTGACAGTCAGGACCCACCTGGTCAAAGCGTATGTAGCGTTGTCATTCTGGTCGCGAACGTGTACGTACATATATACTGGTGGATGTAGAGGCGCGCACGTGTCGTAGTAGAGGCGCGTACGTGTCGTAGTAGAGGCGCGCACGTAGCATGTACACATATGTACAGCGGCCAGGGTGCAAGAAGGAAAATACGGCCACGTTTTTGTACATACGGGCGGGGTCTCGAACGCCTACTCGCGCATACGTACGGCCAGGGCTCGTGTACATGGCTGGGTCGGAACGGAGAAACAACGTCTTCGTCCTGTTCATGGGGAGGCAACAGAATGCGTGGGAGCCAACCGGCTGGGTCGGAACGGAATGCGTGGTCGTGTTCATCGGGAGGGCTTGGACGGAACAGGCGATGGAAACGAGGCCTGGCGTACCGCAGAATGGAGGAAACGGACCTCCTACGGTCGAAACGGGGGCCCTGTTGATCGGGACGGGTGTGGCGTACCGCAAAACGGAGGAAACGGACCTCCTACGGTCGAAACGGGGGTCCTGTTGATCGAGAGGGGTGTGGCGTACCGCAAAACGGACGAAACGGACCTCCTACGGTCGAAACGGGGGTCCTGTTCATCAGGAGGGGTGTGGCGTACCGCAAAACGGGACTCCACGGGATACTGTTCATCTCCACCGTCGACCTCCTCCAGCCTCCACGAGCTCTTGTTCATCCAGCCTCCACCGCGCACTACTCCACCGGCAACTGTTTAACCACCCCTCCACGGGCACCCCTCCACCGTCTACTGTTCATCCAGCCCTCCACACCACGGGTCCTGTTCAACCAGCCCTCCATGGGCACCCCTCCACCGTCTACTGTTCATCCAGCCCTCCACCACACCACGGGGTCCTGTTCATCCAGAGGCAACGCCACCGCTCACTGTTCATCCAAACCCCCCCGCAACACTCACTGTTCAGCACAGAGGCAGCATCGATTGGCTTCAGTTAGCAGCAGTAGCGAAGGAATCGCTCGATCGGGTTCAGTTAACAGCCATCGATCGATCGCTCGGGTTCAGTAACGCGTAGCCTGCAGTGCAATCGCTCGGGTTCAGTTAGAGCCCAACGCCTGGCTCGGGTTCAGTTAGAGCCAATGCCTCGCACACACACGCGTACGTGTACGAGAGAAACGTGCATCGCTCGGCCCCGACCTCCCACCTTAACTGGGAACTCCCCGAAATTTTCCTCGCCCTCGCTTCTACCATGGTTTTTTCCGTCATGGACGACCCAAAGAATGTCATGCAGCTGCGTCTCCGGCCCGCCCAGGACGAAAAGCCCATTTTCTGTCATGATTTATTTTCATAGAAGTAGGAGCCCACCACATCTATGATGATACCGGGTTTTGTCACAATTATCGTCATAGAAGTGTCATATGTATGACAGGAAAAATTTTGTTCGGCCCAAAATGTCACGGATGTGTCTTTTTTTACTAGTGTTAGTACACTGTACCCACACCACGGAACCCATGGCCTCGCACTCCCATTCGGGTGGACCAACGGCGTTCCGACAAAACCGATCTACTGCCATGACACTCTCCTGGCCACTCCGACCAACTCCCCTTTGGGCTAAGTCTTGGGTGGCCCTGTGCCTACCAAAGGCACCAACGACCACCGTCGTGCAAAACAGTCCCAAACGGGGACAAGGATCCATACTCAACAACGGGCACACAAGGCTTATGCCATCCTACCTGATCGGGGTAGCGCCCACACATAACCTTCCCTCGTTGGAGACACCGGCGAGAGGCATGATAATAGACCCAGCTAGGACCTTCCCACAAAGGTAAGCGTGGTTGCACTGGTCAGCTCGATATGGTGGCACCATGACTCAACCAACAGTTGTTCAAGTTCAATTTAATCCGTAAACTTGAATGCAATATGCTGAGTCATTATTAAATAACATGATGCAATTACAATGGATGAGCATGATATCAACATAAGCATGGGGGTGCAACATAACTACCAACCATATCAACAATGAATCATATCCAACTGAGCATGGCATAATGACAAGCATGAATATCACAAGTATAACACCACTCATAGCATAAGATGACCACTAGCATCAACAATAAACATCATGCAAAAACATAACGATAAAACTACCATGCAAACTTTTAACCAACTAGATGCAAATGAACTTGCATAACAACGGTACTCAGAATAGACGATGGTCCTGCACCGAAGACCATCACCAACACCCACATGTAATACTATCAATCATGACATATTAAAGTAATACTAGCAGGTAGAACATAATAACAAAGTGCAATAAAACATGGCATTACGGTAACCACCGATCCATAAGCATAACCGAAATAACGACAGCAGTAGCAAAACAATCAGACATTTATTAAAGATTAAAGTTGAAAACCAATAATTCTGCATGGCTATCATGCAAATGGTGGTTGTGGCTTGCCTAGGGATGAAGAAGGCTTCGGGAAGAGGTGCGGTGAAGCCGCGAAAGATCCGCCGGAAAAGATTCTCTCTCGGAGGGGGCTGATTAGGGGCAAGGGTAAGATGGTAATTTCTAATATTTTAAACCATAGTGAAAATGATACCAAAAGTTTGGGCTCGAAGAGATGAATATGTGGGCGTTGGATTCACCTCAATCGGTGTTACGGGTAAAAAGTTGTGAAGAGATGAAGATCAGGGACTTTTCTGCAAAAATATCATCACAACAAGTCCCTGAGTGGATAAGGCAGAAGCGGTTTTGAGAAAATACGCTTTCCAGAGTGGAAAGCGCATTCCTCGCCTAAGCCGCAAGGAAATACGCCTTCGGAAAGGGAAAACGCATTCGCGCGAATGCGCTTCCACTTATCCACGTCAGCGTGGGCGGGGCCAGCCAGTTGGGTCGCTTACAGGCGAGTCCCACCGCGTTCTCTCTCTCCTCCCGTGCCTCCTTCTTCTTCCCCCGACGACCCGCTGAGGCAGAGACGAGGCCGGCTGCCCCGACGACGACCACCGGCGGCTCCGGCCACCTCTCGCAGAGTTCTGCCCACCGGCGTGCTCAGGGAGGAGCGGCGCATCCATCCATGGTGTTCACGAGCTTCGAAGATGGAGACAGGCACACCTCGGGCCGGGGCGGACGACGTCTCCGACCATTGCAGAGCCCACGGCCAGAGGCCACTGGAGGAGGGGAAAAGATGCTAGGGTGGCTACGGGATTGGTGGAGGGCTTCTGGAGGTGGAAAGGAAGGAGGGATGGGCTCGGCATTGAGTGAATTTAGGCCGAGGCCGGTGCAGGCACGACAGCCATGGAGGGAACCAGAGAGCTCTTTGAGCTTGTTTGGGTGGTCGGGGAGGCAGCTAGGAGTGCGTGAGGTCGAGTGGTGAAGAGAAACTCGCTCGAGGTGGCCTTAAATAGGCAATGGGGGAGGAGGCCGAGCATGTGTCGCCGCGGACGCGTGTCCGGCGCCGCGAACGCATGTGCAAGCACATGAGCTCGAACGTAGGCGACGGGGAAGGCACATGGGAGAGCTCACAAGGGCAGAGGCGGCCAAGGAAGCACGGGGAGGAAGAGGCCGAGGTACCGACAAAGCCGGGCGGCTACAGCCTGCTACCTCTTGAGCACTGCGTTGGTTTTCCCTTGAAGAGGAAAGGGTGATGCAGCAAAGTAGCGTAAGTATTTCCCTCAGTTTTTTAGAACCAAGGTATCAATCCAGTAGGAGGCCACGCATGAGTCCCTCGCACCTACACAAACAAATAAATCCTCACAACCAACGCAATAAAGGGGTTGTCAATCCCTTCACGGTCACTTACGAGAGTGAGATCTGATAGATATGATAAGATAATATTTTTGGTATTTTTATGATAAAGATGCAAAGTAAAGAAAGCATAATAAAAACGGCGCGAGAAATAGCTAATTGTCGGAAGATTAATATGATGGAAAATAGACCCGGGGCCATAGGTTTCACTAGTGACTTCTCTCGAGAGCATAAGTGTTACGGTGGGTGAACAAATTACTGTTGAGCAATTGATAGAATTGAGCATAGTTATGAGAATATCTAGGTATGATCATGTATATAGGCATCACGTCCGAGACAAGTAGACCGACTCCTGCCTGCATCTACTACTATTACTCCACACATCGACCGCTATCCAGCATGCATCTAGAGTATTAAGTTCAAAAGAACAGAGTAATGCTTTAAGCAAGATGACATGATGTAGAGGGATAAACTCATGCAATATGATATAAACCCCATCTTGTTATCCTCGATGGCAACAATACAATACGTGCCTTGCTGCCCCTACTGTCATTGGGAAAGGACACCGCAAGATTGAACCCAAAGCTAAGCACTTCTCCCATTGCAAGAAAGATCAATCTAGTAGGCCAAACCAAACTGATAATTCGAAGAGACTTGCAAAGATAACCAATCATACATAAAAGAATTCAGAGAAGATTCAAATATTGTTCATAGATAAACTTGATCATAAACCCACAATTCATCGATCTCAACAAACACACCCCAAAAGAAGATTACATCGAATAGATCTCCACGAGAGAGGGGGGGAACATTGTATTGAGATCCAAAAAGAGAGAAGAAGCCATCTAGCTAATAACTATGGACCCGAAGGTCTGAGGTAAACTACTCACACATCATCGGAGAGGCTATGGTGTTGATGTAGAAGCCCTCCGTGATCGATGCCCCATCCGGCGGAGCTCCGGAACAGGCGCCAAGATGGGATCTCACGGGTACAGAAGGTTGCGGAGGTGGAATTAGGTTTTTGGCTCCGTATCTGGTAGTTTGGGGGTACGTATGTATATATAGGAGGAAGGAGTACGGCGGTGGAACAACAGGGGGCCCACGAGGGTGGAGGGCGCGCCCAGGGGGTAGGCGCGCCCCCTACCTCATGCCCTCCTGGTTGATGTCTTGACGTAGGGTCCAAGTCCTCTGGATCACGTTCGTTCCGAAAATCACGTTCCCGAAGGTTTCATTCCATTTGGACTCCGTTTGATATTATTTTTCTGCGGAACTCTGAAATAGGCAAAAAACAACAATTATGGGCTGGGCCTCCGGTTAATAGGTTAGTCCCAAAAGTAATATAAAAGTGTATAATAAAGCCCAATAATGTCCAAAACAGAATATAATATAGCATGGAGCAATAAAAAATTATAGATACGTTGGAGACGTATCAAGCATCCCTAAGCTTAATTCCTGCTCGTCCTCGAGTAGGTAAATGATAAAAACAGAATTTTTGATGTGGAATGCTACTTGGCATAATTTCAATGTAATTCTTCTTAATTGTGGTATGAATATTCAGATCCGAAAGATTCAAGATAAAAGTTCAATATTGACATAAAAATAATAATACTTCAAGCATACTAACTAAGCAATTATGTCTTCTCAAAATAACATGGCCAAAGAAAGTTCATCCCTACAAAATCATATAGTTTAGTCATGCTCCATTTTCGTCACACAAGAATGCTCTCATCATGCACAACCCCGATGACAAGCCAAGCAATTGTTTCATACTTTAGTAATCTCAAACCTTTTCAACTTTCACGCAATACATGAGCGTGAGCCATGGATATAGCACTATGGGTGGAATAGAATATAATGATGGGGGTTATGTGGAGAAGACAAAAAGGGAGAAAATCTCACATCAACGAGGCTAATCAATGAGCTATGGAGATGCCCATCGATTGATGTTAATGCAAGGAGTAGGGATTGCCATGCAACAGATGCACTAGAGCTATAAATATATGAAAGCTCAACAAAAGAAACTAAGTGGGTGCATCCAACTTGCTTGCTCACGAAGACCTAGGGCACTTGAGGAGGCCCATTGTTGGAATATACAAGCCAAGTTCTATAATGAAAAATTCCCACTAGTATATGAAAGTGACAAAACAAGAGACTCTCTATCATGAAGATTATGGTGCTACTTTCAAGCACAAGTGTGGAAAAAGGATAGTAGCATTGTCCCTTCTCTCTTTTTCTCTCATTTTTTGGGCCTTCTTCTTTTTTATGGCCTTTCTCTTTTTTTCCTCACTTGGGACAATGCTCTAGAAAATGATGATCATCACACTTCTATTTATTTACAACTCAATGATTACAACTCGATACTAGAACAAAGTATGACTCTATATGAATGCCTCCGGCGGTGTATCGGGATATGCAATGAATCAAGAGTGACATGTATGAAAGAATTATGAATGGTGGCTTTGCCACAAATACTATGTCAACTACATGATCATCCAAAGCAATATGACAATGATGAACGTGTCATGATAAACGGAACGGTGGAAACTTGCATGGCAATATATCTCGGAATGGCTATGGAAATGCCATAATAGGTAGGTATGGTGGCTGTTTTGAGGAAGATATAAGGAGGTTTATGTGTGAAAGAGCGTATCATATCACGGGGTTTGGATGCACCGGCGAAGTTTGCACGAACTCTCAATGTGAGAAAGGGCAATGCACGGTACCGAAGAGGCTAGCAATGATGGAAAGGTGAGAGTGCGTATAATCCATGGACTCAACATTAGTAATAAAGAACTCACATACTTATTGCAAAAATCTACAAGTCATAAAAAACCAAGCACTACGCGCATGCTCCTAGGGGGATAGATTGGTAGGAAAAGACCATCGCTCGTCCCCGACCGCCACTCATAAGGAGGACAATCAAAGAACACCTCATGTTTCAAATTTGTTACATAACGTTTACCATACGTGCATGCTATGGGACTTGCAAACTTCAACACAAGTATTTCTCAAATTCAAAACTACTCAACTAGCACAACTTTGATATCACTACCTCCATGTCTCGAAACGATCATCAAGCATCAAACTTCTCTTAGTATTCAACACACTCGTAAGAAAGTTTTTACTAGTCTTGAATACCTAGCATATTAGGATTATTTAAGCAAATTACCATGCTGTTTAAGACTCTCAAAATAATCTAAGTGAAGTATGAGAGAATAATAGTTTCATAAAACAAAACCACCACCGTGCTCTAAAAGATATAAGTGAAGTACTAGAGCAAAAACTATATAACTCAAAAGATATAAGTGAAGCACATAGAGTATTCTAATAATTTCCGAATCACGTGTGTCTCTCTTAAAAGGTGTGTACATAAAAGATGATTGTGGTAAACTAAAAAGCAAAGACTCAAATCATACAAGACGCTCCAAGCAAAACACATATCATGTGGTGAATAAAAATATAGCTCCAAGTAAAGTTACCGATGGAAGTAGACGAAAGAGGGGATGCCTTCCGGGGCATCCCCAAGCTTTTGATTTTATGTGTCCTTAGATTATATTGGGGGTGCCATGGGCATCCCCAAGCTTAGGCTCTTGCCACTCCTTGTTCCATAATCCATCAAATCTTTCACCCAAAACTTGAAAACTTCACAACACAAAACTCAGCAGAAAATCTCGTGAGCTCCGTTAGCGAAAGAAAACAAAAGACCACTTCAAGGTACTGTAATGAACTCATTCTTTATTTATATTGGTGTTAAACCTACTGTATTCCAACTTCTCTATGGTTTATAAACTCTTTTACTAGCCATAGATTCATCAAAATAAGCAAACAACACACGAAAAACAGAATCTGTCAAAAACAGAACAGTCTGTAGTAATCTGTAACTAACGCAAACTTCTGGCACTCCAAAAAATCTACCAAAATAGGAAGACCTATAAATTTTGTTTATTGATCAGCAGAAATTGGAATCAATATTTTATCACGTTCTGGTGATTTTTTACAATTATTTTCGTGAACAGAAAGTTTCTGCAATTTTCAGCAAGATCAAATAACTATCATCCAAGAAGATCCTATAGGTTTAACTTGGCACAAACACTAATTAAAACATAAAAAGACATCTAACCAGAGGCTAGATCAAAGATTTATTCGTAAACAGAAGCAAAAAGCAAAAAAACTAAAAATAAAATTGGATTGCCTCCCAACAAGTGCTGTCATTTAACGCCCCTAGCTAGGCATAATAGCAAGGATAGATCTAGGTATTGCCATCTTTGGTAGGCAATCCATAAGTGGCTATCATAATAGATTCATATGGTAATTTTATTTTCTTTCTAGGGAAGTGTTCCATGCCTTTCCTTAACGGAAATTGGAATCTAATATTCCCTTCCTTCATATCAATGATTGCACCAATCGTTCTAAGGAAAGGTCTACCAAGAATAATAGGACATGAAGGATTGCAATCTATATCAAGAACAATAAAATCTACGGGTACATAATTCCTATTTGCAACAATAAGAACATCATTAATTCTTCCCATAGGTTTCTTAATAGTGGAATCCGCAAGGTGCAAGTTTAAAGAGCAATCATCAAATTCACGGAAACCTAATAAATCACACAAAGTCTTTGGAATCGTGGAAACACTAGCACCCAAATCACACAAAGCATAGCATTCTGGATCTTTAATTTTAATTTTAATAGTAGGTTCCCACTCATCATAAAGTTTTCTAGGGATAGAAACTTCCAACTCAAGTTTTTCTTCATAAGATTGCATTAAAGCATCAACGATATGTTTAGAAAGGCTTTATTTTGACTATAAGCATGAGGAGAATTTAGCACGGATTGCAACAAGGAAATACAATCTATCAAAGAGCAATTATCATAATTAAATTCCTTGAAATCCAAAATAGTGGGTTCATTAATATCTAGAGTTTTGTCCTCTTCAATCCCACTTTTATCAATTTTAGCATCAAGATCTAAAAACTCCGAATTTCTGGAACGTCTTCTAGGTAAAGGTGGATCATATTCAGTCCCATTATTATCAAGATTCATATTGCAAAAGAAAGATTTAATAGGGGTCACATCAATAACTTTTAGATCTTCATCTTTATTTTCATAGAAATTTGAAGAACACACTTTCACAAAGCAATCTTTCTTAGCACGCATCCTAGCGGTTCTTTCTTAGCACTCATCAATGGAAATTATCATGGCTTTGAGAGACTCATTGACATAATGCTTAGGAGGAATAGATCTAAGTTTTAAAGAATCAACATCAAGATAAATTCTATCGACGTTCCTAGCCAATTCATCAACTTTAAGAAAATTTTCTTCAAGCAAAGCATTGAAATTCTTTTTCGAATTCATAAATTCCTTAACACTAGTCTCAAATTCAGAAGGCATCTTATTAAAATTTCCATAAGAATTGTTGTAGGAATTACCATAATTATTAGAGGAATTACTAGGATAAGGCCTAGGATTAAAGTTTCCTCTTTACGCGTAGTTACCAAAATTATTCCTACCAACAAAATTCACATCCGTGGATTCATTATTATTCTCAATCAAAGTAGACAAAGGCATATCATTAGGATCAGAAGAAACACTCTTAGTAACAAATAATTTCATGAGTTCATCCATCTTTCCACTCAAAACATTACTTTCTTCTATCGCATGCACTTTTTTATTAGTAGATCTTTCAGTGTGCCATTGAGAATAATTAACCATAATATTATCTAGGAGTTTGGTAGCTTCTCCTAAAGTGATTTCCATAAAAGTGCCTCCCGCGGCCGAATCTAAAAGATTTCTAGAAGCAAAATTCAATCCGACATAATTTTATCCTCTCCCAAGCTTGTGCAACATGTTCATGATCAAGTTGCTTAAAATTCATAATATCGTTTCTAAGAGAGATGATCTTAGCGGGAGGAAAATACTTAGAGATAAAAGCATCTTTGCACTTATTCCAAGAATCAATACTATTTTTAGGCAAAGATGAAAACCAAGCTTTAGCACGATCTCTAAGCGAAAAGGGAAATAGCTTCAATTTAACAATATCATTTTCCACATCTTTCTTCTTTTGCATACTACACAAATCAACCAAGCTATTTAGATGGGTAGCGGCATCTTCACTAGGAAGGCCAGCGAATTGATCTTTCATGACAAGATTCAACAAAGCAACATTGATTTCACATGATTCAGTATCGGTAAGAGGAGCAATCGGAGTGCTAAGGAAATCATTATTGTTGGTATTGGTAAAGTCACACAATTTGGTATTATCTTGAGCCATCGTGACAAGCAAGCAATCCAACACACGAGCAAACAAGAAGCAAGCGAAAAAAAGCAAATGGAAAAGAGAGAGGGCGAATAAAACGGCAAGGGTGAAGTGGGGGAGAGGAAAATGAGAGGCAAATGGCAAATAATGTAATACGGGAGATAACGGTTTGTGATGGGTACTTGGTATGTTGACTTTTGCGTAGACTCCCCGGCAACGGTGCCAGAAATGGCTCGTTGTCGGGAGTCAAATCTTGACTTGACTTTGCGTAAGCCTCCCCGGTAACGGCGCCAGAAATCCTTCTTGCTACCTCTTGAGCACTGCGTTGGTTTTCCCTTGAAGAGGAAAAGGTGATGCAGCAAAGTAGCGTAAGTATTTCCCTTAGTTTTTGAGAACCAAGGTATCAATCCAGTAGGAGGCCACGCACGAGTCCCTTGAACCTACACAAACAAATAAATCCTCTCAACCAACGCAATAAAGGGGTCGTCAATCCCTTCACGGTCACTTACGAGAGTGCGATCTGATAGATATGATAAGATAACATTTTTGGTATTTTTATGATAAATATGCAACGTAAAGAAAGCAAAATAGAAATGGCGCCATAAATAGCTAAGTGTCGGAAGATTAATATGATGGAAAATAGACCCGGGGGCCATAGGTTTCACTAGTGACTTCTCTCGAGAGCATAAGTATTACGGTGGGTGAACAAATTACTGTTGAGCAATTGACAGAATTGAGCATAGTTATGAGAATATCTAGGTATGATCATGTATATAGGCATCACGTCCGAGACAAGTAGACCGACTCCTGCCTGCATCTACTACTATTACTCCACACATCGACCGCTATCCAGCATGCATCTAGAGTATTAAGTTCAAAAGAACAGAGTAATTCTTTAAGCAAGATGACATGATGTAGAGGGATAAACTCATGCAATATGATATAAACACCATGTTGTTATCCTCGATGGCAACAATACAATGCGTGCCTTGCTGCCCCTACTATCACTGGGAAAGGACACCGCAAGTTTGAACCCAAAGCTAAGCACTTCTCCCATTGCAAGAAAGATCAATCTAGTAGGCCAAACAAAACTGATAATTCGAAGAGACTTGCAAAGATAACCAATCATACATAAAAGAATTCAGAGAAGATTCAAATATTATTCATAGATACACTTGATCATAAACCCACAATTCATCGGTCTCAACAAACACACCGCAAAAGAAGATTGCATCGAATAGATCTCCACGAGAGAGGGGGAGAACATTGTATTGAGATCCAAAAAGAGAGAAGAAGCCATCTAGCTAATAACTATGGACCCGAAGGTCTGAGGTAAACTACTCACACATCATCGGAGAGGCTATGGTGTTGATGTAGAAGCCCTCCGTGATCGATGCCCCCTCCGGCGGAGCTCCGGAACAGGCCCCAAGATGGGATCTCACGGGTACAGAAGGTTGCGGCAGTGGAATTAGGTTTTTGCCTCCGTATCTGGTAGTTTGGGGGTACGTAGGTATATATAGGAGGAAGGAGTACGTTGGTGGAGCAACAGGGGGCCCACGAGGGTGGAGGGCGCGCCCAGGATGTAGGCGCGCCCCCCTACCTCGTGCCCTCCTGGTTGATGTCTTGACGTAGGTTCCAAGTCCTCTGGATCACGTTCGTTCCGAAAATCACGTTCCCGAAGGTTTCATTCCGTTTGGATTCCGTTTGATATTCTTTTTCTGCGAAACTCTGAAATAGGAAAAAAAACAGCAATTCTGGTGTGGGCCTCCGGTTAATAGGTTAGTCCCAAAAGTAATATAAAAGTGTATAATAAAGCCCAATAATGTCCAAAACAGAATATAATATAGCATGGAGCAATCAAAAGTTATAGATACGTTGGAGACGTATCACAGCGCTCCCGTGGGCGCTCCCTGTTCGGCGATGGGGACGGCTCACCGGGGAAGAAGACGAAGGGGGCAAGGGCTCAGGGCGACGCAGTCGATCACGAGGAGGCTACTGGACAAGGCTGTGGGTCCAGACGAGGGGAGAACGGACAAGCACAGCGCCGCGGTTTCCTGAGCGCGTCGGTTTGGCACGTCCGCCCTGTGGTCACGGCGTGAGCTGGCATGAAGAAGAGCCAAATGGCTGGCAGTTGTTGCCTAGGGGAGAGACCGTCCAGGGGAGGTTGCAACTGAGCAAAACACTCGGCTAAAGGTGCTGTGGTTAGATGGGAATTGAGCTCTGAATGTTGCTGCATCAAACTAAACCATGATGCAGTCATCACCATAGGTGGGATTAGAGCCAAATGAGTTGTCTGGGAGGTTTAAGATAGGAAGTACAAGAATCCTATGAAGTTTGGAAGGAAATGGACCAAGATTTAATATAGTTGCTTCACAACTGCTTAAACTGGTCCAGAATAGAGATCAAGATGATGCACTCAAATGGTGTGGCAACTTGAGCTCAAATTGGGCAAGGTAGAGTTATTAGGCCATATGAAGATGCTCAAAAAGTCCCATACCAATTGGCCAAGCCAAAATGGTACTTGCTTCATAATGGTCCTCTCTGAACAGGAACTTGAGAAAATTCCTGAGGGAAAATGGCTAGATTAAATGAGCCCAAATTTTGTGGAGATAGGTTATATAGGTAGGAGAATGCCTAGGAAAATTTTCAGACATAATGGAGCAAGATAAAATATACTTGCTTCATTAACTTAAAATTTGGACAAAACCAAAGAATTGATGCTCAGCTCACATGGATGCATGCATGAGCTCAAATTTGGTGGAGGTCTATGATATGATGATATTGAGGTCATGCATAAATTTCAACTCATTTGGATATGCCTAGCTTGTACCTCCTTCACAAAGTTTCTTTCTGGACAGAAATTTTGCAAAATCATTGATAAATAATCACTAGGCAAATGAAGTTGAATTTTGGCATGTGGCAATGATATGGACATGAAAAGATGTCCAAGAAGTTTGGAGTCAATTGGGAAATGATAAATAGCACTTGCTTCACAATGTGCTATTTAGGACATAATAGGAAATAAATTATTTGAGCATGATGGAAAACATGGCAAATGAAATATTTTTCCATATTTGAGGAAGATATGACCCAAACAATTTATGAGAATTATTTGGAAATTTTAGGAGTGCGGGAAATATACGTTGCTTCACAACCTAGGGCAAAAAGATAATTCCTTTAACAGAGAATGGAATATTTCCAATGAAAAGAATATTGGGATTAGGGCTAGGATAAAAATGGCAAGGTCTTGGGAAGGGTTTGAGGATGAGAATTGTGAAGAGGGCATCTTCTTCAGTTTCCAGACCACATAGCCACGAAAAAAGAAAACTCAAGCGAACAGAAAAACAAAAGAAAAAAAGAAAGGGCCAAAAATCAGGCTGTGACAATTGTGAACTAAATAACTAACATATCTATTTTGAAAGAATGTAGGATCCATTTCAATTTTTCCTGATGGTATATTTTTTTACTGTCCTAAATTTCGTCGGAGTTTCTATCATGAAATTTAGGCCTGACATATTTCTACTTAATATTACTGATTGTTCATTTCAATGCAATGCAGTTGTTTTGATTATTTGTATCCTTTATTTTTTTGCTGGGTGACTATTGTATGATTTACATGCACACAAAAATATCAACGGACGATCCTATCGGAACATGATGATTTTCAGAACCTAATTAGACCGGAGTTGTACAAGAACAACACTTGGGAACCTGGACGGCCGGTTGTATGCTCGCCCACCTGTGTTTGATCCACATGGCTCCAATCACCTAAAATTTTCTGAAACTTTTGTTGCTTCCAGGTAAACGAGTGGCGATTTGTTGGCTCGATCGCATGGTTGTAGGTTCGTTTACCCATGTTTGATCCACAGGGGTGCATCATTTGTACCTAACAACGTACCCATAAGGAAGGGAACTTTCCTCTTCAACCACATTTTTGTGTGTGTTTCCAGTCACTTGCATGAATGAAGTTTGCCTGGTAAAAATATGGTACAGTTTTTTTTTGTGTGTGTGATGTGTTTTGTTGCTTATGAAGGGGAGCTGCATGGGTTTTGGAAGGCTGAAAATTATGCAACTACATTTATGCAGCTTTAACCCTGTTACCAAGGTTCACATGGATTTAAGTGTTTATCCCTCTCTTTGAACAAGTTGAAAACATCAAGTTCACCTTCGAGCAGAAGATGATGTGTTTTGGCTTGAGAAAAAATTGACGTGGCAGACAATATAACTCCAATCAAGACTGAACCTCAAATGATCTGCTTAAGAACAGATGCAGGAGCATTTGACATTTATTCACCTTGGAGTAGAAGATGGTGTTTTTGGCTTGAGAAAAAAATTGAGGTGGCTGATGATATAACTCCAATCAAGGCTGAACTTAAATGATCTCCTTAAGAACAGATAGAGAATCATTTGACATTTGTTAAAGCTTAACCTTTTACTGGTGATGTGGGAGGGGGCTAGATCAAAATTTTGTTGATGTATAGTTGTTACTTTTTAAAGGTCACTTGTATTTGTGTGCTTGATTTGGCAATATGGCCTGTAAAAAAGACATGTGAAATGTTTGATAATGTGTTTTGGAGCCTCTCACTTCATAAGCAAACTAATTGCAGGTCTTTATTTTTCATAAAGGCCGGAGTGAGCTTTGTGTCTATGAGATTGCATGATACATATTTGGCATGGAAAATTTGTAGCATTAATTCATCTCAAGGAGTCTATTATAACTATATATAGTTACTAATTTTCAATTGGTATCTTATGCTCCGAATTTTGATATTCAGTTTCTGGTAAATGTAACTTCAATGTTTTGCAATTCCTCCAAGTATAGTCCCAAAGTTTACCATTCTTGTTAATAATACATTGAGAGATTTGGTAATACTAACTATCATTATATTGTAACATGGATGGGCGCGGCAACGCGCGCCTTTGATGATCTAGTACTTCATAAATTATAGATACGTTGGAGACGTATCACAACACTGGAGCAATTGCCTTGGCAAAGGAATCCAGGTTTCACAAGAGAACCAAACACATCAAAAGACGCTTGAACTCCATTCGTGAAAAGGTCAAGGTTGGAGACATAGAGATTTGCAAAATACATACAAATCTGAATGTAGCAGACCCGTTGACTAAGCCACTTCTACGAGCAAAACCATTGACTAAGCCTCTTCCGCGAGCAAAACATGATCAGCACCAAGACTCCATGGGTGCTAGATTCATTACAATGTAATCTAGATTATTGACTCTAGTGCAAGTGGGAGACTGAAGGAAATATGCCCTAGAGGCAATAATAAAGTTATAATTTTATATTTCCTTATTCATGATAAAGGTTCATTATTCATGCTAGAATTGTATTGATTAGAAACTTAAATACATGTGTGAATACATAAACAAATACCGTGTCCCTAGTAAGCCTCTACTAGAGTAGCTCGTTGATCAAAGATGGTT
Source organism: Aegilops tauschii subsp. strangulata (assembly GCF_002575655.3). Taxonomy (NCBI): domain Eukaryota; kingdom Viridiplantae; phylum Streptophyta; class Magnoliopsida; order Poales; family Poaceae; genus Aegilops; species Aegilops tauschii. Next base: position 425,966,223 of record NC_053035.3, on the reverse strand, counting down.
AAGGTTTCCTAACCATAGACATGTGTTGTCATTTGATAACAGGATCACATCATTAGAAGAATGATATGATGGATAAGACCCATCCGTTAGCTTAGAATATTGACCGTTCAGTTTATTGCTATTGCTTTCTTGATGACAAATACACATTCCTTCGGCTATGAGATTATGCAACTCCCGGATACCGGAGGAATACCTTGTGTGCTATCAAATGTCACAACGTAACTGGGTGATCATAAAGATGCTCTACAGGTATCTCCGAAGGTGTTTGTTGAGTTGTCATAGATCAAGATTAGGATTTGTCACTCCGAGTATCAGAGAGGTATCTCTGGGCCCTCTCGGTAATACACATCATAAGAAGCCTTGCAAGCAAAGTGACTAAGGAGTTAGTTGCAAGATGATGTATTACGGAACGAGCAAATAGACTTGTCGGTAACGAGATTGAACTAGGTATGAAGATACCAACGATCGAATCTCGGGCAAGTAACATACCGATGGACAAAGGGAATTACGTATGTTGTCATAAGGTTCGATCGATAAAGATCTGCGTAGAATATGTAGGAGCCAATATGGGCATCTAGGTTCCGCTATTGGTTACTGACCGGAGAGGTGTCTCGGTCATGTCTACATAGTTCTCGAACCCGTAGGTCCACACGCTTAACGTTCGTTGACGATATAATGTTATATGAGTTACATGATTTGGTGACCGAATATTGTTCGGAGTCCCGGATGAGATCACAGACATGACGAGGAGTCTCGAAATAGTCAAGAGGTAAAGATTGATATATAGGACGATGGTATTCGGACACCAGAAGAGTTTTGGAGTGCACCGGGTAGTCATCGGGTCGCCGGAAGGGGTTCCGGACACCCCCGGTAAGTGTATGGGCTTGATGGGCCAAAGGAGGGGACAGACCAGCCCACTAGGGGGCTGGCGCGCCCCTCTCCTTGGCAGGCCGGCCCTAGGGGAAGGAAAGAGGCGGGGTGGCCCCTCCTGCCTTTCCCTCCTCATGAGAGAAAGGAAGGGGGGGCGCCTCCTCCTCCTGCCTTCCTCCCGCACTCAAATAAGGAAGGGGGGGTGGCTTGGGGAAGACCCCAAGTAGGATTCGGCCCTACTTGGGGCGCCCCTTGGCCTCTCCCCTCTCACCCACCTATATATATGTGGGAGGAGGGCGTCACATATAACCACGACAATTGTTTAGCCATGTGCGTCGTCCCCCTCCACCGTTTACACCCTCGGTCATATTTACGTAGTGCTTGGGCGAAGCCCTACGGAGATAGCATCACCATCACCATCACCGTCACCACGCCGTCGTGTTGCCGGAACTCATCCACTACCTCGTCGTCTTGCTGGATCCGGAAGGCGTGGACGTCACCGAGCTGAACGTGTGCTAAACGCGGAGGTGCCGTACGTTCGGTACTCGATCGGCTGGATCGCGAAGAAGTTCGACTACATCAACCGCGTTACTAAAAGCTTCCGCTTACGGTCTACGAGGGTATGTAGACACACTCTCCCCTCTTGTATCTATGCATCTCCTTGATAGATCTTGCGTGTGCGTACATTTTTTTTGTTTTTCATGCAACGTTTCCCAACAAACACAATGCACATATAGACGTCCTCTACATGAATAGAATGTACATCGTCAACATCAACACACAAAGAATCGCGTTGGCAAGGAGCAAAGTCATACATGACCGAAGCTATGCATAGGCATATGAAAAAGAAAAAAAATACCGCACGAGTACTCAAAACAACGATCGAATAACTACAAGGACGACAATCTGCACCAACCATCTATTGGCATCATAAGGAAAACAGAAAATGTTCACCAACAACAACGTCTCGCTCAAGCGCCGCCATCGACGTATCCAACCACTAATAGCCAGATCCTCAGCTTTCAACCTAAAGACAAAGTCCAAAAAAATATGAGCAATGCCTTCAACAAGGTAACGACTCAAAAGTACCATCATTGAAAAGTATAACTAACTACAGCCAGACCTAGGGTTTTCACCTCGAAGCTTGAGATCAGGTACTCGAGAAACACTACCAAATTGAGGTCATCATGAGCCGTCGCCAACACTTTCCGCGATCCCAGCAGCTACATCCGTATCAAGATCTTTGACATGAGATGCCACGCAAGTAAAGACCATGTCCACACAACCAGGTAGTCAAGCTGCAACAAGTTCTAGTGCCCACTAAAATCTTTGGAACGATGAAGGCCGTCGTCGCACATGTAACAAAGATTGGTGAGGGAAAAAGGTCACCGGCACCGCTAAAATCCCGATTTAGGACACTCCGACAGTGCCACACCGTCCATTCTTGTGGCGGTAGAATTGGTCGGCAAACCATACTCGTCGCTATTAGCAGATCTGAAGGTTCAATACCCTCTAGCCCATTGCGAGAACCACCTAGCAATGCAGGACCACGTCTCCACCCGCACACCTTCAAGTAGAGGACCACCTCATTGGAACGCAGAAGGTCGCCATTGCCGTCCGTGTACCTAAATATGGGATCGCGGCTACCGACGTGTCGCCACCAGAGACAACTGCCCCCCCCAAAATAAACACCACCACCATAGCTGCACAACCATACCTATCCTCAGATCACATCTCATCATCAAAGGCTGCCGGAGCAGGGACCTCCCTACCACCACCTTCATCAACCAATGCTGGGACTTAGCCCAATCAGTGGTCTCTAGCAACAACAAAGGGAAGGGAGGACAGGTTGTAGGGACGACGCCTATGGGAAAGAGAGGAGCCGGTGTCGGGTTCCTCCCAAAAAGAAGAGTAGGGACTCAATTATATATGTTATAACCAAATCAATGGCCCAACACAAAAATTCATAAAATTAGAATGAGTTTTTCTATAAAAAAATGATGGTAGCTCCTAAATCATCTCTTCTAAGGGCGCAACTACTGAGAACTAACATGTGGTTCATAGTCTAGTGAATAGTGCAAGCCGACGTTATTCCCATGGCGACTTATCACGCGACCGTTGATCAAGTGTCCGTACAGTCATTTATCAACGTGCCACAAAGCTGTCAAATGATGAGATGACTTTCAATAATATATTTTTTCTTTCGAAAACGGGATTACCCCGGCCTCTGCATTAGATGATGCACACAAAACCAGACTTTCAATAATGTATACACTTTCAAAATGTTTGGGATGAACTTCACACTAGTTTGCATTACTTTTTTTACCAATAAACACTAGCATTTCAATAATACAAATACTAATTATACACTGATCCAACATCGAACTTAATAAAAAAAGAGCGAATTCCAGTTTTTACCTTGCAGTTGTACATTTGTGACACATATTACCCCTTTTAGTGGAACTTCTATCAAAATATTAGATTAAGGAGACTTTTAACATGGTTTTACCCCACTTTTGCCTTTTCCTTGTTTATGTTAGATAGGATCGGCATGTTGCGTCAATGATTCATAAAAAAATATGTAAAGATTGGATGGCGTCATTGACGATCATGTCCAGATTACTCTTAACCATCGGTTCCATTCCTCGTCGTTGTCCACATATTTTTGGACCCTGAGCGTCACCTCACACCTTGCCTGATGGACACGCATTAGAAAATGAGGGTCCAAAGCTTCAAAAAGGGGTATTCTAGGCGAATTTTCACTCGATGGGGTAATTAGTGTCACAAATGTAAAACTACAGCGTAAAAAGTGGAATTCACTCTAATATAAAACAAAAAATCCGTATGATGTTATCAAGATACCACAACCATTTCAACTTCCAAAAGACCTAATAAGACATGAAACAGAAATCATCCAGAAAAAAAGGGGAACTAGAATTTTGGCCAGAAGCCAACAGTGGCGGGGGATGTTCTCCCAGCCAGCCTCGCCCCCAGATCCGCAGCCCTCATGGCTTGTAGTTGATGCCATCCCACCAAACCAAAACTGAATATACTTCTCTAGGACACGTTTCATTTTTGTGTACAACTCCAGTACGTCTGGCAACTGGCATCTCAAGTGTTCGATCGTACCGTTGCAGAAAGCTAGCTTGGCTTTAGGTTTGGTGAGATCGATGGCGCCAACAACAAGCCATGCATAATTGTGCATGGCATGTGGGAGGCTACTTAAAAAATGCTTCCCTTTTGTACCAACGTCCAGCAGATCAGTTGCATGCCGGCTTAGAAATGTTTATTGCCAGAGAGGCCGTGGGGGTGGCTGCTAACACAACGGAACACAGATCAGATCAGATGCTGATCTGAAAAAACACAGGTCATGCCTGCACCAATAATGAGTCCATTCTTGACCAGATTCCTAATTATATAGTCGTCAACAGCAGATCAGGGTGTCGCCTAGTACGGCAACGCATGTGATGTGTTGATGTGCGTACCAACTTTGTTACTGATTATTCCTTGCATGCATGTCAGGTTTGCAATTGCATGCATGATTGATTGCATCTACTTAATAGTAATTTATATTGCAAAGGCTGAAATGACAGTGTTTATATATGATCATGTGTTCATGGCGGAAACTTTACAGGCTGTAAAGAAACAATAAATTAATGAATGAACAAAGATTTTGGGGAGAAATGAGGTATAACAGTAATAATTTACATGGGAAAGGGCGGTCACAAATTAATCAAAAGCATTGCATGCACTTCGTCGGTGGTGAATTAATGGTTAACCACGCTGCACTTCTTCCTGATCTCGCCCTGGCCGCCGGTGAGCGGGTTGGCGTTGCCCATCTTGATCATGGAGGCGGCGAAGTCGGCGAAGAACTCGTCCTTGAAGGCGCCGGTGGCATGGCGCTGGACGTAGGCGCGGGTGAAGGGGTCGGTGAGGAGGGCGCCGTCGGAGTGGAAGAGGCCCCTCCGCTTGCTCACCAGCTTGAAGTAGTCGGTGTCAAAGGTCTTGAAGCTACCGGGGTCCATCTCCACGAGGGTGGTGTTGTCGTTGAGGCTGGCACACTTGCTCTTTAGCCGCATCATGTACTGCGGCTCCAGCGTGGGGTCGATGTCGCTGGGGTTCTCCATGCCGGTGAAGTTGTAGAGCCGGTCGGAGAAGGAGAAGCAGTGCGACGTCCCGATGGTGTGCCCGGCGGAGAGGACGACGAGGTCCTTGGCGTCGAGGTTCACGGCCGCGAAGAGCTGGGTGAGCACGGTGAAGTTGGCGGTAGGAGGTGGCAGGGCGTCGGTCTCGTTGGAGATGGACACGCTGCCGTCTCTCCGGCCGAGGGGAACTTCCCAGAATGGCCCCTTGCTCTAGAAAAACGATGATCGAGCAGCATTAGAAGTTTAGAACTCGGCGCCTTCCACATGTACCGCGTGACGACATTTGCGAAATCGGCTAGTACTCACCAGCCAGACCGCGTCCCTGGCAATGAGGGCGAGCACGTCCGCGCAGGAGACGGTGTCGGGGCAGGCCTTCTCCACCGCGGCCTTCACCCTCTCAACGAAGCCGAAGCCTCGCAGCGTCTGGTTCGGCTGTGCGTCCTTCTCCGCTGTCTTGTTCGCCGAGTCCAGCAGAACAGACCCGTCGCACCCCTACATTCACGGTGATCAGGCCAGATGCAGTGGGAGTAGAGTACACATGCATGCAAATGCTGATTACCCTGACGAAGCAGTCGTGGAAGTGCATCCGGAGGAGCGGCCCGGCGAGGCTGGGCGCCAGGGACAGCGCCCTCACCATCTCCCTCCTCACGACGTCCTCCACGCTGGGGCACGACTCGCTGTAGAACTTCTCGTGCAGCTGCGCCCGCGCGCACGTCGCCGCCACCGCCGCGAGCAGGAGCGCCACCATCAAAGACCTCGACGCCATCTTCACACGCCCCGAGGATGAGGGTGGCTAGGTAGCTAATTAGTCAGGGGAAGCTTGAGCTGCTGCTGCTGCTGATGGACTGGCGCCGGGGAAATATATAGCGCCGGAGTGTCCCCACGCCTGCATGTGGTGGGCTGTCCTCCGGAGCAGCAGGTAAAATTTGCATGGTTTATTGAGTTGTTCCTTGTTTGCACTCTCCGGAATCTTTGCCGTGGCAGGTACACCGGCGGCGTGCCGTATGTATAATGGAGGCGGCCGGACAGCCAGACCCAGACGGAAGCACGTAGGCAGATCAACTCATTAACTAATTAGTCATCACGGAGCGGAATTCGCTGCCAAGTTTTAATCAACAAAGGGCCAGTGAAAGCCACCTACTGGTAGTTCGCAAACGTTGGAATCTCATGATCCATATTTTTTTTTGAAAACCCACCATGTATTAATTAACTTAAAATGTTCGTACAATCATTCATTACAAACTTAGCCACACAGGGGGAACAAAATTAAACATAATTCATCAGACCTGTTATCGAAACTGAGCTTAGCAATCTCATGAGCCACCGTATTAGCCCTCCTATTGATTTTGGATATCTGAAACTTCACCAGTAGCTTCTAGGCATTGACCGCCTCCTTCTTTAGGTCGATAAGGGGTGACCTGTCAAAGCAATCTTTTCCAAAAACAGAAGCCACAGAAGAGCAATCAATTTCCAAAAATGATGGGCATGTCAAAAGTGATACCGATATACAGGCCAGAAAGTGCTGCCCTAAGTTCCACTTCCTCGGCGCTATAGCAAGCTCCGATATAATCCCACGATGAAAGAATAACTTGTCCACAATGATTTCTGACAATCACCCCCACACTCGCAACTTTAATGGCCTCCACAAAACTGGCATCGACATTAATCTTGAAGAATTTAGAGTTGGGCGGCTTCCAAGAGATAGAATTCCTCTCCATAGTGGTGGTTGGCTGAACTGCCCCCATCACTTGTTTACCTTTGTTGCACATCTCCACCTGCATGTTTGCATGACAAGACCAGAAAGAAGCCCAATAATTTTCTACAAAGCTCACAGATGCCAAGATGGATTCCTTACCTTTTCCGAAGGGCAAATCATTCCTCAAATGTCAAGCTCTCCAGAACATGAATAATGTTTGCTCACGCACCGTCCGATTTAATTGATCCAATAAAATAAGAAGCCAGTCGGGCCCAGAACATTTGAAATTCTCTTCAGCCGGTAAATTCCACACTTCCTTCAACGCCATACGAAACGTCCGAGCCTTGGGGCAACTCACCAATGCGTGAAAAATACATTCATCCTCAATACCACAAATCGAGCACATACCTAGAATAGCTTGATGGTGTTTAACCCTGTTAACTTGAACCGCCAAACTATTAGAGGCAGCCCTCCACACAAATATTCTAATCTTCTGGGGGACATTGGCCTTCCAGATTATATTCCAGAGCCTCCTTTCCCCATTCATGGCACCAGTAGAGTTACCTGGATCAACCTTTGATTCCTGAAGATTCAGTGCCAGCCTATACACACTTTTCACAGAGAACAAACCATTCTTCTCATGGTGCCAAGCAATAACATCACCCTCACTCAACCTCAGAATACGCAATTTTAGAATTTCATCTGCATCATGACTATAGAAAAGATGTCTGATCAGGTTCTCATCCCAACTCCTAGACCCAGTCCTGAATAACTCGGACACCCATTTGATCCTAGTTCTATTCTTTTTAGCAGATATACCAAGGCCAGAATCCCTAGGGATCCAATTATCCCTCCAAATGTTTATACTAGAACCATCGACCACTCTCCATATGATGCCTTTTTTTAGCAGATCGAGTCCATGCATAATTCCTTGCCACGTAAGGGAAGTTGCTTGAGGAAATACCGTATCAATAAGATGTCCATGAGGATAATATTTAGCTTTCAACACCTTTGCACATAGAGAATCCGGAAAAACCGATAAACGCAAGCTTGTTTAGCCAAAAGCGCCTGATTAAAAATTGCGAGGTCACGAAAGCCCATGCCCCCTTCACTTTTAGGTCTCGTCATTTTATCCCAAGACACCCAATGAGTTCTCTTTCTATTCTCCTCATCGCCCCACCAAAAATTCCTGATAATCTGGGATAACTCAACACATAAAGAAGCAGAAAATTTAAACATACCCATTGCATAAACTGGAATAGCCTGAATAACAGACTTGATCTGAATTTCCTTCACCCCGCTAGAGGCATATTTTTCAATCCAATCCGACACCCGCTTAAGCGCTTTATCTTTTGTAGATTGAAACTTACCCGCCTTCATACGACCTTCTGGCATAGGTAAACCCACATATTTATCCTCAAATCCATCGATAGTGATCTTGAGAATAACCAAGATGGACACCTGATCTTCCATAGAGCATTTTTTCCCAAATAAAATGGAACATTTATCCGGGCTTAACAGCTGACCCGTTCCTTCCTCATACGCCGATAAAATAGTTTTAATTTTCAGAGCTTGCTCCAAGTTTCCCTTGAGAAATAGGAGACTATCATCAGCAAAGAGTAGATGAGATATACCTGGGGCATGTTTGTTCAGTCGAAACTCTTGGATAATCCCTCTTGCCGACGCATCATTAATTAACAGCGACAAAGCTTCAGCCACAATGAGGAATAGATACGGAGGCAAAGGATCCCCTTGCCTCAGTCCACGTGAAGGATGAAAAGACTCTAGGAGCCGTCCATTAAAGCGGATGGAAAATTTCATGGTGGTAACACAAGTCATAAACCAGTTTATCCATATTGGAGCAAAACCATACGCTTGAAGCATTTTTTCTAGGAAATTCCAGTCCACACGATCATATGCTTTTGCGAGATCCAACTTATACGCACAATATTCACCAAGACTATCTTTCAATGTATTTAAGAGTGCATACATTCAAAAGCAATGAGGGCATTATCGGAAATTAATCTTCCAGCGATAAAGGCACTTTGTGTAGGAGAGATCATACCGTCCGGTAGGGGTCTCAGTCTGTTGACAAGGCATTTAGAGATAATTTTATATATGACATTACACAAGCTGATTGGTCGAAAGTCCTTTATCGACTCAGGATGCTTCACCTTAGGAATAAGAACAATAGTTGTATCATTTATCCCAGGAGGCATACTTCTTGAAATAAAGAATTGCTGGACAGCTCGAACAATATCCTCCTTGAGCAAACCCCAATTCCTCTGGAAAAAACCTGGCAGGGAACCCATCTAGCCCCGGGGCCTTTAATGGCCCAATTTGAAAGAGGGCATCGCTGATTTCTTGTTCAGAGAAATGTTTGCAGAGATCCTCATTCATTTTATCATTCACCACCGGTTTCACAAGAGACAGAATATGTGATGGATTTACCATAGAATCACAAGAATAAATGTTCTTGAAAAACTAATTTGTGATACGTTTGATTTCATCCATGTCATGGGAAAGAGATCCATCGCTTCTTCTGATAGCAGATATATTATTATTCTTTGCTCTCCAATTGGCCTTCCTATGGAAAAATTTGGTGTTCCTATCCCCCCATTTCATTTTATCCAAACATGATCTCTGCTTCCACATAATTTCTTCCTTAATCAGGAGCTCATCCATCTCCCTTAAAATTTTCTTCCTCTCCACTATTGCATTATGATCACTTCTGTTAAACAGCACACTTAATCTTTTACGGGAAGATTCAAGCTTTTTTTGAAGATAGCCAATGTGAACCTTACTCCATCCATGAAAAGACTTCATCAAATTGTCCAAGTTATTTGCCACATCTCCTAGGTCAGTTACTTTCACACTTTTATTCCAACAAGAATCAATCTGCGCTTTCAACGCCGTATCCTCCCTCCCCCAATATGCTTCATATTTCAACTATTTGACAAACACACCCGGGCGCTGGACACCCATCAATTCAATAAGGAGGGGGCAATGGTCTGACCTTGAAATGATGATATGAGACACCTTGCAATCCAGAAATATAGAGGACCACTGTCGGCACGCAACCGCGTGATCCAGCCGCACCTTCACATTTTTATTACCTTCCTGTTTATTGTTATAAGTCCAAGGAACTCCATGATAACCCAAATCAAATAAATTATATTCAGACATAATCTCTCGAAAATCTGCCAGAAGTTTGTACCGGTGCTACATGCTATCCTGAATATATATACTTAGGTGATTTTTTCAGGCAAAATTACCCCGTGTCACAAAGGTGACAACAGGTGGAGCTCGACACATCTCGTCGTTGGATTAGAGTTCAAAGTTTTATATCATTGCCATATGAGTTAAATACACCATTTGTACTTGAACTTGTCATGGATGTTCAGTTCAGTGCCTGAACTTGAAAAATACGCCCAACTAGTTCTAAAACTTGGCACCAATGTGTAAATACGGTGCTAATCTCATTAAAGTGCTATGATGTGGCACCGTATGTGGCTGACGTGGCATGAGGCACACTTATAAATAAGAAACATGATTACTATAAATACTATATGTTTCTATGACTAATGGGTCCTGCCTATCAGAGAAACTAAAATAAAAAATAGCACCAAACAGGATTCAAACCCGAAACCACGAGCTATCAAGCAGCCTGTGCTGGCCACTAAGCCAACTAGCAATTCTTGTCAAATAGGGCACCTGAAGTTTGATTTAGTGTTGTCAAGCAGCCTAGGCTGGTCACCATGTCTACTAGCAACATGTTAATTTTTCTTAAAAAAATGTAAAAAGTCTAAAAATTATGATGACAATAATACAAATAAAGTTCAACTGTTCATGCTATAAATACTCTACATAAAACTAAAATAACTAACTTTTAAGAAATGTTCATTTAACATTAAAAATGTTCACATACAATGTAAATATAAGCCATGCCTATATAAAAATGTTTTATTCAATATATTATTTATTTATTTAGCTTTTTAAAATATAATCTGTGATGGTATATTTTAAATGTTTGTATTAAGTAAACATTTTTAAATAGTATTTTCTAAATAATACATAACTATTTCAAAAAAAACTAAAGGAATATTTTTAGTAATATATTTTATTGCATGCCTTTCTATACTTATTTTTATGCACACGAATATTTGTGTACCATGATCTTATTATTTATGTACTACAAATATTTGTAACTGACAGCATGGCCTTGTTTATAGATTTTTGTAAAATAATATGTGCACACGAATATTTGTTTATCACGAAGTAAAAAAGTAAAATTAATTACACACGAATATTTGAATCTAACATTTATTATTAGTTCCCTCAAAAAACATTTATTATTAGGATTATTATTTACATACTTTTTATTTTGACAAAAAGAAATAACATGTGCTACCACATCCGTTTTATATTACTCTACATTAAGCTTCGGGGGTTAGCTACATTGGCGTGCTGGTCTCTGTACTCCGTGTATTCGCCGGCGCATATCAATACACATATATCTGTATTCATATCGTAAATATAAAGTATTATACCTATTTTCGTGGTTCCGTTTTGGAAGGTATAGATATTTAGGTGAACAGTTCCTGTAACAAGTTCCTACTAAAACCCCAGCATTGTGCCGAAAACATTCAATGTGTTCTTCTCTCTCCCGTGTGTTCTTCAAGTACCCTATGCTCTTCTTAGAAGCGATCCAAGCTATTCTGTTGCGAATTCCTCACAGACGGCAACGACTGAACTACTGTAGGGGACATAGTCCATAAGCTTATCCGGCACAGCTTAGTCGATTGTGTATGTTTGACGTCATTCAAGTGTTTTTGTAAGCACAAGTTCTACATATGGTTGCTGGGTATTCTATCATTTATCCTTTTAGGGGCTTCTATTAGTTTGTCCTATTTCAAGAAGTCAGATGCCAATCTTGTTTGTAACAAAAAATTTGGGGCTGGATCTTAGAACACAAATAATCATGTCACATGTATTTTAGGAATCTAGGAAGTTATTGTAAGCACCAGAAATTAAAACTCAGAAACTTGCGAAGTTGTTTAGTTACAGAGACTGAAACTTAGGGCATCATGTTAGTTAAGGAAAGTGAAACTTACAACACATGAACAATCTTGTACCCTTAGAAGAATTCGGATCACACATTTATTAAATATTTCTACAATGCAAATACCGAATATGGATTATTATATGGAAAAGAAAAATACATGTATTGACACATGTATGTAAAATTATTTAAGTTTACAAAAAAATAGTTAGTAAACTTAAAATGAAGGTTACATACAGAAAGAAAGTTGCATTATGAACTTGTCTTCTGAAACTTTTATTGACTAATAAATATACCTTACAATTTTGACAGACTTCAATGACTGATAGGTCGATGCAAAATTAATTGTAAGCATTAGTTATGCAATTTTCAAGCTATCTTCTGCACTAGTAAAGTAGGACATGAATGTATTTGATAAGTTACGTTGTTCTGTAAATAAACTATTTATTTAATGTTACTGCCATAATGTAAAATCTTGATTTGTGCCTTACCACTCTTTATGTTAACAACAAGTTGATTGAATTAACAAATGTTATTGAATTAGGTGTTGTGTTAAATTATTTATTAATGTTATATGCTGTGATTATGTAATGTTAATGGCATATTGACTTATGTTCTAGTGATAAAATATGCCGTCTAAGTCGAATTATTCGGTAAGTGGCACTTCGAAATGTACCAGAGAATCAAGATATTAGTACACTGAAGGACTCAAGCCGATAAAATGATGATGAAAAGTGTAACTCCGAATCTTGATTAAAGGTAGACCACATTCTTGCTGTTTTGAATGGATTTACGGTATACAAGAAATTTATGCTCCAGGAAATCAAATTTGATGGGTAATTGAACTTACCTGCAATTAAAAAGGTTTACTTTAAATTTAGTATATTTCTTGTAAGTGCAACAGATGTCAAGGATCGGTGCATTAAGTGTCTCAAGATAGGAAACTCAAGTTCTATGCTCGAGATACGCACAAAGTTTTTGGGGTTCCTTCTAGACTTAGAGACATTGATGGTATTGATGGTCAGATAGTGCTGCTTCTATTGATTTATAGAAGAAAAATATAGGTATGAATGGAACTGATTCTCATAGTTTGAGGCCAACATATTTTTCTAGCCAGAGCTATAACTGAGTTATCAAGTGAAGCTGAAACAACATGCTTTTCTGGGAGCATGCTATGGTTCATTTGGGAACACCTTCTTCTAGACATGAGTACACCATTGATAATAGGAGAGCTCTGAAAGAAATATGCCCTAGAGGCAATAATAAAGATGTTATTTATATTTCCTTATATCATGATAAATGTTTATTATTTATGCTAGAATTGTATTAACCGGAAACTTAGTACATGTGTGAATACATAGACAAAACACAGTGTCCCTAGTATGCCTCTACTTGACTAGCTCGTTAATCAAATATGGTTATGTTTCCTAACCATAGACATGTGTTGTCATTTGATGAACAGGATCACATCATTAGAGAATGATGTGATGGACAAGACCCATCCGTTGGCTTAGCATTATGATTGTTACAGTTTTATTGCTACTGCTTTCTTCATGACTTATACATGCTCCCTGACTATGAGATTATGCCACTCCTGAATACCGGAGGAACACCTTGTGTGCTATCAAACGTCACAACGTAACTGGGTGATTATAAATATGCTCTACAGGTGTCTCCGAAGGTGTTTGTTCGGTTGGCATAGATCAAGATTAGGATTTGTCACTCTGTGTATCGGAGAGGTATCTCTAGGCCCTCTCGGTAATGCTCATCACTATAAGCCTTGCAAGCAATGTGACTAATGAGTTAATTACGGGATGAAGCATTACGGAACAAGTAAAGATACTTGCCGGTAATGAGATTGAACTAGGTATGATGATACCGACGATCGAATCTCAGGCAAGTAACATACCGATGACAAAGGGAACAACGTATGTTGTTGTGCCCTTTGACCGATAAAGATCTTCGTAGAATATGTAGGAACCAACATGAGCATCCAGGTTCCGCTATTGGTTATTGATCGGAGATGTGTCTCGATCATGTCTACATAGTTCTCGAACCCGTAGGGTCCGCACGCTTAACGTTAGATGACGATTTTTGTTATGAGTTATGTGTGTTTGATGACCGAAGTTTGTTCGGAGTCCCGGATGAGTTCATAGACATGACGAGGAGTCTCGAAATGGTTGAGACATAAAGATTGATATATTGGAATGTTATGTTCGGACATCGGATATGTTTCAGAAAGGTTCGGACATTTTCCGGAGTACCGGGATGTTACCGGAACCCCCCAGGGGGATTAATGGGATGGGCCTTAGTGGAAGAGAGGAGGCGGCGGCCAGGTGGAGGTGCACGCCCCACCTAGCCCAAACCGAATTGGATGAGGGGTGGGGGGAGCGGCCCCCCTTTCCTCCTTCTCCTCCACCTCTTTCCCTCTTCTCCTATTCCAGAAAGGAGAGGGGAATCCTACTAGGACTAGGGAGTCCTAGTAGGACTCCCACACTTGGCGCACCCCTCCTAGGCCACCGGCCTCCTCCTCCCTTCCTTTATATACGGGGCAGGGGGCACCCCAAAGACACACCAAGATTTCTCTTAGCCGTGTGCGGTGCCCCCTTCCACAGTTTACTCCTCCGATCATAGCATCGTAGTGCTTAGGCAAAGCCCTCCGCGGATCACATCATCAACACCGTCACCATGCCGTCGTGCTGACGGAACTCTCCCTCAACCCTCTATTGGATCAAGAGTTCGAGGGACGTCATCGAGCTGAACGTGTGCTGAACATGGAGGTGCCGTACATTCGGTACTTGGATCAGTTGGATCGTGAAGACGTTCGACTACATCAACCGCGTTAACTAACGCTTCCGCTTTCTGTCTATGAGGGTACGTGGACACACTATCCCCCTCTCGTTGCTATGCATCTCCTAGATGGATCTTGCGTGATCGTAGGAATTTTTTTGAAATTGCATGCTACGTTCCCCAACAGCGCCATCCGAGCCAGGTCTATGCGTAGATGATATGCACGAGTAGAACACAAAGAGTTGTGGGCGATAATAGTCATACTGCTTACCACCAACATCTTACTTTGATTCGGCAGTATTGTTGGATGAAGCGGCCCGGACCGACATTACATGACCGCGTTCGTGAGACTGGTTCTACCGACGTGCTTTGCACATAGGTGGCTCGCGGATGTCTGTTTCTCCAACTTTAGTTGAATCGAGTTTGACTACGGCCGGTCCTTGTTGAAGGTTAAAACAGCACACTTGACGAAACATCGTTGTGGTTTTGATGCGTAGGTAAGAAAGGTTCTTACTAGAAGCCCGTAGCAGCCACGTAAAACTTGCAACAACAAAGTAGAGGACGTCTAACTTGTTTTTGCAGGGCTTGTTGTGATGTGATATGGTCAAGACATGATGTGATATAAATTGTTGTATGAGATGATCATGTTTTGTAACAGAGTTATCGGCAACTGGCAGGAGCCATATGGTTGTCGCTTTATTGTATGAAATGCAATCGCCATGTAATTGCTTTACTTTATCACTAAGCGGTAGTGATAGTCGTAGAAGCAATAGTTGGCGAGACGACAATGGTGCTACGATGGAGATCAAGGTGTTAAGCTGGTGACGATGGAGATCATGACGGTGCTTCAATGATGGAGATCAAAGGCATAAGATAATGATGGCCATATCATGTCACTTATTTTGATTGCATGTGATGTTTACCTTTTATGCATCTTATTTTGCTTAGCACGGCGGTAGCATTATAAGATGACCCTCACTAAATTTCAAGGTATAAGTGTTCTCCCTGAGTATGCACCATTGCTACAACTCGTCGTGCCGAGACACCACGTGATGATCAGGTGTGATAAGCTCTACGTTCACATACAACGGGTGCAAGCCAGTTTTGCACGTGCAGAATACTCGGGTTAAACTTGACGAGCCTAGCGTATGCAGAAATGACTCGGAACACTAAGAACAAAAGGTCGATTGTGAATCATATAGTAGATATGATCAACATAGAGATGTTCACCATTGAAAACTACTCCATCTCACGTGATGATCGGACATGGTTTAGTTGATATGGATCACGTGATCATTTAGATGACTAGAGGGATGTCTATCTAAGTGGGAGTTCTTTAGTAATATGATTAATTGAACTTTAATTTATCATGGACTTAGTCCTGATAGTTTTTGCATATCTATGTTGTTGTAGATCAATGGCCCGTGCTACCGTTCCCTTGAATTTTAACGCGTTCCAAGGGAAAGCTAAGTTGAAAGATGATGGTAGCAATTACATGGACTAGGTCCATAACTTGAGGATTATCCTCATTGATGCACAGAAGAATTATGTCTTGGAAGCACCGCTAGGTGCAAGGCCTGCTGCAGGAGCAACTGCGGACGTTATGAACGTCTGGCAGACTAAAGCTGATGACTACTCGATAGTTCAGTGTGCCATGCTTTACGGCTTAGAATCAAAACTTCAAAGACATTTTGAACGTCATAGAGCATATGAGGTGTTCCAAGAGTTGAAGTTAATATTTCAAGCAAATGCCCGAGTTGAGAGATATGAAGTCTCCAACAAGTTCTATAGCTGCAAGATGGAGGAGAATAGTTCTGCCAGTGAACATATACTCAAAATGTTTGGGTACCATAACCACTTGACTCAGCTGGGAGTTAATCTTCCTGATGATAGTGTCATTGACAGAGTTCTTCAATCACTGCCACCAAGCTATGAAGGCTTCGTGATGAACTATAATATGCAAGGGATGAAGAAAATGATTCCTGTGCTCTTCGCAATGCTAAAGGTTGCGGAGGTAGAAATCAAGAAGGAGCATCAAGTGTTGATGGTTAACAAGACCACTAGTTTCAAGAAAAAGGGCAAAGGGAAGAAGGGGAACTTTGAGAAGAATAGCAAGCAAGTTGCCACTCCCGGGAAGAAGCCCAAGTCTGGACCTAAGCCTGAAACTGAGTGCTTCTACTGCAAAGGGACTTGTCACTAGAAGCGGAACTGCCCCAAGTATTGGGCAGATAAGAAGGATGGCAAAGTGAAAGGTATATTTGATATACATGTTATTGATGTGTACCTTACTAATGCTCGTAGTAGCGTCTGGGTATTTGCTACTGGTTCTGTTGCTCATATTTGGAACTCGAAATAGGGGATACGGATTAAACGAAGATTGGCTAAGGACGAGGTGACGATGCGCGTCGAAAATGGTTCCAAGGTCGATTTGATCTCTGTCGGCACGCTACCTCTACATCTACCTTCGGGATTAGTTTTAGACCTGAATAATTGTCATTTGGTGCCAGCGTTGAGCATGAACATTATATCTGGATCTTGTTTGATGCGAGATGGTTATTCATTTAAATCAGAGAATAATGGTTGTTCTATTTATATGAATAATATCTTTTATGGTCATGCACCCTTGTTAAGTGGTCTATTTTTGTTGAATCTCGATCATGGTGATACACATGTTCATATTATCGAAGCCAAAAGATGCAAAGTTGATAATGATAGTGCAACTTATTTGTGGCACTGCCATTTAGGTCATATTGGCGTAAAGAGCATGAAGAAACTCCATGCTGATGGGCTTTTGGAATCACTTGATTATGAATCACTTGGTGCTTGCAAACCATGCCTCATGGGCAAGATGACTAAAACTCCGTTCTCCGGAACAATGGAACGAGCTACTGACTTATTGTAAATAATACATACCGATGCATGCGGTCCAATGAGTATTGAGGCTCGTGGCGGGTATCGTTATTTTCTGACCTTCACAGTTGATTTGAGCAGATATGGGTATATCTTCTTAATGAAACATAAGTCTGAAACGCTTGATAAGCTCAAAGAATTTTAGAGTGAAGTGGAAAATCATCGTAACAAGAAAATAAAGTTTCTACGATCTTATCGTGGGGGTGAATATTTGAGCTACGAGTTTGGTCTTCATTTGAAACAACGTGGAATAGTTTCGCAACTCACGCCACCTGGAACACCACAACGAAATGGTGTGTCCGAACGTCGTAACCTTACTTTATTAGATATGGTGCGATCTATGATGTCTCTTACTGATTTACCGCTATCATTCCGGGGTTATGCTTTAGAGACGACTGCATTCACATTAAATAGGGAACCATCGAAATCCATTGAGACGACTGATACGTCCATTTTGCATCATGCTTTTATATCTATATTTATTGCATTATGGGTTGTTATTACACTTTATGTCACATTACTTATGCCTTTTCTCTCTTATTTTACAAGGTTTACATGAAGAGGGAGAATGCCGGCAGGTGGAATTCTGGGCTGGAAAAGGAGCAAATATTAGAGATCTATTCTGCATAACTCCAAAAGTCCTGAAACTCCACGAAAGTCAGTTTTGGAATATATTAAAAATATTGGGCAAAGAAAGCACCAGAGGGGGGCACCAACTGTCCACGAGGGTGGAGGGCACACCCTACCCCCTGGGCGCGCCCCCTACCTCGTCGGCCACCTGGCGGACCCCCGATGCCCACCTTCTGGTATATGGTGTCTTTTTCCCTGGAAAAAAAATCATAAGGAAGCTTTGGGGACGAAGCGCCGCCGTCTCGAGGCGGAACCTTGGCGGAACCAATCTAGGGCTCCGGCGGAGTTGTTCTGCCGGGGAAACATCCTTCCGGGAGGGGGAAATCGTCGCCATCGTCATCACCATCGATCCTCTCATCAAGAGGGGTCAATCTCCATCAACATCTTCACCAGCACCATCTCCTCTCAAACCCTAGTTTGTCTCTTGTATCCGATCTTTGCCTCAAAACCTCATATTGGTACCTGTGGGTTGCTAGTAGTGTTGATTACTCCTTGTAGTTGATGCTAGTTGGTTTATTTGGTGGAAGATCATATGTTCAGATCCTTTATGCACATTAATACCCCTCTAATTATGAAGATGAATATGATTTGTGAGTATTTACGTTTGTTCCAGAGGACATGGGAGAAGTCTTGTTATAAGTAGTCATGTGAATTTGGTATTCGTTCGATATTTTGATGAGATGTATGTTGTCTCTCCTCTAGTGGTGTTATGTGAACGTCGCCTACATGACACTCCACCAATGTTTGGGCCTAGGGGATGCATTGGGAAGTAATAAGTAGATGATGGGTTGCTAGAGTGACAGAAGCTTAAATCCTAGTTTATGCGTTGCTTCGTAAGGGGCTGATTTGGATCCATATGATTCATGCTATGGTTAGGTTTACCTTAATTCTTCTTTCGTAGTTGTGGATGCTTGCGAGAGGGGTTAATCATAAGTGGGATGCTTGTCCAAGGAAGGGAATTACCCAAGCACTGGTCCACCCACATATCAAATTATCAAAGTAACGAACGTGAATCATATGAGAATGATGAAAACTAGCTTGACGATAATTCCCATGTGTCCTCGGGAGCGCTTTGCTTTATATAAGAGTTTGTCCAGGCTTGTCCTTTGCTACAAAAAGGATTGGGCCACCTTGCTACACCTTAGTTACTCTTATTACTTGTTACCCGTTACGAATTACCTTATCACAAAACTATCTGTTACCGATAATTTCAGTACTTGCAGAGAATACCTTACTGAAAACCGCTTGCCATTTCCTTATGCTCCTCGTTGGGTTCGACACTCTTACTTATCAAAAGGATTACGATAGATCCCCTATACTTGTTGGTCATCAAGACTCTTTTCTGGTGCCATTGCCGGGGAGTGAAGCGCCTTTGGTAGGTGGAATTTGCTAAGGAAAATTTATATAGTGTGCTGAAATTTACTGTCACTTGTTACTATGGAAAATAATCCTTTGAGGGGCTTGTTAGGGGTATCTTCACCCCGACCAGAAGAGCAAAGAGTTGCTCCTTAACGTACTGAACCTACTGAAAATGTTTACTTTGAAATTCCTTCGGTTATGATAGAGAAACTGCTAGCTAATCCTTTTACAGAAGAATTTTTAGCAGTTGTATTTGCTTGTGATAAGTTCAGACCTTATATTGTTGATTCCAAAGTAACTGTTCACACATATCATGCTACTATTAAATACCTTATGGAAAAGAAAGATGCTAAACCTAGACTTATTAGATGGGTTCTCTTGCTACAAGAATTTGATTTGCATATTATTGATAGAAAGGGAGCTGAGAACCCCGTTGTAGACAACTTGTCTAGGTTAGAAAATCTTTTTGATGACCCACTACCTATTGATGATAGCTTTCCTGATGAACAATTGGCTGCCATAAATGCTTCTCGTACTGCTCCATGGTATGCTGATTATGCTAATTGCATTGTTGCTAAATTTATACCACCTAGTTTCACATACCAGCAAAAGAAAAAGTTTTTCTATGATTTAGGACATTACTTTTGGGATGACCCACACCTTTGTAAAGAAGGAGTAGATGGTGTTATTAGACGTTGTGTACCTGAGCATGAACAGGAATAGATCCTACGCAAGTGTCACTCCAAGGCTTATGGAGGACACAACACTGGAGATAGAACTGCACATAAGGTAAGTTTGTCTTCAAAGATGCCCGTAAGTTTGTCTTGTCTTGCGATGAATGTCAAAGAACTGGTAATTTTAGTAGACGTCAAGAAATGCCTATGAACTATTCACTTTTTATTGAACCATTTGATGTTTGGGGCTTTGATTATATGGGACCGTTTCCTTCCTCTAATGGGTATACACATATTTTAGTTGCTGTTGATTACGTTACTAAGTGGGTAGAAGCTATTCCAACTAGTAGTGCTGATCATAACACCTCTATTAAGATGCTTAAATAAGTTATTTTTCCGAGGTTTGGAGTCCCTAGATACTTAATGACTGATGTTGGTTCACATTTTATTCATGGTGTTTTTCGTAAAATGCTTGCTAAGTATGATGTAAATCATAGAATTGCATCTCCATACCATCCACAGTGGGTCAGGTAGAATTGAGTAATAGAGAGATTAAATTAATTTTGCAGAAGACTATTAATAGATCTAGAAAGAATTGGTCCAAGAAACTTGATGATGCATTATGGGCCTATGTAACTGCATACAAAAATCCTATGGGTATGTCTCCATATAAAATGGTATATGGAAAAGCATGTCACTTACCTCTCGAACTAGAACATAAGGCATATTGGGCTATTAAACAGCTCAATTATGATTTCAAACTTGCCGGTGAGAAGAGACTATTTGACATTAGGTCACTTGATGAATGGAGAACCCAGGCCTATGAGAATGCCAAACTGTTTAAAGAAAAATTTAAAAGATGGCATGACAAAAGGATACAAAAGCGTGAGTTTAATGTAGGTGATTATGTTTTGCTATACAACTCTCGTTTAAGATTTTTTGCAGGAAAACTTCTCTCTAAATGGGAAGGTCCTTACATTATTGAGGAGGTCTATCGTTCCGGTGCCATAAAAATCAACAATGCCGAAGGCACAAACCCGAAGGTGGTGAACGGTCAAAGAATCAAACATTATATCTCAGATAATCCTATAAATGTTGAAACCAATGTTATCGACACCGTAACCTCGGAGGAGTACATAAGGGACACCTTCCAGAACGTTTCAAACTCCGAAAAGGAATAGGTGTGTGGTACGGTAAGTAAACCGACTCCAAAATAGTTCTAGTAGAAAATTTTCTCCATTTTGGAATATTTAAGAAAATAGGAAAATAAGAAGTAGTCCGGAAAGGACACGAGGCATCCACGAGGGTGGAGGGCGCGCCCCCCTGCCTCGTGGGCACCTCGTGTACCCTCTAGACTCTGTTTTCTTGCACGATACTTCTTTTGGTCGGTAAAAATTCATTATATAATCTCCCGAAGGTTTTGACCACCGTACCACAACAAAATCCTCTGCTTTTGTTTCGAGCTGTTTTTCTGACAGATCTAGATCACCGTGACGTCTTCAAGCGCCCCCAAGGATAAGGTTTTTGAGAAGGTCATCAACCCCTACCTCGCGGAGGTGCTGCAACACCCTCAAACCATTGAGATGCGTGAGGGGGTACTGCACATCCGCGATGTTGAGGGACCAAGGAGGACCGGAAGCGTGGAGACAAGACTCGAAGCAATGGAGCAACAAGTTTTCAAGTGCCAAGGGATGGTGGAACATGGACTCAACACCAACCACATGATGATCATGGAGTTCACCAACAACCACAAGATGGATGCCAAAAACATTGGGGATACCATCTTCAAGCTTCACGAGAAAATCGAGCACCTCCAAGCCCAGATCTATGACCTGCAAAACCAAAACTGTGAGTATGAATATAGATTCAAGAGGATGAGTTTGGCTGCAGATTTGAGGATCCCGGAGACTCGATCATCCCTCTATGATGGTGAGCCTATGCCTTGGAAGATGGACGACAAGCCTACGTCATCAACAACTCCATCGTCACCACCTCCGAAGAAAGAGACATAAACACATGGGTATGGGCACTCCCCTTGGCAACTGCCAAGCTTGGGGGAGGTGCCCCTGTATCGTATCACCATCACACTTCTATCTTTACCATTTTTCTTAGTTCGATCCTTTTGGTTATATCTTGATCTAGTAGAATAAAGTTTAGTATGATCTAGCTTTGAGTTTTTGTGTTGATCCATACCTATGTAATCGAGTCCGTGAGCTATATATAATAAAGATTAGTTTTGAGTTGAGGGCTTTGCTATCTTACTATGATCTTGAGGGAATAAAAGAAAAAGAAAGAATAAAAAGGGAATAAAAAGATCATATTGATCTTATGGAGAGTAATGACTTCACATATAAAGAGTATGATGAATAAAGTTGTTGAGAGTTGACAAACATAGTTTTGGTCATCGTTGCAATTAATAGGAAGTAATAAATAAAGAGAGGTTTTTACATATAAATATACTATCTTGGACATCTTTTATGATTAGGACTCATTAAAATTTGACATGCTAAAAAGTTTATGTTGGACAAGGAAGACAACGTAATGGGTTATGTTTTCTTATATCCGAAATATATTATATTGTCATGGATCATCCAACATGTTGAGCTTGCCTTTCTCCTCATGCTAGCCAAATTCTTTGCACCAAGTAGAGATACTACTTGTGCTTCCAAACATCCCTAAACCCAGTTCTTCCATGAGAGACCACCATATCTACCTATGGATTGAGTAAGATCCTTCAAATGTTGTCATTGTTGCAAGCAATAAAAGTTGCTCTCTAAATATGTATGATCTATTAGTGTGGAGAAAATAAGCTTTATACGAGCTTGTGATATGGAAGAAATAAAAGCGACGGACTGCATAATAAAGGTCCCTATCACAGGTGGCAATATAAAGTGACGTTCTTTTGCATTAAGATTTTGTGCATCTAACCATAAAAGCACATAACAACCTTTGCTTCCCTCTGCGAAGGGCCTATCTTTTATTTTTGTCTTCTACCCTATATAAGAGTCATAGTGATCTTCACCTTTCCTTTTTGCACTTTATCCTTTGGCAAGCACTATGTGTTGGAAATATCCTGATATATATATCCAATTGGATGTGGGTTTTCATAAAGCATTATTATTGACATTACCCTTGGGGTAAAAGGTTGGGAGGCGAAACTATAAGCCCCTATCTTTCTCTGTGTCCGATTGAAACTTCATCCCCATAAGTATCGCGTGAGTGTTAGCAATTGTGAAAGATTAAATAATAGTTGAGTATGTGGACTTGCTGAAAAGCTCTTATATTGAGTCTTTCTGATGTTATGATAAATTGCAATTGCTTCAATGACTAAGATTATAGTTTGCTAGTTTTCAATGAAGTTTCTGATGCATACTTTACATTGTGAATAGATTGTTACTTGAAGCATAAGAAATCATATGACAATATATATGTTGCTGTTCTAAGAATGATCATTATGCCCTCATGTCCGTACTTTATTTTATCGACACCTCTATCTCTAAACGTGTGGACATATTCTTTGATATCGGCTTCCGCTTGAGGACAAGCGAGGTCTAAGCTTGGGGGAGTTGATACGTCCATTTTGCATCATGCTTTTATATTGATATTTATTGCATTATGGGATGTTATTACACATTATGTCACATTACTTATGCCTTTTATCTCTTATTTTACAAGGATTACATGAAGAGGGAGAATGCTGGCAGCTGGAATTCTGGGCTGGAAAAGGAGCAAATATTAGAGACCTATTCTGCACAACTGTAAAAGTCCTGAAACTCCACGAAAGTCAGTTTTGGAATATATTAAAAATATTGGGCGAAGAAAGCACCAGAGGGGGGCCACCCACTGTCCATGAAGGTGGAGGGCGCACCCCCTGCCTCGTGGGCCACCTGGCAGCCCGCCGATGCCCATCTTTTGGTATATGGTGTCTTTTGCCCTGGAAAAAATCATAAGGAAGCTTTGGGGACGAAGCGCCACCGTCTCGAGGCGAAACCTTGGCGGAACCAATCTAGGGCTCCGGCGGAGCTGTTCTGCCGGGGAAACATCCCTCCGGGAGGGGGAAATTGTCGCCATCGTCATCACCATCGATCCTCTCATTGAGAGGGGGTAAATCTCCATCAACATCTTCACCAGCACCATCTCCTCTCAAACCCTAGTTCATCTCTTGTATCCGATCTTTGCCTCAAAACCTCAGATTGGTACCTGTGGGTTGCTAGTAGTGTTGATTACTCCTTGTAGTTGATGCCAGTTGGTTTATTCGGTGGAAAATCATATGTTCAGATCCTTTATGCACATTAAAACCCCTCTGATTATGAACATGAATATGATTTGTGAGTAGTTATGTTTGTTCATGAGGACATGGGAGAAGTCTTGTTATAAGTAGTCATGTGAATTTGGTATTCATTCGACATTTTGATGAGATGTATGTTGTCTCTCCTCTAGTGGTGTTATGTGAACGTCGACTACATGACACTCCACCATTTTTGTGGCCTAGGGGAAGGAATTTGGAAGTAATGAGTAGATGATGGGTTGCTAGAGTGACAGAAGCTTAAACCCTAGTTTATGCGTTGCTTCGTAAGGGGCTGATTTGGATCCATATGTTTCATGCTATGGTTAGGTTTACCTTAATTCTTCTTTCATAGTTGCGGATGCTTGCGAGAGGGGTTAATCCTAAGTGGGACGCTTGTCCAAGGAACGACAATACCCAAGCACCGGTCCACCCATGTATCAAATTATCAAAGTAACGAACGCGAATCATATGAGCATGATGAAAACTAGCTTGACGATAATTCCCATGTGTCCTCGGGAGCGCTTTGCTTTATATAAGAGTTTGTCCAGGCTTGTCCTTTGCTACAAAAAGGATTGGGCCACCTTGCTGCACCTTAGTTACTTTTATAACTTGTTAACCGTTACGAATTACCTTATCACAAAACTATGTGTTACCGATAATTTCAGTGCTTGCAGAGAATACCTTACGGAAAACCGCTTGTCATTTCCTTCTGCTCCTCGTTGGGTTTGACACTATTACTTATCGAAAGGACTATGATAGATCCCCTATACTTGTGGGTCATCAATGACAACATAGGAACTGTGGTTTGGCAAGAAACCCAAGTTGTCGTTTCTTAAAGTTTGGGGCTGCGATGCTTATGTGAAAAAGCTTCAACCTGATAAGCTTGAACCCAAATCGGAGAAGTGCGTCTTCATAGGATACCCAAAGGAAACTGTTGGGTACACCTTCTATCACAGATCCGAAGGCAAGATATTCGTTGCTAAGAATGGATCCTCTCTAGAGAAGGAGTTTCTCTCGAAGGAAGTGAGTGGGAGGAATGTAGAACTTGATGAGGTAATTGTACCTTCTCCCAAATTGGAAAGTAGTTCATCACAGAAATCAGTTCAAGTGATTCCTAGACCAATTAGTGAGGAAGCTAATGATCATGATCATGAAACTTCAGATCAAGTTACTATCGAACCTCGTAGGTCATCTAGAGTACGGTCCACACCAGAGTGGTACATCCTATTCTAGAAGTCATGTTACTAGACCATGATGAACCTACGAACTATGAGGAAGGGATGATGAGCCCAGATTCCGTGAAATGGCTTGAGGCCATGAAATTTGAGATGGGATCCATGTATGAGAACAAAGTGTGGACTTTGGTGGACTTGCCTGATGATCGGCAAGCCATAGAAAATAAACGGATCTTCAAGAAGAAGACTGACACTAACGGTAATTATAGTGTCTACAAAGCTTGACTTGTTGCGAAAGGTTTTCGACAAGTTCAAGGAGTTGACTACGATGAGACCTTCTCACCCATAGCGATGCTTAAGTCTGTCCGAATCATGTTAGCAATTGCCGCATTTTATGATTATGGAATTTGGCAAATGGATGTCAAAACGGCATTCCTTAATGGATTTCTTAAAGAAGAGTTGTATATGATGCAACCAGAAGGTTTTGTCAATCCAAAAGGTGCTAACAAAGTGTGCAAGCTCTAGCTATCCATTTATGGACTAGTGCAAGCCTCTCGGAGTTGGAATATACGCTTTGATAATGTGATCAAAGCATATGGTTTTATACAGACTTTTGGTGAAGCCTGTATTTACAAGAAAGAGAGTGGGAGCTCTGTAGCATTTCTAATATTATATGTGTATGACTGATGTCTACTACACAACCTTCTTCTTGTAGACGTTGTTGGGCCTCCAAGTGCAGAGGTTTGTAGGACAGTAGCAAATTTCTCTCAAGTGGATGACCTAAGGTTTATTAATCCGTGGGAGGTGTAGGATGAAGATGGTCTCTCTCAAACAACCCTGCAACCAAATAACAAAGAGTCTCTTGTGTCCCCAACACACCCAATACAATGGTAAATTGTATAGGTGCACTAGTTCGGTGAAGAGATGGTGATACAAGTGCAATATGGATGGTAGATATAGGTTTTTGTAATCTGAAAATATAAAAACAGCAAGGTAGCAAGTAACAAAAGTGAGCAGAAACGGTATTGCAATGTTTCGAAACATGGCCTAGGGTTCATACTTTCACTAGTGCAAGTTCTCTCAACAACAATATCATAATTGGATCATATAACTATCCCTCAACATGCAACAAAGAGTCACTCCAAAGACACTAATAGCGGAGAACAACCGAAGAGATTATTGTAGGGTACGAAACCACCTCAAAGTTATTCTTTCCGATCAATCCATTTGGCTATTCCTAAACAGCCCTAGAGTTCGTAGTAAAATAACACCTTAAGACACAAATAAACCAAAACCCTAATGTCACCTAGATACTCCAATATCACCTCAAGTATCCGTGGGTATGATTATACGATATGCATCACACAATCTCAGATTCATCTATTCAAACCAACACAAAGAACTTCAAAGGGTGCCCCATAGTTTCTACCGGAGAGTCAAGACGAAAACGTGTGCCAACCCCTATGCATAGATTCCCAAGGTCACGAAACCCGCAAGTTGATCACCAAAACATACATCTGGTGGATCAATAGAATACCCCATTGTCACCACGTGTATCCCACACAAGACATACATCAAGTGTTCTCAAATCCTTAAAGACTCAATCCGATAAGATAATTTCAAAGGGAAAACTCAATCCATTACAAGAGAGTAGAGGGGGGCAAACATCATAAGATCAAACTATAATAGGAAAGCTCGCGGTACATCAAGATCGTGCCATATCAAGAACACGAGAGAGAGAGATCAAACACATAGCTACTGGTACATACCCTCAGCCCCGAGGGTGAACTACTCCCTCCTCATCATGGAGAGCGCTGGGATGATGAAGAAGGTCACCGGTGATGGTTCCCCCCTCCGGCAAGGTGCCGGAACAGGGTCCCAATTGGTTTTTGGTGGCTACAGAGGCTTGCGGCGGCGGAACTCCCGATCTAGTTTTCTTTTTGGGGTTTTCTGTATTTATAGGAATTTTTGGCGTCGGTCTCACGTCAGGGGGTTCTCTGAGTCATCCACGAGATAGGGGGCGCGCCCAGGGGGGTAGGGCATGCCCTCCACCCTCGTGGATGGCTCGGGACTCTTCTGGTCCAACTCTTTTACTTCGGGGGCTTCTTTTGGTCCATAAAAAATCATCAAAAATTGGCACGTCAATTGGACTCCGTTTGGTATTCCTTTTCTGTAGAACTCAAAAACAAGGAAAAAACAGAAACTGGCACTGGGCTCTAGGTTAATAGGTTAGTCCCAAAATCATATGAAATAGCATATAAATGCATATAAAACATCCAAGATGGATAATATAATAGCATGGAACAATAAAAAATTATAGATACGTTGGACACGTATCAAGCATCCTCAAGCTTAATTCCTGCTCGTCCTCGAGTAGGTAAATGATAAATACCGAATTTTTGATGTGGAATGCTACCTAACATATTTATCAATGTAATCTCTCTTTATTGTGGCAAGAATATTCAGATCCATAAGATTCAAAACAAAAGTTTGACATAAAAACAATAATACTTCAAGCATACTAACAAAGCAATCATGTCTTCTCAAAATAACATGGCCGAAGAAAGCTATCCCAACAAAATCATATAGTCTGGCTATGCTCTATCTTCATCACACAAAATATTTAAATCATGCACAACCCCGGTTTTAGCCAAGCAATTGTTTCATACTTTAGTATTCTCAAACTTTTTCAATCTTCACGCAATACATGAGCAGGAGCCATGGACATAGCACTATAGGTGGAATAGAATGGTGGTTGTGGAGAAGACAAAAAGGAGAAGATAGTCTCACATTAACTAGGCGTATCAACGGGCTATGGAGATGCCCATCAATAGATATCAATGTGAGTGAGTAGGGATTGCCATGCAACGGTTGCACTAGAGCTATAAGTGTATGAAAGCTCAAAAGAAACTAAGTGGGTGTGCATCGAACTTGCTTGCTCACGAAGACCTACGGAACTTTGAGGAAGCCCATCATTGGAATATACAAGCCAAGTTCTTATAATGAAAATTCCCACTAGTATACACTACTGCAGGATGCTGCTAACGCGACACTGCGATCAGAGACCCTTTGACGAAACTGTGTGCGATGCATTAATCGCAAATGGTGGTGTAAAAAACCGTCAAAAAAGGTGCAAAACGTTTGCGATGACGGATGCATCAAACACGGTGCAGATTTTAGTTCCGTGTGTGATGTAGGGCATACGGTTCAGTGCAATTAACCGTTTGCGATGAGGAGCAACAAAAGAAATGTGTAGCCAGATGAAGGTGTGTGCGATAAACAACATACGGTTCACTAGGATGGACTGTTTGTGATTAGGAAACACAAAAATAAATGGCAGCCAAATCAAGGTGTGTGCGATATACGGCATGCGGTTCACGCGGATGAACTATTTGTGTTGAGACAAGAGAACATAAACGGTTTAATATAAGAAGATGTGTGTGATACGCGACAAACAGGTGTGTAATCAGAAATGTGTGTGAAGATGTGACACCCAAAAATTTTATTTTGGTTTTATCAAAATCTTTATTTGGTTTGAAGGAGGGTTTTTAAATTTTTTCTTCTAAAGAACTCTCCCTCTCAAAAAATTTCTCTTATGACAAGTGTTTTGTTGGGATTTACCCAAGACTTGATCTTTGGTCTTGGAGGTTTTTCCATATTATGTTGGCTCATCACAAATGTTTTTCATTTGGAAAAGTTTTTGAAAATCTTTTTAAATAGCCCTAGGGCATTTGGAGTGATCTTTTCTCCTTTCAAAAACTCCTCTTGCCATGACACGAGTGGAAATCCCCTCCCAAAAGCCATTCCCCATCTTTGTGCCAAGATAAACTTCAAATCCAGCAAGTTGAACTCCCCCATGTTTTTGTTTCCATTTATTCCTTATCAAAAATATTTTTCTGCCTTCTATTTTGATCCTTGGAGGTTTACAAAGGAACTACCATTTCTACTTTGAGTTTGGCCTCCAAACAAATTTCCCTGGCTAGTCCTTAGAGCCCTCAACCAAGATCCATGAAGATCCACTGGTCTCCAGTTCAAATATTTCAAATTGTGCTTGCTGCAAGTTTGGACCAGATTTGGCAAATTTGATGAAATTCATTTGTTTTCTCCTCCTAAAAATCTTAGAAAATTCACGCAGCCTCTGGATGCATTGAGAGGTCACCTCACCAAGTCCCAGCTCCAGAATTTTTTTTCTTCATGCCAAATCATTTCGTCGAACACCTGAAGGGCACTGTTACTGTCGAAGTTTAGAAGTTCAGAGATACAGTTTCAGTGGCCGATGTCGTTTTCTTCAGAACCCCTTCTCGATCTCGCCAGTAGCCGCGGTGGCGCCGTGCGCCCTGTGCCTCCTTCTTATCCCTGCGTCGCACGATCGCCTGGAAGCTTGCGGGCGTCTGCGACGAGCAGGTGGAGGTGTGCCACCCCGTGAGCGACGGCAGCAGCGCCCTTTGCCGCTGCCAGAGAGGCGCAGCGTTGGACGGCGCCGTCCAGCGCCGCCCAAGCCACCAGAGGCCACCGCGTGGCCATCCACTCACCCGTGCACGCTGCAGTCCGTCGTCGTGAACTGGTAGGCGCGGAGCACGCTCCCTGCCGCCGCCGTGCCCGTACGGCCGTTCCGTCGAGGGCCAGTGCACTACGCAAGCCCGACCGAGGTTTGAGCAGAGAAACGGCGCCAGTGATCCTCCCTGATGATTCCTAGCCTCCTAAACCCCCTGCCCAACCTCTGCCTTGCCGTAATTGCTCACCGGAGCTATCCCGTTCACGGCCACCCCCTTGGATCGCCTATAAAAGGAGGCCCCGAGCCCGAACTCGAACCCGCACCACCTCTACACACCACCAGTACCACGCCAAGCCACTGGAAGAACCCCGAGGGAGTCTTCTTCCCAAACTCCGGCCGCCTCGACCCGCTTCGGGACCCAGCTCGATTCACCCCCGTGCGTGCACCCCTACCCCTCAACTCTTGCCAGTAGTCTCCTAGTGCATCCACTCTTCTGACCCGCGCATCAATTTGAAGCTTGCAGCACCCACCGGAGAGTTCCACCATTGCCCGAACCACCGTCCGCCGGTGATAGTGTCGCCGTCGACGTGGTGCTCTCCGACGGCCAAGTCCACCACCCACCGACGCGGAAGAACACCCTGAACCTGTAGGTACCCTCCGATCACTCTGCCTCGCCGTGGTTCAACGCCAGCGACCACCGCAGCCTTCGGGCGCCGGCGAGCTCCGTTTGAAGATTTGAACCTGACGGGTGGGACCCCCCCGTCAGCCTCTCTTCTTTTCCCACTTCGAACCGTTTTCTCAAAGCGCCTTCGGGCAAAACGTGTTTTCTCTCTGGGCTGGTGTATTTCATACCGAACCGTTTTCTGTTTTCTCAAACAAGCCCCTGGATCTTTTCTGTTTCATCACAGATTAGTCCTTGGACTAAAACCCTTATATCTTTTAAATAAAAGATGCTTTTTGATTGATTCTTTTTCTGTCAGTCTTATATTTTTGTCTAGTTTTTTATAGTATTTATTTGGAAAAAATTTGGAACAATTTTTATGCACGCAACGATTTTCACGTTAGTATATGGTTTCGTTATACCGTAGGTTCCGGAGGAGGTGACGGAGCCGCGAATTTCGCCGAGCTAGACTCCAACTTCTCCGAACCAGGCAAGCATGTTTGAACCTTTGATATGATAGGTGTTTTGCATGTTTGCTTGAATGGTTTGTGCATGGCATATGAGCATCGGTGAGTATTAAGTTGCATGCAAGGCAACTAACCGTGTGCTTCGAAGTTACTGTGATCTTCGATGAGAGATGACCTGATCATGTGGTGACATGAAAGGTAGTAGGATGGTATTGTTGTAGCATGCCAGTCTTACGTCATCCGATAAACTCCGACGTTAACGTGGACTGAGCCACGTTACCGTTCTTCCCCTTTTGTGCTGCCACATGTTTTCTGCAAAGAATACGGTTTAGTAAGTTGCTAACCTCTTTCCTTGTACACACCAAATAGAGGGGCCGGGATGAGGGTTCCATGGCCCTGGATTAAAGCCAGTCATCCGGTCAGGGGGCATGGGTGTTTCCAGTTGGGACCGAGAGGGGGGCACCCCTTAGAGCGCGCGGTATAAATTTGATCCCATGCTACGCGAGGTTGTAGCCTCCCCATCTCAAGGTTTTTCTTGAACGTTGCCGAGGGTGATTCCTGGCATCGGAATGTTGAATGGGTGTGTACGGGTTAGATGTGTTTCTCCTAAAACACCGTAAACGGAATTAGTCCCTTGTGACTACTGAAATCCGTTGGCTGTGGTTAAATAGTACAAACTCTGCAGAGTCAAATCCTTCCGAGTCATCGTATCCATGGTCGAGGACCGTGGCCAACATACCCACATTCATGTCGGTCCCCGTGTCAGTTTCCGTGGAAATCCCCGGTAAACAAGCTTGAGTGGTGAACTCTGTTGAATGTTATTCCTGTGGATGGACTAACCGGTTTATTATTTCGTACCTGAGTATTTCCTTGAAATGATTTAAATTCATGAGCTACTGAAATATCAAGTTAGGAAATATAAGCCCTTTATGTGATGTCGCTCAGACGTCCGACTGTGGCACTCTTGTCATTTACTTTTGATATAAGCCCTTTATATGATGTCGCTCAGACGTCCGACTGTGGCACTCTTGTCATTTACTTTTGATATAAGCCCTTTATGTGATGTCGCTCAGACGTCCGACTGTGGCACTCTTGTCATTTACTTTTGATATAAGCCCTTTATGTGATGTCGCTCAGACGTCCGACTGTGGCACGCTCGTTGTTTACTTTTGATATAATACCTTTATGTGATGTCGCTCAGACGTCCGACTGTGGCACGCTCTTTTTTACTTGTGATATAAGCCCTTTACGTGATGTCGCTCAGACGTCCGACTGTGGCACGCACTGTCATTTATATTCCATTATAAGCCCTTTATGTGGTGTCGCCTTGACGCCCAACTGCGGCATTGTTATTTTATTTGTATCCTTTCGAGGAGTCCTTCAGACACTCGATTGGACTTCAGCATTACGTTGGGATTTCGGGAGGACTACCGCCCGACTTCCTTTTATTTCCCATGCATTGCTATCTCATTGTCTGAGTGCGCATTATTAATCTGTTCATATGCATCATGTTTGCATTTGTTATATCTTATGTCCAAACTGTCTTGCGAGTACTTTCATAGTACTCACCTGGCATTTGGCCAGATGTGGACGAAGGCGATCTCATGGATGAAGAGTTTGATAGTGAGTCCGACGCCTAGAGGAGTCCCAGTCAGTCCCGTGCGATCCTGGATAATTGTCACTTGTACTATATACGCTTCCGCCACCCACAATAAGAATCCTCGAGCCTCACTCCGACGCTCGATGAGTTGTTAGATTCAGGAGTCATGTCACCCACTTCACTGTGACATATCCACCACCGCGTTTATTGTGAGTCAGTAGTTATGCCACCCTATCCGCCTTTATGTGTAATATCGTCGTGCTTGTAATAAATTGTTGAGCAGTCTCCGCCCAACCTTGTATTATATTTGGTACTCCTGGGTTTTTTCTTCTGTGATCAAGAAATTATCTACCAGTGAGAAGGATTCTTCTCTACTGGTCCGTAAAAGGGATCGGTTTCTCAATAAATATTTTTATTGGAAAACCGGTCGTGACAAGCTTGGTATCAGAACCAGGCTGACTGTAGGAAGCCACTAGGTGCGATCGCTAATCGGTTATTAGCGTCTTTAGTGCTTTTTCAGCATTTTGCAAATGTAGCTATTTTCTGTTGGTCATCATAAGTTTATGATTTGACTACTCAGAATTTTTGCCTACTTTTGTAGATGGCTGGCCGCGACTGCGAGACTCGGGTGTTCACTAATGTGCCCGAGGGGTTTGTCAAACTCCTCGTCTCCATCACCAAGCTCACGATCGGGCCAGCGACTCGTCCGGAGTTCACGCTTTACCAGCACAAGCTCAGCGACGACATGTCTATGCACCAGGCCGTGGTGCAATTCAAGGGAGGACGTTCTGCGTCTCGCCACTTCCGTTTCATGGGAAGGGCCATGCCTACGGAGAGGCATGCCATGCAGATGGCCGCCCGTGAGGCGATAGCTCACCTTCGGGATGTTCTTCCTTCGATAAATACTCGTCGCTACCGCTACCTCCCATGCCATGTGCCATATACTTGTCACTATGCATTCGCCTGCCATAGGGGAGAGCGAGATGAAGCTATCGAGATGCTTGTTGAGTATCTCAAGGCTCTGGAGGCAGCTTTCGACAACCTCGTGGACGATCTTGTGGCTGCTGGCATGGACTTAGTTCGGGGCTGTTCTGCCAACAGGAGGGAGCTTCTCCACATGACACTGCCACTGACTTTCGTCTCGTCCTCAGCATCTTATTCACCTGCCATTTTGGCCACCGCTCGCTATCTGCCTACCACTGAGGAGTTCGACCGGGTCATTGCTCCTACTTCAGTCAGAGCTGCACCGCCTGCCGCACCCACACTACCGCCTGTCGCACCCACGCCATCACCTCGGCGCAGTGCTACGCGCCTGGAGCCTATTAGGGAGGAGGTGGAGGTGGAGTCTCCTGCACCGCTGGGTCTTACCCTCGGCAAGGGGAAGGACATCTTCACCATCTCCGACTGAGTGCGCCTAGTAGCCGCGCGATGTGTCTGCATGTATGATATGTTTTATATGTACATAAGTTGTAGTAGTTGTGTGCGCATCATGTAGGATCCCGGAGGAATGTGCTAGCCTTAATAACATGTCAGGAGTGTGTACGCACATCCTGAGTGATGTATCGTGTGTTTGCGTATCGCGTGTAAGATATGTATTGAGCAGTCCCTCTCCGTGCGAAATCAATTATGTTCTTGAAAAATCTTGAGGACTTTTTAAAGTTTTCGTATTTGCAAAATTTTCCTTGTGCACACAGTTCTTCTCATGAATTTTGCAAAATAATACCCCAGAGTGGAAAATGTCTCGTCCGTGGACTCGTTCCATGCCAAATCCACCAGAAGAAGTTTATGGAACACATACAAGCAACAACTTCACTCAGGGGCAGTCTAGTCAACAGGACAGCGAGGCAGCCTTATCTCAAGTATGCCGCCTTTTCGAACAAAGCCAGCAGCAACACCAAGAAACGATGAATCACGTCATCAATATGGGAAACCACCGTGAGCCATACCAACCGCACTCCAAGTTGTCTGAACTGCAGAAGACACGCCCTCCAACGTTTGCTCACACTGATAGGCCGCTTGAAGCCGATGATTGGCTTCGAGACATCGAAGGAAAGTTGATTATTGCTCAATGTTCTGATCATGAGAAGGTGCTTTATGCACCTCACTACCTCACTGGAGCAGCTGCAGCATGATGGGAGAACTTCCTACACATGCATCCCAGTGAACATAACATCACCTGGGAAGAGTTTAAGGAAGGCTTTCGTGGGGCACACATCCCGAGGAGCATCATAAAAATCAAGAAAAGGGAGTTCGATGATCTCAAATAGAGAGGCATGACAGTGACGGAATACAACAGTCAGTTTACCCAGCTATCTCGTTATGCCTACGATGAGCATATGACTGAGAACAAAAGGATGGAAAAGTTTTTGGACGGCCTGGCGCCGGCACTAAAATGCCAACTGGTCGTACACACTTTTCCCGATTTCAAAACTTTAGTCGACAAGGCCATTACGTTGGGAAATGAGCGCCGCATTCTGGAGGATATTCGTAAGCGAAAAAGGGACAAGACGACTCTTGCTCGCTTCAACCGAAGCAAGACTGACGTTCAGAGGAATGAAGCGAGAAAATCCACGACTACTGCTCTAAGGCCAACCCGACAGTTTCATTCAAGGGACAAGGACTTTACATACCGTCCAGGGGTCACTTGCTATGCTTGTGGAGAGGAAGGGCACTATGCCAAACAGTGCCCAAAACCAAGGAACTCGGCCCCCAAGCCGAACAATGGTGGGAATAATCCAGCCCCCAAGCACAACAATTTCAATCCCAACAACAATCACAGGAAGGGTCACCTGAACCATGTGACCAAGGAAGAAGCACAGAATGCCACAGACATCGTACTCGGTACGTTCCCTGTCAACACAGTACCTGCCACGGTTTTGTTTGATTCTGGAGCTTCTCACTCGTTCATTTCGAAGAGTTTTGTTTTGCAACATGGTTTTCTGATACTTCCCTTGGAAAAATCTATGATCATCAAGTCCCCCGGGAATAAACAGATCACTCAGAGTTAC
Source organism: Aegilops tauschii subsp. strangulata (assembly GCF_002575655.3). Classification (NCBI taxonomy): domain Eukaryota; kingdom Viridiplantae; phylum Streptophyta; class Magnoliopsida; order Poales; family Poaceae; genus Aegilops; species Aegilops tauschii. Next base: position 425,930,393 of record NC_053035.3, on the reverse strand, counting down.
TGCCAAGGAGTGATTATTGAACTTGAAGGACTAAAGTTTCAGGCTAATCTCATCGTGTTGGAAAATAAAGGACTGGATGTTATCCTAGGGATGGACTGGTTGACCACCAACAAGGGATTTATTGACTGTTTCAATCGGACTGTGATTCTCACTCATCATCACGGCAAGACAATAAAATTTACAGCTCAAGAGAGACCACGGTCACGGCAACCAAAGTTGAACAAAGTGGACATTTCAGAAATGAGAAAAGTTCCAGTGGTGTGCGAGTTTCCCGACGTATTTCCTGAAGAACTACCAGGCATGCCCCCAGACCGAGAGATAGATTTCAGCATTGAACTAGCACCTGGCACCACCCCCATTTATAAGAAGCCTTATAGAATGGCACCATCCGAGTTGGTAGAATTGAAGAAGCAAATAAAAGAATTACTGGACAAAGGATTTATTCGAGCCAGCTCCTCACCATGGGGTTCACCAGTATTATTCGCCAAGAAAAAGGATGGGACACTGAGATTGTGTATAGACTATCGAGCTCTCAATATGGTCACCATCAAAAACAAATATCCGATGCCGCGGATAAATGACCTATTTGACCAGCTCGCACAAGCCAAGGTGTTCTCAAAGATTGATTTAAGATCGGGATATCATCAATTAAAAGTACGGACAGAAGATATCCCTAAGACAGCATTCACCTCCAGATACGGATTACATGAGTTCACAGTAATGCCGTTTGGACTAACGAATGCCCCCGCATATTTCGTCCACCTCATGAACAAAGTGTTAATGAAATTTATGGACAAATTTGTTGTGGTGTTCATTGACGATATTCTGGTATACTCAAGGACACCAGAAGAACATGCGGAGCATCTCAGAATTGTATTGGGAGAATTAAGGAAACATCAATTGTACGTCAAATTTAGCAAGTGTGAATTTTGGCTAAGACAAGTTGGTCTTCTAGGCCATATATTGACCCAAGAAGGCGTGGCCGTAGACCCAGAAAAAGTCAAAGCCATACTTGACTGGAAACCACCAGCCAACGTGACAGATGTACGGAGTTTTCTGGGAATGGCTGGATATTACCGAAGATTTATTGAAGGATTCTCCACTGTGGAAAAACCAATGACACAGTTGCTCAAGAAGGACAAGAAATTTGTATGGACTGAAGCGTGCGAGAAAAGTTTCCAAGAGCTCAGGAAGAAACTAACAACAGCACCGGTTTTGATTGTGCCAGACATACACAAGAGTTTTGAAGTGTATTGTGACGCATCCCGGAAGGGCCTCGGGTGCGTATTGATGCAGGACGACAAAGTTGTCGCGTATGCTTCCAGGCAACTACGGAAGCATGAGGAAAATTATCCTACTCATGACTTGGAGCTAGCAGCAGTCATCCATGCACTCAAAGAGTGGAGGCACTTTCTACTGGGAAATCGTTGTGAAATATATACGGACCATAAGAGCCTTAAATATATTTTCACACAACCGAAGCTAAATTTACGACAACGACACTGGTTGGAATTGGTCAAGGACTATGATGTCGGCATTCACTACCATCCAGGGAAAGCAAATGTAGTGGCAGATGCTCTTAGTCGGAACCCCAGCCCGGGCAACGACAGTCCACAGAACTTGAGGCCTGAGTTTCAGCAGGAGTTCGCTAGACTCAACATGGTGTTGGTCTCTGAGGGCAACGTATCAAATCTGGAGATATAACCCACCCTAATGGAACAAATTAAGAAGGCTCAGCATGGACATCCCAGCATCGAAGGTATAAAGAGGAAGATGAGCCTTGGCAAGGCTTCAGAGTTCGTCATAGACAATGAAGGAATATTATGGTACGGGGACAGACTTTGCGTACCAAACATCGAGGAACTCAAGCAACAAATCCTAACCGAAAGCCACACCACCCCATATTCGATCCACCCTAGAGGAACCAAAATGTACAAAGACATTCAGGAAAGATTTTGGTGGCACGGTATGAAAAGGGATATAGCCGCATTCATTGCTTGTTGCGATTCTTGTCAGCGCATAAAAGCCGAGCATCAAAAGCCAGCAGGGCTGCTACAACCAAACAGGATACCTGAGTGGAAATGGGATGAAATTGGAATGGACTTCATCGTCGGACTACCTCGATCGCAACGCGGAAATGATGCCATATGGGTCATCACAGATAGGCTAACCAAGGTAGCACATTTCATTCCCGTGAAGACGACCTACTCCACTCAAAGGCTAGCCAAGCTTTATCTCTCCCGTATAGTTTGTCTGCATGGAGTCCCAAAGACTATAATATCCGACCGAGGCACTCAATTTGTCTCTAAATTCTGGGATCACTTACAACAAGGTCTGGGCACGCAACTAGCATTTAGTACAGCGTACCACCCTTAGACTGATGGACAAACGGAATGCGTGAACCAAATCCTAGAGGACATGCTGAGAGCCTGTGTGCTCACCTATGGATCCAGTTGGGAAGAAAGTTTGCCGTATGCCGAGTTTGCTTACAACAACAATTACCAAGCCAGCCTACAAATGGCACCTTTTGAAGCATTGTACGGGCGGAGATGTTGTACCCCACTAAATTGGTCAGAAACAGGTGACAGTCGTATCTTCGGCCCAGACATGCTCAATGTAGCCGAGGAGAAAGTTAAACAGATCAGGGACAGACTCAAGACAGCTCAAAACCGGCAAAAGAGCTATTACGATCGAAAACATCGTGAGGTCAGCTTTGAACCCGGTGATTACGTATACCTACGGGTGTCTCCTATGCGAGGCCTGCAACGGTTCAAAATTAAGGGGAAGCTAGCCCCGAGATTTATTGGACCCTTCTATATAGTTGCACGAAGAGGCACAGTAGCCTACCAACTAGACCTACCCAAAGAGCTGTCAGACGTCCACGACGTGTTCCACGTCTCACAGTTGAGGAAATGTGTGAGCAACCCGGAGAAGCAGGTATCTCATGAGAGCATTGATGTGCAACCAGACCTCACCTACAGAGAGCGGCCAGTAAAGATATTGGAAGAGTCTGAAAGGAGAACCCGCCAGAAAACAACAAAAAATTTCAAGGTTCAATGGAGCAATCACACCGAGGATGAAGCAACATGGGAGAGAGAGGATTTTCTTCTGGCAGAGTACCCACATCTATTTGCGGATCAGCTGAAATCTCGGGGACGAGATTTTTCCTAAGGGGGTAGGTGTTGTGACACCCAAAAATTTTATTTGGCTTTTTCAAACTTTTATTTGATTTGAGGGAGATTATTTAATTTTTTTTTCTTCTAAAGAACTCTCCCTCTCAAAGATTTTTTTTATGACAAGTATTTTGTTTGGATTCACCCAAGACTTGATTTTGGTCTTGGAGGTTTTTCCATCTTATGTTGGCTCAACACCAAATGTTTTTCATTTGGGAAAAATATTTGAAAATCTTTTAAATAGCCCTATGGCATTTGGAGTGATCTTTTCCCCTTTTCAAAATCTCCTCTTGCCATGACCTAAGTGGAAACCACCTCCCAAAAACCATTCCTCATCTTTGTGTCAAGCTATACTTCAAATCCAGCAAGTTGAACCTCCCCATCATTCTTCTTCCATTTATTTCTTATCAAAAATAATTTCTGCCTTATACTTTAGCTCTTGGAGATTTACAAAGGAACTACCTTTTCTCCTTTGAGTTTTGCCTCCAAACCATTTCCCCTGGCTAGTCCTTAGAGCCCTCAACCAAGATCCATGATGATCCACTGGTCTCCAGTTCAAAAATTTCAAATTGTGCTTGCTGCAAGTTTGGACCAGATTTGCCAAATTTGATGAAATTCAATTGTTTTCTCCTCCTAAAAATCTGAGAAAATTCAGGCAGCCTCTGGATGCATTGAGAGGTCACCTCACCAAGTCCCAGCTCCAGAAATTTTTTTCTTCATGCCAAATCATTTCGTCGAACACCTGAAGGGCACTGTTACTGTCAAGTTCAGAAGATTCAGAGATACAGTTTCAGTGAGCCACTGTCGTTTTCTTCAGAACCCGTTCTCGATCTCGCCAGTAGCCGCGGTGGCGCCGTGCGCCCTGTGCTTCCTTCTTATCCCTGCGCCGCACGATCGCCTGGAGGTTTGCAGGCGTCGGCGACGAGCAGGAGGCGGTGCGCCACCCCGTGAGCGACGGCAGCAGCGCCCTTTGCGGCTGCCAGAGAGAGGCGCAGCATTGGACGGCGCCGTCTAGCGCCGCCCAAGACACCAGAGGCCACCTTGTGGCCATCCACTCACCCGTGCACGCTGCAGTCCGTCGTCGTGAACTGGTAGGCGCGGAGCACGCTCCCTGCCGCCGCCGTGCCCGTACGGCCGTCCCGTCAAGGATCGGCGCATTACGCCTAGCCCGACTGAGGTTTAGCGGGGGAACGGCACCAGTGCTCCTCCCTGATGGTGCCTAGCCGCTTAAACCCCCTGCCCAACCTCTGCCTCGCCGTTATTGCTCGCCGGAGCTATCCCGTTCACGGCCACCCCCGCGGATCGCCTATAAAAGGAGGCCCCGAGCTCGAACTCGAACCCGCACCACCTCTACACACCACCAATACCACGCCAAGCCACTGGAAGAGCCCCGAGGGAGTCTTCTTCCCCAACTCCGGCCGCCTCGACCCGCTTCGGGGCCCAGCTCGATTCACCCCCGTGCGTGCTCCCCCACCCCTCAACTCTTGCCAGTAGTCTCCTAATGCTTCCACTCTTCTGACCCGCGCATCAATTTGAAGTTTGCAGCACCCACCGGAGTACTCCACCATCGCCCGAACCACCGTCCGCCGGAGAAAGTGTCGCCGTCGACGTGGTGCTCTCCGACGGCCAAGTCCACCACCCACCGACGCGGAATATCACCCTGAACCTGTTGGTACCCTCCGATCTCTCTACCTCGCCGTGGTTCAACGCCGGCGACCACCGCAGCCTTCGGGCGCCGGCGAACTCCGTTGGGAGTTTTGAACCTGACGGGTGGGACCCCCCCGTCAGCCTCTCTCCTCTGTCCCTCGAACCGTTTTCTGAAAGCGCCTTCGGGCAAAATGTGTTTTCTCTTTGGGCTGGCGCATTTCATACCGAACCGTTTTCTGGTTTTTCAAACAAGTCCCTGGTTCTTTTCTGTTTCATCACAGATCAGTCCTTGGACTAAAACCCTTATATCTTTTTAATAGAAGATGCTTTTTGATTGATTCTTTTTCTGTCAGTCTTATATTTTTGTCTAGTTTTTTATAGTATTTATTTGAATTTTTTTTGGAATAATCTTTATGCACGCAACGATTTTCACGTTAGTGTACGGTTTCGTTATACCGTAGGTTCCGGAGGAGGTGACGGAGCCGCGAACTTCGCCGAGCTAGACTCCGACTTCTCCGAACCAGGCAAGCATGTTTGAACCTTTGATATGATAGGTGTTTCGCATGTTTGCTTGAATGGTTTGTGCATGGCATATGAGCATCGGTGAATATTACGTTGCATGCAAGGCAACTAACCGTGGGTTTCAAAGTTACTGTGATCTTTGATGAGAGATGACCTGATCATGTGGTGACATGAAAGGTAGTAAGATGGTATTGTTGTAGCATTCCAGTCTTACGTCATCCGATAAACTCCGACGTTAACATGGACTGATCCACGTTAGCCTTCTTCCCCTTTCGTGCTGCCACATGTTTTCTGCAAAGAATACGGTTTAGTAAGTTGTTAACCTCTTTCCTTGTACACACCAAATAGAGGGGCCGGGATGAGGGTTCCATGGCCCTGGATTAAAGCCAGTCATCCGGTCAGGGGGCATGGGTTTTTCTGGTTGGGACCGAGAGGGGGGCACCCCTTAGAGCGCGCGGTATAAATGTGATCCCATGCTACGCGAGGTTGTAGCCTCCCCGTCTCAAAGTTTTTCTTGAACGTTGCCGAGGGTGATTCCTGGCATTGGAATGTTGAATGGGTGTGTACTGGTTAGATGTGTTTCTCCTAAAACACCGTAAACGGAACTAGTCCCTTGAGACTACTGAAATCCGTTGGCTGTGGTTAAATAGTACAAACTCTGCAGAGTCAAATCCTTCCGAATCATCGTGTCCATGGTCAAGGACCATGGCCAGCATATCCATATCTATGTCAGTCCTCGTGGTAAATCCCCGGTGAACAAGCTTGAGTGGTATACCCGGTTGAAGTGATATTCCTATGGATGGACTAACGTTTTATTTATCTCGTACCTGAATATTCCCTTGAAATGATTTAAATTCATGAGCTACTGAAATATTAAGTTATGAAATATAAGCCCTTTATGTGATGTCGCTCAGACGTCCGACTGTGGCACGCTCGTTGTTTACTTTTGATATAAGCCCTTTATGTGATGTCGCTCAGACGTCCGACTGTGGCACGCTCGTTATTTACTTTTGATATAAGCCCTTTACGTGATGTCGCTCAGACGTCCGACTGTGGCACGCACTGTTATTTATTTTCCATTATAAGCCCTTTATGAGGTGTCGCCTTGACGCCCGACAGCGGCAATATTATTTCATTTGTATCATTCAAGGAGTCATTCAGACACTCGATTGGCCTTCAGTATTACCTTGGGATTTCGGGAGGACTACCGCCCGACTTCCCTTTTATTTTCCATGCATTGCTATCTCATTCTCTGAGTGCGCTTTATTAAATCTGTTCATATGCATCATGTTTACATTTGTTATATCTTATGTCCGAACTATCTTGCGAGTACTTACATAGTACTCACCTAGCTTGTTGATTTGGCCAGATGTTGACGAAGGCGATCTCATGGATGAAGAGTTTGATAGTGAGTCCGACGCCTAGAGGAGTCCCAGTCAGTCCCGTGCGATCTTGGATATTGGTCACTTGTATTATATACGCTTCCGCCACCCGCAATAAGAATCCTCGAGCCTCACTCCGACGCTCGATGAGTTGTAAGATTTAGGAGTCATGTCACCCACTTCACTGTGACATATCCACCACCGTTTTTATTACGAGTCACTAGTTATGCCACCATATCCGCCTTTATGTGTAATATCGGCGTGCTTGTAATAAATTGTTGAGCAGTCTCCGCTCAACCTTGTATTATATTTAGTACTCCTGGTTTTTCTTCTGTGATCAAGAAATTGGCTACCAGTAAGAAAGATTTTCCTCTACTGGTCCGTAAAAGGGATCGGTTTCTCAATAAATATTTTTATTGGAAAACCGGTCGTGACAAAGATAGACCCGGGGGCCATAGGTTTCACTAGTGGCTTCTCTCAAGATAGCATAAGTATTACGGTGGGTGAACAAATTACTGTCGAGCAATTGATAGAAAAGTGCATAATTATGAGAATATCTAGGCATGATCATGTATATAGGCATCACGTCCGCGACAAGTAGACGAAAACGATTCTGCATCTACTACTATTACTCCACACATCGACCGCTATCCAGCATGCATCTAGAGTATTAAGTTCATAAGAACAGAGTAATGCATTAGGCAAGATGACATGATGTAGAGGGATAAACTCAAGCAATATGATATAAACCCCATATTTTTATCCTCGATGGCAACAATACAATACGTGCCTTGCTGCCCCTGCTGTCACTGGGAAAGGACACCGCAAGATTGAACCCAATGCTAAGCACTTCTCCCATTGCAAGAAAGATCAATCTAGTAGGCCAAACTAAACTGATAATTCGAAGAGACTTGCAAAGATAACAAATCATACATAAAAGAATTCAGAGGAGATTCAAATATTGTTCATAGATAAACATGATAATAAACCCACAATTCATCGGATCTCGACAAACACACCGCAAAAAGAGTTACATCGAATAGATCTCCAAGAAGATCGAGGAGAACTTTGTATTGAGATCCAAAGAGAGAGAAGAAGCCATCTAGCCAATAACTATGGACCCGAAGGTCTGTGGTAAACTACTCACACATCATCGGAGAGGCTATGGTGTTGATGTAGAAGCCTTCCATGATTGATTCCCCCTCCGGCGGAGCACCGGAAAAGGCCCCAAGATGGGATCTCACGGGTACATAAGGTTGCGGCGGTGGAAATAGGGTTTCGTGGTGCTCCTGGATGTTTTCGGGGTATATGGGTATATATAGGAGGAAGAAGTAGGTCGATGGAGCTGTGAGGGGCCCACGAGGGTGGGGGGCGCGCCCAGGGGGGCAGGCGCGCCTCCCTGCCTCGTGGCCTACTCGCTTCTTTCTTGACGTCCACTCCAAGTCCTCTGGATCATGTTTGTTCCAAAAATCACTCTCCCGAAGGTTTCATTCCGCTTGGATTCCGTTTGATATTCCTTTTCTGCGAAACACTGAAATAGGCAAAAAAAACAACAATTTTCACTGGCCTTCGGTTAATAGGTTAGTCCCAAAAATAATACAAAAGTGTATAATAAAGCCCATTAAACATCCAAAACAGATAATATAATAGCATGGAACAATCAAAAATTATAGATACGTTGGAGACGTATCACACCCATGTTGTTCTATGTTGACACTAGGAAAAAATTGAAATCGAGAAGAGGCAATGCATATCGTTTCATCTAGAAAGGTGAAACGTTCCCCACCGAAACCATCGGGCTTGTTGTGAGAAGCTCTGGTTTGTGAGAAGCATATCCCCAAACCTGCCCCAAATGGGACAAAAAAATTTACCACGGCATGTTGATGCCGCTCCATGACAGCATGCCAAGTTTCATGAATTTCAGACGAGCTTTGGATTTACTAGAATTTAAAAACCATGTATATATATCTCAATGTTTGCGGCCGAGTGACGGTGGCAGGGTGTTTGACATTCTTTCTCATTTCATACATGGGACCTAATTAAGCATGCAACCATGGACATGGGATCTTAATGTTTGCAGCCAAGTGACGGTGGCAGGGTGTTTGACATTCATTCTCATTTCTTGCATGGGACCTATTTAAGCATGCAACCAATGACACAGATTTGAATTTTCAACCAATTTATATGCGTTAGAGCATATGTGTGCATGTAGTTCCAATCTGAATTATGCACATGAATGCATAGAAAACCAAGTTAATGTATAATAATGTCCAAGAAAACCCCCAAAAATCCCAATAATTGACACAACACCCCTATTGATCTATGTTGACACTTCGAAAAAAATTGAAATCGAGAAGAGGCAATGCATATCGTTTCGTCCAGAAAGGTGAAACGTTCCCTACTGAAACCATCGCGCTTGTTGTGAGAACCTTTGGTTTGTGAGAAGCATATTGTCATAGCCCTAGAGTCATGACTGTAAATAGTTGCATCAGTGAGCATGCATCATGTTTTTAATTCAAAGGAAATTTGAATTGGGGATGACCAAGCCCTGGCACTAAATCAATTCAACTAGGTTCAAGTTTAAATCTTTTCAATGAACCCAGAATGCCCTTTAGAAAAGTTCATGATTTTTGATAAAGGTAAAAACCTCTACCAAAAATGATAAACATATTTCTAGGTCATTTCTGGATTATTTTGGATTAAATCATAAGTATTTGAATTGGAGCATTTAATGGCTATAAATATTTTAAATGCTTCAATAATTCTGAAAACATTTGAGGGCTGTTAGTAAATATTTTAAAAGTGCCCAAAAATTTTCTCAGGAGTTTTTTAAAATGGTTTAGTATTATTACTAAATCAAAAACAGAAAAGCAATATAGAAAAAACAGAATTAAAAGAGAGAGAGAGAGAGAGAGGAAACCTCACTGTGCAGCCCACCACCGTAGTGGCCTACTGGCCAAAGCCAGCCCAGCCCAACTTCTCTCCCCTGTCGTCTTCCTCCCCGCGCCAGTAGGACGCCGTGGGCGCGTGGTCGTCGGCGCACGCCAGCTCCTGCTTCCACCGCGACGCCGGCTCTTCTAGACGCGCCACGGAGACGCCCAGAGGTCTCTCTCCCCTCCCCCTCACCCGTGGTCTCTCCCCTCTCCTCTGTCTCACTCTCTCACGCAGACACCGAGCGTGCCGTCACCGGCGTTCGCTGCCACCGTGCCCAGAGCCGCGCCCTCACTCTTCAGCCATGCCCAAAGGCTCCGTCTCGTCGCCCTCGACCTCCCCGCCGAGCCACGCATCGCCGGACGCCCTGTGACGACGCCTCCGAGCTCGTCACCGCCGCATCTGCCGCCAGACTTCGCCCGCCGATCTGCGTCGTCCAATGCCTCCCCGAGCTCAACGACGGCGCCGTTCGAATCTCTGTGAGGCTCCGGTCCTTTTCCCCCCTAACCACCTCGTCGATTTCACCCTGTAGCTGCCGTCCCCATGAGCTCCGAAGCTCGCCGCCGTCAGGCCACATCGCCGCCGCGGCCAGAGCTAGCTATGACCGCAACCAAGCACTGCAACATGCTCAGCACGCCATCAGGAGCCTAGAACACTCAACCGTTGCTCCTGCCGTGCACTGCAGCGTCGTTTCGTCGGTCCCGTAGCCCCGGCCGCCGCTAACCTCAACGCCGGCGCTGCTTCCGGCCACCCCACGGCCTCCCGCGTGTTCCATTGGAGGGGCGCGAGCGCTAGCTACCCATAGCACCCATCCGCGCGTCGAATGGACGCCGGAGTCGCGATTCCGGCGTGCCTCCGCCGTGGCCAGAGGTCACCGGCGGCTAAGCGCCGGCCTAACCCCGATTAGGCTAGTGCTAATGATGCCCTGTGCCATTGACATGCGGGCCCTCTGCTTAACTAACCAGCTAACCAAATAGTTTAAGGTTAATCTAATTACCGTGGGGCCACGTGTCAGTTTTGACTACGCTGACGTGTCCGTTGACCCGACCCCACCTTTCTGTGGCACAAAATGTCACAGGGTCACTGACCAGTGGGTCCCGCTGGTCAGGTTTGACCCTGGCCAGCCCGTTGACTCGCTGACGCAGTGATGACGTCATGCTGATGCAGTATTACATTTTCTGGATTTATTTTTAATCAGGAAATTCCAGAAAATATCCTAAACTTCTAAAATTCATATAAATTCAACCGTAACTCCAAATGAAATAATTTATATATGAAAAATTATCAAAAAAATCCAATCTATACATCTGCACTAGTTTCATGCATGATAAAGCAACTTAAACCTTCTGTTTATATCAAAACATGTTAATGCACTTTATAAAACCATAACTTGAGTTTGTATTTGAATCTTGGATTCAAATAAGCTCAAACCACCCTGGTTGTAGATGCATTAGCCCAACACACTCATCTTGCCATGTAATATTCATGCATCATTTTGTTGCATTGCAGTGATTGTGTCCTTCTCCGTTTGCCGGTAACCGTCCCCTCTCAGTAGACGATGCTCCGATGACGTGATCGATGACACCGATGAAGAACTATAATATCTTCAGAAGTGCCAGGCAAGCAAAACCCCCTTGTTCATTCCGATACAATCCCACTCTCTCGCTCCTGCTCTCTTTTACTGCATTAGGACAACAACGATTCAACTGTTACATGCTGCGGTAGTTGAACCCCTTATCCTCTGCATGACCTGTCATTGCCACAGTAAATAGATGAAACCCACTAGCATGAGTAGGAGTTGTTTGAGCCCTGATGTGCCTACTCATTCATGCTTGTTTGTCATGCCTGCTACTGCTTAGAGTTGAGTCGGGTCTGATTCATCAGGGATGAATTGGAGTGGTGATGAACATGTCCTACTGTGTGTGAGCTAAGTGTGTGAACACGATTTGGTAAAGGTAGCGGTGAGAGGCCATGTAGGAGTACATGGTGGGTTGTCTCATTGAAGCCGTCCTCAGGAACTGAGTTCTGTGTTTGTGATCCATGATACAGTTACTACCACGCATTGGGCCCGAAACCAATGGACCCTCTCGGCTTCTTAATCACCCTTGTCCTCTGTCCAGGAGTTGCAAGTAGTTTCTGGTGTTTGTAGTATGCTGGAGGCCGTGGACAGCGCTGACCGAGGGGTGGGCTGTGATGCGGTAGGCACGTGGCACGGTGTACCGGGCGCCCGTTTGGTGTCTCGGGAACCCTGCACACATCGTTCGGGGCCGTATGTGGAAACCTCGGCCGGACTCCCTGCGGATGGAACCTGAATAGGCGATAAACCTGGACTAGAGACTTGAGTGTTTAGGTAGGCTGTGGCCGACACCCTCGCTGGGCTTCCGCTTGAAGGTTGCCGAGTACATGTCGTGTAAACGGCGGTAAGTGGTGACCGCGTGTGTGTCGAAGTACACCCCTGCAGGGTTAACACCATCTATTCGAATAGCCGTGTCCGCGGAAATGGACTTCTGGGTTGCCTATAACAGTTCATAGACAAGTGAAAGTGGATACTCTAAAATGCGCAAGATAAGCGTGAGTGCTATGGATGGCGTTCTCGTAGGGAGACGGGAGCGAATCCATAGTGGTGTATTGATATGGTGAATATGTGGACTCGTGTGCGCCACCTCAAAGAGTTGCTTGCAGTCGTAGTTCGGGTTAGCCACTGAGTCAAAGCTGGCTTGCTGCAGTTAAACTCCACCACCCCCCTTTGTTGATACCGATGCATATGTAGATAGTTCTGATGTAAGTCTTGCTGGGTACATTTGTACTCACGTTTGCTTATTTTATGTTTTGCAGAGAGACGTCAGTCTCGCTAGTAGTTCCGTGTGGACTTCGACGTTTAGCTTGATACCTCAGCTACGATCTTGTGCCCTCGGCAGGATCTAGTAGATAGTCAGGCTTCGCAGCCTTTTTCTTTTGTAGATGTCTATACTCAGACATGTTAAGCTTCCGCATGTGTTTGACTTGTATGCTCTGAATGTTGGGTCGAGAGACCCATGTTTGTAATATCTGGCTCTTCGGAGCCTAATGAATAAATACTCTGAGTCGTAGAGTCTTGTTGTGATGCCATGTTGTATTTGCACATATCGAGCATATTGTGTGTATGATTGAAATGCTTGGTATGTGTGGGATCCGACAACCTAGTTGTGTATCCTTGGTAGCCTCTCTTATGGGGAAATGTAGTCTTGTGCTCCATGAGCCATAGTAGTCCGCTACAGCCCGGTTCACCGGAGTCCTGCTAGCCCAGCACTACTGCTCCGGAACACTTGACTGGCCGGCATGTGTTTCACTTCGTTCCTGTGTCTGTCCCTTCGGGGAAATGTCACGCGGTGACATCCGGAGTCCTGCCTAGCCTGCTACAGCCCGGGTTCCCGGAGTCCTGTTAGCCTAGTGCTACAGCCCGGATTCGCACGCTGCTGACCGACATGCTCGATGCTGATTCATGTATGCCTGTCCCCGTAAGTTAGTGCCACTTTGGGTTCACGACTAGTCATGTCGGCCCGGGTTCTCTGTCATATGGATGCTACCAACATTATCATATACGTGAGCCAAAAGGCACAAACGGTCCCGGGCCATGGTAAGGCGACACCCGTGGGAATATCGTGCGTGAGGCCGCAAAGTGATATGAGGTGTTACAGGCTAGATCAGTGTGACTTAGAATCGGGGTCCCGACACATATCCCCAAACCCGCCCCAAATGGGACAAAAAATTTACCACGGCATGTTGATGCCGCTCCATGTCAGCATGCCAAGTTTCATGAATTGCAGACGAGCTTTAGATTTACTAGAATTTAAAAACCAGATATATATCTCAATGTTTGCGGCCGAGTGACGGTGGCAGTGTGTTTGACATTCATTCTCATTTCTTGCATGGGACCTAATTAAGCATGCAACCAAGGACATAGATTTGAATTTTCAACTAATTTATATGCATTAGAGCATGTGCATGTAGTTCAAATTTGAATTATGCACATGAATGCATAGAAAACTCAGTTAATGTATAAAAATGTCCAAGCGAACCCCGAAAATTCCCAAAAATTGACACAACACCCCTGCTGTTCTATGTTGACACTAGGAAAAAAATTGAAATCAAGAAGATGCAACAGATATCGTTTCGTCTAGAAAGGTGAAACGGTCCCTACCGAAACCATCATGCTTGTTGTGAGAGAAGCTCTGGTTTGCGAGAAGCTTATATCATAACCTGGCCCAAATGGGAAAACATTTTTTTACTCCAGCATCTTGATGCCGTTCCATGATAGCATGCCAAGGTTCATGAATTTCAGACGAGTTTTCTATTTACTAGAATTACAAAAGCAAGCACCTCAACATTTGCCGGAGAGCCACGGTGCCGTGGTGTTTGAAATTCATCCCCATTTCTTTGAATGTGACGTAAGCATCAATCCATGGACACATATATCATTTTGCAACCCATTTTGGTGCACCGGGGCATGTGTATGTGGTTTAATTTTGAATTGTGCACCTGAAATTCCTAGAAAACCAAGTTACCGTATAAAATGTCCAAACGAACGCTGAATAATTCCAAATTTTTTGATGACACACCTATAGTTGCATGTTCACTAAAGATAGAAGTTCTAGCAATTCAAAAACCATCCTTTGCAGCTGTGACCCCATTATGTAATTCAAATCAAGATGAAAAATCAAGTAGATTCCACAAAGTTTATTATCACCAACCGTGTGAGATGTAGTACAAAATATCCTGGAGCACCGTCGGTGTATAGTACGCCTATGGCTTACTCGAGAAGGTTCGTCGGCTACAGTCCACAGCCCGCTCTGAATAAGGGACCGTGTCTGATGACACTTTGCGCGCCAGTTTTTCTGCTGAAGCGATTCCAAATTTTTGGCTTCCGCGGAAATATCTACCTCCCCGCCCCTCCCCCTTACCAAAAGCCACATTTCCCCTGTTTCTGCCTTCCTTCCCAAGTTGAAACCTTCACTCCTTTCTTGCAGTGCCTCCTCCTCGCCGGCGACCCTCCTTCACGTTGCTCGGCCTCGCCTATCCAGGCAGGTAATCCACACCCGAACCCCGTCCTCCTCCTGCTTCCACATCCCACATGCCCCGACCGCCGGCGCGATCGCGACACCTTCCACCCAAATCACCGACCCCCCCACCAAATAAGCGCCGTCCTAAGCCATGGTGCACGCAGTATAGCCAGGATCTCAAGGAGCATTTGGCAGCAGAGAAGCAAATCACGGCCGCATGGGCGGATGAGGTCGCGATGGCTGCCATTCGTGCCGACCCCCAGATCTTGGAGGAGCACCTCGCCGTCGAGGCCACCGTCGATGCCTCACGCACCGACGCCGCAGCGCGGTTGGCTGCTTTAAACGACAGTTCGTGGCATTTTCTTGAGGCCACCGTCGGTGCCTTCGACGAAGACTACGAGGTGTTTTCTCAGCGTGCACGTGCTTACCTCATCTCGAGAGCCAGCAAGTTAGTGCCCGGAGCGGCTCAGGCAACTCACCACTACGACGAGGGCACCCACGATGCGGAGGCCTCACCCTCTTCCATGTCCAAGGAGCCAATCATCACCGATATCTCCGACAATGAGTAGCTTGTCTTATTAGCTCACTATAAGGACCCATGTTCAGTTTGCTAGCTACTGCCTTTCGTTAACAAATTCTAGTGAATTGTGCTATCTACTTTTACCATGCAATCTTCTGCTCTAGTGTATATGTTCTATATGTCGTGCAATGTGGTGTTCAGTTAACTGTTTGGTTCAATTCTGCAAATGTGATGTTCAATTCTTTAGGGTGCAATTTTCCAAGTTGTCAAGCATGCTTGGTTTGGTTAACTGTCTGATCTTCTATTAGGAGTATGTTATATTGTGCAATGTGGTGCTCAGTTAACGTTTGGTTCATTTGTTGTGGTGTTTAGTTAACTGCTTGGTTCAATTCTGCAATGCGATGTTCAATTGTTGTGGTTGCAATCTGTTATTGTATACCATGTGAGAAATAAATAGAATTTGGCTGTACTAAATACATGAGAAACAAATACAATTGCTATATTTCCAAGTTGTTAAGCATGCTTGGTTTGGTTAACTGTCTGATCTTCTATTAGGAGTATGTTATATTTGTGCAATGTGGTGCTCAGTAAACGGTTGGTTCATTTGTTGTGGTGTTTAGTTAACTGCTTGGTTCAATTCTGCAATGCGATGTTCAATTGTTGTGGCTGCATTCTGTTATTTTATACTATTATACCTTGTCTTTTTATTACATTGCCCCATTTCCAATTGATACGTCTCCAACGTATCTATAATTTTTGATTGTTCCATGCTATTATATTATCCGTCTAGGATGTTTTATATGCATTTATATGCTATTTTATATGATTTTTGGGACTAACCTATTAACCTAGAGCCCAGTGCCAGTTTATGTTTTTTCCTTGTTTTTGAGTTTTACAGAAAATGAATACCAAACGGAGTCCAATGGACATGCCAATTTTTGACGATTTTTGATGGACCAAAAGAAGACCCCGGAGTATCGGAGATGGGCCAGAAGAGTCCCGAAGCACCCACGAGGGTGGGGGCGCGCCCCCTACCTCGTGGCCGCCTCGGAGACCCCCCTGAATTGTTCCCGACGCCAAAATCTCTTACACATACAGAAACCCCTAGAACATAACCTAGATCGCGAGTTCCGCCGCCGCAAGCCTCTGTAGCCACCAAAAACCAATCGGGGCCCTGCTCCGGCACCCTGCCGGAGGGGGGATCCATCACCGGTGGGCATCTTCATCATCCCGACGCTCTCCATGATGAGGAGGGAGTAGTGCACCCTCGGGGCTGAGGGTATGTACCAGTAGCTATGTGTTTGATCTTTCTCTCTCGTGTTCTTGAGGTGGTACAATCTTGATGTATCGCGAGCTTTGCTATTATAGTTGGATCTTATGATGTTTCTCCCCCTCCACTCTCTTGTAATGGATTGAGTTTTCCCTTTGAAGTTATCTTATCGGATTGAGTCTTTAAGGATTTGAGAACACTTGATGTATGTCTTGCATGTGCTTACCTATGGTGACAGTGGGATATCACGTGATCTACTTGATGTATGTTTTGGTGATCAACTTGCGGGTTCAGTGCCCTTGTGAACTTATGCATAGGGGTTGGCACACGTTTTCGTCTTGACTCTCCGGTAGAAACTTTGGGGCACTCTTTGAAGTTCTTTGTGTTGGTTGAATAGATGAATCTGAGATTGCATGATGCATACCGTATAATCATACCCACGGATACTTGAGGTGACATTGGAGTATCGAGGTGACATTAGGGTTTTGGTTAATTTGTGTCTTAAGGTGTTATTCTAGTACGAACTCTAGGATAGATCGAACGGAAAGAATAGCTTCATGTTATTTTACTACGGACTCTCGAATAGATCGATCAGAAAGAATAACTTTGACATGGTTTCGTACCCTACCATAATCTCTTCATTTGTTCTCCGCTATTAGTGACTTTGGAGTGACTCTTTGTTGCATGTTGAGGGATAGTTATATGATCCAATTATGTTATTATTGTTGAGAGAACTTTCACTAGTGAAAGTATGAACCCTAGGCCTTGTTTCCTAGCATTGCAATACCGTTTACGCTCACTTTTACCACTTGCTACCTTGCTGTTTTTATATTTTCAGATTACAAAAACCTATATCTACCATCCATATTGCACTTGTATCACCATCTCTTCGCCGAACTAGTCCACCTATACAATTTACCATTGTATTGGGTGTGTTGGGGACACAAGAGACTCTTTGCTATTTGGTTGCAGGGTTGTTTGAGATAGACCATATTCATCCTACGCCTCGCACGGATTGATAAACCTTAGGTCATCCACTTGAGGGAAACTTGGTACTGTCCTACAAACCTCTGCACTTGGAGGCCCAACAACGTCTACAAGAAGAAGGCTGTGTAGTAGACATCAAGCAGTTTCTGGCGCCGTTGCCGGGGAGGTGAGTGCTTGAAGGTATATCTTTAGATCTTGCAATCGAATCTTTTTGTTTCTTGTTTTATCACTAGTTTAGTTTATAAAAGAAAACTACAAAAAAATGGAATTGAGGGTACCACATATGCTTCATCTTTTTAATGTCTTTCATGAAAATAAGGATTCCGATAATTGTGCCAAAGTGTTAGAATAAGAATTCATTAGAATGTTTGGCACTAAATATTTGAATGATAAGCATGATTGCAATGTTGTTAGTATGAATTCTTTGAATATCCATGATGCTAATGATATGCAAAGCCACAAGCTTGGGGATGCTATGTTTGATGAAGATGTTATTTTTAGTCCCCCAAGTTTTGAAGAGAATATTTATTATGATGATAGCATGCCTCCTATTTATGATGATTATATTGATGAAAGTGGGTTTGGAAGAGGGTCAACTTTAGGAAGTGATGATCCCACTATTTTGGAGGGTGTTCAATCTTATTGTGATAATTATGAAAGTGGATTTTGAGAGGTCATGACTTTATTTAGTGATGAATCCACTATTTCGGAAGAGGTTCCAATTGATTATGAGAACAAAGTTGCTATCTATGATGATTATTGTGATGATATGTATTCTATAAAGAATAATGATAACGATGGAACTTGTCATCATGATTTCAATTTTCAATTGGATTATGCTCACATGATAGTTATTTTGTTGAGTTTGCTCCCACTACTATTCATGAAAAGAAATTGCTTATGTGGAGAGTAATAAAATTTCTATGCTTGGGCATCATGAGAATAATGCTTTATGTGATGGTTATATTGTTAAATTTATTCATGATGCTACTGAAAATTATTATGAGAGAGGATCACATGCTTCTGCATATTGCAATAATATCAAGTTTCCTCTCTATCTGTTGAAAATTTTGAAGTTATGCTTGTTTTGCCTTCCTATGCTAGTTGATTATTGTTCCCATAAGTTGTTTGCTCACAAAATCCCTATGCATAGGAAGTGGGTTAGACTTAAATGTTCTAGTCATATTCTTTATGATGCTCTTTTTATGTTTCAATTCTTATCTTTTATGTGAGCATCATTTAAATCATCATGCCTAGCTAGGGGCGTTAAACGTTAGCGCATGTTGGGAGGCAACCAAATGTTATTTTTGTTATTTGCTTTTTGTTTCTGTTTAGTAATAAATAATTCATCTATCCTTTGTTTATATGTGGTTTTATTTTTTTAATTAGTGTTTGTGCCAAGTAGAACCTTTGGGAAGACTTGGGTGAAGTCTTTGTGATCTTGCTGTAAAAAAACAGAAACTTTAGTGCTAACGAGATTAGCTACAACTTTTTACTGGAGAGTGCTATTAGGTTGATTCTTTTGAAGATGATTAATAGACAAATTACTCACGTCCACCAATTTATTTTAGAATTTTTGGAGTTACAGAAGTATTCGAATGATACAGATTACTACAGACTATTCTGTTTTTGACAGATTCTGTTTTCATTGTGTTGTTTGCTTATTTTGATGAATCTATGAGTAGTATCGGAGGGTATGAACCATAGATAAGTTGGAATAAAGTAGATATTACACCAATATGAATTCAGAATGGGTTCACAACAGTATCTAAGTGGTAATTTATTTTCTTATACTAACGGAGCTTACGAGTTTTCTGTTGAGTTTTGTGTTGTGAAGTTTTCATGTTTTGGGTAAAGATTTGATGGACTATGGAATAAGGAGTGGAAAGAGCCTAAGCTTGGGGATTCCCAAGGCACCCCAAGGTAATATTCAAGGACAACCAAGAGCCTAAGCTTGGGGATGCCCCGGATGGCATCCCCTCTTTCGTCTTCGTTCATTGGTAACTTTACATGGAGCTATATTTTTATTCACCACATGATATATGTTTTGCTTGGAGCATCATTTTATTTCCTTTTGTTTTTCTTTCTATTTGAATAAAATACCAAGATCTGAAATTCTTAACTGTTAGAGAGTCTGCACATAGTTGCATAATCATTCGACTACTCATTGATCTTCACTTATATCTTTCGGAGTAGTTTGTCATTTGCTCTAGCGCTTAACTTATATCTTTTTAGAGTACGGCGGTGGTTTAATTTGAAGAAATAAATGAACTCTTATGCTTCACTTATATTATTTTGAGAGTCTTTTAGAACAGCATGGTAATTTGCTTCGGTTATAAAATTTGTCCTAATATGATGGGCATCCAAGAGGGATATAATAAAAACTTTCATATAAAGTGCATTGAATATTATGAGAAGTTTGATACTTGACGATTGTTTTGAGATATGAAGATGGTAATATTAGAGTCGTGATAGTTGGGTAATTTTGAATTTGAGAAATACTTGTGTTGAAGTTTGCAAGTCCGGTAGCATGCACGTATGGTTACCGTTGTGTGACAAATTTGAAGCATGAGGTGTTTCTTTGATTGCCTTCCTTATGAGTGGCGGTCGGGGACGAGCGATGGTCTTTTCCTACCAATCTATCCCCCTAGGAGCATGTGCGTATGATACGTCTCCAACGTATCTATAATTTTTGATTGTTCCATGCTATTATATTATCTATTTTCGATGTTCAATGGGCTTTATTATACACTTTTATATTATTTTTGGGACTAACCTGTTAACCGGAGGCCCAGCCCAAATTGCTGTTTTTTTGCCTATTTCAGTGTTTTGAAGGAAATGAATATCAAACGGAGTCCAAACGGAATGAAACCTTCGGGAACGTGATTTTCGGAACAAACGTGATCCAGAGGACTTGGAGTGGACGTCAAGCAATCAACAAGGAGGCCACGAGGCAGGGAGGCGCGCCTGCCCCCTGGCCGCGCCCCCGACCCTCGTGGGCCCCTCATAGCTCTCCTGACCAACCTCTTTCGCCTATATATACTCATATACCCTGAAAACATCACAACAGGAGCAAAAACCCTATTTCCACCGCCACAACTCCCTGTACCCGTGAGATCCCATCCTGGGGCCTTTTCCGGCGCTCCGCCGGAGGGGGCATTGATCACGGAGGGCTTCTACACCAACACCATAGCCTCTCCGATGATGTGTGAGTAGTTTACCTCAGACCTTCGGGTCCATAGTTATTAGCTAGATGGCTTCTTCTCTCTCTTTGGATCTCAATACAAAGTTCTCCTCGATTATCTTGGAGATCTATTCGATGTAATCTTCTTTTGCGGTGTGTTTGTCGAGATCCGATGAATTGTGGGTTTATGATCAAGATTATGTATGAACAATATATGAATCTTCTCTCAATTCTTTTATGTATGATTGGTTATCTTTGCAAGTCTCTTCGAATTATCAGTTTGGTTTGGCCTACTAGATTGATCTTTCTTGTAATGGGAGAAGTACTTAGCTTTGGGTTCAATCTTGCGGTGCTCGATCCCAGTGACAGTAGGGAAACGACGCATATTGTATTGTTGCCATCGAGGATAAAAAGATGGGGTTTATATCATATTGCTTGAGTTTATCCCTCTACATCATGTCATCTTGATTAAAGCGTTACTCCGTTCTTATGAACTTAATACTCTAGATGCATGCTGGATAGCGGTCGATGTGTGGAGTAATAGTAGTAGATGCAGGCAGGAGTCGGTCTACTTGTCACGGACGTGATGCCTATATACATGATCATACCTAGATATTCCCATAACTATGCTCAATTCTATCAATTGCTCGACAGTAATTTGTTCACCCACCGTAATACTTATGCTATCTTCAGAGAAGACACTAGTGAAATCTATGGCCCCCGGGTCTATTTTCCATCATATTAATCTTTAGTCAACTTGCTATTTCTTTCGCCGTTTATTTTGCTTTCTTTACTTTTAGTCTTTATCATAAAAATACCAAAAATATTATCTTATCATCTCTATCAGATCTCACTTTCGCAAGTGACCGTGAAGGGATTGACAACCCCTTTATCACGTTGGTTGCAAGGTTCTTATTTGTTTGTGTAGGTACAAGGGACTTGAGCGTGGCCTCCTACTAGATTGATACCTTGGTTCTCAAAAACTGAGGGAAATACTTACGCTACTTTGTTGCATCACCCTTTCCTCTTCAAGGGAAAACCAATGCAGTGCTCAAGAGGTAGCAAGAAGGATTTCTGGCGCCGTTGCCGGGGAGTCTACGCACAAGTCAAGACATACCAAGTACCCGTCACAAACTCTTATCCCTCGCATTACATTATTTGCCATTTGCCTCTCGTTTTCCTCTCCCCCACTTCACCCCTGCCGTTTTATTCGCCGTCTTTTCCGTTCGCCTCTTTTTCGCTTGCTTCTTGTTTGCTCGTGTGTTGGATTGCTTGCTTGTCACGATGTCTCAAGACAATACTAAATTATGTGACTTCACCAGTGCCAACAACAATGATTTTCTTAGCACTCCGATTCCTCCTCTTACCGAAGCTAAATCTCGTGAAATTAATGTTGCTTTGTTGAATCTTGTCATGAAAGATCAATTCGCCGGCCTTCCTAGTGAAGATGCCGCTACCCATCTAAATAGCTTTGCTGATTTGTGTGATATGCAAAAGAAGAAAGATGTGGATAATGATATTGATAAATTGAAGCTATTCCCGTTTTCTCTTAGAGATCGTGCTAAAACTTGCTTTTCGTCGTTGCCCAAAAATAGTATTGATTCTTGGAACAAGTGCAAAGATGCTTTTATCTCTAAGTATTTTCGTCCCGCTAAGATCATCTCTCTTAGAAATGATATTATGAATTTTAAGCAACTTGATCATGAACATGATGCACAATCTTGGGAGAGGATGAAATTAATGATACGTAATTGCCCTACACATGGTTTGAACTTGTGGATGATTATACAAAAAATTTATGCCGGGTTGAATTTTGCTTCTAGAGATCTTTTAGATTTGGCCGCGGGAGTCACTTTTATGGAAATCACTTTAGGAGAAGCTACTAAACTCCTAGATAATATCATGGTTAATTATTCTCAATGGCACACTGAAAGATCTAGTAGTAAAAAGGTTCATGAGATTGAAGAAATTAATGTTTTGAGTGGAAAGATGGATGAACTTATGAAATTGTTTGCTAATAAGAGTGTTTCTTCCGATCCTAATGATATTCCTTTGTCTACTTTGATTGATAATAATAATGAATCTATGGATCTGAATTTTGTTGGTAGGAATAATTTTGGTAACAATGCGTATAGAGGAAACTTTAGTCCTAGGCAGTTCCATAGTAATTCCTCTAATAATTATGGTAATTCCTACAACAATTCTTATGGAAATTTTAATAAGATACCCTCTGAATTTGAAACTAGTGTTAAAGAGTTTATGAATTCACAAGAGAATTTCAATGGCTTGCTTGAGGAAAAATTGCTTAAAGTTGATGAATTGGCTAGGAACGTGGATAGATTTCTCTTGATGTTGATTCTTTGAAACTTAGATCTATTCCACCTAAGCATGATATCAGTGAGTCTCTCAAAGCCATGAGAATTTCCATTGATGAGTGCAAAGAAAGAACCGCTAGGTTGCGTGCTAAGAAAGATTGCTTTGTGAAGGCGTGTTCTTCTAGTTTTTATGAGAATAAAGATGAAGATCTAAAAGTTATTGATGTGTCCCCTATTAAATCCTTGTTTTGCAATATGAATCTTGATAATGATGGGACTGGAGATGAGTCAACTTTAGTTAGAAGGCGTCCCAAAAATTCGTTGTTTTTAGATCTCGATGAAAAATTAGTAAAAGTGGGATTGAGGAGGTTAAAACTTTATATAGCAATGAACCCACTATTTTGGACTTCAAGGAGTTTAATTATGATAATTGCTCTTTGATAGATTGTATTTCCTTGTTGCAATCCATGCTAAATTCTCCTCATGCTTATAGTCAAAATAAAGCCTTTACTAAACATATCGTTGATGCTTTGATGCAATCTTATGAAGAAAAACTTGAGTTGGAAGTTTCTATCCCTAGAAAACTTTATGATGAGTGGGAACCTACAATTAAAATTAAAATTAAAGATCATGAATGCTATGCTTTGTGTGATTTGGGTGCTAGTGTTTCCAAGATTGTCGGTGTCAAAACCGGCGGATCTCGGGTAGGGGGTCCCGAACTGTGCGTCTAAGATCGATGGTAACAGGAGACAGGGGAAACGATGTTTACCCAAGTTCGGGCCCTCTCTATGGAGGTAATACCCTACTTCCTTCTTGATTGATCTTGATGAATATGAGTATTACAAGAGTTGATCTACCATGAGATCGTAATGGCTAAACCCTAGAAGTCTAGCCTGTATGACTGTGGTTATGTGCCTATATCTTTCCGGACTAAGTCCTCCGGTTTATATAGACAGCGGGAGGATCTAGGGTTTACACAAGGTCGGTTACAAAGAAATGAATCTACATATTCGGCCGCCAAGCTTGCCTTCCACGCCAAGGAGACTCCCATCCGGACACGGGTGCAGTCTTCGGTCTTCGTATCTTCACAACCTATCAGTCCGGCCCATGGTTAACAGGCCGGGCGTCTGAGGACCCCTTAGTCCAGGACTACCTCAGTAGCCCCTGAACCTGGCTTCAATGACGAGGAGTCCGGCGCGTAGATTTGTCTTCGGCATTGCAAGGCGGGTTCCCTTATTTCTAAACTCCAAGATAGTCTCCGGATGCAATGATTGTATGCAGACCTGTCACACACACCATACACAACCGCAGAGAGAATATAATACTTCATGAGTCCAATCAGCTGACAACTTTTTGTAACATGACATCACGTTTGTCCGGTCATAATTTCGAACCGTTATTTCGCCCGTGGCCCCATGTTTTGAAACGCGGTTGTTATTGACACGTCCTATCCAAGCAGAGATCGTGCCCCCTTATTAAGGGATCCTTTTATCGACACAAACGTGGGTAACCCAACCGTCCTTAGGGTACAACTCCTCGGGAATAGGCAATTTTTAAGGCCCGGGAGGAGGCGTTCGATATTCTCGACCTTTATAAAGGGGCACAGACCCGCCTTTCCTCTCCACGCTTGCTTCTCCCTCGACTCTTACTACCTCGAGTTCCAACACCCAGGTTTCACCCTCCGTAAGCCTCAGTCATGTCCGGATCTAGCTGTCAGTGCCGGTGGGTGGCTTCTTCTGTCACAGAGGGGAATATCACGAAGCTTCCAGCAGCCAGATACCTGACCACAGAAATCCTCCCGGCTTCCCGCGGAGGGGCAGGTTATCCCTACCCCCAGATCCGGCATGAGGGTCGTGTTCGTTTCCCACTTCCTCCAAGGATTGGCGTTTGCCCTCAATCCCTTCGTCCGGGGGCTCATGTTCTATTACGGGTTAGATTTTCACGATCTCGCCCCGAACTCTGTTCTTCTCACCTTGGTGTTTATCGTGACGTGCGAAGCCTTCTTCCGAACTCCTCCACACTTTGGCTTGTGGCTCAAGACCTTCAATGTGAAACCGCAAATGATGGAGGGGGAGCAGGCGGAGTGCGGTGGTGCCTTAGTGAGCAAGCTTGTCAGCGCTATCTGGCTAAAAGGATCTTTCAGAGAATCTTCCGACTTATGGCAGCAGGAGTGGTTCTATATCACTGAGCCCCGAGGTTCCAAGTGGGCAGCTGTGCCTGCGTTTCGATCTGGCCCCCCAATTCAGCTGGCATCGTGGATTAATAAGGGGTTGGACTGGGGATTAGTTGACGAGGTGCAGACTTTGCAAAGCCGCATCCGAAGCCTCATTGAGAAGGATATCGATATTGTCAACGTTATTCAGGTAATGCTAGTCCGTCGGACCTTGCCGTGCCAGCGACGGCCTCTCCGCCTGTGGGAGTTTAACCCAGAAGGGCCACGGTCTCTTCAGCACTTCTTCGGCACTACGCACGAAGGAATGTGGAAACTATTTTTCGGGAGACGAAAACAATGGTCGGACACCACCGAAGATACCGACCTAGACTGTAACCATCCGGACACCCGGGTAAGTACTCGTCCGCCGAACACCTCATAATCAGATATCCTGTGGTAAGACACTGAGTAAACCATCCTTTTCCAGGGTTGGATAAAGAAAGCGGAGCGGATTAGTTGTCCGGCCCCTCTTCCCGAAGAATCAGCAGACCCTGTGTTAACAAGGATGCTGGCACCGGCACGGCACCAGGCGCTGGCAGGGAAGGGCAAGGTGGAGAGTAAGAAGACCCAGGAGGACCTTCATTCCGGAGGTGACTTAGATACTGAGTCCGGAGAAATCGACATTTCCTTGCCCGAAGACAAAGGCGAAAGAGAAGCCAGTATCCTTTCTCCATTAAGGAGGAAAAGGTCCGCCTCCGAATGTTGGGAAGGGCGGTCTCCTAAGAGGGGCAAGATGCCACCGTCGAACGGCTCGGGACTGGAAGGTGACGCCGTTGAATAGCTCTGTCATGAAGACAAGCCCTCAACCAAACTGTAAGTGAATCCGGGGTGCTTTGATAGTGTCCCGCTCCTTTCCTGTTACCAAAGAGATAAGTAACGTGCCAGTGTATTTTTATAGTTCGGCACAGGGTTTTTCTGGGCAATCCTCTTCTTAGGGAGATCTCCTCCCAGAGATGATGGAAAGCAAGACGCCTCCCCCGATCTCCTTGTCCAATAAGGCGGACGACTCCGAAGTGTCATCTCGGAGGGTTTTTCTTGATCAACAAGCCGTGCAGGGGATGAAAGAGGCGGTATCCGAAGGTGGGCCTCCGATTGTTCGGAATTTGGGGGCCAATAATGAAGGCCCCGGACTGTCCAGTTTTCAGCCAATGATGATTCTGGAGACGGGTGAACGGGTTCCTTCAAAGGATGGTCGTGCTCCTACAGCGGCTTTCGGAGACCCGGTGGCGCCAGATATATTGAGGGATATGCTGCGAAAAGCATCTGTCTCGGGGGAACAACGTACCTTGATGGGTACGGTGGTTGAGAAGATTCTGTCCGCAAAGAGGGGATTGAATGAAGCCTTCATGAGCCTACTAAGAGGCTTCGAGGTTTGTGATGTAATGTTTTCAACTATATTTTGTTTGCAAAGATGCACCTGTGTATAGGTAGTAGCCCCTGAGACTCGGGTTGGCTTCCCATGGGAGGCGAACAGAGGATCTAAGAAGAAATATTTAAGGACTAATCTGATTAACTTGAACACAGGCTGCTTCCCGCCTGGCTACTTCCCAGACTACGGATATCGCCGAGCTGCAGCGGAAGCTTGATGTGGCCGGGGATGACATTTCATTAATCAATATGCGTCTTGACGAATCACAAGTTATGAATTCGGGGCAATCCCTTCACATACACTTTTGTGATATAAGCATGACGCTGAAAGTTATATACTGGAATATGCATGGCTGCAGATGGTGCTGCCGCCATTGAAGTTCTTCGGGCGGAGCTAGCCCGGGCCAAGGAGCAGGCCCGGTTTAGTAATGCGGCTGCCGAAAAAGCATCGGCTGAGTTAAACGCCGAACAAGCTGCTCGGCGCCAAGACGGGGAGAAGATATCCACGATGGCGCTTGAACAAAAAAATGCTGCTAGCCGCTGTGAACTTCTCGAGAAGGAGAATGAAGCCAAAATGGCTGAACTTGACAAAGCCTTACAAGAGGCGAGAGAAGCGCGGTCTGAATCCAGAGCAGCCTGTGAGGATATCCGGCAAGCTGGGGAGATTGCGGCTGGTAAGCCCTTTTTCCTGCAGACTAAGTTCGCGATCCGAACTATGCTCAGCTTAACCAAGTGTGGAGTTCTCTGGACGAGTTTTTAGACTTGCCGAAGAGTTCTTCCGATGCGGCGCATTTTTACCAGGCACGAGAGGGGTGTGCAATGGAGAAGCTTTTCTGGTCACAATTTGGTGCGTCGAAACGCCCTCTGTTGCTGAATGAACAGATGTCCCAATGGGCCGAGCTTCATAGGATATCCGGCGCTGCCATGAAGAACGTCATAATCCGGTTGTGGCCAACTGAGCCTATTCCGAATAGCTAGTTCGTCTTGGTGTAGCGTCTTGTTAATGCGGTGCCACGTATCGACGCTGTGAAGCGGCCGGTGTGCATTCAGGGTGCACGGATGGCCTTTGCCCGAGTCAAGACATTCTGGGGGAAGATGAAGGCCATCGATGTTGCGGCGAAGAGTCCACCCAAGGGCAAGGACCGTTACGAACCGGAGCATTATTTTGAAGACGTCCTAGAGGCCGCCCGCTTGATAGAGGGTCAATGCTTGAAAGACATAATGTTCGAGTGAGGTGTATCGGGATTGTAAAAGACAATTTTATAGTTAATCTATTTTTATATTTTTCTCGAAAGCTTGTGTTCCTCCTGTGCGACCGTTTGTATATAATCTGAAAGTTTTCCAGTCGTCGGCTTCAGCCCCCTCGTAGGAAGTACAGGGGTGTTGGGAAAAGCATTTGATCACTCTTGACCCAACGTCTTGGTCCATGAAGGAGGTGACAATGCCGCGAACTAGGCAATCAGACTATAGGGCATTAACACTTTCACTTAGCCATAGGAGTTTTATAGGGGGGACTACGATATAGCCCCTGGTATGTGTACGGCTGATTCCAATATGATGCGTTTACATATGTGACCTGAAAAAGAGGTCCTTCGTGTGACACGGAGGGAATCACGACATATTCTGATAAGTCATTGAGTTGTTGACCAGCTCTCGCAGCATCATGATAGTCGGTTTTCGGCTTCCTCTACTGAGGTGCTTGACCAGATGAACCGGAATCACAATCGCAGTAGTTCTCCCTTTACTACCCTAGCCGATAGGGCGGAACGTAAGGTAGCAAGCACAGGAGTGCGGCAACCCAACCATTGACCCAAGACATGATTCGGAGCTGATGCATATAAGGCCAAACTCGCGACGCCAAAGTACGCTTATAAAGTTATTCGGACTTTGTTGGCAACTCATTTGTTCCCGTACCGAGCCCCTTGCAGGTTGTGCCGAGGTATGGCTGTGGACCAGCTGCAGGGGCCAAATTCGTTTGTGAATAAGAAACGAATGATTAATGCTGATTATATTTACTGGGACCTGAGTGATATGCCGATGATTACTTTATATATATATATATAAAAGGACAGCAACCCCGGCTATTTGACATGCTCGGGGTCTAAGGCGAAGGAAAAAGGCGCATTACAGGCTCGGAATAAAGAGTGCGGTCTACAAAATGTTATTTTGGACCTCCTGTCGCACGTCTGCGCCGCCTGTCCTCGGCGAGGGGAATCATTAACAGAAGTAGCCCCGTGGGTGAGTGTACGGATCCGAGCTCCGATAGAGTTCGTTTAGATGTTGTCCTTTGCGTCACCTGTTTTTAAAAGATAATAAAGAAAGAAAAAGGAAAGTGGATAAAAAATGTTACTGGAATGCTTGCAGGCTTGTCCGTATTGTGCTTCCGCCAATGCTCATGGTATCTTAAGTGCGTAGTGATGTATGCGTGGTACCAATTTTGCTGGCATATGAGGTGGGCGGCGGAAGCCGAACTGCTATTTCCGCTCCGGGATTGATCGATCCTCGGGGGGAAATTGCCTCTGACCCCCGGTATTTGGTGGGTGAACCTCTCCGTCGTCCCTATCGCCTGGCGGCCTCCTCCCTTTGTGTTCGGCGTTGAGCTTGCCGGCCTGCTTGAAGACCCAACAACTTCTATTTGTATGATTAGCTGGTTTATCGGGGTGGCCGTGAATCTGGCAGGGTCGGTCCAATATCCTGTCTAGGTGGATGGTCCGTCTCGGTTCGTCTTGAATGGTTTTTTCCGTTGACCGGGTTTGGGATTGCTGAATCCGGCGTTGACCGCTGTGTCGCGTGATCTTTCATTATCATTGCGACTGTTGTGCTTGATTTGTCGTGGCTTGCCGTTGCTGTCTCGGATTTCGGAAGTGCTCGAGTCGCTGGCGCTGTTGCTTCTACGAGCGAGCCAGCTGTCTTCTCCCGCGCAAAAGCGAGTCATTAGAGTGGTAAGGGCTGTCATGGATTTAGGTCCTTCTTGACCGAGGTGGCGTGCCAGCCATTCGTCCCGGACGCTGTGTTTGAAGGCCGCAAGGGCTTCCGCGTCCGGACAGTCGATGATTTGGTTCTTTTTAACTAAGAACCTAGTCCAGAGCTTCCTGGCTGACTCTCCGGGCTGCTGGACAATGTGACTTAAGTCATCGGCGTCCGGTGGCCGGACATATGTTCCTTGGAAGTTGTCGCGAAAGGCGTCTTTCAAATCTTCTCAGCTGCCAATAGAATTTTCTGGCAGACTGTTTAACTAGTACCGAGCTGGTCCTTTGAGTTTTAGTGGTAGGTATTTGATGGCATGAAGGTCATCTCCGCGGGCCAAGTGGATATGGAGGAGGAAGTCCTCGATCCATACCGCGGGATCCGTTGTTCCGTCATATGATTCGATATTCATGGGTTTGAACCCGTCTGGGAATTCATGCTCCATTACTTCGTATGTGAAGCAAAGAGGGTGTGCGGTGCCTCTATGTTGGGCCACACTGCGACATACCTCCGATGGAGTCCATTTGCGGTTTTCGGCCCGGGCGTGGCTAGGCTTGTCGCGTCCGAATAGGTAGCCGTCGTCGCGTGTCGAGGCACGTCCTCGCGATCCGTAGATCGATCTACCGTGTCCTGCTCTGCTGTCCAAGTCCTGTCGAAGGTCGTATGTACAACCCCGAGCTGTTTTATTCTTGCCTTTATGGCGAGGTTGGGTGGTCTGGTGTTCGTCTTGAGTTGCCGCTTTATCTGGACCAAGTTGTGGTCGACCTGCTGCATTGTGCGATGATGGTACGGGCTCCAGCGCCTCGTCATCGAACTGAGGTAGCAACCTACGCTTCGGGTAGCTTTTGGCTGGGCCACGAAGGCCGTATTCTTCGGCGACCAGGACTTTGGTCCATCTATCATTGAGCAGATCTTGGTCCGCTTGAAGCTGCAGCTGCTTCTTTTTCAGGCTCCTTGCAGTGGCTATTAGCCGGCCTTTGAAGCGCTCCTGCTCGAAAGGTTCCTCAGGCACGATGAAATCCTCGTTGCCGAGGCTCTCCTCTTCCTCGGAGAGCGGAAGATATTTACTGTCCTCCGAGTCTTCGTGTATGGCCTGTTCATCAGGGCTAACTTTCCCATTTTCCCGTTCCTCCTGTTCGGAGGTTACCTTGACGGGCTATTCGTTAGTTTCGGCATCGTCCGGATTTTTTTTTTCGGTGCCCGTACTGCAGTCTTTGGAACGACGTGACTTAGAGCGGCGTCGAGGAAGCTGGCGCCTGGTATGTCTCTCAGGAGGTTTATCCTCAACTGGATCCTCTTTGTCATCGTTGTTAGTTTTTTCAAGCGTGTCCACCATGTATACGTCGTCGGAGGAGGTGGCCATCCATCGTCCAGTGAATGGCGGGTTTTGGCCTTGCTCCTTGTTGGCATCGTCGTCCGTACTGGCGATGTCCTTGGCTATGAAGCGGGTGGCGGGTGGGAAGCAAAATTCCCCATCATCACCCTCTAGTTCGAACCGTACATGGTTCGGCTGTGAGTCCTCCGCCAAGGACAAGTTCTTTAATGAGTTTAGCACATCGCCAAGGGCAAGTGCTAGAAGATGTCTGCGGCGCTGAACTCGAAGATCGATAAATGATCAAGTTCGGTATCCGCGGACTCGCATGGTTTGGAACTTATACCCAGAGAAGAGTCCAGAGTTCCGGTGACACAAATATTGTGTGAGGTTAAGTCCATGTGCGGCTCCAACGCCGGGGAATCTGTGGCCTTCGCGGTGGGGTTGAGCCTCCAATCCTTGGACGACACTGTATGCTCCGGATCTAAGGCCAGAGCTGTTGCAGGAGCTATCCCCTGGATGCGGCTTGATGACAGATTAAAGTCATGTTCATCAAGGTGACCAGGAGTGGTTGCCGCGGTCTCGAATCCGGCGAAGATCAAATCTCCACGGACGTCTGTGACGTAGTTCAAGCTCCCAAATCTGACCTAATGGCCAGGGGCGTAGCTATCGATCTGCTCCAGATGTCCAAACGAGTTGGCCCGCAGTGCGAAGCTGCCGAATACGAAGATCTGTCCGGGGAGAAAAGTTTCTCCTTGGACAGTGTCATTGTTGATGATCGAAGGGGGCATAGAAACCCTTTTGGGGACGACACAGAGGAACTCTCAATGAAAGCACCAATGTCGGTGTCAAAACCGGCGGATCTCGGGTAGGGGGTCCCAAACTGTGTGTCTAAGGTCGATGGTAACAGGAGACAGGGGACACGATGTTTACCCAGGTTCAGGCCCTCTCTATGGTGGTAATACCCTACTTCCTGCTTGATTGATCTTGATGAATATGAGTATTACAAGAGTTGATCTACCACAAGATCGTAATGGCTAAACCCTCGAAGTCTAGCCTATATGACTATGGTTATGTCTCTATCTCTTTCCGGACAAAGTCCTCCGGTTTATATAGACACCGGGAGGATCTAGGGTTTACACAAGGTCGGTTACAAAGAAAGGAATCTACATATTTGGCCGCCAAGCTTGCCTTCCATGCCAAGGAGAGTCCCATCCGGACAAGGGTGCAGTCTTCGGTCTTCGTATCTTCACAGCCCATCAATCCGGCCCATGGATAACAGGCCGGGCATCCGAGGACCCCTTAGTCCAGGACTCCCTCAACGATCCCAAAAACTTTTTGTGATTTGCTAGGTTTCCGTGAATTTGATGATTGTTCTTTAAACTTGCATCTTGCGGATTCTACTATCAAGAAACCTATGGGAAGAATTAATGATGTTCTTATTGTTGCAAATAGGAACTATGTGCCCGTAGATTTCATTGTTCTTGATATAGATTGCAATCCTTCAGGTCCTATTATTCTTGGTAGACCTTTCCTTAGAACGATTGGTGCAATTATTGATATGAAGGAAGGAAATATTAGATTCCAATTTCCGTTAAGGAAAGGCATGGAACACTTTCCTAGAAAGAAAATTAAATTACCTTATTAATCTATTATGAGAGCCACTTATGGATTGCCTACCAAAGATGGCAATACCTAGATCTATCCTCGCTTTTATGCCTAGCTAGGGGCGTTAAACGATAGCGCTTGTTGGGAGGCAACCCAATTTTATTTTAGTTTTTTTTGCTTTTTGGTTCTGTTTAGGAATAAATAATCCATCTAGCTTCTGTTTAGATGTGGTTTTGTGTTTTAATTAGTGTTTTTGCCAAGTAGAACCTTTGGGAAGACTTGGGGAAAGTCTTTGCGATCTTGCTGCAAAAAACAGAAACTTTAGCGCTCGCGAGATTAGCTACAACTTTTTAATGGAGAGTTCTATTTAGTTGATTCTTTTTGCAGATGATTAATAGATAAATTCCTCACGTCTAGCAATTTATTTTAGAATTTTTGGAGTTCCAGAAGTTTGCGTTAGTTACAGATTACTACAGACTGTTCTGTTTCTGACAGATTCTGTTTTTCGCGTGTTGTTTGCTTATTTTGATGAATCTATGGCTAGTAATGGAGTTTATGAACCATAGAAAATTTGAGTTCCAGAAGTTTGCGTTAGTTACAGATTACTACAGACTGTTCTGTTTTTGACAGATTCTGTTTTTCGTGTATTGTTTGCTTATTTTGATGAATCTATGGCTAGTAAAAGAGTTTATAAACCATAGAGAAGTTGGAATACAGTAGGTTTAACACCAATATAAATAAATAATGAGTTCATTATAGTACCTTGAAGTGGTGTTTTGTTTTCTTTTGCTAACGGAGCTCACGAGATTTTCTGTTAAGTTTTGTGTTGTGAAGTTTTCAAGTTATGGGTAAAGATTTGATGGATTATGGAACAAGGATTGGCAAGAGCCTAAGCTTGGGGATGCCCAAGGCACCCCAAGGTAAAATTCAAGGACAACCAAAAGCCTAAGCTTGGGGATGTCCCGGATGGCATCCCCTCTTTCATCTTCGTATATCGGTAACTTTACTTGGGGCTATATTTTTATTCACCACATGATATGTGTTTTGCTTGGAGCGTCTTGTATGGTTTGAGTCATTGCTTTTTAGTTTATCACAATCATCCTCGCTGAATACACCTTTTGAGAGAGACACACATGATTCGGAATTTGTTAGAATACTCTATGTGCTTCACTTATATCTTTTGAGCTATATAGTTTTTGCTCTAGTGCTTCACTTATATCTTTTAGAGCATGGTGGTGGTTTTATTTTATAGAAATTATTGATCTCTCATGCTTCACTTATATTATTTTGAGAGTCTTAAACAGCATGGTAATTTGCTTTAATTGTGAAACTAATCCGAATATGATAGGCATCCAAGATGAGCATAATAAAAACATCCATATTGAGTTCATTGAATATCATGAGAAGTTTGATACTTGATAAGTGTTTTGAGATATAAAGGTTGTAATATTAGAGTGTGCTAGTTGAGTAATTGTGAAATTGAGAAATACTTGCGTTAAGGTTGGCAAGTCCCGTAGCATGCACGTATGGTAAAAGTTGTGTGACAATTTTGACACATAAGCTGTTCTTTTATTGCTTTCCTTATGAGTGGCGGTCGGGGACGAGCCATGGTCTTTTCCTACCAATCTATCCCTCCAGGGCATGCGTAGTAGTACTTTGCTTCGAGGGCTAATAAACTTTTGCAATAATTATATGAGTTCTTTATGACTAATGTGAGTCCATGGATTATACACACTCTCAACCTTCCACAATTTTTTAGCCTCTACGGTACCGTGCATTGCCCTTTCTCGCCTTGAGAGTTGGTGCAAACTTCGCCGGTGCATCCAAGCCCCGTGATATGATACGCTCTATCACAAATAAACCTCCTTATATCTTCCTCAAAACAGCCACCATACCTACCTATCATGGCATTTCCATAGCCATTCTGAGATATATTGCCATGCAGCTTTCCACCGTTCCGTTTATTATGAAACGCTCCATCATTGTCATATTGCTTTGCATGATCATGTAGTTGACATCGTATTTGTGGCAAAGCCACCATTCATAATTTTTCATACATGTCACTATTGATTAATTGCATATCCCGGTACACCGCTGGAGGCATTCACATAGAGTCATATTTTGTTCTAAGTATTGAGTTGTAATTCTTGAGTTGTAAGTAATAAAAGTGTGATGATCATCATTATTAGAGCATTATCCCATGTGAGGAGAGGATGATGGAGACTATGATTCCACCACAAGTCGGGATGAGATTCCGGAATAAATAAAAAAATAAAAAAAGAGGCCAAAAAAAAGAGAAGGCCCAAGAAAAAAAAAGAAAAAAATGAGAGAAAAAGAGAGAAGGGACAATGTTACTATCCTTTTTCCACACTTGTGCTTCAAAGTAGCACCGTGATCTTCATGAGAGATATTCTCATATGTTGTCACTTTCATATAGTAGTTGGAATTTTTCATTATAGAACTTGGCTTGTACATTCCAATGATGGGCTTCCTCAAAATGCCCTAGGTCTTCGTGAGCAAGCAAGTTGGATGCACACCCACTTAGTTTCTTTTGTTGAGCTTTCATATATTTATAGCTCTAGTGCATCCGTTGCATGGCAATCCCTACTCCTCTCATTGACATCAATTGATGGGCATATCCATAGCCTATTGATTAACCGCATCAATGTGAGACTTTCTACCTTTTTGTCTTCTCACATAAGCCCCATCATTATACTTTATTCCACCCATAGTGCTATATCCATGGCTTGCGCTCATGTATTGCGTAAGGGTTGAAAAGGCTGAAGCGCGTTAACAAGTATGAACCAATTGCTCGGCTTGTCATCGGGGTTATGCATGATGAGAACGTTTTGTGTGACGAAATTGAAGCATGGCGTAACTATATGATTTTGTAGGGATAAGCTTTCTTTGGCTATGTTATTTTGATAAGACATAATTGCTTGGTTAGCATGTTTGAAGTATTATTGTTTTTATGTCAACATTAAACTTTTATCTTGAATCATTCGGATCTAAATATTCATGCCACAATAAAAAGAATTACATTGAAAATTATGCTAAGAAGCATTCCACATCAAAAAAACTGTTTTTATCATTTACCTACTCGAGGACGAGCAGGAATTAAGCTTTGGGATGCTTGATACATCTCCAACGTATCTATAGATTGTTCCATGCTATTATATTACCTGTTTTGGACGTTCAATGGGTTTTATTATACACTTTTATATTATTTTTGGGACTAACCTATTAACAGGAGGCCCAGCACAAATTGCTGTTTTTTGCCTATTTCAGTGTTTCGAAGGAAAGGAATATCAAACGGAGTCCAAACGGAATGAAACCTTCGGGAACGTGATTTTCGGAACAAACGTGATCCAGAGGACTTGGAGTGGACGTCAAGCAATCAACAAGGAGGCCACGAGGCAGGGAGGCGCGCCTGCCCCCTGGGCATGCCCCCATCCTCGTGGGCCCCTCGTAGCTCTCCTGACCGACCTCTTTTGCCTATATATACTCATATACCCTGGAAACATCAGAACAAGAGACGAAACCCTATTTCCACTGCCGCAACTCTCTGTACCCGTGAGATCCCATCTTGGGGCCTTTTTCGGTGCTCTGCCGGAGGGGGCATTGATCACGGAGGGCTTCTACATCAACACCATAGCCTCTCCGATGATGTGTGAGTAGTTTACCTCAGACCTTCGGGTCCATAGTTATTAGCTAGACGGCTTCTTCTCTCTCTTTGGATCTCAATACAAAGTTCTCCTCGATTCTCTTGGAGATCTATTCGATGTAATCTTCTTTTGCGGTGTGTTTGTCGAGATTCGATGAATTGTGGGTTTATGATCAAGATTATGTATGAACAATATTTGAATCTTCTCTCAATTATTTTATGTATGATTGGTTATCTTTGCAAGTCTCTTCGAATTATCAGTTTGGTTTGGCCTACTAGATTGATCTTTCTTGCAATGGGAGAAGTGCTTAGGTTTGGGTTCAATATTGCGGTGCTCGATCCCAGTGACAGTAGGGGAAACAACACGTATTGTATTGTTGCCATCGAGGATAAAAAGATGGGGTTTATATCATATTGCTTGAGTTTATCTCTCTACATCTTGTCATCTTGCTTAAAGCGTTACTCCGTTCTTATGAACTTAATAATCTAGATGCATGCTGGATAGCGGTCGATGTGTGGAGTAACAGTAGTAGATGCAGGCAAGAGTCGGTCTACTTGTCACGGACGTGATGCCTATATACATGATCATACCTAGATATTCTCGTAACTATGCTCAATTCTATCAATTGCTCGACAGTAATTTGTTCACCCACCGTAATACTTATGCTATCTTGAGAGAAGCCAGTAGTGAAACCTATGGCCCCCAGGTCTATTTTCCATCATATTAATCATCAGGCAACTAGCTATTTCTTTCGCCGTTTATTTTGCTTTCTTTACTTCTAGTCTTTATCATAAGAATACCTAAAATATTATCTTATCATCTCTATCAGATCTCACTTTTGCAACTGGCTGTGAAGGGATTGACAACCCCTTTATCGCGTTGGTTGCAAGGTTCTTATTTGTTTGTGTAGGTACAAGGGACTTGAGCGTGGCCTCCTACTGGATTGATAACTTGGTTCTCAAAAACTGAGGGAAATACTTACGCTACTTTGCTGCATCACCCTTTCCTCTTCAAGGGAAAACCAACGCAGTGCTCAAGAGGTAGCAACGTACTGCTTGGTTTTTGATCACTTGTAGATTTTTGCAATAAGTATGTGAGTTCTTTATGACTAATGTTGAGTCCATGGATTATACGCACGCTCACCCTTCCATCATTGCTAGCCTCTTCGGTACCGTGCATTACCCTTTCTCACCTTGAGGGTTAGTGCAAACTTCGCCGGTGCATCCAAACCCCGTGATACGATACGCTCTATCACACATAAACCTCCTTATATCTTCCTCAAAACAGCCACCATACCTACCTATTATTGCATTTCCATAGCCATTCCGAGATATATTGCCATGCAACTTTCCACTGTTTCGTTTATTATGACACGCTTCATCATTGTCATATTGCCTTGCATGATCATGTAGTTGACATCGTATTTGTGGCAAAGCCACCATGCATAATTTCAAACATGTCACTCTTGTTTCATTTCCCATCCCGGTACACTGTCGGAGGCATTCACATAGAGTCATATTTTGTTCTAGTATCGAGTTGTAATCATTGAGTTGTAAATAAATAAAAGTGTGATGATCATCATTAATAGAGCATTGTCCCATGAAAAAAGGCCAAAAAAAGAGAAATGCCAAAAAAAGAGAAAGGTCAAATAAAAAAGGAAAGGCCCGAAAAAGAGAAATAAAAGGGACAATGCTACTGTCCTTTTTCCACACTTGTGCTTCAAAGTAGCACCATGATCTTCATGTAGAGAGTCTCTTATATTTTCACTTTCATATACTAGTGGGAATTTTTCATTATAGAACTTGGCTTGTATATTCCAACGATGGGCTTCCTCAAATGCCCTAGGTGTCCGTGAGCAAGCAAGTTGGATGCACACCCACTTAGTTTCTTTTGTTGAGCTTTCATACATTTATAGCTCTAGTGCATCCGTTGCATGGCAATCCCTACTCCTCGCATTGACATCAATTGATGGGCATCTCCATAGCCCGTTGATTAGCCGTGTCAATGTGAGACTTTCTCCTTTTTTGTCTTCACCACACAACCCCCATCATTATACTCCATTCCACCCATAGTGCTGTGTCCATGGCTCACGCTCATGTATTGCGTGAAAGTTGAAAAAAGTTTGAGATAAATAAAGTATGAAACAATTTCTTGGCTTGTCATCGGGGTTGTGCATGATGAGAGCATTTTTGTGTGACGAAAATGAAGCATAGCCAAACTATATGATTTTGTAGGGATAAGCTTTCTTTGGCCATGTTATTTTGAGAAGACATAATTGCTTGGTTAGTATGCTTGAAGTATTATTAGTTTTATGTCAATATTGAACTTTTGTCTTGAATCTTATGGATCTGAATATTCTTTCCACAATAAAGAAGATTACATTGATAAAAATGTTAGGTAGCATTCCACATCAAAAATTCTGTTTTTATCATTTAACTACTCGAGGACGAGCATGAATTAAGCTTGGGGATGCTTGATACTTCTCCAACGTATCTATAATTTTTGATTGTTCCATGCTATTATATTATCCATCTAGGATGTTTTATATGCATTTATATGCTATTTTATATGATTTTGGGAGTAAACTATTAACCTAAAGCCCAGTGCCAGTTCCTGTTTTTTCCTTGTTTTTGAGTTTTACAGAAAAGGAATACCAAACGGAGTCCAATGGATGTGCCAATTTTTGACGATTTTTTATGGACCAAAAGAAGACCCTGGAGTATCAGAGATGGGCCAGAAGAATCCCGAGGCACCCACGAGGGTGGGGGCGCGCCCTACCCCCCTTGGCGCGCCCCCCTACCTCGTTGCTGCCTCGGAGACCCCCCTGACTTATTCCTGACGCTTATATATATAGAAACCCCCAGAACGTAACCTAGATCGGGAGTTCTGCCGCCGCAAGCCTCTATAGCCACCAAAAACCAATTGGGACCCTGTTCTGACACCCTGCCGGAGGGGGGATCGATCACCGGTGGCCATCTTCATCATCCCCGCGCTCTCCATGACGAGGAGGGAGTAGTTCACCCTCGGGGCTGAGGGTATGTACCAGTAGCTATGTGTTTGATCTCTCTCTCTCTCATGTTCTTGATATGGCACGATCTTGATGTACCACGAGCTTTGCTATTATAGTTGGATCTCATGATGTTTGTCCCCCTCTACTCTCTTGCGATGGATTGAGTTTTCCCTTTGAAGGTATCTTATTGGATTGAGTCTTTAAGGATTTGAGAACACTTGATGTATGTCTTGCATGTGCTTATCTGTGGTGACAATGGGATATCACGTGATCTACTTGATGTATGTTTTGGTGATCAACTTGCGGGTTCAGTGACCTTGTGAACTTATGCATAGGGGTTGGCACACGTTTTCGTCTTGACTCCCCGGTAGAAACTTTGGGGCACTCTTTGTGTTGGTTGAATAGATGAATCTGATATTGTGTGATGCATATCGTATTATCATACCCACGGATACTTGAGGTGACATTGGAGTATCTAGGTGACATTAGGGTTTTGGTTGATTTGTGTCTTAAGGTGTTATTCTAGTACGAACTCTAGGATAGATCGAATAGAAAGAATAGCTTCATGTTATTTACTACGGACTCTTGAATAGATAGATCAGAAAGAATAACTTTGAGGTGGTTTCGTACCCTACCATAATCTCTTCGTTTGTCCTCCACTATTAGTGACTTTGGAGTGACTCTTTGTTGCATGTTGAGGGATAGTTATATGATCCAATTATGTTATTATTGTTGAGAGAACTTGCACTAGTGAAAGTATGAATCCTAGGTCTTGTTTCCTAGCATTGCAATACCGTTTACGCTCACATTTACCACTTGCTACCTTGCTGTTTTTATATTTTCAGATTACAAAAACCTATATCTACCATCCATATTGCACTTGTATCACCATCTCTTCGCCGAACTAGTGCACCTATACAATTTATCATTGTATTGGGTGTGTTGGGGACACAAGAGACTCTTTGCTATTTGGTTGCAGGGTTGTTTAAGAGAGACCATCTTCATCCTACGCCTCCCACAGATTGATAAACCTTAGGTCAGCCACTTGAGGGAAACTTGCTAATGTCCTACAAACCTCTACACTTCGAGACCCAACAACGTCTACAAGAAGAAGGTTGTGTGGTAGACATCACCAATATAGAGAATATATTTATGTACATCCTTGCTTTCAGGCCTTTCCAAAACAGTTCATTGATGATTACCTCTCAAACAACCTGTGTGGACGGGAGGCAAGGAAGGTTTTCATACAACACCCACGGTTCAATATTGAAGTGTTCCTGAAGAGGACGAAGGATGGATGGTCAATCATCTACAGGCACTGGCCTAAAGTTGCAAAGACCTTCAACATCAATGAATGATCAATATTCGCCTTCCGCTTCAGCAGTTTTCCCGATGAGATGCATCTGTCTTTGTACCGTCTATGATGCTAGTTTCAAAAGGTTCTAGATGTTGCATGTGAAACTTGGTGCTGGTGCAGTTGTACAATGATGTATTTCAGTTATGAAATCCTGCTTCCTTAATATGGGAATGAAATATATTATGTGTTTAATATGAATGTCAATTAGATTAATAAATGGATTATTAATAATAGGGCAATTAGCCTGCTAATTGGTTTTTGCTATTGGAAACGGTTATTGAGAAAATATCATGGGCGATGACCTAAGGCAACACAGACAGTTTCTTCTACGCACCGTGTGTGATGCATTCAAACGATAAAATTATTAATATCAACTGCAATGGGAAGGCCATCACAAACGATTTAACGAGGAAAATTATGTGTGATGTATCTAAGAATAGAAACGTTTTCCTTGCAGCGACTGTGTGGGATGTATGTATGAATGGAAACGTTTCGCGGGGACTGACTGTGTGGGATGAACTGACGACCGGAAATGATTTTGCCTGTATAATTGTATTTTTTAGCACTACTGTACGTATAACCGTATTTGCTCGCTGGCCGGTCGCACACGACCTCATTTTGCCGAGCGTGTGTGCCAGGAGGGCATATCCTCGACGGTTTCTGGGTCGTGTGCGAAGGACCCCCAAATCGCCCTCACTCACTAGGCGACGGTTCCAAATGCCGTCGCGGAAAGGGGTTTAAAACCGTTTGTATAGCACCGATGCGTACCAGTGATATGAAAGTGACAACATAGGAGGCTCTCTATCATGGAGATCATGGTGCTACTTTGAAGCAGAAGTGTGGTAAAATGATAGTAGCATTGCCTCTTCTCTCTTTTTCTCTCATTTTTTATTTTTTATTTAGGCCTTCTCTTTTTTTGGCCTCTTTTTTTTTTCTTTTTTTCGTCCGGAGTCCCAACCCGACTTGTGGGGGAATCATAGTCTGCATTATCCTTTCCTCACTGGGACAATGCTCTAATAATGATGATGATCACACTTTTATTTACTTACAACTCATGAATTACAACTCAATACTTAGAACAAGATATTACTCTATATGAATGCCCCCGGCGGTCTACCGGGATGTGCAATGAATCAAGAGTGACATGTATGAAAGAATTATGAATGGTGGCTTTGCCACAAATACGATGTCAACTACATGTTCATGCAAAGCAATATGAAAATGATGAAGCGTGTCATAATAAACGGAACGGTGGAAAGTTGCATGGCAATATATCTCGGAATGGCTATGGAAATGCCATAATAGTTAGGTATGGTGGGTGTTTTGAGGAAGGTATATGGTGGGTGTATGGTACCGGCAAAAGTTGCGTGGTACTAGAGAGGCTAGCAGTGGTGGAAGGGTGAGAGTGTGTATAATCCATGGACTCAACATTAGTCATAAAGAACTCACACATACTTATTGCAAAAATCTATTAGTCATCAAAAAAAAGTACTACACGCATGCTCCTAGGGGAAGGGTTGCTAGGAGTTAACCATCGGACGATCCCGACCTCCACTCATAAGGAAGACAATCAATAAATAAATCATGCTCCAACTTCATGACATAACGCTTCACCATACGTGCATGCTACGGGAATCTCAAACTTTAACACAAGTATACCTCATATTCACAACTACTCCACTAGCATGACTCTAATATCACCATCTCCATATCTCAAAACAATCATAAAGAATCAAACTTCTCATAGTATTCAATGCACTTTATATGAAAGTTTTTATTATATCCCTCTTGGATGCCCATCATATTAGGACTAAATTCATAACCAAAGAAAATTACCATGCTGTTTAAGACTCTCAAAATAATATAAGTGAAGCATGATAGTTCATCTATTTCTTCAAAATAAAACCATCTTCGTGCTCTAAAAGATATAAGTGAAGCACTAGTGCAAACGACAAACTACTCCAAAAGATATAAGTGAAGATCAATGAGTAGTCGAATAATTATGTAACTATGTGAAGACTCTCTAAAATTTAAGAATTTCATATCTTAATATTTTCTTCAAACAGCAAGCAAAACCTAATAAAACAAAATGACACTCCAAGCAAAACACATATCATGTGGTGAATAAAAATATAGCTCCAAGTAAAGTTACCGATGAACGAAGACGAAAGAGGGGATGCCTTCCGGGGCATCCCCAAGCTTAGGATCTTTGTTGTCCTTGAATATTACCATGGGGTTCCTTGGGCATCCCCAAGATTAGGCTCTTGCCACTCCTTATTCCATAGTCCATCGAATCTTTACCCAAAACTTGAAAACTTCACAACACAAAACTCAACAGAAAACTCGTAAGCTCCGTTAGTATAAGAAAATAAATCACCACTTAGGTACTATTGTGAACTCATTATAAATTCATATTGGTGTAATATCTACTTTATTCCAACTTATCTATGGTTCATACCCTCCGATACTACTCATAGATTCATCAAAATAAGCAAACAACACAATGAAAACAGAATCTGTCAATAACAGAACAGTCTGTAGTAATCTATATCATTGGAATACTTCTGTAACTCCAAAAATTCTGAAATAAATTGGTGGACGTGAGTAATTTGTCTATTAATCATCTTCGAAAAGAATCAACCTAATAGTACTCT
Organism: Aegilops tauschii subsp. strangulata; assembly: GCF_002575655.3. Lineage (NCBI taxonomy): Eukaryota > Viridiplantae > Streptophyta > Magnoliopsida > Poales > Poaceae > Aegilops > Aegilops tauschii. The sequence continues at coordinate 425,887,270 of NC_053035.3, read as the reverse complement.
CCAGTAAAAAGTTGTAGCTAATCTCGTGAGCGCTAAAGTTTCTGTTTTTTACAGCAAGATCAGAAAGACTTCACCCAAGTCTTCCCAAAGGTTCTACTTGGCACTTTATTGAAACAAAAGCTATAAAACATGATTACTACAGTAGCTTAATCATGTGGGAACACAAAAACAGTAGGGTAAATATTGGGTTGTCTCCCAACAAGCGCTTTTCTTTAATGCCTTTTTAGCTAGGCAGGATGATGACAATGATGCTCACATAAAAGATAAGAATTGAAACATAAAGAGAGCATCATGAAGAATATGACTAGCACATTTAAGTATAACCCACTTCCTACGTATAGGGATTTTGTGATCAAATAACTTATGGGAACAAGAATGAACTAGCATAGGATGACAAAACAAGCATAACTTCAAGATTTTCAACACATAGCTAGAGAGGAAACTTGATATTATTCCAATTCCTACAAGCATATATTCCTCCCTCATAATATTTTTCAGTAGCATCATGAATGAATTCAACAATATAACTATCACATAAAGCATTATTTTCATGATGCACAAGCATAGATTTTTTATTACTCTCCACATAAGCAAATTTCTTCTCATGAATAGTAGTGGGAGCAAACTCAAAAAAATAACTATCATGTGAGGCATAATCCAATTGAAAATTAAAATGAAGATGAAAAGTTTCGTTGCTATCATTCTTCTTTATAGCATACATGTCATCGCAATAATCATCATAGATAGCAACTTTCTTCTCATAATCAAGTGGAACCTCTTCCGAAATAGTGGATTCATCACTAAATAAAGTCATGACCTCTCCAAATCCACTTTCATCAATATAATCATCATAAATAGGAGGCATGCTGTCATCATAATAAATTTCCTCATCAAAACATGGGGGACTAAAAATATCATCTTAATCAAACATAGCATCCCCAAGCTTGTGGCTTTGCATATCATTAGCATCATGGATATTCAAGGAATTCATACTAACAACATTGCAATCATGCTGATCATACAAAGATTTTCTGCCAAACATTTTATTGCATTCTTCTTCTAACACTTTAGCACAATTATCGGAATCCTTATTTTCACGAAAGACATTAAAAGGATGAAGCATATGAGGCACCCTAAATTCCATTTTTTGTAGTTTTCTATCATAAACTAAACTAGTGATAAAACAAGAAACTAAAAGAGTCAATTGCAAGATCCAAAGATATACCTTCAAGCACTGACTTCCCCGGCAACGACGCCAGAAAAGAGCTTGATGTATACTACGCAACCTTCTTCTTGTAGACGTTGTTGGGCCTCCAAGTGCAGAGGTTTGTAGGACAGTAGCAAATTTCCCTCAAGTGGATGACCTAAGGTTTATCAATAATCTGTGGGAGGAGTAGGATGAAGATGGTCTCTCTCAAACAACCCTGCAACCAAATAGCAAAGAGTCTCTTGTGTCCCCAACACACCCAATACAATGGTAAATTGTATAGGTGCACCAGTTCGGCGAAGAGATGGTGATACAAGTGCAATATGGATGGTAGATATTGGTTTTTTTAATCTAAAAATATAAAAACAGCAAGGTAGTAAGTAACAAAAGTGAGCGGAAACGGTATTGCAATGCTTCGAAACAAGGCCTAGGGTTGATACTTTCACTAGTGCAAGTTCTCTCAACAATAATAACATAATTGGATCATATAACTATCCCTCAACATGCAACCAAGAGTCACTCCAAAGTCACTAATAGCGGAGAACAAACGAAGAGATTATGGTAGGGTACGAAACCACCTCAAAGTTATTCTTTCTGATCGATCTATTCAAGAGTCCGTAGTAAAATAACACGAAGCTATTCTTTCTATTCGATCTATCCTAGAGTTCGTACTAGAATAACACCTTAAGACACAAATCGACCAAAACCCTAATGTCACCTAGATACTCGAATGTCACCTCAAGTATCCGTGGGTATGATTATACGATATGCATCACACAATCTCAGATTCATCTATTCCATCAACACAAAGAACTTCAAAGAGTGCCCCAAAGTTTCTACCGGAGAGTCAAGACGAAAACGTGTGCCAACCCCTATGCATAAGTTCACAAGGTCACTGAACCCGCAAGTTGATCACCAAACAATACATCAAGTAGATCACGTGATATCCCATTGTCACCACAGATAAGCACATGCAAGACATACATCAAGTGTTCTCAAATCCTTAAAGAATCAATCCAATAAGATACCTTCAAAGGGAAAACTCAATCCATCACAAGAGAGTAGAGGGGGACAAACATCATAAGATCCCACTATAATAGCAAAGCTCGCGGTACATCAAGATCGTGCCATATCAAGAACATGAGAGAGAGAGAGAGATCAAACACATAGCTACTGGTACATACCCTCAGCCCCGAGGGTGAACTACTCCCTCCTCATCATGGAGAGCGCTGAGATGATGAAGAAGGCCACCGGTGATGGTTCCCCCCTCTGGCAAGCTGCAGGAACAGGGTCCCGATTGGTTTTTGGTGGTTACAGAGGCTTGCAGCGGCGGAACTCCCGATCTAGGTTTCTTTTTGGGGGTTTCTGTATTTATAGGAATTTTTGGCATCGGTCTCACGTCAGGGGGGGTCTCCGAGTCATCCACGAGATAGGGGGCGTGCCCAGGGGGGTAGGGCGCGCCCTCCACCCTCATGGATGGCTCGGGACTCTACTGGCCCAACTCTTTTACTTCAGGGGCTTCTTTTGGTCCATAAAAAATCATCAAAAATTGGCACGCCAATTGGACTCCGTTTGGTATTCCTTTTCTGTAAAACTCAAAAACAAGGAAAAACAGAAACTGGCAGTGGGCTCTAGGATCATAGGTTTGTCCCAAAAATCATATAAAATAACATATAAAACATCCAAGATGGATAATATAATAGCATGGAGCAATAAAAAATTATAGATACGTTGGAGACGTATCAATGACATATTGTTGATTGGAAATGATACAAAATTTCTAGATAGCATAAAGGATACTTGAATAAGAATTTTTCAATGAAAGACCTCGGTGAAGCTCCTTACATATTGGGCATCAAGATCTATAGAGATAGATCAAGACTCTTAATTGTAAGCACAGACCATGATAAACTTTTGAAGAAGTTCAAAATGGATCAGTCAAAGAAAGGGTTCTTGCCTGTGTTACATGGTGTGAAGTTGAGTCAGACTCAATGCCCAACCACTGCAGAAGATAGAGAGAAAATGAAAGTCATTCCCTATGCATCAGCCATAGGTTCTATCATGTATGCAATGCTATGTACCAGACCTGATGTGTGCCTTGCTATAAGTATAGCAGGGAGATACCAAAGTAATCCAGGGGTGGATCATGGACAGCGGTAAAGAACATCCTGAAATACCTGAAAGGGACTAAGGATATGTTTCTCATTTATGGAGGTGACAAAGAGCTTTTCGTAAATGGTTACGTCGATGCAAGCTTTGACACTGATACAGATGACTCTAAGTCGCAAACCAGATACGTATTTATATTGAATGGTGGAGCTGTCAGTTGGTGCAGTTCCAAGCAGAGCGTCGTGGCAGGATCTACGTGTGAAGCGGAGTACATAGCTGCTTCGGAAGCAGCAAATGAAGGAGTCTAGATGAAGGAGTTCATATCCGATCTAGGTGTAATACCACTACTGCAGGATGCTGCTAATGCGACACTACTTTGACAGCCTGGTTTTTGCCCCCTCTTATTTGCCTGATTTTCATTTGGAGTTATTCTGAAATTTGGAATTTTTGAATCTTTTCATATGGACTTAAACACTTGGGTACCCTTGGCTTTCACCCGAGTGCTTCATTTCCCTCCCTAATCATCATTTCCCTTCTGATCCACCCCAAAAATAATCTTTGGAATATTTTTCTTAAATGAAAAATATTCATTTTTCCTCTCAAAAACCCTAGCTAGTTCAATATGCTCCAAAGCAACCCAAATTTTTATGGCCCAGAAAAATCTGAGATAATTCACAAATATTCTTTGAACCCTTAGACACCTTCCTGACCAAAAATATTTCATCACTTTTTGGAATATTTTTGCTCCAGAAAATATTTTCTGTTCTGGACAGAAATGGTGGTTTCTACAGCAACTACCATTTTACTTGCTCCATTGTGCCTGGACTTTCTTGTGCATCTTCACCTTAGTCATGGCTAACCTCCAGTGCACAGCCCCCAACTCCTAGCCATTTGACCTCAGTAACCTACCAAAGTTACTGATCAGAAACTTACTTGGCTTGTAAAAACTCCTCTACTACACCTGAATCCAAAGCAAAGCGTGGTAAACTTCAAAACCACAATGAACAACAAGCCAGACATGATTTTTGGATGTAGGCTGGCCTGAGGGAAGAGTTCGCGTGGTGACCACACGTGTCCACCATGCCATGCCTACGTGTCGACGCGCTCTGAGTGCCGCCGAGCACTCTGTTCGCGCATACTCGCTTCCCCCGTCTGCCCGAGCGTGCCAAACTTCACCACCATCCTCGTCTCAACGCCATTAACTCCCCCTGGCGCTCGCCGACGCCGGAGCTCGCCGCAGCGAGCACGGGCACGGTCCGGCCAACACAACAGTGTGGTGCGCATTGTGCTCGTCGCCTTCTCCTCGCTCCTGTGCTCGTCCCCGTTCGCCAACAGTCGCCGCGTGAGCTGCGTCGCCTTCTCCCCCTCTCACTGACGCCGCTCGTCACCGGGCGCCGTGGACAGGTGTCCACCGGCGGAGCCCGAACCCCCCCTCTCCACTCGCCTATAAATGGAGCCGCCCCCACCCTCCTCGAGCACCATCCACCACTCCCACCCACTCCTCTAGAACGTAGGCAACCGTAGCCCGGCCGGGCAGGCCGCGGGCCGCTGTCCCTGAGCTCAAGCTCGCCGGCGATCCCCTCTGGTCGTCGCGGTAGCTCCAGCCCCTCTCAGGCCAGGGCGACCCTTCCAGAGCCTCCTCCTCTCGTCGGTGAAGCTGTTCCGACCTCTTGGAGCCCCTGGAGTTGCCTCTGCTCGCCGTCTTCCTCATCTCCGGCGACCACCGAGTTCTTCCTCCGCTTGCGAGGTCGATTCCGACGCCGTCTGACCACCCCTAGCTATGCTACGGGTACGGGCAGGTGCGCCTCCGTCCCCTCTCTCAATCCCTCCCTCTCGTTTTGGCCAAGGAGCCCTCGTCGCCTGTGAGAGCTCCGGCGAAGCCGCGACCCCCTTTGTTTCCTTCTCCCCCTCCTCCTCACCTGACTAGCGGGGCCCGCTAGTCAGCCACTTTGTACATGCGCGAAGCGGTACGAATGGTGGCGCCCCTGGGCTTTACGCCTTCGACGTCACCCCCCAGTTTGTTTTATTTTTATTCAAATTGATTTGAATTTACAGAAAGCTTCAAACAGCCATAACTCTTCAACCATACGTCCAAATGAATTGATTCTTTTTGCATTGTGTTCTTTGCAAAGAAATCTAGCAGCTCACCAAAATTGAGATTTTTGTGTGCTGCCTAGATTTTCTGGTGATTTTCAGAAGTGTTCTTGATATCTTCTTCTTGTATCTAAAATTATTTTCAGAGGGTGAGGCTTGTCTTGAGGATCACCAGAAGGCTTATGAACCTCGTCTGCACTAAGGCAAGCCACAGCAACATTTTCATGGTGTCATTTCAATATTTAAGATTTTCTTACTTGAATGAAATGATTAATCCATGCATTTAAATAACTATTATGTTATTTATATTCTATTAAGTGTTTGTTAGTTATTATGCTTGATTTACAGAATGTTTGAAACTAGCTTAGTTGGTAAAGAAGCTAAGATCTACTTGTGGTAATGATAAAATGATTTTTTATGCATATGAGTAATTACTTAAAGTTATTTCCTTACACAAATAAAATAGTAAAATTTGCTAGAAAATATTCTATTAAGTGCTTGTTTAGCCATTTTGCTTGATTTACAGAATGTTTGAACCTAACTTGGTTGGTAAAGAAATTAGGATTTGCTTGTGGTGATGATAGTATAATTTTTGCTATGCATATGAGAAATTAATCAAAGTTATTTTCTTGCATGAGAAAAATAATAAAACTTGCTACAAAATATCTTGTTAAAGTGAGAGTTACCCTGACCAGGAAAGTAATATAAGTTGTTGATGTTTATGCTTAGTGTGAATATGGCACTACAGGAATCAGCTACTTTGCCATCTGCCACGGCAGACGGCAAAGGCAAGGATGGCGGACGGCAAAGGCCTTTGCCGTCTGCCGCGGACGGCAAAAGGCTCCGGCAAAGTATGGATCGGTAAAGAGCTTCTTTGCCATCTTCTTTTTGAAGCGGACGGCAAAGGGGCCTTCGCTATCAGCGGCTGACGGCAAAGAAAGCCGACGGCAATAAATGCGCTGTTAGTCCGTTAGGCGGCTAACGGCAGTCTTTGCCGTCCGCCGCTGACGGCAAAGAGCATCCGGCCTTTGCCGTCCGCCGAATGACGTCAGCTGGACGTTACTGCAGGACAAGCCTTTGCCGTCTGCCACTGTAGGCAAAGCCTTTGCCGTCCGCCGCTGTAGGCAAACTGACCAAATGGGTCAGCTCCCAGGGAGCACAGGTGGCCGCCGCGTGGCTTCTTTGCCGTCCGCGGCAGACGGCAAAGGAGCCTTTACCATCAGCGGCTGACGGCAAAGGTGCATCTTTTTTCTGTTTTTTTAAATCCAACAATTTTCACAGCAAATATACGACATATATATATATATTTCATAGGGCTATTTAACAGCAAACACATGACATATCCAGCACATAAGTTTCATCGTGCATACATATATAGTTCCATCCATTCATACATAGCAAGTTGCACATACACATTGTTCCATCCATACATATTACAATGCAAAGTTTCATCAAGATAGCAAGTTCCATCATAGCAAGCTAGAAGAATACTAGAGGAGAATGAAAGAAAAAACAAGCACTCCATCATAGCAAGCTAGCTTCCGTGAAGTGAATGAAATCTGCAAAATTGCAAATAAGAAAGTTAGAAAAAGGTGACTAGAAGAAGAAGTATGTGCCATTTATGAGCTAATTTAGGTGAAATGGATCATTTATGAGCTAACTTAGTTGAAATGGATCGTTTATGAGCTAACATAGGTGAAATAGATCGTTTATGATCTAAATTTGGTATAATGCATCATTTTAGAGCTAACCTAGGTAAGATGGGTCATTTTGGAGCTACTAGGTGAAATGGATCGTTTTTGAGCTAAGTTAGGTGAAATGGATCGTTTATGAGCTAACCTAGGTGAAATAGATCGTTTATGAGCTAACTTAGGTAAAATGCATCATTTTAGACCTAACCTAGGTGTGATGGGTCATTTTGGAGCTAAACTAGGTAAAATGGATCGTTTGTGAGCTAACCTAGGTGAAATGGATCGTTTATGAGCTAATCTAGGTAAAATGGGTCATTTTAGAGCTAACTTGGGTAAAATGCATCATTTATGAGCTAACCTAGGTATGATGGGTCATTTTGGAGCTAACCTAGGTAAAATGGGTCATTTTGGAGCTAACATAGGTAAAATAGATCATTTTGGAGCTAGTCTAGGTAAAATGGGTCATTTTAGAGCTAACTTGGGTACAATGGATCATTTATGAGCTAACTAAGGTAAAATGGGTCATTTTAGAGCTAACTTAGGTAAAATGGATTGTTTATGAGCTAACTAAGCTAATTACGCCATTTTTGACATAAGTAAGCTAAGTAGATGTCATTATTGAGCAAACCTAGTTAACTAAGCATATTAGAGCTAACTTAGGTCATTTTGGAGGAAACAAAGCTAAGTATAGATTGTTTTGGAGCTAACTTAGGTAAAATGGATGGTTTTGGAGGTCAGTAAGCTTATTAAGTCATTTTGGAGGAAAAGAAGCTAACTCTAGGTCATTGTGGTAAGCATATTGGAGGAAATAAGGCTAAGTCTAGGTCTTTATGCATTTGTTAAGCAAAACACTAGAGAAACTTACCATGATCATGGAGGTGTAGGAGCGGGCTGGCTCGTGCCGGTAGCTGGAGAAGGATCGTGCGATGCTTGTCTGGAGTTACGCTGCACCAAAGATCATTTCCAATGTCTCGTTAGCATGATGACACTCAAATGTTAAGACTAGCAAGTAATGTCCACTCAATTTAAACTCATCGTGGTCCCAGGAGCAATCACTGGCATCGGCGGAGCGGTCTGACCGGTCTTCTCACACACAGACTGCACATTTGGTTTTGACGACTCAGTCATACTAGTTAGTAATGAGACAAACACTACATGAATGTTTTGGCTAATCTGCAGAAGAAACTTACCACAAGGAGCTCGTACATGGCCCTTGCCTGCATGTCATTCCGTGCCCTCTCCTCCTCCAACATCTTTGTCGTCCTCTCCTCCAACTCCCGCTGCCTCTCCGCCGCCACCGCCAGAAGTTTCTCCGTTCTATCTCTCTCACTCTGTATAGCAGCCTGCAACACCACTCCTCGTTACCATTTGTAATCATTGATGGAAGCACACACAATGTAATGGAGAAAGATAGCTGAGTACGTATAACTAACCTTGATGGCGAGTTGGACTATCCGTTCATGAGGCCTTATCTCAGGAGCGGAGCTCGACTGGCGTGCCTTGATCTCCGGGAGAGTGCTAGGACAACGGATAAGTCCATCTCCAATGGCTATGGAGCCATGGGACCTCCCACCACCAGATATCATCACCAGCTCTGGATCAATGGGATCCTGGCTCGGGTTAAAGTCCTCCCCTTTCCTCGCCTTCCTCTCATCTCTATATTTCACGAGCTTGTCGTGGGAGGAGATGTTGGTGAAGTTGTTTGCATCATCGAGGTCAGACAGAGAGAATGCCTTGACTTTTTTGTAAGAGGCCGTGTGGGCCATGGCATACAGGTCGTACACCTCTGGCACCTTATCTGCCTTATTGTAGCATGCCTGAAAGAGAGAAACAAAGTAAATTAGTAATTAAAGGGCTCAAGCTAGCATGATGAATGAATTGCATGAATCACGAAGCAAACCACATACCCAGTTCCGCCCGAACTGATATAAGTTGGAGCTGCCTGATGGTGTGGCACACCTTCCATTTGGGCACATTTTTCCTTGGCCTCGTTGTGGAGGGCTAGCCATTCTTTTGAGCACCACTCATTGACCAACACCTCCCAACAATCCATCCGATCCGCACACCATCTCGGAGGCGCCTAAGTTAGCAAATAGAAACTTGAGCGCTACGGCTATGAATTAATAAATGAAGGAAGTAAGTACAAGGCCTTAAGAATTACCTTCATGTACTGCTCCTTACTCAGGAACTTCTCGCGGCACGCCGACTTGGTCTTCTTGATACCACGCAAGGCGTAGTATTCTCGAACAGCCTGCACCCGAGCCTCGTGCCGTAAGTTCTGCAGTAGGCGTTTGTAGACATTATCGATAACATTTGCCGTGTCCTCCTCGTATCCCTCCTCACACCTGTAGAATATCTCCAATCAAATGAGACAATATTGATTAGTACAATTAATAACTAGCTAGTTGAAGATATTTAATTGTGTAAAGCAGAAATTACCCAGAACTTTCTGATCACCATGTCTGCCCTCGTCTTGCACAAGACACCGTCGATAATCTCACCCGGCGGGCCCGAGCCAGCCAAGTAGTGCTCCCAGCTCAATCCAAGCTCTGGAAGCCGACCCTCACCAGGCAACGTGTCAAACCCCAGGAAGTTTTGCTGACAAACAACCACAAGGACGGAGTTGGGCCGGCGGACACTATGATGGTGGTCCCAACCCCTACAGCATGAGAAGGCCAACGCATTAGATATTTGAAGAAACATGAATGCAGAAGGTACAAAAAGATTAAATGCACTTACCTCTCCCCATCAGGGAAAATGAAGCACCTCTGCTCGTGGGTCGCTGGCACGGACGGGAGCCGTGCACAACCACGCTGGTAGATGGTGCCCCCCTCCTCCTCAATATCAGTCGGCTCTCCGCCATCATCAGCATGGCCACTCGGCCCCTCAGGCTCATCCGGCCAGGTACCCCATCCAGACGTGTGCTCCTCCGGGGTCTCGTGGGCCGAAGGCCCGTCGACCCAAGGCTCGTGGGCCGAAGGCTCGTGGACCGGAGTCCGTGTAGCCTCCTCCTCGGAGGAGTCCACCCTAGCAGTCACGTGCTCGGGTGAAACAGCTGGGGGTGGCGGCGAGGAAGGCGCCCTAGCAGTCACCCTACCTCCTCTCCCGCGACCACGTGCTCCAACTCCTCTCTTCTTCCCTCCCTTACCTCGTCCCCTGCTGGGCACCGCTATCGACGAAGAAGGGCCCGGCGGTGTCGCCATACTGTCGAGCAACGCTTGGCGGAGAGGTGCGTGTGGAATGGAAGACCTCCCACCACGCGCCGACGAAGAAGGGGCCTCGGAGCGCTCCCGACCAGCGCCCACCATCTTTCAACACCTGCCATGACAAAGAGTAAACGAAATTAGTACAACATAGAAAAATACCGACATGAATAATAATATGTATATCACTTAAGTGTATTGTCATCAAGTACAACAAAAAAAATTTGAATACCTGACACTACTAATAATCTCGATCACTATCATCAAAAATGCATAATCATCATCATCACTATAATCAATGACGGGCTCAGAGGGTTCAGTGGCATCAACATCTGGAAGGCCACCTTGACGTAATCGGTCAAGCATTGACAGGCCATCCGCAGCAGTAACCTCTTCTTGTTCCGGCTCTTCTTGTTCCTCCTCTGGGTTGATGTCGGATTCACTGTCGCTGTCTACTTCAATGTTTTGGGGTGAAGTATAGCGGTTCTTGAAACGCTTTTTGGAAAGACGTGTCTCTTGGAAGAATTCTCCTTCATATGTGTCTGGGTTAATGTGAGGTTCATAATCCTCTTCCTTTGGGGGAGATAGTCTAGCACGTGGCGGAACTTCATAAACGACATCCCAATCTTTCAGATTTGGATTAGTTTGGTAGGCCCACGGTAGATAGAATACTTGGGTCGCCTGTTGAGCCGTAATATAGACATCAGGAACATCTAAATGGGTGCTTTGTTTGATTTCAACTAGCCCTATATGTTCATGAGTCCTTCTAGTTTCCTTCGGCTGAAACCAATAACATTTGAAGACTACGACATTTGGTGGGTTTTCACCATAGAATAGAAGTTCATAAATTTCTTCAACTCTCCCATAATACTCGGTACCTCCTTCGCCGATAGCAGATACACAACAATTTGTAGACTTTCGGTCGGCCATAGATAGCTCTTTGCCATAGGTACGAAAGCGATACCCATTGATGTCGTATTTGTCAAATGAGCGGACCTTATTGTCAAAACCATTAGCGACTTGTCTCAATTCGGCGTCCATAGACTCTGAATTAGCCTACAAGTTTAATATGAAAGGATTGTTGCATTATGCACAAATTAGCGAATGAAATGAAATTGTCTAATAGAAATTACCGTTTGTTTGAACCAAGAGATGAAACCGGGATAGCCGCCTCCTTGCTTTGCGAGAAGCTCATACTCTTCGACGGAATCCTTTTGGATCACCGCTCAATACGAGAATATGGCGACGTATCGACTGTATGAAATATCCAGGAATAAGAGCAGTTCAAAGGAAATAGAAGTTGCGAAAAAAATGTACCGAGAACTTACTCGATGTACGGCCGCACTTCTATCAGGTTGTTGAAGATATACAACGAAATGGTCCACCATTCTTCGTTATCCAAAGATACTGGTTTTGAAACACTGGCTGGTGCGAGATTCCCTTTGAATAGGCTGAGGTTGGATCCACCCTTTTTAGGGTCGTCAGCATTGTACCGAGGCTTCGGATTATGCAAATGACGATTTTTGGCTTCGTAGTCTGCTGTCACGAAGTTTGCCGCCTCCTCAGTGATGAATGCCTCAGCCATCGATGCTTCAATTCTATGTTTATTTTTACATTTTTCTCAAAACGTCTTCTGCATCCTCTCAGTTGGGTAGCACCAACGATTTTGCACGGGCCCCCCAATCTTGCCTCGGTCGGGAGATGCAAAATCAAATGCAGCATTGGATTAAAGAAGCCCGGTGGAAAGATCTTCTCTAACTTGCAGATCAACTCCGGCGCCAACTCTTCCATTTCTTCTAGCACGCCAGGCGATAGTTCTTTTGCATAAAGAACACAGAAGAAATAGCTGAGTTCTGCCAGTACTAGCCATTCATCCTCAGGGATGAAGCGACGCAACATCACCGGCATTACCTGCTCAATCCATATGTGCCAATCATGACTCTTGAGACCAAATATCTCCAATTAATCAAGACTCACTCCCCTCTTTAGATTCGCTGCATACCCATCGGGGAACATCAACTGCGTTTTCACCCACAAGATAATTTCCCTCATAGCTGGCCTTCCAAGATTGAACCATGCCTTTGGCTTCGTCCAGTTCTGCTTTCCTTTCGGTTCTTTCATGTTTTGTAACGGCCTATCACATAGCGCCTCCAGATCGACTCTAGCCTTAGTATTATCCTTTGACTTCCCATCTATGCCGAACAATGTACCAAAAAGTGCCTCGGCCAGATTCTTCTCAGTGTGCATCACATCGATGTTGTGTGGGCAAAGGAGGTCTTTGAAGTAAGGCAGATCCCATAAGCATGTCTTGTGAGTCCAGGCGTGCTTAGAATTATACCCCTTGAAGTACCCTGGACGCTCTAGATCAGGCTCGAGAGCATTTAACTGATCCAGGTCTGTTGGCCTGTCAACGCAGGTGGAGCAGAGTTTTTGACAACTCTACCTTCGATGAAGTTCTTCTTGTCTTTCCTGAACTTATGGCGAGGATCCAGGAACTGTCTATGCATGTCGAAGCAAGAAAACTTGCGACCGGCCTGAAGCCAACGAAACTCAAGAGCTCCCTTGCATGTGGGGCACGGGAACCTTCCATGCACACACCAGCCAACGAATAGCGCATACGCCGGCAAATCATGCGTCGAGTACATGTACCAGACACGCATTATGAAGTTCCTTTTGCTATAGGCGTCGTATGTCTTGAACCCATTATCCCAGGCTTCTTGCAATTCGTCCTTAAGCGGCTGCATGTACACATTCATATTTTCCTCGGATAGTTGGGCCCTGGAATTATCAACGTCAGGAAAATGTTCTTTCCTTGCATAATCTGTCCGGGGGGGGGGGGGGAGATTGAGTGGAAAGACAAATACGGGCCAACAACTGTATTGGGCTGCCATCAGACCAAACACACTTAACCCATCCGTGCTGATGCCGACTCGAGGATGCCTCAGATCTGCCGCTTTGTCAGCATGTAATTCATCAAACTTTTTCGACGCAACACCATCCGATGTGTGTACGATCATCAGATTCCCATCTGCATCTAGTTCGGTTCTTTTGCCCGTTTTGTGCCATGTCATCTGTCTGGCCGTCTCTTCGACCATGAAAAGACGTTGAAGTCTTGGTACGATTAGCATATACCAAAGAACACTAACGGGGATTTTGGTCTGTGTCTTCTCACTGATACCGTTGTCTACCACAACATACCTGGAAGACTTGCAAATGGGACAATAGTTCTAGTCCACATAGTCAAGCCTAAATAAGACACATCCTTTCTGACAGGCATGTATCTTCTCATATGGCATCTTCAGTGCACGGAGGATTTTGTCCGACTGGTACAGGTTTGCAGGCATTACATTGCCTTTGGGTAGAAAGCGTCCAAATACTGTCATCATTGCGTCATAGAATTCTCTGCCCAAGTTGAACTGAGCCTTTAGAGCCATTACTTGTGAGATGGCATCCACCTGACAAAGCTCAGTGTGCTCGTGGAGCGGACATGTTGAAGACTCGAACATTTCATTGAAGGCCTTTGCAGATTCCTCCATCTCCTCGTTCAAATCCCGAGCATCATCAAAGTCTTGCACCATGTTTTCCATCTCGGTACCATGCTCGTCGGTGCGACGACGGTCCACCTCAGCTCGGTCACGTTGGGCAGACTCACCATGATATGTCCACACCGTATAATCGGGCGTAAAACAACTCTTCTGCAGGTGTTTGCCCATTTCAGCCTCTGTCCTCTTTTCCCGATTGCCGCACCGTAAACAGGGGCACCAGGTTTTCCTCTGGCCATTTGCAAAGGCGGCTTGCACAAAACCCTTGGTTTTTGAACCATTCAGTGCTCCATTTGTTCTGACCAGTGTGACCGGTGTACATCCACGCACGATCACTCATCTTGACTTTCAGAGCTACTGGACACACAACAAATATATATATATATATATAATTCACCATGTATATATTCATCAGTTGATCTACTTTGTCAATTTTATGACGTCCATGCAACCTACACTCTAATAGGTAATGATAGGTCCTAATCCTACCCGAGTATGTGTAGATTGGGTTCATTTTCCCATGCTATGCTCCGGATCCGACGCAAAATTTTGGCAGCACCTGAAGGAAATATGCCCTAGAGGCAATAATAAAGTATTATATATTTCCTTATATCATGATAAATGTTTATTATTCATGCTAGAATTGTATTAACCGGAAACATAATACATGTGTGAATACATAGACAAACAGAGTGTCACTAGTATGCCTCTACTTGACTAGCTCGTTAATCAAAGATGGTTATGTTTCCTAGCCATAGACATGAGTTGTCATTTGATTAACGGGATCACCTCATTAGGAGAATGACGTGATTGACTTGACCCATTCCGTTAGCTTAGCACCCGATCGTTTAGTATGTTGCTATTGCTTTCTTCATGACTTATACATGTTCCTATGACTATCAGATTATGCAACTCCCGTTTACCGGAGGAACACTTTGTGTGCTACCAAATGTCACAACATAACTGGTGATTATAAAGGTGCTCTACAGGTGTCTCCAAAGGTACTTGTTGGGTTGGCGTATTTCGAGATTAGGATTTGTCACTCCGATTGTCGGAGAGGTATCTCTGGGCCCACTCGGTAATGCACATCACTATAAGCCTTGCAAGCATTGTGACTAATGAGTTAGTTGCGGGATGATGTATTAGGGAACGAGTAAAGAGACTTGCCGGTAACGAGATTGAACTAGGTATCGAGATACCGACGATCGAATCTCGGGCAAGTAACATACCGATGACAAAGGGAACAACGTATGTTGTTATGCGGTCTGACCGATAAAGATCTTCGTAGAATATGTGGGAGCCAATATGGGCATCTAGGTCCCGCTATTGGTTATTGACCGGAGAGGTGTCTCGGTCATGTCTACATAGTTCTCGAACCCAAAGGGTCCGCACGCTTAAAGTTATGATGACAGTTTTATTATGAGTTTATGTATGTTGATGTACCGAAGGAGTTCGGAGTCCCGGATGAGATCGGGGACATGACGAGGAGTCTCGAAATGGTCGAGACGTAAAGATCGATATATTGGACGACTATATTCGGACTTCGGAAAGGTTCCGAGTGATTCGGGTATTTTTCGGAGTACCGGAGAGTTACGGGAATACGTATTGGGCCTTATTGGGCCATACGGGAAAGAAGGAAAAGGGCCTCAAGGGTGGCCGCACCCCTCCCCATCGTGTGGTCCGAATTGGACTAGGGAAGGGGGGCGCTCCCTTCCTTCCTTCTCTTTTTCCCTTCCTCTTTTCCTATTCCATATGGGAGGTGGAATCCTACTAGGACTAGGGAGTCCTAGTAGGACTCCACACTTGGTGCGGCCCCTCCTAGGGCCAGCCTCCTCCTCCCTTGCTCCTTTATATACGGGGGCAGGGGGCACCCCATGGAAACACTTGATATACGATATCTTAGCCGTGTGCGGTGCCCCCCTCCACCAGATTACACCTCGATAATACCGTCGCGGAGCTTAGGCGAAGCCCTGCGTCGGTGGAACACCATCATCGTCACCACGCCGTCGTGCTGACGAAACTCTCCCTCAACACTCGGCTGGATCGGAGTTCGAGGGACGTCATCGAGCTGAACATGTGTAGAACTTCGGAGGTGCCGTGCGTTCGATACTTGATTGGTCGGATCGTGAAGACGTACGACTACATCAACCGCGTTGTGATAACGCTTCCGCTGTCGGTCTACGAGGGTACGTGGACAACACTCTCCCCTCTCGTTGCTATGCATCACCATGATCTTGCGTGTGCGTAGGAATTTTTTTGAAATTACTACGTTCCCCAACAGTGGTATCAAAGCCTGGTTTTATGCGTTGATGCTATGCACGAGTAGAACACAAGTGAGTTGTGGGCGATATAAGTCATATTGCTTACCAGCATGTCATACTTTGGTTCAGCGGTATTGTGCGATGAAGCGGCCCGGACCGACATTACGCGTACGCTTACGCGAGACTGGTTTCACCGTTCGGAGCACTCGTTGCTTAAAGGTGACTGGCGGGTGTCTGTCTCTCTGACTTTAGTTGAACCGAGTGTGGCTACGCCCGGTCCTTGCGAAGGTTAAAACAGCACCAACTTGACAAACTATCGTTGTGGTTTTGATGCGTAGGTAAGAACGGTTCTTGCTAAGCCCGTAGCAGCCACGTAAAACTTGCAACAACAAAGTAGAGGACGTCTAACTTGTTTTTGCAGGGCATGTTGTGATGTGATATGGTCAAGACATGATGTGATATAATTTGTTGTATGAGATGATCATGTTTTGTAACCAAGTTATCGGCAACTGGCAGGAGCCATATGGTTGTCGCTTTATTGTATGAGATGCTATCACCATGTAATAGTTTTACTTTATCACTAAGCGGTAGCGATAGTCGTAAAAGCAATAAGTTGGCGAGACGACAACGATACTACGATGGAGATCAAGGTGTCGAGCCGGTGATGATGGTGATCATGACGGTGCTTCGGAGATGGAGATCACGAGCACGGTGCTTCGGAGATGGAGATCACAAGCACAAGATGATGATGGCCATATCATATCACTTATATTGATTGCATGTGATGTTAATCCTTTATGCATCTTATCTTGCTTTGATTGACGGTAGCATTATAAGATGATCTCTCACTAAAATTTCAAGATAAAAGTGTTCTCCCTGAGTATGCACCGTTGCAAAAGTTCTTCGTGCTGAGACACCACATGATGATCGGGTGTGATAAGCTCTACGTTCAAATACAACGGGTGCAAAACAGTTGCACACGCGGAATACTCAGGTTAAACATGCCGAGCCTAGCATATGTACAGATATGGCCTCGGAACACAGAGACCGAAAGGTCGAGCGTGAATCATATAGTAGATATGATCAACATAGTGATGTTCACCAATGAAACTACTCCATCTCACGTGATGATCGGACATGGTTTAGTTGATTTGGATCACGTAATCACTTAGATGATTAGAGGGATATCTATCTAAGTGGGAGTTCTTAAGTAATATGATTAATTGAACTTAAATTTATCATGATCTTAGTCCTGATAGTATTTTGAAAATTATGTTGTAGATCAATAGCTCGCGTTGTTGCTTCCCTGTGTTTATTTTTGATATGTTCCTAGAGAAAAATTATGTTGAAAGATGTTAGTAGCAAAGATGCGGATTGGATTCGTGATCTGAGGATTATACTCATTGCTGCACAGAAAAAATTATGTCCTTGATGCACCGCTAGGTGACAGACCTATTGCAGGAGCAGATGCAGACGTTGTGAACGTTTGGCTAGCTGAATATGATGACTACTTGATAGTTTAGTGCACCATGCTTAACGGCTTAGAATCAGGACTTCAAAGACGTTTTGAACGTCATGGACCATATGAGATGTTCCAAGAGTTGAAGTTAATATTTCAAGCAAATTCCCGAGTTGAGAGATATGAAGTCTCGAACAAGTTCTATAGCTAAAAGATGGAGGAGAATCGCTCAACTAGTGAGCATGTGCTCAGATTGTCTGGGTACTACAATCGCTTGAATCAAGTGGGAGTTAATCTTCCAGATAAAATAGTGATTGACAGAATTCTCTAGTCACCATCTCCAAGTTAGTAGAACTTCGTGATGAACTATAGTATGCAAGGGATGACGAAAATAATTCCCGAGCTCTTCGTGATGCTGAAATCGACGAAGGTAGAAATCAAGAAAAACATCAAGTGTTGATGGTTGACGAGACCACTAGTTTCAAGAAAAGGGAAAATGGAAGAAGGGGAACTTCAAGAAGAACGGCAAGCAAGTTGCTGCTCAAGTGAAGAAGCCTGAGACTAAGTACTTCTACTGCAAAGGGTCTGGTCACTGGAAGCGGAACTACCCCAACTATTTGGTGGATAAGAAGGATGGCAAAGTGAACAAAGGTATATTGGATATACATGTTATTGATGTGTACTTTACTAGTGTTTATAGCAACCCCTCGGTATTTGATACTGGTTCAGTTGCTAAGAGTAGTAACTCGAAACGGGAGTTGCAGAATAAACAGAGACTAGTAAAAAGGCGAGGTGATGATGTGTGTTGGAAGTAGTTCCAAGATTGATATGATCATCATCGCACACTCCCTGTACTTTCGGGATTAGTGTTGAAACTAAATAAGTGTTATTTGGTGTTTGCGTTGAGCATGAATATGATTTGATCATGTTTATTGCAATACGGTTATTCATTTAAGTTAGAGAACAATTGTTGTTCTGTTTTCATGAATAAAAACCTTCTATGGTCATACACACCAACGAAAATGGTTTGTTGGATCTCGATCGTAGTGATACATATAATCATAATATTGAAAGCCAAAAGATGCAAAGTTAATAATGATAGTGCAAACTATTTGTGGCACTGCCATTTAGGTCATATTGGTGTAAAGCGCATGAAGAAACTCCATACTGATGGGATTTTGGAATCACTTGATTATGAATCACTTGATGCTTGCGAACCGTGCCTCATGGGCAAGATGACTAAAACGCCGTTCTCCAGTACTATGGAGAGAGCAACAGATTTATTGGAAATCATACATACAGATGTATGTGGTCCGATGAATATTGAGGCTCGTGGCGGATATCGTTATTTTCTCACCTTCACAGATGATTTGAGCAGATATGGGTATATCTACTTAATGAAACATAAGTTTGAAACATTTGAAAAGTTCATATAATTTCAGAGTGAAGCGAAAATCATCGTAACAAGAAAATAAAGTTTCTACGATTTGATCGTGGAGAAGAGTATTTTAGTTACGAGTCTGGTCTTCAATTAAAACAATGTGGAATAGTTTCACAAATTCGTGCCACCTGGAACACCACAGCATAATGGTGTGTCCGAACATCATAACCATACTTTATTGGATATATTGCAATCTATGATGTCTCTTACCAATTTACCACTATCGTTTTGGGGTTATGCATTAGAGACAGCTACATCCATGTTAAATAGGGCACCATCAAAAGCCGCTGAGACGACGCCTTATGAACTGTGGTTTGGCAAGAAACCAAAGTTGTCGTTTCTTAAAGTTTGGGGTTGCGATGCTTATGTGAAGAAACTTCAACCTGATAAGCTCGAACCTAAATCGGAGAAATGTGTCTTCATAGGATACCCAAAGGAGACTGTTGGGTACACCTTCTATCACAGATCCGAAGGCAAGATATTCGTTGCTAAGAATGGATCCTTTCTAGAGAAGGAGTTTCTCTTGAAAGATGTGAGTGGGAGGAAAGTAGAACTTGATGAGGTAACTATACCTGCTCCCTTATTGGAAAGTAGATCATCGCAGAAATCAGTTTCTGCGACACCTACACCAATTAGTGAGGAAGTTAATGATAATGATCATGAAACTTCAGATCAAGTCATTACTGAACTTCGTAGGTCAACTAGATCAGGATCCGCACCAGAGTGGTACGGTAATCCTGTTCTGGTGGTCATGTTACTAGACCATGACGAACCTACGAACTAAGAAGAAGCGATGGTGAGCCCAGATTCCGCAAAATGGCTTGAAGCCATGAAATCCGAGATGGGATCCATGTATGAGAACAAAGTATGGACTTTGGTTGACTTGCCCGATGGTCGGCAAGCCATTGAAAATAAATGGATCTTCAAGAAGAAGACTGACGCTGATGGTAATGTTACTGTCTATAAAGCTCGACTTGTTGCAAAAGGTTTTCGACAAGTTCAAGGGATTGACTACGATGAGACCTTCTCACCCGTAGCGATGCTTAAGTCTGTCCGAATCATGTTAGCAATTGCCGCATTTTATGAAATATGGCAAATGGATAAACATAACTACATTCCTTAATGGATTTATTGAAGAAGAGTTGTATATGATGCAACCAGAAGGTTTTGTCAATCCTAAAAGGTGCTAACAAAATATGCAAGCTCCAGCGGTCCATTTATGGACTGGTGCAAGCATCTTGGAGTAGGAATATACGCTTTGATAAGTTGATCAAAGGATATAGTTTTATACAGACTTGCGGTGAAGCCTGTATTCACAAGAAAGTGAGTGGGAGCACTACAGCATTTCTGATAAGTATATGTGAATGACATATTGTTGATCGGAAATAATGTAGAATTATTCTGCAAAGCATAAAGGAGTGTTTGAAAGGAGTTTTTCACAGAAAGACCTCGGTGAAGCTGCTTACATATTGAGCATCAAGATCTATAGAGATAGATGAAGACGCTTGATAAGTTTTTCAATGAGTACATACCTTAACAAGATTTTGAAGTAGTTCAAAATAGAACAGTCAAAGAAAGAGTTCTTGCCTGTGTTACAAGGTATGAAATTGAGTAAGACTCAAAGCCCGACCACGGGAGAAGATAGAAAGAGAATGAAAGTCATTCCCTATGCCTCGGCCATAGGTTCTATAAAGTATGCCATGCTGTGTACCAGATCTATTGTATACCCTACACTGATTTTGGCAAGGGAGTACAATAGTGATCTAGGAGTAGATCACTGGACAGCGGTCAAAGTTATCCTTAGTGGAATAAGGATATGTTTCTCTATTATGGAAGTGACAAAAGGTTCGTCGTAAAGGGTTACGTCGATGCAAGTTTTGACACTAAATCTAGATGACTCTAAGTCTCGGTCTAGATACATATTGAAAGTGGGGGCAATTAGCTGGAGTAGCTCCGTGCAGAGCATTGTAGACATAGAAATTTGCAAAATACTTACGGATCTGAATGTGACAGACCCGTTGACTAAAATTATCTCACAATCAAAACATGATCACACCTTAGTACTCTTTGGGTGTTAATCACATAGCGATGTGAACTAGATTATTGACTCTAGTAAACCCTTTGAGTGTTGGTCACATAGAGATGTGAACTATGGGTGTTAATCACATGGTGATGTGAATTATTGATGTTAAATCACATGGCGATGTGAACTAGATTATTGACTCTAGTGCAAGTGGGAGACTGAAGGAAATATGCCCTAGAGGCAATAATAAAGTATTATATATTTCCTTATATCATGATAAATGTTTATTATTCATGGTAGAATTGTATTAACCGGAAACATAATACATGTGTGAATACATAGACAAACAGAGTGTCACTAGTATGCCTCTACTTGACTAGCTCGTTAATCAAAGATGGTTATGTTTCCTAGCCATAGACATGAGTTGTCATTTGATTAACGGGATCACCTCATTAGGAGAATGACGTGATTGACTTGACCCATTCCGTTAGCTTAGCACCCGATCATTTAGTATGTTGCTATTGCTTTCTTCATGACTTATACATGTTCGTATGACTATGAGATTATGCAACTCCCGTTTACCGGAGGAACACTTTGTGTGCTACCAAACGTCACAACGTAACTGGGTGATTATAAAGGTGCTCTACAGGTGTCTCCAAAGGTACTTGTTGGGTTGGCGTATTTCGAGATTAGGATTTGTCACTCCGATTGTCGGAGAGGTATCTCTGGGCCCACTCGGTAATGCACATCACTATAAGCCTTGCAAGCATTGTGACTAATGAGTTAGTTGCAGGATGATGTATTACGGAACGAGTAAAGAGACTTGCCGGTAACGAGATTGAACTAGGTATCGAGATACCGACGATCGAATCTCGGGCAAGTAACATACCGATGACAAAGGGAACAACGTATGTTGTTATGCGGTCTGACCGATAAAGATCTTCGTAGAATATGTGAGAGCCAATATGGGCATCCAGGTCCCGCTATTGGTTATTGACCGGAGAGGTGTCTCGGTCATGTCTACATAGTTCTCGAACCCAAAGGGTCCGCACGCTTAAAGTTACGATGACAGTTTTATTATGAGTTTATATATGTTGATGTACCGAAGGAGTTCGGAGTCCCGGATGAGATCGGGGACATGATGAGGAGTCTTGAAATGGTCGAGACGTAAAGATCGATATATTGGACGACTATATTCACACTTCGGAAAGGTTCCGAGTGATTCGGGTATTTTTCGGAATACCGGAGAGTTACGGGAATACGTATTGGGCCTTATTGGGCCATACGGGAAAGAAGGAAAAGGGCCTCAAGGGTGGCCGCACCCCTCCCCTTGGTCTGGTCCGAATTGGAATAGGGAAGGGGGGCGCCCCCTTCCTTCCTTCTCTTTTTCCCTTCCTCTTTTCCTATTCCATATGGGAGGTGGAATCCTACTAGGACTAGGGAGTCCTAGTAGGACTCCACACTTGGTGCGCCCCCTCCTAGGGCCGGCCTCAAACAGCACCTCCCCGCTGTTCTCCTGATAAACGTCTCTACAATAAACAGAGAGGATGTGTACCCGGAGAACAACAGGGGAGGCACTGACAAAATTTATGTGTCGGGTCCGGAGCAAAGCATATGGGAAAACGAACCCAATCTACACATACTCGGGATGTCCATGGATAGCGTTGGACAATTCAAAAGAATCACGGTTATAAATATGCAAATGCATGCATATTTATAACTATAACGCTTTCGAACGGGAGACACATATTGGTTATGCATACTGATGATTCAAGAGAGATATATAGCTAGCTATCAAGTTTCATCGGCACGAACACCGGAACAGAGCAAATAATTAAGGGGGGAGGAGGACATGTCATCTGTGCTCACCCACGAACGAAGGGGCAGAGCTCGTCAAACGCACGGGGAGGTCGTCGAACACCAAACCTCGCAGCGATGAAACAACTGCACATTTAAATCTACCCGATCAACACAATTATATATGATGTTTTTCATAACAAAATCGAAAAATATATGACCTAACTCATAATTCACAAATATATGACCCCGTCGGCCTCTGGAAGTCCAAAGAGCACCTTTTCGGGAGGTGTCGGGGGTCGGGGTGTCGTGTCGGTGTCGGGGTGCCGTGTCGGGGTCGGGGTGCTGTTTCGGGGACGGGGTGTCGTGTCGGGGTGGGGGTGTCGGGGTCAGGGGGTCGGGGTGTCGGGGTCAGGGGGTCAGGTGGTCGGGGTGTCGGGGTCAGGGGGTCAGGGGGACGGGGTGTCGGGGTGTGGTGTCGGGGTCAGGGTGTCGGGGTCGGGGTGTCGGGGTGCTGTGTCGGGGTCAGGGGCTCGGGGTGTTTCCTTCTATCCTTCTTCTTCTTTCCTTTCTTCTTCTTCTTCTTTCCTTCTCTTCTTCCTCCCCTTTTACATATTCTTCTTTTCTTCTTCTTCTTCTTTTTTCATCTTTTTTCTACTTCTTTTAATAATATAACTAATTATCTAAAACCCATGCACTATCTAACACTAACACATATCTAGCACTAAATCTAACACTAACACTAACACATATCTAGACCTAAATCTAACACAAACAATTAAACAACAAAAACAGAAAAAACAGAAAAAAATTAACTCACGGGAGCTCGGGGGGTGGCGGTGGCGACGGGGGCGGCGGGCGGCAGGGTGGCGGTGGCGACGGGGGTGGCAGGGCTCCGGGGCGGTGGAGCTCAGGGAGAGCCGGCAGGGAGGCGGGGCCGATGGGGCCGCGGTGGCGCCGGGGTGGTGGGCGGGTGGTGGGGGCGGCGGGGCAGTGGGACGGTCGGGCGGCGACGTGGTGGGGCGCCGGGGCGGCGGGATGGTGGGGCGACAGGGCGTCGGCGGGTGGGGGGCGGCAGGGCGGTGGGGCGACGGGGCAGGGTGCGGCGGGAGGCGGGGGCGGGGGCGGGGGCGGCGGCGAGTGGGGGGGCGGCGCCTGGCGGCGTGGGGGCGGCGGGGGGTCGATCTGGTCGTCGGGAGGAGAGGGAGAGAAACAGAGAGGAAGGGGGTGGGGGGCTCGGCCGTTAATTAGGTTAGTGAAGTTAGGGCTTTGCCGTCCGCCGGGCTTTGCCGTCCGCTATTTTTCTCTCTTTGCCGTCCGCTAGCAGACGGCAAAGAGGGGAGCCGTTAAGTTTTATCTAATCAGCTCGTAAGTGGGGCCACCTCTCTCTTTGCCGTCAGTCAGCTGACGGCAAAGAATCTTTGCCGTCAGCTAGCGGACGGCAAAGAACTGGCTGATGGCAAAATCCTTCTTTGCCATCAGCCAGTTATTTGCCGTCCGTTTTTTGTAAGCGGACGACAAAGACCTTCTTTGCCGTCAGCTAGCAGACGGCAAAGAACTGGCAGACGGCAAATAAGCTAATTCCAGTAGTGTGGTTGACATCAGTCATTTTCGTTAATATGTGATGCATGTGTAGTATTGCATTTCATGGCATGCTATGACACCGGTCATTTAAATTTTAAGTTGAACCTGAATATAACTCAACTTGAATATATCGTTGACTGGGTCATGGTACCGCTGAATCGAGTTTTTCCCAGTGCAACCACATTTGCCTTTGTGGAAAGGCCTTGAGTCGGTCCATTAACATGCCTCTGGTCGGTGCCTCCAACTAGGGAAGGTTATGGCCATGCTTACCCTGGCCCGGTAAGCAGGCATAATCTTGTGTGCCCATTGTTGAGATTATGGTACCGGGTCCCCGTGTGGGATCGTTTTAACCACCACGGTGGTCGTTGTGTCTTTGGTAGACACAGGGCCACCCAGGACTAGCCCGTTGGGGATTGGGTCGGAGTGGCCGGGAGAGTGTCATGGCAATGGAGATGTTTCGTCGGAATGCCGTTGGTCCACCCGAATGGGAGTGCGAGGCCATGGGTTCCGTGGTGTGGGAACAATGTGCTACCTCTGGAGAGTGTATAATCTATCGATAGCCGAGTCCACGGTCACGGACGCCTCGTAGTAGGTCCCACCATGAGTCAACGTTTAATAAATTTGCACACTAAGTTATGAACTTTGCACTGTTGATGATGGAGGAAAGGCCATCGAGATGTTCGAGACCAAATATTGGTCTTGGTTGTGATCGCCGTAAGGATCACGAGTTACTCTTGTCAAGACGACGATGGTGATTTTTTTGTGATCCGTAAATGATCACGGTTGGTAAGTCCGTCCCGAGGGACGTTCCAGCATGATCACAGCATGTTGGATATATTGTGTTGCATTATTATTAATTGGTTAATTATCATGATATTGTTTGTCATTATGACTATGCCTGTTGTGAGCTTGCAAGTACATTCGATGTACTGACCTGGCGTATCATGCCAGATTTCAGGAAAGTCTCGTTGGAAAGGAGTGTTGTCCGGGTCTAGATCGTGTCCACATCGGTGTCCCTGTGCTATGGAGCTTCCACTACGACGTTGTTCCGCTGCCGCGTAGTTGTCATGATCGGGGCCCCTTTATGTTCACTAAATAATGTACATATTATTCAGTGGCACTCTGCGTGCCACCTGGCCTCGACATCTGTTGTAATATAAACTCTAATCCGCTAGCATCAATAAAGCGGTTGTTTTCTGTAACAAGATGTTGTGTGTTGCCAGAAGACATGGTCTCTGGGCTGGCAATGCAGAGTAAACCGGTCGCTCTGAGCCGGGGTGCCACAACACTTGGTATCAGAGCCGCGCGGACTGTAGGGCACGCTAGACTACAACGTGTTAACTGGACGCTAGACATGAGTAAGTTTGAGTGCTGGTAGCAGTTATAGCTGGTTCTTGCATTGCAGGCATTTGGTTTATATTTTTTTATGCTAACCTGCTAATGGTTGTGAGTGTAGATGGCTCCAGTGCCGTATCCGTGCCAGTTGCAGCTGATGCCGTACACGTCACCGCACCTCCTTCGCAACGTGTGGCGTCAGCTGTACCCTCTCGGAAATGACCCAGTCTATCGTGTGTACCGGGAGCGTCTAGCAGACTCAGTGTATGAGTATCACGCAGTGGTTACTCTACGCACCAATTCCGATTCTCGGAGCGGTTACGCCTCTACCGCTTCTCATGTTGTCCAGTTTGCCACATTCGAGGTCCTTGTCGAGCCTCGCTACAACGAGGTCCGAATGCACAACAACCCAGGTTTCTACAACTATCCTTCTCTGCACGACAATGGTCGTGTCCGTTTCCCTATCATTGATCCAGAGTCTGACAGTTTTGCTAGCCACCTTGCTCTATATGTCACCGCTAGCTATCTTCTGATCCACAAGCTGGCACGAGAGCTGACTCGTGCCCGTACTGCTTTAGCCGCTGCTTTAGTCTCTACTAGATCTGGCACTGCTCCATCTTCTCTCGGATTTACTCTGTATATTCCAGTCAGTTCTAGTTCCCCTATTTCGCCGGTTACTCCTCCGAGTAGCACGGGCGTCTTGGCCGTGAATCATCTCAGTGCTCCTGCCGAGTGGGTTTCACTTCTCACTACTCATGTAGCCCCGATGCTTCATGCTACCCCTGCCCCGGAGGGAGAGCCCTCGAGGCACCGTCGTCGTGTTACCTTTAACCCGGAGGTTTTCGTTAACCTCGTCAGTTCAGGATCCGAGTCCGCTTCAGGAGAGGACACCGCAGCACCAGCAGAGCAGTAGTACCTCTGAGTATTCGCAGCCGTCCGGATGATGTACGGATGTAGTCGTACGAGTCATGATGTTACGTTGCATGTATGAGAGTAGTTGAACCTGGCATGTTGTTTATCTTTCATGTATGAGTCTATGTATAATTATGTTGGGACTTTATTCGCCGTATTTTCTTCGCTCTTTTGTTTTCTTCCGGGATTTGTTGCTGGCTTTTCCCCAAATTTATCCTTGGATATTTCTCATCTCGATTGCGTTGCCTTGGGAAAATTCCAATAGGATGAAGCGGGGAGGCAGCAGTAGCAACGTTCATGAGGGAACTCCTGTTCGTCGTTCCGCACGACAGGCAGGACATTCTCTCGAGCCGTACGTTCCGCCACCGCCTCCACCGCCAAATCCGCCCTCCACCGAGCAAATTGTGCGTATGTTTGAGGAAAGAAGGAACAATGATCTGATTGAAATATTAAGAAGTGTGCAAGCTATGGTTGGACAAATTGGAAATCAGAACGGTCATTACTCAAAGCTGTCAGATTTTCAAAGGACCAAGCCACCCAGTTTCAGTCAGATTGTTGACCCATTGGATGCGGACGATTGGTTGCGTACCATTGAGAAAAATCTTGAGATTGCTCATACTGAAGAAAATGATAAAGTTCCATTTTCAACTCATTACCTTGAAGGCGCTGCTGCCATATGGTGGGAAAATGCAAAAGCCATGTGGCCTGTTGATCAAGAAATCACCTGGGAAAAATTTAAGGATCAGTTCCAGAAATATCATATCCCTACTTGAGTTATGAAGACTAAGCAACGTGAAGTTCTTGCGCTCATCCAAGGAAGTCAGTCAGTGGGTGAATATTTGCAAAAATTTAATCATCTGGCCCGTTACTCCCTTTATGACGTGGCCACCGAAGAAAGGAAGATTGACAGATTTCTTGGAGGCTTAAATCCGCAACTCCGGTGTACTCTCAGTATGTTTGATTTCCCAGATTTCCAAACTCTGGTGAACAAGGCTTTCATTGCTGAACGGGAGCACAAGCTTATATCAGATAATAGGCCTGTTAACAACGACCACAAGCACAAGTTTGAGCCAAAGAAGGATGGGCAACCAGTGCAAAAGGCTCGTACCTGGCAGCAGACTCAGGTGGAATACAAGCCAAATTGGCAACAAAATGTTAACAAGACCACCACCCAAGTCAAGAATGTCGTGACCAACCCAATGCATGAGGAGCGTCAGCACAATAATTCTTGCTTCAGTTGTGGGCAGAACGGACATTATGCCAGACAGTGCCCCAAGAACAACAAGGCGAATGCCCTATTCAGGCCACAAGTCAACTTTATAGAGTCATGCCCGACCCATCAAAACATTACTGGGCACGTGCATCATCTCTCAGCCAATGAAGCCCAAGAGAACCCCGAAGTCGGCATTGGTATGTTTTATGTTAATGACATACCTGCCGTAATTTTATTTGACTCTGGGGCTTCCCATTCTTTTATTTCTCAGAGTTTGCTACCCAAAACAAATTTCCTTGTTCGCTTTTGGGCAAAAATATGCTGGTACAAACCCCGAGATCTTTACTCAAGAGCAATCTGGTCTGCCATGATCTGGAAATCAGTATCAACGGAGTTTACTTTCCAACCTCTCTGATAATTATTGAGTCTGCAAAGTTGGATATTATATTGGGTATGAATTGGTTGACCCAATATCAAGTTTGCATAAACTGCGCAACACGAGAAGTCACTTTGACCAGTCTGAATGGGCAGACTACCAAATTCTATGCTCGCAAGAATATACCCAAGCAAGAATTGGTTTTCACCGCTGTGGCTGAGTTGGAATTAATTCCTGTGGTTAGCGAGTACCCTGATGTATTTCCAGAAGAACTGGCAGGCATGCCACCAGATCGAGAGCTGGAATTTGCAATAGATCTTGTGCCCGGAACTACACAGTTATACAAGAAGTATTACCGGATTCCCTCATCAGAATTAGTGGAGCTAAAGAAACAGCTTGATGAACTCCTCCAGAAAGGATATATTCGTCCCAGCTCTTCACCATGGGGATCACCTGCTATTTTCGTGGACAAAAAGGATGGCAGCCTCCGCATGTGCGTAGATTACCGCCAGCTGAATGAGGTCACCATAAAAAAAACAAATATCCGCTGCCAAGGATTGATGATCTGTTTGATCAACTCAGTGGGGCTAAAGTATTCTCTAAGATCGATTTACGGACCGGATATCACCAGCTCAAGATTAAAAAGGAAGATATTCCTAAGACCGCATTCACTACTCGGTACGGTCTTTATGAATATAGAGTGATGTCCTTTGGTCACACCAATGCCCCTGCTTTCTGCATGCATATGATGAACAAAGTATTCATGGACTTCCTCGACAAATTCGTGGTAGTCTTCATCGATGACATCCTCATTTACTCCAAGGGTGAAGAAGAGCACAAGGATCACCTCCGAGCAGTGCTACAACGACTCCGCGACCATCAGCTATACACCAAATTCAGTAAATGCGAATTTTGGCTCAAGCAAGTTGGGTGTCTCGGACATGTACTATCCGCCGAAGGTATAGCCGTGGACCCGAGCAAAGTAAAGGATGTGCTCGATTGGTTGCCGCCCATGACCGTGACGCAGATCCGGAGTTTTCTCGGATTAGCTGGATATTACCATCGTTTCATTGAAGGGTTTTCCAAGATTGCTAAACCCATGACGGAGCTGCTCAAAAAGGATAAGAAGTTTGAATGGACGGAGGACTGTGAGAAAAGTTTCAATGAGCTAAAGATACGGCTGACAACCGCACCTGTATTGACTCTTCCAGACATTTATCGCAGTTTTGATGTGTATTGTGACGCCTCCAGGCAAGGCCTTGGTTGCGTACTTATGCAAGATACCAAGGTAGTAGCATATGCATCACGACAGCTACGACCCCACGAGGGAAATTATCCTACTCGTCATTTGGAATTGGCTGCGGTTGTTCATGCGCTAAAAATTTGGAGACACTACCTCATTGGAAAAAGGTGCCAAATTTTTACCGATCACAAAAATCGTAAATACATATTTACCCAGCCGGATTTAAATATCCGTCAATGAAGATGGCTAGACTTGGTCAAGGATTATGATCTTGGAATAAATTACCACCCGGGTAAGGTCAACATGGTTGCCGATGCACTTAGTCAAAAGCCTGCCAGCTTAAATGTCATATTGAAATCCTTGCCTCCCGAACTCCAAGAGGAGATCGCTCAGCTCAACTTGGTCATAGTGGATGCTGGCCTCGCTAATATTTTGGAAGTTACCCCCACACTTGAGGAAGAGATCCGCAGGGCCCAGCCAGCTGACATCAAGCTGCAAAAACGTGCCAAGAGCCCGATGGCTGAGCAGACCCTAGATTTCTCCAAGGACAAATTTGGTACCCTCCAATTCCGTGGAAGGATTTGTGTACCCAATCAGCCTGACTTAAAGCGGAAAATCTTGTCGGAAGCACACGAATCCTCATATTCCGTTCACCCGGGAGGTATGGAAATGTATGAAGACCTTAGACAAATATTCTGGTGGGATGGAATGAAGAAAGACATTGCCTATTTTGTGGCCTGTTGCGACATATGCAACAAGGTGAAGGCAGAACATCATAAGCCAGCTGGACTTCTCCAACCGCTGCCAGTTTCGCAGTGGAAATGGGATGACGTTTGTATGGATTTCATTATAGGACTGCCTAAGACTCAACGAGGGAAGGATGCAATCTGGGTCATAGTGGACACCTTAACCAAGGTTGCTCACTTCATTCCGATCAGCACCACATACCGAGCATATCAACTTGCACAGCTGTATGTATCCAGAATAGTCAGTCTGCATGGAGTACCCCGAACCATCACTTCCGACCGAGGTTCCCTGTTTACCTTCGCTTTTTGGTCACGTCTCCATCAAGCCTTGGGGACAGCGCTGAAATATAGTACTGCTTATCATCCTCAGACAGATGGACAAACAGAGCGGGTAAATCAAATACTCGAAGATATGTTGCGAGCCTGTGCTTTAGCCCAAGGACCTAAATGGGAAGACTCCTTGCCATATGCCGAGTTTTCTTATAACAACAACAACTTCCAGACCAGTCTAAAGACGTCACCGTATGAAGCTCTGTATGGCCGTAAGTGCCGCACTCCTTTAAATTGGTCTCAAACTGGAGATAGACGTATCTTCAGAACATATGTCATGATGGAAGCTGAGAAACAAGTTAAGGAAATCAGAGACAGAGTGCAATTGGCCAAATCTCGACAGAAAAGTTATTATGATGCAAAGCACCGACAGATCAATTTTGAACCCCGAGAACACGTATACCTCCGAGTAACTCCTATGAAAGGCGTCAAGAGATTCCAGACCCATGGAAAATTGGCACCCAGATTTATTGGTCCATTCCCGGTTATGTCCCGAGTGTGTATTGTTGCATATCAGTTGGAACTACCCGCTGAATTGGCAGACGTGCATAACGTGTTTCATGTTTCACAATTAAGACGTTGCATATCCCCGCCTGAGAAAAGGACTGCTATGGCTGAGGTAGAATTGGCAAATGATTTGACCTATGAAGAAAGACCGTTTAGAATTTTGGATCAGATGGAAAGGGTCACTCTCAGTAAAGTAAGAAAATTCTACAAGGTTCAGTGGGAGCATCACATAGAATTAGAATCAACTTGGGAGCGGGAAGAATTCCTAAGGGCTCATTATCCAGAGTGGTTTTCCCAAGCAACCGAATCTCGAGGACGAGATTCATTCTATGTGGGGGAGGTGTGTGATAGCCTGGTTTTTGCCCCCTCTTATTTGCCTGGTTTTCATTTGGAGTTATTCTGAAATTTGGAATATTTGAATCTTTTCATATGGACTTAAACACTTGGGTATCCTTGTCTTTCACGCAAGTGCTTCATTTCCCTCCCTAATCATCATTTCCCTTCTGATCCACCCCAAAAATAATCTTTGGAATATTTTTCTTAAATGAAAAATATTCATTTTTCCTCTCAAAAACCCTAGCTAGTTCAATATGCTCCAAAGCAACCCCAATTTTTATGGCCCAGAAAAATCTGAGATAATTCACAAATATTGTTTGAACCCTTGGAGAGCAAAAATATTTCATCACTTTTTGGAATATTTTTGCTACAGAAAATATTTTCTGTTCTGGACAGAAATGGTGGTTTCTACAGCAACTACCATTTTACTTGCTCCATTGTGCCTGGACTTTCTTGTGCATCTTCACCTTAGTAGATCATGGCTAACATCCAAAGCACAACCCCCAACTCCCAGCCATTTGACCTCAGTAACCTCTCAAAGTTACTGATCAGAAACTTACTTGGCTTGTAAAAACTCCTCTACTGCACCTGAATCCAAACCAAAGCGTGGTAAACTTCAAAACCACCACGAACAACAAGCCAGACATGATTTTTGGACGTAGGCTGGCCTGAGGGAAGAGTTCGCGCGGTGACCACGCGTGTCCACCATGCCATGCCTACGTGTCGACGCGCTCTGAGTGCCGTCGAGCGCTCTGTTCGCGCGTGCTCGCTTCCCCCGTCTGCCCGAGCGTGCCTAACTTTGCCACCATCCTCGTATCAACGTTATTAACTCCCCCCAGGGCGACCCTTCCAGAGCCTCCTCCAATCGTCGGTGAAGCTGTTCCGACCTCTTGGAGCCCCTGGAGTTGCCTCTGCTCGCCGTCTTCCTCATCTCCGGCGACGACCGAGTTCTTCCTCCGCTTGCGAGGTCGATTCTGACACCGTCCGACCACCCCTAGCTACGCTACGGGTACGGGTCGGTGTGCCCCCGTCCCCTCTCTCAATCCCTCCCTCTCGTTTTGGCCAAGGAGCCCTCGTCGCCGGCGAGAGCTCCGGCGAAGCCGCGACCCCCTCTGTTTCCTTCTCCCCCTCCTCCTCACCTGACTAGCAGGGCCCGCTAGTCAGCCACTCTGTACGCGTGCGAAGCGGTACGAGTGGTGGCGCCCCTGGGCTTTACGCCTTCGATGTCACCCCCCCAGTTTGTTTTATTTTTATTCAAATTCATTTGAATTTACAGAAAGCTTCAAACAACCATAACTCTTCAACCATAAGTCCAAATGAATTGATTCTGTTTGCATTGTGTTCTTTGCAAAGAAATCTAGCAGCTCACCAAAAATGAGATTTTTCTGTGATGCCTAGATTTTCTGGTGATTTTCAGAAGTGTTCTTGATATCTTCTTCTTGTATTTAAAATTCTTTTCAGTGGGTGAGGCTTGTCTTGAGGATCACCAGAAGGCTTGTGAACCTCATCTGCACTAAGGCAAGCCACAACAACATTTTCATGGTGTCATTTCAATATTTATGATTTTCTTACTTGAATGAAATGATTAATCCATGCATTTAAATAACTATTATGTTATTTATATTCTGTTAAGCGTTTGTTAGTTATTATGCTTGATTTACAGAATGTTTGAAACTAGCTTAGTTGGTAAAGAAGCTAAGATCTACTTGTGGAAATGATAGTATAATTTTTGCTATGCATATAAGAAATTAATCGAAGTTATTTTCTTGCATGAGAAAAATAATAAACCTTGCTACAAAATATCTTGTTAAAGTGAGAGTTACCCTGACCAGGAAAGTAATATAAGTTGTTGATGTTTATGCTTAGTGTGAATATGGTTGACATCAGTCATTTTTGTTAATATGTGATGCATGTGTATTATTGCATTTCATGGCATGCTATGACACCGGTCATTTTCATTTTAAGTTGAACCTGAATATAACTCAACTTGAATATATCGTTGACTGGGTCATGGTGCCGCTGAATCGAGTTTTTGCCAGTGCAACCACATTTGCCTTTGTGGGAAGGCCTTGATTTGGTCCATTGACATGCCTCTGGTCGGTGCCTCCAACTAGGGAAGGTTATGGGCATGCTTACCCTGGCCCGGTAAGCAGGCATAATCTTGTGTGCCCGTTGTTGAGATTATGGTACCGGGTCCCTGAGTGGGACCATTTTGGCCATGACGGTGGTCGTTGTGTCTTTGGTAGACACGGGGCCAAACAGGACTAGCCCGTTGGGGATTGGGTCGGAGTGGCCGGGAGAGTGTCATGGCAATGGAGGGGTTTTGTCGGAATGCCGTTGGTCCACCTGAATGGGAGTGTGAGGCCATGGGTTCCGTGGTGTGGGTACAGTGTGCTATCTCTGCAGAGTATATAATCTATCGATAGCCGAGTCCACGGTCACAGACGCCTCGTAGTAGGTCCCGCCATGAGTCAATGTTTAATAAATTTGCACACTAGGTTATGAACTTTCACTGTTGATGATGGCGGAAAGACCATCAAGATGTTCGAGACCAAATATTGGTCGTGGTTGTGATCGTCGTAAGGATCACGAGTTACTCTTGTCAAGTCCACGTTGGTGATTTGTTTGTGATCCGTAAATGATCACGGTTGGTAAGTCCGTCCCAAGGGACGTTCGAGCATGATCACAGCATGTTGGATATATGGTGTTGCATTATTATTAATTGGTTAATTATCATGATATTGTCTGTCATTATGATTATGCCTGTTGTGAGCTTGCAAGTACATTCAATGTACTGACCTGGCGTATCATGCCAGATTTCAGGAAAGTCACGTGTTGTCCGGGTCTAGATCGTGTCCACATCGGTGTCCCTGTGCTATGGAGCTTCTGCTACGACGTTGTTCCGCTGCCGCGTAGTTGTCATGATCGAGGCCCCTTTATGTTCACTAAATAATGTACATATTGTTCAGCCGCACCGTGCGTGCCGCTTGGCCTCGACATCTGTTGTAATATAAACTCTGATCCGCTAGCATCAATAAAGCGGTTGTTTTCTGTACCAAGATGTTGTGTGTTGCCAGAAGACATGGTCTATGGGCTGGCAATGCAGGGTAAACCGGTCGCTCTGAGCCGGGGTGCCACAACTACGATCAGAGACCCTTCGAAGAAACTATGTGCGATGCAATAATCGCAAACTGTGGTGTAAAAAACCCGTCAAAAAGGTGCAAAACATTTGCGATGACAGATGCATCAAACAAGGTTCAGATTTTAGTTGCGTGTGCGATGCACGACATACAGTTCAGTTCAATGAACTGTTTGCGATGAGGAAGAAGAACAGAAACGGGCAGTCAGATGAAGGCGTGTGCGATATACGACATACAGTTCAATCGGATTTACTATTTGTGATGAGGCGGAACAAGAGAAACAGACAGCTAGATAAAGGTGTGTGCGATTGAGGGCATACGCTTCAGAAGGATTAACTGTTTGTGATTAGGCAACAGAACAGAAACAGTCAGCCAGATCAAAGGTGTGTGTGATGGATGGCATACACTTCATACAGATGAACTGTTTGCGATTAGCCACAACAAACAGAAACAATTAGATAGATCAACATGTGTGCACTAGACGGGCACACATTCTAATTAAAAGAAGCGTGTGCGATGGTAATAACGAGCACGGACGGTTCTTGGAACAAGATGTGTGCTGACATTGCCTATTGCGGTGCACCAAACGCCACATACGCGGCTGAGAAAGCGTGCCCACGTGTCGGTGTACAAAAGTAGGGGCACACCTTTGTACCCCTTAACTTGTGCACGGGCAGTCGGAGCCGCGCGCCATGACCACCCGTAGCAGGGCAAGGCAGGGAAGCTGGAGAAAAGCCGAAGTACAAGACAACCAAGGCAACGCCAGGGCCAAGAACACAAAGAAACAGAGAGGCGAAGCAGGTTCCCCCCGGCAAGACCCTTGCCGGGGGCAGCCTCAGCGGCCCCGGCAAGACCCTTACCGGGGCGGCTCGTCCTCACCAACAGAGTGAGCCACCCTCGAGCCCACGGGTTCCAACTCAACCAACCACGTTGGAACTAGGGCTCGGGAGGCACCTCCGTGGTAGCATGCAGATCTTTGTGAAGACAAGGAATATTCAAGATCCGATGAGGATTAAAGACAACGGTCCTCGGCAAGATCCTTGCCGAGGAGAGCCACAAGACCCCTGGAAGGATCCTTGCCGGGACGACAGCGCGCCACGGCAAGACCCTTGCCGGGCCACCCGGCAAGGCCCTTGCCGAGGGCGTCAGCGGGGCCACTGCCAGGCCTGCACCAACCAAGTCTCCACCGCTGTTCGCATGCAGCTGCCAGCCCAACCAGCTGGGCAGGCACCTGCGTGGCAGCATGCAGCTTCTAGGCCAACTCAGCACACGCCTGCGTGGCGGCATACAGATCTTCGTGAAGGCTCCACCACCGTGCCACCTCAGCAGCCTGCCTGCCTACATGGCGCTGCATTTATCGCTGCCCCGGCCGCGTGTCGAAGCAAGGCAGAGCGGTGACGGATGGGACGGGCCTCGTTCTCGTCCCCAATAAAGCAAGGGGACACCTAAGCGATGCATTAAATGCATCTTGTCCTATAATACGAGCGATAAGCTCATAGCACTGTAGGCCTTTCCACCTCCTGTGTGCCACTGTGGCAGCCCCTTTCGACTATAAAAGGAGGCCCATGGCATACTGGAGAGGGACTCGGCTCTTTGAAACCACGCATCCACCATAGCTAGTTCGAGAGCCTAAGAACTCTCTGAAATACAGCCACCAAAGCAGGACTAGGGTATTACGCATCCTCGCGGCCCAAACCTGGGTAAACGAACCTTGTGTTGACTCCTAATCCTGCTCCTCTCACAACCCTGCACCCCGGCAACCGTAGTAGGGATTCTCGTGATCCCATAGGTGTCGTTTCTCACCGACATCATTGGCGCGCCAGGTAGGGGACGCGATTGTGAGAATCTTGTTTAGTAGTTAGCCTAGCAGTTCTCCATCGCCATGGCTCCCAAGAAGAAGAGGGCCACGGCGATCGGCTTGTCGGGAGCCGAACGACCCGTGCAAGTGCAGGCAAGTAGCGGGCCGGTCGCGGACAGGACCCGGGCCGCGGTCCGCGATCATCAGGATCGCCCTGGCAGTCAGAGCCTCGCGAGCGGCATCGTTCGTGCGCCAAACGATGGGCCGCACGCTGCCAGATCCAAAGACGGGGCTGGGCCCCCCGCAAGCGGCGCGGGGCCCTCCAAGAGTGTCGTTGTGCCACCACGGGTGGCGCAGCAACCTCCAAGACGCCCACGCCGGCGCCCATGGCGCGCTCTTCCCACGGTGCACGCGACGAGCAGCATCACCACGCGGAAGACCCCAGACACCGCCGTGGGAAGAGCCCTGTGCATCGTCCGCGGGACGAAGGAGTCTAGCATGCTCGCCGAAGTACTGGCGAAAATGGCACGCAGCCGCTGGGCCGTGGTAGAGCTCCTTCTAACGTAGTTAGAAGTCGAAGCGCGCCGCAGTCCACGTAGCTGTCACCACCGCCCACGCTAGCGGAAGCTTTGGCGCGCGCACAGCTGCTCCTCAACTTCCCTCCGGCTGCGGAGAAGCTCGACGAGTGGAGATCCACCATCCAGAGCCTCGTCGCCGTCGCCAATAAAGATGATCCACGACC
Organism: Aegilops tauschii subsp. strangulata; assembly: GCF_002575655.3. Lineage (NCBI taxonomy): Eukaryota > Viridiplantae > Streptophyta > Magnoliopsida > Poales > Poaceae > Aegilops > Aegilops tauschii. The sequence continues at coordinate 425,850,181 of NC_053035.3, read as the reverse complement.
GGTGGGGCTCTCGGGCCGGCGCTCCATCGAGCCACCACATGTCGACGGTGGAAGGACCGGGGGTGCTGTGGTCACGGTGCACTCTCCTCCTCCACGCCCGTCGTGACGACGCTTGTGATAACATCTCCATAGCGTCGTCCGACCCGCGGGCTCACCGCGACCAACGCCAAGTTCTTCGAGAACGAGCCCACGAAGATGCTCAAACCACCATCGAGCGCCGGCGCAACATGCGCCACCAGTCGGACAAGCGAGCGGGACCCGCTATGGACGACCCAGCGCCGGGGAGCTCCGGCGGCTTACCTTACGAGGTGGGGTGCCCAACTTTTACCCGTGAGCTGCGGCAGTTCCAGTGGCCGTCCCACCGCACATTCAAGCCCGACGTTGGCGAGAAGTACAATGGCAAGACCCATCCGTCGGAGTTCCTCAGCATCTACACCATCGCGATACAAGCTGCTGGAGCTCGCGACGACAAGGTGCTTGCCAATTACTTCCCGTTGGCACTGAAGCCCAACGTCATGTCTTGGTTGATGCACTTGCCGGCGGATTCCATTTCCTCGTGGTCAGACCTGTGTCATGAGTTCATTGGTGCCTTCACTTGAGGCCACCAAGCTCACGGCCAGGCGAGTGATTTGCATATCATTCCCCAGAAGGATGGAGAAACCCTGTGCAAGTACATCCAGAGGTTCAGCCGGGTGCAGTACAACATCCCCGATGTTCATCCCGCCGCCCTGATCAGCGCGTTCCATCAGAACATGCGCAACCGCAAGATGCGCGAAGAGCTGGCGATGAACAAGGTTAAGGATGTGGCCGAACTTTATGTTCTGGCCGACAGGTGCGCTCGGGCTGAAGAGGGAAGGAAGTACCCCGGCGAGGATGCCGGCGCGGAAACCGACTCTACTGATGAAGACACCGCCGCCCCGACGAAGAAGGGCCGGTGTCGCAACAGGAAACACAAGGGCAAGATCGTGCTTGCCGTCGAGGGATCCGACAGCACCGGCGCTGCCAAGTAGACCAAGGCAGACGACCCCGGCAAGGAGATTGCCGGGTGCGCCGCCTGCCGGGCCTTAGCGGCCGCCGACAAGACAGGGAGTTCCGACAACTAGTACTGCAAGATCCACCGCACCAAGGGCCACGACCTCTAGAACTGCTGACAAGTCGAGTTGCTTGCCGAGAAGCAAAGAGCTGAGTACGAGAGGTGGGACAAGGAGAAGGGCCAGGATGGTGCCGAGGGATCCGGCAAGAAGCGCGGCGGCCAAGGAGGCAGCCGTGGCAAGGATAATCAACAAGAGAGGCCCGCTCGGGGCCGCGACAAGAAGCAAGAAGATGATGATCACGACGAGGACAACGAGTCCGGTGAGCAAGAGTTCCAGAAGTCTACAGAGGCCATGTGCGTTGATGGTGGCGCCTCACTGCATACTTCTCACCGCCATCTCTAACAGTGGGCACGTGAGATTACAGCAGCGGAACCCTCGTTCGACGCTCAGAAGCCGCTGAGGTGGTCCAGCACGACCCTCATCTTTGACGCCGAGGATCACCCTGACCGCACAACTGCGGTCGGGTGTTTTCCATTGTTGGTTTCACCAACGATACGCAACCTCAAGGTGAACAAGATGTTGGTTCACGGCGGGGCCAGTCTGAACTTGATCTCACCCGTTGTGATCAAAAGGCTACAAATTCCTGATGAGGACCTCGAGGAAACAGGCACGTTTCAAGGGGTAAACCCGGGGAGGAGCCAGCCAAAAGGGAAGGTCACGTTGCCCGTGACGTTTGGAGGTGAGCTGAACTACAGGACAGAGAGGATTGTCCTAAGGACCCCTACAACGGGATCCTCGGCCACCCGGCACTGGCCAAGTTCATGGAGGCGTCGCACTGCGCTTACAACATGCTGAAGATGCCTGGGCCAATAAACATCATCACCGTCCCCTCCGACAAGAAGGACGCGCTGATCTGCGCCGACCTACTCTACTGGGAGGCAGTCGCAGCAGCTGCCGCCAAGGCACTTGCTCCTGCCGCTGAAACTCCGGGAGGAAAGAAGAAGACCGACAAGACCACTCACACCCACTCTGGCAAGCGCACCTCTTCGGAGTGTTGTGCTACCGTCGAGGACGTGCTAGAGAGCTCCACCGGCAAGAGCAAGAAATGCAGAGCTATGCCACCAGGGACCAAGAGGGTGCCCGTCAAGAAGGATGGCATGGGAGGAGCTTTCACCATAAGCTCCACCCTTGACAGCAAAATGGAAAGCGCGCTCGTCGCCTTCCTGCGGGTGAATGTCGATGTGTTTGCATGGCAAGCATCCGACATCCCCGGTGTTCCCAGGGAGGTGATTAAGCACCATCTTGATGTCTGTCCTCATGCACGGCCCGTCAAGTAGAAGGTCAGGAAGCAGGCTTTGGAACGACAGGAGTTCATCACAGAGGAGATCAGGAAATTGGAAGCGGCAGGTTTGGTGAGAGGAGTGCTCCATCCGACGTGGTTGGCCAATCCGGTGGTGGTGCGCAAGGAAAACGGGAAGTGTAGGCTGTGTATTGACTACATAAATATCAATAAGGCTTGTCCTAAGGACCCCTTCCCGTTGCCGCGCATCGACCAGATTGTTGACTCCACGGCCGGGTGTGATCTGTTATCATTCCTCGATGCCTACTCGTGCTACCACCAGATCTTCATGACAAGAGAAGATGAAGAGAAGACAACATTCATCACCCCATGTGGTACGTACTGCTTTTTACGGATGCCCTTCGGGTTGAAGAGTGCTGGTTTGACATTCGCAAGAGCGGTCCAAATTGGTTTTGAACCCCAGCTGCATAGAAATATGGAAGCATATATGGATGACATTGTGGTCAAAACCAAGGACATGGCAACTCTTGTGCAAGACTTAGAAGAGACGTTTGCCAACCTATGCAAGATCAACCTCAAGCTGAACCCTGAGAAGTGTGTCTTCGGCGTTCCGTCCGGCAAACTTCTCGGCTTCTTTGTGTCGCATCGTGGGATCGAGGCAAACCCAGACAAGATCAAGGCTATCGAGCAGATTGAGGCGCCCTAGCGGATCAAGGACGTGCGTCGGCTAACTGGCTGCGTTGCCGCCATGAACCGATTCATCTCCAAGTCTGCCGAGCGCGCCCTCCCCTTTTTCAAAATCCTGAAGAAGTCGGGCCCTATGGAGTGGACCCCAGGCTGAGGCGGCGTTGCAAGACCTGAAGAGATACCTTTCCTCTACACCGATACTAGTCGCGCCTAAACCACAAGAGCAGTTGCTGCTATATCTGGCGGCGACGATTCAAGTGGTCAGTGCCGCGCTAGTGGCGCAGAGGGAGGTTGACGAAGAGGCAGTGGCAGCAGCAGGACCGACAGGCGACAAGTCAGAGGCTCCCCCGGCAGGGCCTGGTTCCGGCAAGGCGAGGCCCCCCGCAGAATCTGACGGCATCGGGACAGAGCCCGCACCGTTAAGCGGAGTGGTGCACAAGAAGAAGATGATGCAGCACCCGGTTTACTTTGTCAGCTCCCTCTTGCAGGGGGCTAGATCAAGGTATTCCGGTGTGTAGAAATTGCTCTTCGGCCTCCTTATGGCCTCGAGGAAGCTGCGTCATTACTTCCAAGCCCACGAGATCACTGTCGTCACCCGCCTCCCGTTGCAACGGACACTGCACAACCCAGACGCGACCGGAAGGATTGTGGAGTGGGCCTTGGAGTTGTCAAGCTTTGGTTTGAGATTTGAAAGTACCTCAACGATCCAGAGCAGAGTCTTGGCGGAGTTCATTGCAGAATGGACCTCAATGCCTGATGAAGAGATCCAGGAGACTACCCTCCCCGGCAAGGAAACAGTTCGCGACTGGGTTATGTACTTTGACGGGGCTTTCTCGCTGCAAGGCGCCGGTGCTGGTGTGTTGCCCGTCGCGCCCACCGGGGAGCACCTCAAGTATGTGATCCAGATGCACTTTCCCAGGGAGATGTCCACCAACAACACTGCTGCGTACGAGGGGCTGCTTGCCGGTCTCAGGATCATGGCAGACCTCGGATTTAAAAGGCTCATCGTCAGGGGTGACTCGCAGCTTGTTGTCAGACAGGTCAACAAGGATTACCAGAGCTCGTTGATGGAGGCCTACGTAGATGAAGTGAGGAAGCTAGAGGAGCGCTTTGACGGTATCCAAGCGGAGCACGTTCCCCGAGCGGAGAACGACATCACCGATTACCTGTCAAAGCGCGCTGCATTCAAGCGACCTGCGGAACCAGGTACCTTTTTGATCCGGTTAACTCAGCCATCCGTCGAACCATCAACGGAGCAGAACAAGCGAAGGAAATCAGGCCTCGGCAAGTACTTTCCCGCCGAGCCCCTGGGGCCGCCGGCAAGGATGTTGCCGTGGACACTGTGCCTGCCAAGGAGCAGCTGGCTCCGGCAGGGTGTCACGCCCTGGCCGTAGAGCATTCCCATGGCAGAGGAAATGCCTTTGGTCCTCGCCGTCGAGCCCCAGGCTCCGGCATGGGCACAGCATACCGTCCGATTCCTCCAGACAGGGGAACTTCCTGAGGAGCAGGAAGAAGCGGAGAAAGTAGCCCGTCGGTCCGCCTTGTACCAGTTCGTCGACGACGTCCTGTACAGAAAGAGACCAAACGGTGTGAAATTTAAGTGCATCCCCCGGGAGGAAGAACTGGAGCTGTTGGTAGAGATACATGGAGGCATATGTGGCTCCCACATAAGGTTGAGGGCCCTTGCCGGCAAGGCATTCCGGCAAGGTTTCTTCTGGCCCACTGCCCTCCAGGATGCAACGACACTAGTAACCAAGTGTGAAGAATGTCAGTTCCATTCAAAGAAGCTTCATCAACCAGCTCAAGCCCTTCAAACGGTCCCTCTCTCCTGGCCATTCTCGGTCTGGGGGCTCGACATACTGGGCCCTTTCCCCGTGCTATCGGGAGCTTTGAGTACTTGTACGTTGCAATTGACAAGTTCACAAAGTGGCCAGAGGTGGAACCAGTGAGGAAGGTGACAGCATAGTCAGCCGTCAAGTTCTTTAAGGGACTAGTCTGCCATTTTGGTGTGCCAAACAGAGTCATCACCCACAACGGCACGCAGTTCACAAGCCACACCTTCATGCAATACATTCAAGACCTCGACAGCAAGGTCTGTTTTGCTTCCGTGGCACACCCACGGAGCAACGACCAAGCGGAGAGGGCAAATGCTGAAGTGTTGCGAGGCCTGAGGACAAAGACTTTTGACAAGTTGCGCAAGAGCGGAAGGCGCTGGATTGATGAATTGCCGGCTGTTCTTTGGTTGATCAGGACGACGCCAAATCGAGCCACCAGCCAGACACCCTTTGCCCTGGTATACGGGGCAGAAGCAGTTCTCCCCACGGAACTCATATACGGGTCGCCTCGAGTGCTTGCTTATGATGAGTTTGAGCAAGAGCAGTTGCGGCAAGATGACACAACGCTCCTTGAGGAAGATCTTCTTCGGGCGGCTATGAGGGCAGCACGCTACCAGCAAGCCTTGTGCCGCTACTATAGCCGCAAGGTTCATGCCCGAAGTTTTGAGGAAGGCGACCTTGCTCTTCGGCGCCTTCAGTCGGCCAAGAATACCAACAAGTTGATGCCGAAGTGGGAAGGCCCTTATCGAGTAATACGAGTCACCAGGCCCGGCGCAGTCCGCCTGGAGACCGAAGATGCCATCCTAGTGAGTAACTCCTAGAACATCGAGCATCTTCGCAAGTTTTACCCATAAGGCGCGACTTGCTGGGCCCCCCGGCAAGCCACATTTTGTACAAGCCTTGCTGACGAGGCATGTAACCCTCTGTACAAAGCCAGGCGCAGACCCTGAGCATAAATAAATGAAGCGCTAGCACCCTAAGTTATAGCATGCATGCTAGGTCGAGTCTCTTCCTTGGTTAGGGTTGATAGTGCTTAGCGGCGACTAACCCTAGCCTAGAGGTCGAGTGCGCGTCTCTTTGTTCTCTTCTGCCCTCCTTTGGTTCGCAGGGCACATGGGCACTTCTACTGAGCTACTTGGAAGAAAGGGAACGGACCAGCGTCCCGACCCCGGCGAACCAAAGTTGCCGGGGGCTGCAAGTACAAGGACCCAACCGCGGCAAAACAAGGTTGCCGGAGGCTGCAGATCTAGATAAGTCTTTCATCCTCTGTCATGCATTTCGGTATGGAACTGGGACATGTGAAACCTCATTTTATCTCCAGGCTACCATGCTCCCCTTTTTCCTATACCTAAGGATTATCTCCTGGGTCCAGATTTGGTTGTAGCGGCGGCGGCAAGGAGATAGAACGAGGAGCCTAAGCCCACTTCATCCCTGCCTCCACCAAGGGCGCGAGAATGGTCGAGCGAAGTGGGGGGCGGCAAGGCCTGTTGCCGGGCGAAAAACGTTTATCTTAAATAGTAACAAGGATTCGCTCCTTGTCACAGGTTTCACCCACGAACGAAAAACCCAGCAAACATCCCTTTTTCATCAAAAACATCCCACACAGGTACAGTTCATACGGAATGAAAAACATGAGCAAGGGGATTACAAGTTCTAAATTTAACGAAGGCCCAAAGGCTTACAGACTAAAAAAGCGATGAGATGACCGTTATCCCTTTCTTGTCCCTCTACTCAGGAGGCAGGTCAAGAAGGCGAAAGGGCAAAAGGGGCGCCTAGGCGAGCTACGAGCAGCAGAAAGCACCAAGAGAACACCTCGGTAGCTGCCCAAGGATGGGCCGGTGTTCACGGTGCAGGGAAAGGAGCTGGAAGACGAGGCGGCAGGTCGCCAAACACCCGACGAAGGCGTCAGTGTCCGCGTACTCCGAGTTGAAGGCCTTGCCGCCCGCCCTCTTGCTCTTCCGCAGCCTCCCGACTCCAGCCACCCAAGGAGACGGCCCCGAGAAGTTCAAGGAGCTGGCCCCTCCCCCGGCTAAACTCCACCGGAGGAGCGGCCAGGTGCAGATGCTGCTGCTGCCGCACCCGCCAAGGCGTGGGGCATGATGTCTACTACGCAACCTTCTTCTTGTAGACGTTGTTGGGCCTCCAAGTGCAGAAGTTTGTAGGACAGTAGCAAATTTCCCTCAGGTGGATGACCTAAGGTTTATCAATCCGTGGGAGGCGTAGGATGAAGATGGTCTCTCTCAAGCAACCCTGCAACCAAATAACAAAGAGTCTCTTGTGTCCCCAACACACCCAATACAATGGTAAATTGTATAGGTGCACTAGTTCGGCGAAGAGATGGTGATACAAGTGCAATATGGATGGTAGATATAGGTTTTTGTAATTTGAACATATAAAAACAGCAACATAACTAATGATAAAAGTGAGCACAAACGGTATTGCAATACATTGAAACAAGGCCTAGGGTTCATACTTTCACTAGTGCAAGTTCTCTCAACAATAATAGCATAATTGGATCATATAACTATCCCTCAACATGCAACAAAGAGTCACTCCAAAGTCACTAATAGCGGAGAAGAAACGAAGAGATTATTGTAGGGTACGAAACCACCTCAAAGTTATCCTTTCGGATCGATCTATTCAAGAGTCCGTAGTAAAATAACACGAAACTATTCTTTCCGTTCAATCTATCATAGAGTTCGTACTAGAATAACACCTTAAGACACAAATCAACCAGAACCCTAATGTCACCTAGAAAATCCATTGTCACCTCAAGTACCCGTGGGTATGATTATACGATATGCATCACACAATCTCAGATTCATCTATTCAACCAACACATAGAACCTCAAAGAGTGCTCCAAAGTTTCTACCGGAGAGTCAAGACGAAAACGTGTGCCAACCCCTATGCATAGGTTCATGGGCGGAACCCGCAAGTTGATCACCAAAACATACATCAAGTGGATCACGTGATATCCCATTGTCACCACAGATAAGCATGGCAAGACATACATCAAGTGTTCTCAAATCCTTAAAGACTCAATCCGATAAGATAACTTCAAAGGGAAAACTCAATCCATTACAAGAGAGTAGAGGGGGAAAAACATCATAAGATCCAACTATAATAGCAAAGCTCGCGATACATCAAGATCGTATCACCTCAAGAACCCGAGAGAGAGAGAGAGAGATCAAACACATAGCTACTGGTACATACCCTCAGCCCCGAGGGTGAACTACCCCCTCGTCGTCATGGAGAGCGCCGGGATGATGAAGATGGCCACCGGTGAGGGTTCCCCCCTCCGGCAGGGTGCCAGAACAGGGTCCCGATTGGTTTTAGGTGGCTACAGAGGCTTGCGGCGGCGGAACTCCCGATCTATTCTGTTCCCCGATGGTTTTACGGTATATTGGTATATATAGGAGGAAGAAATACGTCACGGGAGCCACGAGGGGAGGGTGGAGGGTGCGCCCCCCTGCCTCGTGCCTTCCTCGTTGCTTCCCTTACGTGCACTCCAAGTCCCCTGGATTGCTTCCGTTCCAAAAATAACTCTCCCGAAGGTTTGATTCCGTTTGGACTCCGTTTGATATTCCTTTTCTTCGAAACACTGAAACAAGGGAAAAAACAGGAACTAGCACTGGACTCTAGGTTAATAGGTTAGTCCCAAAAATAATATAAAAGTGTTTAATAAAGCCCATAAACATCCAAAACAGATAATATAATAGCATGAATACTTCATAAATTATAGATACGTTGGAGACGTATCAGCATCCCCAAGCTTAATTCCTGCTCATCCTCAAGTAGGTAAATGATAAAAGAAATAATTTATGAAGTTTGAATGCTAGCAGGTGCACAAGTTTGATCAATGATAATTTCAATCACCTTTGCTAGCATCATTATATGTCATAACAGTAGCTCATATCATAAAACTTTGCATGATCAAGTAACAAACTATTCACATGTTAAAGTATACATCATAAACTTTCTTGAAAACTAACAAACCGTGTTATTAGTCATCAAACAATTACAATTCATCTTATTTTCAGGAAGAGTCTATGTCAAAGCTTCGATTCCGCAAACTTCACATACTCAACTATCATTTAGTCTTCCATGATTGCTACCACTCAAAGCATATTTTTAGAACAAAAAGTATTCATCGAACACAGAGAAAGATAGGGGCTTAATGTTTCGCCTCCCAACCTTTTACCTCGAGGGTAATGTCAACAGTAATAATTCATGCTCAAATATATTTGAATGGCCATATATGCTTAGATCTTTCCATCACATGATGCTTGCCAACTAAAGAGTAGGTTGGAATGAGAAGGAATACCACTGACTCTTGCATAAAAGTAAAAGATAAGCCCTTCGCAAAGGGAAGCAGGGATTTGCGGAGGTGCCAGAGATCGAAGCAAAAACATAGATGAAAATAATTTTGAGAGGTATGCTTTCATTGTCAACATAACGACCAAGAGTTCCCAATATCTTCCCTACTAGATGCATCATAGGCGGTTCCCATGCAGAAAGGTAAAGATTTTACTCCCCCTCCACCAACATTCACACACCACGGCTTGTCCGAAACAGCGGGTGACGTCCAACTATCAACATTCCTGGGGGAGTTTTGTTTAAATTATTTGCGAATTTGTTTTTGATCTTTTGATCATAGGACTGGGCATCCCAGTTACCAGCCATTTTCTCGTGAATGGTGAGTGGAGTCCACTCATCGTGAGAATAACCCACCTAGCATGGAAGATACTGACAGCCCCTAGTCGCTACATGAGCGATTCGGGCATACAAAACAGATAATTATTTGAAGGTTTAGAGTTTGGCACATGCAAATTTACTTGGAACGACAGGTAAATACTGCATATAGGTAGATATGCTGGACACTCATGGAAGAAACTTGGTTCAAGGAATTTGGATGCACAAGCAGTATTCCCGCTTAGTACAGATATTTTGGCTAGCAAAGGATTCTAAATAGCAAGCACCACATGTTAGAGGATCCATAACAATATAACTTCTATACAAATATACCCAAGCATAACTCATTATGTTGTCTTCCTTGTCCAACTTCAACTAATTTGCTCAAGTGTGAAAATAATTAATGGGGCTCACAATCATAGAAGATGTCCAAGATAGTATATTTATATGTGAAATCTCTCTTCCTTCAATATTCTTTCATGAATTGTTCAAGTGACCAATACAATGTTTGCTAACCTTCAATAAATTTACCACCTCTACTTCTTATATGTAAAGTCATTACTCCCCATGGGATAAGCATATGAAACATATATAATTTCAGATTGATGACATTCAAATCATTCAACCATTTACTCATAGGATATAAGTGAAGCACACGAGTAAATGACAAACTACTCCAAAAAGATATAAGTGAAGATCAATGAGTAGTTAAATAATTATGTAGCTATGTGAAGACTCTCTCTCATTTAAGAATTTCAGATCTTGGTATTTTATTCAAACAGCAAGCAAATCTAAAGAAAATAAAATGACGCTCCAAGCAAAACACATATCATGTGGTGAATAAAAATATAGCTCCAAGTAAAGTTACCGATGAATGAAGACGAAAGAGGGGATGCCTCCCGGGGCATCCCCAAGCTTAGGCTCTTGGTAATCCTTGAATATTACCTTGGGGTGCCTTGGGCATCCCCAAGCTTAGGCTCTTGCCACTCCTTATTCCATAGTCCATCGAATCTTTACCCAAAACTTGAAAACTTGACAAAACAAAACTTAACAGAAAATCTCGTGAGCTCCGTTAGCGAAAGAAAACAAAACACCACTTCAAGGTACTGTAATGAACTCATTATTTATTTTTATTGGTGGTAAATCTACTGTATTCCAACTTCTCTATGGTTTATAAACTATTTTACTAGCCATAGATTCATCAAAATAAGCAAACAACACACGAAAAACAGAATCTGTCAAAAACAGAACAGTCTGTAGTAATCTGTATCAAACGTATACTTATGGAACTCCAAAAATTTCTAAAATAAATTTCTGGACCTGAAGAATTTGTCTAGTAATCATCTGCAAAAAGAATTAACTAAATACCACTCTCCAGTTAAAAGTTTAAGCTAATCTCGTGAGCGCTAATGTTTCTGTTTTTTACAGCATGATCATAAAGACTTCACCCAAGTCTTCCGAAAGGTTCTACTTGGCACAAACACTAATTAAAACACAAAACCACATCTAAAAAGAAGCTAGATGGATTATTTGTTCCAAAACAGAACTAAAAAGCAAGAAACTAAAATAAAATTGGGTTGCCTCCCAACAAGCGCTATCGTTTAACGCCCCTAGCTAGGCATGATGATTTCAATGATGCTCACATAAAAGATAGGAATTGAAACATAAAGAGAGCATCATCAAGAATATGACTAGCACATTTAAGTCTAACCCACTTCCTATGCATAGGGATTTTGTGAGCAAACAATTTATGGGAACAAGAATCAACTAGCATAGGAAAGCAAAACAAGCATAACTTCAAGATTTTAAGTACATAGAGAGGAAACTTGATATTATTGCAATCCCTACAAGCATATATTCCTCCCTTATAATAATTTTCAGTAGCATCATGAATGAATTCAACAATATAACCAGCACCTAAAGCATTCTTTTCATGATCTACAAGCATAGAATTTTTATTACTTTCCACATAAGGAAATTTCTTCTCATGAATAGTAGTGGGAGCAAACTCAACAAAATAACTATTATGTGAGGCATAATCCAATTGAAAATTAAAATCAAGATGAAAAGTTTCATGGTTATTATTATTCTTTATAGCATACGTGTCATCACAATAATCATCATAGATAGGAGGCTCATCATAATAAATTTGCATATCAAAACTTGGGGGACTAAACATATCATCTTCATCAAACATAGCATCCCCAAGCTTGTGGCTTTGCGTATCATTAGAATCATGGGTATTCAAAGAATTCATACTAACAACATTGCAATCATGCTCATCATTCAAAGATTTAGTGCCAAACATTTTAATGCATTCTTCCTGTAGCAATTGAGTACAATTATCGGAATCCTTATTTTCATGGAAGACATTAAAAAGATGAAGCATATGAGACATCCTTAATTCCATTTTTTTGTAGTTTTATTTTATAAACTAAACTAGTAATAAAACAAAAAACTAAAAGATTCGATTGCAAGATCTAAAGATATACCTTCAAGCGCTCACCTCCCCGGCAACGGCGCCAGAAAAGAGCTTAGTTGACGAGGTGTGAGTGCCGCTTACCTAGCCTCCCCGGCAACGGTGCCAGAAAAGAGCTTGATGTCTACTACGCAAACTTCTTGTAGACGTTGTTGGGCCTCCAAGTGCAGAGGTTTGTAGGACAGTAGCAAATTTCCCTCAAGTGTATGACCTAAGGTTTATCAATCCGTGGGAGGCGTAGGATGAAGATGGTCTCTCTCAAGCAACCCTGCAACCAAATAACAAAGAGTCTCTTGTGTCCCCAACACACCCAATACAATGGTAAATTGTATAGGTGCACTAGTTCGGCGAAGAGATGGTGATACAAGTGCAATATGGATGGTAGATATAGGTTTTTGTAATCTGAAAATATAAAAACAGCAAGGTAACTAATGATAAAAGTGAGCACAAACGGTATTGCAATACGTTGAAACAAGGCCTAGGGTTCATACTTTCACTAGTGCAAGTTCTCTCAACAATAATAACATAATTGGATCATATAACTATCCCTCAACATGCAACAAAGAGTCACTCCAAAGTAACTAATAGCGGAGAACAAACGAAGAGATTATTGTAGGGTACGAAACCACCTCAAAGTTATCCTTTCGGATCGATCTATTTAAGAGTTTGTAGTAAAATAACAAGAAGCTATTCATTCCGTTCAATCTATCATAGAGTTCGTACTAGAATAACACCGTAAGAAACAAATCAACCAAAACTCATTGTCACCTCAAGTATCCGTGGGTATGATTATACGATATGCATCACACAATCTCAGATTCATCTATTCAACCAACACATAGAACTTCAAAGAGTGCCCCAAAGTTTCTACCGGAGAGTCAAGACGAAAACGTGTGCCGACCCCTATGCATGGGTTCGTGGGCGGAACCCGCAAGTTGATCACCAAAACATACATCAAGTGGATCACGTGATATCCCATTGTGACCATAGGTAAGCACGGCAAGACATACATCAAGTGTTCTCAAATCCTTAAAGACTCAACCCGATAAGATAACTTCAAAGGGAAAACTCAATCCATTACAAGAGAGTAGAGGGGGGAAAAACATCATAAGATCCAACTATAATAGCAAAGCTCGCGATACATCAAGATCGTATCACCTCAAGAACAAGAGAGAGAGAGAGAGAGAGATCAAACACATAGCTACTGGTACATACCCTCAGCCCCGAGGGTGAACTAATCCCTCCTCGTCATGGAAAGCGCCGAGATGATGAATATGGCCACCGGTGAGGGTTCCCCCCTATGGCAGGCTGCCGGAACAGGGTCCCGATTGATTTTTGGCGGCGGCGGAACTCCCGATCTATTCTGTTACCCGATGGTTTTAGGGTATAATGTTTTATATAGGTCGAAGAAATACGTCAAGGGAGCCACGAGGGGCCCACGAGGGTGGAGGGCGCGCCCAGGGGGGTGGGCGCGCCCCCTGCCTTCCTCGTTGCTTCCCTTACGTGCACTCCAAGTCCCCTCGATTGCTTCCGTTCCAAAAATAACTCTCCCGAAGGTTTAATTCCGTTTGGACTCCGTTTGATATTCCTTTTCTTCAAAACACTGAAACAAGGGAAAAAAACAGGAACTGGCACTGGGCTCTGGGTTAATAGGTTAGTCCCAAAAATAATATAAAAGTGTTTAATAAAGCCCATAAACATCCAAAACAGATAATATAATAGCATGAATACTTCATAAATTATAGATACGTTGGAGACGTATCAGGGCATCCGACGCCTAGTCGGACTCGTCCCCGTCATCTACCCCGCTGTCCTCCTCGTCACTTTCGCTCGAGGAAGAGCTTCCATCGTCGGAGTCTCCGTCGGAGGAGCTCTCCATGCAGCACTTCAGGCGAGTTCCAAAATCTCGGAAGACCTTGACGGAGAGCAGGTCGTCCTCCATTAATTTGAAGTAGAGGACGAGCCCCACTGTCAGGCTGTGGATGCGAGCGAACGTCTTCCAACCACGGCGAAGTTACATGAACCGAGGAGCCGGGAAGTCAACGTCGACCCGCATGCCCCCATTCCCGTAGCCCCTCATGTGCAACCTGAGGGTATGGGGCGGGTCACGCTCCATCTCCCGAGCAAACAGGGCGGGAAGACGAAGACGGCGACGGCGACGCGGAGGCCGACGCAGCCTGATGAAGAACTCGCAGGGCTGGTCTCCGACGTGGCCCTCTGTCGGGAAAGGCATCATTGGCGGGGGCAAGGCCGGCGTGCCACCCCGTCCTCCTCTTCCCCGAGCACCACGACCTCTGCCACGGCCTCACCCCCTCCCCCTTCCCCTCGCGGCCGGCTCCACCACCGTGGGCTCAGGAGGAGGAGGGACGCGCTGTCGAGCGGCGACCCTCGCCACCACCGTCGAGGGGCCGAGGTTCCCCTTCTCCATGGCGGATGAGAGGAAGAAGCAGAAGCAGGAGGAGATAGAAGATAGAAGAGTGCGGGATGCCATCCCCCTTCCCTCTCCTTATAAAGGGGCGGGGTCAGGGCTCGGCCGCCCCGCTCGGCCAATCCAGCCACGGGAGGCGCAGGGAAACGAGACCGACCCGGTGCCCCAACCAGCGACGCCCCGGTTTCCCGCCTCTGCCGCTCGCCACCCCAAGCGCATGGAGGACTTGTGGTGAACGTGCAGAACCGAGGGGACGGGTGAGGCGACCTCTCCCCACCCCGTGATCGTGGGGTGTCGACGCCATGAAGACCGCGACCCGGCCCCACTCAGTAAATGGTCCGCGCCTTTACACCTCTCCCTCTTCATGGGGAAGGCGCGAGCCGCCCCTCTATCGCAATATGACGCATGCATGCGGGAATCGCCCCACGCATGCCGCCCACATCACGCACGCCCCCTCCCCACGTCGCGCGTTCAACGCGGGTCATGGGGAAGCGCAGCGGACGAAGAGTTACTGCTGTAAAAATCCGCCCCGCCTGCCCGCGCACAGTTTTGGGCCTGGCCCAACAACATGTTGCGCCTATGTGTGGCCCAGGCCCCGGGGCTCCTGTCGGTGTACAAAAGTAGGGGCACACCTTTGTACCCCTTCACTTGTGCACGGGCAGTCGGAGCCGCGCGCCACGGCCACCCGTAGCAGGGCAAGGGAGGGAAGCCGGAGAAAAGCTAAAGTACAAGACAGCCAAGGCAACGCCAGGGCCAAGAACACAAAGAAGCAGAGAGGCGAAGCAGGTTCCCCCCGGCAAGACCCTTTTTGAGGGCAGCCTCAGCGGCCCCGGCAAGACCCTTGCCGGGGCGGCTCGTCCTCACCAACAGAGTGAGCCACCCTCGAGCCCACGGGTTCCAACTGAACCAACCACGTTGGAACTAGGGCTCGGGAGGCACCTCCGTGGTAGCATGCAGATCTTTGTGAAGACAAGACATATTCAAGATCAGATGAGGATTAAAAGACAACGGTCCTCGTCAAGATCCTTGCCGAGGAGAGCCACAAGCCCCCCGGCAGGATCCTTGCCGGGGACGACAGCACCACGGCAAGACCCTTGCCGGGCCACCCGGCAAGGCCCTTGCCGAGGGCGTCAGCGGCGCCACTGCCAGGCCCGCACCAACCAAGTCTCCACCGCCGTTCGCATGCAGCTGCCAGCCCAACCAGCTGGGCAGGCACCTGCGTGGCAACATGCAGCTTCTAGGCCAACTCAGCACACGCCTGCGTGGCAGCATGCAGATCTTCGTGAAGGCTCCACCATCGCGCCACCTCAGCAGCCTACCTGCCTACATGGCGCTGCATGCATCGCTGGCCTGGGCGCGTGTCGAAGCAAGGCGGAGCGGCGATGGACGGGACGAGCCTCGTTCCCATCCCCAATAAAGCAAGGGGACACCTAAGTGATGCATTAAATGCATCTTGTCCTGTAATACGAGCGATAAGCTCATAGATCTGTAGGCCTTTCCATCTCCTGTGTGCCACTGTGGCAGCCCCTTTCGACTATAAAAGGAGGCCCATGGCATACTGGAGAGGGATTCGGCTCTTTGAAACCACGCATCCACCATAGCTAGTTCGAGAGCCTAAGAACTCTCTGAAATACAGCCACCAAAGCAGGACTAGGGTATTACGCATCCTCGCGGCCTGAACCTAGGTAAACGAACCTTGTGTTGACTGCTAATCCTGCTCCTCTCACAACCCTGCACCCCGGCAACCGTAGTAGGGATTCTCGTGATCCCATAGGTGTCGTTTCTCACCGACACCACGTTACGCCGTCCGGGAATAGTGGCGCACTTAGAAATTATAGAACCGTCAATAAATTTTGAGCCTGTGTCCCGTCACCTTCCAAATTGCAAACCTGTTCACACCGATCAAAACCTAAATGGTTTCCCACTTAGGAGCGTATTAGTAATCGGATGTAAATACTGTACTATGCCAAGACGATAGCACATTCCTTCCTCAACTCCTCATCCACAAAAGCAAACAAGTCATTCAACATCGTTCTCCTGTGTCTGCCATGGCCAAAGTGAGTTCTCTTTCGAGAGATTACCATCAGGGAGAGGCGGGCATGGAAGCGGAAGCACAAGAGATGTCCCGCTTATCCGCGAAAGCAGCCGACATGTACCACCGCACGGTAGTACCAGGACAGAAGTCCCACCGCGCCGCCGAAGCAGCACGGAGGTCCCGCCGCGCCGTCGATGCAGCAGACTAGTCTGGCCGTGCCGCGGAAGCAGCAGAGATGTCTTGCCACGCCGCGAATGCAGCAGAGCTGTCCTCCCGCGTCGCGGCGGCCTGGGAAAATCTCTCGTGGGCAGACAAGGACTCTTACAGGTGCATGCATGTGATCGTCCATAGCCAGATGGATCAGATCTCCGGCTGGATGAAGCTGCAGGATGAGTTGAATGCCTCGTTTGAACAACTCCGGGCCGCCGGAAGGGCGAAGCAGGTAGAGGAGATCACTGCCTTCTTGAAGAGCACGGCCGTCATCATCAAGAAACTTATGCACGAGAATGCCATGCTCTGCATTGAGCGCGAAAGGCTGTTGGAGGAATCCGCGGTTGCTGCCGAGCAGCGTATTAAGGACATGAAACTGATGAAAGATATCATCGCCGCTCGCTACGAGAACTAGTCTCTACGACCTGCAGCGCATCAAGAAAGTAGAGATCAGCGAGCCAGATCGTTGTATGTGTCTTCCTTCTTCTTTTGCCCTTGTGTATTTCGGGCGTAGCCGCATGTGGCTTTTTTAGTTATCTTCCTAGACATGTAAGACAATTATTATCCACTGTCATCGTCCTTATATTTATCATGCTTGCTATAAGTGGCAGTCGATGTTATATAGGTCCGTCAGATCTTACATCAAGATCTGTGCAAAACTTTCTTTTCAGATATTCACTTTTCTCTCTTAAATCTCAGTCCAGTGAGACGTAGCCACACGATGATATAGGGGCTCGGGCACCATTAATGGAGATGTTGGGAGGGAGGTGCGCGGTGGATAGAGGTCAAAGGGCTCTCCTCCCGATGAGCACGCGCAGGGGTCTGATCGCACGCCTCCCGTAGTCGAATAGCTACCCCGCACGGCACCTCCTAGACAATAAAAAAAGGGACGCGTGGCGGCACATAATTGGTAAGTAGAACGCCCACGGTTTCAATAATAGTTGTGTTTCCGGTTTGTAACGTGACAACACTTGTTCCAAAATGACTTTGTTGATTTTTAATGTGTGCGCCTTCGCAAATCGGACAGAAAAATTACCATAGCATGTTGGTGCCATGTCACGACACCATGCCAAGTTTCATGATTTTCAGGCATGCTTTGGATTTACAGGAATTAAAAACAAAGTTTCTCAATCTTCCCGGCCGAGCCACGATGCCTAGATGTTTGAATTTCATTCTCATTTCTTGCATGGGACCTAGAAATTCAACCAAGGATACACATGTGATTTTTCAACCAACTTTGGTGCACTGGAGCATGTGCTTGTAGTTCAAATTTGAGTTATGCACATGAAATGCCCAGAAATTCAATTAATGTATAAAAAGGCCAAACGAACCTGGAATAATTCCAAAATTTAGCACGATACTTCTGTTTGGTCTAATCTGCATGTGTAAACAAATTAAGGCGGGAGAAGGCAGTGTACATATGTCATTTCGCACACGGAGGTGACACGTTTCCTCTCGGAACCACAAGCCTTATTGAGAGAAGCTCCGGTTTGCAAGAAGCTTATACCAAAGCTTGTCCCAATTCGGCCAACAAATTTACCGCATCATGTTGGTGCCATGTCCTGACACCATGCCAGGTTTCATGATTTTCAGGCGTGTTTTGGATTTACATGAATTAAAAAACCAAGTTTCTCAATCTTTCCGGGTGAGCCATGACGCCCAGATGTTTGAATTTCATTCCCATTTCTTGCATGGGACCTAGAAATTCACCCAAGGACACACATGTGATTTTTCAACCAACTTTGGTGCATTAGAGCATGTGCTTGTAGTTCGAATTTGAATTACGCATATTAAATGACTAGAAATTTAATTAATGTATAAGAAAGTCCAAACGAACCCGGAATAATTCCAAATTTTAACACGACACTCATATAGTTCTATGTTGCCTCTGTAAAAAATAGAGGGGGGAGGCAGCGTATATCGTTTCGAACACAAAGGTGACACGTCCCCCCTCAGGAACCACGAGTCTTCTCGAGAGAAGCTCCGGTTTACAAGAAGCTTATACCAAAAACTTGTCCAAATGCGGCCAAATTTTTTGCGACAACATGTTGGTGCCATGAAATGACACCATGCCAAGTTTCATGATTTTCTGGCGAGTTTTGAATTTCCAGGAATTTAAAAACCAAGTTTCTCAATGTTCCCGACCGAGCCACGACGCCCAGATGTTTGAATTTCATTCCCATTTCTTGCATGTGATCTATAAATTCACCTAAGGACACACATGTGAATTTTCAACAAACTTTGGGGCACTGGAGCATGTGCTTGTAATTCAAATGTGAATTATGCACATTAAATGCCGAGAAACTCAATTAATCCATAAAAATGCCAAACGAACCCGGAATAATTCCAAATTTAAACACGACGCTCATGTAGTTGCATGTTCACTGTACATAAATGTTCTAGTAATTCAAACACCATCCTTTCCCTCCGTAACACCATTTTGTCTTTCAAAATATAATGAAAAAGAGCAGGTATACAACAAACAGTTTACCAGAACGAATCGTGTGGGATGCGATATAAAATATCTCGGCGCACCGTCTTGTCTGGCTTAGGTAGGAAGCTTCATCGTCTACAGTCCACTGCCCCCGCTTGAATCTCACTTGCGCGCCAGTTTCTCATGGCACCGAGCGAAATTGTTTTTCCACCATGGAAATATCTATCTCCCCACCCCCTTGAAGGAAATTTGCCCTAGAGGCAATAATAAAGTATTATATATTTCCTTATATCATGATAAATGTTTTTTATTCATGCTAGAATTGTATTAACCGGAAACGTAATACATGTGTGAATACATAGACAAACGGAGTGTCACTAGTATGCCTCTACTTGACTAGCTCGTTAATCAAAGATGGTTATGTTTCCTAGCCATAGACATGAGTTGTCATTTGATTAACGGGGTCACCTCATTAGGAGAATGACGTGATTGACTTGACCCATTTCGTTAGCTTAGCACCCGATCGTTTAGTATGTTGCTATTGCTTTCTTCACAACTTATACATGTTCCTATGACTATGAGATTATGCAACTCCCGTTTACCGGAGGAACACTTTGTGTGCTACCAAACGTCACAACATAACTGGGTGATTATAAAGGTGCTCTACAGGTGTCTCCAAAGGTAATTGTTGGGTTGGCGTATTTCGAGATTAGGTTTTGTCACTCCGATTGTCGGAGAGGTATCTCTGGGCCCACTCGGTAATGCACATCACTATAAGCCTTGCAAGCATTGTGACTAATGAGTTAGTTGCGGGATGATGTATTACGGAACAAGTAAAGAGACTTGCCGGTAACGAGATTGAACTAGGTATCGAGATACCGACGATCGAATCTCGGGCAACTAACATACCGATGACAAAGGGAACAACGTATGTTGTTATGCGGTCCGACAGATAAAGATCTTCGTAGAATATGTGGGAGCCAATATGGGCATCCAGGTCCCGCTATTGGTTATTGACCGGAGAGGTGTCTCGGTCATGTCTACATAGTTCTCGAACCCAAAGGGTCCGCACGCTTAAAGTTACGATGACAGTTATATTATGAGTTTATGTGATTTGATGTACCAAAGGTTGTTCGGAGTCCCGGATGTGATCACGGACATGACGATGAGTCTCGAAATGGCCGAGACGTAAAGAATGATATATTGGACGACTATATTCGGACACCGGAAGTGTTCCGGAGAAGTTTCGGATTAAACTGGAGTGCCGGAGGGTTACCGGAACCCCCCGGGGAAGTATTGGGCCTCGGTGGGCCTTGAGGGGAGAGAGAGGGCAACAGCCAGGAGGTGGCGCGCCCCCTCCCAAGGGGAATCCTAGTTGGACTAGGAGAGGGGGGCGCAGCCCCCTTTCCCTCTCCCTCTCCCTCTCTTTCCTTCCCCCCTTCTTTCCTAGTAGGACTAGGAAAGGGGAGTCCTACTCCTACTAGGAGGAGGACTCCCCCTCTCTCCTTGGCGCGCCTAGGGCAGCTGGCCTCCCCCTTGCTCCTTTATATACTGGGGCAGGGGGCACCTAAGCACACACTTGATATACAATATTTTAGCCGTGTGCGGTGCCCCCCTCCACCAGATTACACCTCGATAATACCGTCGCGGAGCTTAGGTGAAGCCCTGCGCCGGTGGAACATCATCATCTTCACCACGCCGTCGTGCTGACGAAACTCTCCCTCAACACTCGGCTGGATCGGAGTTCGAGGGACATCATCGAGCTGAACGTGTGTAGAACTTCGGAGGTGCCGGGCGTTCGGTACTTGATCGGTCGGATCGTGAAGATGTACGACTACATCAACCGCGTTGTGATAACGCTTCCGCTGTCGGTCTACGAGGGTACGTGGACAACACTCTCCCCTCTCGTTGCTATGCATCACCATGATCTTGCGTGTGCGTAGGAATTTTTTTGAAATTACTACGTTCCCCAACAAGGGGGCCCACACCCTGGCCACGAGGGTTGGGGGCGCGCCCCCTGCCTCGTGGGCCCCCTGTTGGCCCTCCGGTGCCCATCTTCTGCTATATGAAGTCTTTCGTCCGAAGAAAAATAATAAGCAAGCTTTCGGGATGAGACTCCGCCGCCACGAGGCGGAACCTTGGCGGAACCAATCTAGGGCTCTGGCGGAGCTGTTCTGCGGGGGACACTTCCCTGCGAGAGGGGGAAATCATCGCCATCGTCATCACCAACGCTCCTCTCATTGGGAGGGGGCCAATCTCCATCAACATCTTCACCAGCACCATCTCCTCTCAAACCCTAGTTCATCTCTTGTATCCAATTCTTGTCTCTAAGCCCGGGATTGGTACCTGTAGGTTGCTAGTAGTGTTGATTACTCCTTGTAGTTGATGCTAGTTGGTTTATTTGGTGGAAGATCATATGTTCAGATCCTTTATGCATATTAATACTCCTCTGATTATGAACATGAATATGCTTTGTGAGTAGTTACGTTTGTTCCTGAGGACATGGGAGAAGACTTGCTATTAGGAGTCATGTGAATTTTGTATTCGTTCGATATTTTGATGAGATGTATGTTGTCTCTCCTGTAATGGTGTTATGTGAACGTCGACTACATGACACTTCACCATTATTTGGGCCTAGAGGAAGGCATTGGGAAGTAATAAGTAGATGATGGGTTGCTAGAGTGACAGAAGCTTAAACCCTAGTTTATGCGTTGCTTCGTAAGGGGCTGATTTGGATCCATATGTTTCATGCTATGGTTAGGTTTACCTTAATACTTCTTTTGTAGTTGCGGATGCTTGCAATAGGAGTTAATCATAAGTGGGATTCTTGTCCAAGTAAGGACAGCACCCAAGCACCGGTCCACCCACATATCAAATTATCAAAGTACCGAACGCGAATCATATGAACATGATGAAAACTAGCTTGACGATAATTCCCATGTGTCCTCGGGAGCGCTTTTCTCTATATAAGAGTTTGTCCAGGCTTGTAATTTGCTACAAAAAGGACTGGGCCACCTTTCTGCACTTTATTTACTTTTGTTACTTGTTGCTCGTTACAAATTATCCTATCACAAAACTATATGTTACCTATAATTTCAGTGCTTGCAGAGAATACCTTGCTGAAAACCGCTTATCATTTCCTTCTGCTCCTCGTTGGGTTCGACACTCTTACTTATCGAAAGGACTACGATAGATCCCCTATACTTGTGGGTCATCAGAAGTTAGGGCAACGACATCAGTTGTGCCTGAAGAAAATCAACCAAATTCCTCTGCTCCTCCTGCGCCTACCCCAACTCCGATCCTTCCATCTGCATCAGATGTGAAGAAGACCAAGACTGCTGAATGTGCAGCTATGAAGAAAAGGAAGGCATCAACTTCATCAGATTCTTCAGCCCCGAAGAAGATGAAGCCTTTGACTAGCTAATTTGACAACCCAATTGATGTTGTTCCTATCTCAACCATGCCATCAAAGGACCTTGTTCCTTTCGATGAAGAATATGTGATCCCTAGTGGATCTGATGAAGATATTCCCTCTGCTGCTTCCTCAGAGCAGATGGATGAAGAAATTGAAGCAGATGAAATCCCTTCAACTCCAATTGTCTCCTCGCCCATGCCTCAATTCACTGCTGAAGAGGCCGGCGTTCAGGAATTGGATGAACACAACTCTGACGTGGACATTGGGAGTACTACTCCATTGATGAATGATGACTTTTGGGATAGTCAGCACCCCAACTCTCCTCTGTTCATGCCATTGCAGCAAATCCCTCAGTCCCCAGCACATACTATTCCATTGGGCTCTGAAGAAACTCACCCCACTCCATCTGTTCATGAAGAAATTCCAGCCACTAGTGCTGATGAAACTGCTGCTGCTGAATCATTGAAGACACAGACTGCCACTAAAGAGGAACCAGAAATTCCTCAGCCTGAAGAACCTGAGCTTGCGATTCCTGAGGTTGTGATGCAACTGACTAACACTCCTCAACCCAAGCCAAAGGATCCATTCTCCAGGAAGCAAAAATTCAAGGCTGATGATTTCTTCGGCGGGCACGTATTCTTCACAGATTACAACCCCTATGACTCTGCTCGCATTAGGAAGATGTATTACGGAACGAGTAAAGAGACTTGCCGGTAACGAGATTGAACTAGGTATTGAGATACCGACGATCGAATCTCGGGCAAGTAACATACCGATGACAAAGGGAACAACGTATGTAGTTATGCGGTCCGACCGATAAAGATCTTCGTAGAATATGTGGGAGCCAATATGGGCATCCAGGTCCCGCTATTGGTTATTGACCAGAGAGGTGTCTCGGTCATGTCTACATAGTTCTCGAACCCAAAGGGTCCGCACGCTTAAAGTTACGATGACAGTTATATTATGAGTTTATGTGATTTGATGTACCGAAGGTTGTTCGGAGTCCCGGATGTGATCACGGACATGACGAGGAGTCTCGAAATGATCGAGACGTAAAGATTGATATATTGGACGACTATATTCGGACACCGGAAGTGTTCCAGAGAAGTTTCGGATTAAACCGGAGTGCCGGAGGGTTACCGGAACCCCCCGGGGAAGTATTGGGCCTTGGTGGGCCTTGAGGGGAGAGAGGGGGCAGCAGCCAGGAGGTGGCGCGCCCCCTCCCAAGGGGAGTCCTAGTTGGACTAGGAGAGGGGGGCGAAGCCCCCTTTCCCTCTCCCTCTCTTTCCTTCCCCCACTCTTTTCCTAGTAGGACTAGGAAAGGGGAGTCCTACTCCTACTAGGAGGAGGACTCCCCCTCTCTCCTTGGCGCGCCTAGGCAGCCGGCCTCCCCCTTGCTCCTTTATATACGGGGGCAGGGGGGCACCTAAGGACACACTTGATATACGATATTTTAGCCGTGTGCGGTGCCCCCCTCCACCAGATTACACCTCGATAATACCGTCGCGGAGCTTAGGCGAAGCCCTGCGTCGGTGGAACATCATCATCATCACCACGCCGTCGTGCTGACGAAACTCTCCCTCAACACTCGGCTGGATCGGAGTTCGAGGGACGTCATCGAGCTGAACGTGTGTAGAACTTGGAGGTGCCGTACGTTCGGTACTTGATCGGTCGGATCGTGAAGACGTAGGACTACATCAACCGCGTTGTGATAACACTTCCGCTGTCGGTCTACGAGGGTACGTGGACAACACTCTCCCCTCTCGTTGCTATGCATCACCATGATCTTGCGTGTGCGTAGGAAAATTCTTGAAATTACTACGTTCCCCTACACCCCTCCCCCCACCAAAAGCCACATTTCCACTGTTCCTCCTTGCTTTCCAAGTTCAAACCTTCACTGCTACTTACTGGCAGCTCAGCCTCCTCGCCGGCGAACCTTCTCCTTGCAGCGCCGCCTCCTCGCCGGCTACCCTTATTCTTGTAGTGCCGCCTCCCCGCCGGCGACCCTTCTTCTTTTAGTGCCGCCTCCTCGCCGGCGACCGTTCTTCTTGCAGTGCCGCCTCCTCGCCGGTGACCCTTCCTCTTGCTGCGTGGCCTCCTCACCGCCGATCCTTCTTCTTGCTGCGCGGCCTCATCGATATGGTCAGGTAATCCACACCCCACCCACACCATCTCCTCCTTTCCCGTCCCCGACCAACGGCGCGACACCTTCCGCCGAAATCACTGCCCTCTCCTCCAATTAAGCGCCGCCCACAACCATTTTGCACGTAGTATAACGTGGAGCTCAGTAGCATCTGGCAGCGGAGAAGCAAATCGCGGCCGCACGCACGCACGAGGTCGCTATGGCTGCCATGCGTGCCGACCACCGGATCTCGGAGGAGCACCTCATCTTCGAGGCCACCGTCGAGACTGCCACGCGGTTGTCTACTTTAAAATACAGTTCGTGTTGTTTTCTCGAGGCCACCGCCAATGCCTTCTAGTGATTTGTCCTCTATAATGTGAATATGCAATCTGATGTTCAGTTTATAATTTGGTCCTCTAAACTGTAAGGTTCAGTTAACACTTTGGTCCTCTGAAATGTAATGTTCAGTTAACAGTTTGGTCCAACAATTGCTACGTTTCGTAGTAGTGTTCTCAAGCATTCTTTGTTTTTTTATCTATCTCATCTTCTAGTACATGTTTCTATTCTGGAATGTCGTGCTTAGTTAACTATTTTGGTTCATTTGGTCTGCTGTCATTTTAGTTCTGCAATTTGATTTTCATTTGCTGTGGGTACAGTTTTGTATTGTTACGCATGTGAAATAAATCGAATTTGACTGTACTCAATACATATTCTACTAATAGTATGAAAACTCTCAGTTAACCTGATCAAGATCTTCCTTATGTGTGTTGCAGGGAAACAATGGGAGACACTGCAGTTTACCATCGAGGTTTGTTCAAGCATGGTCCTTTGGCTAATAGCACATTATTGTGCAATTGTAGGAATCATTCTAATATTTAGGTTTCTTACAATTTGGTCTTGCACATGTAGGTCCTGCTATCAGAGGCTTAGACCTACTGTTCGACCCATTTTGCATATGGAGAAATGAGATGTCCATGAATATCAGTCAAGTTAAGAAACTCAGAAAGATTGTTAGGATGAAGAAACTTGCGAAGAATAACAGCAAGATCTTTGTTTCCACAATGAAGAAGACATCAGTCAATTATAGGATGGTACTAACTATTTTACCTTGTTTTTACCCCTTCGCCATCATTCAACTATATGATGGTACTAACTCTTTTACCTTGTTTGCATATCTTTGTTTTTAGTACTTTTCAATGCAGTTCACCGATGATTACCTATCAAACCACCTGCATGGTCAAGAGGAGAGGAAGGTATTCATTCAACACCCACAGTACAATATTGAAGTCTGCTGAAGAGGACAAAGGTTGGTCGGGCAATTATCCATAGCCACTGGCCTAAAGTTGCAACGACATTCAACATCACTGAAGGCTCAACATTTGCCTTCCGCTTCTGTAGTTTCCCAAATGAGATTCATCTGTCTATTTACCGTGTATGATGCTACTTTCCAAAGGTTTTTGATGTTGCATGTGAAACTTGGTGCTGTTGTGTAATGGCGGAACTGAGTGCCGAAACTATCTGATGTAATTCGATTATGAAATCCTGGTTGCTGTTGTACGGACATGAAATATCTGGTGTGTTTTTATAAGAAATATCAATTTGATTAGTACATGGATTATCAATAATAGCCTAATTACCCTGCTTATTGGGGGTTTCTATTGTAGACGGTAACTCAGACAACACCGTGGGCGATGAACTCAGACAACACGCACGGTTTCTAGAAAGTAGGCATGTTCGATCAACTAACAATCACACACGGCTTCTGGTAGAGAACTGTTTGCGTTAGGCCACCTTGCACAAACGTTTCCACAAAAAAAACTGTTTGTGACATACATACGAGCGGAAATGTTTTTCTAGGATTCACCGTGTGGGATGTACATACGAACGGAAACAATTGGGTTTTGATGCCCCGCAAGATCGCACACGAACTCATTTGCCACAGCCAGTGTGCCAGGAGGGCCTATCCCTGACGGTTTCTGGGTCGCATGGGAAGGACCCCCCTATCGCCCACACTCACTTGGCGACGGTTCCAAATGCCATCGCGGAAAGGGGTTAAAAACCGTTTGTATAGCACATCGCTGTACTAGTGTACCTAGTGCATCGGGTCCAATGAAAATCTTTTGTGACAATACTGGAGCAATTGCCTTGGCAAAGGAATCCAGATTTCACAAGAGACGCTTCAATTCCATCCGCCATCAAGCCGCGGGGGGGGGGGAGACATAGAGATTTGCAAGATACATACGGATCTGAATGTTGCAGACCCTTTGACTAAGCCTCTTCCATGAGCAAAATATGATCAACACCAAGACTCCATGGGTGTTAGAATCATTACTTTGTAGTCTAGATTATTGACTCTAGTGCAAATGGGAGACTGAAGGAAATATGCCCTAGAGGCAATAATAAAGTTGTTATTTATATTTCCTTATATCATGATAAATGTTTATTATTCATGCTAGAATTGTATTAACCGGAAACTTAGTCCATGTGTGAATACATAGACAAAACACAGTGTCTCTAGTATGCCTCTACTTGACTAGCTCGTTAATCAAAGATGGTTATGTTTCCTAACCGTAGACATGTGTTGTCATTTGATGAATGGGACAAGACCCATCCGTTAGCTTAGCATTATGATCGTTACAGTTTTATTGCTACTGCTTTCTTCATGACTTATACATGTTCCTCTGACTATGAGATTATGCAACTCCCGAATACCGGAGGAACACCTTGTGTGCTATCAAATGTCACAACATAACTGGGTGATTATAAATATGCTCTCGAGGTCTCCGTAGGTGTTTGTTGGGTTGGCATAGATCAAGATTAGGATTTGGCACCCCGTGTATCGGAGAGGTATCTTTGGGCCCTCTCGGTAATGCTCATCACTATTAAGCCTTGCAAGCAATGTAACTAATGAGTTAGTTACGGGATGAAGCATTATGGAACGAGTAAAGAGACTTGCCAGTAATGAGATTGAACTAGGTATGATGACACCAACGATCGAATCTCGGGCAAGTAACATACCGATGACAAAGGGAACAACGTATGTTGTTGTGCGGTTTCACCGATAAAGATCTTCGTAGAATATGTAGGAACCAATATGAGCATCCAGGTTCCGCTATTGGTTGATCGAAGATGTGTCTCGATCATGTCTACATAGTTCTCAAACCCGTAGGGTCCGCTCGCTTAGCGTTCGATGACGATTTGTATTATGAGTTATGTGTTTTATGACCGAAGTTTGCTCGGAGTCCCGGATGAGATCGCGGACATGATGAGGAGTCTCTAAATGGTCGAGACATAAAGATTGATATGTTGGAAGGTTATGTTCGGACACCGGAAAGGTTCGGACATTTTCTGGAGTACCGGGAGGTTACCGGAACCCCCAGGGGATTAATGGGCCTTCATGGCCCTTAGTGGAAGAGAGGAGGGTACGTGGATCGGTTGTATCGTGAAGACGTTCGACTACATCAACCGCGTTAACTAACGCTTCCGCTTTCGGTCTACAAGGGTACGTGGACACACTCTCCCCCTCTCGTTGCTATGCATCTCCTAGATAGATCTTTCGTGATCGTAGGATTTTTTTTGAAATTGCATGCTACATTCCCCAACAAGCTCTATGTAGGACTGCTTACATAGGAGAATATAACTAGTGTGAGTATGCAATGAGTTATCTACTCGATGCTATTACATATGCACAACAATAGATTCAGTCAAATAGTCCTGTCATATAGTTTTATGGTTGTCACTTCTTTCTACAAGTTAATTATCATGTGCATCTCAATTACCATAATAAATGTTGGATGACTACATAATCATGTGTTGGTGAACATAGTAATTTCAAAAAAATTCCTACGAACACGCAAGATCATGGTGATGCATAGCAACGAGAGGGGAGAGTGTTGTCGACGTACCCTCGTAGACCGAAAGCGGAAGCATTAACACAACGCGGTTGATGTAGTCGTACGTCTTCACTACCCGACCGATCAAGTACCGAACGCACGGCACCTCCAAGTTCAGCACACGTTCAGCTCGATGACGTCCCTCGAACTCCGATCCAGCCGAGTGTTGAGGGAGAGTTTCGTCAGCACGACGGCGGGGTGACGATGATGATGTTCTACCGACGCAGGGCTTCTCCTAAGCACCGCTACGATATTATCGAGGTGTAATATGGTGGAGGGGGCACCGCACACGGCTAAGAGATCAATAGATCAATTGTTGTGTCCATGAGGTGCCCCCTGCCCCCGTATATAAAGGAGCAAGGGGACGGCCGTCGGCCTAGGAGGAGGGCGCGCCAAGGGGGGAGTCCTACTCCCACCGGGAGTAGGACTCCTCCTTTCCTTGTTGGAGTAGGAAAAGGGAAGGGAGAAGAAGAAAGAAGGAAGGGGGCGCCCACCCTTTGGGGTCTTTCTCTCCTTTCCCGTATGGCCCATTAAGGCCCAATACGAATTCCCGTAACTCTCCGGTACTCCGAAAAATACCCGAATCACTCGGAACCTTTCCGATGTCCGAATATAGTCGTCCAATATATCGATCTTTACGTCTCGACCATTTTGAGACTCCTCGTCAAGTCCCTGATCTCATCCGGGACTCCGACCTCCTTCGGTACATCAAAACATATAAACTCATAATATAACTATCATCGTAACGTTAAGCGTGCGGACCCTACGGGTTCGAGAACTATGTAGACATGACCGAGACACCTCTCCGATCAATAACCAATAGCGGAACCTGGATGCTCATATTGGCTCCCACATATTCTACGAAGATCTTTATCGGTCAAACCGCATAACAACATACGTTGTTCCCTTTGTCATCGATATGTTACTTGCCCGAGATTCGATCGTCGGTATATCAATACCTAGTTCAATCTCGTTACCGGCAAGTCTCTTTACTCGTTCCGTAATACATCATCCCGCAACTAACTCATTAGTTACAATGCTTGCAAGGCTTATAGTGATGTGCATTACCGAGTGGGCCCAGAGATACCTCTCCGACAATCGGAGTGACAAATTGTAATCTCGAAATACGCCAACCCAACAAGTACCTTTGGAGACACTTGTACAGCACCTTTATAATCACCCAGTTACGTTGTGACGTTTGGTAGCACACAAAGTGTTCCTCCGGTAAACGGGAGTTGCATAATCTCATAGTCACAGGAACATGTATAAGTCATGAAGAAAGCAATAGCAACATACTAAACGATCAAGTGCTAAGCTAACGGAATGGGTCAAGTCAATCACGTCATTCTCCTAATGAGGTGATCCCGTTAATCAAATGACAACTCATGTCTATGGCTAGGAAACATAACCATCTTTGATTAACGAGCTAGTCAAGTAGAGTCATACTAGTGACACTCTGTTTGTCTATGTATTCACACACGTATTATGTTTCCGGTTAATACAATTCTAATATGAATAATAAACTTTTATCATGATATAAGGAAATAAATAATACTTTATTATTGCCTCTAGGGCATATTTCCTTCAGTCTCCCACTTGCACTATAGTCAATAATCTAGTTCACATCGCCATGTGATTTAACATCAATAGTTCACATCACCATGTGATTAACACCCATAGTTCACATCGTCATGTGACCAACACCCAAAGGGTTTACTAGAGTCAGTAATCTAGTTCACATTGCTATGTGATTAACACCCAAAGAGTACTAAGGTGTGATCATGTTTTGCTTGTGAGATAATTTTAGTCAACGGGGCTGTCACATTCAGATCCGTAAGTATTTTGCAAATTTCTATGTCTACAATGCTCTGCACGGAGCTACTCTAGCTAGTTTCTCCCACTTTCAATATATTTCTAGATCGAGACTTAGAGTCATCTAGATTAGTGTCAAAACTTGCCTCGATGTAACCCTTTACGACGAACCTTTTGTCACTTCCATAATCGAGAAACATATCCTTATTCCATTAAGGATAATTTTGACCGCTGTCCAGTGATCTACTCCTAGATCAGTATTGTACTCCCTTGCTAAAATCAGTGTAGGGTATACAATAGATCTGGTACACAGCATGGCATACTTTATAGAACCTATGGCCGAGGCATAGAGAACGATATTCATTCTTTTTCTATCTTCTGCCGTGGTCGGGCTTTGAGTTTTACTCAATTTCACACCTTGTAACACAGGCAAGAAACTCTTTCTTTGACTGTTCCATTTTGAACCACTTCAAAATCTTGTTAAGGTATGTACTCATTGAAAAAACTTATCAAGTGTCTTGATCTATCTCTATAGATCTTGATGCTCAATATGTAAGCAGCTTCACCGAGGTCTTTCTTTGAAAAACTCCTTTCAAACACTCCTTTATGCTTTGCAGAATAATTCTACATTATTTCCGATCAACAATATGTCATTCACATATACTTATCGGAAATGCTGTAGTGCTGCCACTCACTTTCTTGTAAATACAGGCTTCACCGCAAGTTTGTATAAAACTATATCCTTTGATCAACTTATCAAAGCGTATATTCCAACTCCGAGATGCTTGCACCAGTCCATCGATGGATCGCTGGAGCTTGCATATTTTATTAGCACCTTTAGGATTGACAAAACCTTCTGGTTGCATCATATACAACTCTTCTTTAATAAATCCATTAAGGAATGCAGTTTTATTTATCCATTTGCCAGATTTCATAAAATGCGGCAATTGCTAACATGGTTCGGACAGACTTAAGCATAGATACGAGTGAGAAACTCTCATCGTAGTCAACACCTTAAACTTGTCGAAAACCTTTTGCGACAATTCTAGCTTTGTAGATAGTAACACTACTATCAGCGTCCGTCTTCCTCTTGAAGATCCATTTAATCTCAATGGCTCGCCGATCATTGGGCAAGTCAATCAAAGTCCATACTTTGTTCTCATATATGGATCTCATCTCAGATTTCATGGCCTCAAGCCATTTCGCGGAATCTGGGCTCATCATCGCTTCCTCATAGTTCGTAGGTTCGTCATGGTCAAATAACATGACCTCCAGAACAGGACTACCGTACCACTCTGGTGCGGATCTTACTCTGGTTGACCTACGAGGTTCAGTAATAACTTGATCTGAAGTTCCATGATCATCATCATTAACTTCCTCACTAATTGGTATAGGCGTCACAGAAACTAGTTTCTGCGATGAACTACCTTCCAATAAGGGAGCAGGTACAATTACCTCATCAAGTTCTACTTTCCTCCCACTCACTTCTTTCGAGAGAAACTCCTTCTCTAGAAAGGATCCATTCTTAGCAACGAATGTCTTGCCTTCGGATCTGTGATAGAAGGTGTACCCAAGTGTCTCCTTTGGGTATCCTATGAAGACACATTTCTCCGATTTGGGTTTGAGCTTATCAGGATGAAACTTTTTCACATAAGCATCGCAACCCCAAACTTTAAGAAACGACAACTTTGGTTTCTTGCCAAACCACAGTTCATAAGATGTCGTCTCAACGGATTTAGATGGTACCCTCTTTAACGTGAATGTAGCTGTCTCTAATGCATAACCCCAAAACGATAGTGGTAGATCGGTAAGAGCCATCATATATCGCACCATATCTAATAAAGTACGGTTACGATGTTCGGACACACCATTACACTATGGTGTTCCAAGTGGCGTGAGTAGTGAAACTATTTCACATTGTTTTAACTGAAGGCCAAACTCGTAACTCAAATACTCTTCTCCACGATCAGATCGTACAAACTTTATTTTCTTGTTACGATGATTTTCCGCTTCACTCTGAAATTATATGAACTTTTCAAATGTTTCAGACTTCTGTTTCATTAAGTAGATATACCCATATCTGCTCAAATCATCTATGAAGGTCAGAAAATAATGATACCTGCTACGAGCCTCAATATTCATCGGACCACATACATCTGTATGCATGATTTCCAACAAATCTGTTGCTCTCTCCATAGTTCCGGAGAACGACGTTTTAGTCATCTTGCCCATGAGGCATGGTTCGCAAGCATCAAGTGATTCATAATCAAGTGATTCCAAAATCCCATCAGTATGGACTTTCTTCATGCGCTTTACATCAATATGACCTACACGGCAGTGCCACAAATAAGTTGCACTATCATTATTAACTTTGCATTTTTTGGCTTCATTATTATGAATATGTGTATCACTACGATCGAGATCCAACAAACCATTTTATTGGGTGTATGACCATAGAAGGTTTTATTCATGTAAACAGAACAACAATTATTCTCTAATTTAAATGAATAACCGTATTGCAACAAACATGATCAAATCATATTCATGCTCAACGCAAACACCAAATAACACTTATTTAGTTTCAACACTAATCCCGAAAATATAGGGAGTGTGCGATGATGATCATATCAATCTTGGAACTACTTCCAACACACATCGTCACCTCGCCTTTTACTAGTGTGTGTTTATTCTGCAACTCCCGTTTCGAGTTACTACTCTTAGCAACTGAACCGGTATCAAATGCCGAGGGGTTGCTATAAACACTAGTAAAGTACACATCAATAACATGTATATCCAATATACCTTTGTCCACTTTGCCATCCTTCTTATCCACCAAATACTTGGGGTAGTTCCGCTTCCAGTGACCAGTCCCTTTGCAGTAGAAGCACTTAGTCTCAGGCTTAGGACCAGACTTAGGCTTCTTCACTTGAGCAGCAACTTGCTTGCCGTTCTTCTTGAAGTTCCCCTTCTTCCCCTTGCCCTTTTCTTGAAACTAGTGGTCTCGTCAACCATCAACACTTGATGTTTTTCTTGATTTCTACCTTCGTCGATTTCAACATCACGAAGAGCTCGGGAATTACTTTCGTCATCCCTTGCATACTATAGTTCATCACGAAGTTCTACTAACTTGGTGATGGTGACTAGAGAATTCTGTCAATCACTATTTTATCTGGAAGATTAACTCCCACTTGATTCAAGCGATTGTAGTACCCAGACAATCTAAGCACATGCTCACTGCTTGAGCTATTCTCCTCCATCTTTTAGCTATAGAACTTGTTGGAGACTTCATATCTCTCAACTCGGGTATTTGCTTGAAATATTAACTTCAACTCCTGGAACATCTCATATGGTCCATGACGTTCAAAACGTCTTTGAAGTCCCGATTCTAAGCCGTTAAGCATGGTGCACTAAACTATCAAGTAGTCATCATATTGAGCTAGCCAAACGTTCATAACGTCTGCATCTGCTCCTGCAATAGGTCTGTCACCTAGCGGTGCATCAAGGACATAATTCTTCTGTGCAGCAATGAGGATAATCCTCAGATCATGGATCCAATCCACATCATTGCTACTAACATCTTTCAACATAATTTTTCTCTAGGAACATATCAAAATAAACATACGGAAGCAACAACGCGAGCTATTGATCTACAACATAATTTGCAAAATACTATCAGGACTAAGTTCATGATAAATTTAAGTTCAGTTAATCAAATTACTTAAGAACTCCCACTTAGATAGACATCCCTCTAATCCTCTAAGTGATCACGTGATCCATATCAACTAAACCATGTCCGATCATCACGTGAGATGGAGTAGTTTCAACGGTGAACATCACTATGTTGATCATATCTACTATATGATTCACGCTCGACCTTTCGGTCTCCGTGTTTCGAGGCCATATCCGCATATGCTAGGCTCATCAAGTTTAACCTGAGTATTCCGCGTGTGCAACTGTTTTGCACCCGTTGTATTTGAACGTAGAGCCTATCACACCCGATCATCATGTGGTGTCTCAGCACGAAGAACTTTCGCAACGGTGCATACTCAGGGAGAACACTTTTATCTTGAAATTTTAGTGAGAGATCATCTTATAATGCTACCGTCAATCAAAGCAAGATAAGATGCATAAAAAGATAAACATCACATGCAATCAATATAAGTGATATGATATGGCCATCATCATCTTGTGCTTGTGATCTCCATCTCCGAAGCACCGTCATGATCACCATCGTCACCGGCACGACACCTTGATCTCCATCATAGCATCGTTGTCGTCTCGCCAACTATTGCTTTTACGACTATCGCTACCGCTTAGTGATAAAGTAAAACAATTACATGGCGATTGCATTTCATACAATAAAGCGACAACCATATGGCTCCTGCCAGTTGCCGATAACTCGGTTACAAAACATGATCATCTCATACAATAAAATATAGCATCATGTCTTGACCATATCACATCATAACATGCCCTGCAAAAACAAGTTAGACGTCCTCTACTTTGTTGTTGCAAATTTTACGTGGTTGCTACGGGCTTAGCAAGAACCGTTCTTACCTACGCATCAAAACCACAACGATAGTTTGTCAAGTTGGTGCTGTTTTAACCTTCGCAAGGACCGGGCGTAGCCACACTCGGTTCAACTAAAGTGAGAGAGACAGACACCCGCCAGTCACCTTTAAGCAACGAGTGCTCGCAACGGTGAAACCAGTCTCGCGTAAGCGTACGCGTAATGTCGGTCTGGGCCGCTTCATCTCACAATACCGCTGAACCAAAATATGACATGCTGGTAAGCAGTATGACTTATATCGCCCATAACTCACTTGTGTTCTACTCGTGCATATAACATCAACGCATAAAACCTGGTTCGGATGCCACTGTTGGTGAACGTAGTAATTTCAAAAAAATTCCTACGAACACGCAAGATCATGGTGATGCATAGCAACGAGAGGGGAGAGTGTTGTCCACGTACCCTCGTAGCAAGCGGAAGCGTTAACACAACGCGGTTGATGTAGTCGTACGTCTTCACGATCCG
Source organism: Aegilops tauschii subsp. strangulata (assembly GCF_002575655.3). Classification (NCBI taxonomy): domain Eukaryota; kingdom Viridiplantae; phylum Streptophyta; class Magnoliopsida; order Poales; family Poaceae; genus Aegilops; species Aegilops tauschii. The sequence continues at coordinate 425,814,769 of NC_053035.3, read as the reverse complement.
ACCGATCAAGTACCGAACGCACGGCACCTCCGAGTTCAGCACACGTTCAGCTCGATGACGTCCCTCGAACTCCGATCCAGCCGAGTGTTGAGGGAGAGTTTCTTCAGCACAACGGCGTGGTGACGATGATGATGTTCTACCGACGCAGGGTTTCGCCTAAGCACCACTACGATATTATCGAGGTGTAATATGGTGGAGGGGGCACCGCACACGGCTAAGAGATCAATAGATCAATTGTTGTGTCCATGAGGTGCCCCCCTGCCCTCGTATATAAAGGAGCAAGGGGAAGGCCGCCGGCCTAGGAGGAGGGCGCATCAAGGGGGGAGTCCTACTCCCACCGGGAGTAGGACTTCTCCTTTCCTTGTTGGAGTAGGAAAAGGGAAGGGAGAAGGAGAAAGAAGGAAGGGGGCGCCCCCCCCCTCCCTAGTCCAATTCGGACTAGTCCATGGGGAGGGGTGCGGCCACCCTTTGGGGTCTTTCTCTCCTTTCCTGTATGGTCCATTAAGGCCCAATACGAATTCCCGTAACTCTCCGGTACTCCTAAAAATACCTGAATCACTCGGAACCTTTCCGATGTCCGAATATAGTCGTCCAATATATCGATCTTTACGCCTCGACCATTTTGAGACTCCTCGTCAAGTCCCTGATCTCATCCGGGACTCCGAACTCCTTCGGTACATCAAAACATATAAACTCATAATATAACTGTCATCGTAACGTTAAGCGTGCGGACCCTACGTGTTCGAGAACTATGTAGACATGACCGAGACACCTCTCCGGTCAATAACCAATAGCGGAACCTGGATGCTCATATTGGCTCCCACATATTCTACGAAGATCTTTATCGGGCAAACCGCATAACAACATACATTGTTCCCTTTGTCGTCGGTATGTTACTTGCCCGAGATTCGATCGTCAGTATCTCAATACCTAGTTCAATCTCGTTACCGGCAAGTCTCTTTACTCGTTCCGTAATACATCATCCCGCAACTAACTCATTAGTTACAATGCTTGCAAGGCTTATAGTGATGTGCATTACCGAGTGGGCCCAGAGATACCTCTCCGATAATCGGAGTGACAAATCCTAATCTCGAAATACGCCAACCCAACAAGTACCTTTGGAGACACCTGTAGAGCACCTTTATAATCACCCAGTTACATTGTGACGTTTGGTAGCACACAAAGTGTTCCTCCGGTAAACGGGAGTTGCATAATTTCATAGTCATAGGAACATGTATAAGTCGTGAAGAAAGCAATAGCAACATACTAAACGATCGAGTGCTAAGCTAACGGAATGGGTCAAGTCAATCACGTCATCCTCCTAACGAGGTGATCCCGTTAATCAAATGACAACTCATGTCTATGGCTAGGAAACATAACCATCTTTGATTAACGAGCTAGTCAAGTAGAGGCATACTAGTGACACTCTGTTTGTCTATGTATTCACACATGTATTATGTTTCCGGTTAATACAATTCTAGCATGAATAATAAACTTTTATCATGATATAAGGAAATAAACAAGACTTTATTATTGCCTCTACGGCATATTTCCTTCATCATGTACATTATGTATGCCGATATTCTACCTAGATACTCATGACCAAATTGTACCAAAGAGACACACCAAACAACCTAGGATTGTAGACTATGATAGGCGTCACATAAATCTTTTGATTCCATCTTGTAAGAAAACAAGAGATCGTGTCACAACATATGATGCATGCATAGTATGCAGTGTGTTGTTCAAGTAGCTTTGTGTGTTTAATTTCGTTATAATTAATCAAGAATACTTTATTTTACATTCCTTTGTATATTGAAAGACCTAAAGTTGTATGTTATATGCAGAGTATGGTTGATAGAAGTCTGACTATTTTATTGCTGAAAAGTCTGAAAGGACAATTATTCCACAGAAATCTCAGTCAGTTGGATATGCCAGTCATATTTTGTCTAAAGAATCAATGAAGAACAATGAAAATATCACAGGGCTGAAGTTGTTTGAAAGAACGTGCAATTTTTCTTATCTTCAACAAATCCATAACGTATATCAAATGGAAAGTTTAGTGATAATATAAGAGATACTTATCCACAAATGGTACATTTTCATTTATATACTTTAGAAATTCTAAATGTTGTTAATTTTAGGGCGCCGATCTAAATTACATTTGAAGGTGCGACATTTTATAACTCAAGAATTCAAACTGAGGCATGCTAAAAGAGTTAGTGAACGAAACATGAAGAAGGATGACATAATTAGAGAAGATATTGAATTCATAGATAAAGTCTTCTTGTTGTCAAACCAAACTTGCATGTGTTGCACTCCAAGAGGCCGGAGTCCATGCTTTCTTTTAGAGATGAATGAGTTATGTATTATACTTGTCTTCTAAAATTATTGTTTGTAGATATGTATCTTACTTTATTGTGTTACATAATGAAATTCAGCCAAGCACTCTGAACAAGTTTCTGTTCTCAGAAATGTAGTAGCAAGATCATAAGGTAATATTTTTTGAATAACTTGTTTTGTTTGATCTGTTAATATAATTGTGATTATTTGCTGCTTGTACAAATGAAGGTTCTATTTGTAACAATGCAAGTGGGTCAAGTAGAAAATTTATTGACATAGTTAAATCAAATGTTGACATATGGTTGTTTTAACCTATCCAAATCTAATGAATATTTTTCATTGTGCAAAATACTTTTAGTTCATATTGTTGTGCCGATGCACCAGGCTTGGTCAACTTATGTGTGGGATATGAAGGAGAAAGTAAGTAACACTTTAGATCCAAAGTGTGCAAATGGTACTTTATCATACATGAAAGAAAGGCATGAAGCATGTGCTTATATATAACATAATGTTTGACTGTACCGAAAAGTTCTTGAGTATTTAGAGTTGCTTTCATCATCTTGGATGGTCAAAGAAATTTCATCATCCAACGTACCACTCCAGAGGTATATTCCATTATTCATGTTTATCTTTAAAACTAATTTATTTCTTCTAATTATGGCAAATGCAGGGAAGATTCAGGAATTGCATCTCTGATGATAGCAATGTACTTTGATGGCACTGAAGTAAAATACAAACTAACTAAGGTACATTTGAATGTTAATGTGTCACTCTAATTTGTTTATCGTCTCTATTGCTACTTACATAATTGAACATTTGTTTTTGTAGTACACATTTCCTATTTCACGAGTACTAATGTTATGGCAGTTACAAAAATTGGACTGTAATAAAGGAAAGCTGCCTTTACATCTTCAACAAATGATGTAGAAATTGTAGATCAAAATTCTAATGCATGAACTAAATATTTACTATTTGTAATAAGGATTAAGGTGTTGTGTGTTTACACATATAAGTTTGTATTGAATATTTTAATTATATGTAATGGTAGTATCTTAGAATGATTAGACGCAATATTTGAATTATAATGCCATATTAAAGAGTTTGAACAATTTATATTAATTGATATTGTTGTCATGGTGACCCACTTACGGATACTTAATACTAACTGAATGTATACTAGAAGTGTTAACTCACTGATAGGATAAACTAATTATATGTATATATTGAGAAGAATTTATAGGATGAGAAACTATCGAATTAGTAAAGATTGCTCAATATAATTGAACAACATTTATATTTACCAGAAGATCAGTCGATTACATCATTGTCGATTGAAGTACAATCTTAGTAGAAAAGATGTGAAAACCTACAATATCCCTTGAATCGAAGGACGCAGAGTTCTACCGGGTCACTTACATGAATTTGCATAGTTGCATCAAAAAGTTTCTAGTTTAGTAACCTATTTCATCAAGTCTACTACGCTACACATTTTATTGCAATGTAATCGAAGTTTAATATAAGCTAAATAGGAGTAAATTAAATAAAGTATTGATATAATTAGCATTGCGGAAGCAAATACCAATTTACTAAAAAAGAATAATGTCTATTTTTCCGAAGATCCACTATGAAAATGAAAATGATTTCAACATATCCGACCAAATCCGCCTTCCTTAAAGAAATCTTTAAGATAATGTAACACTTACTCTCAAACTTCTAGAATATTTTACTAAATTCTATCTATTAGAATTCAGAAACATCTACAAATCTAAGGATACTAGAATTATATTAACTGTATTAAGATAACATCACTCTCTAGATGTTCAGAATTCCAGTTCCCCTCTCGTTGATAAATTACGCATTGGAATCAGTTCCTCACTACAACTTTAATATGGTTCTACATCATTCAGAATCTCGAAAACACCATGGTAACTAGGGCTTGTGTCAATAGTATATGGCCTAAAATAAGCATATCCTTCTTCAACATATAATTCTCGAACTGTAACTAATACCTAGATTACCAAGGATAAAGTTTATGTTGCTAGTACAACGAATAAATTTGTTGATGGACTAAAATTTTGACAATATCATCATCACTAACAATGGGATCTGCATCATAATCACTTTGCTGACCTTGTCATCTGTCCGTTAACAGATAACTGCATATCAGATCAAAATAAACTAGTATAGAGAAAAATAAGAAATCCTAACTTGTGAATAGTGCAACAATGTTAACATACCAAATCTTGGGATGTATCCAAGGTCAGCTTTCTTAATTTAGTGTCATGGACCAGTAGTGGAGTGAAAATCTTCAATAACATCAATCAAGGAGACTGAGCTTTATTTTTTTGCTCAAGAACAACATGTAGGAGGACAGATTGATACAAATTTGTTGCTAAGAACAAAGAACATTAACTAATGTAAGTTCGAGATTGCAAACTTGGATCTTGGGATAAGAAGCTACATCTCCAAGCCCTGGCAATTTTGCCACCAAAGTTGTTTTGCTGATTGCCGCCGTTGAAGTTCGGTGAGAAGGTTGAGGTAAAAGAACCTGAGACTGGTGGGGAGAAGGAAACATGGCACAACTGGCATCTATTTAAATGGCTATGAAATGAATTTCCCGTGATTTTATGTAATTTCTTTCGGGTACTGGTTTTTTCATTTCTGAATGTTAGTCCAAGTTGTATAAAAATATAATTTTATATTGTAAAAACCAAATACCAAAGATTGTAGTTTATATTCATAGATAAAGCCTTTGAAGGAATATTGTAAATATAGTATTTATGAACTGATAATATATTATAGAGATTTTGTGGAGGGAAATTTAATAGAGAAACCCTAGAAAGTTTCAAGAGATGGAACTACACTACAAGAAATATGTCAACTTGTGACATTCTCTTAGTGACCCCAGCTGAATTGGTCGTAAATCCACGGCCATTTCGCTTGGAAGGGCTCAAACCCTGAAATTGCTTACACCAAATGGTCACAAAGCAGACAAGAGTGGCCAATGACCTTATTTCTACCTGATTACGACCAATATAAATGGTCATGAGGTTGTGAACGTGGGTGCATTGGTACTTATTGCTATGACTAGGTGCCACCTCATAAGTTTTGCCTAGGTGTCATGTCCATGTGTCAATTTTTGCCCTAGGTTGTGAAGCAACCTATATTTCTGTCATTCCCAAAATTCCCCAAAAAATTGGTCATTCTTTACTATCCAAATCATTGCCTCATGACAATATTCAACTCCATTTGCCTGGTAAATCTTCCTCGGCAAATTTCCAAAGTTTTTGTTCAACTCAAACTGTTGTGAAGGAAGTACTAGCTTGGCATATCCTGATGAGCTAAAATTTTGCCACATCTTGTATATTCCCAAATCATTGCTCTCCACAAAATTTGAGCCCCATCTAACAATACATGTGAGTGTGGCTTCAGCATTCATATTTCTGTCTAGTGTGGTACGTTGCAAAGCAAGTGACACCTAGGCTCCTCCATTTGAGCTGCAAATTTTCTAAGATAGTGTCCTTAGTAGATGATCATCCTCGGCCAAAACTCAGGCCCATTGGCCATGTGCATTTTCCGTACCACTAATCAAACACTTGGGTGCTAATTCATGTTTGAGCATTGTTCGGTCTCCTCGTGAGATTCTTCTGTTGTTATTTTCTTCCAAGCATCTACCTGGGGAGTGCCAAACCTACTAGACATGCCTAGGCTTCCCAGAACGCATGGCAACGCCACGGTCATGCGGTGACCACGTGGCGGGCATGCGAGACTTCGCACTTTGGAGTTGGAGCCCTGGGCCACCGTCCAAACCTCAACGTATCACCACCAAACCATGTATTTATGAGTAAATAGATACTTATGTACCTAGAAATTATTTTTGGAAAAAATAAAGAGCAAACTATAAGGTAGCTGCAGTTCAAATTTGACCCGCTTCCTACTGAATCGGCGGAAATTTGTCTTTTTCACCAGAGGTGGATAAAACTTTTTTACACCCAACCATTTTGTCAATTGTGCATTAAACAAGGCCTAGTATTTTATAAAATTGATTTAGTCCGTTTTTGCAACAATTATTTGGTAGTTCCTTCACAAAAAACCCTCATTGCGGGCACTCGAAAAATGGAAAATGAATTTTCCGTGCAAAGAAAATGAAAACTCCCTTAGGAAACATTGTTTGGAATTCCAAGATTCACCCTCGTGCACAATATGAGGTCATCTGAACAAACTATGCCATGAATGTGGCCATAAGATTGATCATTTGGCTTGAAAGCCATGAATCTTCACGCATGATAGCTCATTTCTGAGAACACTTTTTTTAAAAAATTGCCGTATTACAAGTTTATTATTTTTCCTGGAAACTCGGTCATATATGATGACACAATGCGAAGGTTTACCAATTTTTTGAATTTTTTGAATTTTTTATGCCCGTTTCAAAATGCGGTCAAAACGGCGGGAATGACCGTTCCTAGCTAGTGGTTGAATCTGGGAAAACCATTTGTGTTTCTCTGATTAAATAGATACCTATTTACCTATAAATGATTTTTGGAAAAAAATAATGGGCAAACTATGAGGCAGCCGCAGTTCAAATTTTACCCGCTTCCTACTGAATCGGCGGAAATTTGTCTTTTTCACCAGAGGTGGATAAAACTTTTTTACACCCAACCATTTTGTCAATTGTGCATTAAACATGGCCTAGTATTTTATAAAATTTATTTAGTCCATTTTTGCAACAACAATTTGGTAGTTCCTTCACAGAAAAACCTCACTACGGGCACTCAAAAAATAGAAAATGAATTTTTCGTGCAAAGAAAATGAAAACTCCCTTAGGCAACATTTTCGGAATTGCAAGACGCACCCTTGTGCACAATTTGAGGTCATTTGAACAAAATATGCCATGAATGTGGCCATAAGATTGATCATTTGGCTTGAAAGCCATGAATCTTCACGCATGATAGCTCGTTTCTGAGAACACTTTTTTTTTAATAATTTCTATATTACAAGTTCATTATTTTTTATGTAACTTGGTCACATATGATGACACAATGTGAAGGTTTTCCAATTTTTTGATTTTTTTGAATTTTTTATGCCCGTTTCAAAATGCGGTCAAAACGGCGGGAATGACCGTTCCTAGCTAGTGGTTGAATCTTGGAATTTTTTGGTGTTTCTCTGATTAAATAGATACTTTTGTACCTATAAATGATTTTTGGAAAAAATAAATAGCAAACTATGAGGCAGGCGCAGTTCAAATTTGACCCGCTTCCAGCTGAAACGGCGGAAATTTGTCTTTTTCACCAGAGGCGGATCAAAACTTTTTACACCCAACCATTTGGTCAACTGTGCATTAAATATGGCCTAGTATTTTATAAAAATTATTTGATCCAATTTTGCAACAATTATTTGGTAGGTTCTTCACAAAAAACCATCATTTCGGGCACTCGAAAAATGGAAAATTGATTTTTTGTCCAAAGAAAATGAGAACTCCCTTAGGAAACATTGTTTGCCATTCCAATATGCACCCTTGTGTACAATATGAGATCATGTGTACAATATGAGATCATGTGCACAATATGAGATCATTTGAACAAACTGTGCCATGAATGTGGCCATAAGATTTATCATTTGGCTTGAAAGCCATTGATCTCCACACATGATAGCTCGTTTCTGAGAACACTTTTTTTTTAAATAATTGACATATTACAAATTTATTATTTTTGCTGGTAACTTGGCCACATATAATGACACAATGCGAAGGTTTTCCAATTTTTTGTTTTTTTTTGAAATTTTCATGCCCGTTTCAAAATGCGGTCAAAACGGCGGGCATGACCGTTCCTAGCTAGTGGTTGAATCTTGAAAAACTTTTGGTGTTTCTCTGATTAAATAGGTACTTATGTACCTAGAAATTGTTTTTGGAAAAAATCAATAGAAAACTATGAGGCAGCTGCAGTTCAAATTTGACCCGCTTCCTGCTGAATCGACTGAAATTTGTCTTTTTCATGAGAGGTGGATCAAATCGTTTGACACCCCGGCATTTGGTCAATTATGCATTAAATATGGCCTAATATTTTAGAAAATTGATTTGGTCCTATTTTGCAACAAACATATGGTAGGACCTTCACAAAAAAACTCATTTTGGGCACTCCAAAAATGGAAAATTGATTTTTCGTTATTCGAGGAATAACACTACTAATTATTTGGAAACTTAACAAACATTGTCATAAAAAGAGAAGAAAACTTACCACCGGGCGTCGTGGTGCTGCGTTGGAGCTCACCCTGCAATGGAGCTTCGCCGGCCGCCGTGGTGCTGCGTTGGTAGTGCCTATTGTTAATCAATTATGACCATTTTAGATAGTCATAACGTCATCAAAGCCTGCACTTCGTTCTGATTGGTCTATAGGCATGTCATGCGGATCAAGCATTAGAGACCGCTGGATACTGCCAGATCCAACGGCCCACACCCCTCACCCTCTTCCCCACCCACACCCACCCGAAAGCAGCTCCCCTCACGTATACCACATGTCGTTGAGGGCACTAACATATGGGCCTAATTCCTCGTGTGCCCACCTGTCAGTGGCCGAATGCCTCCCTCTCCCCCGCACACCACACTCACCCACCGCACACCACTCCTCCCCCTCTCCCCTCTCCCCCACACACCACTCCTCTCCCCACGACCGCAGCCCAAACCCTAACCCCTCCCGTCGGACCGCCGCCACCTACGGCGCCAGATCCCACCTCAAGCCGCTCCTCATCACCTCGCTCCCCACCTTCCCCCCCGACCACCCGCTCCGCGACCACCTCATCGCCACCGCCGCCTCCTCCCTCGCCTCCGCAATCTCTGCGTCGCTATCCGACCACCGACAAGATCGAGTCGTACCTCTCCCTCTCTCCCATGGCGCCAGATCCGCACCATCGTCGAGCTGGATCCGCGCCTCATCGAGCTGGATCCGCGCCTCGTCGAGCCTCCACGGCCACAGCGGGCCTTCCGGATCCGCGCCGTCGTCGAGCTGGATCCGCGCCTCGTCGCGCGGCCTCGTCTGCCTCCGCGGCTGCGTCACGGGCTTCTACTATATTGCCAACCCGCTCACCTTTCGCCACGGTCGCCGTCCGTCTGACCTCCCCACGGCCTCGCCGGGAGGCCCGGCCCTCCCAGTCACGCCATGGCTGACTTCCTCAAGGTAACCCCTTCTCCCACTCGGCCAAATGGGTTATTTGATGTTTCTGAGGTAGTAACATAGTTTTGGGGTGCAAGTGATGTTGATTCTGTTCATCTAGGTATGTGTAGTTGATTCATATTTCTCCTGTCCTTGTGCAGGGGAAGTTTTCATCCCTACAGCAGAGTAGAAGGGCTTCACTTCATCATACCAGCCAGGAAAGGTGCGTGGTGGTTGCTAGCCATGGAGGGGAGGCGGTCCTGTTCAACATCGGTCACACAAACCACCACAGTGAGCTACTGCTGCTCCTCTCCTTCCTCTGCTATCCATGCTCTGTTTCATGCCATCGTACAATGGATGATTGAGGGTCAGTTAGGATTCTTAAAAAATGCCTTAGCTATCAATGGAACAAAGTATACTGGATTGAAGTTTGGCTAAATGAACCGAGGATTATAAATTACAGTCCTGCTCATTTATGTCTTTCATCATGTAACTTTGGACAATACATGATAAATAAGAAGTTATTAACTACAACCTTGTTGTGCATTGAGATGTCATCAAGAATTTTGATTAGGAAGAGCTACCAAGCTTAGAAGGCATAGTTTTGAATTTGAAGAAAATCAATGTATATGTTCTTTTCAATTGGTTGGTTACTTTCTATCATGCTTTCCTTATGTTATCATAAATGGTGATGTGTGTTCAGGTAGGCGGAGCAGAAAGTTTTAAAAGAGCACAAATCATGTGGCTTGCTGCTTGACTAATTGAACACCGGTGCTGCTACTGTGACACCGTGGCTGGGCTGTCTAGTGGGTCGTGCCTGCTTACCTGGCAGCAGTGGCGGCGGCTACAAGTTTTCTCCACTGCTGCAGCTCATCTCCAAATCCTACAGCCTAGATCATCTCTGTCACCAGCGCCTACAGCCTGGGTCTGAAGTCTGAACCTCTCTTCTGTACTCCATGTTTATTGAATTTCACTGAATTTACTGAATGTGCATGCGAATCTCAAAAGTATCCATAGTGTGTGTGTGTGTGTGTGTGTGTGTGTGTGTGTGTTCAAGTGTAGGAGTGCAAATGGGCACCCTTTAGGGTATTCTGTGACCCTCTTTATTTCAACTAAATGAACTGAACTTTCAGAAGTCACATAACTTTTAAAAATTTAGTTTATTTGGATAAACTAAGGAGGTTGAGAGGGTACTCTAAGCGGCACAAAGTTGCATCCCTACTCAAGTGACTATTCTGGTTCTGGATATAAATAGTATGTTGCAAACCGATAACTGTATTGTAGATAACTATAAAACAAAACCTACTGCATGTACTTCTCTTGGGGAGTGCCTGTAGAGCTTAGTATTCATGCCTATTTATGGTCAAATTAGAAATATATTCCAATGTGTCTTTATGTTTGGCATCCACCATTCACTGGCATCTGCCATTCTGGTTCTAGATATACTTACATCGCTTCATTTAAATTTGACGCCCAGCTTGTATTTTTGAAATGTTTCCTTCTGCTAGATTTGACGCCCAGCTGGTATCTTTGAAATGTTTCCTTTTGCTTGATGAATCATTAGTTGTGCTTCTAATAATGTTTTCTGCCAGTACCTTAACTTTGGAGCTGGCTATTTACTATTTTCAGTGTACTAACCAATCCTCTTTTCAGGTTGTCAATTTGGAGCTAGCTATTTACTGTCAGTGCATTCAACAACCTGACCTCCACGGCTCCACGCACGGTTGACTGGCTGAGCTCTGAGCTAGCATGACCATGGAGGCGGCTCTCGTCAGCGTGGCGACGAGGGTCCTCAAACCTGTCATAGCGAAGCTGATCGTTCAGCTTGGCAATGAGTACAAGCGTCTGCACCCTCCCCTCCCCTCATCTGATGTTTCCTTACCATCCCTGAGTCCATCTCTTACAAGTTGTATGATTACGCCATTTTGCTGTTATACTGGGTAGTAGCTATTGTCCTGCTCATGCTCCTGTTTGGCTGGGGGTGTTGATGAAATGCTAGGGTTAATTAAAGGGTTCTTGGTTAGCACTCCTTTGAAGTTTAGTTGATTTTCTCACTGTCTATCATCATGGCTTAAGTTTGGTTGTTGTTCTAAAATTTACACGGCTTAGGTTTTAATCAATTGGCATGTTCATGTTAGTTGTTATGGAGTAAATATGATAAGAACAGTGGCAATTGAGCAACACCACTACTAGTATAACTCAGCTTTATTTACTAATCAATAGGTATCTAGTACTAGTAGATTCAGAATATGCAGTCCTAAAAATTAAAAGGAGCAACAGTAAATAAGTTAAACAAAAATATTCGTCTGCAAATATCGGTTTGTGTTCGATTTGATTTGGTTTGCTCTGTTGCTAAAGCTCCTCTTTGCTCTAACCATTTTCGCACCAAATGCAGAATGTTCTGTTTTTATTTTGTTCCTAATTGTTCTGTTTATAACCTGTAGATGTCCTTTGTTCATTGAAGTGCTGACTGCTGAACAAGTCCCATGATGAAGAAGCTAGAATCCGCACCCAGCAAAGAGTACCTCACTGGAGCTTGTTATTGTTTGATCTTTTGTGTATTAGAAAACTGTATACTATGTACTATTATTGTAATGTACCAAGTTTGGCTGTATTGAGAAATATTCTGCATTTATAGCCTATATTTGAACTGGAAATTGACTAAAAATGACGAGTCCTAAATTAAAAGGCAATGGCTGAGTGCCAAAAAAACTAGACTGTAAAAGGCCAAGGCAAAAAAAACAGGACTGTAAAAGGCCTTGGGCCAAAAAAAATACTAGACTGTAGAAGGGCGTGGCCCAACAAGAACTTGAATGTCAAATTGCAGAGAAATAAAAGAGGCCGAATTACTTGGCCAGGCCCATGTAGCTAGCGAAAATTAACAGAAAATATATATATAAAAAAGGCTGAATTAATGGGTTTGGCCCATATAGACACCCAATTGGACCAGGCTGATTCTTATCCACGTCAGCTTGCCACGCTGGATCCTACGTGGCCTGGGGAGGCTGCTAGTGACCAATTTTTTTGTCAAAGAACCAACAACCTTTTACATACCACGAAGAAGGTCGTTAATTTCAGTTTACGACCGCCAGCTTTTGACCTTCTGTTTTTGGTCACAAAAAGGTTGCAAATGAAAAACAATGACCTTTCAGTGACCAATAGTGATGGTCGCAAGTTGACATATATCTTGTAGTGCTAAGAGTTAGGTCTATTCCGTATAGAGGGAGATAGTAACAAAATGTGCGGAAATAGTAAGGATCTGCATGTCCGAATAAGATATTTATTAACAGGGAGCCCACTACCTCGTAAAAAGCACCGCTCCCCTTGGTCTCAAACTAAAAAGAAATACAACCACATAACCAGATCACAGACCAGAATTCTTCTTCGTCTTGGGATGGCAGCTGGTAACCAAAGATTCAACCCTAGGTAGCTGTATTTGTTGTTCTTCCACACTGTTTCCTCGTAGGTTTACCTCGAGAAACTTGTATTAGGCAGGAAATTTGACTCATATGTATCCACGCTTTTGGTGAGAGAAGTGAAACTGTGGATAAGGAACTTTGGCAAAGAGCTAAAGGCACACATGATAAGGTGACGCATAATTGAAACAGTTAGCTTGTAGGTATGATTGCATTTTGCCACAACACAAGTTTTTTATCATCAATTTGGATATTTAATATATGTTATGAGCATCTGTGTTGATATTGGTATGACTATGCGTTATTTAGTAGTGTCAACGTATCAACATATGACTAAAGAATGAGTTTAGATTTGAATAAACCTTATTTGTTAGCTTTAAGATGTGTACAATTATGTACTTTCAATTGAACTATTTTTTAAGGATTCACAACTGTGTAAGGTATGATAATGTGTTGATTTGTGCTCTATAGGATTTTAAAATCTAAAACTATTTATTGTGTTTGAAAATATAAGTACTTCGATCAAAAACTTACATTTTTGCATTACAGAAAATATCAAGATTTTTGAGTATGAGTTAAACTTCTGATTTAGACTCTGCACATGAGAGAGAGAAACGACATAATTAAGAAGCTATCAAGTTACTAATTAAGTCATATGGTCAATACGTTAAGAAGGCATGTCAATATGTACAATGGAAATTGATTATCCTCTAAAACATGTTGTTGCCGTAGCTCCGTCTCTCTAGCTCCCCCGGGCACTCTCTCTGCTCTCCCTCACTTGCCGTGGCACGAACCAACGAAGAAGAAGGAGGTGGAGAAGAACACGAGCACAGAGATGACATGGTGTTGTTTTTTCCGGCGCACGAACGCCGCCAGCCGCACGAATAGTCGATGAATTTTCCTGAGCACAAACTCAGCCACACCACTGCGAGCTACACAGGCCGGGGAAGACCTTATACACGCGCGCGCACGCGTGCCACGCCGCGCCTATAGTGCGCCCACTCACCCCACTCGCCACGCTCGCGCTCCACGGCTCCCGCGCCCGCCGCGCACACACACGACCTGACGCGACCGGGTCCAGCGCCCAGCGCAGTCACCCTCCCGCACTTCTCGCTAACCAACACACGCACACGACCCCGCCGCGGACCCGACGTGCCCGACACGCCCGACGCGCGCCCATACACGCGCCCGACGCGTCCGACCCGTCGCCGTGGCTTATTCCGGCCAACACTCATCCCCTAAGCCACGGCTCAGAGGAGACCGACGTCCTCGATGCCGCCGTCCGCCAGCAGCGCGCGCTCCGCCGCGCCGGTGTCGTCGTCGTCGTTGTAGCCGTCACCGCCCTGACGTCGCTGCCGCGCCTGCCACCGTGCCGCCCTGCCTCCTCGTCGTCGTATCGGCGCCATGGAAGCCTCTGCTGCGCCTCCGGCACGAGCCGCCGCCGCTCGCTGCCGCTGCCGAAGCCCACAGCTCTGTGCGCCGCCATGTCGCGTCTCGGTGCCACGCGCCACTGCGCCTCCACGGCCGTCGCGCCGAGCCTTCGCGGCCTCCTCGCCTCCGCGACCGCCGCTGCTCAACTCGCTACGCACCTCAGCCGAAGCCTCCATGCCGGCCGCGCTCGCCACGCGTACCGCGGACGCCGCCGCACGCCACGGCCGCCCTGAACCCGATAGCTCTAATACCAATTGTTGTTGCCGTAGCTCCGTCTCTCTAGCTCCCCCGGGCACTCTCTCTGCTCTCCCTCACTTGCCGTGGCACGAACCAACGAAGAAGAAGGAGGTGGAGAAGAACACAAGCACAAAGATGACATGGTGGTGTTTTTTCCGGTGCACGAACGCCGCCAGCCGCATGAACAACCGATGGATTTTCCTGAGCACGAACTCAGCCACACCACTGCGAGCTACACAGGCCGGGGAAGACCTTATACACGCGCGCGCACGCGTGCCACGCCGCGCCTACAGCGCGCCCACTCACCCCACTCGCCACGCTCCGTGCTCCACGGCTCCCGTGCCCGCCGCGCACACACATGATCGGACACGACCGGGTCCAGCGCCCAGCGCAGTTACCCTCCCGCACTTCTCGCTAACCAACACAAGCACACGACCCCGCCGCGGACCCGACGTGCCCGACACGCCCGGCGCGCGCCCATACACGCGCCCGACGCGTCCGACCCGTCGCCACGGCTTATTCCGGCCAACACTTCTGATACCAATTGTTGGTGTCTAGCCTACTCACTGAACCACGGCGATCACCGGAGATAAGGAAGAAACAGGAGAGAGAGAGAGAGGACACGAGGTTTCCCGGCGCACAAACGGCTCCGCCCGACGAACAACCCCTTGTATTTCCGGCGAGCTCAAACTCTGCCCCACACACACCACCAGCCACTTAAATATGCAAGGCCACACACAGCCTAGCCGCCTCCATCGGCCACTAACAGCACTTACTAACTACCACGACGCCACACCTCCATGCACTAACCAACTCAGCTAGCATGCATACTAGAATCGCTCACGCCCAGCCTTGTAGCTAGCCCACTAACTAACCAGCCATGCATGTAGATGGAATCCCGGCCGCTACTCACACACGAACGTGACTCGGCTAGGTCGCTGCATGAGGCCGTGATCAAGATTACTGCTGACAAAACAATTGCACAAAGAATAGTCTTGAAAGCTCAGGGTGATCAACATGGAGGGTTTCAGATAACTCCACGACTCCTAGAAGGTTTGATAGATTCGATTGAGAATTCATCCAATCCAGGTGCTTTATAATTAATACAACTTCGATCACCATGTGTTTAGAAAAAAAGGGGTTGTGATGAGCTTATTTCGAGCATCCAAAACCTATGACTTTTCTTCTATTGAAACATTTAGAGAGAAAGTACTTGAATTGAGAGTTCTGAATAGACATATTATGTGATAATAAATGCCTTTAGGGAAGTCATGGGGGAGAGAGAGAGAGAGCTGCACAGTTACTACTGCAAAAATGGTAGCCGCAAAAGGACACCACTCAAGTGTAATCATGAGAGTACATAGTACATCTATTTATTTGAGTTGGCTAATCTAGATTGGATCGAGAGAAAGCCTTTTCAGAGATTGGATCTATTGTTATCCTCATATATCTCATGCAAATAAAGATTTAGTGTACAACCATCGCTAAAAAATTGAAATAAATAGATGAAGGAGATATAGGGGTGAAGGAAAAGCCCTCAGACGAGCAAGCGCGGTTGGGCGGGGGTGGGGTGGGGGTACTATGTGGGTCATGCAATGAACCCACACAACAAGGTTGGACACATGGGCCAATTGCATGGACTCCCTAGTGGTCGTCATGAGTTGGCTTTTGTCCTGTTCCTCATCTTGTCTCCTTGTCTCTTTGATCCCTAACCAACCTAAAAATGATTTTTTCTATATTTTAGCCCTTAACACAATTAAATATATGAGGAAAACATTAAACTTCAAAAGAAATACATGCACTTCTGTGGTAGTAGTGAAAAAACAACATAAGAAGGTGTATACAAAGTTCGTGTTAGACATCAAATTTAGTATAAGCTCTATTCCACTAAAACATGAAAGCCCTACTCTTCTAGTAAAAGATATCAAGGTAAAACCATCAAGAAGGGTGAACAAGAATTCCGTTGATCAACAAGATATGATAGAGAACCTCTTGCATCGACAAGAGGTGAGATAATTTTTCACCGAGAGGCAAGGTTGCAGAAAGCTCTAGGCATAAACGAGAGGAGTTTGGCCTTCTCCTAGCACCTAAGTGGTGCTTAAGCGCCTTAGGCGTAGCCTAGGTGCATGTATAGTTTTGGCTATTAGGGTGTATTTGGGGTAATATATGTGTATCAATATTAATTTAGAGCATATAAATGCGTAAACTACCATGACTAGCCTTTAGAATATAGCCTAGGCCCGTTTGGCCCATCTATGCAATGTATCATGATATCTCATTTGAGTAGATAATTTTTCTTTTGCATGCCTAGAGTTTCTCTTATGTCCTAGGCGAGTCGTTTGGTCGTTGCCTAGCACCTAAGGGTGTCTATGCGCCTTTCGGCGTCGTCTTTTCCAGCACAACTAAGAGGAGATCTCTTCACACCACACTTGATATGAAATCCCCCCCCCCCCCCATAAGAATGAGATTCCTTACAAGCTACCACCGGACACTTTTTATAGGATTTTTTTTTACTTCGACCATCACTGCTCTTGTGGAGGAGGAAAATTAAGGAAGCCGCGTATTCTTAGGTCTATAAACGCCTTGAAAAGAGGACACGAAGCATCTAGACATGAGCTCAAATGCACCCTAATGAACAGTAAAATAAAAAAATAGTAAAAATATTAATAAAATTCTGAATTTTTTTTTCTTAATGACTCCGCGTCTAGGTGTATAAGTCACCTTAGGAAAACCAAATAATCTAAAAACACTTAGGCACAGTGCATTAACTTCCACATCATTTCTTATTTCTTGACATAAATAAAGGAATCATCCAATAAAAAATGTAAGACATGTATGCTTTCAATGACATGACATACAATGGTCAGTCCATTGTATGCAATGCTATTTATTAGCAAATAAACACTAAGTTCTCTCGTTTTTTCCTCCGCCTGGACCAGTGTCAGGCGCACAACCTTAGATGACTTATACACCTAGACAGAGGTAGTACCTTGGATCTATCGTTCTTCGTGCTTGTGCACTTGGTGGTCACAGATACACAACTAAACATAAAGATAAACTTTCTAACAAGAAGAGACCAAATGCACGGCAGTGCCAACAGTCAATGCCGCAAAATTTGATGGTTGCTAGCCATCCTGCCCCAAATAACTAAATAAAGATAATCTGACAGTAACTCTTCTTTTTACTTGTACATGTGAAACATTATGATATGCTCTGAGGTAAAACAAAAATCACAACAAAACATTATGTAACAATCTAAAATAAAACAAAGACAAACTTAGACAAAACTGGTAACCGTGACATGAATAATCTCCAGATGACAATGGACGACACGTCGGAGGTGGCAATACCAAAGTGTGTGTACAAGGAACTAACATGGTTGTAAGGAAACAATAAATTAATGAAAGAAAAAGATTTGGGAGAGAAAGGAGCTATAACAATCTTACAGTAATTTACAAGGAAAAAGGATGTTACAAGTCAAAACAGCCTTGTACTTCATCGGTGGTTTAATGGTTGACCACGCTGCACTTCTTCCTGATCTCACCTTGGCTTCCGGTGAGCTGGTTGGCGTTGCCCATCTTGATCATGGAGGCGGCGAAGTCGGCGAAGAACTCGTCCTTGAAGGCGCCGGTGGCATGGCGCTGGACGTAGGCACGGGTGAAGGGGTCGGTGAGGAGGGCGCCGTCGGAGTGGAAGAGGCCCCTCCGCTTGCTCACCAGCTTGAAGTAGTCGGTGTCGAAGGTCTTGAAGCTGCCGGGGTCCATCTCCACGAGGGTGGTGTTGTCGTTGAGGCTGGCACACTTACTCTTTAGCCGCATCATGTACTGCGGCTCCAGAGTGGGGTCGATGTCGCTGGGGTTCTCCATGCCGGTGAAGTTGTAGAGCCGGTCGGAGAAGGAGAAGCAGTGCGACGTCCCGATGGTGTGCCCGGCGGACAAGACGACAAGGTCCTTTGCGTCGAGGTTCACGGCGGCGAAGAGCTGGGTGAGCACGGTGAAGTTGGAGGTCGGGGGTGGCAGAGCGTCGGTCTCGTTGGAAATGGACACGCTGCCGTCTCGCCGGCCGAGAGGAACTGTCCAGAATGGACCCTTGCTCTGGAGAAACCATGATCGAGCAGCATTAGAATTTGGCTTCCACACGTACCGTGTCATTTGTAAAATGGTCTAGTAGTCGACTCACCAGCCATACTGCGTCCCTAGCAATGAGGGCGAGGATGTCGGCGCAGGAGACGGTGTCGGGGCAGGCCTTCTCCACCGCGGCCTTCACCCTCTCGACAAAGCCGAACCCTCGCAGCGTCTGGTTCGGCTGCGCATCCTTCTCCGCCGTCTTGTTGGCCGAGTCCAGCAGAACCGAGCCGTCGCATCCCTGCATTCATGGCGCTCACTGGTCAGGCCATAGCACAGCACACATCGGGGTACGGGCAGATACTGATGCATGCAAATGCAGCTTACCCTGACGAAGCAGTCGTGGAAGTGCATCCGGAGGAGCGGCCCGGCGAGGTTGGGCGCCAGTGACAGCGCCCTCACCATCTCCTTCCTCACGACGTCCTCCACGCTGGGGCACGACTCGCTGTAGAACTTGTCGTGCAGCTGCGCCCGCGCGCACGTCGCCGCCACCGCCGCGAGCAGCACCGCCACCATCGTCGCAGCCCTGCACGCCATATTCTCGGGCTCTCGGCCAAGAAGCTTGTTTCTTGCTTGGCTATGCAAGAAACGATGATGGCAGTTAGGTAGCTGATTAATCAGGGAAAGCTTGAGCTGCTGCTGCTGATGGACTGGCGCCGGGGAAATATATAGCGCCGGAGTGTCCCCACGCCTGCATGTGGTGGGCTGTCCTCCGGAGCAGCAGGTAAAATTCCCATGGTTTAATGAGTTGTTCCTTGTTTGCACTCTGCGGAATCTTTGCCATGGCAGGTACACCGGCGGCGCACCGCATGTATAATGTAGAGGCGGCCGGACGGCCAGACCAAGACAGAAGCACGTCGGTAGATCAACCCATTAAACAATTATTCATCACGGAGCGAAATTCGCTGCCAAGTTCTAATCAACAGAAGGCCAGAGTGAATGCCACCTACTGGTAGTTTGCGAACGTGGGAATCTCATCATCCATATATGTGTACCGGTGCCACATGCTATCCTGAATATATATATATATATATATATACACTTGGGATTTTTCCAGGCAATATACATACACACACACTAATTACGTCTACCTCGCAAAATTACCATGCACTGGTGGTGACACATCTCGTCGCTACTATTGGTGTTCTGTCATAGTGGGGGATTAACTTAGACTAATGTCATCATATGACAATAGTTTATGTTACTGCTTTTATAGTGTAAAATGTTATAGAAGTAGTATCATAGATGGTTATTTTTATTAGCTTGTAGACAACTTTTCTTAAGAAATTGCTATGTGATGATAACATAAAAGCTAGTATAATAATGTAATGTAGGCGGGTAGTAAGACTTTAAATAATATATTTTTGTTGAGTTGGATGAGAGAGAAGATGAAAGAAGAGAAGCGGGTTACAAACTTACAACCGGCTATAGCATGAGCTCCGACACCCTTTATGAGAGGAGCATAAGGGTCATATATTAATGATGTAGTATACTAGTATGACTAGCTATTGTATGGGTAGGCTATAAGGTTGGCTATAACTGGCATGACAAATTCATACAGTCGGTTGTTGGTTGTACTATAAACCATGCTCCTTATTAAATATATGCCACAAATGCAAACTTGTCTTGGAATACGTTATGATACTAGCTAAGTTACTCTCATTATGACCAGCCTAAGTTTCATATCAATGCCATGCAGCCAACGACCAACCATGTTTTTGACATTATGCACCGGGTACAAATTAGAAGCTACTAAATGATTTAGTAGTACATACTCATTTCATATGTGGTCTACGCTACCCGTGGTGGACCTAGAAATAAAATGTAGGGTGCACACACTTTAACAACAATTAGGACCTATTTCAATTGGCTTGGATGGGCCTTGAAAATCAGCTATTTTTTATATGGTAAAAAAATTATGTTTCAAAACTCTGGGTGTGCCATGGCACACCAACTAGGTACAAACGGGGTACTAACTGCTGTTCAAGGAAGCGTGTATGCAGTTGGAGGGGGTGGCCAGGGAAGTTTTTGCCAAACATGGGTGGCAACGTAATCTCCGGCTCGCCACCACCTCCTTTAACATAGGCATAGTCTCGGTAATTTAAGCCTCAACTGTTGCTGATACGTTGGTTGTAATTGATATGTTTGTCAGACTGTTGGTGTTTCGCTATGTGTATCTTAATTATGCATAGGTTGTGTGTTGTTCATCATGCTTTATATCCGCTTGATGCTATATTTTGAGTTAATAAAAACACCCTTTATAAAAAAAAGATGATTGACCATGTAGCCCGAGCAAATTGCAATTAAAGTAAATGTGCTTGATAGTTCCGTCTCTCTGAAATAAACAACATTGTCTACTTCAATACAAATTACATACGCTTTGCAAGAATGTTTTTGTTGTTGTTGAAATCACACTTCTCCCAAGATACCAATTACTTTTGAAGGAATTTTTTATTTTCATGCTCTTTAATTGGCAATTGGCATATCACAATGAACACTAGGGAGGATAGAGATCATCTGTTCTTCAAGTGCAACTTCAGTACTAGAGTTTTGCAGATCTCTTGGACTAGTGACTCTCATATGTATGAGATCGCTTCCAAGGGACAGGAAATAAGTTGACAAACATTTTTCCTTAGGTTGTCTTCATAGCTTGGTGGAATATTTGGATAATAAGGAATGGCAAAATATTCAGTTATGAAAGGCCCTCTTTTGCTAGGTGGAGAGTAGGATTGACTCAGGATATTTCTCTGCTTACACATAGGATCAAGGCTACATATAAGGATGCTCTGTTGAGATGGATTTCCTATTTGTCCACTTTGGTTGTATTTTCTATTTTGGGTTTTTATGTTCTCTCCGTAAGTAAGTTTTTCTTTTCTCTTTGGGATGTGGCCTTGAAATCACCTTTTTTGTATATCCTTGTATTTTCTTTTTGTGCTTCAATAAAGATCAACGTAGTGGGGCCTTACCTTACAGTTACAAGCTTTAAAATTTTGCATGCGCGTCAAATTAATAAAACTATATATTATTTTCTACGAAGGTTCCGTTGAAACTCGTATTTGCCTTGTGACAATGGCACAATCTCCAACCAAGTTAGAAGGGTGTTCCATGCCTCATCTTTGCCCAATAAAGGTCCTCTTAAAAGTCATGGTGTGGGTGAGACACTGAAGACTTGCTCAAAGGTATCTTGTTTGTTATAGAAAATATAAAACAAAATCAGATATTGGTCCTTGAGAGGGGCATTTTCCTTGCCACTAATCCTCCCAAAATCTAATTTATGAGATGTGCTTATGGTGAAGCTTCCAAAGTGTAAGAAAAAAATCTCCATTTTCATCGGGCCCACCGAAAAAATGAGAGTCTTCCATTTAACCGAAGAGGTGGTTTTAGAACGAGTGTAGTTATTTCACATGACGTCTTGTCATACACCTCCTTGGTAAGACGGAGCTTAAGATGTCATTTAAGGAGAAGTGCACTGTTATTGGCCTCAACATCTTGTATTCCCAGACCCCCCTACTATTTTGGATGACTAATAATTACTTTGTCAACCTGCACCTTCTTCTTTCTCCGCTGCTCTACAAAAAAACTGGTCTCGAAACAATCCAATATTTGCGTAACCCCTAGTGGAATTCGGAAGAAAGACAATATATACAAGACCATAATGATAAGCACAGAGTTAATAAGGACCGACCATCCCCCAAAGGAACAAACTTTCCTTTCCAACTAAGAATGTGCTTCTCCATTCTCTCTACCACGTTACTGTAGTCTCGTGCTTGAGATAATGAATCAAAATCCCCAAATAGTGAATGGGGAACTGGCCATGCTCACAAACAATTTTTTTTGTTATATCAGGCTTTAGCTTTCCTGCAAACCTCTAAGCAAGCCAACTAGCTCTTGTGGAAGTTAATTTTAAGGCCCGAAACTTGCTCAAATACAAAAACCACTAACTTGAAGCTTTTAGCTTTTGAAGGTCATGTTCCATGTATAGGATTGCATCGTCAGTGTATTATAGGATGGACAATTGTACACTAGATGTGGCACTGCCCCAGTGATTTGACCATCTTCCTTGGCACACTCAATGAGGGTCGCCAACGTATCTTCAACAATATGAAATAACATAAGATATAAGCAATCCCAATGTCCCATACCTTTTCTTTGTCTCAAAATAGTGGGAATGTTGTCAAGGAACTGAATGGGTACACCAAAATGATCAATTAAGAATGACATTAATTTTAGAAGTGTTACACCATGAACCCCTCACTACTAGGAAAAGGCCTGCTAGTGGCGCACCTGTTTTGGCTACTAATGGCGCACTACAGGTGCGCCACTAGCATCATGCTATTAGATTTTTTTACTAATGGGGCACCACAGGTGCGCCATTAGTATCTGGTATACTAATGGCGCACCAGGGAGTGTGCCATTAGTATATCCCACGGTGCGCCATTACTATCTGACTTAGTAATGGCGCACCACATAGAAGTGCGCCATTACTAACAATTTTTTTTCAAAAAAATTTCAGAATTTTTTTTTCAATTTTTTTTTAAATTCACAATTTTTTTCGTTTTTTTTCTTAATCTCGGGTCACTATGGCTTAATCTCAAGCCAATATGCTTAATCTCAAGTCAAATCGCACTCCGTGGTCAAACTTCCCGGAAGATCATCCATCCTCACACTACTCCAGCCCGAGCACGCTTAACTTCGCAGTTCTATCCAACCCCAGCACCAGCTCACTTCACAGGCACTTGTTGATGTCTAGGACTTTGTTCATGTTCATGAGTGTGATGAAATTTTGGAAAAATATTTCAAACTTCCCGGTCATATTACGTATCATATTTTGAAAAAAAATTCAAAAAAAAAGTTTTTTTGAAACCAATTTTTTTCTGTTACTAGTGGCGCACCTAGCAAATGGTGCGCCACTAGTAAGTTTGATTTTTTATCATTTTCCCCCCTCTAGATCTTAAAAGCCGCGTATCTTTCGTTTTGTTAGGTTTTTGAGGATTTTGAAGATGTTGAACTAGGTTCCCCCCTTCAAATTGTATGTAACTTTTCGAGTAGATCATTTTTTATATAAAAAACTTTTTAATCCGAGTTCGTATGCAAAAGTTATGCCCATTTTACAAATTCCAGAGAGATTTTGCAAATAAAGTCGAAATTCATATTTGTAAATTTTCCCAACAACTAGACCATATATCACATGGGAAACCAATTTTTTTGACATTTCCATCATTTTCTTTTATTTTTTCTAAAACTGAAAAGGCGATCCAGGGGGGGGGGGGAGGGGGAGGGTGTGCATTCGGTGGAATTTTTGGGCAAAGTTAGTAATGGCGCACCGAGGGTGTGGTGCGCCATTACTAGTTTAACTAGTAATGGCGTACCACACCCACGGTGCGCCATTACTAACTTTGAAAAAAAATGTTAGTAGTGGCGCACCGAGGGTGTGGAGCGCCATTACTAGTTAAAACTAGTAATGGCGCACTGTCCCCTCGGTGCGCCATTACTAGTTTTGAAAAAAAAATAAAAAAAATTGTTAGTAGTGGCGCACCGAGGGTGTGGTGCGCCATTACTAGTTAAACTAGTAATGGCACTGTCCCCTCGGTGCGCCATTACTTGTTTAACTAGTAATGGCGCACCACACCCTCGGTGCGCCACTACTAACAATTTTTTTAATTTTTTTTCAAAACTAGTAATGGCGCACCGAGGGGACAGTGCGCCATTACTAGTTTTGAAAAAAATAAAAAAAATTGTTAGTAGTGGCGCACCGTGGATGTGGTGCGCCATTAGTATTTGGACACTAATGGCGTACCAACACATGGTGCGCCATTAGTATATAGTAGTGGCGCACCACATGTGTGGTGCGCCATTAGTGTCCATATTATCTATAGCCCTTTTCCTAGTAGTGCCTATTAAAGAAAGGGCCACTTGACTTATTGTGTGTTAACTCAATTTGATTGCACGCTTTAGACAAACAACTCGGGAAGTGATCAGTTAGGGCCGTAAACTAGTTGATTGAATCAAATAAGGTCAAACTCAATTTGAGAGAAAACTCCAGCCAACTGGCTGCCATGTCATCATTCCTTTGACCGCTTGTGAGCTAATTATTTAATAAGGAATTGTTTGCAAATTGGCTATTTTTTCTCACAAACCGTGCTAACCGTGTATTGAGCAAAAAATATTTAAAACCTTGAGTTGCATGGGATTCAAACCCACACCCTTAGGGGTGGCAAGCATCTTGCTAATGGCATGAACATCAACCAGTTTGTGTACCAAGATGCAACCCACTCAATATATTAAAATTCAAAAAAAGCTAAGCAACAAAAATCATATGAGCTCAGAACAATAACAAATATATTTCTAGGAACACTTTAGTAGATTGTAACACAATATATACAATGGAGAATTTAGAAGAAAAACCTGAAAAAATGATAGATGGAGAGGAGAGATCACAACAGATTATTTTTTATGATTGTTGCATAATATTTCAGGCTATCACATCATAGCATTTTCAAAGACATGCATCATAGTATCGGTAGAATCCTGTAACCACCTCCCGGGTCATTCTATAGGGCGACTCCGGAGGCCACCCGAACCCAGCAGAACAACTTATTTCTCATGCGCCTTGTGCCACTGCCGCCGATGGCGGCAGCGGATCGCCCTAGGCACAGAGCTTGCTACGGGCTTCTCATGCAAGAGGGGGTGCGGTCGTTCGAGCTCGTTGTTTCTTGCGGTGGTGCAAGGCGACATGCGGGTGGTAATTTAAGTCATCGATCAAGTGTCCGGTGTTGTGCGAGCGGAGGTCTTTAGTGATCAGTTGGACTGTGGCTAATCCGCGGGGGTTCCATCATGCGCTGGCCATGGGTCATTCTTCCGGCAGCCACCGGACATGGAGCCGGTCATGTTGGTCGAATGGATTCATCTCAATATCTTTGGGCGGTTTGCTTGGGTCCTTGGTTGTGTTGCATCTTGATGGCGGCTTGGCGTGAGGGTTCCACTCCGACGAGTGGATGGGTCATGGATGGTTTCTTTGGCGTAGGTGTGTGGCACTCCGAGTGAAAACCCTACCCGACCTCAGTCGGTGCTATTTACAATGTCGCCTTTGGGTGTGGTTATTCCTCCATGGAGGTGATGACCCACAAGTATAGGGGATCTATCGTAGTCCTTTCGACAAGTAAGAGTGTCGAACCCAACGAGGAGCAGAAGGAAATGACAAGCGGTTTTCAGTAAGGTATTCTCTGCAAGCACTGAAATTATCTGTAACAGATAGTTTTGTGATAAGGTAATTTGTAACGGGTAACAAGTAATGAAAGTAAACAAGGTGCAGCAAAATGGCCCAATCCTTTTTGTATCAAAGGACAAGCCTGGACAAACTCTTATATAGAGAAAGGCGCTCCCAAGGACACATGGGAATTATCGTCAAGCTAGTTTTCATCACGCTCATATGATTCGCGTTCGTTACTTTGATAATTTGGTATGTGGGTGGACCGGTGCTTGGGTGCTGCCCTTTCTTGGACAAGCAACCCACTTATGATTAACCCCTATTGCAAGCATCCGCAACTACAAAAGAAGTATTAAGGTAAACCTAACCATAGCATGAAACATATGGATCCAAATCAGCCCCTTACAAAGCAACTCATAAACTAGGGTTTAAGCTTCTGTCACTCTAGCAACCCATCATCTACTTATTACTTCCCAATGCCTTCCTCTAGGCCCAAACAATGGTGAAGTGTCATGTAGTCGACGTCCACATAACACCACTAGAGGAAAGACAACATACATCTCATCAAAATATCGAACGAATACCAAATTCACATGACTACTTATAGCAAGACTTCTCCCATGTCCTCAGGAACAAACGTAACTACTCACAAATCATATTCATGTTCATAATTAGAGGGGTATTAATATGCATAAAGGATCTGAACATATGATCTTCCACCAAATAAACCAACTAGCATCAACTACAAGGAGTAATCAACACTACTAGCAACCCACAGGTACCAGTCTGAGGCTTTGGGACAAAGATTGGATACAAGAGATGAACTAGGGTTTTAGAGGAGATGGTGCTGGTGAAGATGTTGATAGAGATTGACCCCCTCCCGATGAGAGGATCGTTGGTGATGACGATGGCGATGATTTCTCCCTCCCGGAGGGAAGTTTCCCCGGTAGAACAGCTCTGCCGGAGCCCTAGATTGGTTCGGCCTCGTGGCGGCGGAGTTTCTTCACGAAAGCTTGCTTCTGATTTTTTCCAGGGTAAAAGACTTCATATAGCAGAAGATGGGCACCGGAGGCCTGCCAGGGGGGCACGAGGCAGGGGGGCGCGCCCAGGCGGGTAGGGCGCGCCCCCGACCCTCGTGGATGGTGGGTGGCCCCCTCTGGTACTTTCTTCGCTCAGTACTTTTTATTAATTCCAAAAATAACTTCCGTGAAGTTTCAGGACTTTTGGAGTTGTGCAGAATAGGTCTCTAATATTTGCTCCTTTTCCAGCCCAGAATTCCAGCTGCCGGCATTCTCCCTCTTCATGTAAACCTTGTAAAATGAGAGAGAATATGCATAAGTATTGTGACATAACGTGTAATAACGGCCCATGATGTAATAAGTATCGATATAAAAGCATGATGCAAAATGGACGTATCAACTCCCCCAAGCTTATACCTCGCTTGTCCTGAAGCGGAAGTTGATAACGATAAATATGTCCACATGTTTAGAGATAGAGGTGTCGATAAAATAAAATACGAACATGAGGGCATCATGATCATTCTTATAACTGCAACATATATGGATATTATCATATGATTTCTTATGCTCAAGTAATAATCTATTCACAATGTCAAGTATGAATCAGAAACTTCATTAAGAACTAATAAACTATGATCTCGGTCATTGAAGCAATTGCAATTTATCATAACATCAGAAAGAGTCAATATAAGAGCTTTTCAGCAAGTCCACATACTCAACTATCATTTAGTCTTTCACAATTGCTAACACTCACGCAATACTTATGGGTATGGAGTTTTAATTGGACACAGAGAAAGATAGGGGCTTATAGTGTTGCCTCCCAACCTTTTACCTCAAGGGTAATGTCAACAATAATAATTCATGCTAACTTACATCCAATTGGATATATATATATCAGGATCTTTCCAACACAAGGTGCTTGCCAAAGGATAAAATGAAAAAGGAAAGGTGAAGATCACCATGACTCTTGTATAAGGTAAACGACAAAAGTAAAAGATAGTCCCTTCGCAGAGGGAAGCAGAGGTTGTCATGTGCTTTTATGGTTGGATGCACGAAATCTTAATGCAAAAGAACGTCACTTTATATTGCCACTTGTGATATGGACCTTTATTATGCAGTCCGTCGCTTTTATTGCTTCCATATCACAAGATCGTATAAAGTTTATTTTCTCCACACTAATAGATCATACATATTTATAGATCAATTTTTATTGCATGCAACATGACAATTCACTTGAAGGATCTTACTCAATTAATAGGTAGATATGGTGGACACTCATGGCAAAACTGGGTTTAAGGGTATTTGGAAGCACAAGTAGTATCTCTACTTGGTGCAAAGAATTAGACTAGCATGAGGGGGAAAGGTAAGCCCAACATGTTGTATGATCCATGACAATATACTTTATTTCAGATATAAGAAAACATAACCCATTACGTTCTCTTCATTGTCCAACATCAACTCCTTAGCATGTCATATTTTAATGAGTGCTCACAATCATAAAAGATGTCCAAGATAGTATATTCATCATACTCTTTATATGTGAAGTCATTACTCTCCGTAAGATCGATATGATCTCTTTTATTTCTTTTTATTCTTTCTCTTTTCTTTTATTCCCTCACGATCATAGTAAGATAATCAGGCCCTTGACTCAACACTAATCTTTATTATATATAGCTCGCGGACTCGATTACATAAAAGGATCATAGGGCAAAACTCAAAACTAAATGATACTAAAACTTTATTCTACTAGATCAAGATATTACCAAAAGGATCGAACTAAGAAAAACGGTAAAGATAGGAGTGTGATGGTGATACAATACCGGGGCACCTCCCCCAAGCTTGGCAGTTGTTAAGGGGAGTGCCCATACCCATGTGATTATGTTTCCTTTGCTGGTGAAGGAGATGGTGGTGATGATGGATAGTCGCACATCGAGCGTAGGAGATCCTCCAATTTGCGAATAATGCCCTTGAGTGCGGTGATATGCTCCTTCAACAAAATATTTTCACGTGTGAGATACTTATTTTGTATGCGAGCTAACTCAATCATCTTGAAAGCTTCAATCTCCGTTGGGGTAAGAAGATTGTGAGGAGGCTGGAGGATGTCTTCATCTTCTGCTGCCAGAACTTGGTCCTCCATGGCCTTCTTGATCCCATCATCCTTGTTGATCTCCCCGGGTTCTTCTCTCTTCAGCTCTATCTTCATTAGCCAAGAATCATTGTCACCATTGTTGCAGGAGGGGGACGACATGATGCCTGGCATTGACAACTCTGGCAGAAAACAGCTCGAAACGGAAACAGAGGATATTTGCGTGATACGGTGGTCAAAACCTTCAGGAGATTATATAATGAATTTTTACCGACCAAAAGAAGTATCGTGCAAGAAAACGGAGTCCGGAGGGCACACGAGGTGCCCACGAGGCAGGGGGCGCGCCCTCCACCCTCGTGGAAGCCTCGTGTCCTTCCCGTACTACTTCTTATTTTCCTATTTTCTTAAATATTCCAAAACTGTTTTGGAGTCGGTTTACTTACCGTACCACATACCTATTCCTTTTCGGAGTCTGAAACGTTCTGTAAAGTGTCTCTTATGTATTCCTCCGGGGTTACGGTTTCAATAACATTAGTTTCAACATTTATAGGATTACCTGAGATATAATGTTTGATTCTTTCACCGTTCACCACCTTCGGATTTGTGCCTTCGAAGAAGTTTTCCTGTAAAAAATCTTAAACAAGAGTTGAATAGCAACACATAATCACCTACATTAAACTCACGCTTTTGTATCCTTTTGTCATGCCATCTTTTAACTTTTTCTTTAAATAGTTTGGCATTCTTATAGGCTTGAGTTGTCCATTCATCAAGTGAGCTAACGTCAAATAGCCTCTTCTCACCGGCAAGTTCGAAATCATAATTGAGCTCTTTAATGGCCCAATATGCCTAATGTTCTAATTCGAGAGGTAAGTGACATGCTTTTCCATAAACCATTTTATACGGAGACATACCCATAGGATTTTTATATGCAGTTCTATAGGCCCATAATGCATCATCAAGTTTCTTGGACCAATTCTTTCTAGATCTATTGACAGTCTTTTGTAAAATTAATTTGAGCTCTCTACTACTCAATTCTACTTGACCACTAGACTGTGGGTGATATGGGGATGCAATTCTATGATTAACATCATACTAAGCAAGCATTTTATGAAAAGCACCATGAAGAAAATGTGAATCACCAACAATCATTAAATATCTAGGGACTCCAAACCTCGGAAAAATAACTTCTTTAAGCATCTTAATAGAAGTGTTATGATCAACACTACTAGTTGGAATAGCTTCTACCCACTTAGTAACATAATCAACAGCAACTAAAATATGTGTATACCCATTAGAGGAAGGAAACGGTTCCATATAATCAAAGCCCCAACCATCAAATGGTTCAATAACAAGTGAATAATTCATAGGCATTTCTTGACGTCTACTAATATAACCAATTCTTTGACATTCATCACAAGATAAGACAAACTTATGGGCATCTTTGAAGAGAGTAGGCCAATAAAAACCGGATTGCAATACCTGATGCGCAGTTCTATCTCCGGCGTGGTGTCCTCCATAAGCTTCGGAGTGACACTTGCGTAGGATCTATTCCTGTTCATGCTCAGGTATACAGTGTCTAATAACACCATCTACTCCTTCTTTATAAAGGTGTGGGTCATCCCAGAAGTAATGTCTTAAATCATAGAAAAACTTTTTCTTTTGCTGGTATGTGAAACTAGGTGGTATAAATTTAGCAACAATGTAATTAGCATAATCAGCATACCATGGAGCAGTACGAGAGGCATTTATGACATCTAATTGTTCATCAGTAAAGCTATTATCAATAGGTAGTGGGTCATCAAGAACATTCTCTAACCTAGACAAGTTGTGTGCAACGGGGTTCTCAGCTCCCTTTCTATCAATAATATGCAAATCAAATTCTTTTAGCAAGAGAAGCCATCTAATAAGTCTAGGTTTATCATCTTTCTTGTCCATAATGTATTTAATATCAGCATGATCAGTGTGAACAGTTACTTTAGAATCAACAATATAAGGTCTGAACTTATCACAAGCAAATATAACTGCTAAAAATTCTTTTTCAGTAGTAGCATAATTTCTCTGGGCATTGTCTAGAGTTTTACTAGCATATTGGATAACATTTAATTTCTTATCAACTCTTTGTCCTAGAGCAGCACCTACAACATAATCACTAGCATCACACATAATTTCAAAGGGTAAATTCCAATCAGGTGGCTGAACAATAGGGGCAAAAATCAAGGCTTTCTTAAGTATTTCAAATGCTTCTACACAATCATCATCAAAGATAAAAGGAATATCTTTTTGTAAGAGATTAGTCAGAGGCCTAGAGATTTTAGAGAAGTCCTTAATGAACCTCCTATAAAAACCGGCATGACCAAGGAAACTTCTTATACCTTTAATGTCCTTGGGACACGACATCTTTTCAATAGCATCAACTTTAGCTTTGTCAACTTCAATACCACTTTCAGAAATTTTACGCCCCAAGACAATACCTTCATTAACCATAAAGTGGCACTTCTCCCAATTCAAGACAAGATTAGTTTCTGCACATCTCTGCAAAACTCGATCAAGGTTGCTCAAGCAATCATCAAAAGAAGTTCCATATACGGGAAAATCATCCATGAAAACCTCAACAATCTTTTCACAAAAATCAGAGAATATAGCCATCATGCATCTTTGAAAGGTAGCAGGTGCATTACATAAACCAAAAGGCATGCGTCTATAAGCAAAGGTACCGAAAGGACAAGTAAAAGTGGTCTTTTCTTGATCCTCTTTTGACACATGTATTTGGGAGAAACCAGAATAACAATCTAGAAAGCAAAAATGCGTATGTTTGGATAATATTTCTAGCATTTGATCCCTAAAAGGTAAAGGGTAATGATCCTTTTTAGTAGCTTTATTTAATTTGCGGAAATCAATTACCATTCTATAACCTGTAACAATTTTTTGTGAGATCAATTCATCTTTATCATTAGGAACAATAGTAATACCTCCCTTCTTAGGGACACAATGGACAGGACTTACCCACTGACTATGTGCAACGGGATAAATTATACCTGCCTCTAGAAGCTTTAGTATTTCTTTCCTTACCACTTCTTTCATCTTAGGATTTAACCGTCGTTGGTGATCAACAACTGGTTTAGCGTCTTTCTCCAATTTTATTTTGTGTTGGCATAGAGTGGGACTAATGCCCTTAAGATCATCAAGAGGATATATCTTCTTCTCATCAAGATAAACATATTTAAGAGTATCAGGTAATGGTTTAAGCTCAAACACGGGATACCCTTGGGTGGAGGAGGACCCCCTATGATTTCAACAGGCAAGTTCTGTTTCAAAACAGGTCCCTGTTTAAAGAATACTTCATCTATTTATCTTCTTTCATTCGTAAACATATCATTTTCATGGTCGAGCAAATATTGTTCTAAAGGGTCATTAGGAGGCACGACAATAGAAGCAAGACCAATAATTTCATCTTTACTAGGCAATTCACGGGGTTGTCTACGAAATTTAGCAAAGTTAAACTCATGAGACATATCCCCCAAACCAATATTAAAAACATCCTTTTCGCAGTCTGTCCTAGCATTAACAGTATTCAAGAAGGGTCTACCAAATATGATGGGACAAAAGCTATCTTGTGGGGAACCAAGAACGAGAAAATCAGCAGGATATTTAATTTTCCCACACAAGACTTCAACATCTCTAACAATCCCGACTGGTGGAATAGTGTCTCTATTGGCAAGCTTAATTGTAACATCAATTTCCTCTAACTCAGCAGGTGCAATATCATGCATAATTTCTTTGTGTAAGGAATGGGATATTGCACTTGCACTAGCACCCATATCACATAAGCCATGATAGCAATGATCTCCTATTTTAACAGAGATAATAGGCATGCCTACAACAGGTCTATGTTTATTTTTAGCATGAGGTCTAGCAATTCTAGCAGCTTCATTGCAGAAGTAAATAACATGCCCATCGATATTATCAGCCAAGAGATCTTTAACCATGGCAACACTAGGTTCAACTTTAATTTGCTCAGTGGGTTTGGGTGTCTTAATGTTACTTTTGTTGACCACAGTTGAAGCTTTAGCATGATCCTTTATTCTAACAGGGAAAGGTGGTTTCTCAATATCAGCAGTAGGAACGACATGATCATTATAAGTGATAGTCTTTTCTTCAACTTTAATAGGTGCAACTACTTTTACTTCAGTGGGAGGATTATATTTAAACCACTTCTCCTTTGGGAGATCAACATGAGTAGCAAAGGATTCACAGAAAGAAGCAACTATCTCAGAGTCAAGTCCATATTTAGTGCTAAATTCACGGAAAACATCGGTATCCATAAAATATTTAACACAATCAAACTTAGGTGTTATACCTGACTCCTTACCTTCGTCAAGATCCCAATC
The DNA here is from genome assembly GCF_002575655.3 of Aegilops tauschii subsp. strangulata. Classification (NCBI taxonomy): domain Eukaryota; kingdom Viridiplantae; phylum Streptophyta; class Magnoliopsida; order Poales; family Poaceae; genus Aegilops; species Aegilops tauschii. The sequence continues at coordinate 425,781,373 of NC_053035.3, read as the reverse complement.
TTCAGAGTTGAGTTTAATTCTTTCCAATAAATCCCATTTGAGTTCAATAGTCTTCATCACAAAAGAGTCAGTACAAGAAGTATCGAGCATGGAGCGATTATTGAGAGAAAGCCAAGAATAAATTTTTTGAATAATCATTTCTCTTGAGAGCTCATTATTGGGGCATGAATATAACATTGACTTAAGCCTCCCCCAAGCTTGAGCGATGCTTTCTCCTTCGCGAGGCCAAAAATTATATACATAATTACGATCATGATGAACAAGATGCATAGGATAAAACTTCTGATGAAATTTTAATTTCAATCGGTTGTAGTTCCATGCACTACTAGGAAAAGGCCTACTAGTGGCGCACCAGTTTTGCCTACTAATGGCGCACTACTGGTGCGCCACTAGTACCACGCCACTAGTATTTTTTACTAATGGCGCACCACTGGTGCGCCATTAGTATAGGCCACGGTGCGCCATTAGTATTTTTGAATTTTGAAGGCGGGAAAATAGTAGTGGCGCATCGTCTAACCCCCACCGTGCGCCATTGCTATTTTTGAATTTTGAATTTGGATCTGGATTGCGATTTTTTTGCTCATTTTTTTTTCAAATTTTGTTCTCGTTTTTGGATCTTGTACGTTATTTTGCTGTGTTCTTTTGCCGGAGAGGAGTTCTCCGGAGAGGAGGGCCGAGGTCACCGGAGAGGCGCTCGCCTACATCGCCGGAGAGGAGGAGGAGGTCGCCGGAGCATCGGAGAGGAGGAAGGAGAAACCATGAGGGGAGGGGAGGAGAGGAGGGAGGAGGAGCTCACCGGAGAGGAGGAAGGAGGAGCTCACCAGAGAGGAGGGAGGGAGGAGCTCACCGGAGAGGAGGGAGGAGGAGCTCACCGGAGAGGAGGGAGGAGAAACCGTGAGGGGAGGGGAGGAGACGAGGGAGGAGGCGGTCGCCGGAGAGGAGGAGGAGGAGGAGGTCGCCGGAGAGGAGGTCGCCGGAGAGGAGGAGGGTAGTATGGTGGAGGAGAGAAGGGGAGATGGAGTGGAGGAGAGGAGGAGATGGAGTGGAGGAGAGGTGGAGTGGAGGAGAAGAATGAAGATGTAAGGAGGAGAGGACCACGCCCAGCCATATATACAGCATAGTAATGGCGCACCGTGGGCAGGTGCGCCATTACTAACTTTTTTTTTGATTTATTTTGAATTTTGAAGGCGGGAAGATAGTAATGGCGCACCATGGGCAGGAGCGCCATTAGTAAGTTTGAATTTTTTTGAATTTTTTTGCCTCTCCAGATCTTAAAAGCCCCGTATCTTTTTTTAGTTAGGTTTTTGAGGATTTTGAAAATGTTTAACGGGGTTCCCCCGGTTAAATTCGAATATATCTTTTCGAGTAGATGATTTTTCATATAAAAAACTTTTTCATCCGAGTTTGTATGCAAAAGTTATGCCCATTTTACAAATTCTCGAGAGATTTTGCAAAAAAGTCGAAAATTCATGTTTGCAAATTTTGCTCACAACTAGACCACATATCACATGGGAATCTTATTTTCTTTTATTTTTTGACATTTCTATCATTTTCTTTTATTTTTTTGAAACTGAAAAGGCGGTCCACACGGGGGGTGCATTCGGGGGAATGTTTGGGCCAAATTACTAATGGCGCACCGTGGGAGTGGTGCGCCATTACTAGTTCAACTAGTAATGGCGCACCACTCCCACGGTGCGCCATTAGTAGTTTAAAAATAAATAAAATAAAATTGAATTTTTTTTGAAACATAATTACTAATGGCGCACTGTGGGAGTGGTGCGCCATTACTAGTTTAACTAGTAATGGCGCACTATCCCCTGGTGCGCCATTACTAGTTTTGAAAAAATAAAAAAATAATTTTTTTACTAATGGCGCACCGTGCATGTGGTGCGCCATTAGTATTTACGAACTAATGGCACCCCAACACATGGTGCGTCATTACTATTTAGTAATGGCGCACCACATGCACAGTGCGCCATTAGTGTCCATATTGGCTATAGTTGTTTTTGTAGTAGTGATGATCCCATATCATCACATAGCCTAAACCATGTCAATGCCTCTCCCTTCAAAGATAAAGGGAAGACCTTCTTCTTGATAACATCCTCGGGCATACCTGCAAGCTTAAATAATCCACAAACTTCATCCACATAGATTAGGTGCAAATCGGGATGTAATGTTCCATCTCCTGTAAAAGGATTAGCTAGCAGTTTCTCTATCATACCCAAAGGAATTTCAAAGTAAACATTTTTAGTAGGTTCAGTAGGTTGAGGAGCAACTCTTTGCTCTACTGGTCAGGGTGAAGATACCCCGAACAAGCCCCTCAGAGGATTACTTTCCATAGTAACAAGTGACAGTAAATTTCAGCACACTATATAAAATTTTCCTTACCAAATTCCACCTACCAAAGGCGCTTCACTCCCCGGCAACGGCGCCAGAAAAGAGTCTTGATGACCACAAGTATAGCGGATCTATCGTAGTCCTTTCGATAAGTAAGAGTGTCGAACCCAACGAGGAGCAGAAGGAAATGACAAGCGGTTTTCAGTAAGGTATTCTCTGCAAGCACTGAAATTATCGGTAACAGATAGTTTTGTGATCAGGTAATTTTTAACGGGTAACAAGTAATGAAAGTAAACAAGGTGCAGAAAGATGGCCCAATCCTTTTTGTAGCAAAGAAAAAGCCTGGACAAACTCTTATATAGAGAAAAGCGCTCCCGAGGACACATGGGAATTATCGTCAAGCTAGTTTTCATCACGCTCATATGCTTCGCGTTCGTTACTTTGATAATTTGGTATGTGGGTGGACCGGTGCTTGGGTGCTTCCCTTTCTTGGACAAGCAACCCACTTATGATTAACCCCTTTTGCAAGCATCCACAACTACAAAAGAAGTATTAAGGTAAACATAACCATAGCATGAAACATATGGATCCAAATCAGCCCCTTACGACGCAACTCATAAACTAGGGTTTAAGCTTCTGTTACTCTAGCAACCCATCATCTACTTATTACTTACCAATGCCTTCCTCTAGGCCCAAACAATGGTGAAGTGTCATGTAGTCGACGTTCACATAACACCACTAGAGGAAAGACAACATACATCTCATCAAAATATCGAACGAATACCAAATTCACATGACTACTTATGGCAAGACTTCTCCCATATCCTCAGGAACAAACGTAACTACTCACAAATCATATTCATGTTCATATTCAAAGGGGTATTAATATGCATAAAGGATATGAACATATGATCTACCATCAAATAAACCAACTAGCATCAACTACAATGAGTAATCAACACTACTAGCAACCCACAGGTACCAATCTGAGGCTTTGGGACAAAGATTGGATACAAGAGATGAACTAGGGTTTTAGAGGAGATGGTGCTGGTGAAGATGTTGATAGAGATTGACCCCCTCCCGATGAGAGGATTGTTGGTGATGACGATGGCGATGATTTCCCCCTCCCGGAGGGAAGTTTCCCCGGCAGAACAGCTCTGCCGGAGCCCTAGATTGGTTCCGCCTCGTGGCGGCGGAGTTTCTTCCCGAAAGCTTGCTTCTGATTTTTCCAGGGTAAAAGACATCATATAGCAGAAGATGGGCACCGGAGGCCTGCCAGGGGGCCCCCGAGGCAGGGGGTAGGGCGCGCCCCCCATCCTCGTGGATGGTGGGTGGCCCCCCTTTGGTACTTTCTTCGCTCAGTATTTTTTATTAATTCCAAAAATAACTTCCGTGGAGTTTCATGACTTTTGGAGTTGTGCAGAATAGGTCTCTAATATTTGCTCCTTTTCCAGCCCAGAATTCCAGCTGTCGGCATTCTCCCGCTTCATGTAAACCTTGTAAAATAAGAGAGAATAGGCATAAGTATTGTGACATAACGTGTAATAACAGCCCATAATGCAATAAATATCGATATAAAAGCATGATGCAAAATGGACGTATCAGGAGGCGTCACCGAGGAGCTCTAACACTTATTTCAATCTCGTGATCTTGTCTCCCAGTGAAAACCGTGATCCGGCTTCCCAGATTAGCGATGTTAATGCCCTCTATGAGCATGTGTTTACTTGAATGCATCATTTCATAGACTTGACAGGATGGAGCACCTCATGGGGAGTTGTTGGTGGAGGGCATGCAGTGGCGTGGTTGGTGTGGTGCTGGCTGGTGCGGCTTTCCTGTCTCTCAGGTGCACTGCTTTGGGTAGTTGAGGCATGGAGGTGATGCTTGGTGGTGGATAGCAATGATTCTTTCGGCAGTGTGGTGATGCGGAGATGGTGCACGATAACAGTGTTGATGATGTGCCGGTGGTTCCATGGAGCCAGATGATTGACGAAGTTAGTGGTTGAAGATCTTGGTCATGGCCGTTCAATGAGGGCTCGTAATGTATTGTCTGGTGGCAGGTAGCTATGCTCAGATTGACCACTGATCTGCACTTGCGACGGAGGCGTGAGATCGCCAAAGTGGCCCTTATGGAGGATTTTGGTGGCATCGTTGTCTCTAGTCTGTGGATCTATGACCTGCATCACATGTGCGTTGATTTTGGTGGCAGCTGCTCGACATAGATCATCGTTGCTCTTTTTTTCATTTTGTCTAGGCGTAACTTCGGTCTTATATGACTTTGCTCTTTACCACTGTGATTTTTATGTGTGTTGGTATTGGCTGTGTGCACCCTAGTTATGCGGAGGCCAGATGTATATTCATTATGTTTGTATGCACTTGATGCCGCATTCTGAATCAATAAAAAAGACTCTTCATAAGAAAATGTAAGATGTGTAGTTCGCAGATAGAGAGAAATAAGTCACAGGGATGTGGATGGATGATATATAAATGAGTGATAGGTGCATTAATGCATGGGTGTGAGCAGCCCACTATATGCAGTCGGTTTGTAGGGCAAGATAAAAACTGATCGAACGGATGTGAACCCATGTTGCGCGTGAATCCAACGCTAAGGAGAGTGACTGATTTCTAGGTAATATAAGTCGGTGTATACAATCATTTCCCAAAGGAAATCGATCTATAAAGTGAGAAGATTCCATATAACCTTACAAAGGTTAATGTCAAAGGTATCATTAAAGTATATAGAGTAGGTCTTACTTCACAAACTGATCGGATGTTCTAGTGGTCAGCGGGACGTTGGAGAACGATAAAGGGTGTGGTTTTGAGTCCCAAAGAATGCAAGGTCTAAAAAAACCTTGGTGCACCCTTAGCATGGTTTGTGAGAAAACTAGGCAATTTTCAAACAAATTCCTGTAAAAAATAGTTAGTTTGCCATCGGTCGAAGGAACGATGTGTAGTAGCTACCTGACCGATTATTTTCCTCTCAAACCAGTTTTGGTCTTATTTGATCAAATCAACGAGTTTGCGACCTAAACTGATCACTTTCCAAGTTGTTGGCCTAAATCATGCAATCAGTTTGTGCTAGGGAGCTAATGACACATTTCACTCTTGTATGCCTTCTCGAAGTGTACTTGGAAACAACACCAACCCTTTTCATGCTGTGATTCACGAACATATTCATGGAGGACCACTACCCTGTCCAGGATAATCCTACCATGCATTGACGACGTTTGTGTGGGCTGAACCACTTGGTTGACAACCCCATTGAGTCAATTATTTGTCACCTTTGTAAAAATAAAGCTAACGTTAAGAAGGCATGTCAATATGTGCAATGGAAATGGATTAGCCTCATTAGTCATGGGCAGTAAAATAATTTCACAAAAGATAGTATTAAAAGATTAGGGTGCTCAACATGGAGGTCCTAAAACAACTCCACAACCTTCCAGGATGTTTGATAGACCCGGTTGAGAAGTCGGCCCAGGTGCTTTATTATGAATACAACTTCGCTCACCCTATGTTCAGGAAAAGGGGTTGCGTGGAGCATGTTTGGAGCATCCAAAACCTATTGAGATGTCATCTACTGAATTGTTTAGAGAGAAATTACTCTAATTGGGAGTTCCAAATAGACATATTATTTGGTAATATAAGTGTTTAGGGATGTTAGAGAGAGAGAGAGAGAGATGAAGGATTATGGATGGGCTTAGGCCCATATAAGACAATAATCCCAAGTTAATCTCTAAGGCCCATGCATGTGTATGGCAAGTGGTGGGAAGTGTGGGAAGTTTAGTCCCATACTGCTACAGTAAGAAGAGTGAGACCTCTTTATAAGGGCTGCTTTACCACTTGCTATTGGGAGCTTGGGAATAGGAGTTGTACACGCGCGCTCCTCCTCCTCCGCCGCCCGCCTCGCCTCCCCACGCCTCGCCTCGTCACGAAGCGCGCGCGCGCTGCGGGTTGCGGGAATGAGCCAAGCCGAAGCTTATTTTTGCCGCTCAGGAATGGTTAATTAATTTTTAATTAATTAACAAGTCATGTATGGAAGCGCCACTGTCCGAGACGTTGGACTGTGGGCTGTTCGCGGACTCAGTCGTGGGCCTGGCCCAGGCCCATCTACCTGACGGCCTATATAAGAAGGCATTGGCCAGTGGAGTGAACCCTAACTCAGTTCACTCACTCCGTCTCGTACAACCCTAGCCGTCATCTAATGTTCCTCTCCTTGTGCTGCTTCCGGCGATCCCATCCCGACGACCGCGTGCACGGTTGGTCGGGAGAGCAGGTGCCTCCGGAACCCCGTCGTTCGAGATCCTGCCCGGGAGAACGGCAATAAGGTTTTTGGGGAGCGTCTCGACTGCTCCCGATCCGTCCCCGTCTCCGTCCGCCTCTGCTTCCACTACTTCCCCTGCATCGACCCCATGGCTGACAATGCCGCCGCAGAAGAAGAAGGCCTCGGCCGATGCCGAGGCTGCCGCCGCCGCCGTCGCGTTGGCCTGGCCAACCGGAGGGTATGACTCGTTCATCCCCTATTTGCTCGTTCATGCACTAGCCGTATATATGCTGTTCATAGATGTTTCAGTTTTATGTACTGTACATGCTAACATGCTTAGATATCGGTATGAGATGCATACCGTATTTGCCATGATTACTGTTTACTCGTGGATTAGATTAGTGGGAAAAGTGCTAATATTTCCAACATTCCAAAAACCTTATTTTAGGCACTTTTCGACTCATGGCTTCGCCGCTACTCTGAAACCGGAAAAGTTTACTGGAACGCATTTTAAGCGTTGGCAGACGAGGACTACCTTGTGGCTCACAACAATGAACGTGTTCTGTGTTGGTGGTGTGTCTCCCACGGTAACGATTGCTCCTGAATAGGAGAATGCGTTTAGGAAGGCAACCACCATCTTTGTTGGAGCCGTTCTTACTGTGATTGGAGACAAGCTAGTCGACGCATATCTCCATATGCGTGTTGCCAAGAATTTGTGGGATGCGCTCGAAGCTAAGTTTGGCGCAACCGATGCTGGCAGTGAGTTGTATGCCATGGAGCAGTTCCATGATTACAGGATGGTTGATAACCGTCATGTATTGGACCAGGCTCATGAAATACAATGCATTGCCAAGGCGCTGGAGCTCCTGAAGTGTGAGTTACTGGACAAGTTTGTCGCGGGTTGCATTATTGCAAAACTCCCTCCTCGATGGAGGAACTTTGCTACTTCTCTCAAGCACTTGAGACGTGAATTCTCTGTTGAGGATGTCATCGGTCATCTAACTGTTGAGCAGAACTCGAGAGCAAAGGACTCACACGTGAAAGGGGTAGAGGGTTCTTCTAGCGCCAATGTGGTGCAGAAGAACTCCCACAAGTTCAAGGGAAAGAACTCTGTCCAGCAGAATACTACCTTCAAGAAGAAGGGTAAGAAGAAAGATAAGAAGAGAGATGGCTGCTTCACTTGGGGTTCAGATGAACATTGGGCAAACAAGTGCCCAAACAAGTATAAGAAGCCAGGACAGGACGCAAAGTCTGTCAATATGACTCTGAGCAACAATGATGCGGCATCAGGGTATGGTAATCTGTTTACCATACTTTCAGTTTGTCAGTCCACCGATTGGTGGGTTGACACTGGGGCCAATATTCATGTGTGTGCTGATGTGTCTTTGTTTTCTTATTACCAGGTCACACGAGATTGTTCCGTCCTGATGGGGAATGGCTCGCATGCTTCTGTTCATGGTGTTGGCACGGTAGATCTGAAGTTTACTTCGGGAAAGATCGTGCAACTGAAGAACGTGCAGCATGTCCCCGCTATCCAGAAGAATCTCGTTAGTGGCTCCCTTCTATGTAAAGAAGGGTTTAAGTTAGTATTTGAGTCTAACAAAGTAGTCGTATCTTGATATGGACTATTTGTTGGAAAAGGATATGATTGTGGTGGCTTGTTCCGCCTTTCCCTGGAGGATTTCTGTAATAAAGTTGTGAACCAAATTCATTCTAATGTGAACGAATGTGAGGTTTGGCATTCACGTCTTTGTCACATAAATTTCGGTTGTATGATGCGGCTAGCTAAGATGAATCTAATCCCAAGTTTCACTTTAGCCAAAGGCTCTAAGTGCCATGCGTGTGTGCAAGCAAAGCAACCTCGTAAGCCTCACAAGCCTGCGAAGGAGAGACACCTCGCACCACTAGAGCTCATACATTCAGATCTCTGTTAGATGAATGGTGTGTTGACTAAAGGTGGAAAGAAATACTTCATGACTTTGGTTGATGATTCCACTAGATTCTGTTATGTGTATTTGTTAAATACAAAGGATGAGGCTCTACACTACTTTAAAATCTATAAGGCTGAAGTTGAGAACCAACTTGAGAAGAAAATAAAACGAGTCCGGTCTGATCGTGGTGGAGAGTACTTTTCTAGTGAGTTTGATCTATTCTGTGCGGAACATGGTATTATTCATGAGAGGACGCCTCCCTATTCACCCCAGTCAAACGGGGTTGCCAAACGGAAAAACCGTACTCTAACAGATTTGGCTAACGCCATGTTAGATACATCGGGTTTATCCAAGGCATGGTGGGGGGAGGCTGTATTGACATCATGTCATGTCCTGAATAAAGTTCCCGCGAAGGATAATGAGACTACTCCCTATGAGCAATGAGAAAAGAAAAGAACTACACTCTCTTACTTGCGCACTTGGGGCTGTTTGGGAAAGTCAATGTGTCGATCCCCAAAAAGCGTAAGCTTGGACCAAAGACCGTGGACTGCGTTAATTTGGGCTACGCTAAGAATAGCGTTGGCTATAGATTTCTAGTGGTGAAATCTGAGGTACCCGACCAGAAGGTTGGTACAATTATAGAGTCTAAGGATGCTACATTCTTTGAGGATATGTTCCCCATGAGAAACATGCAAAGCACTTCTAGACTGGAATTTGATGAGACTCCTGAACCTGCCATTTCGATGGAATATTATGAACACAAAAGTGATGAAAGTTCATCAGAGGATGACGAGGAAGCTCCTGTTAGGAGCAAGAGACAAAGGACTGCAAAGTCTTTTGGTGATGATTTCCTCATGTACCTCGTGGATGATGATACTCCCAGTTCCATTTCAGAAGCTTATGCATCTCCGGATGCTGACTACTGGAAGGATGCTGTCCGTAGCGAGATGGATTCCATCATGGCTAACGGGACATGGGAGATCACTAATCGTCCTTATGGTTGCCAACCATTGGGATGTAAGTGGGTGTTTAAGAGGAAGCTAAGGCCTGATGGTACTGTTGAGAAGTACAAGGCTAGGCTTGTGGCCAAGGGTTATACCCAAAAGGAAGAAGAGGATTTCTTCGACACTTACTCACATGTGGCTAGGCTGACAACCATTCGAGTGTTACTCGCTTTGGCTGCCTCGCATGGTCTTCTCGTTCATCAGATGGACGTTAAGACGGCTTTCCTTAATGGAGAGCTAGACGAGGAAATTTACATGCAACAGCCGGATGGCTTTGTTGTAAATGGTCAGGAAAGAAAGGTGTGTAAGCTAGTGAAATCTTTGTATGGCCTGAAACAAGCGCCTAAGCAATGGCATGAGAAGTTCAATACAACTTTGACATCTGCTGGCCTTGTAGTTAATGAAGTTGACAAATGTGTATACTATCGCTATGGTGGGGGCGAAGGAGTTATACTGTGTCTGTATGTGGATGACATACTGATATTTGGGACCCACCTCAAGGTCATTGAGGAGGTCAAGGCTTTTCTATCTCATAATTTTGAGATGAAAGACCTGGGTGTGGCTGATGTTATCTTGAACATCAAGCTACTGAGAAATACTGAGGGTGGAATTACACTTTTGCAATCCCACTATGTTGAGAAGATTTTGAGCCGTTTTGGATATTCGGACTGCAAACCTTCTGCAACACCATATGATCCTAGCGTGCGGATTCGAAAATTCGAAGGCACGGTTGTAGATCAATTGAGATATTCTCAAGTGGTTGGTTCACTCATGTACCTAGCTTGTCCTACTCGCCCTGACATCTCATTTGCTGTGTGCAAACTGAGCCGGTTTGTTTCCAATCCGGGAGATGTGCACTGGCATGCTGTTGAGCGAGTGATGCGCTATTTGCAAGGTACTGTGATCTACGGGATTCACTATTCTGGGTACCCGACGGTACTTGAGGGGTATAGTGATTCTAACTGGATATCTGATGCTGATGAGATGAAAGCCACAAGTGGATATGTCCTCACACTTGGTGGTGGTGCTGTTTCCAGGAAGTCTTGCAAGCAGACGATCTTAACCAGATCAACTATGGAAGCAGAACTCACAGCATTAGACACATCATGCGTCGAAGCAGAATGGCTTCGAGAGCTTTTGATGGATTTGCCAGTGGTTGATAAACCAGTCCCGACTGTCCTTATGAACTATGACAATCAAACAGTGATTGTCAAGGCTAAGAGTTCAAAAGACAACTTGAAATCCACAAAGCACATAAGAAGAAGATTAAAATCTGTCAGAAAATCAAGAAACTCCCGAGTAATAGCGTTGGCTTATATCCAGACGGCTAAGAATCTGGCAGACCCTTTTACGAAAGGGCTATCACGGATTGTGATAGAAAATGCATCGAGGGAGATGGGTATGAGACCCATGTAAGTTGCCATGGGGGTAACCCAACCTATGTGATCGGAGATCCCGTGAATTAGGACCTGGGAAAACAATCCAGCGGTCAACTGAGGAGAGTATCCTTAATTATCCCACTCCGTTGGAGATGCAATAATACTCTCAATTCTGTAAGGCAGGATGACTTTTGTCTTAATGTGTTCCAAAGCTTATGTAAGCAAGATGCTAACCTACAGAGCATTCTTTGGAAGAACACACCTATATGAGCCCGACTGGTGGTCACAGTATATGAGATTGGGTGATCTCTAGGAAGCTCATGAGAAGGTACGGAGTATGACTAATAAGCTCCACCCGTGGGGTTTAGCCTTCGGCAGCCACGTATCAGCTGACAATAGGCGAAACTTCTGCACGCCAGACTGACAATTCAAGGCATAGTCCATTATTCAGTTGTGAAGAAGTCTAATCCTATTGCTCTAGGTGGAAGTTCAACTTAATAGTCTCCACTGAAAATTCTGGTATATCAAACATTGTTTGGAAGAGTTGACAAACTTATGTGCCTCGAGATCTGGTGGGGGATTGATGGATTATGGATGGGCTTAGGCCCATATAAGACAATAATGCCTAGTTAATCTCTAAGGCCCATGCATGTGTACGGCAAGTGGTGGGAAGTGTGGGAAGTTTAGTCCCATACTGCTACAGTAAGAAGAGTGAGACCTCTTTATAAGGGCTGCTCTACCACTTGCTATTGGGAGCTTGGGAATAGGAGCTGTACACGCGCGCTCCTCCTCCTCCGCCGCCCGCCTCGCCTCGTCACGACGTGCGCGCGCGCCGCAGGTTGCGGGAATGAGCCGAGCCGAAGCTTATTTTTGCCGCTCAGGAATGGTTAATTAATTGTTAATTAATTAACGAGTCGTGTACGGAAGCGCCACTGTCCGAGACGTTGGACTGTGGGCTGTTCGCGGACTCGGTCGTGGGCCTGGCCCAGGCCCATCTACCTGACGGCCTATGTAAGAAGGCACTGGCCAGTGGAGTGAACCCTAACTCAGTTCACTCACTCCCTCTCGTACAACCCTAGCCGTCATCTAATGTTCCTCTCCTTGTGCTGCTTCCGGCGATCCCATCCCGACAATCGCGTGCACGGTTGGTCGGGAGAGCAGGTGCCTCCGGAACCCTGTCGTTCGAGATCCTGCCCGGGAGAACGGCAATAAAGTTTTTGGGGAGCGTCTCGACGCGACTGCTCCTGATCCGTCCCCGTCTCCGTCCGCCTCTACTTCCACTACTTCCCCTGCATCGACCCCATGGCTGACGACGCCGCCGCAAAGAAGAAGGCCTCGGCCGATGCCGAGGCTGCCGCTGCCGCCGCCGCGTTGGCCTGGTCAACCGGAGGGTATGACTCGTTCATCCCCTATTTGCTCGTTCATGCGCTAGCCGTATATATGTTGTTCATAGATGTTCCGGTTCTATGTACTGTACGTGCTCACATGCTTAGATATCGGTATTAGATGCATACCATATTTGCCATGATTACTGTTTACTCGTGGATTAGATTAGTCGGAAAAGTGCTAATATTTCCAACAAGAGAGAGAGAGAGAGATGTTGCTACACTACTCAACTGTAATCATTAAAATGCATGGAACATCTATTAATTCGAGCTGGCTAATCTAGACTAGATCTAAAGGAAGCCTTTCAGGGATTTGAGCAATTGTTATCCTCTTCTATCGCATGAAAATAAAATTTTAGTGTATAGACACCGCTAAAACATCGTAATAAAGAGGCAAAGGAGATATAGGGGTGAAGGCAAAGCCCTCGGATGAGCCGCCACGGTTAGTGGTACTATGTGGATCATATGAGAAAAAAATAACTTTAAAAGGAATATATGCGCTTCTGTTGTAGTAGTGAAAAAATAACATAAGAAGTGCTATACAATGACCATTTTAGACATCAAAAATTTAATATAAGCTCCGTTCCACCAAAATATGAAAGTCATACTCTTATTGTTAAGGATATCAAGCTAAACCATCGAGAAGGGTGAAGGAGAATTTCATTGAGAGGAAAAACTCCGGACACAAGATTTGATGATAGAGAACCTCTTACTTGCCTCGGCAAGAGCTGAGATAAATTTTCAGTAGAGGCAAGGTTGGAGAAAGCGCAGGCGTAATTAAAATCTTGGGATATGTGAAAATGTTTTTCTACTTTGGATCCATCATTCTTTGTGCCTGTGCACTTGGTGTTCACTAGTACACAACAAAACATAAGGATACACTCCCGAACAAGAAGAGACAATACGCACGCCAATGCCCAGATTCAATGCTGAAAAGTTGGAAACACGGTTGATGGCTGCTATCAAAACGGCTGTCGGGTGGTAGGTGCGACATATGCGAACGGGTGGCTTATCATTGTGGGAGCCAATAAGACGTCGCCGGTGCCTGGAAACGGGATGAGGCGAAGACATGCACGCCGGCGGATCTTACCCAGGTTCGGGGCTCTCCGTGGAGATAACACCCCTAGTCCTGCTCTGCGGGGTCTCCGCATGATCACTAGATAAATACAAGTAGCTACAAGCGCTCCTTGAGCTGTTTGGCTAGAGGAAGGAGAAGGGCAAGGCTAGCCCTCCTTTTCTCTCTATGTGGTGTGTGGAATTCTATCAGCTCTCCCTTTGCATGGGTGTCCCGGGGGGTTTATATAGGCCTACCCCCTGGGGTACAATGCTAATCCGGCTGGGCGCGGGTCCCAGCCGTCAGCGTCTATGTTGGCCGGCTTCTCCGCCGGTCAGTGGGTCCCGCCGGCTGCCGGCCTCCTGGCCGACAGACAGGCCCCACCGCTTGGGGGCTTTGTCGGCGGCTTGTTACTGTCGCCTCGCCTCTGATGACGAGGGCTTTGTCGAGGTAAGCGTGGCTACAGTGCCGCCGCCTCGCGGGCTCTCACTGTAGCCTTACCTCGTCTTGTCTTCTTAATGAGGCACATGTTTCGAGGGAGGGAGATGGCCGGCTATTGGGAGCCGGCCACACCCCTGGCCGACTAGAGGTGGCCAGGCCGCCTTAGGACGTCTCTCTGGTAAAAGGGGCCCGCCGCATGTGGGCCGTACTGGCACCTGTCGTGGGTGACATCAAGGCCAACACGGCTACAGTGCTGCGCCGGACAGGGGATGGCTGGCCCGTACCGCGCCCTGTGGCCATGCCTGCTCCGGGATTCGGGGGTAGTGGGCCATACCACGGCCACGCCCCGTCCTATCGCCGTTACGTGGGTACAGTCTTAGTAGGCGCAGTCTTGGCCGGTACCTGGGGGCCGGCTTTCTCCATGGCCGCCTACTGGGAGTCGGCTTGCCTCATGGCCGGCTTCTGGGAGTCGGTCCTCTTCGGGCCGGCTTCCTGGAGTCGGCTATCTCGTATCTTCCTCTGGGGGAGGTTTATGTGGTTGGGTCGCCTTCTGGGGGTCGGCCCTGGGGACAGCCGGTCGGGGGAAGGCGACCCTATGCTTTGTATGCTTGAAGGTTTGAATGGCCTGATAATTTTTCGAAGAGCCAGGGGGAGTTGGTTCGGCAACCCGTGGCCATTTACTCCGACAGTAGTCCCCGAAGCTGGTTGGGCTTCGAGGCTGAGAGGAGGTCGAGAAGCTCGGTCAGCTTCTCATTTTGACAAGCCAGCAGCTGGGGGCCGGCTTCGGTTGGGCGCGCCGTCTTGGCGAAATTTTTGAAGTCGGAAGGCGGGAGTCGGTTGGCGCGTGCGCCAAGCTGCGGGCCGACCGCTCTCCGCCTGCGAACCACGTGGCGTCCCTTGGCTGAAAAGAGCCTGCCAACCCACGCGCGCGAGAAGACGTCGGCGTAGGTCGAGGGCCCACCACTCCTACACCCAGGCCCAGGCGTGGATTCTTTGCGGCCCAAAGCCGTCCGCACGTCTTCCGGCAGCGGTTTCCGCATGCCAGTAGGGTGCAATAATCGCGGGACGTGGGGGAGTGGGCGCAGTTAATCCCACGTTCCTCCCCACGCCTTGCCTCCTCGGCTTCGCCGCATGAGGCTATAAGTAGGGGGAGGAGGGGAAGCGGCAGATGCTCGCACGCTCCTCTCCTCTCCGCCATCTTCTTCCTCTTGCTTTCTCTCGTAGCAGCGCCTCGCCGCCGTGCCGTCCCACCGTTCTTTTCTCCGCCGCCGCACTCATTCTTGCCAGCCTCACGCCGCTATGCAGCACAGCGGGGACTGGGACGGCTCCAACGTCCATATGGACCACATCGAGTTCCTCCGCAAGACGCGGCGGTTGCCCGGCACGGATCAGGTGCGGGTCCGTCTCGCGCCAGCGAAGGAGATCACGCCGGAGCCAGAGGAAGGCGAGCGGGTGGTCTTCCGCTCGCATTTCCTGCGCGGCATCGGCTTGCCGGCGAGCGCTTTCTTCCGCTCCTTCCTTGAATTCTATCATCTCCAGCCGCACCATCTCACCCCGAACACGGTGGTGGTGCTGTCCGCCTTCGTCACCTTGTGCGAAGGCTATCTTGGCGTCATCCCCACCCTCGAGCTATGGGGGGGTTCTTTCAATCCAAGCTGGGCACCCGTATGCAGGGCGTGCCGTCCCAGAGTGGCGCCTTCATTGCAGTGCGGAGGCCGGCGGCCGACAACCCCTTCCCCGTCATCACGTTAATCCAGTCGGTGAAGCGCTGGCAGAAGTCATATTTCTACGTGAAGAACGTCGCTTCGCATGGCGACTACGTCAACTTGCCGGCTTATGTAGCCGGCCCGCCAGCTGGGAGGCGACCCCAGTGGTCCTATCGGGCCGTGACGCTGTCGCAGGCTGGGGCAGCAGCCGTCGCCCGACTGCGGGTGATGATCCAGTCGGAGGGCCTGACTGGGCCCGACTTGCTGGCTGCCTTCGTTGCGCGCCGGGTGCTTCCGCTTCAGAGCCGCCCTCACCTGATCTGCCAGATGAGCGGCCAACTCGATCCGAGTCGGATGTGCACCAAGGACATGCCGCACGACGAGGTGGCCCATATGATGAATTATCTTGCGAACTGCAAGCTCTCCGCAGAGTGGCGGTTTGGCAAGGAGCCATATTCCCGTGTGCATCCTCCGCCCATGGTATGTTCTCTTTTTCGCTTTCCTCTCTTAGTTTTGTCGCTGAGTTCCTTTTGGCCGACTCTGATCAGTCGGCACGTCTCGGCAGAGCCCTCTCCTTTGACCTGCAGCCGGGTCGGAGGCGGAGCGCCCATTCCTCCCCAACCGGGCGGAGCACGACCTGGAGGACCCCGACTTGGGGGCGGCCGCCATGGATGACAACACCGAGGTGGGTGGCGGCAAAGCCGGCGTCGAGGCAGGCGGCTCCGGGCTTGGAGCCAGCTTCAACGACTGGCCGGACGACGACGAGGCAGAAATCGTCCCACGCCGCCAGCCGGCGTCCGGCCACGGCGCGGGTTCCTCCGCCGCGCCGCCCGCCCGGGGCGGCGGGCAGAAGCGTCGTGCCACGTCGGGCTTGTTCGGCAGTCGGCCGAAGAAGCGCAAGGGCGGGGCGGCGACGACCAGGCGGGATGAGGCGGCCGCGAAGGCGGCCCGCTTTCGCAAGGTGGTGAAGCAGCCGCAGACGGTGTCGGCGTAAGTGTATACTCCTTTGTACATTCTTTCTTCTTTTCTTTGGTGATTTCTGAATACTTGTCCTTTCTCAAAAAATCAGGGCTCCGCTGTCGCTCGAGCGGGTTGCTGCCGCCTCCGTCGTTGGATCGCCGGGAGGATCCGGAAGCACCACCCGCCGCGTGGACCCCCGTGCCGAGCTTCAGGCGGCGACGGGGCGAAAGGCGCGTGAGGCGCGGGAGGAGCCGGAGGCGGCGGAGTTGAGGGCGGCTGCCGCCAAGGTGGCACAGGAGGAGGAGGCGGCGAAGGCGCACGCCGACGCAGCGGCCAAGGCCCAAGCGGAGGCTGCGGCCGCGGCGATGGTGGAGGGGGCCTTGCTCGTCACCCCTCTGCGCGTCGCGGCGCCTGAGGCCCCAGAGCCCCCACCAGAGGAAGCCGGTGGCGACCAGCCGGGGCTGGTCAGGGAGGACGACGTCGTCGTCCCGGAGAGGGAAACGGCATCGGCCCCGCCGACTGGGGCGACCCAAGGCGGCCGGCCTAACTTGTCGCCTGCACAATCGGCCGGGGGCGAGCCGGCCGCGAGGACGGATCTGGTGGTCCAGTCGCCATCGCGCCAGCGCGCGGGGAAGGCCGCATCGGAGCCGCAGAAGGCCGCGGGCTCCAGTTCGTCGGCCCAGGACATGGAGGCGGCCAGCGCTAGCTCGGGGTGGACGCCGGGTGGAGGGACGGCTGTGGTGAACGTGGCCGCGCAGGACGTCCGGAACCGGCTTCAGTCCCAGGCTGCGGCGCTAAGGAAATATAATGACGAGTTCCTTGCGACGCGGGCGGCCATTCGGGTTGGTCTTCTTATTTTTGCTTGGAACTTCTTAGCGGGTCTTGTTTTGCTATTCTTGTTCTCATTCGCTCCTCTGCCTGACTTGCAGGACTACCACAAGCTCCGCGCGGCTGCCTTCAACTCCCAGGCTCTGGAGCTGACCCAGAAGAATGCTGATCTGTCTGAGAGCCGGGGTAAGTGCTTCGTCTTTTATCTCACGTGGGGGCGCGTCAGCGCACCCACTGGGTGTAGTCCCCGAGATTCGGGCCGACTGCTGAGAAGTTGGGTCGGTCTTCCTTGATGACTCCTTTACTGCTTTTTTCTTTTCTGCCATCCCTGCAGCGGCCAACGCCGGCCTGAGGGAACAACTGGGCGGGGCTCAGGCCGCCCTCCGTGCTAAGGAGGCCGAGTTTAACACCTTGACAAAGGAGCGTGACCGCCTGGCCAAGAGGTTGGCCGACTAGGAGAAGAGCCACGAGGCGGCCCTGAAGGCGGTGCAGGACAGGGAGGCCGCCCTCCAAGCTGAGTATGAGACAGAGGCGGCCAGCTAGGCCGAAGCGAGGCAGACGCTGATCAACGGCTATGGCCGGATCAAAGACTTGGTCGACGGTAGGCCGCCTTCTTCTTCGTCCTTGCTTGCCGCTTGCTGTTTAGCTCATTTTCTAACTTGGTGTTTTTCTCTTCTTTCTCTTTCTTCCTTGCGCAGAGTACCTTCCTGGCTACTCTACCGCCGCCAACCAGGTCATCGAGGCCCACCGCGAGGCACGAAGGCAGGCTGGCGCCGGGATCGCGCGCTCGCCGGTCGCTGGAGGAGCAGCTCTTGGCGATTCAGGCCCGCCTCCAGCCGGCTCATCGCATGCTCCGCCGGCTTGAGCGCGTTGGGGCGCAGGTGTTGGCCGCTCTCTGGCCTGGTGAGGTGATTCCCCGCACCCCCAGTCGGACTGCCGACTGGCTGGAGGTGGCAGTCGGCCGCTTCGAGGCCTGGAAGGCTTCTGCGGCTCGGTCCGGCGCCAGGCGGCCGCTGGAGTTCGCCAAGGCCTGGTATCCCGAGATGAGTCTGGACCAGCTGGCCACCTGGCGGCAGGAGGCCGACACAGAGCTGGAGCCGGCACGGTCGGCTATCATCCAGCGGGCTTCGGCGATTGCCGATTACACCGACACCAGCGCCTTCGCTCCTGAGGTGGACGACCATGGCGTTGCCCAGCCGGAGGAGTGGTTCGGGCTGAACCCGGCAGACGGCGAGGACTCGGCGGAGGAGATCGACTCCAGCGACGAGGGCGAGGAGGAGGAGGAGGAGGATGAAGACGCCGCGCCAGACGGTGGAGCGGCCGGTCAGCCTCAGCTTGACCATGCCTCTAGCAACAAGGCATGCGTGGGTGCACCGCCCGCAGCCGGCGATGATCAAGCCGAGACCCGCTAGCTGGCCACTCCTGCAGCTGGCGGCGCCATCTCCCACGACCAGCCCGGCTCCCCTGCTGTGCCCTTAGTCTAGTCCGCTGCCTCTATTTTCCTGTTTCACCATTCTTGGAACAGTGTTTTGTTAAGTTTGCACAATTCCACCCACTGGTGGTGTATTCGAACTATATTGACTGCCGGCCTGTTTGGGGCCTTATGTGCAAATATAATTATGCATGCGTTTGGCTTTCCCTTATTCTTTGCTTTTCATCCTTCGGCTGTTTCCTTTGCGGCCCTCCCTTGGTTGCCGGCTTCCCAGCCGGACAGCTGCTCTGCAATCTGTGGCTGGGGAAGTGCTTGGGAGGGCAAGTACTCTAGCTTTGTTGGATTATAGCGAAGTGATTGGGAGGCCAGCCGGCCGGCTGTTTTGACAGCCGGTAGACGTGGTTGGAGGCCGTCTTTGCGTTATATAAGTTCGTTAGTCCTTAGCCGTTTTTCGTGTGGGCATCCTTTCTGCCTTTGGCTCTTGCTAGTCGGACAATCGGTTCTTCGAGCTGCGACTTTCAACAAGAGAGGGCTCGGGTGCCGGCACACTACTTGTCTGACTTCAGGTAGAACTTTTAATATAACTTAAGGCGGCCAGTCCCCGGGCCGACTAGTCGAACCCGGTGCCAGACAGAAAATCGAATGTAATAATACATTTATGAGTATGGCACTAGTCATTCATAGATAAAGGAGGGCAGTCCCCGAGTGCTCCTCGTGGGGCCCGTTTGTCTCATATTTAATACAAAAATGGTAGTGTGATACATACTGCTTTCAACTGTAAAATCTTCTCAGGAGGTTTGCTTTCCATGGTCGTTTCGACTCCTTGCCGGAATCATCCCTCTTGCGTGCTCTTGGTTTTTGTGCATCGATCAAGTAGTAGGAGTCGTTGCCTAGTGCCTTGCTGATGACGAAAGGGCCTTCCCAAAGAGCCGAGAGCTTGTGTTGGCCGGCTGTTCGCTGGATCAGCCGAAGTACAAGGTCGCCTTCTTGGAAGGATCTTGGCTTGACCTTCCGATTGTGGTAACGGCCCAAACCCTGCTGGTAGATGGCGGACCGGCTGAGTGCTAACAGCCGGCCTTCTTCCAGCAGGTCGATGCCGTCCTCTCGCGCTTCCTTGGCCTCCGCCTCTGTGTACATGGTGACCCGAGGCGAGTCGAACTCGATGTCAGTCGGGATGACAGCCTCGGCGCCATATACAAGGAAGAATGGAGTGAAGCCGGTTGACTTGTTTGGGGTAGTATGTAGACTCCAGAGGACAGCCGGCAGCTCGTCGAGCCAGGAGCCGGCTGAGCGCTCTAGTGGTACGACCAGGCGGGGCTTGATGCCGGAGAGGATGAGGCCGTTTGCTCGCTCGACCTGGCCGTTTGACCGCGGGTGGGCAACGGACGCCAAGTCCAGTCGGATGCCCTGTGTCGCGCAGAAATGTGCTAGTGCTCCTTTGGCAAAGTTTGTGCCGTTGTCGGTGATGATGCTATGCGGCACGCCATATCGAGTAGTGATGTCGGCAATGAATGTCACGGCAGTCGGCCCGTTCAGATTCTTGATTGGCTTTGCTTCGATCCACTTGGTGAATTTGTCCACGGCGACAAGTAGATGCGTCAAGCCGCCGCGGGCTGTCTTGAATGGGCCCACCATGTCCAGCCCCCAGACGGCGAAGGGCCGGGTGAGGGGGATGGTTTTGAGGGAAGAAGCCGGCAGGTGTTGCTTGGAACTGAAGACTTGGCATCCTTTGCAGTATTTGACTATCTCTTTGGCATCTTCCAAAGCAGTCGGCCAGAAGAAACCATGGCGGAAAGCTTTGGCCACAAGCGATCTTGAGGCTGCGTGGTGGCCGCATTCGCCTTGGTGGATATCCTTGAGGATTGCTACACCTTTCTCCGGCTCGACGCAGCACTGGAAGACTCCAGTGACGCTGCGCTTGACAAGTTCTCTGTTTATTATTGCATATGCTCCGGCTCGGCGTTGCACTAGTCTTGCCGAGATCTCATCAGTCGGCAGCTCTCTATTGACTAGGAAGTTGAGGATGGGCTGGGCCCATGATGGAGCTGTGACTTCTTCTACTGTTAGTACGGCCACTGTGACTCGGGTGGGTGGGTTAGGTGGTGGAGAGTTGGAGTCGGCCACCGCTTCTTGTATCGCTGCAGCCCTTGGGCCGACTGCTGCAGTCCCCGGGCCGGGTTCTAAAGTCGCCGAGCCGGGTGCGACTACGGCAGTCCCCGGGTCGCTTGTCGAAGTCCTCGAGCCGCCTGCTGGGTTCCTCCAGTCGGATCCGACTGCACCAGGGGCAGGCGGTACAAACATAGAGTCCGACTCTGGAGACGGCTTGATAGACGGTTTGAGGAGGCGCTGGAGAGAGACACCGGTTGGTATAGCCTGTCGGGTGGAGCCGATCCGTGCCAGGGCATCTGCTTGGTCATTGTCGGCCCGTGGCACGTGAAGGAACTCGCACCCTTCGAAGGACCCACTGATCTGCTGGACGAGGAATCGATAGCTCGCCATGTTTGCATCCTTGGCATCCCAGTCGCCAGATGACTGCTGGACCACCAAGTCTGAGTCGCCATAACACAGGATCCGACGTATGCCGAGATCTTTGGCTAGCCGGAGCCCGTGTATGAGCGCCTCATATTTAGCCACGTTGTTGGAGGCGGCAAAGTGGATTTGCAGCGTGTATCTGAGCTTGTCGCCTTTGGGAGAGGTGAGGACGATGCCGGCTCCCAAGCCGGTGCGCATCTTGGACCCATCGAAGCGCATCCGCCAATGAGTAGAGTCGGGAGCCGGCGGTAGGTACTGGGTCTCGGCCCAGAAGACGAGGAAGTCGGCCAATGCTTGGGACTTGATGGCGGTGCGGGGCTGGTAGAAGATATTGTAGGGCGCCAGCGCAATGGCCCACTTAGCCACCCGGCCAAATGCATCCCGGCTGCCTATGATCTCGGCAAGCGGGGCGGTGCATACGACCGTGATGGGATGCCCTTGAAAGTAGGGCTTCAGCTTCTTGGCGGCGAAGTACACTCCATAGCACATCTTCTGGTAGTGTGGGTAGTTTTGCTTTGAGCTGGACAGTACTTCGCTTAGATAATATACCGGCCTCTGGACTAGCTGGGCACGTCCTTCTTCTGGGCGCTGGACCACGATGACTGTACTGACCACTCGGCTAGTTGCGGCAATGTAGAGGAGCATGGGCTCCTTCTCAGTTGGCGCCGCCAGGACAGGTGGAGTGGTCAGTATCTTCTTCAACTCATGGAAGGCTTGGTCTGCTTGGTCATTCCACTCAAAATGAGTGGATTTCTTCATGAGTCGGTACAGGGGAGAGCCTTCTCTCCTAGCCGGCTGATGAAGCGGTTTAGGGAGGCCAGGCACCCGGTGAACTTCTGCACATCTCGCAACTTGGTGCGAATCTCCATTCTCTCAATGGCCTTGATCTTCACAGGGTTGCACTCAATGCCGCGTTCGGAGACCAGAAAGCCTAGAAGCTGGCCGGCTGGTACTCCGAACACGCATTTCTCCGGGTTGAGCTTGATCAGGAATCGGCGCAAGTTGGGAAATGTTTCTTCGAGGTCTTCCAGCAGGGTGCCGCGCTTTTCTGTCTTCACCACAATATCGTCTACGTAGACGTGGGCATTTCTGCCGAGTTGCTTGAGGAGGCATTTCTTCATGCAACGCTGAAAAGTGGCACCGGCATTCCTCAAGCCGAATGTCATAGTCAGGTAAGAGAAAGCTCCGAATGGTGTGATGAAGGCGGTCTTCAGGCGGTCTGCTGGGTCCAACTTAATCTGGTGGTATCCTGAGTAGGCATCCAAGAAACTCAACAGCTCGCATCCGGCTGTGGAGTCTATTACTTGATCAATCCGTGGCAGGGCAAACGGATCTTTGGGGCAGGCCTTGTTTAGGCTAGTGTAGTCTATACACATACGCCATTTGTTATTCTTCTTCAACACCAAGACTGGGTTGGCGAGCCACTCTGGAAAAAATACTTCCATAATAAAGCCGGCGGCAAGGAGCCGGGCTATCTCTTCTCCTACGATTCTTCTCTTCTCTTCTGACAGTCGGCGGAGAGGCTGCTTGACCGGCTTTGCGTCGGCTCGGACGTGTAACTTGTGCTCGGCGAAATCCTTCGGAACACCCGGCATGTCCTTTGGGGACCATGCGAAGATGTCTCGATTCTCATGGAGGAAGTTGATGACCTCGCCTTCCTATTTACTGTCCAGGTTTGTACCAATGACTGCAAACCTCTCCGGGTTCTCCGGGTCCAGGGGTATCTTCTTCGTCTCCTTGGCCGGCTGGAAGGAGCCCTGCGCATCATATTCCTTGGGGTTGGGGGACAAGGCCGGCTGCTTGCCGGCCATGGCCACAACCCGCTCCAGCATCCTCTTCTCTTCGGCCACTACGAGGGACTCGGCCAGCCGGCTGCTGGCTGCAGCGCACTTGATGGACTTCTTGTAGTCGCCGGCCACTGTGATGATCCCCTTTGAGCTCGGCATGTTCATATTTTGGTAGGCGTAGTGGGGCACAACCATGAATTTGGCCAGAGCAGGTCGACCAAGCAAAGCGTGTTAAGGGCTTTCCAGATCCACTACCTCGAACCAGATCGCTTCTCGGCGAAAGTGATCCTTGTCTCCGAAGAGAACATCCATCTTGATCTTGCCGATCGGGGAACAGGACAGGCTGGGTACGATGCCATGGAAAACGGTCCGGCTCGGCATGAGCTGCTTCGCCTTGAGGTTCAGCTTCTCCATGGTGTCGCGGTATAGTATGTTGATACTGCTTCCGCCATCAATCAGAACGCGGGAGAATCGGGCAGCCCGCCTCTCTGTTGCGAGAGTGACATCCAACACTAGTGCGTAGGAGCCGGGGGACGGCATCACTTCTGGGTGGTCGGCCCGGCTCCAGTTGATAGGCCTTTCGGACCAATGCATGAACTCAGGGCTGCCGGAGGCGACTGCATTGACCTCTTGGTGCTGTCGGTGCCGACCGCGCCTGTCTTCAACCTGGCTTCTGAAGACGACGTAGGCGGCGTGCTCTTCAGGGAACTCATCTTGAATGGCTCCGACTGCTGGTCGAGCAGCCGGCTGCTGGGGGGCTGGAGGCGGCGGGCCGGGAGGCGGAGGCGGCACTAGCCCCTCGCCCTTGGAGATCCGGGTGAGCCAGTGGCACTTTCGGGTCGTGTGGTTGGATGGCTTCGCGCCGCTGTGGAAGAGGCAGGGGGCATCGAGAGGCCGCTCGTAGGAGAAGGTCGGTTGCCAAGCCGGCCTGCCGCCCTTCTTCTTGGGAGTGGGCCGCTCTTCGGGCTGCTCGTCTTCGACCGTGGCCACCTGCCGACTGGTGGAAGGCGGCGTTGGGGCCTTGCGCTTGCGGTCGTTCTGGTAGGGGCGCCGATTGGAGTCGCCAGCTGGCGTCTTAGGAGCTGGAGCGAGCATCTTCCCAGAGGCGCCTATTCAGAGATCGGTCTTCATCGAGGAGTCGGCTGTGGCGTACTTGTCTGCAATGACCAGCAGCTCGTCGAGGGTAGCCGGCTCGTCGCAGAGGAGTCGGTGCTTGAGGAGGGTGCCCTCTCGGCACCCGGCGGTGAAGTATTCGATAGCTTGAACCTCGTGCACCCCCTCGCAGGAGTTGCGGAGCTCGGCCCACCGCGTGAGGTAGTCGCGGATCGACTCGTCGGGCCCTTGGACGCATAGGGAGCTGGCGGGGCTTGGGAGGCCGCTTGTACGTGCTGGTGAAGTTGCGGACGAAGACCTCCGTGAAGTCCAGCCAGCTATTGACGCTGTAGGGCTTGAGGCTGTTGAGCCAGGTGCGCGCCGTGCCTTGCAGCATGAGAGGGACGTACTTCACGGCGATGCGCCTGTTGCCGTTCGCTATACTGACAGCAGTGCAGTAGTCGATGAGCCAATCTTCCGACTTCACAGAGCCGTTGTACTTGGGCGTGTCTCTGGGGAGCGAAAATCCTTTGGGGAAGGGCTCATCGCGGATGCGGGGGCCAAAGCAGGGCGGGCCGATATCGTCTTCTTCTTCTAGCGCCAGGGATCGAGCTAGGCGGTCGATCCGGTGGCGGGCGTCGTTCTCGCCGACTCCTTCGCGGTGGCTCAGTCGGCCACCGAGAGTCGGATGCGTGACAGGTGGAGGGGTGGGATATCTCTCCCCTCGAGGCGGGGGAGGAGGCGGATTGCCTTGGTGCTCCACTGCTTGAGGGCGGCCTTCCGCATTGCGCTCGATGGTGATCCGAGTCCGGCTGCGGCTAGCAGCCGGCTCCTTGTCTTTCCTTGCTCGGGCGCCGCTCGCAGTCGGTGACCGGGAAGTCGCGGCGTGCTCTCGGCGTGGGGGAGGACTCTCAGCGCGGGCGCCGGCTTCATGTCGTTCTGCGGCCGCGTCGATCAGCTGCTGGATGCGCCTTGTCATGCAGGGGAGCTCATCAACCCCCAGCCCATTTAGCTCTTCAGCGGCCGCCTGAGCGGCTCGCAGATTCTCGAGCGGTGTGGCGTAGACGGGGCGATCTGCCCCCGGCATGCTGGCGATGGCCGCGCCGCGCTTTTTGACGAGGCCGGCTCGGCTCGGCCGCCGTGAGGCGTCGTACCGAAGGCAGCGCGGTCGACTTCGCGCTAGTGAGCCTCGGTGAGGCGTCTCACGGTGGCTATCTTCTGGCCCTCCGTGATGAGGGCAAGGCGGCGTGCCTCCAGGGTCTCGGCGTCGGCGTCGGCCGGGATGGGGGCGGACAAGTCACACATCGCCGCTTGCAGGGCGTCATGGGCGTTCTCGCCCGAGTCGGCGACGTGGCTGATGACCAGCACCTCAGTGACAGCGCTGCTGCCGCTGTCAGCTCGAGGGAGGGGGTCGTTGAAGACTACCACGTCGGAGGGGTAGGCGTCGAGCGATGCCGTGTCGGAGTCGACAAGCATCGGGTCGGTGGAGCCGACCGACTGCAAGTCTACCGCAAGCTCGCTGGAGATGTGAAGTTGGTCGAGGAGGCTGATGAGGCGGCTCTCGGGGCAGTCCGTGCCTGCGTCAGACGCGGGCTCGTCGGAGATGTGAGTCTCGCCAAGAAGATCGGCGAGGCAGCTCGCTGCGCAGGCGTCATCAACGCCTTGCAGCGCGTCGGGGCAAACGCCATCGGGTGCAGCAGGCTGGTTGCGCTCGCGGGGGAGGAAAAGGGTTCCCGTCCAGAACAGGTCTCCGGACGACGGTGCACCTGGCCCCACGGTGGGCGCCAAATGTCGGGTGGTAGGTGCGACATATGCCAACGGGTGGCTTATCATTGTGGGAGCCAGTAAGACGTCGCCGGTGCCTGGAAACGGGATGAGGCGAAGACATACACGCCGGCGGATCTTACCCAGGTTCGGGGCTCTCCGTGGAGATAACACCCCTAGTCCTGCTCTGCGGGGTCTCCGCATGATCACTAGATCAATACAAGTAGCTACAAGCGCTCCTTGAGCTGTTTGGCTAGAGGAAGGAGAAGGGCAAGGCTAGCCCTCCTTTTCTCTCTATTTTGTGTGTGGAATTCTATCAGCTCTCCCTTTGCATGGGTGTCCCGGGGGGTTTATATAGGCCTACCCCCGGGGGTACAATGGTAATCCGGCTTGGCGCGGGTCCCAGCCGTCAGCGTCTATGTTGGCCGGCTTCTCCGCCGGTCAGTGGGGCCCGCCGACTGGTGGGTCCCGCCGGCTGCCGGCCTCTTGGCCGACAGACCGGCCCACCGCTTGGGGCTTTGTCGGCGGCTGGTTACTGTCGCCTCGCCTCTGATGACGAGGGCTTTGTCGAGGTAAGCGTGGCTACAGTGCCGCCGCCTCGCGGGCTCTCACTGTAGCCTTACCTCGTCTTGTCTTCTTAATGAGGCACATGTTTCGAGGGAGGGAGATGGCCGGCTATTGGGAGCCGGCCACACCCCTGGCCGACTAGAGGTGGCAGGCCGCCTTCGGACGTCTCTCTGCCAAAAGGGGCCCGCCACCTGCATGCCGTACTGGCACCTGTCGTGGGTGACAGCAAGGCCAACACGGCTACAGTGTTGCGCCGGACGGGGGATGGCAAGGCCATGCCTGCTCCAGGATTCGGGGGTAGTGGGCCGTACTGCGGCCACGCCCCGTCCTATCGCCGTTACGTAGGTACAGTCTTAGTAGGTGCAGTCTTGGCCGGTACCTGGGGCCGGCTTTCTCCATGGCCGCCTTCTGGGAGTCGGCTTGCCTCATGGCCGGCTTCTGGGAGTCGGTCCTCTTCGGGCCGGCTTCCTGGAGGCGGCTATCTCGTATCTTCCTCTTGGGGAGGTTTATGTGGTTGGGTCGCCTTCTGGGGGTCGACCCTGGGGACAGCCGGTCGGGGGAAGGCGGCCCTATGCTTTGTATGCTTGAAGGTTTGAATGGCCTGATAATTGTTCGAAGAGTCAGGGGGAGTTGGTTAGGCTACCCGTGACCATTTACTCCGACAACGGCCCAAAAAGTAACTAAATAACAATATTCTGACTATAACTCTTCCTTTTACTAGCACATGTGAAACATTATGATATGCTCTGAGATGAAACAAAGAACACTACAAAACATTATGTAACAATAAATAAAACAAAACAAACATAGACAGAACTAGTAAGTGTGACATGATCTCCAGGTGACAACGGATGGCATGTCGGGTGTGGCAATATTGAATTGTTCATCGTGTGTACAAGGAATTAACATGGTCGTAACGAAACAATAAATTAACAAAAGAAAAAGATTTGGGAGAGAAAGGAGCTATGACAATCTTACAGTAATTTACAGGGGGAAAAGATGTTCACAAATCAAAACAGCCTTGTACTTCGTCGGTGGTTTAATGGTTGACCACGGTGCACTTCTTCCTGATCTCACCCTGGCTTCCGGTGAGCGGGTTGGCGTTGCCCATCTTGATCATGGAGGCGGCGAAGTCCGCGAAGAACTCGTCCTTGAAGGTCCCGGTGGCATGGAGCTGGACGTAGGCGCGGGTGAAGGGGTCGGTGAGGAGGGCGCCGTCGGAGTGGAAGAGGCCCCGCCGCTTGCTCACCAGCTTGAAGTAGTCGGTGTCGAAGGTCTTGAAGCTACCGGGGTCCATCTCCACGAGGGTGGTGTTGTCGTTGAGGCTGGCACACTTGCTCTTTAGCCGCATCATGTACTGCGGCTCCAGTGTGGGGTCGATGTCGCTGGGGTTCTCCATGCCGGTGAAGTTGTAGAGCCGGTCGGAGAAGGAGAAGCAGTGCGACGTCCCGATGGTGTGCCCGGCGGACAAGACGACAAGGTCCTTTGCGTCGAGGTTCACGGCGGCGAAGAGCTGGGTGAGTACGGTGAAGTTGGAGGTCGGGGGTGGCAGAGCGTCGGTCTCGTTGGAAATGGACACGCTGCCGTCTCGCCGGCCGAGAGGAACTGTCCAGAATGGACCCTTGCTCTGGAGAAACCATGATCGAGCAGCATTAGAATTTGGCTTCCACACGTATATACCGTGTCATTTGCAAAAGAGAACGGCCTAGTACTCTACTCACCAGCCATACTGCGTCCCGGGCAATGAGGGCGAGGATGTCACTGGTCAGGCCACAGCACACATCGGGGTACGGGCAGATACTGATGCATGCAAATGCAGCTTACCCTGACGAAGCAGTCGTGGAAGTGCATCCGGAGGAGCGGCCCGGCGAGGCTGGGCGCCAGTGACAGCGCCCTCACCATCTCCTTCCTCACGACGTCCTCCACGCTGGGGCACGACTCGCTGTAGGACTTGTCGTGCAGCTGCGCCCGCGCGCACGTCGCCGCCACCGCCGCGAGCAGCAGCGCCACCATCGTCGCAGCCCTAGACGCCATATTCTCGGCCAAGAAGGTTGTTTCTTGCTTGGCTATGCAAGAAACGACGATGGCTAGGTGGCTAGTTGATCAGGGGAAGCTTGAGCTGCTGCTGCTGCTGATGGACTGGCGCCGGGGAAATATATAGCGCCGGAGTGTCCCCACGCCTGCATGTGGTGGGCTGTCCTCCAGAGCAGCAGGTAAAATTCCCATGGTTTAATGAGTTGTTCCTTGTTTGCGCTCTCCGGCGGTCTCCGTACGTATAATGGAGGCGGACGGACAGCCAGACGGAAGCACATCATTAGATGAATTCACTAATTTTCTCTAGACAACAATCTGCTCACTAACTTACTAACTAGCCATCACGGAGCAAACTGCGGTGCCAAGTTCTAATCAACAAAGGATACGTGCAACAAATGAATGCCACCACCTACTGGTAGGTTGAAGATATGGAAATATCATGATCCGTATATTTATACCGGCACCACATGCTATCCCGAATCAGTTTTGCTAAGTCTGAGTCGATGCTATATTCGTTTGGTCTGAAATACTTGTAACCCCGGAATTTTGAGCCAGATTCAAACAAACTTGAAAATAAATTTAAATTATGTTAGAAGTCATTGAAAGGTAGTAATTTTTTTAAAGAATTTTCACACATGTCATCCAAAATTGCTTTGTTTTTTAGATTAAAAAGCTTGCCAAGAATTAGGCTAATCTGATGCCTTTGTCGAGGCCCTGGCCCAAAAGACCAGGAGAATTTAAATATCATGTTTTGATCAACATATAATTTGAATAATGACGTTTAAATTCCAAACATGGTTAAAATGATATTTATAAATTTGGAGATCTAGTTTTTATAAGTATCATGCTTGGCACCTGATTCAGTATTTAAACCCGAATATTAATCTAGAGATCCTACACCTACGAAAATCTAGGTAAACCCGCCATAGCAATCATACAGACATTCTAGAACACAAGAAAAATAGTTGCCGAGGCAAGATCCTAAACATGCCCATTACCCGGTTGCATCTTATTGCTTGGTCATCTTGTCATCGACCGTCGCCTAAGAAAATCATACACTATAGAAAATGGCTTATAGGTGAACACAAATTTGTGACGGGCGAGACGTGTCACCTGCCACAGCTAATTTGGAAATATAGCAGTGACGGGTACCAAAGCTTACCCGCCACTGCTAGTAACAGAGCAGTGGCAGGCAGGAATACGTGCCCGCCACTGGTAGACCGTTTCAGAGCTGGATGCGTAATGCAACCTAATTGTGATGAGCAGTAACAAAGTCCCGCCATTGCTTATCTGTACATCAGTGGCGAGTGTGACTGTTGCTTGCCACAGCTAAATTATGGTAAGCACTCTTACCAGGCACGAAGGAAGTACATATTATACACTTGTAGTAGTGGCCGGTCCAGTCGGCCGCCCGCCAGTGTTGTCCACTTACGTGTAGCAGGCGCCCTGCCGTGCCCGTCACACGTAGACCCACGACGCTGGCTGCAGTTCACTTTTCCCCCACCTGAAAAACGGTTCCAAAATTTGGCATTTCCCCCGCCCCTGCCCCCCCCCCCCCCGCCTTTCCCCCCAAATCTTGCCCGACTCAGCGTCGCGCCCCTCGTTGCCGCCTCTCATCCTCGCTGCTGCTGCTCCCCTCGTTGCCGCCTCTCCTCCTCACCGGCACCGCCACACCCCTCGTTGTTGTCAGCCCCTTCGTCGATGCTGCGTCGCGGCCTTCCTCGCCGCCACGGGCATGGACTCCTTCTCCAACACTGGAGGCATCTCGCTGCCACCGCCACCGCGAAGCTCCTCCGCGATGGCTACAACTCCGACCATTGTGCCCTCCTCCGCCAACATCGGATACCTCGCGCCTCCTTCGGACGCCAAGCGAGCCACCTCTCTGGTATGGTCAAAGTTGTGTTTAGGGTCATTGCGGCGGCCCCTCGGCGAAAATGTTTTGGCAAAACGTCGATTCATTTCCGTTTTGCCGAGTTCCTGGTACTCGTTATGTCCTCTTTTTAGCATAGGTCATGTCGAATTTTTCTTTCTTTTTTAACTAGGATCCATTGTAGTATCGTTGGCTTATATTTGCAGGTATTAACATGAGTGCCTATGTTTTGGCGAAATGTCGATCCATTTCTATTGGCCTTACTTTGAAACGTAAGTTCATTTCTTTATGCTTGCACATATACACCTGAGTACTTTGATTTCAACCTTATTAATTTACATTGTTCAATTGTTCCCCGAGACGGCCGAGCTTATTTCTTCGATTCCAGGAGAGACCCTAAGAAGCCATGGACCGATCTGAAGAAACTTATCAATGCTGCTCTTTTGATGTGTCATAAGTCCGACCGTAAGAACATGCCACATTCACAGTACAAATTTAACACTAGCTTCTATTGCCGGCAACAACCGAAAGGCGAAACCATGCACATGGCTGGCTACTATGCCATGGTCTTGATGGATGACTATGTGCGTGCAGGACCACTGTTGAGGAGTGATTCAATGTTGTAGAAATGGTCCAAAGAGAATGAGAAGGAACTTAAGCTAGCTCACTTTTGGACAGAGCACGAGCGCTTTCAGAGGGTGCTCATGAACATCATCAATCGCCATGTAGTAGGGGATGAGAGGAGATATTCTGCTGCGGGGCAGAGAGTCAAGAAGAACAAGAGATGAGAATGAAACATTGACATGGCCATATATATGCTCCTTTCTAGTCTAGCAAACCGTCAAAAACCATTAAACTATGTCATGACACAATGCTTGTTACCTTGTGATCTCTAGTTTATATGTACGCATGTCATATGTTTATATATTAACCTTGTGATCTTTTCCATATGTATATATTTTGAATTTTATTGTCTGCTAAAAATAACAGATGGGACCGCCAGAAGATTTGTGGGAGGGGGTCTCTGCGGCGGACATGGAGAAGCACTATCTATGAACGTGGGAAAAGTATCGGGCAGAGCACCTCAGGGAGGCGATGTTAGTTGGGTTAGAAGTATTCCAATGGCCAGGTGTTCTCTCCCAGCGATTGAGAAGATTGCAGAGAGGCCGTTTAGTGACGTCACGGCGTGCATATCCTTATGGAGGCAACCCTGGATGAGAGGCTAAGGATCTGGCCGGGTATGAGTCCAACCACCATACCCATAACCGCTGAGGTTGTTGTGGGCTCTTTGAGAGGCCAAATCTCCAATTCTAGAGCAAGCGGCCCGTTGGTCCCCATTCGTTCCATCAAGTAATAATTCATGTAGTATGTGCGGCTTCTACTAACAGTCTATGCGTTGAACATTGGCTGACACTCATTTCAATCCAGAACAACTCGTCAAAGCATTAATTATGTGATGAGCGACGGCATATATATGCTTATTAATTATTGTAATGCACTTGTTATATTTGCTTTATAACTACTACTTTTCATTAATCTAACATCATTGTAATGTGGTTCAAACCAGCATTTATGTATCAAATGCAATATGATGATATAATTGAGGTGCAATGTGCTGCAATCCAATCAATTCGGCATGCGACAATAGCAGTGGCGAGCACAACACACTCTGGCAGATCATAGAAAAGGACCGCATTCACTACTCGGTACGGTCTTTATGAATATACAGTGATGTCCTTTGGTCTCACCAATGCCCCTGCTTTCTTCATGCGTATGATGAACAAAGTATTCATGGACTTCCTCGACAAATTCGTGGTAGTCTTCATCGATGACATCCTCATTTACTCCAAGGGTGAAGAAGAGCACAAGGATCACCTCCGAGCAGTGCTACAACGACTCCGCGACCATCAACTATACGCCAAATTCAGTAAATGCGAATTTCGGCTCAAGCAAGTTGGGTTTCTCGGACATGTACTATCCGCCGAAGGTATAGCCGTGGACCCGAGCAAAGTAAAGGATGTGCTCGATTGGTTGCCGCCCACGACCGTGACGCAGATCCAGAGTTTTCTCGGATTAGCTGTATATTACCGTTGTTTCATTCAAGGGTTTTCCAAGATTGCTAAACCCATGACGGAGCTGCTCAAAAAGGATAAGAAGTTTGAATGGACGGAGGACTGTGAGAAAAGTTTCAATGAGCCAAAGATACGGCTGACAACCGCACATGTATTGACTCTTCCAGACATTTATCGCAGTTTTGATGTGTATTGTGACGCCTCCAGGCAAGGCCTTGGTTGCGTACTTATGCAAGACAGCAAGGTAGTAGCATATGCATCACGACAGCTACGACCCCACGAGGGAAATTATCCTACTCGTGATTTGGAATTGGCTGCGGTGGTTCATCCGCTAAAAATTTGGAGACACTACCTGATTGGAAAAAGGTGCCAAAGTTTTATCGATCACAAAAATCTTAAATACATATTTACTCAGCCAGATTTAAATCTCCGTCAATGAAGATGGCTAGACTTGGTCAAGGATTATGATCTTGGAATAAATTACCACCCGGGTAAGGTCAACGTGGTTGCCGATGCACTCAGTCAAAAGCCTGTCAGCTTAAATGTCATATTGAAATCCTTGCCTCCCGAACTCCAAGAGGAGATCGCTCAGCTCAACCTAGTCATAGTGGATGCTGGCCTCGCTAATATTTTGGAAGTTACCCCCACACTTGAGGAAGAGATCCGCAGGGCCCAGCCAGCTGACATCAAGCTGCAAAAACGTGCCAAGAGCCCGATGGCTGAGCAGACCCCAGATTTCTCCAAGGACAAATTCGGTACCCTCCGATTCCGTAGAAGGATTTGTGTACCCAATCAGCCTAACTTAAAGCAGAAAATCTTGTCGGAAGCAAACGAATCCTCATATTCCGTTCACCCGGGAGGTACGGAAATGTATGAAGACCTTAGACAAATATTCTGGTGGGATGGAATGAAGAAAGACATTGCCTATTTTGTGGCCTGTTGCGACATATGCAACAAGGTGAAGGCAGAACATCATAAGCCAGCTGGACTTCTCCAACCGCTGCCAGTTTCGCAGTGGAAATGGGATGACGTTTGCATGGATTTCATTATAGGACTGCCTAAGACTCAGCGAGGGAAGGATGCAATCTGTGTCATAGTGGACACCTTAACCAAGGTTGCTCACTTCATTCCGATCAGCACCAGATACCGAGCAGATCAACTTGAACAGCTGTATGTATCCAGAATAGTCAGTCTGCATGGAGTACCCCGAACCATCACTTCCGACCGAGGTTCCCTATTTACCTCCGCTTTTTGGTCACGTCTCCATCAAGCCTTGGGGACAGCGCTGAAATATAGTACTGCTTATCATCCTCAGACAGATGGACAGACAGAGCGGGTAAATCAAATACTCGGAGATATGTTGCGAGCCTGTGCTTTAGCCCAGGGACCTAAATAGGAAGACTGCTTGCCATATGCCGAGTTTTCTTATAACAACAACTTCCAGACCAGTCTAAAGACGTCACCGTATGAAGCTCTGTATGGCCGTAAGTGCCGGACTCCTTTAAATTGGTCTCAAACTGAGAAACAAGTTAAGGAAATCAGAGACAGAGTGCAATTGGCCAAATCTCGACAGAAAAGTTATTATGATGCAAAGCACCGACAGATCAATTTTGAACCCGGAGAACACCTATACCTCCATCTAACTCCTATGAAAGGCGTCAAGAGATTCTAGACCCGTGGAAAATTGGTACCCAGATTTATTGGTCCATTCCCGGTTATGTCCCGAGTGGGTACTATTGCATATCAGTTGGAACTACCCGCTGAATTGGCAGACGTGCATAACGTGTTTCATGTTTCACAATTAAGACGTTGCATATCCCCGCCTGAGAAAAGGACTGCTATGGCTGAGGTAGAATTGGCAAATGATTTGACCTATGAAGAAAGACCGTTTAGAATTTTGGATCAGATGGAAAGGGTCACTCTCAGTAAAGTAAGAAAATTCTACAAGGTTCAGTGGGAGCATCACATAGAATTAGAATCAAGTTGGGAGCGGGAAGAATTCCTAAGGGCTCATTATCCAGAGTGGTTTTCCCAAGAAACCGAATCTCGAGGACGAGATTCATTCTAAGTGGGGGAGGTGTGTGACAGCCTGGTTTTTGCCCCCTCTTATTTGCCTGGTTTTTATTTGGAGTTATTCTGAAATTTGGAATATCTGAATCTTTTCATATGGATTTAAACACTTGGGTATCCTTGTCTTGCACCCAAGTGCTTCATTTCCCTCCCTAATCATCATTTCCCTTCTGATCCACCCCAAAAATAATCTTTGGAATATTTTTCTTAAATGAAAAATATTCATTTTTCCTCTCAAAAACCCTAGCCAGTTCAATATGCTCCAAAGCAACCCCAATTTTTATGGCCCAGAAAAATCTGAGATAATTCACAAATATTGTTTGAACCCTTGGAGAGCAAAAATATTTCATCACTTTTTGGAATATTTTTGCTACAGAAAATATTTTCTGTTCTGGACAGAAATGGTGGTTTCTACAGCAACTACCATTTTACTTGCTCCATTGTGCCTGGACTTTCTTGTGCATCTTCACCTTAGTAGATCGTGGCTAACATCCAAAGCACAGCCCCCAACTCCCAGCCATTTGACCATAGTAACCTCTCAAAGTTACTGATCAGAAACTTACTTGGCTTGTAAAAACTCCTCTACTGCACCTGAATCCAAACCAAAGCGTGGTAAACTTCAAAACCACCACGAACAACAAGCCAGACATGATTTTTGCACGTAGGCTGGTCTGAGGGAAGAGTTCGCGCGGTGACCACGCGTGTCCACCATGCCATGCCTACGTGTCGACGCGCTCTGAGTGCCGCCGAGCGCTCTGTTCGCGCGTGCTCGCTTCCCCCGTCTGCCCGAGCATGCCAAACTTCGCCACCATCCTTGTCTCAACGCCATTAACTCCCCCCTGGCGCTCGCCGACGCCGGAGCTCGCCGCAGCGAGCATGGGCACGGTCCGGCCAACACAATAGTGCGGTGCACACTGTGCTCGTCGCCTTCTCCTCGCTCCTGTGCTCGTCCTCGTTCGCCAACAGTCACCGCGTGAGCTGCGTCGCCTTCTCCCCCTCACACTAACGCCGCTCGTCGCCGGCGCCGTGGACAGGTGTCCACCGGCGGAGCCCGACCCCCCCCCCTCTCCGCTCGCCTATAAATGGAGCCGCCCCCAGCCTCCTCGAGCACCATCCACCACTCCCACCCACTCCTCTAGCACGTAGGCAACCGTAGCCCGGCCGGGCAGGCCGCGGGTCACCGTCCCCGAGCTCGAGCTCGCCGGTGATCCCCTCTGGTCATCGCGGTAGCTCCAGCCCCTCTCAGGCCAGGGCGAACCTTCCAAAGCCTCCTCCTCTCGTCCGTGAAGCTGTTCCGACCTCTTGGAGCCCCTGGAGTTGCCTCTGCTCGTCGTCTTCCTCATCTCCGGCGACCACCGAGTTCTTCCTCCACTTGCGAGGTCGATTCTGACGCCGTCCGACCACCCCTAGCTACGCTACGGGTACGGGTAGGTGCGCCTCCGTCCCCTCTCTCAATCCCTCCCTCTCGTTTTGGCCAAGGAGCCCTCGTCGCCGGCGAGAGCTCCGGCGAAGCCGCGACCCCCTCTGTTTCCTTCTCCCCCTCCTCCTCACCTGACTAGCGGGGCCCGCTAGTCAGCCACTCTATACGTGTGCGAAGCAGTACGACTGGTGGCGCCCCTGGGCTTTACGCCTTCGATGTCACCCCCTAGTTTGTTTTATTTTTGTTCAAATTCATTTGAATTTACAGAAAGCTTCAAACTGCCATAACTCTTCAACCATAAGTCCAAATGAATTGATTATATTTGCATTGTGTTCTTTGCAAAGAAATCTAGCAGCTCACCAAAAATGAGATTTTTCTGTGATGCCTAGATTTTCTGGTGATTTTCAGAAGTGTTCTTGATATCTTCTTCTTGTATTTAAAATTATTTTCAGAGGGTGAGGCTTGTCTTGAGGATCACCAGAAGGCTTGTGAACCTCATCTGCACTAAGGCAAGCCACAGCAACATTTTCATGGTGTCATTTCAATATTTATGATTTTCTTACATGAATGAAATAATTAATCCATGCATTTAAATAACTATTATGTTATTTATATTCTGTTAAGCGTTTGTTAGTTATTATGCTTGATTTACAGAATGTTTTAAACTAGCTTAGTTGGTAAAGAAGCTAAGATCTACTTGTGGAAGTTATTTCCTTGCACAAATAAAATAGTAAAATTTGCTAGAAAATATTCTGTTAAGTGCTTGTTTAGCCATTTTGCTTGATTTACAGAATGTTTGAACCTAACTTGGTTGGTACAGAAATTAGGATTTGCTTGTGGTGATGGTAGTATAATTTTTGCTATGCATATGAGAAATTAATCGAAGTTATTTTCTTGCATGAGAAAAATAATAAAACTTGCTAGAAAATATCTTGTTAAAGTGAGAGTTACCCTGACCAGGAAAGTAATATAAGTTGTTGATGTTTATGCTTAGTGTGAATATGGTTGACATCAGTCATTTTCGTTAATATGTGATGCATGTCTAGTATTGCATTTCATGGCATGCTATGACACCGGTCATTTTCATTTTAAGTTGAACCTGAATATAACTCAACTTGAATATATCGTTCACTCGGTCATGGTGACGCTGAATCGAGTTTTTGCCAGTGCAACCACATTTGCCTTTGTGGGAAGGCCTTGATTCGGTCCATTGACATGCCTCTGGTCGGTGCCTCCAACTAGGGAAGGTTATGGGCATGCTTACCCTGGCCCGGTAAGCAGGCATAATCTTGTGTGCCCGTTGTTGAGATTATGGTACCGGGTCCCTGAGTGGGACCGTTTTGGCCACAACGGTGGTCGTTGTGTCTTTGGTAGACACGGGGCCAAACAAGACTAGCCCGTTGGGGATTGGGTCGGAGTGGCCGGGAGAGTGTCATGGCAATGGAGGGGTTTTGTCGGAATGCCGTTGGTCCACGCAAATGGGAGTGCGAGGCCATGGGTTCCATGGTGTGGGTACAGTGTGGTACCTCTGCAGAGTATATAATCTATCGATAGCCGAGTCCACGGTCACGGACGCCTCGTAGTAGGTCCCACCATGAGTCAACGTTTAATAAATTTGCACACTAAGTTATGAACTTTCACTGTTGATGATGGCGGAAAGGCCATCAAGATGTTCGAGACCAAATATTGGTCGTGGTTGTGATCGCCGTAAGGATCACGAGTTACTCTTGTCAAGACCACGATGGTGATTTGTTTGTGATCCGTAAATGATCACGGTTGGTAAGTCCGTCCCAAGGGACGTTCGAGCATGATCACAGCATGTTGGATATATGGTGTTGCATTATTATTAATTGGTTAATTATCATGATATTGTTTGTCATTATGATTATGCCTGTTGTGAGCTTGCAAGTACATTCAATGTACTGACCTGGCGTATCATGCCAAATTTCAGGAAAGTCTCGTTGGAAAGGAGTGTTGTCCGGGTCTAGATCGTGTCCACATCGGTGTCCTTGTGCTATGGAGCTTTTGCTACGACGTTATTCCGCTGCCGCGTAGTTTTCATGATCGAGGCCCCTTTATGTTCACTAAATAATGTACATATTGTTCAGCCGCACTGTGCGTGACGCTTGGCCTCGACATCTGTTGTAATATAAACTCTGATCCGCTAGCATCAATAAAGCGGTTGTTTTCTATACCAAGATGTTGTGTGTTGCTAGAAGACATGGTCTATGGGCTGGCAATGCAGGGTAAACCGGTCGCTCTGAGCCGAGGTGCCACAACTACGATCAGAGACCCTTCGAAGAAACTATGTGCGATGGAATAATCGCAAATTGTGGTGTAAAAAACCCGTCAAAAAGGTGCAAAACATTTGCGATGACAGATGCATCAAACAAGGTTCAGATTTTAGTTGCGTGTGCGATGCACGGCATACGGTTCAGTTCAATGAACTGGTTGCGATGAGGAAGAAGAACAGAAATGGGCAGTCAGATGAAGGCATGTGCGATATACGGCATACAGTTCAATCGGATTTACTGTTTGTGATGAGGCGGAACAAGAGAAATAGACAGCTAGATAAAGTGTGTGCGATTGAGGGCATACGCTTCAGAAGGATTAACTGTTTGTGATTAGGCAATAGAACAGAAACGGTCTGCCAGATCAAAGGTGTGTGTGATTGATGGCATACACTTCATACAGATGAACTGTTTGCGATTAGCCACAACAAACCGAAACAATTAGATAGATCAACATGTGTCCGCTAGACGGGCACACATTCTAATTAAAAGAAGCGTGTGCGATGGTAATAACGAGCGCGGACGGTTCTTGGAACAAGATGTGTGCTGACATTGCCTATTGCGGTGCACCAAACGCCACGTACGCGACTGAGAAAGCGTGCCCACGTGTTGGTGTACAAAAGTAGGGGCACACCTTTGTACCCCTTAACTTGTGCACGGGCAGTCGGAGCCGCGCGCCATGACCACCCGTAGCAGGGCAAGGGAGGGAAGCTAGAGAAAAGCCGAAGTACAAGACAGCCAAGGCAACACCAGGGCCAAGAACACAAATAAACAGAGAGGCGAAGCAGGTTCCCCCCGGCAAGACCCTTGCCGGGGGCAGCCTCAGCGGCCCCGACAAGACCCTTACCGGGGCGGCTCGTCCTCATCAACAGAGTGAGCCACCCTCGAGCCCATGGGTTCCAACTCAACCAACCACGTTGGAACTAGGGCAGGAGGCACCTCTGTGGTAGCATGCAGATCTTTGTGAAGACAAGGAATATTCAAGATCATATGAGGATTAAAAGACAACGGTCCTCGGCAAGATCCTTGCCGAGGAGAGCCACAAGACCCCTGGCAGGATCCTTGCCGGGGACGACAGCGCGCCACGGCAAGACCCTTGCCGGGCCACCCGGCAAGGCCCTTGCCGAGGGCGTCAGCGGGGCCACTGCCAGGCCCGCACCAACCAAGCCTCCACCGCTGTTCGCATGCAGCTGCCAGCCCAACCAGCTGGACAGGCACCTGCGTGGCAACATGCAGCTTCTAGGCCAACTCAGCACACGCATGCGTGGCGGCATGCAGATCTTCGTGAAGGCTCCACCACCGCGCCACCTCAGCAGCCTGCCTGCCTACATGGCGCCGCATTTATCGCTGGCCCGGGCGCGTGTCGAAGCAAGGCAGAGCGGCGACGGACGGGACGGGCCTCGTTCCCATCCCCAATAAAGCAAGGGGACACCTAAGCGATGCATTAAATGCATGTTGTCCTGTAATACGAGCGATAAGCTCATAGCACTGTAGGCCTTTCCACCTCCTGTGTGCCACTGTGGCAGCCCCTTTCGACTATAAAAGGAGGCCCATGGCATACTGGAGAGGGATTCGGCTCTTTGAAACCACGCATCCACCATAGCTAGTTCGAGAGCCTAAGAACTCTCTGAAATACAGCCACCAAAGCAGGACTAGGGTATTACGCATCCTCGCGGCCCAAACCTAGGTAAACGAACCTTGTGTTGACTGCTAATCCTGCTCCTCTCACAACCCTGCACCCCGGCAACCGTAGTAGGGATTCTCGTGATCCCATAGGTGTCGTTTCTCACCGACATCTTTGGCGCGCCAGGTAGGGTACGCGATTGTGAGAATCTTGTTTAGTAGTTAGCCTAGCAGATCTCCATCGACATGGCTCCCAAGAAGAAGACGGCCACAGCGATCGGCTTGTCGGGAGCCGAATGACCCGTGCCAGTGCGGGCAAGCAGCGGGCCGGTCGTGGACAGGACCCGGGCCGCGGTCCGTGAGCATCAGCATCGCCCTGGCAGTCAGTGCCTCGCGAGCGGCGTCGTTCGTGCACCAGACGACGGGCCGCACGCTGCCAGATCCAACGACGGGGCCGGGCCCCCTACAAGCGGCGCGGGGCCCTCCAAGAGTGTCGTTCTGCCACCCACGGGTGGCGCAGCAACCTCCAAGATGCCCACGTCGGCGCCCATGGCGCGCTCTTCCCACGGTGCACGCGACGAGCAGCATCACCACGCGGAAGACCCCGGACACCGCTGTGGGAAGAGCCCTGTGCATCGTCCGCGGGACGAAGGAGTCTAGCATGCTCGCCGAAGTACTGGCGAAAATGGCACGCAGCCGCTGGGCCATGGTAGAGCTCCTTCTAACGTAGTTAGAAGTCGAAGCGCGCCACGGTCCACATAGTTGAAACCACCGCCCACGCCAGCGGAAGCTTTGGCGCGCGCGCAGCTGCTCCTCGACTTCCCTCCGGCTGCGGAGAAGCTCGACGAGTGGAGATCCATCATCCAGAGCCTCGTCGCCATCGCCAATAAAGATGATCCGCGACCGGTGGGGCTCTCGGGCCGGCGCTCCATCGAGCCACCACATGTCGACGGTGGAAGGACCGGGGGTGCTGTGGTCACGGTGCACACTCCTCCTCCACACCAGCCATCGCGGGTGACAGCCCGTCGTGACGACGCTTGTGATAACATCTCCATAGCGTCGTCCGACCTGCGGGCTCACCGCGACCAACACCAAGTTCTTCGAGAACGAGCCCACGAAGATGCTCGAACCACCATCGAGCGCCGGCGCGACATGCGCCACCAGTCGGACAAGCGGGCGGGACCCGCTATGGACCACCCTGCGCCGGGGAGCTCCGGCGGCTTACCTTACGAGGTGGGGTGCCCAGCTTTTACCCATGAGCTGCGGCAGTTCCAGTGGCCGTCCCACCACACATTCAAGCCCGACGTTGGTGAGAAGTACAATGGCAAGTCCCATCTGTCGGAGTTCCTCAGCATCTACACCATCGTGATGCAAGCTGCTGGAGCTCACGACGACAAGGTGCTTGCCAATTACTTCCCGTTGGCATTGAAGCCCAACGTCATGTCTTGGTTGATGCACTTGCCGGCGGATTCCATTTCCTCTTGGTCAGACCTGTGTCATGAGTTCATTGGTGCCTTCACTTGAGGCCACCAAGCTCACGGCCAGGTGAGTGATTTGCATATCATTCCCCAGAAGGATGGAGAAACCCTGCGCAAGTACATCCAGAGGTTCAGCCGGGTGCAGTACAACATCCCCGATGTTCATCCCGCCGCCCTGATCAGCGCGTTCCATCAGAACGTGCGCAACCGCAAGATGCACGAAGAGCTGGCGATGAACAAGGTTAAGGATGTGGCCGAACTTTATGTTCTGGCCGACAGGTGCGCCCGGGCTGAAGAGGGAAGGAAGTATCCCGACGAGGATGCCGACACGGAAACCGACTCTACTGATGAAGACACCGCCGCCCCGACGAAGAAGGGCCGGCGTCGCAACAGGAAACGCAAGGGCAAGATCGTGCTTGCCGTCGAGGGATCCGACAGCACCGGCGCTGCCAAGAAGACCAAGGCAGACGACCTCGGCAAGGAGATTGCCGGGTGCACCGCCTGCCGGGCCTTAGCGGCCGCCGACAAGACAGGGAGTTCCGACAACCAGTACTGCAAGATCCACCGCACCATGGGCCACGACCTCCAGAACTGCCGACAAGTCGAGCTGCTTGCCGAGAAGCAAAAAGCTGAGTACGAGAGGCGGGCAAGGAGAAGGGCCAGGATGGTGCCGAGGGATCCGGCAAGAAGCGCGGCGGCCAAGGAGGCTATCGCGGCAAGGATAATCAAACCGCTCGGGGCCGCGACAAGAAGCAAGAAGATGATGATCACAACGAGGACGACGAGTCCAGTGAGCAAGAGTTCCAGAAGGCTATAGAGGCCATGTGCGTCAACGGTGGCGCCTCGCTGCATACTTCTCACCGCCAGCTCAAACAGTGGGCGCGTGAGATTACAGCAGCGGAACCCTCGTTCGACGCTCAGAAGCCGCTGAGGTGGTCCAGCACGCCCCTCATCTTTGACGCCGAGGATCACCCTGACCGCACAACTGCGGTCGGGTGTTTGCCATTGTTGGTTTCACCAACGATACGCAACCTCAAGGTGAACAAGATGCTGGTTGACGGCGGGGCCGGTCTGAACTTGATGTCACCCGTTGTGATCAAAAGGCTGCAAATTCCTGATGAGGACCTCGAGGAAACGAGTACATTTCAAGAGGTAAACCCGGGGAGGAGCCAGCCAAAAGGGAAGGTCACGTTGCCCGTGACGTTTGGAGGTGAGCTGAACTACAGGACAGAGAGGATTGTCTTTGACGTAGCCGAGATCCCCTTGCCCTACAACGGGATCCTCGGCCGCCCGGCACTGGCCATGTTCATGGAGGCGTCGCACTACGCTTACAACACGCTGAAGATGCCTGGGCCGATGAAAATCATCACCGTCCCCTCCGACAAGAAGGACGCGCTGATCTGCGCCGACCTACTCTACCGGGAGGCAGTCGCAGCAGCTGCTGCCAAGGCACTTGCTCCTGCCGCTGAAGCCCCGGGAGGAAAGAAGAAGACCGGCAAGACCTCTCACACCCACTTTGGCAAGCGCACCTCTTCGGAGTGTTGTGCTACCGTCGAGGACATGCTAGAGAGCTCCACCGGCAAGAGCAAGAAATGCAGAGCTACGCCACCAGAGACCAAGAGGGTGCCCATCAAGAAGGATGGCACGGGGAGGAGCTTTCACCATAAGCTCCACCCTTGACAGCAAATAGGAAAGCGCGCTCATCGCCTTCCTGCGGGTGAATGTCGATGTGTTTGCATGGCAAGCATCCGACATCCCCGGTGTTCCGAGGGAGGTGATTGAGCACCATCTTGCTGTCTGTCCTCATGCACGGACCGTCAAGCAGAAGGTCAGGAAGCAGGCTTTGGAACGACAGGAGTTCATCACAGAGGAGATCAGGAAATTGGAAGCGGCAGGTTTGGTGAGAGGAGTGCTCCATCCGACGTGGTTGGCCAATCCGGTGGTGGTGCGCAAGGAAAATGGGAAGTGTAGGCTGTGTATTGACTACATAAATATCAATAAGGCTTGTCCTAAGGACCCCTTCCTGTTGCCGCGCATCGACCAGATTGTTGACTCCACGGCCGGGTGTGATCTGTTATCATTCCTCGATGCCTATTCGTGCTACCACCAGATCTTCATGACAAGAGAAGATGAAGAGAAGACAACATTCATCACCCCATGTGGTACGTACTGCTTTTTACGGATGCCCTTCGGGTTGAAGAGTGCTGGTTCGACATTCGCAAGAGCGGTCCAAATTGGTTTTGAACCCCAGCTGCATAGAAATATGGAAGCATATATGGATGACATTGTGGCCAAAACCAAGGACATGGCAACTCTTGTGCAAGACTTAGAAGAGACGTTTGCCAACCTACGCAAGATCAACCTCAAGCTGAACCCTGAGAAGTGTGTCTTCGGCGTTCCGTCCGGCAAACTTCTCAGGTTCTTTGTGTTGCATCATGGGATCAAGGAAAACCCAGACAAGATCAAGGCTATCGAGCAGATTGAGGCGCCCAAGCGGATCAAGGACGTGCGTCGGCTAACTGGCTGCGCTGCCGCCATGAACCGATTCATCTCCAAGTCTGCCGAGCGTGCCCTCCCCTTTTTCAAAATCCTGAAGAAGTCGGGCCCTATGGAGTGGACCCCAGAGGCTGAGGCGGCGTTGCAAGACCTGAAGAGATACCTTTCCTCTACACCGATACAAGTCGCGCCTAAACCACAAGAGCCGTTGCTGCTATATCTGGCGGCGACGAATCAAGTGGTCAGTGCCGCGCTAGTGGCGCAGATGGAGGTTGACGAAGAGGCAGTGGCAGCAGCAGGACCGATAGGCGACAAGTCAGAGGCTCCCCCGGAAGGACCTGGTGCCGGCAAGGCGAGGCCCCCCGCAGAATCTGATGCCATCGGCACAGAGCCCGCACCATTAAGCGGAGTGGTGCAGAAGAAGAAGATGATGCAGCACCTGGTTTACTTTGTAAGCTCCCTCTTGCAGGGGGCTAGATCAAGGTATTCCGGTGTGCAGAAATTGCTCTTCGGCCTCCTTATGGCCTCGAGGAAGCTGTGTCATTACTTCCAAGCCCACGAGATCACTGTCGTCACCCGCCTCCCGTTGCAACGGACACTGCACAACCCAGACGCGACCGGAAGGATTGTGGAGTGGGCCTTGGAGTTGTCAAGCTTTGGTTTGAGATTTTAAATTACCTCAACGATCCAGAGCAGAGTCTTGGCGGAGTTCATTGCAGAATGGACCTCAATGCCTGATGAAGAGATCCAGGAGACTACCCTCCCCGGTAAGGAAACAGTTCGCGACTGGGTTATGTACTTTGACGAGGCTTTCTCGCTGCAAGGCGCCGGTGCTGGTGTGCTGCCCGTCGTGACCACCGGGGAGCACCTCAAGTATGTGATCCAGATGCACTTTCCCAGGGAGATGTCCACCAACAACACTGCTGAGTACGAGGGGCTGCTTGCCGGTCTCAGGATCGCGACAGACCTCGGATTTAAAAAGCTCATCGTCAGGGGTGACTCGCAGCGTGTTGTTAGACAGGTCAACAAGGATTACCAGAGCTCGTTGATGGAGGCCTACGTAGATGAAGTGAGGAAGCTGGAGGAGCGCTTTGACGGTATCCAAGCGGA
The DNA here is from genome assembly GCF_002575655.3 of Aegilops tauschii subsp. strangulata. Lineage (NCBI taxonomy): Eukaryota > Viridiplantae > Streptophyta > Magnoliopsida > Poales > Poaceae > Aegilops > Aegilops tauschii. The sequence goes on along the minus strand of NC_053035.3, from coordinate 425,736,452 downwards.
GCACTTTCCCCGAGCGGAGAACGAGATCACCGATTACCTGTCAAAGCGCGCTGCATTCAAGCTACCTGTGGAACCAGGTACCTTTTTGCTCCAGTTAATCAGCCATCTGTCGAACCATCAATGGAGCAGAACAAGCGGAGGAAATCAGGCCTCGGCAAGTACTTTCCCGCCGAGCCCCTGGGGCTGCCGGCAAGGATGTTGCCGTGGACACTGTGCCTGCCAAGGAGCAGCTGGCTCCGGCAGGGCGTCACGCCCTGGCCGTAGAGACAGTCGTTCCCATGGCAGAGGAAATGCCTTTGGTCCTTGTTGTCGAGCCCCAGGCTCCGGCATGGGCACAGCATACCGTCCGATTCCTCCAGACAGGGGAACTTCCTGAGGAGCAGGAAGAAGCGGAGAAAGTAGCCCGTCGGTCCGCCTTATACCAGTTCATCGACGACGTCCTGTATAGAAAGAGATCGAACGGTGTGAAATTTAAGTGCATCCCCCGGGAGGAAGGACTGGAGCTGTTGGCAGAGATACATGGAGGCATATGTGGCTCCCACATAAGGTTGAGGGCCCTTGCCGGCAAGGCGTTCCGGCAAGGTTTCTTCTGGCCCACTGCCCTCCAGGATGCAACGACACTAGTAACCAAGTGTGAAGAATGTCAGTTCCATTCAAAGAAGCTTCATCAACCAGCTCAAGCCCTTCAAATGATCCCTCTCTCCTGGCCATTCTCGGTCTGGGGGCTCGACATACTGGGCCCTTTCCCCCGTGCTATTGGGAGCTTTGAGTACTTGTACGTTGCAATCGACAAGTTCACAAAGTGGCCAGAGGTGGAACCAGTGAGGAAGGTGACAGCACAGTCAGCCATCAAGTTCTTTAAGGGACTAGTCTGCCGTTTTGGTGTGCCAAACAGAGTCATCACCCACAACGGCACGTAGTTCACAAGCCACACCTTCATGCAATACATTCAAGACCTCGACAGCAAGGTCTGTTTTGCTTCCGTGGCACACCCACGGAGCAACGACCAAGCGGAGAGGGCAAATGCTGAAGTGTTGCGAGGCCTGAGGACAAAGACTTTTGACAAGCTGCGCAAGAGCGGAAGGCGCTGGATTGATGAATTGTCGGCGGTTCTTTGGTCGATCAGGACGACGCCAAATCGAGCCACCAGCCAGACACCCTTTGCCCTGGTCTACGGGGCAGAAGCAGTTCTCCCCACGGAACTCATATATGGGTCGCCTCGAGTGCTTGCTTATGATGAGTTTGAGCAAGAGCAGTTGCGCCAAGATGACGCAATGCTCCTTGTGGAAGATCGTCTTCGGGCGGCTGTGAGGGAAGCACGCTACCAGCAAGCCTTGTGCCGCTACCATAGCCGCAAGGTTCATGCCCGAAGTTTTGAGGAAGGCGACCTTGTTCTTCAGCGCGTTCAGTCGGCCAAGAATACCAACAAGTTGATGCCGAAGTGGGAAGGCCCTTATCGAGTAATACGAGTCACCAGGCCCGGCGCAGTCTGCCTGGAGACCGAAGATGCCATCCTAGTGAGTAACTCCTAGAACATCGAGCATCTTCGCAAGTTTTACCCATAAGGCGCGGCTTGCTGGGCCCCCCGGCAAGCCACCTTTTGTACAAGCCTTGCTGACGAGGCATGTAACCCTCTGTACAAAGCCAGGCGCAGACCCTGAGCATAAATAAATGAAGCGCTAGCACCCTAAGTTATAGCATGCATGCTAGGTCGAGTCTCTTCCTTGGTTAGGGTTGATAGTGCTTAGCGGCGACTAACCCCTAGCCTAGAGGTCGAGTGCGCATCTCTCTGTTCTCTTCTGCCCTCCTTTGGTTCGCAGGGCACATGGGCACTTCTGCTGAGCTACTTGGAAGAAAGGGAATGGACCGGCGTCCCGACCCCGGCGAACCAAAGTTGCCGGGGGCTGCAAGTACAAGGATCCAACCGCGGCAGAACAAGGTTGCCGGAGGCTGCAGATCTAGATAAGTCTTTCATGCTCTGTCATGCATTTCGGTATGGAACTGGGACATGTGAAACCTCGTTTTATCTCCAGGCTACCGTGCTCCCCTTTTTCCTATACCTAAGGATTATCTCCTGGGTCCGGATTTGGTTGTAGCCGCGGAGCCTAAGCCCACTTCATCCCTGCCTCCACCAAGGGCGCGAGAATGGTTGAGCGAAGTGGGGGCGGCAAGGCCTGTTGCCGGGCGAAAAACGTTTATCTTAAATAGTAACAAGGATTCGCTCCTTGTCACAGGTTTCACCCATGAACGAAAAACCCGGCAAACATCCCTTTTTCATCAAAAACATCCCACACAGGTACAGTTCATACGGAATGAAAAACATGAGCAAGGGGATTACAAGTTCTAAATTTAACGAAGGCCCGAAGGCTTACAGACTAAAAAAGAGATGAGATGACCGTAATCCCTTTCTTGTCCCTCTACTCAGGAGGCAGGTCAAGAAGGCGAAAGGGCAAAAGGGGCGCCTAGGCGAGCTACGAGCAGCAGAAAGCACCAAGAGAACACCTCGGTAGCTGCCCAAGGATGGGCCGGTGTTGACGGTGCCGGGAAAGGAGCTGGAAGACGAGGCGGCAGGTCGCCAAACACGCGACGAAGGCGTCGGTGTCAGCGTACTCCAAGTTGAAGGCCTTGCCACCCGCCCTCTTCCTCTTCCGCAACCTCCCGACGCCAGCCACCCAAGGAGACGGCCCCGAGAAGTTCAAGGAGCTGGCCCCTCCCCCGGCAAAACTCCACCGGAGGAGCGGCCAGGTGCAGATGCTGCTGCTGCCGCACCCGCCCAGGCGTGGGGCATGATGTCTACTATGCAACCTTCTTCTTGTAGACGTTGTTGGGCCTCCAAGTGCAGAGGTTTGTAGGACAGTAGCAAATTTCCCTCAAGTGGATGACCTAAGGTTTATCAATCCATGGGAGGCGTAGGATGAAGATTGTCTCTCTCAAGCAACCCTGCAACCAAATAACAAAGAGTCTCTTGTGTCCCCAACACACCCAATACAATGGTAAATTGTATAGGTGCACTAGTTCGGCGAAGAGATGGTGATACAAGTGCAATATGGATGTTAGATATAGGTTTTTGTAATCTGAAAATATGAAAACAGCAAGATAACTAATGATAAAAGTGAGCACAAACGGTATTGCAATACATTGAAACAAGGCCTGGGGTTCATACTTTCACTAGTGCAAGTTCTCTCAACAATAATAACATAATTGGATCATATAACTATCCCTCAACATGCAACAAAGAGTCACTCCAAAGTCACTAATAGCGGAGAACAAACGAAGAGATTATTGTAGGGTACGAAACCACCTCAAAGTCACATCTGCAAAAGAGAGCATCATCAAGAATATGACTAGCACATTTAAGTCTAACCCACTTCATATGCATAGGGATTTTGTGAGCAAACAATTTATGGGAACAAGAATCAACTAGCATAGGAAAGCAAAACAAGCATAACTTCAAGATTTTAAGTACATAGAGAGGAAACTTGATATTATTGCAATCCCCACAAGCATATATTCCTCCCTTATAATAATTTTCAGTAGCATCATGAATGAATTCAACAATATAACCAGCACCTAAAGCATTCTTTTCATGATCTACAAGCATAGAATTTTTATTACGTTCCACATAAGCAAATTTCTTCTCATGAATAGTAGTGGGAGCAAACTCAACAAAATAACTATTATGTGAGGCATAATCCAATGGAAAATTAAAATCAAGATGACAAGTTTCATGGTTATTATTATTCTTTATAGCATACGTGTCATCACAATAATCATCATAGATAGGAGGCTCATCATAATAAATTTGCATATCAAAACTTGGGGGACTAAGCATATCATCTTCATCAAACATAGCATCCCCAAGCTTGTGGCTTTGCATATCATTAGCATCATGGGTATTCAAAGAATTCATACTAACAACATTGCAATCATGCTCATCATTCAAAGATTTAGTGCCAAACATTTTAATGCATTCTTCCTCTAGCAATTGAGTACAATTATCGGAATCCTTATTTTCACGGAAGACATTAAAAAGATGAAGCATATGAGACATCCTTAATTCCATTTTTTTGTAGTTTTATTTTATAAACTAAACTAGTGATAAAACAAGAAACTAAAAGATTCGATTGCAAGATCTAAAGATATACCTTCAAGCGCTCACCTCCCCGGCAACGGCGCCAGAAAAGATCTTAGTTGACGGGGTGTGACTGCTGCTTACCTAGCCTCCCCGGCAACGGCGCCAGAAAAGAGCTTGATGTCTACTACGCAACCTTCTTCTTGTAGACGTTGTTGGGCCTCCAAGTGCAGAGGTTTGTAGGATATTAGCAAATTTCCCTCAAGTGTATGACCTAAGGTTTATCAATCCGTGGGAGGCGTAGGATGAAGATGGTCTCTCTTAAGCAACCCTGCAACCAAATAACAAAGAGTCTCTTGTGTCCCCAACACACCCAATACAATGGTAAATTGTATAGGTGCACTAGTTCGGCGAAGAGATGGTGATACAAGTGCAATATGGATGGTAGATATAGGTTTTTGTAATCTGAAAATATAAAAACAGCAAGGTAACTAATGATAAAAGTTGTTATTTATATTTCCTTATATCATGACAAATGTTTATTATTCATGCTAGAATTGTATTAACCGGAAACTTAGTCCATGTGTGAATACATAGACAAAACACAGTGTCCCTAGTATGCCTCTACTTGACTAGCTCATCAAAGATGGTTATGTTTCCTAACCATAGGCATGTGTTGTCATTTGATGAATGGGACAAGACCCATCCGTTAGCTTAGCATTATGATCGTTACAGTTTTATTGCTACTGCTTTCTTCATGACTTATACATGTCATCTGACTATGAGATTATGCAACTCCCGAATACCGGAGGAACACCTTGTGTGCTATCAAATGTCACAACGTAACTGGGTGATTATAAATATGATCTCGAGGTCTCCGTAGGTGTTTGTTGGGTTGGCATAGATCAAGATTAGGATTTGGCACCCCGTGTATCGGAGAGGTATCTTTGGGCCCTCTCGGTAATGCTCATCACTATTAAGCCTTGCAAGCAATGTAACTAATGAGTTAGTTACGGGATGAAGCATTACGGAACGAGTAAAGAGACTTGCCAGTAACGAGATTGAACTAGGTATGATGACACCAACGATCGAATCTCGGGTAAGTAACATACGGATGACAAAGGGAACAACGTATGTTGTTGTGCGGTTTGACCGATAAAGATCTTCGTAGAATATGTAGGAACCAATATGAGCATCCAGGTTCCGCTATTGGTTGATCGAAGATGTGTCTCGATCATGTCTACATAGTTCTCAAACCCGTAGGGTCCGCACGCTTAGCGTTCGATGACGATTTGTATTATGAGTTATGTGTTTTTGATGACCGAAGTTTGCTCAGAGTCCTGGATGAGATCAGGGACATGATGAGGAGTCTCTAAATGGTCGAGACATAAATATTGATATGTTGGAAGGTTATGTTCGGACACCGGAAAGGTTCGGACATTTTTTGGAGTACCGGGAGGTTACCGGAACCCCCCGGGGATTAATGGGCCTTCATGGGCCTTAGTGGAAGAGAGGAGGGTACGTGGATCGGTTGTATCGTGAAGACGTTCGACTACATCAACCGCGTTAACTAACGCTTCCGCTTTCGGTCTACAAGGGTACATGGACACACTCTCCCCCTCTCGTTGCTATGCATCTCCTAGATAGATCTTTCGTGATCGTACGATTTTTTTTGAAATTGCATAATACGTTCCCCAACAAGCTCTATGTAGGACTGCTTACATAGGAGAATATAACTAGTGTGAGTATGCAATGAGTTATCTACTCGATGCTATTACATATGCACAACAACAGATTCAGTCAAATAGTCCTGTCATATAGTTTTATGGCTGTCACTTCTTTCTACAAGTTAATTATCATGTGCATCTCAATTACCATAATAAATGTTGGATGATTACATAATCATGTACATTATGTATGCCGATATTCTACCTAGATACTCATGACCAAATTGTACAAAAGAGACACACCAAACAGCCTAGGATTGTAGACTATGATAGGCGCCACATAAATCTTTTGATTCTATCTTGTAAGAAAACAAGAGATCGAGTCACAACATATGATGCATGCATAGTATGTAGTGTGTTGTTCAAGTAGCTTTGTGTGTTTAATTTTGTTATAATTAATCAAGAATACTTTATTTTACATTGCTTTGTAGATTGAAAGACCTAAAGTTGTATGTTATATGCAGAGTATGATTGATAGGAGTCTGACAATTTTGTTGTTGAAAAGTCTGAAAGGACAATTATTCCACAGAAATCTCAGTCAGTTGGATATGCCAGTCATATTTTGTCTAAAGAATCAATGAAGAACAATGAAAATATCACAGGGCTGAAGTTGTTTGAAAGAACGTGCAATTTTTCTTATCTTCAACAAATCCATAACGTATATCAAATGGAAAGTTTAGTGATAATATAAGAGATACTTATCCACAAATGGTACATTTTCATTTATATACTTTAGAAATTCTAAATGTTGTTAATTTTAGGGCGCCGATCTAAATTACATTTAAAGGTGCGACATTTTATAACTCAAGAATTCAAACTGAGGCATGCTAAAAGAGTTAGTGAACGAAACATGAAGAAGGATGACATAATTAGAGAAGATATTGAATTCATAGATAAAGTCTTCTTGTTGTCAAACCAAACTTGCATGTGTTGCACTCCAAGAGGCCGGAGTCCATGCTTTTTGTGAGAGATGAAATAAGGCAACATGTATTACCAAAATAAATGAGTTATGTATTATACTTGTCTTCTAAAATTATTGTTTGTAGATATGTATCTTACTTTATTGTGTTACATAATGAAATTCAGCCAAGCACTCTGAACAAGTTTCTGTTCTCAGAAATGTAGTAGCAAGATCATAAGGTAATATTTTTTGAATAACTTGTTTTGTTTGATCTGTTAATATAATTGTGATTATTTGCTGCTTGTACAAATGAAGGTTCTATTTGTAACAATGCAAGTCGGTCAAGTAGAAAATTTATTGACATAGTTAAATCAAATGTTGACATATGGTTGTTTTAACCTATCCAAATCTAATGAATATTTTTCATTGTGCAAAATACTTTTAGTTCATATTGTTGTGCCGATGCACCAGGCTTGGTCAACTTATGTGTGGGATATGAAGGAGAAAGTAAGTAACACTTTAGATCCACAGTGTGCAAATGGTACTGCATCATACATGAAAGAAAGGCATGAAGCATGTGCTTATATATAACATAATGTTTGACTGTACCGAAAAGTTCTTGAGTATTTAGAGTTGCTTTCATCATCTTGGATGGTCAAAGAAATTTCATCATCCAACGTACCACTCTAGAGGTATATTCCATTATTCATGTTTATCTGTAAAACTAATTTATTTCTTCTAATTATGGCAAATGCAGGGAAGATTCAGGAATTGCATCTCTGATGATAGCAATGTACTTTGATGGCACTGAAGTAAAATACAAACTAACTAAGGTACATTTGAATGTTAATGTGTCACTCTAATTTGTTTATCATCTCTATTGCTACTTACATAATTGAACATTTGTTTTTGTAGTACACATTTCCTATTTCACGAGTACTAATGTTATGGCAGTTACAAAAATTGGACTTTAATAAAGGAAAGCTGCCTTTACATCTTCAACAAATGATGTAGAAATTGTAGATCAAAATTCTAATGCATGAACTAAATATTTACTATTTGTAATAAGGATTAAGGTGTTGTGTGTTCACACATATAAGTTTGTATTGAATATTTTAATTATATGTAATGGTAGTATCTTAGAATGATTAGACGCAATATTTGAATTGTAATGCCATATTAAAGAGTTTGAACAATTTATATTAATTGATATTGTTGTCATGGTGACCCACTTACGGATACTTAATACTAACTGAATGCATACTAGAAGTGTTAACTCGCTGATATGATAAACTAATTATATGTATATATTGAGAAGAATTTATAGGATGAGAAACTATCGAATTAGTAAAGATTGCTCAATATAATTGAACAACATTCATATTTACTAGAAGATCAGTCGATTACATCATTGTCGATTGAAGTACAATCTTAGTAGAAAAGATGTGAAAACCTACAATATCCCTTGAATCGAAGGACGCAGAGTTCTACCAGGTCACTTACATGAATTTGCATAGTTGCATCAAAAAGTTTCTAGTTTAGTAACCTATTTCATCAAGTCTATTACGCTACACATTTTATTGCAATGTAATCGAAGTTTAATATAAGCTAAATAGGAGTAAATTAAATAAAGTATTGATATAATTGGAATTTCGGAAGCAAATACCAATTTACTAAAAAGAATAATGTCTATTTTTCCGAAGATCCACTATGAAAATGAAAAAGATTTCAACATATCAGACCAAATCCCCCTTCCTTAAAGAAATCTTTGAGATAATGTAACACTTACTCTCAAACTTCTAGAATATTTTACTAAATTCTATCTATTAATTCAGAAACATCTACAAATCTAAGGATACTAGAATTATATTAACTGTATTAAGATAACATCACTCTCTAGATGTTCAGAATTCCAGTTCCCCTCTCGTTGATAAATTACGCATTGGAATCAGTTCCTCACTACAACTTTAATATTGTTCTACATCACTCAGAATCTCGACAACACCATGGTAACTAGGGCTTGTGTCAATAGTATATGGCCTAAAATAAGCATATCCTTCTTCAACATATAATTCTCGAACTGTAACTAATACCTAGATAACCAAGGATAAAGTTTATGTTGCTAGTACAACGAATAAATTTGTTGATGGACTAAAATTTTGACAATATCATCATCACTAACAATGGGATCTACATATCACTTTGCTGACCTTGTCATCTGTCCGTTAACAGATAACTGCATATCAGATCAAAATAAACTAGTATAGAGAAAAATAAGAAATCCTAACTTGTGAACAGTGCAACAATGTTAACATACCAAATCTTGGGGTGTATCCAAGGTCAGCTTTCATAATTTAGTGTCATGGACCAGCATAGTGGAGTGAAAATCTTCAATAACATCAATCAAGGAGACTGAGCTTTATTTTTTGCTCGAGAACAACATTTAGGAGGACAGATTGATACAAATTTGTTGCTAAGAACAAAGAACATTAACTAATGTAAGTTCGAGATTGCAAACATGGATCTTGGGATAAGAAGCTACATATCCAAGCCCTGGCAATTTTGCCACCAAAGTTGTTTTCTGATTGCTGCCGTTGAAGTTCGGTGAGAAGGTTGAGGTAAAAGAACCTGAGACTGGTGGGGAGAAGGAAACATGGCACAACTGGCATCTATTTAAATGGCTATGAAATGACTTTCCCGTGATTTTATGTAATTTCTTTCGGGTACTGGTTTTTTCATTTCTGAATGTTAGTCCAAGTTGTATAAAAATATAATTTTATATTGTAAAAACCAAATACCAAAGATTGTAGTTTATATTCATAGATATTTCCTTGGAAGGAATATTGTAAATATAGTATTTATGAACTGATAATGTATTATAGAGATTTTGTGGAGGGAAATTTAATAGAGAAACCCTAGAAAGTTTCAAGAGATGGAACTACACTACAAGAAATATGTCAACTTGTGACATTCTCTTAGTGACCCCAGCTGAATTGGTCGTAAATCCACGGCCATTTCGCTTGGAAGGGCTCAAACCCTGAAATTGCATACACGAAATGGTCACAAAGCAGACAAGAGTGGCCAATGACCTTATTTCTACCTGATTACGACCAATATAAATGGTCATGAGGTTGTAAACGTGGATGCATTGGTACTTATTGCTATGACTAGGTGCCACCTCAACAGTTTTGCCTAGGTGTCATGTCCATGTCTCAATTTTTGCCCTAGGTTGTGAAGCAACCTATATTTCTGTCATTCCCAAAATTCCCAAAAAAATGGGCATTCTTTACTATCCAAACCATTGCCTCATGACAATATTCAACTCCATTTGCGTGGTAAATCTTCCTCGGCAAATTTCCAAAGTTTTTGTTCAACTCGAACTGTTGTGAAGGAAGTACTAGCTTGGCATATCCTAATGAGCTAAAATTTTGCCACATCTTCTATATTCCCAAATCATTGCTCTCCACAAAATTTGAGCCCCATCTAACAATACATGTGAGTGTGGCTTCAGCATTCATATTTCTGTCTAGTGTGGTACGTTGCAAAGCAAGTGACACCTAGGCTCCTCCATTTGAGCTGCAAATTTTCCAAGATAGTGTCCTTAGTAGATGATCATCCTCGGCCAAAACTCAGGCCCATCGGCCATGTGCATTTTCCGTACCACTAATCAAACACTTGGGTGCTAATTCATGTTTGAGCATTGTTCGGTCTCCTCGTGACATTCTTCTGTTGTTATTTTCTTCCAAGCATCTACCTGGGGACTGCCAAACCTACTAGACATGCCAAGGCTTCCCAGAACGCATGGCAACGCCACGGTCATGCGGTGACCACGCCGCGGGCATGCGAGACTACGCGCTTTGGAGTTGGGGCCCTGGGCCACCGTCCAAAACTCAACGTATCACCACCAAACCATGTATTTATGCATAAATAGATGCTTATGTACCTAGAAATTATTTTTGGAAAAAATAAAGAGCAAACTATAAGGTAGCTGCAGTTCAAATTTGACCCGCTTCCTACTGAATCGGCGGAAATTTGTCTTTTTCACAAGAGGTGGATAAATTTTTTTTACACCCAACCATTTTGTCAATTGTGCATTAAACAAGGCCTAGTATTTTATAAAATTGATTTAGTCCGTTTTTGCAACAATTATTTGGTAGCTCCTTCACAAAAAAACCTCATTGCGGGCACTCGAAAAATGGAAAATGAATTTTCCGTGCAAAGAAAATGAAAACTCCCTTAGGCAACATTGTTTGGAATTCCAAGATTCACCCTTGTGCACAATATGAGGTCATTTGAACAAACTATGCCATGAATGTGGCCATAAGATCGATCATTTGGCTTGAAAGCCATGAATCTTCACGCATGATAGCTCATTTCTGAGAACACTTTTTTAAAAAAATTGCCGTATTACAAGTTTATTATTTTTCCTGGAAACTCGGTCACATATGATGACACAATGCGAAGGTTTACCAATTTTTTGATTTTTTTGAATTTTTTATTCCCGTTTCAAAAATGCGGTCAAAACGGCGGGAATGACCGTTCCTAGCTAGTGGTTGAATCTTGGAAAACCATTTGTGTTTCTCTGATTAAATAGATACCTATGTACCTAGAAATGATTTTTGGAAAAAAATAATGAGCAAACTATGAGGCAGCCGTAGTTCAAATTTTACCCGCTTCCTACTGAATCGACGGAAATTTTTCTTTTTCACCAGAGGTGGATAAAACTTTTTTACACCCAACCATTTTGTCAATTGTGCATTAAACATGGCCTAGTATTTTATAAAATTTATTTAGTCCATTTTTGCAACAACTATTTGGTAGTTCCTTCACAAAAAAACCTCACTACGGGCACTCGAAAAATAGAAAATGAATTTTTCGTCCAAAGAAAATGAAAACTCCCTTAGGCAACATTTTTTGGAATTCCAAGATGCACCCTTGTGCACAATATGAGGTCATTTGAACAAACTATGCCATGAATGTGGCCATAAGAATGATCATTTGGCTTGAAAGCCATGAATCTTCACGCATGATAGCTCATTTCTGAGAACACTTTTTTTAAATAATTTCCGTATTACAAGTTTATTATTTTTGATGGTAACTTGGTCACATATGATGACACAATGTGAATGTTTTCCAATTTTTTGATTTTTTTTGAATTTCTTATGCCCGTTTCAAAATGCGGTCAAAACGACAGGAATGGCCGTTCCTAGCTAGTGGTTGAATCTTGGAATTTTTTGGTGTTCCTCTGATTAAATAGATACTTTTGTACCTATAAATGATTTTTGGAAAAAATAAATAGCAAACTATGAGGCAGCCGCAGTTCAAATTTGACCCGGTTCCAGCTGAAACGACGGAAATTTGTCTTCTTCACCAGAGGCGGATCAAACTTTTTACACCCAACCATTTGGTCAACTGTGCATTAAATATGGCCTAGTATTTTATAAAAATTATTTGATCCAATTTTGCAACAATTATTTGGTAGATTCCTCGCAAAAAACCATCATTTGGGGCACTCGAAAAATGGAAAATTGATTTTTTGTCCAAAGAAAATGAGAACTCCCTTAGGAAACATTGTTTGCTATTCCAATATGCACCCTTGTGTACAATATGAGATCATGTGCACAATATGAGATCATTTGAACAAAATGTGCCATGAATGTGGCCATAAGATTTATCATTTGGCTTGAAAGCCATTGATCTCCACACATGATAGCTCGTTTCTGAGAACACTTTTTTAAAATAATTGACATATTACAAATTTATTGTTTTTGCTGGTAACTTGGCCACATATAATGACACAATGCGAAGGTTTTCCAATTTTTTGATTTTTTTTTTGAAATTTTCATGCCCGTTTCAAAATGCGGTCAAAACGGCGAGCATGACCGTTCCTAGCTAGTGGTTGAATCTTGAAAAACTTTTGGTCTTTCTCTGATTAAATAGATACTTATGTACCTAGAAATTATTTTTGGAAAAAATCAATAGCAAACTATGAGGCAGCTGCAGTTCAAATTTGACCCGCTTCCTGCTGAATCGACTGAAATTTGTCTTTTTCATGAGAGGTGGATCAAATCTTTTGACACCCAACCATTTGGTCAATTATGCATTAAATATGGCCTAATATTTTAGAAAATTGATTTGGTCCAATTTTGCAACAAATACATGGTAGGTCCTTCACAAAAAAACTCATTTTGGGCACTCCAAAAATGGAAAATTGATTTTTGTTATTCGAGGAATAACACTACTAATTATTTGGAAATTTAACAAACATTGTCATAAAAAGAGAAGAAAATTTACCACCGGGCGTCGTGGTGCTGCGTTGGAGCTCACCCTGCAATGGAGCTTCGCCGGCCGCCGTGGTGCTGCGTTGGTAGTGCCTATTGTTAATCAATTATGACCATTTTAGATAGTCATAACTTCATCAAAGCCTGCACTTCGTTCTGATTGGTCTATAGGCATGTCACGCGGATCAAGCATTAGAGACCGCCGGATACTGCCAGATCCAACGGCCCACACCCCTCACCCTCTTCCCCACCCACACCCAGCCGAAAGTAGCTCCCCTCACGTATACCACATGGCATTGAGGGAACTAACATATGGGCCTAATTCCTCGTGGGCCCACCTGTCAGTGGCCGAATGCCTCCCTCCCCCCCGCACACCACTCACCCACTGCACACCACTCCTCCCCCTCTCCCCCTCTCCCCCACACACCACTCCTCCCCCCACGACCCGCAGCCCAAACCCTAACCCCTCCCGTCGGACCGCCGCCACCTACGGCGCTAGATCCCACCTCAAGCCGCTCCTCATCGCCTCGCTCCTCACCTTCCCCGTCGACCACCCGCTCCGCGACCACCTCATCGCCACCGCCGCCTCCTCCCTCGCCTCCGCAATCTCCGCATCGCTCTCCGACCACCGCGTCCCTCTCTCCCTTGGCGCCAGATCCACGCCGTCGTCGAGCTGGATCCGCGCCTCATCGAGCTGGATGCGCGTCTCGTCGAGCCTCCACTGCCACAGCGGGCCTTCCGGATCCACGCCGTCGTCGAGTTGGATCCGCGCCTCGTCGCGCAGCCTCGTCTGCCTCCGCGGCTGCGTCACGGGCTTCTACTATATTGCCAACCCGCTCACCTTTCGCCGCGGTCGCCGTCCGTCTGACCTCCCCACGGCCTCGCCGGGAGGCCCGACCCTCCCAGTCACGCCATGGCTGACTTCCTCAAGGTAACCCCTTCTCCCACTCGGCCAAATGTGTTATTTGATGTTTCTGAGGTAGTAACATAGTTTTGGGATGCAAGTGATGTTGATTCTGTTCATCTAGGTATGTGTAGTTGATTCATATTTCTCCTGTCCTTGTGCAGGGGAAGTTTTCATCCCTACAGCAGAGTAGAAGGGCTTCACTTCATCATACCAGCCAGGAAAGGTGCGTGGTGGTTGCTAGCCATGGAGGGCAGGAGGTCCTGTTCAACATCGGTCACACAAACCACCACAGTGAGCTACTACTGCTCCTCTCCTTCCTCTCTATCGATGCTCTGTTTCATGCCATCGTACAATGGATGATTGAGGGTCAGTTAGGATTCTTAAAAAATGCCTTAGCTATCAATGGAACAAAGTATACTGGATTGAAGTTTGGCTAAATGAACCGAGGATTATAAATTACAGTCCTGCTCATTTATGTCTTTCATCATGTAACTTTGGACAATACATGATAAATAAGAAGTTATTAACTACAACCTTGTTGTGCATTGAGATGTCATCAAGAATTTTGATTAGGAAGAGCTACCAAGCTTAGAAGGCATAGTTTTGAATTTGAAGAAAATCAATGTATATGTTCTTTTCAATTGGTTGGTTACTTTCTATCATGCTTTGCTTATGTTATCATAAATGGTGATGTGTGTTTAGGTAGGCGGAGCAGAAAGTTTTAAAAGAGCACAAATCATGTGGCTTGCTGCTTGACTAATTGAACACCTGCTGCTGCTACTGTGACACCGTGGCTGGGCTGTCTAGTGGGTCGTGCCTGCTTACCTGGCAGCAGTGGCGGCGGCTACAAGTTTTCTCCACTGCTGCAGCTCATCTCCAAATCCTACAGCCTAGATCATCTCTGTCACCAGCGCCTACAGCCTGGGTCTGAAGTCTGAACCTCTCTTCTGTACTCCATGTATATTGAATTTCACTGAATTTACTGAATGTGCATGTGCATCTCAAAAGTATCCATAGTGTGTGTGTGTGTGTGTGTGTGTGTGTGTGTGTGTGTGTTCGAGTGTAGGAGTGCAAATGGGCACCCTTTAGGGTATTCTGTGACCCTCTTTATTTCAACTAAATGAACTGAACTTTCAGAAGTCACATAACTTTTAAAAATTTAGTTTATTTGGATAAACTAAGGAGGTTGAGAGGGTACTCTAAGCGGCACAAAGTTGCATCCCTACTCAAGTGACTATTCTGGTTCTAGATATAAATAGTATGTTGCAAACCGATAACTGTATTGTAGATAACTATAAAACAAAACCTATTGCGTGTACTTCTCTTGGGGAGTGCCTGTAGAGCTTATTATTCATGCCTATTTATGGTCAAATTAGAAATATATTCCAATGTGTCTTTATGTTTGGCATCCACCATTCACTGGCATCTGCCATTCTGGTTGTAGATATACTTACATCGCTTCATTCAAATTTGACGCCCAGCTTGTATTTTTGAAATGTTTCCTTCTGCTAGATTTGACGCCCAACTGGTATCTTTGAAATGTTTCCTTTTGCTTGATGAATCATTAGTTGTGCTTCTAATAATGTTTTCTGCCAGTACCTTAACTTCGGAGCTGGCTATTTACTATTTTCAGTGTACTAACCAATCCTCTTTTCAGATTGTCAATTTGGAGCTAGCTATTTACTGTCAGTGCATTCAACAACCTGACCTCCATGGCTCCACGCACGGTTGACTGGCTCAGCTCTGAGCTAGCATGACCATGGAGGCGGCTCTCGTCAACGTGGCAACGAGGGTCCTCAAACCTGTCATAGTGAAGCTGATCGTTCAGCTTGGCAATGAGTACAAGCGTCTGCACCCTCCCCTCCCCTCATCTGATATTTCCTTACCATCCCTGTGTCCATCTCTTACAAGTTGTATGATTACGCCATTTTGCTGTTATACTGGGTAGTAGCTATTGTCCTGCTCATGCTCCTATTTGGCTGGGGGTGTTGATGAAATGCTAGGGTTAATTAAAGGGTTCTTGGTTAGCACTCCTTTGAAGTTTAGTTGATTTTCTCACTGTCTATCATCATGGCTTAAGTTTGGTTGTTGTTCTGAAATTTACACGGCTTAGGTTTTAATCAATTGGCATGTTCATTTTAGTTGTTATGGAGTAAATATGATAAGAACAGTGGCAATTGAGCAACACCACTACTAGTATAACTCAGCTTTATTTACTAATCAGTAGGTATCTAGTTCTAGTAGATTCAGAATATGTAGTCCTAAAAATTAAAAGGAGCAACAGTAAATGAGTTAAACAAAAATATTCGTCTGCAAATATCGGTTTGTGTTCGATTTGATTTGGTTTGCTCTGTTGCTAAAGCTCCTCTTTGCTCTAACCATTTTCGCACCAAATGCAGAATGTTCTGTTTTTATTTTGTTCCTAATTGTTCTGTTTATAACCAGTAGACGTCCTTTGTTCATTGAAGTGCTGACTGCTGCAACAAGTCCCATGATTAAGAAGCTAGAATCCGCACCCAGCAAAGAGTACCTCACTGGAGCTTGTTATTGTTTGATCTTTTGTGTATTAGAAAACTGGATACTATGTACTATTATTGTAATGTACCAAGTTTGGCTGTATTGAGAAATATTCTGCATTTATAGCCTATATTTGAACTGGAAATTGACTGAAAATGACGAGTCCTAAATTAAAAGGCAATGGCTGAGTGCCAAAAAAACTAGACTATAAAAGGACGAGGCAAAAAAAAAGGACTGTAAAAGGCCTTGGGCCAAAAAAAATACTAGACTGTAAAAGGGCGTGGCCCAACAAGAAATTGAATGTCAAATTTCAGAGAAATAAAAGAGGCCGAATTACTTGGCCAGGCCCATGTAGCTAGCGAAAATTAACAGAAAAAATATATATTAAAAAGGCTGAATTAATGGGCTCGGCCCATATAGACACCCAATTGGACCGGGCTGATTCTTATCCACGTCAACTTGCCACGCTCGATCCTACGTGGCCTGGGGAGGCTGCTAGTGACCAAAAATTTTGTCAAAGAACCAACGACCTTTTACATATCACGAAGAAGGTCGTTAATTTCAGTTTACGACCGCCAGCTTTTGACCTTCAGTTTTTGGTCACAAGTGACCAATAGTGATGGTCGCAAGTTGGCATATTTCTTGTAGTGCTAAGAGTTAGGTCTATTCCGTATAGAGGGAGATAGTAACAAAATGTGCGGAAATAGTAAGGTTCTGCGATGTGGTCATGTCCAAATAAGATATTTATTAACAGGGAGCCCACTACCTCGTAAAAACCGTCCGCTCCCCTTGGTCTCAAACTAAAAAGAAATACAACCAGACAACCAGATCACAGACCAGAATTCTTCTTCGTCTTGGGATGGCAGCTGGTAACCAAAGATTCAACCCTAGGTAGCTGTATTTGTTGTTCTTCCACACTGTTTCCTCGTAGTTTTACCTCGAGAAACTTGTATTAGGAACGAAATTTGACTCATATGTATCCGCGCTTTTGGTGAGAGAAGTGAAACTGTGGATAAGGAACTTTGGCAAAGAGCTAAAGGCACACATGATAAGGTGACGCATCATTGAAACAGTTAGCTTGTAGGTATGATTGCATTTTGCCACAACACAAGTTTTTTATCATCAATTTGGATATTTAATATATGTTATGAGCATCTATGTTGGTATTGGTATGACTATGCGTTATTTAGTAGTGTCAACGTATCAACATATGACTAAAGAATGAGTTTAGATTTGCATAAACTTTATTTGTTAGCTTTAAGATGTGTACAATTATGTACTTTCAATTGAACTATTTTTTAAGGATTCACAACTGTGTAAGGTATGATAATGTGTTGATTTGTGCTCTATAGGATTTTAAAATCTAAAACTATTTATTGTGTTTGAAAATTTAAGTACTTCGATCAAAAACTTACATTTTTGCATTACAGAAAATATCAAGATTTTTGAGTATGAGTTAAACTTCTGATTTAGACTCTGCACATGAGAGAGAGAAACGACATAATTAAGAAGCTATCAAGTTACTAATTAAGGCATATGGTCAGTACGTTAAGAAGGCATGTCAATATGTACAATGGAAATTGATTATCCTCTTTAGTCGTGGGAAGTAAAACATGTTGTTGCCGTAGCTCCGTCTCTCTAGCTCCCCCGGGCACTCTCTCTACTCTCCCTCACTTGCCGTGGCACGAACCAACGAAGAAGAAGGAGGTGGAGAAGAACACGAGCACAGAGATGACATGGTGTTGTTTTTTCCGGCGCACGAACGCCGCCAGCCGCACGAACAGCCGATGGATTTTCCTGAGCACGAACTCAGCCACACCACTGCGAGCTACACAGGCCGGGGAAGACCTTATAAACGCGCGCGCACGCGTGCCACGCCGCGCCTACAGCGCGCCCACTCACCCCACTCACCACGCTCCGCGCTCCACGGCTCGCGCGCCCGCCGCGCACACACACAACCGGACGCGACCGGGTCCAGCGCCCTGCGCAATCACCCTCCCGCACTTCTCGCTAACCAACACACGCACACGACCCCGCCGCGGACCCGACGTGCCCGACACACCCGGCGCGCGCCCATACACGCGCCCGACGCGTCCGACCCGTCGCCGCGGCTTATTCCGGCCAACACTCATCCCCTAAGCCGCGGCTTAGAGGAGACCGACGTCCTCGATGCCGCCGTCCGCCAGCAGCGCGCGCTCCGCCGCGCCGTTGTCGTCGTCGTCGTTGTACCCGCCACCGCCCTGACGTCGCTGCCGCGCCTGCCACCGTGCCGCCCTGCCTCCTCGTCGTCGTCTCGGCGCCATGGAAGCCTCTGTTGCGCCTCCGGCACGAGCCGCCGCCGCTCGCTGCCGCTGCCGAAGCCCAGAGCTCTGTGCGCCGCCGTGCCGCGTCTCGGTGCCACGCGCCACTACGCCTCCACGGCCGTTGCGCCGAGCCTTTGCGGCCTCCTCGCCTCCGCGACCGCCGCTGCTCGACTCGCTACGCACCTCAGCCGAAGCCTCCATGTCGGCCGCGCTCGCCACGCGTACCGCGGACGCCGCCGCACGCCACGCCGCCCTGAACCCGATAGCTCTGATACCAATTGTTGTTGCCGTAGCTCCGTCTCTCTAGCTCCCCCGGGCACTCTTTCTGCTCTCCCTCACTTGTCGTGGCACGAACCAACGAAGAAGAAGGAGGTGGAGAAGAACACGAGCACAGAGATGACATGGTGGTGTTTTTTCCGGCACACGAACGCCGCCAGCCGCACGAACAGCCGATGGATTTTCCTGAGCATGAACTCAGCCACACCACTGCGAGCTACACAGGCCGGGGAAGACCTTATACACGCGCGCGTACGCGTGCCACGCCGCGCCTACAGCGCGCCCACTCACCCCACTCGCCACGCTCCGCGCTCCACGGCTCCCGCGCCCGCCGCGCACACACACGACCGGACGCGACCGGGTCCAGCGCCCAGCGCAGTCACCCTCCCGCACTTCTCGCTAACCAACACACGCACACGACCCCGCCGCGGACCCGACGTGCCCGACACGCCCGGCGCGCGCCCATACACGCGCCCGACGCGTCCGACCCGTCGCCGCGGATTATTCCGGCCAACACTTCTAATACCAATTGTTGGTGTCTAGCCTACTCACTGAACCACGGCGATCACCGGAGACAAGGAAGAAACAAGAGAGAGAGAGAGAGGACACGAGGTTTCCCGGCGCACAAACGCCTCCGGCCGCACGAACAACCCCTTGTATTTCCGGCGTGCTCGAACTCTGCCCCACACACACCACCAGCCACTTAAACATGCAAGGCCACACACAGCCTAGCCGCCTCCATCGGCCACTAACAGCACTTACTAACTACCACGACGCCACACCTCCATGCACTAACCAACTCAGCTAGCATGCATACTAGAATCGCTCACACCCAGCCTTGTAGCTAGCCCACTAACTAACCAGCCATGCATGTAGATGGAATCCCGGTCGCTACTCACACACGAACGTGACTCGGCCAGGTCGCTGCATGAGGCCGTGATCAAGATTACTGCTGACAAAACAATTGCACAAAGAATAGTCTTGAAAGCTCAGGGTGATCAACATGGAGGGTTTCAGATAACTCCATGACTCCTAGAAGGTTTGATAGATTCGGTTGAGAATTCATCCAATCCAGGTGCTTTATAATTAATACAACTTCGCTCACCATGTGTTTAGAAAAAAAGGGGTTGTGATGAGCTTATTTCGAGCATCCAAAACCTATGACTTTTCTTCTATTGAAACATTTAGAGAGAAAGTACTTGAATTGGGAGTTCCGAATAGACATATTATGTGATAATAAATGCCTTTAGGGAAGTCATGGGGGAGAGAGAGAGAGAGCAGTTGCACAGTTACTACTGCAAAAATGGTAGCCGCAAAAGGACACCACTCAAGTGTAATCATGAGAGTGCATAGTACATCTATTTATTTGAGTTGGCTAATCTAGATTGGATCGAGAGAAAGCCTTTTGAGAGATTGGATCTATTGTTATCCTCATATATCTCATGCAAATAAAGATTTAGTGTACAACCATCGCTAAATAATTGAAATAAATAGATGATGGAGATATAGGGGTGAAGGAAAAGCCCTCAGACGATCAAGCGCGGTTGGGCGGGGGTGGGGTGGGGGTACTATGTGGGTCATGCAATGAACCCACACAACAAGGTTGGACACATGGGCCAATTGCATGGACTACCTAGAGGTCGTCATGAGTTGGCTTTTGTCCTATTCCTCATCTTGTCTCCTTGTCTCTTTGATCCCTAACCAACCTAAAAATGATTTTTTCTATATTTTAGCCCTTAACGCAATTAAATATATGAGAAAAACATTAAACTTCAAAAGAAATACATGCACTTCTGTGGTAGTAGTGAAAAAACAACATAAGAAGGTGTATACAAAGATCGTGTTAGACATCAAATTTAGTATAAGCTCTATTCCACTAAAACATGAAAGCCCTACTCTTCTAGTAAAGGATATCAAGGTAAAACCATCAAGAAGGGTGAACAAGAATTCCATTGATCAACAAGATCTCATAGAGAACCTCTTGCATCGACAAGAGGTGAGATAATTTTTCACCGAGAGGCAAGGTTGGAGAAAGCTCTAGGCATAAACGAGGAGTTGGGCCTTCTCCTAGCACCTAAGTGGTGCTTAAGCTCTTTAGGCGTAGCCTAGGTGCATGTATAGTTTTGGCTATTAGGGTGTATTTGAGGTAATATATGTGTATCAATATTAATTTAGAGCATATAAATGTGTAAACTACCATGTCTAGCCTTTAGAATATAGCCTAGGCCCATTTGGGCCATCTATGCAATGTATCATGATATCTCATTTGAGTAGATAATTTTTCTTTTGCATGCCTAGAGTTCCTCTTATGTCCTAGACGAGTCGTTTGGTCGTTGCCTAGCACCTAAGGGTGTCTATGCGCCTTTCGGCGTCGTCTTTTCCAGCACAACTAAGAGGAGATCTCTTCACACCACACTTGATACACTTGATATGAAATCCACCCCCCCCCCCCCCATAAGAATGAGATTCCTTACAAGCTACCACCGGACACTTTTTATAGGATTTTTTTTACTTCGACCATCACTGCTCTTGTGGAGGAGGAAAATTAAGGAGGCCTCGTATTCTAAGGTCTATAAACGCCTTGAAAAGAGGACACGAAGTATCTAGACATGAGCTCAAATGCACCCTAATGAACAGTAAAATCAAAAAAATAGTAAAAATATTAATAAAATTCTGAATTTTTTTTCTTAATGACTCCGCGTCTAGGTGTATAAGTCACCTTAGGAAAACCAAATAATCTAAAAACACTTAGGCACGGTGCATTAACTTCCACATCGTTTCTTATTTCTTGACATAAATAATGGAATCATCCAATAAAAAATGTAAGACATGTATGCTTTCAATGACATGACATATACACCTAGACCGAGGTAGTATACCTTGGATCTATCGTTCTTCGTGCTTGTGCACTTGGTGTTCACAGATACACAACTAAACATAAAGATAAACTTTCTAACAAGAAGAGACCAAATGCACGGCAGTGCCAACAGTCAATGCCGCAAAATTTGATGGTTGCTAGCCATCCTGCCCCAAATAACTAAATAAAGATAATCTGACAGTAACTCTTCTTTTTACTTGTACATGTGAAACATTATGATATGCTCTGAGGTAAAACAAATATCACAACAAAACATTATGTAACAATCTAAAATAAAACAAAGACAAACTTAGACAAAACTAGTAACCGTGACATGAATAATCTCCAGATGACAATGGACGACACGTCGGAGGTGGCAATACCAAAGTGTGTGTACAAGGAACTAACATGGTTGTAACGAAACAATAAATTAATGAAAGAAAAAGATTTGGGAGAGAAAGGAGCTATAACAATCTAACAGTAATTTACAAGGAAAAAGGATGTTACAAGTCAAAACAGCCTTGTATTTCGTCGGTGGTTTAATGGTTGACCACGCTGCACTTCTTCCTGATCTCACCTTGGCTTCCGGTGAGCGGGTTGGCGTTGCCCATCTTGATCATGGAGGCGGCGAAGTCGGCGAAGAACTCGTCCTTGAAGGCGCCGGTGGCATGGCGCTGGACGTAGGCGCGGGTGAAGGGGTCGGTGAGGAGGGCGCCGTCGGAGTGGAAGAGGCCCCTCCGCTTGCTCACCAGCTTGAAGTAGTCGGTGTCGAAGGTCTTGAAGCTGCCGGGGTCCATCTCCACGAGGGTGGTGTTGTCGTTGAGGCTGGCACACTTGCTCTTTAGCCGCATCATGTACTGCGGCTCCAGCGTGGGGTCGATGTCGCTGGGGTTCTCCATGCCGGTGAAGTTGTAGAGCCGGTCGGAGAAGGAGAAGCAGTGCGACGTCCCGATGGTGTGCCCGGCGGACAAGACGACAAGGTCCTTTGCGTCGAGGTTCACGGCGGCGAAGAGCTGGGTGAGCACGGTGAAGTTGGAGGTCGGGGGTGGCAGAGCGTCGGTCTCGTTGGAAATGGACACGCTGCCGTCTCGCCGGCCGAGAGGAACTGTCCAGAATGGACCCTTGCTCTGGAGAAACCATGATCGAGCAGCATTAGAATTTGGCTTCCACACGTATATACCGTGTCATTTGCAAAAGAGAATGGCCTAGTACTCTACTCACCAGCCATACTGCGTCCCTGGCAATGAGGGCGAGGATGTCGGCGCAGGAGACGGTGTCGGGGCAGGCCTTCTCCACCGCGGCCTTCACCCTCTCGACAAAGCCGAAGCCTCGCAGCGTCTGGTTCGGCTGCGCGTCCTTCTCCGCCGTCTTGTTGGCCGAGTCCAGCAGAACCGAGCCGTCGCACCCCTGCATTCATGGCGCTCACTGGTCAGGCCAGAGCACAGCACACATCGGGGTACGGGCAGATACTGATGCATGCAAATGCAGCTTACCCTGACGAAGCAGTCGTGGAAGTGCATCCGGAGGAGCGGCCCGGCGAGGCTGGGCGCCAGTGACAGCGCCCTCACCATCTCCTTCCTCACGACGTCCTCCAGGCTGGGGCAGACTCGCTGTAGAACTTGTCGTGCAGCTGCGCCCGCGCGCACGTCGCCGCCACCGCCGCGAGCAGCACCGCCACCATCGTCGCAGCCCTGCACGCCATATTCTCGGGCTCTCGGCCAAGAAGCTTGTTTCTTGCTTGGCTATGCAAGAAACGATGATGGCAGTTAGGTAGCTGATTAATCAGGGAAAGCTTGAGCTGCTGCTGCTGATGGACTGGCGCCGGGGAAATATATAGCGCCGGAGTGTCCCCACGCCTGCATGTGGTGGGCTGTCCTCCGGAGCAGCAGGTAAAATTCCCATGGTTTAATGAGTTGTTCCTTGTTTGCACTCTGCGGAATCTTTGCCATGGCAGGTACACCGGCGGCGCACCGCATGTATAATGTAGAGGCGGCCGGACGGCCAGACCAAGACAGAAGCACGTCGGTAGATCAACCCATTAAACAATTATTCATCACGGAGCGAAATTCGCTGCCAAGTTTACCACAAACACCTCTCTCCTTATTAAATATATGCCACAAATGCAAACTTGTCTTGGAATACGTTATGATACTAGCTAAGTTACTCCCATTATGACCAGCCTAAGTTTCATATCAATGCCATGCAGCCAACGACCAACCATGTTTTTGACATTATGCACCGGGTACAAATTAGAAGCTACTAAATGATTTATTAAGTACATACTCATTTCATATGTGGTCTGGTGGACCTAGAAATAAAATGTAGGGTGCACACACTTTAACAACAATTAGGACCTATTTCAATTGGCTTGGATGGGCCTTGAAAATCAGCTATTTTTTATATGGTAAAAAAAAATATGTTTCAAAACTCTGGGTGTGCCATGGCACACCCACTAGGTACAAAGGGGGTACTAACTGCTGTTCAAGGAAGCGTGTATTCAGTTGGAGGGGGTGGCCAGGGAAGTTTTTGCCAAACATGGGTGGCAACGTAATCTCCGGCTCGCCACCACCTCCTTTGACATAGGCATAGTCTCGGTAATTTATGCCTCAACTGTTGCTGATACGTTGGTTGTAATTGATATGTTTGTCAGACTGTTGGTGTTTCTCTATGTGTATCTTAATTATGCATAGGTTGTGTGTTGTTCATCATGCTTTATATCCGCTTGATGCTATATTTTGAGTTAATAAAAACACCCTTTATAAAAAAAAGATGATTGACCATGTAGCCCGAGCAAATTGCAATTAAAGTAAATGTGCTTGATAGTTCCGTCTCTCTGAAATAAACAACATTGTCTACTTCAATACAAATTACATACGCTTTGCAAGAATGTTTTTGTTGTTGTTGAAATCACACTTCTCCCAAGATACCAATTACTTTTGAAGGAACTTTTTGATTTTCATGCTCTTTAAATGGCAATTGGCATATCACAATGAACACTAGGGAGGATAGAGATCATCTGTTCTTCAAGTGCAAATTCAGTACTAGAGTTTTGCAGATCTCTTGGACTAGTGACTCTCATATGTATGAGATCGCTTCCAAGGACAGGAAATAATTTGACAAACATTTTTCCTTAGGTTGTCTTCATAGCTTGGTGGAATATTTGGATAATAAGGAATGGCAAAATATTCAGTTCTGAAAGGCCCTGTTTTGCTAGGTGGAGAGTAGGATTGACTCAGGATATTTCTCTGCTTACACATAGGATCAAGGCTACATATAAGGATGCTCTGTTGAGATGGATTTCCTATTTGCCCTCTTTGGTTGTATTTTCTATTTTAGGTTTTTATGTTCTCTCCGTAAGTAAGTTTTTCTTTTCTCTTTGGGCTGTGGCCTTGAAATCACCTTTTGTATATCCTTGTATTTTCTTTTTGTGCTTCAATAAAGATCAAGGTTGTGGGGCCTTACCTTACAGTTACAAGCTTTAAAATTTTGCATGCGCGTCAAATTAATAAAACTATATATTATTTTCTACGAAGGTTCCATTGAAACTCGTATTTGCCTTGTGACAATGGCACAACCTCCAACCAAGTTAGAAGGGTGTTCCATGCCTCATCTTTGCCCAATAAAGGTCCTCTTAAAAGTCATGGTGTGGGTGAGACACTGAAGACTTGCTCAAAGGTATCTTGTTTGTTATAGAAAATATAAAACAAACTCAGATATTGGTCCTTGAGAGGGGCATTTTCCTAGCCACTAATCCTCCCAAAATCTAATTTATGAGATGTCCTTATGGTGAAGCTTCCAAAGCGGAAGAAAAAAATCTCCATTTTCATCGGGCCCACCGAAAAAATGAGAGTCTTCCATTTAACCGAAGAGGTGGTTTTAGAACGAGTGTAGTTATTTCACATGACGTCTTGTCATACACCTCCTTGGTAAGACGGAGCTTAAGCTGTCATTTCAGGAGAAGTGCAATGTTATTGGCCTCAACATCTTGTATTCCCAGACCCCCCCCCCTACTATTTTGGATGACTAATTATTACTTTGTCAACCTGCACCTTCTTCTTTCTCCGCTTCTCTACAAAAAAAACTGGTCTCGAAACAATCCAATATTTGCGTAACCCCTAGTGGAATTCGGAAGAAAGACAATATATACAAGACCATAATGATAAGCACAGAGTTAATAAGGACCGACCATCCCCCAAAGGAACAAACTTTCCTTTCCAACTAAGAATGCGCTTCTCCATTCTCTCTACCACGTTACTATAGTCTCGTGCTTCAGATAATGAATCAGAATCCCCAAATAGTGAATGGGGAACTGGCCATGCTCACAAACAATTTTTTTGTTATATCAAGCTTTAGCTTGCCGGCAAACCTCTAAGCATGCCAACTAGCTCTTGTGGAAGTTAATTTTAAGGCCCAAAACTTGCTCAAATACAAAAACCACTAACTTGAAGCTTTTAGCTTTTGAAGGTCATGTTCCATGTATAGGATTGCATCGTCAGTGTATTATAGGATGGACAATTGTACACTAGATGTGGCACTGCCCCGGTGATTTGACCATCTTCCTTGGCACACTCAATGAGGGTCGCCAACGTATCTTCAACAATATGAAATAACATAAGATATAAGCAATCCCAATGTCCCATACCTTTTCTTTGTCTCAAAATAGTGGGAATGTTGTCAAGGAACTAAATGGGTACACCAAAATGATCAATTAAGAATGACATTTATTTTAGAAGTGTTACACCATGAACCCCTCACTATTAGGAAAAGGCCTGCTAGTGGCGCACATGTTTTGGCTACTAATGGCGCACTACAGGTGCGCCACTAGCATCACACCATTAGAATTTTTTACTAATGGCGCACCACAGGTGCGCCATTAGTATCTGGTATACTAATGGCGCACCAGGGAGTGTGCCATTAGTATATCTCACGGTGCGCCATTACTATCTAACTTAGTAATGGCGCACCACATAGAAGTGCACCATTACTAACAATTTTTTTTCAAATTTTTTTCAGAATTTTTTTTTCAATTTTTTTTTAAATTCATAATTTTTTTTCTTTTTTTTCTTAATCTCGGGTCACTATGGCTTAATCTCAAGCCAATATGCTTAATCTCAAATCAAATCGCACTCCGTGGTCAAACTTCCCGGAAGGTCAGCCATCCTCACACTACTCCAGCCCGAGCACGCTTAACTTCGCAGTTCTATCCAACCCCAGCACTAGCTCACTTCACAGGCACTTGTTGATATATCTATCATATCAATCCTATTAAACCTTGTTGATGTCTAAGACTTTGTTCATATTCATGAGTGATGAAATTTTGAAAAAATATTTCAAACTTCCCGGTCATATTACGTATCATATTTTGAAAAAAAATTCAAAAAAAAGTTTTTCTGAAACCAATTTTTTTTCTGTTACTAGTGGCGCACCTAGCAAATGGTGCGCCGCTAGTAAGTTTGAATTTTTTTTCATTTTTCCCCCTCTAGACCTTAAAAGCCTCGTATCTTTCGTTCTGTTAGGTTTTTGGGGATTTTGAAGATGTTGAACGGGGTTCCCCCGTTCAAATCATATGCAACTTTTCGAGTAGATGATTTTTTATATAAAAAACTTTTTAATCCGAGTTCGTATGCAAAAGTTATGCCCATTTTACAAATTCCACAGAGATTTTGCAAATAAAGTCGAAATTCATATTTATAAATTTTCCCAACAACTAGACCATATATCACATGGGAAACTTTTTTTTTTGACATTTCCATCATTTTCTTTTATTTTTTCTAAAACTGAAAAGGCGGTCCGGGGGGTGCATTCGGTGGAATTTTTGGGCAAAGTTAGTAATGGCGCACCGTGGGTGTGGTGCGCCATTACTAACTTTGAGAAAAAAAATTGTTAGTAGTGGCGCACCGAGGATGTGGTGCGCCATTATTACTAGTTAAAACTAGTAATGACGCACTGTCCCCTCGGTGCGCCATTACTAGTTTTGAAAAAAATTAAAAAAAAATTGTTAGTAGTGGCGCACCGAGGGTGTGGTGCGCCATTACTAGTTAAACTAGTAATGGCGCACTATCCCCTGGTGCGCCATTACTAGTTTTGAAAAAAATAAAACAAATTTATTAGTAGTGACGCACCGTGGATGTGGTGCGCCATTAGTATTTGGACACTAATGGCGTACCAACACATGGTGCGCCATTAGTATATAGTAGTGGCGCACCACATGTGTGGTGCGCCATTAGTGTCCATATTATCTATAGGCCTTTTCCTAGTAATGCCTATTAAAGAAAGGGCCACTTGACTTGTTGTGTGTTGAGTGAAATTCGCCACTAGTCCATTAACTCAATTTGATTGCACGCTTTAGACCAACAACTCGGGAAGTGATCAGTTAGGGCCGTAAACTAGTTGATTGAATCAAATAAGGTCAAACTCAATTCGAGAGAAAACTCCGGCCAACTGGCTGCCATGTCATCATTCCTTTGACCGCTTGTGAACTAATTATTTAATAGGGAATTGTTTGCAAATTGGCTATTTTTTCTCACAAACCGTGCTAACCGTGTATTGAGCAAAAAATATTTAAAACCTTGAGTTGCATGGGACTCAAACCCACACCCTTAGGGGTGGCAAGCATCTTGCTAATGGCATGAACATCAACCAGTTTGTGTACCAAGATGCAACCCACTCAATATATTAAAATTCAAAAAAAGCTAAGCAACAAAAATCATATGAGCTCAGAACAATAACAAATATATTTCTAGGAACACTTTAGTAGATTGTAACACAATATATACAATGGAGAATTTAGAAGAAAAACCTGAAAAAAATGATAGATGGAGAGGAGAGATCACAACACATTATTTTTTATGATTGTTGCATAATATTTCAGGCTATCACATCATAGCATTTTCAAAGACATGCATCATAGTATCTGCAGAATCCTGTAACCACCTCCCGGGTCATTCTATAGGGCGACTCCGGAGGCCACCCGAACCCAGCAGAACAACTTATTTCTCATGCGCCTCGTGCCACTGCCGCCGATGGCGGCATCGGATCGCCCTAGGCACAGAGCTTGCTACGGGCTTCTCATGCAAGAGGGGGTGCGGTCGTCCGAGCTCGTTGTTTCTTGCGGCGGTGCAAGGCGGCACGCGGGTGGTAATTTAAGTCATCGATCAAGTGTCCGGTGTTGTGCGAGCGGAGGTCTTTAGTGATCAGTTGGACTGTGGCTAATCCGCGGGGGTTCCATCATGCGCTGGCCATGGGTCATTCTTCCGGCAGCCACCGGACATGGAGCCGGTCATGTTGGTCGAATGGATTCATCTCAATATCTTTGGGCGGTTTGCTGGGTCCTTGGTTGTGTTGCATCTTGATGGCGGCTTGGTGTGAGGGTTCCACTCCGACGACTGGATGGGTCATGGATAGTTTCGTTGGAGTAGGTGTGTGGCACTCTGGGTGAAAACCCTACCCGACCTCTGTCGGTGCTATTTACAATGTCGCCTTTGGGTGTGGTTATTCCTCCATGGAGGTGATGACCCACAAGTATAGGGGATCTATCGTAGTCCTTTCGACAAGTAAGAGTGTCGAACCCAACGAGGAGCAGAAGGAAATGACAAGCGGTTTTCAGTAAGGTATTCTCTGCAAGCACTGAAATTATCGGTAACAGATAGTTTTGTGATAAGGTAATTTGTAACGGGTAACAAGTAATGAAAGTAAACAAGGTGCAACAAAATGGCCCAATCCTTTTTGTAGCAAAGGACAAGCCTGGACAAACTCTCATATAGAGAAAGGCGCTCCCGAGGACACATAGGAATTATCGTCAAGCTAGTTTTCATCACGCTCATATGATTCGCGTTTGTTACTTTGATAATTTGGTATGTGGGTGGACCGGTGCTTGGGTGCTGCCCTTTCTTGGACAAGCAACCCACTTATGATTAACCCCTATTGCAAGCATTCGCAACTACAAAAGAAGTATTAAGGTAAACCTAACCATAGCATGAAACATATGGATCCAAATCAGCCCCTTACAAAGCAACTCATAAACTAGGGTTTAAGCTTTTGTCACTTTAGCAACCCATCATCTACTTATTACTTCCCAATGCCTTCCTCTAGGCCCAAAAATGGTGAAGTGTCATGTAGTCGACGTCCACATAACACCACTAGAGGAAAGACAACATACATCTCATCAAAATATCGAACGAATACCAAATTCACATAACTACTTATAGCAAGACTTCTCCCATGTCCTCAGGAACAAACGTAACTACTCACAAATCATATTCATGTTGATAATCAGAGGGGTATTAATATGCATAAAGGATCTGAACATATGATCTTCCACCAAATAAACCAACTACCATCAACTACAAGGAGTAATGAACACTATTAGCAACCCACAGGTACCAGTCTGAGGCTTTGGGACAAAGATTGGATACAAGAGATGAACTAGGGTTTTAGAGGAGATGGTGCTGGTGAAGATGTTGATGGAGATTGACCCCCTCCCGATGAGAGGATCGTTGGTGATGACGATGGCGATGATTTCCCCCTCCCGGATGGAAGCTTCCCCGGCAGAACAGTTCTGCCGGAGCCCTAGATTGGTTCGGCCTCGTGGCGGCGGAGTTTCTTCCCGAAAGCTTGCTTCTGATTTTTTCCAGGGTAAAAGACTTCATATAGCAGAAGATGGGCACCGGAGGCCTGCCAGGGGGCACGAGGCAGGGGGGCGCGCCCAGGCGGGTAGGGCGCGCCCCCGACCCTCGTGGATGGTGGGTGGCCCCCTCTGGTACTTTCTTTGCTCAGTACTTTTTATTCATTCCAAAAATAACTTCCGTGAAGTTTCAGGGCTTTTGGAGTTGTGCAGAATAGGTCTCTAATATTTGCTCCTTTTCCAGCCCAGAATTCCAGCTGCCGGCATTCTCCCTCTTCATGTAAACCTTGTAAAATGAGAGAGAATATGCATAAGTATTGTGACATAACGTGTAATAACAGCCCATAATGTAATAAATATCGATATAAAAGCATGATGCAAAATGGACGTATCAACTCCCCCAAGCTTATACCTCGCTTGTCCTCAAGCGGAAGTCGATAATGATAAATATGTCCACATGTTTAGAGATAGAGGTGTCGATAAAATAAAATACGAACATGAGGGCATCATGATCATTCTTATAACTGCAACATATATGGATATTATCATATGATTTCTTATGCTCAAGTAATAATCTATTCACAAAGTCAAGTATGAATCAGAAACTTCATTAAGAACTAACAAACTATGATCTCGGTCATTGAAGCAATTGCAATTTATCATAACATCAGAAAGAGTCAATATAAGAGCTTTTCAGCAAGTCCACATACTCAACTATCATTTAGTCTTTCACAATTGCTAACACTCACGCAATACTTATGGGTATGGAGTTTTAATTGGACACAGAGAAAGATAGGGGCTTATAGTGTTGCCTCCCAACCTTTTACCTCAAGGGTAATGTCAACAATAATAATTCATGCTAACTTACATCCAGTTGGATATATATATCAGGATCTTTCCAACACAAGGTGCTTGCCAAAGGATAAAATGAAAAAGGAAAGGTGAAGATCACCATGACTCTTGTATAAGGTAAAAGACAAAAGTAAAAGATAGGCCCTTCGCATAGGGAAGCAGAGGTTGTCATGTGATTTTATGGTTGGATGCACGAAATCTTAATGCAAAAGAACGTCACTTTATATTTCCACTTGTGATATGGACCTTTATTATGCAGTCCGTCGCTTTTATTGCTTCCATATCACAAGATCGTCTAAAGTTTATTTTCTCCACACTAATAGATCATACATATTTAGAGAGCAATTTTTATTGCATGCAACATGACAACTCACTTGAAGGATCTTACTCAATTAATAGGTAGATATGGTGGACACTCATGGCAAAACTGGGTTTAAGGGTATTTGGAAGCACAAGTAGTATCTCTACTTGGTGCAAAGAATTAGACTAGCATGAGGGGGAAAGGCAAGCCCAACATGTTGTATGATCCATGACAATATACTTTATTTCAGATATAAGAAAACATAACCCATTACGTTGTCTTCCTTGGCCAACATCAACTCTTTAGCATGTCATATTTTAATGAGTGCTCACAATCATAAAAGATGTCCAAGATAGTATATTTATATGTGAAAACCTCTCTTTCTTAATTACTTCCTATTAATTGCAACGATGACCAAAACTATGTTTGTCAACTCTCAACAACTTTTATTCATCATACTCTTTATATGTAAAGTCATTACTCTCCGTAAGATCGATATGATCTCTTTTATTTCTTTTTATTCTTTCTCTTTTCTTTTATTCCCTCACGATCATAGTAAGATAATCAGGCCCGTGACTCAACACTAATCTTTATTATATATAGCTCGCGGACTCGATTACATAGAAGGGTCATAGAGCAAAACTCAAAACTAAATGATACTAAAACTTTATTCTACTAGATCAAGATATTACCAAAAGGATCGAACTAAGAAAAACGGTAAAGATAGGAGTGTGATGGTGATACGATACCGGGGCACCTCCCCCAAGCTTGGCAGTTGTCAAGGGGAGTGCCCATACCCATGTGATTATGTCTCCTTTGCTGGTGAAGGAGATGGTGGTGATGATGGATAGTCGCACATCGAGCGTAGGAGATCCTCCAATTTGCGAATAATGCCCTTGAGTGCGGTGATATGCTCCTTCAACAAAATATTTTCACGTGTGAGATACTTATTTTGTATGCGAGCTAACTCAATCATCTTGAAAGCTTCAATCTCCGTTGGGGTAAGAAGATTGTGATGAGGCTGGAGGATGTCTTCATCTTCTGCTGCCAGAACTTGGTCCTCCATGGCCTTCTTGATCCCATCATCCTTGTTGATCTCCCCGGGTTCTTCTCTCTTCAGCTCTATCTTCATTAGCCAAGAATCATTGTCACCATTGTTGCAGGAGGGGGACAACATGATGCCTGGCCTTGACAACTCTGGTAGAAAACAGCTCGAAACGGAAACAGAGGATATTTGCGTGATACGGTGGTCAAAACCTTCAGGAGATTATATAATGAATTTTTACCAACCAAAAGAAGTATCGTGCAAGAAAACGGAGTCCGGAGGGCACACGAGGTGCCCACGAGGCAGGGGGCGCGCCCTCCACCCTCGTGGAAGCCTCGTGTCCTTCCCGGACTACTTCTTATTTTCCTATTTTCTTAAATATTCCAAAACTGTTTTGGAGTCGGTTTACTTACCGTACCACATACCTATTCCTTTTCGGAGTCTGAAACGTTCTGGAAAGTGTCTCTCATGTATTCCTCCGGGGTTACGGTTTCAATAACATTAGTTTCAACATTTATAGGATTACCTGAGATATAATGTTTGATTCTTGGACCGTTCACCACCTTCGGATTTGTGCCTTCGAAGTTGTTGATTTTTATGGCACCGGAACGATAGACCTCCTCGATAACGTAAGGACCTTCCCATTTAGAGAGAAGTTTTCTTGTAAAAAATCTTAAACGAGAGTTGAATAGCAACACATAATCACCTACATTAAACTCACGCTTTTGTATCCTTTTGTCATGCCATCTTTAACTTTTACTTTAAATAGTTTGGCATTCTTATAGGTTTGAGTTCTCCATTCATCATGTGAGCTAATGTCAAATAGCCTCTTCTCACCGGCAAGTTTGAAATCATAATTGAGCTCTTTAATGGCCAAATATGCCTTATGTTCTAATTCGAGAGGTAACTGACATGCTTTGCCATAAACCATTTTATACGGAGACATACCCCTAGGATTTTTATATGCAGTTCTATAGGCCCATAATGCATCATCAAGTTTCTTGGACCAATTCTTTCTAGATCTATTGACAGTCTTTTGTAAAATTAATTTGAGCTCTCTACTACTCAATTCTACTTGACCACTAGACTGTGGGTGATATGGGGATGCAATTCTATGATTAACATCATACTAAGCAAGCATTTTATGAAAAGCACCATGAAGAAAATGTGAATCACCATCAATCATTAAATATCTAGGGACTCCAAACCTCGGAAAAATAACTTCTTTAAGCATCTTAATAGAAGTGTTATGATCAACACTACTAGTTGGAATAGCTTCTACCCACTTAGTAACATAATCAACAGCAACTAAAATATGTGTATACCCATTAGAGGAAGGAAACGGTCCCATATAATCAAAGCCCCAACCATCAAATGGTTCAATAACAAGTGAATAATTCATAGGC
This sequence comes from Aegilops tauschii subsp. strangulata, assembly GCF_002575655.3. NCBI lineage: Eukaryota > Viridiplantae > Streptophyta > Magnoliopsida > Poales > Poaceae > Aegilops > Aegilops tauschii. Next base: position 425,702,384 of record NC_053035.3, on the reverse strand, counting down.
ATTTCTTGACGTCTACTAATATAACCAATTCTTTGACATTCATCACAAGATAAGAAAAACCTACGGGCATCTTTGAAGAGAGTAGGCCAATAAAAACCGGATTGCAATACCTTATGCGCAGTTCTATCTCCAGCGTGGTGTCCTCCATAAGCTTCGGAGTGACACTTGCGTAGGATATGTTCCTGTTCATGCTCAGGTATACAACGTCTAATAACACCATCTACTCCTTCTTTATAAAGGTGTGGGTCATCCCAGAAGTAATGTCTTAAATCATAGAAAAACTTTTTCTTTTGCTGGTATGTGAAACTAGGTGGTATAAATTTAGCAACAATGTAATTAGCATAATCAGCATACCATGGAGCAGTACGAGAAGCATTTATGACAGCTAATTGTTCATCAGTAAAGCTATCATCAATAGGTAGTGGGTCATCAAGAACATTCTCTAACCTAGACAAGTTGTGTGCAAGGGGGTTCTCAGCTCCCTTTCTATCAATAATATGCAAATCAAATTCTTTTAGCAAGAAAAGCCATCTAATAAGTCTAGGTTTATCATCTTTCTTGTCCATAATGTATTTAATATCAGCATGATCAGTGTGAACAGTTACTTTAGAATCAACAATATAAGGTCTGAACTTATCACAAGCAAATACAACTGCTAAAAATTCTTTTTCAGTAGTAGCATAATTTCTCTGGGCATTGTCTAGAGTTTTACTAGCATATTGGATAACATTTAATTTCTTATCAACTCTTTGTCCTAGAGCAGCACCTACAGCATAATCACTAGCATCACACATAATTTCAAAGGGTAAATTCCAATCAGGTGGCTGAACAATAGGTGCAAAAATCAAAGCTTTCTTAAGTATTTCAAATGCTTCTACACAATCATCATCAAAGATAAAAGGAATATCTTTTTGTAAGAGATTAGTCAGAGGCCTGGAGATTCTAGAGAAGTCCTTAATGAACCTCCTATAAAAACCGGCATGACCAAGGAAACTTCTTATACCTATAATGTCCTTGGGACACGACATCTTTTCAATAGCATCAACTTTAGCTTTGTCAACTTCAATACCTCTTTCAGAAATTTTACGCCCCAAGACAATACCTACATTAACCATAAAGTGGCACTTCTCCCAATTCAAGACAAGATTAGTTTCTGCACATCTCTGCAAAACTCAATCAAGGTTTCTCAAGCAATCATCAAAAGAAGTTCCATATACGGGGAAATCATCCATGAAAACCTCAACAATCTTTTCACAAAAATTAGAGAATATAGCCATCATGCATCTTTGAAAGGTAGCAGGTGCATTACATAAACCAAAAGGCATACGTCTATAAGCAAAGGTACCGAAAGGACAAGTAAAAGTGGTCTTTTCTTGATCCTCTTTTGACACATGTATTTGGGAGAAACCAGAATAACAATCTAGAAAGCAAAAATGCGTATGTTTGGATAATATTTCTAGCATTTGATCGATAAAAGGTAAAGGGTAGTGATCCTTTTTAGTAGCTTTATTTAATTTGCGGAAATCAATTACCATTCTATAACCTGTAACAATTTTTTGTGGGATCAATTCATCTTTATCATTAGGAACAACAGTAATACCTCCCTTCTTAGGGACACAATGGACAGGACTTACCCACTGACTATCTGGAACGTGATAAATTATACCTGCCTCTAGAAGCTTTAGTATTTCTTTCCTTACCACTTCTTTCATCTTAGGATTTAACCGTCGTTGGTGATCAACAACTGGTTTAGCGTCTTTCTCCAATTTTATTTTGTGTTGGCATAGAGTGGGACTAATGCCCTTAAGATCATCAAGAGGATATATCTTCTTCTCATCAAGATAAGCATATTTAAGAGTATCAGGTAATGGTTTAAGCTCAAACACGGGATACCCTTGGGTGGAGGAGGACCCCCTATGATTTCAACAGGCAAGTTGTGTTTCAAAACAGGTCCCTGTTTAAAGAATACTTCATCTATTTATCTTCTTTCATTCATAAACATATCATTTTCATGGTCGAGCAAATATTGTTCTAAAGGGTCATTAGGAGGCACGGCAATAGAAGCAAGACCAATAATTTCATCTTTACTAGGCAATTCCTCGTCACGGGGTTGTCTACGAAATTTAGCAAACTTAAACTCATGAGACATATCCCCCAAACCAATATTAACAACATCCTTTTCGCAGTCTATCCTAGCATTAACAGTATTCAAGAAGGGTCTACCAAATATGATGGGACAAAAGCTATCTTGTGGGGAACCAAGAACGAGAAAATCAGCAGGATATTTAATTTTCCCACACAGGACTTCAACATCTCTAACAATCCCGACTCGTGAAATAGTGTCTCTATTGGCAAGCTTAATTGTAACATCAATTTCCTCTAACTCAGCAGGTGCAATATCATGCATAATTTCTTTGTGTAAGGAATGGGATATTGCACTTGCACTAGCACCCATATCACATAAGCCATGATAGCAATGATCTCCTATTTTAACAGAGATAACAGGCATGCCTACAACAGGTCTATGTTTATTTTTAGCATCAGGTCTAGCAATTCTAGCAGCTTCATTGCAGAAGTAAATAACATACCCATCGATATTATCAGCCAAGAGATCTTTAACCATAGCAACACTAGGTTCAACTTTAATTTGCTCAGGGGGTTTGGGTGTCTTAATGTTACTTTTGTTGACCACAGTTGAAGCTTTAGCATGATCCTTTATTCTAACAGGGAAAGGTGGTTTCTCAATATAAGCAGTAGGAATGACAGGATCATTATAAGTGATAGTCTTTTCTTCAACTTTAATAGGTGCAACTACTTTTACTTCAATGGGAGGATTATATTTAAACAACTTCTCCTTTGGGAGATTAACATGAGTAGCAAATGATTCACAAAAAGAAGCAACTATCTCAAAGTCAAGTCCATATTTAGTGCTAAATTCACGGAAAACATCAGAATCCATAAAAGATTTAACACAATCAAACTTAGGTGTTATACCTGACTCCTTACCTTCTTCGAGATCCCAATCTTTAGAGTTGCGTTTAATTCTTTCCAATAAATCCCATTTGAATTCTATAGTCTTCATCATAAAAGAGTCAGTACAAGAAGTATCTAGCATGGAGTGATTATTGAGAGAAAGCCGAGCATACAATTTTTGAATAATCATTTCTCTTGAGAGCTCATGATTGGGTCATGAATATAACATTGACTTAACCCTCCCCCAAGCTTGAGCGATGCTTTCTCCTTCGCGAGGCCAAAAATTATATAGATAATTACGATCACGATGAACAAGATGCATAGGATAAAACTTCTGATGAAATTTCAATTTCAATCGGTTGTAGTTCCATGATCCCATATCATCACATAGCCTAAACCATGTCAATGCCTCTCCCTTCAAAGATAAAGGGAAGACCTTCTTCTTGATAACATCCTCGGGCATACGTGCAAGCTTAAATAATCCACAAACTTCATCCACATAGATTAGGTGCAAATCGGGATGTAATGTTCCATCTCTTGTAAAAGGATTAGCTAGCAGTTTGTCTATCATACCCAAAGGAATTTCAAAGTAAACATTTTCAGTAGGTTCAGTAGGTTGAGGAGCAACTCTTTGCTCTACTGGTCAGGGTGAAGATACCCCGAACAAGCCCCTCAGAGGATTACTTTCCATAGTAACAAGTGACAGTAAATTTCAGCACACTATATAAATTTTTCCTTACCAAATTCCACCTACCAAAGGCGCTTCACTCCCCGGCAACGGCGCCAGAAAAGAGTCTTGATGACCCACAAGTATAGGGGATCTATCGTAGTCCTTTCGATAGTTTTGTGATAAGGTAATTTTTAACGGGTAACAAGTAATGAAAGTAAACAAGGTGCAGCAAGATGGCACAATCCTTTTTGTAGCAAAGGAAAAGCCTGGACAAACTCTTATATAGAGAAAAGCGCTCCCGAGGACACATGGGAATTATTGTCAAGCTAGTTTTCATCACGCTCATATGATTCGCGTTCGTTACTTTGATAATTTGCTATGTGGGTGGACCGGTGCTTGGGTGCTGCCCTTTCTTGGACAAGCAACCCACTTATCATTAACCCCTATTGCAAGCATCCGCAACTACAAAAGAAGTATTAAGGTAAACCTAACCATAGCATGAAACATATGGATCCAAATTAGCCCTTACGAAGCAACTCATAAACTAGGGTTTAAGCTTCTGTCACTCTAGCAACCCATCATCTACTTATTACTTCCCAATGCCTTCCTCTAGGGCCAAACAATGGTGAAGTGTCATGTAGTCGACGTTCACATAACACCACTAGAGGAAAGACAACATACAGCTCATCAAAATATCGAACGAATACCAAATTCACATGACTACTTATAGCAAGACTTCTCCCATGTCCTCAGGAACAAACGTAACTACTCACAAATCATATTCATGTTCATAATCAGAGGGGTATTAATATGCATAAAGGATCTGAACATATGATCTTCCACCAAATAAACCAACTAGCATCAACTACAAGGAGTAATCAACACTACTAGCAACCCACAGGTACCAATCTGAGGCTTTGGGACAAAGATTGGATACAAGAGATGAACTAGGGTTTTAGAGGAGATGGTGCTGGTGAAGATGTTGATGGAGATTGACCCCCTCCCGATGAGAGGATCGTTGGTGATGACGATGGCGATGATTTCCCCCTCTCGGAGGGAAGTTTCCCCGGCAGAACAGCTCTGCCGGAGCCCTAGATTGGTTCCGCCTCGTGACATAACATGTAATAACAGCCCATAATGCAATAAATATCGATATAAAATCATGATGCAAAATGGACGTATCAGGAAGCGTCACCGAGGAGCTCTAACACCTATTTCAATCTCGTGATCTTATCTCCCAGTGAAAACCGTGATCCGGCTTCCCAGATTAGCGATGTTAATGCCCTCTATGAGCATGTGTTTACTTGAATGCATCATTTCATAGACTTGACAGGTTGGAGCACCTCATGGGGAGTTGTTGGTGGAGGGCATGCAGTGGCGTGGATGGTGTGGTGCTGGCTGGTGCGGCTTTCCTGTCTCTCAGGTGCACTGCTTTGGGTAGTTGAGGCATGGAGGTGATGCTTCATGGTGGATAGTAATGATTCTTTCGGCAGTGTGGTGATGCGGAGATGGTGCACGGTAACAGTGTTGATGATGTGCCGGTGGTTCCATGGAGCCAGATGATTGACGAAGTTAGTGGTTGAAGATCTTGGTCATGGCGGTTCAATGAGGGCTCGTAATGTATTGTCTGGTGGCAGGTAGCTATGCTCAGATTGACCACTGATCTGCACTTGCGACGGAGGCGTGAGATCGCCAAAGTGGCCCTTATGGAGGATTTTGGTGGCATCGTTGTCTCTAGTCTGTGGATCTATGACCTGCATCACATGTGCGTTGATTTTGGTGGCAGTTGCTCGACATAGATCATCGTTGCTCTTTTTTTCATTTTGTCTAGGCGTAACTTCGGTCTTATATGACTTTGCTCTTTACCACTATGATTTTTGTGTGTGTTGGTATTGGCTGTGTGGACCCTAGTTATGCGGAGGCCAGATGTATATTCATTATGTTTGTATGCACTTGATGCCGCATTCTGAATCAATAAAAAAGACTCTTCATAAGAAAATGTAAGATGTGTAGTTCGCGGACAGAGAGAAATAAGTCACAAGGATGTGGATGGATGATATATAAATGAGTGTTAGGTGCATTAATGCATGGGTGTGAGCAGCCCACTATATGCAGTCGGTTTGTAGGGCAAGATAAAAACTGATCGAACGGATGTTAACCGATGTCGCGCGTGAATCCAACGCTAAGGAGAGTGACTGATTTCTAGGTAATATAAGTCGGTGTATACAATCATTTCCCAAAGGAAATCGATCTATAAAGTGAGAAGATTCCATATAACCTTACAAAGGTTAATGTCAAAGGTATCATTAAAGTATATAGAGTAGGTCTTACTTCACAAACTGATCGGATGTTCTAGTGGTCAGCGGGACGTTGGAGAACGATAAAGGGGTGTGGTTTTGAGTCCCAAAGAATGCAAGGTCTAAAAAAAACCTTGGTGCACCCTTAGCATGGTTTGTGAGAAAACTAGGCAATTTTCAAACAAATTCCTGTAAAAAATAGTTAGTTTGCCATCGGTCGAAGGAACGCTGTGTGGTAGCTACCTGACCGATTATTTTCCTCTCAAACCAGTTTTGGTCTTATTTGATCAAATCAACGAGTTTGCGACCTAAACTGATCACTTTCCAAGTTGTTGGCCTAAAGCATGCAATCAGTTTGAGCTAAGGAGCTAATGACACATTTCACTCTTGTATGCCTTCTCGAAGTGTACTTGGAAACAACACCAACCCTTTTCATGCTGCGATTCACGAACATATTCATGGAGGACCACTACCCTGTCCAGGATAATCCTACCATGCATTAACGACGTTTGTGTGGGCTGAACCACTTGGTTGACAACCCCATTGAGTCAATTATTTGTCACCTTTGTAAAAATAAAGCTAACGTTAAGAAGGCATGTCAATATGTGCAATGGAAATGGATTAGCCTCATTAGTCATGAGCAGTAAAATAATTTCACAAAAGATAGTCTTAAAAGATTAGGGTGCTCAACATGGAGGTCCTCAAAAAACTCCATAACCTTCCAGGATGTTTGATAGACCCGGTTGAGAAGTCGGCCCAGGTGCTTTATTATGAATACAACTTCTCTCACCCTATGTTCAGGAAAAGGGGTTGCGAGGACCATGTTTGGAGCATCCAAAACCTATTGAGATGTCATCTACTGAATTGTTTAGAGAGAAATTACTCTAATTGGGAGTTCCAAATAGACATATTATTTGGTAATATAAGTGTTTAGGGATGTCAGAGAGAGAGAGAGAGAGATGATGGATCATGGATGGGCTTAGGCCCATATAAGACAATAATCCCAAGTTAATCTCTAAGGCCCATGCATGTGTACGGCAAGTGGTGGGAAGTGTGGGAATTTTAGTCCCATACTGCTACAGTAAGAAGAGTGAGACCTCTTTATAAGGGCTGCTCTACCACTTGCTATTGGGAGCTTGGGAATAGGAGTTGTACACGCGCGCTCCTCCTCCTCCGCCGCCCGCCTCGCCTCGCCACGCCTCGCCTCGTCACGAAGCGCGCGCGCGCCGCGGGCTGCGGGAATGAGCCGAGCCGAAGCTTATTTTTGCCGCTCAGGAATGGTTAATTAATTGTTAATTAATTAACGAGTCGTGTACAGAAGCGCCACTGTCTGAGACGTTGGACTGTGGGCTGTTCGCGGACTCAGTCGTGGGCCTGGCCCAGGCCCATCTACCTGACGGCCTATATAAAAAGGCACTGGCCAGTGGAGTGAACCCTAACTCAGTTCACTCACTCCCTCTCGTACAACCCTAGCCGTCATCTAATGTTCCTCTCCTTGTGCTGCTTCTGGTGATCCCATCCCGACGACCGCGTGCACGGTTGGTCGGGAGAGCAGGTGCCTCCGGAACCCTGTCGTTCGAGATCCTGCCCGGGAGAAGGGCAATAAGGTTTTTGGGGAGCGTCTCGACGCGACTGCTCCCGATCCGTCCCCGTCTCCGTCCGCCTCTGCTTCCACTACTTCCCCTGCATCGACCCCATGGCTGACGACGCCGCCGCAAAGAAGAAGGCCTCAGCCGATGCCGAGGTTGCCGCTGCCGCCGCCGCGTTGGCCTGGCCAACCGGAGGGTATGACTCGTTCATCCCCTATTTGCTCGTTCATGCGCTAGCCATATATATGCTGTTCATAGGTGTTTCGGTTTTATGTACTGTACGTGCTCACATGCTTAGATATCGGTATGAGATGCATACCGTATTTGCCATGATTATTGTTTACTCGTGGATTAGATTAGTCGGAAAAGTGCTAATATTTCCAACAATCCAAAAACCTTATTTTAGGCACTTTTCGACTCATGGCTTCGCCGCTACTCTGAAACCGGAAAAGTTTACTGGAACGCATTTTAAGCGTTGGCAGACGAGGACTACCTTGTGGCTCACAACAATGAACGTGTTCTGGGTTGGTGGTGTGTCTCCCACGGTAACGATTGCTCCAGAACAGGAGAATGCGTTTAGGGAGGCAACCACCATCTTTGTTGGAGTCGTTCTTACTGTGATCGGAGACAAGCTAGTCGACGCATATCTCCATATGCGCGTTGCCAAGAATTTGTGGGATGCGCTCGAAGCTAAGTTCGGCGCAACCGATGCTGGCAGTGAGTTGTATGCCATGGAGCAGTTCCATGATTACAGGATGGTTGATAACCGTCATGTATTGGACCAGGCTCATGAAATACAATGCATTTCCAAGGAGCTGGAGCTCCTGAAGTGTGAGTTACCGGACAAGTTTTTCGCGGGTTGCATTATTGCAAAACTCCCTCCTCGATGGAGGAACTTTGCTACTTCTCTCAAGCACTTGAGACGTGAATTCTCTGTTGAGGATGTCATCGGTCATCTAAGTGTTGAGCAGAACTCGAGAGCAAAGGACTCACACGTGAAAGGGGAAGAGGGTTCTTCTAGCGCCAATGTGGTGCAGAAGAACTCCCACAAGTTCAAGGGAAAGAACTATGTCCAGCAGAATACTACCTTCAAGAAGAAGGGTAAGAAGAAAGATAAGAAGAGAGATGGCTGCTTCACTTGTGGTTCAGATGAACATTGGGAAAACAAGTGCCCAAACAAGTATAAGAAGCCAGGACAGGACGCAAAGTCTGTCAATGTGACTCTGAGCAACAAGGATGCGGCATCAGGGTATGGTAATCTGTTTACCATACTTTCAGTTTGTCAGTCCACCGATTGGTGGGTTGACACTGGGGCCAATATTCATGTGTGTGCTGATGTGTCTTTGTTTTCTTCTTACCAGGTCACACGAGATTGTTCCGTCCTGATGGGAAACGGCTCGCATGCTTCTGTTCATGGTGTTGGCACGGTAGATCTGAAGTTTACTTCGAGAAAGATCGTGCAACTGAAGAACGTGCAGCATGTCCCCGCTATCAAGAAAAATCTCGTTGGTGGCTCCCTTCTATGTAAAGAAGGGTTTATGTTAGTATTCGAGTCTAACAAAGTAGTCGTATCTCGATATGGACTATTTGTTGGAAAAGGATATGATTGTGGTGGTTTGTTCCGCCTTTCCCTGGAGGATTTCTGTAATAAAGTTATGAACCAAATTCATTCTAGTGTGAACGAATGTAAGGTTTGGCATTCACGTCTTTGTCACATAAATTTCGGTTGTATGACGCGGCTAGCTAAGATGAATCTAATCCCAAGTTTCACTTTAGCCAAAGGCTCTAAGTGCCATGCGTGTGTGCAAGCAAAGCAACCTCGTAAGCCTCACAAGCCTGCGAAGGAGAGACACCTGGCACCACTAGAGCTCATACATTCAGATCTCTATGAGATGAATGGTGTGTTGACTAAAGGTGGAAAGAAATACTTCATGACTTTGATTGATGATTCCACTAGATTCTGTTATGTGTATTTGTTAAATACAAAAGGATGAGGCTCTACACTACTTTAAAATCTATAAGGCTAAAGTTGAGAACCAACTTGAGAAGAAAATAAAACGAGTCCGGTCTGATCGTGGTGGAGAGTACTTTTCTAGTGAGTTTGATCTATTCTGTGCGGAACATGGTATTATTCATGAGAGGACGCCTCCCTATTCACCCCAGTCAAACGGGGTTGCCGAACAGAAAAACCGTACTCTAACAGATTTGGCTAACGCCATGTTAGATACATCGGGTTTATCCAAGGCATGGTGGGGGGAGGCTGTATTGACATCATGTCATGTCCTGAATAAAGTTCCCGCGAAGGATAATGAGACTACTCCCTATGAGCAATGGGAAAAGAAAAGAACTACACTCTCTTACTTGCGCACTTGGGGCTGTTTGGGAAAGTCAATGTGTCGATCCCCAAAAAGCGTAACCTTGGACCAAAGACCGCGGACTGCGTTAATTTGGGCTACGCTAAGAATAACATTGGCTATAGATTTCTAGTGGTGAAATCTGAGGTACCCGACCAGAAGGTTGGTACAATTATAGAGTCTAAGGATGCTACATTCTTTGAGGATATGTTCCCCATGAGAAACATGCAAAGCACTTCTAGACTGGAATTTGATGAGACTCCTGAACCTGCCATTCCGATGGAATATTATGAACACAAAAGTGATGAAAGTTCATCAGAGGATGACGAGGAAGCTCCTGTTAGGAGCAAGAGACAAAAGACTGCAAAGTCTTTTGGTGATGATTTCCTCATGTACCTCGTGGATGATGATACTCCCAGTTCCATTTCAGAAGCTTATGCATCTCCGGATGCTGACTACTGGAAGGATGCTGTCCGTAGCGAGATGGATTCCATCATGGCTAACGGGACATGGGAGATCACTAATCGTCCTTATGGTTGCCAACCATTGGGATGTAAGTGGATGTTTAAGAGGAAGCTAAGGCCTGATGGTACTGTTGAGAAGTACAAGGCTAGGCTTGTGGCCAAGGGTTATACCCAAAAGGAAGAAGAGGATTTCTTCGACACTTACTCACTTGTGGCTAGGCGGACAACCATTCGAGTGTTACTCGCTTTGGCTGCCTCGCATGGTCTTCTTGTTCATCAGATGGACGTTAAGACGGCTTTCCTTAATGGAGAGCTAGACGAGAAAATTTACATGCAATAGCCGGATGGCTTTGTTGTAAATGGTCAGGAAAGAAAGGTGTGTAAGCTAGTGAAATCATTGTATGGCCTGAAACAAGCGCCTAAGCAATGGCATGAGAAGTTCAATACAACTTTGACATCTGCTGGCTTTGTTGTTAATGAAGTTGACAAATGTGTATACTATCGCTATGGTGGGGGCGAAGGAGTTATACTGTTTGTGTATGTCAATGACATACTGATATTTGGGACCCACCTCAAGGTCATTGAGGAGGTCAAGGCTTTTCTATCTCATAATTTTGAGATGAAAGACCTGGGTGTTGCTGATGTTATCTTGAACATCAAGCTACTGAGAAATACTGAGGGTGTAATTACACTTTTGCAATCCCACTATGTTGAGAAGATTTTGAGCCGTTTTGGATATTTGGACTGCAACACCATATGATCCTAGCGTGCGGATTCAAAAATTCGAAGGCACGGCTGTAGATCAATTGAGATATTCTCAAGTGGTTGGTTCACTCATGTACCTAGCTTGTGCTACTCGCCCTGACATCTCATTTGTTGTGTGCAAACTGAGCCGGTTTGTTTCCAATCCGGGAGATGTGCACTGGCATGCTGTTGAGCGAGTGATGCGCTATTTGCAAGGTACTGTGATCTACGGGATTCACTATTCTGGGTACCCGACGGTACTTGAGGGGTATAGTGATTCTAACTGGATATCTGATGCTGATGAGATGAAAGCCACAAGTGGATATGTCTTCACACTTGGTGGTGGTGCTGTTTCCTGGAAGTCTTGCAAGCAGACGATCTTAACCAGATCAACTATGGAAGCAGAACTCACAGCATTAGACACATCATGCGTCGAAGCATAATGGCTTCGAGAGCTTTTGATGGATTTGCCGGTGGTTGATAAACCAGTCCCGGCTGTCCTTATGAACTGTGACAATCAAACAGTGATTGTCAAGGCTAAGAGTTCAAAAGACAACTTGAAATCCACAAAACACATAAGAAGAAGATTAAAATCAGTCAGAAAATCAAGAAACTCCGGAGTAATAGCGTTGGATTATATCCAGACGGCTAAGAATCTGGCAGACCCTTTTACGAAAGGGCTATCACGGATTGTGACAGAAAATGCATCGAGGGAGATGGGTATGAGACCCACGTAAGTTGCCATGGGGGTTACCCAACCTATGTGATCGGAGATCCCGTGAATTAGGACCTGGGAAAACAATCCAGCGGTCAACTTAGGAGAGTATCCTTAATTATCCCACTCCGTTGGAGATGCAATAATACTCTCAATTCTGTAAGGCAGGCTGACTTTTGTCTTAATGTGTTCCAAAGCTTATGTAAGCAAGATGCTAACCTACAGAGCATTCTTTGGAGGAACACACCTATATGAGCCCGACTGCTGGTCACAGTCTATGAGATTGGGTGATCTCTAGGAAGCTCATGAGAAGGTACGGAGTATGACTAATAAGCTCCACCCGTGGGGTTTAGCCTTCGGCAGCCACGTATCAGCTGACAATAGGCGAAACTTCTGCACGCCAGACTGACAATTCAAGGCATAGTCCATTGTTCAGTTGTGAAGAAGTCTAATCCTATTGCTCTAGGTGGAAGTTCAACTTAACAGTCTCCACTGAAAATTCTGGTATAGCAAACATTGTTTGGAACAGTTGACAAACTTATGTGCCTCGAGATCTGGTGGGGGATTGATGGATTATGGATGGGGTTAGGCCCATATAAGACAATAATTCCTAGTTAATCTCTAAGGCCCATGCATGTGTACGGCAAGTGGTGGGAAGTGTGGGAAATTTAGTCCCATACTGCTACAGTAAGAAGAGTGAGACCTCTTTATAAGGGCTGCTCTACCACTTGCTATTGGGAGCTTGGGAATAGGAGCTGTACACGCGCGCTCCTCCTCCTCCGCCGCCCGCCTCGCCTCACCACGCCTCGCCTTGTCACGACGCGCGCGCGCGCCGCGGGTTGCGGGAATGAGCCGAGCCGAAGCTTATTTTTGCCGCTCAGGAATGGTTAATTAATTGTTAATTAATTAACGAGTCGTGTACGGAAGCGCCACTGTCCGAGACGTTGGACTATGGGCTGTTCGCGGACTCGGTCGTGGGCCTGGCCCAGGCCCATCTACTTGACGGCCTATATAAGAAGGCACTGGCCAGTGGAGTGAACCCTAACTCAGTTCACTCACTCCCTCTCGTACAACCCTAGCCGTCATCTAATGTTCCTCTCCTTGTGCTGCTTCCGGCGATCCCATCCCGACGACCGCGTGCACGGTTGGTCGGGAGAGCAGGTGCCTTCGGAACCCTGTCGTTCGAGATCCTGCCCGGGAGAACAGCAATAAGGTTTTTGGGGAGCGTCTCGACGCGACTGCTCCCGATCCGTCCCCGTCTCCTTCCGCCTCTGCTTCCACTACTTCCCCTGCATCGACCCCATGGCTGACGACGCCGCCGCAAAGAAGAAGGCCTCGGCCGATGCTGAGGCTGTCGCTGCCGCCGCTGCGTTGGCCTGGCCAACCGGAGGGTATGACTCGTTCATCCCCTATTTGCTCGTTCATGCGCTAGCCGTATATATGTTGTTCATAGATGTTTCGGTTCTATGTACTGTACGTGCTCACATGCTTAGATATCGGTATGAGACGCATACCGTATTTGCCATGATTACAGTTTACTCATGGATTAGATTAGTTGGAAAAGTGCTAATATTTCCAACAAGAGAGAGAGAGAGATGTTGCTACACTACTCCACTGTAATCATTAAAATGCATGGAACATCTATTAATTCGAGCTGGCTAATCTAGACTAGATCTAAAGGAAGCCTTTCAGGGATTAGAGCAATTGTTATCCTCTTCTATCCCATGAAAAGAAAAATTTAGTGTATAGACACCGCTAAAACATCGTAATAAAGAGGCAAAGGAGATATAGGGGTGAAGGCAAAGCCCTCGAATGTGCCGCCACGGTTAGTGGTACTATGTGGATCATATGAGAAAAAAATAACCTTAAAAGGAATATATGCACTTCTGTTGTAGTAGTGAAAAAATAACATAAGAAGTGCTATACAATGACCATTTTAGACATCAAAATTTTAATATAAGCTCCGTTCCACCAAAATATGAAAGTCATACTCTTATTGTCAAGGATATCAAGCTAAACCATCGAGAAGGGTGAAGGAGAATTTCATTGAGGAAAAACTCCGGACACAAGATTTGATGATAGAGAACCTCTTACTTGCCTCGGCAAGAGCTGAGATAAATTTTCAGTAGAGGCAAGGTTGGAGAAAGCGCAGGCGTAATTAAAATCTTGGGATATGTGAAAATGTTTTTCTACTTTGGATCCATCATTCTTTGTGCCTGTGCACTTGGTGTTCACTGGTACACAACAAAACATAAGGATACACTCCTTCACAAGAAGAGACAATACGCACGCCAATGCCCAGATTCAATGCTGAAAAGTTGGAAACACGGTTGATGGCTGCTATCAAAACGGCCCAAAAAGTAACTAAATAACAATATTCTGACTATAACTCTTCCTTTTACTAGCACATGTGAAACATTATGATATGCTCTGAGATGAAACAAAGAACACAACAAAACATTATGTAACAATAAATAAAACAAAACAAACATAGACAGAACTAGTAAGCGTGACATGAATCTCCAGGTGACAACGGACGGCATGTCGGATGTGGCAATATTGAATTGTTCATCATGTGTACAAGGAATTAACATGGTCGTAACGAAATAATAAATTAACGAAAGAAAAAGATTTGAGAGAGAAAAGAGATATGACAATCTTACAGTAATTTACAGGGGGAAAAGATGTTCACAAATCAAAACAGCCTTGTATTTCGTCGGTGGTTTAATGGTTGACCACGTTGCACTTCTTCCTGATCTCACCCTGGCTTCCGGTGAGCGGGTTGGCGTTGCCCATCTTGATCATGGAGGCGGCGAAGTCCGCGAAGAACTCGTCCTTGAAGGTAAGCGTGACATGAATCTCCCGGTGACAACAGACGGCATGTCGGATGTGGCAATATTGAATTGTTCGTCGTGTGTACAAGGAATTAACATGGTCATAACGAAACAATAAATTAACGAAAAGTCTAACGCCCACATGTGTGGGCGTTTGCATCTCGCCCACACGCGTGGAGCCCCGTCCGTTTGTTAGCGCACGAATCTTGGCATGTTTTTAGTGCCACGTAGGACTGGGCTGGTGTGTGGGCATTCACCCGGTCGCCCACACGGCCGTTTCACCACACGGGAGGGGCTGGTGTGTGGGCGTTCAGCAGTTCGCCCATACGCCACTTTCCACTCACGCACAAGGGCTAGTGTGTGGGCATTTGCCATCTCGCCCACACGCCCGTCTCATCTCCCACACCCAAGTTGCCACTTGCCATGTGTTTTGCACTGTACATGGCAACTGCCCAAGTGTGCTTTATAAGCAGGTGGCAACTCTCTTTTTTTTTTACCCGAACATGTCAGTTGTCATGTATTTTTGCAGGGTACACAACAACTACCCTAGTGTGCTTCTAAGCAGATGGCAACTCTTTTTTTTTTACCCGAACATGTTGTTTTGCCATGTCTTTTTGTATCACTACACGGCAACTGCCTAGTGTTAGTAGGTGGCAACTCCTAAGGTTTTCAAATCATGGCAACTGTAGTAAACCAGACTATACATGACAACTGCCTAGTGGTAAACCAGACCATACATGGCAACTGCCTAGTGGTAAACCAGACCATACATGGCAACAGCCGCAGTTGCCAAAAATGGCATCTGAAACTTTTGACATTAGATGGCAACTGCAGTTGAGCAACCATGGCAACTGTAGTTGTCCGACATGGCAACCGAAGTTCAGCGACATGGCAACTGCAGATAAACGAACATGGACGAGGGTCTGGACCATGGCAACTGCGGGACGCGCGGTGACTATCACGCGGGGCGTGCGGGACCATGAGGTACGAGGTCTGACGTACGGGGCGTGTGGGCGTTATCTATTTCACCCACACGCACGCGTGTGAGAGGGACCGGGAGGGGAAAAAAGAGGTGTGTGGGCATTACTTGTTTTGCCCACACGTAGGTGCGTGGGCTGTTTCTTCTCCATGCCACACGAGACGTGCGGCACAACCATCCGATACACCACACGTGTGGCAGTTATCGGTGTCCTAAATTAACGAAAGAAAAAAATTTGGGAGAGAAAGGAGCTATGACAATCTAAGAGTAATTTTTAGAGTAATTTACAGGGGGGAAAGATGTTCACAAATCAAAACAGCCTTGTACTTCGTCGGTGGTTTAATGGTTGACCACGCTGCACTTCTTCCTGATCTCACCCTGGCTTCCGGTGAGCGGGTTGGCGTTGCCCATCTTGATCATGGAGGCGGCGAAGTCGGCGAAGAACTCGTCCTTGAAGGTCCCGGTGGCATGGCGCTGGACGTAGGCACGGGTGAACGGGTCGGTGAGGAGGGCGCCGTCGGAGTGGAAGAGGCCCCGCCGCTTGCTCACCAGCTTGAAGTAGTCAGTGTCGAAGGTCTTGAAGCTACCGGGGTCCATCTCCACGAGGGTGGTGTTGTCGTTGAGGCTGGCACACTTGCTCTTTAGCCGCATCATGTACTGCGGCTCCAGTGTGGGGTCGATGTCGCTGGGGTTCTCCATGCCGGTGAAGTTGTAGAGCCGGTCGGAGAAGGAGAAGCAGTGCGACGTCCCGATGGTGTGCCCGGCGGACAAGACGACAAGGTCCTTTGCGTCGAGGTTCACGGCGGCGAAGAGCTGGGTGAGCACGGTGAAGTTGGAGGTCGGGGGTGGCAGAGCGTCGGTCTCGTTGGAAATGGACACGCTGCCGTCTCGCCGGCCGAGAGGAACTGTCCAGAATGGACCCTTGCTCTGGAGAAACCATGATCGAGCAGCATTAGAATTTGGCTTCCACACGTATATACCGTGTCATTTGCAAAAGAGAATGGCCTAGTACTCTACTCACCAGCCATACTCCGTCCCTGGCAATGAGGGCGAGGATGTCAGCGCAGGAGACGGTGTCGGGGCAGGCCTTCTCCACCGCGGCCTTCACCTTCTCGACAAAGCCGAAGCCTCGCAGCGTCTGGTTCGGCTGCGCGTCCTTCTCCGCCGTCTTGTTGGCCGAGTCCAGCAGAACCGAGCCGTCGCACCCCTGCATTCATGGCGGTCACTGGTCAGGCCACAGCACACAACATGGTACGGACGGAAACTGATGCATGCAAATGCAGCTTACCCTGACGAAGCAGTCGTGGAAGTTCATCCGGAGGAGCGGCCCGGCGAGGCTGGGCGCCAGTGACAGCGCCCTCACCATCTCCTTCCTCACGACGTCCTCCACGCTGGGGCACGACTCGCTGTAGAACTTGTCGTGCAGCTGCGCCCGTGCGCACGTCGCCGCCACCGCCGCGAGCAGCAGCGCCACCATCGTCGCAGCCCTGGACGCCATATTCTCGGCCAAGAAGGTTGTTTCTTGCTTGGCTATGCAAGAAACGACGATGGCTAGGTGGCTAGTTGATCAGGGGAAGCTTGAGCTGCTGCTGCTGCTGATGGACTGGCGCCGGGGAAATATATAGCGCCGGAGTGTCCCCACGCCTGCATGTGGTGGGCTGTCGTCCAGAGCAGCAGGTAAAATTCCCATGGTTTAATGAGTTGTTCCTTGTTTGCGCTCTCCGGAATCTTTGCCATGGCAGGTACCCCGGCGGCCACCGTACGTATAATGGAGGCGGACGGACAGCCAGACGGAAGCACATCATTAGATGAATTCACTAATTTTCTCTAGACAGCAATCTGCTCACTAACTTACTAACTAGCCATCACGGAGCAAACTGCGGTGCCAAGTTCTAATCAACAAAGGATACGTGCAACAAATGAATGCCACCACCTACTGGTAGGTTGAAGATATGGAAATATCATGATCCGTATATTTATACCGGCACCACATGCTATCCCGAATCAGTTTTGCTAAGTCTGAGTCGATGCTATATTCGTTTGGTCTGAAATACTTGTAACCCCGGAATTTTGAGCCAGATTCAAACAAACTTGAAAATAAATTTAAATTATGTTAGAAGTCATTGAAAGGTAGAAATTTTTTTAAAGAATTTTCACACATGTCATCCAAAATTGCTTTGTTTTTTATATTAAAAACCTTGCCAAGAATTAGGCTAATCTGATGCCTTTGTCAAGGCCCTGGCCCAAAAGACCAGGAGAATTTAAATATCATGTTTTGATCAACATATAATTTGAATAATGACGTTTAAATTCCAAACATGGTTAAAATGATATTTATAAATTTGGAGATCTAGTTTTTATAAGTATCAAGCTTGGCACCTGGTTGGAATTTTGTATTCACGAAATACCAATGGACGTGAATTTGCCCCCCCCCCCCCCCCCCCCCCCCGCGTGTTTGAGCCATGCAATTCTGCACCAAATTCAGTATTTAAACTCGAATATTAATCTAGAGATCCTACACCTACGAAAATCTAGGTAAACCCGCCATAGCAATCATACAGACATTCTAGAACACAAGAAAAATAGTTGCCGAGGCAAGATCCTAAACATGCCCATTACCCGGTTGCATCTTATTGCTTGGTCATCTTGTCATCGACCGTCGCCTAAGAAAACCATACACTATAGAAAATGGCTTATAGGTGAACACAAATTTGTGACGGGCGAGACGTGTCACTCGCCACAGCTAATTTGGAAATATAGCAGTGACGGGTACCAAAGATTACCCGCCACTGCTAGTAACAGAGCAGTGGCAGGCAGGAATACGTGCCCGCCACTGGTAGACCGTTTCAGAGCTGGATGCGTAATGCAACCTAATTGTGATGAGCTGTAACAAAGGCCCGCCATTGCTTATTTGTACATCAGTGGCGAGTGTGCCTGTTGCTTGCCACACCTAATTATGGTAAGCACTCTTACCAGGCACGAAGGAAGTACATATTATACACTTGTAGTAGTGGCCGGTCCAGTCGGCCGCCCGCCAGTGCTGTCCACTTACGTGTAGCAGGCGCCCTGCCGTGCCCGTCACACGTAGACCCACGACGCTGGCTGCAGTTCACTTTTCCCCCACCTGAAAAAGGTTCCAAAATTTGGCATTTCCCCCGCCCCTGCCCCCCGCGCCTTTCCCCCCAAATCTTGCCCGACTCAGCGTCGCACCCCTCGTTGCCGCCTCTCATCCTCGCTGCCGCTGCTCCCCTCGTTGCCGCCTCTCCTCCTCACCGGCACCACCACACCCCTCGTTGTTGTCAGCCCCTTCATCGATGCTGCGTCGCGGCCTTCCTCGCCGCCACGGGCATGGACTCCTTCTCCAACACTGGAGGCATCTCGCTGCCACCGCCACCGCGAAGCTCCTCCGCGATGGCTACAACTCCGACCATTGTGCCCTCCTCCGCCAACATCGGATACCTCGCGCCGCCTTCGGTCGCCAAGCGAGCCACCTCTCTGGTATGGTCAAAGTTGTGTTTGGCGACAATGTTTTGGCAAAACGTCGATTCATTTCCGTTTCGCCGAGTTCCTGGTACTCGTTATGTCCTCTTTTTAGCATAGGTCATGTCGAATTTTTCTTTCTTTTTTAACTAGGATCCATTGTAGTATCGTTGTCTTATATTTGCAGGTATTAACATGAGTGCCTATGTTTTGGCGAAATGTCGATCCATTTCTGTTGGCCTTACTTTGAAACGTAAGTTCATTTCTTTATGCTTGCACATATACACCTGAGTACTTTGATTTCAACCTTATTAATTTTACATTGTTCAATTGTTCCCCGAGACGGCCGAGCTTATTTCTTCGATTCCAGGAGAGACCCTAAGAAGCCATGGACCGATCTGCAGAAACTTATCAATGCTGCTCTTTTGATGTGTCATAAGTCCGACCGTAAGAACATGCCACATTCACAGTACAAATTTAACACTAGATTCTATTGCCGGCAACAACCGAAAGGCGAAACCATGCACATGGCTGGCTACTATGCCATGGTCTTGATGGATGACTATCTGCGCGCAGGACCACTGTTGAGGAGTGATTCAATGTTGTAGAAATGGTCCGAAGAGAATGAGAAGGAACTTAAGCTAGCTCACTTTTGGACAGAGCACGAGCGCTTTCAGAGGGTGCTCATGAACATCATCAATCGCCATGTAGTAGGGGATGAGAGGAGATATTCTACTGCGGGGCAGAGAGTCAAGAAGGACAAGAGATGAGAATGAAACATCGACATGGCGATATATATGCTCCTTTCTAGTCTAGCAAACCGTCAAAAACCATTAAACTATGTCATGACACAATGCTTGTTACCTTGTGATCTCTAGTTTATATGTACGCATGTCATATGTTTATATATTAACCTTGTGATCTTTTCCATATGTATATATTTTGAATTTTATTGTCTGCTAAAAATAACAGATGGGACCGCCAGAAGATTAGTGGGAGGGGGTCTCTGCGGCGGACATGGAGAAGCACTATCTATGGACATGGGAAAAGTATTGGGCAGAGCACCTCAGGGAGGCGATGTTAGTTGGGTTAGAAGTATTCCGATGGCCAGGTGTTCTCTCCCAGCGATTGAGAAGATTGCATACAGGCCGTTTAGTGACCTCACGGCGTGCATATCCTTACGGAGGCAACCCACGATGAGAGGCTGAGGATCTGGCCGGGTATGAGTCCAACCACCATACCCATAACCGCTGAGGTTGTCATGGGCTCTTTGGGAGGCCAAATCTCCAATTCCAGAGCAAGCGGCCCGTTGGTCCCCATTCGTTCCATCAAGTACTAATTCATGTAGTATGTGCGGCTTCTACTAACAGTCTACGCGTTGAACATCGGCCGACACTCATTTCAATCCAGAACAACTCGTCAAAGCTTAATTATGTGATGAGCGACGGCATATATATGCTTATTAATTATTGTAATGCACTTGTTATATTTGCTTTATAACTACTACTTTTCATTAATCTAACATCATTGTAATGTGGTGCGTGTATGTGAATCATGGTTCAAACCAGCATTTATGTATCAAATGCAATATGATGATATAATTGAGGTGCAATATGCTGCAATCCAATCAATTCGGCATGCGACAATAGCAGTGGCGAGCACAACACACTCTGGCGGATGGTAGAAAAGGACTGCCACTAATGCGTGAAATTCCTTTAGCCTATTGCACGACCATGTCCATCAATCGGGCATGTGGGCCATCTAGAAGGAAGGAACCAGCATCTTGACGATCAAGGGAAGAAAGCCAGATATCCAGGAGGACTGTCCAACCGCCTTAGCCGACTAGGATTATTGTAACCATAGACCTTAGTATCCTTAATAAGTCAAGGTCAGGCTAGCAGCTAGGGGACCTTACAATCAATCCTTTGATACACCTAAGATTCTAGAGATCATCATTATACTTTGTACACCCCTTCAATCTAGTACAACACAAGTAGGAGTAGGGCTTTGCCTCCAGAGAGTGGTCTGAACCTAGGTATGTATCATGTTTCCCCTCTGTGCTTTCCGGCTAGTCACGGCATCAAGGGGTCTACGGGATTTTACATCGACAATAGCACCAGACATGGATCGTGCTACTAAGAGCTGACATCCAGATTGGATCCAAACATCAATTGTGGTGTCTTCGCTCCTTGCCAGATCTTCACCTGTGTTGCTATGAACTTAATCACAAATTCGGTGGCCAGATTAATCCCATCGACACTTACGCAGCAGTCCAAATTCTCTTCTTCGAGAATCTAGAAACATTGCCGATGGGCGTGATGAGCTCGATCTCTGCAACCTAGAACAATGCCATCACTCCACCAGCCTCCCACTACATTGCCACCATGGACTTTTGCCATGACGTCCTCAAGGAGCACGAGCCAAAGGAAGAGGAAAGCCATGGAAGTTGCCCCGAATTGATACCAACACCTTGCTAGCCTTGGGAGGCAACTTCCTTGTACATGGTTGATAACATCGCCAACGCTGAAGATGACGCTTTCGACGAGGGCGCACTGGCAACACGGATGACACCTACCGAATACCAACGACGCCTGCAAAAAGCTAGAAGCCTGTCGTAAGAAGATGTAGCACCTGCACTTGCGCCAGCAACAGGAGCGTAGTCTCCTCTTAGAAAGGAAGGCCCAACCGTAGCCTCCATCAGGCTAGTCCATAATAGGGCAGAACATAGTGTGTTATCTGAAGATGCGACCAAACTTGTCGCATGGGCTCGAGCAATGCATGCAACAATACATGGAGTTGCGCCCGCCAATTCGGAAATGATTGACACCACCGCCATAAACCTTATGGTTGCAATGGGGCAGTGAACGACATCAAACTCCTAGACGATCATCCAAGACAGGAGAATTTTGAGCATGCCAAACTTTTGCTCCAAACAGTTGTGGTACAACAAAATGTTTGCATAGGATCGAAGACCAGGGTGGGGACCTCGAACGACATGCACAACAAAAAAGTTCACCCCACCAGAATCGAATGTCCACTCGTTCGCATAGGCATGCAGTTGCCAACCTGTCTCCACCGGCATGCTTGCAAAGTTGCGCACTCGCCAACCCTGAGAGAACACCACCGCCCTACTATCTGCTGGTAAACATAGTAGAAAACTAAAAAATTCGCCCTATGATCACAATCCAGGAACACTATGAATATGCATTGGAGGTTTAGATTGGATCGTTACCAACTTAGAGTTGCACGGTAAGAAGAGTTGATGTAGATCATTGATGAAGTCCCATGAACAGTTCACGAACGATCCATCGAGCAGAAGAACGAGCCTAAGAATATCCCTCCATCGTCGGAGGTGCAAATCCCACTCTTGAGCTATCTAGCCCCTTGTCACACTTTTCGATGAACCTGAATTTTTTTGTTATGATCATCATGTTACAGAAGATGTTTGAGAAACCCCAAAGCACGATACTCCCATGGTACGATGAACTAAAGTATACGTTACCTCTCCTTGTTATATCAATAGACTTGTGATGATTACATGTCAAAGTATAACAATCAAGTTGGATCAATTCAATATGATCGTTCTTGTAACATCATACTATGAATGTTGTTCTGGTATCCTCGTTACTCTTAACTAAATACATATGATCAGGAAAACATGATTATCACACAACACTGGAGCTAGTCCTAGGGGCAAGACTAGGAATCGGATTTTACTGTTTATTATTCTACAAGTGTATGTGCGTTTCCTCTGAATCGCATATTCAAGAATCGAAGCAAGTATAGCATAGAATATAAACTCTTAATTAGAAATGTAGAAATAAATAATACAAATATAATTGCCTCCAGGGCATATTTCCAACAAACTTCCACTTGCCCTAGAGCCAATAATCTAGTTACATAGCGTCTCTAACACCAATGGCTATTCGATGTTACTCATGTTTTGGTCATCATAGAGGCTTCGTCATCGGGTCTAACACATTCAAACAATTGTGAATCTTGAGTACTTTCACAAAAACTTTCTATGTTGTCAGATGATGTGATACCTGCGTTCGACATCCCTGGTCTTCATGTGGGACCTTGGTTCCTTTGCTTGGGTAACACCGCCACAGTTATAACAATAGAGCTCCATTGGACTCAACACACTTGGGACCACACCAATCTCCTCAAGAAACTTCTTGATCCAGACAGCCTCCTTCAAACCTTCTGAAGCCGCAATATATTCTACTTCCGCCGTAGAATCTGCAACAATGTCCTGCTTGAAACTTTTCCAAACTACTGCACCACCATTAAGAGTGAAAACATAGCCCGGTTGAGATTTATAGTCATATATATCAGTGATGAAGCTGTTGTCAGTGTAACTACTTACAACGAGCTCTTCATCCCCTCCATAGACAAGAAGAATGTCCTTCATCCTTTTGAGGTACTTAAGAATATTTTTAACAGCTGCACAGTGATCCAATCCTGGATCACTTTGGAACCTTCTACTAACACTTATCACATAATAAAATCTGGTCTTGTACATATCATAGCATACATGATAGAACTAATTGCGGAGGCATATGGGAGTCCACTTATTTGCACACGCTGATTCTTGCTAAGTGTTGTGCCACGTGACATTGGAAGAAACCTTTCTTAGTGTTCTCCGTTTTAAACCTATTAAAACCTTGTCCATGTGCGTGCTTTGGCTTAGCACAATTAGACGTCTTGATCTATCTCAATCGATCTTAATGCCCAATATATAAGTTGCTTTGCCTAAGTCTCTCATCGAAAACATACTTTTCAATGAATCTTTTATTGTGCTAAGAAACTTTACTTCATTCCAATCAATAATATGTCATCCACATATAAGATTAGAAATGCTATAGAGCTCCCACTAAACTTCTTGTATACACAAGCTTCTTCATCGTTCTTAATGAAGCCAAAATCTTTAACCACTTCATTAAAATGTTGATTCCAACTCCTCGATACTTGCTTCAAACCATAAAGTGGTCTTTGAAGCTTGCACACCTTACCGGCATCCATAGGATCTAAAAACCTTCTGGTTGCATCATGTATACATCCTCTTTAAGATTTCCATTTAGAAAAGTCGTTTTGATGTCTATCTGCCATATCTTGTAACCGAGATATGCAGCAATTGCCATCATGACCGCAGACTTTAACATGGATACTAGCAAAAAACTCTCGTCATAATCAACTCCCTCGATTTGCAAAAATCCTTTCACAACTAGTCTTGCTTTATAGATAAGTAGGATTACCATACGTGTCAGTTTTTCATTTGGAGATCCATTTATATTGAATGTGTTTTACACCCTCTCGAGGATCTACCAAGTTCCAAACTTTTGATTCTCGTACATGGACTCCATTTTGTTTTTCATGGCTTTAAGCCATTCTTTTGAACCGGGCGCCTCCGTCGCTTCTCTATAGTGCGCAGGCTCATCTTATTCTAAGATGAATATTTCATTATGAAACAAGTCAGCAGGTTCGCTAACACTTGCTAACCTATGCGGTTCATTTACATGCTTAACTAGATTTTGTACAACTTATGTAGTAAATTCTGGTTCAATTGTGTGGACAACTTCCAAAACAATTTCCGGTTCGTTAGTCCAGCTTACTTCCACCAGAGATTCAGCAATCTCATCAAGCTATACTATCTTCCCACTCACGTCTTTAGCTAGAAACTGTTTCTCAAGAAAGTGTCCAGCCCTTGCAAGAAACAATTTGTCATCAGATGGGCAGTAGAAGGAATACCCAATAGTTTCTTTGGGATAACCTACAAATTAACATTTGTCTGATTTGGCATTTTATTTGGTTTTAAACGCTTCACACAAGGTTTCACAATCCCAAATATTAAGGTGCGACAAATTGGGTCTCTTCCTATTCCATAACTCATATGTTGTCGACTCAACAGACTTTGACGGTGCTCTGTTTAGTGTGTATGTTGCTGTTTCGAGAGCATATCCCCAAAATTATAAAGGCAAATTGGTAAGAGACATCATTGGCCTCACCATGTCAACATGGTTTGGTTACTCCTCTTAGACACTCCATTCCTTTGTGGAGTTCCGGGATGAGTATATTCCAAAACAAATCCATGATCACTTAGATGTTTGCTAAACTCATGACTTTGATATTTGCCTCCGCGCTATGATCGTAGAAACTTTATCTTCTTGCCACGATGAGTATCAACTTCATTCTGGAATTCTTTGAACTTTTCAAAGGTCTCGGGCTTATGTTTCATTAAGTAAATATTACCATATTTATTAAAATCATCAGCGAAGGTTACAAAGTATAAGCATCCACCGCGTGCCAGTGTGAACACACTAGTAGACAAGGGGGCTTTTGTCCCGGTTGGTAAGGGCCTTTAGTCCCGGTTTTTGAACCGGGGAACCGGGACTAAAGGGTCGTTACTAATGCCTCCCCCTTTAGTCCCGGTTCTTACACGAACCGGGACTAAAGGCCGTCCATGTGGACGCAGCCTGGAGCTCCACCTTTAGTCCCGGTTGGTGTTACCAACCGGGACTAAAGGAAATTTTATGGTATTAATTTTTTGAAAAAAAAATTTGCGAATTTTTTTTAAATTTTTTTTTTGATTTTCAAATTTCTGAATTATTTTAACCTCTAATCTCTAATCACCACCCCTCATCACTGCTCAATTTATCCTCTAATCTCTAATCACCCCTCATCATTCCAAATCATCTAAATTCCCGGATGGTCACCCATCATCATTCCAAATCATCTAACTTCCCGGATGGCCACCAACCGGTACTAATGGGCATCGCACCCTTTAGTCCCGGTTCGTGGCACCAACCGGGACTAAAGGGCCCAGGTGAACCGGGACTAATGCCTTAGCCGCACGAACCGGTACCAATGCTCACATTAGTCCCGGTTCGTGACTGAACCGGGACTAATGTGAATATTGCCCTGTGACGAAAGCCCTGTTTTGTACTAGTGACATCGGACCACTTATATCACTATGTATTATTTCCAATAATTCACCCCCCCCCCCCCCCCTTAAGGATGACCCGTGAACGGGGTCTTAGTTAGTTTACCCATCAAGAAAGACTCGCATGTGCCAAATGGTTCAAAATCAAAAGACGCTAATACTCCATATTTATGAAGCTTTTGCATAAATTTCTTTCCGATGTGACCAAGACAGCAATGACACATGTAAGTATTATTATTAGTCTTCTTAAGACGTTTAACTTCTATGTTATAGACATCATTTTCACATTCAGGATCCAAAATGAACCAATAATAGGTGCAAAGCCATAAAACATATCCTTATAATAAATTGAACACTCATTTTTCCGATACATATAATGGTAAGCATAGTTTATTAAACATGATACAAAGATAATGTTCTTACAGAGATCAAAACAAAATAACAATTATTTAGTTCTAAGATAAATCTTGAAGGTAAACTTAAAGACATGACTCTGATATTTGAGCAGAGATCACATCACCATTCCCGACACGCATCACGATTTCATTTCCTTAAGAAAATAGATCTATACAATGAGGATATTCCACATAATCTTACAAAGGTTAATGTCAAATGTATCATTAAAATATGTAAATTGGTGGCATCTTACTTCACAAACTGGTTTGAGGTTCCTGTGCCCACGGAGACACTCGATAACCCTAAAGGGTATGGTTTTGAGTCATAGGGAATGTAAAGTTTTCCAAAGAAAACATTCATACATCGTTAGCGTGGTTTGTGAGAAAGAACAACCAATTTGCAGATGAAAGGAACGTTGTATGTCAGTCACGTGACTGAATTTTTCCCTATCAACCAGATTTTGGCCATATTAGATCAAATCAATGGGTATACGTCTTAAACCGATCACTTTCTGAGTTGTTGGCCTGAAGCATGCATCGTTTGAGTTAGTGTAATGGTGACAAATTTCACACTTGTATGCCTTATCGAAGTCTACTTTCAAATGACACCATCCATTTTCATGGTACAATTCATGAACAAATTCATGGAAGACAACCACCTATCATGCATTAACGACAACATAGGAGACTCTTTATCATGAAGATCATGGTGCTACTTTGAAGCACAAGTGTGGAAAAAGGCAAATCGGTAAGAGACATCATTGGCCTCACCATGTCAACATGGTTTGGTTACACCTCTTAGACACTCCATTCCTTTGTGGAGTTCCGGGATGAGTATATTCCAAAACAAATCCATGATCACTTAGATGTTTCCTAAACTCATGACTTTGATATTTGCCTCCGCGCTATGATCGTAGAAACTTTATCTTCTTGCCACGATGACTATCAACTTCGTTCTGGAATTCTTTGAACTTTTCAAAGGTCTCGGGCTTATGTTTCATTAAGTAAATATTACCATATTTATTAAAATCATCAGCGAAGGTTACAAAGTATAAGCATCCACCGCGTGCCAGTGTGAACACACTAGTAGAAAAGGGGGCTTTTGTCCCGGTTGGTAAGGGCCTTTAGTCCCGGTTTTTGAACCGGGACTAAAGGGTCGTTACTAATGCCTCCCCCTTTAGTCCCGGTTCTTACACGAACCGGGACTAAAGGCCGTCCATGTGGACGCAGCCTGGAGCTCCACCTTTAGTCCCGGTTGGTGTTACCAACCGGGACTAAAGGAAATTTTATGATATTATTTTTTTGAAAAAATAATTTGCGAATTTTTTTTAATTTTTGTTTTGATTTTCAAATTTTTGAATTATTTTAACCTCTAAACTCTAATCACCACCCCTCATCACTGCTCAATTTATCCTCTAGTCTCTAATCACCCCTCATCATTCCAAATCATCTAACTTCCCGAATGGTCACCCATCCTCTCACTACTCTAGCCTGAGCACGCTTAACTTCCGGGTTCTATTCTCCCTTGTTTCCAAGTCTGCACTTGTTGTTTTCCTGACAATAGTAAGATGTCAATTCTATTAACCCTCAGGAATTTAGCTTGAGCATGAAGTGACACATTTCACTGTTTGAGTTTGAAACTATTGTTTTAAAAAACAATAATTATTTAGTAACAGTAATATTTCTGGAATAATTAGTTTGACCACAGTTTGACCAGATTTGACCAAAATTCAAAAAAACTGAAATAATTATTTAGTAACACTAATATTCTAGAATAATTAGTTTTACCATTGTTTGACCACAGTTTGACCACAATTTGAAATTTTTTGAATTTTTTTGCCTCTCCAGATCTTAAAAGCCCCGTATCTTTTTTCTGTTAGGTTTTTGAGGATTTTGAAAATGTTTAACGGGGTTCCCCCAGTTAAATTCGGATGTAACTTTTTGAGTAGATGATTTTTCATATAAAAAACTTTTTCATCCGAGTTCGTATGCAAAAGTTATGCCCATTTTAAGAAATTCCAGAGAGATTTTGCAAATAAAGTCGAAATTCATATTTGTTAATTTTCCCAACAACTAGACCACATATCACATGGGAAACTTATTTTATTTTATTTTTTTGACATTTCCATCATTTTCTTTTGTTTTTTCTAAAACTGAAAAGGCGGTCCACAAGGGGGGTGTTGGATGGGCCCTTTAGTACCGGTTCGTGCCATGAACCGGTACTAATGCCTCAATGCCCATTAGTACCGGTTGGTGGCACCAACCGGGACTAAAGGACCCGGGTGGCACCACCCGGGTCCTTTAGTCCCGGTTGGTGCCACCAACCGGTACTAATGGGCATTGCACCCTTTAGTCCCGGTTCGTGGCACCAACCGTGACTAAAGGGCCCAGGTGAACTGGGACTAATGCCTTAGCTGCACGAACCGGGACCAATGCTCACATTAGTCCCGGTTCGTGACTGAACCGGGACTAATGTGAATATTGCCCTGTGACGAAAGCCCTGTTTTGTACTAGTGACATCGGACCACTTATATCACTATGTATTATTTCCAATAATTCAACCCCCCCCCCCCCCCCGTTAAGGATGACCCGTGAACGAGGTCTTAGTTAGTTTACCCATCAAGAAAGACTCACATGTGCCAAACGGTTCAAAATCAAAAGACGTTAATACTCCATATTTATGAAGCTTTTGCATACATTTCTTTCCGATGTGACCAAGACAGCAATGACACATGTAAGTATTATTATTAGTCTTCTTAAGACGTTTAACTTCTATGTTATAGACATCATTTTCACATTCAGGATCCAAAATGAACTAATAATAGGTGCAAAGCCATAAAACATATCCTTATAATAAATTGAACACTCATTTTTCCGATACATATAATGGTAAGCATAGTTTATTAAACATGATACAAAGATAATGTTCTTACAGAGATCAAAACAAAATAACAATTATTTAGTTCTAAGATAAATCTTGAAGGTAAACTTAAAGACATGACTCTGATATTTGAGCAGAGATCACATCACCATTCCCGACACGCATCACGATTTCATTTCCTTAAGAAAATAGATCTATACAATGAGGATATTCCACATAATCTTACAAAGGTTAATGTCAAATGTACCATTAAAATATGTAAATTGGTGGCATCTTACTTCACAAACTGGTTTGAGGTTCCTGTGCCCACGGAGACACTCGATAACCCTAAAGGGTATGGTTTTGAGTCATAGGGAATGTAAAGTTTTCCAAAGAAAACATTCATACATCGTTAGCGTGGTTTGTGAGAAAGAACAACCAATTTGCAGATGAAAGGAACGTTGTATGTCAGTCACGTGACTGAATTTTTCCCTATCAACCAGATTTTGGCCATATTAGATCAAATCAATGGGTATACGTCTTAAACCGATCACTTTCTGAGTTGTTGGCCTGAAGCATGCATCGTTTGAGTTAGTGTAATGGTGACAAATTTCACACTTGTATGCCTTATCGAAGTCTACTTTCAAATGACACCATCCATTTTCATGGTACAATTCATGAACAAATTCATGGAAGACAACCACCTATCATGCATTAACGACGTTTTTGTGGGTTGAACCACTTGGTCGACAACCCCATTGAGTCAATCATTCGCCACCTTTGTAAATATGAAGTTAACGTTAAGAAGGCATGTCAATATGTACAATGGAAATTGATTAGCCTCTTTAGTCATGGGCATCAAAATAATTTCACAAAAAATAGTCTTAAAAGCTTAGGGTGCTCCACATGGAGGTCCTCAAACAACTTCCCAACCTCCTAGAAGGTTTGTTAGGCTCGGTTGAGAAGTTATCCGATCCAGCCAATTTATTATGAATACAACTTCGCTCACTCTGTGTTTAGAAAAAAGGGGTTCCGAGGAGCTTGTTTTGACCATCCCAACCCTATTGAGATGTCATCTACTGAATCATTTAGAGAGAAATTACTCTAATTGGGAGTTCCAAATATACATATTATTTGGTAGTATAAGTCCATAGGGAAGTCGTGGAGAGAGAGAGAGAGAGAGAGAGAGAGAGAGAGAGTGAGTGAGAGAGAGAGAGGTTGCTACATAGCTACTACATCAAAATGGTAGCCTGAAAAAGACACCACTCAAGTGTAATCATGAGAGTGCATAATACATCTATTTATTCAAGCTGTCTAATCTAGATTGGATCTAAAGGAAGACTTTTTGGAGATTGGATAAATTGTTATCCTAGCAAAGAAATATTTAGTGTATAGTCACCCCTAAAACATTGCAATAATAGGCAAAGGAGATATAGGGGAGAAGGCAATGCGCTCGGACAAGCAGACACGGGTGGGAGTACTATGTGGGTCGTTTGATGAACTCACTCGGCAAGGTTGGACACATGGGTCGGTTGCATGGACTCCCTAGTGGTTGCCACAGGTTGGCTTTTGTCATGTTTCCCTATCTTTCCTCCTTCATATGTAATCTTTGAATATTTTCTCAAATTTTGTGGTTTTCTTTAAACTAACTAAAAATGAATTTTGAATTTTTTAGCAGTGACTGGTAGGTTAGTCCTAAAGGAAAATTTCATATATGAGAAAATTAATAAACTTTAAAAGAATATATGCGCTTCTGGTTGTAGTAGTCAAAAAACAACATAAGGGTTATACAGTGACAATGTTAGACATCGGAAATTTAATATAAGTTTCGTTCCACAAAAACATGGAAGTCCTACTCTTATTGTTGAGGATATCAAGGACAAACCATCAAGAAGGGTGAGCGAGAACTCCATTGAGAGGAAAAAAACTCCAAACATGTGATCTTATGATAGAGAACCTCTTATTTGCATCGACAAGACGTGATGTAAATTTCCACCGAGAGGCAAGGTAGTTTTTAAGCACCCTAAGTGTAGCCTAGGTGGATGTATAGTATTCGCTATTAAGGTATATTTGGGGTTATATATGTGTATCAATATTAACTTAGATCATACAAGTGAGTAAACCTAGGCCCATTTGACCAATCTATGTAATATGGCATGATTGCTCGCTTGAGTGGCTAATTTCTTTCTTCCCCTGCCTAGAGTTTCGCTTATGCCCTAGGCGAGGCATTTGGTCGTTGCCTAACACCTAAGGGTGTCTAAGCGCCTTCTCGGCACTGCCTTTTCCAGCATAGGTGAGAGATCTCTTCACACCACACTTGAGATGAAAATCCCCTCCCATAAGAATGAGATGCCTTGCAAGCTACTACGAGGCATTTTTATAAGCTCTTGGACTTGTACAAAAGACTAGAAATACTTTTTTTACTTCAACCATCATCGCTCTTGGCAAGGAGGAAAAAATAAGGACACCTCGTAGTCTTAGGGCTTCGTTTTTTGAAAACTTTTAGGGCATGTGTCCTACTCAAAGAGGCGAGGCGGCGACGGCTCTTTGATGATGGAATACAGTTCTCCTTGCCTAGTCCCCGTTCCAACGGTGCTTCTACCATCATTGGAGGGCGTGTGAAGGTTTGTCTCATGGGATTCGGTCGGCGTTTGTCTTCGGTGGATCCACATGGATCAGGTCTTTGTTCGTCGGCGGCAGATGTTGTTCTGGTGCACTGGTCCAGTAGGAATTAGCGCGACGACTTCTCATTGTCTACTACAACGAGATTTTCCCACCTCCGGTGTGTGAGGGGCAAGGACGGCGGCACGTTTTCGGCTCGCTACAGTGCTTGTAGTCGTTGGTTGGTGGTCTATGGATTTGGATGTCATTTTTTCTTATGTTATTCTTTATACTACCTTGACGGTAATGAATAGATCGGAAGCTTTTCCCCTAAAAAAAATGAAAGGTGATATATATGGTTGGTCTATGGGCACGGTGGAAAGAGGCTTTTATACTCCAGTAATGCGCCAAGGTTCTGATTGGCTTCTACTATATGACCCGTCTTTGACTTTTCCATTGTCTATTATCTTCACATGTACGAACAAAAAAGTACATGTACATAAAAGTCATGGGATATGTGTGAAAAATGTTTTTCTATCTTGAATCCATCTTTCTTCGTTTTTTGTGCACTCGATACACAACGGAACATAAAGATACACTTCCTAACAAGAAGAGACTAAATGCACACCAACGCTCAAAAAATTGGTAAGGCGGTTGATGGCTGCTATCCAACCGGCCTGAAAAGTAACTAAAGTAAAATAGTCTCTGGTGAACACGCCGTTTTGGGTTATGCTACCGTATGATCCTATTATCTGGACCGCGGGATCAGCTGTTTAGATGTGTCCTGTCACCATTAAATGATGCATGTGCGAACGATAGATATTCGGGTATTCCGCTTGTGTGTGTATCTATAGAAGTACAGAGAAGGTCGATACGTAGGCTGGTTTTGACCAAATAAATAGCCCACATGGCGGGCCCAGGCACTGGACATTGGATGAGACGGATGGTCCGTGAGTAAGGAGATGCCTCGTATCAGGACCAAGGTACAGAACGTTTGCAGTTGCAACCAGCAATGTTTACACAACATAGCCCATAAAAACACCGCTAAAAAAAGTAATAAAAAAACTATCGAAAAATCATGTATGCACCTGGGGAAAAAAGAAAAAAAAACCATTTATGCAAATTGGGATATTCTGTACCATCACAAAATTTCAAAACGTGCTACTGAGATTTCCATACTGTACAAGAACAATCAGCAGGCCGGGTTAGTTAGAATTATTTTTTATAGAAATATCAACTCAACAGACATGTAAATTAATGCATGTGTTTTTTCCTACAACCCGAATTTTTTTAATTTTTTTGCCACCAGCGACCAAAAGTGGAATTTAAAGCAACAAACAATATTTTGATAAGAAAGCACGCAGCTTGATTGCATATTTCATTGACAATGCAAAAGTCCACGGGATGCTTACACATACATAACTAGAGTATAGACCATGCTGCTTTTTGATGCTCGAGTTCCATGGAGGCCTTTAAAAAAAATCAAAAGCCACATTTCAAAGTTTCAACAAATTATTAATGAAATGCACACTGTCACATGAATCTATACTGGATGTGTGCGGATTTTCATACGAAAATATATTGACACGCAGGCTACACAAAAATGACGATTTTGCGATTTTCAATTAGGGAACAGAGTGTGCATCGTTCCTTTAAAAAAATAGATTTTTTTTTTTTTGCTTTTTTATGTACCTCTAGTGTCAATGTATTTTCTCATGAAATTTACGCACATGTTGTACATCCATATGACAATATGGAAAAAAAAATGAAAAAATTCAACTTTTGAAATGTGATTTTAAAAAATTTCAAACAAAAAAGGTGCTCCATGGAGCTGAGCACGAACGTGTTTTCTGCTGGTACTAGTGAGGATCGACAACCCCAGCAGGATAACAATGGCCATAACATTCGTAACAGCCACAAGTCGGATGATCCTAGGCAATTCAGTGCTGGAAGGAAACTGGTCGATGGGTTCTGCGGGTTGGGGTTATCATCTTGTAGATTGGGTGATTGATGAGGCGATCCAAACGGAGTTTTTTGTTTGAAGGGAAAATCCAAACGGAGCTGGGGGGGTGAGGCGAGAGCTGGTTCTGTCGTGGGTCACGAAATCAGTTCTGTTAGAGATATCCGGTCCAGAAAGTGCTGCAGAGGCCTAAACCGTAGAGGACCAACACCTGTTGCCGCATTAAGTGGTCACAGACGTGGGCCACCGAAACTGTTTCATAAAATTACCAGGAGGAGCAATACGTCAAGTTATACAACCGAGTGCTCAAATCCCTATACAGACCATCGGTCTGGATAATATGAGCGTATGGTCGTACGAGCCGTATTGAATTTCCGAGTCTAACTATTACTCTTCTTTTTACTAGTACATGTGAAACATTATGATATGCTCTGAGATAAAACAAAAAGCACAAAACTGGTAAGGTGGTTGATGGCCGCTATATATCCAAACAGCCCCAAAAGTAACTAAATAAAAATTGTTTGACTATAACCGAAAATTCACTTTGGCACATGAGAGCATATACTTCTGTCATTGGAATTTCTTTTAAATGCTGAAAAATTCCGAACAAAATTTGGCAAGTACATCTTGCCATTCTATTTGTGCACGCCAAGCTTCACGGAAAACCGGCATTTTTTTAGGCCTGTGTAGAAAAGATGAAAAAATGTATCGTGAAAAGTCCTTTTTAACACTAAATTTGTTTTTTTTCACACGTGACACAAAAATTGTCGGTTTTTCTACCTTGGGTTCATCGTTCTTCGTGCTTGTGCACTCGGTTTTCACTGGTATGCAATGGAACACAAAGATACACTTCGTAACGAGAAGAGACTAAATGCACGCCAACACTCAAAAAATTGGTGAGGCCGCGGTTGATAGCTGCTATCCAACCAGCCCCAAAAGCAACTAAATTAAAATAGTCTAATATAACTCGTCTTTTACTAGTACATACGAAACATTATGATGCTCTAAGATAAAACAAAAAACACAACAAAACTTTATTTATGTAACATCCTAAAATAAAACAAGACAACTTAGACAGAACTAGTAAGCATGACATGAATCTCCAGATGACAACGCACAACACGTCAGATGTGTCAATTTCAAAGTGTTTGTCGTGTGAACAAGAAATTCACATGGTTGTAACGAAACAATAGATTAATGAAAGAAAAAGATTTGGGAGAGTAAGGAGCTATAACAATCTTACAGTAATTTACAGGGAAAAAAGGATGGTCACGAATCAAAACAGCCTTGTACTTCGTCGGTGGTTTAATGGTTAACCACGCTGCACTTCTTCCTGATCTCGCCCTGGCTTCCGGTGAGCGGGTTGGCGTTGCCCATCTTGATCATGGAGGCGGCGAAGTCTGCGAAGAACTCGTCCTTGTAGGCGCCGGTGGCATGGCGCTGGACGTAGGCGCGGGTGAAGGGGTCGGTGAGGAGGGCGCCGTCAGAGTGGAAGAGGCCCCTCCGCTTGCTCACCAGCTTGAAGTAGTCGGTGTCGAAGGTCTTGAAGCTGCCGGGGTCCATCTCCACGAGGGTGGTGTTGTCGTTGAGGCTGGCACACTTGCTTTTTAGCCGCATCATGTACTGCGGCTCCAGCGAGGGGTCGATGTCGCTGGGGTTCTCCATGCCGGTGAAGTTGTAGAGCCGGTCGGAGAAGGAAAAGCAGTGCGACGTCCCGATGGTGTGCCCGGCGGACAAGACGACAAGGTCCTTTGTGTCGAGGTTCACGGCGGCGAAGAGCTGGGTGAGCACGGTGAAGTTGGAGGTCGGGGGTGGCAGAGCGTCAGTCTCGTTGGAAATGGACACGCTGCCGTCTCGCCGGCCGAGAGGAACTGTCCAGTATGGACCCTTGCTCTGGAGAAACCATGATCGAGCAGCATTAGAATTTGGCTTCCACACGTATATACCGTGTCATTTGCAAAAGAGAATGGCCTAGTACTCTACTCACCAGCCATACTGCGTCCCTGGCAATGAGGGCGAGGATGTCGGCGCAGGAGACGGTGTCGGGGCAGGCCTTCTCCACCGCGGCCTTCACCCTCTCGACAAAGCCGAAGCCTCGCAGCGTCTGGTTCGGCTGCGCGTCCTTCTCCGCCGTCTTGTTGGCCGAGTCCAGCAGAACCGAGCCGTCGCACCCCTGCATTCATGGCGGTCACTGGTCAGGCCACAGCACACAACATGGTACGGACGGAAACTGATGCATGCAAATGCAGCTTACCCTGACGAAGCAGTCGTGGAAGTGCATCCGGAGGAGCGGCCCGGCGAGGCTGGGCGCCAGTGACAGCGCCCTCACCATCTCCTTCCTCACGACTTCCTCCACGCTGGGGCAGGACTCGCTGTAGAACTTGTCGTGCAGCTGCGCCCGCGCGCACGTCGCCGCCACCGCCGCGAGCAGCAGCGCCACCATCGTCGGAGCCCTGGACGCCATCTTCTCAGCCAAGAAGCTTGTTTCTTGCTTGGCTATGCAAGAAACGACGATGGCTAGGTGACTAGTTGATCAGGGGAAGCTTGAGCAGCTGCTGCTGCTGATGGACTGGCGCCGGGGAAATATATAAGCGCCGGAGTGTCCCCACGCCTGCATGTGGTGGGCTGTCCTCCGGAGCAGCAGGTAAAATTCGTATGGTTTAATGAGTTGTTCCTTGTTCCTTGTTTGCACTCTGCGGAATCTTTGCCGTGGCAGGTACACCGGCGGCCACCGTACGTATAATGGAGGCGGACGGACAGCCAGACGGAAGCACATCACTATATTAGATGAATTCGCTAATTTTCTCTAGACACCAATCTACTCACTAACTTACTAATTAGTAATCACGGAGCAAACTGCGGTGCCAAGTTGTAATCAACAAAGGCTACGTGCAATGAGTGAATGCCACCACCAACTGGTAGTTTGAAGACATGGAAATCTCATGATCTGTACATTTGTACCGGCGCCACATGATATCTGGAATATATCACTACTGGAATTTCCAAGTTTTCGAGTGCCAGAAAAACTTGGCGAAAGCCGTTTCCCACTCGGCAGAGACTTTGCCGAGTGTAGTTCTCGGCTAAGGGTACTCGACCCGAACATCATAGCCAATGCCACAAACATCGCACAAACAAAAGGATCATAACAAATCACAAGTTTTTCATAAAACTAACACACTACTTGAATTTCAACATACCCCGAGTGCTCGGCTAAGGGTACTCGACCCGAACATCATAGCCAATGCCACAAACATCACACAAACAAAAGGATCATAACAAATCACAAGTTTTTCATAAAACTAACACACTACTTGAATTCCAACATACCCCGAGTGCTTGGCTCTTCACCGAGGGCCAAACCATGTGCACTCGGCAAACAGATATACGCCGAGAGTAGTAACCCGTAAAGACAAGAACATGACAACGAGATGTTGTTGCCGAGCATAAGACACAGCGAAGAATGCACAGTCGGCAATCGCCACAGACACCGAGAGCATCACACGACAAAGGGATCCCACGTGGCTGTATGCATCTGACAGCTTCGTGACTTGCATTTGTCTTTACCGAGAGCTAAACCGGGCTGCTCGGTAGCCCACCTGTCACTGAAACATTCTGACCTGACAGGTGGATCTATTGGACCCTCCTGTCACTGAAACATTTCGAATTAGTATTTGATAATTTTTTAAAAGAAATAATATGAATCCAGAAATACTTTCTTTGTGGAGAGCTATGCAGTCCCGCTCGACATCCCACTATAGACTGAAACATCTTGACTTGGCAGGTAGGTCTGTGGGGCCCACCTGATAGGGCATGCTCTCGGAAAAGAATGGCACTACTGGGGTGCTACCTTTAATGAGAGGCGCCTGCACTCGGAAAAGAATGGCACTACTGGAGTGCTACCTTTGCCGAGAGGTGCCCTCGGGAAAGTCTATCCTATCGCTCAGGTGACCCCTCTTCCGAGCGTGAGCTCTTGGTAAAGCATGTATTTCCGAGTGTTGTTCTCGGAAATATGTCCCATTGCTCCCAACCCGCTCCCTCCCGCTAGGCTCTCGCTAGGGTTTCCGCCGCCGCCGCCGGCGCCCTAGCCTCCTCTCGCCGCAGCCGGTCGCCGGGGGGAGCGCCCCGACGCATCCCGCCCTCCTCTTCCCCCTCCCCTCCCGTTCCCGCCCTGCGCCGCCTCCCCGGGAGGTGGCCGGGGCGGCGCGCCCCTTCCCTTCCTCTCGGCCCCCTCCTCCGGTGGTTCTCCCCCGCTGCCGCCGGCGGGTGCCCCCGGCGCTGGCCCGGGTGGTGCCGGCGGCGGCGGGCCCTTCTGTCCCCGCGCGCTTGTCTCCTTCCTGGGGCAGGTGACGGCGGCGGTGCTGCTCGGCTAGGCGGCGGCCCGGCGACCCGGCGGCGGTCGCCGGCGGTGGGCGCGGTGGCGGTGCTGCCCTTGGCGGCAGGGCGGCGTGCTGACATATGGTGGCCGGCGGCGCGCCCCCGGCCCAGATCTGGGCCCTCCCGGCCCCATCTGGGTCCTAGCGGGCCGGTTCCCCAGCGTGGCCTCGTTGTCTGCGGCGCGGTGTGGAGGAGGAGCAGCTCGGATGTGGGGCGGCGGCGCCGACGGCGTGCCGGCAGCAGCGCGAGGGCGGGAGCTTTACAGGCCCACGAGAGCTCGGCCGGGCCTGTGGGCCCACGGGCTTGGTGTGCTCCTGCTATTGCGTCCGGACGGCTACCATCGCTGACGGTGGAGGTGGGG
This sequence comes from Aegilops tauschii subsp. strangulata, assembly GCF_002575655.3. NCBI lineage: Eukaryota > Viridiplantae > Streptophyta > Magnoliopsida > Poales > Poaceae > Aegilops > Aegilops tauschii. The sequence continues at coordinate 425,663,791 of NC_053035.3, read as the reverse complement.
CCCTCCCGCGTGCCAATGGTGCTGATGCCCTAGTCCCGGCTCTGATTCTTCGCCGTGCTGTCCTCACTTCGCGGTGCCGTGGTGAGACGGCCTGGGGGCTTCATGACCGCGTTGGCGCACGGTGGTGGTTGGTTTGGTGGCAGGCTCCGGAGCTCCCGAGGTGCGGGTTGGGATCGGGGGAAACCCCTGTCGGCTTGGCCGACACCGGCGCGGTGGCGCCTGTGGGTGCCACCTGACCTTCCGGGAGGACGTCGGGGGCTTCCCTTCCTCTTGCCTCGTCGTGTACCGGGGGAAACCCTTGGCAGCAGCGTCGTCATTGTCGCGATCCTTCTTGGAGATGTTAATAGGTGCCGGCGCTTCGGAGTCTTGGAGCCTAGTGGAAGATCCCGGTGGGTGCAATGATCGCGAGGCTTCTTCGTTCTTGTTGATTCGCCGTTGTCGGCATTTGTTTCTTTTGCTCTTTCTCCGTCTTTTCTTTTAGGCGTGACTGTGCTGCTTCCGCCCCAGCACCTATCCCTGTATGGTTCGGTTGGTTGCTTTATATATAAAGCGGGGGGAAACCCCTTTTCGGTAAAAATATGTCCCATTGCTTCTGGTGTAAAGTTGTTTTTTCTATAATCCCTGCAATTAAAAATAAATACATACATTTTCTTCCTATAACTTCACTGCAGAACAGCACATCTCATATCAAATGAATATGGGAGCTCCTAGCTCCTACAAATGTGTCGAGCACATCATAAACATGTTCACATAGCTAGGTTTAATTCATACAAGTTCCTAGACCATATCACATGCAAAATCAAAGTTTGTAGCGGCACATCACATGCGAGTTCATATCCGTGGACATTGCATGCAAGTTCCTAGAGCACATTACATGCAAAATAGTAAAAGTTTGTAGCCGCGCATCACGTGTAACACACAACTGTGGACTCGTTCTCTAGTCTTGGGTCCTGCCTGTCAGGTGGTCGACAAGTGGCGACTCTATAGGCTCTGCTCTTTGCCGATCTTGGCTCTTGGCAAAAATTGAACTCGGCATAGATCGTGGGACCAGCATGTCAGGTGACGGACACGTGGCGGTTTCGTATCGTTTGTTTTTCCGAGATTGGCTCTCGGCAAAGACAAGCCTCAAAATTAGTCTTGGGTCCCGCCTGTCAGGTGGTGAACACGTGGCGGCGTTGTGCTCATTGGTTTTTGCCGAGAGCCAATCCCTGGCTCTCGGAAAAGTTGCGCCATGTGGAAACCGCCGTTTTCGTCGGTTTTCCGTGAAGACGCTTTATTTTGCCGAGAGGCACTGTTTGACTCTCGGCAAATTGTTTACCGAGTGCCCGGCAATCGGCTCCCAGCAAAATTATGTTTGCCTAAAAGGTGTATGCTGAGTGCGCTTTGTCGAGAGCAATTCTTGGCAAAGACTTTGCCGAGTTTATTTGGCCCTTCGCCGAGTATTTCTAGCACTTTGTGTGGGGTGAAATCCCAGTAGTGACAAAAGCATCGTAACAAGTCCTAAGTAGACACTAAAACCTCAATGTGACCTAATTATGTTACATGGGCCATACAAGCATCACACTAAGCAAGACCACAATTACGATAAACAAGTTCTTCATCCAACTCCAACCGTATCCGATTTCTCTCCTCTTGGAGCAAATAGTTGGAGTAGGCTGCTCTGCCTCTCTAGTATCGTACCCTTTGTAGATTTCTGTGTAACGATTGACTTGTTCATGGCATGCTTTTCATGAATCATAGGCTCCTGGACGTCTACCTGAGTACACCACATACCATCTCATCTACAAAAGGGAACATAACAAGATTTCATGATTCATATATGGAGGCATAAGCAACATAAGGATTCATGATTCATGATTCATATACCAAAATCATCAGAAGTTGTCATCCGGGTCCACATCACTACCTACGTAACTATATCCCTACATCGACGTCAAACTATCAAGCTAGATGCTACTTCTTGAGCTTGCGTTGGTTTTTTCCTTGAAGACGAAAGGGTGATGCAGCAAAGTAGAGATAAATATTTTCCTCAATTAAGAACCAAGGTATCAATCCGGTAGGAGAAACACGCAAGTCCCCAATATATGCACCTACACAAACAATCAAACACTTGCACCCAACGCGAAAAGGGGGTTGTCAATCCCTTCACGATCACTTGCAAATGTGAGATCTGGTAGAGATAGATATAAATGATTACTAAAACGTAAAAGTAAATAAATTTCACCAAGGTATTTTTGGTATATAGATGTGAAAATATATGAAGGAAAATAGACCCGGGGGCCATAGGCTTCACTAGAGGCTTCTCTCTTGAAGGCAAATAATACGGTGAGTGAACAAATTACTGTCGAGTAATAGATAGAAAAGCGCATACTTAAGACGATATCCAAGGCAATGATTATGAATATAGGCATCACGCCCGTGTCAAGTAGACCGACTCCTGCCTGCATCTACTACTATTACTCCACACATCGACTGTTATCCAGCATGCATCTAGAGTATTAAGTTCATAAAGAACGGAGTAACTTCTTAAGTAAGATGACATGATGTAGAGGGATAAACTCAAGCAATATAATGAAAACCCCATCTTTTTACTCTTGATGGCAACAATACAATACATGTCTCGCTACCCCTACTTTGTCACTGGGTGAAATCACGCAAGATTCAACCCAAACTAAGCACCTCTCTCATTGCAAGAAAACCAATCTAGTTGGCCAAACCAAACCGATAATTCGAACATAAATACAAAGATATTAAATCATGCATACAAGAATTCAGAGAAGATTCAAATAATATTCATAGATAAGCTGATCATAAATCCACAATTCATCAATCTCGACAAACACACCGAAGAATAAGATTACATCGGATAGATCTACAAGAACATCGAGGAGAACATGGTATTGAGAATCAAAGAGAGAGAAGAAGCCATCTAGCTACTAGCTATGGACATGTAGGTCTTTGGTAAAATGCTCACGCTTCATCAGAAGGGCAATAGGATTGATGTAGATGCCCTCGTGATCGAATCCCCCTCCAGCAGGATGTCGGAATAGGCCCCAAGATGGGATCTAACGGGAACAGAAAGTTACGGCGACGGAAAAGTATTTTGGTGCACGCTTCTGATGGTTTGCGAATGTTTGGGAATTTATAGGCCGAAGAATAGGGTTAGAGGAGCTCCGAGGGACCCACAAGGCGGGGGGCGCCCTGCACCCTTTCCGTCACCTCGAGACTCTTCTGACTTTGTTTCCAAGTCCTACGTGTGTCTTCTAGTCCAAGAAAAATCATCGTAAAGTTTTATTCCATTCGGACTCCGTTTGATATTCCTTTTCTGCGAAACTCAAAAACAAGAAAAAAACAGAAATTGGCACTGGGCTGTAGGTTAATAAGTTAGGCCCAAAATAATATAAAATAGCATATGAATGCATATAAAACATTCAAAACAGATAATATAATAGCATGAAACAATCAAAAATTATAGATACGTTGGAGACGTATCAAGCATCCCCAAGCTTAAATCCTACTCGTCCTCGAGTAGGTAAATGATAAAAACAGAATTTTTTATGTGAAATGCTACCTAACATATTTATCCATGTAATTTTCTTTATTGTGGCATGAATGTTCAGATCCATAAGATTCAAAACAAAAGTTTAATACTGACATGAAAAAATAATACTTCAAGCATACTAATAAAGCAATCATGTCTTCTCAAAATTACATGGCCAAAGAAAGTTATCCCTACAAAATCATATAGTGTTGCTATGCTCCATCTTCATCACACAAAACATTAAATCATGCACAACCCCGATGACAAGCCAAGCAATTGTTTCATACTTTTGATGTTCTCAACCTTTTTCAACTTTCACGCAATACATGAGCGTGAGCCATGGATATAGCACTATAGGTGGAATAGAATATGGTGGTTGTGGAGAAGACAAAAAGAAGGAGATAGTCTCACATCAATTGGCGTATCAACGGGCTATGAGATGCCCATCAATAGATATCAATGTGAGTGAGTAGGGATTGTCATGTAACGGATGCACTAGAGCTATAAGTTTATGAAAGCTCAAAAAGAAACTAAGTGTGTATGCATCCAACTCGCTTGCTCACGAAGACCTAGGGCAATTTGAGGAAGCCCATCATTGGAATATACAAGCCAAGTTATATAACGAAAAATTCCCACTAGTAGATGAAGTGACAACATAGGAGACTCTTTATCATGAAGATCATGGTGCTACTTTGAAGCACAAGTGTGGAAAAAGGATAGTAACATTGTTCCTTCTCTCTTTTCTCTTTTTTTTCGGTGTGCTTCTTTGGCCTCTTTTAATTTTTTTGTGGGCTTCTTTGACCTCTTTTATTTTTTTGTAAAGTTCGGAGACTCATCCCAATGTGTGAGGGAATCATAGCTTCCATCATCCTTTCCTCACATGGGACAATGCTCTAATAATGATGATCATCACATTTTTATTTACATACAACTCAATACTTAGAACAAAATATGACTATATGAATGCCTTCAGTGGTGTACCGGGATGTGCAATGATCTAGCGTAGCAAATGACATAAAAAAACAGACAATATCTTACGATCATGCAAGGCAATATGATAATGATGGTGCGTGTCATAATAAAACGGAACGGTAGAAGTTGCATGGCAATATATCTCGGAATGGCTATGGAAATGCTATAATAGGTAGGTATGAGGCTATTTTGAAGATGGTATATGGTGGGTGTAAAGCACCAGCAAAAGTTGCATGGCACTAGAGATGACAGCAATGGTGGAAGGGTGAGAGTGCGTATAATCCATGGACTCAACATTAGTCATAAAGAACTCACATACTCATTGCACTATTAGTCATTGAAACAAAGTACTACGCGCATGATCCTACGGGGATAGATTGGTAGGAAAAGACCATCACTTGTCCCCGACCGCCACTCATAAGGAGGATAATCAATAAATAAATCATGCTCCGACTTCATCACATAAGAGTTCACGATACGTGCATATGCCACGGGGATCACAAACTTCAACACAAGTATTTCTACAATCCACAATTACTCACTAGCATGACTCTAATATCACCATCTCTATATCTCAAAACAATCATAAGGAATCAAACTTCACATAGTATTCAACGCACTTTATATGAAAGTTTTTGTTATATCCCTCTTGGATGCCCATCATATTAGGACTAAATTCATAACCAAAGCAAATTACCATGCTGTTTAGAGAGACTCTTAAAATAATATAAGTGAAGCATGAGAGTTCAACAATTTCTAAAAAATAAAGCCACCACCGTGCTCTAAAAAGATATAAGTGAAGCACTAGAGCAAAATTGCCTAGCTCAAAAGATATAAGTGAAGCACATAGAGTATTCTAATAAATTCACGTTTCATGCACTACAAAAAAATACACTTCCGTGCTGATACATGTTTGTCACAGTAGGTCACGTTTTCTGTCATGCATGTACATCCATGACAAATTTATGACAGAATCAAGATAGTCATACCTGTGCTGTCGTAGAAGTGTTCCATGACATTACCAAAATTATCATCACGGAAGTGTCCACTTCCATGACGATAAATCGCGCATCACAGAAGTGCTTTTGTCAAGGGTGACCGACACGTGGCATCCACCGTAACGGAACGCCATTAAGCTATCGGGTCCGGTTTTGGATCCGATGACCCGTTAACAGCCCCGACCAATGGGGATTTTCCACGTGTAAAATCATCATTGGCTGGAGGAAACACGTGTCGGCTCACCGTTGGGACAGATGTCATCCACTCATTGGACCCAAAGCGCCTATGATACGTCGACACATGGCACGGCCCAACAGAGGCCCATATAGGTTAAAAAGGCCGGCCCAGTCAAAGGCCCGTAGTACTTATTCACGTACTAGTGGGCTAGCCCAATAACGGCCTGCTTAATATAGGCCCATTTACGACCCGAAGCCAGATCTGGCCCGTTAATTATTCGCCGAATATTTGGGCCCACTTACGGCCCGAAGCCAGATCTGGCCCGTTAATTGTTCACCGAATATTTGGGCCCAATTACAGCCCAGTGACTTTCGGCCTGTTAGAGGCCCGATGTAGACATGGGCCCATTTCATCCCGGTGTGACTTTCGGCCTGGGAATGGCCTGTGCTGCCCATGGGCCATATATGGTCCGACGGGACATCAGGCTGACTAACGACCCGTGATAAAGGTGGCAACAGTTAAGCCCAACGTGACTTTGGGTCTGTTAAAGGCCCGTCGCATAATTCGACCCATTGATGTGTGTACTAAGCTTTCGGCCTCTTAAAGGCCCATGATATAAGTGGGCCAACTAAGGCCCGAGATAGGTTTTGGCCTGGTAACTGCCCGTGATATAACTGGGCCCAAAAAGGCCCGGTCTACATTTCAGCCTGCTGAAGGCCCGTCGACGACTAATGAAAATTGAGGCCCAATATGCATTTGGGCCTGCTAAAGGCCCATGGTTTCATCTAGGCCGTAACAGGCCAGTACAATATTCAGCCTGTTAATGGTCCAACGCTACCTGGGCCAAACTAAGCGCTGGGTCCACAAAAGGCCCAACTAAAATATAGGCCGGTGTAAGTTGTGGGCCTCGCGCAAAGTATGAAGGCCCCAATCATTCGGGCCCAAGAAAGATGCAGGCCGGCCCAATTGTGGCCCGCTAAACACCAGGCCCATTAGAGGCGAATGTTTCGGCCCGGTCGACTACATCTGATTTTTTCAGATAGCGAATGATGGCAGTAACTAGTAGGAATTAAGAACAAACCTACTCTATACAATAAAGAAATTACGGCATAGTAACTAAGAATAAACCTACACTATACAATAAAGGATTTATGGTATATTACATCCACTGGGAATCGAAGTTCGCCACCAGTGATCATAAAGCGCAACGAAGAAGCAGATTACAAAAACTGGGCACCATTGCAGCATAATAAAATAATACTGAACCGAGACCACTTCCAAGACAGTTCAAGAAAGGTTAGCCTTGCGCGGGAACTGCTACGCAAGCTACTGAGCAAGGCTGTGAGACCGGCCTAGCATGTCGGTCATAGCTTCCAGGTGTAGCTGTTTAGCGATGAGGTTCTCATTGGTGTTCTCCACAATCTTTCATAGAGATAGGACTTCAAGTCGAAGTTGAGTTGCAGAATGCCTTTCTGCTAGAACTTGGGACTGAAGAAGTCGAACTGATTCACACAATGAATTCTGTGAGCTAGTCTGACTGCTAGTCTCAAGTAATTTGAACACTGCATCAAGACAAGACTTTGGGGTTGTCTCGCTATCTTCAAGATGTTTTGCCTTCTTTGCTGCAATATATGTTGGGTTTGTCGCACAGCCTTCAGCAGACTTGTGCACGCCATCAGGCATATCACCCTGAAACAAAGCAGAGAGATGACAGGTTTTGCACGTGTATAAAGAAAGATGATAACTGTGCTGTCAATTCCATCCAATTTCAAATTAGAAAATAAAGAGTAAGTTCAAAATATCAATAGCATAATTTGGCATCATTCATAATGCGGGGAGCTTCACCACACTACTGGATTACCATGCCAACATAACAAGCATAGATGAAGGGCAAAGAAAATCATTGTATCTATTTTGGTTAATGTGCATGGCATGTTGTTCATATCATCAGCCACATCAGTAAGATAAAATAGGAGATGACAAGGTGGAAACGTGGGCTGCTTCACCACACACTGGATTATAGATCCACAAACATGCATATAGGGAGTATTGAGTAATGTGTGTGGTATGAATAAGGAATTTGGTTTTACAAGTAAAACTTAGAACTTACGGTTCTTGCGAACATGCATTTTGGTAGAAACAGCAAACTAAACAGTAGTAAACGATAGGGAGTATGAGCAAATTAAACAGCAGTTGAGGATAAGGGCTTTAGAATGACTGACTTACATTAACAGTTAACACCGGCTTTATAATGCCCTTCTCCATGTCAAGGGAAGGATAACTCAAGAATTTCAGCACAGAATCTTCTTCATAAGCATTGCCTGTACTCTACATTTTGTAGAGAGTAATTGTAGATATGATAATACTGGAAGGGATAGAGGATAATGAAGATAAGATGCAGATTGATGCTACATAATCAACTACCAATCCCTGGAAGTACAAGCATTACAGGACAAAATGTACTGACAAGAGCAATGGGCTACACTTCTGCACTCGCTTTGTCTGTGTATTCTACTTTTTGGTAAGATTAAATATAGATCTGATCTTTTTTAGTAAATGGTGGGTGAGGGAGATAAGATGCAGAATGCTACACAATGAACCAATCCCTCTTCCCATAATACAAGAGTGTTTTGAACACTGGTGTACTGTACAAAACGTTCTTATATTATGGGACGGAGGGAGTAGCTGTTAATGTAAGTACAGTGATAGACGACGTTCAGTCCTTACAAGAGGACTGCAGAGCTAAACCTCTTCAAAAGCATTGGGTTGATTCTAAATTTATGTAAGAGTCCATACAGAGCTTATAATGTCCACCAAATGGACGATAAAGAGGCTTACATGTGCAGTGATGCTACATAATCAAACAGCTATGAAAGTAAGTATGGTCATACAAGGCAAGAGGTACTCACAAGAGCAATGCAGTGTGCAGTATAGTTATGAGATTCTGTGGTCCCTTGAGAACGAATGTTCTTCTGCTAACAGTTTTCGTACAAGTGAGACGTTAAGGCAAATACAGAAATGTAGTTCAAATTGTGATGTGATATCGTAGATAGTACCTTACGCTGCAGCCGACCAATGTGTAACAAGATTATTCCATTCACCGTCGGATAAATGTAGCACCGGAGACTTTACAGAAATTTCGTTTAGAAGCTTGCCATCGAAGTGCGCTTGCCTCAGGTAGGAACGATACTTCATCAACGAGTGCTTGAAAAGAGCAACCAACCCTTGCTCGTCTTCACAATCCAATTTGGTCCTCGCCTATTTAAAAGAATGAAATCTTGTGTCTTCTGTCAGCAGAAACATATGCAGTAATGACCATGAATAACATTAGTACATTACTTACGCGTAAGTTGCGGAGGAAGACTGGAAATTGTTCTGTGTCTGCGGTATAATCTTTCCATGAAGCAAAGATGCGCAAAAAGTTACTGACAACAATATAAGCTTTGTCTTCTAAACTGCGAAGAAATGGAATAGGGGTCCTATTTGCTGCAATTGGGGCTCTTTCTGGTTTGAAAAGGAATTTGGCAACTGGATTTGGTGTACTCTTTGTTGGAATGGGGGTTTTGCATCGTTATGTCAACTGGCATAATCATAATGTTTGCTGCAGTTGGGGTCTGCTGAGTTGGGGCATCAGAAATGACCAGTGTAGTTGGACTAGAGTCTGCTAGAGTTGGGGTGTTTTGTGGGTCAGGTGATATTGCAACTACACCTAATGGGATATTTGATTTCTCAGGTGCCACTACCTTTTCCAAATACTTTGCTTGTGCTCCTCCACGATCAGCAATCGCCCTCTTCCTTTTGAACGTCTGATACACAAGAACAACATTTGAATGGATAAATATGGTATGATGACAGATGGAATATGTACTGAAAATTGATAGGCAGGCCGTATTCACATACACGATGTGTAAACTAAGCTAATGACAGTTCAACAAAGTAGAAGCAATGCAAAGCATCAGTTCCAAGATATGTGCGACAAATATAACCTTGGAAAGTTAGAGCAAGCACCTTGATGGGTGAATAAGATAGGGCATCTTCCTCTGACTCCTCCACTAGGGAGCTACATTGACTTAGGTCTCCCTCTAGCTCAGAATCACTGTTAGGATCACATTCTGAGCATGAATTTGTAGGTGGAGAGCGTTTGCATTGCATTGCATCCAGACTTGATTTCAGTGCCTTAATGCCAAGTTTGACAGCCATGGCATTGTTCTGCTTTATTCTTTTCATGCGCGCAAGCTCATAATCATTATGATGGTGTTCATAATCTGAGATTCATGAAAACATAAAAAGTAGTCAGATTATCTATGGAATGCATTGCGGATTCAACTCGAAGAGTGTCTCCCTATAAACCCCTGCATATGCAAAGTTCACCCCCCAACCGTGCTGACCAGACCACACACAGAAATACAAACCCCTTATGTCTCTATAACAGGCAGACACACATTTCAAAACTGAAGTAGGAACATTAGAATTATATGAAATTCGTATTTGGACAAATAAACTAAGGAATTATGAGTGGCATAATGTTTAGCTTCAAGGGTGGAGTGTTGGTAGTGCGACACAAAGCAAGTAGGCAGATTGTATTCCATGTAAAAGATCGAAGCCTATGTAAAAGCTGGAAATGACACTTTCTTTCTATACAATGCAGTGTTCATTGCCCACACATGATGGAAGAGATCACATAGAGAAATACTATTCACTCATGTCTACGGTTGCAGTATTTAGAAACAGGGTGGTCCACCCTAAAAGAATATTGACAAGAAATATGACAAGGCAAGCATAGATGTAGTGAATCAATCATTTACTTGTGAGCTCACTAGGACAAGTATGCAGAATTGTAACTGCAGTAAGAGACCGTCCAAAATATGAATCAAGAAGTTTGTCTAGCACTTATTGTTTGCAACTAATCGACGTGAATAATTGGATATTATATCGAATGAGTAAGAAAGACAAGTAAAATTTTCAACAAACCTGGCTTGCAGTAGTAATCTGGGTCAATGTCACTACGACCAACAATCCAAAATGACTAGTGTCTGTTCCTAGGGCCAGAATTTTGAAAACCCTGTGAACTTTACAGGTACTAAAGATTACCGAAATACATCTGAACCATTAAGTGTAGGTAGCACTGAGCACACAAAAAACCCTAATGACAGTCCTGCCTAATGAGTAATGAATCAATTAGAAAATGGGTGATGAGGAGTGGCTGCTGAGTGTTGAGGACTTATCTCAGGATAAATCGGGTTGGCTTAGTGGGTGCTGCACGCCTGAGCCCTGAACGGACTGGGAAGGTAGGCACGGCGGTGCGCCCGGGCAGCGGTGACGCTGTTGGGCGAGCGGCTCCTGACCTCCTGTTAGTCTGGCGTCTCCTCCTCGAGTCATGCCATCCGGGGACGGCATGTCACCAGCGAGGCAGGCGGCTGGGGGCGAGTAGAGATCGGAAGCGCGCAGCAGAACAGAGGGGAATCAGGGCCTTGGACGACCCAAAATCCTAGGGTGGGCCGGCCCACCGTGGGCACCCTGTAGAGATACACACCCGAGCGGCGAACATGCATTTTCGAAAATAATTTAGGAACATTTAGCTGACGAATTAAACGAATCTGTTTTAATAATATCAGATTCGTATTTGAACAACTAAGCTTGTTTAGCTTGATGGGTCGAGTAGTGCTATTATGACACGAATCACACATTCTGATCGTATAGTGATCATAAAAGGGGGGAACCGGAGAAATGATATTTAGCAGCCATTGTTTGCTTCGAACTAAGAACTAAATTCTAAGAGCTGAAAAAAGTAGAGTAACCAAGTTAAGATCTATTTTCTGGTTGAGATCAAAAAGTTGAGGAGATATGAAGTACCACCTCTCTTGCGGCGCCGTGTAGGCATCGGGGTGCGATGGCTGCGGTGCCCTTGAAGCAGATCTGCGACGGTAGACGGGTGCATCGGGGGATAAGTCCCGTTGCGGTGGAAGAGAAGGTCGTGTGAGCGGCCCCGGCAAAGAGGACGACGGCATCGATGAAGCGAGAGGACGTGATGCAAGGCTCTTGGTCCGTCGCCGTGGATGAGAAACGTCCATCTCTAGCAGTGGACGACGTGGTCTTGGTAGGCGTTCTGGCATGGTGGAGGACGGTGGCGATGGATGTGGTGGAGGACGGCGGCGATGGATGTGGTGAAGGACGGCGGCGATGGATGGAGTGGCGGACGGAGGCTGGTGTGGGGATGGTGTTCTAGCGTGGACGGTGTATGAATGGGAAAATGGAGGGAGAGGTACGGGGAACCATGTTTTTGGGACGCGCCTGTCTGAAATATGGGAAAGTTATGAACTTAGCCCCAATTTAAAATTTGGACGTCTCGTCAGTTGGGGATACGACGGTAATCTCGCATCTCGCCAATATTTGCCCAGAGCGATTTCGGGTGAGGAGAGGGTGGTTGGCGCCCATGGTTGGTGCCCACGGTGTATGAACGGGGCTGACGGGTAGGGCGGTTGTGTCATGTCTGAGTGAAGTTACAAACCTGCCCCTATTGAAAATACTGGCCTACATCGATTTCGGCCGAGTCGAGTTTGTTTTGCCGTCCACCATGTATGAATAAGGAAATGGAGGGAGAAACAGAGGTCTTTCAGACGAGCTTGAATCAAATGTATTTTGCCGCCCATGTTTGGCGCCCACCGTGTCGGTGTAGCGACCAGACCTCAAATGGCCTGTGCTGCTGTGCACCAGTGTCATCCCTGGATCAGTAATGCTGACACGCACAGTACAAATGGAGGATTTATAACAGAGTAGCAATCACACACTTATTACATCAAAAATCTCCAAAGAGATTAGGTATAATAAACATGGCTTAAGGCCGTCTAATAACGATAACAGGGAAGACTTGGAAGATAAGTGAGTCCATCAACTCCAGCGGCATCACTGAGTATAAGACCACGACCTAAGGCACCTTACTCGTCGTCTGAAAAGTCTGCAACATGAAACGTTGCAGCCCGAAAACGGGTCAGCACATAGAATATGCTGGCAAAGTAACACATAGAGAACAATGAACAATGATAATGCTATACTATATGCATATATGGCTGGTGGAAAGCTCTATGGTTACAGTTTTGCGAAAAGTCAATTTTATCCTACCGCAAAGGAATAAATTTTATTTAACTATCATGGTGGTTGAAACATTGAGAAGGTACCTCCAACTCAATCCCAATTAAGTATCATCATTAACCCAACAAAATTAATTATAAGTATCACGGTGATGAGATTCAAATGATAATCCAGATACTAGATACTCAAGTTGTCCATAACCGGGGACACGGCTAATCATGATCAGTTTGTACACTCTGCAGAGGTTTGCGCACTTTTCCCCACAAGACTCGATCGCCTCCGCTTGATTCTCGCACTGCATGATGTTTGAGAAACGGATGACCGAGACACAGTCTTTCAGAAACAATCACTCTTTACTCTGGATGGACCGGTACACCTACTTTCCCCTACATCTGCTAGTCCACCTCTTCAAGAGATCCTGTAACCTACTCAGCTATGCTAGAGCCCATAATAGCTTGTGGCTGCACACGGAAGTTTCTAGCATGAATAATCTCATGATCCCTTTGAGCCTGGGTGGCGGACCTTATACATACAGACAACACTGGGTTCTCCAGGTGCCTCAATCCACCCAGATGTGAGTTTTAGTTGCCACCTTAAGTTTGAACCATTATTAAACATCTCACATCTGTCATGAATATCACTCAAACCCAATCCACGTCTACGAGCATAGCATGGCAATATAATAGCAACGTAGAAGTAACTCCCAAGGGTTTGATAAAGAACAGGTAATAGGTACTACCTCAACTACTTCCCAATACCCACAGTTTAATAGATCCTAATCATGCAAGTGTTTGAGGAAAAATAGATCTAATGCAATAAAACTGGGTATGAACGGGGTATGATCAAAGTGTTACTTGCCTTGCTGATGATCCGCAAAACCTAGCGAGTCGAAGTAACAAGCGGCACACTCCGGGTACTCTATCGCAAACAAACAAGCATACAATCAGTACTCAGCTAATGCACAGGTAAAACTCGAATAAAAGATCCAACCAGAAAGTTCAACTTAAGAACTCCGGTTTGCAAAAAGAATCAACTCGAAAGAAGCAACGAAAGTCAAACGGCGAAAGAAAGAAACTTCGTTTGCTAATCTGGATCTAGGTCAAATTTTACTGTAGCAAAAACTTATTTGAGTAGGTTAAACGGAAAGAGAATTTCGAGACGAAACTCTAGGCGCTTGAATCGCCTGATTCCGATAAACGAGCGAAAAGTTAAACAGATTCGAAAATTCGATCAGAAATCGAACCGAGAAAATAACGAGAAAATCCGATGAAAAAGAAAAACGGACGAACGGTTAAATAACGGACGTTCGTTAACAGAGAAAAACCGATGAACGCGTTCGTTAAAACGAACGGTTCGGTGAACACTCGCGAAATAAGAAAACCGAAAAAAAACCGATCTAGGGTTTTTTTTAAACAAAAGGTTTTTTTTACAGAAAACCGATCAACAGCAAAATGGCCGGCGGCAGTACCTCGGCGGCGGGCTCGGCGAGGGGCTCCGGCGGGCGGGGCGGCTCGGGGGGGGGGGGGGGGCTCCGGCGGCGAGGGGTGCGGGGCTCCAGCGACTCGCGGCGGCAGCGGCGAGGCAAAAAGCGGCGGCGGCGGCGGGCTCCTCCGGCGGCGGTGATGAGGAAAACGGAGGGGGGGAGCTATTTAAGGAGGGGGGGGCTAGGGAGGCTTGGGGAAGGGGTCGGCCGGCGGCGGCGTAAGGCGGCCGGACTCGGGCGGCTCCCGTGGCGTGCTCGGTCTCCAGGAAGAGGAAGGCGCGGGCGGGCCGTCGGCTGGGCTCGGCCCAGTTGGCGCGGCGTGTTTGTTTTTTATTTTTAAATAAGTTCCGTGGGAAAAATTGCGTAGAAAAATAAATAAAAATCAGAAAAATATGAAATAAATTTTCCCCGTCTAGTTAGAAAATCTAGATAGGGTGAACATTTTTAAAATCAAAAATAAATATTTTGAAAACATGCATATTTTTAAATGCAATAAAAATTGCAAATAAAATCCAAATAAATTCCAAATAATGATTTTAACATTTTTCCTCCAGTATTCCAATGTTTTGGAGAAGTCATATTTTCTCCTCTCGTTTATTTAAAAATGAAATATTTTTTCGGAGAGAAAAATAATTAAAACCAAAAATCCTCGTTTGAAAAATCAAATTTGAAAATACGAGAAAATCCCCAACTCTCTCCGAGGGTCATTGAGTTGCTTAGGATTTATCGAGGATTTGTCAAAATGCAACAAAACATGATATGGAATGATGATCTATGTATAACATTCCAAATTGAAAATTTGGGATGTTACGAACCTACCCCCCTTAAGATGAATCTCGCCCTCGAGATTCGGGTTGGCTAGAAAACAGGTGGGAGTGGTTTTTCCGTAGATCTTCCTCTCGCTCCCAGGTAGCCTCATCTTCTGTGTGGTGACTCCACTGAACTTTGCAAAACTTGATAACCTTGCTGCGGGTAACTCGGCTGGCATACTCGAGAATCTTAACTGGCTTCTCCTCATAGGTCAAATCACTTTCCAACTGAATCGCTTCCAGTGGCACAGTATCTCTCAGCGGTATCTCAGCCATCTCTGCGTGGCACTTCTTCAACTGCGAAACGTGAAATACATCATGTACTCCAGACAATCCTTCGGGCAATTCCAGCTTGTAGGCAACTTCTCCCATACGTTCCAAAATTCTGTATGGTCCGATAAAACGGGGCGCTAACTTTCCCTTAACTCCAAAGCGCTTCACTCCTCGAAGTGGCGATACTCGAAGATACACTCTGTCTCCGACTTCGTGAACTGTCTCCTTGCGTTTAGAATCAGCATAACTCTTCTGCCTGGACTGGGCTACCTTGAGCCTTTCGCGAATCAACCTTACTTTCTGTTCAGATTCCTTAATCAAATCTGGCCCAAACAACTGACGATCTCCAACTTCGTCCCATAGCAACGGTGTTCTACACCTCCTTCCGTACAAAGCTTTGAAAGGGGCCATCTTCAAACTAGTTTGATAACTGTTGTTATATGAAAACTCTGCATAGGGCAAATTGTCGTCCCAACTAGATCCATAATCTAGCGCACATGCTCTCAACATGTCCTCCAAAATCTGATTGACTCTCTCGGTCTGTCCATCTGTCTGTGGGTGAAATGCGGTACTAAATTCCAGTCTGGTTCCCAATGTTTCATGTAAGTGCTTCCAAAACTTTGAGGTAAATCGGGTTCCTCTGTCTGATACAATGGTCCTCGGAACTCCATGCAAACATACTATCCTGGTCATGTATATCTTTGCCAACTTAGCACTGGTGTAAGTGGTCTTCACTGGAATGAAATGAGCCACTTTCGTCAAACGGTCGACTACAACCCATATTGAGTCATAGCCTGAACGAGTCCTGGGTAATCTTGTGATGAAATCCATGCCTATTTTATCCCACTTCCATTCGGGTATCGGCAATGGCTGTAGTAATCCTGCTGGCTTTTGATGCTCTGCCTTCACTCTCTGACATACATCACAAACTGCTACAAACTCCGCAATATCCTTCTTCATTCCGGTCCACCAGAAAGTATTCTTCAGATCCAAATACATCTTGGTATTCCCTGGGTGAATCGAGTACGGTGAATCATGGGCTTCTTGCAAAATCAACTTCCTGATCTCCGGATCATTTGGCACATATACGCGGTCCTCGAACCATAAGGTATCGTGCTCATCCTCATGAAATCCCTTGGCCTTTCCTTTGCTCATCTTCTCCTTTATCTCTTCAATCTCCTTGTCTGTCTTCTGAGCTTCTCTGATCCTTTCCATCAAGGTAGACTGAATCTCCAATGTCGCTAAATAGCCTCTAGGGACTATCTCCAAACATAGCTCGTGAAGGTCCTCGGCTAACTCCTGAGGTAATTCCCCGGTCATGAGGGTGTTGACATGACTCTTGCGGCTCAACGCGTCTGCTACTACGTTAGCCTTTCCAGGGTGATAATGCAATCTCATATCATAATCTTTGATGAGCTCCAACCATCTCCTCTGTCTGAGGTTTAACTCCTGCGTGAAAATGTACTTCAAACTCTTGTGATCCGTGTACACTTCACAATGGTTTCCGATGAGAAAATGTCTCCATGTCTTCAATGCATGCACCACGGCTGCTAATTCCAAATCATGCGTAGCATAATTCTTCTCATGGGGTTTAAGTTGTCGTGAAGCATACGAAACAACTCTTCCTTCCTGCATAAGCACTGCTCCAAGTCCTCGACGAGAAGCGTCGCAATAAACTTCATAGTCCTTGCGTTGATCTGGCAGAATCAACACTGGTGAGGTAACAAATCGTTTCTTCAACTCTTGGAAACTAGCTTCACACTCCTCAGTCCAATTGAATTTGGTGTCTTTCTTTAATAGCTCAGTCATAGGCTTAGCAATCCTGGAGAAATTCTCGATAAATCTCCGGTAGTATCCTGCAAGTCCAAGAAAACTCCGGATTTCTCCAACTGTCGTGGGCGATTCCCAACTTGTCACTGTGTCAACCTTGGCAGGGTCTACTGCTATTCCTTCTCCAGAAATAACATGTCCAAGGAATCCAACTTCCTTCAACCAAAACTCACATTTGCTGAACTTGGCATATAACTGATGTTCTCTGAGCTTCTCAAGTACCAATCGTAAATGCTCCTCATGCTCTTCTTCATCCTTGGAAAAGATTAAAATATCATCAATGAACACCACGACAAACTTATCCAGAAACTCCATAAACACTTTGTTCATCAGGTTCATGAAATAGGCAGGTGCGTTAGTCAGTCCAAATGACATAACGGTATACTCATACAATCCATATCTGGTGGTAAATGCCGTCTTAGGTATATCATGTTCTCGAATCTTTAACTGATGGTATCCTGATCGTAGATCGATCTTGGAAAATACTTTAGCTCCTTGCAAGCGGTCAAACAAATCATTGATCATCGGCAGTGGGTACTTGTTTTTGATGGTCACTTCATTCAATCCCCGGTAAGCAACAACCATCCTCAGCGATCCATCTTTCTTCTCTACTATAAGTACTGGTGATCCCCAAGGTGACGAACTTGGGCGAATATAGCCTTTATCCAGTAACTCCTTGATCTGCTTCTTAATTTCCTCCAAATCCTTTGCGGGCATCCTGTACGGTCTCTTAGATATGGGCCCTGTGCCTAGCAAAAGTTCAATCAAAAACTCAATGTCTCTATCTGGTGGCATGCCTGGCAACTCTTCTGGAAATACATCCGGATAGTCCTTCACCACTGGTACTTCCTCCTGTACAACTCCTGATAAGGAATTCACTTGAGTCCTCTTCGGCATATGCCGGGATACATACTTGATCCTTTTTCCTTCCGGGGTGGTAAGCAAAATCGTCTTGCTGGCACAATCGATGTTTCCTCCATACAACGATAGCCAATCCATTCCCAAAATCACATCCAAGCCTTGTGATTCCAAAACAATGAGGTCTGAGGGGAAAACATGCCTTCCAATGGCCAACGGTATCTGAAAACATCCTTGGGTGGCCATATACTCTGCTCCTGGCGAGGTTACTAACATGGGGCTTTTGAGGACTTGGGTGGACATCTTAAACTTGTTTACGAATCCCCTTGATATGTATGAATGCGATGCACCAGTATCGAAAAGAACAGTTGCAGTAAATGACTTAACCAAAAACTTACCTATTACTGCATCAGGCTGAGCTTCAATCTCCTCCACGCTCACGTGGTTCACATGTCCTTTGTTGAACGGGTTCGGCTTCTTCCCAGAGCTTCCATTGCCATTTCCATTTTGGGCTTCGGGACAATCAGTAGCGTAATGTCCTGTCTTCTGGCACTTGAAACAGGTAATGTGACTTAGATCTCTCTTGGTTGGGGTAGATGGGTTGGTGCGGTTCTGTCCGTTTCCTCCTCCATTCCCATTACCATTCTTGGAGGCATTATGGTTGTGCGAACTACCTCCTCCATGGGTATGCTGAAACTGTCCTCCCGGCTTCGGGGTAAATCGTGGCTTCTGCTGGGCTCCAGAATTGTACTTCCCTTGTCCATACTTCCTCTTGCGGTTTTCAATCTGCTGTTGCTTCCCTTCAATCATGAGAGCTCTATCTACCAGTTCCTGGTAGTTGTTGAAAGTTGCTACCATCAACTGCATACTCAGCTCATCATTCAATCCTTCCAGAAACTTTTCCTGCTTGGCAGCATCCGTAGCAACGTCATCTGGTGCATAACATGCTAACTTACTGAAATCCTCCACATACTGACCTACGGTGCGTCCTCCTTGGCGTAGGTTGCGGAACTCACGCTTCTTCATAGCCATAGCTCCTGCTGAAACATGAGCTGTACGGAAAGCTTGCTGAAACTGGTCCCATGTGACAGTGTCAATAGGGTGCGTGGCTGTATAATTCTCCCACCATGATGCTGCGGGTCCATCAAGCTGATGTGCGGCAAAACGCACTCTTTCCGCATCTGTGCATCCTGCAGTGGTCAACTCCCTTCCAACTTTGCGTAGCCAATCATCTGCTACAATCGGCTCGGTGCTACTGGAAAACACCGGCGGGTTTAGCCTTAAGAAACGGGCTAAGTGATCAACAGGTGGTGGTGGCGGTGGGTTGTTGTTGCCTTGGTTCTGAACTAACACTTGCATCAGGGCATTCTGTTGCTGAATCAACTGGGTGATCTCTGGCGGGAAAACAAATCCGGGGTCGCGTCTCGGAGGCATCTGATAGGTTTAGAAAAGATGAGAATTAAGAATAGAATGAGGTCTAGAGAGATATCACTCAATCAATCCAAACAAGGCAAAACAATCGATCTATCTAGCGTTACAAGGTGCTTGAGCTATACTACTAAATGGGGGAAAACTACTACTGATATGGTGGTCTACTAGAAATTCTGATCCATTGAAGACTCCATGATGTCCGCTCCAGCTTCATCAATCCATTCGTCTTCACTTGGTTCCGAGTCGGTGTCGTCGATGATGATGTAGTTATCCGGACAAGTGCATTCGTCGTCTTCTGCTTTTGGCACTGGATTTCCCACGAATGTTCCAATCTTATTCTCCAGGTCGTCAATCTTCCCTACTAGTGCGTTGATTTCCTCCAAATAATCTTCGCGTGTAGTCTTGAGTTCTTCTTGGAGTTCCTTGATCTTCGTGAATGCCTTCTTCAGTTCTTCCTTGTCCGTGCACATCTGGTTCTCCTGGCGTCGAATATGTTGGTTCTGCTCCTGGATGAAAGCTGCAATTGATCCATCCTTCTTGGTCTTGATCATCTCCCATTGCGCGTCTCGACGTCTACAAATTTGATAAATTGTATCCTTAAGCTCCTGGTGATAGACTTCTCCAATGCGTCCCATGGCGATATGTGCGGCCATGCTCTTCCCTAAACTCCAAGTTGGTGCTTCGAAAACCAATCTTATGGGTTCCGTAATTGGCGCAAACGTTCTTCCTGGAATGATAACTTGAATCTTCCAGCTCTCCTCTTCAGGTAAGGTGGCGTTGTAGGTTCCGGTGACGCTTGGTATTCCTATGTTCAAGTACTTGGTGACTTCCTTCAGATGTCGTCCAAACGGCGTGTCTTCATCTGGTTGCATGAACTTGCTCCTTGCATTCGCCATTCCTAAAAGAGTAGAAAGTGGAGAGGGGTCAGAAATGAGAAGAGAGAAGTTTTCTAGGGCTTAAGCTTAGTGGTCGTGTCCTACAGTCAACGTGTGCTCTGATACCAACTTTGTAGCGACCAGACCTCAAATGGCCTGTGCTGCTGTGCACCAGTGTCATCCCTGGATCAGTAATGCTGACACGCACAGTACAAATGGAGGATTTATAACAGAGTAGCAATCACACACTTATTACATCGAAAATCTCCAAAGAGATTAGGTATAATAAACATGGCTTAAGGCCGTCTAATAACGATAACAGCGGAAGACTTGGAAGATAAGTGAGTCCATCAACTCCAGCAGCATCACTGAGTATAAGACCACGACCTAAGGCACCTTACTCGTCGTCTGAAAAGTCTGCAAGATGAAACGTTGCAGCCCGAAAACGGGTCAGCACATAGAATATGCTGGCAAAGTAACACATAGAGAACAATGAACAATGATAATGCTATACTATATGCATATATGGCTGGTGGAAAGCTCTATGGTTACAGTTTTGCGAAAAGCCAATTTTATCCTACTGCAAAGGAATAAATTTTATTTAACTATCATGGTGGTTGAAACATTGAGAAAGTACCTCCAACTCAATCCCAATTAAGTATCATCATTAACCCAACAAAATTAATTATAAGTATCACGGTGATGAGATTCAAATGATAATCCAGATACTAGATACTCAAGTTGTCCATAACCGGGGACACGGCTAATCATGATCAGTTTGTACACTCTGCAGAGGTTTGCGCACTTTTCCCCACAAGACTCGATCGCCTCCGCTTGATTCTCGCACTGCATGATGTTTGAGAAACGGATGACCGAGACACAGTCTTTCAGAAACAATCACTCTTTACTCTGGATGGACCGGTACACCTACTTTCCCCTACATCTGCTAGTCCACCTCTTCAAGAGATCCTGTAACCTACTCAGCTATGCTAGAGCCCATAATAGCTTGTGGCTGCACACGGAAGTTTCTAGCATGAATAATCTCATGATCCCTTTGAGCCTGGGTGGCGGACCTTATACATACAGACAACACTGGGTTCTCCAGGTGCCTCAATCCACCCAGATGTGAGTTTTAGTTGCCACCTTAAGTTTGAACCATTATTAAACATCTCACATCTGTCATGAATATCACTCAAACCCAATCCACGTCTACGAGCATAGCATGGCAATATAATAGCAACGTAGAAGTAACTCCCAAGGGTTTGATAAAGAACAGGTAATAGGTACTACCTCAACTACTTCCCAATACCCACAGTTTAATAGATCCTAATCATGCAAGTGTTTGAGGAAAAATAGATCTAATGCAATAAAACTGGGTATGAACGGGGTATGATCAAAGTGTTACTTGCCTTGCTGATGATCCGCAAAACCTAGCGAGTCGAAGTAACAAGCGGCACACTCCGGGTACTCTATCGCAAACAAACAAGCATACAATCAGTACTCAGCTAATGCACAGGTAAAACTCGAATAAAAGATCCAACCAGAAAGTTCAACTTAAGAACTCCGGTTTGCAAAAAGAATCAACTCGAAAGAAGCAACGAAAGTCAAACGGCGAAAGAAAGAAACTTCGTTTGCTAATCTGGATCTAGGTCAAATTTTACTGTAGCAAAAACTTATTCGAGTAGGTTAAACGGAAAGAGAATTTCGAGACGAAACTCTAGGCGCTTGAATCGCCTGATTCCGATAAACGAGCGAAAAGTTAAACAGATTCGAAAATTCGATCAGAAATCGAAATGAGAAAATAACGAGAAAATCCGACGAAAAAGAAAAACGGACGAACGGTTAAATAACGGACGTTCGTTAACAGAGAAAAACCGATGAACGCGTTCGTTAAAACGAACGGTTCGGTGAACACTCGCGAAATAAGAAAACCGATCTAGGGTTTTTTTTAAACAAAAGGTTTTTTTTTACAGAAAACCGATCAACAGCAAAACGGCCGGCGGCAGTACCTCGGCGGCGGGCTCGGCGAGGGGCTCCGGCGGGCGGGGCTCGGGCGCGAGGGGCGGCTGGGGGGGGGGCTCCGGCGGCGAGGGGTGCGGGGCTCCGGCGACTCCCGGCGGCGGCGGCGAGGCAAAAAGCGGCGGCGGGCGATGCGGGCGGCGGCGGCGGGCTTCTCCGGCGGCGGTGATGAGGAAAACGGAGGGGGGGGGGGAGCTATTTAAGGAGGGGGGGCTAGGGAGGCTTGGGGAAGGGGTCGGCCGGCGGCGGCGTAAGGCGGCCGGACTCGGGCGGCTCCCGTGGCATGCTCGGTCTCCAGGAAGAGGAAGGCGCGGGCGGGCCGTCGGCTGGGCTCGGCCCAGTCGGCGCGGCGCGTTTGTTTTTTGTTTTTTTTAAATAAGTTCCACGGGAAAAATTGCATAGAAAAATAAATAAAAATCAGAAAAATATGAAATAAATTTTCCCCGTCTAGCTAGAAAATCTAGAATAGGGTGAACATTTTTAAAATGAAAAATAAATATTTTGAAAACATGCATATTTTTAAATGCAATAAAAATTGCAAATAAAATCCAAATAATGATTTTAACATTTTTCCTCCAGTATTTCAATGTTTTGGAGAAGTCATATTTTCTCCTCTCGTTTATTTAAAAATGAAATATTTTTTCGGAGAGAAAAATAATTAAAACCAAAAATCCTCGTTTGAAAAATCAAATTTGAAAATACGAGAAAATCCCCAACTCTCTCCGAGGGTCATTGAGTTGCTTAGGATTTATCGAGGATTTGTCAAAATGCAACAAAACATGATATGCAATGATGATCTATGTATAACATTCCAAATTGAAAATTTGGGATGTTATAGTCGGAATGGGCTCAGAGGCGGTCGTGTCACGTCTTATTGAAGTTACTATCCTACCCCTATTTAGAGCAGTGGAAATCGGGCCGATGGATTGTCCGTATAATGGGTAGACAGTAATTTCCATCTCCCAAACACTTGGCTTCGGGTAGCCGACGTGGGAGTGGACATTTTGCCGCTTCTTTCGAATTTTGGGACAATAAGCATCCACGTTTACCCTGGCAACTAAATTCGAATCCATTTTGTATTCCTATACGAATCCTGGCTAGCTCGTTGTACGGGCTCACTGCAGCTCTGCTTGCGCTTGGGATGTTCCATGTACAAGTCCATGTTACCATTTGCTTGGATGTGCAGGCCTTGTGCTCCTTGCATCCCCCTCTGCATTTTTGACACGACGAATGGCTGATCAAATAAGAGGAATCGACCTTGCTGTTGTACCGGAGGAAAGATACTTACAAGGTTATACGGGTGTGCAGGATGTGTACCAGATCCCGTAGCGCCGTCATGCTTCGCTAAAAAATGGATTTGCTTGTTTCAGATGATATCTCCAGAAGAAATAAGAGTTAAAGTCAGAGTTGGATAGGCGTGTAAGCTAAGAGAGGAGTGAAAGGATATCCAAACATCGCTGGAACAGTGCACAAGGGAGTGATGTGTGGATACCTAGTTCGGGCCGGCGTTTGGGCATGCTCGCCTAGCTAGAGTGCGGGTCACTTCAGAGCCGTTGAGGGTGATGCGCTGGCATTGGCTGGCCGCGCACGGATGCAGATCTTGAGTGGCAGCGGAGCGCTACGATGCGGTGGACGAGACCGTTGGTGAAGCCCCAGCGGCCTCGGGGGGCGGAGGCGCGACGATGTGCTCGGTGAAGTAGCCCCGGTGAGCTGGGAGACGGCGTCGGTGAAGCACACCTGATGCGGTGGAAGTCGGTGTCTGTGAGGCACGTCGGTTGTGGCGGCCGACGTTGTCGGTGGACCACCCGGTGCGGTGAACGAGGGCGTAGATGAGGTAGCTCCGGTGCGGTGGTGAAGAGCGACCGTCGTCTTCTTCGTGGTCGTTCGGCACAGAGGTGGGGAAAGAGAAAAGACGAGGGGCGATTCGAACTTTGCTTGGGTTGGTGGCGAATTAGGGATTTGAGCAATCTGGGCGCAGAAGGGGACGTTGGAGAAGGGAGATTTTGCAGGGCTGGAATTGGGGCCGCTAGATATTTCAATCCGAAACGTGGAAGCGCGAACTTATTTTGTCATCATCCTTTTTGGGGGGGGGGGGTGAGGGAGGGGGTGGGTGTCTGGGTGTTACACGTCCGTCCGACACACGCGACCACCACGACACGACCCTGGTGCGCCTCCATTTGAGAATGCAAACGAATCTTCTTTCATTTGCAAACGAATCTGTATGTATTACCATGCCCGTCTTTTCCTTGCAATAATTAGTCATTCGAAACGAGATACTATAAATTAATTAGTGAGGAGTTATTTGAAAAAAAATCAAAACGGTATCCACGCTAACGTGGATTAGAGTGTGTGTCACATAATTAGTTATTTGAATTATAGTGTGTGTCACATAGCGATCTCCAATTCTAACGTGGATTTCGCATTTCATTGTATCCATGCTACTTTTTTTAATACAAATTCATATGTATATGATGAACACCATGGTAGTGAGAAAACATTTGGATGGATTCAAACATATGACCTACAAAATAGCACAATAAATGGAGTCAATGTCAACTTTTTGAAACCTAGTATGGTACGAATTCGAAATAATTACCCATATGCATGGTCCTCAGTTCAAATCTTATAATGTACACCAAATTGAAACATCGATATTAAGTCTCGTACTATCTACATTCAAATGTTGTTTTTAGCCCCCCCCCCGGCACACACGCTAGATACTTCCTGTATCGGTCAATCTTCCTCTCATAACCACCTTAGGAAGCTATCGGTTTCCAACACACATCCATTCTTTCTCTCCATGTTTCGATCTCTAACTCTCTCAACTACACCACCCCCTTTTTCCACTCTGTTACGAAATGTATTTACCTCACACACCCGCCATTGCACCCCATGCCGAGCTCTCTCTCTCTCTCCCTGTCCCTCTCACCCTCTCGCGCTAAATACATGCATTTCCTATCTAGCCCCCCCAACCTATCGTGTGCACGCACGCACATTGTCTATCTAGGTCACTCCCTCGAGACTGTCTC
Source organism: Aegilops tauschii subsp. strangulata (assembly GCF_002575655.3). Taxonomy (NCBI): domain Eukaryota; kingdom Viridiplantae; phylum Streptophyta; class Magnoliopsida; order Poales; family Poaceae; genus Aegilops; species Aegilops tauschii. The sequence goes on along the minus strand of NC_053035.3, from coordinate 425,638,406 downwards.
ACTCTTTCTTCCGCAAGGCGGGCCACACTCGCTCAATCTCGCTCTCTTTATCTGAGTCTCATTTAACCTTGTTTTCTTTCACACACAAATGATATATCTCCCTGTTCGGGCCTCAATCGACACACTCTATGCTCTCTCACACAGATTGTCTCTCTAGGTCAGTCCATCGAAGCCGCCCCCACTCTTTCGACCTCGTGGCGGGCCACGCTCGCTCTCTCTCTCTATCTCTCTCCCTCTCTCTCTCTATCTCTCTCCCTCTCTCTCTCTCTTTGTATGTCTCGATTGACCTCGCTCTTTCTCGGACAAAAATGATATATCACCATGTTTGAGCCCAATTCGACTTATTCACATTGTATACTCTCTCACGCACATTGTCTATCTAGGTCACTTTCTCCAACCCGTCTTACTCTTTCGATCGCACGACGACCCTATGTGATCGATCGACCTTGCTTCCTCCCACGCACAAAATATATCTACCGTCTGTGTCTGGATCACCTCTCAAGATCTATCTTACAGCCCTCACCCTTGCCAAAAGCTCAATCGGACAATATCTCTCCAGAGCATATATATTTGTTCCATGAATGTCGGACCACACTCACTTTGTCTCTATATCTATATGTCTCTCGATTGACCTCGCTTCTTAACGCCGTAGCTTCCACACATTGAAGCTACCTCTCCATTCCTCGCAAAGCCGGAGCTATTTACATTGCGAGGGGCACTCCAACCTTGGATTAATTTGTGTAGGCATTTATTCCGGTCGGTTTAGATTATATTTTTCGTAGCATTCGGCCCACAAATACTCGAAACACCGTTGCAACCCCCGCAACTCCCCTAGTTGATTTCCTTCTAGCTCGGTCATCGCTCTCTCGCACGTCCTTTCTCGCCTTCAACATCGCACCATGGTATTATTGCAAAAACTCTGTTGTTCTCTTTAATTATTATAAATAAGCTACAAAACTACACACCGATAGTCCACTTGGAATGGAACAAATTTGGACCCATAAATTAAAGTGCTATAAACTACACACCGAGGGGCCCACATGTCATGAAACAAATTTGGACCCATATACAAATTAAAAAATAAAGGACGAGGATCGAACATGCGACCAGGGCCTTCAAGCCGCACGTCAATAGGCAACATACGTAGAACAACAATGTTTGTTGTACCTCCCTTTGTTCACATAATGTTTTTTATATTACCACAGCCTATTTAATTGATAACATGTAATATTATTTTTAGTACAATTCACCTTCACTTACTGGTGGGTTCCATGTGTGCTCTCTCTCTCCTCCCCTTCTGCGTTTCGACACACGGGCAAACACGAAGAACTCGCGGGCGATGTTGCTGTTGACCATATCTGGAGGCATTCATAAGTTACGGCACCAATTTCACGTGCTAGCAGCGCTAGTCAGTGTGTACGTGCAATGCACGTTAATTTGGAAGTATATTAAGTGCATGCGGATATTAAGTTGGATATTATTGCGTGTTATTATGTGATTAGCACTATTTTTGGCATGAAATTAACTGCACGCTATACGTGTTGAGCGCTCAACATTGAAGCAGTCTAGGTCGTTGGATGACAAGGAATACATGTGGCTTGATGATGTTTTATATTTAATTTGATACGGCTCTAGCAGAACATTCAATCGATCAAACCATAGATTTCATTCAGTCTGACTCCAACTTTAAATTATATGACGATCGATCTAAAATAAACGGAAATGATAAACGTTCGGATTTTAAGCATGGCAACCCGAACGTTTTTCATGGCAAATTTAGATTACGCGGCGGCGGCGGCGGCGTCTTGCGGTGGGAAGCGGCTCCTCTGCCGTGCTCTGTGTGTCGTCGGTCCACTGACCGACAGCGACGGCGGCGCCTTGCGCCGTTGTTAGCGTACTCCTGGACATTGGCCCTAGCTTCAAGGAAGGCCACAATGTTCTGGACTTCGGTCTCGAGGAGCGAGTCAACTGGCGGGAGGAGGCGACTGGCGTTGCTGCAAGGAAGCGGTCGACGGCGGCCATCCATGCCGCTGATGGCGGCACTGGCACCCGCGCGGGGACAGGCGCTGTCAACGGCGCGGCGCAGACATTCGTGTGCACGGGCAGACACGTCAGGGCACGCGCAGGCGCATGCGCTGGCAGGTGCACGAGCACTGGCACGGGCGTGCGCGTCAGTGCACGCGCAGGCGCATGCCCTAGCAGGTGCACGGGTCCGTGAAAGTCGGCGGGGACCTCGTGGAACCCCGTGGCATCAAGCTCGGCGACAATGTGCGGCTCCCAGCCCATCAATGCTACGGGGATGGGCGCTGGCGCAGTCGGGGCGACGGGAGCCGGAACGGGAGCGGGGACAGGCACGACGTCTTCCCGCAAGGCCAGTTCAAGCTTGTCCCAAAGCACCTTATGTTTTTGAGACTCCAGCTGGGTGTCTTCCTCAGGAAACTTGAAGACTAAGGGCAGACCATCGTGATGCGGCATGGCGTATGTTTAGGTCAGGCTGGTTGGAGGTAGACGACAGGAGAATCGGAGAGGAAGAGAGAAGATTGTAGCGATACCGGGTAGTGCGGGGTTGATTGTAAACTGCGGCGCCGGCGACATTAAAAGTGGGAGCAGTTGGGACGAAGGTGGGCGGCCGAGGCAGGTCAAAGGGCTCGCCTCCCGGTGAGCCTGAACAGCGGTCTGCTCGCACGCCTCCCTGTCAGCCGGCGCAGCGGTCTGCTCGCACGCCTCCCGTCGACTCACACGCTTGCTCGGACGGCACCTGCCGATGAGAAGCGACACTCGTGACGGCACGTAAACGCCCACGGTTTCAATAGTGAAAGCGTTCGCCTTAACGTGACATGTCTTTGTTCCAAAATACCTTGCCTCTTCATTTGTGCAACTTGTCATAAGCAGCTTGTCTCAAATTGAAGAAAAAAATTACGAAGTAATATTTGTGCCATATCACGTGACCATGCTCAGTTTCAAGAATTTATGGTCACTTTTGGATTTTCTAAAATTTAAGATCCAGGATTCAAAATAATATCATAACCTGCATCATGCAATGAATTTTCAAGCCATACATCTGTCCTGTTGTATTTCTTAAGAAAAGATTTGGTCAAACATTTTGCTTAGTTAGACTTTAGACAAGTTATATATGCAGAGCAAACGGATAATCCCTCCGTACCAGTGCATTGCCTGATATATTAACTCAAGTACTAGGCACGAACAAACGGGCTCAATTATGTGCTCATCCTGGTGTAGTAGTAGTAGTACTAGGCAATGCAGTTGACGGGTGACCTTGGCGAGTGGCGACCGAGGGAATTGAACCGTGCTCGGCACGGTAGGTAACGTTGTCTAGTTACTTTTTTTGAACACAACGTTGTCTAGTTACTAAAGCTTCCCTCCGTTGTTCATCGGTAGTCATTATGGACCGGGGACATGAGGGGAATTTCCTGTGGCTGGAATTCTGGCCGCCAGGTATTTCGACTCGAAACACGGAGGCTCGACTGGTTGGGGTTGCCTAATGTGTGTACCACGCACGCCACCAGAAGGACACGAGCCCGGTTTTTTTTAGGATCAACACAAGCCAAGGTCTGGCTGGTACGCCGTTAGGTCCTACCATTCGAGAATACGAAAGGAACCTTTTAATTTGCCGAACGAATCTATGTGTATTACAATGCCCGTATTTTCCTTGCAAATACTAATCTCAACGTGGTAATTGATTTATGACGAGTTGTTGAATTAGAGTGAGTTTGTGATATAGTGATCTCAATGTGGATTTCACATTTCATGGTATCCCTGCTAAGTTTTTCAATGCAAATTCAAATTTAAAAGATGAACAATATGGAGGTGAGAAAACTTTGTATGTATCAAGCATATGACCACACACACACACGCGCGCGCACTCACACAGACACCCACACACGAACACAACAACAATCCAATAAGTATAGTGCATCTATTTTTCCAAACCATGCATGTATAACACGAATTCAAAAATACTCCTTCTGTTCCTAAATATTAGTCTTTTAGAGATTTCAACAAGAAACTACATACGGAGCAAAATGAGTGAATCTACACTCTAAAATATGTCTATATACATCCTTATGTGCTAGTCCACTTGAAATCTCTAAAAAGACTAATATGTAGGAACGAAGGGAGTAAAATGTAAGACATGCATGGTCCTCAATTCAATATTTAAAACGAACATGAAACGGAAACATGAATATTAAGTCTAGTACTACAGTACATGCAAATGTTGTGTATAATTAGGCGGAGCTATGATTGTCGGGGGTCACCCCCTCGACCTTAGATAAAATTGTGAAGCTCTGTTTAGGGTTGTTTAGATTATATTTGTCCCCACCCTCCCAACCACCGATTGGTTGTGCACCCCCACCCCTCCTCCCCGGGAGAATATCATGTGCCCCCATACCTTAGATGCTATATGCCGATACGAGTTGCTTGGAGCTTGTAGATCTGAGATATAGCAGCTCACATGATGTCTTAATATTTTTACAGGAAACCTTGATGAGTTTGAGAATTGCACACAATTTGTACAAAAACTACTCAGATGCCCTTGGATCCCATATCCAACGACCTCGAAGCTCGTATCACCGTAGCATCTAAGATGAAGGAGGACATCATATTCTTCTATATGTAAGAATATCATGTGCTTCCACACCTTAGATGCTTTGGTGATACAAGCTCTTCGGAGCTGTTGGATTTGTGACCCAACGCCTCAGTGGTTCGAATGGTTTTTTGCGGAAAAGCCCCCAAAGAGTTCGGCCACTGCTTACAAGCACAAAGACTTCTCAGATGCCATTGGATCTCAGATCAAACGACCTCGAAGCTCGTATCACCGTAGCATTCAAGCTGCGAGAGCACCTTATGTTTTCTCGCACGAGAGAATATGAGGTGCTCCCGCACCATAGATTCTATGGTGATACGAGTTCACGGAGATCTAACGGCCCACAGTAGGAGCTTTGAATGTTTTTGCAATATACAGCTGAGAGAGTTTGGGAATTGCACAGAAAGTACAAGTACTATGCATGTGCCATCTGATCACTGATGATATGACCTAGATGCTCATATAACCATAGCGGGTAATTACAAAGACTACTCCCAAGCCATTGGATCTCACTTCCAACGGTGTAAAAACTCGTATCACCATAGCATCTAAGTTGCGGGGTGGATGTGATATTCTATGGCGCTGCCATATTTGTTCGTAAACTTGCAAAATACATGTAACTTGTGCTGTTACTTGTCTAACCGCGCAAAGTGTTTGTTCAAAAAAACCATCCTACACTGAAATATCGGAACAACACACGGGGGTCCCACTTGTCATTAATCAAATTTGGACCTAAAACTAACAAATCTGAAAGACGAGATTCGAACTGGCAAGCTGGACTACAAAGCGTAAGTCGATAGCCTGAAACAACAATGGTTGTTGGCATTGTCCAATAACTTGATTTTATACAGTATTACGTTGAGTAGAGTAGAGGGAGTGCATCGTCTAGACGTGCATGACCGTTGACTCACTTACTGGTGGGTCCCAAGTCTGCGATCTTTCTCTTCTCTCCATCGTCTAACCTTTGCACGGGCACACACGAAGAGCGGCGCTAGCTTGCCGTGCTGTTATTACAACTAAAAAAAAGCTTGGAAAATAGAAGAATCGCCTAGAACAAGAGACGTTGTGGCTGGTCGAGACGGAGCTAACCACACCTATCCTCCGTGCCATTTTAGCATGATGAAGGTGTGTGGCTAGTGGGGTGTTTTCGACCGACTGGCTGGGTCCAAAGGTCGAACCATAGGTACTACGTCTGATACAGTAAATTTTTACACGCACATTTTTCCTCCGTGCCGAGACATGGCACACCCTACCGCGCGGTTTCAGGGTCCTCCCGGGTGGTGCATGCATATATTCTTCGTGACGTGGGACGCCCTACCGCGTGTTTTCGTCGAAGCAAGTAAATAAATGAGTCATCAAATCACGAAAGACCACTTTTCCCGCCGAGTACATCAGTGAAGCACGGTGGCTAGCTAGTTGGGCTAGTTCGACCGATTAGCTAGGCTGCCGCCACATTTGTTTTTTCACCCCTTTTTTTATCTACTTGCCGGCAGGTAAATTTAAACATCCACCGCAGCGTTGCTCTGGTGTTTGAGTGCAGCAGGATTTTTAATTTTTTGATTGACGGGAGCAGGCGCGGTAGGATTTTTAATTTTTTTGATTGATGGGAGCAGGCGCGGCAACAATTAGTCACGATGACTTCGCCTGTAAAACCCACTGCTCCCTGATGTGAGAAGTCATCGACTGGTGTTTTACCATGGTGAAAACCAAAAGATTCCCCGCTCCTAGGCTGGCTCCCTCCGCCTTCCCGTAGATTGCATTGCCTTTCAGCCGTTGCGCCCCCTGCATCACCAACATCGTGCGCCTTGAGAAGCAGAGAGACTTCGGTGGTGTTTAGGCGCCCTCTGCATGGGCATGTCTATGTCTCGGCGCAACATGACCGTTGGATCAAACTCAGACGGTGCAGATCAGTCACTGTAGCACAAAGCGTGTGGGTGTGTTTGGTTGCATTCTCATCTCAATATAGTGTGTAAGTCACCTTACGAAAACCAAATAATCTCAAAACACTTAGGCACGGTACATTAACTCCCTCCCCGTTTCTTGTTTTGTGACATATCAACCAATAAGAGACGTGGGCCGTGCATGCTTTCAATGACTTGAGACTAATAAACATGACATGCAGTGGTTAGTTCATTGCATGCAATGCTATTAATTAGCAAAAAGACATTAAGTTTTCTCGTTTTCCTCTCCGCCTTGGTCGCAGTGCACAACGTAAGATGACTTACACACCTAGATGGAGTAGTTGTTTCCTCTTCGTGTATTTGTGTTAACCTACTAGTGTATCTCTCAAAAAAAACCTACTAGTGTGGACTCATGCACCCTTCATGCACTCTGCCTAGTAGTAGGAGCACTGTGTATGTTCAACTGGCTGCCGTGTTTCGCACTCCTCCGTCGTAAGAGTGGAAATGCTTGCTGTAATCATTTTGTCTTCAGAAAAATAGTGGACACGCTCTACCGTGCGGATCCTCCTCCAGCCATGCACTAAATTACTCACTTTCGCCGACGTGTGGGACAGCCAGCATCGGGGTCCACCAACCATGCACTAAATTACTCCGTAGGAGAGTGACGGTAGACTACCCCGATCGAAGCACCGCAGTAATGCCCAATGAGCCGTCAAATCACAAAACCCCCTCCCTTCCAGCAGTAAGTTGGACGGACAAAGCAACCATTATTTCACTCTTCTCTCTCAGCTTCCTCTCTACCCAACCCTCGCTTCTCCCTCATCTTGTTCCTCGTTTCTTCAAGAAAACCCCGACCTGCTTCTGCCATTGTTCCTCTCTCCCAAAGAAGTAAAGGTGAGCGCATCAATGGTGTTGATTCTGGCCAAGGCCCAGTCTTGCAACCCCGAGACTGATCCTATAACTCCCTCTCTTTTCTTCTTTTGGGTTTGTGATTATGGTTTTTTTCTTTTATTTCTATTTGATAGTTTCTTGATGGACACTGGAGCACCGGCCGAAGTGATGTCTATGGTTGTGGCCAAAACCGTCGAGGCTCATGGTACGAAGAAGCGCAAGCACCCCGCCGAGACTACCGCAGACAAGATCAAAGCCATCGCCCTGTCCAAGCCCCCCTCTCCGGGATCCCTCATTAAGCAAGTCCAGGTAATATCTCTTCTTGACGATCTTTTTCTCGATCTTGATCGTGTTTTTTCATCTAACACGCAGTACTAGTACTAGTAGTACAACTTTCTAGGTGATCTTGCATGTGATTTTTGTGTGCCAAATGATGGTTCTAAATTCCTCTTTTGAACAAAACATGCGAGAGGTTGACACTGATTTCTTATAGATTACTTTCAACTACTCCCTCTGTCCCAAATTTCTTGTCTTAGATTTGTCTAGATACGGATGTATCTAATACTAAAATGTGACTTGATACATCTGTATCTAGACAAATCTAAGACAAGAATTTTGGGACGGAGGGAGTACTTTATGAACATCAATGCTACCTTTGAAGAGGGTATATTTGCATCAGTAACTTGTGTTATGGATATTGCAAGTAATCCCTCTGCTCTCATGCCTTTGAAGACATGTTCTAGTGTCTTTGTTCACTCATTTCTGTGCGTATATGTAGTCATATATGGAGTATAATATCGAAAATCATCTTATATTTCTGAATGGAGGTAGTAATAAAATATGGTTTCTGTTTGAATTAGAACCAGGTCTGCGGTGGAGATGAAGTTCTCAAAGTCATGCCATGTGAACTGGAAGACCTGAGGATGAGTTCTACTGCTAAACTATCCAGCTGCTGTGTCCTTGTTGCCACGTGTCCTGAAGTAGTGTTTTCCTGTAGCATTGTTGTCAGGCGTGTTCTCGAGGCTGTACTTGACCACAACAATTTCCTGGATGTGCCTTCGATTACGAAGGGTGTGGTTCTTGTAAAGCTTCCCAACAAATCTGATGCGGCATGTCTTCATGATCATGTTTATGAGTGGAAAGACCACTCTGTTAGGTTCTCCAAGGTTGACAAGATGGTGATGGTGCATGTAGACATCTCTCACGAAGTCCATGGCCTAGTCAGTTATGCGGGGTTCATCCCCTAGGTCGGTGGCAAGAAATAGTCTGCAGAGTTTAATTAGTGCAACTTTGCTTGTCTGTAGTAAGTACTATTGTTCAGTACTTGATTTGTGTTTGTGAATCCTGTATTGTTTATTAGTACTGCTGCTTTTGGTGGGTGGTCAGTCCTGAGAACGGTCTATGTTAATGTCTGTCCACTCAATTCAGTGTGTATATTTTGAAGTATCCAGATCATATTTTTTGTGAGGATGGTTTATCAATTATGGTTACACTCCAATATCTGTATGCATTGCAGGGTTTATCGCACCCACCAGGATTTCCAGTCCCATGGATGTTTGGTCCATACGATGTGTCACGACCTTTGGACTGTCCTGCTTGTGGGAGTAGGCGGGGCCCCTGCATGCCACCCATAGTTGGACGATCAATCTTCTGTTTAGTACTTCAACATAGTGATTTCCTGGTAAGGATTCACTCGTGTCACATCAAGTAAATCTTGTTGATTTACTATCTAAATCTTATTGATTTAATGTCATATTTTCTTTCTTTTCCTGCAATTTTACAATGCAGGTTTTGCCATGTGACATTCATCACAGAATAAACCGTTTGGTTTGCTCTACGATGGTTATTTTTGCAGGTTTCACTTCTTATGTCGTGTCAGTAATGAAGGCACTGTCCATCACTTATATTACTGGAAAAAATTGGATCAGTCTGTTGTCTGAGTACAAGCTGAATCCCTATGATGAACTGCAGTTTGGTTTAACAAAAACGCCACAATTAGTCCTTCTCGCGTTTAAAAGAAATGAAGAAAAAAACTGGATCACGGTCACGAAGCCTAGTAAGGTTAGAAAGCTCATCATAGCAGACCAGACACGATCGCTGCTATCTCGCACATCGGTACCACCTTCAGCAACGGATCGAGCATCGGCAGTTGCACTAGCACTGACAGCGGCAGCAACTTAGTCTGATCCAGCTGAGGATTGGGCACCGACCGCGTCAGCGGATCAGGCTGATCTACCGGAGGATCGGGCATCGACACCGGCACCTGCTCCGACACCGGCACCAGCTCTACAAGGAGCACCATCTCCGGCAGCAACAGCGGCTTCGGCACCTGCACCAACACTTGCACTTGCATCTGCTCCGGCCCGTGCAGCGGCAACCGAACGAGCAGTTGCACCGGCAATAGACTGGGCTGCAGTTCGCACTTCATATACCAAAGTCCTTACAAAAACCAACATGTCCTCCTTCTTGGTAAGCATTGGCCGCCCAACTGTTTCATTCTTTTTTATTTCCATGTTGTTTCGCATGATTCACTGTGTTGATCTAACTGTTTGGGTATGTCTTCTTGTTTGCAAACAGAGAATTCCTAGAGCAACGAGGGAGTCGTTCAACAATCCGAGCGACAGCGACCAAGTTTCTCTTACCATGCGCAGCCTTAGTGTGAATGAACCTGCTCAATATACCGTAAGTACAAAGGATGGTTGCATGATGATTGATGCTAAAGTGGTCAAGGTTCAAATCTAAATCATATCTTGCGGTAGGGGATGATGTCAAAATCAAACTTTCTCGGCAAGGAGAGCTGGTCCATATTAACTTTGAAATTCTTCAGTACTGCCGAACTGATCTATCCGCCAAGAGATTTTGATGTAATACTCTGGCATGGTGGAACAAGTGTCCTGTGTGTATAAGTAGTACGACAGTATCATTGATAGAATTGCAACTCTGATTGCTGGTTAGGAACTGTCGTTTGATTTCATTCCAACAGCTGCTGTGCTTTATTCAATTTTGTGTATTCGCCTTGCGACAGCATCTAAAACCAGCACCGTACCGACCGCTTGCAATATGAAAAGCGCTGAGGTAGAACACATGGGCCCCCAAACATGCAGGCCCACCGGCCTATGGCCCAAAGTCCAGAACCATGAGCCTGTCTGAGTATTTCTCAGCTGAACCCCCATAATGCCCATGCATTGCACGTAACATCAAGATGCATTTTGTATGAGTATTTTATCTTGTGAGAGAAAAGGATGAACGAGGGAAGGCCTTATTTGCAAATGCGGAGAGGTGTGTGGGTACCTTTTTGCAAAATTGCCATAGTTTCCTTCCTATCCGTCAGATATAAATCGGACGGCCTATATTGCAGGATGACAGGCACACCATCATCACCAACTCGTCTATACCGTGTTAAAAAAACTCATTTTTTTATAATTATATATGTTATATATATATCCCCCTTGATTTTTCTTATGTACAAAGTTGTGATATAAAAGATCTTTATATTTCTTTACAGAGGGAATATCTCTGTGTCAAAATTATATGTATGTCTAATAACTAGTTACTCCTGTCTTTCTACTTCCTTGCGCTGATATGTGGGGCATCCAGCAATGGGGTCCACATACCATATGCACCAAATTAGCGTGCACAACTGCACGGTAGACACACCCCGGTCATAGCGCCGCATTAATGCCCAATGAGCCGTCAAATCACAAAAACCCCCACCTTTCCAGCTTTAGCAGTAAGCTGGACGGACGAAGCGGCAATATTTCACTCGGCCTGAATCCCTTCTCCCTTGTCTGCTTGTTCAGAGAAAACCCCCGCTCGGCGATTGCATAGGGTTTCCTCTTGGAGAACCTGGTACGAATTCTTCATCCATCACCGCTAAATCCAAGTCCCATGGCCGCGGGTACTCCTAGGATGGCAGCCGCCGCCGTTGATGCATTTTTCTTCCTACTGAATCTAGTGTGTTTCATTTGCAGTGCCCAAATTGCGAGGACCCTACATGTTTCTGCGCCCTCGGCGAGATGCCACACTTGTTCCTTCTCATCCTAACACGGGATTTTAAAACGCGCACAGTATGTTCCTAGAATCCTCTTTTCTATCCGGGAGGGTGGGGTTTTTTGAACATGATGTCGACTAATTTGGAAATTTGGATTGCTATATTTGGATAAATAGTACTAGTACCATGGTCAACACTGACGTGAAGGAGGAAAGTATTTCTAGATTTGGATATAGGGAATACATTGTGTTCTCATATTATTTTTCCTGCAGTGCATTCCTTGCTCTGCCAGAACACATGTACTCAAGATGCTCGGCCTTGCCATAACTGAATACATTAGTTTAATGGTAACAGTGAAGACAAGCCATGGATATAAGTTCCGAGTTGGGTTCATGAACCAAGAAGATCGCTGCTTTTTTATTTCCGAACTTGGATAAACTTTCTCAAGTGTTACGGACTGAAAGTTGGCGCACGAATGTTGATGGAAATAGCAGAACCTGGTCTCATCTTCACTACGATCTTCCACCCCGACGTCGTTCCAATTGTTCATACATGTTAGTTTTGTATCTGGTTCTTGCTTGTTGCCTCGATTACTTCTTAATCCACCTATTCTGTCTAACCGATCACAATTTAACTTTAGAAGTAGCAACGAATCTCTCACGAAGATGCTACTTCTAACTAATATTTTCTTATAATTGGTGACACGTGTAGTTTTTTTAGAGTTAAGCAGGCTGCTCGTTTGTTATTCTGTAATAACTCGGCTGTTACTGATGGCACTAAAGTTGACTGGGACGACATCCACAAGTTCCTACACTTTATTGATCATCTTGAGGTCCTTGTGGGGCGTTTCATTGGTGGAAGGCCACGTGGGATATGTGTGCCACTGCTGCACTCGTTGAACAGGTCCAACTGCGTTGAGAAACTTATGGTACGAGCTATTTTCTGTTATATATGTTGTTCATAAACTATTGCTTATACACAGTTTTATAGCCGTGATCTTGAAACAGAAACTGCCCAGTTCTATTGTTCCTATACAGATGCCAGACCATGGTCGGGTCAGACTTGCGCTTGGTCACAACATGATGTTTATGTCGACCTACTCCATTCCCCTTGGAGGTGAAAAGATACTTATTCATGGGTGGTCTCAAATAATGAAGGCCCATCCACCTTGGAGAATAGGACAGAAGATTATATTACTGCTTTTCCAAGGATCTAAAGCGAATATCCTGTTTATTGACCACATTGCGAGATGAAGCCGCTTTCAGAAGGTTGTGGATGCGCGGGGTGGCGCCTGGGCCTTGTCCTCAGGCTTGGCGGCCTCACCCTTGGTTAAGTGTAGGGAAAGTAGCAACGTTCGAGGCGTGCTTTGTACGGTTGAACCTGTATAAGTACTCATACTACTTTCAGCTATGGTTGTTAAGTGCCCCTGCTGGTTTCAGTTAAGGTTGTTAAGTACTCCTGCTGCTTTTATAGTATGTCGTATTTCTGCAGTCCTGTCTTCCTCCAGCCGCCAAACCCAAACCAGTGCCGGCAGGGCCGCCTGCTTTCGCCTCCCACGGCTGGCAGCGCCTCAGCGCACGCATCGCCGCCCCAGCATCTCCTAAATCGTTAACGCTGACGTCCGAGGCCTCGCCGTCGTCCTCCGCGCGCTTTGGTGCGCTCGTCGCGGCGCCGCCCTCTCGCATTGTCAACATGGTCAACAAACAACAGGAATCGGCAGAAGTACGTGGAGAGGATGACATTAGGGCCCACCATGTCAGCGTATGGAAAAATAAAATGCTTCCTCCTAGTGTTTTCCTAACATCTGGGACCCACGGCATTGTGAGCGTATATAGTCAATAGACAAGAGAACAACACAAGATCGGCTGACACCTGGGACGTACCAGCTCGAGAAGTTTTTTTTGTTATTGTTGAGACGGAGCAGGGTTTGAACTGGGCTGTGGCCCGTCTAGCCCAGGGTTATATTTTATGTTCACCATGTGACCAGCCCAGCTATTTTCTCTTTGTGAAAATGAGCCCAGTTTATTTTTTCTGAAGAATACCCAATCCAGGCCTACTTATTTTTCTATGCCCTGATGGGCTGCAACTCTTTCAAGACACCGGCATATCTTGAAAGTAATATGAAATGGGTTGTAAATATAAAAACAGATGACAACTTGGCAATTATGTTATACTTTCTGAATTTTTTTCACATTTTCATATTCCTATTTCACTTGGCATTAACCTAATTTAAATATATCTTAAAAGTACTTCAAATCCGGCTTGACATTTCGGTATTAAAAATAGTTTGGAACCCACGGAAATATGCGAAATTGGCCTTGGCCAACCAAAAAAACGGACTGCAATAAATTGCATAAGAAGTCGCAATGAGCTATATATAAATTATTAAAAAAAGAGGGAATGGTCTGACTTATGGGCCTATTAAGTTGACGCGTATGCAAGATTTTTTTTAGTTATTATATACATCAACAAATGATTCTAGCAGACGTAACCATTGGATGTCAATCCAACAGCCGTCGTGTTTCTTCAATCTCTGATCTTCTTGCTCCAGCCGCCAAATCCAGCGCCGGCGGGACCGCCTGCTCGCGCCTCCCTTGCAGGCCTCACCGCCCCCTACTACTCCCACCGCTGGCCAGGGCATCGCTCTACTCACCCACACCCCCTGTTATTCTGCGGCGACGACAGCCTCACACCGCAGCCGAACCAGTGAACCCTCGTACTCCTCTCCGCGTGGGCATCCACTGCCGCGTCCTCCCCGGCTCCGCGTCGTCCCCTTCCTACGCCTCACCGTCGTCCACCGCCCTGGTGCTCTCGGCGCGGCGTGGTCAACGTGGTCAAGGAACAACTTCCATCGGAAGAGTACTCTCGTGGAGAGGCTGACAGCTGGGTCCACGGCAGCCGCAAGGAAGTGCCTCCTTATTACGCGGAAAATAATTATTCCTCCACCTGACAGCTGGGACCCACCGGACGGGCCACCGTATTTGGCGAAAAAAGTTTCCCCCTAACTGCTGGGACCCACCGGACGGGCCACCGTATTTCACAAAAAAACGTTCCCCCCACTGTCAGCTCGGACCCACCGAAAGTGCCTCCTTATTACGCACAAAAAAATGAATACTCCCCGTGCTAGTTGGGAGCCACCTTGGTGGGAGGCTGACTTGTGGGTCTACTAAGTTGACAGGGACGGAGTGCTTTGTCAACTTAGTCAATATGAACGATTCTAGCTCCAGTGACCGTACGATGTCAATCCAACGGCCGTAGTGCTTCTTCAACCTCTGGTCTTCTTGCTCCAGCCGCCCAAAGCAGCGCCAGTCGTGCCGCATGCTCCTGCCTCCCGTGGCCGGCTGTGCTGCCGCGGAGGCCTCACCGCCCCTACTACTCAAACCGCTGGCCGGGCCCTACGGCGACGACAGCCTCACACCGCAGCCGAACCAGTGAACCCTCGTACTCCTCTCCGCGCGGGCTTCCACTGCCGCGTCTTCCCCGGCTCCGCGTCGTCCCCTTCCTAGGCCTCGTCGTCGTCCACCGCCCTGGTGCTCTTGGCGCGGCGTAGTCAACGTGGTCAAGGAACGGCTTCCATCGGACGTGGACTGTACGTGGAGAGGCTGACAGCTGGGTCCACGGCCGCAGCAAGGAAGTGCCTCCTTGTTACGCGCAAAATAATTATTCCTCCACCTGACAGCGGGGACCCACCGGACGGGCCACCATATTTCGTGAAAAAAACATTTCCCCCTGACTGCTGGACCCCACCAGCTACATCTTCACACGCAAGGAAGTGCGTCCGGGCAAAAACAAAAAAAAACGATTCACTCCCCGACTGCTGGGACCCACCAGCTATATCTTCGCACGCAAGGAAGTGCGTGACAGTCGGGACCCACCTGGTCGAAGCGTACGTAGCGTTGTCATTCTGGTCGCGAACGTGTACGTACATACTGGTCGATGTAAAGGCGCGCACGTGTCGTAGTAGAGGCGCGCACGTAGCATGTACACGTACGTACAGCGGCCAGGGTGTAAGAAAGTAAATACGGCCACATACGTACATACGGGCAGGGTCTCGAACGCCTACTCGCGCGTACGTACGGCCAGGGCTAGTGTACATGGCTGGGTCGGAACGGAGAAACAGCGTCGTCGTCGTGTTCATGGGGAGGCAACGGAATGCGTCGTGTTCATCGGGAGGCAACGGAACACGTGGGAGCCAACTGGCTTGGACGGAACAGCCGATGGAAACGAGGCCTGGCATACCGCAGAACGGAGGAAACGGCCTTGTGTTCGACCAGCCACATTCGAAACGGGATCCTGTTCGTTGGGAGGGGTCTGGCGTACCGCAAAACGGAGGAAACGGACCTCCTACGGTCGAAACGGGGGTCCTGTTGATCGGGAGGGGTGTGGCATAACACAAAATGGAGGAAACGGACTTGTGTTGGAGCGCTACGGTCGAAACGGGGGTCCTGTTCATCGGGAGGGGTGTGCGTACCGCAAAACGGGACTCCACGGGATACTGTTCATCTCCACCGCCGACCCCTCCAGCCTCCACGGGCTACTGTTCATTCATCATCGACCTCCTCCAGCCTCCACCTGCGACTGTTCATCCACGGGCTCCTGTTCATCCAGCCTCCACCGCGCGCTACTCCACCGGCTACTGTTCAACTAGCCCTCTCCACGGGCTCCTGTTCAACCACCCCTCCACGGGCTACTGTTCATCCAGCCCTCCACCGTCTAATGTTCATCCTGCCCTCACCGGGGTGGTCTTGTTCATCCTGCCCTCCACGGGGTCCTGTTCATCCAGCCCCAACCGCCTGGAACGATCGGGGTCCTGTTCATCCACTCCCACCGGGAACTGTTCATCCAAACCCCCCAGCAATGCTCACTGTTCATCCAGAGGCAACGCCACGGGGTCCTGTTCATCCACCCCCACCGGGAACAGTTCATCCAACCCCCCAGCAACGCTCACTGTTCATCCAGAGGCACCATCGATCGGCTTCGGTTAGCAGCAGTAGCGAAGGAATCACTCGATCGGGTTCAGTTAAACGCCATCGATTGATCGCTCGGGTTCAGTAACGCGTAGCCTGCAGTGCAATCGCTAGGGTTCAGTTAGAGACCAACGCCTCGCTCGGGTTCAGTTAGAGCCCAACGCCTCGCACCCACGCGCATGCGTGTATGAGAGAAACGTGCATCGCCCGGCCCCGACCACCCACCGTAACCGGGAACACCCCGATATTTTCCTCGCCCTCGCTTCTACCACGGTTTTTTCCGTCATGGACGGCCCAAAGAATATCATGCAGCTGCGTCTCCGGCCCACCCAGGACGAAAAGCCCATTTTTTGTCAAAGAAGTAGGACCCCACCACATCTATGATGATACCGGGTTTTGTCACAATTATCGTCATAGAAGTGTCATAAGTATGACAGAAAAGATTTTCGTTCGGCCCAAAATGTCACGGATGTGTGTTTTTTTGTAGTGATGTGTGTCCCTCTCAAAAGGTGTGTACAGCAAGGATGATTGTCGCAAACTAAAAAGAAAAGACACCTATCATACAAGACACTCCAAGCAAACCACATATCATGTGGTGAATAAAAATATAGCCTCAAGTAAATTTACCGATGGACGAAGACGAAAGAGGGGATGACATCCGGGGCATCCCCAAGCTTAGATGATTGGTTGTCCTTGAATATTACCTTGGGGTGCCCTGGTTATCCCCAATCTTAGGCTCTTGCCACTCCTTATTCTGTAGTCCATCAAATCTTTACCCAAAACTTGAAAACTTCACAACACAAAACTCAATAGAAAACTCATGAGATCCCTTAGTATAAGATAATAAATCACCACTTTTTGGTACTGTTGTGAACTCATTCTTTATTTATATTGGTGTAATATCTATTATATTCCAACTTATCCATGGTTTATACCCCCCGATACTACCCATAGATTCATAAAAATAAGCAAACAACACATAGAAAACGGAATCTGTCAAAAACAGAACAGTCTGTAACAATCTGAAAACTTCGAATACTTCTGTAACTCCAAATTTTTTGAAAAAATAGGAAAACCTAGGAAATTTTTATATCAAGCTTATGTAAAAAAATCAGATCAAAAGCACGCTTCTATGATTTTTTAAAATTATTTTACTGGGCGCAAAATTTCTGTTTTCAGCAAGATCAAATCAACTATCACCGTAAGCCATCCCAAAGATTTTACCTGGCTCAAACACTAATTAAAACATAACAACACATCTAACCATAGGCTAGATGAAAAAATTATTGAAAAACAGAACCAAAAAAGCAAGAACAAAAAATAAAATTGGGTTGCCTCCCAACAAGCGCTATTGTTTAATGCCCCTAGCTAGGCATAAATCATATATCTATGTATTGTCTTCTTTGGTATGCAATCAATAAGTAGATCTCATAATAGATTCATATGGTAACCTAATTTTGTTTCTATGAATATCTTACATGCCCTTCCTTAACGGAAATTGAAATCTAATGTTTCCATCTTTGATATCAATAGTTGCACCAATAGTTCTAACGAAAGGTCTACCAAAAATAATAGGACATGTAGGATTGCAATCTATATCAAGAACAATGAAATCTACGCGCACATAATTCCTATTTGCAACAATAAGAACAACATTAGTTCTTCCCATAGTTTTCTTAATAGTGGAATCTGCAAGATGCAAATTTAAAGAACAATCATCAAATTCACGGAAAACGAACACATCACATAAAGTTTTTGGAATCGTGGAAACGCTAGCACCCAAATCACACAAAGCATGGCACTCGTAATCTTTAATCTTAATCTTTATAGTAGGTTCCCACTAATCATAAAGTTTTCTAGGAATAGAAACTTCCAATTCAAGCTTTTCATCAAAAGATTTCATCATAACATCAACGATAAGTTTAGTAAAAGCTTTATTTTGATTATAAGCATGAGGAAATTTTAACATGGATTGAAACAAGGAAATACAATCTATCAAAGAACAATTATCATAATTAAAATCCTTGAAATCCAAAAGAGTGGGTTCATCGCTACTTAAAGTTTTGACCTCTCCAATCCCACTTTTATCAATATTTGCATCAAGATCTATAAACTCCAAATCAATGGGATGCCTTTTAACTAAAGTTGACTCATCTCCAGTCCCATATTTATCAATATTTATATTATGAAACAAAGATTCAATAGGAGTCACATCAATCACTTTAAGATCTTCATCATTATTTTCATAAAAACTAGAAGAACACGCTTTTATAAACCAATCTCGCTTAGCACGGATCTTAGCGGTTCTTTATTTGCACTCATCAATGGAAATTCTCATAGATTTTGGAGATTCATTAATATCACGCTTGGGTGGAATATATCTAATTTTCAAAGAATCAATCTCAAGAGAAATTCTATCCACGTTCCTAGCCAAATCATCAATCTTAAGCAATTTTTCTTCAATCAAAGCATTGAAATTCTTTTGAGAACTAATAAATTCTTTAATATTGTTTTCAAGATCAGAGGGCATATTATTATAATTTCCATATGAATTGTTCTAGGAATTACCATAATTATTAGAGGAATTACTAGGAAACGGCCTAGGCTTGAAATTACCTCTATACGCGTTATTACCAATATTGTTCCTACCTACAAAATCCACATCTATAGATTCATTATTATTCTCAATCCATAGATTGGTTATTATTCTCAATCAAAGTAGACAAAGGCATATCATTGGGATCAATAGGAGCACTGTTACTTGCAAACAATTTCATAAGTTCATCCATCTTTCCACTCAAAACATTAATCTCTTCAATTGCATGCACTTTTTTACTAGTAGAAGATCTTTCGGTATGCCATTGAGAATAATTAACCATAATATTATCTAGGAGTTTAGTACCTTCTCCTAATGTAATTTCCATAAAAGTACCTCCCGCGGCCGAATCTAAAAGATTTCTAGAAGCAAAATTTAATTCGGCATTAAAATTTTGTATGATCATCCACAAATTTAAACCATGAGTAGGGCAATTTCGTATCATCAATTTCATCCTCTCCCATGATTGTCAACATGTTCATGATCAAGTTGCTTAAAATTCATAATATCGTTCCTAAGGGAGATGATCTTAGTAGGAGGAAAATACTTGGAAATAAAAGTATCTTTACACTTATTCCATGAATCAATACTATTTTAGACAAATATGAAAACCAAGTTTTAGCAGGATCTCGCAATGAGAATGGAAATAGCTTGAATTTAACAATATCATTATCCACATCTTTCTTCTTTTGCATATCAGACAACTCGACAAAATTATTTAGATGGGATGTGGCATCTTCACTAGGAAGGCCGGAAAATTAATCTTTCATAACAAGATTCAGCAAAGCGGCATTAACTTCATAAGATTCCACACTAGTGGCGGAAGCAACCGGAGTACTAATAAAATCATTATTATTAGTATTGGAAAAGTCACACAATTTGGTATTCTCTTGCGACATCGTGACAAAGCAAGCAATCTAACACACAAGCAAACAAAAAGCAAACGAAAAGACGAACGGAAGAAGGGCGAATAAAAAAGGCAAAACTTTTTGTATTTTTCTGAAAACATTTTAGAAGTGGGGGAGAGAGAAACGAGAGGCAAATGCCAAATAATGTAATGCAAGAGATGAGAGTTTATAATGGGTACTCGGTAGGCTTGATGTAGATCTCCTCGGCAATGGCGCAGAAATTCTTCCTGCTACTTCTTGAGCTTACGTTGGTTTTTCCCTTGAAGAGGAAAGAGTGATGCAGCAAAGGAGAGATACGTATTTCCCTCAATTAAGAACCAAGGTATCAATCCAGTAGGATAAACACGCAAGTCCCCAATATATGCACCTACACAAACAATTGAACACTTGCACCCAATGCGAAAAAGGGGTTGTCAATCCCTTCACGGTCACTTGCAAAGGTGAGATCTGATAGAGATAGATATGAAAGATTACTAAAACGTATAGTAAATAAATTGCAGCAAGGTATTTTTGGTATTTTTGGTATATAGATCTAAACATACATGAAGGTAAATAGACCCGGGGGCCATAGGTTTCACTAGAGGCTTCTCTCTTGAAGGCAAATAATACGGTGGGCGAACAAATTACTGTCGAGCAATTGATAGAAAAGCGCAAAGTTATGACAATATTCAAGGCAATGATTATGAATATAGGCATCACGTTCGTCTCAAGTAGACCGACTCCTGCCTGCCTCTACCACTATTACTCCACACATCGACAGCTATCCAACATGCATCTAGAGTATTAAGTTCATAAAGAACGGAGTAATGCCTTAAGTAAGATGACATGATGTAGAGGGATAAACTCAAGCAATATGATGAAAACCCCATCTTTCTTCCCTTGATGGCAACAATACAATATGTGTTCGCTACCCCTACTTTGTCACTGGGCGAAATCACGCAAGATTGAACCCAAAACTAAGCAGCTCTCCCATTGCAAGAAAAACCAATCTAGTTGGCCAAACAAAACCGATAATTCGAAGAGAAAAACAAAGATATTAAATCATGCATATAAGAATTCAGAGAAGATTCAAATAATATTCATAGATAAGCTGATCATAAATCCACAATTCATCGATCCCGACAAACACACCGCAAAGGAAAATTACATCAGATAGATCTGCAAGAACATCGAGGAGAACATGGTATTGAGAATAAAAGAAAGAGAAGAAGCCATCTAGCTACTAACTATTGACCCGTAGGTCTGTGGTAAACTACTCACGCTTCATCGGAAGGGCAATAGGGTTGATGTAGATGCCCTCAGTGATTGAATCCCCCCTCTGGCAGGATGCCGGAAAAGGCCCCAAGATGGGATCTCACGGGAACAGAAGGTTATGATGGCGGAAAAGTAAATTGGTGGACGCTTCGGATGGTTTGGGAATATTTGGGAATTTATAGGCCGCAGAATAGGGTTAGAGGAGCTCCCAGGGACCCACGAGGCAGGGGGCTCCCCCCCCGGCGTGCTCTACACCCTTGATGTCGCCTCGGGACTCTTCTGACTTGGTTTCCAAGTCCTACGTGTGTCTTCTGGTCTAAGAAAAATCATCGTAAAGTTTTATTCCGTTTGGACTCCGTTTGATATTCCTTTCTGCGAAACTCAAAAACAAGGAAACAACATAAACTGGCACTGGGCTCTAGGTTGATAATTTAGTCCCAAAAATAATATAATATATCATATTAATGCATATAAAACATCCAGAATAGGTAATATAATAGCGTGGAACAATCAAAAATTATAGATACCTTGGAGAAGTATCACTAGACTACTCAGGGAATAGAGCTCTACTCCGAGTCATAGTTAGCGAAGCCGAACATCATGGATTCGGAGTAGGTGGGGATACCCCCCCCCCCCCCAATGAAGGAGGAAGCATCGTGGGAGCTGGCGGTCGGTGGAGTCAATAGCACCAAGTGAGTGCTCTCCTTAGGTGGCGCTTCTTTCTTAGCTAGCTCCTCAAAAAACATTTGTTGCTCGACATGTAGGTGGACCATCATCTCGCAGTTGCCCTTGGTCTTCCGCTCATCCTGGATCAACTCGTAGTCTCTATCTCTACTTTTGAATTTTTTATGCCCGTTTCAAAATGCGGTCAAAACGGCGGGAATGACCGTTCCTAGCTAGTGGCTGAATCTTGGAAAACCTTTTGTGTTTCTCTGATTAAATAGATACCTATGTACCTAGAAATGATTTTTGGAAAAAATAAAGAGCAAACTATGAGGCAGCCGTAGTTCAAATTTTACCCGCTTCCTACTGAATCAACGGAAATTTGTCTTTTTCACCAGAGGTGGATAAAACTTTTTTACACCCAACCATTTTGTCAATTGTGCATTAAGCATGGCCAAGTATTTTATAAAATTTAGTTAGTCCATTTTTGCAACAATTATTTGGTAGTTCCTTCCAAAAAAACCACACTGCACGCACTCGAAAGATAGAAAATGAATTTTTCGTCCAAAGAAAATGAAAACTCCCTTAGGAAACATTGTTTGGAATTCCAAGATGCACTCTTGTGCACAATATGAGTTCATTTGAACAAACTATGCCATGAATGTGGCCATATGATTAATCATTTGGCTTGAAAGCCATGAATCTTCACGCATGATAGCTCATTTCTGAGAACACTTTTTTTAAATAATTGCCGTATTACAAGTTTATTATTTTTTATGGTAACTTGGTCAAATATGATGACACAATGCGAAGGTTTTCCAATTTTTTAATTTTTTTTTGAATTTTTTATGCCCGTTTCAAAATAGGGTCAAAACGGCGAGAATGACCGTTCCTAGCTAGTGGTTGAATCTTCGAATTTTTTTGGTGTTTCTATGATTAAATAGATACTTTTGTACCTATAAATGATTTTTGGAAAAAATAAATAGCAAACTATGAGGAAGGCGCAGTTCAAATTTGACCCGCTTCCAACTGAAACGGCGGAAATTTGTCTTTTTCACCAGAGGCGGATCAAAACTTTTTACACCCAACCATTTGGTCAATTGTGCATTAAATATGGCCTAGTATTTTATAAAAATTATTTGATCCAATTTTGCAACAATTATTTGGTAGGTTCTTCACGAAAAATCATCATTTGGGGCACTCAAAAAATGGAAAATTGATTTTTTGTCCAAAGAAAATGAGAACTCCCTTAGGAAACATTGTTTGACATTCCAATATGCACCCTTGTGCACAATATGAGATCATTTGAACAAACTATGCCATGAATGTGGCCATAAGATTGATCATTTGGCTTGAAAGGCACTGATCTCCGCACATGATAGCTCGTTTCTGAGAACGCTTTTTAAAAATAATTGACATATTACAAATTTATTATTTTTGCTGGTAACTTGGCCACATATAATGACACAATGCGAAGGTTTTCCAATTTTTTGATTTTTTTTTAAATTTTCATGCCCGTTTCAAAATGCGGTCAAAACGGCGGGCATGACCGTTCCTAGCTAGTGGTTGAATCTTGAAAAACTTTTGGTGTTTCTCTGATTAAATAGATACTTATGTACCTAGAAATTATTTTTGGAAAAAATCAATAGCAAACTATGAGGCAGCTGCAGTTCAAATTTGACCCGCTTCCTCTTGAATCGACTGAAATTTGTCTTTTTCACGAGAGGTGGATCAAATCTTTTGACACCGAGCCATTTGGTCAATTATGCATTAAATATGGCCTAATATTTTAGAAAATTAATTTTGTCCAATTTTGCAACAAATATATGGTAGGTCCTTCACAAAAAAACTCATTTTGGGCACTCCTAAATGGAAAATTGATTTTTCGTTATTCGAGGAATAACACAACTAATTATTTGGAAACTTAACAAACATTGTCATAAAAAGAGAAGAAAACTTACCACCGGGCGTCGTGGTGCTGCTTTGGAGCCCACCCTGCAATGGAGCTTTGCCGGCCGCCGTGGTCTGTGTTGGTAGCGCCTATTGTTAATCAATTATGACCATTTTAGATGGTCATAACGTCATCAAAGCCTGCACTTCGTTATGATTGGTCTATAGGCATGTCACGCGGAGCAAGCATTAGAGACCGTCGGATAGTGCCAGATCCAACGGCCCACACCCCTCACCCTCTCTCCCACCCACACCCACCCGAAAGCAGCTCCCCTCACGTACACCACATGTCGTTGAGGGCACTGACATGTGGGCCTAATTCCTCGTGGGCCCACCTGTTAGTGGCCGAATGCCTCTCTCCCCCCGCACACCACTCACCCACTGCATGCCACTCCTCCCCCCTTTCCCCCTCTCCCCCACACACCACTCCTCCCCCCTCTCCCCCACACACCACTCCTCCCCCCACGACCCGCAGCCCAAACCCTAACCCATCCCGTCGGACCGCCGCCGCCACCTACGGCGCCAGATCCCACCTCAAGCTGCTCCTCATCGCCTCGCTCCTCACCTTCCCCGCCGACCACCCGCTCCGCGGCCACCTCATCGCCACCGCCGCCTCCTCCCTCGCCTCCGCGATCTCCGCGTCGCTCTCCGACCACCGACAAGATCGAGCCGTACCTCTCCCTCTCTCCCATGGCGCCAGATCCGCGCCATCGTCGAGCTGGATCCGCGCTTCGTCGAGCTGGATCCGCACCTCGTTGAGCCTGCATAGCCACAGCGGGCCTTCCAGATCCGCGCCGTCGTCGAGCTGGATCCGCGCCTCATCACGCGGCCTCGTCTGCCTCCGCGGCTGCGTCACGTGCTTCTACTATATTGCCAACCCGCGCACCTTTTGCCGCGTTTGCCGTCCGTCTAACCTCCCCACGGCCTCGCCGGGAGGCCTGGCCCTCCCAGTCACACCATGGCCGACTTCCTCAAGGTAACCCCTTCTCCCACTCGACCAAATGGGTTGTTTGATGTTTCTGAGGTAGTAACATAGTTTTGGGATGCAAGTGATGTTGATTCTGTTCATCTAGGTATGTGTAGTTGATTCATATTTCTCCTGTCCTTGTGCAGGGGAAGTTTTCATCCCTACAGCAGAGTAGAAGGGCTTCACTTCATCATACCAACCAGGAAAGGTGCGTGGTGGTTGCAAGCCATGGAGGGGAGGCGGTCCTGTTCAACATCGGTCACACAAACCAGCACAGTGAGCTACTACCACTCCTCTCCTTCCTCTGCTATCCATGCTCTGTTTCATGCCATCGTAAAATGGATGATTGAGGGCCAGTTAGGATTCTTAAAAAATGCATTAGCTATCAATGGAACAAAGTATACTGGATTGAAGTTTGGCTAAATGAACCGAGGATTATAAATTACAGTCTTGCTCTTTTATGTCTTTCATCATGTAACTTTGGACAATACATGATAAATAAGAAGTTATTAACTGCAACCTTGTTGTGCATTGAGATGTCATCAAGAATTTTGATTAGGAAGAGCTACCAAGCTTAGAAGGCATAGTTTTGAATTTGAAGAAAATCAATGTATATGTTCTTTTCAATTGGTGGTTACTTTCTATCATGCTTTGCTTATGTTATCATAAATGGTGAAGTGTGTTCAGGTAGGCGGAGCAGAAAGTTTTAAAAGAGCACAAATCATGTGGCTTGCTGCTTGACTAATTGAACACCTACTGCTGCTACTGTGACACCGCAGCTGGGCTGTCTAGTGGGTCATGCCTGCTTACCTAGCAGCAGTGGCGGTGGCTACAAGTTTTCTCCACTACTGCAGCTCATCTCCAAATCCTACAGCCTGGATCATCTCTGTCACTAGCGCCTACAGCTTGGGTCTGAAGTCTGAACCTCTCTTTTGTACTCCATGTTTACTGAATTTCACTGAATTTACTGAATGTGCATGTGAATCTCAAAAGTATCCATAGTGTGTGTGTGTGTGTGTGTGTGTGTGTGTGTGTTCGAGTGTAGGAGTGCAAATGGGCACCCTTTAGGGTATTCTGTGACCCTCTTTATTTCAACTAAATGAACTGAATTTTCAGAAGTCACATAACTTTTAAAAATTTAGTTTATTTGGATAAACTAAGGAGGTTGAGAGGGTCGTCTGAGCGGCACAAAGTTGCATCCCTACTCAAGTGACTATTCTGGTTCTAGATATAAATAGTATGTTGCAAACCGATAACTGTATTGTAGATAACTATAAAACAAAACCTACTGCGTGTACTTCTCTTGGGGAGTGCCTGTAGAGCTTATTATTCATGCCTATTTATGGTAAAATTAGAAATATATTCCAATATGTCTTTATGTTTGGCATCCACCATTCACTGGCATCTGCCATTCTGGTTCTAGATATACTTACATCGCTTCATTCAAATTTGACGCCCAGCTTGTATTTTTGAAATGTTTCCTTCTGCTAGACTTGACGCCCAGCTGGTATCTTTGAAATGTTTCCTTTTGCTTGATGAATCATTAGTTGTGCTTCTAATAATGTTTTCTGCCAGTACCTTAACTTTGGAGCTGGCTATTTACTATTTTCAGTGTACTAACCAATCCTCTTTCCAGGCTGTCAATTTGGAGCTAGCTATTTACTGTCAGTGCATTCAACAACCTGACCTCCACGGCTCCACGCACGGTTGACTAGCGGAGCTCTGAGCTAGCATGACCATGGAGGCGGCTCTCGTCAGCGTGGCGACGAGGGTCCTCAAACCTGTCATAGCGAAGCTGATCGTTCGGCTTGGCAATGAGTACAAGCGTCTGCACCCTCCCCTCCCCTCATCTGATGTTTCCTTACCATCCCTGAGTCCATCTCTTACAAGTTGTATGATTACGCCATTTTGCTGTTATACTGGGTAGTAGTTATTGTCCTGCTCATGCTCCTGTTTGGTTGGGGGTGTTGATGAAATGCTAGGGTTAATTAAAGGGTTCTTGGTTAGCACTCCTTTAAAGTTTAGTTGATTTTCTCACTGTCTATCATCATGGCTTAAGTTTGGTTGTTGTTTTGAAATTTACACGGCTTAGGTTTTAATCAATTGGCATGTTCATGTTAGTTGTTATGGAGTAAATATGATAAGAACAGTGGCAATTGAGCAACACCACTACTAGTATACCTCAGCTTTATTTACTAATCAGTAGGTATCTAGTACTAGTAGATTCAGAATATGCAGTCCTAAAAATTAAAGGGAGCAACAGTAAATGTCGGTTTGTGTTCGATTTGATTTGGTTTGCTCTGTTGCTGAAGCTCCTCTTTGCTCTAACCATTTTCGCACCAAATGCAGAATGTTCTGTTTTTATTTTGTTCCTAATTGTTCTGTTTATAACCTGTAGATGTCCTTTGTTCATTCAAGTGCTGACTGCTGCAACAAGTCCCATGATGAAGAAGCTAGAATCCGCACCCAGCAAAGAGTACCTCATTGGAGCTTGTTATTGTTTGATCGTTTGTGTATTAGAAAACTGGATACTATGTACTATTATTGTAATGTACCAAGTTTGGCTGTATTGAGAAATATTCTGCATTTATAGCCTATATTTGAACTGGAAATTGACTGAAAATGATGAGTCCTAAATTAAAAGGCAATGGCTGAGTGCCAAAAAAACTAGACTGTAAAAGGCCGAGGCGAAAAAAAACAGGAATGTAAAAGGCCTTGGGCCAAAAAAATACTAGACTGTAAAAGGGCGTGGCCCAACAAGAAATTGAATGTCAAATTTCAGAAAATAAAAGAGGCCGAATTACTGGGCCAGGCCCATGTAGGTAGCGAAAATTAACAGAAAAAATATATATTAGAAAGGCTGAATTAATGGGCTCGGCCCATATAGACACCCAATTGGACTGGGCTAATTCTTATCCACGTACGCTTGCCATGCTGGATCCTACGTGGCCTGGGGAGGCTGCAGTGACCAAAAATTTGGTCAAAGAACCAACGACCTTTTACATATCACGAAGAAGGTCGTTAATTTCAGTTTACGACCGCCATCTTTTGACCTTCTGTTTTTTGTCACAAAAAGGTCGCAAATGAAAAACAATGACCTTTCAGTGACCAATAGTGATGGTCGCAAGTTGACATATTTCTTGTAGTGCTAAGAGTTAGGTCTATTCCGTATAGAGAGAGATAGTGACAAAATGTGCGGAAATAGTAAGGTTCTACGATGTGGTCATATCCAAATAAGATATTTATTAACAGGGAGCCCACTACCTCATAAAAACCGTCCGCTCCCCTTGGTCTCAAACTAAAAAGAAATACAACCAGACAACCAGATCACATACCAGAATTCTTCTTCGTCTTGGGATGGCAGGTGGTAACCAAAGATTCAACCCTAGGTAGCTGTATTTGTTGTTCTTCCACACTATTTCCTCGTAGGTTTACCTCGAGAAACTTGTATTAGGCAGGAAATTTGACTCATATGTATCAGCACTTTTGGTGAGAGAAGTGAAACTGTGGATAAGGAACTTTGGCAAAGAGCTAAAGGCACACATGATAAGGTGACGCATAATTGAAACAGTTAGCTTGTAGGTATGATTGTATTTTGCCACAACACAAGTTTTTTATCATCAATTTGGATATTTAATATATCTTATGAGCATCTGTGTTGATATTGGTATGACTATGTGTTATTTAGTAGTGTCAATGTATCAACATATGACTAAAGAATGAGTTTAGATTTGAATAAACTTTATTTGTCAGCTTTAAGATGTGTAAAATTATGGTACTTTCAATTGAACTATTTTTGAAGGATTCACAATTGTGTAAGGTATGATAATGCGTTGATTTGTGCTCTATAGGATTTTCAAATATAAAACTATTTATTGTGTTTGAAAATTTAAGTACTTTGATCAGAAACTTACATTTTTGCATTACAGAAAATATCCAGATTTTTGAGTATGAGTTAAACTTCTGATTTAGACTCTGCACATGAGAGAGAGAAACAACATAATTAAGAAGCTATCAAGTTACTAATCAAGGCATATGGTCAATACATTAAGAAGGCATGTCAATTTGTACAATGGAAATTGATTATCCTCTTTAGTCGTGGGAAGTAAAACAATTGCACAAAAAATAGTCTTGAAAGCTCAGGGAGATCAACATGGAGGGTTTCACATAACTCCACGACTCCTAGAAGGTTTGATAGATTTGGTTGAGAATTCATCCAAGCCAGGTGCTTTATAATTAATACAACTTCGCTCACCATGTGTTTAGAAAAAAAGGGGTTGTTATGAGCTTATTTCGAGCATCCAAAACCTATGAATTTTCTTCTATTGAAACATTTAGAGAGAAGTACTTGAATTGGGAGTTCCGAATAGACATATTATCTGGTAGTAAATGCCTTTAGGGAAGTCATGGGGGGAGAGAGAGAGCAGCTGCACAGCTACTACTGCAAAAATGGTAGCCGCAAAAGGACACCACTCAAGTGTAATCATGAGAGTGCATAGTACATCTATTTATTTGAGTTGGCTAATCTAGATTGGATCGAGAGAAAGCCTTTTCAGAGATTGGATCTATTGTTATCCACATATATCTCATGCAAATAAAGATTTAGTGTACAACCATCACTAAAAATTGAAATAAATAGATGAAGGAGATATAGGGGTGAAGGAAAAGCCCTCAGACGAGCAAGCGCAGTTGGGCGGGTGTGGGGTGGGGGTACTATGTGGGTCATGCAATGAACCCACACAACAAGGTTGGACACATGGGCCAACTGCATGGACTCCCTAGTGGTCGTCATGAGTTGGCTTTTGTCCTGTTCCTCATCTTGTCTCCTTGTCTCTTTGATCTCTAACCAACCTAAAAATGATTTTTTTTTCTATATTTTAGCCCTTAACACAATTAAATATATGAGAAAAATATTAAACTTGAAAAGAAATACATGCACTTCTGTGGTAGTAGTGAAAAAACAACATAAGAAGGGGTATACAAAGATCGTGTTAGACATCAAATTTCGTATAAGCTCTATTCAACTAAAACATGGAAGCCCTACTCTTCTAGTAAAGGATATCAAGGTAAAACCATCAAGAAGGGTGAACAAGAATTCCATTGAGAGAAAAAACTCTGAAAACAAGATATGATAGAGAACCTCTTGCATCGACAAGAGGTGAGATAATTTTTCACCGAGAGGCAAGGTTGGAGAAAGCTCTAGGCATAAACGAGGAGTTTGGCCTTCTCCTAGCACCTAAGTGGTGCTTAAGCGCCTTAGGCGTAGCCTGGGTGCATGTATAGTTTTGGCTATTAGGGTGTATTTGGGGTAATAATGTGTATCAATATTAATTTAGAGCATATAAATGCGTAAACTACCATGTCTAGCCTTTAGAATATAGCCTAGGCCCGTTTGGCCTATCTATGCAACGTATTATGATATCTCATTTGAGTAGATAATTTCTTCTTTTGCATGCCTAGAGTTTCTCTTATGTCCTAGGCGAGTCGTTTGGTCGTTGCCTAGCACCTAAGGGTGTCTATGCGCCTTTCGGCGTCGTCTTTTTCAGCACAACTAAGAGGAGATCTCTTCACACCACACTTGATATGAAATCCCCTCCCATAAGAATGAGATGCCTTACAAGCTACCACCGGATACTTTTTATAGGATTTTTTTTTACTTCGACCATCACTGCTCTTGTGGAGGAGGAAAATTAAGGAGGCATCGTATTCTTAGGTCTATAAACGCCTTGAAAAGAGGACACGAAGTATCTAGACATGAGCTCAAATGCACCCTAATGAACAGTAACATAAAAAATAGTAAAAATATTAATAAAATTCTGAATTTTTTTCTTAATGACTCCACGTCTGGGTGTATAAGTCATCTTAGGAAAACCAAATAATCCAAAAACACTTAAGCATGGTGCATTAACTTCCGCATCGTTTCTTATTTCTTGACATAAATAAAGGAATCATCCGATAAAAAATGTAAGACATGTATGCTTTCAATGACATGACATACAGTGGTCAGTCCATTGTATGCAATGCTATTTATTAGCAAATAAACACTAAATTCACTCGTTTTTTCCTCTGCCTTGGTCGCGATGCACATCCTTAGATGACTTATACACCTAGACAGAGGGAGTACCTTGGATCTATTGTTCTTCGTGCTTGTGCACTTGGTGTTCGCAGATACACAACTAAACATAAAGATAAACTTTCTAACAAGAAGAGACCAAATGCACGGCAGTGCCAACAGTCAATGCCGCAAATTTTGATGGTTGCTAGCCATCCTGCCCCAAATAACTAAATAAAGATAATCTGACAGTAACTCTTCTTTTTACTTGTACATGTGAAACATTATGATATGCTCTGAGGTAAAACAAAAATCACAACAAAACATTATGTAACAATCTAAAATAAGACAAAGACAAACTTAGACAAAACTAGTAACGGTGACATGAATAATCTCCAGATGACAATGGACGACACGTCGGAGGTGGCAATACCAAAGTGTGTGTACAAGGAACTAACATGGTTGTAACGAAACAATAAATTAATGAAAGAAAATTATTTGGGAGAGAAGGGAGCTATAACAATCTTACAGTAATTTATGAGGAAAAAGGATGTTACAAATCAAAACAGCCTTGTACTTCGTCGGTGGTTTAATGGTTGACCACGCTGCACTTCTTCCTGATCTCACCTTGGCTTCCGGTGAGCGGGTTGGCGTTGCCCATCTTGATCATGGAGGCGGCGAAGTCAGCGAAGAACTCGTCCTTGAAGGCGCCGGTGGCATGGCGCTGGACGTAGGCGCGGGTGAAGGGGTCGGTGAGGAGGGCGCCGTCGGAGTGGAAGAGGCCCCTCCGCTTGCTCACCAGCTTGAAGTAGTCGGTGTCGAAGGTCTTGAAGCTGCCGGGGTCCATCTCCACGAGGGTGGTGTTGTCGTTGAGGCTGGCACACTTGCTCTTTAGCCGCATCATGTACTGCGGCTCCAGCGTGGGGTCGATGTCGCTGGGGTTCTCCATGCCGGTGAAGTTGTAGAGCCGGTCGGAGAAGGAGAAGCAGTGCGACGTCCCGATGGTGTGCCCGGCGGACAAGACGACAAGGTCCTTTGCGTCGAGGTTCACGGCGGCGAAGAGCTGGGTGAGCACGGTGAAGTTGGAGGTCGGGGGTGGCAGAGCGTCGGTCTCGTTGGAAATGGACACACTGCCGTCTCGCCGGCCGAGAGGAACTGTCCAGAATGGACCCTTGCTCTGGAGAAACCATGATCGAGCAGCATTAGAATTTGGCTTCCACACGTACCGTGTCATTTGCAAAATGGTCTAGTAGTCTACTCACCAGCCATACTGCGTCCCTAGCAATGAGGGCGAGGATATCGGCGCAGGAGACGGTGTCGGGGCAGGCCTTCTCCACCGCGGCCTTCACCCTCTCGACAAAGCCGAAGCCTCGCAGCGTCTGGTTCGGCTGCGCATCCTTCTCCGCCGTCTTGTTGGCCGAGTCCAGTAGAACCGAGCCGTCGCATCCCTGCATTCATGGCGCTCACTGGTCAGGCCATAGCACAGCACACATCGGGGTACGGGCAGATACTGATGCATGCAAATGCAGCTTACCCTGACGAAGCAGTCGTGGAAGTGCATCCGGAGGAGCGGCCCGGCGAGGCTGGGCGCCAGTGACAGCGCCCTCACCATCTCCTTCCTCACGACGTCCTCCACGCTGGGGCACGACTCGCTGTAGAACTTGTCGTGCAGCTGCGCCTGCGCGCACGTCGCCGCCACCGCGGCGAGCAGCACCGCCACCATCGTCGCAACCCTGCACGCCATATTCTCGGGCTCTCGGCCAAGAAGCTTGTTTCTTGCTTGGCTATGCAAGAAACGATGATGGCAGTTAGGTGGCTGATTAATCAGGGAAAGCTTGAGCTGCTGCTGCTGCTGCTGATGGACTGGCGCCGGGGAAATATATAGCGCCGGAGTGTCCCCACGCCTGCATGTGGTGGGCTGTCCTCCGGAGCAGCAGGTAAAATTCCCATGGTTTAATGAGTTGTTCCTTGTTTGCACTCTGCGGAATCTTTGCCATGGCAGGTACACCGGCGGCGCACCGCATGTATAATGTAGAGGCGGCCGGACGGCCAGACCAAGACAGAAGCACGTCGGTAGATCAACCCATTAAACAATTATTCCTCACGGAGCGAAATTCGCTGCCAAGTTCTAATCAAAAGAAGGCCAGAGTGAATGCCACCTACTGGTAGTTTGCGAACGTGGGAATCTCATCATCCATATATGTGTACCGGTGCCACATGCTATCCTGAATATATATATACACTTGGGATTTTTCCAGGCAATATACATACACACACACTAATTACGTCTACCTCGCAAAATTACCATGCACTGGTGGTGACACATCTCGTCGCTACTATTGGTGTTCTGTCATAGTGGGGGATTAACTTAGACTAATGTCATCATATGACAATAGTTTATGTTAGTACTTTCATAATGTAAAATGTTATAGAAGTAGTATCATAGATGGTTGTTTTTATTAGCTTGTAGACAACTTTTCTTAAGAAATTGCTATGTGATGATAACATAAGAGCTAGTATAATAAAGTGATGTAGACGGGTAGTAAGACTTATAATATATTTTTGTTGAGTTGGATGAGAGAGAAGATGAAAGAAGAGACGCGGGTTACAAACTTACAACCGGCTATAGCATGAGCTCCCACACCCTTTATGAGAGGAACATACGGGTCATATATTAATGATGTAGTATACTAGTATGACTAGCTATTGTATGGGTAGGCTATAAGGTTGGCTATAACTGGCATGACAAATTCATACAGCCGGTTGTTGGCTGTACTATAAACCATGCTCTAATATGTTACCACAAACACCTCTCTCCTTATTAAATATATGCCACAAATGCAAACTTGTCTTGAAATACGTTATGATACTAGCTAAGTTACTCCCATTATGAGCAGCCTAAGTTTCATATCAATGCCATGCAGCCAACGACCAACCATGTTTTTGACATTAAGCGCCGGGTACAAATTAGAAGCTACTAAATGATTTAGTAAGTACATACTCATTTCATATGTGGTCTACGCTACCCGTGGTGGACCTAGAAATAAAATGTAGGGTGCACACACTTTAACAACAATTAGGACCTATTTCAATTGGCTTGGATGGGCCTTGAAAATCAGCTATTTTTTATATGGTAAAAAAATATGTTTGAAAACTCTGGGTGTGCCATGGCACACCCACTAGGTACAAACGGAGTACTAACTGTTGTTCAAGGCAGCGTGTATGCAGTTGGAGGGGGTGGCCAGGGAAGTTTTTGCCAAACATGGGTGGCAACGTAATCTCCGGCTCGCCACCACCTCCTTTGACATAGGCACAGTCTCGGTAATGTATGCCTCAACTGTTGCTGATACGTTGGTTGTAATTGATATGTTTGTCAGACTGTTGGTGTTTCGCTATGTGTATCTTAATTATGCATAGGTTGTGTGTAATTTTGAGTTACTAAAAACACCCTTTATCAAAAAACACCCTTTATCAAAAAACACCCCTCATCATGCTTTATATTCGCTTGATGCTATATTTTGAGTTACTAAAAACACCCTTTATCAAAAAAAAGATGATTGACCATGTAGACCGAGCAAATTGCAATTAAAGTAAATGTGCTTGATAGTTCCGTCTCTCTGAAATAAACAACATTGTCTACTTCAATACAAATTACATACGCTTTACAAGAATGTTTTTGTTGTTGTTGAAATCACGCTTCTCCCAAGATACCAATTACTTTTGAAGGAATTTTTTTGATTTTCATGCTCTTTAATTGGCAATTGGCATATCACAATGAACACTAGGGAGGATAGAGATCATCTGTTCTTCAAGTGCAACTTCAGTACTAGAGTTTTGCAGATCTCTTAGACTAGTGACTCTCATATGTATGAGATCGCTTCCAAGGACATGAAATAATTTGACAAACATTTTTCCTTAGGTTGTCTTCATAGCTTGGTGGAATATTTGGATAATAAGGAATGGCAAAATAATCAGTTATGAAAGGCCCTCTTTTGCTAGGTGGAGAGTAGGATTGACTCAGGATATTTCTCTGCTTACACATAGGATCAAGGCTACATATAAGGATGCTCTGTTGAGATGGATTTCCTATTTGCCCACTTTGGTTGTATTTTCTATTTTGGGTTTTTATGTTCTCTCCGTAAGTAAGTTTTTCTTTTCTCTTTGGGCTGTGTCCTTGAAATCACCTTTTGTATATCCTTGTATTTTCTTTTTGTGCTTCAATAAAGATCAAGGTTGTGGGGCCTTACCTTATAGTTACAAGCTTTAAAATTTTGCATGCGCGTCAAATTAATAAAACTATATATTATTTTCTATGAAGGTTCCATTTAAACTCGTATTTGCCTTGTGACAATGGCACAACCTCCAACCGAGTTAGAAGGGTGTTCCATGCCTCATCTTTGCCCAAGAAAGGTCCTCTTAAAAGTCATGGTGTGGGTGAGGCACTGAAGACTTGCTCAAAGGTATCTTGTTTGCTATAGAAAATATAAAACAAAATCAGATATTGGTCCTTTAGAGGGACATCTTCCTAGCCACTAATCCTCCCAAAATCTAATTTATGAGATGTCCTTAATGGTGAAGCTTCCAAAGCGGAAGAAAAAAATCTCCATTTTCATCGGGCCCACCGAAAAAATGAGAGTCTTCCATTTAACCGAAGAGGTGGTTTTAGAACGAGTGTAGTTATTTCACATGACGTCTTGTCATACACCTCCTTGGTAAGACGGAGCTTAAGCAGTCATTTAAGGAGAAGTGCAATGTTATTGGCCTCAACATCTTGTATTCCCAGACCCCCCCCCCCTACTATTTTGGATGACTAATTATTACTTTGTCAACCTGCACCTTCTTCTTTCTCCGCTGCTCTACAAAAAAAACTAGTCTCGAAAAATTCCAATATTTGCGTAACCCCTAGTGGAATTCGGAAGAAAGACAATATATACAAGACCATAATGATAAGCACGGAGTTAATAAGGACTGACCATCCCCCAAAGGAACAAACTTTCCTTTCCAACTAAGAATGCGCTTCTCCATTCTCTCTACCACGTTACTGTAGTCTCGTGCTTCAGATAATGAATCAGAATCCCCAAATAGTGAATGGGGAACTGGCCATGCTCACAAACAATTTTTTTGTTATATCAGGCTTTAGCTTCACGGCAAACCTCTAAGCAAGCCAACTAGCTCTTGTGGAAGTTAATTTTAAGGCCCAAAAGTTGCTCAAATACAAAAACCACTAACTTGAAGTTTTTAGCTTTTGAAGGTCATGTTCCATGTATAGGATTGCATCGTCAGTGTATTATAGGATGGACAATTGTAAACTAGATGTGGCACTGCCCCAGTGATTTGACCATCTTCCTTGGCACACTCAATAAGGGTCGCCAACGTATCTTTAACAATATGAAATAACATAAGATATAAGCAATCCCAATGTCCCATACTGATACGTCCATTTTGCATCATGCTTTTATATCGATATTTATTGCATTATGGGCTGTTATTACACATTATGTCACAATACTTATGACTATTCTCTCTTATTTTAGAAGGTTTACATAAGGAGAGAGAATGTCGGCGGCTGGAATTCTGGGTTGGAAAAGGAGAAAATATTAGAGACCTATTATGCACAACTCCAAAAGTCCTGAAACTCCACGGAAGTTGTTTTTGGAAATAATAAAAAATACTGAGCGAAGGAAATACCAGAGGGGGCCCACACCCTGGCACGAGGGTGGGGGGCGCCCTACCCCCTGGGCGTGCCCCCTGCCTCGTGGGCCCCCTGGTGGCCTTCCGGTGCCCATCTTCTGCTATATGAAGTCTTTCGTCCGAAGAAAAATCATAAGCAAGCTTTCGGGACAAGACTCCGCCACCACGAGGCGGAACCTTGGCAGAACCAATCTAGGGCTCCGGCAGAGCTGTTCTGCCGGGGACACTTCCGTCCGGGAGGGGGAAATCATCACCGTCGTCATCACCAACGATCCTCTTATCGGGAGGGGGTCAATCTCCATCAACATCTTCACCAGCACCATCTCCTCTCAAACCCTTGTTCATCTCTTGTATCCAATTCTTGTCTCTAAGTCTGGGATTCGTACCTGTAGGTTGCTAGTAGTGTTGATTACTCCTTGTAGTTGATGCTAGTTGGTTTATTTGGTGGAAGATCATATGTTCAGATCCTATATGCATATTAATACTCCTCTGATTATGAACATGAATATGCTTTGTGAGTAGTTACGTTTGTTCCTGAGGACATGGGAGAAGTCTTGCTATTAGTAGTCATGTGAATTTGGTATTCATTCGATATTTTGATGAGATGTATGTTGTCTCTCCTCTAGTGGTGTTATGTGAACGTCGACTACATGAAACTTCACCATTGTTTGGGCCTAGAGGAAGGCATTGGGAAGTAATAAGTAGATGATGGGTTGCTAGAGTGACAGAAGCTTAAACCCTAGTTTATGCGTTGCTTCGTAAGGGGCCGATTTGGATCCATATGTTTCATGCTATGGTTAGGTTTACCTTAATACTTCTTTTGTAGTTGCGGATGCTTGCAATAGGGGTTAATCATAAGTGGGATGCTTGTCCAAGTAAGGACAGCACCCAAGCACCGGTCCACCCACATATCGAATTATCAAAGTACCGAACGCGAATCATATGAACGTGATGAAAACTAGCTTGACGATAATTCCCATGTGTCCTCGGGAGTGTTTTCCTTCATATAAGAGTTTGTCCAGGCTTGTCCTTTGCTACAGAAAGGATTGGGCCATCTTGCTGCACTTTATTTACTTTTGTTACTTGTTGCTCGTTACAAATAGTCCTATCACAAAACTATCTATTACCTATAATTTCAGTGCTTGCACACAATACCTTGCTGAAAACCGCTTATCATTTCCTTCTGCTACTCGTTGGGTTCGACACTCTTACTTATCGAAAGGACTACGATAGATCCCCTATACTTGTGGGTCATCAGGACTCTTTTCTGACGCCGTTGCCGGGGAGTGAAGCGTCTTTGGTAGGTGGAATTTGGTAAGGAAAAATTTATATAGTGTGCTGAAATTTACTGTCACTTGTTACTATGGAAAGTAATCCTCTGAGGGGCTTGTTCGGGGTATCTTCACCCCGACCAGTAGAGCAAAGAGTTGCTACTCAACCTACTGAACGTACTGAAAATGAAAATGTCTACTTTGAAATTCCTTCGGGTATGATAGAAAAACTGCTAGCTAATCCTTTTGCAGGAGATGGAATATTACATCCTGATGAGCACCTAATATATGTGGATGAAGTTTGTGGATTATTTAAGCTTCCAGGTATGCCCGATGATATTATCAAGAAGAAGGTCTTCCCTTTATCTTTGAAGAGAGATGCATTGACATGGTATAGGCTATGTGATGATATGGGATCATGGAACTATAAACGATTGAAATTGGAATTTCATCAGAAGTTTTATCCTATGCATCTTATTCATCGTGATCGTAATTATATATATAATTTTTGGCCTCGCGAAGGAGAAAGCATCGCTCAAGCTTGGGGGAGTCTTAAGTCAATGTTATATTCATGCCCCAGTCATGAGCTCTCAAGAGAAATGATTATTCAAAAATTTTATGCTCGGCTTACTCACAACAATCGCACCATGCTCGATACTTCTTGTACTAGTTCCTGTATGATGAAGACTATTGAATTCAAATGGGAATTATTGGAACTATTTAAATGCAACTCTGAAGATTTGGACCTCGACGAAGGTAAGAAGTCTGGTATAACACCTAATTTTGATTGCGTTAAATATTTTACGGATACCGATGTTTTCCGTAAATTTAGCACTAAATATGGACTTGACTCTGAGATAGTAGCTTCTTTTTGTGAATCTTTTGCTGCTCACATTGATCTCCCTAAGGAGAAGTGGTTTAAATATCATCCTCCCATAGAAGTAAAAGTAGTTGAACCTATTAAACTTGAAGAAAAGACTATCACTTATATTGATCCTATTGTTCCTACTGCTTATGTTGAGAAACCACCTTTCCTTGTTAGAATAAAGGATCATGCTAAAGCTTCAACTGTGGTTCGTAAAAGCAATATTAGAACCTATACTCCTCCTGAGAAAGTTAAAGTTGAACCTAATATTGCTATTGTTAAAGATCTCTTGGCTGATAATATTGAGGGGCATGTTATTTATTTCTGTGATGAAACTGCTAGAATTGCTAAACCTTGTGCTAAAGATAAACATAGACCTGTGGTAGGCATGCCTGTTATTTCTGTTAAAATAGGAGATCATTGTTATCATGGCTTGTGTGATATGGGTGCTAGTGCTAGTGCAATACCTATTGACTTATACAAAGAAATTATGCATGATATTGCACCCGCTGAGATAGAAGAAATTGATGTTACCATTAAGCTTGCCAATAGAGATGCTATATCACCAATTGGGATTGTTAGAGATGTTGAAATCTTGCGTGGGAAAACTAAATATCCTGCTGATTTTCTTGTTCTTGGTTCCCCACAAGATAGCTTTTGTCCCATTATATTTGGTAGACCCTTCTTAAACACTGTTAATGCTAAGATAGACTGCAAAAAAGATGTTGTTACTATTGGTCTAGGTGATATGTCTCATGAGTTTAATTTCTCTAAATTCCGTAGACAACACCGTGAAGAGGAATTGCCTAGTAAAGATGAAATTATTGGTCTTGCTTCTATTGTCATACCTCCTAGTGATCCTTTAGAACAATATTTGCTAGACCATGAAAATGATATGTTTATGAATGAAAGAAGGGAAATAGATGAAGTGTTCTTTAAACAGGGACCTATTCTGAAACACAACTTGCCTGTTGAAATCCTAGGGGATCCGCCTCCACCCAAGGGTGATCCCGTGTTTGAGCTTAAACCATTACCTGATACTCTTAAATATGCTTATCTTGATGAAAAGAAGATATATCCTGTTATTATTAGTGCTAACCTTTCAGAGAAGGAGGAAGAAAAATTATTGAAAACTCTGAAGCAGCACCGTGCTGCTATTGGATATACTCTTGATGATCTTAAGGGCATTAGTCCCACTCTATGTCAACACAAAATAAATTTGGAGAAAGATGCCAAACCAGTTATTGATCGCCAACGACGCCTGAATCCTAAGATGAAAGAAGTGCTAAGAAAGGAAATACTAAAGCTCCTTGAGGCAGGTATAATCTATCCCGTTGCTGATAGTCAGTGGGTAAGTCATGTCCATTCTGTCCCTAAGAAGGGAGGTATTATTGTCGTTCCTATTGATAAAGATGAATTGATTCCACAAAGAATTATTACAGGATATAGGATGGTAATTGATTTCCGCAAATTAAATAAAGCTACTAAAAAAGATCATTACCCCTTACCTTTTATTGATCAAATGCTAGAAAGATTATCCAAACATACACATTTTTGCTTTCTAGATGGTTATTCTGGTTTCTCTCAAATACCCGTGTCAGCTGATGATCAAGCTAAGACCACATTTACTTGCCCTTTCGGTACTTTTGCTTATAGACGTATGCCTTTTGGTTTATGTAATGCACCTGCTACCTTTCAAAGACGCATGATGGCTATATTCTCTGACTTTTGTGAAAAGATTTGTGAGGTTTTCATGGACAATTTCTCCGTTTATGGATCCTCTTTAGATGATTGCTTGAGCAACCTTGATAGAGTTTTGCAGAGATGTGAAGAAACTAATCTTGTCTTGAATTGGGAAAAGTGCCACGTCATGGTTAATGAAGGTATTGTCTTGGGGCATAAAATTTCTGAAAGAGGTATTGAAGTTGATAAAGCTAAAGTTGATGCTATTGAAAAGATGCCATATCCCAAGGACATCAAAGGTCTAAGAAGTTTCCTTGGTCACGCTGGATTTTATAGGAGGTTCATTAAGAACTTCTCAAAAATTTCTCGGCCTCTGACTAATCTATTACAAAAATATATGCCATTTGTCTTTGATGATGATTGTGTAGAAGCATTTGAAATACTTAAGAAAGCATTGATTTCTGCACCTATTGGTCAGCCACCAGATTGGAATTTACCCTTTGAAATTATGTGTGATGCTAGCGATTATGTTGTAGGTGTTGTTCTAGGGCAAAGAGTTGATAAGAAATTAAATGTTATTCAATATGCTAGTAAAACTCTAGACAATGATCAGAGAAATTATGCTACTACTGAAAAAGAATTTCTAGCAGTTGTATTTGCTTGTGATAAGTTCAGACCTTATATTGTTGATTCTAAAGTAACTATTCGCACGGATCATGCTGCTATTAAATACCTTATGGAAAAGAAAGATGCTAAACCTAGACTTATTAGATGGGTTCTCTTGCTACAAGAATTTGATTTGCATATTATTGATAGAATGGGAGCTGAGAACCCTGTTGCACACAACTTGTCTAGGTTAGAAAATGTTCTTGATGACCCACTACCTATTGATGATAGCTTTCCTGATGAACAATTAAATGTCATAAATGCTTCTCGTACTGCTCCTTGGTATGCTGATTACGCTAATTACATTGTTGCTAAATTTATACCACCTAGTTTCACATACCAACAAAAGAAAAAGTTTTTCTATGATTTAAGACATTACTTCTGGGATGACCCGCATCTTTATAAAGAAGGAGTAGATGGTGTTATTAGGCGTTTTGTACCTGAGCATGAACAGGAACAGATCCTACACAAGTGTCACTCCGAGGCTTATGGAGAACACCACGCTGGAGACAGAACTGCACATAAGGTATTGCAATCCGGTTTTTATTGGCCTACTCTCTTCAAGGATGCTCGTAAGTTTGTCTTATCTTGTGATGAATGTCAAAGAATTGGCAATATTAGTAAAAGTCAAGAAATGCCTATGAATTTTTCACTTGTTATTGAACCATTTGATGTTGGGGCTTTGATTATATGGGACCGTTTCCTTCCTCTAATGGGTATACTCATATTTTAGTTGCTGTTGATTACGTTACTAAGTGGGTAGAAGCTATTCCAACTAGTAGTGTTGATCATAACACCTCTATTAAGATGCTTAAAGAAGTTATTTTTCCGAGGTTTGGAGTCCCTAGATATTTAATGACTGATGGTGGTTCACATTTTATTCATGGTGCTTTCCGTAAAATGCTTGCCAAGTATGATGTTAATCATAGAATTGCATCTCCTTATCACCCACAGTCTAGTGGTCAAGTAGAATTGAGTAATAGATAGCTTAAACTAATTTTGCAAAAGACTGTTAATAGATCTAAAAAGAATTGGTCCAAGAAACTTGATGATGCATTCTGGGCCTATAGAACTGCATATAAAAATCCTATGGGAATGTCTCCGTATAAAATGGTTTATGGAAAAGCATGTCACTTACCTCTTGAACTAGAACATAAGGCATATTGGGATATTAAAGAGCTCAACTATGATTTCAAACTTGCCGGTGAGAAGAGGTTATTTGACATTAGCTCACTTGATGAATGGAGAACCCAAGCCTATGAGAATGCCAAGTTGTTTAAAGAAAAACTTAAAAGATGGCATGACAAAAGGATAAAAAAGCGTGAGTTTAATGTAGGTGACTATGTATTGCTATACAACTCTCGTTTAAGATTTTTTGCGGGAAAACTTCTCTCCAAATGGGAAGGTCCTTACGTTATCGAGGAGGTCTATCGTTCCAGTGCCATAAAAATCAACAACTCCGAAGGCACAAATCCTAAGGTGGTGAACGGTCAAAGAATCAAACATTATATCTCAGGTAATCCTATAAATCTTGAAACCAATGTTATTGAAACCGTAACCCCGGAGGAATACATAAGGGACACTTTCCAGAACGTTTCAGACTCCGAAAAGGAATAGGTATGTGGTACGGTAAGAAACCGACTCCAAAACATTTATCATCAAGTGAGCTAATGTCAAATAACCTCTTCTCACCGGCAAGTTTGAAATCATAGTTGAGCTCTTTAATGGCCCAATATGTCTTATGTTCTAATTCGAGAGGTAAGTGACATGCTTTTCCATAAACCATTTTATAAGGAGACATACCCATAGGATTTTTATATGCAGTTCTATAGGCCCATAATGCATCATCAAGTTTCTTGGACCAATTCTTTCTAGATCTATTGACAGTCTTTTGCAAAATTAATTTGATCTCTCTACTACTCAATTCTACTTGACCACTACACTGTGGGTGATATGGGGATGCAATTCTATGATTAACATCATACTAAGCAAGCATTTTACGAAAAGCACCATGAATAAAATGTGAATCACCATCAATCATTAAATATCTAGGGACTCCAAACCTCGGAAAAATAACTTCTTTAAGCATCTTAATAGAGGTGTTATGATCAGCACTACTAGTTGGAATAGCTTCTACCCACTTAGTAACGTAATCAACAGCAACTAAAATATGTGTATACCCATTAGAGGAAGGAAACGGTCACATATAATCAAAGCCCCAAACATCAAATGGTTGAATAACAAGTGAATAACTCATATGCATTTCTTGACGTCTACTAATATTACCAATTCTTTGACATTCATCACAAGATAAGACAAACTTACGGGCATCTTTGAAGAGAGTAGGCAAATAAAAACCGGATTGCAATACCTTATGCGCAGTTCTATCTCTGGCGTGGTGTCCTCCATAAGCTTCGGAGTGACACTTGTGTAGGATCTGTTCCTGTTCATGCTCAGGTATACAACGTCTAATAACACCATCTACTCCTTCTTTATAAAGGTGTGGGTCATCCCAGAAGTAATGTCTTAAATCATAGAAAGACTTTTTCTTTTGCTGGTATGTGAAACTAGGTGGTATAAATTTAGCAACAATGTAATTAGCATAATCAGCATACCATGGAGCAGTACGAGAAGCATTTATGACAGCTAATTGTTCATCAGGAAAGCTATCATCAATAGGTAGTGGGTCATCAAGAACATTCTCTAACCTAGACAAGTTATGTTCAACGGGGTTCTCAGCTCCCTTTCTATCAATAATATGCAAATCAAATTCTTGTAGCAAGAGAACCCATCTAATAAGTCTAGGTTTAGCATCTTTCTTGTCCATAAGGTATTTAATAGCAGCATGATCAATGTGATCATTTACTTTAGAATCAACAATATAAGGTCTGAACTTATCACAAGCAAATACAACTGCTAAAAATTCTTTTTTAGTAGTAGCATAATTTCTCTGGGCATTGTCTAGAGTTTTACTAGCATATTGGATAACATTTAATTTATTATCAACTCTTTGTCCTAGAACAGCACCTACAGCATAATCACTAGCATCACACATAATTTCAAAGGGTAAATTCCAATCAGGTGGCTGAACAATAGGTGCAAAAATCAAGGCTTTCTTAATTATTTCAAATGCTTCTACACAAACATCATCAAAGATAAAAGGAATATCTTTTCATAAGAGATTAGTCAGAGGCCTGGAGATTTTAGAGAAGTCCTTAATGAACCTCCTATAAAAACCGGCATGACCAAGGAAACTTCTTATAACTTTAATGTCCTTGGGACACGGCATCTCTTCAATAGCATCAACTTTAGCTTTGTCAACTTCAATACCTCTTTCAGAAATTTTATGCCCCAAGACAATATCTTCATTAACCATAAAGTGGCACTTCTCCCAATTCAAGACAAGGTTAGTTTCTTCACATCTCTGCAAAACTCGATCAAGGTTGCTCAAGCAATCATCAAAAGAAGTTACATATACGGGAAAATCATCCATGAAAACCTCAACAATCTTTTCACAAAAATCAGAGAATATAGCCATCATGCATCTTTGAAAGGTAGCAGGTGCACTACATAAACCAAAAGGCATACGTCTATAAGCAAAGGTACCGAAAGGACAAGTAAAAGTGGTCTTTTCTTCATCCTCTTTTGACACAGGTATTTGGGAGAAACCAGAATAACAATCTAG
The DNA here is from genome assembly GCF_002575655.3 of Aegilops tauschii subsp. strangulata. NCBI lineage: Eukaryota > Viridiplantae > Streptophyta > Magnoliopsida > Poales > Poaceae > Aegilops > Aegilops tauschii. The sequence continues at coordinate 425,593,799 of NC_053035.3, read as the reverse complement.
AAAGCAAAAATGCGTATGTTTGGATAATCTTTCTAGCATTTGATCGATAAAAGGTAAATGGTAATGATCCTTTTTAGTAGCTTTATTTAATTTGCCAAAATCAATTTCCATTCTATAACCTGTAACAATTTTTTGTGGGATCAATTCATCTTTATCATTAGGAACAACAGTAATACCTCCCTTCTTAGGGACACAATGGACAGGACTTACCCACTGACTATCTGCAACGGGATAATTATACCTGCCTCCAGAAGCTTTAGTATTTCTTTCCTTACCACTTCTTTCATCTTAGGATTTAACCGTCGTTGGTGATCAACAAGTGGTTTAGCGTCTTTCTCCAAAAAAAATTGTGTTGGCCTAGAGTGGGACTAATGCCCTTAAGATCATCAAGAGTATATCCAATAGCAGCATGGTGCTTCTTCAGAGTTTTCAATAATTTCTTTTCTTCATGCTTTGAAAGGTTAGCACTAATAATAACAGGATATATCTTCTTCTCATCAAGATAAGCATATTTAAGAGTATCAGGTAATGGTTTAAGCTCAAACACAGGATACCCTTGGGTGCAGGAGGATCCCCTAGGATTTCAACAGGCAAGTTGTGTTTCAAAATAGGTCACTGTTTAAAGAAATACTTCATCTATTTCCCTTCTTTCATTCATAAACATATCATTTTCATGGTCGAGCAAATATTGTTCTAAAGGGTCATTAGGAGGCACGACAATAGAAGCAAGACCAATAATTTCATCTTTACTAGGCAATTCCTCTTCACGGGGTTGTCTACGAAATTTATCAAAGTTAAACTCATGAGACGTATCCCCCAAACCAATAGTAACAACATCCTTTTCGTAGTCTATCCTAGCATTAACAGTATTCAAGAAGGGTCTACCAAATATGATGGGACAAAAGCTATCTTGTGGGGAACCAAGAACGAGGAAATCAGTAGGATATTTAATTTTCCCACACAAGACTTCAACATCTCTAACAATCCCGACTAGCGAAATAGTGTCTCTATTGGCAAGCTTAATTGTAACATCAATTTCCTCTAACTCAACAGGTGCAATATCATGCATAATTTCTTTGTATATGGAATGAGGTATTGCACTTGCACTAGCACCCATATCACATAAGCCATGATAGCAATGATCTCCTATTTTAACAGAGATAACAGGCATGCCTACAACAGGTCTATGTTTATTTTTAGCATCAGGTCTAGCAATTCTAGCAGCTTCATTGCAGAAGTAAATAACATACCCATCGATATTATCAGCCAAGAGATCTTTAACCATAGCAATACTAGGTTCAACTTTAATTTGCTCAGGGGGTTTGGGTGTCTTAATGTTACTTTTGTTGACCACAGTTGAAGCTTTAGCATGATCCTTTATTCTAACAGGGAAAGGTGGTTTCTCAATATAAGCAGTAGGAATGACAGGATCATTATAAGTGATAGTCTTTTCTTCAACTTTAATAGGTGCAACTACTTTTACTTCAATGGGAGGATTATATTTAAACAACTTCTCCTTTGGGAGATCAACATGAGTTGCAAAGGATTCACAGAAAGAAGCAACTATCTCACAGTCAAGTCCATATTTAGTGCTAAATTCACAGAAAACATCAAAATCCATACCTGACTCCTTACCTTCTTCGAGATCCCAATCTTCAGAGTTGCATTTAATTCTTTCCAATAAATCCCATTTGAATTCAATAGTCTTCATCATAAAAGAGTCAGTACAAGAAGTATCGAGCATGGAGTGATTATTGAGAGAAAGCCGAGCATAAAAATTTTGAATAATCATTTCTCTTGAGAGCTCATGATTGGGTCATGAATATAACATTGACTTAACCCTCCCCCAAGCTTGAGCGATGCTTTCTCCTTCGCGAGGCCAAAAATTATATATATAATTACGATCACGATGAACAAGATGCATAGGATAAAACTTCTGATGAAATTCCAATTTCAATCGGTTGTAGTTCCATGATCCCATATCATCACATAGCCTAAACCATGTCAATGCCTCTCCCTTCAAAGATAAAGGGAAGACCTTCTTTTTGATAACATCCTCGGGCATACTTGCAAGCTTAAATAATCCACAAACTTCATCCACATAGATTAGGTGCAAATCGGGATGTAATGTTCCATCTCCTGTAAAAGGATTAGCTAGCAGTTTGTCTATCACACCCAAAGGAATTTCAAAGTAAACATTTTCAGTAGGTTTAGTAGGTTGAGGAGCAACTCTTTGCTCTACTGGTCAGGGTGAAGATACCCCGAACAAGCCCCTCAGAGGATTACTTTCCATAGTAACAAGTGACAGTAAATTTCAGCACACTATATAAATTTTTCCTTACCAAATTCCACCTACCAAAGGCGCTTCACTCCCCAGCAACGGCGCCAGAAAAGAGTCTTGATGACCCACAAGTATAGGGGATCTATCGTAGTCCTTTCGATAAGTAAGAGTGTCGAACCCAATGAGGAGCAGAAGGAAATGACAAGCGGTTTTCAGTAAGGTATTCTCTGCAAGCACTGAAATTATCGGTAACAGATAGTTTTGTGATAAGGTAATTTTTAACGGGTAACAAGTAATGAAATTAAACAAGGTGCAGCAAGATGGCACAATCGTTTTTGTAGCAAAGGAAAAGCCTGGACAAACTCTTATATAGAGAAAAGCGCTCCCGAGGACACATGGGAATTATCGTCAAGCTAGTTTTCATCACGCTCATATGATTCGCGTTCGATACTTTGATAATTTGCTATGTGGGTGGACCGGTGCTTGGGTGCTGCCCTTTCTTGGACAAGCAACCCACTTATGATTAACCCCTATTGCAAGCATCCGCAACTACAAAAGAAGTATTAAGGTAAACCTAACCATAGCATGAAACATATGGATCCAAATCAGCCCTTACGAAGCAACTCATAAACTAGGGTTTAAGCTTCTGTCACTCTAGCAACCCATCATCTACTTATTACTTCCCAATGCCTTCCTCTAGGGCCAAACAATGGTGAAGTGTCATGTAGTCGACGTTCACATAACACCACTAGAGGAAAGACAACATACAGCTCATCAAAATATCGAACGAATACCAAATTCACATGACTACTTATAGCAAGACTTCTCCCATGTCCTCAGGAACAAACGTAACTACTCACAAATCATATTCATGTTCATAATCAGAGGGGTATTAATATGCATAAAGGATATAAACATATGATCTTCCACCAAATAAACCAACTAGCATCAACTACAAGGAGTAATCAACACTACTAGCAACCCACAGGTACCAATCTGAGGCTTTGGGACAAAGATTGGATACAAGAGATGAACTAGGGTTTTAGAGGAGATGGTGCTGGTGAAGATGTTGATGGAGATTGACCCCCTCCCGATGAGAGGATCGTTGGTGATGATGATGGCGATGATTTCCCCCTCTCGGAGGGATGTTTCCCCGGCAGAACAGCTCTGCCGGAGCCCTAGATTGGTTCCGCCTCGTGGCGGCGGAGTTTCTTCCCGAAAGCTTGCTTCTGATTTTTTTTCCAGGGTAAAAGACTTCATATAGTAGAAGATGGGCACCGAAGGCCTGCCAGGGGGCCCATGAGGCAGGGGCGTGCCCAGGGGGTAGGGTGCGCCCCCCACCCTCGTGGATGGTGGGTGGCCCCCCTCTGGTACTTATTTCGCTTAGTATTTTTTATTAATTCCAAAAATAACTTCCGTGGAGTTTCAGGACTTTTGGAGTTGTGCAGAATAGGTCTCTAATATTTGATCCTTTTCCAGCCCAGAATTCCAGCTGCCGGCATTCTCCCTCTTCATGTAAACCTTGTAAAATAAGAGAGAATGGGCATAAGTATTGTGACATAACATGTAATAACAGCCCATAATGCAAGAAATATCGATATAAAAGCATGATGCAAAATGGATGTATCAGGAGGCGTCATCGAGGAGCTCTAACACCTATTTCAATCTCGTGATCTTGTCTCCCAGTGAAAACCGTGATCCGGCTTCTCAGATTAGCGATGTTAATGCCCTCTATGAGCATGTGTTTACTTGAATGCATCATTTCATAGACTTGACAGGTTGGTGTAGGAGATATGCCCTAGAGGCAATAATAAATGATATTATCTATCTCCGAGTTCATAATTATGTTTATGTTCCATGCTATAACTGCAATGATTCTCGAGTCTGCAATATCCACGAGGCTCGGAGGAAGACTCATATGCACGTGTGGAATAATAAACGGTAAGAAGTATTCCTAGTCTGGCCTCTAAGACTAGCTCAAGCGTTGCATGATGGTTCTGTTTTCCTGATCATGGGCATGTCTATGCCAGCAATTTTGAGGGCATAATGTTAAGAGAACATTTGTGTTGAATCGACCCGGATTGATGTTATGCTATGAGATTCATTCATCACAAGTTAATGGTACATAACACAGAGATGGTTAACGTTTGCATGATTCCTTAGACCATGAGAGTATCGAGTTTCTTCATGCTTGCTTCATGAACTTTGGGGTTTGTTAAACGTCATCCGTAAATGGGTGGCTATTACGGCGGCTTACGGGTTCATGGAAAAGTGTGTCAAGTAACTTGATAGCTCAAGATTGGGATTTTCTCCTCCGACGATGGAGAGATATCTCTGGGCCCTCTCGGTGTTATGGTATCCTTCATCGTCTGGCCAGACACTTTGTGATTTGATCACGGGGATGCCAGAACACGATAACGAGAAAAGAGAACAATACCGGTAACGAGGTAACTAGCATAGTGCACAAGTTGTCGATCCACGGGAATGCTAACATGTCTCACCTCGGGTATTTGTAACATATCGCGAAGCAACAGGAATAGCACACGGCAACTGGAGGTTCACTCGAATTTTTATTCGTGTGGGTATAGAGGTCAATATGGGTGTCCACGGCTCCGATGTTGATCATTGATCGGAAAGGGTTCCAGTCATGTCTATACTTCACCGAACCTATAGGGTCACACGCTTAAGGGTCATCTATCTGCTGAATACTAGACAAGGAGTCTGAGAGAAAATCACCGAAAAAGTTTCGGACACCGGAAAAGTTTCGGACACCGGAAAAGGTTCCGCAGAAAGAGGTCATCGGATGAGTTTCGATGAAACTGAAAAGTTGTTTCAGGGGATACCATAAAGTCAAATTGGTTTCGGCACATGCCTGATAATTCTTGGAGGGTGCCAGAATCATTCTGGAAGCTTTCTGGAATTTTCCGGGATAATAAACGGATATGCTCCGGATCTGCCGGAACCACTTCAGATGCTTTTCGCAGATGAAAATCACTAAACCGGAATTGTTTCGGAACGCGTTGAAAATAATTTGGTGGGTACTGGAAATGTTCTAAGCCCACACAAATATTTTCAGTTCGAACAGACGCTGAAAAATGTCGTCGTGAATAGTGAAAGTGCTTTTTGGGATATTTTATGGTGAGTCACCTTTTGGGATATTTCCAAAAGGCTTCTAGAAGGGCTTGGGGGCCAAGCATGCTCCTCATGGGGGTCCCCCAAGGGGGTTGGCCGGCCAAATGTGTGGGCTCCATGGAGCTCCACTTCCCTCCCCATTATGCCCTTCATGTGTGACATTTACATGGGCATTTTGGGTTTTTGTGAGCCATCCCTACCCCTTGGCTTTCCTATAAATAGAGGAGGAGTGGGCAGCCCAAACCTCATCCCTTCTCACATACAAGTGCCATGCAATGATCTGGCTTCTCTCTCCCTCCCCGCGAAATAGTTTCGTAGAGCCGAAAGGCTGTCTGGGTTCCGGCAGGAACTAGTTCTGGACGGCGAAGCCCTGCCGGATAGATGACACCGTATGTGTGCAACTCTGTAGAGAGATCGTAGTTTCGGTCTTAGTTCGTGAGTGCCTCCCGAAGGGCTGTCCATGTGACCGTCCGAGTTTCGAAGGTCCTCCCAAAGGGCTGTCCGAGTGACCGTTCGAGTTACGAAGGTCCTCCCGAAGGGCTGTCCGCGACACCGTCCGGGGGGGCTGCTCGACCGCCTCCCTGAAGGCTGTCTGAGGAGCAGATGAGGGTAAACATCCTCGCGCTTGGGAGGTTGTAAATCCTAGCTGCGGGGATCTGCACCGCCGATCGTCATCGACTCTACTTCCCGCTGCGCTACGAGTCGGTAACGAAAAAGATCAAACCATGTATGCAGTCTCCATAGTGGTCCTGGGCTGTTGCGTAGGTCGGAAAATTTTTGTTTTCTGCTGCGTTACCCTACAGTTGGAGCACCTCATGGGGAGTTGTTGGTGGAGGGCATGCAGTGGCGTGGTTGGTGTGGTGCTGGCTGGTGCGGCTTTCCTGTCTCTCAGGTGCACTGCTTTGGGTAGTTGAGGCATGGAGGTGATGCTTGGTGGTGGGTAGCAATGATTCTTTCAGCAGTGTGGTGATGTGGAGATGGTGCACGGTAACAGTGTTGATGATGAGCCGGTGGTTCCATGGAGCCAGATGATTGACGAAGTTAGTGGTTGGAGATCTTGGTCATGGCGGTTCAATGAGGGCTCGTAATGTATTGTCTGGTGGCAGGTAGCTATGCTCAGATTAACCACTGATCTGCACTTGCGACGGAGGCGTGAGATCGCCAAAGTGGCCCTTATGGAGGATTTTGGTGGCATCGTTGTCTCTAGTCTGTGGATCTATGACCTGCATCACATGTGCGTTGATTTTGGTGGCAGCTGCTCGACATAGATCATCGTTGCTTTTTTTTCATTTTGTCTAGGCGTAACTTCGGTCTTATATGACTTTTCTCTTTACCACTGTGGTTTTTATGTGTGTTGGTATTGGCTGTGTCCACCCTAGTTATGCGGAGGCCAGATGTATATTCATTATGTTTGTATGCACTTGATGCCGCATTCTGAATCAATAAAAAAGACTCTTCATAAGAAAATGTAAGATGTGTAACTCGCGGACAGAGAGAAATAAGTCACAGGGATGTGGATGGATGATATATAAATGAGTGGTAGGTGCATTAATGCATGGGTGTGAGCAGCCCAGTATATGCAGTCGGTTTGTAGGGCAAGATAAAAACTGATCGAACGGATGTTAACCCATGTCGCGCGTGAATCCAACGCAAAGGAGATCGATCTATAAAGTGAGAAGATTCCACATAACCTTACAAAGGTTAATGTCAAAGGTATCATTAAAGTATATAGAGTAGGTCTTACTTCACAAACTGATCGGATGTTCTAGTGGTCAGCGGGACGTTGGAGCACGATAAAGGGTGTGGTTTTGAGTCCCAAAGAATGCAAGGTCTAAAAAAACCTTGGTGCACCCTTAGCATGGTTTGTGAGAAAACTAGGCAATTTTCAAACAAATTCCTATAAAAAATAGTTAGTTTGCCATCGATCGAAGGAACGCTGTGTGGTAGCTACGTGACCGATTATTTTCCTCTCAAACCAGTTTTGGTCTTATTTGATCAAATCAACGAGTTTGCGACCTAAACTGATCACTTTCCAAGTTGTTGGCCTAAAGCATGCAATCGGTCTGAGCTAAGGAGCTAATGACACATTTCACTCTTGTATGCCTTCTCGAAGTGTACTTGGAAACAACACCAACCCTTTCCATGCTGCAATTCACGAACATATTCATGGAGGACCCCTACCCTGTCCAGGATAATCCTACCATGCATTGACGACGTTTGTGTGGGCTGAACCACTTGGTTGACAACCCCATTGAGTCAATTATTCGTCACCTTTGTAAAAATAAAGCTAACGTTAAGAAGGCATGTCAATATGTGCAATGGAAATGGATTAGCCTCATTAGTCATGGGCAGTAAAATAATTTCACAAAAGATAGTCTTAAAAGCTTAGGGTGCTCAACATGGAGGTCCTCAAACAACTCCACAACCTTCTAGGATGCTTGATAGACCCGGTTGAGAAGTCGGCCCAGGTGCTTTATTATGAATACAACTTCGCTCACCCTATGTCCAGGAAAAGGGGTTGCGAGGAGCATGTTTGGAGCATCCAAAACCTATTGAGATGTCATCTACTGAATTGTTTAGAGAGAAATTACTCTAATTGGGAGTTCCAAATAGACATATTATTTGGTAATATAAGTGTTTAGGGATGTCGGGGAGAGTGAGAGAGAGAGAGAGAGAGAGAGATGTTGCTACACTACTCAACTGTAATCATTAAAATGCATGGAACATCTATTAATTCGAGCTGGCTAATCTAGACTAGATCTAAAGGAAGCCTTTCAGGGATTAGAGCAATTGTTATCCTCTTCTCTCCCATGAAAAGAAAAATTTAGTGTATAGACACCGCTAAAACATCGTAATAAAGAGGCAAAGGAGATATAGGGGTGAAGGCAAAGCCCTCGGATGAGCCGCCACGGTTAGTGGTACTATGTGGATCATATGAGAAAAAAATAACTTTAAAAGGAATATATGTGCTTCTGTTGTAGTAGTGAAAAAACAACATAAGAAGTGCTATACAATGACCATTTTAGACATCAAAAATTTAATATAAGCTCCATTCCACCAAAATATGAAAGTCCTACTCTTATTGTCAAGGATATCAAGCTAAACCATCGAGAAGGGTGAAGGAGAATTTCATTGAGAGGAAAGACTCCGGACACAAGATTTGATGATAGAGAACCTCTTACTTTCCTCGGAAAGAGCTGAGATAAATTTTCAGTGAGAGGCAAGGTTGGAGAAAACGCAGGCGTAATTAAAATCTTGGGATATGTGAAAATGTTTTTCTACTTTGGATCCATCATTCTTTGTGCCTGTGCACTTGGTGACTGGCACAGAACAAAACATAAGGATACACTCCCTAACAAGAAGAGACAATACGCACGCCAATGCCCAGATTCAATGCTGAAAAGTTGGAAAGACGGTTGATGGCTGCTATCAAAACGGCCCAAAAAGTAACTAAATAACAATATTCTGACTATAACTCTTCCTTTTACTAGCACATGTGAAACATTATGATATGCTCTGAGATGAAACAAAGAACACAACAAAACATTATGTAACAATAAATAAAACAAAACAAACATAGACAGAACTAGTAAGCGTGACATGAATCTCCAGGTGACAACGTACGGCATGTCGGATGTGGCAATATTGAATTGTTCGTCGTGTGTACAAGGAATTAACATGGTCGTAACAAAACAATAAATTAACGAAAAGTCTAACGCTCACATGTGTGGGCGTTTGCATCTCGCCCACACGCGTGGATCCGCGTCCATTTGTTAGCGCACGACTCTTGGCATGTTTTTAGTGCCACGTAGGACTGGGCTGGTGTGTGGGCATTCACCCGGTCGCCCACACGGTCGTTTCACCACACGGGAGGGGCTGGTGTGTGGGCGTTCAGGAGTTCGCCCATACGCCACTTTCCACTCACGCACAAGGGCTGGTGTGTGGGCATTTGCCATCTCGCCCACACGCCCGTCTCATCTCCCACACCCAAGTTGCCACTTGCCATGTGTTTTGCACTGTACATGGCAGCTGCCCTAGTGTGCTTTATAAGCAGATGGCAACTCTCTCTTTTTTTTTACCCGAACATGTCAGTCGCCATGTATTTTTGCAGGGTACACAGCAACTGCCCTAGTGTGCTTCTAAGCAGATGACAACTCTCTTTTTTACCCGAACATGTTGTTTTGCCATGTCTTTTTGTAGCACTACACGGCAACTGCCTAGTGTTAGTAGGTGGCAACTCCTAAGGTTTTCAAATCATGGCAACTGTAGTAAACCAGACCATACATGACAACTGCCTAGTGCTAAACCAGACCATACATGGCAACTGCCAAGTGGTAAACCAGACCATACATGGCAACAGCCGCAGTTGCCAAAAATGGCATCTGAAACTTTTGACATTAGATGGCAACTGCAGTTGAGCAACCATGGCAACTGTAGTTGTCCGACATGGCAACCGAAGTTCAGCGACATGGCAACTGCAGATAAACAAACATGGACGAGGGTCTGGACCATGGCAACTGCGGGACGCGCGGTGACTATCACACGGGGCGTGCGGGACCACGAGGTACGAGGTCTGACGTACGGGGCCTGTGGGCGTTATCTATTTCACCCTCACACACGCTTGTGAGAGGGACCGGGAGGAAAAAAAGAGGTGTGTGGGCATTACTTGTTTTGCCCACACGTAGGTGTGTGGGCTGTTTCTTCTCCATGCCACACGAGGCGTGCGGCACAACCACCCGATACACCACACGTGTGGCAGTTATCGGTGTCCTAAATTAACGAAAGAAAAAGATTTGGGAGAGAAAGGAGCTATGACAATCTTACAGTAAGATACAGGGGGAAAAGATGTTCACAAATCAAAACAGCCTTGCACTTCGTCGGTGGTTTAATGGTTGACCACGCTGCACTTCTTCCTGATCTCACCCTGGCTTCCGGTGAGCGGGTTGGCGTTGCCCATCTTGATCATGGAGGCGGCGAAGTCGGCGAAGAACTCGTCCTTGAAGGTCCCGGTGGCATGGCGCTGGACGTAGGCGCGGGTGAACGGGTCGGTGAGGAGGGCGCCGTCGGAGTGGAAGAGGCCCCGCCGCTTGCTCACCAGCTTGAAGTAGTCAGTGTCGAAGGTCTTGAAGCTACCGGGGTCCATCTCCACGAGGGTGGTGTTGTCGTTGAGGCTGGCACACTTGCTCTTTAGCCGCATCATGTACTGCGGCTCCAGTGTGGGGTCGATGTCGCTGGGGTTCTCCATGCCGGTGAAGTTGTAGAGCCGGTCGGAGAAGGAGAAGCAGTGCGACGTCCCGATGGTGTGCCCGGCGGACAAGACGACAAGGTCCTTTGCGTCGAGGTTCACGGCGGCGAAGAGCTGGGTGAGCACGGTGAAGTTGGAGGTCGGGGGTGGCAGAGCGTCGGTCTCGTTGGAAATGGACACGCTGCCGTCTCGCCGGCCGAGAGGAACTGTCCAGAATGGACCCTTGCTCTGGAGAAACCATGATCGAGCAGCATTAGAATTTGGCTTCCACACGTATATACCGTGTCATTTGCAAAAGAGAATGGCCTAGTACTCTACTCACCAGCCATACTCCGTCCCTGGCAATGAGGGCGAGGATGTCAGCGCAGGAGACGGTGTCGGGGCAGGCCTTCTCCACCGCGGCCTTCACCTTCTCGACAAAGCCGAAGCCTCGCAGCGTCTGGTTCGGCTGCGCGTCCTTCTCCGCCGTCTTGTTGGCCGAGTCCAGCAGAACCGAGCCGTCGCACCCCTGCATTCATGGCGGTCACTGGTCAGGCCACAGCACACAACATGGTACGGACGGAAACTGATGCATGCAAATGCAGCTTACCCTGACGAAGCAGTCGTGGAAGTGCATCCGGAGGAGCGGCCCGGCGAGGCTGGGCGCCAGTGACAGCGCCCTCACCATCTCCTTCCTCACGACGTCCTCCACGCTGGGGCACGACTCGCTGTAGAACTTGTCGTGCAGCTGCGCCCGCGCGCACGTGGCCGCCACCGCCGCGAGCAGCAGCGCCACCATCGTCGCAGCCCTGGACGCCATATTCTCGGCCAAGAAGGTTGTTTCTTGCTTGGCTATGCAAGAAACGACGATGGCTAGGTGGCTAGTTGATCAGGGGAAGCTTGAGCTGCTGCTGCTGCTGATGGACTGGCGCCGGGGAAATATATAGCGCCGGAGTGTCCCCACGCCTGCATGTGGTGGGCTGTCCTCCAGAGCAGCAGGTAAAATGCCCATGGTTTAATGAGTTGTTCCTTGTTTGCGCTCTCCGGAATCTTTGCCATGGCAGGTACCCCGGCGGCCACCGTACGTATAATGGAGGCGGGCGGACAGCCAGACGGAAGCACATCATTAGATGAATTCACTAATTTTCTCTAGACAGCAATCTGCTCACTAACTTACTAACTAGCCATCACGGAGCAAACTGCGGTGCCAAGTTCTAATCAACAAAGGATACGTGCAACAAATGAATGCCACCACCTACTGGTAGGTTGAAGATATGGAAATATCATGATCCGTATATTTATACCGGCACCACATGCTATCCCGAATCAGTTTTGCTAAGTCTCAGTCGATGCTATATTCGTTTGGTCTGAAATACTCGTAACCCCGGAATTTTGAGCCAGATTCAAACAAACTTGAAAATAAATTTAAATTATGTTAGAAGTCATTGAAAGGTAGTAATTTTTTTATAGAATTTTCACACATGTCGTCCAAAATTGCCTTGTTTTTTAGATTAAAAACCTTGCCAAGAATTAGGCTAATATGATGCCTTTGTCGAGGCCCTGGCCCAAAAGACCAGGAGAATTTAAATATCATGTTTTGATCAAGATATAATTTGAATAATGACGTTTAAATTCCAAACATGGTTAAAATGATATTTATAAATTTGGAGATCTAGTTTTTATAAGTCTCAAGCTTGGCATGTGGTTGGAATTTTGTATTCACGAAAAACCAATGGACATGAATTTGCACCCCCCCCCCCCCCCACCCGGGTGTTTGAGCCAAGCAATTCTGCACCAAATTCAATATTTAAACCCGAATATTAATCTAGAGATCCTACACCTACGAAAGTCTAGGTAAACCCGCCATAGCAATCATACAGACATTCTAGAACACAAGAAAAATAGTTGCCGAGGCAAGATCCTAAACATGCCGATTACCCGGTTGCATCTTATTGCTTAGTCATCTTGTCATCGACCGTCGCCTAAGAAGACCATACACTATAGAAAATGGCTTACAGGTGAACACAAATTTGTGACGGGTGAGGCGTGTCACCCGCCACAGCTAATTTGGAAATATAGCAATGATGGGTACCAAAGCTTACCCGCCACTGCTAGTAACAGAGCAGTGGCAGGCAGGAATATGTGCCCGCCACTGGTAGACCGTTTCAGAGCTGGATGCGTAATGCAACCTAATTGTGGTGAGCAGTAACAAAGGCCCACCATTGCTTATTTGTACATCAGTGGCGAGTGTGACTGTTGCTTGCCACTGCTAAATTATGGTAAGCACTCTTACCAGGCACGAAGGAAGTACATATTATACACTTGTAGTAGTGGCGGTCCAGTCGGCCGCCCGCCAGTGCTGTCCACTTACGTGTAGCAGGTGCCCTGCCGTGCCCGTCACACGTAGACCCACGACGCTGGCTGTAGTTCACTTTTCCCCCACCTGAAAAACGGTTTCAAAATTTGGCATTTTCCCCCGCCCCTGCCCCCCGCGCCTTTCCCCCCAAATCTCGCCAGACTCGGCGTCGCGCCCCACGTTGCCGCCTCTCATCCTCGCCGCTGCTGCTCCCCTCGTTGCCGCCTCTCCTCCTCGCCGGCGCCGCCACACCCCTCGTTGTTGTCAACCCCTTCGTCGATGCTGCGTCGTGGCCTTCTTCGCCGCCACGGGCATGGACTCCTTCTCCAACACTGGAGGCATCTCGCTGCCACCGCCACCGCGAAGCTCCTCCGCGATGGCTACCCCTCCGACCATTGTGCCCTCCTCCGCCAACATCGGATACCTCGCGCCGCCTTCGGACGCCAAGCGAGCCACCTCTCTGGTATGGTCAAAGTTGTGTTTAGGGTCATTGCGGCGGCCCTCAGCGACAATGTTTTGGCAAAACGTCGATTCATTTCCGTTTCGCCGAATTTCTGGTACTCGTTATATCCTCTTTTTAGCATAGGTCATGTCGAATTTTTCTTTCTTTTTTAACTAGGATCCATTGTAGTATCGTTGGCTTATATTTGCAGGTATTAACATGAGTGCCTATGTTTTGGCAAAACGTCGATCCATTTCTGTTGGCCTTACTTTGAAACGTAAGTTCATTTCTTTATGCTTGCACATATACACGTGAGTACTTTGATTTCAATCTTATTAATTTTACATTGTTCAATTGTTCCCCGAGACGGCCGAACTTATTTCTTCGATTCCAGGAGAGACCCTAAGAAGCCATGGACCGATCTGAAGAAACTTATCAATGCTGCTCTTTTGAAGTGTCATAAGTCCGACCGTAAGAACATGCCACATTAACAGTACAAATTTAACACTAGCTTCTACTGCCGGCAACAACCGAAAGGCGAAACCATGCACATGGCTGGCTACTATGCCATGGTCTTGACAGATGACTATGTGCGCGCAGGACCACTGTTGAGGAGTGATTCAATGTTGTAGAAATGGTCCGAAGAGAATGAGAAGGAACTTAAGCTAGCTCACTTTTGGACAGCGCACGAGCGCTTTCAGAGGGTGCTCATGAGCATCATCAATCGCCATGTAGTAGGGGATGAGGAGATGTTCTACTGTGGGGCAGAGAGTCAAGAAGAACAAAAGATGAAAATGAAACATCGACATGGCGATATATATGCTCCTTTCTAGTCTAGCAAACCGTCAAAAACCATTAAACTATGTCATGACACAATGCTTGTTACCTTGTGATGTCTAGTTTATATGTACGCATGTCATATGTTTATATATTAACCTTGTGATCTTTTCCATATGTATATATTTTGAATTTTATTGTCTGCTAAAAATAACAGATGGGACTGCCAGATGATTTGTGGGAGGGGGTCTCTGCGGCGGACATGGAGAGCACTATCTATGGACGTGGGGAAAGTATCGGGCAGAGCACCTCAGGGAGGCGATGTTAGTTGGGTTAGAAGTATTCCAATGGCCAAGTGTTCTCTCCCAGCGATTGGGAAGATTGCAGAGAGGCCGTTTAGTGACCTCACAGCATGCATCCTTACGGAGGCAACCCTGGATGAGAGGCTGAGATCTGGCCGGGTATGAGTCCAACCACCATACCCATAACCGCTGAGGTTGTTGTGGGCTCTTTGGGAGGCCAAATCTTCAATTCCAGAGCAAGCGGCCCGTTGGTCCCCATTCATTCCATCAAGTACTAATTCATGTAGTATGTGCGGCTTCTACTAACAGTCTACGCGTTGAACATCGGCCGACACTCATTTCACTCCAAAACAACTCGTCAAAGCATTAATTATGGGATGAGCGACAGCATATATATGCTTATTAATTATTGTAATGCACTTGTTATATTTGCTTTATAACTACTACTTTTCATTAATCTAACATCATTGTAATGTGGTGCGTGTATGTGGATCATGGTTCAAACCAACATTTATGTATCAAATGCAATATGATGATATAATTGAGGTGCAATATGCTGCAATCCAGTCAATTCGGCATGTGACAATAGCAGTGGCGAGCACAACACACTGTGGCGGATGGTAGAAAAGGACTGCCAGTGGTGCGCGAAATTCCTTTAGCCTATTGCACGACCATGTCCATCAATCGGGCATGTGGGCCATCTAGAAGGAAGGAACCAGCATCTTGACGATCAAGGGAAGAAGGCCAGATATCCAGGAGGACTGTCCAACCGCCTTAGCCGACTAGGATTATTGTAATCATAGGCCTTAGTATCCTTAATAAGTCAAGGTCAGGCTAGCAGCTAGGGGACCTTACAATCAATCCTTTGATACACCAAAGATTCTAGAGATCATCATTATACTTTGTACACCCCTTCAATCTAGTACAACACAAGTAGGAGTAGGGCTTTGCCTCCAGAGAGTGGTCTGAACCTAGGTATGTATCATGTTTCCCCTCTGTGCTTTCCGGCTAGTCACGACATCGAGGGGTCTACGGGATTTTACATCGACAATAGCACCAGACATGGATCGTGCTACTAAGAGCTGACATCTAGATTGGATCCAAACATCAATTGTGGTGTCTTCGCTCCTTGCCAGATCTTCACCTTTGTTGCGATGAACTTAATCACAAATTCGGTGGCCAGATTAATCCCATCGACACTTACGCAGCAGTCCAAATTCTCTTCTTCGAGAATCTAGATACATTGCCGACGGGCGTGACACTAGTAGAAAAAGGGCCGTTTGTCCCGGTTTATAAGGGCCTTTAGTCCCGGTTCTGGAACCGGGACTAAAGGGACGTTACTAAAGCCTCCCGCTTTAGTCCCGGTTCTTACACAAACCGGGACTAAAGGCCGTCCACGTGGCCGCAGCCTGGAGCTCCACCTTTAGTCCCGGTTGGTAACACCAACCGGGACTAAAGGAAATTTTATGATTTTATTTTCAATTTTTTTTTGAATTTTTTTTATTTTCAAATTTCTGAATTTTTTTAACCTCTAATCACTAATCACCACCCCTCATCACTGCTCAATTTAACCTCTAATCTCTAATCACCCCTCATCATTCCAAATCATCTAACTTCCCGGACGGTCACCCATCCTCTCACTACTCCAGCCTGAGCACGCTTAACTTCCGGGTCTATTCTCCCTCGTTTCCAAGTCTGCACTTGTTGTTTTCCTCACAATAGTAAGATGTCAATCCTATTAACCCTCAGGAATTTAGCTTGAGCATGAAGTCACACATTTCACTGTTTGAGTTTGAAACTATTGTTTTAAAAAACAATAATTCTTTAATAACACTAATATTTCGTGAATAAGTAGTTTGACCACAGTTTGACCATATTTGACCAAAATTCAAAAAAACTGAAATAATTATTTAGTAACACTAATATTTCTTGAATAATTAGTTTGACCATTGTTTGACCACAGTTTGACCAGATTTGACCAAAATTCAAAAAAAAAACTGAAATAATTATTTAGTAACACTAATATTTCTTGAATAAGTAGTTTGACCATAGTTTGACCACAGTTTGACCAGATTTGACCAAAATTCAAAAAAACTGAAATAATTATTTAGTAACACTAATATTCTTGAATAATTAGTTTGACCATTGTTTGACCACAGTTTGACCAGATTTGACCAAAATTCAAAAAACTGAAATAATTATTTAGTAACACTAATATTCTTGAATAATTATTTAGTAACTCTAATACTTCTTGAATAAGTAGTTTGACCAGATTTAACAAAAATTCAAAAAAACCTGAAATTTGAGCATAACATTTTTTCCTTTTGGAATTTGAGGATTCTAAAAATTTGCAAACAGGCCGTAGGCCGTCAAAATCGGATGCGGATTTTCGTGCTGAACATTTTGATATATTATACTTTTTTTTCTGACATCGTATGCAAAAGTTATAGCCGTTTTACATTTTCCCTACACTTTTTGCAAAACATGTCCAAATTTAAGTTTTTAAATTTTCCTAACTAGTACATGTAGTAACATAACTACATCTGGAAGGATTTTAATTTTTGAAGTTTTTATCATTTTCTTTTGCTTTTTACAAAACTGAAAAGGCGATCCACAGGGGGGTAGAGTTTGTAAATGGGACCTTTAGTACCGGTTCGTGCCATGAACCGGTACTAATGCCTCAAACCCCATTAGTACCGGTTGGTGGCTCGAACCGGGACTAAAGATCTAACCTTTAGTACCGGTTGGTGCCACGAACCGGTACTAATGGGCATCGCACCCTTTAGTCCCGGTTCGTGTCTCAAACCGGGACTAAAGGGCTCAGGTAAACCGGGACTAATGCCTTAGCCGCATGAACCGGGACCAATGCTCACATTAGTCCCGGTTCGTGACTGAACCAGGACTAATGTGAATATTGCCCTGTGACCAAAGCCCTGTTTTCTACTAGTGTGATGAGCTCGATCTCTGCAACCTAGAACAATGCCATCACTCCACCAGCCTCCCACTACATTGCCACCATGGACTTTTGCCATGACGTCCTCAAGGAGCACGAGCCAAAGGAAGAGGAAAGCGATGGAAGTTTCCCCGAATTGATACCAACACCTTGTTAGCCTTGGGAGGCAACTTCCTTGTACATGGTTGATAACATTGCCAATGCTGAAGATGACGCTTTCTACGAGGGCGCACTGGCAACGCGGATGACACCTACCGAATACCAACGACACCTCCAAAAAGCTAGAAGCCTGTCATAAGAAGATGTAGCACCTGCACTTGCGCCAGCAACAGGAGCGTAGTCGCCTCTTAGAAAGGAAGGCCCAACCGTAGCCTCCATCAGGCTAGTCTAGAATAGGGCAGAACATAGTGTGTTATCCGAAGATGCGACCAAACTTGTCGCCTGGGCTCGAGCAATGCATGCAGCAATATATGGAGTTGCGCCCGCCAATTCGGCAATGTTTCACACCACCGCCATAAACCTTATGGTTGCAATGGGGCAGTGAACGACATCAAACTCCTAGACGATCATCCAGGCCAGGAGAATTTTGAGCATGCGAAACTTTTGCTCCAAACAGTTGTGGTACAACAAAATGTTTGCATAGGATCGAAGACCAGGGTGGGGACCTCGAACGACATGCACAACAAACAAGTTCACCCCACCGGAATCGAATGTCCACTCATTCGCATAGGCATGCAGTTGCCAACCTGTCTCCACCGACATGCTCGCAAAGTCGCGCACTCGCCAACCCCGAGAGAACACCATCGCCCCACTATCTGCTGGTAAACATAGTAGAAAACTAAAAAATTCGCCCTATGATCACAATCCAGGAACACTATGAATATGCATTGGAGGTTTAGATTGGATCGTTACCAACTTAGAGTTGCACGGTAAGAAGAGTTGATGTAGATCATTGATGAAGTCCCATGAACAGTTCACGAACGATCCATCGAGCAGAAGAACGAGCCTAAGAATATCCCTCCATCATCGGAGGTGCAAATCCCACTCTTGAGCTATCTAGTCCCTTGTCACACTTTTCGATGAACCTAAAAGTTTTCCTTATGATCACCGCGTTACAGAAGATGTTTGAGAAACCCCAAAGTACGATACTCCCATGGTACGATGAACTAAAGTATATGTTACCTCTCCTTGTTATATCAATAGACTTGTGATGATTACATGTCAAAGTATAACAATCAAGTTGGATCAATTCAATATGATCGTTCTTGTAACATCATACTATGAATGTTGTTCTGGTATCCTCGTTACTCTTAACTAAATACATATGATCAGGAAAACATGATTATCACACAACACTTGAGCTAGTCCTAGGGGCAAGACTAGGAATCGGATTTTACTGTTTATTATTCTACAAGTGTATGTGCGTTTCCTCTGAATCGCATATTCAAGAATCAAGGCAAGTATAGCATAGAATATAAACTCTTAATTAGAAATGTAGAAATAAATAATATAATATAATTGCCTCCAGGGCATATTTCCAACAAACTTCGACTTTCCCTAGAGCCAATAATCTAGTTACATAGCGTCTCTAACACAAATGGCTATTCGATGTTACTCATGTTTTGGTCATCATAGAGGCTTCGACATCGGGTCTAACACATTCAAACAATTGTGAATCTTGAGTACTTTCACAAAAACTTTCTGTGTTGTCAGATGATGTGATACCTGCGTTCGACATCCCTAGTCTTCATGTGGGACCTTGGTTCCTTTGCTTGGGTAACACCGCCACTGTTATAACAATAGGGCTCCATTGGACTCAACACACTTGGGACCACACCAATCTCCTCAATAAACTTCTTGATCCAAACTACCTCCTTCAAACCTTCTGAAGTCGCAATGTATTCTACTTCCACCGTAGAATCTGCAACAATGTTCTGCTTGAAACTTTTCCAAACCACTGCACCACCATTAGGAGTGAAAACATAGCCCGGTTGAGATTTATAGTCATATATATCGGTGATGAAGCTGTTGTTAGTGTAACCACTTACAACGAGCTCTTCATCTCTTCCATAGACAAGAAGAATGTCCTTCATCCTTCTGAGGTACTTAAGAATATTTTTAATAGCTGCCCAGTGATCCAATCCTGGATCACTTTGGAACCTTCTACTAACACTTAGCACATAATAAACATCTGGTCTTGTACATATCATAGCATACATGAAAGAACTAATTGCGGAGGCATATGGGAGTCCACTTATTTGCACACAATGATTCTTGCTAAGTGTTGTGCCATGTGACATTGGAAGAAAACCTTTCTTAGTGTTCTCCATTTTAAACCTCTTTAAAACCTTGTCCATGTGCGTGCTTTGGCTTAGCACAATTAGACGTCTTCATCTATCTCAATCGATCTTAATGCCCAATATATAAGTTGCTTTGCCTAAGTCTCTCATTGAAAACATACTTTTCAATGAATCTTTTATTGTGCTAAGAAACTTTACTTCATTCCAATCAATAATATGTCATCCACATATAAGATTAGAAATGCTATAGAGCTCCCACTAAACTTCTTGTATACACAAGCTTCTTCATCGTTCTTAATGAAGCCAAAATCTTTAACCACTTCATTAAAATGTTGATTCCAACTCCTCGATACTTGCTTCAAACCATAAAGTGGTCTTTGAAGCTTGCACACCTTACCGGCATCCATAGGATCTAAAAAACCTTCTGGTTGCATCATGTATACATCCTCTTTAAGATTTCCATTTAGAAAAGTCGTTTTGATGTCTATCTGCCATATCTTGTAACCGAGATATGCAGCAATTGCCATCATAACCGCAGACTTTAACATGGATACTAGCAAAAAAGTCTCGTCATAATCAACTCCCTCGATTTGCAAAAATCCTTTCACAACTAGTCTTGCTTTATAGATAAGTAGGATTACCATACGTGTCGGTTTTTCATTTGAAGATCCATTTATATTGAATGTGTTTTACACCCTCTCGAGGATCTACCAAGTTCCAAAATTTTGATTCTCGTACATGGACTCCATTTCGTTTTTCATGGCTTTAAGCCATTCTTTTGAACCGGGCGCCTCCATCGCTTCTCTATAGTGCGCAGGCTCACCTTATTCTAAGATGAATATTTCATTATGAAACAAGTCAGCAGGTTCGCTAACTCTTGCTAACCTATGCGGTTCATTTACATGCTTAACTAGATTTTGTAGAACTGATGTAGTAAATTCTGGTTCAATTGTGTGGACAACTTCCAAAACAATTTCCGGTTCGTTAGTCCAGCTTACTTCCACCAGAGATTCAGCAATCTCCTCAAGCTATACTATCTTCCCACTCACGTCTTTAGCTAGAAACTGTTTCTCAAGAAAGTGTCCAGCCCTTGCAAGAAACAATTTGTCATCAGATGGGCAGTAGAAGCAATACCCAATAGTTTCTTTGGGATAACCTACAAATTAACATTTGTCTGATTTGGCATTTTATTTGGTTTTAAACGCTTCACATAAGGTTTCACAACCACAAATATTAAGATGCGACAAATTGGGTCTCTTCCTATTCCATAACTCATATGGTGTCAACTCAACAGACTTAGATGGTGCTCTGTTTAGTGTGTATGTTGCTGTTTCGAGAGCATATCCCCAAAATTATAAAGGCAAATCGGTAAGAGACATCATTGGCCTCGCCATGTCAACATGGTTTGGTTACACCTCTTAGACACTCCATTCCTTTGTGGAGTTCCGGGATGAGTATATTCCAAAACAAATCCATGATCACTTAGATGTTTGCTAAACTCATGACTTTGATATTTGCCTCTGCGCTATGATCGTAGAAACTTTATCTTCTTGCCACGATGATTATCAACTTCGTTCTGGAATTCTTTGAACTTTTAAAAGGTCTTGGGCTTATGTTTCATTAAGTAAATATTACCATATTTACTAAAATCATCAGCGAAGGTTACAAAGTATAAGCATCCACCGCGTGCAAGTGTGAACATCGGACCACTTATATCACTATGTATTATTTCCAATAATTCAACCCCCCCCCCCCCCCCGGTTAAGGATGACCCGTGAACGGGGTCTTAGTTAGTTTACGCATCAAGAAACCCTCGCATGTGCCAAATGATTCAAAATCAAAAGACGTTAATACTCCATATTTATGAAGCTTTTGCATACATTTCTTTCCGATGTGACCAAGACAGCAATGACACATGTAAGTATTATTATTAGTCTTCTTAAGATGTTTAACTTCTATGTTATAGACATCATTCACATTCAGGATCCAAAATGAAAAGTTGACCAATAATAGGTGCAAAGCCATAAAACATATCCTTATAATAAATTGAACACTCATTTTTCCGAGACATATAATGGTAACCATAGTTTATTAAACATGATACAAAGATAATGTTCTTACTGAGATCAAAACAAAATAACAATTATTTAGTTCTAAGATAAAACTTGAAGGCAAACTTAAAGACATGACTCTGATATTTGAGGAGAGATCACATCACCATTCCCGACACTAATCATGATTTCATTTCCCTAAGAAAATCGATCTATACAATGAGGATATTCCACATAATCTTACACAGGTTAATGTCAAATGTATCATTAAAATATGTAAATTGGTGGCATCTTACTTCACAAACTGGTTTGAGGTTCCTGTGGCCACGGAGACACTCGATAACCCTAAAGGGTATGGTTTTGAGTCCTAGGGAACGTAAAGTTTTCCAAAGAAAACATTCATACATCGTTAGCGTGGTTTGCGAGAAAGAACAACCAATTTGCAGATAAATTCATGTAAAACATAGTTAGTTCACGAGAGGTCAAAGGAACGTTGTATGTCAGTCACGTGACTGAATTTTTTCCTATCAACCAGATTTTGGCCATATTTGATCAAATCAACGGGTATACGTCTTAAACCGATCACTTTCTGAGTTGTTGGCCTGAAGCATGCATCGTTTGAGTTAGTGTAATGGTGACAAATTTCACACTTGTATGCCTTATCGAAGTCTACTTTCAAATGACACCATCCATTTTCATGGTACAATTCATGAACAAATTCATGGAAGACCACCACCTATATGCATTAACGACGTTTTTGTGGGTTGAACCACTTGGTCGACAACCCCATTGAGTCAATCATTCGCCACCTTTGTAAATATGAAGTTAACGTTAAGAAGGCATGTCAATATGTACAATGGAAATTGATTAGCCTCTTTAGTCATGGGCATCAAAATAATTTCACAAAAAATAGTCTTAAAAGCTTAGGGTGCTCCACATGGAGGTCCTCAAACAACTTCCCAACCTCCTAGAAGGTTTGTTAGGCTCGGTTGAGAAGTTATCCGATCGAGCCAATTTATTATGTATACAACTTCGCTCACCCTGTGTTTCGAAAAAAGGGTTCCGAGGAGCTTGTTTTGACCATCCCAACCATATTGAGATGTCATCTACTGAATCATTTAGAGAGAAATTACTCTAATTGGGAGTTCCAAATAGACATATTATTTGGTAGTATAAATCCATAGAGAAGTCGTGGAGAGAGAGAGAGAGAGAGGTTGCTACATAGCTACTACATCAAAATGGTAGCCTGAAAAAGACACCACTCAAGTGTAATCATGAGAGTGCATAATACATCTATTTATTCAAGCTGTCTAATCTAGATTGGATCTAAAGGAAGACTTTTTGGAGATTGGATAAATTGTTATCCTAGTCCATCCCTTGCAAAGAAATATTTAGTGTATAGTCACCCCTAAAACATTGCAATAATAGGCAAAGGAGATATAGGGGAGAAGGCAATGCCCTCGGACAAGCAGACACGGGTGGGAGTACTATGTGGGTCGTATGATGAACTCACTCGGCAAGGTTGGACACATGGGTCGGTTGCATGGACTCCCTAGTGGTTGCCACAAGTTGGCTTTTGTCATGTTTCCCTATCTTTCCTCCTTCATATGTAATCTTTGAATATTTTCTCAAATTTTGTGGTTTTCTTTAAACTAACTAAAAAATGAAAAAAAAATTAGCAGTGACTGGTAGGTTAGTCCTAAAGGAAAAATTCATATATGAGAAAATTATTGAACTTTAAAGGAATATATGCGCTTCTGGTTGTAGTAGTCAAAAAATAACATAAGGGTTATACAATGACAACGTTAGACATCGGAATTTTAATATAAGTTTCGTTCCACAAAAACATGGAAGTCCTACTCTTATTGTTGAGGATATCAAGGAAAAACCATCAAGAAGGGTGAGCGAGAACTCCATTGAGAGGAAAAAAACTCCAAACATGTGATCTTATTATAGAGAACCTCTTATTTGCATCGACAAGACGTGATGTAAATTTCCACCGAGAGGCAAGGTAGTTTTTAAGCACCCTAAGTGTAGCCTAGGTGGATGTATAGTATTCGCTATTAAGGTATATTTGGGGTTATATATGTGTATCAATATTAACTTAGATCATACAAGTGAGTAAACCTAGGCCCATTTGACCAATCTATGTAATATGGCATGATTTCTCGCTTGAGTGGCTAATTTCTTTCTTCCCCTGCCTAGAGTTTCGCTTATGCCCTAGGCGAGGCATTTGGTCGTTGCCTAACACCTAAGGGTGTCTAAGCGCCTTCTCGGCGCTGCCTTTTCCAGCATAGGTGAGAGATCTCTTCACACCACACTTGAGATGAAAATACCCTCCCATAAGAATGAGATGCCTTACAAGCTACTACGAGGCATTTTTATAAGCTCTTGGACTTGTACAAAAGACTAGAAATACCTTTTTTTACTTCAACCATCATCGCTCTTGGCAAGGAGGAAAAAATAAGGACACCTTGTAGTCTTAGGGCTTCGTTTTTTGAAATTTTTTAGGGTATGTGTCCTACTCAAAGAGGCGAGGCGGCGACGGCTCTTTGATGATGGAATACAGTTCTCCTTGCCTAGCCCTCGTTCCAATGGTGCTTCTACCATCATTGGAGGGCGTGTGAAGGTTTGTCTCATGGGATTCGGTCGGCGTTTGTCTTTGGTGGATTCACATGGATCAGGTCTTTGTTCGTCGGCGGCGGATGTTGTTCTAGTGCACTGGTCCAGTAGGAATTAGCGCGACGACTTCTCATTGTCTACTACAACAAGATTTTCCCACCTCCGGTGTGTGAGGGGCAAGGACGGCGGTACGTTTTCGGCTCGCTACAGTGCTTGTAATCGTTGGTTGGTGGTCTATGGATTTGGATGTCATTTTTTCTTATGTTATTCTTTATACTACCTTGACAGTAATGAATAGATCGGAAGCTTTTCCCCTAAAAAAAATGAAAGGTGATATATATGGTTGGTCTATGGGCACGGTTGAAAATGGCTTTTATACTCCAGTAATGCGCCAAGGTTCTGATTGGCTTCTACTATATGACCCGTCTATATGACCCGTCTTTGACTTTTCCACTGTCTGTTATCTTCACATGTACGAACAAAAAAGTACATATAGATAAAAGTCATGGGATATGTGTGATGTTTTTCTACTTTGGATCCATCTTTCTTCGTTTCTTGTGCACTCGATACACAACGGAGACTATAGATAAAGATACACTTCCTAACAAGAAGAGACTAAATGCACACCAACGCTCAAAAAATCGGTAAGGCGGTTGATGGCTGCTATCCAACCGGCCTGAAAAGTAACTAAAGTAAAATAGTCTAACTATTACTCTTCTTTTTACTAGTACATGTGAAACATTATGATATGCTCTGAGATAAAACAAAAAACACAAAACTGGTAAGGTGGTTGATGGCTGCTATATATCCAAACAGCCCTGAAAGTAACTAAATAAAAATTGTTTGACTATAACCGGAAATTCACTTTGGCACATGAGAGCATATACTTCTGTCATTGGATTTTTTTTTAAATGCTGAAAAATTCCGAACAAAATTTGGCAAGTACATCTTGCCATTCTATTTGTGCACGCCAAGCTTCACGGAAAACCGGCATTTTTTTAGGCCTGTTAGAAAAGACAAAAAAATGTATCGTGAAAAGTCCTTTTTAACACTAAATTTGTTTTTTTTTCACACGTGACACAAAAATTGTCTGTTTTCCATGAAATGACTTTGTGAACGCGTAGAATGTTGAGATATATATGTGATTTTTTATCAGAATTTTGTGACATTTCAAAATATGTTTAAACCACATTTTTAAAGTCAGAAGCATATGCTCCCGAGTGCCAAAAAGCCCCTCTCGACTATACTTTCTTTTGTGGGTGACTATACTATTCTATTTACTAGTACATATGAAACATTATAATGCTCTAAGATAAAACAAAAAACACAACAAAACATTATTTATGTAACAACCTAAAATAAAACAAGACAACCTAGACAGAACTAGTAAGCGTGACATGAATCTCCAGATGACAACGCACGACATTCCGGCAGCGACGGCTCTTTGAAGATGGAATATGATTCTCCTCGCCTAGCCCCATTCCGGAGGTGCTTCTACCGTCGTTGGAGGGTGTTTATCTCCAGCGAATCTCATGAGATTCGGTCAAAGTTTGTCTTCGGTGGATCCACATGGATCAAGTCTTTGTTCGTCAGCGGTCATTTGTCCATTGGTTAGATTTTTCCAATCTACGCATCTCTTCATCGGCGGCGGTTGCTGTTCAAGTGCACTAGTCCAGTAGGGATTAGCACGATGACTTCCTGACTGTCTACTACAAAAATATTTGCCCGACTCCGGCGAGTGAGGGGCAATGACGGCGGCGCGCCTTCGGTTAGCCACAGTGCTTGTAGTCATTGCTAGATGGTCGACGGATCTGAATGTAATATTTATTTATTTGGTTCTTTATACTACCTTGATAGTTGATGAATAGATCGAAATATTTTCCTTAAAAAAATGAAAGGTGATATATATTGTTGGTCCAGGAGCAACTGTGGAAAAGTGGCTTTTATATCCGAGTAAGAGTACAGCTAGAGCCACGGGGATAAGTTCACGGGCTTTACAGACTAATTAATTAGGGACCAATAGGATTGGATATTGGGGGAGGTTGGGCCCCACCCCGGCTGAAATTCAGGGGGGGGGGATTAGTCGGAAGGAGTCTGTAAAAGCCGGTCACAAATCCGCGTGTCTACGATTATCGCTCCAGTAATGCTTCAAGGTGTTGTTTGACTTCAACTATATGGCTCTTCTTTGACTTTTACAACTCTTTATTATCTTCACATGTATGCATAAACACGTACTCCCTCCGTTCCAAAATATAAGTCTTTGTAAAGATTCCACTATGAACCACATATGGATGTATATAGATGCATTTTAGAGTACGAATTCACTCATTTTGCTCTGTATGTAGTACGTGGTGGAATCTCTACAAAAACTTATATTTAAGAACGGATGGAGTACATGTAGATAAAAATCATGGAATATGTGTGAAATGTTTTTCTACCTTGGATCCATCGTTCTTGGTGCTTGTGCACTCAGTTTTCACTGGTACACAATGGAACACAAAGATACACTTCATAACGAGAAGAGACTAAATGCACGCCAACACTCAAAAAATTGGTGAGGCCGCGGTTGATAGCTGCTATCCAACCAGCCCCAAAAGCAACTAAATTAAAATAGTCTAATATAACTCGTCTTTTACTAGTACATACGAAACATTATGATGCTCTAAGATAAAACAAAAAACACAACAAAACTTTATTTATGTAACATCCTAAAATAAAACAAGACAACTTAGACAGAACTAGTAAGCATGACATGAATCTCCAGATGACAACGCACAACACGTCAGATGTGTCAATTTCAAAGTGTTTGTCGTGTGAACAAGAAATTTACATGGTTGTAACGAAACAATAGATTAATGAAAGAAAAAGATTTGGGAGAGTAAGGAGCTATAACAATCTTACAGTAATTTACAGGGAAAAAAGGATGGTCACGAATCAAAACAGCCTTGTACTTCGTCGGTGGTTTAATGGTTAACCACGCTGCACTTCTTCCTGATCTCGCCCTGGCTTCCGGTGAGCGGGTTGGCGTTGCCCATCTTGATCATGGAGGCGGCGAAGTCTGCGAAGAACTCGTCCTTGAAGGCGCCGGTGGCATGGCGCTGGACGTAGGCGCGGGTGAAGGGGTCGGTGAGGAGGGCGCCGTCAGAGTGGAAGAGGCCCCTCCGCTTGCTCACCAGCTTGAAGTAGTCGGTGTCGAAGGTCTTGAAGCTGCCGGGGTCCATCTCCACGAGGGTGGTGTTGTCGTTGAGGCTGGCACACTTGCTTTTTAGCCGCATCATGTACTGCGGCTCCAGCGAGGGGTCGATGTCGCTGGGGTTCTCCATGCCGGTGAAGTTGTAGAGCCGGTCGGAGAAGGAAAAGCAGTGCGACGTCCCGATGGTGTGCCCGGCGGACAAGACGACAAGGTCCTTTGTGTCGAGGTTCACGGCGGCGAAGAGCTGGGTGAGCACGGTGAAGTTGGAGGTCGGGGGTGGCAGAGCGTCAGTCTCGTTGGAAATGGACACGCTGCCGTCTCGCCGGCCGAGAGGAACTGTCCAGTATGGACCCTTGCTCTGGAGAAACCATGATCGAGCAGCATTAGAATTTGGCTTCCACACGTATATACCGTGTCATTTGCAAAAGAGAATGGCCTAGTACTCTACTCACCAGCCATACTGCGTCCCTGGCAATGAGGGCGAGGATGTCGGCGCAGGAGACGGTGTCGGGGCAGGCCTTCTCCACCGCGGCCTTCACCCTCTCGACAAAGCCGAAGCCTCGCAGCGTCTGGTTCGGCTGCGCGTCCTTCTCCGCCGTCTTGTTGGCCGAGTCCAGCAGAACCGAGCCGTCGCACCCCTGCATTCATGGCGGTCACTGGTCAGGCCACAGCACACAACATGGTACGGACGGAAACTGATGCATGCAAATGCAGCTTACCCTGACGAAGCAGTCGTGGAAGTGCATCCGGAGGAGCGGCCCGGCGAGGCTGGGCGCCAGTGACAGCGCCCTCACCATCTCCTTCCTCACGACTTCCTCCACGCTGGGGCACGACTCGCTGTAGAACTTGTCGTGCAGCTGCGCCCGCGCGCACGTCGCCGCCACCGCCGCGAGCAGCAGCGCCACCATCGTCGGAGCCCTGGACGCCATCTTCTCAGCCAAGAAGCTTGTTTCTTGCTTGGCTATGCAAGAAACGACGATGGCTAGGTGACTAGTTGATCAGGGGAAGCTTGAGCAGCTGCTGCTGCTGATGGACTGGCGCCGGGGAAATATATAAGCGCCGGAGTGTCCCCACGCCTGCATGTGGTGGGCTGTCCTCCGGAGCAGCAGGTAAAATTCGTATGGTTTAATGAGTTGTTCCTTGTTCCTTGTTTGCACTCTGCGGAATCTTTGCCGTGGCAGGTACACCGGCGGCCACCGTACGTATAATGGAGGCGGACGGACAGCCAGACGGAAGCACATCACTATATTAGATGAATTCGCTAATTTTCTCTAGACACCAATCTACTCACTAACTTACTAATTAGTAATCACGGAGCAAACTGCGGTGCCAAGTTGTAATCAACAAAGGCTACGTGCAATGAGTGAATGCCACCACCAACTGGTAGTTTGAAGACATGGAAATCTCATGATCTGTACATTTGTACCGGCGCCACATGATATCTGGAATATATCACTACTGGAATTTCCAAGTTTTCGAGTGCCAGAAAAACTTGGCGAAAGCCGTTTCCCACTCGGCAGAGACTTTGCCGAGTGTAGTTCTCGGCTAAGGGTACTCGACCCGAACATCATAGCCAATGCCACAAACATCGCACAAACAAAAGGATCATAACAAATCACAAGTTTTCATAAAACTAACACTACTTGAATTTCAACAACCCCGAGTGCTCGGCTAAGGGTACTCGACCCGAACATCATAGCCAATGCCACAAACATCACACAAACAAAAGGATCATAACAAATCACAAGTTTTTCATAAAACTAACACACTACTTGAATTTCAACATACCCCGAGTGCTTGGCTCTTCACCGAGGGCCAAACCATGGGCACTCGGCAAACAGATATACGCCGAGAGTAGTAACCGGTAAAGACAAGAACATGACAACGAGATGTTGTTGCCGAGCATAAGACACAGCGAAGAATGCACAGTCAGCAATCGCCACAGACACCGAGAGCATCACACGACAAAGGGATCCCACGTGGCATATCTGTATGCATCTGACAGCTTCGTGCCTTGCACCTGTCTTTACCGAGAGCTAAACAGGGCTGCCCGGTAGCCCACCTGTCACCGAAACATTCTGACCTGACAGGTGGATCTATTGGACCCTCCTGTCACTGAAACATTTCAAATTAGTATTTGATAAATTTTTAAAAGAAATATTATGAATCCAGAAATATTTTCTTTGTGGAGAGCTATGCAGTCCCGCTCGACATCCCACTATAAACTGAAATATCTTGACCTGGCAGGTGTTGGGGAACGTAGTAATTTCAAAAAAAATCGTACGCACACACAGGATCATGGTGATGCATAGCAACGAGAGCGTACCCTCGTAGATCAAAAGAGGAAGCGTTAGCACAACGCGGTTGATGTAGTCGTACGTCTTCACGATCTGACCGATCCAAGTACCAAACATACGGCACCTCCAAGTTCAGCACACGTTCAGCTCGATGACGTCCCGCGAACTCCGATCCAGCAGAGCTTCACGTGAGAGTGTCGTCAGCACGACGGCGTGGTGACGGTGATGATGATGCTACCGACGCAGGGCTTCGCCTAAGCACCGCTACGATATGATCGAGGTGGAATATGGTGGAGGGGGGCACCGCACACGGCTAAGAGATCAAGAGATCAATTGTTGTGTCTATGAGGTGCCCCCTGCCCACGTATATAAAGGAGTGGAGGAGGGGGAAGAGGGCCGGCCCTATGGCGCGCCCTGGAGGAGTCCTATTCCCACCGGGAGTAGGATTCCCCCCTTCCAAGTAGTAGGAGTAGGAGTCAAGGAAAGGGAAGAGAAGACAAGGAAGGAGGGGGCGCAGCCCCTCCACCTAGTCCAATTCAGACTAGGCCTTGGGGGGCGCGCAGCCTCTCCTCTCTCTTTCCCCTAAAGCGCAATAAGGCCCATATACTCCCCGGCGAATTCCCGTAACTCTCCGGTACTCCGAAAAATGCCTGAATCACTCGGAACCTTTCCGATGTCCGAATATAGTCATCTAATATATCAATCTTTACGTCTCGACCATTTCAAGACTCCTCGTCATGTCCCCGATCTCATCCGGGGCTCCGAACTACCTTCGGTACATCAAAACACATAAACTCATAATACAATCGTCACCGAAACTTTAAGCGTGCGGACCCTACGGGTTCGAGAACTATGTAGACATGACCGAGACATGTCTCCGGTCAATAACCAATAGCGGAACCTGGATGCTCATATTGGCTCCTACATATTCTACAAAGATCTTTATCGGTCAAACCGCATAACAACATATGTTGTTCCCTTTGTCATCGGTATGTTACTTGCCCGAGATTCGATCGTCGGTATCTCAATACCTAGTTCAATCTCGTTACCGGCAAGTCTCTTTACTCGTTCCGTAATACATCATCCCGCAACTAACTCATTAGTTACAATGTTTGCAACGCTTATATTGATGTGCATTACCGAGTGGGCCCAGAGATACATCTCCGACAATCGGAGTGACAAATCCTAATCTCGAAATACGCCAACCCAACAAGTACCTTTGGAGACACCTGTAGATCACCTTTATAATCACCCAGTTACGTTGTGACGTTTGGTAGCACACAAGGTGTTCCTCTGGTAAACGGGAGTTGCATAATCTCATAGTCATAGGAACATGTATAAGTCATGAAGAAAGCAATAGCAACACACTAAATGATCAAGTGCTAAGCTAACAGAATGGGTCAAGTCAATCACATCATTCTCCTAATGATGTGATCTCGTTAATCAAATGACAACCCATGTCTATGGTTAGGAAACATAACCATCTTTGATCAATGAGCTAGTCAAGTAGAGGCATACTAGTGACACTCTGTTTGTCTATGTATTCACACATGTATTATGTTTCCGGCTAATACAATTCTAGCATGAATAATAAACATTTATCATGAAATAAGGAAATAAATAATAACTTTATTATTGCCTCTAGGGCATATTTCCTTCAGCAGGTAGGTCTGTGGGGCCCACCTGATAGGGCATGCTCTCGGAAAAGAATGGCACTACTCGGGTGCTACCTTTAATGAGAGGCGCATGCACTCAGAAAAGAATGGCACTACTGGAGTGCTACCTTTGCCGAGAGGTGCCCTCGGGAAAGTCTATCCTATCGCTCAGGTGACCCCTCTTCCGAGAGTGTTGTTCTCGGAAATATGTCCCATTGCTCCCGACCCGCTCCCTCCCGCTAGGCTCTCGCTAGGGTTTCCGCCGCCGGCCACCGGCGCGCGCGCCCCGACGCTTCCCGCCCCCCTCTTCCCCGCTCCCCTCCCGTTCCCGCCCCTGCGCCACCTCCCCGGGAGGTGGACGGGGCGGTGCGCCCCTCCCCTTCCTCTCGGCCCCCTCATCTGGTGGTTCTCCCCCGCCGCCGTCTCCTTCCCGGGGCAGGTGACGGCGGCGGTGCTGCTCGGCTAGGCGGCGGCCCGGCGACCCGCCGGCGATCGCCGGCGGTGGGCGCGGTGGCGGTGCTGCCCTTGGCGGCAGGGCGGCGTGGTGACGTGTGGTGGCCGGCGGCGCGCCCCCGGCCCAGATCTGGGCCCTCCCGGCCCCATCTGGGTTCTAGCGGGCCGGTTCCCCGGCGTGGCCTCGTTGTCTGCGGCGCGGTGTGGAGGAGGAGCGGCTCGGATGTGGGGCGGCGCCGCCGATGGCGTGCCGGCAGCAGCGCGAAGCCGGGAGCTTTATGGGCCCACGAGGGCTCGGCCGGGCCTGTGGGCCCACGGGCCTGGTGTGCTCCTACTATTGCGTCCGGACGGCTGCCGTCGCTGACGGTGGAGGTGGGGCCCTCCCGCGTGCCGATGGTGCTAATGCCCTAGTCCCCGCTCTGATTCTTCGCCGTGCTGTCCTGACTTCACGGTGCCGTGGTGAGACGGCGTGGGGGCTTCATGACCGCGTTGGCGCACGGTGGTTGTTGGTTTGGTGGCAGGCTCCGGAGCTCCCGAGGTGCGGGTTGGGATCGGGGGAAACCCCTGTCGGCTTGGCCGACACCGGCGCGGTGGCGCCCGTGGGTGCCACCTGACCTTCCGGGAGGTCGTCGGGGGCTACCCTTCCTCTTGCCTCGTCGTGTACCGGGGGAAACCCTTGGCAGCAGCGTCGTCATTGTCGCAATCCTTCTTGGAGGTGTTGATAGGTGTCGGCGCTTCGGAGTCTTGGAGCCTAGTGGAAGATCCCGGTGGGCGCAATGATCGCGAGGCTTCTTCGTTCTTGTTGATTCGCCGTTGTCGGCATTTGTTTCTTTTGCTCTTTCTCTGTCTTTTCTTTTGGGCGTGACTGTGTTGCTTCCGCCCCAGCACCTATCCCTGTATGGTTCAGTTGGTTGCTTTGTATACAAAGCGGGGGAACCCCTTTTTTTGTAAAAATATGTCCCATTGCTTTTGTTGTAAAGTTGTTTTTTCTATAATCCCTGCAATTAAAAATAAATACATACATTTTCTTCCTATAACTTCACTGCAGAACAGCACATCTCATATCAAATGAATATGGGAGCTCCTAGCTCCTACAAATGTGTCGAGCACATCATAAACATGTTCACATAGCTAGGTTTAATTCATACAAGTTCCTAGACCATATCACATGCAAAATCAAAGTTTGTAGCGGCACATCACATGCGAGTTCATATCCGTGGACATTACATGCAAGTTCCTAGAGCACATTACATGCAAAATAGTAAAAGTTTGTAGCCGCGCATCACGTAACACGCAACTGTGGACTCGTTCTCTAGTCTTGGGTCCTGCCTGTCAGGTGGTGGACAAGTGGCGACTCTATAGGCTCTGCTCTTTGCCGATCTTGGCTCTTGGCAAAAATTGGACTCGGCTTAGGTCGTGGGACCAGCATGTCAGGTGACGGAAATGTGGCGGTTTCATATCGTTTGTTTTTCCGAGATTGGCTCTCGGCAAAGACAAGCCTCAAAATTAGTCTTGGGTCCCGCCTGTCAGGTGGTGAACACGTGGCGGCGTTGTGCTCATTGGTTTTTGCCGAGAGCCAATCCTTGGCTCTCGGAAAAGTTGCGCCATGTGGAAACAGCCGTCTTCGTCGGTTTTCCGTGAAGATGCTTTATTTTGCCGAGAGGCACTGTTTAACTCTCGACAAACTGTTTACCAAGTGCCCGGCAGTCGGCTCCCAACAAAATTATGTTTGCCTAAAAGGTGTACGCTGAGTGCGCTTTGTCGAGAACAATTCTCGGCAAAGACTTTTGCCGAGTTTATTTGGCCCTTCGCCGAGTATTTCTGGCACTTTGTGTGGGGTGAAATCCCAGTAGTGACAAAAGCATCGTAACAAGTCCTAAGTAGACACTAAAACCTCAATGTGACCTAATTATGTTACATGGGCCACACAAGCATCACACTAAGCAAGACCACAATTACGATAAACAAGTTCTTCATCCAACTCCAACCGTATCCGATTTCTCTCCTCTTGGAGCAAATAGTTGGAGTAGGCAGCTCTGCCTCTCTAGTATCATACCCTTTGTAGCAACTTTCTGTGTAACGATTGACTTGTTCATGGCATGCTTTTCATAAATCATAGGCTCCTGGACGTCTACCTGAGTACACCACATACCATCTCATCTACAAAAGGGAACATAACAAGATTTCATGATTCATATATGGAGGCATAAGCAACATAAGGATTCATGATTCAAGATTCATATACCAAAAGCATCAGAAGTTGTCATCCGGGTCCACATCACTACCTACGTAACTATATCCCTACATGGACGTCAAACTATCAAGCTAGATGCTACTTCTTGAGCTTGCGTTGGTTTTTTCTTGAAGAGGAAAGGGTGATGCAGCAAAGTAGAGATAAATATTTCCCTCAATTAAGAACCAAGGTATCAATCCGGTAGGAGAAACACGCAAGTCCCCAATATATGCACCTACACAAACAATCAAACACTTGCACCCAACGTGAAAAGGGGGTTGTCAATCCCTTCACGATCACTTGCAAATGTGGGATCTGGTAGAGATAGATATAAATGATTACTAAAACGTAAAAGTAAATAAATTTCACCAAGGTATTTTTGGTATATAGATCTGAAAATATATGAAGGAAAATAGACCCGGGGGCCATAGATTTCACTAGAGGCTTCTTTCTTGAAGGCAAATAATACGGTGAGTGAAATAATTACTGTCGAGTAATGGATAGAAAAGCGGAAACTTAAGACGATATCCAAGGCAATGATTATGAATATAGGCATCACGCCCGTGTCAAGTAGACCGACTCCTGCCTGCATCTACTACTATTACTCCACACATCGACTGCTATCCTGCATGCATCTAGAGTATTAAGTTCATAAAGAACGGAGTAACGCCTTAAGTAAGATGACATGATGTAGAGGGATAAACTCAAGCAATATGATGAAAACCCCATCTTTATACCCTTGATGGCAACAATACAATACATGTCTCGCTACCCCTACTTTGTCACTGGGTGAAATCACGCAAGATTCAACCCAAAACTAAGCACCACTCTCATTGCAAGAAAACCAATCTAGTTGGCTAAACCAAACCGATAATTCGAACAGAAATACAAAGATATTAAATCATGCATATAAGAATTCAGAGAAGATTCAAATAATATTCATGGATAAGCTGATCATAAATCCACAATTCATCAATCTCGACAAACACACCGCAGAATAAGATTACATCAGATAGATCTACAAGAACATCGAGGACAACATGGTATTGAGAATCAAAGAGAGAGAAGAAGCCATCTAGCTACTAGCTATGGACATGTAGGTCTATGGTAAAATACTCACGCTTCATCGGAAGGGCAATAGGGTTGATGTAGATGCCCTCCGTGATCGAACCCCCCTCCGGCAGGATGCCGGAAAAGGCCCCAAGATGGGATCTCAGGGGAACAGAAAGTTACGGCGATGGAAAAGTATTTTGGTGCACGCTTCTGATGGTTTGGGAATATTTGGGAATTTATAGGCCGAAGAATAGGGTTAGAGGAGCTCCAAGGGACCCACAAGGCGGGGAGCGCCCTGCACCCTTTCCATCACCTCGAGACTCTTCTAACTTCGTTTCCAAGTCCTATGTGTGTCTTCTAGTCCAAGAAAAATCATCGTAAACTTTTATTCCGTTTGGAATCCGTTTGATATTCCTTTTCTGCGAAACTCAAAAACAAGGAAAAAACATAAATTGGCACTGGGCTGTAGGTTAATAAGTTAGGCCAAAAAATAATATAAAATAGCATATGAATGCAAATAAACATTCAAAACAGATAATATAATAGCATGGAACAATAAAAAATTATAGATACGTTGGAGACGTATCAAGCATCCCCAAGCTTAATTCCTACTCGTCCTCGAGTAGGTAAATGATAAAAAACAGAATTTTTGATGTGAAATGCTACCTAACATATTTATCCATGTAATTTTCTTTATTGTGGCATGAATGTTCAGATCCATAAGATTCAAAACAAAAGTTTAATACTGACATAAAAAATAATACTTCAAGCATACTAATAAAGCAATCATGTCTTCTCAAAATTACATGGCCAAAGAAAGTTATCCCTACAAAATCATATAGTGTTGCTATGCTCCATCTTCATCACACAAAATATTAAATCATGCACAACCCCGATGACAAGCCAACCAATTGTTTCATACTTTTGATGTTCTCAACCTTTTTCAACTTTCACGCAATACATGAGCGTGAGCCATGGATATAGCACCATAGGTGGAATGGAATAAGGTGGTTTTGGAGAAGACAAAAAGGAGGAGATAGTCTCACATCAATTGGCGTATCAACGGGCTATGAGATGCCCATAAATAGATATCAATGTGAGTGAGTAGGGATTGCCATGTAACGGATGCACTAGAGCTATAAGTTTATGAAAGCTCAAAAAGAAACTAAGTGTGTATGCATCCAACTCACTTGCTCACGAAGACCTAGGGCAATTTGAGGAAGCCCATCATTGGAATATACAAGCCAAGTTATATAACGAAAAATCCCCACTAGTAGATGAAAGTGACAACATAGGAGACTCTTTATCATGAAGATCATGGTGCTACTTTGAAGCACATGTGTGGAAAAAGGATAGTAACATTGTTCCTTCTCTCTTTTCTCTTTTTTCGGTGTGCTTCTTTGGCCTCTTTTAATTTTTTTGTGGGATTCTTTGACCTCTTTTATTTTTTTGTAAAGTCCGGAGACTCATCCCAATGTGTGAGGGAATCATAGCTTCCATCATCCTTTCCTCACATGGGACAATGCTCTAATAATGATGATCATCACACTTTTATTTACTTACAACTCAAGAATTACAACTCGATACTTAAAACAAAATATGATTCTATATGAATGCCTTCAGCGGTGTACCAGGATGTGCAATGATCTAGCGTAGCAAATGACATAAAAAAACAGACAATATGTTACGATCATGCAAGGCATATGATAATGATGGTGCGTGTCATAATAAAACGGAACGGCGGAAGTTGCATGGCAATATATCTCGGAATGGCTATGGAAATGCCATAATAGGTAGGTATGAGGCTGTTTTGAGGAAGGTATATGGTGGGTGTAAAGCACCAACAAAAGTTGCACGGCACTAGAGAGGATAGCAATGGTGGAAGGGTGAGAGTGCATCATAAAGAACTCACATACTCATTGCACTATTAGTGATTGAAACAAAGTACTACGCGCATGATCCTACCACTACTAGGAAAAGGGCTATAGATGGAATGGCCACTAATGGCGCACCAGACATGTGGTGCGCCATTGCTATATAGCAATGGCGCACCATGTGCTGGTGCGCCATTAGTGTGAAAGACACTAATGGCGCACCAGACAAATGGTGCGCCATTAGTAACAAATTTTATTTTTTTTTATTTTGCCAGACATACTAATGGCGCATCAGGACATGGTGCGCCATTACTAGTTGTAACTAGTAATGGCGCACCAGCAACATAGTGCGCCACTAAAATATTTTTTTTATTTTTTACTTTTTTGCAAAACTACTAATGGCGCACCGGGTGCAGTGCACCATTACTAGTTTAAGCTAGTAATGGCGCACTCCTCCCCGTGCGCCATTAGTGTTTTTTTGCAAAACTACTAATGGCGCACCACCAGCAGGTGCGCCATTAGTAACCAGGGTTACTAATGGCGCATTGTGTGGTGGTGCGCCATTAGTAACCTGGGACGAGCTAGATATTTTGGACAGCCACACCTACCCACTCACTTTCCCCACTTCATTCTCTCCTCCCTCCTCCAAGCTTGTCTCGGCTGCCTCCTCCTCCTCACCTCATTTGCACCATAAATTCATCCAAATTACGTGGTTAAAGCCCCTTTTTTTGATAGGTAAGTAAGGGGGAAGCTATCTTTATGTTGTTCTTCCTCCAACAACGTGCACATGCACTTTTTATGTCCTAGCTAGATCTATGTATGTTTGTGGTGTTGCATATGTTTGTGGTGTTGCATATATGTTTGTGTTTGCAGGTACCGGTATTTGAAATGCGATAGTTGCCAATATTTTGCCGGAATGTTGATTCATTTCCGTTTCGGCGAGAATTTTGGCACTATGCATTCTTTTTGGTCCTATTTTTAGGGAAAGTCATGCCAAATTTTTTCTTGGTTCTAAAATATCGTTTTGCTCTACCCCGCAGGTGACCATGGTCCGCACGATGACCGAAGGCATCGTGAATAGGTTTTTGAGCTCTGCGAAGGCCGAGATGCTTGAAAAGAACGAGACGGAGATAAGATGTCCGTGTCGAAGATGCAAGCTGAAGAGCCTTATTGCGGACCCGGATTCCGGGCAGGTGCGGGACCACCTGCTCTTGCGTGGTTTCATGGATGGCTATCGGTGGCAAGGTGATGAAGATGACTATGAAGTCGTCCATGGGGGTCGGGCAAGAAATGAGGATGGGCAGCAAGACAACCACCGCGGCTCGGGCGGGTGAGAAGACGAAGAATCTCCAGGACATGATCACGACGGTGATGCTGTACACAACCATCATGTAGAAGATGCCGGACATGATGATGAGGAAGATGCGGGAGCAGACGAAGGGCATGATCATGAAGATGAAGATGCCGGCGGAGCAGACGACGATGGACCATCGATGGGCTGGGTGCAGGACCCTCATATTCAAGAGCTGCTTCTCAAGCAGACGGATAACGCAAGAGCTGCCGCCCGAGAGAAAGCCAAGCTGGATCAACTGGAGATAGACGCGGTTACTCCATTGTATGAAGGATGCAGGCCCGAGGATAACCGCCTGAAAGTAACGCTCATGGCTCTGGAGATGAAGGTAAAGCACAAAATGACCGACGCATGCTTCGACGAGAACATGTCATTCTGGCACGAACGTCTTCCCAAGGGGAACAAGTGCCCGACCAGTTTCGAGGAGGCGAAGAAAATCGTGTGTCCTCTGGATTTACCGCCCGTGAAATACCATGTGTGCATGAACAATTGCATCATTTATCGGGACGAGCACACGGAGTCTACCATATGTCCGGTGTGCGGCGTCACTCGATACAAGAAGAGGAAGAAAGCTCCTCGAAAAGTGGTGTGGTACTTTCCGATCACTCCTCGTCTGCAGCGGTATTTCGCGGACCCTAAGGTAGCAAAGCTCCTGCGTTGGCACGCGGATAGGGAGGAGAAGAAGCGAGAAGATGACGCAAATGATCCGGAGATAAATAAAAAAGACAAGATGCTGAGTCACCCTAAGGATGGGAGCCAGTGGCAAGCGTTGAACTTCGAACACCCAGAATTTAACGATCCAAGGAACATCGTGCTGGGCGCGAGCACCGATGGAGTCAATCCGTTTGGCAGCCAGAGAAGCACACATAGCACCTGGCCTGTGTTTGTGTGGATGTACAACCTTCCCCCCTGGTTGTGCATGAAGAGGAAGTACATTCACATGAGTATGCTAATTGAAGGGCCGAAACAACCAGGGAACGACATCAATCTGTATCTGGGGCTGCTGGAAGAGGAGCTAGACACGCTGTGGAAAACGCCAGCCAATACGTGGGACGCCGCAGAGAAAGAATATTTCCCTATGAGAGCCGCACTGCTCACGACGGTGCACGACTATCTCGGTTTCGGATATCTCGCGGGGCGGGTGGTCCACGGATTTTCTGGATGTGTCAGGTGCATGGATGACACAACGTATCGCCAGCTAGATAGAGATCCCGGGTCTTTGAAAACCGTGTTCATGGGACATCAAAGGTGGCTTCGCGACGATGACCCGTGGAGGAAACGCAAGGATCTGTTCGATGGTGAAACCGAACCCCGAAGACGCCCGCGTATGAGGAGCGGCGAGGAAATAGACGAGCTGTTGAAAAATTGGAAAGATTGCCCACTGCCGGGAAAGAAGAAAAAGGCGCCAGAGCCGGGAAAGAAGCGAAAGGCGCCAGAGCCACTGCTGAAGGTATGGAAAACGAGGTCTGTTTTCTGGGACTTGCCGTACTGGAAGATCCACCGTGTGCCTCATAGCCTTGATGTCATGCATATCACGAAGAACGTGTGCGAGAGTCTGCTTGGTACCCTACTCAACATGCCAGAGAGGACCAAAGATGGGCCAAAAGCAAGGGCAGACTTGAAATCAATGGGCATCAGGGAGGAGCTTCACGCTAATGATGATGATGATGATGATGATGAGGCGAAGCAGGACACGGAAAGTCGTCGCGAAGGCAAAAAGGCCAAGAAGACCGGAAATGACTTCCCTCCCGCGTGCTTCACTCTAAGTCAGGAGGAGATCAATCAGTTTTTCACCTGCCTCGTAGGAGTAAAACTTCCTTACGGTTACGCGGGGAAGATAAGCAGATACCTAGACTCAGTGAAGCAGAAGTTCAGCGGGATGAAGTCTCACGACTGTCACGTGCTGATGACGCAGATACTTCCAGTTGCAATCCGTGGGATCATGGACGCGCACGTCCGTGAAATGCTATTTGGCCTATGCAACTTTTTCGACGTCATCTCTCGGAAGTCGGTTGGCGTGAGGCAACTCAGAAGGCTACAGGAAGAGATCGTGGTGATACTATGCGAGCTTGAGATGTACTTCCCTCCCGCATTCTTCGACGTTATGGTGCATCTGCTGGTCCATATCGTGGAGGATATCATCCAACTCGGGCCGATGTTCCTGCACAGCATGATGCCGTTCGAAAGGATGAATGGTGTCATCAAAGGATACGTTCGCAACATGTCACGTCCAGAGGGAAGCATAGCCAGGGGCTTTCTGACCGAAGAGTGCATCTCCTGCTGCACGAATTATCTAGGCATCGAGAACCCCGTTCGTCTGCCCGTCAACAGGCACCTCGGCAGGCTCGCTGGATGGGGTCACCGTGAGGGTCGCCGCGAAATGCATGTCGACTTCGATGGTCGACTCGCCGAGTTTGAAAGAGCAAACCTAGTCGCGCTACAACACATAGACGTGGTCGATCCTTGGGTGGTAGAGCACAAAACGTTTATTGAGAAGACGTACAATGACCGAGGCCAACAGAGGACAGACGGAGATATAATCAAAGAGCACAACTCATGTTTCACGCGTTGGTTCAAGCAGAAGCTTCTGTCGTACCCTTTACATGAGGATTCTTCCGCGGAAGAACAACTCATATTCGCCTTGTCACAGGGCGCCGAGCACAACCTGATGACGTATGAGGCGTACGATATCAACGGCTACACATTCTACACCGAGGACAAGGACATGAAGAGCGATGGTTATCAGAACTCCGGGGTAATGATGGAATCCTACACCGGTAACGACAAGGATAGATACTACGGAAGGATCGAGGAGATCTGGGAGCTGAGCTACGCTGGAGAGAAGGTCCCGATGTTCCGTGTCAGATGGGCCAAGAGCGTCATAAAAGAAGACCAGTATTTCTCCACCATGGTTATACCCGAAGCCAAATCCAAGACCGCAGGCGCGAACGTCACCGCGAAAAATGAGCCATGGGTACTGGCTTCCCAAGTGGACCAATGCTTCTTCATTACCGACCCATCAAAGCCCAGTCGTGTTGTCGTGAGGAGAGGCAAAAGGAAGATCATCAGAATGGATGGAGTCGCCAATGAGCAAGACTTCGACAAGTACGGCGACCCGAAGATGGAACATGACGACGACGATGAAGTATTAGCATACACCACAAGAAGAAGCAGGACCACCCTACCTAAAGGACGTCCGTTCAAGAGAAGAACTCCATTTACGAAAAATAAGGGCAAGAAGATTGTGAACAGATAGCTAGCTAAGATCGATTGTATTTAAATTGTAGCCTTCATTTCTCGATTGTATTTCATGGGCACTTTTTGAACTCATGAATGTTTTTTAATTTCATGGACACTCGATTGTATTTCTCGATTGTAGCCGACCCCCCGCACCCTCCCCCGCTCCACCGACCGCCGCCGCCGACCCCCGGCCCGCACCCTCCCCCACTCCACCGTCACCGACAACCCACCGCACCCTCCCCCGCTCCACCGGCCGTCGCCGACGACCCCCCGCACCCTCTCCCCCGCACCCTCCCCGGCCCGCTCCACCGTCACAAATGAATGCAACTAAATTTGCAAAAAAAAGCATAAAAAATTATTACTGTTATGATTTAAACAAGTTTGAACATATTTAAACACAAATAAATATCAAACAGCATTTTAAATGCATAAAAATAAAAATTGGGGAGCCTGGGAATCGAACCCAGGACCTCCTAGTGTGTGTGTTGCGTGCTGACCAGTCGGGCTAGTGGGCGTGTTCCGATGGAGATAGG
The DNA here is from genome assembly GCF_002575655.3 of Aegilops tauschii subsp. strangulata. NCBI lineage: Eukaryota > Viridiplantae > Streptophyta > Magnoliopsida > Poales > Poaceae > Aegilops > Aegilops tauschii. The sequence goes on along the minus strand of NC_053035.3, from coordinate 425,551,477 downwards.
GTTAGGTGGGATATAACCTGACCAGTCGGGCTAGTAAGTAAAACAAAATTCTAATGGCGCACCAGGGGGAGGTGCGCCATTAGAATCGACGTACTTATGGCGCACCAGGGGGAGGTGCCCCATTAGAATTTTTATACTTGTTCCCCTCGCACTATCGCCTCCCTTCCTCCCTCGCTCGCCAGATCCCCCACTCCTCGACCCCAACCGTACGCCGCCGCCCCCTTGCTCCGCCCCCTCCGTCCGCCGCGCCTGCACGTCGCCGCCGCTGTGGTCTTGCGCTGCCTCGACGCCGCCGCCCCGACCCCCGCCGGACTCCACCCCCGCCCCAGCACGTACGTCCCCTCCCTCCCTTCCCCCATCCCCCTAGCTTCTCCTCCTCCTCCTCTCACCACCCGTGCCTTCTTCTTCTCGAAAGGTCAAGAAGGCGGCCAAGGACGCCGACGACATCACGGGCCCCTTCCTCCGGATCGCCGCCCGCAGCCTCCTCGACGCCGGCGTCCACCGGAGCACCACGACCGCGTTTGCGACCTCGTGTCTGCTCCGCCGCCGTCGACGACCTCGTCTGCGACCGCGTCCATCAAGGTGAGTTCTTCCATGGATCACTTCCAGGCCGTCGGTGCCATCCTGCTAATCAAGAGTGCTACTCCATCTAACTGTCATGAGGGATTATGGTGAATTTGCAATGCAATGCCAGTACTACACCTGACGATTTGCAATGCCAGTGTGAATTTGCAGTGCAAAAAAATTGCCAGGTCTGCACAATTGTTGTTCTAGTTACTTTCGAAACAAGGAGAGCTTTGATGTTGACTAGCATGCTGATAAATTATGAGAAATTAAAGTTTCTCAGATATGCCAGCAAGAAAATTCCTGTTGTTAAATTCACTAAAAATTCAGTTAATTTGGCTTTACTGAAAACCTTACTGCTTTACAGCTTTCTCTTGCTGCATAGGAAAGGTATTTTGCAGTGCTCAAGCAAAGTGAGGATAGTTTTTGCACAACAGCTGAATGTAACTGAATTTTTGAACACATGAATTGTAGATAGTTTCAGTTAACTAAGATTGGCAAAATATCTTGTTTCAAATATAGCCTATGCATGTCTTGTTTTCTGGTTATGGATATTGTATAGTACTGCATATCTTGTTTTTTTGTAATATAATGCTTACCAAAGGTTTCAATATTTTGCTGTTACCATTGTTCTTTGAGCATAATTCTTTTTCATTTCCTACTATCCTTATTCTAATTCTCTTAAATTTTGAAGCTGGAAATAAACTGCCAAAACTGAAAGAAATTGGAGTGTTCAAGATATGCTAGTGCTGAATTTTAGTAGTAGACTAAAATAAATTTTAGAATGACTGAATGTATGCAGCCTGCAGTAGTGTAGCTGTACCTAAATCACATATGCTCTAATGTATGCAGTCATGTTTTTATGCCATTCTGACTTGTCCACTGGGACTTCTCTCCTGTGATGTTTGTTTTGTTTCTGCAAAAACCCATTCAGTAGTGTGGAACTGTGGATCATTAGCAAGGAAACCCTGCTTTAGTTCAGACTTCAGAGATATTTGCCTTTGCTTCAATAGGTAGTTTGCTCACAGTCTAAGTTGAGCTGATTTTGTTGGGTGACCTATTAGATCTGGAATGGAAGCTCACATAAGTTGAGCTGCTTTTTGTCCATATGAAAGCAGAGGACCATATGGTCTGTGGCCTTTTCATCCATATGAAAGTAGAGGCACATTGTGGTGCTAGTTTGCTGGGTTTTGTCTCCGACCATCGTGTCGTGATGATTTTGCAGGTACCCCGAGAGGCCCTTGAGTTTGCCGGAATGTCGATTAACTTCCGTTTCGGCAAATTCGGGTACTCCATTTGTCCTATTTTCAGCAAAGGTCATGCTGATATTTTCCCTATGAGATTTAGCATGACTTTACTAAAAATAGGACATATGGGGTACTTGCGACTAATGCATGGGCCGGGGTATCTTAGTACTTAGTTAAGTAGGATCGACTGCCCCGCCATTTTTGCTGCATTAAACCATAGGTGGCAATAGAGCCAAGTGATTACGCCCAACTTAGAATTCTCCTTAGCATCGATAAACCCTAGATGATAAACCCAACATAGGTGGCAATAGAGCCAAGTGATTAGTGCCAAGTGATTAGCCCCAACCTAGGGTGCCTCGGCATCGATAAACCCTAAATGATGAAAACTTAACTTAGCATTTAGGGTGCCTCGGCGTCGACAAACCCTAAATGATGAAACCTTGGCTTCTATAGGGTGCCTCGGTGTCGATGAGAACCTAAATGATGTACGCTTAGGCTTTTAGGGTGCCTCGGTGTCGACAAACCCTAAATGATAAAAGATTAGCTTTTAGGATGCCTCGGTGTCGACAAACCCTAAATGATGAGACCATGATCTTGTTCCTTGACAATAACCAACTTTTTGACCAAACTTTTATCCTATTTAGAGCGAAACATGGCCCACAACGATGAGGCCGGCGGTTCGGGCAGCAAGCAATTCTGGGAGCTGTCCCAGGAGATGGAGGAAGAACCTCACCGCTATCGGGACGATTCCGCGGAAGACACCGATCCTGACTACACAACCCCTAGTGGGGTCGGGGATGATGACACCACTGATGGTGCCGCCGAGGATGCCACCACTGATGATGGCGGCGCACGCACAGATGGCAGCCAACCGAAGAGGCAACGGAAGGACCGGCGCCCGAACATGCTCGGCACCGTCAAGGAGGAATTTACTGAAGTGAACTCCGACGGGCATCCAACGGCGCCCAAACATGTAGTCAAGGGGTACTTGGTTCAGCTCGGGTGCATTCTCCGGAGCACCGTCTCGATCAACACCGAGAACCTGAGGCATAAGGACCGAGGGAATTTGCGCTGCCTCCTCTTCACGAAGCTGCACGAACGATACAAGTTCCCCAATGAGTTTGCAAACACACGCCTCTCAGGGAATAAAGTGAACAGTGCCACCCTCACGAGGATGAGCACGGCCCTGTCTACATGGAGAAGCACGGTGAAGGCAATGATTGAAAAAGGTGATAGTTATGAGAAGATCAAGGCGAAATATCCTTTGATGAGCGAAGATGACTACAAGGAGTTCAAGATCAAGTGCGAGAGCAGCGCAACCTCCGAATCAAGTCAATGGGGGAAAGAAATGCGGCAGTTGAACTTAGGGGTCCACCAACTCGGTCCCGGCGGTTATAGAGTGGCGGAGCCTATATGGGACAAGGAGGACGCAGAGCGTGCCGAGCAAGGCCTACCGCCCCGCTTCGAGAAATTAACTGACAAGCAGACCAGGAACTTTGTCAGGGCCCGGTACAAGGAGGACCCGGTAACAAAGGAGCTTACCACGGATCCGAAGACCAAGGCGCTTGAGAAAGTTCTGGTAAGGAATACACCCCCGCGTAATTAGCTACATATATGGTTGCATTCTAGTTAATGAAGCCAAATTTCTAAATGGTTCACGTTCCTTCCGCAGGAGGCTGAAAGCAGTAGTGCGGGGTCATCTCAGAGCTCCCCTTTTGACACCCCTTTAAATAGGGCGTTGAACGTAATGAAAAACAAGGATAAGCTCAGTAAGCCATCGTCAGCTGGTCGTGTGGCCGGCAAAGGCTTGTCCACAAAATGGTCGTCATACTATACCGCTGGTGGGCGAAAGGAGAAAAAGACCATCTCGGAAAGCCAGTCGCGCGAGGTTCAAGAACTCAAGGCACAAGTGGCGCGGATTTCGGAGATTGTCCAAGAGCAAGTGCAACAACAACTGGGAACGACGCTCACCGCCATTGTGCCTACCTTGATTCAGGGGCTGACGACATGGATTGCGGGCGGCCAACAGGGGCCTCCCCCGGTTCCCAACTTCACGGCCAGCAACTCGCACAACGCGCAGGCGGTGCCATTGGTGTCTCCGGCGGAGGCGGTATTCGTGTCTCCAGCGCCGGCACGGGCATTGGAGCTTAATGCACCTGGGTGTACGCCGGCCGGCACCTCGCCAGCAAGCGGCCCCTCCGTCAGTTGCACGCGCACTCCCGACGTTGGCGGTGCCTCGACATTAGCCGAGCTCGACGGCATCACGGTAACTAAGCCTCTCGGCCGATGACTTCATCTCCTTGCCTTTGACTGGGCATCCCTGACGCCCTACATGTTTTCGCAGGGCGCCACCGATGTTCCTTGCACTCTCCTGCACTTCGTGGGCGGCGAGTTGGTCGATGTCGCCAAGGGCAGAATCGTTCAACCAGGCAACCGCGTGTTCCACGGTAATCCGATGCCACCCACCTTCTATAGGGTTGAACTGGTTCGGGTACTGCCAGGCTGCGACGAGTTTTTACCTCCGATTCGACCCGCTGGGGCCGACGAAGATGATGTGATGACCCTCAGTGCCTGTGTAAGCTGGCCCCTGCTTTGGCCGAAGAGCCAGATTCGTTTGGGGGCGGGGGACACCACCCCACAGACAAGACCGCCAGTCGTGCCAGCGCCAAGCCATGGCAAGAACGCCGCAACACTACCGGACCTGCCGGACATCCCTATGGCACAGGATCCGAACATGCATATGGCACAGGATCCGGACGACGACGACAACGACGACGGTACATTTACCAACGTCGATAAGTACTTTGCCGAGCATGGGTACGGTGACGAGTTCTGCGGGCCTCCTTCTCAAGAACCCAACCCTCAAAAAGACGACCGCGATCTAGCTGGTACGGCGGAGAAACCCAATTGCAACAAGCGTCGTCTGGCGTTCAGTTCTCAGGAGACGCCTCCAGCTGCCGCCTTCACCGAGCCTCAGATAGCTGAGGTGCCAAATATTATCAGCCCCAACACGCTCAAGAAGGCGGTCTGTGAGCAGAACTCGATCCCATTACAGCAGATCAAGAAGAAGGGACAGAAATGAAAGACTAACAAGGGCGCCAGTGCGAGCCAACCGGCACCGAGTACGATCCGTGCTCAGGACGGACCACCTTCACCTAAGGATATCTCGAGGAGGGTGCATGTGGCGGGTAGGCCGATGCTACCGACAAATATGCTCAATGCTGCAACCGGTGCTATGCGGAGTCTGCATGACAGTGTTCTTTCTTTGGAGAAGCGGCGTCTCAGAGAGAATGATGTGGCATACCCGGTTTTTGTGGCCAAGGTGCCAGAGGGCAAGGGCTTTGTGGATAGCGCCGTCGGGGGTACGATCGTCCTGTGATTTGATGACATCTTTGCTATGCTTAACCTTCATCCGCTGCACTACACCTTCGTTCGGCTATTTTCGCTGAGTATGGAGATGCGGATCATTAGAGACAAGACCCCGGACATTGTGATAGTCGACCCCTTCTACATGCGTGCCAAGATCTTGGGCAGCGCTGGGGACCGGCAAGTCGCGAGTTCACACCTCGAAGGCGTCATTCTGGCAAACCCAGATAAGGATAACTTCCTCGTGCCTTACTTTCCCGAGTAAGTCATCTCCTAACCGCCCCGTAACATATGATTTCTTATATTTCGATCGTTCTTTTTTTTCTAACATTCCGTGTTCTGTGCAGTGACACACATTGCACACTCATCCTCTTAAGCCCGAAATATTCCATGGCCACGTATCTCGACCCGGACCGTGACTCCAAGATAGACTACACAAATATCAAGAAAGTTCTTGATGATGCTCTCCCCGGCTACGCCGCATCTGGAGGCACCTTTAAGAGGCCAGTTCGTAGGTACGGCAGGCACGTGTTCACCCACAATACGACGTTCCCCTGCGTCAAGCAGCCGCCTGGCGGTCAGAAGGATGCCTACTACGCCCTCCATCACATGCGGGCGATCGTGCGGGACCATAATCACCTTCTCCTACCAAATAATCTCAAAGATTGGGCCGCAAGCTTGGGGGCAATCCAGGATGCGGACATCCGACAAGAATTCTTTCGCATCCAGTCGGAGTTTGCAGAAATCATCCATCAAGATGTCCTTCGTAGCTCGGGGCAGTTCTACCTCAAATTTCAACCATCCAACAGCGACATAGACACAACGCTACAAATGCAGGCTGACAACGCCCGCGACTTCATGACCATCACGACAGACGGCGGCTTCATCCACGCTCCGGTCCCATGAGTCGAGTCGAAAGTTGTGATGCTATGTGTAGTTCTGAAACATTCATTAGCTCATGTTGTAATTAAACTGTAGTGAACTTGTATGTCTCTTTGGTTTGGACAGTCGTTCAACTTAGATGTAATCGATGCTATTTGTTAGTAGGACCATGAATCGTGCTATGGATGTCCTGCTTTTCTCTTCCGGTCCTTTTGTTGCATACTTATATATTGCTTATGTATTGTCTGTTGTTTGCCTAGTGCATAGAGATGCCGTCGTATGTCGTGTACAAGGGTAAGGTTCCCGGAGTCTACGACGACTGGGAGGAGTGTCGGAGACAGGTTCACCGTTTCAGCGGTAACAGTTACAAAGGGTACACCACTAGGGCGGAGGCGCAATATAGATACGCGCGCTATCTAGCGGGAGAGAGGAGGGAGCGTTGGAGGAACCGGATGAAGACCAGTTTCATCGTGATGATGCTCATCGTGATGACCGCATCTCTCTTCTATGTGATGGTAGTTTAGATGATCGATATCGACTTGTAATGTGAAGACAAACTCGCTACTCGCGGTCTCGAGACTTGTAATGTTCTATCTTCGTTCGGTCTTTTGAATTCGGAGGCTAATATGATGAATTGTATTCGGAGACTAATCTTCTATTGTATTCGATGAATCTGCTGTTGCTGTGTCCTGCTGCTTATTTTCTGTGCAATAATATATTTTGTAATCTGTGCAAAAATCAGAAAAGAAAAAAATAATAATCCCTAATATACATACTAATGGCGCATCACGCCAACATGCGCCATTAGTATGCCAAAGGATACTAATGGCGCATCCCAGAGCAGTGCGCCATTAGTATGCTAGAAGGTACTAATGGCGCATCACCCAGCAGTGCGCCATTAGTATGCCGAAGGATACTAATGGCGCATCACACTGCAGTGCGCCATTAGTATGGCAAAGCACATGGGTATATATGGCCCCCTGGGAGGCATACTAATGGCGCACCGTGGCCTATACTAATGGCGCACGGCCCGGTGCGCCATTAGAGTACCAGATACTAATGGCGCACCAGCGGTGCGCCATTAGTAAAAATTACTAGTGGCGTGATGCTTGTGGCGCACCAGTAGTGCGCCATTACTACGCAAAACTGGTGCGCCACTAGTAAGCCTTTTTCTAGTAGTGTACGGGGATAGATTGGTAGGAAAAGACCATCACTCGTCCCCGACCGCCACTCATAAGGAGGCTAATCAATAAATAAATCATGCTCCGACTTCATCACATAACAGTTCACGATACATGCATATGCCACGGGAATCACAAACTTCAACACAAGTATTTCTACAATCCACAATTACTCACTAGCATGACTCTAATATCACCATCTCTATATCTCAAAACAATCATAAGGAATCAAACTTCACATAGTATTCAACGCACTTTATATGAAAGTTTTTATTATATCCCTCTTGGATGCCCATCATATTAGGACTAAATTCATAACCAAAGCAAATTACCATGCTGTTTAGACAGATTCTCAAAATAATATAAGTGAAGCATGAGAGTTCAACAATTTCTAAAAAATAAAGCCACCACCGTGCTCGAAAAAGATATAAGTGAAGCACTAGAGCAAAATTGCCTAGCTCAAAAGATATAAGTGAAGCACATAGAGTATTCTAATAAATTCACGATTCATGCGTGTCCCTCTCAAAAGGTGTGTACAGCAAGGATGATTGTGGAAAACTAAAAAGCAAAGACACATATCATACAAGACACTCCAAGCAAAACACATATCATGTGGTGAATCAAAATATAGCGTCAAGTAAATTTACCGATAGACGAAGACGAAAGAGGGGATGACATCCGGGGCATCCCCAAGCTTAGATGGTTGGTTGTCCTTGAATATTACCTTGGGGTGCCCTGGTTATCCCCAATCTTAGGCTCTTGCCACTCCTTATTCCGTAGTCAATCAAATCTTTACCCAAAACTTGAAAACTTCACAACACAAAACTCAATAGAAAACTCATGAGATCCCTTAGTGTAAGAAAATAAATCACCACTTTTTGGTACTGTTGTGAACTCATTCTTTATTTATATTGGTGTAATATCTATTATATTCCAACTTATCCATGGTTCATACCCCCCGATACTACCCATAGATTCATAAAATAAGCAAACAACACATAGAAAACAGAATCTGTCAAAAACAGAACAGTCTGTAGCAATCTGAAAACTTCAAATACTTCTGTAACTCCACAAATTCTGAAAATTAGTAAAACCTAGGAAATTTTTATATCAATCTTATGTAAAAAATCAGATCAAAAGCACGCTTTTGTGATTTTTAAATATTATTTTACTGGGCGCAAAATTTCTGTTTTTCAGCAAGATCAAATCAACTATCACCGTAAGCCATCCCAAAGATTTTCCTTGGCTCAAACACTAATTAAAACATAAAAACACATCTAACCATAGGCTAGATGAAAAAATTATTGAAAAACAGAACCAAAAAAGCAAGAACAAAAAATAAAATTGGGTTGCCTCCCAACAAGCGCTATTGTTTAACGCCCCTAGCTAGGCATAAATCATAGATCTATGTATTGTCTTCTTTGGTATGCAATCAATAAGTAGCTCTCATAATAGATTCATATGGTAACCTAATTTTTTTCTAGGAAAGTCCTACATGCCCTTCCTTAACGGAAATTGAAATCTAATGTTTCCATCTTTGATATCAATAGTTGCACCAATAGTTCTAAGGAAAGGTCTACCAAAAATAATAGGACATGTAGGATTGCAATCTATATCAAGAACAATGAAATCTACGGGCACATAATTCCTATTTGCAACAATAAGAACAACATTAGTTCTTCCCATAGTTTTCTTAATAGTGGAATCCGTAAGATGCAAATTTAAAGAACAATCATCAAATTCACGGAAAACTAACACATCACATAAAGTTTTTGGAATCGTGGAAACGCTAGCACCCAAATCACACAAAGCATGGCACTCATAATCTTTATAGTAGGTTCCCACTAATCATAAAATTTTCTAGGAATAGAAACTTCCGATTCAAGCTTTTCTTCAAAAGATTTCATCATAGCATCAACGATAAGTTTAGTAAAAGCTTTATTTTGATTATAAGCATGAGAAGATTTTAACATGGATTGCAACAAGGAAATACAATCTATCAAAGAACAATTATCATAATTAAAATCCTTGAAATCCAAAAGAGTGGGTTCATCGCTACTTAAAGTTTTGACCTCTCCAATCCCACTTTTATCAATTTTTGCATCAAGATCTATAAAATCCAAATCATTGGGATGCCTTTTAACTAAAGTTGACTCATCTCCAGTCCCATATTTATCAATATTTATATTATAAAACAAAGATTCAATAGGAGTCACATCAATCACTTTAAGATCTTCATCATTATTTTCACAAAAACTAGAAGAACACGCTTTTATAAACCAATCTCACTTAGCACGCATCTTAGCGGTTCTTTATTTGCACTCATCAATGGAAATTCTCATAGATTTTAGAGATTCATTAATATCATGCTTGTGTGGAATAGATCTAATTTTCAAAGAATCAATCTCAAGAGAAATTCTATCCACGTTCCTAGCCAAATCATCAATCTTAAGCAATTTTTCTTCAATCAAAGCATTGAAATTCTTTTGAGAACGAATAAATTCTTTAATATTGTTCTCAAGATCAGAGGGCATATTATTATAATTTCCATAAGAATTGTTCTAGGAATTACCATAATTATTAGAGGAATTACTAGGAAACGGCCTAGGCTTGAAATTACCTCTATACGCGTTATTACCAAAATTGTTCCTACCAACAAAATTCACATCCATAGATTCATGATTATTCTCAATCCATAGATTCATTATTATTCTCAATCAAAGTAGACAAAGGCATATCATTGGGATCAATAGGAGCACTGTTACTAGCAAACAATTTCATAAGTTCATCCATCTTTCCACTCAAAACATTAATCTCTTCAATTGCATGCACTTTTTTACTAGTAGAAGATCTTTCGGTATGCCATTGAGAATAATTAACCATAATATTATCTAGGAGTTTAGTACCTTCTCCTAATGTAATTTCCATAAAAGTACCTCCCGCGGCCGAATCTAAAAGATTTCTAGAAGCAAAATTCAATTCGGCATTAAAATTTTGTATGATCATCCACAAATTTAAACCATGAGTAGGGCAATTTCGTATCATCAATTTCATGCTCTCCCATGATTGTGCAACATGTTCATGATCAAGTTGCTTAAAATTCATAATATCGTTCCTAAGGGAGATGATTTTAGCAGGAGGAAAATACTTGGAAATAAAAGCATATTTACACTTATTCCATGAATTAATACTATTTTAGACAAATATGAACCAAGTTTTAGCACGATCTCATAATGAGAATGGAAATAGCTTCAATTTAACAATATCACTATCCACGTCTTTCTTCTTTTGCATATCAGACAACTCAACAAAATTATTTAGATGGAATGTGGCATCTTCACTAGGAAGGCCGGAAAATTAATCTTTCATAACAAGATTCAGCAAAGCGGCATTAACTTCATAAGATTCCACACTAGTGGCGGAAGCAACCGGAGTACTAATAAAATCATTATTATTAGTATTGGAAAAGTCACACAATTTGGTATTCTCTTGCGACATCGTGACAACGCAAGCAATCTAACACACAAGCAAACAAAAAGCAAACGAAAAGACGAACGGAAGAATTTTGAATAAAAAAGGCAAACCTTTTAGTATTTTTCTGAAAATGTTTTAGAAGTGGGGGAGAGATAAACGAGAGGCAAATGGCAAATAATGTAATGCAAGAGATGAGAGTTTATGATGGGTACTTGGTAGGCTTGATGTAGATCTCCTCGGCAATGCCGCAGAAATTCTCCTGCTACTTCTTGAGCTTACGTTGGTTTTTCCCTTGAAGAGGAAAGAGTGACGCAGCAAAGTAGAGATAAGTATTTCCCTTAATTAAGAACCAAGGTATCAATCCAGTAGGATAAACACGCAAGTCCCCAATATATGCACCTACACAAACAATCGAACACTTGCACCCAATGCGAAAAAGGGGTTGTCAATCCCTTCACTGTCACTTGCAAAGGTGAGATCTGATAGAAATAGATATGAAAGATTACTAAATCGTAAAAGTAAATAAATTGCAGCAAGGTATTTTTGGTATTTTTGGTATATAGATCTGAACATATATGAAGGAAAATAGACCCGGGGGCCATATGTTTCACTAGAGGCTTCTCTCTTGAAGGCAAATAATACGGTGGGTGAACAAATTACTGTCGAGCAATTGATAGAAAAGCGCAAAGTTATGACAATATCCAAGGCAATGATTATGAATATAGGCATCACGTCCGTCTCAAGTAGACCGACTCCTGCCTGCCTCTACTACTATTACTCCACCCATCGACAGCTATCCAACATGCATCTAGAGTATTAAGTTCATAAAGAATGGAGTAATGCCTTAAGTAAGATGACATGATGTAGAGGGATAAACTCAAGCAATATGATGAAAACCCCATCTTTTTTCCCTTGATGGCAACAATACAATATGTGTTCGCTACCCCTACTTTGTCACTGGGCGAAATCACGCAAGATTGAACCCAAAACTAAGCAGCTCTCCCATTGCAAGAAAAAACAATCTAGTTGGCCAAACCAAACCGATAATTCGAAGAGAAATACAAAGATATTAAATCATGCATATAAGAATTCAGAGATAAGCTGATCATAAATCCACAATTCATCGATCCCGACAAACACACCGCAAAAGAAAATTACATCGGATAGATCTGCAAGAACATCGAGGAGAACATGGTATTAAGAATCAAAGAGAGAGAAGAAGCCATCTAGCTACTAACTATGGACCCGTAGGTCTATGGTAAACTACTCACGCTTCATCGGAAGGGCAATAGGGTTGATGTAGATGCCCTCGGTGATCAAATCCCCATCTGGCAGGATGCCGGAAAAGGCCCCAAGATGGGATCTCACGGGAACAGAAGGTTATGATGGTGGAAAAGTAATTTGGTGGATGCTTCGGATGGTTTGGGAATATTTGGGAATTTATAGGCCGAAGTATAGGGTTAGAGGAGCTCCCAGGGACCCACGAGGCAGGGAGCGCCCCCCCCCCCCCCCGGGGGCGTGCTCTACACCCTTGATGTCGCTTCCGGACTCTTCTGACTTGGTTTCCAAGTCCTACGTGTGTCTTCTGGTCCAAGAAAAATCATCGTACAGTTTTATTCCGTTCGGACGCCGTTTGATATTCCTTCTATGCGAAACTCAAAAACAAGGAAAAAAACAGAAACTAGCACTGGGCTCTAGGTTAATAAGTTAGTCCCAAAAATAATATAAAAATATCATATTAATGCATATAAAATATCCAGAATAGGTAATATAATAGCATGGAACAATCAAAAATTATAGATACCTTGGAGAAGTATCACTAGACTACTCAGGGAATAGAGCTCTACTCCGAGTCATAGTTAGCGAAGCCGAACATCATGGATTCGGAGTAGGTGGGGATACCCCCCCCCCCAATGAAGGAGGAAGCATCGTGGGAGCTGGCGGTCAGCGGAGTCAATAGCACCAAGCGAGTGCTCTCCTTAGGTGGCGCTTCTTTCTTAGCTAGCTCCTCAAAAAACATTTGTTGCTCGACATGTAGGTGGACCATCATCTCGCAGTTGCCCTCGGTCTTCCGCTCATCCTGGATCAACTTGTAGTCTCTATCTCTACTCTTGTAAAAAATAGAGTTGTTCATGATGGTGTGTCTGCCATCCTGCAATATAGGTCGTCTGATTTATATCTGACGGATAGGAAGGAAACTATGGCAATTTTGCAAAAAGATACCCACAACCCTCTCCACATTTGCATATAAGGCCTTCCCTCGTTCATCCTTTTCTCTCACAAGATAAACTACTCATACAAATGCATATTGATGTTACGTGCAATGCACGAGGATGTTTCCTTGGGGGTCTCTCCAGCACGGCGTGGCCGTAGTTGCAAGTTGACACCCCTTGAAATGCCGACGTTGAGGGGCACTCAGATTTTGTCTGATGAGCAGGTAAGTGATGAGTTTGATCACGTAGGTGAGCTATGCACATGTCTTTATTCTGGATGTGTTATCTTTACATACTGTACTTGATCCTTATGTCTATCTTTTCTCAGCGCCAAGCCAAGACCCAGCAAGAAAGCTCGGTTAAACAAACCGGCTGATGATAATGTAGCTGCTGAACCGGAGACAACTCCAGATCTGGAAGAAACCGACGTTGACGCCATACTTCACGATCCGCCGCTTCAAGACCATGATTTCCTTGCTGAACAAGTGCAAGTTGAAACTACAAACCATGCAGATCGGCCAACCAGCCATGTCCGAACTGATGACAAACCGGTCAGTTCAGCTAAGGACACTGAAAAACCGCCAACTCCGGTGAAGGCTGCTGATGAACAAGATGATGATGTTATGATTACTGGTACTGGCCACACCACTCCTGGCAATCCTGTAGCTTTGTCAAAGTATACTGCCAAGGATGATCTCTCTGCTATCGGCAAAGGCAAATGGAATGTCAATTTATCAAGCTACGCTCATCTCAATGCTCAAGATATTCACTCTGGCTTCTTGAACCGTCTGTATACCAGCCGTGACTATGAAGCTAGTTTGGTAAACTTGATGAAGGAGCGATATGACGTAACTACTGTTTTTCTCTTTTGTCCAATTGCAGTTTATCAAGTCCTAGTAGCCCCCAAGTGACGGTTTATGATACCCATCTAAACCGGGACTTTTGTCATAACGTAACTTTGCATATTTAGCCTCCAGGGACCGGATTACCTTTTTAAGATGAACCGGTTCCTTAAAATTTGCCATACTGCTCTTTCGTCGGTATAGCCCCCAAGGACCGGTTTAACTTTATAAAGATGAACCGGGACTGTAGAAGAATTCCCATACCAACAGTTTTTGAACAAACACACATTAGCCCCCAAGTATCAAGGGGATAACTTGTTATGTGCTTGGTACTTCAAATATGTACTGTCAACTCACTATGTATCTGTCTCTTTATAGGCTGAACTGAGCAAGAAGGAAAGCCAATCCGCTGATCTGCAAGAGAACATCAAGTCCCAACAGGCCAAAACTTCCAAAGCAAAAGATGAGCTGACGAACGCCTTAGCCGCTATGGAAAAGCTAAAGGAGAGCTTTGCCAAGGAGCGGAGGGATTAGAACACAGAGAAATCCGCTTTGCGGAAAAGAGCCGAAGACGCAGAAGCAGCTCTCAAACCGGTGGTAGACGAGCTGACTGGGGTAAAGCGGCAAGTACATGCGATGACCGCTGTTGTGTTTGGTAAGCATATTGTGACACCCCCGATTTGACCATACACTAATCATGCACGCAAATGTGTACGATCAAGATCAGGGACTCACGGGAAGATATCACAACACAACTCTACAACATAAATAAGTCATACAAGCATCTTAATACAAGCCAGGGGCCTCGAGGGCTCGAATACAAGTGCTCGATCACAGACGAGTCAGCGGAAGCAACAATATCTGAGTACAGACATAAGTTAAACAAGTTTGCCTTAAGAAGGCTAGCACAAACTGGGATACAGATCGAACGAGGCGCAGGCCTCCTGCCTGGGATCCTCCTAATTACTCCTGGTCGTCGTCAGCGGGCTGCACGTAGTAGTAGGCACCTCCAGTGTCGTAGGTGTCGTCGTCGACGGTGGCGTCTGGCTCCTGGACTCCAGCATCTGGTTGTGACAACCAGATAGAAAAGAAAAGGGGGAAAAGAGGGAGAGAAGCAACCGTGAGTACTCATCCAAAGTACTCGCAAGCAAGGAGCTACACTACATATGCATGGGTATATGTGTAAAGGGGCATATCAGTGGACTGAACTGCAAAATACCAGAATAAAAGGGGGATAGCTAGTCCTGTCGAAGACTACGCTTCTGGACATCTCCATCTTGTAGCATGTGAAAGAGAGTAGATTGAAGTCCTCCAAGTAGCATTGCATAGCATAATCCTACCCGGCGATCCCCTCCTCCTCGCCCTGTTAGAGAGCGATCACCGGGTTGTATCTGGCACTTGGAAGGGTGTATTTTATTCAGTATCCAGTTCTAGTTGTCATAAGGTCAAGGTACAACTCCGGGTCGTCCTTTTATCGAGGGACACGGCTATTCGAATAGATAAACTTCCCTGCAGGGGTGCACCACATAACCCAACACGCTCGATCCCATTTGGCCGGACACACTTTTCTGGGTCATGCCCGGCCTCGTAAGATCAACGCGTCGCAGCCCCACCTAAGCACAACAGAGCGGTCAGCACGCCGGTCTAACCCTATGCGCGCAGGGGTCTGGGCCCATCGCCCTATGCACACCTGCACGTTGCGTACGCGGCCGGAAGCATACCTAGCCTAGTGGCGTTCCAGTCCAATCCGGCGCGCGCCACTCAGTCGCTGACGTCAAGAAGGCTTCGGCTGATACCACGACGTCGGGATACCCATAACTACTCCCGCGTAGATGGTTAGTGCGTATAGACCAAATGGCCAGACTCAGATCAAATACCAAGATCTCGTTAAGCGTGTTAAGTATCCGTGAACGCCGACCAGGGCCAGTGTAACACCCCGCATGTAACTTGCCATATTTGTAACTCCGACTCTTGCCATTTCCGGCTATGTGATATGTTTCTCCCTCCGTTGTAGGGTTTTGTCTTTCGTTTTGTATTTTGTCATGTCATGCATTTTCATATCATGTCATCATGTGCATTGCATTCGCATACGTGTTCGTCTCATGCATCCGAGCATTTTCCCCGTTGTCCGTTTTCCAATCCGGCGCTCCTATCTCCTCCGGTGCACCCCTCTTGTTTTCTTTCGTGTGCGTGTGTCAAACTTTCTCGGAATGGACCAAGGCTTGTCAAGTGGTCTTAATATACCACCCGGAGACTACCGGTCAAGTTTCGTTCCATTCGGAGGTCGTTTGGTACTCCAACGGTTAACCGGGCGCAAAGTCCATTTGAGTGTCCAGCAAAAACCCCCTCCAAAACCAGCCCAAAACCCACCAAACTCTCTTCCATGCTCTAGGTCGTTCGATCACGGTCGTGTGGGCGAAAACCGCACCTCATTTGGAGTCTCCTAGCTCCCTCTACCTATTTATAAGTGGGCATCCCGAAAAACGAAATCTCAGACGAAACCCTAGCGTTTTTCCCACCGCGCCGCCGGACGCGTCCGCCCGCGCCGGACATCGTCCGCCGCGCGCCCGGCCAACCGGAGCGCGACACGTGTCCCGCCGGCCTCTCCACCGCGCCGCCGGCCCGCAGGCCCATCGCCGGCCCTCCCGGGCCCGAGCTCCGCCGCCGCCCGACGCTCGCCAACCCCGCCGCCCTCGCCGCCTCCGGCACCCGAGCTCCGCCGCCGCCACGCCGCAGGCCCCGCCACCGACCGCCGCCGCGCCGGTCCCCGCCGGCGCCGCCCTCCGCCGCCCCCGCCGGCGACCCCCGCGTCCGGCGCCTCCTCTCCTTCCCACGGCCGCCGCCACCGCCTCCTTTCCTCCTCCCGCCGGCGAGCGAGCCCAGCTCGAGCGAGTCGCCCGATCCGATCGATCTGGTACTGCCCGTTGACCTCTCCCTCGCGTCTGATTTTTTTTCCTAAGTCCCTAAATTCTATCAGCAAGTGCCTATGTTCCCGATGCCGTAACTTCTTGCATGTAGCTCCGATTCGCGCGTGTAATATGTCAAATTGTTCGTCTCGCAATGCTCTACATTTTTCTCAATTGCACCATGTTCATTAGAGGTCATCTTGATGCCCAAATCTTCGTTGGAAGAGGGCTAGTTGCTGTTATTCTGTGCATCTTTTGAGCATGAGCTCTACATGTGTTTTGAAGTATGCCATGCCATCTTTCCAGTGGTATAGTCCATGTATTTTTGTGATCTCTGTGGTGACTAGCACAAGCATGCAAAGTAGGCCCCGTAATAATTCTGATTTCAGGGACAGTGATTTCTCCAAGTCCTAGTCTGCTGTAATTTTTTTGCCATGTAAACTTGATGATACAGAGAGATCCATGCATATTTTGGAGATGTTCAGTAAGGATGTTTTGTAGCTATAGTTGTAATTGATCCATTCCTGCAATTTTTTGCAATTTTAGAGCACCATAGCATGACTCAATCTTGCTCTACTTTTGCTATAAAATATTTCTGGCAGATTCTTAACATGACATGCATTTTCGCCAAGCTTATTGTAGTTGATCCATAAATGCTATGTAATTGTTCTTGCCATGGATAGCTTCATAAACATTCCATCTTGCTGTAGGTATGCTTGGTTTGTCATGCATTGCTCTGTAGTGAGTGCATCAAGCTCACAAAGAGGCCTACATATTAATATTTCTGCCATGCTCTGTTTTCTGCTAAGTCTGGAACCTGATAACGAAACTTGCTATGTTTACATGCTTGCAATCATATCTTCTGGTCCTTTTTAGCTTATGGTCAGTAAGGGACTTTTGTCATGTGCATTTAGTAGAACACTACCATACCTTGTTTTGATATGTTAAGTTCCTGTAGCATGTTGATTCCGTGCTCTGAACATTGCTACCTGATGCTGATTTCTGCCATGTCCAGTTTTTCACTAAGTCTGTGAACCTGTAATCTTTTGCACTTTTGCCATGCTTGTTTGAGCTTGATATGTTGTGAACTAGCCGTAGATCAGTGTTCATCTTTTGTCAAGCATCTCCTGTAGATTACTGCCATGTGATTTGTTGCTATGTTGGGGTGCTGCAGCATTGTTACTTGTTGTATTTTAAATGCTATCTTGCTGTTTATCGCAGATTAGTGTCATTCTTGTTTTGCTTGCCATTTGCAATCCGTGCATCCGATTCCGGTGATCTTTATATCGATTTCGACCGAAATCATCTCATCTTTCCAGTGGCATGCTTGGTTTGCCAAGTTACTGCCATGTTCATCATTTTCCTTCCGGAGCACGCATATGCATCACAAATCATATCTTGCATATCATACATGTCTTGCATCATGTTGCTTGTGCATTTCTCGTTGTTGATTGTGGTTCCGTTTGTTTGTGTTCTTGTATTGGGTAGAGCCGGGAGACGAGTTCGTGAACGAGGAACCTGTCGAGTACGCTTACGAGGATCAAGCTTTCGACAACTCTGAGAATCTTGCAGGCAAGATGACCACCCCTCGAAATCACTTCTATCTTTGCTATGCTAGTTATTCGCTCTATTGCCATGCTCGCTACCTATCACTTGCTATATCATGTCTCCTATTTCAGCCATGTCAGCCCCTAACCATCCTTTCCTAGCAAACCGTTGTTTGGCTATGTTACCGCTTTTGCTCAGCCCCTCTTATAGCGTTGCTAGCTGCAGGTGAAGTTGAAGTTTGTTCCATATCGGAACATGGACATGTTGGGATATCACAATATCTCTTATTTAATTAATGCATCTATATATTTTGGTTAAGGGTGGAAGGCTCGGCCTTATGCCTGGTGTTTTGTTCCACTCTTGCCGCCCTAGTTACTGTTATACCGGGATTATGTTCCTTGAGTTTGCGTTCCTTACGCGGTCGGGTGATTTATGGGACCCCCTTGACAGTTCGCCTTGAATAAAACTCCTCCAGCAAGGCCCAACCTTGGTTTTACCATTTGCGACCTATACCTTTTTTCCCCCGGGTTTTCTAGAGCCCGAGGGTCATCTTTATTTTAAACCCCCGGGCCAGTGCTCCTCTGAGTATTGGTCCAAACTGTCAGTCGCCGGTGGCCACCAGGGGCAACTCTGGTCTGGCCTATCGGAAGCTTGGACAATCCGGTGTGCCCTGAGAACGAGTTATGTGCAGCTCCTATCGGGATTTGTCGGCACATTCGGGAGGCTTTGCTGGTCTTGTTTTACCATTGTCGAGATGTCTTGTAAACCGGAATTCCGAGACTGATCGGGTCTTTCCGGGAGAAGGTTTATCCTTCGTTGACCGTGAGAGCTTATGATGGGCTAAGTTGGGACACCCCTGCAGGGTATTATCTTTCGAAAGCCGTGCCCGCGGTTATGAGGCAGATGGGAATTTGTTAATGTCCGGTTGTAGATAACTTGTCACTTGACCCAATTAAAATACACCAAGTGCGTGTGTAGCCGTGATGGTCTCTTCTCGGCGGAGTCCGGGAAGTGAACACGGTCTGTGTTATGTTTGACGTATGTAGGTGTTCAGGACCTCTTCTTGGTCATTGCTAGATGACGTCCGTTCCATTACTTCTCTTCTCGCTCTCATTTGCGCAGTTAGCCACCATACATGCTTTTGCCGCTGCAGCTCCACCTCTTTGCACCTCCTTGTTCTACAAGCTTAAATAGTCTTGATCTCGCGGGTGTGAGATTGCTGAGTCCCCGTGACTCAGAGATACTTCCAAAACCAGTTGCAGGTGCCGACGATGCCAGTGCAGATGATGGCGTCGATCTCAAGTGGGAGTTCGACGAGGAACGTGGTCGTTATTATGTGTCTTTTCCTGATGATCAGTAGTGGAGCCCAGTTGGGACGATCGGGGATCTAGCATTTGGGGTTGTCTTATTTTCATCTGGATTTTTACCGTAGTCGGTCTATATGATTGTATTTTGGATGATGTATGATGACATTTATGTATTGTGTGAAGTGGCGATTGTAAGCCAACTCTTTACCCCATTCTTGTTCATTACATGGGATTGTGTGAAGATGACCCTTCTTGCGACAAAACCACTATGCGGTTATGCCTCTAAGTCGTGCCTCGACACGTGGGAGATATAGCCGCATCGTGGGTGTTACAGCCAGGCCCACCTCTCACCTAGGCGGTCTCAACCTGCCCTGTCGCTCCGCCACAAAGATCCACTTGCGGGTACTCCTACGAGCCGACCCGACTTTAGTCATCACATGTGTTATGTATGTAGTATATAAGTATATACCCGTGATCACCGCCCAGGTGATCACGGCCCGATAGTATAGCACAGCAGACGGACAAGAATGTAGGGCCACTGATGGAAATCTAGCATCCTATACTAAGCATGTAGGATTGCAGGTAAAGGTATCAACAGTAGTAGCAAGGATAGGCTATGCATCAGGATAGGATATTGAAAAGCAGTAACATGCTACACTACTCTATTGCAAGCAGTATACAGAAGAATAGGCGATATCTGGTGATCAAGGGGGGCTTGCCTGGTTGCTCTGGCAAGTTGGAGGGGTCGTCGACTCCGTAGGCGAACTGGGCAGCAGCATTGTCGGTCTCGTAGTCTACCGGAGAGAAGAGGGGGAAGAAACAGTAAATACAATGCAAACATAAGCATGACGATGCGTGACATGACAATGAACGGTGCTAGGTGTGTCCTAACGCGACAGTAGGTGGTACCGACGAAGGGGGGAAACATCCGGGAGGTATTCCCGATGTTTCGCGTTTTCGGACAGACGGACCGGAGGGGGAAAGTTGCTAGTTTGATAGGTTAGGGAGGTGTGGTGGACGAACGGACTGCGTATTCGGATTCGTCTCGTCGTTCTGAGCAACTTTCATATAGAAAACATTTTCATCCGAGTTACGGTTTAAAAGATATGAATTTTCAAAGATTATTTGAATTTCTGGAATTATTTAATTAACAGAAAAGGGATATGACGTCAGCATGACGTATGAGTGACGTCAGCGGTCAACAGTCCGGTTGACTGGTCAAACCTGACACGGGGGACCCACCTGTCATAGACAGTGGGTTAAACAGAGTTCAAACTAATCTAAATTTAGTTAGTAAAACTACTGGGCCCACCTGTCAGTGACTGATTAGGTTAATTAATTAGTTTTATTTATAAAACACATTTTTTTTGTTAATTATGCGGCGGGGCCCGCATGTCAGTGGCTGGGCCTGCCCAGTCAGCACGTTGACTGGGTTGACCCAGTCAACGGGGCCTGCGGGGCCCGCTGGCAGTGACCCAGGGGTGGCCCCAGGTGTGCCAGCTCAGCCGGCCGGCGGTTGAACGCCGGCGAGCACGAAAACGCGGCGGAGGGCGCTCGGCCCCGTCGGGATTCGTCTACAGGGGGCCTACACGGGCGCGGGTGGGTGCGTTCGAACGGGGAGAGCCCGCCGCGTCGCGTGGTGAGACCGGCCGGAGCTGGAGCTGCCGGAAACGGCGCCGGCGACGAGCAAAAGCAGCGCCGGAGTTCGGGCTGGAGCGGGTGCGGCGTTAGAGCGCGCGAGCGGCCAAACTAACCAGCTAGGCGGGTGCTGCATGATGTGGTCAAGCTAACGGGCATACGCCCATGACCAATTGGTCACCGGAGACCCGCCGGCGACGAACTCCGCGGCGCTGCGTTCGGGCGCGCGTGGGGAAGCAGCTAGGGGGCGCGCGAGAGTGAAAGGACAGGGGAGGAGGGGGAGAAGCTCACCGCGCGGCACACGGAGGCCGGTGAGAGGCTTAGGAGCAGCAGGTCGGCGCCGGGGAAGAAAGGGGTCGCCGGCGACCGAAGTTGAAGACGAGCTCGGTGTGCTCGTTGTAGGGGCTCCGGTCTCCAACGGGCTGCACCAGACGAAGCAGCGGGCGACGGCGGTCCTTGGAGACACCGTGGGGCGGCGAGGTGGGCACGGTGGCCATGTGAACGACGGAGAACGGCGGCGACCGCGTCGGGCGTGGGGAAGGAAGGAGCGGCGCGGATCTGGGGGGGAAAGAGAGAGGCGCAGAGGCCGAGAGGTGAGCGGGGGCGAGTGGGAGAGGGGCCCGAGGAGGCGGGGGGCTCTGGCGTCCTTATCCTCCCTCGTCGCCGGCGAGGGGGTGCGGCGGGGACCGGCCCCTGTTCCGACCCCGGTCGGGGGAACAGGGAAGGGGAGGGCGAGTGGGAGAGGTGGGCCGGGGTGGAGCTGGGCCTTTCGGCCGGGGGGGGATGGTGCTGGCCGGCTGGGCCTGGGGTTAGCCCAGTTGGGCCAGGTCCAGTGGGGGGGCTTTTGTTTTTATTTTTTTGTTTTCTGTTTTGTTTTGCATTTTCTTTTATTTATTTTCTTTCACCTTTTAATCCATTTTAAAATACTTAGGCATTTTCTAAAAAGGAGTTTTCTCCACAATAATTACCAGTGTATTATTTGGCACCCACCGAACATTTTTGTTTAAATTTTTGAAAACTTTTATTTTCCACATTAATTTTAATTGAAGTTTGAATTAGGAGTTTGAAAAGAAATCTGATTCCAATGTGATCAAGCCCTGTTTAGCAACATGATTAGCTTAATGACAGAGAGTTACTGTAGCATGATCCTCGGGGTGTTACAAATCTCCTCCACTACAAGAAATCTCGTCCCGAGATTTAGGAGGTAGAAGGAAACAGTGCGGGGTATTCTTCACGCAGACGATCCTCTCGTTCCCAAGTGGCCTCATCTTCAGAATGGTGCGACCACTGGACTTTGAGAAACTTGATCGCCTTCTGACGTGTGCGGCGTTCAGCTTGGTCGAGAATGCGGACCGGATGCTCCTTATAGGAGAGGTCTTGCTGCAATTCGAGCACTTCATGATCCACAGCTCGGATTGGGTCCTTGAAGCAACGGCGGAGCTGTGACACATGGAACACATCGTGAACCTGAGAAAGGTTCGGCGGTAGCTCCAGTTGGTATGCCACTTTTCCACGCCTATCGAGAATAGTGAATGGGCCAATATAGCGAGGAGCTAGTTTGCCCTTGATCCCGAAGCGGTGAGCACCCTTCATAGGTGTGACTCGAAGATAAGCCTTTTCGCCAGGTTGATAGACCATGTCCTTATGATGACGGTCATACTGACTCTTCTAACGTGACTGAGCAGTCTTGAGATTCTCGCGAATAATGCGGACTTGTTCTTCGGCATCTTGGATAATATCCGGGCCAAAGAGTGGACGTTCCCCAGTTTCTGACCAGTTCAGAGGGGTTCGGCACTTTCGTCCATATAACACTTCGAAGGGGGCCATCTTCAGACTAGCTTGATAGCTATTATTATAAGAGAACTTAGCATACGGGAGAGATTCCTACCATTTCTTGCCGAAGGAAATAACGCAAGCTCGAAGCATGTCTTCGAGAACTTGATTGACGCGTTCAACTTGCCCTTGCGATTGAGGATGAAATGCAGTACTGAATGACAGATGAGTTCCCATAGCTTCTTGGAAACTTGCCCAGAATCTTGAAGTGAATAAGCTGCCACGGTCTGAGCTGATAACCAATGGAATACCGTGGAGTGAAACAATCCTGGACATATAGAGCGTTGCCAACTGGCTAGCAGTGATCGTTTCTTTGACTGCCAGAAAATGTGCAACTTTGGAAAGCCGGTCAATGACGACAAGAATAGCATCATTACCTTTCTGTGATTTGGGAAATCCAGTGACGAAGTCCATCTCAACATGGTCCCATTTCCATTCGGGAATAGAGATAGGTTGCAGAGTTCCAGTAGGCCTTTGATGTTCTGCTTTGATACGACGGCAAACGTCACATTCAGCAACATAACGAGCAATGTCTTGCTTCATATTAGACCACCAGAATCTCTGGCGGATGTCTTGGTACATCTTTGTACTACCAGGATGGATACATAGAGGCGTATCATGAGCTTCTTTCCTAACTTCCTGTGTCATATCCAGGTTTTTCCCTGCACATGGCACCACAAGGCGGCCCTTGAAGTATAGGGTGCCATCTTCAGCAATGGTGAAGAATGAGGGCTTTCCTTCTGCGAGGTAGCGCTTAATCTTGTGGGCTTCAGAGTCATACTTCTGTAGCCTTTCGATGCTGTCCTCGAGATCTGGTTTAGCAACTAGGGTATTGAGGGAACCCTGGGTAACAACGTGGAGGTTCACCTTGCCAAACTCCTTAGGAGGGGGAGCGAGTGCACCCGGAGGAACAATATGGAGGTTCAGCTTCCTGAATTCTTCAACAAGCGAGGGCTGAACTTTATGAACCTGGAGCTGGTTGCAGTAAGACTTGCGGCTCAAGGCATCAGCCATTACATTAGCCTTGCCTGGCGTATAGGAAATACCCAAGTCAAAGTCTGCAACAAGCTCCATCCATCTCTGTTGACGGAGGTTCAGATCTGGCTGAGTAAACAGATACTTCAGACTTTGGTGGTCAGTGAAGATCTCGCAACGATTACCGAGAAGGTAATGTCGCCACTGTTTCAGCGCATGAATGACAGCAGCAAGTTCGAGGTCGTGAACTGGGTAGTTCTCTTCGTGAGGGCGCAATTGCCGAGAGGCATAAGCAATCACTTTGCGGTCTTGCATTAGGACACAGCCTAATCCTTGACGGGAAGCGTCGCAGTAAATGACGAAGTCCTTCTTAGTATCAGGTGGAGCTAGAACTGGAGCAGAAGTCAACTTGTCTTTGAGTGCCTGGAAACTTTCCTGACATTTGTCTGTCCATTGGAACTTGACACCCTTATGCAACAGGTTAGTCAGAGGCCTGGCGATCTTAGAGAAGTTCTCGACAAATCGACGGCAATAGCTGGCGAGACCGAGAAAACTTCTGACTTGCTTAACGTTCTTGGGAGGAGTCCAATCAAGAATAGCCTGAACTCGTTCAGGGTTGACGGCAATACCATCCTTAGAGATGACATGCCCGAGATAGGTTACTTCGGGTAGCCAGAATTCACATTTGGAGAACTTGGCATATAGTTGATGCTCTCGTAGCTTTTCCAGCACAAGTCGAAGATGTTCAGCATGTTCTTCTTCGTTCTTGGAAAATACTAGGATATCATCCAGATAAACCACAACGAACTTGTCGAGGTAATCCATGAATATATAGTTCATCAGACGAGAGAAGGTGGCTGGAGCATTGGTTAAACCGAAAGACATGACGGTGTACTCGTATGAACCATAGCGAGTCACGAAGGCGGTCTTTGGGATATCCTCTTCGCGAATACGGATCTGGTGGTAGCCCAACCTCAAGTCGAGCTTAGAGAACACTGACGAACCCGCCAGTTGATCATACAGATCATTGATCCGAGGAAGGGGGTATTTATTCTGGATGGTAGCTTGGTTTATAGGACGGTAGTCTTGAACTAACCGGTTTGTCCCATCCTTCTTCTTGACAAAGAGAGAAGGTGCTCCCCAAGGAGAGCAACTTGGGCGAATGAATCCTTTGCGAATAGATTTGTCGATTTCCGCCTTAAGCTCAAGGAGTTCATGCGGCGGCATTTTGTAGGGTCGCTTGGCTATAGTAGTGGTGCCTGGTTTCAAGTCGATGATGAATTCGACAGCTCTAGCAGGGGGAATCCCTGGAAGTTCTTCAGGAAAGACGTCGAGGAATTCACGCACGACGGGAATGTTTTCAATGCCCTCGAGTGGTGCAGTGTTCAATGCATTCAATGCATAGAGCCTTGCCTTGGCATTTTGCACCAGATGAGCTTGGTAAGCAACTATTTCATCTGAAGGGTGTAGCAGATGGACGGTTTTAGTGGCGCAAACTATAGAAGCAGTATGCGTTTTCAACCAATCCATACCCAAAATGAGGTCGATGTTAGACGACTTCAGGTTAATGGGAGAGGCATAGAATTCCAGCCCTTCGATTTCCACGGGGACATCGATGCCAACCAAGGAGGTTTGACACTGTCCCACGGGGGTTTTGACCAGTACCGAAGTGTTCATCTCCTCACATTTAACGTCGTGCTTGTATGCGAAATCTTCTTACATGAATGAATGCGATGCACCTGTATCAAATAAAACGGATGCTGGTACTGAATTTACGAGGAGTGTACCCATCACAGTAGCAGGCTGGTCTTGAGCTTCGTTGAGATCAACGTGGTTGGCATGAGCACGACCATAAGACTTAGCATTGTTGTTGCGAGGCTGATTGTTACCACGGCCAGTTGCTGGAAGGGCCAGTTGATTCTGGTTCTGGTTGCATTCTCTAGCACGGTGTCCTGGTTGACCACACCTGAAGCACAAGCCATTATTCGGAGTGGGAACAGGAGCTTGGGATGGTGGAGCTGGAAGTCTTGACTGCCTAGATGGTGGTGGAGGCAGACGAGGTGCAGCATAGGTCTGCCTTGGGGCAGATGCATTTGGACGTTACATGCTGTTCGGGATCCATATCTTACGCTTCTGTGCGGGTGAGCCCGAAGATGAGCCCGTGTCACGGTTGCGCCTGTGAGAGCTCTGGTATTCCTGCAGACCAGTCTCGACATTGATGGCCTTATTCACCAAGGTGGCGAAATCAGCAAAGTCATGCACTAGAAGTGCGAGCTTGATGTCAGCTTGAAGGCCATCACAGAACTTCTCCTATCTGCGTGCATCAGTTGCAATGTCCTCTTCAGCATAGCGAGACAAGTCCAGACACTCCCGCTGATAAGCTTCAACAGTTTTGTTGCCTTGGGTGAGGTTGCGGAACTCTCGCTTCTTCCGGTCCATGACTCCCTGAGGAATGAAGCGGGCACGGAAAGCTGCTTGGAAGTCTGGCCATGTGATGATTGTTCCAGCTGGCAGAGTACGCCTGTGGCTGTCCCACCATTGAGCTACGGGTCCCTTCAAGAAGAAGGAAGCAAAAGTGACATAGCTGGCAGGGGCTACATCAGCAGACTCCATCTCATAGGTGATGTCACGGAGCCAGTCATCAGCATCCAGAGGCTGAGTTGAGCTGCGGTAGATGGTTGGGTTGAGGCGTATGAAATCTTGAAGAGTCACTTGGGCTTGCTGCTGGTTCATATTGGGGCGAGGAAACTGAGCCATCATATTTTCCATGAATTGGCGGTTCAGTTCAAACTGTTGGATCATACCAGCCATGTACTCAGGTGGTGGTGGGGCATCGCCACCACGACCACGACCACCTGGTCTAACCATCCTGCTAATATATAACAGGGGTATTTCAGCATTGGAAAATATTTGCAAAGACAAGAATCATTCATGATGAAACATGCATAATGAAGGGAGCACGATAGCTACTACATAGTAGTCGGCATAACTTACAAAAGGGGTCTTGCATAGAGTTCAGTACACAGAGTTCAGTACATAGACTAAAACATCATAGGCGGCACACAGGCTCGCGGCGACTGCAACTAATACTTAACTAAGCAAGACTACATCAGTCCCAAGAGGTACTGTGGAGGTAATCGTAGCCCGACAGCTGGTAGTGAGGCAACGGATAGCCCTCCACGTCAGCAGACTGGGGGCCGCGGATACTCAGGTGTAGAGCCCGACGCTCAGGTGGCAGAAGAGGACCAAGTGCGGGAGAGTAGCCTCCCACCTCTGGCCAACCGACACCGTGGGGCATCACGGTCCTGGCTGGGTAGATCGCAGTACGCGGTACCTGTCCAGATCGGACAAAGGGGTGCAGCAGCGTCAGAGCACGGTAAAGGTGCTGACGGGTGGTGTACATCTCGTGGCGAAGAGCTCGGTTAGCTCGATCCAGCCCATCAGCATGCAGAACCAGGTTCTGATGGTAGAAGGGCTCTCGGGTGACAGTGGAGTAGGCAGCAGTATAGTATCCCTCCGCACCATCATCGGATGCGATAGCAATGTGCCTGAAAGGGGAGGTGTCCAACTCCCGATACTCTCCACGAAGACGTGTCAGAGCAGCATAGGCAGCATCGTGGACAGCCATATCGATGGTCACACCGACACCATGTGCGGTGTGCAGCACAGTAGTGGAGTCATACTCCCGAGAGTAGAGGTGGACGATGGCACGGTACTGCTCCTGGTTAAAGTCCTGGTACTCCTCGTAGACAGTGTACTCAGGGTGCCAGCGATAACCCAGATAGGTCATCATCTCAGCTAGCACCGCAGGTGATCCCGAGGCACCAATGGCCGTCGTGTGGCGAACGACCTGCCTCGTGGGTTCCATCTGAAAGCAAAGACGTTTCAAAGGAGTCAAATGACAGTGTGTGAATTGTTCAAAATACTACTCTAAGAAACAACTATGGCTTATCCAACTTTGGGGTGAATGCGGTCGCGGGATCCTAGTGTTAGAGTTAGTAAATTCGTTTAACCCGAGTAGAAGAGAGTTTAGAGTCCCAGGGTAAAGGTCGAGGAGTAAAAGATCCTAGTACCACCCAATGGCGACGTGGGCCCGTAAGACACACAGCCATGTTAGTAAAAGTTTTGTAATGTCTAGACTCGACTTCGGCCAAGGAGTGTGGAAAGGGGGATTCCTACAGGCAGTCGGCTCTGATACCAACTTGTGACGCCCCCGATTTGACCGTACACTAATCATGCACGCAAATGTGTACGATCAAGATCAGGGACTCACGGGAAGATATCACAACACAACTCTACAACATAAATAAGTCATACAAGCATCTTAATACAAGCCAGGGGCCTCGAGGGCTCGAATACAAGTGCTCGATCACAGACGAGTCAGCGGAAGCAACAATATCTGAGTACAGACATAAGTTAAACAAGTTTGCCTTAAGAAGGCTAGCACAAACGGGGATACAGATCGAACGAGGCGCAGGCCTCCTGCCTGGGATCCTCCTAATTACTCCTGGTCGTCGTCAGCGGGCTGCACGTAGTAGTAGGCACCTCCAGTGTCGTAGGTGTCGTCATCGACGGTGGCGTCTGGCTCCTGGACTCCAGCATCTGGTTGTGACAACCAGATAGAAAAGAAAAGGGGGAAAAGAGGGAGAGAAGCAACCGTGAGTACTCATCCAAAGTACTCGCAAGCAAGGAGCTACACCACATATGCATGGGTATATGTGTAAAGGGGCATATCAGTGGACTGAACTGCAGAATGCCAGAATAAAAGGGGGATAGCTAGTCATGTCGAAGACTACGCTTCTGGACATCTCCATCTTGCAGCATGTGAAAGAGAGTAGATTGAAGTCCTCCAAGTAGCATTGCATAGCATAATCCTACCCGGCGATCCCCTCCTCGTCGCCCTGTTAGAGAGCGATCACCGGGTTGTATCTGGCACTTGGAAGGGTGTATTTTATTCAGTATCCAGTTCTAGTTGTCATAAGGTCAAGGTACAACTCCGGGTCGTCCTTTTACCGAGGGACACGGCTATTCGAATAGATAAACTTCCCTGCAGGGGTGCACCACATAACCCAACACGCTCGATCCCATTTGGTCGGACACACTTTTCTGGGTCATGCCCGGCCTCGTAAGATCAACGCGTCGCAGCCCCACCTAAGCACAACAGAGCGGTCAGCACGCCGGTCTAACCCTATGCACGCAGGGGTCTGGGCCCATCGCCCTATGCACACCTGCACGTTGCGTACGCGGCCGGAAGCAGACCTAGCCTAGTGGCGTTCCAGTCCAATCCGGCGCGCGCCACTCAGTCGCTGACGTCAAGAAGGCTTCGGCTGATACCACGACGCCGGGATACCCATAACTACTCCCGCGTAGATGGTTAGTGCGTATAGACCAAATGGCCAGACTCAGATCAAATACCAAGATCTCGTTAAGCGTGTTAAGTATCCGCGAACGCCGACCAGGGCCAGGCCCACCTCTCACCTAGGCGGTCTCAACCTGCCCTGTCGCTCCGCCACAAAGATCCACTTGCGGGTACTCCTACGAGCCGACCCGACTTTAGTCATCACATGTGTCATGTATGTAGTATATAAGTATATACCCGTGATCACCGCCCAGGTGATCACGGCCCGATAGTATAGCACAGCAGATGGACAAGAATGTAGGGCCACTGATGGAAATCTAGCATCCTATACTAAGCATGTAGGATTGCAGGTAAAGGTATCAATAGTAGTAGCAAGGATAGGCTATGCATCAGGATAGGATATCGAAA
The DNA here is from genome assembly GCF_002575655.3 of Aegilops tauschii subsp. strangulata. Classification (NCBI taxonomy): domain Eukaryota; kingdom Viridiplantae; phylum Streptophyta; class Magnoliopsida; order Poales; family Poaceae; genus Aegilops; species Aegilops tauschii. The sequence goes on along the minus strand of NC_053035.3, from coordinate 425,521,734 downwards.
AGCAGTAACATGCTACACTACTCTATTGCAAGCAGTATAGAGAAGAATAGGCGATATCTGGTGATCAAGGGGGGGGCTTGCCTGGTTGCTCTGGCAAGTAGGAGGGGTCGTCGACTCCGTAGGCGAACTGGGCAGCAGCAGTGTCGGTCTCGTAGTCTACCGGAGAGAAGAGGGGGAAGAAACAGTAAATACAATGCAAACATAAGCATGACGATGCGTGACATGACAATGAACGGTGCTAGGTGTGTCCTAACGCGACAGTAGGTGGTACCGGCGAAGGGGGGGAAACATCCGGGAGGTATTCCCGATGTTTCGCGTTTTCGGACAGACGGACCGGATGGGGAAAGTTGCTAGTTCGATAGGTTAGGGAGGTGTGGTGGACGAACGGATTGCGTATTCGGATTCGTCTCGTCGTTCTGAGCAACTTTCATATGGAAAACATTTTCATCCGACTTACGGTTTAAAAGATATGAATTTTCAAAGATTATTTGAATTTCTGGAATTATTTAATTAACAGAAAAGGGATATGATGTTAGCATGACGTATGAGTGACGTCAGCGGTCAACAGTCCGGTTGACTGGTCAAAACTGACCCGGGGGACCCACCTGTCATAGACAGTGGGTTAAACAGAGTTCAAACTAATCTAAATTTAGTTAGTAAAACTTCTGGGCCCACCTGTCACTGACTGATTAGGTTAATTAATTAGTTTTATTTATAAAACACTTTTTTTGTTAATTATGCGGCGGGGCCCGCATGTCAATGGCTGGGCCTGCCCAGTCAGCATGTTGACTGGGTTGACCCAGTCAACGGGGCCTGCGGGGCCCGCTGGCAGTGACCCAGGGGTGGCCCCAGGTGTGCCAGCTCAGCAGGCCGGCGGTTGAACGCCGGCGAGCACGAAAACGCGGCGGAGGGCGCTCGGCCCCGCTGGGATTCGTCTACAGGGGGCCTACACGGGCGCGGGTGGGTGCGTTCGAACGGGGAGAGCCCGCCGCGTCGCGTGGTGAGACCGGCCGGAGCTGGAGCTGCCGAAAACGGCGCCGGCGACGAGCAAAAGCGGCGCCGGAGTTTGGGCTGGAGCGGGTGCGGCGTTAGAGCGCGCGAGCGGCCAAACTAAGCAGCTAGGCGGCTGCTGCAAGATGCGGTCAAGCTAACGGGCATACGCCCATGACCAATTGGTCACCGGAGACCCGCCGGCGACGAACTCCGCGGCGCTGCGTTCGGGCGCGCGTGGGGAAGCAGCTAGGGGGCGCGCGAGAGCGAAAGGACAGGGGAGGAGGGGGAGAAGCTCACCGCGCGGCACACGGAGGCCGGTGAGAGGCTTAGGAGCAGCAGGTCGGCGCCGGGGAAGAAAGGGGTCGCCGGCGACCGAAGTTGAAGACGAGCTCGGTGTGCTCGTTGTAGGGGCTCCGGTCTCCAACGGGCTGCACCAGACGAAGCAGCGGGCGACGGCGGTCCTTGGAGACACCGTGGGGCGGCGAGGTGGGCACGGTGGCCGTGTGAACGACGGAGAACGGCGGCGATCGCGTCGGGCGTGGGGAAGGAAGGAGCGGCGAGGATCTGGGGGGGAGAGAGAGGCGCAGAGGCCGACAGGTGAGCGCGGGCGAGTGGGAGAGGGGCCCGAGGAGGCGGGGGGCGCTGGCGTCCTTATCCTCCCCCGTCGCCGGCGAGGGGGTGCGGCGGGGACCGGCCCCTGTTCCGACCCCGGTCGGGGGAACAGGGAAGGGGAGGGCGAGTGGGAGAGGTGGGCCGGGGTGGAGCTGGGCCTTTCGACCGGGGGGGATGGTGTTGGCCGGCTGGGCCTGGGGTTGGCCCAGTTGGGCCAGGTCTAGTGGGGGGGCTTTTGTTTTTATTTTTTTGTTTTCTGTTTTGTTTTGCATTTTCTTTTATTTATTTTCTTTCACCTTTTAATCCATTTTAAAATACTTAGGCATTTTCTAAAAAGGAGTTTTCTCCACAATAATTACCAGTGTATTATTTGGCACCCACCGAACATTTTTGTTTAAATTTTTGAAAACTTTTATTTTCCACTTTAATTTTAATTGAAGTTTTAATTAGGAGTTTGAAAAGAAATCTGATTCCAATGTGATCAAGCCCTGTTTAGCAACATGATTAGCTTAATCACAGAGAGTTACTGTAGCATGATCCTCGGGGTGTTACACATATTTTCCTTAATACTGTTAACATATCTTTTACTGATATTTGCAATGATGCAGGAACTCGCATTAGTCATCTGGGCTCTGATGTTCAGAAGAAGCTGAAGGCTGCCTACACGCTGATAGAACAACTGTATACCGGTGCTCAACGAATTATCTGCACTGCTTCTCATAATAAGCCGCCCCTGACGTTGATCAAGGATACTTTAGACAGGCTATCTATGCTGCCTGCCCGGATAGAAGAGCTGAAGAGGTCTGCTGCAAGGGCTGGCGCTCTGACCGCACTAACCCGGGCAAAAGCATGGGTGCCTGATCCTGATCCGACGGATGTGGCTAAAGGCTACCCAAGCTTAAAAGAAGACGGATCAGAGTTTGGCACTGATGATCTCCGCGCCATAAACCGGGAAGTACGTCCACTAGCTTGTCAACTTGCTGAAGAGGCTGATCTTTCATTTTACCAGGCGAGCTATGATACCAATAACAAGCGGGTTCCTGCACCAACTCCTGAGGCTCAAAACCTGATCCCTCCAATCCGTAAGCACACTTATGCCCCTGATATTGAACCGTCCACCTTTATAAGCGACGAAGCTGTGTTCCAAGCTAACTGGGATCGACTGGACAACTGTTGACTTCCAGCCGCTTGGTAGAGACGAAGAAGACCGGCGCCAGATTATCCGCAGCCATCAGGTCAAGCTGCTCAGCGATCATAACCCGGGGGCCGGTTTAATCTTCCATACTGCAATGTTTATGGAGAAACAATGATTCCTTTGGGCACTGAAACGCCTTGTAATAGGCTAGTTAAAACACTTGGTCTGTTATGCCTTCGTGCATATTTATCTGCAACTGATGCGTGTTAATCCGCAATGCTTGAGATATGATGTTCATAATCCATAGCTATTTATTCAAGCTGTTCCTGCAGATAAGAAGCTTAAAGTGCCCTGGTGGTTTACCGCCGGGCGGGTCATGATACCCAACTATAGATATGACCAAGGTTTATAACCAAGGTTGTAAAAGATAACCAAATATGGAAATATATGATACCTGTGACCTTTAGGCATAGTGTTGGCTAACCAACCTTGTAATGAGGGTAATAACCCTAATCCGGAGTACAAGTATCTCCTGTTATATAATGCCGGTTTACAATAAAACCATTTCGGGTTGTAATAAACACCGGTTTATTCCATACTGGTGACTATGAGTCAAAACCAGACCGGGCTGATAGTCTCCGGGTTATAACTTGGTCATGTACTGACAACTTGTAGTTGACAGCCTAACCGGGTTGATAAACACCGATTTGAAAACATCACAAATCTTAGCAAAAGAAAAAGAAACTTAGCAAAAGGCAAATAAAACCGTTGTAGTCGAGGCTTTTCACGGGCTGCCAGGCCCCAAATTTGATCAAGAGGTGCTGCTATGGTTCGGGTTCGACCAAGCCCCCAAGTGATGCTGTGGCATTACGCCGGTCAAGAGGTGTTGCTATGGTTCGGGTTCGACCAAGCCCCCAAGTGATGCTGTGGCATTACGCCGATCAAGAGGCGTAGCTATGGTTCGGGTTCGACCAAGCCCCCAAGTGATGTTGTGGCATTACGCCGATCAAGAGGCGTAGCTATGGTTCGGATACGACCAAGCCCCCAAGTGATGTTGTGGCATTACGCCGATCAAGAGGCGTAGCTATGGTTCGGATACGGCCACGCCCCCAAGTGATGCTGTGGCATTACGCCGATCAAGAGGCGTAGCTATGGTTCGGATACGACCAAGCTCCCAAGTGATCTAATATCAAGCTTTGAGAAGCTGAATCAAGGGGTAAACCGGACGCCGCTTTGTAAGCTCCATGTAACCACACATGATGTAAGAAAACAACAGATACCCCGCTTTAGCCAAGGTTCTGGTTTATTATATTGATCATAATATATACAATGTCATAATATGTACATAAGCAGAGCCTGTAGCTCAAGTATAGTAGGGCCGAAGATGAGCAATATTCCACGGCCGGTTGGTCTCCTCCTCCGATTTACGTGAGTCTTTGCGCTCTCGAACATTGATTAGGTAGTATGACCCGTTGTGCAGATCCTTGCTGACCACAAAAGGTCCTTCCCAAGGGGGGATAGCTTGTGCATATCCGTCTGATCCTAGATGAGTCGAAGCACCAAATCTCCTCCTTGAAAGGTTCTGTTTCTAACTCGGCGGCTATGATAACGACGCAGATCTTGCTGATAAATCGCCGAACAGGCTGCCACCATGTCACGCTCCTCATCTAACAGGTCCAGAGCTTCCTGCCGTGCCTTCTCGTTGTCCGCTTCAACATATGCCGCTACACGAGGCGAGTCATGACGGATGTCACTAGGAAGAACCGCTTATGCTCCATAAACCATGAAGAACGGTGTGTATCCTGTCGATCTGTTGGGTGTGGTATTGATGCTCCATAACACTGAAGGTAGCTCCTCAACCCAACAACCCGGCGTCCGTTGCAAAGGAACCATAAGCCGGGGTTTGATGCCTCTCAAGATCTCTTGATTGGCCCTCTCCGCTTGACCATTCGACTGGGGGTGAGCCACTAATGATACGTCAAGCCGGATGTGCTCACATTCAGAGAACTCCTTCATGGAACCCTTTGACAGATTGGTACCATTGTCTGTTATAATGCTGTGTGGAAAGCCAAACCGGAAGATCGCCTTTTTGATGAATTGAACCGCCGTGGCCGCGTCACACTTACTAACTGGCTCTGCCTCTACCCATTTTGTGAACTTATCAACCGCCACCAAAAGGTGGGTCTTCTTGTCCTTGGACCTCTTGAAAGGCCCAACCATATCCAGCCCCCAAGTTGCACACGGCCAGGTGATTGGAATCATCCTCAATTCTTGAGCTAGTGCATGAGCGCGCCTGGAGAATTTCTGACAGCCATCACATCTTTTGACCAAGTCCTCGGCATCAGCATGAGCTGTCAACCAATAGAAACCGTGATGAAACGCCTTGGCCACCAAAGATTTTGAACCGGCGTGGTGACCACAATCTCCTTCGTGGATCTCACGCAAAATTTCACGGCCTTCCTCAGGAGACACACAGCGTTGAACCGCCCCTGTCACACTGCAATGATGTAACTCTCCATTGATAATAGTCATGGACTTGGACCGCCGGGTTATCTGCCTGGCCAAAGTTTCATCCTCTGGTAATTCGCCCCGGTTTATATACGCCGGATATGGAACCGTCCAATCCGGGATGACATGAAGAGCCGCCACCAACTAAGCCTCCGGATCAGGAACAGCCAAATCCTCTTCACCAGGGAGTTTGACGAACGGATTATGCAAAACATCCAGGAAGACACTAGGTGGAACCGGTTTACGTTGGGAACCCAGGCGGCTTAAAGCGTCTGCCGCTTCATTCTTCTGTCGGTCCACATGATCCACCTGATAACCTTTGAAGTGACCTGCAACAATGTCCACCTCACGACGATATGCTGCCATTAGTGGTCCTTGGAATCCCAAGTGCCGGACACTTGTTGAGCCACCAGATCCGAGTCACCGAAACACTTAACTCAGCTGAGATTCATCTCCTTAGCCATCCGAAGACCATGGAGTAAAGCCTCATATTCAGCTGCATTGTTAGTGCAAGGGAACATTAAACGGAGAACATAACAAAACTTATCACCTCGTGGGGAAGTTAATACGACTCCAGCCCACGAGCCCTCCAATTGCCTGGACCCATCAAAATGAATAGCCCAATAAGTATGATCCGGCTTCTCTTCTGGCGCTTGTAACCCTGTCCAATCATTGATGAAATCCACAAGTGCCTGAGATTTTAGCGCCGTCCGGGGTATGTATTTCAACCCGTGAGGCTCAAGCTCTATAGCCCACTTAGCAATCCGACCAGTTGCTTCACTGTTCTGGATTATATCCCCCAAAGGAGCAGAGCTGACCAGCGTGATGGGATGACCTTGGAAATACTGCTTAAGCTTCCGGCTTGCCATGAAAACCCCATACACCAATTTTTGCCAATGTGGGTACCTCTGCTTGGACACAATGAGTACCTCACTGATATAGTAAACCGGCCGCTGAACCGGGTATTCCTTTCCTGCCTCCTAGCGCTCCACCACAATAGCCACACTGACAGCTCGAGCATTAGCCGCCACATATAGCAACAATGGTTCTTTATCCACTGGAGCAGCGAGAACCGGCGGATTAGCTAGCTGCCGCTTTAAGTCCTCAAATGCTTCATTAGCGGCGTCAATCCAGACGAAGTTATCCGTTTTCTTCAGCATCTGATACAAAGGGATGGCCTTCTCGCCAAGGCGACTAACAAACCGGCTCAACGCGGCAATCCGGCCTGCCATGCGTTGAACATCATTGATACACTTCGGTTTAGCCAAGGAGGTGATGGCCTTGATCTTTTCCGGATTAGATTCAATGCCCTTGTTAGACACCAAAAAGCCCAAGAGCTTGTCTGCTGGTACACCAAAGACACACTTGGCCGGATTAAGCATCATTTTATAAACCCGCAGGTTATCAAAGATTTCCTTCAAATCATCTATCAATGTCTCCTTCTTCCTTGATTTTACCACAATATCATCCACATAGGCGTGAACATTGCGGCCGATCTGTTTATGCAGACAATTCTGCACACACCGTTGATAAGTCGCCTGGGCACTCTTGAGCCCAAAGGGCGTGGATACATAGCAGAAGGCTCCAAAGGGAGTTATGAAAGCTGTCTTCTCCTGGTCCTTAACTGCCATTTTGATCTGATGATAACCAGAATATGCATCCAAAAAGCTTAAACGCTCGCAACCCGCCGTAGCATCAATAATTTGATCAATACGGGGAAGGGCAAAAGGATCCGCTGGACTAGCTTTGTTGAGATCTGTGTAGTCCACACACATACGCCAAGTGCCATTCTTCTTAAGGACCAGCACTGGATTAGCCAACCACTTAGGATGGAATACTTCAACGATAAATCCAGCCGCCAAGAGCCTAGCTACTTCTTCTCCAATAGCTTTGTGTCTTCCTTCATTGAACCGGCGGAGAAACTGCTTGACCGGTTTATACTTAGGATCAACATTGAGGGTGTGCTCAGCGAGTTTTCTCGGTACACCTGGCATGTCAGAAGGCTTCCATGCAAAGATGTCCCGATTCTCACGGATGAACTCGATGAGCGCGCTTTCCTATTTCGGATCCAAGTTAGCGTTGATGCTAAACTGCTTGGACGAATCGCCAGGCACGAAGTCGACAAGCTTAGTCTCATCAGCCGATTTAAACTTCAGGGCCGGATCATGCTCGGTAGTTGGTTTCTTCAACAAAGTCATATCCGTCGGATCAACATTGTCCTTATAGAACTTCAACTCTTCTGTTGCACAAACCGACTCAGCATAAGCCGCATCACCTTCTTCACACTCCAGAGCAATCTTGCGGCTCCCATGCACGGTTATAGTTCCCTTGTGACCCGGCATCTTGAGCTGCAGATAGACATAACAAGGCCGTGCCATAAACTTAGCATAAGCCGGCCGTCCAAATAGGGCATGATACGGGCTTCTGATTTTCACCACTTCAAAGGTCAAGGTTTCTGATCTCGAGTCATGCTCATCTCCAAAAGCCACCTCCAGAGCTATCTTACCAACAGGATATGCCGACTTACCAGGCACCACACCATGGAACACCGTATTGGACGGTTTAAGATTTTTATCTATTAGCCCCATGCGACGGAAAGTTTCATAATAAAGGATATTGATACTACTTCCTCCATCCATGAGTACCTTAGTGAACTTATAACCTCCCACCTAAGGTGCCAACACCAGAGCCAGATGACCCGGATTGTCAACCCGGGGCGGATGATCTTCTCTACTCCACACAATTGGCTGCTCAGACCAGCGCAAATAACGGGGTACTGCCAGTTCAACAGCATTCACCGCCCTTTTATGAAGCTTCTGATTGCGTTTGTCCAAGCTAGTGGTGAAGACACGATACTGTCCGCTATTCAACTGCTTCGGGTTGCTCTGATAACCCGACTGCTGCTGCTGCTGCTGATTGCCCTGATGATTATAGCCACTCTGATTACCCTGATTACTTTGATTGTTATATCCACCCTGATTGCCATGGAATCCTGAACCGGAATTTCCTCCGCCATAACCCGACCCATGAGAGCCGGAGCCCGAACCGCCTCCTGATCCATGATCGTACCGGAAAGAATTGGAATTTTTGAACTCTTGCATGATGTAACAATCTTTCCAGAGGTGTGTGGACGGTTCCTCCTTCGTCCCATGCTTTGGACAGGGCTAGTTCAACAGATACGATAAACAGTCCGGATTAGGATTTGGCATTCCACTGCGCCGGGGCGGTTTACCCTTACGCCACTGGCCCTTGTCGTGTGTATTAGTGTTAGCCACAAAGTCTAAACCGTGGTCCGCTTTATGCTTGCCGCCGTTTCCATGACCCGTCGGGTTGGGGTGCTGCCCCTTGCCGTTGTCGCTCTTCTTTCCCTTCCCTGTCTTATCATCATCAGACTCGGGATCCTTGGTACTATCAGAGTCGGCATACTTTACCAGTGCAGCCATGAGGGTTCCCATGTCATTACAATGACGTTTGAGCCGTCCCAATTTCAACTTCAGGGGTTCAAACCGGCAATTGCCTTCCAATGTTAAAACTGCGGTGTCAGCGTTGATGCGGTCTGATGAATGCAAAATCTCCGAAACCCGGCGCACCCAATGGGTTGTTGACTCTCCTTCCTCCTGGACACTGGCAGCTAAGTCCACAATTGACATGGGCTGCTTGCATGTATCCTTGAAATTCTGAATAAACCGGGCTCTCAACTCGGCCCATGACCTGATAGAATTAGCCGGTAAGCTCTTTAGCCAGGTGCGGGCCGTTCCTTCTAGCATCATGGTGAAGTACTTCGCACATGCTGCATCATCCACGTCCAGCATCTCCATGGCCATCTCATAGCTTTCGACCCATGTTTCAGGGGATAAATCGGCGGTGTAATTCGGCACCTTGCGCGGGCCCTTGAAATCCTTGGGCAGGCGCACATTGCGCAACGCTGGGACAAGACATTGCACTCCCAAGGAACTAGAGGTAACTCCTGGTTCCACCGATGTGGTTGGACGAACCGGAGTAAGCTGACGGGCTCTGTGCTGCGCCGCTAACTCGGCCTCTCTGCGTGCCCGAGCCCGGTCCACCACCTCCTGAGCATCACCAGCACCACCCGCCGGGTTATGGACACGGGGCGGATCACGGTTCCGCGCATTGCTTGATACTGCCGGTTCATCCATACGCCTGCTGTAACTCCCGCTTGGACGGGGAGTGGAATGAATCCGATCGCGACTATATGAATAAGCCTCCTGTTGAACCAAGGCTGTCTGAAGAAGCTCCTTAACCCGACGCGTCTCGACCGCTGCTGGAGAATCGCCTTCGATCGGGATGGCCGCCAGCCGTGAAGCGGCGGCGACAATGTTGTCCATCGGGTTAGGATAATGACCCGGTGGCGTGGGGACATGTGGTGCCACAATGTTGTTCTGACGAGGCGGATCCGCCAAACATGGCTGAACCGGCACCCCTGCCCCCGGTGCCTCCGCCCGGTTTACCACCGGTGGATTACTGGTCCCTGCTCCTGGGGCGTTAAAGAGATTTCTAGCGTCATAAACCGGTGGTAAGCGAGATCGATGCCTCCTCTTCAGGACTTCGTTCGACGCACTCTGATCCAGCATAATCCGGTAAGCTTGTGCATCCAAAGCGGCCCGCTCCGCGGCTATCCTAGTATCCTCAGCTGCTAAGTCGATTTTGTCCTAGGTGATCTGATCTTTCACTTTCTCGATTTCCGCATTGTGTGCATCCTGATCTGCCGGGTTAACCTCCGCCATCAGCGTTGCCAACGCGTCAAACAAATCAGATAGAACCTGAGCTGGCGGTCGCACCGGGCCTCCTGCCCCGGCCGCTGCCGCCGCTGCTGATCCGGTACTCATCGCCACTGCGGTCGAAGAGTGGAGCGCCGGTTGCGTGCCGGCCATGAAAATCGCAACCCGGTTTGGCAGATCAAAGGGGTCCAGAATACTGTCGCCATCGGAACAGCCCCCAATCCGGCCATCTTGTAACTGATATAACGACTCGTTCTCTCCGGTCGATGACTCGTCGCCGGAATAAACGACGGTCTCTCCACCAGATTCCGATCTATCCTCAGATTCCCCTCCATGGATAACTCCCACGAAGGCACGCTTCATGACAGGCTTGACCCGGGCAGATCTCGCACGCTGAGCCATTTCGACGAGGTCGGTGCAGATGTCCGGCTCAGGGCCCGGTTCGCCGATCTTGCCAATGAAAACGTGTATGCCACCAAAGGGGACCCAGTACCCGTACTCAATTGAGCCGGCCTCGGGGCCCCAGCCTGCATCGTCGATGTAGAGCTTGCCGCGACGACTCTTGGTCATCCGGCCCATAGCGTAACCCTTGAGTCCTTCTAAGTTGCCCTCCAAGAACTTGAAACCATCATGCGATAGCCCCACGGTGGGCGCCAACTGTCGTGGTTTTGTCACGGCAGATGTCCTAGAGAAAGGACTTAGTCGTGGAGCCATCGCCACGGGTTAGCTTAAAGGGGTTAAAGCGGACAAGGGACGCAAGAGAGTTCTATACTAGTTCATCCCTTTACGATGAAGGTAAAAGCCTACGTCTAGTTGTGATGGAATTGATGGGGTTTCGATGACCAGGGAGCGAATACGCTTTGCCTGAGTCTCGAGTTGTTGTCTGTTCTCCCTAGACCGCCGCCAGGTTGTCCCCTTATATACATGGGTTGACGCCCGTCAATTTACAGACTCTGAGGCCGGCTCATAATCGTGTCCGGCTCGGTCTCTGCTACTTCTATCTTACAACACAAGTTTACATATCAATGTCGGTTTGTGTCTACAGGCCTCAAACCGGCTTTGGGCCCTAGGCCTTCATGAAGCGTCACCGTCTGTCTTCATGGGCTTCAGATACAGATGAACTACTTATGAAGTTAACCCGGCCTCTCCTGGCCGGTTTACGCCCAGTGGTAATATCCCCAACAGTCGGTATCATCCAAACAGTGCGTGCATGCGCGGTATCCCTTGTTTGTCTGTCCTGAAAGGTCACTGAGAGCGGGCCAATCATTGATGGTCACGAACAGCAAGGCCTTTAGGTCAAATTCTTCCCCCATGTGCTCATCCCACGCACGTACACCTGTTCCATTCCACAGCTGTAAGAGTTCTTCAACTAATGACCTTAGGTACACATCAATGTCGTTGTCGGGTTGCTTAGGTCCTTGAATGAGCACTGGCATCATAATGAACTTCCGCTTCATGCACAACCAAGGAGGAAGGTTATACAAACATAGAGTCACAGGCCAGGTGTTATGGTTGCTGCTCTGCTCCCCAAAAGGATTAATGCCATCTGCGCTTAGACCAAACCATACGTTCCTTGCGTCATCTGCAAACTCCTTCCCGAACTTTCTCTCGATTTTTCTCCACTGCGACCCGTCAGCGGGTACTCTCAACTTTCCGTCTTTCTTACGGTCTTCTCTGTGCCATTGCATCGCCTTGGCACGCTCTTTGTTTTGGAACAAACATTTCAACCGTGGTATTATAGGAGCATACCACATCACCTTGGCAAGAATCTTCTTCCTGGGGCGCTCGACCTCGACATCACCAGGGTCATCGCGCCTGATCTTATAGCGCAATGCACCGCATACCGGGCAAGCGTTCAAATCCTCGTACTCACCGCGGTAGAGGATGCAGTCATTAGGGCATGCATGTATCTTCTGCACCTCTAACCCTAGAGGGCAGACAGCCTTCTTTGCTTCGTACGTACTCTCGGGCAATTCGTTGTCCTTTGGAAGCATATTCTTTATCATTACCAGCAACTTTCCAAATCCCTTGTCAGATACACCATTCTCTGCCTTCCATTGCAGCAATTCCAGTGTGGTGCCCAACTTTTTCTTGTCAGCTTCGCAATTCGGGTACAACAATTTCTTGTGATCCTCTAACATGCGCTGCAACTTCTTTTCTCCAAATCACTTGCGCAGTTTCTCTTTGCATCGGCAATGGCCCGACCTAGATCATTAGCGGGCTCATCTGATGCCTCTTCTTCAGCTTCTTCCCGCATTGCCGGCCCAGCTTCTTCCCCCATTGTTGTATCATCGTATTCAGGGAACCCATGGCCAGGATAGCTGTCGTCGTCCTCTTCTTCTTCATTGTCTTCCATCATAACCCCTCTTTCTCCGTGCTTGGTCCAAACATTATAGTGGGGCATGAAACCGGACTTAAACAGGTGGACGTGAATGGTTCTTGACGTAGAGTAATTGTGATCGTTCTTACAGACTAAACATGGACAAGGCATAAAACCATCCGCCCGCTTGTTTGCCTCAGCCGCAAGCAGAAAAGTTTGCATGCCATTAATGAACTCAGGAGAGCATCGGTCATCGTACATCCATTATCGGCTCATCTTCATTACACAACACCGAAAAGACCAAATTAATACAAGTTCATACATAAAGTTCAAACATCAAGTTCATACAAGACTTAAATGCAACAAACAAATAACTCTCTAACTAAAGCATTTAAATGCAACAACAAATGCGATCAAGATCGCAACTAAGGTAACAATTGATCCAACAGCATAATGATACCAAGCCTCACTATCAATGGCATATTTTCTAATCTTTCTAATCTTCAAGCGCATTTTCTCCATCTTGATCTTGTGATCATCGACGACATCGGCAACATGCAACTCCAATTCCATCTTCTCCCCCTCAATTCTTTTCAATTTTTCTTTCAAATACTCATTTTCTCTTTCAACTAAATTTAACCTCTCGACAATAGGGTCGGTTGGAATTTCCGGTTCACAAACCTCCTAGACAAAAATATCTATGTCAACTTGATGGGCATAATTTGTCATAAACACGAAATGCAACAACTAGTTTTAAAAGAGAATATACCACATCTGAATCATAACAAGGATGAGGGCCGACGGGGACGGATATCAAAACCATGGCACTATGTATAACAAACAACGTACGAGTAAGATAATTATACGAGTAACTATATATCCAAATCACACAAACATCAATTTGGTAATGTAAAACATTCATGAACAAGAGGCTCACCACAAGGTGGTGCCGGCGACGGAACGGTGCGGGCGATCGACTGTGGTTACGACGGAGATTTAGAAGGCACTAAGTAAACCACACCTACATATGCAAACTAAGTGTTATTTTTGACCTCAAATTGCATATAAATCAAATACTAGCACATATATTTCCTCCCAAATTACTAAACTCATAAATTAATCACTATACAAAGCATTGCAAGAGCTAATCTAGCAATGAGAGATGAAAGGACAAAGTTGCTAACCTTTGTGACCATTTGAATGGATGGGGGCCTTCAAATCTTGACAAATTTTGGGCAAAATGTGTGATGAGCTCGAGAGGAAGAGGGGAAGAACAGAGAGGAGAGGGGAAAGGGGAAGAACAGAGCGAGCTCGGGTGGACGAAGGGTTTATGTAGGACGATCTTTAGCACCGGTTCGCGCCACGAACCGGTACTAAAGGTGCTGGAGGGGCCCCGGACTGACAACATCCTGCCACCACTCACTTTAGTACCGGTCCGTGGCACGAACTGGTGCTCAAGGTCGGCCACGAACCGGTACTAATGAAAGCGGCTGGCTAGCCGTTGGAACCGGCACTAATGCACACATTAGTGCCGGCTCAAAAGCAAACTGGCACTAATGTGCTTGACATTTGACCCTTTTTCTACTAGTGAAGGGGGTCGAGGAAAAACTAAGGAAAAGTTTCCAAGTGATGCTCATCCCAAAATTGTGACACCCAAGTTTTTTATTTGGATTTTTCAAAAGATTTTTATTTGACTTGAGGGGAGTGATTTAAAATTTTCCTTTAAAAGAACTCTCCCTCTCATATATTTTTCTTTATGGCAAAAGTTTTGTTTGGATTCACCCAAGATCTGCCTTTGGTCTTGGAAGTTCTTGCTTTTCATTTGGACTCAAGACAAAATGTTTTTCATTTGGGAAAATAACTCTTGAAAATCTTTTTGAATTTGCACTATGGCTTTTGGAAAGTCCTTTGCCACTTTCAACAATTCCTTCTTGCCATGGCATTAGTGCAAATCCTCTCTCCTAACCCTTCCCTCACCTTTGGATCATGATCTGCATCAAATCCAGCAAGTTGGACCTCCCCATGTGATCATTTCCATTTGAATCTTATTCAAACAAATTTCTGTCTTCTATCCTACTACTTGGAGATTTACAAAGGAACTCCATTTTCTGTTTTGATCTTTGCCCCCAAACCAACTCTCCTCCCTAGTCCTTTGAACCCTCAACCAAGATCCAGGAAGATCCACTGGTCTTCAGTTCAATATTTTCAAACTACACCTGCTGCAAGTTTGGACCAGATTTGACAAATTTGGTGAAATTCATTCAAAACCTTATCCAAAAATTCCAAGTAAAATCAGGCAGCCTCTGGGTGCAATGAGTGGTCATCTCACCAAGTTACAGCTCCAGAAAAATTCATCTCATTGCAAAATCTCTCTGTCGAACACCTGCAGTGCATGGTCATGTCAAGTTCAGAAAGTTCAGAGAACACTGCAGTGGCTGTTGTCGTTTTCTTCAGAGAAGGACGTCGATCTCGCCAGTGCCACCGCGTCGCCTTGCTCCTCGTCCCCGCCCTCTTGTTTCTGCACCGCACGAACGCCTGGCGCCTTGCGGGCATCGGCGACGAGCAGCAGAAGGTGCGCCGCCCCGTGACCGACGCCGGCGGCGGCTTTGCGGACGCCAGCGGGAGACACGGCGCCGACGACGCCACCCAGCGCCGCCCAAACCACCGGAGCCCGCCGCGTGGCCTTCCACTCCACCGAATGCGCTGCCGCTCTCGTCGTGAACCGCAGGGCGCGGAGCGCGCTCTCTGCCGCCGTTGAGCCCGTGCGGTCACCTCACCGTGGACCGACGCCATTACGCCAAGACCATCTCCGTTTAGCTGTAAAACGACTCCAGTAACCTCCACTGATGCTGCCTGGCCGCTCAAACCCCCTGCCAATCCACTGCTCCGCCGTAATCACTCGCCGGAGATTCTCCTTTCACGGCCACCCCATTGATCTGCCTATAAATAGAGGCCCCGAGCTTCAACTCGAGCACCCACCAGCCCTGCACTCCCCCTAGAGCACGCCTAGCCACTGGAAGAGCCCCGAGGAGGTCTCCTTCCTCGACTCCGGCCGCCGCGACCCGCCACGGGATCCAGCCCGATTCGCCCCCGTGTGTGCTCCTCCGCCTCCGTTCTCTTACCAGTAGCTTCACCATGCATCCCTCTTTCTGACCCGCACTTCAATTTTAAGCTTGCCGCCCTCCACCGGAGTTCCCCATCCTCACCCGAGCCGCCGTCCGCCGGAGATAGTGTCGCCGTCGACGTGCTGCTCCCCATTGGATGAGTCCACCACCCACCGACGCGGAAGAAGATGCTGAAGCTCTTGGTACCCTCCGTTTCTCCAAACTCGCCGTGGTTCGACGCCGGCGTCCACCGCAGCCTTCGGGCGCCGGCGAGCTTTTCAAACCTGACATGTGGACCCCGCGTGTCAGCCTCTGTTTTGTTCCACCTCGAACCGTTTTCTGTTGACGCCTTCGGGCAAATACGCTTTCTCCTTTGCGCTTGCGCATTCCCAATCGAACTGTTTTCTGTTTTCTCAGTTAAAACCCTGGAACTTTTCTGTTTCATTACAGATAAGTCCCTCGACAGAAACCTTTATAACTTTTTAATAAAAAGGAATTTTTGAGTGATTCTTTTTCTGACAATCTTCAAATTTTGTCTAGTTTTTTATGGGATTTATTTGAAAAATATTAAGAAAAGTTTCTGTGCACCCATTGGTTTTCACGTTAGTACCCGTTTCGTGATTGCCGTAGGTTCCGAAAGAGGTGACGGAGCCGCGAACTTCGCCGAGCTAGACTCCGACTTCTCCGAACCAGGCAAGCATGTTTTGAACATTTGATATGACAGGTGTTTTACATGTTCACGTGAGAGTTTGTGCGTGGCATATGAGTGTCGGTAAATACCGCGTTGCTTGTAAGGCAACGACCCGGTTGTTCCAAAGTCGCGATGATCTCTGATGGGAGATGGCCTAATCATGTGGTGACATGAAGGGAAGCAAGGTGGTACTGTTGTAGCATACCAGCCTTGCATCATCCGACTTTCCCCGACATTAACGTGGTTGGAGCCACGTTATCGTTCCTTTCCCGCATGTTCCAAAGTTGTGATGATCTCTGATGAGAGATGGCCTAATCATGTGGTGACATGAAGGGCAGCAAGGTGGTACTGTTGTAGCATACCAGCCTTGCGTCATCTGACTCCCCTCCGACGTTAACGTGGTTGGAGCCACGTTACCGTTCTTTCCC
Organism: Aegilops tauschii subsp. strangulata; assembly: GCF_002575655.3. NCBI lineage: Eukaryota > Viridiplantae > Streptophyta > Magnoliopsida > Poales > Poaceae > Aegilops > Aegilops tauschii. The sequence continues at coordinate 425,505,204 of NC_053035.3, read as the reverse complement.
CTTTTCGTGCTACCACATGTCTCATTGCCAGGATGCGGTTTAGTAAGTTGGTAACCTCTTTCCGGGTACACACCAAACAGAGAGGCCGGGATGATGGTACCTTGGCCCAGGATTAAAGCCAGTCATCCGGTCAGGGGGCATGGGTGTTTCCGGTTGGGACCGAGAGGGGGGCACCCCCTTAGAGCGCGCGTATAGAAATTTGATCCCATGCTACGCGAGGTTGTAGCCTCCCCGTCTCAAGGTTTTTCTTGAACGTTGCCGAGGGTGATCCCTGGCTTCGGATGGTTGAATTGGGTGTGTACTGGTTAGACGTGTTTCTTCCAAAACACCGTAGACGGAACTAGTACCCGTGACTACTGAAATCCGTTGGCTGTGGTTAAGTACAAACTCTGCAGAGTCAATTCTTTCCAAATCATCGTATCCATGATCAATAGTGTAAACATTATATCCATATCTATCCGTGTGAAAAACTTGTCCCCGGTGAACAATCTCAAGTGGTAAATCCAGTTTTATTGTTACTCCTGTGGATGGACTAACTTTATATTCGTCGCATGCTTGTGATAATTTATGTTTCCGAACGATTGTATTATTGAGCTGTGATATAAGCCCTTTATGTGACGTCGCGCAGACGTCCGACTGTGGCGTGTACGTGTTTCTTACTTTATATATATAAGCCCTTTTTGTGATGTCGCTCAGACGTCCGACTGTGGCATGCACTGTATTTATTCTCTGTTATAAGCCCTTTATGTGGTGTCGCCCCGATGCCCGACTGTGGCATTATTATTCTGCATTTTCCTCTCGAGGAGTCTTTCAGACACTCGCTTGGCACCAGCATCATTATTCCGCATTTTCCGCTCGAGGAGTCTTTCAGACACTCGCTTGGCACCTGTATTATTATCCCGCCTTTTCTGCTCGAGGAGTCTTTCAGACACTCGTTTGGCACCAGTATTACTATTCTGCAGTTTCCGCTCGAGGCGTCATTCAGACCCTCGCTTGGCACCCCATATTTATTATCTCTATGTCTGATCGCACCGGTTAACTTGTTCATGTGCTTCATGTTTACATTTGTTATACCTTATGTCCGAACTGTCTTGCGAGTACTTTCATAGTACTCACCTGGCTTGTTGATTTGGCCAGATGTTGATGAAGGAGATCTCTTGGATGAAGAGTTTGATAGCGCGTCCGATGCCTAGAGGAGTCCCAGTCAGTCCTGCACGATCCCGGATATTGGTCACTTGTATTGTATACGCTTCCGCCACCCGCAATAAGTCTTCTCGAGCCTCACTCCGACGCTCGATGAGTTGTAGTCTTCTGGAATCATATCACTCGCTTTGCGATGATATTTCTGCCACCGTTATTATCATGAGTTAGTAGTTTGCCACCCTATCCGCCGTCTTGTTTTAGCGGCATGCATGTAATAAATTGTTGGGCAGTCTCTGCTCAACCTTGTATTATATTTAGTACTCCTGGTATTTTTCTTCTGTGACCAAGATATTGTCTACCAGTGAGAAGGAATTCTTCCTCGCTGGTCCGTAAAAGGGATTGGTCTCTCAATAATTATTTTATTGAAAAACCGGTCGTGACAAGCTTGGTATCAGAGCCAGGCTGACTGTAGGAAGCCACTAGGTGCGAGCGCTAATCGGTTATTAGCGTTTTTGTGCTTTTTCAGCATTTTTGCAATTGTAGCTATTTTCTGTTGGTCATCATAAATTTATGACATGACTACTCAGAATTTTGCCTACTTTTGTAGATGGCTGGCAGCAGCTGTGAGAATCGAGTGTTCACCAACGTGCCCGAGGGGTTTGTCAAGCTCCTCGTCTCCATCACCAAGCTCACGATCGGGCCAGCAGCTCGCCCGGAGTTCACACTCTACCAGCACAAGCTCAGTGACGACGTGTCTATGCACCAGGCTATGGTGCAATTCAAGGGAGGACGATCTGCTGCTCGCCACTTCCGTTTTGTGGGAAGGGCCATGCCTACGGAGAGGCATGCCATGCAGATGGCTGCCCGTGAGGCGATAGCTCGCCTTCGGGACATCCTTCCTACGATGAAGACTCGTCGCTACCGCTACCTCCCATGCCATGTGCCATACACCAGCCACTATGCGTTCGCCTGCCATCGGGGAGAACGAGATGAAGCCATCGAGATGGTTGTGGAGTATCTCAAGGCTCTGGAGGAGTCTTTCGACAACCTCGTAGATGATCTTGTGGCTGCCCGCATGGACTTAGTCCGGGGCGGTCCTGCCAGCAGGAAGGAGCTTCTCCACACGGCGCCGCCTCTGACATTCGTCTCGTCTTCAGCCTCGTATGCACCGGCCGTTTTGGCCACTGCTCGCCGTCTGCCTACCACTGAGGAGTTCGACCGAGTCATCGCTCCTACTCCAGTCAGAGCCGCACCGCCTGCCGCACGCGCTCTACCACCAGTCGCCCCCGCACCATCACCGCAGTGCAGCGTCACGCGCCAGGAGCCAGCTAGAGAGGAGGAGGTTGACTCTCCTGGACCGCTGAGCCTTGCCATCGGCAAGGGGAAAGAGATCTTCACCATCTCCAACTGAGAGCACCGAGTAGCCGCGTGTTATGCCTGCTTGTATGATGTGTTGTTTTATCTATACGCTAGTTTGTATTGGTATGTTTGCTGCCTTCCGGAGTAGTACGCTAGTTTTTAATAACATGTCAGGATGTGTACGCGCATCCTGAGTGCTGTATCCTGTGTTTGCTTTTCGCATGTAAGTTTTATGTTAAGCTCTTCTTCTCCATAAAAAAATCATTTGTGTTTCTTTGAAAACCTTGAAGCCTTTTAATTATTGCCTTTGCGAGATTTCTCTTGTGCTACACAGTTTTTTTTTCTCTCATGGGTTTTGCAAATAATACCCCAGACTGGAAAAATGTCTCGCCCGTGGACTCGCTCCATGCCCAATCAGCCAGAAGAGGTTTACGGGACACAGACCAGCAACAATTTCACTCAGGGTCAGTCCAGCCAACAAGACAGCGAAGCAGCACTGTCTCAAGTATGTCGTCTCTTCGAGCAAAGCCAGTAACAGCACCAAGAGATGATGAACCATGTCATCAACATGGGAAACCACTGTGAACACTATCAACCACATTCCATGTTATCTGAGTTACAGAAGACTCGCCCCTCAACTTCTACTCACACCGATAGACCGCTGGAAGCCGATGATTGGCTTCGTGAGATTGAAAGGAAATTGATTATTGCTCAGTGCTCAGATCATGAGAAGGTGCTTTATGCACCACACTACCTTACTGGAGCAGCCGCAGCATGGTGGGAAAACTTCCTACACATGCATCCCAGGGAACACAACATCACCTGGGAAGAGTTCAAGGAAGGCTTCCGTGGGGCACACATCCCCAGGAGCATCCTAAAGATCAAGAAGAGAGAGTTTGATGACCTGAAGCAAAGAGGCATGTCAGTAACAGAGTACAATGGTCAGTTCACTCAGCTGTCTCGTTATGCCTACGACGAGCACATGACAGAAAGCAAGAAGATGGAAAAATTCCTGGACGGCCTGGCACCAGCGTTAAGATGCCAACTGATCGTGCACACCTTTCCGGATTTTAAGACGCTGGTGGACAAGGCCATCACCCTGGAGAATGAGCGCCGTAGTCTGGAAGATATCCGCAAACGGAAGAGGGACAAGACGACTCTTGCCCGCAGCAACCGAGGCAAGACTGAGGTCCCAAGGACAGACGCAAGGAGATCCACGACTACCGAGCCAAGGCCCGTCGGACAATTTCATGCCAGGGATAAGGAGTACACATACCGTCCAGGCGTCACCTGCTATGCTTGTGGTCAACAAGGGCATTATGCTAAACAGTGCCCGAAGCCAAGAGACTCGGCACCCAAGCCGAACAATGGTGGAAACAATCCAGCCCCCAAGCGCAACAACTTCAATCCCAGCAACAACCACAGGAAGGGTCACCTGAACCATGTGACCAGGGAAGAAGCGCAGAATGCCCCAGACATCGTGCTCGGTATGTTCCCTGTCAACACAGTACCTGCCATGGTTTTGTTTGATTCTGGAGCTTCCCATTTGTTCGTTTCGAAGAGTTTTGTTTCGCAACACGGCTTTCCGATACTTCCCTTGGAAAAATCTATGATCATCAAGTCCCCCAGAAATAAGCAAATCGCTCTGGGTTACTGCCAAGGAGTGGTCATTGAGTTCGAAGGACTACAATTCCACGCGAATCTCATCCTGTTGGAAAGTAAAGGACTGGATGTCATTTTAGGGATGGACTGGTTGACCACCAACAAAGGATTCATCGACTGTTTCAATCGGACAGTGATTCTCACCCACCATCACGGCAAGACGATAAGAGTTTCCGCCCAAGAAAGGCCACGATCACAGCAACCAAAACTGAACAAAATGGACATTGCAGAACTGAGAAAAGTTCCAGTGGTATGCGAGTTTCCTGATGTGTTCCCTGAAGAACTACCAGGCATGCCACCAGACCGAGAGATCGAATTCAGCATCGAACTAGCACCTGGCACCGCTCCCATCTATAAGAAGCCGTATAGAATGGCACCCTCAGAATTGGTGGAGTTGAAGAAGCAGATAAAGGAGTTGTTGGACAAAGGATTTATTCGAGCCAGCTCCTCACCATGGGGTTCGCCAGTGTTGTTCGCCAAGAAGAAGGATGGGACATTGAGACTGTGTATAGACTATCGAGCCCTCAATATGGTCACCATCAAAAACAAATATCCGATGCCACGGATCAATGATTTGTTTGACCAGCTCGCACAAGCCAAGGTATTTTCAAAGATTGATTTGAGATCGGGATACCATCAACTGAAGGTACGGACAGAAGATATTCCAAGACAGCTTTCACTTCCAGATATGGGTTATACGAGTTCACAGTGATGCCTTTTGGACTAACGAACGCCCCCGCATATTTCGTCCACCTCATGAACAAAGTATTCATGAAATTCATGGACAAATTTGTGGTGGTATTCATTGACGACATTCTGGTTTACTCGAGGACACCAGAAGAGCATGCTGAACACCTCAGAATTGTTTTGGGAGAATTGAGGAAACATCAGTTGTACGCCAAGTTTAGCAAATGCGAATTTTGGCTAAGACAAGTTGGTTTCTTGGGCCATATACTGAACCAAGAAGGCGTGGCCGTAGACCCAGAAAAAGTCAAGGCCATACTAGACTGGAAACCACCCGCCAATGTTACAGATGTGCGGAGTTTCCTAGGAATGGCCGGATATTACAGGAGATTTATTGAAGGATTCTCCACTGTGGCAAAACCTATGACACAGTTACTCAAGAAGGACAAGAAATTCGTATGGACGGAAGCATGTGAGCAGAGCTTCCAAGAACTCAAGAAGAAGCTGACAACCGCACCAGTCTTAACTGTGCCAGACATACACAAGAGCTTTGAAGTGTATTGTGACGCGTCCCGAAAAGGTCTCGGATGCGTGCTAATGCAGGATGGCAAGGTTGTCGCATATGCCTCCAGGCAGCTGCGAAAACATGAGGAAAATTACCCAACACATGACTTGGAGCTAGCAGCAGTTATACATGCACTCAAGGAATGGAGGCACTTTCTGTTGGGAAATCACTGTGAAATATATACGGACCATAAGAGCCTCAAATATATTTTCACACAGCCAGAGCTGAATTTACGCCAACGACGCTGGTTGGAACTAGTCAAGGACTATGACGTCGGTATTCACTACCACCCAGGGAAAGCAAATGTAGTGTCCGATGCCCTTAGTCGAAACCCCAGCCCGGACAGTGACGGTCAGCAAAATTTGAGGCCTGAGTTTCAGCGAGAGTTCGCTAGGCTCAACATGATGTTAGTCTCTGAGGGCACCGTATCGAACCTGGAGATACAACCCACCCTGGTGGAACAAATTAAGAAGGCTCAACAGGGACATCCCAGCATCGAAGGCATAAAGAAGAAAATGGATCTCAGTAAGACTTCAGAGTTCGTCACAGACAGTGAAGGGACATTATGGTACCGAGACAGACTTTGCGTACCTAACATTGAGGAACTCAAGCAACAGATCTTGACGGAAAGCCACACCGCCCCATACTCGATCCATCCTGGAGGAACCAAAATGTACAAGGACATCCAGGAAAGATTTTGGTGGCACGGTATGAAAAGAGATATAGCCACATTCATTGCTTGTTGCGATTCATGTCAGCGCATCAAGGCCGAGCACCAAAAGCCAGCAGGGCTACTCCAGCCTAACAGGATACCGGAGTGGAAATGGGATGAAATAGGAATGGACTTCATTGTCGGATTACCCCGATCACAACGCGGAAATGACGCCATATGGGTCATCACAGACCGACTAACCAAGGTTGCTCATTTCATTCCCGTGAAGACTACCTACTCCACACAAAGACTGGCAAAACTTTATCTCTCCCGTATAGTTTGCTTGCACGGAGGCCCAAAGACTTTAATATCAGACCGAGGCACCCAATTCGTCTCCAAATTTTGGGATCACCTACAACAAGCTCTGGGCACGCAACTAGCTTTCAGTACGGCATACCACCCTCAGACTGATGGACAAACAGAACGTGTAAACCAAATCCTAGAGGATATGCTAAGAGCCTGTGTGCTCACCTATGGATCCGGTTGGGAAGAGAGTTTGTCGTATGCCGAATTTGCTTACAACAACAGTTACCAAGCCAGCTTGCAAATGGCACCCTTTCAAGCGTTGTACGGACGAAGGTGTCGTACCCCTCTGAATTGGCCAGAAACAGGTGACAGCCGTATCTTCGGCCCAGACATGCTTAAAGAGGCCGAGGAGAAAGTTAAACAAATCAGGGACAGACTCAAGACAGCACAGAGCCGACAAAAGAGCTACTATGATTAGAAGCATCGTGAGGTCAGCTTTGAACCTGGTGATTCCGTATACCTCCGGGTATCTCCTATGAGGGGTCTGCAACGGTTCAAAATTAAGGGGAAGCTAGCCCCAAGATTTATTGGACCATTTTGTGTAAAGGCACGAAGAGGCACGGTGGCCTACCAACTAGACCTCCCCAAGGAGCTGTCAGACGTCCATGACGTGTTCCACGTCTCACAGTTAAGAAAATGTGTGAGCAACCCAGAAAAACATGTACCTCATGAGGACATTGATGTGCAACCAGATCTCACCTACAGAGAGAGACCAGTAAAGATTTTAGAAGAGTCTGAACGGAGGACCTGTCAGAAAACGACAAAGTTTCTCAGGGTTCAGTGGAGCAACCACACTGAGGATGAAGCTACATGGGAAAGGGAGGAATTCCTTCGAGCAGAGTACCCATATCTATTTGAGGATCAGCAGAAATCTCGAGGACGAGATTTTTCCTAAGGGGGTAGGTGTTGTGACACCCAAGTTTTTTATTTGGATTTTTCAAAAGATTTTTATTTGACTTGAGGGGAGTGATTTAAAATTTTCCTTTAAAAAACTCTCCCTCTCATATATTTTTCTTTATGGCAAAAGTTTTGTTTGGATTCACCCAAGATCTGCCTTTGGTCTTGGAAGTTCTTGCTTTTCATTTGGACTCAAGACAAAATGTTTTTCATTTGGGAAAATAACTCTTGAAAATCTTTTTGAATTTGCACTATGGCTTTTGGAAAGTCCTTTGCCACTTTCAACAATTCCTTCTTGCCATGGCATTAGTGCAAATCCTCTCTCCTAACCCTTCCCTCACCTTTGGATCATGATCTGCATCAAATCCAGCAAGTTGGACCTCCCCATGTGATCATTTCCATTTGAATCTTATTCAAACAAATTTCTGTCTTCTATCCTACTACTTGGAGATTTACAAAGGAACTCCATTTTCTGTTTTGATCTTTGCCCCCAAACCAACTCTCCTCCCTAGTCCTTTGAACCCTCAACCAAGATCCAGGAAGATCCACTGGTCTTCAGTTCAAAATGTTCAAACTACACCTGCTGCAAGTTTGGACCAGATTTGACAAATTTGGTGAAATTCATTCAAAACCTTATCCAAAAATTCCAAGTAAAATCAGGCAGCCTCTGGGTGCAATGAGTGGTCATCTCACCAAGTTACAGCTCCAGAAAAATTCATCTCATTGCAAAATCTCTCTGTCGAACACCTGCAGTGCATGGTCATGTCAAGTTCAGAAAGTTCAGAGAACACTGCAGTGGCTGCTGTCGTTTTCTTCAGAGAAGGACGTCGATCTCGCCAGTGCCACCACGTCGCCTTGCTCCTCGTCCACGCCCTCTTGTTCCTGCACCGCACGAACGCCTGGTGCCTTGCGGGCGTCGGCGACGAGCAGAGAAGGTGCGCCGCCCCGTGACCGACGCCGGCGGTGGCTTTGCGGACGCCAGCGGGAGACACGGCGCCGACGACGCCACCCAGCGCCGCCCAAACCACCGGAGCCCGCCGCGTGGCCTTCCACTCCCCCGAATGCGCTGCCGCTCTCGTCGTGAACCGCAGGGCGCGGAGCGCGCTCTCTGCCGCCGTTGAGCCCGTGCGGTCACCTCACCGTGGACCGACGCCATTACGCCAAGACCATCTCCGTTTAGCTGTAAAACGACTCCAGTAACCTCCACTGATGCTGCCTGGCCGCTCAAACCCCCTGCCAATCCACTGCTCCGCCGTAATCACTCGCCGGAGATTCTCCTTTCACGGCCACCCCATTGATCTGCCTATAAATAGAGGCCCCGAGCTTCAACTCGAGCACCCACCAGCCCTGCACTCCCCCTAGAGCACGCCTAGCCACTGGAAGAGCCCCGAGGAGGTCTCCTTCCTCGACTCCGGCCGCCGCGACCCGCCACGGGATCCAGCCCGATTCGCCCCCGTGTGTGCTCCTCCGCCTCCGTTCTCTTACCAGTAGCTTCACCATGCATCCCTCTTTCTGACCCGCACTTCAATTTGAAGCTTGCCGCCCTCCACCGGAGTTCCCCATCCTCACCCGAGCCGCCGTCCGTCGGAGATAGTGTCGCCGTCGACGTGGTGCTCCCCATTGGACGAGTCCACCACCCACCGACGCGGAAGAAGATGCTGAAGCTCTTGGTAGCCTCCGTTTCTCCAAACTCGCCGTGGTTCGACGCCGGCGTCCACCGCAGCCTTCGGGCGCCGGCGAGCTTTTCAAACCTGACATGTGGACCCCGCGTGTCAGCCTCTGTTTTATTCCACCTCGAACCGTTTTCTGTTGACGCCTTCGGGCAAATACGCTTTCTCCTTTGCGCTTGCGCATTCCCAATCGAACTGTTTTCGGTTTTCTCAGTTAAAACCCTAGAACTTTTCTGTTTCATTACAGATAAGTCCCTGGACAGAAACCTTTATAACTTTTTAATAAAAAGGAATTTTTGAGTGATTCTTTTTCTGACAATCTTCAAATTTTGTCTAGTTTTTTATGGGATTTATTTGAAAAATATTTGGAAAAGTTTCTGTGCACCCATTGGTTTTCACGTTAGTACCCGTTTCGTGATTGTCGTAGGTTCCGAAAGAGGTGACGGAGCCGCGAACTTCGCCGAGCTAGACTCCGACTTCTCCGAACCAGGCAAGCATGTTTTGAACATTTGATATGACATGTGTTTTACATGTTCACGTGAGAGTTTGTGCGTGGCATATGAGTGTCGGTAAATACCTCGTTGCTTGTAAGGCAACGACCCGGTTGTTCCAAAGTCGCGATGATCTCTGATGAGAGATGGCCTAATCATGTGGTGACATGAAGGGAAGCAAGGTGGTACTGTTGTAGCATACCAGCCTTGCGTCATCCGACTTTCCCCGACGTTAACGTGGTTGGAGCCACGTTATCGTTCCTTTCCCGCATGTTCCAAAGTTGTGATGATCTCTGATGAGAGATGGCCTAATCATGTGGTGACATGAAGGGCAGCAAGGTGGTACTGTTGTAGCATAACAGCCTTGCGTCATCCGACTCCCCTCCGACGTTAACGTGGTTGGAGCCACGTTACCGTTCTTTCCCCTTTTCGTGCTACCACATGTCTCATTGCCAGGATGCGGTTTAGTAAGTTGGTAACCTCTTTCCGGGTACACACCAAACAGAGAGGCCGGGATGATGGTACCTTGGCCCAGGATTAAAGCCAGTCATCCGGTCAGGGGGCATCGGTGTTTCCGGTTGGGACCGAGAGGGGGGCACCCCCTTAGAGCGCGTGTATAGAAATTTGATCCCATGCTACGCGAGGTTGTAGCCTCCCCGTCTCAAGGTTTTTCTTGAACGTTGCCGAGGGTGATCCCTGGCTTCGGATGGTTGAATTGGGTGTGTACTGGTTAGACGTGTTTCTTCCAAAACACCGTAGATGGACTAGTCCCCGTGACTACTGAAATCCGTTGGCTGTGGTTAAGTACAAACTCTGCAGAGTCAATTCTTTCCAAATCATCGTATCCATGATCAATAGTGTAAACATTATATCCATATCTATCCGTGTGAAAAACTTGTCCCCGGTGAACAATCTCAAGTGGTAAATCCAGTTTTATTGTTACTCCTGTGGATGGACTAACTTTATATTCGTCGCATGCTTGTGATAATTTATGTTTCCGAACGATTGTATTATTGAGCTGTGATATAAGCCCTTTATGTGACGTCGCGCAGACGTCCGACTGTGGCGTGTACGTGTTTCTTACTTTATATATATAAGCCCTTTTTGTGATGTCGCTCAGACGTCCGACTGTGGCATGCACTGTATTTATTCTCTGTTATAAGCCCTTTATGTGGTGTCGCCCCGACGCCCGACTGTGGCATTATTATTCTGCATTTTCCTCTCGAGGAGTCTTTCAGACACTCGCTTGGCACCAGCATCATTATTCCGCATTTTCCGCTCGAGGAGTCTTTCAGACACTCGCTTGGCACCTGTATTATTATCCCGCCTTTTCCGCTCGAGGAGTCTTTCAGACACTCGTTTGGCACCAGTATTACTATTCTGCAGTTTCCGCTCGAGGCGTCATTCAGACCCTCGCTTGGCACCCCATATTTATTATCTCTATGTCTGATCGCACCGGTTAACTTGTTCATGTGCTTCATGTTTACATTTGTTATACCTTATGTCCGAACTGTCTTGCGAGTACTTTCATAGTACTCACCTGGCTTGTTGATTTGGCCAGATGTTGACGAAGGCGATCTCTTGGATGAAGAGTTTGATAGCGCGTCCGATGCCTAGAGGAGTCCCAGTCAGTCCTGCGCGATCCCGGATATTGGTCACTTGTATTGTATACGCTTCCGCCACCCGCAATAAGTCTTCTCGAGCCTCACTCCGACGCTCGATGAGTTGTAGTCTTCTGGAATCATATCACTCGCTTCGCGATGATATTTCCGCCACCGTTATTATCGTGATTTAGTAGTTTGCCACCCTATCCGCCGTCTTGTTTTAGCGGCATGCATGTAATAAATTGTTGGGCAGTCTCTGCTCAACCTTGTATTATATTTAGTACTCCTGGTATTTTTCTTCTGTGACCAAGATATTGTCTACCAGTGAGAAGGAATTCTTCCTCGCTGGTCCGTAAAAGGGATTGGTCTCTCAATAATTATTTTATTGAAAAACCGGTCGTGACAAGCTTGGTATCAGAGCCAGGCTGATTGTAGGAAGCCACTAGGTGCGAGCGCTAATCGGTTATTAGCGTTTTTGTGCTTTTTCAGCATTTTTGCAATTGTAGCTATTTTCTGTTGGTCATCATAAATTTATGACATGAGTACTCAGAATTTTGCCTACTTTTGTAGATGGCTGGCTGCAGCTGTGAGAATCGAGTGTTCACCAACGTGCCCGAGGGGTTTGTCAAGCTCCTCGTCTCCATCACCAAGCTCACGATCGGGCCAGCAGCTCGCCCGGAGTTCACACTCTACCAGCACAAGCTCAGTGACGACGTGTCTATGCACCAGGCTGTGGTGCAATTCAAGGGAGGACGATCTGCTGCTCGCCACTTCCGTTTTGTGGGAAGGGCCATGCCTACGGAGAGGCATGCCATGCAGATGGCTGCCCGTGAGGCGATAGCTCGCCTTCGGGACATCCTTCCTACGATGAAGACTCGTCGCTACCGCTACCTCCCATGCCATCCTCCGAGGACTTTGTGCGAAAATCATCAAGTGAGGAAAACCCAAACCCAAACACCTACAAACCCAAAGTGATTGAGCATCACTGAAGAGATTGATCCTGTGTGGATTCGACGATTGTTACCTTTGAAGAGTGTGCATCTTCTAGACGGTTAGGCGTCATGGTCTAGAGCATCCAAGAGGAAATTTTGTATCGCCGAGTGACCGAGTTTGTGAAGGTTTGGAAGTCACCTGAAGACTTACCATGAGTGATTGGGCGAGGTCTGTGTGACCTTAGATCAAGGAGAATATGGTGAGGACTGTGTGTCCTCAGGTTTAAATACCTAGCCGCTCCAACCAGACGTACAACTGTCACAGCAGTTGGAACTGGTCTACCAAATCATTTTCTTCACCGAGAAAACTGGTTCTATTTCCTCAACCCTTCCATTTCCTCATTACTGTGTTGTGTGCTTGTTCATATCTGTTTTGAAGACTTTGACTGAAAAATTTCTCAATTTCCTCAGTTCAATTTATTCAGTCTGTTTGTCTTCATCCTGTTTTATCATGTGCTTACGCTTTTTGTACTCTGTGTCTGTTTCCATTTCATCATGATGTCCATGTTTATGTTATGTCATGTATGCATGTGAGTACTTATTCGGCTGCAAGTAGTTCTTCGCTTAGGAATTTCCTCACCCTGAAATTCCTCAGTGAAGAATTCATAAAAATCGCCTATTCACCCCCCTCTAGTCGACTTAACGCACTTTCAATTGGTATCAGAGCAAGGTACTCCCTTGTTCTATGTGATTTTGGTTTAACCGCCTGGAGTTTTATTTATATTGACCGCAGGTATGATCAAGGTCTCTGCTGGGTGTCCTACCTTCGATGGGACGGACTACCCCTACTGGAAGAATAAGATGCGCATGCATCTTGAGGCAATTGATAACGATCTCTGGTATGTTGTGGAGAATGGTGTCCCCTCTGTCACCCCTACCATCAACGCTGCTGACGTGAAGAGATTCAAGCAACCCGACTCTCAAGCGAAGAACATCATATGTGGCCATCTGAGCAATGGGCAGTATGGTAGAGTGAGTGCTTTGGAGACAGCTAAGCTTATCTGGGATAGGCTGTTCAAGGTCAATGAAGGAGTCTCAACACAGCGTGACTCTCGAGTTGACATTCTTCGCAATCTCTTCAACCGCTTCAAAAGACTCGACAATGAAAATGTTTAGCAAACTTTCGATCGCCTCACTAACATCTCAAATGAGCTTCAAGCACTTGGTGCCACTGACATCACCGACGATGAGGTGGTGAATAAATTGTTGAGATCGCTTGGTTCCTCATTTGATACTCTGGCATTGTGATACAAGAATGTGGAGACTATAAGTCACTTGATCCCGCTGAATCCTCGAGAGGCTAAACACTCATGAGTTCCAGCTTGCTGAGAAGAGAGATCTCTATGGACCGAGCTATGGCAGATCACGTGCTCTGAAGGCCAAGGCAGTGTCTGAATCTGAAGGTGGAGATTCTGGTAGTAGTATTGGTGATCCTGAAGAACTGAGTCACGAGCTAGCAATTCTCATGAAGAAATTCCAAAAGTTCTCAAGACGTGGTCGCTTTGGAAAATCCTCAAGAAGTGATGATTCCTCATCCTGTGACTACAAGAGGAGACTGTGCACAAATGCAAGAAACATGGTCACTACATTCAAGACTGTGCTCAGTGGGAAAAGGAATCAAAGAAGAAGAAACACAAGGATTACAGTTCTGATGATTCAAAGAAGAAGAAGAAATCTTCAAAATCTTCATCATCAAAATCCTCGAAGTCTTCATCTCACAAGAAGAGCAGCTCCAAGAAGGCTCGGGCATTCATTGGCAAGGAAATGGACTCTCAGGTTGAGTCTGAGGAACATGAGGTAGAGGAGGCATCTGAGGAGTCAGAATCTGGTGTGGCGAGCCTAGCCCTCGCTACTGCGTTCGTCAGCAAGTCCATCTTCAACACTGAAGAAAATGACTTCCACAACAAGGCTGATGATGACAATGATGACTACGCTCCCACCTATTGCTTTATGGCAAAGGGTGCCAAGGTACTCAAATATCCCTCCTCTGAATCATGTGAGGATGAATCTGATGAATACCTCAAGCCTAGCTACTCTAAACTTGCTAAGATTGCTGTGAAACAACAAAAGACTTTTGAAAAGGTTCAAAATATGCTAGATAAAAGTGATGATATGTTGGGTTAAGAAATGGATCGCACTAAAACCTTGACTGAAAATCTTCAGAGACTTCAGTCTAAGTTTGACAACCTTCAAAGTCATCATAACACTCTCTTATCTAATCATGGGAAACTTTCTTATGAATTTCTTCAAATAAAGCAAGATCTTGAGAAGCTAAGGGTGAGTTATGAAGATCTTCCGAAGGAGCGTGATTCATTACTTGCTATACAAATCAGCGATGCTCAGGAAGAATTCATTCCTCCATGTTTGAAGTGCATTGAACGTGAATCTGCTAATTCTTCACCTGAAAGTTCAAATGCTTCTATTGCTGAAAATTCTTCACCTGTCTCTGCTATCACTCATTCCTCATGTGAGGATATTGCTAGTATCACTGACAATGCAGGGTTGAAGGAATTGTATATGACAGGCATGTACAAAAGCCTCAAAGGGCATCAGGCTTTTTGTGATGTGCTTAAAAAGCATATCCTCAACAGAAACCCTAGGAAAGAGGGTGTTGCCTTTGAGAGGAAACTCAATGCTGATGGAACATACTGGAAGCCTGAGCAGTATCCCAAAACCTCATGGGTTGCTGCAAAGGGACCTCCAGTAGATCCATCTACTTTATCTGGCTTTACATGTGAATCTTCTCATTCTTCTGATGAGTCATTTGACTCTAACTATAAACTGTTCAAAAATCAGAATGGTGAAGTATTTGCTAGATATGTTGGCACTAACTGCAGGAATAGTTCCCCTATGAAGAAAATCTGGGTTCCCAAAAGGTGCCTTGAAAGTCTTCAGGTGAATGTCATCATGACACCACCTGTGAAGAACAGGAACCCCAGATCCAATTCTTCATATGGACCAAATTCTTCATATGGATCAAATTCCTCAAAAGGATCAAAGTCCTCATATGAACATCATCGTGCTAACACTTCTGTTTTGCAGGAAAGAACTAGGGGTTATGAATATGTGCATTATTCTTCAAATCATTAAGTCCATAAGTCCTCGAAGAATTTCTCTGCTTATTCATATGCTTACCCTAACTCCTCTTATGTGAAACGAAGTGGACTGGCTTCTATGCCACCTTTCTCTTATGGAGCTCGCAGAATGATGAACTCTTTGCCACCCCTTCAGATGTGGGAGGTGAAGAAAAAGAACTAATCTCTTATGCAGGGTCAGGTCTCCAGACGAACTTAAACGTCTGAAGAATATACCGGAGACCTGAATATGCTTGAAAGGACGCAAGCTAATCATGAAGAAATGAATTTTCATTTCTCACGTCCTCATATTGCTATATCAGTTCTATTGCTTGATGAAATTGATCTGATGAATTTGATGTCATATTCTTCACTCATGAAGTATATGAGTTCGTAAGCTGCACTAATTGATCTGTAGGATGATCAACCCAAAGCCACTGAGTGGGTCCTTGATAGTGGATGTACAAATCACATGACTGATGACAAGAATCTACTGATGGATGCTCCCTTATCTCCATCTCATCTGAAGCATATCACCTACGCTGACAAAGGAAAAAGCAAGGTATTGGGTCTAGGTAAGGTTGCGATCTCAAAGGATCGACACATGGACAAAGTCATGCTTGTCGAGTCCTTAGGATTCAACCTCATGTCAGTCTCAATGCTTTGTGATCTTGATATGGTTTTTATCTTTGGCAAGTATCATTGTGTTGTGATCATGGAAGCTGGCCATTCCAAAGTCTTCGACGGCTTTAGGAGAGGAGACCTGTATATTGTTGATTTCTCTACAGGACCACAACCTGCTATATGCCTACTTGCAAAAGCTTCAGAAGGATGGCTATGGCATCGATGACTCGGTCATGCTGGCATGAGGAACTTGCACACGCTCGCGAAGAAGAAGCATGTCATTGGCATTGAGAATGTCAAATTCCTCAAGGATCACTTGTGCGGAGCCTGTGAAGCTGGAAAGATGACCAAGGCCAAGCATCCAGCGAAGACTATCATGACTACCACTCATCCATTTGAATTGCTTCACATGGATCTCTTTGGTCCTAACCATTATTCTGCATTCACCAATGAAGCATCTCTATATGGCTTTGTTATTGTTGATGATTACTCTCGTTACACATGGGTACATATTGTCACTTACAAACGTGAAGTGCAGGAAGTCTTCAAACAATTTTCCTTGAGGGATTCAACCAACTTTGGTGTGAAGATCAAACACATCAGAAGTGACAATGGAACTGAGTTCAAGAACACTGGTCTTGATGACTATCTTGATGAACTTGGTATTACTCATGAGTTATCTGCTCCTTATACTCCTTAGCAGAATGGCGTCTTGGAGCACAAGAGCAGGACTCTTGTTGAGATGGCTCGTACTATGCTTGATGAATACAAGACACCTCGTCATTTCTGGAATGAGGCAATTGATACTGTGTGCCACATCATCAACAGGGTATATCTTCACAAATTCTTCAAGAAGACTGCATATGAACTCCTCACTGATAAGAAACCCAATGTGAGTTATTTCAAAGTCTTCGGTGCTAAATATTGGATTATAGATCCTCATCACAATTCTAAATTTGCATCGAAAGGACATGAAGGTTTTATGCTTGGTTACGGAAAGGACTCGCACACCTACAGAGTCTTCAATTATGTTCATCACAAGGTTGTTGAAACTGTAGATGTGCGGTTCGATGAAACTAATGGCTTGCAAAGAGAGCACCTACCTCCTGTGCTAGATGAAAAGTCACCCGAGGAAACCATCAAGTTCAAGGCTACTGAGGATGTCATTCCTAATGAAGAATCTGCTGAAGAAGTCATTTCAGACCATGAAGAACATCATGATGGTGCACCTGAGGAAAATGGTTCTGAAGAAAATGCTGATCCAATTCCTCGTCACCAACCCGCTCACCCTCGCGTTGCAAATGAAGTGCAGATTGAGAAAATCATCAGCGACATCAACGCACCAGGTCCTCTCACACACTCAGAAGCTTCACATTTGTCTAACTTTTGTGGGCACTTTGCTTTCATCTCTATCACAGAGCCCACTAAGGTAGATGAAGCATTTATGGAGCGTGAGTGGATTCAAGCTATGCAAGAAGAATTACATCGGTTCGAGCTCAACAACGTCTGGGAGCTTGTCAAGCGACTAGATCCTCGCAAGCACAATATCATCAGCACAAAGTGGATCTACTGCCACAAGCAAGATGAAAATGGCCTTGTGGTGAGGAATAAGGAACGGCTTGTAGCTCAAGGCTACACACAGGTTGAAGGAATTGATTTCGATGAAACTTTTGCACCTGTTGCTAGACTTGAGGCTATACGCATGTTACTTGCTTATGCTAACCATCATAATATCATCTTATATCAAATGGATGTGAAAAGTGCATTCCTCAATGGTAAGCTTGAGGAAGAAGTATATGTTGCTCAACCCCCAGGTTTTGAAGATCCGAAGCATCCTGACAAAGTCTTCAGACTCAATAAGGCCCTCTATGGCCTCAAGCAGGCCCCTCGGGCATGGTATGATACTTTAAAGGAATTCCTCATGAAGAAAGGCTTCAAACCCAGTTCACTTGACCCAACTCTTTTCACCAAAACTTATGATGATGAGCTATTCGTGTGCCAAATATATGTTGATGATATTATCTTTGGTTGTACTGACCAACGTTACAGTGATGAATTTCCCTATATGATGAGTCAAGAATATCAAATGTCTATGATGGGAGAATTGAAATTCTTCTTAGGTCTTCAGATACGTCAACAGTGCAATGGCATATTCATATCTCAGGAGAAGTACCTCAAGGACGTATTGAGGAAATTCGGCATGCAAGATTGCAAAGGCGTCAAAATCCCTATGCCCACAAATGGCCGTCTTTGCACTGATGAAAATGGTATTGACTTCGATCAAAAGGTATACCGCAACATGATTGGCTCTTTATTGTATTTATGTGCATCTAGGCCAGATATTATGCTTAGTGTTTGCATGTGTGCCCGCTTTCAAGCTACATCGAAGGAATCACACCGTAAGGCTGTGAAGCATATTCTTCGATATCTAGCTCACACTCCAACACTTGGATTATGGTATCCCAAGGGCTCGGCTTTTGATCTCATTGGATATTCTGAATCTGACTATGCTGGTGATCGTGTGGACCGCAAGTCAACATCACACACAAGCCATTTCCTCGGACGATCCTTGGTCTGTTGGTCCTCGAAGAAACAGAACTGCGTATCACTTTCTACTGCTGAAGCTAAATACATTGCTGCTGGTTCGTGCTGTGCTCATTACTATGGATGAAGCAAACCCTCAAGGACTACGGCATCAATGTGAAGAATGTGCCACTCTATTGTGAAAATGAGAGTGCCATCAAGATTGCTCAGAACCCAGTTCAGCACTCAAAGACAAAGCACATTTAGATTCGTCATCATTTTCTTCGTGATCATGTGTTGAAGGGCGACATCTCCATCGAGCACGTGAAGACTGAAGGACAGCTAGCCGATATCTTCACAAATCCCTTGGATGAGAAGAGATATAGCAAGTTGCAGTGTGAGCTAAATATTTTAGAATCTTCGAATGTCCTTTGAAAAGGACACACATCCTAACACTTATGCAAAATTGATGACTTAGATGCGCAACACACGAAGTAACGTTTTTCTTCAACCAATGAAGACTAACACCCTAAGTGTGAAGAAATTAACGAAGAATTTGACTCTCAGAGCCCTACGACAATTGTACGCGGCGTCTGAAATCAGCATTCTTATACGGTGGGTTTCGCCACCAACAAAAGTTGAAAATCTTCAATTTGAGTTTTTCTTCAGTTTTGAAATTCCTTAGTTGTTCAATTTCTTCAACTTTACATTATCTTCATTGTTTCCATCGTTTTTCTTCATTGAATTATATATATATATATATATATATATATATATATATATATATATATATATATATATATATATATATATATTGCACTATTCTAATTCTAGAATTAGAATAACTATTTGGATCACCGGGCCCTATATAGGGCCCGAGAGAGAAAAACAAAAAAGTCCACGCCCACGCCTGCTCGTCCACCACTTCCTCGGTCCCCAACCTCCCCCCGGTCCAGCGTCGTCGAGGTCTCGACCCCCGCCACAACCGCCGCGCCGCCGGCCCAGCTTCCGACGCGCCGCCGTACCGGCTTCTCACCACCTCCCCTCGATGCGCCGCTCCGCCTCCACCAAGATCCTATCGTAGCCCCACCTCCAACAGCCCCGCCGACGACCGGATCCCTGCTTCCCGACGAGCTCCGGTGCCACCTCAACGAAGGTCACGGCCTTCAACCCGCTCCCAGCGCGCTACCGCCACCGAAACCTTCGGCCACCATGGGCACCGCCGTCGCGCCCTGCCTTCTTCCTGCCACCGCGCCTCCACATCGCCTCCACCCCGCCGCCGCCGGGGAACAGGGCGGTCGCCAACCGCACCTGGATCTGGGCGCGTGCCCCTAGCTTCTTGCCTCGCCCGTGCCATGCAGGCCTCCCCCGCCGTTGCCCGAAGTTCAAATGTCATAGCAGCGGACGGACGGATTCGACACGCCGTCGTTGGATATTCTCTGTTGTCGCTAGATCGGTCGCCGGTGCATCACCTCGGTCAAGCTCTTCTCTACCTCATGTGCGTCCATGGGGCTCGCTCCCAGAACTTGGCCATTTTTGGACGAGGAATCAAGCGCGCCCTTGCTGCTCTGTTTGGATCTACTCGGTTGCTGGTGTTTGCTTCGAGGCTACTCACACCCGAGCTCCCACTAGCCACCCAATCTCATTCCCCGCAGCGGATGTCGCCGACCTCGGCTAGTGGTTGCCGGATTTTGTGTTTCTTCTGTACAAAACTGATGCATTTCTTCTCTCGTTTCCGCAGGTTTGTTAACTGAACTTTACCATCTCGACTGATTGAACTGCACATAACTTAACTGTCTAGGCTGCAAGGGTGTCACGCGGAGGTGGCTCGAGCCGGCGGGAGATGCAGCAGTTCGACGCAGCCCCTCCACGCCGTTCAACTCCTGTAGCCAGCTGGCTCAAAGCCAACAGTGAGCTCCTACTTCGACTCACTACGCACGTAGCTTTTGGGCATGTGTCGATGTGTGGCTGAAGCTCTTTCTTTCTCTCCACAGTCTCATGTGCTGATGCTACCCTCTCAGTCTCTCTTATCTCAGTTTGGCACACCCATGTTTTTTGTCACTCTTAAAATTGGAAGTAGAGACGCTTAACCAGAAAGCCAATCTTTATGTATTCTGAATGTGAACCGGGTGCACTCTATGTGTTTGCTATTATGCGTGCTACAACTGAAGCATTTTTGTGCTTAGCTCTTTTTTTGTTCTGATGAAGCAAGTACTAGTTGCTCCTGCCATGCTACCTTTGGTCGAGAGCACATAGCTCAGTAGACAGAGCTTGACAAGATAGAAATGCAACATGTGGTGCAGAGAAGGCCACATCTCTCACGTGGCACACATTTTCTTTTTTCTTTTTGTGTGTAGAAAGGGTGTTTAGGCATACCACCACATTTAGGGATCCATTTTCAGTCTCCCCCACCATGCTCCTGCAGGTCAACTGCGCCGCCACACGAAGTTCACCGGCCATAGCTGCGGACGGACGAAATTCCAACTCTACCGCAACCCCTCAAGATCCACGGGTAAAATGATCCACAAGCTCATAATTTTCACACCGATGTATACCATGTGCTACAGTGAAGTGTCCATGCCTGATCTTTGTTGGGTTTTGTTTTTCAGTGGCCAAAGATGGCGCTCCACAGCTGTTCGGTGTAATGCCTAAGGATCAAACAATGTCTCTCTCACTTTTGTTTTTGGAAAGACCTGCCTATCATCTTGCCGCTGCTGCGTTGGAGTGGCTCCATCTGCAGATGGGGGAGGTCTCGACCTGCAGCTGGGAGAAATCTCGACCCGCACCTGGTCGCGCGCGCCACTGCCACTTAGGTCGACCACCTACAGCAGGCGCCGCAGCGCCTCAACCGTTAAACTATGGCACCTCAGCAGTTCAATGTATATTGGAGAAGAAGAAAAAACAACAGTAGGTTCAAATGTTGTGTTTTGTGATTGTTGTAGACTTGCAGCAAATTAGAGGTGGTTTCAAAGAAAAAATTGTTCCCTCTGATGGAGCACCTGGCCGTTCCCTTTGCTTTGTTTTGTTTTGCAAATTGCTAGTTGGCCGTATAGCTTCAGTAGTGGTATAATGCTTTAGGTTCCTGACTATTGGTCTTGATGTTTGTCCGTACTTGAGGTTCAGCTCGCTAATATATACGGGAGCAGTTTGGATTTGGTATTTTTCTGCAGTTTGGCACCGTGTTATATGTACTTTAAAAGTGCAGAAAAAATAGCACTTCATTCAAAAATGGTTGTGCAAAGTGCGCATGCTCCATGGGTGCTTGTTGTAATCCAAAAATTCATTGAAAACAAATAAAGATTTTTATGTTTAAAAAAGCCTTGGAAAGCAAAATGGAATTCAACAAAACAAAAAATGCTAGCGAGTTCTGTGCAAAAACCACATGAAGTTCAATAAGTATAATTTTAGAGGTTCAATTAATATGAGAATGCTGGAAGTTTGTAGAAGAAAAATGCCAGTGGTGCAGTTGTTGTCAGCTACATCGGTCGGAGCCCCTACTCCTCCACGAATCTGGCCAACCGCGCGCTGCCGACATGGATCCGCACTAAGAAGTTGAGATTAAAATAACAGAGATTATAATTTATAGTGTTTGTTTTTATTAGAAGAAAAGAAAAGAGAAGTTCAGTTTGTAACGATGACGCTGTTCAACGTGCACACCAATTGAAAAATTGTACAGGTTTGCCTACCAAAATATTCAACATTTCTTGTGGAAAAAATTTCACTCTATTTTTTGAACTCTGCATGAGAACTTTATGCTCTTTCAGATGTGTTCATTCATTTTTGTGTAAATGCATGTAGCACACGAAGTGTATGTGTATTCTTGTGTGTAAGTTTCTTAAAATTCAATAGCATGCGAAGTTCGTGTTTCAGAAATTCATAAGTTCACGTGTACCACGTACTGAAGAAAAAGATGGAGAAGTTCGATGATTATAGAAAACTCAGATTTTCCTCTTTATTAAAGAATGAAAACAAGAAGTTAAAAATTAGAAAACAAGAAGTTCAACTTTTTATAATAGGGCGCTTCAAAATTTCGTAAAAAAAGATTAGGAAATAAAACCAAGAAGTCCATATTAAAAAGATGGAGAAGTTCGATGATTATAGAAAACTCAGATTTTCATCATTATTAAAGAATGGAAACAAGAAGTTCAATAATAAAATAACAAGAAGTTCAACTATTAAAAATAGAGCGCTTCAAAATTCATAAAAAAGGATTAAGAAAAATCAGATTAAAAATTCATAGAAAAACTCAAATATTTCCACGTAACGGAGAGAGGTTCAGGTTGATAACTGCCAGAAGTTCATGTACTACACGGTGTGCATTTTGTACTAAAAAAATAAAA
This sequence comes from Aegilops tauschii subsp. strangulata, assembly GCF_002575655.3. Taxonomy (NCBI): domain Eukaryota; kingdom Viridiplantae; phylum Streptophyta; class Magnoliopsida; order Poales; family Poaceae; genus Aegilops; species Aegilops tauschii. Next base: position 425,482,558 of record NC_053035.3, on the reverse strand, counting down.
AAGCAAAGACTAAAAGTTTTGTTGTTATAAGTTCAAGTCCTTCGTCGGAGAAAGTTAAAAAATTATTGTGAGAGAGATTTGTACAAAAGGAGTATCATTTGTGTGACACTGACGATGGATGAGAAAATTAGAAAACGAAAATACGTCACAGAAGTTCAACTGAAAACAGCAGGAAGTTCAACTACTACAATGGATGAATTTCAGATGAAAAACTTTTAAAATCGTCGCAAGTATGAAAAAACGATCAACACGGGAAAGTTGCATGTTTACAGCAGTTTTCCACCGGTATATCACTTGCTCAATTTTGGTGAGTGTTTCGGTGACTGGATGGAGATCTACAGGCAAAAAAAGCACGTGAAAAACAGAGTGAAGTTCAGGTAGGCATGCCGAGAAGTTCAAGTTCTTCACGCGGTGCATTTTTGAAGAATCTGTTTCGCGATAAATGCAGAACAAATGATCCCGCCGTTTTCAAAATTACTTGAAAACGGCTAGGAATCAGAGAAAACCATCAACATGAAAAAGTTTCGCATTTTCCGTAGCTTTTCAGTGGTATATTATTCGCCCCATTCCGGTAAAGTTTGTAGAAATTACGGCAAAAATACATTTTTAGCCATTTTCAAAATTGACTTAAAAAATTAAGGAATTGGGAGAAACAATATATACCAAAAAGTTTCACATTGACTCAAGCTTTCCAATGCGATATCATTTGCTGCATTCGGACATACGGTTAAAAAATTAGCTCGAAAATACAAACTCGGTGAAACTTTGACCGTTTTCTAAATTACTTTTAAACTGTTCCGAATTAGAAAAAACTTTAAACATCAAAGAGTAGCGCATTTTCATAAGCTTTCCAACGCCATATTATTTGTCTCAATTGGATTAGCCGTTTATAAATGACATCGAAAATACAAACTCGGCTGTTCGGTTTGTAAAATTTTATGATTTTCCAGATTCCTCTTTAACCATAGGGAAATAGAGAAAACTTTCAACATGTGGAAGAAGCGGTTTTGCAGTAGCTTTCCAACGCCATATTATTTGCCTCATTCTGATAAATGTTTAGAAATACGATCGAAAATACGTTTCATGTTTTTTGTATGAAGAAAAAACAGTTTTCAAAACTGCTCTTAAACCGCTTACATTATGCCAAAAATTTAACTTGGGTCATGATACTGGTGTCCATTGCTTTCCAACGGTATATCGCAAGCCCCATTTGGGCAATGTTGGCTAAAGTTCAACCTAGCACAGAGGGAAGTTCAGGTCGAACAACTCAGGCAGTAAAATTGCAATAGAGGCTTGTTTCATCACGACCCGAGAGCAAATCCGCCAATGAGCGATATTCCTATTTAAAACGGGCATTTAGTTGCAAAAAACCGTGTCCACATTACACTTACATCACAAACAACATCAATGATCAGAAAAACTCGCGGTAGAAGCCACGGTTGAGAAGATAGCCTGAAGGTCGGGTTCCTACAAAGGGAAGTTCAGGCGTGTAACTCATGAAGTTCATGTTGTGATCAGAATAATATTCTGATCCCGTGATCAGAATAGTGTTTATGTATGTATGTATATATATATATATATGTGTGTGTGTGTGTGTGTCCTCTACATCATTCACTTATTGCTATTTACTCAAGTTGCTTTTTCTGCTAAGAGAATGTGAACGGACCCTTCCCCCTCTATGCTAAACTCAACCCAGTCTGTTCGCAAATTCTTCATGTGCGTTCTATTTGAAACCCGTTCAAAATCTTCACTGTGTCCTTGTCAGCAGAAGAATTTGCGAACGAAACTTTAAAATATTCTAATCTGAATTTTTGGCTTTTGCCGCTCAAACCGTTCCACATTCCACGATATGATTATATATTCACCCACGATCTCACACGATCTCCACCTCACAGTACGTGGGTGACACATGTCGCACGAATGAGAAGGGTCAGGGGCACGTTCGTCCATTTTCCTCGGGCGGGCGGTTTTTCACTTGGTATAAATATCTCTCACCCTCCTTAGACTGTTTTTACTCCGCTCGACCTCACTCCCCCGCTCGAGCTGTCAAAAAACCTAGTGCCGCCACTACTTCCATCGTCGCCGGTGAGGAAGAGCTTCGCTGCCTTGACCTCGTCGTCGTCGTACTCGCACCGGCCGTGGATTTCTTCGCACTGCCGCCGCCGTAGCTGTCTTCCTCAGCCAAGTTAGGGCGTGGAAGATCTGAACCGACGAGCTTCAAATCTACTATTCTCAGTTCGTCGTGTTCTTCGTCAAGGGTAATTAAAAGTCACTTTTACTGCCCTTGTTGATTCTTGTGATTTCTACAAAATCTGTTTATTCTTCAATCTTCGCACTCTGAACACCTCACACAAACATCTGTTCTTGATTTGTTTTCCTAAGCAACATTTTTCTTCAAGATTCCTCAATTGTGTGGATTTTCAATATATACAACTCTGGAACCTAAGACAAAGAACGCTTAGTGAAATTCCTCAAGACACATCTGGTCAAATTCCTCAAGCTTGTTCATTTTGCAAAACTTCTGAGAACGCATATGACCTCTCCAAATTCTTCGCACCTATACTCTGTTCACAGGTACACATGTTTGTGCTGAATCATTAGGTTCTCATCAACTTAACTCATTTGCAGCATTCCTCGAAGAAAAGTTGCATACCTCTTCAGAGAATTCTGTTTTCAGATTCCTCAGCTGAAGAAAATGGCTGACGGCAAGAAACCTCAGAAGGGAGGGAAGAAACCTGAAGTCAACACTGTGTTTGAGATTCCTGATGATATCTATGCAGGGTACTGCACTCCTCCTCATGAAACGAAGAATGGGCGCAAAGTGTGCATTCAGAAGATAGAGAGGAGATGGGCCACAGAATGGAGAGAATATAATTATGTCACTCCAAAGTACATGAAGAAATTCGATGTACACCCTGCATGCCCAAGACCTCCACTAGCACCTGGCCAAGAAGCTGATCCGTCAAGCATCAGACGTGGTGAGGAATTTCCCGCTGAATGGGCCAAGCGTCAAGCTAAATTGACCAAAATGGCAACAGAGGCAATGAAGAAATTCAATGAAGATTCTGCTGCTGGCACTACTGAGGCCTCTGCTAGCAATCCTAAGAAGGCTATTCCCAAGAAGCCTTCTCACAAGCCCAGTGCTTCTGCTTCAATGCCCTCACGGCCAAGCACCTCAGAAATGCCCTCATGGCCCAGTTCTGCAAAGCCCTCACAGAAAATTCCTCATGTTGCTCCTGCTCCTCCAAAGTCCTCAGCTCCTCCGGCAAAGTCCTCAGCACTTGTGCATCTTGCCTCATGTCAAAGGACCACAGGCAAATCAATTGCCTCGGAAGCCTCTGCAAGTTCTTCAGCTCCTCCGCATTCCTCAACAGGCGCCACCTTGCTGAAGACCAAGGCCACTGCTGGATGAGGCACTAGACCAAGTCCTCACAAGAAGCAGGTCGCCTTCCAAGTACCGTCCAGTGATGACAAAGCTGATGATGAGAAACTCGCCAAAATCATCAGAGACATACAACAAAGGGCCGCTAGAGCCAAAGGCAGTAATGTGCCATTGATGCTGGATCCAAAGTTGATCCTCGACTTCATCGACCTATGGCATAAGGACCCCAACACGCCTTTGCCCGAGAAGAACCTCACTCCTGGTCAAAGTCGTATGTTGACTGCCTTCATTGGTGAGGAAAAATGGAAATGAACAGGGGAGGAAGGTGAAGAAAGCACAGTACAAGAAAGAGCGCTTTCTGAAGCAAAATGTGTTGAAGCTTTCACCTGATGAACTCGTAGCTCTGCAATCTGAGATCAAGAATCTCAGTGATGAATTTGATCGCTACTATGCTGACTGGCTTGGAGCCAAAGTCAGATTTGTGAAGTTAACTAAAAAATTCACTTCAAAAGCTGAATCTCCTCAAGGTGAAGCATCTGCTCAGCCTACTGAAGAACATGCCAGTACCGCTGATGAAAATTAGGCTGCTGATGAAACTGATAGTACCAGGGCTGATGACACTATTCCAGCCGCTGATGAAATTGTCAGGGCAACCACTAGTGTTGCGCCTGAGGAACAATCCAGGCTAGCTGAGCCATCAACCGCTGAGCCTGAAGAAACTGAACCAACCAGGCCAACTGCATCAGTTGTGCCTGAGGTAAATATACCAATTTCCTCTGCTCTTCCTGCACCAACACCAAGTCCAGTTCTTCCTTCTGCATCAGAAGCGAAGAAAACCAAGGCTGCAGAGCGAGCAGCAGTGAAGAAAAGGAAAGCATCAGCTTCATCAGATTCTTCAGCCCCGAAGTAGATGAAGACATTGACCAGCTCCTTTGAGAATCCAATTGATGTTGTTCCTGTCTCCAGTATTCCATCAAAGGAACTCGTTCCTTTTGGTGAAGATTATGAGATCCCAAGCGGATCTGATGAAGACGTTCCTTCTGCTGCTTCTTCAGATCAGTTGGACGAAGAAATTGAAGCGGATAATATCCCTTCAACCCCAGTCGTCTCATCGCCTATGCCTCAGTTCACAGCTAAAGAGGCAGGCGTTGAAGAATTGAATGAAGAAGATGAAGACATGGACATTGCAAGCACCACTCTAGTGATGAATGATGACTTTTGGGAAAGTCAACACCCCAACTCTCCCATGTTCACGCCACTGCAACAAATTCCTTAGTCCCTAGTGCACACTGAAGTCCAAATGGGCTCTGAAGAACCTCAAGCCACTCCTTCCATTCCTGAAGAAATTCCAGCCACTAGTGCTGATGTTAATGTTGATGAAGAATTGAAGACCCAGGCTGCTACTGAAGCAGAAACTGAAATTCCTCAGCATGCGGTCCCTGAGAATGTGATTCCTGAGGCTGTGTTGACTTTGACTGACACTCCTCATCCCAAGCCGAAGAATCCCTTCTCCAAGAAGCAGAACTTCAAGGTTGATGATTTCTTCCATGAGCATGTATTCTTCACAGATTACAATCCTTATGAGTCTGCTCGTCTGCGAAGGAAGTGTTTCTGGACCGCAAGCCAAGCCAACTTCTATTCTTCACTGCTTTTTGATAAGGACAAAGTATTTGATCATGAGCATATTCCTCATGTGGACATGGAATCACTGCCTTGCTTCACACCAGTCCTCAATGTGCTTCATGAAGCTGGGCTCTTAAACTTCTGCACCGACATCGTAGACTAGAATGAAGAGATAATTCTTCAGTTCTACGTGACGCTGCACATCACAGGACATGCTGGAGATGTGAATTCTTGGGTGTTGGACTGGATGACAGAAAACACTCGCTTCAAAGCACCGGCCTCTGAATTGCTTCATGCCCTGCCTGTCAGCCCTCCCCTTGAAGGTGCATGTTGTATATATCATGAACCTGAGCTATCCGACCATTACATGCAAGTTCTGATGATACCGCTGAAGCCTGGTCAAGCCCCACGGACCAAATTCCTCGTGAAGGAATTGATGTATGTGCCACGTACTGTCTATCGCATTCTGACCAAGACGTTGAGTCCAATCAGAGGCCATGACTCGAATGAAGAAGAGGTCGTTGGCATCATGAAGAATTTGCTTTTCAACATCATCCATGGAGTTCCAATCAACTACCATGATTTCTTCATGAGAACTCTGGAAAATGTTGCATTGTCGCCTTTTGAGTTGAAGCCTTACGCTCCTTGGATTATGAGATTCCTCAGAACAAGGTCTTCAATCAATTTCAAGATTGACTTTCAAAATCATCTCAGCTACTTGCCCCCAATAGAAGTCCTCAAGCGGACATTTTCCTCAGCTGATGAGAAGGGCAAGGCACCTGCTGTTATTGATGAAGGCGTTCGTCCATTGGATGGTCAGTTCCGCAAAAGCTGCATCTTACTCCACCAATGATGACTCTGCCACTCATGACTCTGCCGCCAATGCCTCGAAGCTAAATCCTCAAGGCATAGCTCCAAGGGTGATGACTGATCGTGAGCTTCTCCTCAATCTTCACCAGAAGGTCGATCGCAACCATAAGTGGGTAAAAAGACAGTTTGGTTCAATTCTTCAGAACATCATCATCACTCAGAATTCAGTGAAGAAGAACCATTACTACCTCCATGAAGTATTTGATCACACCTGGGCTGTTCTATCTCATCTCTATGGTGAAGAAGATCTGAAACAGATGGGCTTCAAGAAGGACATTGACTGGTCTCAGCCACCTTCGAAGAAATTCAAGAAGGTCAAAGTTCCTCACTTGGTGGCCAGCTCATATTCTTCATCGCGCGAGACTGATGAGCATGAAGATTTGGACGACACTGCGGTAGGCCCTACTTCAACAACCAACCCCAACAACGCTGTCGCTCCTCCATCGACTTCATGATGATATTCTTCACGGGCGTTAGTCCTCACTTTTCGTCCCTTTTGGTCATTCTTTTCAAAACTTTCTTGGATCGAGTTGTAATCTTAAACCCGATGGTGGTCTGATACTTCTGTTATGTTCTTCTGCATGCTATTTCCTCATATATGTTAATGCACGCATGCTGAATTGCATCAGTCACCATATTTCATCATGCATTTCAAATTCTTCATATTATATGTTAAATGCGTGTATGAATTACAAGATATAGGGGGAGATCTCCATGATTCTACTCTTTTAGTGTGCATTGCTTCAAAAGCAAATTCCTCACTATGCACATCTTCAGGGGGAGTTTTCTATATCTTGTAATCAAATTCCTTAATATCTATATTAACAATTCATATATTTATCCCCGTTGAAAACTTAACCTATATTGTCATCAATCACCAAAAAGGGGGAGATTGTAAGTGCATCTAGTGCCCCTTAGTGATTTTGGTGTATTGAAGACTTATAGGTTAAGGGACTAATGTGTTTATGAGTGTACACAGGTCTATAAGTCTATGAGGAGTTTGATATTTATAGAGAAAGTCGACCCCTAAAAATGAATGTCTTCAACTGAACACTTTGGATTTCTGAAGACTTTGAAGATGAAGAAATTAGTGTGACCCTGAAGACTTGATATTCATGCGAGGAACATGAAGGGTGAAGACTTTTGTTTTCATAGTTTCATTTTCTCTTTCTTTAGTCATAGGAAACACCGTACTGTTAAAGGGGGTCGAGGAAAAACTAAGGAAAAGTTTCCAAGTGATGCTCATCTCAAAATCCTACACCTACCGATCCCTTCGAGTGAAGCCATTGGAAATCTCATACAGTTCAGTCAATTTCTTTAGTCACAGAGACGAAGTTCTTCTGGTCTCTGAGAATTTTTTTTTGACTGAGGAGTTAGGAATTCGCCAGTGCGGATTGCCTACAAGTGAGGAACATGATAGCCCTGAGGAATTTGAACCTCAAAATTCCAACAGTTGATGTGCTATGCGCCAGCTGTCCCAAAATATCTACCCACCTAACGGTCATATCATTGAAGGGCATTTATGTCTTATCATGTCGGGCTGCTCCCTAGGATATAAATAGCCGCCCCCCTACAACCACTAGCTGGTTGGCTGCTCCGAGAGAAACTGACACTTGTCATTGAGAGCATCCCATCCTCCGAGGACTTTGAGCGAAAATCATCAAGTGAGGAAAACCCAAACCCAAACACCTACAAACCCAAAGTGATTGAGCATCACTGAAGAGATTGATCCTGTGTGGATCCGACGATTGTTACCTTTGAAGAGTGTGCATCTTCTAGACGGTTAGGCGTCATGGTCTAGAGCATCCAAGAGGAAATTGTGTATCACCGAGTGACCGAGTTTGTGAAGGTTTGGAAGTCACCTGAAGACTTACCACGAGTGATTGGGCGAGGTCTATGTGACCTTAGATCAAGGAGAATACGGTGAGGACTGTGTGTCCGGGACTGTGTGTCTTCAGGTTTAAATACCTAGCCGCTCCAACCAGACGTACAACTGTCACAACAGTTGGAACTGGTCTACCAAATCATTGTCTTCACCGAGCAAAGTGGTTCTATTTCCTCAACCCTTCCATTTCCTCATTACTGTGTTGTGTGCCCGTTCATATCTGTTTTGAAGACTTTGACTGAAGACTTTCTCAATTACTCAGTTCAAGTTCTTCAATCTGTTTGTCTTCATCATGTTTTATCCTGTGCTTACGCTTTCTGTACTCTGTGTCTGTTTCCATTTCATCATGATGTCCATGTTTATGTTATGTCATGTATGCATCTGAGTACTTATTCCGCTGCAAGTAGTTCTTCGCTTAGGAATTTCCTCACCCTGAAATTCCTCAGTGAAGAATTCATCAAAATCGCCTATTCACCCCCCTCTAGTCGATTAACGCACTTTCAGTACGATGGAACCACAGTGAGATTGAAGAAGATAGCAATCATGGAAGCCCCGATAAGGTCGTCCGCCAAACTTACACTCTCATCGCTGTGTTCGACATCGCGATTGCTTTCGCGAACCTTGCACATGGCGGTCAAAGGTGGACCATGCTATCTGCGGCCGATTTGTTGCCGTACGAGTATGAAGATGCGGTGTTCCTTTCTAACCGCATCTTCGCGGTGACAAACCAGGGGACTTGTTTCGTGTGGGAAACATCCTACAGTATACTCCCTCTCTTCCAGTTTATTTGTTTTGAATTTTTTCATTTTATATGTTTCAAATTCAAATTTAGAGCTCCCCATCACATGTTGAGATTACAATGTCCATTAAATCGTTGCGTGCATGTACTAGTAAGAAACAAATCACGAGTTTGCCACGAGTTCGTGCAGCGGTAGTACCACAAGGCCTGGATCAGGAGTTACATTTCTCTCTCGGGGCCCTTGGGACTGAGCTTCTACGCCTTACTACACCTGCCAGTGAGTCAATAACAAGTTGGACGCGATAGGTGGCTGGTCTGCATGTAATGCTCCCGAAGGCAGAGGGGCAGTGGGGCCGAGAGAGGTGAGCCGCGGGTCAGGGGACGTGGGGTGTCATGGGTTCGAGCGGCGTCGTGGGAATCGCGTGTGGCTGTGGTAGAAACTTGATGCTCGCCGCATTTCAGGTGGCCCACATGTCATGCACACAAAGGCAGAGGGGCGGTGCGGCCGAGAGGGGTGAGGCGCACGTCGGGGGACGTGGTGCCGTGGATTGGAGCGGCGTTGTGGGAATCGTGAGTGGTAGTGGATGAAACATGATGGTCGCCATAGTTGAACTTCCATGGACAAGCTGTCATGTCTACGAACACATGCATTGCATACCGATCACTGGAAGGAGTAGTAGAGAAAGTTAGGCGGATAAATAGTTCCTTATAGTCAAGCGGACCCATGCTACTACTTGTTCCAAAGACATGCACACCATCGAAATAGTCCATCTATATCAATATACACATAGAGGAAATATTTTTTTACAAGAGAGGAAATAGTTCATCCATCCATAATGCCCTGCTGCTGGTGCAACTTCTTCTGCTTCTTCTTCTGCTTCTTCTTCTTCTTCTTCTTCTTCTTCTTCTTCTTCTTCTTCTTCTTCTTCTTCTTCTTCTTCTTCTCATTGTGTGGGAGACGGCTTCGCAACAAGCTCTCTGGACCTTGCAGCTGTTGGGGAACGTAGTAATTTCAAAAAAATTCCTATGCACACGCAGGATCATGGTGATGCATAGCAACGAGAGGGGAGAGTGTGCCCATGTACCCTCGTAGACTGAAAGCGGAAGCGTTAGCACAACGCGGTTGATGTAGTCGTACGTCTTCACGATCCGACCGATCCAAGTACCGAACGTACGGCACCTCCGAGTTCAGCACACGTTCAGCTCGATGACGTCCCGCGTACTCCGATCCAGTAGAGCTTCACGGGAGAGTTTCGTCAGCACGACGGCGTGATGACGGTGATGATGATGCTACCGACGCAGGGCTTCACCAACTAGGAAGAGGGAAGGGGGAAGGAAAGAGAGGGAGAGGGAGAGGGAAAGAGGAGCCGCGCCCCCTCCCCTAGTCCAATTCGGACTCCTCGTGGGAGGGGCGCGCCACCTCCTAGGCTGCTGCCCTCTCTCTCCCCTCAGGCCCACTAAGGCCCAATACTTCCCCGGGGGGTTCCGATAACCCCTCCGGTACTCCGGTTTTCTCCGAAATCACCCGGAACACTTCCGGTGTCCGAATATAGTCGTCCAATATATCGATCTCTACGTCTCGACCATTTCGAGACTCCTCGTCATGTCCGTGATCATATTCGGGACTCCGAACTACCTTCGGTACATCAAATCACAAAAACTCATAATACCGATCGTCACCGAACTTTAAGCGTGCGGACCCTACGGGTTCGAGAACTATGTAGACATGACCGAAACACGTCTCCGGTAAATAACCAATAGCGACACCTGGATGCTCATATTGGCTCCCATATATTCTACAAAGATCTTTATCGGTCAAACCGCATAACAACATACGTTGTTCCCTTTGTCATCGGTATGTTACTAGCCCGAGGTTCGATCATCGGTATCTCAATACCTAGTTCAATATCGTTACTGGAAAGTCTCTTTACTCGTTCCATAATACATCATCCCGCAACTAACTCATTAGTAACAATGGTTGCAAGGCTTATAGTGATGTGTATTACCGAGTGGGCCCAGAGATACCTCTCTGACAATCGGAGTGACAAATCCTAATCTCGAAATACGCCAACTCAACAAGTACCTTCGGAGACACCTGTAGAGCACCTTTATAATCACCCAGTTACATTGTGACGTTTGGTAGCACACAAAGTGTTCCTCCGGTAAACGGGAGTTGCATAATCTCATAGTCATGGGAACATGTATAAGTCATGAAGAAAGCAATAGCAACATACTAAACGATCAAGTGCTAAGCTAACGGAATGGGTCAAGTCAATCACATCATTATCCTAATGATGTGATCCCGTTAATCAAATGACAACTCATGTCTATGGCTAGGAAACATAACCATCTTTGATCAACGAGCTAGTCAAGTAGAGGCATAGTAGTGACACTCTGTTTGTCTATGTATTCACACATGTATCATGTTTCCGGTTAATACAATTCTAGCATGAATAATAAACATTTATCATGATATAAGGAAATAAATAATAACTTTATTATTGCCTCTAGGGCATATTTCCTTCAGTCTCCCACTTGCACTAGAGTCAATAATCTAGATTACACAGTAATGATTCTAACACCCATGGAGCCTTGGTGCTGATCATGTTTTGCTCGTGGAAGAGGCTTAGTCAACGGGTATGCAACATTCAGATCCGTATGTATCTTGCAAATCTCTATGTCTCCCACATGGACTTGATCCCGGATGGAGTTGAAGCATCTCTTGATGTGCTTGGTTCTCTTGTGAAATCTGGATTCCTTTGCCAAGGCAATTGCACCAGTATTGTCACAGAAGATTTTCATTGGACCCGATGCACTAGGTATGACACCTAGATCGGATATGAACTCCTTCATCCAGACTCCTTCATTCGCTGCTTCCGAAGCAGCAATGTACTCCGCTTCACACGTAGATCTCGCCACGACACTTTGTTTAGAACTGCTCCAACTGACAGCTCCACCGTTCAATATAAATACATATCCGGTTTGCGATTTAGAATTGTCCGGATCAGTGTTAAAGCTTGCATCAACGTAACCATTTACGGTGAGCTCTTTGTCACCTCCATAAACAAGAAACATATCCTTAGTCCTTTTCAGGTATTTCAAGATGTTCTTGACCGCTGTCAAGTGATCCACTCCTGGATTACTTTGGTACCTCCCTTCTAAACTAATAGCAAGGCACACATCAGGTCTGGTACACAGCATTGCATACATGATAGAGCCTATGGCTGAAGCATAGGGAACATCTTTCATTTTCTCTCTATCTTCTGCAGTGGTCGGGCATTGAGTCTTACTCAACTTCACACCTTGTAACACAGGCAAGAACCCTTTCTTTGCCTGATCCATTTTGAACTACTTCAAAACTTTGTCAAGGTATGTGCTTTGTGAAAGTCCAATTAAGCGTCTTGATCTATCTCTATAGATCTTGATGCCCAATATGTAAGCAGCTTCACCGAGGTCTTTCATTGAAAAACTCTTATTCAAGTATCCTTTTATGCTATCCAGAAATTCTATATCATTTCCAATCAACAATATGTCATCCACATATAAGATTAGAAATGCTACAGAGCTCCCACTCACTTTCTTGTAAATACGGGCTTCTCCAAAAGTCTATGTAAAACCATATGCTTTGATCACACTATCAAAACGTTTATTCCAACTCCGAGAGGCTTGCACCAGTCCATAAATGGATTGCTGGAGCTTGCACACTTTGTTAGCACCCTTTGGATCGATAAAACGTTCAGGTTGCATCATATACAACTCTTCCAGAAATCCATTCAGGAATGCAGTCTTTACATCCATTTGCCAAATTTCATAATCATAAAATGCGGCAATAGCTAACATGATTCGGACGGACTTAAGCATCGCTACGGGTGAGAAGGTCTCATCGTAGTCAACTCCTTGAACTTGTCGAAAACCTTTCGCAACAAGTCGAGCTTTGTAGACAGTAACATTACCGTCAGCGTCTGTCTTCCTCTTGAAGATCCATTTATTTTCGATGGCTTGCCGATCATCCGGCAAGTCAACCAAAGTCCGTACTTTGTTCTCATACATGGATCGCATCTCAGATTTCATGGCCTCAAGCCATTTTGCGGAATCTGGGCTCATCATCGCTTCCTCATAGTTCGTAGGTTCGTCATGGTCTAGTAACATGACCTCCAGAACAGGATTACCGTACCAGTCTGGTGCGGATCTTACTCTGATTGACCTACGAGGTTCGGTAGTAACTTGATCTGAAGTTTCATGATCATCATCATTAACTTCCTCACTAATTGGTGTAGGTGTCACAGGAACCGGTTTCTGTGATGAACTACTTTCCAATAAGGGAGCAGGTATAGTTACCTCATCAAGTTCTACTTTCCTCCCACTCACCTCTTTCGAGAGAAACTCCTTCTCTAGAAAGGATCCAAATTAAGCAACAAAAGTCTTGCCTTTGGATCTGTGATAGAAGGTGTACCCAACAGTCTCCTTTGGGTATCCTATGAAGACACATTTCTCCGATTTGGGTTCGAGCTTATCAGGTTGAAGTTTTTTCACATAAGCATCGCAGCCCCAAACTTTAAGAAACGACAGCTTTGGTTTCTTGCCAAACCATAGTTCATAAGGCGTGGTCTCAATGGATTTAGATGGTGCCCTATTTAACGTGAATGCAGCCGTCTCAAAAGCATAACCCCAAAATGATAGCGGTAAATCAGTAAGAGACATCATAGATCGCACCGTATCTAGTAAAGTACGATTACAACGTTCGGACACACCATTATGTTGTGGTGTTCCGGGTGGCGTGAGTTGCAAAACTATTCCGCATTGTTTCAAATGAAGACCAAACTCGTAACTCAAATATTCTCCTCCACGATCAGATCGTAGAAACTTTATTTTCTTGTTACGATGATTTTCTACTTCACTCTGAAATTATTTGAACTTTTTAAATGTTCCAGACTTATGTTTCATTAAGTAGATATACCCATATCTGCTCAAATCATCTATGAAGGTGAGAAAATAACGATACCCGCGGCAAGCCTCAACATTCATTGGACCACATACATTAGTATGTATGATTTCCAACAAATGTGTTGCTCGCTCCATAGTTCCGGAGAACGGCGTTTTAGTCATCTTGCCCATGAGGCATGGTTCGCAAGTACCAAGTGATTCATAATCAAGTGATTCCAAAAGTCCATCGGAATGGAGTTTCTTCATGCGCTTTACACCAATATGACCTAAAAGGCAGTGCCACAAATAAGTTGCACTATCATTATCAACTCTGCATCTTTTGGCTGCAATATTATGAATATGTGTATCACTACTATCGAGATTTAATATAAATAGACCACTCCTCAAGGGTGCATGACGATAAAAGATATTACTCATATAAATAGAACAACCATTATTCTCTGATTTAAATGAATAACCGTCTCGCATCAAACAAGATCCAGATATAATGTTCATGCTCAACGCTGGCACCAAATAACAATTATTTAGGTCTAAAACTAATCCCGAAGGTAGATGTAGAGGTAGCGTGCCGACCGCGATCACATTGAATTTGGAACCATTTCCCACACGCATCGTCACCTCGTCCTTAGCCAATCTTTGCTTAATCTGTAGCCCCTGTTTCGAGTTGCAAATATTAGCAACAGAACCAGTATCAAATACCCAGGTGCTACTGCGAGCATTAGTAAGGTACACATCAATAACATGTATATCACATATACCTTTGTTCACCTTGCCATCCTTCTTATCCGCCAAATACTTGGGGCAGTTCCGCTTCCAGTGACCAGTTTGCTTGAAGTAGAAGCACTCAGTCTCAGGCTTAGGTCCAGACTTGGGTTTCTTCTCCTGAACAACAACTTGTTTGCCGTTCTTCTTGAAGTTCCCCTTCTTCTTCCCTTTGCCCTTTTTCTTGAAACTGGTGGTCTTGTTGACCATCAACACTTGATGCTCGTTCTTGACTTCTACCTCCGTAGCCTTTAGCATCACGAAGAGCTCGGGAATTGTCTTATCCATCCCTTGCATATTATAGTTCATCACAAAGCTCTTGTAGCTTGGTGGCAGTGAATGAAGAATTCTGTCAATAACACTATCATCCGGAAGATTAACTCCCAGTTGAATCAAGTGATTATTATACCCAGACATTTTGAGTATATGTTCACTGACAGAACTATTCTCCTCCATCTTGCAGTTGTAGAACTTATTGGAGACTTCATATCTCTCAATCTGGGCATTTGCTTGAAATATTAACTTCAACTCCTGGAACATCTCATATGCTCCATGACGTTCAAAACGTTGTTGAAGTCCCGGTTCTAAGCCGTAAAGCATGACACACTGAACTATCGAGTAGTCATCAGCTTTGCTTTGCCAGACGTTCATAACATCTGGTTCAGCTCCTGCAGCAGGTTTGGCACCTAGCGGTGCTTCCATGACGTAATTCTTCTGTGCAGCAATGAGGATAATCCTCAAGTTACGGACCCAGTCCGTGTAATTGCTACCATCATCTTTCAACTTTGCTTTCTCAAGAACGCATTAAAATTCAACGGAACAACAACACGGGCCATCTATCTACAACAACATAGACATGCAAAATACTATCAGGTACTAAGTTCATGATAAATTAAAGTTCAGTTAATCAAATTATTAAAGAACTCCCACTTAGATAGACATCCCTCTAATCATCTAAGTGATCATGTGATCCATATCAACTAAACCATGTCCGATCATCACGTGAGATGGAGTAGTTTTCAATGGTGAACATCACTATGTTGACCATATCTTTTATATGATTCACGCTCGACCTTTCGGTCTCAGTGTTCCGAGGCCATATTTGCATATGCTAGGCTCGTCAAGTTTAACCTGAGTATTCCGCGTGTGCAAAACTGTCTTGCACCCGTTATATTTGAACGTAGAGCTTATCACACCCGATCATCACGTGGTGTCTCAACACGAAGAACTTTCGCAACGCTGCATACTCAGGGAGAACACTTATACCTTGAAATTTAGTGGGAGATCATCTTATAATGCTACCGTCAATCTAAGCAAAATAAGATGCATAAAAGATAAACATCACATGCAATCAATATAAGTGATATGATATGGCCATCATCATCTTGTGCTTGTGATCTCCATCTCCGAAGCACCGTCATGATCACCATCGTCATCGGTGCGACACCTTGATCTCCATCCTAGCATCGTTGTCGTCTCGCCAACTATTGCTTCTACGACTATTGCTACCGCTTAGTGATAAAGTAAAGAAATTACAGGGCGATTGCATTGCATACAATAAAGCGACAACCATATGGCTCCTGCCAGTTGCCGATAACTCGGTTGCAAAACATGATCATCTCATACAATAAAATATAGCATCATGTCTTGACCATATCACATCACAACATGCCCTGCAAAAACAAGTTAGACATCCTCTACTTTGTTGTTGCAAGTTTTACGTGGCTGCTACAGGCTGAGCAAGAACCGTTCTTACCTACGCATCAAAACCACAACAATAGTTTGTCAAGTTAGTTCTGTTTTAACCTTCTCAAGGACCGGGCGTAGCCATACTCGGTTCAACTAAAGTTGGAGAAACTGACACTCGCCAGCCACCTATGTGCAAAGCACGTCGGTAGAACCGGTCTCGCGTAAGCGTACGCGTAATGTCGGTCCGGGCCGCTTCATCCAACAATACCGCCGAACCAAAGTATGACATGCCGGTAAGAAGCATGACTTGTATCGCCCACAACTCACTTGTGTTCTACTCGTGCATATAACATCTACGCATAAAACCTGGCTCAGATGCCACTGTTGGGGAACGTAGTAATTTCAAAAAAATTCCTACGCACATGCAGGATCATGGTGATGCATAGCAACGAGAGGGGAGAGTGTGTCCACGTACCCTCTTAGATCGAAAGTGGAAGCGTTAGCACAACGCGGTTGATGTAGTCGTACGTCTTCACGATCCGACCGATCCAAGTACCGAACGTACGGCACCTCCGAGTTTAGCACACGTTCAGCTCGATGATGTCCCGCGAACTCCGATCCAGCAGAGATTCACGGGAGAGTTTCGCCAGCACGACGGCGTGATGACGGTGATGATGATGCTACCGACGCAGGGCTTCACCTAAGCACCGTTATGATATGATCGAGGTGGATTATGGTGGAGGGGGGCACCGCACACGGCTTGGAACAATCAACTTGTGTGTCTTTGGGTGCCCCCCCCCCCCCCCGCCCCCGTATATAAAGGAGCAAGGGGGGCCAGCCTTGGTGTGCCCCCAAGGAGAGGAGGAATCCTCTTCCTACTAGGAAGAGGATTCATCCTTTCCTAGTCTAGCTAGGAAGAGGGAAGGGGGAAGGAAAGAGAGAGAGAGAGGGAGAGGGAAAGAGGGGCCGCGCCCCCCTCCCCTAGTCCAATTCGGACTCCTCATGGGAGGGGGCGCGCCACCTCCTGGGCTGCTGCCCTCTCTCTCCCCTCAGGCCCACTAAGGCCCAATACTTCCCCGGGGGGTTCCGGTAACCCCTCCGGCACTCTGGTTTTCTCCGAAACCACCCGGATACTTCCGGTGTCCAAATATAGTCGTCCAATATATCGATCTTTACGTCTCGACCATTTCGAGACTCCTCGTCATGTCCATGATCATATTCGGGACTCCGAACTACCTTCGGTACATCAAAACACAAAAACTCATAATACCGATCGTCACCGAACTTTAAGCGTGCGGACCCTATGGGTTCGAGAACTATGTAGACATGACCGAGACACGTCTCCGGTCAATAACCAATAGCGGCACCTGGATGCTCATATTGGCTCCCACATATTCTATGAAGATCTTTATCAGTTAAACCGCATAACAACATACGTTGTTCCCTTTGTCATCGGTATGTTACTAGCCCGAGGTTCGATCTTCGGTATCTCAATACCTAGTTCAATCTCGTTACTGGCAAGTCTCTTTACTCATTCCGTAATACATCATCCCGCAACTAACTCATTAGTTACAATGCTTGCAAGGCTTATAGTGATGTGTATTACCGAGTGGGCCCAGAGATACCTCTCCGACAATCGGAGTGACAAATCCTAATCTCGAAATACGCCAACTCAACAAGTACCTTCGGAGACACCTGTAGAGCACCTTTATAATCACCCAGTTACGTTGTGACGTTTGGTAGCACATAAAGTGTTCCTCCGGTAAACGGGAGTTGCATAATCTCATAGTCATAGGAACATGTAGAAGTCATGAAGAAAGCAATAGCAACATACTAAACGATCAAGTGCTAAGCTAACGGAATGGGTCAAGTGATCCCGTTAATCAAATGACAACTCATGTCTATGGCTAGGAAACATAACCATCTTTGATCAACGAGCTAGTCAAGTAGAGGCATACTAGTGACACTCTGTTTGTCTATGTATTCACACATGTATCATGTTTCCGGTTAATACAATTCTAACATGAATAATAAACATTTATCATGATATAAGGAAATAAATAATAACTTTATTATTGCCTCTAGGGCATATTTCCTTCAGCAGCATATTTTATCCGCTCCTACGTCAAGGTATAATTCTCCCATCCAGACAACCTTAATGCCAGCGTTTCGTCACCCTTCTGAATATTTGTTCCGAGCACAAATTTTGCTACATTGAATAGGGAGGGTGTCAGTTTATCACAATCTTCTACAGGAATTTTTATTTTGGTTTGTACGTCAGTGATGCTTTTCAAATCAATGTTGTACGGCTCCAACTTCTGTTTGTCCCCTGCGATGGCTGCCCCACAGAAGTATATGTCCTCCCGAGACAACAAATCGTGGAGCACACCTGGTATGGAGGGCGCATGTATGATGTGGTACACCAAAACATCATCTTTGAGGCACAGTTGAAGAATGGCGGCGCGTTGGATCTTCCCAGTGGCACGCTCCGTGTACTCTGCGTCGAGACCGATGACCTTCATCTCCACCTTTTGGAGGGAGTTGGATACATTGTTGATCCACTTCCGAACAACCCTTGGGTGGTCGGTGACGGTGGCAACTATGCTCAACGAGCCTTTGACGAGGACATGTTGGACGCTAAAAACCTGCATCTCGATCTCTTTCACCATTTGGAACCGTTGGACCGGAGGGCTATGGTTTGGAGAATTAGGATTAGATGGCTAGTCTAACTGAAGAAGATGAGATGATTATTTAAAGGGGCTTCGGAATTACTCCAGGAGTATGTGAAGAGGTTAAAACAATGTGAATGCAATGTGGTTTGGATGCAAATGAAGATGAAGGAGAGGTGAAGAAGCCGAGGAAAATCGGTTCCTGATGGAGAAGTGGCCTGCAGGAAGTTGATTAGACGGCTACGTAGACTAAACGAAAAGGCTATGTGGGTAGACTGAAGAGTGGTGCATGTCTATGTACCTGCCCATCCTTCTAGCGCTACATGTGCCACTGGCTAGTTGAGGTCACTCTTTCGAATCACCGTGGCGAGACATTTTATGATTCCTTTTTATTTCTGCACCCCTCCTGACAGGTGGGACCTGTGCAAACGGATATAAAAAAATGTGTCGTGGCTGGTTCGAATGGATATTGGCGCGTGCATGGGAGACACAACATTCTCTGGTTAAGGAATATGCGGTTATCCTCAAAAAAGAAAAAAGCCTTCTTCGCGCTTCCGCATGCACGAGAATTTGGTTCTGCTCGCAATATGGATGATACCTGAAGGATGAAGTGAACTCAGAGGCATGCTAGCACGGGAGACCTACTTCCGCTATACAGTACTACTCATGTTCCTACTACTCCTACTAGTAGTAGTAGTAGTACGACTATGATACACTTGATGGTCAAAATATTATTCATCTGGTCCTCACAGTGAAGTGACAAGACCCTGCGCTCAAGGTGACACTAGTCCAAGCGGCATGTTCGGGTTACCAAAGTCAGCCTCACCTTGTGCACTGTGCAGTCACTGTCACCGCCGCTGTATAGCATGCCTCGCCTCGTCTACCTCTCCCCTAGCACCATTCCATCTCCATCTCCGTCTCGCCGGAGATCCTGAGGTCACACTTCATTAGCTCACTGTGCCCCCGCGTACCCTCGCCTCGCTCGCCTCCCCCAGTACCACTATTCCCTTGCTAGCCGCTCTAGCACCGAGAGCCTTCTCCCCCGTAAATCAAGCCCCCAAAAACTCCACTTTCCAAACTCCACCACGGCCGAACGCGAACCGCGCAACATCCATATGAGCCGTGATTGGAGCAATCTCCCCAGTGACATCCTCGACCTCTGTTGTTCATGTATGGATATGTTGAGAACCCTGCGGCTGGTTGCATGCTCGAGGGACATGCACACGGCCATCGTCGAAGCGAGGCCTAAGCTTTTCAAGACACCCTACTTGTTGTTATCTGGTCTTGCGAGATTTGCTCACCATGATACGGAGGCGTACATGATGCCCCTCGACTTCAGTCCGACCTCCATTAGCTGAAACTTCTTTGCAGGTATGTAGTGGGTCGCCATACATCATTTCCCTCGACTTTGATCCAATCACCATCGCCCGAAACTTCTTGGCAGGTATGTACTGGGTCGGCATGAGCTCCCACTGGATGGCTGCCATCAGACAAGACCGGAAAAAGTTGGTGCTCGTGAACTTCCACACCTCCCATGAGATTATCCTTCTTACGTTGGATTATATAGGGTTTTACCGTCGCGGTCCAAGTCATCCAGATTACGAAGTCAGTTGGACGCACCTTGTTTTGTAGAAGATTGTAATCTGCCAAGTGCCCACATGAGATGCAAATTACGCAGACTTCAAGCTAATTGCCTTGTTCGACCGCGGACTCGCCTATCTTTCCGCTGGTGCCTTCTTTAGCTGGAGACAGCTCACCTCGTAGTGGATCGTCAAAGCTGATACACACTTATGTGATGCTACTGAACACAATGGCATCATCTACGCGATCGACAAAGCAGATGGCACCACGTATTGCTGGGATGGCGCGCGTAACTTGTTTACATATGATGTTAATGATGACGCCATGACACTGTTTGAACTTTTTGTGATGATTGGCATATCCCTGTTTGAGTAGAATTTGAGTAGAACTATGGCAATGTATTAGAGACACCATAAATCAGCTATATTTGGAAGGAGCTAATTCATGCGATTGTGACCATGTCATTACAGCCAATTTGTACCCCTGAATAATCAAACGTACGGTTAGGAAGATATGGATATTCTCCTTATTTTATAGTAATCTACATACTACTAAATATGAGTGTGTATCAATGGCCATGTTAGTTTCCTCATATTCATGATGTAGAAACATGCATCACACTTGTGGTTTCATCTAACCATACATTAGTGATGTAAATGTGCATATGGAGAACTCTATATTTGGAAGTAGTGAAATCATGTAATGCTTACCATGTGTACATACCTATATTCGCCCTTCAGCAATCAATGGCTAGAATAATATCCTCACAAAAAATTTGCCCACGGAACATGAGTATAACAATGCATGGTCTGTTAGTTTCCTTGAAGAATTTGTTTGTGAGGACAGAACATGATTACATAACATGCATGACATGGTAGTTTCCTGTGAAGAATCGATTGCGAGATAACATGAGTATAACCATGCATGGCACTTCTATATTTTCGAACCCAGTATACATTTCCCTGTATTTTCCTCCCAGTTCCAACAGGGACATGTCAATGTTGTTTCTTGCATTATCCTACTCATACTCTGAACAATGCTGATCTTACATTAACAATGTTTGTCCTTTTTATATGATGCAGTGTCCCTACAATTACTTCCCTTTGTAATCACACCACCTTTGCCAAAAATAGGGAAGCACAACTGGTTCCTCGCTTGATCAGACGACGGCAAAAGACTGATGATCATTCGAACACATGAGCTGGAAAAGTTATATTGCAAAAAAACCCACTGTGTACAAGCACCGTGAAATACGTGAGTATCCAGACAGTGGCTGTTACGTCTATGAGCAGGATACCAGCTTGTTGGGGCCTTCAAGATTTTTGAGTTGGAGGCGGGTAAACAGCCTTGGTTCACACTCTCTATTTCTCGGACTCAATTATCCGATTAACCAGGAGATCACCGTTGGCAAGGACGTTGATGGCAGAGAGGCTGGAAAACTGTGTCTACACGGTGAGCCCTAGGACTTCGGGAGCAAACTCCCCTGATTAACTTTGATCCTTGGATGTCTCAAGTCCGACAGGAAGTGATGTGGTTCAAGCCTTCAAGTTGATAGGTAATCGGGCTGTTGCGTCGAAAGGGTGGAGTACTGTTGTCTCCGGATCACTGGTCGCTGAAGCGGGGCTGCAAATTATGATGGTGTTGGATCATCCCTCTTCGAATGACTTGTTGTCTTTGCTGCTTGTTCTGGATGGGTAGTTCTCTCTTTTGTTATGCATATTCCTTGTCATTTGGTCATCCTCGTCTATGTCACTCTTACTATGTAATAGTTGCCTCTATTTAGAATGCCATTCTCGTCTGGATCACAAGAGTCTGACCACTGCAGATGGGTGCATTTTGGTGGTGTAGCAAGACTTCTTATGAACTATCATGTCTTGCTGTTTATGTCAGTAGTAGTCACTAGTCAGTGTTTGAATGTTGTATATATCGTTGTTTCGAACTGTTTATTGTCTCGAACTGCTGGTGGGCTAAATGAGGGCATCACCATTCTCCAGTGTTCAGAGTATATCTCCCTTTTTCAAGTTATAATTTGAGCTCTGTGTCTTTTCGATGATGTACACTTGTTTGGGCCAGTGAGGTGTCGTTGAATATGGGTGCAATGCCAAACAGGTCAATTATGACTCTCAGGCTGGGCTCTCAAAAAAAGAAAGAATAAGGACTCTTAGGCCGACATGTGGGCGCCACCGGTGTTTTCGTGCGCTTGCGCGCGGGAGCATATTGGCGCGTGTTCGAAATTCATGCTACCTTTTCATCCCCAATCTCCCGCCCCTCCCCCACCTCTGGAATCTCGATTCCTACTCCAGTCCCCCCAAATCCCCCTCCTGTACTCCCTGTACTCAAGCGCACTATCATGTCGCCGGTCAACGCGGATCTCCTAGCCGGAGATCCTGAGGTCCGTCCTGCCTTCGGGCTACGTGCTGTCGCTCAACAGTGGCATGGCGGTGCTTGACGACCAGTTTGTCGGCAAAGTGCTGATGGTAACCATCAACGGCGACCGGCCTCCCGTCTCGCCAGACGACCTTGTCAAAGCTCTTACCATTGCGCACGGCATCCAAATAAGTGACTTGCTCGTCGAAGTTTGTCCACCACCAGCTGATTTCAGGTTCCGGACAACTTTCGACTACAGTCGTGTGTTCGAACCTTCTCGGCGTTTGTTCTGCGATGGCGCGCTGGTGAGCTTTGATCGGTGGCACCTAGGATGGGGCTCGGTGCCCTCTGAGCTTGAGGTTTTAACAAAGCTTACCTTCCACGGCATGCCTCGATGTGCTTGGAACAGCGAGTCCATGAATGAGCTTATCAACGACCTTGGAGGTGAGCTCGTAAGTATGTTTGTTCCTCCAGACAGCCGGGCTCTGACGGTTATGCCATGGATGAAGAAGCCGTCCACCATACCGAAGGTGATTGGTGTTGAGATACCGGTGCAGGAACCGCTGTTGTACTATTCATCTCCACCAAGGCCGCCGCGGACCATGTTAGGGATGTACCTGTATCGAGTGTTCGCGCATGTCAAAGAAGTGGTCAATCCATCAATCGAAGTCCTGCCGCCGCCGCTGGTGCCAGGGTCCGTCGACGACGTCCATTACAGGAGTCAACGTCAGACTTTCCCCGTGTTGCTCAGAACGATGGATGGCACAGGGCCTACTCCATCGTGCGGCGGAGGCCACTGCTTCTTTGGGAGAAGAGGCAGGGTTGGCTGCCTAGATGTGCTCTAATTTGAGGTAACAACTGAATCTTGTCAGATACTAGCTAAATCCGACCTATGGGTGTGAAGCACTGATGTGCCAGTACATTTGATTGTGACATGTTCTATTTTTGTACCTGAACTTTTTTTAGAAAGGGTTGTACGTCAACTTAATGTGATAGCAGAACTTATTGTGTTGTTTGTCTGTTTTCTTTGCACAGCATTCACGATATTTCCCGTCATTGATAAAGATGATGAACCGTTATGTACGAGTTCGTTGGTTTCAACATAGCCCTACCCGTAGCGATCCACTGCTTCCACCCTGATTGTGTCGCCTGCTGAAATTTTTGTATGCAAGTTCAGTGTGCTATGATGTTCTATATGATTGTGTCAACTATATAAGTTTTTACTGGGCATCAGCAATGCATATGGCTGAAAGATGTATTTACGAGCATCGACCGATGGGTCTCTCTCTCTCTCACGCACACACACACACACACACAAGTGGGACCCGTTGAATTATTTCATCGCTCGTGACAGCTTTTAATTAGGTTCCATTATACTCTAACTTTTTTCTTAAGTTATTAATTGAGCTCAGTGGCTTCAAAAAGTTGTACAGAAGTCTTGTTTGGGCATTTCTGGCGTCGCTGAATGTGGGCTGAGTAGCCATGTAAAGTTGTACTGTACTACACAGGCCTTTTTATTTGAACATCAGCAATGCAACTCAGCCGATAGTTGTACACAATATCCGGGTCAACTTGTTATTCTCCGTCCCGCTGGGCTGCAAATCTTTCCTAGAGGGATGCATTAGGCTTAACAAGAAAATGGGCTTTAAGAAATAATAAATGGGATATAATTATAAAAACTGGGCAGTAACTATAAATAAATGCACCAAACACATAATTAGTTTTTAAAAAATGTTATTTTTGGATTTTGAAAATTTTAATTTCATTACTTGTTGCTTGCGCAATATTTTGTTGGATTTTTACGTAATACAAAATTATTTTGAAATTATATTTAATGTGACTAGAAATTTCGGGATAAAAATATTTCGGATCCCATCAAAATGTGGGAAATTTTATTGGATTCTGTTTTGAGCGGTTGGTTAAAATTATTAATCGTTGTCCTAGCTAGAAAATGGGATGTACTTTTAACAAACTGTAAATGGGTTGTAGTAAATTCCTTTAGAATTTAAAAATTGGTTGTACATTCTTACAAATCGCAAATGGGCTATATGTTCTCTGCCACACACTTGTGGGCCTACTAAGTTGATGCGTCCCTAAAAAACTAAGTTGACACGTATGCAAGGCTTTGTCAACTTATAGTCAACACACGGTTCTAGCAGCAGTGGCCGTTGGATGTCCATCCAACGGATGTCGTGCTTCTTCTTCAATCTCGGATATTCTTGCTTCAACTGCCCAAAAAATGATCCCTCTCCCTGACATTTGGGACGCACCGTTTCGGAGGCTGACCTGTGGGCCTACTAAGTTGACGCGTATCAAGGGTTTTGTCAACTTAGTCAATATAAACGATTCTAACTGCAGTGACCGTATGATGTCCATCCAATGGCCGTCGTGCTTCTTCAACCTCTGGTCTTCTTGCTCCAGCCGCCCAAACCAGCGCCGGCCGTGCCGCCTGCTCCTGCCTCCCGTGTCCGGCTGTGCTGCCACCGCTGGCCATGCCATCCCTCTATACTCACCCACACCTCCTGTTATTCTCCGGCAACGGCAGCCTCACACCGCAGCCGAAGCAGTCAACCCACGTACTCCCCTCCGCGTGGGCATCCACTGTCGCGTCTTCCCCGGCTCCGCGTCATTCCCTTCCTAGGCCTCGTCGTCGTCCACCGCCTTGGTGCTCTCGGCGCGGCGTGGTCAACGTGGTCGACGAAGGACAGCCATCGGAAGAGGACTTTAGGCGGTGAGGCTGAGAGCTGGCCCCCCAGCTACATCTTCGAACACAAGGAAGTGCCTCCTTATTACTCACAAAATAAAAATGATTCCTCCCCCTGACAGCTGGGACCGACCAGCTATATCTTCCCTAACCACTGGGACCCACCCGGTCAAAGCGTACGTAGCGTTGTCTGTCTAGTTGCGAACGTGTACGTACATACTGGTCGATTGGTCTCTCTGCAAGTATGAACCGTGGCCGAGTAAGTAGCGGCACGTGTCGTTATAGAGCACCCGACATAGCAGTTCACACGGTCCCGTCTAAGTCATGTACACGTACGTACAGCCACAGGGCTAAAAATACGGCCATGTACGTACATACGGGTGGGGTCTCGAAAGCGTACTCGTGCATATATACGGACGGCCAGGGCTTGTGTATATGGAGAGGCAATGGACGGCAGCAACGGCGTCCTATTCATCACGCAGCAAACCGACTGGGTCGGAATGGGGAAACAGCGTCATGTTCATCGGGAGGCAACCGACTGGGTCGAAATGCGTCATGTTAACCGGGAGTCAACTGGCTTGGACGGAACAGCCGAAACGGAGTCTGTCGTACCGCAGAACGGAAGAAACGGCCTTCTGTTCGACCGGCCATGGTCGAAACGGGGTCCTGTTCATCGGGAGGGGTCTGGCGTACCGCAAAACGGAGGAAACAGACTTGTGTTCGAGTGCCTACGGTCGAAACGGGGTCCTGTTGATCGGGAGGGGTGTGGCGTACCGCAAAATGAAGGAAACGGACTTGTGTTGAAGCGCCTACGGTCGAAACGGGGTCCTGTTCATCCATCGTCTACGGCCTCGCTCCAGCCTCCATGGGCTATTGTTCATCCATCATCGACCTCCTCCACCCTCCACGGGCTACTATTCATCCACGGCTACTGTTCATCCAGCCTCCACCGGCTGCTGTTCATCCAGCCTCCACCGGCTGCTGTTCATGGAGCCTCCATGGGGTCATGTTCATCCACCCCCAACCGGCTGGGGTGCAGCGGCCTCCTCGGAGTCCTGTTCTTCCAGCGGCAACGAGCTACTACCACGGGGTCCTGTTCATCCAACCCCCACCGGGAACTGCTCATCCACAGCCAGCCAACTGGCTCGACTCACCACGTCTCGACTCGTTCTACGTACCGCGCGCATGGTAGCAACAGTCACTGTTCATCGAGAGACAACCCAACACCAGCTTGATCGGCTTCAGTAAGCAACAGCAGTGATCAATCGCTCGGGTTCAGTTAGCAGCAGCAGTGAAGGAATTGCTCGGGATCAGTCAGCACCGAATGAGTCGCTCGGGTTCAGTTAACAGCCAAGGGATCGATCGCTCGGGTTCAGTAATGTGCGGTCGCTCGAGGTTCAGTTAGCCAACGCCTCGCACACACGCGCTTACACAAGAGAAACGTGCAAACCATAGTGCATCGCTCGGCCCCGACCACCCACCGTAACCGGGAACTCCGTGATATTTTCCTCACCCTCGCTTCTACCATGATTTTTTCCGTCATGGACGGCGAAAGAATGTCATGCAGATGCTTCTCCGGCCCGCCCAGGACGAAAAACCCATTTTCTTTCATGATTTTTTATCATAGAAGTAGGAGCCCACCAAATCTATGATGATACCGGGTTTTGTCACAATTATCATCATAGAAGTGTCATAAGCATGACAGAAAAAAATCGTTCGGCCCAAAATGCCACGGATGTGTCTTTTTTTTGTAGTGAGGATGGAGAAGAACTCGAAAGTCATTATGTTCTAAATGTTGGGAAACATATTATAAAACAAAAAAAATTGCCCTACAAACACCCAGGAACAATTTGAAGATGCATATAGGGTTTGGATCAACGATAGTTACCGACTCCAGAGTGCAGCGGAATTAGACGAGTCGGTGTAGATTGTACTTGGAGTCCCACGAACCATTGATGACGTTCCCGCGAACCGCCCTCGAAGGGAAGACCAAAAGCATGGCCTCTATACTTGGTTGCAAGCGTATGCTCTTCACGATCCGCGAGCGCTTCATCGTCCAGAGCTAATCGTCGCCAGAGAATTAGAGGGAGGATATTAGAACCACACTATGCTTCTAATTATGAGGATTATAGGAACTAGGGCTAGCTCTGATTAGTCAACTAGGACCAACTAGAACTAGAACTAGATGAACTAGAGGAGGCTCCAAAACTTGCGTAGACAATAGGGCCAATACCTCAAGTATATATAGGTTAGCGGGGAGAGGAGGGGCATCACACAAGGAGGGAAGGACTCCCTCCTTGGTGCGCTGGCCATAAGGGAATCAGAAACCCTTCCCCGCTCCAATTCGGCCTTCCCCTATGGAAACGGGGGGCGCCACCTCCACTTGGGCCCTTGTGGCCCAAGTTGCCTTCCACCACTTGGCCTTTTAAGGCCCCTTGATATTAAATTAAATATAAAAGCCCTCTAAAAATTACTAAGGCATATTATATGTAATTTAACACCTCCTAAAACATTTTCCACATATATAGTATTTATCGTTAGTACCCGGTATTGCCCGATAAACTCTGAAACCCTTCCGATGACCCCGAAACGCTTTCGTTCTTCTCGAAACTATTCCGAATATTAATGAAACCATTCCACAAATAAATCCTTGATGCTTTTGTCCTACTAAAACTCAGCAGATCATGATTAACTTAAGCTTGTGACCCCATAGGTTTGGTAAATAATAGACATGAACGAAACACCTTCGCTCAATGACCGATAGCGGAACTGTGGACGTCCATATCGATCCCTATGATTATATGAATGACATCGAGCGAACCTTTGGTTATAATGGGATGTTCCCCTTGCTTAGCGATACTTTACAAAACCCAGGATGCGTCGGTATCCTTCGGAGTCATACACATGCTCACTATAACATTTATCTCGTTGCTGTTTTGCTCTTATTTCTCGTTGAAGTGTTACGGCATCCTCGTGATGAAGTCACCTGTGTCTGGTGAGACAATGATGGATGCCATCACATCGAGGGGCCCCTAAGAATATCTCATCATCGTCGAAGGAGCAAATCCCACTCTTGAGCTATCTAGTCCCTTATTAAACTTTGCGATGAACCTGTAAGTTGTCGTTATGATCACCGTGTTATAGATGATGTTTGAGCAACCCCAAGGTCCACGTATGGTAGGAAGTGACTATAATACTCTCATGGTTTAAGTAACTAAAACACATGCTGACACTCTGTGTTATATCAATTTATTTCTGACGAAATTATCTCAAAGTATAACAAACAAGTTTGGGTCGACTCAATATGATCGTTCTTCTAATGTCATACTCCCAATGTTGTTTTAGGACTGTCGTTGCACTTAACGATATCCTAAGATCCGAAAAACATGATCACCAACAGCACTTGAGTCAGTCTTAGAGGCGAGACTAGGAACCTATTCTTTATCGTTTATCATTCCACACGTGCATATGAGTTTTCCACTAAATCACATATTCCAGAATCATAGCAGTTATAACATGAAATATAAACTCTTAATTATGAATATGGAAATATAATAATACAATATTATTGCCTCTAGGGCATATTTCCAACACTGAATTGTTCTCTTCTTCCATGGTAGCAAAACCTCTACGTGCTAGAAATGGAGAATGATTGAATTCGAAGTAAATCTTCTGCCAGTCGAAGAATGGCTAGTCGTTGTTTCTACTTCGATCATAAGCAAAACATTGTGACTTCAACATGGATAGAGTACGATCATGACGACTCAAAATAATTAAAATTTGTCACATAACAATCTTCATATCAACATATTAGTTAAGTTCACAACCATCATAGAAGTAACAAAAGATCCAATGTGTGGACACATTAGGTCTCCGCGGACTCCATCTCCATCTCACACTTGTCAATTTCCAACTTACTCCTTTCCATGTATATGCTTGATTTCATCCATGTTTATCCCAATTTCCTATGAAACAAAATAAATAGAATATTTTGGAATCATTTGCACTCGTTAGTCATTAGTAGCAATATCAGAGCGGATATCTCGGATTTATGAAATAAACCGGTTTAAACTTCAGTGTGATGAGCGCAAAAATAACAATCATTAATATACCAGAGTGGTCAAATAGTTGATTGTTGCAACGAGACTGATAAAGAGCTTCAAAATAAATAACATAAAAGTAAACATTGGAAAGTAAACGGTTGTTATCTGCAATGAAGAGGTTAGGCTCGAAGAAACTTCAGATCATGGTGTGCATCAAGTTTGCCAGTGCGATGGTACACTAGTGCAGAAAAGCCTAGCTATAGCGTGGCAAAAAGGACCTTGCTGGCGTGAACACTCGACACCACCAATATGATGCCATTGTTAAATAGTAGTGCTGGCGTCTGAGCCTACATCCGCAATATTACACATGCTAATGGCGTGCCACGTGGCCAACGCGAGCAGTAAGTGTATGTTAGCATTGTCTTACATTGTTGGCCAACGCCAGCAAATTTATTTTTCACTAAAAAAATTATATGCATTTAAACCATCAACTAATTTAAGATGTAATGTTGCATCAACTTGTTCAACTACACAAAACTACATAGGTACTCATCAACTTAACTAGTTCAGCTCCACAAAACTACATAGGTACTCATCAACTTAACTAGTTCAACTTCACAAAAGTTACTAGTTAAAGAACTAAATAATTCAACTTCACAAACTACATCATACTTCCATAGCGAGCCTGCTGGGTGGTTGATCATATTTCTTGATCAAAAATTAATTTCAACTGATGGATCTTGTGTCTATTGTTCTCTCCATCTTTTTTGAAATGAGCTATCTCCATCTTGAGCTCATTCATGTGGGCCTTGAGGAGTTTTATCTCATTCTTCAGCTTATTCCACTCCTCGGTCAGCTGATCTCTCTCATCCCTCATCCTAAGAGTCTTGCTGGAGAGATCAGCCTTCTTGTTTAGCAGCTGGCCCATCTCTGCCTTTAGTGAGGCATTCGCCTCCTGCAGGGACTTGATGGTATATCAATGAGACCCTAAGAGCTCAGGGTTGAGCCTCTCCACATCATATACCTCCTCTTGGTTGCCTCCAGCATTGGCCATGACAAGTCAACGTCAACTAACAAGTCTCAGTGTCAACTACAAAATATATATGACAATTGAACTATTTGAAGTTTAGTACCTATTCATGTCATTATACCATCCATTTGACAATGAAACTATATATGACAACAATATGCATAGCTTTGGCAAACAAAAGAAACCATGTCAACTAGTGCAATGTTAGTCCATCATACTAAAACATACTGAACACTAAAAATATTCTACCCTAAGTACAAAATTGGTTTCTACAGAGAAACCATGTCAACAAGTATACGAGTATATTTACCATAGGTGTATATTCACTGCAGAGCAACTTGGCAAACTGAGCAACTATGCTAAGTTGCTAGCTTTAGTTTCTATTAACAGTTGTTCGTCCTGTTTCAGAAAAACTTAGTAAAAAGCAAGAAATTTGTCAGCATTACTTTCAAGTTAACAGATAAAGCTCGCAAGTCATCAGGATTTCAATCTTTCTTTGTTAATTGGCATGTCAAGTAGAAGCGACATGTCAAACTAATTGGACGATTTGTACTAAAAAAATCTACCCTAAGTAGAAAATTGGTTTCTACACTACACTATTAAATCAATTTCTATTAAGTATAATCGGATACTGCATTAGAAAATCTTATTCTACATGGCTAATTTTATACACAAATAAACCAAATCGACGGATTCCATGATTTCATGGCATATGTGGACGAGGGAGACGCTAGGGGGTGGGGGAGAAGATGCGCGGGGGAGGGGGTCTCACCTGCCGGTGGCGCTGGTCCGGCGTTGACGAGCGGCGTGGTTGGGAGGTGGTGGCGGCGTTGCTGGTCGAGAGGGGGACGAAGTGAAAAATATGGGGTGAATTAGACATAGGTTTTTTTACTGTATATGGGGTAGTTAGAAGATGGACTACTGCTGGTGTGAGCCTAATGGGCTACGCCATAACAAACTGTAGCAAAAAGAAGAAGAAAACTTAGGAAATACCTATGGCGTAACAAAAAACTACACCAGCACTAAGGTCATATCAATGTCGTACCAAATATGCCGACACCAGCACTATTTAAAAAATATAGTGCTGACGTCGATGGAAAATGGCGCGCCACCAACAAAAGTTGTGGCTAGCCATTTCTCCACTAGTGGTAATACCAGTCGCCATGTATTGTGATTCTAGCGCATAGATTGATTATTCTCTATGAGTGGTTCACCTTTGAGTTGTCGAACTCCTCCATGTCGGAATTGTTCGTCCCTATAGTATTGCTTCAACGCTGCCATAACATCATTCCGCAATTAAGGACATAAGACCAGAACAACACATTAGGTTTAATGGATCACCATTATGTTATATTGTCTTCGCTCTCATAGATATCAAAACCAATCACCTGGAGGTCATAAATTCACTAAAAAATATGTGTTACCTGTGTAGGTCTTCATATCATGTCGATTGGGTCCTTAAATTCGACAACACGCGTTACGTGCACCACAGATAAATAACTTACTAAACAATCATATAACTATTACCATAAATGACAGCATATAGAATAGGCACAAATGAATCTCACGAATCCCCTAGATCTCTCACACCTAAGGGGGATTACTTATGCATGAGAGGGGAATAACATAACAATTCGGAGATCAAATAAAGGGAAATCATCTCAATAGTATCACAAAGATCCGCAATAAGATGAATGATTAAAAAAGTCTTGATCTCGAATGACTAGAGTTACAAACCCTAACAACTTGGAATTCCTCTCCCTATGGTGGTGTTGCGATGAATGAAATGGAGATGAGTGAACAAGAAGGAATGGGTCTCTGATGGTTCTTCTTCTTCGGATCTCTTCTCCCTCTGTTCTAGATATGGTCGTGGCGGCTCTCTTTGTATTCTTGTGAAGTTTTCTTCAAAAAAATTGCTTGTGTAGACGAGGTGGTGCGGACGCCCGCATGGTATGACCACTCTTGCGCTCTGGATGCTTTGATGGACTTTCGCCCAAAATGAAAGTTGCTCCAAATGGCACTAAATACTGAGATTTTGATTGGTTTCCTTCCTAATATATTTATTCCTGCACATCAATAGTAAGAAAGTTGTCTTCTTTATCGACGGAGTAGCATTAGAAAGAGGTGAGAAATATTGAAAAACCTTTGAAAACTACATCAAAACCCTCTTATAAAAGTGACAAAATATCGAGCCATCAATGGGTCATTTTGCATACCTTGGAGCACAACATGACTCATGTTGGAAACACTCGTCAGCTAGCAGACGCATACTAGATTAGATGGTTGTCGCGTGGTGGACCTACTAGCTCTGAAGGCAGCCAATCTGATTCGTGCGTCAACCGATTGATGTGTAGTAGTCAATTTTTTTGTGAAAAGCACCCTAACCTATTATAAATGTTCATAAGATGTACAAGACACCCTAAACATAAAAAATCACATCGAGGACCCCAGCCAGAATGAGCCACTAACGCCCCGTTGTGGCTGCTCCTTTACCAGAGCCAGCTTCACGTTGTCGATGATAGACGGGAAATCTTCATGCATGTGCCCCAAGGATCAGCACCCTAGAGCTGCAGTCATCGCCATTAACCTTTGAATGATCTAAAGTGCTTGGAACAAAATCTTATCGTCGCGCACGCACGAGAAAAACTCTAACCTCATCACCTGAAGAAGACAACAAGAATCTACGTTGGAGCTCCACCGACTCCATCCTGATGGACGAACACAATGAGGATAGGAGCCCGAAAGACCATCAAGAAGATGAAGCGCTACCATCCGCCCAAACACCACCCCTGCGAGAGAAAAAACTAACCTGGACTACTAATCGGAGACGAGGCACTCAGATCCTCCCCAGCACCAGTCTCGTAGCTGGCAGGTAGGGAAGATGGATCCATGCACTTATAGATGAAATTTTGAGGGGATGACTGCCCTAGCCACCACATTCGTGAGAGGGAAAAAGAAACCCTTCAAGAGCCTGGGCTAAGGTCAATAGAATCTATGGGAGATGGGGGTCAGTCAACCTAGGGTGTGTTGGACAGACCTCCTTCCCATGACTAGAACTCAACAATAGTGTCTATAAAGAACATATATTTATGACACAGAGAAGTATCTTGCAAGGTTTATTAGGCCTGTTTTAATGCACAGGTACTTAGATGGGAGCTAAGTGCATGAAAGAGTTTAGCAACTAAAGTTATCGATGCGTAGGTGCTTAACTTGTTGTAGCTAAGCTTCCTTTATTTAAATATTTAGCAAGTAAACTCTTGCATGCATAGGATAAGCTTCCTTCATTTAAGTGTTTTACATAGGTCCATGCGCTTGACATTGTTTCTTCATGGGGTCAACAAAGTACTCTTTGTCCGTTTTAATTGCTTTGTCATGTCAATTTTTTCCCTATATGGCTGCTTAGCACATGTACACCGTGGAGCACTAGAAAGCGCCTTATGATTGAGGTCTTGGAGGAAAATTTGCATGAATGTAACAAAACAATCAAGCAATGAAGTAAAAGCTGGCCCGAGCGGGTGTACGGTGTGTGTATGTCGTCGGGGTAGGGGGAGGATGAAGGAAGCAATATACACGGAAAAAATGGTACAAATGAGAAGCCTCATCAACCCATAGTCACACTATTTCGGAGTCAGTTGAGTATCTTGCAATGGAAAAAACAAGGTTTATTATGATTGTGTTCTTGGAGGAAACTTTACATGTATATAACAAAATAAAACAATACACCCTACAGTTCTAGCCTATGTGAAGTGACCAAATTTTTTTACGAAACGTTCTGACACTTCTAGCCCCAGCCATTATAGCTCGACTCTGAAGCCTTGTTTTCTAGGAGCCAACAGGATGCATCATGCCCTTTCCAAATGAACCTGCAATTGCTCCCCACACAAAATACTTCCATAGTGCATTTTTCGGGATCTCCACCCCGCCACCGCCCGCTTGAGTAGAGGCGAGGTGGATACACAGGTTCACTGATGAAGTTTGGAGGGGTCCTACCCGCCGCATTCACGAGAGGGAAAGAGAAACCCTTCAGGAGCCTGGGCTAAGGTCACCCGACTGTTTGGATTCTGCATGGTCACGTAGGGCGTGCTAGGCAGACGTTCTATTCCATAACTATAACTCCAAAACGAGTAAAGGACATATATTTGGGAGAGAGATAAGTACCGTGTAAGGTTTATTATGGCTGAGTTCTTGGAGGAACTTTACACGGATGTAACAGAACAATCAATCAATGAAATGAAAGCCGGAGTGCGTGTTGTTTGGGGTGTGTGTATGTCGTGGGGGGGGAGGGGGGAGGATGAAGGAAGCAATCTACAAGCAAAAGTATGATCACAAATGAGAGGCCTCTTCAACCTTACACTTGCAATCTCTTTCCTCTTCCATAAGAAAAGCCCCTTCTCCTCTCGTCGGCGCCGCCGCCGGTCCGCCCCATCTCCGATGGCCTCTGGGCCATGAAGGTGCGGAGGATCTCGCCCCCCCCCCTTCCCCGGCCGGTGGGAGGGACCCCATTCTTGTTCTTGTTAGATTCAGCATCTTGGTTGAGGTTGTGTGGCGGCGGCGATGTCCCTTAGTAGGAATAATGTCTCCCACGCTCTATCCCCATCCTGATGGTGCGTCTAGCATCGTCGAAGGGCGTGTGGAAGGTGTGTCTCCGTCGGATCTCGCAGGATTCGGTCAGTGCTGGTCTTTGGTGGATCTGTTTGGATCCGGTCTTCGTTTGAGTGTTTACAGGTTTGATACTTCTGATCTACGACTTTGTTCATTGGCGATGGTTGCTGCTCTAGTGTGGTCCTATGGGGCCTTAGCACAACGACTTTCTGACTGTCTACTATAATGAGGTTTGCCCGGCTCCAGTGAGGAAGGGACGATGATGGCGGCGCGCCTTCGGCTCGCTCAAGTACTTATAGTTGTCGCTAGGTGGTCCACGAACATTTTTCGATAAAGGGTGGATTTTATTGGCTCAAAATGGAGCATCAAGAAGATACAAACACAAAGAGCACACACCCGACCTCTGCATAGTTAGGATGCACACAGCCAAACCCACACACACACACAAAATACGCTGACAAATAGCAAAGTCATGTATGACCAAAGCTATAAGTAGGCGAGAGAAAAAAAACAAAGCAATCAGATCTACGATTGGCAAAGTACAACAAAGACCATATCCGCACCAACCATGTTATGACACCACATGAACGACGAGGTTCTTCAACAACAACGCCTTCAGGAAGGGAGCAATGTACAATCGCCGCATCACCTGATTCAACCACACAAGCTGGAATCTAGGTTTTCACCCTGAAGAATCAGTCCGAGCATATCCGAGCAATGCCTTCAACAAGGTAACGATGTAGAAACATCGCCATTGCCAGGTATAACTAACATAGGCCAGACCAAGGCTTTCACCATCGAACTCGAGACCGGGTGCTCATGTAACACCCTCATACCATCGACGTCACGTATGTGTTGTCGCCGCCGCTTTTCCACGATCTCAGCAGTTGCATGCGATATGTGACTGCTGATGCTGCACCACCACTCCTCTGCGTCAAACCATCATCCATAGTTTGCATCTCCATACCGAAATCAACCACCGGATCTAGAGAGGGCAGTCCTCATGAGAACCTTTGAGTGACCATGACAAGGCACACCACTACCGCCACCAGATCAGCAGTCCAGCGCACGAGCGCCATGGGAGCTGTGTCATCAAGGAACGCGAAGCCAATCGGCCAAATCACGTACCCACCGACAGCACCACAAGCAGGCCTTCCATGATCTTCACTACGGCGCAGCCGAAGATCAGCTTGATGTGTCGCTGGATGATGATGTCCCACACTGGAGTTGAAGACGTCGTACCCACCTTGTTGTACGCCATTGGGAGACAAACGCTCCATGGCTGCTGGGACAACGGGGTAGGATGCAACTTCTTAGTGAGACACCGCGTCACGCCGCTGGAGATTAGCATGGTAATCTGACTACAATGCCCGCCTGGGAGTCATGCAATAGAAAGAAAAAAGGGCAGGGCCTGCCGCCGCCGTGGCGGCAGGGGGAGCGCTGAGGTGGTGTCGCTGTAGATTGGATGGGTAGCCGCCCGTGTCGCCCAGCCGAGGGGCGCGGGGGCGATCCGAAATTTTAGGGGGGGGGGGGGGGCGAGAGTCAATTTTAGGGCGGGGGCGTGAGAGTCAATTTTAGGTGGCCCACTTGCATGGTTGTAATTTTTATTATCCATGTTGTTCTATGTACTGCCATAATTGAAGATGAATAGAATGGAAGTTTTTCCGGAAAAAAACGTAGTCACGCTATTTGGGACCCACTGGAGCATCTCGCAATAGAAAAAACAAGGTTTATTGTGACTGAGTTCTTGGAGCAAACTTTACATGGATGTCACAAAACAAAACAATCAATCAATAAAGTGAAAACTGGGGTGCGTGTGGCGTGGGGTGTGTGAGGGATCAGAAGGGAGGAAGCAATCTAAAAGGAAAAAAGATGGTCACAAATGAGAAGCCTCATCAACCCGTTGTCATGCTAGCTGCGAACGGCGGCCCTTTCTGCCTCGGTCAGTTAATGATTGGGTACGTTGCACTTCTTCCTGATCTCGCCCTGGCTCCCAGTGAGCACGTCGGCGTTGCCCATCTTGATCATGGAGGCGGCGAAGTCGGCGAAGAACTCCTCCTTGTAGCTGCCGCCGGCATGGCGCTCGACGTAGGCGCGGGTGAAGGCGTTGGTGAGCAGCGCGCCGTCGGAGTGGAAGAGGCCCCTCCGCTTGACGACGTTCTTGAAGTAGGCGAGGTCGAAGGTCCTGAAGCTCCCGGGGTCCATCTCCACGAGGGTGGTGTTGTCGTTGAGGCTGGTGCACTTGTTCCTCAGCTTCGCCATGTACTGCGGTTCCAGTGTGGGGTCAATGTCGGTGGGGTTCACCCTGCCGGTGAAGTTGTAGAGACGGTCGGAGAAGGAGAAGCAGTGCGACGTCCCGATGGTGTGCCCGGCGGAGAGGACGACGAGGTCCTTGGAGTCGAGGTTCTTGGCGGCGAAGAGCTGGGTGAGCACGGTGAAGTTGGCGGTCGGGGGTGGCAGCTGGTTGGTCTCGTTGGAGATGGACACGCTGCCGTCACGCCGGCCCAAAGGAACTTCCCAGAATGGGCCCTTGCTCTGGAAAAAAAACCATGATCGAGCAGCATTGAGAATCCAGCTTCCACACGTACGGACGTACCTACCTCGTGGCATTTGCAAATTTGCTTAGTATTGTAGTGGTACTCACCAGCCAGACTGCATCCCTGGCCATGAGGGCGAGTATGTCGGCGCAGGAGACGGTGTCAGGGCAGGCCTTCTCCACGGCGGCCTTCACCTTCTCGACGAAGTCGAAGCCACGGAGCGTCTGGTTCGGCTTCGCGTCCTTCTCCGCCGTCTTGTTGGCCGAGTCCAGCAGAACCGAGCCGTCGCACCCCTGCATTCACGGACTCACCATGGTCAGGCCACTGCACTGCACTGCACACGACGGGGCAATGAGGGTATACTACATGCATGCAAGTGTAGCTTACCCTGACGAAGCAGTCGTGGAAGTGCATCCGGAGGAGCGGCCCGGCGAGGCTGGGCGCAAGTGACAGCGCCCTCACCATCTCCTTCCTCACGACGTCCTCCACGCTGGGGCACGTCTCGCCGTAGAACTTCTCATGCAGCTGCGCCCGCGCGCACGTCGCCGCCACCGCCGCGAGCAGCACCGCCACCATCATAGCCCTCGACGCCATCTCCACACGCCAGAAGCCAACTATCTCCGCTTCCTTCTCCGCTAGGCAATGCGAGGACGACGATCGATGGCCAGGCAACTGGAGTATTAATCAGGAAGAAGAAGCTTGCGGGCTATGCTGCTGCCTGTGCTGGTGGATGGAACCGCCGGCCAAGACTTTATAGCGGCGGGCCGTGCATGTGGTGGGCTGTCCTCCCCTGCTCCGGAAGCAGCTACCGAGCTACCCTACCCTGCCCTACCCTAGCTTAGCTTGCTTGCACCGTTGCTGCATGGCTCCATGCATGGGTGGTTCGTCGTCGTCGCTTGCACTTTTCTGGAATCTCTTTCCGTAGCAGGTACACGGGCCACCGTATACTGCAGGCAGCCAGGCAGCGGCGAGGCACACATGCACTACATCACATCAGCCTAGTTATTACTAGTCACGGAGTGAGATTTGTTATCGAGTTCCAATCAAGAGCCAAAGTCTGAGTCCGGCCTCAGGGCAAGAGTCAATGCCACCTACTGGTGGTTCGCGGAAATGGAGATGATACTCGTGCATCATCCGTAGGTTTGTGTACGTACCTACGCTTGTGCTCGCGATTTCAGGGTGGGCACGCATCTTTCAAGCTAGGTTCACATGATATGGCATTGCATTATTCGGATGATGGATCAATCGGTTCTGCATGTTCACGTGTTTACAGCATCAACCACACAGGAAAAGTCGGCATTTTCCAAAATTATAGGGGGTGCCTAAACATCAATCACACTCTTAATTATTAGAAGTGAAAAACAAGATAGTGGTGGATCGTGTGCGACTCGTGCGGCAATGACGATGGTGGCAGTAAGAGCAGGCCCGCGCCAAGCCTTCGTCGCGGACAGTGTGGCATGTCGTGTGAAGTTGGAGTTGTTATGTCGCGGTGCGACGCGACGGCAATGTTATCGTGTGACGGGTATGTCGGGCAATGTTGCTGCAAGGCGTGCTTCTTTCTCTTGTGAGGCTCATTACCGAAGTCGGAGCTGCCTAGCCCTCAATGTGTTTGGTCGATTGTTTGGCATAGCCCGGCAGGGTTATCATATTTCGATCGCTCGGAGTCGTTGGCTCGGGGAGAAGTGATGACAATGACACTTTTGTAGGCAATCTCGATAGTGTTTCCTTTTTTCGGCGGAGTGTGTGAGTCTTGTGGATAGTTAGGTCGGCCAAGGGGCATGTCTTGTGGGCATGTTGTACCAGTTTTCGTCTGATTTATCAAAAATTAACCCGACAACTAGCTTTTACCTTTTTTAATTAATCGAGACTCAAGTGGATGGTTTTTTTTTAAGGGTGAAAAATCAGTATATTTTGTAAGGAATTGCTGGTGATTTTGCATGGATAAAACAGCTTAATTAAGGACGCGGAGTTTCTCAGCCCGAGCTCAAATGAGCTTGGGTGAACAGTAAAATAAATAAATAAACTATTTTTTTACAAACATTAACAAAAAGTTCTAAGGGCTTGTAAAATTTTATCCTGAAATCGCATTTGTGGATGGCGTGGCAAAAAAAATGATACTTTGAAAATGCTACTTTCGAAAGCATTTTGGAGCACTGTCTTTTGTATTGCCACGACTTCCACAAATGTGATTTCATGATGAAATTTTACAAACTCTTAGAACTTTTGTCAATGTTTGTCACAAAAAAATTCAGATTTTTTTGAATTT
Organism: Aegilops tauschii subsp. strangulata; assembly: GCF_002575655.3. Taxonomy (NCBI): domain Eukaryota; kingdom Viridiplantae; phylum Streptophyta; class Magnoliopsida; order Poales; family Poaceae; genus Aegilops; species Aegilops tauschii. The sequence goes on along the minus strand of NC_053035.3, from coordinate 425,442,865 downwards.
TTTATAAAATAAAAATATTTTCCCAAGCTCTGAGAAGGTGACTTTCCCTTAATTAAATCTTTGAAGACGAATGGTCGCTGCCCTGCCCTCTGTGTAGCGTGAAGAAGCGTTCTTCAGAGTTATCCAGAGACGAGGTGCTGTGCAGCCACCAGCCTGCCTTCCTTTCGCTGTAGCCACCACTACTAACCAGTAGGACCTGCCATGTGGTTCCTTGAAGCAAATTCGAACAGAGAAAGGAAAAGGAAACCTTTTTTCTGCACACAAGTCAAGTATATACCCCTCTCTCTCTCAAATAAACGTGTACTCTCGTTCCGTTTGCTTGAAGCAGTATAGTATGGGTGGCGGTCTGCTCGTCGCCTGCCGTTCGTCCGTAGCCATCCCTCAGATTTTTCCGGGCAGTAGAGTCCAAGTACAGCCTCGATCGGCCCTGCTCATCACACCACCAGTTTTTCCCTGCAGTGCACCCCTCCATCGCACGCAAACTCTACGCCATCAAGGCCGCACAGCATATACGTACATACGGACGCTAGCCAGGGGGGCACGTCAGTACAGCACAGCTAGCCCCTGCATCACATTTCCTCCGATTAATTAATTATTACTCCTGTAAGAACTAGTGTTAGTCTACAGCTAGTCCTGCTTGCAATCATTGGAAGAACGTTCATTCCAGGTGAGGTTTTTCACCTGAAAGCTTGCCGAAACGAGCAAAACGTACCGGGCAGTTAACTAACTGAGCAGCAGCTAGAAACTGATTGATCGTATCATCGGCGCATGTGCGGCAGGAAGGATTCCGGCGGGGACAGGGAGCGCCCCCGCAATTATTCGGAACCGGCGTCGCCACTCGCCACGCTCGTACCAATCACCGGCCACGGCCAGGCAGGCGAGGCCAGCCGGCGCAGCTACCGACCCCCCGGACGCATGGCCCAGAACGGTGGCGATATGTGCATGTGCATGCATGCGTGCGTGGGGGGTAGCTAGAGCTAGGTAGGAGGGGGCACCAGCGCGGAAAGGCGTCGATCGAAGCGGCCACATGGGGGCAGGCAGCCTCGTGGGGATGATGAGCAACTGATCGGCCAGTGAGCTGTCGCGCGAACGGTGGCCACTGCAGATTCTGGATTCTTGCGTTCTAATCAACGTTGCGAGTTGCAGCTGATCGGCTGGCGGGCTGGGCATGTACATGTGGCCGGCCGGCCGCTCCGCCTGCTTCCCTGCCCTGCTCTGCTTGCCAGGACGCGGCAATTCCGGTGCACGATCGACAGGGAGATGCCACCTTCCGACTCCGAGTAGATATGATTAGGGGATCGTCGTGTCTGCGAACCTGCTAGTACTACTTCGCTGGTATAATCCGTTGAGCTGAGCTGCGACGACAAAGATTCGAGTGGGGGACTGCTGCTCCGCTCCAAGGGGCTGCCGGCCGGGAGGAATGGCGCTGCATGTTCCATCCGGCTGATTCGCGCAGTGCCCGTATGCTACGAGGCCACGACGCGAGTGATAATGCGAGCGTGATAGAAGTGAGTAGGAGAACTATAGATAACTACTACTCATCGGAAATGCTAAAAAACCGGTGGCCTCCACCAGCGATCGCCCAACGAACGGCCCCTCGCGCCGCGGCCGGGTTTTTCAGGGTTTTCTCAAATGAACATACTGTACAATTGAAGCGATTGTTGAGTTGTTAATCCATTGTTTTCACCATTATTCTCTTCATGCCGTGATCTTCAAAACTATGCCTTTTTCTTGATAGTTTGGCGAGATCTTCAAAAGTAATGGGTTGATTAGCTTTCTGCGCGGAATGTGTTATATGTGGTTGTATGGGGGTGCAGTGAGCCGGTAGCGGGCGTTCTACATCGAATCAAATGTTGCCTTCAGTATACATGCATTTCCACCTACGTTTATCTTTTGGTGTCTATATGAAAGCAGATGCGAGGTTGGGACTGGCACGGAGATTGCCCTCCAAGATCATCGGCGTGCTAAAAAAAATTTTACAGCGCCGGAATAGGCAGTTTTTGCGCGCCGCGGAGCACTGACTCCAGCGGCCGCTGTAAAAAGTTGCGCGTGCGCCGCTCCAGCAGACGCGCTATATTTTTTTACTACTCGTCGTCTTCTCCTTCTACTCCGACTCGATACACATTCGACTCCGACTCGATACTCATAGATAGGCATAGATAGATACATAAAAAGATACATACATAGATATAAATGATAGATAAAAATGATACATAGATGGTTCATAGCATAGATAGACTAAAAAAAAGATAGTTCAACTATTCCTCGTCGTCGTCCTCCTCCGACTCCGACTCCGCCTCGGTGATGTCCTCCTCCAATGTCTCAATGAAGGCGTCAAGATACCGATTGTCGGTTCAATATCCGGCGTATCTCGTAGTAGGGGTCCTAAGCTAGGTGTCTGGGAGCGATGGTAACATGGACACAGGGTTTTACCCAGCTTCGAGCTCTCTTGATGAGATAATACCCTACATGCTGATTTTGATTGTATTAATATGGGTGTAGTACAGAGTATATGTATCTACTACGAATTGTAGTAATGAATATGAGATTGTCTATTGACTAGCCTGGCCTCAGTTTATATATGCACCGTAGGCCTAGGGTTTAGAGGAGTCCTTGTCTTGGGCACCAAGTCTTGTAAAATCCTCCTTGTATGCGGCATGGGCTGTCCGAACTGGCCCAATAGTGAACCGCCATGGGGGTCCTCGGCACGATCCAGCTGGTCGGGAGACGATGTGGTGAGTACCCCCTAGTCCAGGACACCGTCAGTAGCCCCCTGAACCGGTCTTCAAGTTAGGGACGCTCCTCGATTCTTCCGAACTGTTCTTCATCTTCGGTCGTCGGTCTTGAAAACTGGTTCAACAAATCTTCTATCTTCGATCTTGAGGATCGCCGAAATGCATCCGAAGAGTTTACACGTCAGGTATCCGAGGAGTCCCTTTAAGTTTCCAGCCTTTATCAATGCCCTGTTATTTTTATGCCACACCACGGGTTTGAAGTTGTTCCCGGGCGGTAGTGTCCTCTTGCATCCGAGCTCCAACGCCGGACTGCATTCGAGGTATCTTTTGCAGCCGAGCACCAACGCCGTACCGCTTCCGAGCTCCAACGCCGGAATGTATCCGAGCTCCAACGCCGGACTGTATCCGAAGAGTATTGTTATAGTCGAGCTCCAACGCCGAACTGCATCCGAGCTCCAGCGCCGGACTGTATCCGAGCTCCAACGCCGGACTATGTCCGAGGTGTCATAGAGCACCTTGGTTCAAAAAAGTGTTAGCCGAGCTTAATGCCGGAAATGCCCTCTAAGGAGCCAGCCACTTGCATCCGAGCTATATGTCGAACTGCTTCCAAGGTGGCTCAGCACCTCGGTCATGGGCTGATTGTTTGCGGATTTTATTTCTGATGCGTATAAATTTATTTGCTGACGAGATGTATTGCCAGTAGCCCTCAAGGTGTCTATCGGCCTAAAATCCGAGATGCACCTGAAGGAAAACATAAAATTGCTGATCCTGGTAGCCCTTGAGACCCAGGTCGTGAAATCGGCCTGAGGATCAACTCCTAGCACAGCAGCATACATAGGAATAGAAACGCAGTGTAATATATTAGAGGTAATAGTGATCGGCGGACGGGCCCCTGAGAGAGGGTTGTGAGAAGTCGCCGTGATATATCAGCTTGATGCCGGATAAGTCCCATATGGTACTTATTGTCGTCCGAAGACGCGCTTGTCCATAGTTCGGTTATGCCGAACACTGAGCACTTTGAATTTTCTGCATTGAATAGGCAATGCAGTAGCCCCCGAGACACTGGTCGGGTGGCAACACCAGATTAGGGGATCGATGTGCCCCTTTAATATTTGTAAATAATGAGCGCAAAGCCCAGTAGCCCCCGAGCCTTAATATGGGCACGGGTGGCCGAATTAAGGATCGATATCCGTTTGACAGAAAATTTTGTTGTGTTTAACACAAACTTCTCGGAAAGAGAATAAAGATCTCTTGAAAGAGTTTAGAGCTGGTTGAAATCCGAGCTCGCCAAGGTAGGCCCTAAGGGGTTTAAAAGATGGATTGCAGTAAATGGATTTTACTCGTAATTTTTATGTGTAATGATTCTATGTATCCAAGTACTTTTCATTATTAATGCTCAAATCCGCATTGTACAAAACTTTGTTGACCGACCATCGGCTTCAACCTCCTCGGCCAGTAGTTGGGGAGTGTTTGTCCTACTTTATAAAGCCGCTATAAGGGCAAAGTTTTACGGCAAACAAGGCAATCCGGTCATACGGTTTTATAAACAAAGGTACACGGAGAGATATGTTATATTACGTTTTAACGTAAGAAACATCTTCCAAAGAAAATAGTCCCGCTATCGGTTCCTTTCTTTGGGTCGTCATGCTTATCATGATCATGAAAACTCACCTCGATCAATGTGGGAGGAAAATATTGAGGATTTAATTCGGCAAAAGTTCCCAAACTCTATGGTTTTAGTGAACCAAAAATTTTACTTCCGTCATTGCCGACCAATGTGATCCTTTAAGATTGCTAGCTTTGGGCTTCACCCAGTCTGAGGTACTAACTCGGATGACCCGGTAATAACAATCACAGAGGTGCTCCCTTTACCGCCTAGCTGAACAATTAGGAACGTAGGGGTAAGCACAGGAGTCAGGCAACCCAGCTTGGCCAAAATCTTAAGTCAAATTGATGCATATGTATGGCTTTATAACAATGATTACGGAAGGCAGCCTTTGTATATTAAATACAAACGCCGATGATATGTTTATTTTGACTCCGTTGTGACTATTTATCAGTTGAAAGTGGCCCATCGTCGGCTTCCGCCCCATTGTAGATGCTACGCAGGGTGTTTTCGCAATAACAAAACAACCCTTAGCCGACGTCTCGGTGCCCGAAGGCGGTTGTGTTAGCGGAAACGAGGCAATCAGATATGCGGGCTTTATAACTTTCACTTAGTCATAGGAGCTTTAAACTGGGGAAGCTAGCTACGAGCCCTCGGTTAGTGTTCGGCGACAGCCGAGGTCAAGCCGTAAACACTTCGGCCAATGTTATGAATAGCCCGTCATTTAACATAGTTATCGGATCGCTGACCAGTTTACGCTTATTGTGACAGTCAATTTTCGGCTTTCTCCACTGAGGTGCTTAACCATGCGAGCTGGAAGCACAATCGCAGTGGTTCTCCCTTTGCACACCTAGCCGGACAAAGCGGAACATAGGAGGCAAGCACAGGAGCCGGGCAACCCAACTATTGACCGAAGACACAATTCAAAACCGATGCATATATAGCAATATCCGAGAATGTTTTCGCCGAATCTCTAAAAGAGTCCGGCGTTGCACTGTGAGACTTATGCGGGAAACACGCAAATAGTTTAAAAGTGCCATAGGCTTGGAAAACCCAACAATTTAGTAAAAACTTGACGTCCGAATTAGATTAAGTGTTCGGTGCCAATCCGAAAATTGGTCAAAAAAGGGGTGCTTCTGTCGTGCATTAATATGACACATCCGATCTCAAGACCTCAAGCGGGTCAGCCCACGGCTGTAACCTCCTATCCCGAAGGCGGAGTACTGCTCGTTAGGCCAGTTTAGCGAACTAAACTCGAACGGCTTTGAGAGAGAGACTAGGCTCCCCGGCTATTGACTACACACTCGCGTCGAAAAAAGGAGTGATAGAAAAATATTTTGCAATGACCAAGAAGAAAACATTTATTATAAAACGGCTCATACTAATTTAAGAGCCCCCGAGTGACTTGGGCAAAAGAATTTTATGTATAATGATTGTATGTACCGAAGTACTTATATCATATATATCTGTGTTCACCCAAACTTTAAATGCATCTTAACCGACCGTCGGCTTCTCCCTCTTCGGTCAAGGACCGAAAAGTGTTATGTACTCCACCTGTCGAGAATATCGACGGTGTTTCCGGTAACCAGGCAATCAGGCCATAAGGCTGTAACAGACAAAGCGCGCTCAGGGAACTTATGTTATATTACTGACGAAGTGTAAGAAGCATCTTCAAAGAAAATAGTACCTCCACCGATACCTTTCTTCGGTTGCCATTATTACTATGAGACTTGTGCAATAGATTTTTTGTACTCATGAGTTCCGTTGTGTGCCGACCATAATTGAAAAGAATAAGAGCGCTAGCTTTCGGCTTCACCTAGTCTGAGGTCCGAGCTCGGATGACCCGATCGTGACAATCGCAGAGGTGCTCCCTTTACTCCCTAGCCGAACAATCGGGAACGTAGGGGTAGACACAGGAGCAAGGAAACCTAACTTGTGGAACACTTAAGTCAACATGGTGCATATTGTGGCGTAATACACGAACAAAGAACGAACCCATACAAGTATAATCATATGCAAGAGGAAAGGATTCATAAAGGAAGCCCCCAAGCAAACGGGGTATATGAATTTGTGTGTCACAAACAAAGTTTTGACAAGGAAGTTTTCACAAACAACTTTTTGCTAAAAAAAGTATAATGCTTGGTCGAACCGAACAAAATTTAAAATTGAAAATTCTGAGCATAAAAGCGACTTAGCTGGTTAATGTGCTCGGTGTCGATGCACGGCCCGAGCATACGGTGGGACAAGGTCCCAGCCCCAAGCCGGTCCCGAGGTGGCGGAGCGAAGAGCTCGGCACTCCGAAGTGGCGACATAGCACGGCCAATGCAGGCCCGCAGTGTGACGCCGAAGTCCCCGGCATGGGTTAATGAAGTGATGACGAAGCCCTCGGTCCAGCCGAGGTGACGTGGTACGTCGGTACGCAGAGGTGACAGCGCTGCCTAATCCGGATCCTTTATCTGTGCACAGAAAATAGTGCAAACCGGAGATAATAGGAATAATAATAAATTTAAAAAAATGTTGCATAATTAATAATTTATGCAAAGTGAGTAATAAAAGACATATGTCCTGTGTGCTGAACACTCGATGAGGTAGAGCTCTCTCAACGATGCCGAAGTCCCCGAGGCAACCGAACACGTCGGTATGGCAACACGACCAACAAGGTGATCACGCGAGCCGATTTACGCCGATTGGGATGACGTCGTCGGCTTGTCGAAGAGACCACGTGACGTAGTCGAAGTCCATTACCGAACCACCATGTGACCGTCGTTAATGCGTCCACCATTTGATAGACCTGCGTACAGATGATGGAACAAACCAGAGTAATAATTCCTTGGGAAAAATAAACCCAAACAAGCAAAAATTACTAGGATCAATAGCACCTGGTTTATTTGTTGTAGCAATCCGAAAAAAGGTGACTCCCAAAATTGGGACCCAATCCGCACACCCATTGCCTGATGGGCGATAAAGCGACGACATGGCGATGCTGGCAAAGGTTGGCTTGCCGAGGCAAAGCCCTCGGTCCAGCTAACGTGACGAAGCTGGTCGGCTGGTGACGCTGAAGTCACCAGAGTATGTTGATGAAGAAATAGCCAAGTCCCCGGTCCAGGCGAGGTGACGGAGCAGGTCGGTGAGGAGACGTTGCAGCTGCCATGCTAGCCGAGGTGTTGAAGCAGGTCGGCGTGATGGACATCGGCTTGAAGAAGCAACAGTGCGGCCATGCTGACGCAGGTCGTGACTTGTGACGCGGTCAATGCCGGCTTGATGAAGTGACCATGGGGCGATGCCAGTGTGCCCGCTCCGTGTAATCTGTGGGGCAGCAATGTTGGTGATGATTTATCCTTCGTGATGCCGAACTCTTGTTCGGCTTGCCGAGATGATGATCGAAGAAGTTGAGCTCGGCTCAACAAAGCGGCGACGTGTCTAGCGCAGGTCGGCAGCCATGGAGCAATATTGCCGGACTGGTTTGACACCAGCGTGATGGTGAAGATTACCTCGGAGGAGGCTTAAAATTTTATGGCTACGTGTTTAAAAACAACGCACAATACCCTAGAAAAAAATTCCTTCAAAAGGGTTGTCCAATATTCCGTTCATGAAGAAACATGAACTCGGGTCGGATTCGTATTCGCGCAGAAAACAGATCCCGAAATTGGTCCACTCATCGGAAGGTTCCCGGAGTTTGAACCGTCGGATCGAGCTGAAATTTGGAGGGGTGGTAGATATGGGAATTCCGCAGCAGATGAACGGTTGGATCTTCCAAAGGACTTCCGAGCTGGGCTCTAGAGACCACGCCCTAAACTCGTCCAGATTCCCGTCTAGATTTGACAGGGCTCCGGTATATCGTAGATTGCCAGAGATTCCTCCATCGGAACTCAACGAAATTTGGCATGATTGTTGTACAGTTAATTCCGCACAATTTCACCAAAGGAATCGTCAAAGTGATGATCGAGGAGGTGGTGGCAGCAGATACAAGTTTGTTGTTCAGAAAAAACAGCACGGTCGCCCGAGGACAATGTTGACGTTGAGCCTCCGAACTCCATGGATGATTCTTCCATGATCATGATAGAGATCGGAGTTGATGTTGACGAAGGCCCTCGTCCGAACATGATGATCGGAGGTAGGGCACAGTCCTTGGTTAAGCCAAGGTGGCCAGTCGAGCTGGCGACAAAAGATGCCGACATCGACCATAAAGCTCGGCTCCGATGCGTAGACCGCGCCGGAGACGATCCGAATTCCCATCGCCCCGTGGCGACTGCCAGCAGGCTCTCAATGAAAGCACCAATGTCGGTTCAATATCCGGCGTATCTCGTAGTAGGGGTCCTAAGCTAGGCGTCCAATAGCGATGGTAACATGGACACAGGGTTTTACCCAACTTCGGGCTCTCTTGATGAGATAATACCCGGCATGCTGCTTTTGATTGTATTCATATGGGTATAGTACAGAGTATATGTATCTACCACGAGATTGTAGTAATGAATATGAGATTGTCTATTGACTAGCCTGGCCTCGGTTTATATATGCACCGTGGGCCTAGGGTTTAGAGGAGTCCTTATCTTGGGCGCCGAGTCTTGTAGAATCCTCCTTGTATGCGGCATGGGCTGTCCGAACTGGCCCAATAGTGAACCGCCATGGGGGTCCTCGGCCCGATCGAGCTGGTCGGGAGACGACGCGATGAGTACCCCCTAGTCTAGGACACCGTCACCGATCGTCATCGGAGTCCCAAGACGACGTTGCTCCTAGGTCGATGTTGAATTGAGAGGCTGCCTTCCGCGTATGCCTGTCCTCGTGATAGGCAGCTCGCTCCGCCCTCCTCTCCTCCCTCTCCGCCCTCCTTTGCGCACGCTCCCGCCTCCGATTGTCGCGATGATCCTCGTCGGTGATAAGCCGCAAGGAGGCGTGAGCTCCTGCGCTAGCTCCCGCGTCGGCACGTAGGGGAAGTTCATTTCCCTACGATGCCGCCGGAGGTGCCACGCCGCCGCGTCGTACGTGCGGGCGGCCTCGTGTGTGGTGCTGAAAGTGCTGAGGCCAAGGCGCATCTCGCCGGACCGGATCTCGCTGGACAAGACCCAAATTGTTGACCCAGTCATCCTGCTTGTACCGATGGATAGCCTTGGCGATGGGTTGGGCTAGGATGACCTAGTCGTTGTAAACATTGAGCTTTCCTTGCTGACCTAGAAACCTTATTGTCCCCGGCTTCTAGTTTGACTTTCTATAATCAAATTCGAGCTTTTTTCAGTTGCTCAATTTCTCTTGAAAGTTGAAAGCGGGTTAGTTCTTTTACAAATATCTTTTTGTAGGCAGCTTGGGAAAATTGGATATTTGGTATTGAATCGGTCTTGTCGTGGTCTGACGATGCAATGCTCATGTGTGGACAATGACCTAATAGGGTTTGATAGACTACTCATATCAACAAGGCACCCCTCCTTTTCCGGAAGCTCACATAAAAAAATTCTTGGGTAATCACTAACTTAAACTAGGGGTAATTTGAGGATGGGTGACCAACCGGGAAGTTGTTTCTGGATGTGTACGTGTGACGAAAAGGTGCGCAGAAAGGCCAGTGTTGGTTTGCGGGGCTAGTCTGGGTCCCAAGAAATAGCCATGTGTAACGATTGGGAAACGATGGTTGTGGCCCGCGTGTTGCATCATGGCTGATGACTACAACCCCATCGCTGATGAAAAGGATGACAATAAAAACATCAACATTAGTAGAGGCATCATGGAAGCAGTCCATAGATTTATCTATGATCTGAGGCTTGCAGAGACGATTAAAGTTTAGATGGAGTAATGACCATGTGAACAATGTCAAAGTTGGGCTAGACAATGTCATTGTCAATGAAGGATGGAACACCTTGTTTCCAGCTCCTTCCTAGAAGTTGTTTCATTGGATGTCTCTGGCCATTGCTTAATTAAAGCTTCTTACGGGGAAAATAGAGTTCAAGCCAAGGAGAATTTGTAGTTTGACAAGTACCAAGACGAGTGCAACTACATAGACTGGATCTTAAGCTTCAAGCGACTGCCAAGGCCCTCGGCTCTTGGAGTGTTGAACGAGATTCAGATAGGAAGCTGAGATTCTTTACCATCACTAAGTTGATCATCCAACTTGATAAAGGCTAGTGGTTCGAGGGCCTCACCACAACTGAATTGACTCCAAAAGATTACTACAGGTGTAATCTATGGGTCTTACAGCGATGGAACGCACATTCTAGAGACATCAAGCTATGTTGCTCTGGCTTTTCGTGACGGTGACACAACCTCATGAAAACTCCATGTGCGAGCAACCGCCAGAAGAAGGAAATCCTTCATCGAAATTGTTGAAAGCAATGACCAAACATTCCATGGCGAAGAAGAGAAAATGTCGGTCTTCTGGAGTTACTTTCAATCTTTAATGGGCAATGCTCAAACCAGATAAATGACCATCACCCTATAGAGACTACACTTTCTTCAAACTGAAATTGTAACCATGGATGATTCTTTCACAGAGTATAGGAGGTTAAAGCTGCACTATTTCAGATACACGTGTATAAAACACCGGGCCTCGATGGATTCAGTGCTAAATTCTACCAATGTTGTCGAGGGGTTATTAAACAGGATGTTGTGGATGCACTACTACAGTTACAGCATCTTAACTCCCAAAGTCTCTTCAATTTCAATGCATCAACTCTGAATATCATCCCCAAGGTCGAAGATGTTACTCCCTTGGCAGTTATCAGTCAAGAAGATTTATCCATGGGTTTCCGAAACTAATATCCATGATTCTTACTGTAATGTTGCAACCAATAATGCACTGACCGATACTTGCAGAGTGCTTCTATTAGAGGGAGATGCATTGACGACAACTTTGTGTATGTTAAGAGCTTGGAAAAGGCACTACATCAGAAGAAAAGACCAGCTATGTTCCTCAAATTGGACATATTGAAAGCTTTTGACCCATTTACTTTGGAATTTCTCTTATAACTTCTTGCTGCTAGAGGGTTCAGTCAAAAGTGGAGAGCATGGTTATGTCTGTGACTGAGGGAGTCCTAGACTAAGGGGTCCTCGGGCGTCCGGCCTGTTGGACATGGGCCGGACTAATGTGCTGTGAAGATACAAGACTGAAGACTTTCTCCCGTGTCCGGATAGGACTCTCCTTGGCGTGGAAGGCAAGCTTGGCAACCAAATATGAAGATTCCTTTCTCTGTAACTGACTTTGTACAACCCTAGTCCCCTCCGGTGTCTATATAAACCGGAGGGCTTAGTCCGGAAACGGATACAGTCATACATGCTAGACTTTTAGGGTTTTAGCCATTACGATCTCGTGGTAGATCAACTCTTGTAATACTCATATTCATCAAGATCAATCAAGCAGGAAGTAGGGTATTACCTCCATAGCGAGGGCCCGAACCTGGGTAAACATTGTGTCCCCTGTCTCCTGTTACCATCGACCTTGGTGCTTTCATTGAGAGTTCCACTATGTCGTCCCCAAAAGGTTCGATGGCTTTCTCAAACATCAACAACGATGTTGTCCAAAGGGAAACTTTCCTCCCCGGACAGATCTTCGTGTTCGGCGGCTTCGCACTGCGGGCCAACTCGCTTGGCCATCTGGAGCAGATCGACAGCTACGTCCCTGGCCATCAGGTCAGATTTGGGAGCTTCAACTACGTCGCAGACATCCGCGGAGACTTGATCTTCGACGGATTCGAGACCACGGCAGCCACTCCCTATCCCTACGATGAACATGATTTAAATCTGTCATCGGACCATACTCAGGAAATTGCACCTGTAACCACTCCGGCCTTAGATCCAGAGCAGACCGTGCCATCCGAGGACGGGAAGCTCAACCCCTCCACGGAAGCCGCAGACTCCGCGGCGTTGGAGCCGCACGCGGACCCAACCTTGGGTGATATCTATGTCTCCGGAACCTCGGACTTGTTTTCGGTGATAAGTTCCGAAACATGTGCGTCCGCTTATGTCGAGCTGAATCGGTCATCGATCACCAAATTCAGTGCGGTGGACATCTTCTGGCACTCGCCTCTAGGCGACGTGCTGAACTCATTAAAAAATCTGTCCTTACCAGGAGACTCACAGCCGAACTATGTTCGGTTCGAACTGGAGGCTGATGATGGGGAATTTCGCTTCCCACCCGCCACCCACTACATAGCCATTGTCGAGGACTTAACCGACATGCTCGATTACGGCTCCGAAGGCATCGACGGTATGGACGATGATACAGACGAGGAGCATGGCCAAAACCCGCCGTTTACCGGACGCTGGACGGCCACTTCTTAATACGACGTATACATGGTGGATACACCCAAAGAGAATAGCGGCGAGGACAAGGAAAAGCCAGTCGAGCACGAGCCTCCCAAGACACAACCAAAGCACCGGCGTCAATGGCGCCACTCTAAATCCCGCCGCAGCAAGGACAGCAACACCGGCGCAGGAGACGATCACACTCCGGACGGTGCCGAAGACAACGAAGATCCCGGCGAGCAAACGACCGAACAGGATGAACGGGAAGATGGGCACGTTAGCCCTGACGAATAGGCCATACATGAAGACTCGGAGGACAGTAACTATCTTCCGCTCTCCAAGGATGAGGAGAGCCTCGGCAATGATGATTTCATTGTGCCTGAGGAACCCCTCGAACAGGAGCGCTTTAAACGCCGGCTAATAGCCACTGCAAGGAGCCTGAAAAAGAAGCAGTAACAGCTTCAAGCTGACCAAGATCTGCTCAATGATAGATGGACCGAAATCCTAGCCACCGAAGAATACGGCCTCAACGGCCCAGCTAAAAGTTACCCGAAGCGCAAATTGCTACCTCAGTTCAATGACGGGGCGCTGGAGCCCGTACCATCATCGCACAATGCGGCTGACCGACCACCACGTGCTCGGGATAAAGTGGTAACTCAAGCCGAACATCAGATCGCCCCACCTCGCCGTAAAGGCAGGGACAAAACAGCCCGGGGTTACACATACGACCCTCGGCAGGACATGGATAGTAGAGCAGGACACACAAGATCGATCTATGGATCACGAGGACGTGCCTTGACACGCGACGATGGCTACCTATTCGGACGTGACAAACCTAGTCACGCCGGTCTGAAAACCGCAGACGGACTCCATCGGAGCTACGTTGCAGTGTGGCCCAATATAGAGGTGCCGCACATCCTCTTTGCTTCACAGACGAAGTAATGGAGCACGAATTCCCAGACGGGTTTAAACCCATGAATATCGAATCATACGACGGAACAACTGATCCCGCGGTATGGATCGAGGATTTCCTCCTCCATATCCACATGGCCAGAGGGGATGACCTTCACGCCATCAAATACCTGCCGTGAAAACTCAAAGGACCAGCTCGGTACTGGTTAAACAGTCTGCCGGAAAACTCTATTAGCGGCTGGGAGGACTTGGAAGATGCCTTCCGCGATAACTTCTAAGGCACATATGTTCGGCCACCAGATGCCGATGACTTAAGTCACATTGTCCAGCAGCCCGGAGAGTCAGAGCTCTGGACTAGGATCTTAGTTAAAAAGAACCAAATCGTCGACTCTCCAGACGCGGAAGCCCTAGCGGCCTTCAAACACAGCGTCTGAGACGAGTGGCTTGCCCGCCACCTCGGTCAAGAAAATCCAAAATCCATGTCAGCCCTTACCGCTCTAATGACCCGCTTTTGCGCGGGAGAAGACAGCTGGCTCACTCGTAGAAGCAACAGCTCCAGCGATCCGGGCACTTCCGAAGTCCGAGACGGCAATGGCAAGCCACAGCGCAGCAAGCACAACGTCGCAATGATAACGAATGAACGCACGACACTGCGGTCAACGCCGGATTCAACGGTCCCAAACCCGGTCAACGGAAAAAACCCTTCAAGGCAAATAGAGACGGACCATCCAATTTAGACAGGATATTGGACCGGCCCTGCCAGATTCACGGCCACCCCGACAAACCAGCTAATCATACCAATAGAAGTTGTTGGGTCTTTAAGCAGGCCGGCAAGTTCAACGCTGAACACAAGGGGAGAAGGCCGCCCGGTGATAGCGACGACGAAGAGACTCACCAACCAAATACCGGTGGTCAGAAGCAATTTCCCCCCGAAGTAAAAACAGTGAATATGGTACACGCGACACACAACTCCACATGGGAGCAGGAGAAGCACTCCCTCTGGACTAAAGATTATACTGCGGCAACCTCAGCTGAAGTACAAAGCGGTCTCATTAAACCGCACACCTTGCCGGCCATTAAGCCATCGGTCTCCGTTCAACAGGATCGACCAATTCCGGAGCGGACCTAGCAGTTCGGCTTCCGCCGCCCGCCTCATATACCTGCGAAATCTATATTGCGCATACATAACTATGCACTTAAGATACCATGGGCATCGGCGGAAGCACAATACAGACGAGCCTGCAAGCACTCCCATAACCTTTTTTTTAATTACTCTTTCTCTTTCATTATCCTTTACCTCAGGTGACGCAAAGGCTAATCATCTCAATGGACTCCATCAGAGTTCTGATTCATATACTCACCTAAGGGCTAGTTCCGTCAAGGAATCCAATCACCGAGGACAGGCGACGTAGACGTGCGACAGGAGGCCCAAAATAACTTTTTGTAGACCGCACTCTTTATTTCGAGCCTGTAATGTGCCTTTTTCCCCCGCCTTCAACCCCGAGCATGTCAAATAGCCGGGGTTGCGGCTTTATTATCTATAGAATAAATATTGGCATATCACTCAGGTCCTAGTAAATATAACCCGCATACAGCTCCTCTGGTGGTTTCACACATATACCTCAGCATAACTTGCCAGGGGCTCGGTATGGGAACAAATGAGTTGCCGACAAGTCTGAACAGCTTTATAGCGTACTTCGGTGTCGCGAGTTTGGCCTTATATGCATCAGCTCCGAATCATGCCTTGGGTCAATAGTTGGGTTGCCCAGCTGATTGTTGGGGATCGTAGCAGAATTTTAAAATTTCCTACGCATCACCAAGATCCATCTATGGAGTATACTAGCAACGAGGGGAAAGGAGTGCATCTACATACCCTTGTAGATCGCGAGCGGAAGCGTTTTAATGAACGGGGTTGATGGAGTCGTACTCGCTGTGATCCAAATCACCGATGACCGAGTGCCGAACGGACGGCACCGCCGCGTTCAACACACGTACGGAGCAGCGACGTCTCCTCCTTCTTGATCCAGCAAGGGGGAAGGAGAGGTTGATGGAGATCCAGCAGCACGACGGCGTGGTGGTGGAAGTAGCGGGATCCCGGCAGGGCCCCGCCAAGCACAAGCGGGGCGGAGAGGTGTTGCAGGGGGAGAGGGAGGCGCCAGGGGCTGTGGTGCTGCTGCCCTCCCTCCCCCCCACTATATATAGGGACCCCTGGGGGGCGCCGGCCCTGGGAGATCATATCTCCAAGGGGGGACGGCGGCCAAGGGGGAAGGGGGGGTGGCTTCCCCCCAAGCCAAGTGGGGCGCCCCCCACCCCTAGGGTTTCCAACCCTAGGCGCAGGGGAGGCCCAAGGGGGGGCGCCCCAGCCCACTAAGGGCTGGTTCCCTTCCCACTTCAGCCCATGGGGCCCTCCGGGACAGGTGGCCCCACCCTGTGGACCCCCGGGACCCTTCCGGTGGTCCCGGTACAATACCGATAAACCCCGAAACTTTCCCGGTGGCCGAAACTGGACTTCCTATATATAATTCTTCACCTCCGGACCATTACGGAACTCCTCGTGATGTACGGGATCTCATCCGGGACTCCGAATAACTTTCGGGTTTCTGCATACTAATATCTCTACAACCCTAGCGTCACCGAACCTTAAGTGTGTAGACCCTACGGGTTCGGGAGACATGCAGACATGACCGAGACACCTCTCCGGTCAATAACCAACAGCGGGATCTGGATACCCATGTTGTCTCCCACATGTTCCACAATGATCTCATCGGATGAACCACGATGTCGAGGATTCAATCAATCCCGTATACAATTCCCTTTGTCAATCGGTACGTTACTTGCCCGAGATTCGATCGTCGGTATCCCAATACCTTGTTCAATCTCGTTACCGGCAAGTCACTTTACTCGTACCGTAATGCATGATCCCATGGCTAACTCCTTAGTCACATTGAGCTCATTATGATGATGCATTACCGAGTGGGCCCAGAGATACCTCTCCGTCATACGGAGTGACAAATCCCAGTCTCGATCCGTGTCAACCCAACAGACACTTTCAGAGATACCCGTAGTGTACCTTTATAGTCACCCAGTTACGTTGTGACGTTTGGTACACCCAAAGCACTCCTACGGCATCCGGGAGTTACACGATTTCATGGTCTAAGGAAAAGATACTTGACATTGGAAAAGCTCTAGCAAACGAACTACACGATCTTTTGTGCTATGCTTAGGATTGGGTCCTGTCCATCACATCATTCTCCTAATGATGTGATCCCGTTATCAATGACATCCAATGTCCATAGTCAGGAAACCATGACTATCTGTTGATCAACGAGCTGGTCAACTAGAGGCTTACTAGGGACACGTTGTGGTCTATGTATTCACACATGTATTACGATTTCCGGATAACACAATTATAGCATGAACAATAGACAATTATCATGAACAAAGAAATATAATAATAACCATTTATTATTGCCTCTAGGGCATATTTCCAACAGTCTCCCACTTGCACTAGAGTCAATAATCTAGTTACATTATGATGAATCGAACACCCATAGCGTTCTGGTGTTGATCATGTTTTGCTCTAGGGAGAGGTTTAGTCAACGGATCTGCTACATTCAGGTCCGTATGTACTTTACAAATATCTATGTCTCCATTTTGAACACTTTCACGAATGGAGTTGAAGCGACGCTTGATATGCTTGGTCTTCCTGTGAAACCTGGGCTCCTTGGCAAGGGCAATAGCTCCAGTGTTGTCACAGAAGAGAGTCATCGGGCCCGACGCATTGGGAATCACCCCTAGGTCGGTAATGAACTCCTTCATCCAGATTGCTTCTTGCGCTGCCTCTGAGGCTGCCATGTACTCCGCTTCACATGTAGATCCCGCCACGACGCTTTGCTTGCAACTGCACCAGCTTACTGCTCCTCCATTCAAAATATACACGTATCCGGTTTGTGACTTCGAGTCATCCAGATCTGTGTCGAAGCTAGCGTCGACGTAACCCTTTACGACGAGCTCTTCGTCACCTCCATAAACGAGAAACATATCCTTAGTCCTCTTCAGGTACTTCAGGATATTCTTGACCGTTGTCCAGTGTTCCATGCCGGGATTACTTTGGTACCTTCCTACCAAACTTACGGCAAGGTTTACATCAGGTCTGGTACACAGCATGGCATACATAATAGACCCTATGGCCGAGGCATAGGGGATGACACTCATCTTTTCTCTATCTTCTGCCGTGGTCGGGCATTGAGCCGTGCTCAATTGTACACCTTGCAATACAGGCAAGAACCCCTTCTTGGACTGATCCATATTGAACTTCTTCAATATCTTGTCAAGGTACGTACTCTGTGAAAGACCAATGAGGCGTCTTGATCTATCTCTATAGATCTTGATGCCTAATATATAAGCAGTTTCTCCAAGGTCCTTCATTGAAAAACACTTATTCAAATAGGCCTTTATACTTTCCAAGAATTCTATATCATTTCCCATCAATAGTATGTCATCCACATATAATAAGAGAAATGCTACAGAGCTCCCACTCACTTTCTTGTAAACACAGGCTTCTCCTTAAGTCTGTGTAAACCCAAACGCTTTGATCATCTCATCAAAACGAATGTTCCAACTCCGAGATGCTTGCACCAGTCCATAGATGGAGCGCTGGAGCTTGCATACCTTGTTAGCATTCTTAGGATCGACAAAACCTTCCGGCTGCATTATATACAATTCTTCCTTAAGAAAACCGTTAAGGAATGCCGTTTTGACGTCCATTTGCCATATCTCATAATCATAGAATGCGGCAATTAATTGCTAACATGATTCGGACGGACTTCAGCTTCGCTACGGGTGAGAAAGTCTCATCGTAGTCAACCCCTTGAACTTGTCGATAACCCTTAGCGACAAGTCGAGCCTTATAGATGGTCACATTACCATCCGCGTCTGTCTTCTTCTTAAAGATCCATTTATTTTCTATGGCTCGCCGATCATCGGGCAAGTCAGTCAAAGTCCATACTTCGTTTTCATACATGGATCCTATCTCGGATTTCATGGCTTCTAGCCATTTGTCGAAATCCGGGCCCGCCATCGCTTCTTCATAGTTCGAAGGTTCACCATTGTCTAACAACATGATTTCCAGGACAGGGTTGCCGTACCACTCTGGTGCGGAACGTGTCCTTGTGGACCTACGAAGTTCAGCAGTAACTTGATCCGAAGCTTCATGATCATCATCATTAACTTCCTCCCCAGTCGGTGTAGGCACCACAGGAACATCTTCCCGCGCTGCGCTACTTTCTGGTTCGGAAGGGGTGACTATCACCTCATCAAGTTCCACTTTCCTCCCACTTAATTCTTTCGAGAGAAACTCTTTCTCCAGAAAGGACCCATTCTTGGCAACAAATATCTTGCCTTCGGATCTGAGGTAGAAGGTATACCCAATAGTTTCCTTAGGGTATCCTATGAAGACGCATTTTTCCGACTTGGGTTCGAGCTTTTCAGGTTGGAGTTTCTTGACATAAGCATCGCATCCCCAAACTTTTAGAAATGACAGCTTAGGTTTCTTCCCAAACCATAATTCATACGGTGTCGTCTCAACGGATTTCGACGGAGCCCTATTTAAAGTGAATGCGGCAGTCTCTAAAGCATAGCCCCAAAATGAGAGCGGTAGATCGGTAAGAGACATCATAGATCGCACCATATCCAATAGAGTGCGATTACGACGTTCGGACACACCGTTTCGCTGAGGTGTTCCAGGCGGCGTGAGTTGTGAAACGATTCCACATTTCCTTAAGTGCGTACCAAATTCGTGACTTAAATATTCTCCACCACGATCTGATCGTAAGAACTTTATTTTCCTGTCACGTTGATTCTCAACCTCACTCTGAAATTCCTTGAACTTTTCAAAGGTTTCAGACTTGTGTTTCATTAGGTAGACATACCCATATCTACTTAAGTCATCAGTGAGAGTGAGAACATAACGATATCCTCCGCGAGCCTCAACACTCATTGGACCGCACACATCGGTATGTATGATTTCCAATAAGTTGGTTGCTCGCTCCATTATTTCGGAGAACGGAGTCTTGGTCATCTTACCCATGAGGCATGGTTCGCACGTGTCAAATGATTCGTAATCAAGAGACTCCAAAAGTCCATCTGCATGGAGCTTCTTCATGCGCTTGACACCAATGTGACCAAGGCGGCAGTGCCACAAGTATGTGGGACTATCATTATCAACTTTACATCTTTTGGTATTCACACTATGAATATGTGTAACATCACGTTCGAGATTCATCAAGAATAAACCATTGACCAGCGGGGCATGACCATAAAACATATCTCTCATATAAATAGAACAACCATTATTCTCGGATTTAAATGAGTAGCCATCTCGAATTAAACGAGATCCAGATACAATGTTCATGCTCAAAGCTGGCACTAAATAACAATTATTGAGGTTTAAAACTAATCCCGTAGGTAAATGTAGAGGCAGCGTGCCGACGGCGATCACATCGACCTTGGAACCATTCCCGATGCGCATCGTCACCTCATCCTTTGCCAGTCTCCGCTTATTCCGCAGTTCCTGTTTTGAGTTACAAATATGAGCAACCGCACCAGTATCAAATACCCAGGAGCTACTATGAGTACTGGTAAGGTACACATCAATTACATGTATATCATATATACCTTTGGTGTTGCGGCCTTCTTGTCCGCTAAGTATTTGGGGCAGTTCCGCTTCCAGTGACCACTTCCCTTGCAATAAAAGCACTCAGTCTCAGGCTTGGGTCCATTCTTCGACTTCTTCCCGGCAACTGGCTTACCGGGCGCGGCAACTCCCTTGCCGTCCTTCTTGAAGTTCTTCTTACCCTTGCCTTTCTTGAACTTAGTGGTTTTATTCACCATCAACACTTGATGTTCCTTTCTGATCTCCACCTCCGCTGATTTCAGCATTGAATATACCTCAGGAATGGTCTTTTCCATCCCCTGCATATTGAAGTTCATCACAAAGCTCTTGTAGCTCGGTGGAAGCGACTGAAGGATTCTGTCAATGACCGCGTCATCCGGGAGATTAACTCCCAGCTGAGACAAGCGGTTGTGTAACCCAGACATTCTGAGTATGTGCTCACTAACAGAACTATTTTCCTCCATTTTACAGCTGAAGAACTTGTCGGAGACTTCATATCTCTCGACCCGGGCATGAGCTTGGAAAACCATTTTCAGCTCTTCGAACATCTCATATGCTCCATGCTTCTCAAAACGCTTTTGGAGCCCTGGTTCTAAGCTGTAAAGCATGCCGCACTGAACGAGGGAGTAATCATCAGCACGTGATTGCCAAGCGTTCATAACGTCTTGGTTCTCTGGGATTGGTGCTTCACCTAGCGGTGCTTCTAGGACATAATCTTTCTTGGCAGCTATGAGGATGATCCTCAGGTTCCGGACCCAGTCCGTATAGTTACTGCCATCATCTTTCAGCTTGGTTTTCTCTAGGAACGCGTTGAAGTTGAGGACAACGTGGGCCATTTGATCTACAAGACACATTGTAAAGATTTTAGACTAAGTTCATGATAATTAAGTTCATCTAATCAAATTACTCAATGAACTCCCACTCAGATAGACATCCCTCCAGTCATCTAAGTGAAAAACATGATCCGAGTTAACTAGGCCGTGTCCGATCATCACGTGAGACGGACTAGTCAAGATCGGTGAACATCTCCATGTTGATCGTATCTTCTATACGACTCATGCTCGACCTTTCAGTCTTCCATGTTCCGAGGCCATGTCTATACATGCTAGGCTCGTCAAGTCAACCTAAGTGTATTGCGTGTGTTCCGAGGCCATGTCTGTACATGCTAGGCTCGTCAACACCCGTTGTATGCGAACGTTAGAATCTATCACACCCGATCATCACGTGGTGCTTCGAAACAACGAACCTTCGCAACGGTGCACAGTTAGGGGGAACACTTTCTTGAAATTATTATAAGGGATCATCTTACTTACTACCGTCGTTCTAAGCAAATAAGATGCAAAACATGATAAACATCACATGCAATCAAATAGTGACATGATATGGCCAATATCATTCTGCTCCTTTGATCTCCATCTTCGGGGCACCATGATCATCTTCGTCACCGGCATGACACCATGATCTCCATCATCATGATCTCCATCATTGTGTCTTCATGAAGTTGTCACGCCAACGATTACTTCTACTTCTATGGCTAACGCGTTTAGCAATAAAGTAAAGTAATTTATATGGCGTTATTCAATGACACGCAGGTCATACAAAAATATAAAGACAACTCCTATGGCTCCTGCCGGTTGTCATACTCATCGACATGCAAGTCATGATTCCTATTACAAGAATATGATCAATCTCATACATCACATATATCATTCATCACATCTTCTGGCCATATCACATCACAAGGCACATGCTGCAAAAACAAGTTAGACGTCCTCTAATTGTTGTTGCAAGTTTTTACGTGGCTTCTATAGGTTTCTAGCAAGAACGTTTCTTACCTACGTAAAACCACAACGTGATATGCCAATTTCTATTTACCCTTCATAAGGACCCTTTTCATCGAATCCGTTCCGACTAAAGTGGGAGAGACAGACACCCGCTAGCCACCTTATGCAACTAGTGCATGTCAGTCGGTGGAACCTGTCTCACGTAAGCGTACGTGTAAGGTCGGTCCGGGCCGCTTCATCCCACAATACCGCCGAAACAATATAAGACTAGTAGTGGCAAGAAAAATTGACAACATCTATGCCCACAACTGCTTTGTGTTCTACTCGTGCATAGTAACTACGCATAGGCCTGGCTCATGATGCCACTGTTGGGGATCGTAGCAGAATTTTAAAATTTCCTACGCATCACCAAGATCCATCTATGGAGTATACTAGCAACGAGGGGAAAGGAGTGCATCTACATACCCTTGTAGATCGCGAGCGGAAGCGTTCTAATGAACGGGGTTGATGGAGTCGTACTCGCTGTGATCCAAATCACCGATGACCGAGTGCCGAACGGACGGCACCGCCGCGTTCAACACACGTACGGAGCAGTGATGTCTCCTCCTTCTTGATCCAGCAAGGGGGAAGGAGAGGTTGATGGAGATCCAGCAGCACGACGGCGTGGTGGTGGAAGTAGCGGGATCCCGGCAGGGCTTCGCCAAGCACAAGCGGGGCGGAGAGGTGTTGCAGGGGGAGAGGGAGGCGCCAGGGGCTGTGGTGCTGCTGCCCTCCCTCCCCCCACTATATATAGGGACCCCTGGGGGGCGCCGGCCCTGTGAGATCAGATCTCCAAGGGGGGCGGCGGCCAAGGGGGAAGGGGGTGGCTTCCCCCCCAAGCCAAGTGGGGCGCCCCCCACCCCTAGGGTTTCCAACCCTAGGCGCAGGGGAGGCCCAAGGGGGGGCGCCCCAGCCCACTAAGGGCTGGTTCCCTTCCCACTTCAGCCCATGGGGCCCTCCGGGACAGGTGGCCCCACCCGGTGGACCACCGGGACCCTTCCGGTGGTCCCGGTACAATACCGATAAACCCCGAAACTTTCCCGGTGGCCGAAACTGGACTTCCTATATATAATTCTTCACCTCCGGACCATTCCGAAACTCCTCGTGACGTCCGGGATCTCATCTGGGACTCTGAACAACTTTCGGGTTTCCGCATACTAATATCTCTACAACCCTAGTGTCACCGAACCTTAAGTGTGTAGACCCTACGGGTTCGGGAGACATGCAGACATGACCGAGACGCCTCTCCGGTCAATAACCAACTGCGGGATCTGGATACCCATGTTGGCTCCCACATGTTCCACAATGATCTCATCAGATGAACCACGATGTCGAGGATTCAATCAATCCCGTATACAATTCCCTTTGTCAATCGGTACGTTACTTGCCCGAGATTTGATCGTCGGTATCCCAATACCTTGTTCAATCTCGTTACCGGCAAGTCACTTTACTCGTACCGTAATGCATGATCCCGTGACTAACTCCTTAGTCACATTGAGCTCATTATGATGATGCATTACCGAGTGGGCCCAGAGATACCTCTCCGTCATATGGAGTGACAAATCCCAGTCTTGATCCGTGTCAACCCAACAGACACTTTCAGAGATACCCGTAGTGTACCTTTATAGTCACCCAGTTACGTTGTGATGTTTGGTACACCCAAAGCACTCCTACGGCATCCGGGAGTTACACGATCTCATGGTCTAAGGAAAAGATACTTGACATTGGAAAAGCTCTAGCAAACGAACTACACGATCTTTTGTGCTATGCTTAGGATTGGGTCCTGTCCATCACATCATTCTCCTAATGATGTGATCCCGTTATCAATGACATCCAATGTCCATAGTCAGGAAACCATGACTATCTGTTGATCAACGAGCTAGTCAACTAGAGGCTTACTAGGGACACGTTGTGGTCTATGTATTCACACATGTATTACGATTTCCGGATAACACAATTATAGCATGAACAATAGACAATTATCATGAACAAAGAAATATAATAATAACCATTTATTATTGCCTCTAGGGCATATTTCCAACACTGATAACCCACAAGTATAGGGGATCAATTGTAGCCTCTTTCGATAAGTAAGAGTGTCGAACCCAACGAGGAGCTAAAGGTAGAACAAATATTCCCTCAAGTTCTATCGACCACCGATACAACTCTACGCACGCTTGATGTTTGCCTTACCTAGAACGAGTATGAAACTAGAAGTACTTTGTAGATGTTTTTGGATAGGTTTACAAGAAAATAAAGGGCGGGTAAATAAAAGCTAGGGGCTGTTTAAATGAAGACACAACTAAATTAGTTTTAGTAGAGAGCTTGTTCTCACGAGAAAGTTATTTGTCCCTCGACAATCGAGAACTAGACCGGTAATCATTATTGCATTTATTTGAGCGAGAGGCATAAGCTAACATACTTTCTCTACTTGGATCATATGCACTTATGATTGGACCTCTAGCAAGCATCCGCAACTACTAAAGATCATTAAGGTAAAACCCAACCATAGCATTAAAGCATCAAGTCCTCTTTATCCCATACGCAAACAACCTACTTACTCGGGTATGTGCTTCTGTCACTCACGCCACCCACCATAAGCAAATCATGAACATATTGCAAACCCTACAGCGGGGATCCCTCACGCTTGCGCGACACGGAGAGCACCATAGGACAGCACCAATAATAAAACATGCAACTCAAACCAATCTTGATCATCAAATAGCTCATAGGACAAAACGGATCAACTCAAACATCATAGGATAGCCATACATCATTGGGAAATAATATATAGCGTTGAGCACCATGTTTAAGTAGAGATTACAGCGGGTAAGAGAGAGGTTACACCGCTGCATAGAGGGGGGAAGAGTTGGAGATGATGGCGGTGAAGTTGTTGGTGAAGATTGCGGTGATGATGATGGCCCCCGGCAGCGTTCCGGCGCCACCGGAAGCAAGGGGGAGAGGGCCCCCCTTCTTCTTCTTCTTCTTCCTTGACCTCCTCCCTAGATGGGAGAAGGGTTTCCCCTCTGGTCCTTGGCCCCCATGGCATGGGAGGGGCGAGAGCCCCTCCGAGATTGGATCTGTCTCTCTGTCTCTCTCTGTTTCTGCGTTTTCGTCTGCTGCCCTTTCACCGTTTCTTTTATATCCGGAGATCCGTAACTCCGATTGGGTTGAATCTTTCGCCCAGATTTTTCTCGTAACATTAGCTTTCTTGCGGCAAAAGAAGAGCGTCAACTGCCTTACGGGGTGCCCACGAGGGTCCAGGGCGCGCCCCCTGCCTCGTGGCCCCCTCGGGCACCGTCTCGTGTTGATTTTACTTCCCAAAATCATAAATATTCCAAAATAATTCTCCGTCCGTTTTTATCCCGTTTGGACTCCGTTTGATATTAGGTTTCTGCGAAACATAAAACATGCAACAAACAGGAACTGGCACTGGGCACTGGATCAATATGTTAGTCCCAAAAAATAATATAAAAGGTTGCCAAAAGTATATGAAAGTTGAATAATATTGGCATGGAACAATCAAAAATTATAGATAAGACGGAGACGTATCAGCATCCCCAAGCTTAATTCCTGCTCGTCCTCGAGTAGGTAAATGATAAAAAGATAATTTTTGATGTGGAATGCTACCTAGCATAATCTTGATCATGTATCTAATCATGGCATGAATATTAAGATACGAGTGATTCAAAGCAATAGTCTATCATTTGACATAAAAGCAATAATACTTCAAGCCTACTAATAAAGCAATCATGTCTTTTCAAAATAACATGGCCAAAGAAAGTTATCCCTACAAAATCATATAGTCTGGCTATGCTCCATCTTCACCACACAATATATTCACATCATGCACAACCCCGATGACAAGCCAAGCAATTGTTTCATACTTTTGACGTTCTCAAACCTTTTCAACTTTCACGCAATACATGAGCATGAGCCATGGACATAGCACTATAGGTGGAATAGAATATGATGGTGGAGGTTGTATGGAGAAGACAAAAAGGAGAAGATAGTCTCACATCAACTAGGCATATCAACGGGCTATGGAGATGCCCATCAATAGATATCAATGTGAGTGAGTAGGGATTGCCATGCAACGGATGCACTAGAGCTATAAGTGTATGAAAGCTCAACTGAAACTAAGTGGGTGTGCATCCAACTTGCTTGCTCATGAAGACCTCGGGCATTTGAGGAAGCCCATCATCGGAATATACAAGCCAAGTTCTATAGTGAAAATTCCCACTAGTATATGAAAGTGATAACTCAAGAGACTCTCTATATGAAGAACATGGTGCTACTCTGAAGCACAAGTGTGGTAAAAGGATAGTAACATTGCCCCTTCTCTCTTTTTCTCTCATTTTTTTGGGGCCTTCTCTTTTTTTTGGCCTTTCTCTTTTTTCGTCCGGAGTCTCATCCCGACTTGTGGGGGGATCATAGTCTCCATCATCCTTTCCTCACTGGGGCAATGCTCTCATAATGATGATCATCACACTTTTATTTACTTACAACTCGATATTACAACTCGATACTAGAACAAAGATATGACTCTATATGAATGCCTCCGGCGGTGTACCGGGATGTGCAATGATCTAGCGTAGCAATGACATCAAAAAACGGACAAGCCATGAAAACATCATGCTAGCTATCTTAGGATCATGCAAAGCAATATGACAATAAATTCTCAAGTCATGTATATGATGATGATGGAAGTTGCATGGCAATATATCTCGGAATGGCTATGGAAATGCCATGATAGGTAGGTATGGTGGCTGTTTTGAGGAAGATATAAGGAGGCTTATGTGTGATAGAGCGTATCGTATCACGGGGTTTGGATGCACCGGCGAAGTTTGCACCAACTCTCGAGGTGAGAAAGGGCAATGCACGGTACCGAAGAGGCTAGCAATGATGGAAGGGTGAGAGTGCGTATAATCCATGGACTCAACATTAGTCATAAAGAACTCACATACTTATTGCTAAAATCTATTAGTCATCGAAACAAAGTACTACGCGCATGCTCCTAGGGGGATAGATTTGTAGGAAAAGACCATCGCTCGTCCCCGACCGCCACTCATAAGGAAGACAATCAATAAATACCTCATGCTCCAACTTCATTACATAACGGTTCACCATGCGTGCATGCTATGGGAATCACAAACCTCAACACAATTATTTATACTAATACACAACTACCCACTAGCATGACTCTAATATCACCATCTTTATATCGCAAAACTATTGCAAGGAATCAAACATATCATATTCAGTGATCTACAAGTTTTATGTAGGATTTTATAACTAACCATGTGAATGACCAGTTCCTGTCATCTCTCTAAATAGATATAAGTGAAGCAAGAGAGTTTAATTCTTTCTACAAAAGATATGCCCACGCTCTAACAAATATAAGTGAAGCAAAAGATCATTCTACAAATGGCGGTTTTCTATGTAAAGAGAAACACGCAATCCAAACTTCAAATGATATAAGTGAAGCACATGAAGCATTCTATAAAGCCATACTCAAAAGATATAAGTGAAGTGCAAAGCACATTCTATAAATCAACCAAGGACTATCTCATACCAGCATGGTGCATAAAAGAAAAATGAAAACTAAATGCAAAAGATGCTCCAAGATTTGCACATATCACATGAATGAAACGAATCCGAAAACATACCGATACTTGTTGAAGAAAGAGGGGATGCCTTCCAGGGCATCCCCAAGCTTAGACGCTTGAGTCTCCTTGAATATTTACTTGGGGTGCCTTGGGCATCCCCAAGCTTGAGCTCTTGCCTCTCTTCCTTCTTCTCACATCGAGACCTCCTCGATCATCGAACACTTCATCCACACAAAACTTCAACAGAAAATTCGGTAAGATCCGTTAGTATAATAAAGCAAATCACTACTCTAAGTACTGTTGAAAACCAATTCATATTTTGTTTTTGCATTGTGTCTACTGTAATATAGCTTTTCCATGGCTTAATCAACTGATATAAATTGATAGTTTCATCAAAACAAGCAAACTATGCATCAAAAATAGAATCTGTCTAAAACAGAACAGTCTGTAATAATCTAAACATTCACCATACTTCTTATACTTGAAAATTTCTGCCAAAATTAGAAAACATAAAAAACTTTTATAGAAAGACAGTGCAAAAAGAATCAGAACCATTTGATGTTCCAGTAAAAAATGAAAAATCGCGCACTACAGCCAAAGTTTCTGTCCTGCACTGTACAAACCAACAAGCATTGTAAACATCCTAAAGGCAAACCTTAGCACATTATTTTTATAATACAATGGAATTGTACAAGGGGATAATTATTTTTGTTGAAAAGTTTCTGTACTCAAGATTCACAAAGTTTCCGTGAGCATGAACAAAGTTCAAGGCTAGCTCCCACTTCAACAATGCTTGTCTCTCTCACTCTCACTTTCCTTTTTGAAAAAGTTTTGGGTTCCCCTCTTTATTTTTGTTGTTTTTAAACTATATGAAAGCACTCAACAGAAATAAATGACTCTCTAAAACTTCCGGGTTGTCTCCATGGCAGCGCTTTCTTTAAAGCCATTAACCTAGGCATATAGTGCTCAAGTAGTGAATCCACCCGGATCCCAAGGTATATCAAAGCCAATTTTAATTAGCAATGATTTGTAATTTAGTAGTGAGCAGAAAGCAACATATATCATGTAATGACGAAGTCTAACTCTCTTCCTATGCATCGGCATGTCATAAAAGAACAATTCATGCACACATAGTAAAGGCCAATGCATAGTATAAACAGTTTCTTGCAATTTTATCGTGTTGGAAACATAGAGAGGTGGAGATATAGTTCCTCTCTCATAATAATTGCAAGTAGGAGCAGCAAGCACATGCATATTATATCTATCAAAATCATCATGTGCAACGGTAAAAGGCAACCCATCAATATAATCCTTAATAAAGGCAAAATTCTCCGATATAGTCTAGTCGGGAGAATTCAAGAAGATAATAGGACTATTATGTGTGGGTGCAATAGCAACAATTTCATGTTTAACATAAGGAACTATAGCAAGTTCATCTCCATAAGCATAATTCATATTGGCATCTTGGCCACAAGCATAGCAAGCATCATCAAAAAGGGATATTTCAAGAGAATCAACGGGATCATAACAATCATCATAGCAATCATCCTTCGGTAAGCACGAAGGGAAATTAAACAATGTATGAGTTGAAGAGTTACTCTCATTAGAAGGTGGGCACGGGTAGCTAATCCGCTCTTCCTCCTTTTGTTCTTCGCTCTCCTCATCATCTTTTTCATCCAATGAGCTCACAGTTTCATCAATTTCTTCTTCCATAGACTCCTGCAAAATATTAGTCTCTTCTTGGACAGCGGAGACTTTCTCAATAAGTGCATTAATATCGTAATTGTATTCATAATTCTCATAACAATATTTGAGGATAGCTAAATTTTCAGGTCTATAAACAGCATCATCAAAATCTTCAAACTCTTTAAACATAGATTCAATTTCATAAGCACCCATAAAAGCAACAAATTCTTCTATTTGTTCCACATCATAGTAATCATATATACCATTAGCATAAGAAGCTAAGGTTTTATTATCATTAAATTTGCATAAAAAGGGAAGGTGTGGAGACTTCATCCTGGAACAACAAGTATAATCATATCTCAAGCATAGTTGCCTAGCATACCACTTCAACATATAAATTTGATCCCATAATAGTTTCCCTTTTTGAGTTAAGCGATAATCCCTAAAGTATTCATGTTGATCCAACGTTACTCCCATTACCAAATTGAATGAGGTTTTCTCAGGATTATCAAAGTGGTACATAATATTTTTCACATATTGAGCATCGAGGGTTTTAGGAGGTTCCCCATCTCCATGAGCAGCAAGTACACCTAATTTTTTTGGTATTTCGTGTTCCATATCCATAACTAAAGATAGAGAACAACTAATAACAGCAAATAAAAATTACTTAGTGATGAAGCAAACAAGCACACACGAGAATATTTACCCCACACTATTGCTCCCCGGCAACGGCGCCAGAAAAGGTCTTGATAACCCACAAGTATAGGGGATCAATTGTAGCCTCTTTCGGTAAGTAAGAGTGTCGAACCCAACGAGGAGCTAAAGGTAGAACAAATATTCCCTCAAGTTCTATCGACCACCGATACAACTCTACGCACGCTTGACGTTTGCCTTACCTAGAACGATTATGAAACTAGAAGTACTTTGTAGATGTTTTTGGATAGGTTTACAAGAAAATAAAGAGCGAGTAAATAAAAGCTAGGGGCTGTTTAAATGAAGACACAACTAAATTAGTTTTAGTAGAGAGCTTGTTGTCACGACAAAGTTATTTGTACCTAGGCAATCGATAACTAGACCGGTAATCATTATTGCAATTTTATTTGAGGGAGAGGCATAAGCTAACATACTTTCTCTACTTGGATCATATGCACTTATGATTGGACCTCTAGCAAGCATCCGCAACTACTAAAGATCATTAAGGTAAAACCCAACCATAGCATTAAAGCATCAAGTCCTCTTTATCCCATACGCAAACAACCTACTTACTCGGGTATGTGCTTCTGTCACTCACGCCACCCACCATAAGCAAATCATGAACATATTGCAAACCCTACAGCGGGGTTTCCTCACGCTTGCACGACATGGAGAGCACCATAGGATAGCACCAATAATAAAACATGCAACTCAAACCAATCTTGATCATCAAATAGCCCATAGGACAAAACGGATCTACTCAAACATCATAGGATAGCCATACATCATTGGGAAATAATATATAGCGTTGAGCACCATGTTTAAGTAGAGATTACAGCGGGTAAGAGAGAGGTTACACCGCTGCATAGAGGGGGGAAGAGTTGGTGATGATGGCGGTGAAGTTGTTGGTGAAGATTGTGGTGATGATGATGGCCCCTGGCAGCGTTCCGATGCCACCGGAAGCAAGGGGGAGAGGGGCCCCCTTCTTCTTCTTCTTCTTCCTTGACCTCCTCCCTAGATGGGAGAAGGGTTTCCCCTCTGGTCCTTGGCCCCCATGGCATGGGAGGGGCGAGAGCCCCTCCGAGATTGGATATGTCTCTCTCTGTTTCTGCGTTTTCATCTACTGCCCTTTCACCGTTTCTTTTATATCCGGAGATCCGTAACTCCGACTGGGTTGAATCTTTCGCCCAGATTTTTCTCGTAAAATTAGCTTTCTTGCGGCAAAAGAAGAGCGTCAACCGCCTTACTGGGTGCCCACGAGGGTCCAGGGCGCGCCTGCCCCCCTGCCTCGTGGCCCCCTCGGGCACCGTCTCGCGTTGATTTTACCTCCCAAAAATCATAAATATTCCAAAATAATTCTCCATCCGTTTTTATCCCGTTTGGACTCCATTTGATATTGGGTTTCTGCGAAACATAAAACATGCAACAAACAAGAACTGGCACTGGGCACTGGATCAATATGTTAGTCCCAAAAAATAATATAAAAGGTTGCCAAAAGTATATGAAAGTTGAATAATATTGGCATGGAACAATCAAAAATTATAGATACGACGGAGACGTATCACCGGCTCCTGTGCTTGCTACCTTATGTTCCGCTCTATCAACTAGGGTAGTAAAGGGAGAACTACTGCGATTGTGCTTCCGGTTCATCTGGTCAAGCACCTCAGTAGAGAAAGCCGAAAACTGACTGTCATGATGCGGCGAGAGCTGGTCAGCCACTCGATGACTTATCGGAATCTTTCGCGATTCCCTCTGTATTATACAAAGGACCTTTTTCTTCAGGTCATACATGTAACGCACCATATTGGAATAAGCCTATACATACCAAGGGCTATATCGTAGTCCCCCCATAAAACTCCTATGGCTAAGTGAAAGTGTTAACGCCCTATAGTCCGATTGCTGTTCACCGCATTGACACCTCCTTAAAGGACCAAGACGTTGGGTTAAGAGTGATCAAATGCTTTTCCGAACACCCCCGTACCTTATACGAGGGGGCTGAAGCCGACGACTGGAAAACTTTCAGATTAATACAAAAACGGCCGCACAGGAGGAACAAAAGTTTTGGACGAAACTAAAAAATGTATAGCCTTATCACAATATTGTCTTTTACAAATTCCCATACATTTCACTCGAATATCACGTTTTTTGAGCATTGACCCTCTATCAAGCGGGCACCCTCCAGGACGTCCTCGAAATAATGCTCTGGTGCGTGGTGGTCCTTGCCCTTGGGTGGACCCTTCGCTACAACATCGGTGGCCTTCATCTTCACCCAGTACGTCTTGACGCGGGCAAAAGCCATCCGTGCACCTTCAATGCACGCAGACCGCTTAATGACGTTGATACGCGGCACCGCATCAGCAAGTCACCACACCAAATGAAAATAACTATCCGGAATTGGCTCGTTTGGCCACAGTCCGACCACGGCGTCCTTCATGGCAGAACTGGATAGTCTATGGAGTTCGGCCTATTGGGTCATCTATTCGTTCAGAAATAGTGGGCGTTTTGACGCACCGACTGCGACCAGAAAAGCTTCTCCGTTGCATACCCTTCTTGCGCTTGGTAAAACCGCGCCGCATCGGAAGAACTCTTCGGCAAGTCCAACAACGCGTCTGGAGAACTCCACACTTTATTAAGTGGAGCATAATTCGGATCACCGAACTTAGTTTGCAATAAAAAGGGCTTCCCAGCCGCGATCTCCCTAGCTTGTCGGATCTCCTTCCGGGCCGCTCTAGACTCGGACCGTGCTTCTTTCGCCTCTCGCAAGGCCTTGTCAAGATCATCCGTTTTTGCTTTATTATCCTTCTCGAGGATCTCACAGCGGCTAGCAGCATCCTTTAGCTCACGCGCCATCGTGGATATTCTCTCCTCGCATTGGCGTCGAGCAGCCTGTTCGGCCTTTAGCTCGGCAGACGCCTTCTCGGCAGCCGCATTACTAACCCTGGCCTGCTCCTTGGCCCGGGCCAACTCAGCCCGAAGGATCTCGATCGCGGCGGCACCATCTGCAGTCATGCATATTTCAATATCAAATTATTAGCGTCATGATCAATTACAGGCACGTGCATGTAATGACAAACCTCGAGACATACCTTGCACCTCGTCAAGCCGCCTGTTGATAAGCGTAATGTCATCATCTGCCACATCAAGCTTCCGCCGCAGCTCTGCCACCTCCGTAGTCCGGGTAGTCGCCATAGGGGTAATAGCCTGTGTTCCAGTTCATCTGGTTATTTCCTGGGCATATCATTTTGATCCTCTGACCGCCCCCTTGGGAGGCCAATCAGAGTCTCAGGGGCTACTACCTATACACAGATGCAGTTCATGAATAAAACACACTCAATGGTTTTTTCAGTACAAACCTCGAAGCCTCTTAACAGGCTCGCGCAGGCTTCGCTTAATCCGCTTTTCGCGGACAGAACCCTTTCAACCACCATACCCATCAAGGTACGATGTTCTTCCGAGACGGACACCTGTCGCAGCATGCTCGTCAATATATCCGGCGCTTCTGGACCTCCGGAAGCTGCTGCAAAAGTACGGCCTCCCTTCGAAGGGATCCTCTCATCTGTTCCCAGAGTCGTCTCCGGCTGTAAACCGGATAGTCCGGGGGCTTTATTGTTGGCTCCTGGATCCTGGGCTACCAAAGTATCACCTTTGGGCGGTGTCTTCATAACCCCTCGCACCACTTGCTGATCAGGAGAGGTCCTTCGGGATGACACCTCAAAGTCGTCCGCCTTATTAGGCGAGGAGACCGGTGGAGGTGTCTCGCTTTCCATCATCTCTGGGAGAAGATCTCCCGAAGAAGAGGATTGGTGAAGAAGACTATTTGCCGAGCTGCGAAAACATATATTTTAGAAGTTACCCTGGTAACAGGAAAGGAATGAGATATGCTTAAAGAAAACATCCTGGTCCACTCACGATTTGGCTGGAGGCTTGCCCTCATCACGGGACTGTGCGAAGACGCCATCCTCCAAGCCCGAGCCGCACGACTGGGGCACCTTGCCTCGCTTAGGAGCCTCTTTCTCCCAATCTTCGGAGGCAGCCCTTTTCTTACCATGGGGCGAAGAGACATCAACTCCTCCTTCACTTTTGTCTTCGGACGAGGGAATTTTGATTCCCCGGGCACAATGTTCGGTATACCTTCGGGATGAAGACCGCCTTTGGTCCTCCCACTTTTCCCCTTGTCCTCCTCCACAGGCATCTGGTACGGTGTCGGGGCCAGCATCCTTGTTAGTACGGGATCTGCGGAGTCTTGGGGGAGGGGAGCCAGACACCAAATTCGCTCCGCTTTCTTTACCCAGCCCTGTAAGAAGATAGTTTGCTCAGTAACATATTACGACACGCTTAACTACAAAGTGTTCGGGGATTGAGCGCTTACCGAGGTATCCGGATGGTTGCAGTCGAGGCCGATGTCCTCGGAGGTGTCCGGCCACTGTTTCCGTTTCCCGAAAAACAACTTCCACATCCATTTGTGCATAGTGCGGAAGAAGTGTTGGAGGGTTCGTGGTCCTTCCGGATTAAACTCCCACATGCGAAGAGGCATACGCTGGCATGGCAGGACTCGGTGGACTAGCATTACTTGAATCACGTTGACAAGGTCGATGTCCTTCTCAAGGAGGGTTTGGATGCGGCTCTGTAGAATCTGCACTTTGTCAACTGATCCCCAGTCCAGCCCCTTATTGATCCATGATGCAAGCTGTAACGGAGGGCCAGAACGGAAGGCGGGTATAGCCACCCACTTGGTACCGCGGGGTTCGGTGACGTAGAACCACTCCCGCTGCCATTGGTTGGACGCTTCGGCGAAAGAGCCTTTTGGCCAGGGAATATTAGTAAGCTTGCTCACTGCAGCGTCGCCGCACTCCGCTTGTTTCCTGTCGACCACCTTTGGCCTCACGCTAAAGGTCTTGAGCCATAAGCCGAAGTGTGGGGGAATTCGGAGGAAAGGCTCACACGTGATGATGAACGCCGAGACATGGAGGAAAGAATGTGGGGCTAGATCATGGAAATCTAGTCTGTAATAAAACATGAGCCCCCCAACGAAGGGGTGCAGAGCGAACCCTAGCCCTCGGAGGAAGTGAGAGATGAATACAACCCTCTCGCCAGATCTGGGAGTCGGAACAACCTGTCCTTGAGCAGGAAGCCTGTGGGGGATCTCCGTGGTCAGATATCTGGCCGCCCGAAGCTTCACAATATCCTCCTCCATAACAAAGGAAGCCACCCATTGGCCCTGAGAACTGAGCCCAGACATGGCTGGGAAGCTTGAAGCAATGGAGTCGAACCTTGGATGCTAGAACTCGAGGGTGGGAAGGCTGAAGAGAGGTTTGGCGTAAATAAAGACGGCCCTTGGCTCCTTTATAAAGGCAACGGGTATCGAACGCCCCCTCCTAAGCCTGAAAACCTGCCTATTCCCAGGGAATCTTTCCAATGGAACGGTTCGGTTACCAACGCTCGTATTAATAAAAATCCTGCGATAAGGGAACACGATCTCTGCTTCGACAAGACGTGCCAATAAAAACCTCGCCTCGAAAAGTGGAACGACAAGACAGAAACGGTTCAAAATAATGACCGGGCGAGCGTGATGTCACGTTACGAAAAGACGTTGACAGATTGGACTCGTGAAGTATTATATTCTCTTGTGATGTTCGTGTTGCAGATCCGGACACATTTGTCCGAAGACTACCTTGGAGTATTCGGGAAGGGGAACCCGCCTTGCAATGCCGAAGACAATCTGCGCGCCAGATACCTCGTCATTGAAGCCTGGTTCAGGGGCTACTGAGGGAGTCCTAGACTAAGGGGTCCTCGGGCGTCCGCCCTGTTGGACATGGGCCGGACTAATGGGCTGTGAAAATACAAGACCGAAGACTTTCTCCCGTGTCCGGATAGGACTCTCCTTGGCGTGGAAGGCAAGCTTGGCAATCAAATATGAAGATTCCTTTCTCTGTAACCGACTTTGTACAACCCTAGTCCCCTCCGGTGTCTATAGAAACCGGACGGCTTAGTCCGGAAACGGATACAGTCATACAGGCTAGACTTTTAGGGTTTTAGCCATTACGATCTCGTGGTAGATCAACTCTTGTAATACTCATATTCATCAAGATCAATCAAGCAGGAAGTAGGGTATTACCTCCATAGAGAGGGCCCGAACCTGGGTAGACATTGTGCCACCCGTCTCCTGTTACCACCGACCTTAGACGCATAGTTCGGGACCCCCTACCCGAGATCCGCCGGTTTTGACACCGACAGTGACTATCAATGGAAAACACTAGTTCCAATCAATAGCGCATTATATGACCCCCTCAATCGTCGCCGAGGGTTGCCGTAGAGGGACCCCCTGTTTTCTGTGTTATTTGTCTGTGTCATCGATTGCATGGGTAGGCGGTTTGACCTGATATAGAGTGTTGGGATCCTTTCACCTCAATCACTAGATTATTAGGATGAAAAAATGTTGACCATGTATGAAAAAATGTTAAATTTGTATTGAAAAGATGTTAAACATGTATTGGAGAAATGTCTTGATATATACGAAAAGTGTAGAGTGAGAACTAAAAGAAACATAAGAAAAAACAAAATAAAAACAAAAAAACAGAGAAGAAATAAGAAAACCAAACATTTGAAAACCAATGAAAACAAAGAAAAAACCCCAGTGAAAATAGAGAAAGAAACGAAGAAAACTGGTGTAAAATTAAAAAAAAAAAAGGGAAGAAAACGGTGGAGAAAACTGCTCTTTTACCTCAAGTAGGTCGCGCCCTACAGTGCCATCATGAGCTCGACCCAGACCCAGTGGCTAGCATCGCTAGCAACTATCCAGGAGACCTGGTTTCGCTCCCTTTTCCTCTACTATTACTGTGCCAGCCTAGTTGCGACACGAGACAAAGAAGTCCTTCAATGAGAGATCTTTCCAACTCGCTTAATGCGAGATATAATCGCCGTGGACAAACCACACCCATTTATTATCTATGCTAAGAAGGTGGATCCTATTTGACGTGCGCAGACGATAAATATACAAGGATACACTCGCGGGTGGGCACACGTGGGTCGGCTCAGTTCTGGTTTTTGTCTGTGGGTCGTTGTTGTTTTCTGTTACTATTTTTATTTTATTTTCTTTTCTGTTTTTTCTTTGTTTGTTTTTTTTTCAGTTTTTTGGGTTTTTCATCAGGTTTGTCTTTTTTGGTTTTAAAGTTTTTGCACTATTTATTTATTTATTTATTCACTACTACGAAGATATTTGTAATATAGGTTGATCATCTTTCAAATCCAAACTAAACATTTTAAATTTCAGAGTGAACATTTTTGTAATATTTGTGAATAGTTTTCGAATACAACTGAAGATCTTTTTACCATACAATGAGCATTTTTTATAATGTTGAAACATTTTTGTAATATATGTTGAACAGTTTTGTTAATTTTCACTAAACACTTTTATAATGCACGGTTGAACTTTTTTAATACATACTAAACTTTTTTAATTAATGAAGGACCTTTTTAAGTGTTACCTTTTAATTTTAAATAGGTTCTTATATATTTAAAGTCCTAAAAAAGTTCAAATAGCCGGTTTTGTGCAAGCAAACTGAACAAAAAAAATCTAACAAAAAAATTGCTCAATACAGAGTGGCACGTATCGCCCAAGTGGCCTACCGGCCCATTACACATAAACCCTAGCTGAAGGCTCCGGGCATGGCTATGTGCCATCCGAGGGACCTCCTATATGACGCTCTTTGCGGCAAGAGTCGGCATTTCGCATAGGCAAGTCTCCGATTGGGCCGGCCCATGAAGGTACACATACTGTAGCTCAGAAAAAAAGCGGCCGTCGGGGGTTTCAAACACAGGATCTTGGGCTATTCACAGCATGGTACTACCGGTTGAGCTAGCGGTCACCACTGGTCATATTGCAACGCCAAACCTCAAGAACCAAACAACAACATATATTCGAATTATTTTGGAATTTCGAAAAGTAAATTGTTTTTGAAAAAAAATTGAGTGTTCTAGAAAGTGAAACACATTCCAAATTTATGAACAAATTTAAAAAAGAAACATTTTCAGAAAATGGACATTTGATGAACATCATGAACTATTTTTTTGAAGCGGGAACATTTTCTAAAATTCCAAACAAAATTTGGAAACGTGAACATATTTTGAAACTCCCAAACAATATTTGAAAACACGAACATTATTTGATATTCATGAACAATTTTTGAAACTGGAACATATTTTGAAACTCTCGAAAAATTGAAAAACAGAACACATTGAAATTTGTGAACAATTTCTAGAAATAGGAACATTTTTTGAAACCCGAAACATTGTATGAAAAGTTGTTAAAACTTCAACCAAAAACATTCCAAAGAATTTTTGAAAGACAAAGACATTTTTTCGAAATTCTCGAACAATTTTTTTAATGTGAACATTTTTTCAATTTATGAACATTTTATTCAAACAAAACAGTTTTAAAATTTGGGAAACAAATTAAATACACGAACAGTTTTGGAACTTTCCGGTAATTTTCGAAAATAGGAACTTTTTAAAAAGATATTAATCTTGAAAAAAATAAACAGAAAACAAAAAATAAAGAAAGAACAAAGAAAAAAAGACCAAAGAAAAAAAGAAAAAGAACAAAGAAAAAAAAGGAAAAAGACGAAAAAAACAGGAAAAAACCAGTTCAAGGAACCCCTCTAGAAGGTTCCCAAAACCAGGTGGCTAGCTGTGGTAAAATGGGCCAGCCCATTTCTAGCGCTGCGGGCGGTTCGTCTGTGCGTTGCGTCGACAGTTTGACGCAGCGAGCGGCGAACATGATTTTTCCGAAATACTAATGAAGGACTACTACTTTCAAAGATCAATCCCACCTCCTCAGGTTGCGATAGGTGGTGCACTGCGTGCGCGTCACTTGTCGCAACTTGAGAGTTTTTTCTTTTCTCATACATCTGTTTATTCAAAATGTTTTATCTCTTGACCCGTCGTCCAAATCTCGAACCGTTTTTACCATTGGATTCTTCGCACCGAGATTTTCAAAATTAGATCTCATGTTGGTAGTTTTTGACGAACTTTTTTTCCACAGAAAACCTGACAAAATAACCGGATGAAAAAACCGAACCGGGAGCACATTTTTCCTTTCCGAAAGAGGCACTGTCGTGCCTCTCACGAAAGGACAGCCGTGCCTCTCGCAGAAGCAAAACCGTCCCTCTCGCGGAAGGAAAAAAACAAAAACAAGGTTTTTTTAGTTTTCAAGAGGCACGGCACAACCGTCCCTCTTGTGGAAGGAAAAAATTAGAAAACACTTTTTTTCCGTTTCTGATCGCGAAATCACAACCGTGCCTCCCGTGGAAGGAAAAAAAACAGAAAACACGTTATTTTTTCACTTTCAAGAGGCATGGCCGTGCCTCTCGTGAAGAAAAAAAACGTGTTTTTTGCGCAAATAAAGTTATCATAATTTTTTTCTCCAAAAGCTAAGGAAGACCAATGGAACCAAAAAGTCAAAAAACCCAAAAATAAAACCATTTAAAAAGTCGAAAACACGTGCAGAAAAAATAAATAAAAAAATCCGAAGGGAGCGCCCAGTGCGCGCTCGGTCCACCCCCAAGTGATCATTGGAAGGCTCTCAAAGGAGCGCTCGCTAACTAGTTGCTCCCGGATTTTCCACCATCCGAAGCGACTCGTATGCGAGGGTCGCTTGCAGGGGGGCGTACTAGGCCGGCCCAGTAACTAGATGGTTTCGTCATGTCAACATCATGCTGATATGACACATTTATTTGTTTTTTATTTTACCAGAAAATTCAAAAAACATATATTATGAAAAAATGATTCAGTTAGTTGTTCTAAAAAATGTTTATCTCACATTAATAAATGTAAATGCCATTTTAAAAAAATGTTCGTTGAACCTTTAACTTTTTTTGTAACATTAAAGTACATGACATTACAAAAATATTCACGTGCTTAAAAAATGTACGTGACATTTTTTTTAAATGGCATACAATGTACAATGTTCGTGTAATTCAAGAAATGTTTTGTCCTATTCAAAAAAAAGTATGTTGCATTTAAAAAAATTATTCACGTGAGTCAATGAAAATGTTTGTCACATTTTGAAAAGTTGTTTATAAAATATTTAAAATTGTTCACATAGTTTAAAAAATAATTTTTTTCTTATCAAACTGAAAAAATGTCTCAACGTCTATTTGAGAAAAAAAGGGTTCAAAACAAGTATTTGGAAATAATTATTAATCATGTATTAGAAAATGTTAAACCTATATAAAAATGTTTAATATGTATATGAAAAATGAAAATCTTAGATGTGCTTCCAGAAAAGCAAAAAACAAAGCCATGCTTCCCAAAATGTTGGAAAACACAACTGTGCTTCCATGTTTCGGTTTCATTTTTTCGGTTTCTGTTTTTTTTTCTCTTTCCTTTTTTTCCGGTTTCTTGGGGAAAAAAGTTCATCCAAACCTCTTAACATGGGTTCTAGCTTTGAAGAAATCGACAGGGAAACCAACGGTGAAAACGGTTCGTGATTTGGACGCATGCTTCAACAGATTATACATTCTGAAGAAACGAAACTACAAAAGAAAGCCAATATTCCCAGGTTGTGACAGGTGTTATATATGCAGTGTGTCATTTTTTATTACTAGAAAAGATGAGAATGACCTTTGCGAAGGGTACCCCTTAACTCATGATTTTGGCGACACATGACACTGGCAAAGTTGGAGCTCTCGGTAAATGGTAGAGCTTCTTCACCGGGGCAAACCTGGTCCGTGGGCCACAACCTGAAAGGAAATTCTTTTTTTTAGAGCTGAGGAAATTCGTTCGAGCGACGCTACGCGTCAGCCGATGGTTAATGGAGAAAGATCCGTCGCCTCGCTAACCATTGGATCGACATGCAAATAACCATTCGATCTATCCACGTAAGCAACCATCCTTTGCAACAAGAATGATGTTGCAGAAGGCTTTCTGCAACAAGATACTTGTTGCAATCACCTCAAAGCATTTCTTTTTCTTCTAAAAAATCTTTACAACAAAGGTAATGTTGCTGAAAAATTTACAACAGATGATGTGTTGCAAAAAATTGCTGGTCGTTTTCAACCGTAAGTTTTGCAACAGAGCTCGTGTTACAGAAAACATTTTGCAACATCGCACATGTTAGAAAGAGCATTCTAGTGATAATTGCGTGCAACTCGTTGGAAAAGCTCGCCGGAGAAACTCGTCGGTGTGCTTGCCGGCAACAGGCGCCGGTGGTGGCGGTCGAACCAGCACGGAAAGGCGACAGCTCGACGGGGGAGCTCGATCTCTCGTACAACTCGCCGGAGCAGCTCGTCAGCGGCGAGCGCCGATGGCGGTAGTCGGAACAGCGCGGGGAGGCGGCGACTCGACGGGAGCTCAAAGCAGTCGGAGCAGCGTGGGGGAGACGGCTATTCGACGGGAGCGCAAGAGGCGACTTTTCTCAAGGATCCAGATCCTGCAGCAGAACTGTTGTTGTGATTAGAGAGATTGCAACAACGGGCTAGTTGCAAAAACTGATGGTTGTGGTCATGGAGCACGTGGGGTGCACATAGCGACGGACGCGAGTCTACGATCCGCCAGGTGATTTATATCATTTCCCAGTTCTTTTAGTATTTTTTTTAGCAGAAATTCTTTTAGTACCCGGTATTAACAAGACTTCCACTACAGCCCATAAGGCCCATTTATCATCTTCTTCTCTGCTCCGTGCCTCTGTCTGCCCGACACACAAAGACCCAACTGTTCTCAAATCAAAAAGAAAAAAGAACCCAACTCAGATTCGCGTCTTCCGCCGTCTTCCACTATTTTCAGTCTGGCGTGACCGGCGGAGCGCGGACTGGTCACTGGGGCTCGCCGGCGTGGGGGCTGCCGAGGGGCCGGAAATAGCTGAGAGGCCAGAGGCTGGTCATGGCTCCTGGGTTCGTCTCGTCACGGCTGGGCAAGCGACGCCGGCGCCGCGCGCGGAGATCCGGTGAGCTGAAGTCCAACTCTTTTGATTTTTCTTTTTAGTGTAGATTCTTTCATCTTAATTAGTTGGGGAAAGTTCTAATTACGCCATAGAATTTTTGTATTAAATTAGATTTGTTGCTTACAAAAGGAGGAATTGATGGTTAAGGGGGAAACCATTGATGCATCTTACAAAAGAAAGGGAGGTGAGTGTGAAGCCAACAAACCAACAGTAATGGAAGCAGAACAAAGCCTACTGTGTTGTTGCTCGAATTTGAGATCATTAAGACAAGGCTACATATACGATATAAGATAATTTTCTAGCCAATAGCTTGATAGTTAACATAAAGAGTAAAATCATGGAGAAGTACATCTATGAAGATG
The DNA here is from genome assembly GCF_002575655.3 of Aegilops tauschii subsp. strangulata. Classification (NCBI taxonomy): domain Eukaryota; kingdom Viridiplantae; phylum Streptophyta; class Magnoliopsida; order Poales; family Poaceae; genus Aegilops; species Aegilops tauschii. The sequence goes on along the minus strand of NC_053035.3, from coordinate 425,400,602 downwards.
TTCTTATGCAATTTAGGAGCGCAAGGATAGGAGCCGATCATAGTTTAGATCTTTCTCTGATCATAGTTGATTCCCCTGAACCAACAGAAGCTCACGCCCAATAATCTTTCTCTGATCATAATTGACAGGCACAGTCGTGTATGATACAAACAGTGTGGTCGGCTATGGTAAAATACATAATAAACTATACCATTTTAATCTTACTATAACAGAAATAGAACAAGCCGTCCTTCCAATCAATATTACTGCACCCAAGACGCATAGTTCTCGCTGGCCATGATTTGCCGTTTTATGGCACCCAATTCTCTTACCACATCGCTCATCTTTATGCGCTGTCTTGCAGAGCCTCTGCAGCAAGCTAAACCAAGTCTTGAAACTGGAGCAGCGAACAATTCTAAAGTCGCTTGAGGCTCTTGGTTGCATCTTATATTGACGTCCATTGTTTCCAAGAGATTACCCGGACAGGCCATCTCAACATACTTTGGTAGATTTATAGTGTCATTGAAACATGGGTCAGTTGGCCTTCTCCCAGTAAGCATCTCCAACAATAGCACACCATAGCTGTACACGTCCCCTCCCACAGATATTTCAGTCCCCATGCCATACTCTAGTAAAGGAAGGAAAAGGTTTGTGTTAGCTTTCTTATAAACTACATTTTATAGATATAATCCATTCCACACAAATCCCTTAGTTGTTTACATCTAGTAGTTGACTGTATTCTCGGCACAACAAATTACTGTGAACGGACACATTCTTTTTTCAGATTCTCATTTGATACGGTGAGTCGGTGACCACATGAGGATGGCATGGAAGATACACAAGAAATCAGTTTTTTGTTTACTTATGGAACCATAAGAATTGGAGGCTTAAAGCTTCTTATAATTAGTAAAAAGAATCATGAACAATTATTGAGGGAAACTTACTGATTTTTTTAGACAATTTTACTGATTGTTAAGTCGACAATAACAATGTACGCTGGAGCCAAGTGGCTGCCGGGAGAGGAACAAACATGAGGTGATCAGTCCATTAATTGTGTTGATGCGTACCTTAATTAGTGAACAAATGTAAACTACTATATTTCGTAATTCATGTTTGGTCATGATGCAGGTTACCATTTCTTTTATGTACATATGTTTCAAGCCATTACTGAAAATGCGGTGGAGTAAGAAGGAAACAGCATACCTGGTGCAAGGTACCCAATTGTGCCTTTGATTCCAGCTGAGCAACTTTGATTGGCGAGTGATTGCCTGCTTTCTTCTACCGTAATTATCTTTGCTAGTCCGAAGTCACCAAGATGTGCAACCATGTTATCATCAAGAAGAATATTACTCGGTTTAACATCACAGTGAACAATTGGAGGGTCAATATAGTGATGAAGATATTCCAGTGCCTCCGCCACATCAAGAGCAATGTTTAGCCTCTGCATCAGGTTTGGTGTCAGGAACTCGCCTTCTGTGCTCGGGTGTAACCATTTATCCAAGCTTCCATTGGGAATGAACTCTAGCACAAGTGCTTTGAATTGACTGCCACTGTGATCCAAGCTATCACACACTGTGATAACCTTTACTAGTTTGCGATGTCGAATCCTTTTGAGAGCATTGCACTCAGAGATGAAGCTCCTTGTGGCTCCTTGTCGTTGGACATCAAGTACCTTCACTGCTGCAGTAATCAAATTTGCACCAGAACCAAAAGTCCCTTTATATACACTGCCGAAGCTTCCACGGCCAACCAAATTTTCCAGAGAAGCAACTCAGCGTATGACATCCTCTGAAACAACTCAGGGATGTTTGTCTGACCTTGGCGGGCACCACCTCTTGACTTCTTAATGTAACAGCGTGTAGCAATGCTGACACAGAGAAGGATGAATGCTCCGACCACAGTAAACACCAAGATGTGAAGCAGTTTGTGACGTGCAAGCTTATCATGGGCTGGGTATGGGCATGCAGGGAAATGAAAGAACACAGGGCCACCACATAGCATGCCATTACTTGTGAGAGACACAGCGCTTGGATTTGAAAAGATCCCCTTATATGGCACCGGACCTGATAGGTGGTTGAATGAAAGGTTTAGATTCTTCAGAAGCTGGAAGCTCTCAAGAAATTCAGGGACAGGTCCTGATAAGTTATTATTAGAGAGGTCCAGCTCTTCTAGCCCTCTTAATGCCATGAGTTCTTTTGGAATTTTTCCATGCAAGATATTCCCTTGTAAGTGTAGGAATTGCAATTCTGCACAAGTACCAAGGGTATTTGGGATTGCACCTGATAACTTGTTACATGAGAAATCAATTATTGCAAGATTGGCTAGCTGCCCAACATGTGGAGAAATAGGCCCATCTAATAAATTGTTTGAGAGATTGAGAAATACAGCCAGGGAAGAAATGCTTATAACTTCTTCTGGGATTTTCCCACTCAAGAGGTTAAAGGAAAGGTCCAGCGAGATTAACTCAGTAAGGTTGCCAAAAGTAGCTGGAATGCTACCCTCCAAATTATTGTCTGAAAGAATCAGCTTATTTAGTTGTGACATGTTGCCTAGTGACAATGGAATCTCCCCATGGTATCTATTCCGAAATAGAAACAGTTTTCTTAGGTTGGATAGCTTTCCAATATCTGAAGGTATGGTTCCTGTGAAGAGATTATCTGCAAACTCAAGCTTCGTGAGTTTGTAATATCTTCCTATTCCTGTAGGTATATGCCCAGAAATTTGGTTTCCTCCTACTTGAAGGGTTTCAAGTTTTTGCGAGAGATTACCGATGCTATTTGGCAAAATCCCTGAAAGGTTATTCAGTTGAAGATCTACAACAAATAGGTTGCTGCAGTTAGCTAAGGAGCTCAGAAAATCCCAATCCCTTGACTCTGTAGCCTGCAGCTCATTATTCCCTACTTCAAATGCAGTCAAACATCCATTTTGGCCAATATTCGATGGAATTCGGCCCCAAAATTTATTCCCATGGAGGTTGATAAATTCAAGGGAAGATGTGTTTGACAAGGAGGCAGGAATCTGGCCTTCCATTTTGTTGTAGAATAAATTGAGACGTTTCAGGTTAGGAAGTATAGAGCCAATATCTTGTGGTAGAGAGCCTGACAGTTGGTTTGATCCGAAATTGAGGAGTTCAAGTGACGACATATTAAATAATATAGGAGGGATCAAACCTTGCAGATTATTGAGTGCTAGACTCAGAAATTGCAGTTTGATAAGCTTAGACAAAGCTGGTGGAACATCGCCGCTCATCATATTCCCACCCATGTTTAAATCTTTCAGCGCTGTCAAATTGCCGAGCCATGGTGGTATTTGCCCATGCACAGAGTTTCTTCTTATATTGAACACGGTGACTGTTGCAAGATCTGCAAAAGAAGGAGGAATGGTACCCGAGATATTGTTGTTGCGAATATTCAGAACAACAAGCTTTGACAGGTTTCCCATGGCGGGAGGGATGGCACCGGACAGCGAGTTCACGCTCAGGTTGAGCCTGCGGAGTGCAACACAGTTACCAAGGCTAGTTGGGATCTGACCTTCAAGCTTGTTGTCGGACAAATCGAGTGCATGGAGACGCGTGAGGTTCCCAAGAAATGGTGAAATGGTCCCGGAGAGGCCAAGACCTTGTAAGCGCAGCGCCTTGACATGGCCCCGGTGAGCACTGCTGCATTTCACGCCGGTCCAGCTGCAGAAGCCATGAGTACTGCCATTGGAGCTGCTGTTGATGGTCCATGAGGAGAGTGCACCCGAGGGATCCTTCGTGATGAGGGATTTGAACGATAGGAGGGCGGGGAGGTCGTCGACGGTGCTGATGGAGCTGGAAGTGGAAGTGGATGTGTTCAAAAGAAGGGCAGTGGTGGTGGTGACAAGGGTAAGAAGCCGGAGGAGCCATGGTCTGGTCTCGATGGTTTCTGCAATGTCCTCGGTTGGATTATCGAATCCCCAAAAGAAAGAGGCTTGCTTTTAAGGCAGCTCACATTGGTACAGTTTTTTTGGAGGGGGAAGAGTACAAGATTGGAGAAGTACCAGCTGATATCCACTACTCCCTCTGTTTACATCATCTAAAAATAAAGAGCTGATATCCACTACATCTGTACATGAGAAATGGAACATATACTCGCTGTTCCTAAATATAAGTCTTTGCAGAGATTCCATTATGGAGTACATATGGATGTATATAGATGCATTTTAGAGTGTAGATTCACTCATTTTACTCCGTATGTGGTTTATAGTGGAATATCTACAAAGACTTATATTTAGGAACGGAGGGAGTATATTTTATAGAAAGAGAAATGGAATATATGGTACGGGTTTAGTACATGACAGTGCACGTCATTGTCTTAGCCATGCTCATGCTACGTCGCTGGTGGTGGGGCTTCCGGTGGTTCCACGGCGCTCCGCGAGTTGAGGCTGCGGCTGCACATGGCCTGATGTGCCAACGGAGGCGCGAGCCAATGCGGCGGCTTGGGCATGTTGCATCGACGACGGCGACATGCAACCATCTCCGATGCATCTTTGACTTGGCAGCAACGTTCTTCAGACGTGACTGTGGCAGTATAGGCCGACCACTCGAACTGTAGATTGTGGCGGCTACCAATGGGTCTTCATGAGAATTCCTCTCTTCAGGTCTCGTACTGGAGTGGTTGCGGCAGCCGGGGATGCAGCCGGAAGGTTCCTTTGTGGGTTCTGATGTTCTTTCATTTCGGCCAGTTTGACTTTGGCGATGAGATGGATGATGGCTTGACGCACCCGCGGCGGTGGGATTCTAGCCCAACACATGTAGTTGTTGGGATCGTGGTAATTGGTGGTGATCATAGGTCTGATCCGAGATGGTTATGCCTGGAATGGCTATGTTTTTGCATCGTTACTTTGTTGAAGCCATTGCTCGGATATGCCTGGATTTGTTCTTTGGGGTGAAAATCTAGAATCTGCCATTTGGTGGTTGGATCCCGTGACGGCGATGCTTCAACGTTGTTTTCTTTTTGAAGGTGTTGCTGTTGAAGAACCTTTCTCGTTATCTTTGTGGTGTCAAGAGATGGTGCAGATGTGTTCATTGTTTTAGTTTGTTGATCGTTGTTTTGATTGTTTCAGTTTTTTTTTTCATTCTCCTTGCTTAGACAGAGCTTTGGTCTTGTATAAATTTTCTCTTTGTGGATGTGTTTACTTGTGTGTGCGTTAGTGTGGTTTGTGTATCCTAGTTATGCAGTGCGTCATGGTGTTTATATTTCCTAGATGCTTCAGTTTCAAAGATAGAGCAAAGATTGCATGGTTTGCCGTTTCATCATTGTTAACTAAGCCAAAAATTCAGGAAACTTTGTCACCTCTTTTCTGAATCAGAACATATGTCTGAGCTATCCAATACTACTAGCATATCACAAAAAGCATGAATGAATGATGATCTGAACCTGTACTTCGTTACTGATGTACATAACACAAAAAATCCAAGGATACTTAGTCTAGCAAAATTTGGCACAATACAAGGCTGAGGCCGGTATTAACTTCAAAAGTTACATGGCAATCAAAAGTATTATGTAAGTCTATGAAGAACATCACTAAATTATTATTTTTAATTAATTTTGAAACATACCTTGCTCTTCCAGCACTCTTGCTCCTTCGGCACTTCGACATCAGTTATCCAATTAGTTCATCGGCCAGCGGTGGCAGCATCAAGCAGTCGGGGCGCGGCGACCCGGAAGGCCACTCACTGCAGAGGGCAGCGATGGTTCGCAAGGCCGGCGGCCTATGGTTGACAACAGTGAGCAGCAAGTCCTAGAAAGCACGATTTGGGACAAGTAGGGAACAAAGAAGGTCAAATGCGCGGAGATATAAGCGTGCGTAAGGATGACAATTTTATACACGAACATGGATATTCGTGGATACCTGACCCGAATGGGTAGGGTTTGGATGCTTTTTTACGTCCATGGGCAGCACCTGTGCCCAACCCGATTATTCATGAATAAAGCATGGATATAATTATGTATCCATGGATATATCCGAACCTGACCCGACAGTATGACATGTGGGACAAAATCAGTGATCCACACTATCCCACCATCCAATGTATTTTTTCTTTATAGAAAATAAATTGTGCAATCCCTCCCGCACCATAACTTGCTCCATTGCCGCTTCACATTCTTCCTTTTTTCTGAACATACTCACTCTTTTATCTCCTTGCTAATGACTCCTCAATATGCATGCAGTGACTCCGTCTCCTGACTCCTCGCACTACTGGTAATTACTACTTTACCGAGTGCTGGGAATACTCGGCGATGACTTTGCCGAGCATAGTTCTCGGCCCAGGGTACTCGGTCCTGCCGGCAAAGCTAGGTTTGCCGAGAACCAGAACATGGGGACTCGGCAAAAAAAAGCACTTGACGGGTAGGACGGAGACGACGGAGTGCCACGTGGCAGAAACTTTGTGAGTACTTACCGTAAGCACTCGGCAAAGATGAAAGCCCATGAGTGAGACACGTCGACTTTATTATTTGCTGAGTTTCCAGGCCGCAATCTCGGCAAACGACGTAATTGCCGAGGGGTCCACTCGGCGATCCGTTGCCCAGGAAAGCCCGGGTGCCTCTGTTTGCCAAGATTTTTTCTTTGCACTCGGCAAATACATGAACCACGCTTTCAGAGATGGACATGTGGCTTTTCTGCCGAGTTGTATTCTCGACAAAGTCCTTTACCGAGTTGCGTACTCGGCAAAGATGATGTCAGATTTTCAGTTTTATTTGTTTATGCATCTGCCCTGAAACAAAATACATATAAACAACAACGTTTTTTCCATAGATGGTACCACATCATAGGCAATGCACAAGAATCATAACAAGTTCAATATTCTTCATCAAATTAACTAAAGCACCATAACAAGTCTGAAGTTGTTCATCAAACTAACTAAAGCATCATTACAAGTCTCAAATAGTCAATAATACTTTAGTGTGACCCATTTGTCTTACATGGACCACACAAGCATCAAACTAATAAAGATCACAAGTAGGAGATACTTCATCCACTTCCACCCGGTCTGATTTCTCCCTACTTGGAGCAAATACATGGAGTAATGTAACATCCCAAATTTTCAATTTGGAATGTTATACATTATATCATCATTGCATAGCATATTTTATTGCATTTTGGCAAATCCTCGAAATCCTAAGCAACTCAAGGACCCTCGGAGAGAGTTGGGGATTTTCCCGGTTTTCATATTTGATTTTTATCAAATAATGAAACGAGGATTTTTGGTTTTAATTATTTTTCACTCCGAAAAATATTTCATATTAAAATATTTGAGAGGAGAAAATATAACTTCTCCAAAATAATTGAAATATTGGAGGAAAAATATTAAAATCAAATATTTGATTTTATCGGATTTTTATTTGCAATTTTATTTGCATTAGAAAAATTGCACGTTTTCAAAACTGCATTTTTAGGGCCAAGAAAATGTTCATCTCGTTCTAACTATTTTAATTGGACGGTGAAAATTTATTCTGGCAATTTTAGATTTTTATTTATTTTTCTAGGATTTTTTTAGTTTCGGCGGAATTATTAAAAAAAAGAGATCCCGCGCCTGACTGGGCCGAGGCCCAGCCGAGCCAGGCCGGCCCATGCCCGCGTCGCCGTCTCCCACCTGGAGTCCGCGAGGACGCCGCCGCCGCCGGATGCGAGTCCGACCGGGACTCCTCCCCGAGGTCGCCCCTCCCCCAAGCCACCTCCCCCCACCTATATATACCGCCGCCGCCGCCCCGTTCCCCGCCACCCCGACCGGAGCCGCCGCCGCCCGAAGCCCCGATCGAGCCGCCGGAGAAGCTCGACGCCGCCGCCGCGGGAAGCCGCCGCCCCGACGCCGAACCCCGCCGCGGGAAGCCGCCGCCCCGACGCCGAACCCCGCCGCCCGACGCCCCGTCGACCCCCCGCCGCCTCACCCGCCCCTCGCCGCCCTCTCCCGAAGCCCGCAGGAGCCCCGCCGGAATCCCGCCGGACCGAGGTAGCCACCGCGCCGGTTTTCACCGGAAAACCGATTCGGTTTATTTTGAAACCCTAGGCTTATTTTTTTTATAGATCGGTTTATTTTTTTTCGGTTTAGTTAGTTAGTGAACGTTCGCCGGTCCGTTCGTTTTAACGAACGTGTTCACCGTTTAGTTGCTGTTAACGAACGTCCGTTCGATTAACTGTTCGTCAGTTTTCTTTTTCGTCGGATTTTCCGCGATTTTTCCCGATCGCGATTTCCGATCTGTTTTTCGTTTTAGTTTAACTTTTCGCTCGTTTATCGGAATCAGGCGATTCAAGCGCCTAGAGTTTCGTCTCAAAATTCTCTTTCCGTTTAACCAACTCAAACAAGTTTTTGCTACTGTAAAATTTGACCTAGATCCAGATTAGTAAACGAAGCTTGTTTCTTTCGCCGTTTGACTTTCGTTGCTTCGTTTGATTTGATTCTTTTTGCAACCCGGAGTTCTTAAGTTGAACTTTATGGTTAGATCTTTTATATGAGTTTTACTTGTGCATTAGTTGAGTGCTTACTGTATGCTTGTTTGTTTGCGATAGAGTACCCGGAGTGCGCCGCTTGCTACTTCGAATCTCTAGGTTTCACGGATCATCAACAAGGCAAGTAACACTTTGATCATACTTCTTTTACTACCCAGTTTTATTGCATTAGATCAACCCTCAAACATTGCATGATTAGGATCTAATTAAATTGTGGGTTCTGGGAAGTAGATGAGGTAGTACCTATTGCCCTGTTTATTATCAAACCCTTGGGAGTTACTTCTACGTTTTCTTATATCGTTATGCTATGCTAGTAGACGTGGATTGGGTTTGAGTGTTACCATGACAGATGTGAGATTGTTAATTAATGATTAAACTTAAGGTGGCAACTAAATCACACATCTGGGTGGATTGAGGTACCTGGGTATTCCAGGATTGCTTGTTTTTCTTTGGACCGCCACCCAGGCTCAAAGGGATCATGAGATTATTCATGCTAGAAACTTCCGTGTGCAGCCACAAGCTATTATGGGCTCTAGCATAGTTGAGTAGGTCGTGTGAACTCTTACAGTTGTAGACTAGCAGATGTAGGGGATGTAGGTGGTACTGTCTACCCATTCGTAAGGTGCAAACATTTCTGAAAGACTGTGTCTCGGTCATCCGTTTCTCAAACACCATGTAGTGTGAGAAATCTAACGGAGGAGATCGAGTCTTGTGGGGAAAAGTGCACAAACCTTTGCAGAGTGTATAAACTAATCATGGTTAGCCGTGTCCCCGGTTATGGACACCTTGAGTATCTAGTATCTAGATTATCATGTGAATCTCATCATGTTACTTTAATTTGTTGGGTTTTGATGATGATACTTAATTGGGATTGAGAATGCTGTCAACCATTCTCAATGTTTAACAACCACCATGATAGTTAAATAAAATTTATTCCTTTGTAGTAGGGAAAAATTGGCTTTTCGCAAAACTGTAACCATAGAGCCTTCTACCAGCCATATATGCATGTAGTATAGCATTATTCTGTTCATTACTCTCTATGTGTTACATTGCCAGCATATTCCATGTGCCGACCCGTTTTCGGGCTGCAACGTTTCATGTTGCAGACTTTTCAGACGACGAGTAAGGTGCCTTAGGTCGTGGTCTTATACTCAGTGATGCCGTTGGAGTTTATGGACTCACTTATCTTCCAAGTCTTCCGCTGTTATCGTTTTAGATGGCCTTAAGCCATATTTGTCATACTTATTTCTCTCTTGAGTTACTCGATGTAATAAGTGTGTGATTGCTACTCTGTTATAAATCCTCCAAGTACTATGCGTGTCAGCATTACTGATCCAGGGATGACACTGGTGCACGGTAGATCAGACTGTTTGAGGCCTGGTCGCTACAAGGTGGTATCAGAGCACACGCTGACTGTAGGACAGGACCACTAAGCTTAAACCCTAGAACACTACTCTCTTCTCATTTCTGACTCCTCTCCATTTTCTACTCTTTTAGGAATGGCGGATGCAAGGAATAAGTTCATGCAACCGGATGAAGATACACCTTTTGGACGACACTTGAAGGAAGTCACTAAGTACCTGAACATCGGAATACCAAGCTTCACCGGGACCTACAATGCCACACTACCAAAAGAGGAGCGCTGGAAGATTCAAGTTCAAGTTCCAGGAAGGACGTTTACGCCAGTCACTGAGCCTATAGAGTTTTCCTTTGATGCACCAACCTGGAGTTTAGGGAAGAGCATGGCAGCCCACATCACTATGGGACACATTGGAGAAGTCTACCACAGGGAGCTTAAGGATACTATTTATCAGATTTGTGGACGCCGAGATGAGCAATGGGAGATGATCAGCACCAAGAAGGATGGATCAATTGCAGCTTTCATCCAGGAGCAAAACCAACACATTCGTCGCCAGGAGAACCAGATGTGCGCAGACATGATAGATCTGAAGAAGGCATTGACCAAGATCACGGAGTTGGAGGAAGAAGTCAAGGCTACACGCGAGGATTATATGGAGGAAATCGTCGCACTGGTGGAGAAGAATGACGACCTGATAAAGAAGATCGGAGTATTCATGGGAGACCCAGCACCAGGAGGAGAAGATGATGATTGCGCTTGCCCGGATAACTACATCATCATCGACGACACCAACTCGGACCCCAGTGAAGATGATTTTGTTGATGAAGCTGGAGCAGATATCATGGAGTCTTCGACCAAACAAAATTTCTAGTAGACCACCATAATCAGTAGTAGTATTCCCCCATGTATATAGTATAGTCCGAGCACTTTGTAACGATAGTTAGATCGATTATATGCCTTGTTTGAATTGATTGAGTGATATTGATTGTGTTTGTCTCATGAGCATATGGGTAGTGTTTTCTCTCTAGACCTCATTCTATTCTAAATTCTCATCTTTTCTAAACCTATCAGATGCCTCTGAGACGCGACACCGGATCTGTTTTCCCACCGGAGATCACTCAGTTGATTCAGCAGCAGAATGCTCTGATGCAAGTGTTAGTACAGAACCAAGGCAACAACAACAACAACAACCCACCACCACCCCCTGTTGATCACTTAACCCGTTTCTTGAGACTGAATCCGCCGGTGTTTTCCAGCAGCACCGAGCTGATTGTTGCGGATGATTGGCTCCGCAAAGTTGGAAGGGAGCTGACCACTGCAGGATGCACAAATGCGGAGAGAGTGCGTTTTGCCGCACATCAGCTTGATGGACCCGCAGCATCATGGTGGGAGAATTACACAGCCACACACCCTATTGACACTATCACATGGGACCAGTTTCAGCAAGCTTTTCGTACTGCCCATGTTTCAGCAGGAGCTATGGCTATGACGAAGCGTGAGTTTCGCAACCTACGCCAAGGAGGACGCACCGTAGGCCAGTATGTGGAGGACTTTAGTAAGTTAGCACGTTATGCTCCAGATGACGTTGCTACAGATGCAGCCAAGCAGGAGAAGTTTCTGGAAGGACTGAATGATGAGCTGAGTATGCAGTTGATGGTAGCAACCTTCAACAACTACCAGGAGTTGGTAGATAGAGCTCTCATGATTGAAGGGAAGCAGCAGCAGATTGAAAGCCGCAAGATGAAGTATGGACAAGAGAAGTACAATTCTGGAGCTCATCAGAGTCACGTTTTACCCCAAATTCGGGAGGATCTTTTCAGCATACCCATGGAGCAGGAGGTTCGCACAACCATAGTGGACCCAAGAATGGTAATGGGAATGGAGGAAGCAACGGACAGAACCGTAATAACCCATCTACCCCAGTTAAGAGAGATCTGAGCCAAGTCACTTGCTACAAGTGCCAGAAGACTGGGCATTATGCTAATGAATGTCCCGAAGCTAAAAATGGAAATGGCAATGGAAGCTCTGGGAAGAAGCCGAACCCTTTCAACAAAGGACATGTGAACCATGTTAGCGTGGAGGAGGTTGAAGCTCAGCCAGATGCAGTAATAGGTAAGTTTTTGGTTAAGTCATTTACTGCACTCGTTCTTTTTGATACTGGTGCATCGCATTCATACATATCAAGGGGATTTGTGGATAAGTATAAACTGCCAACCCAAGCCCTTAGGTCACCCATGTTAGTAACCTCGCCAGGAGCAGAGTATATGGCTAGTTTATGGTGTGATCGGTTACCATTAAGGATTGGTAACTACGTGTTTCCCTCGGACCTAATAGTACTGGAATCGCAAGGATTGGATGTGATATTAGGCATGGATTGGTTATCGAAGTATGGAGGGAACATTGAGTGCGCCAGTAAGTCGATTTTGCTTACCACCCCAGAAGGAAGAAGGATTAAGTATGTATCCCGGCATGTGCCGAAGAGGACTCAAGTAAATTCCTTATCAGGAGTTGTACAGGAGGAAGTACCAGTGGTGAAGGATTACCCGGATGTATTTCCAGAAGAGTTGCCAGGCATGCCACCGGATAGAGACATTGAGTTTTTGATTGAGCTTTTGCCAGGCACAGGGCCAATATCTAAGAGACCGTACAGAATGCCCGCAAAAGATTTGGAGGAGATTAAGAAGCAGATTAAGGAGTTACTGGATAAAGGCTACATTCGCCCAAGTTCTTCACCTTGGGGATCGTCAATGCTTCTAGTGGAGAAGAAGGATGGATCGTTAAGGATGGTTGTTGATTATCGAGGACTGAATGAAGTGACCATCAAGAACAAGTACCCACTGCCGATGATCAATGATTTGTTTGACCGATTGCAAGGAGCTAAGGTATTTTCCAAGATCGATCTGCGATCGGGATACCATCAGTTGAAGATTCGAGAGCAGGATATACCTAAGACGGCTTTTACCACCAGGTATGGGCTATATGAGTATACCGTTATGTCATTTGGTCTGACTAACGCCCCTGCCTATTTCATGAACCTGATGAACAAAGTGTTTATGGAGTTTTTGGATAAGTTCGTCATAGTGTTCATTGATGACATTTTGGTCTACTCAAAGAACGAACAGGAGCATAAGGAGCATTTGCGTTTGGTACTTGAGAAGCTCAGAGAACATCAGTTATACGCCAAGATCAGCAAATGTGAGTTTTGGCTGAAGGAAGTTGGATTCCTTGGACACGTTATATCCGGAGAAGGAATAGCAGTAGACCCCACCAAAGTTGACACAGTAACAAGCTGGGAATCACCCATGTCAGTTGGAGAAATCCGGAGTTTTCTTGGACTCGCAGGATACTACCGGAGATTCATTGAGAATTTCTCAAAGATTGCAAAACCCATGACGGAGCTGTTGAAGAAAGACACCAAGTTCAATTGGACGGAGGAATGTGAAGCTAGTTTTCAGGAATTGAAGAAACGTTTGGTTACATCACCAGTGTTGATTTTGCCAGATCAGCGCAAGGATTATGAAGTTTACTGCGACGCTTCACGTCGAGGACTTGGAGCAGTGCTGATGCAGGAAGGAAGAGTTGTTTCATATGCCTCACGACAGCTTAAGCCCCATGAGCTGAATTACGCTACGCATGATTTGGAGTTAGCAGCCGTAGTACATGCGCTAAATACATGGAGACATTTTCTCATCGGAAACCACTGTGAGGTGTACACGGATCACAAGAGTCTGAAATACATCTTCACGCAGAAGGAGTTGAATCTCAGGCAAAGGAGATGGTTGGAGCTCATAAAGGATTATGATATGAGATTGCATTATCACCCCGGAAAGGCTAACGTAGTAGCAGACGCGTTGAGCCGCAAGAGCCATGTCAACACACTCATGATCGGAGAGTTACCGAAAGAATTAGCCGAGGATCTTCGTGAGCTATGTTTGGAGATAGTTCCGAGAGGCTATGTAGCAGCATTAGAAATTCAGTCTACTCTGATGGATAAGATCAGGGAAGCTCAGAAGACTGACAAGGAGATTGCCAAGATCAAGGAGAACATGAGCAAAGGAAAGGCCAAGGGATTTCGTGAGGACGAGCATGATACCTTATGGTTTGAGGACCGCGTTTATGTGCCTAACGACCCCGAGATTAGGAAGTTGATTCTGCAAGAGGCCCATGATTCACCGTATTCGATTCACCCAGGAAATACCAAGATGTATTTGGATTTGAAGGATACTTTCTGGTGGACCGGAATGAAGAAAGATATTGCGGAGTATGTAGCAGTTTGTGATGTATGTCAGAGAGTGAAGGCAGAGCATCAGAAGCCAGCAGGACTGTTACAGCCATTGCCGATACCCGAATGGAAGTGGGACAAGCTAGGAATGGATTTTATCACTGGATTGCCAAGGACTCGTTCAGGCTATGACTCAATATGGGTTGTAGTCGATCGTTTAACGAAAGTAGCTCATTTCATCCCAGTGAAGACCACTTACAGCAGTGCTAAGTTGGCAAAGATATACATGACCAGGATCGTATGTCTGCATGGAGTTCCGAGGACCATTGTATCAGATAGAGGAACCCAGTTTACTTCAAAGTTTTGGAATTAGTTACATGAAACTTTGGGTACCAGGCTAGAGTTCAGTACAGCCTTTCACCCACAGACAGACGGACAGACCGAGAGAGTCAATCAGATTTTGGAAGATATGCTGAGAGCTTGTGCGCTAGATTATGGATCTAGTTGGGACGACAATTTGTCGTATGCAGAGTTTTCTTACAACAACAGTTATCAATCCAGTTTGAAGATGGCCCCTTTCGAAGCTTTGTACGGAAGGAGGTGTAGAACACCATTGTTATGGGACGAAGTTGGAGACCGCCAGTTGTTTGGACTAGATTTGATTAAAGAGTCTGAACGGAAGGTGAAGTTGATTCGCGATAGACTCAAGGTAGCCCAATCCAGGCAGAAGAGCTATGCGGATTCTAAACACAAGGAGACAGTTTACGAAGTCGGAGACAGAGTTTACCTACGAGTATCACCACTTCGAGGAGTTAAGCGCTTTGGAGTTAAGGGAAAGTTAGCGCCACGTTTTGTAGGACCATACAAAGTTTTGGAGCGTATGGGAGAAGTTGCTTACAAGCTGGAATTGCCAGAAGGATTGTCAGGAGTTCATGATGTATTTCATGTTTCCCAGTTGAAGAAGTGCCATGCAGAGATGGCTGAGATACCACTGAGAGATACGGTGCCATTGGAAGCGATTCAGCTGGATAGTGACTTGACCTATGAGGAGAAACCAGTTAAGATTCTTGAGTATGCCAGCCGAGTCATACGCAGCAAGGTTATCAAGTTTTGCAAAGTTCAGTGGAGTCACCATACCGAGGACGAAGCCACCTGGGAGCGAGAGGAAGATCTACGGAAGGACCACTCTCACCTATTTTCTAGCCAACCCGAATCTCGAGGGCGAGATTCCTCTTAAGGGGGTAGGTTTGTAACATCCCCAATTTTCAATTTGGAATGTTATACATTAGATCATCATTGCATAGCATATTTTATTGCATTTTGGCAAATCCTCGAAATCCTAAGCAACTCAAGGATCCTCGGAGAGAGTTGGGGATTTTCCCGGTTTTCATATTTGATTTTTATCAAATAATGAAACGAGGATTTTTGGTTTTAATTATTTTTCACTCGAAAAAATATTTCATATTAAAATATATGAGAGGAGAAAATATGACTTCTCCAAAATAATTGAAATATTGGAGGAAAAATATTAAAATCAAATATTTGATTTTATCGGATTTTTATATGCAATTTTATTTGCATTAGAAAATTGCACGTTTTCAAAACTGCATTTTTAGGGCCAAGAAAATGTTCATCTCGTTCTAATTATTTTAATTAGACGGTGAAAATTTATTCTGGCAATTTTAGATTTTTATTTATTTTTCTAGGATTTTTTTTAGTTTCGGCGGAATTATTAAAAAAAAGAGATCCCGCGCCCGACTGGGCCGAGGCCCAGCCGAGCCAGGCCGGCCCATGCCCGCGTCGTCGTCTCCCACCTGGAGTCCGCGAGGACGCCGCCGCCGCTGGATGCGAGTCCGACCGGGACTCCTCCCCGAGGTCGCCCCCTCCCCCAAGGCACCTCCCCCAAGCCACCTCCCCCTACCTATATAGACCGCCGCCGCCGCCCCGTTCCCCGCAACCCCGACCGGAGCCGCCGCCGCCCGAAGCCCCGATCGAGCCGCCGGAGAAGCTCGACGCCGCCGCCGCGGGAAGCCGCCGCCCCGACGCCGAACCCCGCCGCCCGACGCCCCGTCGACCCCGCCGCCTCACCCGCCCCTCGCCGCCCTCTCCCGAAGCCCGCCGGAGCCCCGCCCGACCCCGCCGGAATCCGGCCGGACCGAGGTAGCCGCCGCGCCGGTTTTCGTCGGAAAACCGATTCGGTTTATTTTGAAACCCTAGGTTTATTTTTTTATAGATCGGTTTTTTTTTTCGGTTTAGTTAGTTAGTGAACGTTCGCCGGTCCGTTCATTTTAACGAACGTGTTCGCCGTTTAGTTGCTGTTAACGAACGTCCGTTCAATTAACTGTTCGTCAGTTTTCTTTTTCGTCAGATTTTCCGCGATTTTTCCCGATCGCGATTTCCGATCTGTTTTTCGTTTTAGTTTAACTTTTCGCTCATTTATCGGAATCAGGCGATTCAAGCGCCTAGAGTTTCTTCTCGAAATTCTCTTTCTATTTAACCAACTCAAACAAGTTTTTGCTACTGTAAAATTTGACCTAGATCCAGATTAGTAAATGAAGCTTTTTTCTTTCGCCGTTTGACTTTCGTTGCTTCGTTTGATTTGATTCTTTTTGCAAACCGGAGTTCTTAAGTTGAACTTCCTGGTTAGATCTTTTATATGAGTTTTACTTGTGCATTAGTTGAGTGCTTACTGTATGCTTGTTTGTTTGCGATAGAGTACCCGGAGTGCGCCGCTTGCTACTTCAAATCTCTAGGTTTCACGGATCATCAGCAAGGCAAGTAACACTTTGATCATACTTCTTTTACTACCCAGTTTTATTGCATTAGATCAACCCTCAAACATTGCATGATTAGGATCTAATTAAATTGTGGGTTCTGGGAAGTAGATGAGGTAGTACCTATTGCCCTGTTTATTGTCAAACCCTTGGGAGTTACTTCTACGTTTGCTTATATCGTTATGCTATGCTAGTAGACGTGGATTGGGTTTGAGTGTTACCATGACAGATGTGAGATTGTTAATTAATGGTTAAACTTAAGGTGGCAACTAAATCACACATCTGGGTGGATTGAGGTACCTGGGTATTCCAGGATTGCCTGTTTTTCTTTGGACCGCCACCCAGGCTCAAAGGGATCATGAGATTATTCATGCTAGAAACTTCCGTGTGCAGCCACAAGCTATTATGGGCTCTAGCATAGTTGAGTAGGTCGTGTGAACTCTTACAGTGGTAGACTAGCAGATGTAGGGGATGTAGGTGGTAGTGTCTACCCATTCGTAAGGTGCAAACATTTCTGAAAGACTGTGTCTCGGTCATCCGTTTCTCAAACACGATGTAGTGCGAGAAATCTAACGGAGGAGATCGAGTCTTGTGGGGAAAAGTGCACAAACCTCTGCAGAGTGTATAAACTAATCATGGTTAGCCGTGTCCCCGGTTATGGACACCTTGAGTATCTAGTATCTGGATTATCATGTGAATCTCATCATGTTAGTTTAATTAATTTTGTTGGGTTTTGATGATGATACTTAATTGGGATTGAGAATGCTGTCAACCATTCTCAATGTTTAACAACCAGCATGATAGTTAAATAAAATTTATTCCTTTGCAGTAGGGAAAAATTGGCTTTTCGCAAAACTATAACCATAGAGCCTTCTACCAGCCATATATGCATGTAGTATAGCATTATTCTGTTCATTACTCTCTATGTGTTACATTGCCAGCATATTCCATGTGCTGACCCGTTTTCGGGCTGCAACGTTTCATGTTGCAGACTTTTCAGACGACGAGTAAGGTGCCTTAGGTCGTGGTCTTATACTCAGTGATGCCGTTGGAGTTGATGGACTCACTTATCTTCCAAGTCTTCCGCTGTTACCGTTTTAGATGGCCTTAAGCCATATTTGTCATACTTATTTCTCTCTTGAGATACTCGATGTAATAAGTGTGTGATTGCTACTCTGTTATAAATCCTCCAAGTACTGTGCGTGTCAGCATTACTGATCCAGGGATGACACTGGTGCACGGTAGATCAGACTGTTTGAGGTTTGGTTGCTACAAGTAAGCATGCTCTGCCTCCTCTCTAGTATCATACCCTTTGTAGCAATTTTCTTTGTAACGGTTGACTTGTTCATGGCATGCTTCCCATGAATCAAAGACTCCTGGATGTCTACTTGAGTACACCACATACCACCTCATCTATAGAAGGAAGAATAACAAAATTTCAACACATAACAAAGCGTTAGAAAAAACACATGCATGAAGACATATATAAGCAATCTAAGGCTTCATGAATCATATCCCAAAAGCATCAGAAGTTGTCATCCGAGTCCACATCATCATCTACATGAGTACACCATCCCAAAATCATCATCAAACTATCAGACACACTACTACAAGAATGGAGCTTTACTTCGAGGCATAGTCAGTGAAGCCAGTGATCGTGGAGTTGGAGGAGGTGGGTATACCTCCCACATTGGAGGAGCAAGTGTCGTCTGGAATGATGCTGAGTGCTAGGGGAAGGCTCTCCTTACGTGGCGGCCCAACGCTCTCCTTACATGGCGGGCCCCCGCTCTCCTTAGTAGGTGGATTCTTCTTCGACAGATCATGAAAATGCTTTAGTATAGGATGAGCTCGGGATGCGTCTTACGGAGCTCATCAAAGACTCCTCACTGACGTGCTCCTCCTTGACCGCGAAGTCGACCCTACCAGAAGTTGAGTCATGGTAGGAAGCCATAACCGCGAGATCGATCGGTGCTATCACCTTTTCAAGACATGATGAAAAAATAATATAAGAATCAAACATCAAAGAGTACTCCTATTCTATTCATCGTGCGTTACCAAGCTATCATGGGATGAACTCATCCAGATCGACCATCAATGTCAAAAGTCGATCTCACAACTCTCATTCCTTGGGTGAATGTATATATGGTGGACACTCTCTCACTACAATTTTGACTTTTGGTGATGGTCGAGCTGGGTGAACTCATCATGTGTTACCAAGGCGGAACAAGAAGAGCTCACCCAGATCGACCGTCAACGTCAAAAGTCAATCACAACTCTCATCTCTTACGTGGTTCTATATATAGTGGACACTCTCACTACTATTCAACTTTCGGTGATGGTCAAGTTGGGCGAGCTCATCGTGTGTTACCAAGGTATCACAGGACGAACTTGCCCAAATTGACCGTCAACGACAAAAGTCGATCTTTTTTTTCTTCGGGAACATCTCTTACAACTTTCACTGTTATTTCAACTTTCGGTGATGGTCGAGCTGGGCGAGCTCATCGTGCGTTAGAATGTATCATAAAAGAATAGAGTCATCAAGTTAGGAATTGTTATCTTCTTCCATCTCTGACATGCGAAGATTTGCACTTGCAATTCTTGTTCTTCCGAGATAGCTTGAGTGTGATACTTCTATCTTCACATGGAAAATGATTGAGAGCATAATCCTTGGGCATTTCTGATAGCTGAAGGATTATGCTCTCAAACACGTCCCATGTGAAAATACAAGTATTACACTCAAGCTGCATGGGAAGAACAAGAATTGGTAGTGTAAATTGCATATCAGGCCATCTTTGAAGTAAAACATTCTGCATATCAGGCACTTGCAATTCTTGTTCTTCCGAGATAGCTTGATTGTGATACTTATATCTTCACATGGAAAATGATTGAGAGCATAATCTGAAAGTGCGTTATATCGACTAGAGGGGGGTGAATAGGCGATTTTTACAAATTCGTCACTGAGAAAATTCAAGGTGAGGAATTTCCTAAGTCACGAACAACAGGCAGCGGAATAAGTACTCAGATGCAAGCGTAACAGAGTAGAAACAGGATCATCATGATGAAATGAAAACAAACATAGAGTACAAGTGGTGTGTAAACAGGATAAGCGGGCTGAAGACAAACTGACTGAAGAAATAAGATTGAGGAAATTGAGAAAGTCTTCAGTCAAAGTCTTCAAATAGAAATGATCAAGTTCATCAACACATGAATGAGGAAATGAAAGGGTTGAGGAAATAGAACCAGTGGCTTGGTGAAGACGATGATTTGGTAGACCAGTTCCAACTGCTGTGACAGTCGTACGTCTGGTTGGAGCGGCTAGGTATTTAAACCTGAGGACACACAGTCCCGGACACACAATCCTCACCGTATTCTCCTTGATCTAAGATCACACAAACCTCGCCCAATCACTCGTGGTAAGCCTTCAGGTGACTTCTAAACCTTCACAGACTTGGCACTCGGCGATCCACAATTTCCTCTTGGATGCTCTAGACCATGACGCCTAACCGTCTGGAGGATGCATAGTCCTCAAAGGTAACAAGCGTCGGTTCCATATAGGAACAATCTCTTCAGTGATGCTCAATCACTTTGGGTTTGTAGGTGTTTGGGTTTGGGTTTTCGTCACTTGATGATTTTCGCTCAAAGTCCTCGGAGGATGGGATGCTCTCAATGACAAGTGTCAATTTCTCTCGGAGCAGCCAACCAACTAGTGGTTGTAGGCGGCGGCTATTTATAGCCTAGGGAGAAGCCCGACATGATAAGACATAAATGCCCTTCAATGATATGACTGTTAGGTGGGTAGATATTTTGGGACAGTTGGCGCATAGCACATCAACGGTCGGAAATTTGAGTATCAAATTCCTCAGGGCTATCATGTTCCTCACTTGTAGACAATCCGCACTGACGATTTCCTAACTCCCCAGTCAGAACAAGTTCCTCAGAGACCAGAAGAACTTCGTCTCTATCACTGAAGAAATTGACTGAACTGTATGAGATTTCCAATGGCTTCACTCGAAAGGATTGGGTAGGTGTAGGATTTTGAGATGAGCATCACTTGGAAACTTCTCCTTAGTTTTACCTCGACCCCCTTTAACAGTACGGTGTTTCCTATGACTCAAGAAAGAGAAAATGAAACTACAAAAACAAAAGTCTTCACGCTTCATAATCCTCGCATGAATATCAAGTCTTCACGGTAACACCAATATCTTCACTTTCAAAGTCTTCAAGAAAACCAAAGTCTTCAGCTGAAGACATTCATTTTTAGGGGTCGACTTTCATCGTACATATCAAACTCCTCGTAGACTTTGCTACCTCTTGAGCATGCGTTGGTTTTCCCTTGAAGAGGAAAGGGTGATGCAGCAAAGTAGTGTAAGTATTTCCCTCAGTTTTTGAGAACCAAGGTATCAATCCAGTAGGAGATAACACGCAAGTCACCTAGTACCTGCACAAACAATCAAGAACCTTGCAACCAACGGAATAAAGGGGTTGTCAATCCCTTCATGATCACTCGCAAAAGTGAGATCTAATAAAGATAGTAAGATAAATATTTTTGGTATTTTTGTTGTATAGATTGGAAAGTAAAGATTGCAAAATAGTAAAACAAGATGTGATGTAAATAAAAGAGATGCAATATAATAAGAAAGAGACCCGGGGGCCATAGGTTTCACTAGTGTCTTCTCTCAAGATATCATGTATTACGGTGGGTGAACAAATTACTGCGAGCAATTGATAGAAAAGCGCATAGTTATGAGAATATCTAGGCAATGATCATGAATATAGGCATCACGTCCGTGTCAAGTAGACCAAAACGATTCTGCACCTACTACTATTACTCCACACATCGACCGCTATCCAGCATGCATCTAGAGTATTAAGTTCATAAGAACAGAGTAACGCATTAAGCAAGATGACATGATGTAGAGGGATAAACTCAAGCAATATGATATAAACCCCATCTTTTTATCCTCGATGGCAACAATACAATACGTGCCTTGCTGCCCCTACTGTCACTAGGAAAGGACACCGCAAGATTGAACCCAAAGCTAAGCACTTCTCCCATTGCAAGAAAGATCAATCTAGTAGGCCAAACTAAACCGATAATTCGAAGAGACTTGCAAAGATATCAAATCATGCATATAAGAATTCAGAGAAGAACCAAATATTATTCATAGATAAACTTGATCATAAATCCACAATTCATCGGATCTCAGCAAACACACCGCAAAAGAGTATTACATCGAATAGATCTCGAAGAACATCGAGGAGAACTTTGTATTGAGAACCAAAGAGAGAGAAGAAGCCATCTAGCTAATAACTATGGACCCGAAGGTCTGTGGTAAACTACTCACACATCATTGGAGAGGCTATGGTGTTGATGTAGAAGCCCTCCGTGATCGATTCCCCCTCCGGCAGATCGCCGAAAAAGGCCCCAAGATGGGATCTCAGGGTACAGAAGGTTGCGGCGGTGGAAAAGTGGTTTCGTGGCTCCTCCTGATGTTTTTAGGGTATAAGAGTATATATAGGCGAAAGAAGTATGTCGGTGGAGCTCCATGGGGCCCACGAGGGTGGGGGCGCGCCTACGCCCCTAGGCACGCCCTCCTGCCTCGTGGCCGCCTCGCGGAGTTCCAGACTTCAACTCCAAGTCTTCTGGATTGTGTTTGTTCCAAGAAAGATCATCGCGAAGGTTTCATTCCGTTTGGCTTCCGTTTGGTATTATTTTTCTGCAAAACACTGAAATAGGCAAAAAAACAGAAACGGGCACTAGGCCTTCGGTTAATAGGTTAGTCCCAAAAATAATATAAAAGAGCATATGAAAGCCCATTAAACATCCAAAACAGATAATATAATAGCATGGAACAATCAAAAATTATAGATAGGTTGGAGACGTATCAGACTTATAGACCTGTGTACACTCACAAACTCATTAGTCTCTTAACCTATAAGTCTTCAAGGCACCAAAATCATTAAGGGGCACTATATGCACTTACAATCTCCCATTTTTGGTGATTGAGTTGAGGAATTTGATTGCAAGATATAGAAGAACTCCCCCTGAAGATGTGCATATTTGAGGAATTTGCTTTGAATAGCAAATGCACATTGTAGAGTAGAATCATGGAGATCTCCCCCTATATCTTTTAATTCATACATGCATTTAACATATGATATGAAGAATTTGAAATGCATGATGAAATATGGTGTTTGATGAAGGAAATATGCCCTAGAGGCAATAATAAAGTTGTTATTTATATTTCCTTATATCATGATAAATGTTTATTATTCATGCTAGGGTTGTATTAACCGGAAACTTAGTACATGTGTAAATACATAGACAAATAGAGTGTCACTAGTATGCCTCTACTTGACTAGCTCGTTGAATCAAAGATGGTTATGTTTCCTAGCCATAGACATGAGTTGTCATTTTATTAACAGGATCACATCATTAGAGAATGATGTGATTGACTTGACCCATTCCGTTAGCTTAGCACTTGATCGTTTAGTATGTTGCTATTGCTTTCTTCATGACTTATACATGTTCCTATGACTATGAGATTATGCAACTCTCGAATACCGGAGGAACACTTTGTGTGCTACCAAACGTCACAACATAACTGGGTGATTATAAAGGTGCTCTACAGGTGTCTCCGATGGTGTTTGTTGAGTTGGCATAGATCGAGATTAGGATTTGTCACTCCGTGTTTCAGAGAGGTATCTCTGGGTCCTCTCAGTAATGCACATCACTATAAGCCTTGCAAGCAATGTGACTAATGAGTTAGTTGCGGGATAATGCATTACCAAATGAGTAAAGAGTCTTGCCGGTAACGAGATTGAACTAGGTATTGAGATACCGACGATCGAATCTCGGGCAAGTAACATACCGATGACAAAGGGAACAACATATGTTGTTGTGCGGTTTGACCGATAAATATCTTCGTAGAATATCTGGGAACCAATATGAGCATCCAGGTTCCGCTATTGGTTATTGACCGGAGACGTGTCTCGGTCATGTCTACATAGTTCTCAAACCCGTAGGGTCCCCACGCTTAAAGTTCTGTGATGATAAGTATTATGAGTTTATGTGTTTTGATGTACCGAAGGATGTTCAGAGTCCCGGATGTGATCACGGACATGACGAGGAGTCTCGAAATGGTCGAGACATAAAGATCGATATATTGGATGGCTATGTTTGTACATCGGAATAGTTCCGAGTGAGTTCGGGCATTTACCGGAGTACTTGGAGGTTACCGGAACCCCCCGGGGAGTCAATGGGCCTTAATGGGCCATAGTGGAAAGGAGGAGGAGGCGGCCAAGGCGGGGGCGCCCCCCCAAGCCCAATCCGAATTGGGAGGGGGGCGGCCCCCCTTTCCTTCTCTCATTCTCCCCCTTCCTTCCCTCTCCTACTCCAACTAGGGAAGGGGGACTCCTACTCCCATCGGGAGTAGGACTCCCCCTTGGGCGCGGCTAGGAGGCCGGCCCTCTCCCCCTCCTCCACTCCTTTATATACGGGGGAGGGGGGCACCCCATAGACACACAAGTTGATCATTGATCTCTTAGCCGTGTGTGGTGCCCCCCTCCACCATAATCCACCTCGGTCATATCGGTGTAGTGCTTAGGCGAAGCCCTGCGTCGGTAACTTCATCAACACCGTCATCACGCCGTCGTGCTGACGAAGCTCTCCCTCGACACTCAGCTGGATCAAGAGTTCGTGGGACGTCACCGAGCTGAACATGTGCTGGTCGTGGAGGTGCCGTGCTTTCGGTACTAGGATCGGTTGAATCGCGATGACGTTCGACTACATCAACCGCGTCACTTGACGCTTCCGCTTACGATCTACGAGGGTATGTAGACAACACTCTCCCCTCTCGTTGCTATGGATCACCATGATCTGGCGTGTGCGTAGGAAATTTTTGAAATTACTACGTTCCCCAACAGTGGCATCCGAGCCAGGTTTATGCGTTGATGTTATATGCACGAGTAGAACACAAGTGAGTTGTGGGTGATAATAGTTATACTGCTTAACAGCATGTCATACTTAGATTCGGCGGTATTATTGGATGAAGCGGCCCGGACCGACATTACGCGTACGCTTACGCGAGACTGGTTCTACCGACGTGCTTCGCACATAGGTGGCTGGCGGGTGTCAGTTTCTCCAACTTTAGTTGATTCGAGTGTGGCTATGCCCGGTCCTTGTTGAAGGTTAAAAAAGAACATACTTGACGAAAAATCGTTGTGGTTTTGATGCGTAGGTAAGAACGGTTCTTGCTCAGCCTGTAGCAGCCACGTAAAACTTGGAACACAAAGTAGAGGACGTCTAACTTGTTTTTGCAGGGCATGTTGTGATGTGATATGGTCAAGACATGATGCTAAATTTTATTGTATGAGATGATCATGTTTTGTAACAGAGTTATCGGCAACTGGCAGGAGCCATATGGTTGTTGCTTTATTGTATGAAATGCAATCGCCATGTAATTGCTTTACTTTATCACTAAGCGGTAGCGATAGTCGTAGAAGCAAAAGTTGGCGGGACGACAACGACGCTACGATGGAGATCAAGGTGTCGCACCGGTGACGATGGTGATCATGATGGTGCTTTGGAGATGGAGATCAAAGGCACAAGATGATGATCAAATCTTGACTTGACTTGGCGCAAATCTCCCCGACACCGGCGCCAGAAATCCTTCTTGCTACCTCTTGAGCATGCGTTGGTTTTCCCTTGAAGAGGAAAGGGTGATGCAAG
This sequence comes from Aegilops tauschii subsp. strangulata, assembly GCF_002575655.3. Classification (NCBI taxonomy): domain Eukaryota; kingdom Viridiplantae; phylum Streptophyta; class Magnoliopsida; order Poales; family Poaceae; genus Aegilops; species Aegilops tauschii. The sequence continues at coordinate 425,375,064 of NC_053035.3, read as the reverse complement.
AAAGTAGCGTAAGTATTTCCCTCAGTTTTTGAGAACCAAGGTATCAATCCAGTAGGAGATAACACGCAAGTCAACTAGTACCTGCACAAACAATCAAGAACCTTGCAACCAACGCGATAAAGGGGTCGTCAATCCCTTCACGGTCACTTGCAAAAGTGAGATCTAATAAAGATAGTAAGATAAATATTTTTGGTATTTTTGTTGTATAGATTGGAAAGTAAAGATTGCAAAATAGTAAAATGAGATGTGATGTAAATAAAAGAGATGCAATATAATAAGAAAGAGACCCGGGGGCCATAGGTTTCACTAGTGGCTTCTCTCAAGATAGCATGTATTACAGTGGGTGAACAAATTACTGCCGAGTAATTGATAGAAAAGTGCATAGTTATGAGAATACTAGGCAATGATCATGAATATAGGCATCATGTCCGTGTCAAGTAGACCGAAACGATTCTGCATCTACTACTATTACTTCACACATCGACCGCTATCCAGCATGCATCTAGAGTATTAAGTTCATAAGAACAGAGTAACACATTAAGCAAGATGACATGATGTAGAGGGATAAACTCAAGAAATATGATATAAACCCCATCTTTTTATCCTCGATGGCAACAATACAATACGTGCCTTGCTGCCCCTACTGTCACTGGGAAAGGACACCGCAAGATTGAACCCAAAGCTAAGCACTTCTCCCATTGCAAGAAAGATCAATCTAGTAGGCCAAACTAAACCGATAATTCGAAGAGACTTGCAAAGATATCAAATCATGCATATAAGAATTCAGAGAAGAACCAAATATTATTCATAGATAAACTTGATCATAAATCCACAATTCATCGGATCTCGGCAAACACACCGCAAAAGAGTATTACATCGAATAGATCTCCAAGAACATCAAGGAGAACTTTGTATTGAGAACCAAAGAGAGAGAGAAGAAGCCATCTAGCTAATAAGTATGGACCTGAAGGTCTGTGGTAAACTACTCACACGTCATCGGAGAGGCTATGGTGTTGATGTAGAAGCCCTCCGTGATCGATTCCCCCTCTGGCAGATTGCCGGAAAAGGCCCCAAGATGGGATCTCACGGGTACAGAAGGTTGCGGTGGTGGAAAAGTGGTTTCTTGGCTCCCCCTGATGTTTTTAGGGTATAAGAGTATATATAGGTGAAAGACGTACGTTGGTGGAGCTCCGTGGGGCCCACGAGGGTGGGGGCGCACCCTCCTGCCTCGTGGCCGCCTCGCGGAGTTCCAGACTTCAACTCCAAGTCTTCTGGATTGCGTTTGTTCCAAGAAAGATCATCGCGAAGGTTTCATTCCGTTTGGATTCCGTTTGGTATTCTTTTTCTGCAAAACACTGAAATAGGCAAAAAAACAGAAACTGGCACTGGGCCTTCGGTTAATAGGTTAGTCCCAAAAATAATATAAAGAGCATATTAAAGCCCATTAAACATCCAAAACAGATAATATAATATCATGGAACTATCAAAAGTTATAGATACGTTGGAGACGTATCAAGCATCCCCAAGCTTAATTCCTGCTCGTCCTCGAGTAGGTGAATGATAAAAACAGAATTTTTGATGTGGTCTACCTAACATATTTTCAATGTAATTTTCTTTATTATGGCATGAATGTTCAAATCCGAAAGATTCAAGACAAAAGTTTAATATTGACGTAAAAATAATAATACTTCAAGCATACTAACCAAGCAATCATGTCTTCTCAAAATAACATAGCCAAAGAATGCTCATCCCTACAAAATCATATAGTTTGGCCATGCTCCATCTTCGTCACACAAGAATGCTCTAATCATGCACAACCCCGATGACAAGCCAAACAATTGTTTCATACTTTAGTATTCTCAAACTTTTTCAACTTTCACGCAATACATGAGCGCGAGCCATGGACATAGCACTATAGGTGGAATAGAATGGTGGTTGTGGAGAAGACAAAAAAAGAGGAAGATGGTCTGACATCAACTAGGCGTATTAATGGGCTATGAAGATGCCCATCCATAGATATCAATGTGAGTGAGTAGGGATTGCCATGCAACGGATGCACTAGAGCTATAAATGTATGAAAGCTCAACAAAAGAAACTAAGTGGGTGTGCATCCAACTTGCTTGCTCACGAAGACCTAGGGCATTTGAGGAAACCCATTGTTGGAATATACAAGCCAAGTTCTATAACAAAAATTCCCACTAGTATATGAAAGTGACAAAATAAGAGACTCTCTATCATGAAGATCATGGTGCTACTTTGAAGCACAAGTGTGAAAAAAAGGATAGTAACATTGCCCCTTCTCTCTTTTTCTCTCAATTTTTTTGGGCCTTCTCTTTTTTTATTTGGCCTTTCTTTCTCTTTTTTTGGGCCTTCTCTTTTTTATTTGGCCTTTCTGCCCTTTTTTTATTTCCTCACACGGGACAATGCTCTAATAATGATGATCATCACACTTCTATTTATTTACAACTCAAGGATTACAACTCGATACTAGAACAAAATATGACTCTATATGAGTGCCTCCGGCGGTGTACCGGGATGGGCAATGAATCAAGAGTGACATGTATGAGAAATTATGAATGGCGGACTTGCCACAAATACGACATCAACTACATGATCATGCAAAGCAATATGACTATGATGAAGCGTGTCATAATAAACGGAACGGTGGAAAGTTGCATGGCTATATATCTCGGAATGGATATGGAAATTCCATAATAGGTAGGTATGGTGGTTGTTTTGAGGAAGGTATATGGTGGGTTTATGGTACTGGCGAAAGTTGCGCGGTACTAGAGAGGCTAGCAATGGTGGAAGGATGAGAGTGCGTACAATCCATGGACTCAACATTAGTCATAAAGAACTCACATACTTATTGCAAAAATCTACAAGTTATCAAAACCAAGCAATACGCGCATGCTCCTAGGGGGATAGATTGGTAGGAAAAGACCATCGCTCGTCCCCGACCGCCACTCATAAGGAGGACAATCAAAGAAACACCCCATGCTTCAAATTTGTTACACAACGGTTACCATACGTGCATGCTACGGGACCTGCAAACCTCAACACAAGTATTTCTCAGATTCACAATTACTCACGACTCTAATATCACCATCTTCATATCTCAAACCAATCATCAAGTATCAAACTTCTCATAGTATTCAATGCACTCTATATGAAAGTTTTTATTATACCCATCTTGAATGCCCATCATATTAGGACTAATTTTATAACCAAAGCAAATTACCCTACTGTTCTAAAAGACTCTCAAAATAATATAAGTGAAGCATGAGAGATCAATAATTTCTATAAAATAAAACCACCACTGTGCTCTAAAAAAGATATAAGTGAAGCACTAGAGCAAAATTATCTAGCTCAAAAGATATAAGTGAAGCACATAGAGTATTCTAATAAATTCCGATTCATGTGTGTCTCTCCCAAAAGGTGTGTACAGCAAGGATGATTGTGGTAAACTAAAAAGCAAAGACTCAAATCATACAAGACGCTCCAAGCAAAACACATATCATGTGGTGAATAAAAATATAGCCCCAAGTAAAGTTACCGATAGACGAAGACGAAAGAGGGGATGCCTTCCAGGGCATCCCCAAGCTTAGGCTTTTGGTTGTCCTTGAATTTTACCTTAGGGTGCCTTGGGCATCCACTAGTAGAAAAAGAGGCTTCCATACGCCCCCATTAGTCCCTAAAATAATCGAACCGCGACAAAAGGGGTCTTTAGTCGCGGTTCGGGAGGAGACCCGCGACCAACTATCTGGGCCCAGCGCGCTCGGTCGACAGCTGGCGGATGGGAGGGGCTTTAGCCCCGGTTGGCCTGGCCAACCAGGACTAAAGGTCCTCAGGCTGGCCCGAAGGCCTTTAGTCGCGGTTGGCCAGGCCAACCGGGACTAAAGGCCCATCCCTATATATAGGACTCGCCACCGGTGTTATTTTTCTCTCCAAAAGTGTTTGTTTTATTTCGGCAAAATAGGATGCCCTAATATTAATCTAAAACCTTGACTAAATTAGCGTCTAATATGCTGGTGTGGGAAAAGAAAACCTCAGCGAGATTCACGTACAAAACAATGTCTTTTTTTAACACGCTATGACCACAATGCTCACATACACACATATGAATTCACCCTTATAAATGCATGCGCACACACCTTACCATAGACGTCATCTCCTCCCAGTGAACGGACATCACTGAGAAGTCTGAAATAAATCCAAAAAATGCGAGCACTAGTGACAACTTGAACGGACATCACGGCACGAACCGGTACTAAAGGGCCCATCAAACTCTACCCCCCCCCCCCCCCCGTGGACCGCCTTTTCAGTTTTAGAAAAACCAAAAGAAAATGATGGAAATGTCAAAAAAATAAAATAAAATAAGTTTCTCATGTGATATGTGGTCTAGTTGTTGGGAAAATTAACAAATATGAATTTCGACTTTATTTGCAAAATCTCTGGAATTTCTTAAAATGGGCATAACTTTTGCATACGAACTCGGATGAAAAAGTTTTTTATATGAAAAATCATCTACTCGAAAAGTTACATCCGAATTTAACCGGGGGAACCCCGTTAAACATTTTCAAAATCCTCAAAAACCTAACAGAAAAAAGATACGGGGCTTTTAAGATTTGGAGAGGCAAAAAAATTCAAAAAATTTCAAATTGTGGTCAAACTGTGGTCAAACAATGGTCAAACTAATTATTCTAGAATATTAGTGTTACTAAATAATTATTTCAGTTTTTTTAAATTTTGGTCAAATCTGGTCAAACTGTGGTCAAACAGTGGTCAAACAATGGTCAAACTAATTATTCCAGAAATATTAGTGTTACTAAATAATTATTGTTTTTTAAAACAATAGTTTCAAACTCAAACAGTGAAATGTGTCACTTCATGCTCAAGCTAAATTCCTGAGGGTTAATAGAATTGACATCCTACTATTGTTAGGAAAACAACAAGTGCAGACTTGGAAACGAGGGAGAATAGAACCCGGAAGTTAAGCGTGCTCAGGCTGGAGTAGTGAGAGGATGGGTGACCGTCCGGGAAGTTAGATGATTTGGAATGATGAGGGGTGATTAGAGATTAGAGGATAAATTGAGCAGTGATGAGGGGTGGTGATTAGAGATTAGAGGTTAAAATAATTCAGAAATTTGAAAATAAAAAAAAATTAAAAAAATTCGCAAAAAAACCAGGTTTAGGGGGGCTAAAACCCTAAACCTGCGTAGGAGGCCTTTAGTCCCGGTTAGCCACGATAACCGGGACTAAAGGTCCTCCGCCCCGACGGACTCCTGGCGCCCACGTGGACGGGCCTTTAGTCGCGGTTCGTAAGAGGCGCGACTAAAGGGGGGGCCTTTAGTCGCGCATATTTAGTCCCGGTTGCACAGCCGGGATTAATGGCCTTTGCGAACCGGGACTAAAGGCCTATTCTCTACCAGTGTCCCCAAGCTTAGGCTCTTGCCACTCCTTATTCCAAAATCCATCAAATCTTTACCCAAAAACTTGAAAACTTCACAACACAAAACTTAACAGAAAATCTCATGAGCTCCGTTAGTATAAGAAAACAAACCACCATTTTAAGGTACTGTAATGAACTCATTATTTATTTATATTGGTGTTAAACCTACTGTATTCCAACTTCTCTATGGTTCATACCCCCCGATAGTACCCATAGATTCATTAAAATAAGCAAACAACACACGAAAAATAGAATCTGTCAAAACAGAACAGTCTGTAGCAATCTGACTAAATCGAATACTTCTGGAACTCCAAAAATTCTAAAATAAATTGGTGGACGTGAGTAATTTGTCTATTAATCATTTTCAAAAAGAATGAACCTCAAAGAACTCTCCAGTAAAAAATGGCAGCTAATATCGTGAGCGCAAAAGTTTCTGTTTTTTACAGCAAGATCGCAAAGACTTCACCCAAGTCTTCCGAAAGGTTCTACTTGGCACAAACACTAATTAAAACATAAAACCACATCTAAACAGAGGCTAGATGATTTATTTATTACTAAACAGGAACAAAAAGCAAATAACAAAAATAAAATTGGGTTGCCCCCCAACAAGCGCTATCGTTTAACGCCCCTAGCTAGGCATTGATAATTTTAATGATGCTCACATGAAAGACAAGTATTGAAGTGCAAAGAGAGCATCATAAAACACGTGACAAACACATCTATGTCTAACATACTTCCTATGCATAGGCATTTTATAGGCAAACACGTTATCATAGCAAGCAAAAACTAGCATATGCAAGGAAGCGGAAAGAAACAATAGCAATCTCAACATAACGAGAGGTAATTTATTATCATGAACATTTCTACAACCATATTTTCCTCTCTCATAATAACTACATGTGGGATCATAAGCAAATTCAAAAAAATAGCTATCACATAAAATATTTTCAACACGATCCACATGCATGCAAAGTTTACACTCTTCCAAAATAGTGGGATTAACATTAACTAAAGTCATGACCTCTCCAAACCCACTTTTTATCAAAAATTTCATAAGATTGAACATTCTCCGAATATGTGGGATCTAAAGTTGAAACTCTTCCAAACCCACTTTCAATATTATTGCAAACACTATTATCAATCTCATATTCATCATGGGGCTTAAATAAATTTTCAAGATCATAAGAAGAATCACCCCAATCACGATCATTGCAACAAGTAGTAGACATAGAAAAATTGGCATCCCCAAGCTTAGGGTTTTGCATATTATTACCACAATTGACATTAAGGGAATTTATAGAAAAATCATTGCAATCATGCTTTTTATTCAAGGAGCTATCATGAATCTCTTCATAAATTTCTTCATCACAATTTTCAGATTCACGAATTTCAAGCAAAACCTCATAAAGATAATCTAGTGCACTCAAATCACTAGAAATTGGTTCATCATAATTGGTTCTCTTAAAAAGATTAGCAAGGGGATGAGGATCCATAAACTTTTAGCAAGCGAAGATGCAAGCAAAAAGAAGGCACATGGTAACACAAGATCGAACATAAGGAGGGCGAAGAAAAGGCAAAGGTTTTCAAAAATCATTTTAGAAGTGGGGGAGAGGAAAACGAGAGGCGAATGGCAAATAATGTAATGCGAGGGAGAAGAGTTTATGATGGGTACTTGGTATGTCTTGTCTTGGTGTAGGTCTCCCCGGCAACGGCGCCAGAAATGGCTGGCAACGGCGCCAGAAATCCTTCTTGCTACCTCTTGAGCATGCGTTGGTTTTCCCTTGAAGAGGAAAGGGTGATGCAGCAAAGTAGCGTAAGTATTTCCCTCAGTTTTTGAGAACCAAGGTATCAATCCAGTAGGAGGTAACACGCAAGTCACCTAGTACCTGCACAAACAATCAAGAACCTTGCAACCAACGCAATAAAGGGGTTGTCAATCCCTTCACGGTCACTCGCAAAAGTGAGATTTAATAAAGATAGTAAGATAAATATTTTTGGTATTTTTGTTGTATAGATTGGAAAGTAAAGATTGCAAAATAGTAAAACGAGATGTGATGTAAATAAAAGAGATGCAATATAATAAGAAAGAGACCCGGGGGCCATAGGTTTCACTAGTGTCTTCTCTCAAGATATCATGTATTACGGTGGGTGAACAATTTACCGCGAGCAATTGATAGAAAAGCGCATAGTTATGAGAATATCTAGGCAATGATCATGAATATAGGCATCACGTCCGTGTCAAGTAGACCAAAACGATTCTGCACCTACTACTATTACTCCACACATCGACCGCTATCCAGCATGCATCTAGAGTATTAAGTTCATAAGAACAGAGTAACGCATTAAGCAAGATGACATGATGTAGAGGGATAAACTCAAGAAATATGATATAAACCCCATCTTTTTATCCTCGATGGCAACAATACAATACGTGCCTTGCTGCCCCTACTGTCACTAGGAAAGGACACGACAAGATTGAACCCAAATCTAAGCACTTCTCCCATTGCAAGAAAGATCAATCTAGTAGGCCAAACTAAACCGATAATTCGAAGAGACTTGCAAAGATATCAAATCATGCATATAAGAATTCAGAGAAGAACCAAATATTATTCATAGATAAACTTGATCATAAATCCACAATTCATCGGATCTCAGCAAACACACCGCAAAAGAGTATTACATCGAATAGATCTCCAAGAACATCGAGGAGAACTTTGTATTGAGAACCAAAGAGAGAGAAGAAGCCATCTAGCTAATAACTATGGACCCGAAGGTCTGTGGTAAACTACTCACACATCATCGGAGAGGCTATGGTGTTGATGTAGAAGCCCTCCGGAATCGATTCCCCCTCCGGCAGATCGCCGAAAAAGGCCCCAAGATGGGATCTCAGGGTATAGAAGGTTGCGGCGGTGGAAAAGTGGTTTCGTGGCTCCCCTGATGTTTTTAGGGTATAAGAGTATATATAGGCGAAAGAAGTACGTCGGTGGAGCTCCGTGGGGCCCACGAGGGTGGGGGCGCGCCTACGCCCCTAGGCACGCCCTCCTGCCTCGTGGCCGCCTCGCGGAGTTCCAGACTTCAACTCCAAGTCTTCTAGATTGTGTTTGTTCCAAGAAAGATCATCGCGAAGGTTTCATTCCGTTTGGATTCCGTTTGGTATTCTTTTTCTGCAAAACACTGAAATAGGCAAAAAAAACAGAAACTGGCACTAGGCCTTCGGTTAATAGGTTAGTCCCAAAAATAATATAAAAGAGCATATGAAAGCCCATTAAACATCCAAAACAGATAATATAATAGCATGGAACAATCAAAAATTATAGATAGGTTGGAGACGTATCAGACTTATAGACCTGTGTACACTCAGAAACTCATTAGTCCCTTAACCTATAAGTCTTCAAGGCACCAAAATCATTAAGGGGCACTAGATGCACTTACAATCTCCCCTTTTTGGTGATTGAGTTGAGGAATTTGATTGCAAGATATAGAAGAACTCCCCCTGAAGATGTGCATATTTGAGGAATTTGCTTTGAATAGCAAATGCACATTGTAGAGTAGAATCATGGAGATCTCCCCCTATATCTTTTAATTCATACATGCATTTAACATATGATATGAAGAATTTGAAATGCATGATGAAATATGGTGTCTAATGAAGGAAATATGCCCTAGAGGCAATAATAAAGTTGTTATTTATATTTCCTTATATCATGATAAATGTTTATTATTCATGCTAGAGTTGTATTAACCGGAAACTTAGTACATGTGTGAATACATAGACAAATAGATTGTCACTAGTATGCCTCTACTTGACTAGCTCGTTGAATCAAAGATGGTTATGTTTCCTAGACATAGACATGAGTTGTCATTTGATTAACGGGATCACATCATTAGAGAATGATGTGATTGACTTGACCCATTCCGTTAGCTTAGCACTTGATCGTTTAGTATGTTGCTATTGCTTTCTTCATGACTTATACATGTTCCTATGACTATGAGATTATGCAATTCCCGAATACCGGAGGAACACTTTGTGTGCTACCAAACGTCACAACATAACTGGGTGATTATAAAGGTGCTCTACAGGTGTCTCCGATGGTGTTTGTTGAGTTGGCATAGATCGAGATTAGGATTTGTCACTCCGTGTTTCAGAGAGGTATCTCTGGGCCCTCTCAGTAATGCACATCACTATAAGCCTTGCAAGCAATGTGACTAATGAGTTAGTTGCGGGATAATGCATTACGGAACGAGTAAAGAGTCTTGCCAGTAACGAGATTGAACTAGGTATTGAGATATCCATGATCGAATCTCGGGCAAGTAACATACCGATGACAAAGGGAACAACGTATGTTGTTGTGCGGTTTGACCGATAAATATCTTCGTAGAATATCTGGGAACCAATATGAGCATCCAGGTTCCACTATTGGTTATTGACCGGAGACGTGTCTCGGTCATGTCTACATAGTTCTCAAACCCGTAGGGTCCGCACGCTTAAAGTTCTGTGATGATAAGTATTATGAGTTTATGTGTTTTGATGTACCGAAGGATATTCAGAGTCCCGGATGTGATCACGGACATGACGAGGAGTCTCGAAATGGTCGAGACATAAAGATCGATATATTGGATGGCTATGTTTGGACATCGGAATAGTTCCGAGTGAGTTCGGGCATTTACCGGAGTACTTGGAGGTTACCGGAACCCCCGGGGAGTCAATGGGCCTTAATGGGCCATACTGGAAAGGAGGAGGAGGCGGCCAAGGCGGGGGCGCCCCCCCAAGCCCAATCCGAATTGGGAGGGGGGCGGCCCCCCTTTCCTTCTCTCCTTCTCCCCCTTCCTTCCCTCTCCTACTCCAACTAGGGAAGGGGGAATCCTACTCCCACCGGGAGTAGGACTCCCCCCTTGGGCGCGGCTAGGAGGCCGGCCCTCTCCCCCTCCTCCACTCCTTTATATACGGGGGAGGGGGGCACCCCATAGACACACAAGTTGATCATTGATCTCTTAGCCGTGTGCGGTGCCCCCCTCCACCATAATCCACCTCGGTCATACCAGTGTAGTGCTTAGGCGAAGCCCTGCGTCGGTAACTTCATCAACACTGTCATCACGCCGTCGTGCTGACGAAGCTCTCCCTCGACACTCAGCTGGATCTAGAGTTCGTGGGACATCACCGAGCTGAACGTGTGCTGATCGTGGAGGTGCCGTGCTTTCGGTACTAGGATCGGTTGAATCGCGATAACGGTTGACTACATCAACCGCGTCACTTGACGCTTCCGCTTACGATCTACGAGGGTATGTAGACAACACTCTCCCCTCTCGTTGCTATGCATCACCATGATCTTGCGTGTGCGTAGGAAATTTTTGAAATTACTACGTTCCCCAACAGTGGCATCCGAGCTAGGTTTATGCGTTGATGTTATATGCACAAGTAGAACACAAGTGAGTTGTGGGTGATAATAGTTATACTGCTTACCAGCATGTCATACTTAGATTCGGCGGTATTGTTGGATGAAGCGGCCCGGACCGACATTACGTGTACGCTTACGCGAGACTGGTTCTACCGACGTGCTTCGCACACAGGTGGCTGGCGGGTGTCAGTTTCTCCAACTTTAGTTGATTCGAGTGTGGCTACGCCCGGTCCTTGTTGAAGGTTAAAAAAGAACATACTTGATGAAAAATCGTTGTGGTTTTGATGCGTAGGTAAGAACGGTTCTTGCTCAGCCTGTAGCAGCCACGTAAAACTTGGAACACAAAGTAGAGGACGTCTAACTTGTTTTTGCAGGGCATGTTGTGATGTGATATGGTCAAGACATGATGCTAAATTTTATTGTATGAGATGATCATGTTTTGTAACAGAGTTATCGGCAACTGGCAGGAGCCATATGGTTGTTGCTTTATTGTATGAAATGCAATCGCCATGTAATTGCTTTACTTTATCACTAAGCGGTAGCGATAGTCGTAGAAGCAAAAGTTGGCGGGACGACAACGACGCTACGATGGAGATCAAGGTGTCGCGCCGGTGACGATGGTGATCATGATGGTGCTTTGGAGATGGAGATCAAAGGCACAAGATGATGATGGCCATATCATATCACTTATATTGATTGCATGTGATGTTTATCCTTTATGCATCTTATTTTGCTTAGTTCGGCGGTAGCATTATAAGATGATCTCTCACTAAATTTCAAGGTACAAGTGTTCTCCCTGAGTATGCACCGTTGCGAAAGTTCGTCGTGCCGAGACACCACGTGATGATCGGGTGTGATAAGGTCTACGTTCACATACAATGGGTGCAACCCAGTTTTGCACACGCAGAATACTCGGGTTAAACTTGACGAGCCTAGCATATGCAGATATGGCCTCGGAACACTGAGACCGAAAGGTCGAGCGTGAATCATATAGTAGATATGATCAACATAGTGATGTTCACCATTGAAAACTACTCCATCTCACGTGATGATCGGACATGGTTTAGTTGATATGGATCTCGTGATCACTTAGATGATTAGAGGGATGTCTATCTAAGTGGGAGTTCTTTAGTAATATGATCAATTGAACTTTAATTTAGCATGAACTTAGTACCTGATAGTATTTTGCATGTCTATGTTGTTGTAGATAGATGGCCCGTGCTGTCGTTCCATTGAATTTTAATGCGTTCCTAGAGAAAGCTAAGTTGAAAGATGATGGTAGCAACTACACGAACTGGGTCCGTAACTTGAGGATTATCCTCATTGCTGCACAGAAGAATTACGTGCTGGAAGCACCGCTAGGTGCCAAACCCGCTGCAGGAGCAACGCCAGATGTTATGAACGTCTGGCAGAGCAAAGTTGATGACTACTCGATAGTTCAGTGTGCCATGCTTTACGGCTTAGAACCGGGACTTCAACGACGTTTTGAACGTCATGGAGCATATGAGATGTTCCAGGGGTTGAAGTTAATATTTCAAGCAAATGCCCGGATGGAGAGATATGAAGTCTCCAATAAGTTCTACAGCTGCAAAATGGAGGAGAATAGTTCTGTCAGTGAACATATACTCAAAATGTCTGGGTATAACAATCACTTGGTTCAACTGGGAGTTAATCTTCCTGATGATAGTGTCATTGATAGAATTCTTCAATCACTGCCACCAAGCTACATGAGCTTCATGATGAACGATAATATGCAAGGGATGGATAAGACAATTCCCGAGCTCTTCACAATGCTAAAGACTGCGGAGGTAGAAATCAATAAAGAGCATCAAGTGTTGATGGTCAACAGGACCACCAGTTTCAAGAAAAAGGGTAAAGGGAAGAAGGGGAACTTCAACAAGAACGGCAAGCGAGCTACTGCTCAAGTGAAGAAGCCCAAGTCTGGACCTAAGCCTGAGACTGAGTGCTTCTACTGCAAAGGGACTGGTCACTGGAAGCGGAACTGCCACAAGTATTTGGCGGATAAGATGGATGGCAAGTTGAACACAGGTATATGTGATATACATGTTATTGATGTGTAGCTTATTAATGCTCGCAGTAGTACCTGGGTATTTGATATTGGTTATGTTGCTAATATTTGCAACTTGAAATAGGGACTACGGATTAAGCGAAGATTGGCTAAGGACGAGGTGACGATGCGCGTGGGAAATGGTATGAAAGTCGATGTGATCACCGTCGGCACGCTACCTCTACATCTACCTTCGGGATTAGTTTTAGACCTGAATAATTGTTATTTGGTGCTAGCGTTAAGCATGAACATTATATCTGGATCTTGTTTGATGCAAGACGGTTATTCATTCAAATCTGAGAATAATGGTTGTTCTATTTATATGAGTAATATCTTTTATGGTCATGCACCCTTGAAGAGTGGTCTATTTTTCTTGAATCTTGATAGTAGTGACACACATATTCATAATATTGAAGCCAAAAGATGCAGAGTTGATAATGATAGTGCAACTTATTTGTGGCACTGCCGTTTGGGTCATATTGGTGTAAAGCGCATGAAGAAACTCCATTCTAATGGACTTTTGGAATCACTTGGTACTTGCGCGCCATGCCTCATGGGCAAGATGACTAAAACTCCATTCTCCGGAACTATGGAGCGAGCAACAGATTTGTTGGAAATCATACATACTGATGTATGTGGTCCGATGAATGTTGAGGCTTGCGGCGGGTATCGTTATTTTCTCACCTTCACAGATGATTAAAGATATGGGTATATCTACTTGATGAAGCATAAGTCTGAAACATTTGAAAAGTTCAAAGAATTTCAGAGTGAAGTGGAAAATCATCGTAACAAGAAAATAAAGTTTCTACGATCTGATTATGGAGGAGAATATTTGAGTTACGAGTTTGGTCTTCATTTGAAACAATGCGGAATAGTTTCGCAACTCACGCCACCCGGAACACCACAGCGTAATGGTGTGTCTGAACGTCGTAATCGTACTTTACTAGATATGGTGCGATCTATGATGTCTCTTACTGATTTACCGCTATCGTTTTGGGGTTATGCTTTAGAGACGGCTGCATTCACGTTAAATAGGGCACCATCTAAATCCGTTGAGACGACACCTTATGAACTGTGGTTTGGCAAGAAACCCAAGTTGTCGTTTCTTAAAGTTTGGGGCTGCGATGATTATGTGAAAAAGCTTCAACCTGATAAGCTTGAACCCAAATCGGAGAAATGTGTCTTCATAGGATACCCAAAGGAGACTGTTGGGTACACCTTCTATCACAGATCCGAAGGCAAGACATTTGTTGCTAAGAATGGATCCTTTCTAGAGAAGGAGTTTCTCTCGAAAGAAGTGAGTGGGAGGAAAGTAGAACTTGATGAGGTAACTGTACCTGTTCCCTTATTGGAAAGTAGTTCATCACAGAAATCTGTTCCTGTGACTCCTACACCAATTAGTGAGGAAGCTAATGATGATGATCATGTAACTTCAGATCAAGTTACTACCAAACCTCATAGGTCAACCAGAGTAAGATCCGCACCAGAGTGGTACGGTAATCCAGTTCTGGAGGTCATGTTACTTGACCATGATGAACCTACGAACTATGAGGAAGTGATGATGAGCCCAGATTCCGCAAAATGGCTTGAGGCCATGAAATCTGAGATGGGATCCATGTATGAGAACAAAGTGTGGACTTTGGTTGACTTGCCCGTTGATCGGCAAGCCATTGAGAATAAATGGATCTTCAAGAAGAATACTGACGCTGACGATAATGTTACTGTCTACAAAGCTCGACTTGTTGCAAAAGGTTTTCGACAAGTTCAAGGAGTTGACTACGATGAGACCTTCTCACCCATAGCGATGCTTAAGTCCGTCCAAATCATGTTAGCAATTGCTGCATTTTATGATTATGAAATTTGGCAAATGGATGTAAAGACTGCATTCCTGAATGGATTTCTGGAAGAAGAGTTGTATATGATGCAACCCGAAGGTTTTATCGATCCAAAGGATGCTAACAAAGTGTGCAAGCTCCAGTGATCCATTTATGGACTGGTGCAAGCATCTCGGAGTTGGAATAAGCATATGGTTTTATACAGACTTTTGGAGAAGCCTGTATTTACAAGAAAGTGAGTGGGAGCTCTGTAGCATTTCTAATATTATATGTGGATGACATATTGTTGATTGGAAATGATATAGAATTTCCGGATAGCATAAAGGGATACTTGAACAAGATTTTTTCAATGAAAGACCTCGGTGAAGCTGCTTATATATTGGGCATCAAGACCTATAGAGATAGATCGAGACGCTTAATTAGACTTTCACAAAGCACATACCTTGATAAAGTTTTGAAGAAATTCAAAATGGATCAAGCAAAGAAAGGGTTCTTGCCTGTGTTACAAGGTGTGAAGTAGAGTCAGACTCAATGCCCGACCACTGCAGAAGATGGAGAGAAAATGAAAGTTGTTCCCTATGCTTCAGCCATAGGCTCTATCATGTATGCAATGCTGTGTACCAGACCTAATGTGTGCCTTGCTATCTGTTTAGCAGGGAGGTACCAAAGTAATCCAGTAGTGGATCACTAGACAGCGGTCAAGAACATCCTGAAATACCTGAAAAGGACTAAGGATATGTTTCTCGTTTATGGAGGTGACAAAGAGCTCGTCGGAAATGGTTACGTTGATGCAAGCTTTGACACTGATCCGGTTGGCTCTAAGTCACAAACTGGATACGTATTTATATTGAACGGTGGAGCTGTCAGTTGGTGCAGTTCTAAACAAAGCGTCGTGGCGGGATCTACGTGTGAACCGGAGTACATAGCTGCTTCGGAAGCAGCAAATGAAGGAGTCTGGATGAAGGAGTTCATATCCGATCTAGGTGTCATACCTAGTGCATCGGGTCCAATGAAAATATTTTGTGACAATACTGGTGCAATTGCCTTGGCAAAGGAATCCAGATTTCTCAAGAGAACCAAGCACATAAAGAGATGCTTCAATTCCATCCGCGATCAAGTCAAGGAGGGAGACATAGAGATTTGCAAGATACATACAGATCTGAATATTGCAGACCCGTTGACTAAGCCTCTCTCACGAGCAAAACATGATCAGCACCAAGACTCCATGGGTGTTAGAATCATTACTATGTAATCTAGATTATTGACTCTAGTGCAAGTGGGAGACTGAAGGAAATATGCCCTAGAGGCAATAATAAATTTGTTATTTATATTTCCTTATATCATGATAAATGTTTATTATTCATGCTAGAATTGTATTAACCGGAAACTTAGTACATGTGTGAATACATAGACAAATAGAGTGTCACTAGTATGCCTCTACTTGACTAGCTCGTTGAATCGAAGATCGTTATGTTTCCTAGCCATAGACATGAGTTGGCATTTGATTAACGGGATCACATCATTAGAGAATGATGTGATTGACTTGACCCATTCCGTTAGCTTAGCACTTGATCGTTTAGTATGTTTCTATTGCTTTCTTCATGACTTATACATGTTCCTATGACTATGAGATTATGCAACCCCCGAATACCGGAGGAACACTTTGTGTGCTACCAAACGTCACAATGTAACTGGGTGATTATAAAGGTGCTCTACAGGTGTCTCCGATGGTGTTTGTTGAGTTGGCATAGATCGAGATTAGGATTTGTCACTCCGTTTGTCGGAGAGGTATCTCTGGGCCCTCTCAGTATTGCACATCACTATAAGCCTTGCAAGCAATGTGACTAATGAGTTAGTTGCGGGATGATGCATTATGGAACGAGTAAAGAGACTTGCCGGAAACGAGATTGAACTAGGTATTGAGATACCGACGATCGAATCTCGGGCAAGTAACATACCGATGACAAAGGGAACAACGTATGTTGTTGTGCAGTTTGACCGATAAAGATCTTCGTAGAATATGTGGGAACCAATATGAGCATCCAGGTTCCGCTATTGGTTATTGACCGGAGACGTGTCTCGGTCATGTCTACATAGTTCTCGAACCAGTAGGGTCCGCACGCTTAAAGTTCTGTGACGATCAGTATTATGAGTTTATGTGTTTTTATGTACCGAAGGATGTTCGGAGTCCCGGATATGATCACGGACATGATGAGGAGTCTCGAAATGGTCGAGGCATAAAGATCGATATTGGATGGCTATGTTTGGACATCGGAATAGTTCCGGGTGAGTTCGGGCATTTACCGGAGTACCGGGAGGTTACCGGAACCCCCCGGGGAGTCAAATGGCCTTAATGGGCCATAGTGGAAAGGAGGAGGAGGCGGCCAAGGTGGGAGCGCCCCCCCAAGCCGAATCCAAATTGGGAGGGGGCCTCCCTTTCCTTCTCTCCTTCTCCCCCTTCCTTCCCTCTCCTACTCCAACTAGGGAAGGGGGAATCCTACTCTTGGGAGTAGGACTCCTCCCTTGGGCGCGCCTAGGAGGCCGGCCCTCTCTCCCTCCTCCACTCCTTTATATACGGGGGATGGGGGCACCCCATAGACACACAAGTTGATCATTGATCTCTTAGCCGTGTGCGGTGCCCCCTCCACCATAATCCACCTCGGTCATATCGGTGTAGTGCTTAGGTGAAGCCCTGCGTCG
The DNA here is from genome assembly GCF_002575655.3 of Aegilops tauschii subsp. strangulata. Lineage (NCBI taxonomy): Eukaryota > Viridiplantae > Streptophyta > Magnoliopsida > Poales > Poaceae > Aegilops > Aegilops tauschii. Next base: position 425,357,613 of record NC_053035.3, on the reverse strand, counting down.
GTAACTTCATCAACACCGTCATCACACCGCTGTGCTGACGAAGCTCTCTCGACGCTCAGCTGGATCAAGAGTTCGTGGGACATCACCGAGCTGAACGTGTGCTGATCACGGAGGTGCCGTGCTTTCGGTACTAGGATCGATTGAATCGTGAAGACGTTCGACTACATCAACCGCGTCACTTGACGCTTCCGCTTACGATCTACGAGGGTACGTAGACAGCACTCTCCCCTCTTGTTGCTATGCATCACCATGATCTTGTGTGTGCGTAGGAAAATTTTGAAATTACTACGTTCCCCAACATCTGATGCAATTCAGCTTGCGTGCATTAACGTACTTGAGGAAATAGCATGCAGAAAACAGAGCAAAAGTATTAGACCACCATAGGACTTAAGTTTACAACTCGATCAAGAAACACTTCACAAGAGCGAGAGTTGTAACTTAACAAAAAAACGCCCATATATAGAGACCCGCTTGAAGACTAACTCAAATTTCTCCCCCTTTGTCATCGAATAACCAAAAGGGATGAAAAATGAGGACTAACGCCCCTGAAGAATATCATCAAGATGTCGATGGAGAGCGCCAGCGTTGTTGGGGTCGTTCGTTGGAGTAGGGCCGGCCGCGGCGTCGGTCAAGTCTTCGACTTCATCTGTCTCGCACAATGAGGAATATGAGCTGGCGACGAGCTGAGGAACTTTGACCTTCTTGAATTTCTTCGAAGGAGGCCGAGACCAGTCAAAGTCCTGTTTGTAGCCCATCTCCTTGAGATCTTCAGCACTGTAGAGGTTAGACATAATAGCCCAAGTGCGGTCAAAGACTTCATGCAAGTAGTAGTGATTCTTCTTCACAGAGTTTTGAGTGACTGTCATGTTCTGAAGAATTGCACCGAACTGTCTCTTGACCCACTTGTGATTTCTGCCAACTTTCTGATGTAGGCCGAGGAGAAGCTCTCGGTCATTCATCACACGCGGAGCAGTGGCTTGAGGAAATTGCTTTGAAGCATTTGCGGCAGTGTCATGTGTGGCAGAGTCATCATTGGTGGAATAAGAAACAGCTTTGCGAAACTGTCCATCCAATGGACGAGTGCCTTCATCTATAACAGCAGCCTTGCCCTTCTCATCAGCTGAGGAAATGGTCCTTTTGAGGACTTCAATCGGGGGCAAGTAGCTGAGATGATTTTGAAAGTCAGCCTTATAATGAATTGAAGACCTTGATCTGATGAATCTCATAATCCAAGGAGCATAAGGCTTCAACTCAAAAGGTGACAAAGCAGCATTGGCCAAAGTCCTCATGGAGAAATCGTGATAGTTGATAGGAATACCATGGATGATATTGAACTGCAGATTCTTCATTATGCCGACAACCTCTTCTTCATCAGAGTTGTGGCCCTTGATTGGACTGAGGGTTTTGGTCAATATGTGATAAATGGTTCTTGGCACATAGAGCAAATCCTTGACGAGGAATGTAGTTCTTGGAGCTTGGCCAGGCTTCATAAGCACTTGCATCATATGATTTGAGAGCTCAGGTTCAGCATCGATGAGCCTTGCACCTTCAGTGGGAGGACTGACTGGGACGGTGTGAAGTAATTCAGAGGCCGGAGCTTTGTAGTGAGTGCTTTCGGCCATCCAATCAAGCACCCATGAATTCACATCTTCAACACTTCCAGTGATGTGCAGCGTGGCGAAGAATTGAAGAATGAGTTCTTCATTCCAATCGCAGATGTCGGTGCAGAAGTTGAGCAGCCCAGTGTCATGAAGAACACTGAGGACTGTGGTGAAGCACGGTAGAGACTCCATATCCACATGAGGAAGTTGCTCATGGTCAAAAACCTTGTCCTTATCAAATAGCAGCGAGGAATAGAAATTCATCTGGCTGGCAGTCCAAAACCGCTTGTGATGAAGTCGAGCAGAGTCATATGGATTGTAGTTAGAGAAGAAGTGATGCTCAGCAAAGAAATCATCAGCTTTGAACTTCTGCTTCTTGGTGTGAGGATTTTGTGGCTTGGGCTAAAGATTTGCAGTGGAAGTCTTCACAACCTCTTGACGCACAACCTCTGGAGCCACAGGCTGAGGAATTTTAGTGGCAATTTCATCATCAGCAGCCTTGGTCTCCATTTCTTCAGCACTAGTGGCTGGAACTTCTTCTGGAATAGAAAAAAGTGAAGCATGATGTTCTTTAGAGCCCGTGTGAATTTCTTCAGTTTGGACCGGGGACTGAGGAAGTTGATGCAGAGGAGTAGTCAGTGGTGAATTGGGGTGATGACTTTCCCAATAGTCATCATTCTGGATAGGAGTTGTTGACCCAATATCCACATCCTCATCTTCTTCATCAATTTCTTAAACGCCTACCTCTTCAGCTGTGAACTGAGGCATGGGCGATGATACCAGAGGGGTTGAAGGGATTTCATCCACTTCAATTTCTTCATCCAACTGCTCTGACGAAGCAGCAGAAGGATTTTCCTCATCCGATTCACTGGGAATGACATATTCCTCACCAAAGGGAACAATCTCCTTTGATGGCATGCTTGATATCGGAATAGCATTAATTGGGTGTGCATAAGAGCTCGTCAAAGTCTTCACTTTCTTGGGAGCTGAAGACTCTGAGGTTGATGATGCTTTCCTTTTCTTCACTGCTGCTCGCTCCACAGCTTTGGTCTTCTTCGCTTCTGATGCAGAAGGAAGGTTGATACTTGTCATCTATGTAGGAGGAGCAGAGGAAATTGGTTCAATTTCTTCAGGCACAACTGATGCAGTTGCCCTGGCATGTTCAGATTCCTCAGACTCAGTAGCAGATGCTTCAACTGGTCTGGCTTGTTCTTCAGGCGCAACATTGAAGGTTGTCCTGGCAGTTTCTTTAGTGGCTGGAATTTCTTCAACAGCCTTGGTGCTCTCATTTTCTTCAACAACCTGATTTTCATCAGCTGTGCTCGCATTTTCTTTAGTAGGCTAAGCAGATGACTCAGCCTGAGGAAATTCTTGTTGCAATGAAGTTGCAACATTTGGAGTGAGCCCCTTGGTCAGCTTGACAAATCTGACTTTGGCTCCCAGCCAATCAGCATAGTATCTGTCAAATTCATCACCGAGTCCCTTGATTTCTGTTTGCAGAGTTACAAGTTTATTAGGAGATAGCTTCAGAACATTGTTCTTCAGAAAGTGCTCTTTCTTGTACTGAGCTTTCTTCACTTTCCTCCCCTGTTCAAATTTCCATTTTTCTTCATTTATGAAGGCCGCCAGCATATGACTTTGGCCAGGAGTGAGGTTTAGATCAGGCAGAGGAGTGTTTGGGTCCTTGTGCCATATGTCGATAAAGTCAAGGATCAACTTTGGATCCAACATGGGTGGCGCTGCACTGCCTTTGGCTCTGGCGGCCTTGGCTTGCCTATCTCTGATGATTTCAGCCAATTCTTCATCATCAGCTTCGTCTTTGCTTGACGGTACTTGAAAGGCGACCTGCTTCTTGTGAGGACTTGGACTTGTGCCTCATCCAGCATTGGCCTTTTTCTTTAGCAAGGTCGGACCAGTTGAGGACTGAGGAGGAGCTGAAGAACTTGCAGAAGCTCCTGAAGTAATAGATATTCCTGTGGTCCTTTGGCAAGAGGCAAGATGCACAGGTGCCGAGGACTTTGCAGCAGTCGCTGAGGATTTTGTAGAGGGGCTGGAGCTACTTTTGAGGAAGTAGCTTGAGGAACAGGCTATGAGGGCTTAGAAGAGCTTGGCCGTGAGGGCATAGAAGAGCTTGGTCGTGAGGGCATTGTAGCTGAGGAACTTGGCTTGACAGCTGCTTTCTTCAGCATTGTCTTCTTAGGCTTGCTAGCAGAGGCCTCAGCAGCAGTATCTTCATTGAATTTCTTCACTGCTTCTTTGGCCATTTTGGCCAACTTAGCTTGCCGCTTGGCTCATTCTTTGGTAAAATCCTCACCACGCTTGATGCTAGTGGGATCAGCAACTTGGCCAGGTGCCAATGGAGGTCTTGGGCATGGAGGGTGTACGGTGAATTTCTTCATGTACTTGGGAGTCACATATCTGTACTCCCTCCATTCTCTGGCCCATCTTCGTTCAATCCGCTGAATGCGCACCTTGCACTGATTTTTGTTCTCCTTGCCATGCTTGGCTTCGTTAGGAGTGCAATATTCATCATATATGTCATCAGGGATTTCAAAACTAGTATTCGATTCTGGTATCTTTCCTCCCTTCTGAGGTCTTTTGCCATCAGCCATATTCTTCACTTGAGGATTTTGAACAATTGAAGTTTCAGAAGAGGTATGCAGTTTGTCTTCAAGGAACACTACAAATGAGTTAAGTTGATGAGAACCTAGAGATTCAGCAGTGGACATGTGTACCTGTGAATAGAATATAGGTGCGAAGAATTTGGAGAGGTCATATGTGTTCTCAGAAGTTTTTCAATAGAATCAAGTTTGAGGAATTTGACCGGGGGTGTCTTGAGGAATTTCACTAAGCATTCTTTAACTTAGGTTCCAGAGTTGTATAGATTGAAAATCCACACAATTGAGGAATCTTGAAGAAAAAAGTTGCTTAGAGAAACAAATCAAGAACCGATGCAAGTGTGGTGTTTATGAGTGTGGAAGTTGAAGAATAAACACCTTTTGAAGATTTTGTGGAAATCATCAGAATCAACAAGGGCAGTAAAAATAGATTTTATTTACCCTTGACGAAGAACACGGCGAACTAAGAGTAGAAGTTGAGAAGCTCGTCCGTTCAGATCTTCCACACCCTAACTTGGCGGCGGAAGACAGCTACGACGGCAGCGGAGTGAAGATTTCCGCGGCCGGCGCGAGTACGACAGTGACGAGGTCAAGGCAGTGAAGCTCTTCCTCACCGGCGACGATGGAGAGTAGCAGCGACGCTAGGTCAGAGAGCTCAAGTGAGGGGAGTGAGATCGAGCGGAGTAAATGAGGTCTGAGGAGGGTGAGGGGTATTTATAGCCAAGGTGAAAAACAGCTCGTCCGAGGAAAATGGACGAACGTGCCCCTGACCCTTCTCATCCTAGCGACATGTGTCACCCACGTACTGTGAAGTGGAGATCGTGGGTGAATAGAATAATCTCATCGTGGGATGCGGAACGGTTTGAGCGGCAAAAGCCGAAAATTCAGATAAGAATATTTTAAAGTTTCGTTCGCAAATTCTTCAGCTGAAAAGGACACAGTGAAGATTTTGAACAGGTTTCAAATAGAACGCACATGAAGAATTTTGTGAACAGACTGGGTTGAGATTAGCATAGAGGGGGCGGGTCCGATCACATTCACTTAGAAGAAAAGTCAACTTTAAGAATTAGCAATAAGTGAATGATGTAGAGGACTGAAAAACTCAAATATATATAGCCAATGAAGAGCACAGTCGGAAAGACTGAAGACTTGCAAAGTTGAAGAATTTGAACAACTGAGGAATTTTAAAAACTGAGGAAAACTCAAATTGAAGATTTTCAACTTTTGTTGGAGGCGTGACCCACTGTATAAGAATGATGATTTTAGACGCCGCGTACAATTGTCGTAGGGCTCTGAGAATTAAATTCTTCACACTTAGAGGGTTAGTCTTCATTGATTGAAGAAAAGCGTTACTTCGTGTGTTGCACATCTAAGTCATCAATTTTGCATAAGTGTTAGGATGTATGTCCTTTTCAAAGAACATTCGAAGAATATGCTTCACAGCCTTATGGTGTGATTCCTTTGGTGTAGCTTGAAAACGGGCACACATGCAAACACTAAGCATAATATCTGGCCTGGATGCACATAGATACAATAAAGAGCGAATCATGGAGCGGTATACCTTTTGATCAAAGTCTATACAATTTTCATCAGTGCATAGGGATTTTGACACATTTGCAATCTTGCATGCCGAATTTCCTCAACGCATCCTTGAGGTATTTCTCTTGAGATATGAAGATGTCGTTGCGCTGTTGACGAATTTGAAGACCTAAGAAGAATTTCAATTCTCCCATCATAGACATTTGATATTCCTCACTCATCATATAGGCAAATTCGTTACTGTAACATTGGTTAGTACAGCCCAAGATAATATAATCAACGTATATTTGGCATACGAATAATTCATCATCATAGGTTTTGGTGAAAAGAGTTGGGTCAAGTGAACCGGGTTTGAAGCCTTTCTTCATGAGGAATTCCTTCAAAGTATCATACCACGCCCGAGGGGCCTGCTTGAGGCCATAGAGGGCCTTATTGAGTCTGAAGACTTTGTCAGGATGCTTAGGATCTTCAAAACCTGGGGGTTGAGCAACATATACTTCTTCCTCAAGCTTACCATTGAGCAATGCACTTTTCACATCCATTTGATATAAGATGATATTATGATGGTTAGCATAAGCAAGCAATATGCAAATAGCCTCAAGTCTAGCAACAGGTGCAAAAGTTTCTTCGAAATCAATTCCTTCAACCTATGTGTAGCCTTGAGCTACAAGACGAGCCTTATTCCTCACCACAAGGCCATTTTCATCTTGCTTGTTGCGGTAGATCCATTTGGTACCGATGATATTGTGCTTGCGTGGGTCTGGTCGCTTGACAAGTTCCCAGACATTGTTGAGCTCGAATTGATGTAATTCCTCTTTCATCGCTTGAATCCACTCAGGCTCCAGAAATGCCTCATCAACTTTGGTGGGCTTTGTGATAGAGACAAAAGCAAAGTGCCCACAAAAGTTATACAAATGAGAAGCCCTTGAGCATGTGAGAGGACCTGGTGCATTGATGTCATCGATGATTTTCTCAATTTGCACTTCATTTGCGACGCGAGGATGAGCGGGTTGACGATGTTGAGTAGGCTTAGCATTTTCTTCAAAGCCACTTTCTTCAGGTTCACCAGCATGAGGTTCTTCACGTTCTGGAATGACTTCTTCAGCAGATTCTTCGGTAGGAAAGACATCCTCAGTAGCCTTGAACTTGATGGATTCCTCAGGTGACATTTCATCTAGCACATGAGGTAGGTGCTCTCTTTGCGAGCCATTAGTTTCATCGAACCGCACATCTACAATTTCAACAACCTTTGTGGTGAACGGTGTTGAAGACTCTATAGGTATGCGAGTCCTTTCCGTAACCAAGCATAAAAACTTCATGTGCTTTCAGTGCAAATTTAGAATTGTGATGAGGATCTCTAATCCAACATTTAGCACCGAAGACTTTGAAATAACTCACATTGGGTTTCTTGTCAATGAGGAGTTCATATGAGGTCTTTTTGAAGAATTTGTGAAGATATACCCTGTTGATGATGTGGCACACAGTATCAATTGCCTCAGGCCAGAAGTGACGAGGCGTCTTGTATTCATCAAGCATAGAGCGAGCCATCTCAACGAGAGTCCTATTTTTGCGCTCCACGACACCATTCTGCTGAGGAGTATAAGGAGCAGATAACTCATGAGTAATGCCAAGTTCATCAAGATAGTCATCAAGACTAGTATTATTGAAATCGGTCCCATTGTCACTCCTAATGTGCTTGATCTTCACACCAAAGTTGCTTGAAGCCCTCGAGGAAAATCGTTTGAAGACTTCCTACACTTCAGTTTTGTAAGTGATGATATGCACCCATGTGTAACGAGAATAGTCATCAACAATAACAAAGCCATATAAAGATGCTGCATTTGTGAATGTGGCATAGTGAGTAGGGCCAAAGAGATCCATGTGAAGCAATTAAAGTGGACGAGTGGTAGTCATGATAGTCTTTGAGGGATGCTTGGAATTGGTCATCTTTCCAGCTTCACAAGCTCCACACAGATGGTCCTTGAGGAAATTGACACCCTCGATGCCAATGACGTGTCTCTTCTTTGCGAGTGTGTGCAAGTTCCTCATGCCAGCATGACCTAGTCGTCGATGCCATAACCAGCCTTCTGAAGCTTTTGCAAGTAGACATGTGGCAGGTCGTGGTCCTGTAGAGAAATCAACAATATACAAGTCTCCTCTCCTAAAGCCTTCGAAGACTTTGGAATTTTCAGCTTCCATGATCACAACACAATGATACTTGCTAAAGACAACAACCATATCAACATCACAAAGTATTGAGACAGACATGAGGTTGTATCCTAAGGATTCGACAAGCATGACTTTGTCCATGTGTCGATCCTTTGAGATCACAACCCTACATAGACACAATACCTTGCTTTTGCCTTTGTCAGCGTAGGTGATATGCTTCAGATGTGATGGAGATAAAGCAGTGTCCATCAATAAGTTCCTGTCACAGGTCATGTGATTTGTACATCCACTGTCGAGGACCCACTCAGTAGCTTTGGGTTGATCATCCTGCAGATGAATTAGTGCAACTTACGAACTCATATACTTCATTAGTGAAGAATATGACATCAAATTCATCAGATTGAATTTCATCAAGCAATACAACAGATATAGCAAAGGACGTGAGAAATGAATATTCATTTCTTCATGATTAGCTTGCGTCCTTTCAAGCCTATTAAGGTCTCCAGCAAATTCTTCAGACGTTTAAGTTCGTCTGGAGACCTGACCATGCATAAGAGATTAGTTATTTTTCTTCACCACCCACATCTAGAGGGGTGGCAAAGAGTTCATCATTCTGCGAGCTCCATAAGAGAAAGGTGGCATAGAAGCCAGTCCACTTCGTTTCACAGAAGAGGGGTTAGAGTAAGCATATGAATAAGCAGAGAAATTCTTCGAGGACTTATGAACATGATGATTTGAAGAATAATGCACATATTCATAGTCCTTATGATTTCCCTGCAAAACAGAAGTGTTAGCACGATGATGTCCATATGAGGATTTGGATCCATATTAAGAATTTGGTCCATATGAATAATTTGATCTGGGGTTCCTATTCTTCATAGGTGGTGTCATGATGACATTCACCTGAAGACTTTCAAGGCACCTTTAGGGAACCCAGATTTTCTTCATAGGGGGACCGTTCCTGCAGTTAGTGCCAACATATCTCTAGCAAATACTTCACCATTCTGATTTTTGAACAGTTTATAGTTGGAGTCAAATGACTCATCAGAAGAATATGAAGATTCACATGTAAAGCCAGATAGAGTGGATGGATCCACGGGAGGTCCCTTTGCAGCAACCCATGAGGTTTTGGGATACTGCTCAGGTTTCCAGTAGGTCCCATCAGCATTGAGTTTCCTCTCAAAGGCAATATCCTCTTTCCTAGGGTTCCTGTTGAGGATCTGCTTTTAAAGCACATCACAAGGAGCCTGATGCCCTTTGAGGCTTTTGTACATGCCTATCACATACAATTCCTTCAACCCTGCATTGTCAGTCACTACAAAAAAATACACTTCTGTGATGATACGTGTTTGTCACAGTAGGTCGCGTTTTCTGTCATGCATGTACATCCATGATGATTTTATGACAGAATCAAGATAGTCATACCTGTGCTGTTGTAGAAGTGTTCAATGAAATTACCAAAATTATCATCACGGAAGTGTCCACTTCCATGACGATAAATCGCGCGTCACAGAAGTGCTTTCATCAAGGGTGACCGACACGTGGTATCCACTGTAACGGAACGTCGTTAAGCTATCGGGTCGGGTTTTGGATCCGATAACCCGTTAACAGCCCCGACCAATGGGGATTTTCCACGTGTAAAATCATCATTGGCTGGAGGAAACACGTGTCGGCTCATCGCTAGGACAGATGTCATCCACTCATTGGACAGAAGGCGCCTATGATACGTCGACACATGGCACGGCCCAACAGAGGCCCATTCCTGTGAAAAGGCCGGCCCGTTTGACTTGGTCAAAAGGTGGCGGGCCGGCCCATGGAAAGCCTGTTAACGGCCTGTTCGCATATAGCCCATTTACAGCCCGCTAACCCAAGGCCCATTAAGCCCTATTTGAATTAGGCCCAGTAGCGTCATTTGGGCCATCCAATATGATTCCAGCCCATTTTCACTTCTGGCCCATGTATGGCCCATGACGTCTTTCGGCCCATATGTAACTCTTGGCCTATTAACGGCCCGTGGTGAAACTGGCCCGTAATGAACAGTGTATCACTTTACACCCATTAACGGCATATGGGGAAACTGGCCCGTAAAGAACAGTGTATCACTTTATACCCATTAACGGCCCGTTATTCCGTTGGGCCGTTTCCAGCCCATGTTATCTTTCGGCCTTCTCAGAGCCCATTTATTCTTGGGCTATTTTCTAGCATTCATTTACTTACGGCCCGTTACTGCCATTTTCTTCTTGTGGGCCAAATTCAGCCCGTGGTTACAGTCGGCCCGTTTGTGGTCCGTTAATACGTTGGGCTGTTTTCATAGCGTCATCAAATACGGCCTATTAACGATGGCCCGTTATGGTCGGCCCATGAACGGACGATTCCAACTCTAGCCCGTTTACGGCCAGAATGCGGTCTGTTTGGCCCATGTTTGGCCAATCGATCATACAACCCGTATAAGGCCCATTGATGATACGACCCATAGAAGGCCCATTGTTTCTACGGCCCGTAGAAGGCCCACTGTTTCTACGGCCCATAGAAGGCCCACTGTTTATACGGCCCGTAGAAGGCCCACTGTTTCTATGGCCCGTAGGAGGCCCAGTGTCACTATAGTAAATAATAGCCCATGGTTATTGTGGCCTAGTTTTAAAAAATAGGTTATTGTAGCCACTAGCAAACCGCAGAAAAAGAACTGCACTGACTACAAGCAAACAAATAAACAAGACAACAAGGAAATAAATAAGCAAGCAACTTACACTAGGCTATCATGGCTATTACACATATTACATCCACTGGGCATCAAAGTTCGCCACCAGTGAAAATATAGGGAACACAGCAGCATATAAACGCCGCAGCAAAACAAGTCCAGAACTGAAACCACTTCAGAAGAGCTCAAGAAACAATATCCTGGGTACCCATAATGCTGGCAAGATGCTTAGCAAGCTTATTAACTTTCTCTTGTTTGGCGCTTAAGTCCTCCAACGCTTGCTGTTGCACCAGAAAGTATGCATCTGAATTCTGCAGGGACTTCCTCAGTCCTTCGGCTTCCTGTCGCATAACATCTGATCGATGTCTTCAACTTGAAGTTGAGACTCAAGAAGCCGAATTGATTCAGGCAACGAGTTCGAAGAGCTGGTGCCAGCAGTGGTAGCCAGTAACTCGAACACTACATCAAGACAGGACTTTGGGGTTGTCTCAGTGTCTTCAATATAGTTTTTATCAGCTTTCTTGGAGGCCAACAGGGATGTCTCACTATCTTGAACCTTATCTGCATTACTTCCTTTACCATTGCATAACAGGGTACTCTTCTCCAATATTTTATCCGCGTTCTAAAAGAGAAACAAACAAACACATCTCATGTTTACAATGTAGTATATGAAACTCATTTTGGTAAACCAGTTCAGTAGTAAGGTGGACAGGATAACAGCATGAAACAAACATATATCTATGTAGTATGGTCACTGTATGGTCTATATCATTCTAGTTTATGTTGCCAAATCAAGATAGATACAGTTCGAATCATATCTATTTAAGACAAAGCAGCATAGACAGAATATAAGTGTGAGAAACTACACAGCAATAACAACACTTGTAATGTGCATGGAATGAGAAGATAACTGTTTATTCAATTGAAACTGAAATCAACATAGAGCAAGTTACAACAGCAAACAGCCAAACACGTTGAAGAAACAGGTTTAAAACATACCTGTTGCGCCATTGGAGTTTCAATTGCATCCTTCAAATTTGAAATTAGTTGGTATCAGTAAATACAGTGATGCAAGAGCAAAGTAGTATGAACCATAGCTACGGAACCTGACCTGAGAACAATTCTTCTTCTGCTTTAAGCATTGAATTTGGGTTCGGAGTGGTGGTCCTCATGATTTGGGCACTGCAGTTGCCTTACTAACTGCTCGTGTTTGGGTGCTCTGTGGTGGAGACGGTGCTGTGTCAACGGGAACTGGGTGTCTATCTGCTGGGGTTGGGGTTAGAAGGGGTGTAGCTGGTTCTCTGTCCAACTAGGTAGGGGTACAATCTGCATGAGTGTGGGTTATGTGTGGTGGGGCTGGTTCTTGGGCAAGTACAACCGTGGTTGTATCTGCATCGACAGGTAGCACGATCTTTTCTGAAGACCGTGTTTTTACTCCCACAGATACTGCCATCACTCCCTCCAATTGAAATGGCTGACAAACAAGAAAAGTAATTGAATGTACAGACATTATAAGATAGACAGGTGCAATGGATAGTAGGGAAGAAAACAGGGCATGAAATAATTCACATTTATGTTGTCTAAGCAAACAGAATAGCAGGACATAATTTCACATATATGATGGCTAATTAAATAGGATAGCATGACACAATTTCACATGTATGATGGCTAACTAAACAGGATAGAATGACATACTTCAAAATATGATGACTATGTAAACAGGATGACATGATATAACTATACGATGTGTCTATTAAAGTGGTTGGCATGCCATAAATCACAAACATGCCGTCGATGGAAACATGATGGCATGATATAATTCACGGATAGAATGACATAATTTAAAATATGATGACTATGTAAACAGGATGAGATGATATAACTATATTATGTCTTTAGAAAATGGGTTGGCATGCCATAATTCAGATACATGCTGTCTATGTAAACATCATGGCATGACATAATTCAAATATATGATTTATATACTAAGGAAGTGAGCAGAGGGCAATCGCATATATGATGTGTCAACTAAGGAGATGGCATTCAATATTGTGTATATGATGTAAAAACTAAGCATTGCAATACAACATATGCATTATATGAGTAATATAACCCTGCCAAGTTTGAGCATACACCTCAGGGGATAATAGGACTGGTCATCTGCCTCTGAATCCTCCTCTGAAGAGCTATCTGTAACCAGCAAGATATCTGCTTCAGCAGGTAGCATTGTCTGCTCTGAAGACCTTGTTTTCACTCCAGATTTCTCCATCACCAATTCAAATGGCTGATGCACAGGAAGAGCAGTTGAATATACAAACATTGTCGACAAAAGCAATGAGAAAAACAAAAAAAGGACGGCATGATATAATTCACATATATGACGCTTGCCTAAACAGCATGGCATTGCATACTTCACATACATAATGCCTTGCAACAAGATAACATTGCATAATTCACATATATAATGTCTTGCAACAAGATGGCATTGCATAATTCACATATATGGTAATTAGACACTAAACAGGTGGCATTCACACAAAGCATGTCTAAACTAAGCAAATGACATAGCAATGCAAGATACCATACGCACGATATGAGCAACATAACCCTACCAAGTTAGGGCATGCACCTCGGGGGGGGGGGGGAATATGACTGGTCATCTGTCTCTGAATCCTCCTCTGAGGAGCTATCGGTAACCAGCAAGACATGCGCTTCGTCAGATAGCATTGTCTGCTCTGCAGACCTTGTTTCCACTCCAGATTTTTCCATGACCATGCCGAATGGCTGATGCACAGGAAGAGTAATTGAATGTACTAAAATTGTTGACAAATTTAACACGTAATAAAAAATGATGGCATGATATAATTCACATATAAGATGACTGGCTAACCAGGGTGGCATTGCAAAATTCACATATATGATGCCTGGCTAGACAAGATGGCATTGCATGATTCACATATACGATAAAGAAACTAAACAAATGGCATTGACACAAAGCATGTCTAAACTAAGCAGATGACATCTTTAATGTATACAGTAAGCAATGCAAGGCACCATATGCATGCTATTACCAACATCAGCATGCCAAGTTAGAGCGAAGACCTCATGGGGTAAATAGGAGTGGTCTTCTCCTTCTGAATCCCCCTCAGAACAGTTATCTTCCTCTTGATTACGATCCGAAATGGGTGGAGGGGGGGCTGCCTTTGTGCCCACCATGGAAGGACGTCTGCATGAAATTTTATTGCCACGCAAGGCTCGTCTCTTTTGCTCTACATGATCAGTTCCATTGTGTACAATAACTGGCATGCATAGGAATAAACATAGTGAGATTATGTAAGGAGTGCATGCACAAATCCAGAGTGATGGTAGCAAACTGTGGATAGACCCAAAACCAATGATAGCAGGCAGATAATAGCTTTAGTTAAAAAATACAGATAATGGCTCCTTTAATGTTTGTTTGCACCCAACATGAAACTCATAGTAGACACCGGAGATTAACCAGATAGTAGACAGATAGTACTGATTGCTGCCCTAATATGTACCCCACAACCATTTAAAAACTCAAGTTTCAGCATTAGTTTGGACCTGACTCGGAGTCTAATAGGTGAACACGACAATAATGTAACATGTCATCATATTAAGCGACGCATAACGTAAGCAGACACGGAAGAGTGCGACCTCTCTTGCGGACCCGTGTAGTCCTCAAGGTCATCTGCTCAGTTGATGATGGTAATGCAGTTGCCGTGGCTGCCGGCGGCGGGGAAGAAGATCTGAGGCGGCGAAAGACAGTCTGGAGAGCGAATCCCTGCTGTGGTGAACCCTTCCATCGTTGGAGCAGCTGAGCTGGGTTGGAACACAGCGCCGCAGGAGCAGGACAAACCAAACAAGGTTTTCTTTGACACATATCTGTAACATAAGTAATTGAGTACGGGCTTGTTTGAATTTGAGGATTCTAACAATGCAGGGATAGGAAATAGACAGGAATAGGATAGGAATGCACGTGCAAAACAGAGAATTTAAAAACACAGGATTTCTGCCAATCTAGGTGTTTGATTCACAACAATTGGAAGATCACAGCATGCAAAAAAGCATGGTGAGATTAAGTCAAACCACAAGAAAATGTACGGTTATAATGCTATTATGCTACTATCTCTTAGTCTTGTGCTTGATGAATAGGAATATGAAAAGGAGGAGAAGTGTGACACCCCAAAATTTTGACCTTTGTTTTATTTATCAAAATGTTGTCAGGAAATAAAACTTTTCCGTTTGTCAAGATTTACCCTTTTGTTATCATGGATTTTTACTCCAAGTGGAAAACCTTGAAAGAGTATTGTTGGACTTGAATACTCTCTATGATAAAACAATTCTTTATCAGTGGATTTTAAATTGCAAGATTTGTTTTCTCAGAGCTTTAGTCTTTTAAAATGATTTCCTTGAATTTGGAGCCTGTTTTGCACTCCAACCATTTGATAAATGCCTTTAAAATTTCCACCAAAAATTGGGGATGTCATGTGATGTTTCCACATCACTTTTATGCAAAAATACCTTTTGGCCATTGGAGATTTTGAGCTCTACACCAACATTTCCAATCTGGTCCAGTAGGCACTTTTGCACTACAACCCATTTAAATATTGTTCTAAAAATTCTTCCAAGTGTTTGGAGATGTCAGTGGATGCATACAATTCAACTCTATGCAAAAACCCAGTGATGTTCTTTGAAAAATTTGAGTGAATCATCTTCATTTCTATTCTGGTCCAGTTTGGTATTTTGTACTGCAACCCCATTTTATTTCGCTCTAGTACCATTGAGCTTTTTCCTGCTTATAGTCCTCCCTACCAAACCCTTAAGTCCAGGAGATTGGACCCATTGGCATATTTTTGGTGCATGCAATGATAGCCTTTAGTTTCTGCCCAAAACTGGTTTTCTCAAAATCTTGCACTATCAACTTTCTGTTTTTGCCAAACCAACCTTACCACCTTCTTTAGCTCCTAAAGAGACCCTGATCTGGAGATTTTGGCCACTCCAAGAGTTGCCTAACTGCACTTGGCGTTCTGTCGAACACTTAGTGTGCACAGTCAGTTTTGGGCATGTTTCCTAGTTTGCACTGTGATCTTGTTCCAATGACCCAGCAACCCTGTCCACTGAGCTCCTAGCCACCCCTAACCCTGTCCTGTTCTCTGCCAGCTCCAACCTCGCGCTCTAGACCGCCCTGGCTTTTCGTCGAGCATGTCCCGTGCGTGCTCTGGGCGTGCCCAGAGCGCACATTTTGCACGCGCGCGCACTGAGTCGCCGCGCCGCACTGCCGCACTCGACGCGACCCGTCCCTGGCCCCTGCTCCACCGCTGAACCGCGCACTAGCTCGCCCCCTCTTCACGCCATCTCTGGCGCCCTGCAGCGCCGCTGGCAGAGCCCTTGGTGGCACGCCGGCATCGGCAGCGGCCTCTGCCATGTTCGGCACCGCCCAATCCACACCAGCGCGCCAGCTGCCCCTGAGAACAGCCCGTTCTTATCCTCATGCTCGTCGGCACGCGCTCGTCGCTGCCACGATGCCCTGCAGCTACAGCAACGGCGACCCGTCGTCGATCTTATCCACCGCCGCGGAGCCAGCCCCGTCGTGCTATAAAAGGAGGCCCCGTGCTCCTCCGAGCACTCAGGCAACCCCAGTCCACCCCCGTAGTGCTCCCGCAGCCAGCAATCGTCAGGGAAAGTCCTTTCTTCCTCGTCTCCGGCCAGCTCGGTCGCCGCCGCAATCCAGTGCCATTCGTCGCAACCGGAGCTTCCCCCGCCAATCCAACGCCACCAGTAGCTTCCCCTCGTCCTTGCGGAGCTGCCCAGCTACCCAACCCCGATCGGAGACCACCGGAGCTCAAAAACCACTTCACCACCGTAGCTCCCTCCGCCGCGGAGCTCGCCGCCGGTGACCTCCTCCGTCCCCACCTGCCTAGCACCCACCGAAAGGACCGCCTCGGTCTGGCCGACCCATCCCTGCCCTCAGATGCCCTCGAGGAGCCGCCGTTCGCCGACGACGATCGCCGGAGCCCCGCGCCGTTCGGGCAAAGAGAAGGGAGGGAGAGGGAGAACGGTCAAACCTGACCAGTGGGCCCCTTGGACCCACTATCAGTGACCCGCGCGGCCGTTCTCTCTGTTTAAGTGAAAGCGCAAAGATCCGGAGTATGTCCCCTCTGCTTTGAAAGCGTATTTTCCCCGAAGCGTTTTCTTTTTTCTGATTTTATTAAAACAGAGATTTGACCAGACTTTGACCAGCTATAACTTTTAAAATACAACTCCAAATGAGTTGATTCCTTTTTCTACCTCTCTCAAATTTCACCTAGTTTATTTTAAGATTTATTTCAAAAAATATTTGAGACAACTTTTTGTACTGTGTTTGAAATATTTGTTATTTGGATATTTTGCAAAATAGGGTTTTGGAGAAAGGGAAAGCTTCCAAAAAAATGCATCCCTTGCATACTCTTGAAGGCAAGCATTTCTGAACCCTGGCATAATATTTTTGTGTGATGTTTTGATACGGTTTCGACACCACTTTGACGTGGAGTGTATGCTATTTTATGTGACGATAAGATCATACGCATGAGTGCTTTTTTTTGGAGATATCTTGTGGTCAGCAATGGATACGCTAGTGTTTTGGATCATCCTCGTGAGCTCCTCATGCATAACGGAAGGTAGCCGGGAAGGTCGTGGTCTTGGGTAGACATGAGCTTGTCCCTAGCCCCTTGTCGAGACGAGTATGTCCGGTATGGCATGGTGAAGCTTGATGAGTGGTGATTTGCTCCACTAAGGGTAATATTGTTGGAGGATGCTTGGACCACCTGAGTCGGTCGTAGGTCGAGTCTTGACCAGTAGCTTCCTTATTTGTTGGTACCACCACTTGTCCTCGTCGTAGACGGGGTATGGTTCAGTAGGTTGTCAACCCCTTACCAAAGCACACACCGTACAGAGAGGCCATGGTGGAAGATACCGGGTGCATCCGGTAGGCAGGCCACCTGGTCCGGGGGCATGGGTGTTTCCGGTTGGGACCGAGAGGGGGGCACCCCCTTAGAGCGCGCGAATAGAAATTTGATCCCATGCTACGTCGAGGTTGTAGCCTCCCCACTTAGAGTTTTGCTTGGCAGGTGTCGTGGGTGATTCCAGACACCGGTGAGTTAAGCTGGTGTGTGCAGGTCGGGCGTGTTTTCAATTAAAAGGCCGTAGCCGGAATTAGTCCCGATGGACTAAATAAATCCGTTACTCGTGGGAAAAGAGTAAACCCTCTGCAGAGGCCATATCTGTTTGGATAGCCATGTTCTTGAGTAAGGACCACAGTCTGAGTAAATCATAGTAACGGTATTCGGATGGAGAACGATTTAACTAGAACTCAGTGACGGTTTTCGGATGGAGACACGGCTAACTGGATCATAGTAACGGTATTCGGATGGAGAACGAATTAGCTAGAACTCAGCGACGGTCTTTGGATGGAGAAACAGCTAGATTAGATTTTTGTTTATGACCTATGACATCTGAGGATCATGTTTTAATTTTTATTATTATCATGGACTAACCTTTTACATTATGTATTTTATTGAGTATCCCCTGGGATGGTTCTACCTCCTGGGTATTCACGGTTATTATTCTTTTATAAGCCCTTTATGTGGTGTCGCTCAGACACCCGACTGCGGCATGCTTGTTGTTTATTTATTCTTACATAAGCCCTTTATGTGATGTCGCTCAGACGTCCGACTGTGGCACGCACTGTCTTTCTTTTTCTGTTATAAGCCCTTTATGTGGTGTCGCTCAGACGCCCGACTGCGGCGTTATTATTCTTGCAGTTTCCTCTCGAGGAGTCATTCAGACCCTCGTTTGGCACCAGTATTATTACTACGGCATCGTTAATTTATTTGCAACCTTTCGAGGAGTCATTTTAGACACTCGCCCAGTGCATTTCT
Organism: Aegilops tauschii subsp. strangulata; assembly: GCF_002575655.3. Lineage (NCBI taxonomy): Eukaryota > Viridiplantae > Streptophyta > Magnoliopsida > Poales > Poaceae > Aegilops > Aegilops tauschii. The sequence goes on along the minus strand of NC_053035.3, from coordinate 425,339,048 downwards.
TTTGCTTCCGTATTGCACGTCCATATTGTCTCTGCACGCGTGCATCCCATGTTTCTGTTTACTTCATGGCAGACTTATCATCATAAATGCTTCAGAGTATGATTATCTCCCGTTATATTATACCCGTGTTCTCAATGTTTGCGAGTACATTCAAACGTACTCACTGGCTTGTCCCTGGCTATTGTCTTGGCCAGATTTTCGCGCATGGAGATAAGAATCGCGGTGACAGCCTCGGAACCTACGTATTGACGATAGCAGCCTCGCGAAGGTAGGAGTTATCCTGGTCAGCTGTTCTTGTGGGAAATGGAGTCCCATAGACGCAGATGTATCCAACCGCTTCCGCCCTCAACCATTAGAAACCAAATGTTGTACTCCTAGGCCACGATGGTCTTGTACTACATGTTTTTGTACCTTGCTTGGAATTCTTGTATCAAGTTGGTGCCTCATCAGCTAACAGTAATCCTGGGGCTGGTGAGCACAAAGGCCGTTTTTCTGGGGAATTAATATCCCAAAAATCCGGTCGTGACAGACTTGGTATCAGAGCTAGGCTGACCATTGGCTAATCCTATCTTAGCCAAATCAATAAACCTAGGTTAACCAGACCACCAGACCTTAACCTAACCCCGGTCAAGCTTCCCGCGTAAGATAGCCCCACAGTGACCCGACGCCTTTCGGCGGACGGTGCCCAACCTATCAGCCTAGCCCGTCGATCACGCGCCAGTGACCGACACCCAACCCGTCTCTATCGCAAGCGTGCGGAGGAAGACTCCGTCCCCTTTTCCTATAAAAAGGGCACGCTAGCCACAGCACAGCACAACCTCTTCCCCCAAAACCAAGCCACGATGCCTGGCCCCATTGTTCACAATGAGACCACAGCAACCAACCTTGGAGGTTTTGTGACCGTGCTCGCAAACCTCACCCGCCGTGCCTATGCGTTAGAAGAGCCTCCTGAGTATGTTGTGTACCAGGGACCCATGTACGGTGAGAGCCGTCAGTACTGGGCCACTGTGCACATCTACGGTAGGGGTCTGTCGCCAGAACACCCCTACAGGTTCACTGGAAGGACAACTTCCTTTGAGCCACAAGCCATCCAACTGGCAGCCTGAGAAGCTATAGTTCAACTCCGGCACTTGTCGCCCAGAGTTAACTGTCGCTCGTTCTACTACTACCCCAGTCGTGACGGGTATGGTAGACCGCCTCAGGTTGCCAACGGAGACCACGAGACAGATCCTGCGCTGTTACATCTGGTGCGCTATGTAAGCGCACTAGAGCAACTGTTCGATCAGGTCACCCTTGATCTAATCGCAGCTCGTGGGGAACTGGTTCGCCGAGCCCCGGCGAGAAGAGAAGCGGAGCCCGACGCCGACAACCCAGTCATGCTGTTCGGACACCCGATCGATCCCTTGAGGACTGCGCCAGCCATCAACCAGAGTGCTTTGGTGACCCCAGAAGCGCTTCGTCGCCTTTTGGGAACCCATTCAAACGGGATTGTGGCCAACAACCCCCGCGATGGTCATCACCATTTCCCCGACCCTGCAGCCCCTCAACCTCAGCCGGCAAATCTTGACGGTGAAAACCGTGGAGAAACCTCAGCACCCGCCAGGCCAACTCACTTAGACATTAACGAAGTAGACTAAGTCGCTCGAATTGTATCGAGCCTTAGTTTTCCCACGCTTGTAATGGTGTGATCTTGTATCGCTTTTAATGCCTGCTGTCTGCTTGAGCGCCCTTATTTTGGAGTAGCAGCTATGCATGTGTACGTCAGCGTACAGTTGCATTTTCTTTAAAATTCGGGCGCAGCTACCAAGACCAACCCCGACGGCACCCACAGTAATGCGTCCCATTTATGTGATATGTATACCTGTGGCTTTAACCCAAGTACAGGATCGACAACCAGTCACCTTTTTCCCCAGTGATTAATCCCAGCCCCGATGCTATATAAAAGCCACCTCGTGACCTTGCCGAGTACCCCTCACCTTGCGCACTACGCTCACAGCCATTCCTTTGCCATGCCGACCCCCAGTATTTATCTGAGAACCCCAGACGCAACCCCGGGCAGTTTTGTCAAATTATTGTGGGACTTTACCTGCAGTACCATGAGTGCCACCCATCCACCCCAGTACGAGTTGCTCAAATCGAGGATCACCCCTTCCACCTCGAAATATTGGGCAGTGGTGCACATCCCTCCCGCCTACCCAAACCAAGACCCAACGGAAGTTTCCTTCGTGGGGAAATCCATGCCGACTCCGCATATGGCCATAGAAGCTGCTGCGTACGAGGCGCTCACTCGCCTTCGTTTCGCGGTACCCTATGCCAGCGAGCGAGGATATTATTATTTTCCGAGTCGTGCAGCACCCGGAGAAGTTGCATCTTTTCCCGGTGGACGAATTGAGAGAGATCCAGTACTGGCCAACCTTGCCCAGTACGTTATCACCCAGGAGCGTTTGACTCAGCGGGTAATGGGTTATCTCCAGAGCCTCGCTGATTTAAATCCTCGGATCGCCATTGGCAGACCACTGAGGCCTGACCAGGAGAGGCGCATTCATTGGCTGGTCAACCCGCTTCCCCCGATAGAAGAGGAGTGTGCCCCAGTACCAGAGGCGTTTTCTCAGGACCCTGTCTTTTTACCGTTTTCCTTGTAAACGCCTCCACTTTATTTATTATCCCAGTATTTTTATTTATGTGTTGTAGCGTGTTCGTGGTTCCCAAATTTTGTGCGACGGATCCGATTTTCTTTAGTTCCTGTTATGTGAGCAGTTTTACTGCTGTTAGTTTTGTTTTAATTATTTTTTCTCTCGCAACATGTTTTTGAGGAGATTTCTTTCCCCGAGTCACTGCTGCGTATGTATTTTTTCACGACATAGATTTTTATTCGCGCAGCATCGTAACAGCAGACTCATGGCTGCAACCACTCGACCTCGAGCACACAAATCCTTGAGCACATTGTTGCGCCTAACTAACCACACTTGAGGACACCACAGTCTCAGTAAGAGAGTCCTGGGAGTGATCTTTCAGGCACGAGTTGCCCCAGCACACCGACAGCAGTCAGCCTCGAGGCCGCGCCTAATCCACGTGATCGCCACGGCCGCGAAGAGCTAGCACTCGAGCGGTAGCATCACGACGATCATCCAGGATCATCGCGCACAAGAGCACGGAGAACCCCAGCAGCACCGCCAAACCTCCACACACCAGGACCACATACCAGTCCGGCATCGCCTCCGCCATTAGAGCCTCGTCTCGAGCTCCTACTAACAGCAGCGGAGGAGAAGGAAAGAGAAGTGGAAGCGAGGCCAGGTGTGAGGAAGAAGAGAGGAGCACCGCGATCATTTTATAGCTCGAGATCGGTGTACGGTGGGCGAGGTCCACCAGCGCCACTCGTCGCTCGACCGCCGGTGTTCGGAGGCGAGTCCGTGAGCAGTGCCGACAACGCACTGGCCCGCGAGGTGAGTGCACGCTGCACCGGCAGCTAGCATGCCGCGCACTAGCACGGTACGGCCTTGATGCCCTACGAGCTAGGCATCGCCGGTGGAGGAAGCGCAGGAGAGCGCGCGAGAGAGAAGAGAGAACCAGAGGTAGAAGAAGTGGCCGACAGTGGGCCCTGGGTCCACCAGTCAGCCAGAGAGAGCACTATGCTCTCGGGTACGACCAGCGTATTTTAGTAATTTAGAATTTATTCTAAATTACTGTATCTGCGTAGAAATATCTCGTTTTCCCCGACCCTGGATTTCGCCACGCTACGCCAGTGTTCCACACTGTGGTTTTTCACCACTTATTGCACTCTCACTGTAGCCACTTTGTTTTTGCACAGTTGAATGGTTTCTTTTGATAAAAACAATATTTGTTCAAAACAGCTTTTAACAAATCTCGAGGACGAGATTTTTCCTTAAGGGGGGTAGTGTTGTGACACCCCAAAATTTTGACCTTTGTTTTATTTATCAAAATGTTGTCAGGAAATAAAACTTTTCCGTTTGTCAAGATTTACCCTTTTGTTATCATGGATTTTTACTCCAAGTGGAAAACCTTCAAAGAGTATTGTTGGACTTGAATACTCTCTATGATAAAACAATTCTTTATCAGTGGATTTTAAATTGCAAGATTTGTTTTCTCAGAGCTTTAGTCTTTTAAAATGATTTCCTTGAATTTGGAGCCTGTTTTGCACTCCAACCATTTGATAAATGCCTTTAAAATTTCCACCAAAAATTGGGGATGTCATGTGATGTTTCCACATCACTTTTATGCAAAAATACCTTTTGGCCATTGGAGATTTTGAGCTCTACACCAACATTTCCAATCTCGTCCAGTAGGCACTTTTGCACTACAACCCATTTAAATATTGTTCTAAAAATTCTTCCAAGTGTTTGGAGATGTCAGTGGATGCATACAATTCAACTCTATGCAAAAACCCAGTGATGTTCTTTGAAAAATTTGAGTGAATCATCTTCATTTCTATTCTGGTCCAGTTTGGTATTTTGTACTGCAACCCCATTTTATTTCGCTCTAGTACCATTGAGCTTTTTCCTGCTTATAGTCCTCCCTACCAAACCCTTAAGTCCAGGAGATTGGACCCATTGGCATATTTTTGGTGCATGCAATGATAGCCTTTAGTTTCTGCCCAAAACTGGTTTTCTCAAAATCTTGCACTATCAACTTTCTGTTTTTGCCAAACCAACCTTACCACCTTCTTTAGCTCCTAAAGAGACCCTGATCTGGAGATTTTGGCCACTCCAAGAGTTGCCTAAGTGCACTTGGCATTCTGTCGAACACTTAGTGTGCACAGTCAGTTTTGGGCATGTTTCCTAGTTTGCACTGTGATCTTGTTCCAATGACCCAACAACCCTGTCCACTGAGCTCCTAGCCACCCCTAACCCTGTCCTGTTCTCTGCCAGCTCCACCCTCGCGCTCTAGACCGCCCTGGCTTTTCGTCGAGCATGTCCCGTGCGTGCTCTGGGCGCGCCCAGAGCGCACATTTTGCACGCGCGCGCACTGAGTCGCCGCGCCGCACTGCCGCACTCGACGCGACCCGTCCCTGGCCCCGGCTCCACCGCTGAACCGCGCACTAGCTCGCCCCCCCTTCACGCCATCTCTTGCGCCCTGCAGCGCCGCTGGCAGAGCCCTTGGCGGCACGCCGGCGTCGGCAGCGGCCTCTGCCATGTTCGGCACCGCCCAATCCACACCAGCGCGCCAGCTGCCCCTGAGAACAGCCCGTGCTTATCCTCATGCTCGTCGGCACGCGCTCGTCGCCGCCACGATGCCCTGCAGCTACAGCCACGGCGACCCGTCGTCGATCTTATCCACCGCCGCGGAGCCAGCCCCGTCGTGCTATAAAAGGAGGCCCCGTGCTCCTCCGAGCACTCAGGCAACCCCAGTCCACCCCCGTAGTGCTCCCGCAGCCAGCAATCGTCAGGGAAAGTCCTTTCTTCCTCGTCTCCGGCCAGCTCGGTCGCCGCCGCAATCCAGTGCCATTCGTCGCAACCGGAGCTTCCCCCGCCAACCCAACGCCACCAGTAGCTTCCCCTCGTCCTTGCGGAGCTGCCCAGCTACCCAACCCCGATCGGAGACCACCGGAGCCCAAAAACCACTTCACCACCGTAGCTCCCTCCGCCGCGGAGCTCACCGCCGGTGACCTCCTCCGTCCCCACCTGCCTAGCACCCACCGAAAGGACCGCCTCGGTCTGGCCGACCCATCCCTGCCCTCAGATGCCCCGAGGAGCCGCCGTTCGCCGACGGCGATCGCCGGAGCCCCGCGCCGTTCGGGCAGAGAGAAGGGAGGGAGAACGGTCAAACCTGACCAGTGGGCCCATTGGACCCACTGTCAGTGACCCGCGCGGCCGTTCTCTCTGTTTAAGTGAAAGCGCAAAGATCCGGAGTACGTCACCTCTGCTTTGAAAGCGTATTTTCCCCGAAGCGTTTTCTTTTTTCTGATTTTATTAAAACAGAGATTTGACCAGTCTTTGACCAGCTATAACTTTTAAAATACAACTCCAAATGAGTTGATTCCTTTTTCTACCTCTCTCAAATTTCACCTAGTTTATTTTAAGATTTATTTCAAAAAATATTTGAGACAACTTTTTGTACTGTGTTTGAAATATTTGTTATTTGGATATTTTGCAAAATAGGGTTTTGGAGAAAGGGAAAGCTTCCAAAAAAATGCATCCCTTGCATACTCTTGAAGGCAAGCATTTCTGAACTCTGGCATAATATTTTTGTGTGATGTTTGGATACGGTTTCGACACCACTTTGACGTGGAGTGTATGCTATTTTATGTGACGGTAAGATCATACGCATGAGTGCTTTTTTTTGGAGATATCTTGTGGTCAGCAATGGATACGCTAGTGTTTTGGATCATCCTCGTGAGCTCCTCATGCATACCGGAAGGTAGCCGGGAAGGTCGTGGTCTTGGGTAGACACGAGCTTGTCCCTAGCCCCTTGTCGAGACGAGTATGTCCGGTATGGCATGGTGAGGCTTGATGAGTGGTGATTTGCTCCACTAAGGGTAATATTGTTGGAGGATGCTTGGACCACCTGAGTCGGTCGTAGGTCGAGTCTTGACCAGTAGCTTCCTTATTTGTTGGTACCACCACTTGTCCTCGTCGTAGACGGGGTATGGTTCAGTAGGTTGTCAACCCCTTACCAAAGCACACACCGTACAGAGAGGCCATGGTGGAAGATACCGGGTGCATCCGGTAGGCAGGCCACCTGGTCCGGGGGCATGGGTGTTTCCGGTTGGGACCGAGAGGGGGGGCACCCCCTTAGAGCGCGCGAATAGGAATTTGATTCCATGCTACGTCGAGGTTGTAGCCTCCCCACTTAGAGTTTTGCTTGGCAGGTGTCGTGGGTGATTCCAGACACCGGTGAGTTAAGCTGGTGTGTGCAGGTCGGGCGTGTTTTCAATTAAAAGGCCGTAGGCGGAATTAGTCCCGATGGACTAAATAAATCCGTTACTCGTGGGAAAAGAGTACACCCTCTGCAGAGGCCATATCTGTTTGGATAGCCATGTTCTTGAGTAAGGACCACAGTCTGAGTAAATCATAGTAACGGTATTCGGATGGAGAACGATTTAACTAGAACTCAGTGACGGTTTTAGGATGGAGACACGGCTAACTAGATCATAGTAACGGTATTTGGATGGAGAATGAATTAGCTAGAACTCAGCGACGGTCTTCGGATGGAGAAACGGCTAGATTAGATTTTTGTTTATGACCTGTGACATCTGAGGATCATGTTTTAATTTTTATTATTATCATGGACTAACCTTTTACATTATGCATTTTATTGAGTATCCCCTGGGATGGTTCTACCTCCTGGGTATTCACGGTTATTATTCTTTTATAAGCCCTTTATGTGGTGTCGCTCAGACACCCGACTGCGGCATGCTTATTGTTTATTTATTCTTACATAAGCCATTTATGTGATGTCGCTCAGACGTCCGACTATGGCACGCACTGTCTTTCTTTTTCTGTTATAAGCCCTTTATGTGGTGTCGCTCAGACGCCCGACTGCGTCGTTATTATTCTTGCAGTTTCCTCTCGAGGAGTCATTCAGACCCTCGTTTGGCACCAGTATTATTACTACGGCATCGTTAATTTATTTGCAACCTTTCGAGGAGTCATTTTAGACACTCGCCCAGTGCATTTCTTTTGCTTCCGTATTGCATGTCCATATTGTCTCTGCACGCGTGCATCCCATGTTTCTGTTTACTTCATGGCAGACTTATCATCATAAATGCTTCAGAGTATGATTATCTCCCGTTATATTATACCCGTGTTCTCAATGTTTGCGAGTACATTCAAACGTACTCACTGGCTTGTCCCTGGCTATTGTCTTGGCCAGATTTTCGCGCATGGAGATAAGCATCGCGGTGACAGCCTCGGAACCTACGTATTGACGATAGCAGCCTCGCGAAGGTAGGAGTTATCCTGGTCAGCTGTTCTTGTGGGAAATGGAGTCCCATAGACGCAGATGTATCCAACCGCTTCCGCCCTCAACCATTAGAAACCAAATGTTGTACTCCTAGGCCACGATGGTCTTGTACTACATGTTTTTGTACCTTGCTTGGAATTCTTGCATCAAGTTGGTGCCTCATCAGCTAATAGTAATCCTGGGGCTGGTGAGCACAAAGGCCGTTTTTCTGGGGAATTAATATCCCAAAAATCCGGTCGTGACAAGAAGTGGAAATTAGAATTCCTACGGTTTTTCTTTCAAGGAGACACTAAAGGAACAAATCCTACAGTTTTCCTTTGCTCCATTCCTTTGCACCAAATTCATGAAAAGTAGTACCATAGGAAACTTTCCAATTCCGATGTTTTTCATTCACTTTTCCTTTCAAGCACTGGCGATTCTAGTAGGCAGGCTTGAGCAAGGAAAATCCTACACTAAAAAAATGTTTTTGTGCTACTTCTATTATACTTTGGACCCAGGCCACTGCCATACTAGCTCAACTCCCAGGCCCATCGACAAATGCACAGCTCAAACGCGCAGAGATAAATAATGATGGCGTTCAAGAGAGTCCATCACGGATAGCTAAGTTGCCTGGTACCTCACTGCTTGTCATATAGTAGGATAAAATAATCGTATTTCCCGTTACTACGAGTGCTCAGTGGACAATATATATAACATGTAGAGTAAAAAAGAGATGCAACAAGTGTACAATCTCTTTGGCGAAGCCATGTCGATCTCAGCATGATTGGGTTGGCCGGTGAGGATGCTTCGGCTGACTTGGCTGTCGGGGCAGGGGAGGAAGATCTTAGGCGTCTGGAGATGGAGCCCGAGGTACTGCTCCGCTATGATGGAGGGTTTCGTCGTTGGAGCAGCTCCGGTGAGTTGTACGACGCCGAGGCTGAAGCAGGACAAGAGAGACAACGAACAACGTTAACCTGAGTGGAATTCTAATACCATCTCCAATACATGACATAAAATACATAACCACAAAGTGCTAGATGTAAAATACATCAGCCGCTCATCTATGAACTTAACTGTTGAAACTGAATTTAACTGTCGAAACTGAACTTAACTGTCGAAACTGAACTTAACTGTCGAAACTGAACTTAACTGTCGAAACTGAATTTTGCTGTCAAAACTGAATTTTGCTGTCGAAACTGAACGCACTAGCAAGGTGAGGCTACACGTCGGTCGACTGAATTTTGCATCTCTGGTCAGTCAATTTTGCAGCCGTTGGATACGAAATCAGTCGATTTTGCAGCCGTTCGATACGAAATCAAGGGCATGCGGTTCATCTTCAACCTCCACCCCCTGAGCCGCCAGCCACCACCGGCCAAACAACAGCCCCCCAACGCCCGCGGCCGGCGGTGCGCCGCCCCGCCCGCCCCGAAAACACTCCCCACCGCCGGTCCGCCGCCGCCCCGACCATCCCTCTAGGCCCCCCATGCCGAGCTTTTTCTCCGGCGATCCCCACGCCACCGCCCCGCCACCGCCGGCGACCACCGCCCCCATCCTGAACCCTAAGATAGATAGTGGGGTACCTCTTCGGCGAGCCCCCCTCCCCGCTGCGGCTGGTTCTTCCTTCACCCCGGCGAGCCCCCCCCCCCCCCCACCCGCTGAAAATTGACTGACCCAAAAGTCGATTCAGTCGACTGAAGTGTAGCTAAATCGGAGCAGCATCACAAGCAAGAGCAAGAGCGAGAGCAGCAGCGCGAGCAAGAGCAATAGCAAGAGCAGACCAGGCAGGGGACCGAGAGCAAGAGCAGAGCAGCAGCGCGAGCGAGAGCTAAAGCAGCAGCAGCTCCTACTGATGTGGACGTCGCCGTCGATGGAGCGACGCCATGGAGGAAGTGGCCGGCGACGCCGCCGTGGATGGAGCCGCGCCGTGTCGGCTCGGGACCGAGCGCCGGCAGCACCGTGAGATCGAATCAAGAAGAAAATGCGGCGATTAGTGTACAACCTCTTTGGTGGCGCCGATTAGGCCGCAGCTTCATCCGAGGAAATGGTGATGATGATGCTCTTTCGGTGGTGCAGGTGAAGACGGCGGTGTGGGAATGGAGGTGGCGCGAAAGACGAGGGGAACGTCGGGGCAGCTCCTTGGAGCTAGAGGATGGGGTGGCTGAACCGGCGAGACGATGAGATCAACGACGGATCCTCATCCGGTACAGTGGATGAGGGACGTCGAGGTGTTGCTATGGACGACGTCGTCGGGGAAGAGGCTCCGGCTGGGTGGCGGACGGAGCAGGGTGTGGGGTTTCGTCGCGGGTTTTCGCGGCCTCGGTGTACGAATGGGTGGGCGGATGGGATGGCAGTGGGGAACCATGGCTTAGAGACGCGCTTGTCCGAAATGTGGGGTAAGTTACGAAAGTACCCCTACCGATTTGAGGCGGTTCTTTCGGTTCAGGGGTACCATGGGCATTTCGCATGTCGGGATTTCACAGGAGGTGGGAGTTTTCGCGCGCGTTGTAATTTCGGAATAGCAAGGCGCGGGTTGAGATGGAGGGAGTTGTCGGAGCACAACGAGACAAAGATATATCTTAAATATTTCGGGCTAACAAGGTGCGGGTTGAAGAGGCGGGAGTTTCGCAGCACGATAGACAGAGACGCTAGCTTGAATTTTCGGCATAACAAGGCGCGGCTTGAAATTTCGTAAGAACAAGCTTAACGTGTACCCAAAAAAAAGACAATTTGCACCTCAACACGCACACCACACACACAAACACCATTTAGACTAGAGTAAGGTACACGTGCATTGCATGCATGAGATTTGGCAACCAAATTATGAATAAATACCACATTATAGCATGCAAGCTTTGAGTCATATATGCATGATGTAGATGTTCGTTTAATTCTTATAGTTCATTTCATTCAAAATCATCTAGTTTTTATAAGAAAGCTAATCTATTTTAAGATTCATGGAATTGTGCGTCGTAAGACATAAAGTAAAAACAAATAATGGCAAATCATGTAGAAAAACATTTGGGCAATTCTGATATGGAAGATTCTAGAACAAATAAGAAGTGCTTGTGTTTTGATGTTTGTGCATTAAGCTTAAGTTCAACCATGGAGTCTTCTAGATTATACATGTGGCAAAATCTGGTGGAATCTAGATGATATCCAACGGCCGGTAGTGCTCAAATTTGCCATCTTTGGACCATCGGATTCGCCTCATCCAACGACCATCTTTCAAAGTTAAAGTTACCCGCACACAATATAAAAAAATATAAAATATAATATATATATAGGGGTATAGATATAGATATGTGATGCGAAAGCCGCCCATCATCTCCAATTAGAATAGTGTGTCCATGCACGGATGCGACGTGGCCAAATGATGTCTGCCATCGGTATCTCAAATTCAAATCAGTCTGACCTTGTTCAATGTGTATACATTACAACATGCTCGTTTCCAAACCACACCGCGCAGATCTCCGTTATATTCATGCATGCATGGGTTTCAAACATCAGGATCTCTTATTCAAATATTTGAATTCAACTTTTCATTGATTATGACCTCACCTATTCTTTTACACCCACACAGTAGTCTTCTCTTTATAATTGTACCACTAACTTTCTCTCGTGCATGCATGCACACACACTACCAGTCGACATTATCCATCGCACGCATGCAATCTTTTTCTTCAGGTCGGTCTCCCATGAAGGCACACACCCACACACATCCCCCTCTCCATCATATCGGGCATTCTTTATCTCTCACGCATGCATGCGCAACGATCGATGTTCCTCTATGTATGTGTGTATATAGCTAGGTCTTTCATAGTTTTCCACACAAACCGATCAATCGATATATCCAGTGAGGTCTCACCCTCTTTCCCACGTCCACATCGATCAATCTATACCTCTCTATATAGGATTATCATATATAGCTACTACACCCACATTAATTATATATCCAACGTCCCCCTCTCATCATCCATGCCTTCCGCTTCATCTCCCAGACGCGTGCACAATGGCGAAGACAGGGGGCAGTAAGGGCCTGCCCCCTCCCCCCCTAAAATCACTATATATCGAGGCTAATATGAATGTGATCATTAGACAATTGCTGCTAAAAATGGTTTAATTTCATGAATTGACCCTCCTCATAAAGGATTAGCAATGCTTGGCCCCCTAGCTCATTTATTTTTCATGGCTCCGCCACTGCGCGCAACAGCGCACGTGTTCGCCCCCCTCTCTAAATATCGATCTTGCACTTGTGCATTCCTTCATAGTCTCCCTCCACTCGGCCCCTCGCACCATCTTCTAGCCCCCCACCGGATTTTGCCACATGTACAATCTAGCAGACTCCATGGTTGAACTTAAGCATAATGCACAAACCTCAAAACAACAGTGGTTCTCTTTTGTTCTAGAATCTTCCGTATCATAACTGCCCAAAAAAAATTCTAGTTGAATTGCCATTATTTGTTTTTACTTTATGCTTTACAACGCACAATTCCATGAATCATAAAATAGATTAAGGGCTTCTTTGATTCAAAGGATTCTCAAAGGAATTTTGGAGGATTCTAATCATTAGGAATTTTTCCTATCTTGGTTGTTTGATTCGTAGGATTGTAAACCATAGGAATTTTTCCATATGATTCATTTGCACTAGATTTCATAGGAAACATCCCATCCACTCAAACCTCTTTGAAAGAATTCTGCATTTTTCTATGCACAATCAAACACTCGTACAATCCTGTAGGATTCAAGACGACATTCCACTATAATCCCATGTTTTTCCTATTCCCGCGTTCTTAGCTTTTTTATGAAAACTAATTGATTTTGAATGAGATGAACTATAAGAATTAAACGAAGGGCTACATCAGGCATATATGACTCAGAGCTTACATGCTATAGTGTGGTATTTATTCATAATTTGGTTGCAAAATCTGATGCGTGCAATGCACGTGTACCTTACTAGTACTTCGAGTATTTGCAAAACACGTAAATTAGAATACCAATGGCACGCTACACAGTGTCTCTCTTACAGTTCATGAAGCCACGTGGCACATGTGGAGGCGTTGTCGCGACCTCCTTGCGTGGATTGATCACAGTGACGTGCTGCTGGTTCCAGAAGAATGTACTCGTCCTCCCTGAGCCATACTGGCGGTACATGCACGAAGCGAAGATGTGCACGCATGCCACGCACGCACTCATTCCCTCGCACGCACACGCGGGTACACGGGCGGACGCAATTTTGTACCAAGATCCACCCCATGTGATAATTTGACACGTGTAAAGTCGTTCACTTCATTGATGGTCAATTAATACAGCGCATGCAAATTGAGTGGACGTGAGGGCGGAAGAAAGACATTATTACTCCACTGCGCGCATGCGAGTAGTTAAATCGTGGGTTGCTAGTAGTACTTCCATTGGTCTCCTTCGTATTTTGTGCCAATTTTTGACAGTAACATAATATTTACGCATTTGAGCAGTGTAGTACTTGAAATTTATGTTCCGCTAAACTCATCGGGAGCCGTTTCGGGCCTCGAAACCAAAACCATCAATTAATCTTTACCTTGTTCCCATCACATTCGAAAGCCTGCTCACACTTACTAGTACGTACCAAACCTGAACGTGTTCCCACTATGCAGGTATTAGTACTAGTGCTAGTACTTAGGTTATAAAAAGGGGAACTACCTAACCGAATTACTCTACCTTTCCTCCTCATAAGTGCTTCTTCTTTGTCTGTCGTTGCCATGGCCGGTGAGCAGAGCTCTAGGTCAAGAACTACTCGTAACAAGGGAGCGGCAACTAAGGCTGCGGAAAAAAAGAGAGGGCTCGCCGCCACGCAGAGACCTCGAAAGATCTCTCACGGGCAGGCGATGGCTCCCAGGAGCGCCCTAGCCGCGGAGGCGAACATGCCGAGCCGGCGGAACTGGAGTCATTATCCCTAGACGGCATGCCCGATCAGCTCAATAAGCAGAAGGAGTTCATCCAAGGCTTGATGGGGTTGCTGAATGAGAGCCTCGACGACATGCCCGCTGAGCTCAATCAGCAGGGGGAGTTGACCGCCGGCTTGGTGATGCTGCTGAAGAAGAGCATTGCCTCGGAGAAGAAGGCGACCGGCGAAATCCTGCGACTTCAGGAGGACAAGGCGAAGCTCTGCCACGAGATCGACCTGTTGAAGGAGAAGAATGCCGGCTGGAAGAAGCTGCATGAGAATAGTAGTTCCTCGATGAAGATGCTGCAGGCCCTCGTCATGGAACAGAAGGAGGAGTTGGCGAAGCTCCGCATCGAGCACCCGGCTGCTGTCAAGGTACGTAATGCGGCCATGGAACAGATGATGAAGGCTCGCGTCGAGAAATCCCGCGCCCAGGACGAAAAGCCCATTTTCTGTCATGATTTTTTGTCATAGAAGTAGGAGCCCACCACATCTATGATGATACCGGGTTTTGTCACAATTATCGTCATAGAAGTGTCATATGTATGACAAAAAAAAATTCGTTCGGCCCAAAATGTCACGGATGTGTCTTTTTTTGTAGTGAGTGATACTTTTGGTATCCTCAGATGGGGAACTTTTGACCACAGAGACAGTTGAAGAATTTGCAGCAATAGAGGCATTTGAACTTTCGGGTGAAGAATTAGCAGATTCACATTCAATGCATTTCATACATGGTGGAATGAATTCATCCTGAGCGGAACTGATCTGTTGAGGAAGCAATGAATCACGCTCCTTCTGAAGATCTTCATAACTCACCCTTAGCTTCTCAAGATCTTGCTTTCTCTGAAGAAATTCATATGAAAGCTTCTCATGATCAGCTAAGAGAGTGTTATGATGACTCTTAAGGTTATCAAACTGAGACTAAAGTCTCTAAAGATTATCAGTCAGAGTGTGAGTTCGATCCATTTCTTCACCCAACATATCATCGCTTTTGTCTAGCATATTTTGAACCTTTTCAAAAGCCTTTTGTTGTTTCACAGCAATCTTAGCAAGTTTAGAATAACTAGGCTTGAGGTTTTCATCAGATTCATCCTTACTTAATTCAGAGGAGGGATATTTGAGTACCTTGGCACCTTTTTCCATGAAGCAATAGGTGGGAGCGTAGTCATCATCGCAGTCGTCAGCAGTGTTGGGGAAGTCATTTTCCTCGGAGTTGAAGATGGACTTGCTGACACAAGCAGTAGCAAGAGCTAGGATCGCCACACCAGAGTCTGACTCCTCAGATGCCTCGTCTTCCTCATTTTCCTCAGACTCAGCTTCAGAGTCCATTTCCTTGCCAATGAATGCCCGAGCCTTTTTGGAGTTGCTCTTCTTGTGATATGAAGACTTTGAAGATTTTGACGATGAGGACTTTGAAGATTTCTTCTTCTTCTTCTTTGAGTCATCAGAACTGTCATCCTTGCATTTCTTCTTCTTTGATTCCTTTTCCCACTGAGGACAGTTAGTAATGTAGTGTCCAGGTTTCTTGCATTTGTGGCAAGTTCTCTTCTTGTAGTCACGTGATGAAGAATCTGATCTCATCTCATCACCTCTTGAGGATTTACCAAAGCGACCACGTCTTGAGAACTTCTGGAATTTCCTCATGAGAATTGCTAGCTCCTGGCTCAGTTCTTCAGGATCACCAAGGCTGCTACCGGAATCTTCACTTTCAGATTCAGAGACTGCCTTGGCCTTCAGTGCGCGAGATCGACCATAGCTTGGTCCGTAGAGATCTCTCTTCTCAGCAAGCTGGAACTCATGAGTATTTAGCCTCTCAAGGATATTAGCAGGATCAAGTGACTTGTAGTCTCCATGCTCTTGAATCATCAGTGCAAGAGTGTCAAATGAGGAATCAAGTGATCTCAGCAATTTCTTCACCACCTCATGGTCGGTGATGTCAGTGGCACCAAGTGCTTGAAGCTCATTTGAGATGTCAGTGAGGCGATCAAAGGTTTGCTGAACATTTTCATTGTCGAGTCTTTTGAAGCGGTTGAAGAGACTGCGAACAACGTCAATTCGAGAGTTGCGTTGAGTTGAGACTCCTTCGTTGACCTTGGACAGCCTATCCCAGATAAGCTTTGCAGTCTCCAAAGCACTCACTCTGCCGTACTGTCCTTTGCTCAGATGGACACATATGATATTCTTCGCTTCAGAGTCGAGTTGCTTGAATCTCTTCACATCAGCAGCGTTCACGGATGGAGTGATGGTGGGAACACCATTTTCCACAACGTACCAGAGATCGTTGTCAATTGCCTCAAGATGCATGCGCATCTTGTTCTTCTAGTAGGGGTAGTACGTCCCATCGAAGGTAGGACACCCAGCCGAGACCTTGATCATGCCTGCAGTCGACATAACTAAAACTCCGGGCGGTTAAACCAAAATCACACAGAACAAGGGAGTACCTTGCTCTGAAACCAATTGAAAGTGCATTATATCGACTAGAGGGGGGTGAATAGGCAATTTTTACAAATTCGTCACTAAGGAAATTCAAGGTGAGGAATTTCCGAAGTCACGAACAACAAGCAGTGGAATAGGTACTCAGATGCAAGCGTAACAGAGTAGAAACAGGATCATCATGATGAAATGAAAACAAACATAGAGTACAAGTGGCATGTAAACAGGATAAGCACGCTGAAGACAAACTGACTGAAGAAATAGGATTGAGGAAATTGAGGAAGTCTTCAGTCAAAGTCTTCAAACAGTAACGATCAAGTTCATCAACACATGAATGAGGAAATGAAAGGGTTGAGAAAATAGAACCAGTGGCTTGGTGAAGACGATGATTTGGTAGACCAGTTCCAACTGCTGTGACAGTCGTACGTCTGGTTGGAGCGGCTAGGTATTTAAACCTGAGGACACACACAGTCATCACCGTATTCTCCTTGAGCTAAGATCACACAGACCTCGCCCAATCACTCGTGGCAAGTCTTCAGGTGACTTCCAAACCTTCACAGACTTGGTCCCTCGGCGATCCACAATTTCCTCTTGGATGCTCTAGACCATGACGCCTAACCGTCTGGAGGATGCACAGTCCTCAAAGGTAACAAGCATCGGTTCCACACAGGAACAATCTCTTCAGTGATGGTCAACCACTTTGGGTTTGTAGGTTTTTGGGTTTGGGTTTTCCTCACTTGATGATTTTCACTCAAGTCCTTAGAGGATGGGATGCTCTCAATGACAAGTGTCAGTTTCTCTCGGAGCAGCCAACAAACTAGTGGTTGTAGGGGGCGGCTATTTACAGCCTAGGGAGCAACCCGACATGATAAGACATAAATGCCCTTCAATGATATGACTGTTAGGTGGGTAGATATTTTGGGACAGCTGGCACATAGCACAGCAACGGTCAGAAATTTGAGTATCAAATTCCTCAGGGCTATCATGTTCCTCACTTGTAGGCAATCTGCACTGGCGAATTCCTAACTCCTCAGTCAGAACAAATTCCTCAGAGACCAGAAGAACTTCATCTCTCTCACTGAAGAAATTGACTGAACTGTATGAGATTTCCAATGGCTTCACTCGAAAGGATTGGGTAGGTGTAGGATTTTGAGATGAGCATCACTTGGAAACTTATCCTTAGTTTTACCTCGACCCCCTTTAACAGTATGGTGTTTCCTATGACTCAAGAAAGAGAAAATGAAACTACGAAAACAAAAGTCTTCACGCTTTATAATCCTCGCATGAATATCAAGTCTTCACGGTAACACCAATTTCTTCACTTTCAAAGTCTTCAAGAAAACAAAAGTCTTCAGCTGAAGACATTCATTTTTAGGGGTTGACTTTCATCGTAAATATCAAACTCCTCATAGACTTATAGACCTGTGTACACTCACAAATTCCTTAGTCCCTTAACCTATAGGTCTTCAATACACCAAAATCACTAAGGGGCACTAGATGCACTTACATAATTCTTGGGTATTCCCTAATTGGAAAAGTAGACAATGTGATGTTGATACTCTTAAGCTAATTATATCTTATGGTGATACTCTTAAGCTAATTATATCTGATAGCAGAAGCAGTAAGGAGTACTCCTTACGGCTTCAGCTATCAAATATAACTGCTTAATAGTATCACCAACACATTTTTCACTTTTCCTAATTAGGGAATACCCAAGGATTGTTCTCTCAAAAATATCCCATATGAAGATACAAATATCACACTCAAGCTGCCTAGTAAGAATAAGAATTGGAAGTGCAAATTGTAGATCAGGCCATCCTTGAAGTCAAACATAATATTAATTAGGTTCACGTTGGCTCTCCTCCGACTCCATGAAGGGGTCATCGCAGTCCCGACCACGACAAGGGTGGCCATCAAGGCATCTACGGCTACACGAGCTCTCTCAGCTGATGCAGCCGCCCTATCGGCCGTTGCACAAGCACTCTCCTCGCAGGCGGCGGCCCTCTCGGCCGCTGCATGAGCAATCTTCTCACAAGCGGGCACCCTAGGCCGCTGCCTCCGCTCTCTCGGCAGTTGCATGAGCCACCTCCTCGGAGGCTGCCGCCCTCTCTGCTACTGCTGTCGCACTGTCGGTGGTCTCGGTGTCCCTGGCAAGGCATCCCCAAGTCCCCATAATTCCGGTCCGCTACTAAACACGCAGACCTAACATAACATGAAGAAAAAATATTCAATTTGGAATCACGAAGGAGAACAAGAAAGACCGGCCGCCTATAACAACAGACCTAACATAACTAGTTTATTTGGCATGTGGGTTGACTTTCAGTCTGTCAAGGCTCCCTTCGACAACTTTAAACTCTCAAATGGTTGTATATATATGGTGGACACACTCTCTCTATCTGGTATTTCCATTGTCAGTGATGGTCGTTCCGCCCCATCTCTCCTCGTGCATTGCCAAGGTTTACCAAAGTCGTAGAGGAGCAGATGGAGCGGAATGACCCCCTACAACAATAGTTGGTATCATTCCTCACATAACATCTCTCAAGTGTTTGTATATATGGGGGCACCCCTTCACTGGTAGTTCGACTATCGGTGACGGCCGTTTCACAACATCTCCTTCTGCGTTAGCAAGGACTCGAGAAGGAGATGTTGTAAAATGACCTCCGATGACAATAGTCGGGATCCTTCCTTCAAGAAAATCTCTCATTTCTCAAGTGAAAGCCAAGTTGGACTGAATGTCAACACACAAAGCAAATAGCTTAGTCTTTAAGTACACCGACAAACATCCCAAGTCTACCACTACAACAGTCATCACATCAACACTACTACTTCATATATAGATCAACATTAAACGGCCAAATAGTCCATCACTACTACATACATCATCACTTGAACACTATACATAGATCATCACTACTACATAGTTCAACACCACAAATACATATAACAACAGGACTAATCTGAAGGAAATATGCCATAGAGGCAATAATAAAGTTGTTATTTATATTTCCTTATATCATGATAAATGTTTATTATACATGCTAGAATTGTATTAACCGAAAACTTAGTACATGTGTGAATACATAGACAAACAGAGTGTCCCTAGTATGCCTCTACTTGACTAGCTCGTTAATCAAAGATGGTTAAGTTTCCTAGCCATAGACATGTGTTGTCATTTGATGAACGGGATCACATCATTAGAGAATGATGTGATGAACAAGACCCATCCGTTAGCTTAGCATTAATGATCATTTAGTTTTATTGCAACTCCCGAATACCGGAGGAACACCTTGTGTGCTATCAAACGTCACAACATAACTGGGTGATTATAAAGATGCTCTACAGGTGTCTCCGATGGTGTTTGTTGAGTTGGCATATATCGAGATTAGGATTTGTCACTCCGTGTATCGGAGAGGTATCTCTGGGCCCTCTCGGTAATGCACATCACTATAAGCCTTGCAAGCAATGTGACTAATGAGTTAGTTGCGGGATGATGCATTATGGAACGAGTAAAGAGACTTGCCGGTAACGAGATTTAACAAGGTATGATGATACCGACGATCGAATCTCGGGCAAGTAACATACCGATGACAAAGGGAACAACGCATGTTGTTGTGCGGTTTGTCTGATAAAGATCTTCGTAGAATATGTAGGAGCCAATATGAGCATCCAGGTTCCGCTATTGGTTATTGACCGGAGATGTGTCTCGGTCATGTCTACATAGTTCTCGAACCCGTAGGGTTCGCACGCTTAACGTTCGATGACAATTTGTATTATGAGTTATGTGATTTGATGACCGAAGTTTGTTCGGAGTCCCGGATGAGATCACGGACATGACGAGGAGTCTCGAAATGGTCAAGAGGTAAATATTCATATATTGGAAGGTTACATTCAGACACTGGAATGGTTCGGGTTGTTTCGGATGAGTTTCAATTCGGAGTACCGGGGGTTACCGGAACCCCCCACCCCTTGGGAAGTTCATGGGCCTTAGTGGAAAGGAGAGGAGGGCCACAAGGGAGGCCGTGCGCACCCCCCATGGCCAGTCTGAATTGGACTAGGGAGGGGAGCGGCGCCCCCTCTTTCCTTCTCCCCTCTTCCTCCTTCCCTCTCTCCCCCTCTCTTGGAAAGGAAGGGGACTCCAACTAGGATTGGGAATCCTAGTTGGACTCCCCTATGGCGCGCGCCCCCTATGGCCGGCCTCCTCTCCTCGCCACTTTATATACGTGGGAGGGGGCACCCCAAAGACACACCAAGTCTTCTCTTAGCCGTGTGCGGTGCCCCCCTCCACAGTTACACACCTCGATCATATCATCATAGTGCTTAGGCGAAGCCCTGCGCCGGTAACATCATCATCATCGTCGCCACGCCGTCGTGCTGACGAAACTCTCCCTCGTCCTCAACTAGATCAAGACCTCGAGGGACATCATCGTGCTGAACGTGTGCTAAACACGGAGGTGCCGTACATTCGGTACTTGGATTGGTTGGATCGCGAAGACGTTCGACTACATCAACCGCGTTACTAAACGCTTCCGCTTTCGGTCTACGAGGGTACGTGGACACACTCTCCCCACTCGTTGCTATGCTTCTCCTAGATAGATCTTGCGTGATCGTAGGAAATTTTTTGAAATACTACGTTCCCCAATAGTGGCATCCGAGCCAGGTCTATGCGTAGATGTTATATGCATGAGTAGAACACAAAGAGTTGTGGGCGATAATAGTCATACTGCTTACCACCAACGTCTTACTTTGATTCGGCGGTATTGCTGGATGAAGCGGCCCGGACTGACATTACATGACCGCATTCATGAGACTGGTTCTACCGACGTGCTTCGCACACAGGTGGCTAGCGGGTGTCGGTTTCTCCAACTTTAGTTGAATCGAGTTTGACTATGACCGGTCCTTGATACGTCTCCAACGTATCTATAATTTTTGATTGTTCCATGCTATTATATTATCTGTTTTGGATGTTTATGGGCTTTATTTTACACTTTTCTATTGTTTTTGGGACTAACCTATTAACCCAGAGCCCAGTGCCAGTTCCTGTTTTTTCCCTTGTTTCAGTGTTTCGAAGAAAAGGAATATCAAACGGAGTCCAAACGGAATGAAACCTTCGGGAGAGTTATTTTTGGAACGGAAGCAATCCAGGAGACTTGGAGTGTATGTCAGGGAAGCAACGAGGAGGCCACGAGGCAGGGAGGCGCGCCTGCCCCCCGGGCGCGCCCCCAACCCAAGTGAGCCCCTCGTGGCTCCCTTGACTGACTTCTTTCGCCTATATATGTCCTTATACAGTAAAAACATCGAGAGACAGAATAGATCGGGAGTTCCGCCACCGCAAGCCTCTGTAGCCACAAAAACCAATCGGGACCCTGTTCCGGCACCCTGCCGGAGGGGGAATCCTTCACCGGTGGCCATCTTCATCATCCCGACGATCTCCATGACGAGGAGGGAGTAGTTCACCCTCAGGGCTGAGGGTATGTACCAGTGGCTATGTGTTTGATCTCTCACTCTCTTGTGTTCTTGAGGTGGTACGATCTTGATGTATCGCGAGCTTTGCTATTATAGTTGGATCTTATGATGTTTCTCCCCCTCTACTCTCTTGTAATGGATTGAGTTTTCCCTTTGAAGTGATCTTATCGGATTGAGTCTTTAAGGATTTGAGAACACTTTATGTATGTCTTGCATGTGCTTATCTATGGTGACAATGGGATATCACGTGATCTACTTGATGTATGTTTTGGTGATCAACTTGCGGGTTCCGTGACCTCGTGAACTTATGCATAGGGGTTGGCACACGTTTTCGTCTTGACTCTCCGGTAGAAACTTTGGGGCACTCTTTGAAGTACTTTGTGTTGGTTTGAATAAATGAATCTGAGATTGTGTGATGCATATCGTATAATCATACCCATGGATACTTGAGGTGACATTGGAGTATCTAGGTGACATTAGGGTTTTGGTTGATTTGTGTCTTAAGGTGTTATTCTAGTACGAACTCTTGAATAGATCGATCAGAAAGAATAACTTTTAGGTGGTTTCGTACCCTATACCATAATCTCTTCGTTTGTTCTCCGCTATGAGTGACTTTGGAGTGACTCTTTGTTGCATGTTGAGGGATAGTTATATGATCCAATTATGTTATTATTGTTGAGAGAACTTGCACTAGTGAAAGTATGAACCCTAGGCCTTGTTTCCTAGCATTGCAATACCGTTTGTGCTCACTTTTATCATTAGTTACCTTGCTGTTTTTATATTTTCAGATTACAAAAACCTATATCTACCATCCATATTGCACTTGTATCACCATCTCTTCGCCGAACTAGTGCACCTATACAATTTACCATTGTATTGGGTGTGTTGGGGACACAAGAGACTCTTTGTTATTTGGTTGCAGGGTTGTTTGAGAGAGACCATCTTCATCCTACGCCTCCCACGGATTGATAAACCTTAGGTCATCCACTTGAGGGAAATTTGCTACTGTCCTACAAACCTCTGCACTTGGAGGCCCAACAACGTCTACAAGAAGAAGGTTGTGTAGTAGACGTCAAGCTCTTTTCTGGCGCCGTTGCCGGGTAGGTGAGTGCTTGAAGGTATATCTTTAGATCTTGCAATCGAATCTTTTAGTTTCTTGTTTTATCACTAGTTTATATTATAAAAGAAAACTACAAAAAATGGAATTGAGTTTGTCTCATATGCTTCATCTTTTTAATATCTTTCGTGAGAATGATGGGAAGGAAAAATGTGCTCAAGTGCTAGAAGAAGAAGTCTATAAAATGTTTGGCACTAAATCTTTGAATGATGAGCATGATTGCAATGTTTTTAGTATGAAGTCTTTGAATATCCATAGTATTAATGATGATTGCACTAGTCATGATGAAAATATCTCTTATAAGCATGTCGATTTTTGTGGAGTGCATAGAGTTTGCAAGTACATACCAAATAGAGAAGATAGATTTTGCAAGAGGCATAAGTATTTAGAAACTAAATGGTTGCAAGAAAGGCTAAATGTGAGTGCTGAAAATTTAAAATATCTTTACCGTACTTGTGAACTTTGCAATGAACATGGTCATTTAAATATCAAATGCAAATTGTTTCATGATCGAATCGTGTCCAAAAGTTGTGATGACTTGATTTCCCTTGCACATCATAATGAACTTAGTTTGCTTTTGGGTTATGAAGAAATGAAACATCAAACTAAGCATATTCCAGAATATAACCTTGAGAAATTCCTCGATATTGATCTAGAAGAAATTTATATGTATTGTGCGCTGAATTGCATTGAAAATCCTTATATTGCCAATTACATAAAGAAGAGGAAACAAATAGAAGATGAAGAGAATACTAACGAAAGGGAAGAGACTTCCCAATATTCTCCTATTATTTCTTATGATGAATCAGGTAACGAGGAGGAGCCTTCTATTCAACCAATCTCATTAATAAGGAGCTCCAAAAAGAGGATTGAACCCACACATGATGTGAAGAAGAAAAAGAAAAGACGGAGAAGCAAAGGTAGAAAGGTATCTCTCCCAAATGATGTTGCTCCTATTACTCATTGTGATGATGATAAGTGCTATACTATTGGTGCTATCCATACTATTAATGATGAGAGTGATTATGCTTATGATATGAAAAGGCCCAAGCTTGGGGATGCTATGTTTGATGAAGATGATGTTTTTGATAATATATTTGCTGCAATTAATGTTTGCCCCAAGCTTGGGGATGCTACGTTTAAAGGAGATGATATTTTTAGTCCCCCAAGTTTTGATGAGCAAATTTATTATGATGATAGCATGCCTCCTATTTATGATGATTATTGTGATGAAACTTATGCTATAAAAAGTAGTGATGATTATATTTATAAAACTTGTCATGATTATGATTACCATTTTTATGAACATTACTCTTTTAATGTGGAAACAATTTATAGTATTCGAGTCTCTTATGATACTCCCACTATTCCGAAAGAGAAGAATTTTGCTTATGTGGAGAGTAGTAAAATTTCTACGCAAGTAGATCATGAAAAGAATGCTTTAAGTGCTAGTTATATTGTTGAATTCATTCATGATGCTACTGAAAATTATTATGAGGGAGGAATATATTCTTGTAGGAATTGCAATAATATCAAGTTTCCTCTCTATGTGCTTAAAGTTTTAAAGTTATGCTTGTTTTGCCTTCCTATGCTAGTTGATTATTGTTCCCATAAATTGCTTGCTCACAAAATACCTATGCATAGGAAGTGGGTTAGACTTAAATGTGCTAGTCATATTCTTCATGATGCTCTCTTTATGTTTCAATTCTTATCTTTTATGTGAGCATCATTGAAATCATCATGCCTAGCTAGGGGCGTTAAACGTTAGCGCTTGTTGGGAGGCAAACCAATTTTATTTTTGTTCTTTGCTTTTTGCTCCTGTTTATTAATAAATATTTGATCTAGCCTCTGGTCAGATGTGGTTTTATGTTTTAATTAGTGTTTGTGCCAAGTAAGACCTATAGGATCTTCTTGGATGATAATTATTTGATCTTGCTGAAAAAGACAGAAACTTTTTGCTCACTAAAACAATTGTTAAAAATCACCAGAACGTGATAAAATACTGATTCCAATTGAAGCAGATCAATAATCAAATTATCTAGGTCTTCCTATTTTGGTAGAATTTTTTGAGTTCCAGAAGTTTGCGTTAGTTACAGATTATTACAGACTGTTCTGTTTTTGACAGATTCTGTTTTTCGTGTGTTGTTTGCTTATTTTGATGAATCTATGGCTAGTAAAATAGTTTATAAACCATAGAGAAGTTGGAATACAGTAAATGTAAAACCAATAAAAATAAAGAATGAGTTCATTACAGTACCTTGAAGTGGTGTTTTGTTTTCTATCGCTAACGGAGCTCACGAGATCTTCTGTTAAGTTTTGTGTTGTGAAGTTTTCAAGTTTTGGGTAAAGATTCGATGGATTATGGAATAAGGAGTGGCAAGAGCCTAAACTTGGGGATGCCCAAGGCACCCCAAGGTAATATTCAAGGATAACCAAAAGCCTAAGCTTGGGGATGCCCCGGATGGCATCCCCTCTTTCATCTTCGTTCATCGGTAACTTTACTTGGAGCTATATTTTTATTCACCACATGATATGTGTTTTGCTTGGAGTGTCATTTTATTTTCTTTTGTTTTGCTTACCGTTTGAATAATATACCAAGACCTGAAATTCTTAAATGTTAGAGAGTCTTCACATAGTTGCATAATTATTCGGCTACTCATTGATCTTCACTTATATCTTTCGGAGTAGTTTGTCGGTTGCTCTAGTGCTTCACTTATATCTTTTAGAGCACGACGGTGGTTTTATTTTGAAGAAATAGATGAACTCTCATGCTTCACTTATATTATTTTGAGAGTCCTAAACAGCATGGTAATTTGCTTTGGCTATAAAATTAGTCCTAATGTGATGAGCATCCAAGATAGGTATAATAAAAACTTTCATATAAAGTGCATTGAATACTAAGAGAAGTTTGATACTTGATAATTGTTTTGAGATATGAAGATGGTGATATTAGAGTCATGCTAGTTGAGTAGTTGTGAATTTGAGAAATACTTGTTCTAAAGTTTGTGATTCCCATAGCATGCACGTATGGTGAACCGTTATGTGATGAAGTCGGAGCATGATTTATTTATTGATTGTCTTCCTTATGAGTGGCGGTCGGGGACGAGCGATGGTCTTTTCCTACCAATCTATACCCCTAGGAGCATGCGCGTAGTACTTCGTTTCGATAACTAATAGATTTTTGCAATAAGTATGTGAGTTCTTTATGAATAAGGTTGAGTCCATGGATTATACGCACTCTCACCCTTCCACCATTGCTAGACTCCCTAATACCGCGCACCTTTCGCCGGTATCATACACCCACCATATACCTTCCTCAAAACAGCCACCATGCATTCCTACCTATCATGGCATTTCCATAGCCATTCCAAGATATATTGCCATGCAACTTTCCACCGTTCCGTTTATTATGACACGCTCCATCATTGTCATATTGCTTTGCATGATCATGTAGTTGGCATTGTATTTGTGGCAAAGCCACCGTTCATAATTCTTTCATACATGTCACTCATGAGTCATTGCACATCCCGGTACACCGCCGGAGGCATTCATATAGAGTCATATTTTGTTCTAAGTATCGAGTTGTAATTCTTGAGTTGTAAGTAAATAAAAGTGTGATGATCATATTTATTAGAGCATTGTCTCAGTGAGGAAAGGATGATGGAGACTATGATTCCCCCACAAGTCGGGATGAGACTCCGGACTAAAAAAAAGAGGCCATAAGAAAAGAGAAAAGGCCCAAATAAAAAAACAAAAAATGAGAGAAAAAGAGAGAAGGGGCAATGCTACTATCCTTTTACCACACTTGTGCTTCAAAGTAGCACCATGATCTTTATGATAGAGAGTCTCCTATGTTGTCACTTTCATATACTAGTGGGAATCTTTCATTATAGAACTTGGCTTGTATATTCCAATGATGGGCTTCCTCAAAATGTCCTAGGTCTTTGTGAGCAAGCAAGTTGGATGCACATCCACTTAGTTTCTTTTGTTGAGCTTTACTACACTTATAGCTCTAGTGCATCCGTTGCATGGCAATCCCTACTCACTCACATTGATATCTATTGATGGGCATCTCCATAGCCCGTTGATACACCTAGTTGATGTGAGACTATCTTCTCCTTTTTGTCTTCTCCACAACAACCATTCTATTCCACCTATAGTGCTATTTCCATGGCTCGCGCTCATGTATTGCGTGAAGATTGAAAAAGTTTGAGAACATCAAAAGTATGAAACAATTGCTTGGCTTGTCATCGGGGTTGTGCATGATTTAAATATTTTTTGTGATGAAGATAGAGCATAGCCAGACTATATGATTTTGTAGGGATAACTTTCTTTGGCCATGTTATTTTGAGAAGACATGATTGCTTTGTTAGTATGCTTGAAGTATTATTGTTTTCATGTCAATATTAAACTTTTGTTTTGAATCTTTCGGAACTGAACATTCATGCCACAATAAAGAAAATTACATTGAGAAATATGTTGGGTAGCATTCCACATCAAAAAATCTGTTTTTATCAATTACCTACTCGAGGACGAGCAGGAATTAAGCTTGGGGATGCTGATACATCTCCAACGTATCTATAATTTTTGATTGTTCCATGCTATTATATTATCTGTTTTGGATGTTTATGGGCTTTATTTTACACTTTTATATTATTTTTGGGACTAACCTATTAACCCAGAGCCCAGTGCCAGTTCCTGTTTTTTCCCTTGTTTCAGTGTTTCGAAGAAAAGGAATATCAAACGGAGTCCAAACGGAATGAAACCTTCGGGAGAGTTATTTTTGGAACGGAAGCAATCCAAGAGACTTGGAGTGTACGTCAGGGAAGCAACGAGGAGGCCACGAGGCAGGGAGGCGCGCCTGCCCCCTGGGCGCGCCCCACCCTCGTGGGCCCCTCGTGGCTCCCCTGACCGACTTCTTTCGCCTATATATGTCCTTATACCCTAAAAACATCGAGAGACAGAATAGATCAGGAGTTCCGCAGCCGCAAGCCTCTGTAGCCACAAAAAACCAATCGGGACCCTGTTTCGGCACCGTGCCGGAGGGGGAATCCTTCACCGGTGGTCATCTTCATCATCCCGGCGATCTCCATGACGAGGAGGGAGTAGTTCACCCTCGGGGCTGAGGGTATGTACTAGTGGCTATGTGTTTGATCTCTCTCTCTCTCATGTTCTTGAGGTGGTACAATCTTGATGTATCGCGAGCTTTGCTATTATAGTTGGATCTTATGATGTTTCTCCCCCTCTACTCTCTTGTAATGGATTGAGTTTTCCCTTTGAAGTGATCTTATCGGATTGAGTCTTTAAGGATTTGAGAACACTTTATGTATGTCTTGCATGTGCTTATCTGTGGTGACAATGGGATATCACGTGATCTACTTGATGTATGTTTTGGTGATCAACTTGCGGGTTCTGTGACCTTGTGAACTTATGCGTAGGGGTTGGCACACGTTTTCGTCTTGACTCTCTGGTAGAAACTTTGGGGCACTCTTTGAAGTACTTTGTGTTGGTTTGAATAGATGAATCTGAGATTGTGTGATGCATATCGTATAATCATACCCATGGATACTTGAGGTGACATTGGAGTATCTAGGTGACATTAGGGTTTTGGTTGATTTGTGTCTTAAGGTGTTATTCTAGTACCAACTCTTGAATAGATCGATCAGAAAGAATAACTTTTAGGTGGTTTCGTAACCTACCATAATCTCTTCGTTTGTTCTCCGCTATGAGTGACTTTGGAGTGACTCTTTGTTGCATGTTGAGGGATAGTTATATGATCCAATTATGTTATTATTGTTGAGAGAACTTGCACTAGTGAAAGTATGAACCCTAGGCCTTGTTTCCTAGCATTGCAATACCGTTTGTGCTCACTTTTATCATTAGTTACCTTGCTGTTTTTATATTTTCAGATTACAAAAACCTATATCTACCATCCATATTGCACTTGTATCACCATCTCTTCGCCGAACTAGTGCACCTATACAATTTACCATTGTATTGGGTGTGTTGGGGACACAAGAGACTCTTTGTTATTTGGTTGCAGGGTTGTTTGAGAGAGACCATCTTCATCCTACGCCTCCCACGGATTGATAAACCTCAGGTCATCCACTTGAGGGAAATTTTCTACTGTCCTACAAACCTCTGCACTTGGAGGCCCAACAACGTCTACAAGAAGAAGGTTGTGTAGTAGACATCAATCCTTGTTGAAGGTTAAAACAGCACACTTGACGAAAAATCGATGTGGTTTTGATGCGTAGGTAAGAACAGTTCTTGCTAGAAGCCCGTAGCAACCACGTAAAAATTGCAACAACAAAGTAGAGGACGTCTAACTTGTTTTTGCAGGGCATGTTGTGATGTGATATGGTCAAGACGTGATGAGATATAAATTGTTTTATGAGATGATCATGTTTTGTTGCCGTTATCGGCAACTGGCAGGATCCTTATGGTTGTCTCTTTATTGTATGAAATTGAATCGCCATGTAATTGCTTTACTTTATCACTAAGCGGAAGCGATAGTCGTAGAAGCAATAGTTGGCGAGACGACAACGATGCTACGATGGAAATCAAGGTGTCAAGCCGGTGACGGTGAAGATCATGACGGTGCTTTGGAGATGGAGATCAAAGGCACAAGATGATGATGGCCATATCATGTCACATATTTTGATTGCATGTGATGTTTATCTATTATGCATCTTATTTTGCTTAGTACGGCGGTAGCATTATAAGATGATCCCTCACTAAATTTCAAGGTATAAGTGTTCTCCCTGAGTATGCACCCTTGCTACAGTTCGTCGTGCCGAGACACCACGTGATGATCGGGTGTGATAAGGTCTACGTTCACATACAATGGGTGCAAGCCAGTTTTGCACACACAGAATACTCGGGTTAAACTTGACGAGCCTAGCATATGCAGATATGGCCTCGGAACACTGAGACCAAAAGGTCGAACGTGAATCATATAGTAGATATGATCAACATAGTGATGTTCACCATTGAAAACTACTCCATCCCACGTGATGATCGGACATGGTTTAGTTGATTTGGATCACGTGATCATTTAGATGCCTAGAGGGATGTCTATCTAAGTGGGAGTTCTTAAGTAATATGATTAATTGAACTTTAATTTATCATGAACTTAGTACCTGATAGTTTTTGCATGTCTATGTTGTAGATCAATGGCCCGTGCTACCGTTCCTTTGAATTTTATTGTGTTCCTAGAGAAAGCTAAGTTGAAAGATGATGGTAGAAACTACACGGACTGGGTCTGTAACTTGAGGATTATCCTCATTGCTGCACAGAAGAATTACGTCCTGGAAGCACCGCTAGGTGCAAGACCCGCTGCAGGAGCAACTCCGGACGTTATGAACGTCTAGCAGAGCAAAGCTGATGACTACTTGATAGTTCAGTGTGCCATGCTTTATGGCTTAGAATCGGGACTTCAACAATGTTTTGAATGTCATGGATCATATGAGATGTTCCAGGAGTTGGAGTTAATATTTCAAGCAAATGCCCGAATTGAGAGATATGCAGTCTCCAATAAGTTATATAGCTGCAAGATGGAGGAGAATAGTTCTGTTAGTGAACATATACTCAGAATGTCTGGGTACCACAACCACTTGACTCAACTGGGAATTAATCTTCCTGATGATAGTGTCATTGACAGAGTTCTTCAATCACTGCCACCAAGCAACAAAAGCTTCACGATGAACTATAATATGCAAGGGATGGATAAGACAATTCCCGAGCTCTTCACGATGCTAAAGGATGCAGAGGTAGAAATCAAGAAGGAGCATCAAGTGTTGATGGTTAACAAGACCACTAGTTTCAAGAAAAAGGGCAAAGCGAAGAAGGAGAACTTCAAGAAGAACGGCAAGCAAGTTGCTGCTCAAGTGAAGAAGCCCAAGTCTGCACCTAAGCCTGATACTGAGTGCTTCTACTGCAAAGGGAGTGGTCACTAGAAGCGGAACTGCCGCAAGTATTTGGCGGATAAGAAGGATGGCAAAGTGAAAGGTATATTTGATATACATGTTATTGATGTGTACCTTACTAATGCCCGTAGTAGCGCCTGGGTATTTGATACTGGTTACGTTGCTCATATTTGCAACTTGAAACAGGGGCTACAGATTAAACAAAGATTGGCCAAGGACGAGGTGACGATGCACGTGGGAAATGGTTCCAAAGTCGATGTGATCGCCCTCGGCACGCTACCTCTATATCTACCGTCGGGATTAGTTTTAGACCTGAATAATTGTTATTTGGTGCCAGTGTTAAGAATGAACATTATATCTGGATCTTGTTTGATGCGAGACGGTTATTCATTTAAATCAGAGAATAATGGTTGTTCTATTTATATGAGTAATATCTGTTATGGTCATGCACCCTTGATGAGTGGTCTATTTTTGTTGAATCTCGATTGTAGTGATACACATATTCATAATATTGAAGCAAAAAGATGCAAGGTTAATAATGATAGTGCAACTTATTTGTGGCACTGCCGTTTAGGTCATATTGGTGTAAAGCGCATGAAGAAACTCCATGCTGATGGACTTTTGGAATCACTTGATTATGAATCACTTGATGCTTGTGAACCATGCCTCATGGGAAAGATGACTAAGACTCCGTTCTCCGGAACAATGGAGCGAGCAACACACTTGTTGGAAATAATACATACTCATGTATGCGGTCCGATGAGTGTTAAGGCTCGCGGCGGGTATCGTTATTTTCTGACCTTCACAGATGATTTGAGAAGATATGGGTATATCTACTTGATGAAACATAAGTCTGAAACATTTGAAAAGTTCAAAGAATTTCAGAGTGAAGTGGAAAATCATTATAACAAGAAAATAAAGTTTCTACAATCTGATCATGGAGGTGAACATTTGAGTTATGAGTTTGGTCTTCATTTGAAACAATGGGGAATAGTTTCGCAACTCACACCACAGCGTAATGGTGTGTCCGAACGTCGTAACCGTACTTTCTTAGATATGGTGTGATCTATGATGTCTCTTACCGATTTACCACTATCGTTTTGGGGTTATGCTTTAGACACGGCTGCATTCACGTTAAAGAGGGCACCATCTAAATCCGTTGAGACGACACCATATGAACTGTGGTTTGGCAAGAAACCCAAGTTGTCGTTTCTTAAAGTTTGGGGCCGCGATGCTTATGTTAAAAATCTTCAACCTAATAAGCTCGAACCCAAATCGGAGAAATGTGTCTTCATAAGATACCCAAAAGAGACTGTTGGGTACACCTTCTATCACAGATCCGAAGGCAAGATATTCGTTGCTAAGAATGGATCCTTTCTAGAGAAGGAGTTTCTCTCGAAAGAAGTGAGTGGGAGGAAAGTAGAACTTGATGAGGTAATTGTACCTGCTCCCGAATTGGAAAGTAGTTCTTCACATAAATCAGTTCCTGTGATTCCTACACGAATTAGTGAGGAAGCTAATGATGATGATCATGAAACTTCAGATCAAGTTACTACCGAACCTCGTAGGTCAACCAGAGTAAGGTCCACACCAGAGTGGTATGGTAATCCTGTTCTGGAGGTCATGTTACTTGACCATGACGAACCTACAAACTATGAGGAAGCGATGATGAGCCCAGATTCCGCGAAGTGGCTTGAGGCCATGAAATCTGAGATGGGATCCATGTATGAGAACAAAGTATGGAGTTTGGTTAACTTGCCCGATGATCGGAAAGCCATAGAAAATAAATGGATCTTCAAGAAGAAGACTGATGTTGATGGTAATTTTACCATCTACAAATCTCGACTTGTTGCGAAAGGTTTTCGACAAGTTCAAGGAGTTGACTATGATGAGACATTCTCACCCGTGGCGATGCTTAAGTCTGTCCGAATCATGTTAGCAATTGCCACATTTTATGATTATGAAATTTGGCAAATGGATGTCAAAAGTGCATCTTAATGGATATCTTAAAGAAGAGTTGTATATGATGCAACCAGAAGGTTTCGTCGATCCTAAAGGCACTAACAAAGTCTGCAAGCTCCAGCGATCCATTTATGGACTGGTGCAAGCCTCTCGGAGTTGGAATATACGCTTTGAGAGTGTGATCAAAGCATATGGTTTTATACAGACTTTTGGAGAAGCCTGTATTTACAAGTGAGTTATACGTCTCCAACGTATCCATAAGTTTTGATTGCTCCATGCTATATTATCTTCTGTTTTGGACATTACTGGGCTTTATTATTCACTTTTATATTATTTCTGGGACTAACCTATTAACCGGAGGCCCAGCCCAGAATTGCTGTTTTTTGCCTATTTCAGAGTTTCGCAGAAAAAGAATATCAAACGGAATCCAAATGGAATGAAACCTTCGGGGACGTGATTTTCGGAACGAACATGATCCAGGAGACTTGGACCCTACGTCAAGCAACCAACATGGAAGCCACGAGGTAGGGGGCGCGCCTACCCCCCCCCCCCCAGGGCGTGCCCTCCACCCTCGTGGGCCCCCTGTTGCTCCACCGACGTACTTCTTCCTCCTATATATACCTACGTACCCCCAAACGATCAGATACGGAGCCAAAAACCTAATTCCACCGCCGCAACCTTCTGTACCCACGAGATCCCATCTTGGGGCCTGTTCCGGAGCTCCGCCGGATGGGGCATCCATCACGGAGGGCTTCTACATCAACACCATAGCCTCTCCGATGAAGTGTGAGTAGTTTACCTCAGACCTTCAGGTCCATAGTTAGTAGCTAGATGGCTTTCTCTCTCTTTTTGGATCTCAATACAATGTTCTCCCCCTCTCTCGTGGAGATCTATTCGATGTAATCTTCTTTTGCGGTGTGTTTGTTGAGACCGATGAATTGTGGGTTTATGATCAAGTTTATCAATGAACAATATTTGAATCTTCTGAATTCTTTTATGTATGATTGATTATCTTTGCAAGTCTCTTCGATTTATCAGTTTGGTTTGGCCTACTAGATTGATCTTTCTTGCAATGGGAGAAGTGCTTAGCTTTGGGTTCAATCTTGCGGTGTCCTTTCCTAGTGACAGTAGGGGCAGCAAGGCACGTATTGTATTGTTGCCATCGAGGATAACAAGATGGGGTTTTTATCATATTGCATGAATTTATCCCTCTACATCATGTCATCTTGCTTAAGGCGTTACCCTGTTCTTATGAACTTAATACTCTAGATGCATGCTGGATAGCGGTCGATGTGTGGAGTAATAGTAGTAGATGCAGGCAGGAGTCGGTCTACTTGTCTCGGACGTGATGCCTATATACATGATCATACCTAGATATTCTCATAACTATGCTCAATTCTGTCAATTGCTCAACAGTAATTTGTTCACCCACCGTAAAATACTTATGCTCTTGAGAGAAGCCACTAGTGAAATCTATGGCCCCCGGGTCTATCTTCATCATATTAATCTTCCAACACTTAGTTATTTCCATTGCTTTTTTACTTTGCTTTTATTTTACTTTGCATCTTTATCATAAAAATACCAAAAATATTATCCTATCATATCTATCAGATCTCACTCTCGTAAGTGACCGTGTAGGGATTGACAACCCCTTATCGCGTTGGTTGTGAGGATTTATTTGTTTAGTGTAGGTACGAGGAACTCGCGCGTAGCCTCCTACTGGATTGATACCTTGGTTCTCAAAAACTGAGGGAAATACTTACGCTACTTTGCTGCATCACCCTTTCCTCTTCAAGGGAAAACCAACGCAGTGCTCAAGAGGTAGCAAGAAGGATTTCTGGCGCCGTTGCCAGGTAGGTCTACGCAAAAGTCAACATACCAAGTACCCATCACAAACCCTTATCTCTCGCATTACATTATTTGCCATTTGCCTCTCATTTTCCTCTCCCCACTTCACCCTTGCCGTTTTATTCGCCCTCTCTTTTTCGTTTGCCTCTTTTCCGTTTGCTTGTCGTTATGGCTAGTCCCTTATCTACTCCTTTGTTCCCTAAGTTTGAAGTCTTTCACTTCAAACAAAGACAAGGAGAAAACTTAAAAGATGCCTGGGTGAGAATAATGGAGTCTTACCGTAATTGTAACTTTGAAGTGAACCTGAGAATTTTGCTTCGCAATTTTTATGTTGGATTAAATATGTCTCATAGACAACTCTTGGATTGCGTTGCCAAAGGCAATTTTATTGAAATTGATCCCATATTGCACATGAAGTTATAGAAGGTATAGTGAGAACACTACCTCAACAAAAGGGGCCTCATCATACCCAGGAAGAGACTCAAGTTTTTGAAAAAAAATTGCGAAGTAACTAAGATTTTACAGAAGTCTCTTGATCTCTTAAGAACATTAGCGGAAATATTCACCGCATGAATATGTTGATTACTCTTTGCAATAACCGGTTGGATTCTTTAGATCTAAAAACTTCAGAATATGAAGGGAAACGTAAAGAACCTCCCGGATTCGATCTTGATTCCGCTAAAAAGTTGAAAACTAAAGATGGCAATACCTAGATCTATCCTTGCTTTTATGCCTAGCTAGGGGCGTTAAACGATAGCGCTTGTTGGGAGGCAACCCAATTTTATTTTTTAGTTTTTTGCTTTTTGCTTCTGTTTAGGAATAAATGTTTGATCTAGCCTCTGGTTAGATGTGTTTTTATGTTTTAATTAGTGTTTGTGCCAAGTTAAACCTATAGGATCTTCTTGGATGATAGTTATTTGATCTTGCTGTAATTTCCAGAAACTTTCTGTTCATGAAAATAATTGTTAAAAATCACCAGAACGTGATAAAATATTGATTCCAATTGCTGCTGATCAATAAACAAATTTCCTAGGTCTTCCTATTTTGGCTGATTTTTTTGAGTTCCAGAAGTTTGCGTTAGTTACAGATTACTACAGACTGTTCTGTTTTTGACAGATTCTGTTTTTCGTGTGTTGTTTGCTTATTTTGATGAACCTATGGCTAGTAAAATAGTTTATAAACCATAGAGAAGTTGGAATACAGTAGGTTTAACACCAATATAAATAAATAATGAGTTCATTACAGTACCTTGAAGTGGTCTTTTGTTTTCTTTCGCTAACGGAGCTCACGAGATTTTCTGCTGAGTTTTGTGTTGTGAAGTTTTCAAGTTTTGGGTGAAAGATTTGATGGATTATGGAACAAGGAGTGGAAAGATCCTAAGCTTGGGGATGCCCATGGCACCCCCAAGATAATCTAAGGACACCAAAAAGGCAAAGCTTGGGGATTCCCCGGAAGGCATCCCCTCTTTCGTCTACTTCTATCGGTAACTTTACTTGGAGCTATATTTTTATTCACCCCATGATATATGTTTTGCTTGGAGCGTCTTGTATGATTTGAGTCTTTGCTTTTTAGTTTACCATAATCATCCTTGCTGTACACACCTTTTGAGAGAGACACACATGATTCGGAAATTATTAGAATACTCCATGTGCTTCACTTATATCTTTTGAGTTATATAGTTTTTGCTCTAGTACTTCACTTATATCTTTTAGAGCACGGTGGTGGATTTGTTTTATAGAAACTATTGATCTCTCATGATTCACTTAGATTATTTTGAGAGTCTTAAATAGCATGGTAATTTGCTTAATTAATCCTAATATGCTAGGTATTCAAGATTAGTAAAAACTTTCTTATGAGTGTTTTGAATACTAAGAGAAGTTTGATGCTTGATGATTGTTTTGAGACATGGAGGTAGTGATATTAAAGTCATGCTAGTTGAGTAGTTGTGAATTTGAGAAATAATTGTGTTGAAGTTTGCAAGTCCCGTAGCATGCACATATGGTAAACGTTATGTAACAAATTTGAAACATGAGGTGTTCTTTGATTGTCTTCCTTATGAGTGGCGGTCAGGGACGAGCGATGGTCTTTTCCTACCAATCTATCCCCCTAGGAGCATGCGCGTAGTGCTTGGTTTTTGATGACTTGTAGATTTTTGCAATAAGTATGTGAGTTCTTTATGACTAATGTTGAGTCCATGGATTATATGCACTCTCACCTTTCCAGCATTGCTAGCCTCTTTGGTACCGTGCATTGCCCTTTCTCACATTGAGAGTTGGTGCAAACTTCGTCGGTGCATCCAAACCCCCTGATATGATACGCTCTTTCACACATAAACCTCCTTATATCTTCCTCAAAACAGCCACCATACCTACCTATTATGGCATTTCCATAGCCATTCCAAGATATATAGCCATGCAACTTTCCACCATCCAGTTTATCATGACACGTTCATCATTGTCATATTGCTTTGCATGATCATGTAGTTGACATAGTATTCGTGGCAAAGCCACCGTTCATAATTCTTTCATACATGTCACTCTTTGTTCATTGCATATCCCGGTACACCGCCGGAGGCATTCATATAGAGTCATACTTTGTTCTAGTATCGAGTTGTAATCATTGAGTTGTAAATAAATAGAAGTGTGATGATCATCATTTTCTAGAGCATTGTCCCAAGTGAGGAATAAAAAAAAGAGAAAGCCATAAAAAAAGAGAAGGCCCAAAAAAGAGAGAAAAAGAGAGAAGGGACAATGTTACTATCCTTTTACCACACTTGTGCTTCAAAGTAGCACCATAATCTTCATGATAGAGAGTCTCATGTTTGTCACTTTCATATACTAGTGGGAATTTTTCATTATAGAACTTGGCTTGTATATTCCAACAATGGGCCTCCTCAAGTGCCCTAGGTCTTCGTGAGCAAGCAAGTTGGATGCACACCCACTTAGTTTCTTTTGTTGAGCTTTCATATATTTATAGCTCTAGTGCATCCGTTGCATGGCAATCCCTACTCCTTGCATTAACATCAATCGATGGGCATCTCCATAGCTCATTGAGTAGCCTCGTTGATGTGAGACTTTCTCCTTTTTTGTCTTCTCCACATAACCCCCATCATCATATTCTATTCCACCCATAGTGCTATGTCAATGGCTCGCGCTCATGTATTACGTGAAGGTTGAAAAAGTTTGAGATTACTAAAGTATGAAACAATTGCTTGGCTTGTCATCGGGGTTGTGCATGATGAGAGCATTCTTGTGTGACGAAGATGGAGCATGACTAAACTATATGATTTTGTAGGGATGAAGTTTCTTTGGCCATGTTATTTTGAGAGACATAATTGCTTAGTTAGTATGCTTGAAGTATTATTATTTTTATGTCAATATGAACTTTTATCTTGAATCTTTCGGATCTGAATATTCATACCACAATTAAGAAGAATTACATTCAAATTATGCCAAGTAGCACTCCGCATCAAAAATTCTGTTTTTATCATTTACCTACTCGAGGACGAGCAGGAATTAAGCTTGGGGATGCTTGATATGTCTCCAACGTATCAATAATTTTTGATTGCTCCATGCTATATTATCTTCTGTTTTGGACATTATTGGGCTTTATTATTCACTTTTATATTATTTTTGGGACTAACCTATTAACCGGAGGCCCAGCCCAGAATTGTTGTTTTTTGCCTATTTCAGAGTTTCGCAGAAAAAGAATATCAAACAGAGTCCAAACGGAATGAAACCTTCGGGAACGTGATTTTCGAAACGAACATGATCCAGGAGACTTGGACCCTACGTCAAGCAACCAACAGGGAAGCCACGAGGTAGGGGGTGCACCTACCCCCCCCCCCCCAGGGCACGCCCTCCACCCTCGTGGGCCCCCTGTTGCTCCACCGACGTACTTCTTCCTCCTATATATACCTACGTACCCCCAAACGATCAGATACGGAGCCAAAAACCTAATTCCACCGCCGCAACCTTCTGTACCCACGAGATCCCATCTTGGGGCCTGTTCCGGAGCTCCGCCGGAGGGGGCATCCATCACGGAGGGCTTCTACATCAACACCATAGCCTCTCCGATGAAGTGTGAGTAGTTTACCTCAGACCTTCGGGTCCATAGTTAGTAGCTAGATGGCTATCTCTCTCTTTTTGGATCTCAATACAATGTTCTCCCCCTCTCTCGTGGAGATCTATTCGATGTAATCTTCTTTTGCGGTGTGTTTGTTGAGACCGATGAATTGTGGGTTTATGATCAAGTTTATCTATGAACAATATTTGAATCTTCTGAATTCTTTTATGTATGATTGGTTATCTTTGCAAGTCTCTTCGAATTATCAGTTTGGTTTGGCCTACTAGATTGATCTTTCTTGCAATGGGAGAAGTGCTTAGCTTTGGGTTCAATCTTGCGATGTCCTTTCCTAGTGACAGTAGGGGCAGCAAGGCACGTGTTGTATTGTTGCCATCGAGGATAACAAGATGGGTTTTTTTTTATCATATTGCATGAATTTATCCCTCTACATCATGTCATCTTGCTTAAGGCATTACCATGTTCTTATGAACTTAATACTCTAGATGCATGCTGGATAGCGGTCGATGTGTGGAGTAATAGTAGTAGATGCACGCAGGAGTCGGTCTACTTGTCTCGGACGTGATGCCTATATACATGATCATACTTAGATATTCTCATAACTATGCTCAATTCTGTCAATTGCTCAACAGTAATTTGTTCACCCACCGTAAAATACTTATGCTCTTGAGAGAAGCCACTAGTGAAACCTATGGCCCCTGGGTCTATCTTCATCATATTAATCTTCCAACACTTAGTTATTTCCATTGCTTTTTACTTTGCTTTTATTTTACTTTGCATCTTTATAATAAAAATACCAAAAATATTATCCTATCATATCTATCAGATCTCACTCTCGTAAGTGACCGTGTAGGGATTGACAAACCCTTGTCGCGTTGGTTGCGAGGATTTATTTGTTTTGTGTAGGTACGAGGGACTCGCGCGTAGCCTCCTACTAGATTGATACCTGGGTTGTCAAAAACTGAGGGAAATACTTACGCTACTTTGCTGCATCACCCTTTCCTCTTCAAGGGAAAACCAACGCAGTGCTCAAGAGGTAGCAGTGAGTGAGAGCTCTGTAGCATTTCTGATATTATATGTGGATGGCACATTGTTGATTGGAAATGATATAGAATTTCTGGATAGCATAAAAGGATACTTGAATAAGAATTTTTCAATGAAAGACCTCGGTGAAGCTGCTTATATATTGGGCATCAAGATCTATAGAGATAGATCAAGACGCTTAATTGGACTTTCACAAAACACATACCTTGATAAAGTTTTGAAGAAGTTCAAAATGGATCAGTCAAAGAAAGGGTTCTTGACTGTGTTACAAGGTGTGAAGTTGAGTTAGACTCAATGCCCGACCACTCCAGAAGATAGATTGAAAATGAAAGTCATTCCCTATGCCTCAGCCATAGGTTCTATCATGTATGCAATGCTGTGTACCAGACCTGATGTGTGATTTGCTATTAGTTTAGCAGGGAGGTACCAAAGTAATCCAGGAGTGGATCACTGGACAGCGGTCAAGAACATCCTGAAATACCTGAAAAGGACTAAGGATATGTTTCTCGTTTATGGAGGTGACAAAGAGCTCGTCGTAAATGGTTACGTCGATGCAAGCTTTGACACTGATCCAGATGACTCTAAGTCACAAACTGGATACGTATTTATATTGAATGGTGGAGCTGTCAGTTGGTGCATTTCCAAGCAGAGCGTCGCGGCGGGATCTACGTGTGAAGCGGAGTACATAGCTGCTTCGGAAGCAGCAAATGAAGGAGTCTGGATGAAGGAGTTCATATCCGATCTAGGTTGTAACATCCCCAGCATCACACTACTGTAATCCCTTATGATCAGTGCCAAGTAATCTTGTTTTATAAAGCTTAATCATGTTGGGATAATATCTCCACTCAAATCCCTTCTCTGAATTCTATTCAAATTCAAAGTGAAATTTGAAGTTGCACAAAAGTTGTTGGAAAAATGTTTATCATTTAGCAAATATTCCAAAACAATTTGTTGTTAAGGAAAACAACATCACTTTTATGCAAAGATGAACAGTAGCAACCAAAACAGTGCAATCCCAGCATAATTAAATGCTATTTCATTTATGAAAAATACAAATGAATTTCAATGGTCCCCACAACATTGGTGGCAGTGTCTAGAATCATCAGGGAAATTAAGAGACACTTCCCATATTTTCCCTAAGTGGAATGGATGCCCAAGTACTTCTATTTTCACTTTGTTTAATAAATAAAAGAAATAACAGAAAACAGAGAAATAGAAAAGGCTAGACCGCCAGAGGCCTACGATGCCATTGGGCTGTAGGTCCATAGTGGAGGCCCAGCCCACCACTGTGTCTCCTTCAACCCCTCGCCGTGGACGCTGCTCGTCCGTCCGAGCGCGGAGCTAGCACGCGTCGATGATCCCACGGCTCCCTGTCGCGGTTATGTACTCCCCCGAGCCCCTCTCGTCCTTCCCCGCAACCCTAGCCCCCTCACTCGCTCGCACGCGCCTCGCCTCTCTCTTTTCCCAATCTCGCCCGAGAGCTCGTCGCCGTCCTTCGTCGATCCCGCGCACTCCGTCACCGCCTTGCCTCGCTCAGATGTCGTGAGACTCCGCCATCGTCTCCTTCGTCGACTGCGCCCAGCCATTCAAGCCGGGAGCCATCGAGTCGAGCCCGGCGACCTCTTCTTCCCCTACGACCATCTTCGACTCCGGCGATCGTTCCGGCGACAACAAGCCTCCCCGAGCCCATTGAGCACACCTACGGGGCCCCGTGAGCAATCGCCGTCCTTTCCCCTCTCTCCCCGCCTCGGACTGCCGCTGTAGTCGCCGCCCCTTCCTCCAAG
Organism: Aegilops tauschii subsp. strangulata; assembly: GCF_002575655.3. NCBI lineage: Eukaryota > Viridiplantae > Streptophyta > Magnoliopsida > Poales > Poaceae > Aegilops > Aegilops tauschii. The sequence goes on along the minus strand of NC_053035.3, from coordinate 425,297,567 downwards.
GAGCACGTCGGAGCTCACCCGAGCTTGGTCGTGCCTGCGAGCCGCCGCTGCTGCTACTGATGCGGCTTGCTGCTGCTGCTGCCCACGCACGCCCAAAGCAACCCGCACGCACGCCCCGTGCGCCCCCTACGTAAGCTCCGCGTCCATCCCCTCTATTTTCGGCATCGATTTCGACCTCTAGATGCGGCCACCACCGTTGCTGAACCCACTGCCGCTCGGACTCGTCGCGGGCGAGGTTCCGATGAACCTCTGGTCGCGTGCGTACACCCATTGGCCTCCCGCACGCCTGTAGCTCCCTCCTAGCTTGCCAGCTCGCTCGATCTCGAGCTCCTGCGCCGTAGCCGCACCCTACCGAGCTTGGGCCATCGCCGAGGTCGCTGTCGTGCATGCGCGCCCCTAGTCGCGTCCGTCCACGGGCACCGCTTCCTGGCCGCGCCCAGGCATGCGTCCGCCTGCGTGTGGTCGTGCCTCTGCTGCTAGCCATTGCCGTCCCCGCGTGTTGCCGCTGCTACTGCATCCTACCACTGCTACTGCATCCTGCCACTGCTACTCTGCTACAGTAACTGAATGTTACTGTAGCAATAGCTAGCTTTGCTTCTATTACACTGACTACCCCTCTGTACTGCAGCAAAACAACAACAAAACGACTTCTAATGTGGGTAAAGATAATACGCGTAGAAAGTACACTTGACAAACTCCATTTTATCCCTTTGGTCCAAATTCAAAATATGTAAGTTTTAAATCCTATGAAAATCACAAAATCCCATGTTCGTATATTTTAACAGTTTCTGGAATTAACTTCAAGTGGCACTTTTCAAATATGATTTCGATCAAGCAACTGAACTCTAACATGGATGCCAATGATACTGACATGTAGATCACAGAAAGATGATAAAAATTGGTAAAGGGCACTAAGCCATAGGATGGACAGAACGAGCGATTCTCAGACTTAGCCAATTTCAGGAAATTCCATAATATTTGTTTAAACTTCGAAAAATCATAGAACATAAACCGTAGCTCGGTTGGAAAAACTATCTACATGAAAGATGCTCAGAACGACGAGACGAATCCGAATACGCAGTCCGTTCGTCTGCCACATACCCCTAGCATAGTGAACATGCAACCTTCCCCCTTCGGTTCGTCTGTCCGAAAATGCCAAACTTCGGGAAAGCTTTCCCGGATGTTCTCCCCCTTCGCCGGTATCGTGTAGTGCCGCGTTAGAACACTCCTAGCACTGCGTATTGCCATATTATGCCTTGTGATGCTCTGTGTGCTTTGTATTTACTATTTGTTCCCCCTCTTCTTCTCCGGTAGACCTCGAGACCGCTGTTGACGCCGTTGTGATCGACTATGTCGACGATGACACTTCTTCCTTTTCAGCAGAGCTTCCAGGCAAGCCCCCCCTTTTGATCATCCCGATATCACCCATTTCCATTCTCTCATGCTTGCATTAGATTTTGCTACTGTTATTGTTTGCTCCTATTATGATGCATAGCTTGTTTATTGTAACCTGCTGTTGTTACCTACCTGCTTATCCTAAACTATTTAGTATAGGCTGGGTAGAGACCCATCATAGATCCCCCCACTCTGTCCCGACCGCCCCGCTGGATTATCAGAAGACCCGATCAACGGGATCGAAGACCAGGCCCCGGCACCGCACATCACTTTTCCCTTAGTTGCTCGACACTACTGGGTTACTATCGAGTGCCGAGGGTGAGACCTCATCAGCACTTCTGATGTTAACCCTGTAGTGTAGCTATTTGTTCATGGTCATCGAGGGTGATTCCGCCTTAACCACTTTTGATATGACTCTGTCGTGCAACCCCTCAAGTGTGAATCTCGAGGGTGGATCCTCTTACATTCACCTTGATGATTACATCGAGTGGAATCCGTCAAGGGTGATTCCTCAGGTTTTCCCCTTGGTGTTAGACACACGGTTACTATGGTTACTATGACTTTACATTGAACCATGTTACTAAGGATGGGTCGGCCCTGAGGGGTACCCGCGCGAGCATTTTTGTGAGTGATGAGGAGTCGGGTTGACCTGGAGGGTGCCCGCGAGATAATTACGAGGCGTGGCCGGGCATTCTAAGCCCTTGCCGCAAGTTCTCGAGACGGGGCAACGGGGTCACATCTTTCATGAGTCTCTGCTTGTTACCGAGCGTTCCTAATCCACTACGATTTGGATATTTGATCAGAGGGGCCTCTGGCCTGATAGCACTAACCATCACGTGGGCATAGTATGGGCGTTCTGCATCGTATGCATCAGCCGAAGCTTAATAGATGTCAGCGACTGAGCGGCGCGCGCCGGGTTGGACTGGTAAGCACCTGCCTTGTTAAAGGAGGTAGCTAGGTCTGCTCACCGGCCGCGTACGCAACATGCAGGAGTTCCCGGGGAGATGGCCCATGACCCCTGGGGGCATAGGTTTAGTCCGGTGTGCTGACCTCTCTATTAAGCCTAGGTCGGGTTGCGGTGTATTGTTTGGCCGAGGCCGGGCATGACCCAGGAAAGTGTGTCCGGCCGGAGTTAATTGAGCGTGGTGGGTAAGTTGGTGCACCCCTGCAGGGAAGAAAACATCTATTGATAGCCTGTCCTATGGTAACGGACACTCGGAGTTGTATCCCGATCGATACAACTAGAACTGGATGCTGAGGCATGTTTTGGATATGTTGCTTCGGGAGTCGAGAAAGGATCCCGGAGCGTTGATACAACAACATAAATATGACTTATGTTATACTACTCTACTCCCTCCTGTTGCTGCAAGATGGTGGTTTCCAGAAGATGCTAGTCTTCGATAGGACTAGCTTCTCCCCCTCTTATTCTGGCATTTCTATAGCCCAGTCCACATATACAGCCTTGATAATGTTGCATATGTAGTGTAGGTCCTTGCTTGCTGAGTACTTTGGATGAGTACTCACGGTTGCTTTGCTCCCTCTTTTCCCCCCTTTTTCCTTTCTTTCCGGGTGTCACAACCAGATGGTGGAGCCAGGATCCAGACGCCACCGCCGACGACTATTACTACCCCGAGGGTGCCTAATACTACGTGACGGACGCCGACGACAAGGAGTAGTTAGGAGGCTCCCAGGCAGGAGGCCTTGCCTTTTCGATCGTTGCTACTTTTTGTGCTAGCCTTCTTAAGGCAGACTTGTCTAACTTATGTCTGTACTCAGATATTGTTGCTTCCGCTGACTCTTGTGTTTTCGAGGTTATGTATTCGAGCCCTCTGGCTTGTAATATAAAGCTCGTATTATTTTAATTTGTGTCTAGAGTTGTGTTGTGATATCTTCCTGTGAGTCCTTGATCTTTATCGTACACATTTGCGTGTATGATTAGTGTACGATTGAATCGAGGGCGTCACATCGGTGTAATACCTAGTGCATCGGGTCCAATGAAAATATTATGTGACAATACTAGAGCAATAGCCTTGGCGAAGGAATCCAGATTTCACAAGAGAACCAAACACATCAAGAGACGCTTCAATTCCATCCGCGATCAAGTCAAGGAGGGAGACATAGAGATTTGCAAAATACATACGGATCTAAATGTTGCAGACCCGTTGACTAAGCCTCTCTCACGAGCAAAACATGATCAACACCAAGACTCCATGGGTGTTAGAATCATTACTATGTAATCTAGATTATTGACTCTAGTGCAAGTGGGAGACTGAAGGAAATATGCCCTAGAGGAAATAATAAAGTTGTTATTTATATTTCCTTATATCATGATAAATGTTTATTATTCATGATAGAATTGTATTAACCGAAAACTTAGTACATGTGTGAATACATAGACAAACAGAGTGTCCCTAGTATGCCTCTACTTGACTAGCTCGTTAATCAAAGATGGTTAAGTTTCCTAACCATAGACATGTGTTCTCATTTGATGAACGGGATCACATCATTAGAGAATGATGTGATGGACAAGACCCATCCGTTAGCTTAGCATTAATGATCGTTTAGTTTTATTGCTATTGCTTTCTTCATGACTTATACATGTTCCTCTGACTGTGAGATTATGCAACTCCCGAATATCGGAGGAACACCTTGTGTGCTATCAAACGTCACAACGTAACTGGGTGATTATAAAGATGCTCTACAGGTGTCTCCGATGGTGTTTGTTGAGTTGGCATAGATCGAGATTAGGATTTGTCACTCAGTGTATCGGAGAGGTATCTCTAGGCCCTCTTGGTAATGCACATCACTATAAGCCTTGCAAGCTGTCGGTGGGAAACGACACCTATGGGATCACTGGAATCCTCTCTACGGTCGGCGGAGGCGGGGTTGTGAGAAGAGCAGGTCTAACAGGAAGCACACGGATCATTTACCCAGGTTCGGGCCGCGAGGATGCGTAATACCCTAGTCCTGCTTTGGTGGATGTATTGAGTGTTCTTGTGTTCTTGAGCTAGCTACGGGGTGTAACTTGCCCAAAAGAGCCGAATCCCTCTCCAGTATGCCCCGGGCCTCCTTTTATAGTCGAAAGGGGCTTCCACAGTGGCACACGGGAGGTGGAAAGGTCTACAGTGCGCGAGCTTATCGCCCGGCGTTAGGGGACAAAACACATTGAATATGCTACTTAGGTGTCCATTAGCTTTATCGGGGATGGGAACGAGGCCCGTCCCGTCCGTCGCCGCTCCGTCTCGCTTCGACACGCGCCCAGGCCAGTGATGCGTGTGGTGCCATGTAGGCAGGTAGGCTGCTGAGGTGGCGTGCTGGTGGAGCCTTCACGAAGATCTGCATGCCACCACGCAGGTGCTTGCTGAGTTGGTGTAGAGGCCGCCCGTCGCCACGCAGGTGCCTGCCTAGCTGGTTGAGCTAGCAGCTGCTTGGGAACGGTGGTGGAGTCTTGGTAGATGCGGGCCTAGCTCTGGCGCCGCTCCCGCGCTCGGCAAGGGTCTTGCCGGGGCCCCGGCAAGGGTCTTGCCGCGGTGTCGTGGTCATCCCCGTCAAGGATCTTGCCGGGGGTCTTGTGGATTTCCTCCGCTAGGATCCCGCCGAGGGTCGTCGTCTTCTGGTCCTCATCTGATCTTGTGTGTTTATGATCTTGACGAAGATCTGCATGCCACCACAGAGGCGCCTCCCGAGCCATAGTTCCAATGTAGTTGGTTGGCTGGTGTTGGAACCCACGGGCTCAAGGGTGGCCTGCTCTGCTCGCATCGGGCAAGTTGCCCCGGCAAGGCTCTTGCCGGGGCCGCGGAGGCCGCCCCGGCAAGGGTCTTGCCGGGGGAGTCCACCTCGCCCCTTTGCTCTCCTGTGTTTCTGGTCTTGGCGTTGCCTTGACCGTCTTGTGCTCCGGCTTCTTTCCGGCCTCCCTCCTCTACCCTGCTAAGTGTGGTCGCGGCGCGCGGCTCTGACTGCCCGTGCACAAGTAAAGGGGTCAAAAGAAGAGCCCCTACTTTTGTACACCGACAAGAGCCCCCGGGCCTGGGCCACACATAAGCGCGACACGTTGTTGGGCCAGGCCCAGAACGGTGCGCGGGCAGGTGTGGCAGATTTTACCGCAGTAACTGTTTCGTCCGCTGCGCTTCCCCACGACCCGCGTTGAACGCGCGATGTGGAGGGTCGTGCGTGATGTGGGGTTCATGCATGGGGCGGTTCCTGCACGCATGCGTCACATTGCAGTAAAGAGGCGGCTCGCGCCTTCCCCATAAAAAGAAGGAGGCGTGGAGGCGCGGCTCATTTACTGAGTGGACTCGGGTCTCGGTCTTCAAGGCGCCCACACCCCACGATCACGGGGTGGGGAACGGTTGCCTCACCCGTCCCTTCGACTCTGCTTGCTCGCCACGTGCCTCTCATGCAGGTCGGGGCGGTGGAGGCGGGAAACCGGGCCGTCGCCGATTGGGGCAGCGGGTCGGTCCTGATTCCCTGCGCCCCCGATGACTGGATTGGCTGAGCAGGGCGGCCGAGCCTCGACCCCGCCCCTTTATAAGAAGGGGGGAGGGGGGATGGCACTCCCACATTCTCCCAGCATCCATCTTCTTCCACTTCCGCTCCTCCCTTCCACCCATCATGGCAAGAGGGGGCGCAGGCTCCTCAACGGTGGGGGCGAGGGTCGCTGCTCGACAGCGCGTTCCTCCTTCCCATGAGCTCGCGGCGGCGGAGCCGGCCACGAGAGGAAGGGGGAGGGGGCGAGGTCGAGGTCGCCACGGCAGTCGGGGGAGGGGGGACGAGGCGGCGCCATGGCCGTTGTCGGTGTCAAAACCGGCGGATCTCGGGTAGGGGGTCCCGAACTGTGCGTCTAAGGCGGATGGTAACAGGAGGCGGGGGACACGATGTTTACCCAGGTTCGGGCCCTCTCGATGGAGGTAATACCCTACTTCCTGCTTGATTGATCTTGATGATATGAGTATTACAAGAGTTGATCTACCACGGGATCGTAGAGGCTAAACCCTAGAAGCTAGCCTATGGTATGATTGTTGTTGTCCTACGGACTAAAACCCTCCGGTTTATATAGACACCGGAGGGGGCTAGGGTTACACAGAGTCGGTTACAAGGGAGGAGATCTACATATCCGTATTGCCAAGCTTGCCTTCCACGCCAAGGAGAGTCCCATCCGGACACGGGACCAAGTCTTCAATCTTGCATCTTCATAGTCCAACAGTCCAGCCAAAGGATATAGTCCGGCTGTCCAAGGACCCCCTAATCCAGGACTCCCTCAGTAGCCCCTGAACCAGGCTTCAATGACGATGAGTCCGGCGCGCATATTGTCTTCGGCATTGCAAGGCGGGTTCCTCCTCCGAATACTCCATAGAAGATTTTGAACACCAGGATAGTGTCCGGCTCTGCAAAACAAATTCCACATACCACCGTGGAGAGAATAATATTTCCACACATCTAATCTGCTGACAGCTTTTCATAGCGTGACATACTGCCGTGGTCTGGTCATGACGAACCATTTTTTCGAGCCTGCCACGGCATGTGTCGCGAGGCGGTTTTATTGGCACGTCCTATCGAAGCAGAGATCGTGTCCCTTTTTCACGGGATTCTCATCAATACGGGCGTGGGTAACCCCATCGTGCCTGCTGGTATGACTCCTCGATTTTAGGCAAGTTCCAACCGGCCACGCGGAGGACGCTCGATATTCACCCTCTTTATAAAGGGGCCAAGGCCTGTCCTTTTCTTCTCGCACTCAATCGAATCCTTCCCCCACCTCGAGTTCCAACACCCAAGGCTCAGGCTAGGCGCTTCGGTCCTTCAATCATGTCCGGATCCAACCATCAAGGTCGGTGGATTCCCTCCTTTGTCATGGAGGAGGACATCAAGAAGCTGAGAGAAGCCAGGTATCTGACCGCCGAAATTTCACACAGGTTGCCTGCTCGAGGGCAGGTCATCCCCACTCCCGAACCCAACGAGAGTGTCGTATTTATTTCCCACTTCCTCCGGGGGCTAGGTTTTAGTCTTGATCCCTTCGTCAGAGGGCTTATGTTCTACTACGGGCTTGATTTCCATGATCTGGCTCCGGATTCCATCATTCACATCTCATCATTCATCGTCGTGTGTGAAGCCTTCCTCCGCATCACCCCACACTTCGGCTTATGGCTCAATACCTTCAATGTGAAGCCGAAGATGATTGAGGGGCGACAAGCAGAGTGCGAAGGCGCCATGATAAACAAAGGCGCCGATGCTCCATGGCCAAAGGGTTCCTTCCCGGAGACATCCAAGTTATGGCAACGGGAGTGGTTTTACATCACAGCTCCCCGGGGTACTAAGTGGGTAGCCGCCCCTGCCTTCCGCTCGGGCCCCCCACCACAACTGGCGCCGTGGATCAACAAGGGGCTGGATTGGGGGCCAGTAAATGATGTGCCAATATTGCAGAGTCGCATCCGAGATCTCCTCGAGAGAGATGTCAGCCTTGTCAAGGTAATGCAAGTCGTGCTAATTCTTCGAGTCCTGCCTTGCAAACGTCGACCTCTCCGTATGTGGGAGTTCAACCCAGAAGGACCGCGAACTATTCAGCACTTCTTCGGCGTGACGCTCGAAGAGATGTACAAATTGTTCTTCGGATCACAAATAAAGTGTCCGGACACCTCCGAGGATGCGGGTCTGAACTGCAATCGTCCAGACACCCAAGTAAGTAATTCCGCGGCCGAACACGTGGTCTTTTAATTTACCACAACATCATTCTGAAAAGTCGCTTTTTGACCAGGACTGGATAAAAAAGGCGAAGATGATCAGGTTTTCGGCCCCCTTCCCGAAGGCCCGACAGATCCAGTACTGGCCAGAATGCTTGAGCTCGCGCCTTATCAAGCGCCATCAGGGGAAGATAAAGGGGGAATAAAGAAGCCGAAAGCGAGCCTCACTCATTATTCATCCAAACCGGGGGAATTAGTGCCTCCGCGAAGGACGATAACCGGGGGGAAGAATCTAAAATTCCCTCTCCCCAGGGAAGGAAGAGGACCGCCTCTGAAGACTTGGAAGTAATGGTCTCCAAGCGAGGGAAGAAACCTTTGTCAAAGGGTCCTACCCCGGAGGGCATCCTTACCGTACAGTACCCGCAAGGGGACCAGCCCTCCACCGAGCTGTGAGTAAACAAAAGTACTTTTGATAAATATATCCTGCTTCATTTCTTAGAATGATAACCGAGACATATGTCTTGCAGTCTGGATCGTAGCCCTTCTCGACATAGTTCGTCTTTGGGGGATCTTCTTCCGGAGATGATGGAGAGCGAAATGCCTCCCCATGCCTCCCCGCCTCATGTAGCAGACGACCCTGAGGTGTCGTCACGGAGGGTTTCTCCTGATCCGCCAAGGCCAGAAGGTAACCCTTCGGCCACCCGAAGTCCGGAGTATTCGGCTCCTAAGGAGAGCAACAGAAAGAGTCCGGGACTACCCAGTGCGCTACCAGACGCACTGATGAATCTTCTGGAGCAAGCGGCTATCTCAGAAGCGCATCATACGCTAATGGGTATGGTGGTTGAGAGGATTTCATCCGCCGAAAGCGGGTTGCATGAAGCTTTTATGAGCCTGCTGAGAGGCTTTGAGGTACACAAAGTAATATGTATTTTTTGACGGTACCGCACACGCTAGGTGTGCCCTATGCAGATAGTAGCACCTGAGACTCTGGTTGCTGTCAAAAAGGACGGCAAATAGAGGATCGTAGTCCCAGGTAATAACCGTGCTGCTTTCATGTGCAGGAGGCTGATGGTCCGGTGGCTAGCCGGACTGGTGAGTTTGCCGAACTGAAGCGGCAACTTGATGCGGCAGATGCCGACATCATGCTTGTAAACAAGCAGCTTGATGAGGCACAGGGTACATATTCTCCTATGATCAACACATATTAAGAGGAGCATGATGCTAGTATCTGTAATATGTTGTGACTGCAGATGGGGCTGCCGCCGTGGAGACCCTTCGGGCGGAACTTGCCCGAGCCAAGGAACAAGCCAGGAGGAGTGATGCGGCCGCCCTAAAGGCGGTCGAAGAGCTAAGAGCCGAACAGGCTGCCCATTGCCAGAGCAAAGAGAAAATAGCCAAGATGGCTGTTGAGCTGAAAGATGCCGCCGACCGTTACGAGCTTCTTGAAAAGGGAAACTGAACGAAGACGGCGGACCTGGAGAAAGCCACGGTAGCAGCCAAGGAAGCCCGCTCCACAATCAGAGCGGCGAGGGAGGAGCTACGTCAAGCCGGAAATATCACGGCTGGGAAGCCCTTTTTGTTGCGGACAAAGTTCGGAGATCCTAAGTATGCCCTTCTAGATCAATTATGGAGTTCTGCGGACACGTACCTGGATTTGGCGGCAAGTGCTGCTGATGCGACCAAGTTTTTCGAAGATCAAAAAGATCATGAAGTGGAAAAGTTGTTCTGGTCGCAGTACAATTTTCCGGCGCGTCCGTTGCTGTTAAATGAGCAAATGGCCGAGTGGGCCGAGCTCCATAGGTTGTTCGGGCTTGCCATGAGGTCTGTTGTGGATCATCTTTGGCCAGAAGGACCAAAGCCGAATAGTTATTTTGGCTTAGTGCAACAATTCCTTAGTGTTGTGCCGCATATCGACGCTGTGAAGAGGTCGGCGTGCATAGAGGGTGCGCGGATGGCTCTTGCCCGTGTCAAGACATACTAGGCAGAGATGGAGGCCACCGCTGTTGCAACCCAGAGTTCGGCCGTGGGCCAGATATCGGCCGAGCACTATTTTGAGGAAGTCTTAGAAGGCGCTCGTTTAATAGAGGCTCAGTGCCCGAAGAGTATCATGTTCAAGTGACATGTATTCCGATTGTAAAAACAATGCTATTAAATTATAAAGGCTGTGTTTATACTTTTGCCTGAAAGTATTATGATGCCTCTTGTGCGGCCGTTTATGTATATGTGTATATAACCTGAAAGTTTGCAGTCGTCGGCTTCAGCCCCCACACATATAATGCGGGGGTGTTCGCAAAAATGAGTATTCACACTTGATCCAACGTCTTGGTCCATTAAGGAGGTGGTAGCGTAGCGAACGAGGCAATCGGACTATATTGCTTTAACACTTTCACTTAGCCATAGGAGTTTGACGGTGGGACTACTATATAGCCCCTGGTACTTCCGCGCTCATCCGAATACGGGGCGCGTACATACATGACCGGGAAACGACCCTTCGTTAATGCGGAGGAATCCCGAAGATTCCGCTAAGTCATCGAGTGGTTGACCAGTCTCGCGCTTTATCATGAGAGTCAGTTTTCGGCTTTCTCTACTGAGGTGCTCGTCCGGATGAAAACCAGGGCACAATCGCAGTAGTTCTCCCGGTGCCACCTTAGCCGATAGAGCGGAACGTAAGGTAGCAAAACGCGGGAGCCGGGCAAACCCAACATTTGACCAAAGACATGATTCGGAGCTGAGGCATATAAGGCCAAACTCGCGACGCCGAACAATCCCTAAGGTATTCGGTCTTTACAACATATACCGGTCTGAGTAACGCCCTTGATAATGAACCCCGAGTGTCCAGGTACGTGCATTGTTCTGACGTGGCGAAATGCCAATAACGTCAGCATCCCTCTCGGTTATAGTGAGTATCCGGAGGATGTGAAGCAACAAGAGACAGTAAAAAAGGTTTACGCAGGGTCTTAATCTAAAAAGAAACCTTTGAGCGGGGCCCTGCTGCACGTTTGCGCCTGTGTCTCCGTTGTGCCGTATCCTGGAAGGGTGTAGCACGATTACCATCTGTAAAAGAGAAGAACTTAGGTGAAAGTTATCGTGCGAAAAATTGGTTATTCTCAATAAACCATTAAAAATCAAGATAAGTAAGGTCGAGCCGAACTATAGTCCTTTTACATGCGGGAAGCCCCTGGTACCGCCTATGAGGGTAAATCCATCGAACCAATCTTAGGTATATCTAAGCTGTTACAGCTAGTGATGCGCCGGACTCGTCTAGCCGTGTCCGCGGTCTTGACGACCGATCATTTATTCTGGTTGGAGAGGGCTGTTTAGTGTTCGGCTGCTAAAGCCACCACACATTCCTCCGCGCGTAAGGAGCGCTCAACATTTCCGCTAACTGTGATGATGCCACGTGGACCTGGCATCTTAAGCTTAAGAGAAGCGTAATGCGGTACTGCATTAAAACGAGTGAAAGCTGTTCTTCCGAGTAGTGCTTGATAGCCGCTTCGGAATGGAGCGATGTCGAAGGTTAACTTTTCACTACGGAAGTTGTCGGGAGAACCGAATACAACCTCTAGTACTATAGAGCCCGTACAGTGGGCCTCTGGGCCTGGTATTACTCCTTTAAAGGTAGTATTACTGTGGCTGATTCTTGTTGGGTCTATCCCCATTTTGCGGACTGTGTCCTGATATATCAGATTAAGACTACTGCCGCCGTCCATGAGGACTTGGGTGAGATGGTATCCGTCGATAATTGGGTCTAGCAGCAAGGCAGCCAATCCTCCGTGCTGGATACTTGTCTGGTGATCCCTGTGATCAAATGTGATCGGGCAGGCCGACCAAGGGTTGAATTTAGGGGTGACGGGCTCTATGGCACGTATGTCTCGGAGTGCATGTTTGCTTCTCCTCTTTGTCACGTGAATCATGTTCACTGTTTTGACCTCTGGTGGGAATTTTTTCTGTCCCCCAGTGCTTTGCTGGCGAGGCTCATTCTCGTCTTCACTTGGTGTATCCCTCCCCTTGTGTTCGGCATTTAGCTTACCGGCCTGCCTGAAGACCCAGCATTCTCTGTGGGTGTGATTTGCAGGTTTATCGGAGGTGCCATGAGTCTGACATAATTTGTCTAGAATCTTGTTTAGGCTGGACGGTCCATCTCTGCTGCCTTTGAAAAGCTTTTTCCGCTGACCGGGTCGAGAGCCCCTAAATCCGGCGTTTACCGCCGTGTTGTCTGGGCTGTCTTCGTTGTTCCGACGCTTGCTTTTACTGCGTCGTGGTTTTCCATTGCCATCCCTGACTTCGGATGTCCCTGGGTCGCTGGTGCTACTACGGGCTAGCCAGCTATCTTCGCCCGTGCAAAAGCGGGTCATGAGGCTTGTTAGGGCTGCCATTGTTCTCGGTTTTTCTTGGCCGAGGTGTCTGGCGAGCCATTCGTCTCGGACGCTGTGTTTGAAAGCTGCTAAGGCTTCGGCGTCCGGGCAGTCGACGATTTGGTTCTTCTTAGTGAGAAATCTGTTCCAAAGCTTTCGGGCTGACTCTCCGGGCTGTTGAATTATATGACTTAAATCGTCTGCATCCGGAGGTCGGACATAGGTCCCTTGAAAGTTAGCCCTAAAAGCATCCTCAAGCTCCTCCCAACTTCCAATTGAATTTTCGGGGAGGCTCTTCAGCCAGTGCCGAGCTGGTCCTTTCAACTTGAGGGGCAAGTATTTGATAGCGTGGAGATCGTCTCTGCGAGCCATATGAATATGGAGGATAAAGTCCTCAATCCAGACCCCAGGGTCTGTCGTTCCTTCGTACGCCTCTATGTTCACGGGTTTGAATCCTTCTGGAAATTCGTGATCCAGCACCTCATCAGTGAAACATAGGGGGTGTGCGGCACCCCTGTATTTGGATGTGTCATGGCGTTCTGACGGTTGTAGTGTGCGGTTTTGGTTGTGCGTTGGAGCGTGCTTCCTAGATCCGTAGATGGATCTGGTCACGCCGGCCTTCTGATGCAAGTCCTCACGTGAATCGTGTGCTGACTTATGTGTGGCCTTATTAGCCGCTCTATCGGGCCACGAGGTGGTCGATCCGACCGGTCGGCCGTTTTGTTTTTGGCTGTGTGGGCTCTAAGGCCTCATCATCGAATTCAGGAAACAGCTTGCGCTTTGGATAGCTCTTTGTGTGGTAACTTCCACCATACTTTTCTTCAGTGTCGAGCACTTTGTTCCATCTACTGTTCAGCGTATTCTGCGCGGCCTTAAGCCTTTGCTTCTGCTTCTTCAGACTCCTCGCGGTGGCAATAAGCCTTCTGCGGAGGTTCTCTTGTTCCAAGTGCCCTTCCGGGATGATGTGTGCATCGTCGTCCGGACTGTTTTCCTCTCCGGAGAGAGGTGGAATAGCTTTATCCTCGGCGTCGCCCTGTTCGGACAGCGGATCCATACTATGTTCGTCGTTCGCTGGTTCATCCTGCTCTATCGCTGGGTCAATGTGGTTGTCGTTTCCTCTGGAGTCGACTGGGGTGGTATTTTTTCTTCCGCTGTTATCGTTGTTTTTGCCGAGGCGGGATTTGGAGCGGCGCCTACGTCGTCGCTTTGGTTGCTTCTCAAGGGAGCTATCCTTCGCTGCATCCTTCCGTTCCTCGTCATTGTTATCTTTGGGGGTGTCCACCATGTATATGTCATATGATGAGGTGGCAGTCCAGCGCCCTGTGGGCGGTGGTTCTTGTTCGTCTCCTGCATCGTCATCCATACTGTTGATGTCTTCGGAGCCGAAGTCGAGCATGTCGGTTAAATCGTCGACAGTGGCTACTAAGTGGGTGGTGGGAGGGGAGCGAATTTCTTTGTCGTCCGCATCCCATTCTAGTTGGACATAGTTGGGCCAAGGGTCTCCTGACAGGGAGAGAGACCTCAACGAGTTTAGCACGTCGCCAAAGGGCGAGTGCTGAAAGATATCCGCGGAGGTAAACTCCATGATCGGTGCCCAATCGGATTTGATGGGCACGGACACAGGCAGCTCGGAGTCCGTGGCCGGGGACGAATCCAATGGTTCGGCAACACGGGTCTCGTAGGAGGTGAAGTCAGTATTCGGCTCTATCGCCACTGAGTGTGCGGCCTCCGTGGCGGGGTCCATCCACCCGTCCTCAGATGGTGCAATTTGTTCCGGATTGAGGCCGGAGAGGTTGCAGGTGTGATCTCCTGAACACTGTCCGACAGCAGAGCTAAATCATGCTCGTCGTGATTGTGCGGCGCACCTGACATGGGCACGAATCCATCGAAGATCAAGTCTCCGTGGATGTCGGCAGTGTAGTTTAAGTTTCCAAACCTGACCTGATGGCCAGGGGCGTAGCTCTCGATCTGCTCCAGATGGCCGAGCGAGTTGGCCCGCAGTACGAAGCCGCCGAATACGAAGATTGTCCGGGGAGGAAAACCTCACCCTGGATCGCATCGTTGTCGATGATCGAAGGAGCCATCAAGCCTTATGGTGACGGCACAGTGGAACTCTCAACGAAATTACCAATGTCGGTGTCAAAACTGGCGCATCTCGGGTAGGGGTCCCGAACTGTGAGTCTAAGGCGGATGGTAACAGGAGGCGGGGGACACGATGTTTACCCAAGTTCAGGCCCTCTCGATGGAGGTAATACCCTACTTCCTGCTTGATTGATCTTGATGATATGAGTATTACAAGAGTTGATCTACCACGAGATCGTAGAGGCTAAACCCTAGAAGCTAGCCTATGGTATGATTGTTGTTGTCCTACGGACTAAAACCCTCCGGTTTATATAGACACCGGAGGGGGCTAGGGTTACACAGAGTCGGTTACAAGGGAGGAGATCTACATATCCGTATTGCCAAGCTTGCCTTCCACGCCAAGGAGAGTCCCATCCGGACACGGGACGAAGTCTTCAATCTTGTATCTTCATAGTCCAACAGTCCGGCCAAAGGATATAGTCCGGCTGTCCGAGGACCCCCTAATCCAGGACTCCCTTAGCTGTGCCTCCGCCGGCGATGCCGCCCGTGATGGAGGGCCATGTCGGGGACCAGCCTCGGGAGTTCTTCATCAGGCTGCGCCGGCCACCGCATCGTCGTCTCCGTCTCCCTACCCCATTTGCTCGGGAAATGGAGCTCGACCCGCCCCAGACCCTCAGATTGCACATGAGGGGCTGCGGGAATGGCGGCACGCAGGTCGACGTCGACTTCCCCGCTCCTCATGTTATGTACCTCCGTCACGGGTGGAAGACATTTGCTCGCATCCATAGCCTGATGGCGGGGCTCGTCCTCTACTTCAAGTTAATGGAGGGCGGCCTGCTCTCCGTCAAGGTCTTCGGAGATCTTGCAACTCGCCTAAAGTGCTGCATGGAGAGCTCCTCCGAAGATGAAGATTCCTCCTCGAGCGGGAGTCACGAGGAGGACAGTGACAGCGACGACGAGGGAGTCGAGCGGTA
Organism: Aegilops tauschii subsp. strangulata; assembly: GCF_002575655.3. NCBI lineage: Eukaryota > Viridiplantae > Streptophyta > Magnoliopsida > Poales > Poaceae > Aegilops > Aegilops tauschii. Next base: position 425,282,087 of record NC_053035.3, on the reverse strand, counting down.
GGATGCCGACCCCGACTTCGACTGACCGCGCCGCCCCTCCTTCGGCCACGTGCCCTGCCGAGGGCCTTCCTCGTCAAGCTCTCCATCGGGGCGCTCCCCGTCTTCTCCTTGGGCGGCTGGCGTAGGAGGGCCGGAGAAGGCAAAGAAGGCGGGTGGCGGCCGTCAAGTCGGAGTACGCGGGCACCGACGCCTTCGTCGCGTATTGCCGGCCCGCTGCCTCGTCTTCCAGCTCCTTTCCCGGCACCAAGATGTTCTCTTGGTGCCTTCTGCTCCTCGCACCTCGCCTAGGCTCCCCTTTTGACCTCCTGCTGTCTTGTTCCACCTTCTGAGGAGAGGGACAAGAAAGGGATTACGGGCACCTTATCTCTTTTTAGTTTATAAGCCCGCGGGCACCTGCTAATTTTAAGACTTGTAATCCTCTTGCTCATGTTTTTAATTCCGTATGAACTGTACCTGTACGGGATGTTTTTAATGAAAAAGGGTGTTTGCCGGGTTTCTTTGCGCGTGGGCGAGGCCCATGCCAAGGGATGAATCCTTGTTACTTTTAAGATAAACATTGTCGCCCGGCAACAGGCCTTGCCGTCCCCCCTTCAATCGACCATTCTCACGCTTTCGGCGGAGGCAGGGGTGAAGTGGCGTTAGGCCCCTCGTTTACTTTCTTGCCACCGCGACTACGACCAAGTTCCGACCCAGGGGGATAGCTCTCGGGTACAGGAAAAGGGGAGCACGGTGGTTTAAGAATATAAACGCGGTTTTACACGTCCCAGTTCTATGCGGAAAGGCATAACAGGGGATGAAAGTCTTATCTGAATCCGCTGCCCCCGGCAACCTTGGCTTGCCGGGGTTGGATCCTTGTGTCTTCAGCCCCCGGCAGTCTTGGCTTGCCGGGGCCGGGTGCTACCTCTTGAGCACTGCGTTGGTTTTCCCTTGAAGAGGAAAGGGTGATGCAGCAAAGTAGCGTAAGTATTTCCCTCAGTTTTTGAGAACCAAGGTATCAATCCAGTAGGAGGCCACACATGAGTCCCTCACACCTACACAAACAAATAAATCCTCGCAGCCAACCGCGATAAGGGGTTGTCAATCCCTACACGGTCACTTACGAGAGTGAGATCTGGTAGATATGATAAGATAATATTTTTGGTATTTTTTTATGATAAAGATGCAAAGTAAAATAAAAGGCAATAAAAATAACTAAGTGTTGGAAGATTAATATGATGGAAAATAGACCCGGGGGCCATAGGTTTCACTAGTGTCTTCTCTCAAGAGCATAAGTATTTACGGTGGGTGAACAAATTACTGTTGAGCAATTGACAAAATTGAGCATAGTTATCAGAATATCTAGGTATGATCATGTATATAGGCATCACGTCCAAGACAAGTAGACCGACTCCTGCCTGCATCTACTACTATTACTCCAAACATCGACCGCTATCCAGCATGCATCTAGAGTATTAAGTTCATAAGAACAGGCTAACGCCTTAAGCAAGATGACATGATGTAGAGGGATAAATTCATGCAATATGATAAAAAAAACCATCTTGTTATCCTCGATGGCAACAATACAATACGTGCCTTGCTGCACCTACTGTCACTGGGAAAGGACACCGCAAGATTGAACCCAAAGCTAAGCACTTCTCCCATTGCAAGAAAGATCAATCTAGTAGGCCAAACCAAACTGATAATTCGAAGAGACTTGCAAAGATAATCAATCATACATAAAAGAATTCAGAAGATTCAAATATTGTTCATAGATAAACTTGATCATAAACCCACAATTCATCGGTCTCAACAAACACACCGCAAAAGAAGATTACATCGAATAGATCTCCACGAGAGAGGGGGAGAACATTGTATTGAGATCCAAAAAGAGAGAGAAAGCCATCTAGCTACTAACCATGGACCCGAAGGTCTGAGGTAAACTACTCACACATCATCGGAGAGGCTATGGTGTTGATGTAGAAGCCCTCCATCACTACTGGAATCAGCTAATTTGCCATCTGCCAGCTCTTTGCCGTCTGCTAGCTGACGGCAAAGAAGCTCTTTGCCATCAGCTACCCAAAAGCAGACGGCAAAGAAAGGGCAGACGGCAAAGAAGCTCTTTGCCATCAGCTACCCAAAAGCAGACGGCAAAGAAAGGGCAGACGGCAAAGAAGCTCTTTGCCATCTGCCAGCTCTTTGCCGTCCGCCAGCAGACGGCAAAGAATCGTTGCCGTCCGCTGGCGGATGGCAAAGAGTGAGGTGGCCCCCACCCCCCGCCCGTTTGGGAAAAACTTAACGGGCCACCTCTTTGCCGTCCGCTAGCAGACGGCAAAGAGGCAAAAAAGCGGACGGCAAAGAGGGGTGGACGGCAAAGAGCTCACTACCTAACGGCCCGTACCCCCCGCCCGTTACTCACTTTGTCTCTCCCTCGCTGTTTCTCTCCTCCCACCCCGCCGCCGCCGCCGCCGCCCGCCGCGCGCCGCCGCCGCCCCGTCGCCCCCGCCGCCCCGGGGCCCCGTCGCCCCCCCCCCCCCCCCCGCCCCGGCCCCCCGCCGCCCCGCGCCCCACCGCCCGGGCCCGGCCCCCCGCCGCCCCGGCTCGCCGCCGCCCCGGGGCCCCGTCGCCCCCACCGCCCCGTCGCCCCCCCCGCCCCGGCCCCCCGCCGCCCCGCGCCCCACCGCCAGGGCCCGGCCAACCGCCGCCCCCGGCCCGGCCCCCCGCCGCCCCCGGCCCAGCCCCCCGCCGCCCCAGGCCGCCTCCTCCACCGCCCCGCCCCCCTCCTTCACCGGCCTCCTCCACCCCCCAGGTGAGCCCCCCTTTTTTCTGTTTTTCTGTTTTTTTCTGTTTTTTCTTTTTTTTTCCTTTTTAGTTTTAGTTTTAGTTTAGATTTAGTTTTAGTTGTAGTTTTAGGTTTAGTTTTAGTTTTAGGTTTAGTTTAGTTTGAGGAAAGAAGAAGAAGAAGAAAAAAGAGGAGAGGAGGAGAAGAAGAAGAGGAAAAAGGAAAGGAAGAAGAAGAAGAGGAGGAGGAGAAGAAAAAAGAAGAAGAGGAAGAAGAAGAAGAAAAAAGAGGAGAGGAGGAGAAGAAGAAGAGGAAAAAGGAAAGGAAGAAGAAGAAGAGGAGGAGGAGAAGAAAAAAGAAGAAGAGGAAGAAAAGGAAGAATAGGAAGAAGAAAAAGAAAAAAGAGGAAAAAACCCCGACCCGACACGGCACCCCGACCCCGACCCGGCACCCCGACACGACACCCCGACCCCTAGACCCCGACCCCGACACCCCGACCCCGACACCCCGACCCGACACCCCGACCCCGAGACGGCACCCCGACCCGAAACCCCGACCCAACACCCCGACCCCGAGACCCCGACCCCGAGCCTGACCCGACACCCCGACCCCGACACCGACCCGGCACCCCGACCCGACACCCCGACCCCGAGACCCCGACCCCGAGCCTGACCCGACACCCCGACCCCGACACCGACACGGCACCCCGACCCCGACCCGGCACCCTGACCCGACACCCCGACCCCGAGACGGCACCCCGACCTGAAACCCCGACCCGGCACCCCGACCCGACACCCCGACCCCGCCACCCCGACCCCGAGCCTGACCCGACACCCCGACCCCGACACCGACACGGCACCCCGACCCCGACCCGGCACCCCGACCCGACACCCCGACCCCGAGACCCCGACCCCGAGCCTGACCCGACACCCCGACACCGACACGGCACCCCGACCCCGACCCGGCACCCCGACCCCGAGACCCCGACCCCGACCCCGACCCCGAGCCTGACCCGACACCCCGACCCCGACACCGACCCGACACCCCGACCCCGACACCGACACGGCACCCCGACCCCGACCCGGCTACCCAACTGAGAGGATGCAGAAGACGCTTCGACAAAAATGTAAAAATAAACGTAGAATTGAAGCATCGATGGCTGAGGCATTCATCACTGAGGAGGCGGCAAACTTCGTGACAGCACACTACAAAGCCAAAAATCGTCATTTGCATAATCCGAAGCCTCGGTACAATGCTGACGACCCTAAAAAGGGTGGATCCAACCTCAGCCTATTCAAAGGGAATCTCGCACCAGCCAGTGTTTCAAATCCAGTATCTTTGGATAACGAACAGAGGAGGAACAAGAAGAGCCGGAACAAGAAGAGGTTACTACTGCGGATGACCTATCATTGCTTGACCGATTACGTCAAGGTGGCCTTGCACATGTTGATGCCACTGAACCCTATGAGCCCGTCATTGATTATAGTGATGATGATGATTATGCATTTATTGATGATACTGATCGAGATTATTAGTAGTGTCAGGTATTAAATTTTTTAATGTTGTACTTGATGATGATACACTTAAGTGATACACATATTATTATTCATGTCGGTCTTTTTTTATGTTGTACTAATTTTTTTTACTGTTTGTCATGGCAGGTGTTGAAAGATGGTGGGCGCTAGTCGGGAGCGCGCCAAGGCCCCTTCTTCGTCGGCGCGTGGTCTGAGGTCTTCGATTCCAGACGTACTGTGACACCCAAGTTTTTATTTGGATTTTTCAAAAGATTTTATTTGACTTGAGGGGAGTGATTTAAATTTTTCTTCAAGAGAACTCTCACTCTCAAATATTTTTCTTTATGGCAAAAGTTTTATTTGGATTCAACCAAGATCTGTCTTTGGTCTTGGAGGTTCTTGCTTTTCACTTGGACTCAAGACAAAATATTTTCACTTGGGAAATGACTTTTGAAAATCTCCTTGAAATTTGCACTATGGCTTTTGGAAAATCCTTTGCCACTTTCAACAATTCCTTCTTGCCATGGCCTTAGTGCAAATCCCCTCTCCTAACCCTTTCCTCACCTTTGGATCATGATTTGCATCAAATCCAGCAAGTTGAACCTCCCCATGTGATTATTTCCATTTATATTCTATTCAAATAAATTTCTGCCTTCTCTTCTAGCACTTGGAGATTTACAAAGGAACTCCACTTTCTGTCTTGATTTTTGCCCCCAAACCTTTTTCCCCTCCTAGTCCTTTGAACCCTCAACCAAGAACCATGAAGATCCACTGGTCTTCAGTTCAAAATTTTCAAACTACACCTGCTGCAAGTTTGGACCAGATTTGTCAAATTTGGTGAAATTCATTCAAAACCTTCTCCAAAAATTCCAAGTAAAATCAGGCAGCCTCTGGGTGCATTGAGTGGTCACCTCACCAAGTTACAGCTCCAGAAAAATTTATCTCATTGCAAAATCCTTCTGTCGAACACCTGCAGTGCACTGTCTGTATCAAGTTCAGAAAAATTCAGAGATTCAGTCAGTGGCTTGCTGTCGTTTTCTTCAGAGAAGGACATCGATCTCGCCAGTACCACCGCGTCGCCTTGCTCCTCGTCCCCGCCCTCTTGTTCCTGCACCGCACGAACGCCTGGCGCCTTGCGAGCGTCGGCGACGAGCAGCAGAAGGTGCGCCGCCCCGTGACCGACGCCGGCGGCGGCTTTGCGGGCGCCAGCGGGAGACACGGCGCCGACGACGCCACCCAGCGCCGCCCAAACCACCAGAGCTCGCCGCGTAGCCTTCCACTCCCCCGAACGCGCTGCCGCTCTCGTCGTGAACCGCAGGGCGCGGAGCGCGCTCTCTGCCGCCGTTGAGCCCGTGCGGTCACCTCACCGTGGACCGACGCTATTACGCCAAGACCGACCCCGTTTAGCTGTGAAACGACTCCAGTAACCTCCACTGATGCTGCCTGGCCACTCAAACCTCCTGCCAATCCACTGCTCCGCCGTAATCGCTCGCCGGAGATTCCCCGTTCACGGCCACCCCGTCGATCTGCCTATAAATAGAGGCCCCGAGCTTCAACTCGAGCACCCACCATCCCTGCACTCCCCCTAGAGCAAGCCTAGCCACTGGTAGAGCCCCGAGGAGGTCTCCTTCCTCGACTCCGGCCACCGCGACCCGCCACGGGATCCAGCCCGATTCGCCCCCGTGTGCGCTCCTCCGCCTCCATTCTCTTGCCAGTAGCTTCACCTTGCATCCCTCGTTCTGACCCGCGCCTCAATTCGTAGTTTGCAGCCCTCCACCGGAGTTCCCCATCCTCACCCTGTTGGAAATATGCCCTAGAGGCAATAATAAATGGTTATTATTATATTTCTTTGTTTATGATAATTGTCTATTATTCATGCTATAATTGTATTGTCCGAAAATCGTATATCATGTGTGAATACATAGACCACAAAGTGTCCCTAGTAAGCCTCTAGTTGACTAGCTCGTTGATCAACAGATAGTCATGGTTTCCTGACTATGGACATTGGATGTCATTGATAACGGGATCACATCATTAGGAGAATGATGTGATGGACAAGACCCAATCCTAAGCATAGCATAAAAGATCGTGTAGTTTCGTTTGCTAGAGCTTTTCCAATGTCAAGTATCTTTTCCTTAGACCATGAGATCGTGCAACTCCCGGATACCGTAGGAGTGCTTTGGATGTGCCAAACGTCACAACGTAACTGGGTGACTATAAAGGTGCACTACGGGTATCTCCGAAAGTGTCTGTTGGGTTGGCACGGATCGAGACTGGGATTTGTCACTCCGTGTGACGGAGAGGTATCTCTGGGCCCACTCGGTAATGCATCATCATAATGAGCTCAATGTGACTAAGGCGTTAGTCACGGGATCATGCATTGCGGTACGAGTAAAGAGACTTGCCGGTAACGAGATTGAACAAGGTATTGGGATACCGACGATCGAATCTCGGGCAAGTAACATACCGTTTGACAAAGGGAATTGCATACGGATTGATTGAATCCTCGACACCGTGGTTCATCCGATGAGATCATCGTGGAACATGTGGGAGCCAACATGGGTATCCAGATCCCGCTGTTGGTTATTGACCGGAGAGGCATCTCGGTCATGTCTGCATGTCTCCCGAACCCGTAGGGTCTACACACTTAAGGTCCGGTGACGCTAGGGTTGTAGAGATATATGTATGCGGAAACCCGAAAGTTGTTCGGAGTCCCGGATGAGATCCCGGACGTCACGAGAGGTTCCGGAATGGTCCGGAGGTGAAGAATTATATATAGGAAGTCCAGTTTCGGCCACTGGGAAAGTTTCGGGGGTTACCGGTATTGTACCGGGACCACCGGAAGGGTCCCGGGGGTCCACCGGGTGGGGCCACCTATCCCGGAGGGCCCCGTGGGCTGAAAGTGGAAGGGAACCAGCCCTTAGTGGGCTGGGGCGCCCCACTTGGGCCTCCCCCCATGCGCCTAGGGTTGGGAACCCTAGGGGGAGTTCCCCCTTGCCTTGGGGGGCAAGGCACCCCTTCCCCCCCACTTGGCCGCCGCACCCCCCTTTGGATCTGATCTCCAGGGCCGGCGCCCCCCCAGGGGGCCTATATAAAGGGGGGAGGGAGGGCAGCACAGAACAGCCTTGGGCGCCTCCCTCCTCCCCTGCAACACCTCTCTCTCTCTCGCAGAAGCTTAGAGAAGCCCTGCCGAGACCCGCTACATCCACCACCACGCCGTCGTGCTGCTGGATCTCCATCAACCTCTCCTTCCCCTTGCTGGATCAAGAAGGAGGAGACGTCGCTGCACCGTACGTGTGTTGAACGCGGAGGTGCCGTCCGTTCGGCACTCGGTCATCGGTGATTTGGATCACGGCAAGTACGACTCCGTCATCCACGTTCATTGGAACGCTTCCGCTCGCGATCTACAAGGGTATGTAGATGCACTCCTTTCCCCTCGTTGCTAGTATACTCCATAGATGCATCTTGGTGAGCGTAGGAAAATTTTAAAATTATGCTACGATTCCCAACAGTGGCATCATGAGCCAGGCCTATGCGTAGTTACTATGCACGAGTAGAACTCAAAGCAGTTGTGGGCGTTGAGTTTGCCAATTCTTCTTGCCGCTACTAGTCGTTTCTTGTTTTGGCGGCATTGTAGGATGAAGCGGCCTGGACCGACCTTACACGTACGCTTACGTGAGACAGGTTCCACCGACTGACATGCACTAGTTGCATAAGGTGGCTAGCGGGTGTCTGTCTCTCCTACTTTAGTCGGAACGGATTCGATGAAAAGGGTCCTTATGAAGGGTAAATAGAAATTGGCAAATCACGTTGTGGTCATACGTAGGTAAGAAACGTTCTTGCTAGAAACCTACAAACCACGTAAAAACTTGCAACAACAATTAGAGGACGTCTAACTTGTTTTTGCAGCAAGTGCTATGTGATGTGATATGGCCAGAAGATGTGATGAATGATATATGTGATGTATGAGATTGATCATATTCTTGTAATAGGAATCACGACTTGCATGTCGATGAGTATGACAACCGGCAGGAGCCATAGGAGTTGTCTTTATTATTTTGCATGACCTGCGTGTCATTGAATAACGCCATGTAAATTACTTTACTTTGTTGCTAAACGCGTTAGCCATACAAGTAGAAGTAATCGTTGGCGTGACGACTTCATGAAGACACAATGATGGAGATCATGGTGTCATGCCGGTGACGAAGATGATCATGGTGCCCCGAAGATGGAGATCAAAGGAGCATAATGATATTGGCCATATCATGTCACTATTTGATTGCATGTGATGTTTATCATGTTTTTGCATCTTATTTGCTTAGAACGACGGTAGCAAGTAGGATGATCCCTTATAATAATTTCAAGAAAGTGTTCACCCTAATTGTGCACCGTTGCGAAGGTTCGTTGTTTCGAAGCACCACGTGATGATCGGGTGTGATAGATTCTAACGTTCGAATACAACGGGTGTTGACGAGCCTAGCATGTACAGACATGGCCTCGGAACACACGCAATACACTTAGGTTGACTTGACGAGCCTAGCATGTACAGACATGGCCTCGGAACACGGAGGACCGAAAGGTCGAGCATGAGTCGTATAGAAGATACGATCAACATGGAGATGTTCACCGATCTTGACTAGTCCGTCTCACGTGATGATCGGACACGGCCTAGTTGAATTCGGATCATGTTTCACTTAGATGACTAGAGGGATGTCTATCTGAGTGGGAGTTCATTAAATAATTTGATTATATGAACTTAATTATCATGAACTTAGTCTAAAATCTTTACACTATGTATTGTAGATCAAATGGCCAACGTTGTCCTCAATTTCAACGCGTTCTAGAGAAAACCAAGCTGAAAGATGATGGCAGCAACTATACAGACTGGGTCCGGAACCTGAGGCTCATCCTCATAGTAGCCAAGAAAGATTATGTCTTAGAAGCACCGCTAGGTGAAGAACCAATCCCAGAGAACCAAGATGTTATGAACGCTTGGCAGCAGCGTGCTGATGATTACTCCCTCGTTTAGTGCGGCATGCTTTACAGCTTAGAACCGGGTCTCCAAAAGCGTTTTGAGAAACATGGAGCATATGAGATGTTCGAGGAGCTGAAACTGGTTTTTCAAGCTCATGCCCGGGTCGAGAGATATGAAGTCTCCGACAAGTTCTTCAGCTGCAAAATGGAGGAGAACAATTCTGTTAGTGAGCACATACTCAGAATGTCTGGGTTGCACAACCGCTTGTCTCAGCTGGGAGTTAATCTCCCGGATGACGCGGTCATTGACAGAATCCTCCAGTCGCTTCCACCAAGCTACAAGAGCTTTGTGATGAACTACAATATGCAGGGGATGGAAAAGACCATTCCCGAGGTATATTCAATGCTGAAATCAGCGGGAGGGGAGATCAGAAAAGAACATCAAGTGTTGATGGTGAATAAAACCACTAAGTTCAAGAAGGGCAAGGGTAAGAAGAACTTCAAGAAGGACGGCAAGGGAGTTGCCGCGCCCGGTAAACCAGTTACTGGGAAGAAGTCAAAGAATGGACCGAAGCCCGAGACTGAGTGCTTTTATTGCAAGGGAAGTGGTCACTGGAAGCGGAACTGCCCCAAATACTTAGCGGACAAGAAGAAGGCCGGCAACACCAAAGGTATATGTGATATACATGTAATTGATGTGTACCTTACCAGTACTCGTAGTAGCTCCTGGGTATTTGATACCGGTGCGGTTGCTCATATTTGTAACTCAAAGCAGGAACTACGGAATAAACGGAGACTGGCAAAGGACGAGGTGACGATGCGTGTCGGGAATGGTTCCAAGGTCGATGTGATCGCCGTCGGCACGCTACCTCTGCATCTACCCACGGGATTAGTTTTAAACCTCAATAATTGTTATTTAGTGCCAGCTTTGAGCATGAACATTGTATCTGGATCTCGTTTAATTCGAGATGGCTACTCATTTAAATCTGAGAATAATGGTTGTTCTATTTATTTTGAGAGATATGTTTTATGGTCATGCCCCGTTGGTCAATGGTTTATTTTTGATGAATCTCAAACGTGATGTTACACATGTTCATAGTGTGAATACCAAAACATGCAAAGTTGATAACGATAGTCCCACATACTTGTGGCACTGCCGCCTTGGTCACATTGGTGTCAAGCGCATGAAGAAGCTCCATGCAGATGGACTTTTGGAGTCTCTTGATTACGAATCATTTGACACGTGCGAACCATGCCTCATGGGTAATATGACCAAGACCCCGTTCTCCGGAACAATGGAGCGAGCAACCAACTTATTGGAAATCATACATACCGATGTGTGCGGTCCAATGAGTGTTGAAGCTCGCGGAGGATATCGTTATGTTCTCACTCTCACTGATGATTTAAGTAGATATGGGTATGTCTACCTAATGAAACACAAGTCTGAAACCTTTGAAAAGTTCAAGGAATTTCAGAGTGAAGTCGAGAATCAACGTGACAGGAAAATAAAATTCTTACGATCAGATCGTGGTGGAGAATATTTAAGTCACGAGTTTGGTGCACACTTAAGGAAATGCGGAATAGTTTCACAACTCACGCCGCCTGGAACACCTCAGAGAAACGGTGTGTCCGAACGTCGTAATCGCACTCTATTGGATATGGTGCGATCTATGATGTCTCTTACCGATTTACCGCTCTCATTTTGGGGCTATGCTTTAGAGACTGCCGCATTCACTTTAAATAGGGCACCGTCTAAATCCGTTGAGACGACACCGTATGAATTATGGTTTGGGAAGAAACCTAAGCTGTCGTTTCTAAAAGTTTGGGGATGCGATGCTTGTGTCAAGAAACTTCAACCTGAAAAGCTCGAACCCAAATCGGAAAAATGCGTCTTCATAGGATACCCTAAGGAAACTATTGGGTATACCTTCTACCTCAGATCCGAAGGCAAGATCTTCGTTGCCAAGAACAGGTCCTTTCTAGAGAAGGATTTCCTCTCGAAAGAATTGAGTGGGAGGAAAGTGGAACTTGATGAGGTGATAGTCACCCCTTCCGAACCGGAAAGTAGCGCAGCGCGGGAAAATGTTCCTGTGGTGCCTACACCGACTGGGGAGGAAGTTAATGATGATGATCATGAAACTTCAGATCAAGTTACTGAACTTCGTAGGTCCACAAGGACACGTTCCGCACCAGAGTGGTACGGCAACCCTGTCCTGGAAATCATGTTGTTAGACAACGGTGAACCTTCGAACTATGAAGAAGCGATGGCGGGCCCGGATTCCGACAAATGGCTAGAAGCCATGAAATCCGAGATAGAATCCATGTATGAAAACAAAGTATGGACTTTGACTGACTTGCCCGACGAGCGGCGAGCCATAGAAAACAAATGGATCTTTAAGAAGAAGACGGACGCAGATGGTAATGTGACCATCTACAAATCTCGACTTGTCGCTAAGGGTTATCGACAAGTTCAAGGGGTTGACTACGATGAGACTTTCTCACCCGTAGCGAAGCTGAAGTCCGTCCGAATCATGTTAGCAATTGCCGCATACTATGGTTATGAGATATGGCAGATGGACGTCAAAACGGCATTCCTTAACGGCTTCCTTAAGGAAGAGTTGTATATGATGCAGCCAGAAGGTTTTGTCGATCCTAAGAATGCTAACAAAGTATGCAAGCTCCAACGCTCAATCTATGGGCTGGTGCAAGCATCTCGGAGTTGGAACATTCGCTTTGATGAGATGATCAAAGCGTTTGGGTTCACACAGACTTATGGAGAAGCCTGTGTTTACAAGAAAGTGAGTGGGAGCTCTGTAGCATTTCTCATATTATATGTGGATGACATACTGTTGATGGGAAATGATTAGAATTCTTGGAAAGTATAAAGGCCTATTTGAATAAGTGTTTTTCAATGAAGGACCTTGGAGAAGCTGCTTATATATTAGGCATCAAGATCTATAGAGATAGATCAAGACGCCTCATTGGTCTTTCACAGAGTACATACCTTGACAAGATATTGAAGAAGTTCAATATGGATCAGTCCAAGAAGGGGTTCTTGCCTGTATTGCAAGGTGTGCAATTGAGCACGGCTCAATGCCCGACCACGGCAGAAGATATAGAAGAGATGAGTGTCATCCCCTATGCCTCGGCCATAGGGTCTATTATGTATGCCATGCTGTGTACCAGACCTGATGTAAACCTTGCCGTAAGTTTGGTAGGAAGGTACCAAAGTAATCCCGGCAAGGAACACTGGACAGCGGTCAAGAATATCCTGAAGTACCTAAAGAGGACTAAGGATATGTTTCTCGTTTATGGAGGTGACGAAGAACTCGTCGTAAAGGGTTACGTCGACGCTAGCTTCGACACAGATCTGGATGACTCGAAGTCACAGACCGGATACGTGTATATTTTTAATGGAGGAGCAGTAAGCAGGTGCAGTTGCAAGCAAAGCGTCGTGGCGGGATCTACATGTGAAGAGGAGTACATGGCAGCCTCGGAGGCAGCACAGGAAGCAGTCTGGATGAAGGAGTTCATTACCGACCTAGGGGTGATTCCCAATGCGTCAGGCCCAATGACTCTCTTCTGTGACAACACTGGAGCTATTGCCCTTGCGAAGGAGCCCAGGTTTCACAGGAAGACCAGGCATATCAAGCGTCGCTTCAACTCCATTCATGAAATTGTTCAAAATGGAGACATAGATATTTGTAAAGTACACACGGACCTGAATGTAGCAGATCCGTTGACTAAACCTCTCCCTAGGGCAAAACATGATCAACACCAGGACGCAATGGGTGTTCGATTCATCACAATGTAACTAGATTATTGACTCTAGTGCAAGTGGGAGACTGTTGGAAATATGGCCTAGAGGCAATAATAAATGGTTATTATTATATTTCTTTGTTTATGATAATTGTCTATTATTCATGCTATAATTGTATTGTCCGGAAATCGTAATACATGTGTGAATACATAGACCACAACGTGTCCCTAGTAAGCCTCTAGTTGACTAGCTCGTTGATCAACAGATAGTCATGGTTTCCTCACTATGGACATTGGATGTCATTGATAACGGGATCACATCATTAGGAGAATGATGTGATGGACAAGACCCAATCCTAAGCATAGCATAAAAGATCGTGTAGTTTCGTTTGCTAGAGCTTTTCCAATGTCAAGTATCTTTTCCTTAGACCATGAGATCGTGCAACTCCCGGATACCGTAGGAGTGCTTTGGGTGTGCCAAACGTCACAACGTAACTGGGTGACTATAAAGGTGCACTACGGGTATCTCCGAAAGTGTCTGTTGGGTTGGCACGGATCGAGACTGAGATTTGTCACTCCGTGTGACGGAGAGGTATCTCTGGGCCCACTCGGTAATGCATCATCATAATGAGCTCAATGTGACTAAGGCGTTAGTCACGGGATCATGCATTGCGGTACGAGTAAAGAGACTTGCCGGTAACGAGATTGAACAAGGTATTGGGATACCGACGATCGAATCTCGGGCAAGTAACATACCGTTTGACAAAGGGAATTGCATACGGATTGATTGAATCCTCAACACCGTGGTTCATCCGATGAGATCATCGTGGAACATGTGGGAGCCAACATGGGTATCCAGATCCCGCTGTTGGTTATTGACCGGAGAGGCGTCTCGGTCATGTCTGCATGTCTCCCGAACCCGTAGGGTCTACACACTTAAGGTCCGGTGACGCTAGGGTTGTAGAGATATATGTATGCGGAAACCCGAAAGTTGTTCGGAGTCCCGGATGAGATCCCGGACGTCACGAGAGGTTCCGGAATGGTCCGGAGGTGAAGAATTATATATAGGAAGTCCAGTTTCGGCCACTGGGAAAGTTTCGGGGGTTACCGGTATTGTACCGGGACCACCGGAAGGGTCCCGGGGGTCCACCGGGTGGGGCCACCTATCCCGGAGGGCCCCGTGGGCTGAAAGTGGAAGGGAACCAGCCCTTAGTGGGCTGGGGCGCCCCCCTTGGGCCTCCCCCCATGCGCCTAGGGTTGGGAAACCTAGGGGGAGTTCCCCCTTGCCTTGGGGGGCAAGGCACCCCTTCCCCCCCCACTTGGCCGCCGCCCCCCCCCCTTTGGATCAGATCTCCAGGGCCGGCGCCCCCCCCCCCCCCCACAGGGGGCCTATATAAAGGGGGGGAGGGAGGGCAGCACAGAACATCCTTGGGCGCCTCCCTCCTCCCCTGCAACACCTCTCTCTCTCGCAGAAGATTAGAGAAGCCCTGTCGAGACCCGCTACATCCACCACCACGCCGTCGTGCTGCTGGATCTCCATCAACCTCTCCTTCCCCTTGCTGGATCAAGAAGGAGGAGACGTCGCTGCACCGTACGTGTGTTGAACGCGGAGGTGCCGTCCGTTCGGCACTCGGTCATCGGAGATTTGGATCACGACGAGTACGACTCCGTCATCCACGTTCATTGGAACGCTTCCGCTCGCGATCTACAAGGGTATGTAGATGCACTCCTTTCCCCTCATTGCTAGTATACTCCATAGATGCATCTTGGTGAGCGTAGGAAAATTTTAAAATTATGCTACGATTCCCAACACACCCGAGCCGCCGTCCGCCGGAGATAGTGTCGCCGTCGACGTGGTGCTCCCCGTTGGACGAGTCCACCACCCACCGACGCGGAAGAAGACGCTGAAGCTCTTGGTACCCTCTGTTTCTCCTAACTCGCCGTGGTTCGACGCCGGCGTCCACCGCAGTCTTCGGGCGCCGGCGAGCTTTTTAAACCTGACAGGTGGACCCCGCCTGTCAGCCTCTATTCTATTCTCCTTCGAACCGTTTTCTGTTGGCGCCTTCGGGCAAATACGTTTTCTCCTTTGCGCTTGCGCATTCCCAACCGAAGCATTTTCTGTTTTCTCAGTTAAAACCCTGGAACTTTTCTGTTTCATTACAGATAAGTCCCTGGACAGAAACCTTTATAACTTTTTAATAAAAAGGAATTTTTGAGTGATTCTTTTTCTGACAATCTTCAAATTTTGTCTAGTTTTTGATGGGATTTATTTGAAAAATATTTGGAGAAGTTTCTGTGCAAGTGTTGGTTTTCACGTTAGTACCCGTTTCGTGATTGCCGTAGGTTCCGGGAGAGGTGAAGGAGCCGCGAACTTCGCCAAGCTAGACTCCGACTTCTCCGAACCAGGCAAGCATGTTTTGAACATTTGATATGACAGGTGTTTTACATGTTCACGTGAGAGTTTGTGCGTGGCATATGAGTGTCGGTAAATACCTCGTTGCTTGTAAGGCAACGACCCGGTTGTTCCAAAGTCACGATGATCTCTGATGAGAGATGGCCTAATCATGTGGTGACATGAAGGGCAGCAAGGTGGTACTGTTGTAGCATACCAGCCTTGCGTCATCCGACTTTCTCCGACGTTAACGTGGTTGGAGTCACATTATCGTTCCTTTCCCGCATGTTCCAAAGTTGCGATGATCTCTGATGAGAGATGGCCTACTCATGTGGTGACATGAAGGGCAGCAAGGTGGTACTGTTGTAGCATACCAGCCTTGCGTCATCCGAATTTCTCCGACGTTAACATGGTTGGAGCCACGTTATCGTTCTTTCCCCCTTCCGTGCTACCACATGTCTCATTGCCAGGATGCGGTTTAGTAAGTTGGTAACCTCTTTCCGTGTACACACCAAACAGAGAGGCCGGGATGATGGTACCTTGGCCCAGGATTAAAGCCAGTCATCCGGTCAGGGGGCATGGGTGTTTCCGGTTGGGACCAAGAGGGGGCCACCCCCTTAGAGCGCGCGTATAGAAATTTGATCCCATGCTACGCGAGGTTGTAGCCTCCCCGTCTCAAGGTTTTTCTTGAACGTCGCCGAGGGTGATCCCTGGCTTCGGATGGTTGAATTGGGTGTGTACTGGTTAGACGTGTTTCTTCCAAAACACCGTAGGCGGAACTAGTCCCCGTGACTACTGAAATCTGTTGGCTGTGGTTAAGTACAAACTCTGCAGAGTCAATTCCTTCCAAATCATCGTATCCATGATCAAGTAATGGAAACATTATGTCCATATCTATCCGCGTGGAAAACTTGTCCCCGGTGAACAAGCTCAAGTGGTAAATCCAGTTTTATTGTTATTCCTGTGGATGGACTAACTTTATATTTGTCGCATGCTTGTGATAATTTATGTTCCCGAACGATTATATTATTGAGCTGTGATATAAGCCCTTTATGTGACGTCGCGCAGACGTCCGACTGTGGCGTGTACTTGTTTCTTACTTTAAATATAAGCCCTTTATGAGATGTCGCACAGACGTCCGACTGTGGCATACACTGTCTTTATTTTCTGTTATAAGCCCTTTATGTGGTGTCGCCCCGACGCCCGACTGTGGCATTATTATTCTGCATTTTCCTCTCGAGGAGTCTTTCAGACACTCGTTTGGCACCCGCATTATTATTCCGCAATTTCCGCTCGAGGAGTCTTTCAGACACTCGTTTGGCACCCGCATTATTATTCCGCATTTTCCGCTCGAGGAGTCTTTCAGACACTCATTTGGCACCCGCATTATTATTCCGCATTTTCCGCTCGAGGAGTCTTTCAGACACTCGTTTGGCACCTGTATTATCATTCCGCATTTTCCGCTCGAGAAGTCTTTCAGACACTCGTTTGGTACCAGTATTACTATTCTGCAGTTTCCGCTCGAGGCGTCATTCAGACCCTCGCTTGGCACCCCGTATTTATTATCTCTATGTCTGATCGCACGGGTTAACTTGTTCATATGCTTCATGTTTGCATTTGTTATACCTTATGTCCGAACTGTCTTGCGAGTACTTTCATAGTACTCACCTGGCTTGTTGATTTGGCCAGATGTTGACGAAGGCGATCTCTTGGATGAAGAGTTTGATAGCGCGTCCGATGCCTAGAGGAGTCCCAGTCAGTCCTGCGCGATCCCGGATATTGGTCACTTGTATTGTATATGCTTCCGCCACCCGCGATAAGTCTTCTCGAGCCTCATTCCGATGCTCGATGAGCTGTAGTCTTCTGGAATCATATCACTCGCTTCGCGGTGATATTTCCACCACCGTTATTATCGTGAGTTAGTAGTTTGCCACCCTATCCGCCGTCTTGTTTTAGCGGCGTGCATGTAATAAATTGTTGGTCCGTCTCTGCTCAACCTTGTATTATATTTAGTACTCCTGGTATTTTTCTTCTATGACCAAGATATTGTCTACCAGTGAGAAGGAATTCTTCCTCGCTGGTCCGTAAAAGGGATTGGTCTCTCAATAATTATTTTATTGAAAAACCGGTCATGACAAGCTTGGTATCAGAGCCAGGCTGACTGTAGGAAGCCACTAGGTGCGATCGCTAATCGGTTATTAGCGTATTTTGTGCTTTTTCAGCATTTTGCAATTGTAGCTATTTTCTGTTGGTCATCATAAATTTATGACATGACTACTCAGAATTTTTGCCTACTTTTGTAGATGGCTGGCAGCAGCTGTGAGAATCGAGTGTTCACCAACGTGCCCGAGGGGTTTGTCAAGCTCCTCGTCTCCATCACCAAGCTCGCGATCGGGCCAGCAGCTCGCCCGGAGTTCACACTCTATCAGCACAAGCTCAGTGACGACGTGTCTATGCACCAAGCTGTGGTGCAGTTCAAGGGAGGACGTTCTGCTGCTCGCCACTTCCGTTTTGTGGGAAGGGCCATGCCTACGGAGAGGCATGCCATGCAGATGGCTGCCCGTGAGGCGATAGCTCGCCTTCGGGACATCCTTCCTACGATGAAGACTCGTCGCTACCGCTACCCCCCATGCCATGTGCCTTACACCAGCCACTATGCGTTTGCCTGCCATCGGGGAGAACGAGATGAAGCCATCGAGATGGTTGTGGAGTATCTCAAGGCTCTGGAGGAGTCTTTCGACAACCTCGTAGATGATCTTGTGGCTGCCCGCATGGACTTAGTCCGGGGCGGTCCTGCCAGCAGGAAGGAACTTCTCAACACGGCGCCGCCCCTGGCATTCGTCTAGTCTTCAGCCTCTTATGCACCGGCCATTTTGGCCACTGCTCGCCGTCTGCCTACCACTGAGGAGTTCGACCGAGTCATCGCTCCTACTCCAGTCAGAGCCGCACCGCCTGCCGCACACGCTCTACCACCAGTCGCCCCCGCACCATCACCGCAGCGCAGCGTCACGCGCCAGGAGCCAGCTAGAGAGGAGGTGGAGGTTGATTCTCCTGGACCGTTGAGCCTTGCCATCGGCAAGGGGAAGGAGATCTTCACCATCTCCGACTGAGAGCACCGAGTAGTCGCGTGTTATGCCTGCCTGTATGGTGTGTTGTTTTATCTGTACGCTAGTTTGTATTGGTGTGTTTGCTGCCTTCCAGAGTAGTACGCTAGTTTTAATAACATGCCAGGATGTGTACGCGCATCCTGAGTGCTGTATCATGTGTTTGCTTTTCGCATGTAAGTTTTATGTTGAGCACTTCTTCTCCATGAAAAATCATTTATGTTTCTTTGAAAACCTTGAAGCCTTTTGATTATTGCCTTTGCGAGATTTTTCTTGTGCTACACAGTTTTTCTCATGGGTTTTGCAAATAATACCCCAGACTGGAAAAAAATGTCTCGCCCGTGGACTCGCTCCATGCCCAATCAGCCAGAAGAGGTTTACGGAACACAGACCAGCAACAATTTCACTCAGGGTCAGTCCAGCCAACAGGACAGCGAAGCAGCACTGTCTCAAGTATGCCGTCTCTTCGAGCAAAGCCAGCAACAGCACCAAGAGATGATGAACCATGTCATCAACATGGGAAACCACCGTGAACCCTATCAACCCCATTCCAAGTTATCTGAGTTACAGAAGACTCGCCCCTCAACTTTTGCTCACACCGACAGACCACTGGAAGCCGACGATTGGCTTCGTGAGATTGAAAGGAAACTGATTATTGCTCAGTGCTCAGATCATGAGAAGGTGCTTTATGCACCACACTACCTTACTGGAGCAGCCGCAGCATGGTGGGAAAACTTCCTACACATGCATCCCAGGGAACACAACATCACCTGGGAAGAGTTCAAGGAAGGCTTCCGTGGGGCACACATCCCCAGAAGCATCCTAAAGATCAAGAAGAGAGAGTTTGATGACCTGAAGCAGAGAGGCATGTCAGTCACAGAATACAACGGTCAGTTCACCCAGCTGTCTCGTTATGCCTAAGACGAGCACATGACAGAAAGCAAGAAGATGGAAAAATTCCTGGACGGCCTGGCACCAGCACTGAGATGCCAACTGATTGTGCACACCTTTCCGGATTTTAAGACGCTGGTGGAGAAGGCCATCACCTTGGAGAATGAGCGCCGTAGTCTGGAAGATATCCGTAAGCGGAAGAGGGACAAGACGACTCTTGCCCGCAGCAACCGAGGCAAGACTGAGGTCCCAAGGACAGGCGCAAGGAGATCCACGACTACTGAGCCAAGGCCCGTCAGAAAATTTCATGCCAGGGACAAGGAGTTCACATACCGTCCAGGGGTCACCTGCTATGCCTGTGGTCAACAAGGGCATTATGCTAAACAGTGCCCGAAGCCAAGAGACTCGGCACCCAAGCCGAACAATGGTGGAAATAATCCCGCCCCCAAGCGCAACAATTTCAACCCCAGCAACAACCACAGGAAGGGTCACCTGAACCATGTGACCAGGGAAGAAGCGCAGAATGCCCTAGACATCGTGCTCGGTACGTTCCCTGTCAACACAGTACCTGCCACGGTTTTGTTTGATTCTGGAGCTTCCCATTCGTTCGTTTCGAAGAGTTTTGTTTCGCAACACGGTTTTCCGATACTTCCCTTGGAAAAATCTATGATCATCAAGTCCCCCGGAAATAAGCAAATCGCTCAAGGTTACTGCCAAGGAGTGGTCATTGAGTTCGAAGGACTACAATTCCACGCGAATCTCATCGTGTTGGAAAGTAAAGGACTGGATGTCATTTTAGGGATGGACTGGTTGACCACCAACAAAGGATTCATCGACTGTTTCAATCGGACAGTGATTCTCACTCACCATCACGGCAAGACTATAAGAGTTTCCGCTCAAGAAAGGCCACGATCACAGCAGCCAAAACTGAACAAAATGGACATTGCGGAACTGAGAAAAGTTCCAGTGGTATGCGAGTTTCCTGATGTGTTCCCGGAAGAACTACCAGGCATGCCACCAGACCGAGAGATCGAATTCAGCATCGAACTAGCACCTGGCACCACTCCCATCTATAAGAAGCCGTATAGAATGGCACCCTCAGAATTGGTGGAGTTGAAGAAGCAGATAAAGGAATTGTTGGACAAAGGATTTATTCGAGCCAGCTCCTCACCTTGGGGTTCGCCTGTGTTGTTCGCCAAAAAGAAAGATGGGACACTGAGGCTGTGCATAGACTATCGAGCCCTCAATATGGTCACCATCAAAAACAAATATCCGATGCCACGGATCAATGATTTGTTTGACCAGCTCGCACAAGCCAAGGTATTCTCAAAAATTGATTTGAGATCGGGATATCACCAATTGAAGGTACGGACGGAAGATATCCCCAAGACAGCTTTCACTTCCAGATATGGGTTATACGAGTTCACAGTGATGCCTTTTGGACTAACGAACGCCCCCGCATATTTCGTCCACCTCATGAACAAAGTGTTCATGAAATTCATGGACAAATTTGTGGTGGTATTCATTGACGACATTCTGGTTTACTCAAGGACACCAGAAGAGCATGCTGAGCACCTCAGAATTGTTTTGGGAGAATTGAGGAAACATCAGTTGTACGCCAAATTTAGCATGTGCGAATTTTGGCTAAGACAAGTTGGCTTCTTGGGCCATATACTGAACCAAGAAGGCGTGGCCGTAGACCCAAAAAAAGTCAAGGCCATACTGGACTGGAAGCCACCCGCCAATGTTACTGAT
The DNA here is from genome assembly GCF_002575655.3 of Aegilops tauschii subsp. strangulata. Lineage (NCBI taxonomy): Eukaryota > Viridiplantae > Streptophyta > Magnoliopsida > Poales > Poaceae > Aegilops > Aegilops tauschii. Next base: position 425,260,940 of record NC_053035.3, on the reverse strand, counting down.
GTGCGGAGTTTCCTGGGAATGGCCGGATATTACAGAAGATTTATTGAAGGGTTCTCCACTGTGGCGAAACCTATAACACAATTACTCAAGAAGGACAAGAAATTTGTATGGACGGAAGCATGCGAGCAGAGCTTCCAAGAACTCAAGAAGAAGCTGACAACCGCACCGGTCTTAACTGTGCCAGACATACACAAGAGCTTTGAAGTGTATTGTGACGCGTCCCGAAAAGGTCTCGGATGCGTGCTAATGCAGGATGGCAAAGTTGTCGCATATGCCTCCAGGCAGCTACAAAAACATGAGGAAAATTACCCAACACATGACTTGGAGCTAGCAGTAGTCATACATGCACTCAAGGAGTGGAGGCACTTTCTGTTGGGAAATCGCTGTGAAATATATACGGACCATAAGAGCCTCAAATATATTTTCACACAGCCAGAGCTGAATTTACGCCAACGACGCTGGTTGGAACTGGTCAAAGACTATGACGTCGGCATTCACTACCACCCAGGGAAAGCAAATGTAGTGGCCGATGCCCTTAGTCGAAACCCCAGCACGGACAATGACGGTCCGCAAAACTTGAGGCCTGAGTTTCAGCGAGAGTTCGCTAGGCTCAACATGATGTTAGTCTCTGAGGGCACCGTATCGAACCTGGAGATACAACCCACCCTGGTGGAACAAATTAAGAAGGCTCAACAGGGACATCCCAGCATCGAAGGCATAAAGAAGAAAATGAATCTTCGTAAGACTTCCGAGTTCGTCACCGACAGTGAAGGAACATTATGGTACCGAGACAGACTTTGCGTGCCTAACATTGAGGAACTCAAGCAACAGATCTTGACGGAAAGCCACACCGCTCCATACTCGATTCATCCTGGAGGAACCAAAATGTACAAGGACATTCAGGAAAGGTTTTGGTGGCACGGTATAAAAAGAGATATAGCCACATTCATTGCTTGTTGCGATTCATGTCAGCGCATCAAGGCCGAGCATCAAAAGCCAGCAGGGCTACTCCAGCCAAACAGGATACCGGAGTGGAAATGGGATGAAATAGGAATGGATTTCATCGTCGGACTACCCCGATCACAGCGTGGGAATGACGCCATATGGGTCATCACAGACCGACTAACCAAAGTTTCTCATTTCATTCCCGTGAAGACTACCTACTCCACACAAAGACTGGCAAAACTTTATCTCTCCCGTATAGTTTGTTTGCACGGAGTCCCAAAGATTATAATATCAGACCGAGGCACCCAATTCGTCTCCAAATTTTGGGATCACCTACAACAAGCTCTGGGCACGCAACTAGCCTTCAGTACAGCATACCACCCTCAGACTGATGGACAAACGGAACGTGTGAACCAAATCCTAGAGGATATGCTAAGAGCCTGTGTGCTCACCTATGGATCCAGTTGGGAAGAGAGTTTGCCGTATGCCGAATTTGCTTACAACAACAGTTACCAAGCCAGCTTGCAAATGGCACCCTTTGAAGCGTTGTACGGACGAAGGTGTCGTACCCCACTGAATTGGTCAGAAACAGGTGACAGCCGTATCTTCGGCCCAGACATGCTTAAAGAGGCCGAGGAGAAAGTTAAACAAATCCGGGACAGACTCAAGATAGCACAGAGCCGCCAAAAGAGCTACTATGATCAGAAGCACCGTGAGGTCAGCTTTGAACCCGGTGATTCCGTATACCTCCGAGTATCTCCTATGAGGGGTCTGCAACGGTTCAAAATAAAGGGGAAGCTAGCCCCAAGATTTATTGGACCATTTTGTGTAAAGGCACAAAGAGGCACGGTAGCCTACCAACTAGACCTACCCAAGGAGCTGTCAGATGTCCATGACGTGTTCCACGTCTCACAGTTAAGAAAATGTGTGAGCAACCCAGAAAAACATGTACCTCATGAGGACATTGATATGCAACCAGATCTCACCTACAGAGAAAGGCCAGTAAAGATTTTAGAAGAGTCTGAACGGAGGACCCGTCAGAAAACGACAAAGTTTTTCAGGGTTCAGTGGAGCAACCACACTGAGGATGAAGCTACATGGGAAAGGGAAGATTTCCTTCGAGCAGAGTATCCACATCTATTTGAGGATCAGCAGAAATCTCGAGGACGAGATTTTTCCTAAGGGGGTAGGTGTTGTGACACCCAAGTTTTTATTTGGATTTTTCAAAAGATTTTATTTGACTTGAGGGGAGTGATTTAAATTTTTCTTCAAGAGAACTCTCACTCTCAAATATTTTTCTTTATGGCAAAAGTTTTATTTGGATTCAACCAAGATCTGTCTTTGGTCTTGGAGATTCTTGCTTTTCACTTGGACTCAAGACAAAATATTTTCACTTGGGAAATGACTTTTGAAAATCTCCTTGAAATTTGCACTATGGCTTTTGGAAAATCCTTTGCCACTTTCAACAATTCCTTCTTGCCATGGCCTTAGTGCAAATCCCCTCTCCTAACCCTTTCCTCACCTTTGGATCATGATTTGCATCAAATCCAGCAAGTTGAACCTCCCCATGTGATTATTTCCATTTATATTCTATTCAAATAAATTTCTGCCTTCTCTTCTAGCACTTGGAGATTTACAAAGGAACTCCACTTTCTGTCTTGATTTTTGCCCCCAAACCTTTTTCCCCTCCTAGTCCTTTGAACCCTCAACCAAGAACCATGAAGATCCACTGGTCTTCAGTTCAAAATTTTCAAACTACACCTGCTGCAAGTTTGGACCAGATTTGTCAAATTTGGTGAAATTCATTCAAAACCTTCTCCAAAAATTCCAAGTAAAATCAGGCAGCCTCTGGGTGCATTGAGTGGTCACCTCACCAAGTTACAGCTCCAGAAAAATTTATCTCATTGCAAAATCCTTCTGTCGAACACCTGCAGTGCATTGTCTGTATCAAGTTCAGAAAAATTCAGAGATTCAGTCAGTGGCTTGCTGTCGTTTTCTTCAGAGAAGGACATCGATCTCGCCAGTACCACCGCGTCGCCTTGCTCCTCGTCCCCGCCCTCTTGTTCTTGCACCGCACGAACGCCTGGCGCCTTGCGAGCATCGGCGACGAGCAGCAGAAAGTGCGCCGCCCCGTGACCGACGCCGGCGGCGGCTTTGCGGGCGCCAGCGGGAGACACGGCGCCGACGACGCCACCCAGCGCCGCCCAAACCACCGGAGCTCGCCGCGTGGCCTTCCACTCCCCCGAACGCGCTGCCGCTCTCGTCGTGAACCGCAGGGCGCGGAGCGCGCTCTCTGCCGCCGTTGAGCCAGTGCGGTCACCTCACCATGGACCGACGCTATTACGCCAAGACCGACCCCGTTTAGCTGTGAAACGACTCCAGTAACCTCCACTGATGCTGCCTGGCCACTCAAACCTCCTGCCAATCCACTGCTCCGCCGTAATCGCTCGCCGGAGATTCTCCGTTCACGGCCACCCCGTTGATCTGCCTATAAATAGAGGCCCCGAGCTTCAACTCGAGCACCCACCATCCCTGCACTCCCCCTAGAGCAAGCCTAGCCACTGGTAGAGCCCCGAGGAGGTCTCCTTCCTCGACTCCGGCCGCCGCGACCCGCCACGGGTTCCAGCCCGATTCGCCCCCGTGTGCGCTCCTCTGCCTCCATTCTCTTGCCAGTAGCTTCACCTTGCATCCCTCGTTCTGACCCGCGCCTCAATTCGTAGTTTGCAGCCCTCCACCGGAGTTCCCCATCCTCACCCGAGCCGCCGTCCGCCGGAGATAGTGTCGCCGTCGACGTGGTGCTCCCCGTTGGACGAGTCCACCACCCACCGACGCGGAAGAAGACGCTGAAGCTCTTGGTACCCTCCGTTTCTCCTAACTCGCCGTGGTTCGACGCCGGCGTCCACCGCAGTCTTCGGGCGCCGGCGAGCTTTTTAAACCTGACAGGTGGACCCCGCCTGTCAGCCTCTATTCTATTCTCCTTCGAACCGTTTTCTGTTGGCGCCTTCAGGCAAATACGTTTTCTCCTTTGCGCTTGCGCATTCCCAACCGAAGCGTTTTCTGTTTTCTCAGTTAAAACCCTGGAACTTTTTCTGTTTCATTACAGATAAGTCCCTGGACAGAAACCTTTATAACTTTTTAATAAAAAGGAATTTTTGAGTGATTCTTTTTCTGACAATCTTCAAATTTTGTCTAGTTTTTGATGGGATTTATTTCAAAAATATTTGGAGAAGTTTCTGTGCAAGTGTTGGTTTTCACGTTAGTACCCGTTTCGTGATTGCCGTAGGTTCCGGGAGAGGTGAAGGAGCCGCGAACTTCGCCGAGCTAGACTCCGACTTCTCCGAACCAGGCAAGCATGTTTTGAACATTTGATATGACAGGTGTTTTACATGTTCACGTGAGAGTTTGTGCGTGGCATATGAGTGTCGGTATACCTCGTTGCTTGTAAGGCAATGACCCGGTTGTTCCAAAGTCGCGATGATCTCTGATGAGAGATGGCCTAATCATGTGGTGACATGAAGGGCAGCAAGGTGGTACTGTTGTAGCATACCAGCCTTGCGTCATCCGACTTTCTCTGACGTTAACGTGGTTGGAGTCACGTTATCGTTCCTTTCCCGCATGTTCCAAAGTTGCGATGATCTCTGATGAGAGATAGCCTACTCATGTGGTGACATGAAGGGCAGCAAGGTGGTACTGTTGTAGCATACCAGCCTTGCGTCATCCAACTTTCTCCGACGTTAACATGGTTGGAGCCACGTTATCGTTCTTTCCCCCTTCCGTGCTACCACATGTCTCATTGCCAGGATGCGGTTTAGTAAGTTGGTAACCTCTTTCCGTGTACACACCAAACAGAGAGGCCGGGATGATGGTACCTTGGCACAGGATTAAAGCCAGTCATCCGGTCAGGGGGCATGGGTGTTTCCGGTTGGGACCGAGAGGGGGGCACCCCCTTAGAGCGCGCGTATAGAAATTTGATCCCATGCTACGCGAGGTTGTAGCCTCCCCGTCTCAAGGTTTTTCTTGAACGTCGCCGAGGGTGATCCCTGGCTTCGGATGGTTGAATTGGGTGTGTACTGGTTAGACGTGTTTCTTCCAAAACACCGTAGACGGAACTAGTCCCCGTGACTACTGAAATCCGTTGGTTGTGGTTAAGTACAAACTCTGCAGAGTCAATTCCTTCCAAATCATCGTATCCATGATCAAGTAATGGAAACATTATGTCCATATCTATCCGCGTGGAAAACTTGTCCTCGGTGAACAAGCTCAAGTGGTAAATCCAGTTTTATTGTTATTCCTGTGGATGGACTAACTTTATATTTGTCGCATGCTTGTGATAATTTATGTTCTCGAACGATTGTATTATTGAGCTGTGATATAAGCCCTTTATGTGACGTCGCGCAGACGTCCGACTGTGGCGTGTACTTGTTTCTTACTTTAAATATAAGCCCTTTATGAGATGTCGCACAGACGTCCGACTGTGGCATACACTGTCTTTATTTTCTGTTATAAGCCCTTTATGTGGTGTCGCCCCGACGCCCGACTGTGGCATTATTATTCTGCATTTTCCTCTCGAGGAGTCTTTCAGACACTCGTTTGGCACCCGCATTATTATTCCGCAATTTCCGCTCGAGGAGTCTTTCAGACACTCGTTTGGCACCCGCATTATTATTCCGCATTTTCCGCTCGAGGAGTCTTTCAGACACTCGTTTGGCACCCGCATTATTATTCCGCATTTTCCGCTCGAGGAGTCTTTCAGACACTCGTTTGGCACCCGCATTATTATTCCGCATTTTCCGCTCGAGGAGTCTTTCAGACACTCGTTTGGCACCTGTATTATCATTCCGCATTTTCCGCTCGAGGAGTCTTTCAGACACTCATTTGGTACCAGTATTACTATTCTGCAGTTTCCGCTCGAGGCGTCATTCAGACCCTCGCTTGGCACCCCGTATTTATTATCTCTATGTCTGATCGCACGGGTTAACTTGTTCATATGCTTCATGTTTGCATTTGTTATACCTTATGTCCGAACTGTCTTGCGAGTACTTTCATAGTACTCACCTGGCTTGTTGATTTGGCCAGATGTTGACGAAGGCGATCTCTTGGATGAAGAGTTTGATAGCGCGTCCGATGCCTAGAGGAGTCCCAGTCAGTCCTGCGCGATCCCGGATATTGGTCACTTGTATTGTATACGCTTCCGCCACCCGCGATAAGTCTTCTCGAGCCTCACTCCGACGCTCGATGAGCTGTAGTCTTCTGGAATCATATCACTCACTTCGCGGTGATATTTCCACCACCGTTATTATCGTGAGTTAGTAGTTTGCCACCCTATCCGCCGTCTTGTTTTAGCGGCGTGCATGTAATAAATTGTTGGGTAGTCTCTGCTCAACCTTGTATTATATTTAGTACTCCTGGTATTTTTCTTCTATGACCAAGATATTGTCTACCAGTGAGAAGGAATTCTTCCTCGCTGGTCCGTAAAAGGGATTGGTCTCTCAATAATTATTTTATTGAAAAACCGGTCGTGACATGTACCTCTCCGCCGAGCGTTGCTGGACAGTATGTCCACACCGCCGGGCCCTTCTTCGTCGACCGCGGTGCCCAATAGGGGACGAGGTAGGAAGAGAGGAGGTGGGGCACGTGGTCGCGGGAGAGGAGGTAGGGTGACTGCTACGGCGCCTTCCTCGCCGCCACCCCCAGCTGTTTCACCCGAGCACGTGACTGCTAGGGTGGACTCGTCCGAGGAGGAGGCTACACGGACTCCGGTCCACGAGCCTCCAGTCCACGGGTCTTGGGCCCATGAGCCTCGGGTCGACTGGCCTTCGGCCCACGAGAGTTCGGCCCACGAGACCCCGGAGGAGCACATGTCCGGATGGGGTACCTGGCCGGATCAGCCCGAGGAGCCGAGTGGCCATGCTGATGATGGCGGGGAGCCGACTGATCTTGAGGAGGGTGGCACCGTCTACCAGCGTGGTGCTACACGGCTCCCGTCCGTGCCGGCGACCCGCGAGCAGAGGTGGTTGATTTTCCCTGATGGGGAGAGGTACGTAAGTGCATTTAATATTTTTGTACCTTCTGCATTCACGTTTCTTCAAATAACTAATGCGTTGGCCTTGTCATGCTGCAGGGTTTGGGACCACCATCATAGTGTCCGCCGGCCCAACTCCGTCCTTGGAGTTCTTTGCCGGCAAAACTTCCCGGGGTTTGTCACGTTGCCTGGTGAGGGTCGGCTTCGAGAGCTTGGGTTGAGCTGGGAGCACTACGTGGCTGCCCCGGCCCCGCCGGATGTCATTATCGACGGTGTCGTGTGCGACACGAGGGCAGACATGGTGATCAGGACGTTCTGGGTAATTTCTCCTTTACACATTTCAAAATCTTCAACTAGCTAGTTATTAATTGTACTAATCAATATTGTCTCATTTGATTGCAGACATTCTACAGGTGTGAGGAGGGATACGAGGAGGACGCGGCAAATGTTATCCAGAACGTCTGCAAGCGCCTACTCCAGAACTTACGGCACGAGGCTCGGGTGCAGGCTGTTCGAGACTACTACGCCTTGCGTGGTATCAAGAAGACCAAGCCGGCGTGCCGCGATAAGTTCCTGAGTAAGGAGCAGTACATGAAGGTAATTCTTAAGGCCTTCTACTTAAGTTCCTTCATTTAGTAATTCTTAGCCGTAGCGCTCAAGTTTCTATTTGGTAACTTAGGCGCCTCCGAGATGGTGTGCGGATCGGATGGATTGTTGGGAGGTGTTGGTCGATGAGTGGTGCTCAAAAGAATGGCTAGCCCTCCACAATGAGGCCAAGGACAAACGTGCCCAAATGGAAGGTGTGCCACACCATCAAGGCAGCTCCAACTTATATCAGTTCGGGTGCAACTGGGTATGTGGTTTGCTTCATGATTCATGCAATTCATTCATCATGCTAGCTTGAGCCCTTTAATTACTAATTTTCATTGTTTCTCTCTTTCAGGCACGCTACAATAAGGCGGATAAGGTGCCAGAGGTGTACGACCTGTATGCCATGGCCCACACTGGCTCTTTCAAGAAAGTCAAGGCTTTCTCTCAGTCTGACCTCGATGATGCAAACAACTTCACCAACATCTCCTCCCACAACAAGCTCATGAGATATAGAGATGAGGGGAAGGCGAGGAAAGGGGGGGACTTTAACCTGAGCCAGGGTCCCATTGATCCAGAGCTGGTGATGATATCTGGTGGCGGGAGGTCCCATGGCTCCATAGCCATTGGAGATGGACTTATCCGTTGTCCTAGCACTCTCCCGGAGATCAAGGCGCGCCAGTCGAGCTCCGCTCCTGAGATAAGGCCTCGTGAACGGCCAGTGCAACTCGCCATCAAGGTTAGTGATACGTACTCAGTTATCTTTCTCCATTACATTGTGTGCGCTTCCATCAATGATTACAAATGGTCATGTGAGTGGTGTTGCAGGCTGCTATACAGACTGGGAGAGATAGAACGGAGAAACTTCTGGCGCAGGCGGCGGAGAGGCAGCGGGAGATGGAGGAGAGGACGAGAAAGATGATGGAGGAGGAGAGGGCACGGAATGACATGCAGGCAAGGTCCATGTACGAGCTCCTTGTGGTAAGTTTCTTCTGCAGATTACTTGCTAGTCTTAACATTTGAGTCTCATTACTAACTAGTATGACTCTGTTGTGAAAACCAAATGTGCAGTCTGTGTGCGAGAAGTCCGGTCAGCCCGCTCCGCCGATGCCAGTGATTGCTCCTGGGAGCACGGTGAGTTTAATTTGAATGGACATTACTTGCTAGTCTTAACATTTGAGTGTCATAATGCTAACGAGACATTGGAAATGATCTTTGGTGCAGCTTAACTCCAGAAACGCATCGCACGATCCTTCTCCAGGTAGCGGCACTAGCCACCCCGCTCCTACACCTCCCTGATCACGGTAAGTTTCTCTAGTGTTTTGCTTAACAAATGCATAAAGACCTAGACTTAGCTTTATTTCCTCCAATATGCTTACCATAATGACGTAGAGTTAGCTTCTTTTCCTCCAAAATGACTTAATAAGCTTACTGACCTCATAAACCATCCATTTTACCTAAGTTAGCTCTAAAACGATATGTACTTAGCTAACTTATGTCAAAAATTGCATAATTAGCTCATAAACGACCCATTTCACCTAGGTTAACTCATAAACGACCCATTTCACCTAGGTTAACTCATAAACGACCCATTTCACCTAGGTTAGCTCATAAACGACCCATTTCACCTAGGTTAGCTCATAAACGACCCATTTCACCTAGGTTAGCTCATAAACGACCCATTTCACCTAGGTTAGCTCATAAACGACCCATTTCACCTAGGTTAGCTCATAAACGACCTATTTCACCTAGGTTAGCTCATAAACGACCCATTTCACCTAGGTTAGCTCATAAACGATCCATTTCACCTAGGTTAGCTCATAAACGATCCATTTCACCTAACTTAGCTCATAAACGATCCATTTCACCTAAGATAGCTCATAAACGATCCATTTCACCTAGGTTAGCTAATAAATGGCATATACTTCTTCTTCTAGTCTTCTTCTTCTTCTTCTATTCTTTTTCTTCTAGTCTTCTTTTTCTAACTTTCTTATTTGTCATTTTGCAGGTTTCGTTCACTTCACGGAAGCCAGCTTTCTATGATGGATTGCTTGTTTTTCCTTTGATGCACTTCTTGTATTCTGCTCGCTTGCTATGATGAAACTAGATTGCTATGATGAAACTTTGCATATTGTAATATGTATGGATCGATGGAACTATGTGCAACCTACTATGTATGTATGGATGGATATATATGTGCTGGATATTTATTATGTTGGATATATATGTGCTGGCTCCTGTGATATATTTGCTGTGATATATTTCCTGTGATAATTGTTGGATATAAGAAAAACAGAATAAAAAGAGGCAGTGCAGGCTCTTTGCCGTCCGCCGCGGACGGCAAAGACACCTTTGCCATCGGTGGCAGACGGCAAAGGGGCACGTGGCGCCCACCTGTGCTTCCTGAGAGATGGGCCATTTGGCAAATTTGCCTACCGTGGCGGACGGCAAAGCTAAGCTGATGGCAAAGACTTTGCCTTTGCCGTCCGCCGTGGCAGACGGCAAAAAACAGTGGGCGCTGACGCATTGCTGACGTCAACTGGCGGACGGCAAAGAGGCGCTCAAATTTGCCGTCCGCTGGCGGACGGCAAAGGCCGCCGTTAGCCGCCTAACGGACTAACGCTGGCGGACGTCCAGTATTTTTGCCGTCCCTCCTCTTTGCCGTCCGCCGCTTTAGGCAAAGGACTCTTTGCCGTCCGCCATAAAAAGCAGACGGCAAAGGACCTGTTTACCGTAGCCTACTTTGCCGGAGCCTTTTGCCGTCCGCCGTTCGAGCCTTTGCCGTCCGCCGTGGCAGACGGCAAAATAGTTGTTTCCTGTAGTGCATGATCGATGCCCCCCCGGCGGAGCTCCGGAACAGGCCCTAAGATGGGATCTCACGGATACAGAAGGTTGCGGCGGTGGAATTAGGTTTTTGGCTCCGTATCTGGTAGTTTGGGGGTACGTGGGTATATATAGGAGGAAGGAGTACGTTGGTGGAGCAACATGGGGCCCACGAGGGTGGAGGGCGCGCCCTGGGGGGTAGGCGCGCCCCCTACCTCGTGCCCTCCTGGTTGATGTCTTGACGTAGGGTCCAAGTCCTCTGGGTCACGTTCGTTCCGAAAATCACGTTCCCGAAGGTTTCATTCCGTTTGGACTGCGTTTGATATTCTTTTTCTGCGGAACTCTGAAATAGGCAAAAAAACATCAATTCTGGGCTGGGCCTCCGGTTAATAGGTTAGTCCCAAAAAAATATAAAAGTGTATAATAAAGCCCAATAATGTCCAAAACAGAATATAATATAGCATGGAACAATCAAAAATTATAGATACGTTGGAGACGTATCAAGCATCCCCAAGCTTAATTCCTGCTCGTCCTCGAGTAGGTAAATGATAAAAACAGAATTTTTGATGTGGAATGCTACTTGGCATAATTTCAATGTAATTCTTCTTAATTGTGGTATGAATATTCAGATCCAAAAGATTCAAGATAAAAGTTCAATATTGACATAAAAATAATAATACTTCAAGCATACTAACTAAGCAATTATGTCCTCTGAAAATAATATGGCCAAAGAAAGTTCAACCCTACAAAATCATATACTTTAGTCATGCTCCATTTTCGTCACACAAGAATGCTCTCATCATGCACAACCCCGATGACAAGCCAAGCAATTGTTTCATACTTTAGTAATCTCAAACTTTTCAACCTTCACGCAATACATGAGCGTGAGCCATGGATATAGCACTATGGGTGGAATAGAATATAATGATGGGGGTTATGTGGAGATGACAAAAAAGGGAGAAAGTCTCACATCAACGAGGCTAATCAATGAGCTATGGAGATGCCCATCGATTGATGTTAATGCAAGGAGTAGGGATTGCCATGCAACGGATGCACTAGAGCTATAAATATATGAAAGCTCAACAAAAGAAACTAAGTGGGTGTGCATCCAACTTGCTTGCTCACGAAGACCTAGGGCATTTGAGGAAGCCCATTGTTGGAATATACAAGCCAAGTTCTATAATGAAAAGTTCTCACTAGTATATGAAAGTGACAAAACAAAAGACTCTCTATCATGAAGATTATGGTGCTACTTTGAAGCACAAGTGTGGTAAAAGGATAGTAACATTGTCCCTTCTCTCTTTTTCTCTCATTTTTTTGGGCCTTCTCTTTTTTTTATGGCCTTTCTCTTTTTTTCCTCACTTGGGACAATGCTCTAGAAAATGATGATCATCACACTTCTATTTATTTACAACTCAATGATTACAACTCGATACTTGAACAAAGTATGACTCTATATGAATGCCTCCGGCGGTGTACCGGGACATGCAATGAACCAAGAGTGACATGTATGAAAGGATTATGAATGGTGGCTTTGCCACAAATACTATGTCAACCGCATGATCATGCAAATCAATATGACAATGATGAATGTGTCATGATAAACGGAACGGTGGAAAGTTGCATGGCAATATATCTCGGAATGGCTATGGGAATGCCATAATAGGTAGGTATGGTGGCTGTTTTGAGGAAGATATAAGGAGGTTTATGTGTGAAAGAGCGTATCATATCACGGGGTTTGGATGCACCGGCGAAGTTTGCACCAACTCTCAATGTGAGAAAGGGCAATGCACGGTACCGAAGAGGCTAGCAATGATGGAAAGGTGAGAGTGCGTATAATCCATGGACTCAACATTAGTCATAAAGAACTCACATACTTATTGCAAAAATCTACAAGTCATCAAAAACCAAGCACTACGCGCATGCTCCTAGGGGGATAGATTGGTAGGAAAAGACCATCGCTCGTCCCCGACCGCCACTCATAAGGAGGATAATCAAAGAACACCTCATGTTTCAAATTTGTTACGTAACGTTTACCATACGTGCATGCTACGAGACTTGCAAACTTCAACACAAGTATTTTTCAAATTCACAACTACTCAACTAGCACAACTTTGATATCACTACCTCCATGTCTCAAAACAATCATCAAGCATCAAACTTCTCTTAGTATTCAACACACTCATAAGAAAGTTTTTACTAGTATTGAATACTTAGCACATTAGGATTATTTAAGTAAATTACCATGCTATTTAAGACTCTCAAAATAATCTAAGTGAAGCATGAGAGATCAATAGTTTCTATAAAACAAATCCACCACCGTGCTCTAAAAGATATAAGTGAAGTACTAGAGCAAAAACTATATAACTCAAAAAGATATAAGTGAAGCACATAGAGTATTCTAATAATTTCCGAATCATGTGTGTCTCTCTCAAAAGGTGTGTACAGCAAGGATGATTGTGGTAAACTAAAAAGGAAAGACTCAAATCATACAAGACGCTCCAAGCAAAACACATATCATGTGGTGAATAAAAATATAGCTCCAAGTAAAGTTACCGATAGAAGTAGACGAAAGAGGGGATGCCTTCCGGGGCATCCCCAAGCTTTGGATTTTAGGTGTCCTTAGATTATCTTGGGGTGCCATGGGCATCCCCAAGCTTAGGCTCTTGCCACTCCTTGTTCCATAATCCATCAAATCATTCACCCAAAACTTGAAAACTTCACAACACAAAACTTAACAGAAAATCTCGTGAGCTACGTTAGCAAAAGAAAAGAAAACACCACTTCAAGGTGCTGTAATGAACTCATTTTTATTTATTTTGGTGTTAAACCTACTTTATTCCAACTTCTCTATGGTTTATAAACTATTTTACTAGCCATAGATTCATCAAAATAAGCAAACAACACACGAAAAACAGAATCTGTCAAAAACAGAACAGTCTGTAGTAATCTGTAACTAACACAAACTTCTGGAACTCAGAACAATCTACCAAAATAGGAAGACCTAGAAAATTTGTTTATTGATCTACTGCAATTGGAATCAGTATTTTATCACGTTCTGGTGATTTTAAACAATTATTTTCGTGAACAGAAAGTTTCTGGAATTTTCAGCAAGATCAAATAACTATCATCCAAGAAGATCCTATAGGTTTAACTTGGCACAAACACTAATTAAAACATAAAAACAAATCTAACCAGAGGCTAGATCAAATATTTATTCCTAAACAGGATCAAAAGGCAAAGAACTAAAATAAAATTGGGTTGCCTCCCAACAAGCGCTAACGTTTAACGCCACTAGCTAGGCATGATGATTTCAATGATGCTCACATAAGACATAAGAATTGAAACATAAAGAGAGCATCATGAAGAATATGACTAGCACATTTAAGTCTAACACACTTCCTATGCATAGGGATTTTGTGAGCAAACAACTTATGGGAACAATAATCAACTAGCATAGGCAGGCAAAACAAGCATAACTTCAAGATTTTAAGCACATAGAGAGGAAACTTGATATTATTGCAATTCCTACATGAATATATTCCTCCCTCATAATAATTTTCAGTAGCATCATGAATGAATTCAACAATATAACCATCACATAAAGCATTCTTTTCATGATCTACAAGCATAGAAATTTTATTACTCTCCACAAAAGCAAATTTGTTCTCATGAATAGTAGTGGGAGCAAACTCAACAAAATAACTATCATGTGAAGCATAATCCAATTCAATTGAAAGTTAAAATCATGATGACAATTTTCATGGTTATCTTTATTCTTTATAGCATACGTGTCATCACAATAATCATCATAAATAGGAGGCATGCTTTCATCATAATAAATTTGCTCATCAAAACTTGGGGGACTAAACATATCATCTTTATCAAACATAGCATCCCCAAGCTTGTGGCTTTGCATATCATTAGCATCATGGGTATTCAAAGAATTCATACTAACAACATTGCAATCATGCTCATCATTCAAATATTTAGTGCCAAACATTTTAATGCATTCTTCTTCTAACACTTTGGCACAATTTTCCTTTCCATCATACTCACGAAAGATGTTAAAAAGATGAAGCATATGAGGCACCCTTAATTCCATTTTTTGGTAGTTTTCTTTTATAGACTAAACTAGTGATAAAACAAGAAACTAAAAGATTCAATTGCAAGATCTAAAGATATACCTTCAAGCACTCACCTCCCCGGCAATGGCGCCAGAAAACAGCTTGATTGACGGGGTGTGAGTGCCGCTTACCTAGCCTCCCCGGCAATGGCGCCATAAATCCTTCTTGCTACCTCTTGAGCACTGTGTTGGTTTTCCCTTGAAGAGGAAAGGGTGATGCAGCAAAGTAGCGTAAGTATTTCCCTCAGTTTTTGAGAACCAAGGTATCAATCCAGTAGGAGGCCACGCACGAGTCCCTCGCACCTACACAAACAAATAAATCCTCGCAACCAACACGATAAGGGGTTGTCAATCCCTACACGGTCACTTACGAGAATGAGATCTCATAGATATGATAAGATAATATTTTTGGTATTTTTATGATAAAGATGCAAAGTAAAATAAAAGGCAATAAAAATAACTAAGTGTTGGAAGATTAATATGATGGAAAATAGACCCGGGGGCCATAGGTTTCACTAGTGGCTTCTCTCAAGAGCATAAGTATTTACGGTGGGTGAACAAATTACTGTTGAGCAATTGACAGAATTGAGCATAGTTATGAGAATATCTAGGTATGATCATGTATATAGGCATCGTCCGAGACAAGTAGACCGACTCCTGCCTGCATCTACTACTATTACTCCACACATCGACCGCTATCCAGCATGCATCTAGAGTATTAAGTTCATAAGAACAGAGTAACGCTTTAAGCAAGATGACATGATGTAGAGGGATAAACTCATGCAATATGATATAAACCCCATCTTGTTATCCTCGATGGCAACAATACATACGTGCCTTGCTGCCCCTACTGTCACTGGGAAAGGACACCGCAAGATTGAACCCAAAGCTAAGCACTTCTCCCATTGCAAGAAAGATCAATCTAGTAGGCCAAACCAAACTGATAATTCGAAGAGACTTGCAAAGATAACCAATCATACATAAAAGAATTCAGAGAAGATTCAAATATTGTTCATAGATAAACTTGATCATAAACCCACAATTCATCGGTCTCAACAAACACACCGCAAAAGAAGATTACATCGAATAGATCTCCACAAGAGAGGGGGAGAACATTGTATTGAGATCCAAAAAGAGAGAAGAAGCCATCTAGCTAATAACTATGGACCCGAAGGTCTGAGGTAAACTACTCACACATCATCGGAGAGGCTATGGTGTTGATGTAGAAGCCCTCCGTGATCGATGCCCCCTCCGGCGGAGCTCCGGAACAGGCCCCAAGATGGGATCTCACGGGTACAGAAGGTTGCGGCGGTGGAATTAGGTTTTTGGCTCCGTATCTGGTAGTTTGGGGTACGTAGGTATATATAGGAGGAAGGAGTACGTCGGTGGAGCAACAGGGGGCCCACGAGGGTGGAGGGCGCGCCCCCCTACCTCATGCCCTCCTGCTTGATGTCTTGACGTAGGGTCCAAGTCCTATGAATCACGTTCGTTCCGAAAATCATGTTTCCGAAGGATTCATTCTGTTTGGACTCCGTTTGATATTCTTTTTCTGCGAAACTCTGAAATAGGCAAAAATAGCAATTCTGGGCTGGGCCTCCAGTTAATAGGTTAGTCCCAAAAATAATATAAAAGTGTATAATAAAGCCCAATAATGTCCAAAACAGAATACATGGAAAAATAAAAAATTATAGATACGTTGGAGACGTATCACCGGGGCGCCGGTTCGTCGTCTTTCTCCCAAGCGGCTCAGCAGAAGTGTCTGTGTGCCCAGCGAACCAAAGAAGACAGAAAGACGCGAAATCGACCTCTAGGCTAGGGGTTAGTCGCCGCCAAGCACTACCAACCCTCACCGAGGGAGAGACTTAAACCTAGCATGCATGCTATAACTTAGGGCGCCAGTGCTCCATTTATTTATGCTCAGGGTCTGCGCCTGGCTTTGTACAGAGGGTTACATGCCTTGTCGGCAAAGCTTGTACAAAAGGTGGCTTGCCGGGAGGCCCAGCAAGCCGCGCCTTATGGGTAAAATTTGCGAAGATGCTCGATGTTCAAGGAGTTGCTCACTGGGATAGCATCTTCGGTCTCCAGGAGGATTGCGCCGGGCCTGGTGACTCGTATTACCTGATAAGGGCCTTCCCACTTCGGCGTCAACTTGTTGGAATTCTTGGCCGACTGAACGCGCCGAAGAACAAGGTCGCCTTCCTCAAAGCTTCGGGCATGAACCTTGCGGCTATGGTAGCGGCGCAAGGCTTGCTGGTAGCGTGCTGCTCTCACAGCCGCCCGAAGACGATCTTCCTCAAGGAGCGTTGCGTCATCTTGCCGCAATCGCTCTTGCTCAAGCTCGTCATAAGCGAGCACTCGAGGTGACCCGTATGTGAGTTCTGTGGGGAGAACTGCTTCTGCCCCGTAAACCAGGGCAAAGGGTGTCTGGCCGGTGGCTCGATATGGCGTCGTTCTGATCAACCAAAGAACCACTGGCAACTCATCAATCCAGCGCCTTCCACTCTTGTGCAGCCTGTCAAAAGTCTTTGTCCTCAGGCCTCGTAACACTTTAGCATTTGCCGTCTCCGCCTGGCCATTGCTCCGTGGATGTGCCACGGAAGCGACGCAGACCTTGCTGCCGAGGTCTTGGATGTATTGCATGAAGGTGCGGCTTGTGAACTGTGTGTCGTTGTCAGTGATGACTCTGTTTGGCACACCAAAGCGGCACACTAATCCCTTGAAGAACTTGACGGCTGACTGTGCAGTCACCTTCCTCACTGCCTCCACCTCTGGCCATTTTGCGAACTTGTCGATTGCAACGTACAAGTACTCAAAGCCCCTGATAGCGCGGGGAAAAGGGCCCAGGATGTCGAGCCCCCAGACCGAGAATGGCCAGGAGAGAGGAATTGTTTGAAGGGCTTGAGCTGGTTGATGAAGCTTCTTCGAATGGAACTGGCGCGCTTCACACCTGTTTACTAGTGTCGTCCCATCCTGGAGGGCGGTGGGCCAGAAGAAACCTTGCCAGAATGCCTTGCCGGCAAGGGCCCTCGACCCTATGTGGGAGCCACATATGCCTCCATGTATTTCTGCCAACAGTCCCAGTCCTTCCTCCCGGGGGATGCACTTCAATTTCACACCGTTCGGTCTTTTTCTATACAGGACGTCGTCGACAAACTGGTACAGAGCAGACCAACAGGCTACTTTTTCCGCTTCTTCCTGCTCCTCAGGAAGCTCCCCTGTTTGGAGGAATCGGACGGTATGATGTGCCCATGCCGGAGCCTGGGGCTCGACGGCAAGGACCAAAGGCATTTCTTCTGCCATGGGAGCGGATGCCTCTACTGTTGGGGAACGTAGTAATTTCAAAAAAATTCCTACGCACACGCAAGATCATGGTGATGCATAGCAACGAGAGGGAAGAGTGTTGTCCACGTACCCTCGTAGACCGAAAGCGGAAGCGTTTAACACAACGCGGTTGATGTAGTCGTACGTCTTCACGATCCGACCGATCAAGTACCGAACGCACGGCACCTCCGAGTTCAGCACACGTTCAGCTCGATGACGTCCCTCGAACTCCGATCCAACCGAGTGTTGAGGGAGAGTTTCGTCAGCACGACGGCATGGTGACAATGATGATGTTCTACCGACACAGGGCTTCGCCTAAGCACCACTACGATATTATCGAGGTGTAATATGGTGGAGGGGGGCACCGCACACGGCTAAGAGATCAATGATCAATTGTGTGTCTAGAGGTGCCCCCCTGCCCCCGTATATAAAGGAGCAAGGGGGTTCGGCCGGCCAAGGGGAGAGGCGCGCCAGGAGGAGTCCTACTCCTACCGGGAGTAGGACTCCCCCCCTTTTCCATGTTGGACTAGGAGAGAGAGGGGGAAGAGGTGGAGGGGAGGAAGGAAAGGGGGGCGCCGCCCCCCTCTCCTTGTCCTATTCGGACTGGGGGGAGGGGCGTGCGGCCCTGCCCTGGCCTCCTCTCCTCTCTTCCACCTAGGCCCACTAAGGCCCATTAAGTTACCGGGGGGGTTCCGGTAACCTCCCGGTACTCCGGAAAAATCCCGATTTCACCCGGAACACTTCCGATATCCAAACATAGGCTTCCAATATATCAATCTTTATGTCTCGACCATTTCGAGACTCCTCGTCATGTCCGTGATCACATCCGGGACTCCGAACAACCTTCGGTACATCAAAACATATAAACTCATAATATAACTGTCATCGTAACGTTAAGCGTGCGGACCCTACGGGTTCGAGAACTATGTAGACATGACTGAGACACCTCTCCGGTCAATAACAAATAGCGGAACCTGGATGCTCATATTGGCTCCCACATATTCTACGAAGATCTTTATCGGTCAGACCGCATAACAACATACATTGTTCCCTTTGTCATCGGTATGTTACTTGCCCGAGATTCGATCGTCGGTATCTCGATACCTAGTTCAATCTCGTTACCGGCAAGTCTCTTTACTCGTTCTGTAATACATCATCCCGCAACTAACTCATTAGTTACAATGCTTGCAAGGCTTATAGTGGTGTGTATTACTGAGTGGGCCCAGAGATACCTCTCCGACAATCAGAGTGACAAATCCTAATCTCGAAATACGCCAACCCAACAAGTACCTTTGGAGACACCTGTAGAGCACCTTTATAATCACCCAGTTACGTTGTGACGTTTGGTAGCACACAAAGTGTTCCTACGGTAAACGGGAGTTGCATAATCTCATAGTCATAGGAACATGTATAAGTCATGAAGAAAGCAATAGCAACATACTAAACGGTCGAGTGCTAAGCTAACGGAATGGGTCAAGTCAATCACATCATTCTCCTAATGATGTGATCTCGTTAATCAAATGACAACTCATGTCTATGGCTTAGGAAACATAACCATCTTTGATCAACGAGCTAGTCAAGTAGAGGAATACTAGTGACACTCTGTTTGTCTATGTATTCACACATGTATCATGTTTCCGGTTAATACAATTCTAGCATGAATAATAAAACATTTATCATGATATAAGGAAATAAATAATAACTTTATTATTGCCTCTAGGGCATATTTCCTTCAGTCTCCCACTTGCACTAGAGTCAATAATCTAGATTACACAGTAATGATCCTTACACCCATGGAGTCTTGGTGATGATCATGTTTTGCTCGTGGAAGAGGCTCAGTCAACGGGTTTGCAACATTCAGATCCGTATGTATCTTGCAAATTTCTATGTCTCCCACCTGGACTAAATCCCGGATGGAATTGAAGCGTCTTTTGATGTGCTTGGTTCTTTTGTGAAATCTGGATTCCTTTGCTAAGGCAATTGCACCAGTATTGTCACAAAAGATTTTCATTGGACCCGATGCACTAGGTATGACACCTAGATCGGATATGAACTCCTTCATCCAGACTCCTTCATTTGCTGCTTCCGAAGCAGCTATGTACTCCGCTTCACACGTAGATCCCGCCACGACACTTTGCTTAGAACTGCACCAACTGACAGCTCCACCGTTCAATGTAAACACGTATCCGGTTTGCGATTTAGAATCGTCCGGATCAGTGTCAAAGCTTGCATCAACGTAACCATTTACGATGAGCTCTTTGTCACCTCCATAAACAAGAAACATATCCTTAGTCCTTTTCAGGTATTTCAGGATGTTCTTGACCGCTGTCCAGTGATCCACTCCTGGATTACTTTGGTACCTCCCTGCTAAACTTATAGCAAGGCACACATCAGGTCTGGTACACAGCATTGCATACATGATAGAGCCTATGGCTGAAGCATAGGGAACATCTTTCATCTTCTCTCTATCTTCTGCAGTGGTCGGGCATTGAGTCTTACTCAATCTCACACCTTGTAATACAGGCAAGAACCCTTTCTTTGCTTGATCCATTTTGAACTTCTTCAAAACTTTGTCAAGGTATGTGCTTTGTGAAAGTCCAATTAAGCGTCTTGATCTATCTCTATAGATCTTGATGCCCAATATATATGCAGCTTCACCGAGGTCTTTCATTGAAAAACTCTTATTCAAGTATCCCTTTATGCTATCCAGAAATTCTATATCATTTCCAATTAGCAATATGTCATCCACATATAATATCAGAAATGCTACTGAGCTCCCACTCACTTTCTTGTAAATACAGGCTTCTCCAAAAGTCTGTATAAAACCAAATGCTTTGATCACACTATCAAAGCGTTTATTCCAACTCCGAGAGGCTTGCACCAGTCCATAAATGGATCGCTGGAGCTTGCACACTTTGTTAGCTCCCTTTGGATCGACCAAACCTTCCGGTTGCATCATATACAACTCTTCTTCCAGAAATCCATTCAGGAATGCAGTTTTGACATCCATTTGCCAAATTTCATAATCATAAAATGCGGCAATTGCTAACATGATTCGGACAGACTTGAGCATCGCTACGGGTGAGAAGGTCTCATCGTAGTCAATCCCTTGAACTTGTCGAAAACCTTTCGCAACAAGTCGAGCTTTATAGACAGTAACATTACCGTCAGCGTCAGTCTTCTTCTTGAAGATCCATTTATTTTCAATGGCTTGCCGATCATCGGGCAAGTCAACCAAAGTCCATACTTTGTTCTCATACATGGATCCCATCTCGGATTTCATGGCCTCAAGCCATTTTGCGGAATCTGGGCTCACCATCGCTTCTTCATAGTTCGTAGGTTCGTCATGGTCTAGTAACATAACCTCCAGAACAGGATTACCGTACCACTCTGGTGCAGATCTTAATCTGGTTGACCTACGAGGTTCAGTAATAACTTGATCTGAACTTTCATGATCATTATCATTAACTTCCTCACTAATTGGTGTAGGTGTCGCAGAAACTGGTTTCTGTGATGATCTACTTTCCAATAAGGGAGCAGGTACAGTTACCTCATCAAGTTCTACTTTCCTCCCACTCACTTCTTTCGAGAGAAACTACTTCTCTAGAAAGGATCCATTCTTAGCAACGAATGTCTTGCCTTCGGATCTGTGATAGAAGGTGTACCCAACAGTCTCCTTTGGGTATCCTATGAAGAAACATTTCTCCGATTTAGGTTCGAGCTTATCAGGTTGAAGTTTCTTCACATAAGCATCGCAACCCCAATCTTTAAGAAACGACAACTTTGGTTTCTTGCCAAACCATAGTTCATAAGGCGTCGTCTCAACGGATTTCGATGGTGCCCTATTTAGAGTGAATGCAGCCGTGTCTAAAGCATAACCCCAAAACGATAGCGGTAAATCAGTAAGAGACATCATAGATCGCACCATATCTAGTAAAGTACGATTACGACGTTCGGACACACCATTACGTTGTGGTGTTCCGGGTGGCGTGAGTTGCAAAACTATTCCGCATTGTTTCAAATGTAGGCCAAACTCGTAACTCAAATATTCTCCTCCACGATCTGATCGTAGAAACTTTATTTTCTTGTTACGATGATTTTCAACTTCGTTCTGAAATTCGTTGAACTTTTCAAATGTTTCAGACTTATGTTTCATTAAGTAGATATACCCATATCTTCTCAAATCATCTGTGAAGGTGAGAAAATAACGATATCCGCCACGAGCCTCAATATTCATCGGACCACATACATCTGTACGTATGATTTCCAACAAATTAGTTGCTCTCTCCATAGTTCCGGAGAACGGTGTTTTAGTCATCTTGCCCATGAGACACGGTTCGCAAGTACCAAGTGATTCATAATCAAGTGATTCCAAAAGTCCATCATTATGGAGTTTCTTCATGCGCTTTACACCGATATGACCTAAACGGCAGTGCCACAAATAAGTTGCACTATCATTATCAACTCTACATCTTTTGGCTTCGACATTATGAATATGTGTGTCACTACTACCGAGATTCATTAAAAATAGACCACTCTTCAAGGGTGCATGACCATAAAAGATATTACTCATATAAATAGAACAACCATTATTCTCTGATTTAAATGAATAACCGTCTCGCATTAAACAAGATCCAGATATAATGTTCATGCTCAACACTGGCACCAAATAACAATTATTTAGGTCTAATACTAATCCCGTAGGTAGATGTAGAGGTAGCGTGCCGACGGCGATCACATCGACTTTGGAACCGTTTCCCACGCGCATCATCACCTCGTCCTTGGCCAGTGTTCGCTTAATCCGTAGTCCCTGTTTCGAGTTGCAAATATTAGCAACAGAACCAGTATCAAATACCTAGGTGCTACTGCGAGCTCTGGTAAGGTACACATCAATAACATGTATATCACATATACCTTTGTTCACCTTGCCATCCTTCTTATCCGCCAAATACTTGGGGCAGTTCCGCTTCCAGTGACCAGTCTGCTTGCAGTAGAAGCACTCAGTCTCAGGCTTAGGTCCAGATTTGGGTTTCTTCTCCTGAACAGCAACTTGCTTGCTGTTCTTCTTGAAGTTCCCCTTCTTCTTCCCTTTGCCCTTTTTCTTGAAACTAGTGGTCTTATTGACCATCAACACTTGATGCTCCTTTTTGATTTCTACCTCCGCTGCCTTTAGCATTGCGAAGAGCTCGGGAATTGTCTTATTCATCCCTTGCATGTTATAGTTCATCACGAAGCTCTTGTAGCTTGGTGGCAGTGATTGAAGAATTCTGTCAATGACGCTATCATCCGGAAGATTAACTCCCAGTTGAATCAAGTGATTGTTATACCCAGACATTTTGAGTATATGCTCACTGACAGAACTATTCTCTTCCATCTTGCAGCTGTAGAACTTATTGGAGACTTCATATCTCTCATTCCGGGCATTTGCTTGAAATATTAACTTCAACTCCTGGAACATCTCATATGCTCCATGACGTTCAAAACGTCGTTGAAGACCCGGTTCTAAGCCGTAAAGCATGGCACACTGAACTATCGAGTAGTCATCAGCTTTGCTCTGCCAGACGTTCATAACTTCTGGTGTTGCTCTTGCAGCAGGCCTGGCACCCAGCGGTGCTTCCAGGACGTAATTCTTCTGTGCAGCAATGAGGATAATCCTCAAGTTACGGACCCAGTCCGTGTAATTTCTACCAACATCTTTCAACTTTGCTTTCTCAAGGAACGCATTAAAATTCAACGGAACAACAGCACGGGCCATCTATCTACAATTAACATAGACAAGCAAGATACTATCAGGTACTAAGTTCATGATAAATTTAAGTTCTATTAATCATATTACTTAAGAACTCCCACTTAGATAGACATCCCTCTAATCATCTAAGTGATTATGTGATCCAAATCAACTAAACCATAACCGATCATCACGTGAAATGGAGTAGTTTTCAATGGTGAACATCACTATGCTGATCATATCTACTATATGATTCACGCTCGACCTTTCGGTCTCAGTGTTCCGAGGCCATATCTGGATATGCTAGGCTCGTCAAGTTTAACCTGAGTATTCTGCGTGTGCAAAACTGGCTTGCACCCATTGTAGATGGACGTAGAGCATATCACACCCGATCATCACGTGGTGTCTGGGCACAACGAACTTTGGCAACGGTGCATACTCAGGGAGAACACTTTTATCTTGAAATTTTAGTGAGAGATCATCTTATAATGCTACCGTCAATCAAAGCAAGATAAGATGCATAAAAGATAAACATCACATGCAATCAATATAAGTGATATGATATGGCCATCATCATCTTGTGCTTGTGATCTCCATCTCCGAAGCACCGTCATGATCACCATCGTCACCGGCGCGACACCTTGATCACCATCGTAGCATCGTTGTCGTCTCGCCAACTATTGCTTTTACGACTATCGCTACCGCTTAGTGATAAAGTAAAACAATTACATGGCGACTGCATTTCATACAATAAAGCGACAACCATATGGCTCCTGCCAGTTGCCGATAACTCGGTTACAAAACATGATCATCTCATACAATAAAATATAGCATCATGTCTTGACCATATCACATCACAACATGCCCTGCAAAAACAAGTTAGACGTCCTCTACTTTGTTGTTGCAAGTTTTACGTGGCTGCTACGGGCTTAGGAAGAACCGTTCTTACCTACGCATCAAAACCACAACGATAGTTTGTCAACTTGGTGCTGTTTCAACCTTCACAAGGACCGGGCGTAGCCACACTCGGTTCAACTAAAGTGAGAGAGACAGACACCCGCCAGTCACCTTTAAGCAACGAGTGCTCGCAACGGTGAAACCAGTCTCGCGTAAGCGTACGCGTAATGTCGGTCCGGGCCGCTTCATCTCACAATACCGCTGAACCAAAATATGACATGCTGGTAAGCAGTATGACTTATATCGCCCACAACTCACTTGTGTTCTACTCGTGCCAATAACATCAACGCATAAAACCAAGCTCGGATGCCACTGTTGGGGCGTAGTAATTTCAAAAAAATTCCTACGCACACGCAAGATCATGGTGATGCATAGCAACGAGAGGGAAGAGTGTTGTCCACGTACCCTCGTAGACCGAAAGCGGAAGCATTTAACACAACGCGGTTGATGTAGACGTACATCTTCACGATCCGACCGATCAAGTACCGAACGCACGGCACCTCCGAGTTCAGCACACGTTCAGCTCGATGACGTCCCTCGAACTCCGATCCAGCCGAGTGTTGAGGGAGAGTTTCATCAGCACGACGGCGTGGTGACAATGATGATGTTCTACTGACACAGGGCTTCGCCTAAGCACCGCTACGATATTATCGAGGTGTAATATGGTGGAGGGGGCACCGCACACGGCTAAGAGATCAATGATCAATTGTGTGTCTAGAGGTGCCCCCCTGCCCCCGTATATAAAGGAGCAAGGGGGGGTTCGGCCGGCCAAGGGGAGAGGCGCGCCAGGAGGAGTCCTACTCCTACTGGGAGTAGGACTCCCCCCCTTTTCCATGTTGGACTAGGAGAGAGAGGGGGGGAAGAGGGGGAGGGGAGGAAGGAAAGGGGGCGCCGCTCCCCTCTCCTTGTCCTATTCGGACTAGGGGGAGGGGTGTGCGGCCCTGCCCTGGCCTCCTCTCTTCCACCTAGGCCCACTAAGGCCCATTAAGTTACCGGGGGGTTTCCGGTAACCTCCCGGTACTCCGGAAAAATCCCGATTTCACCCGGAACACTTCCGATATCCAAACATAGGCTTCCAATATATCAATCTTTATGTCTCGACCATTTCGAGACTCCTCGTCATGTCCGTGATCACATCCGGGACTCCGAACAACCTTCGGTACATCAAAACATATATACTCATAATATAACTGTCATCGTAACGTTAAGCGTGCGGACCCTACGGGTTCGAGAACTATGTAGACATGACCGAGACACCTCTCCGGTCAATAACAAATAGCGGAACCTGGATGCTCATATTGGCTCCCACATATTATACGAAGATCTTTATCGGTCAGACCGCATAACAACATACGTTGTTCCCTTTGTCATCGGTATGTTACTTGCCCGAGATTCGATCGTCGGTATCTCGATACCTAGTTCAATCTCGTTACCGGCAAGTCTCTTTACTCGTTCCGTAATACATCATCCCGCAACTAACTCATTAGTTACAATGCTTGCAAGGCTTATAGTGATGTGTATTACTGAGTGGGCCCAGAGATACCTCTCCGACAATCGGAGTGACAAATCCTAATCTCGAAATACGCCAACCCAACAAGTACCTTTGGAGACACCTGTAGAGCACCTTTATAATCACCCTGTTACGTTGTGACGTTTGGTAGCACACAAAGTGTTCCTCCGGTAAACGGGAGTTGCGTAATCTCATAGTCATAGGAACATGTATAAGTCATGAAGAAAGCAATAGCAACATACTAAACGATCGAGTGCTAAGCTAACGGAATGGGTCAAGTCAATCACATCATTCTCCTAATGATGTGATCTCGTTAATCAAATGACAACTCATGTCTATGGCTTAGGAAACATAACCATCTTTGATCAACGAGCTAGTCGAGTAGAGGCATACTAGTGACACTCTGTTTGTCTATGTATTCACACATGTATCATGTTTCCGGTTAATACAATTCTAGCATGAATAATAAAACATTTATCATGATATAAGGAAATAAATAATAACTTTATTATTGCCTCTAGGGCATATTTCCTTCATCTACGGCCAGGGCTTGACGGCCTGCCGGAGTCGGTCGCTCCTCGGCAGGCTCAGAGTCCACGGCAACACCCTTGCCGGCAGCCCCTGGGGGCTCAGCGGGAAAGTACTTGCCGGGGCCTGATTTCCTCCGCTTGTTCTGCTCCGTTGATGGTTCGATGGATGGTTGAGTTAACCGAAGCAAAAAGGTACCTGGTTCCACAGGTAGCTTGAATGCAGCGCGCTTTGACAGGTAATCGGCGATGTTGTTCTTCGCTCGGGGAACGTGCTCCGCTTGTATACCGTCGAAGCGCTCCTCCAGCTTCCTCACCTCATCTATGTAGGCCTCCATCAACGGGCTCTGATAATCTTTGTTGACTTGTCTGATGACAAGCTGTGAATCACCCCTGACGATGAGCTTCTTAACTCTAAGGTCTACCGCGATCCTGAGACCGGCGAGCAACCCCTCGTACTCAGCAGTGTTGTTGGTGGACATCTCCCTGGGAAAGTGCATATGGATTACATACTTGAGGTGCTCTCTGGTGGGTGCGACGAGCAGCACACCAGCACCGGCGCCTTGCAGCGAGAAAGCCCCATCAAAGTACATGATCCAGTCGTGACTTGCCTCCTTACCGGGGAGAGCGGTTTCCTGGATTTCCTCGTCAGGCGTTGAGGTCCATTCTGCAATGAACTCCGCCAAGACTCTGCTCTGGATTGTCGAAGTACTTTCAAACTTCAAACCAAAGCTGGATAACTGCAAGGCCCACTCCACAATCCTTCCGGTCGCGTCTGGGTTGTGCAGTATCCGTTGCAACGGGAGGCGGGTGACGACAGTGATCTCGTGGGCTTGGAAGTAATGACGCAGCTTCCTCGAGGCCATAAGGAGGCCGAAGAGCAATTTCTGCACAACGGAGTACCTTGACCTAACCCCCTGCAAGAGGGAGCTGACAAAGTAAACCGGGTGCTGCATCATCTTCTTCTTCTGCACCACTTCATTTGGCTGCGCGGGCCCTGTCCCGATGGCGTTAGACTCTGCCGGGGGCCTTGCCTTGCCGGCACCAGGCCCTGCCGGGCGAATCCCTGACGTGCCATCCGTCGGTCCTGCCGTTGCCACTGCCTCCTCGTCAACCTCCCTCTGCGCCGCCAGCGCGGCGCTGACCACTTGATTCGTCACCGCCAGATACAGCAGCAACGGCTCTTGCGGTTTAGGCGCCACCAGTACTAGTGTAGAAGAGAGGTATTTCTTCAGATCCTGCAGTGCTACTTCGGCCTCCGGGGTCCACTCCATGGGGCCCACCTTTTTCAAAATCTTAA
Organism: Aegilops tauschii subsp. strangulata; assembly: GCF_002575655.3. Lineage (NCBI taxonomy): Eukaryota > Viridiplantae > Streptophyta > Magnoliopsida > Poales > Poaceae > Aegilops > Aegilops tauschii. Next base: position 425,233,093 of record NC_053035.3, on the reverse strand, counting down.
AAAAGGGAAGGGCGCGCTTGGCAGACTTGGAGATGAATCGGCTCATGGCGGCAACGCAGCCAGTGAGCCAACGCACATCCTTGATCCGCTTGGGCGCTTCAATCTGCTCGATAGCCTTGATCTTGTCTGGGTTTGCCTCGATCCCGCGCTGTGACACAAAGAACCCGAGAAGTTTGCCGGACGGAACGCCGAAGACACACTTCTCAGGGTTCAGCTTGAGGTTGATCTTGCGCAGGTTGGCAAACGTCTCTTCTAAGTCTTCTACAAGAGTTGCCTTGTCCTTGGTTTTGACCACTATGTCATCCATGTATGCTTCCATATTTCTATGTAGCTGGGGTTCAAAACCAATTTGGACCGCTCTTGCAAACGTTGAGCTAGCACTCTTCAACCCGAAAGGCATCCGTAAAAAGCAATACGTACCACATGGGGTGATGAATGTTGTCTTCTCTTCGTCTTCTCTTGTCATGAAGATCTGGTGGTAGCCCGAGTAGGCGTCAAGGAATGATAACAGATCACACCGGCTGTGGAGTCAACAATCTAGTCGATGCGCGGCAACGGGAAGGGGTCCTTAGGACAAGCCTTATTAATATCTGTGTAGTCAATAGACAGCCTCCACTTCCCGTTTTCCTTGCGCACCACCACCGGATTGGCAAACCACATCGGATGGAGCAATCCCCTCACCAAGCCTGCTGCTTCCAACTTCCTGATCTCCTCTATGATGAACTCCTGCCGTTCCAAAGCTTGCTTCCTGACCTTCTGCTTGACGGGTCGCGCGTGGGGGCAGACAACAAGATGGTGCTCAATCACTTCCCTGGGAACGCCGGGGATGTCAGATGCTTGCCATGCAAACACATCGACATTCGTCCACAGGAAAGTGATGAGCGCGCTTTCCTATTTGCTGTCGAGGGTGGAGCTTATGGTGAAAGCCCCTCCCGTGCCATCCTCCCTGACGAACACCTTCTTGGTCTCTAGTGGCGCAGCTCTGGATTTCTTGCTCTTGCCGGTGGAGCTCTCCGGCACGTCCTCGACGGTAGCACAACACTCCGAAGAGGTGCGCTTGCCGGAGTGGGTGCGAGAGGTCCTGCCGATCTTCTTCTTCCCTCCCGGGGCTTCAGCGGCAGGAGCAAGTGCCTTGGCGGCAGTTGCTACAACTGCTTCCCGGTAGAGTAGGTCGGCGCAGATCAGCGCATCCTTCTTGTCACAAGGAACGGTGATGATGGTCATCGGCCTAGGCATCTTCAGTGTGTTGTAGGCGTAATGTGACACCGCCATGAACTTGGCTAGTGCCGGGCGGCCGAGAATCCCGTTGTAGGGCAAGGGGATCTTGGCTACGTCGAAGATGATCCTCTCCATCCTGCAGTTCAACTCGCCCCCAAACGTCATGGGCAGCGTGACCTTCCCCTTCGGTTGACTTCTTCCCGGATTGACCCCTTGAAACGTGCCCGTTTCCTCGAGGTCTCCATCAGGAATTTGCAGCCTCTTGATCACAACAGGCGAGATCAAGTTCAGACCGGCCCCTCCATCGACTAACATCTTGTTCACCTTGAGGTTGCGTATCGTTGGTGAAACCAACAACGGCAAGCACCCGACCGCAGTTGTGCGATCAGGGTGGTCCTCGGCATCAAAGATGATAGGCGAGCTGGACCACTTCAGTGGCTTCTGAGCGTCGAATGGTGGCTCCGCTGCTGTGATCTCACGCGCCCACTGCTTGAGCTGGCGGTGAGAGGTATGCAGCGAGGCCCCACCATCGACGCACATGGCCTCTGTAGCCTTCTGGAACTCATGTTCGCCGGACTCGTCGTCTTCGTCATGATCATCGTCTTCCTGCTTCTTGTTGCGGCCCCGAGCGGGCCTCTCTTGCTGGTTATCCTTGCCGCGGCGACCTCCTTAGCCGCCACCCTTCTTGCCGGATCCCTCGGCACCATCCTGGCCCTTCTCCTTGTCCCGCCTCTCATACTCAGCTTTTTGCTTCTCAGCAAGCAGCTCGACTTGCTGGCAGTTTTGGATGTCGTGTCCCTTAGTGCGGTGGATCTTGCAATACTGCTTGTCGGAGCCCCCTGGCTTGTCGGCAGCCGCCAAGGCCCGGCAGGCGGCGCACCCGGCAATTTCCTTGCCGGGGTCGTCTGCCTTGGCCTTCTTGGCGGCGGCGGTGTCGTCGGATCCCTCGACGGCAAGCACAGTCATGCCCTTGCGTTTCCTGTTGCGACGCCGGCCCTTCTTCGTCGGGGCGGCGGTGTCTTCATCAGTAGAGTCGGTTTCCACGCCAGCGTCCTCGCCAGGGTACTTCCTTCCCTCTTCAGCCCGGGCGCACCTATCGGCCAGAACATAAAGTTCGGCCACATCCTTAACCTTGTTCATCGCCAGCTCTTCGCGCATCTTGCGGTTGCGCACGTTCTGATGGAACGCGCTAATCAAAGTGGTGGGATGAACATCGGGGATGTTGTACTGCACCCAGCTGAACCTCTGGATGTACTTGCGCAGGGTTTCCCCTTCCTTCTGGGGAATGATATGCAAATCACTGGCCTGGCCATGAGCTTGGTGGCCTCCTGGGAAGGCACCAACGAACTCGTGGCACAGATCCGACCAAGAAGAAATGGAATCCGCTGGCAAGTGCATCAACCAAGACATGACGTTGGGCTTCAGTGCCAACGGGAAGTAATTGGCAAGCACCTTGTCGTCGCGAGCTCCGGCAACTTGCATCGCGATGGTGTAGATGCTGAGGAACTCTGACGGGTGGGTCTTTCCGTTGTACTTCTCGCCGACGTCGGGCTTGAACGTGCGGTGGGACGGCCACTGGAACTGCCGCAGCTCACGGGTAAAGGCTGGGCAACCCACCTCGTAAGGTAGGCCGCCTGAGCCCCCCGGTGCTGGGTGGTCCATAGCGGGTCCTGCCCGCTTATCCAACTGGTGGCGTGTATCGCGCCGGCGCTCGATAGTGGTTCGAGCGTGTTCATGGGCTCGTTCTCGAAGAACTTGGCGCTGGTCGCGGTGGGTCCGTGGGTTGGACGACGCTATGGAAATGTTATCACATGCGTCGTCACGACGGACCGGCACCAGCGGCAACTAGCGCGAGGGAGGAGAGTGTATTGTGTCTACAGCTCCCCCGGTTCTCCCACCGCTGGCATGTGGTGGCTCGACTGAGCGCCGGCCCGAGGGCCCCGCCGGTCGCGGATCATCTTTATTGGCGACGGCGACGAGGCTCCGGATGGTGGCTCTCCACTCGTCGAGCTTCTCCGCAGCAGGAGGGAAGTCGAGGAGCAGCTGCGCGCGCGCGCCAAAGCTTCTGCTGGCGTAGGTGGTGGCGACAGCTGCGTGGACCGTGGCGCGCTTCGACTTCTAACCACGTTAGAAGGAGCTCTATCATGGCCCAGTGGCTGCGTGCCATTTCCGCCAATACTTCGGCGGGCATGCTGGCCTCCTTCGTCCCGTGGATGATGCACGGGGCTCTTCCCATGGCGGTGTCCAGGGTCACCGGCGTGGTGACGCTGCTCGTCGCGCACACCATGGGAAGAGCACGCTGTGGGCGCCGGGGTGGGCATCTTGGAGGTCGCTGCGCTGCCCGTAGGGGGCACAGTGACGCCCCTGGAGGGCGCCGCACCGCCGCCGGGGGCCCCGGCCCCGTCCTTGGATTTGGTGGCGTGTGGCTCGTCGTCTAGCGCGCAAACAACGCCGCTCGCCAGGCTCTGACTTCCAGGGCGATGCTGGTGCTCGCGGGCCGCGGCTCGGGTTCTGTCCGTGACCGGCCCGCTGCTCGTCCGCACTGGCACGGGCCGTTCGGCTCCCGTCGAGCCGATCGCCGTGATCGTTTTCTTCTTGGGAGCCATGGCGATGAAGAACTGCTAGGCTAACTGCTAGATCAGATTCTCACAACTGCGCCCCCTACCTGGTGCGCCAAAGATGTCGGTGGGAAACGACACCTATGGGATCACTGGAATCCCTTCTATGGTCAGCGAGCGCGGGGTTGTGAGAAGAGCAGGTCTAACAGGAAGCACATGGATCGTTTACCCAGGTTCGGGCCGCGAGGATGCGTAATACCCTAGTCCTGCTTTGGTGGATGTATTGAGTGTTCTTGTGTTCCTGAGCTAGCTACGGGGTGTAACTTGCCCAAAAGAGCCGAATCCCTCTCCGGTATGCCCCGGGCCTCCTTTTATAGTCGAAAGGGGCTGCCACACTGGCACACGGGAGGTGGAAAGGTCTACAATGCGTGAGCTTATCGCCCGGCGTTAGGGGACAAAACGCATTGAATGCGCTACTTAGGTGTCCATTAGCTTTATCAGGGACGGGAACGAGGCCCGTCTCGTCCGTCGCCGCTCCGTCTCACTTCGACACGCGCCCAGGCCAGCGATGCGTGCGGTGCCATGTAGGCAGGCAGGCTGCCGAGGTGGCGCGGGGTGGAGCCTTCACGAAGATCTGCATGCCACCACGCAGGTGCTTGCTGAGTCGGTGTAGGGGCCGCCCGTCGCCACGCAGGTGCCTGCCCAGCTGGTTGAGCTAGCAGCTACTTGGGAACGGCGGTGGAGTCTTGGTAGATGCGGGTCTGGCTGTGGCCCCACTGACGCGCTCGGCAAGGGTCTTGTCGGGGCCCCGGCAAGGGTCTTTCCGGGGCCCCGGCAAGGGTCTTGCCGCGGCGCCGTGGTCGTCCCCGGCAAGGATCTTGCCAGGGGTCTTGTGGATTTCCTCGGTTAGGATCCCGCCGAGGGTCGTCGTCTTCTGGTCCTTATCTGATCTTGTGTGTTTATGATCTTGACGAAGATCTGCATGCCACGACAGAGGCGCCTCCCGAGCCCTGGTTCCAATGTAGTTGGTTGGCTGGTGTTGGAACCCACGGGCTCAAGGGTGGCCTGCTCTGCTGGCATCAGGCAAGTTGCCCCGGCAAGGCTCTTGCCGGGGCCGCGGAGGCCGCCCCGGCAAGGGTCTTGCCGGGGGAGTCCACCTCTCCCCTTTGCTCTCCTGTGTTTCTAGTCTTGGCATTGCCTTGACCGTCTTGTGCTCCGGCTTCTTTCCGGCCTCCCTCCTCTGCCCTGCTAAGTGTGGCCGCGGCGCGCGGCTCTGACTCCCCGTGCACAAGTAAATGGGTCAAAAGAAGAGCCCCTACTTTTGTACACCGACACAAGCAATGTGACTAATGAGTTAGTTGCGAGATGATGCATTACGGAACGAGTAAAGATACTTGCCGGTAACGAGATTGAACTAGGTATGATGATACCGACGATCGAATCTCGGGCAAGTAACGTACCGATGACAAAGGGAACAACGTATGTTGTTGTGCGGTTTGACCGATAAAGATCTTCATAGAATATGTAGGAGCCAATATGAGCATACAGGTTCCGCTATTGGTTATTGACTGGAGATGTGTCTCGGTCATGTCTACATAGTTCTCGAACCCGTAGGGTCCGCAAGCTTAACATTCGATGATGATTTGTATTATGAGTTATGTAATTTGATGACTGAAGTTTGTTCGGAGTCCCGGATGAGATCACGGACATGACAAGGAGTCTCGAAATGTTCGAGAGGTAAAGATTCATATATTGGAAGGTTACATTCGGACACCGGAATGGTTCGGGTTGTTTCAGATGAGTTTCGGAGTACCGGGGGTTAACGGAACCCCCCCCCCCCCGGGAAGTTCATGGGCCTTCATGGGCCTTAGTGGAAAGGAGAGGAGGGCCACAAGGGAGGCCGCCCCTCCCCCCCATGGCCAGTCCGAATTGGACTAGGGAGGGGGCGGCGCCCCCTCTTTCCTTCTCCCCTCTTCCTCCTTCCCTCTATCTCCCTCTCTTGGAAAGGAAGGGGACTCCAACTAGGATTGGGAATCCTAGTTGGACTCCCCTATGGCGCGCCCCCCTATGGCCGGCCTCCTCTCCTCCCCCCTTTATATACGTGGGAGGGGGGCACCCCAAAGGCACACCAAGTCTTCTCTTAGCCGTGTGCGGTGCCCCCTCCATAGTTACACACCTCGGTCATATCGTCGTAGTGCTTAGGCGAAGCCCTGCGCCGGTAACATCATCATCACCGTCGCCACACCGTCGTGCTGACGGAACTCTCCCTCGTCCTCAACTGGATCAACAGCTCGAGGGATGTCATCATGTTGAACGTGTGCTGAACACGGAGGTGCCGTACGTTCGGTACTTGGATCGGTTTGATCGCGAAGACGTTCAACTACATCAACCGCGTTACTAAACGCTTCTGCTTCGGTCTACGAGGGTACGTGGACACACTCTCCCCACTCGTTGCTATGCTTCTTCTAGATAGATCTTGCGTGATCGTAGGAATTTTTTTGAAATACTACATTCCCCAACATAATCGTCATCTGAGTCAATGAGCAGCGCATTCCTGCTGGAAGAGACTGCCTCCTCCTCATCATCGGAGGTGTCGACCACACCATCCCTTTCCATCTCCTCGAAATCCCTATCGACTTGCTCGGAAATAATCTGATCTATCTCCTCGTCCTCCTTCTTCCTCTGCTCCTTCTCTTTGTTAGCGTAGAACTGAATCTCCTCCGCCACTAGATGGGGACTGGCCACGGTGTAAGCCGCCATGGCCTCCTCATCCATGGCTCGTATCCGACGAGCCTTCTCCTCCGCATGGGAATAAATCCGATAACGGGGGGCGACGAAGGATGCCGTCTTTGCATCTGGAATCTCAGGGAAGTTGAGATCAGACCTGCTACGGCCGTCATCCAAGCAACCGCGTCGTATGCGCGCGCGGCAAGCTCGGCGGTCTTGAAAGTGCCGAGCCACAACCGATCACCCTTACAGGTGATCTCGGCGGTGTAGCGTCCCGATCGGAATCGAACGCCATGATACCGCCGAGGCGGCGACGGCGGACATTGTGGCGGCATCGACAAAAAACTATGTAATATACAAATAATTAAGCCACTAATTAAACTATACTATATAACTACTAATTAAAACAACAAGTATACGACTAGCATATACATACAAAAAAGTATTTAACACTAATAACTAAACTACTCCCTCTGTTCCTAAATATAAGTCTTTTTAGAGGTTTCAAATGAACTACAACATACGGATGTATATAGACATATTTTAGAGTGTAGATTCACTCATTTTGCTCCGTTTAAGTCCCTTGTTGGAATCTCTAAAAAGACTTACATTTGGGAACAGAGGGAGTATAAACTAAAATTTTCTAACACAACTAATGAAACTACTATCATAAACTACAAACTTCTAATACAACTAATGAAAATAAAACAAAAATGAAACGTTAAAAAATCTCACCGAAGCGACGGTGAGGCGAGGGCGGCGACGGCGGCGAAGTGGGGCGGGGCGGCGACGACGACGGCGGAAGGGGCAGACGTACGGTGGCCCTAGTGGGCTTGCATGTATCTGGTGACTTGGTGATGCTGCTCCCATCGCAACACCCAACCCAAACTACTGACCCAGTCATCCCGCATGTATCGACGGATAGCCGTGGCGATGGGTTGGGCCAGGATGATCTAGTCGCTGTAAACATTGAACTTTCCTTGCTGACCTAAAAACCTTATTCTCCCCCGGCTTCTAGTTCGACTTTTTGTAATCATATTCAAGCTTTTTCGAGTTGGTCAATTTCTCTTGAAAGTTGAAAGCGGGTTACTTCTTTTGCAAAAACAATTTTTAGGCGGGTTGGAAAATTGGATATTTGGTATTGAATTGGTCTTAGTTGTCGTGGTCTGACGATGCAGTGCTCATGTGTGGACATTTACTTAATATGGTTTGATAGACTACTCATATCTACAAGGCGCCCCTCCTTTTCTAGAAGCTCATCTAAAAAACTCTAGTTTAAGCACTGACTTAAACTAGCTAGGGTTAATATGAGGATGGGTGACCAACCGGGTAGTTGTTCCATGGTGCGTGCATGTGACAAAAATGTGTGCAGAAAGGCCCGCGTTGGTTTGTGGGGCCAGCCTAGGTCCCAACCGATAACCCTGCGTAACGGTTGGGAATCGGTGGTTGTGGCCCGTGTGTTGCATCATGGCTGGTGGCGGTGTCCTAGATTAAGGGGTACCAACCTAGTTGGCCCATAGTCCATGGGCCGAGCTTATGGCCCACCGATCTCATAGGAAGGACTCCGGAGGCCTCAAGCCCCATCGTGATTAAGATGGACTCTGCCGAAGACTTTTGACGTGTACCCTAAGGATTGCTCTAGTTGTCGGCGTGTGTTTCCTTAGTCGGCAACTGACCATGTGTAACCCTAGATACCCCTAGTACCTATATAAGCCGAGGGGTTTAGTCCGTAGAGGCACGATCACAATTACTCGCCTTAGGGTTAGAAAACAACATACGATCTCAAGGTACATCAAGCCTGTACTCGATACACCATCATCAATACAATCATAGCAGGATGTAGGGTTTTACCTCCTTGAGAGGGCCCAAACCTGGGTAAACATCGTCTCCTGTTACCCATTGATCCGAAGATCCACATCTCAGGGCCCTCTACCTGATATTTGCCGGTTTTAGTACCGACAGCCGGTGACAACAACCTCATCGCTAATGAAAAGGCTGACAATAAAAACATCAACATTAGTAGAGTCCTCATGGAAGCAGTCCATAGATTTATCTATTATCTGAGGCTTGCAGACATGACGTAAAGTTTACATGGAGCAATGACCATGTGAACAATGTCAAAGTTAAGCTAGACAATGTCCTTGTCAATGAAGCATGGAACACCTTGTTTCTAGCTCCTTCCTGGGAGTTGTTTCATTGGATGTCTCTAGCCATTGCTTAAAGCTTCTTAGAGGGAAAATAGAGTTCAAGCCAAGGAGAATTTGTAGTTTGAGAAGTACCAAGACGAGTGCAAGGGCTTTACTAAGGGCACTACACATACTGGATCTTAAGCTTCAAGCAACGGCCAAGGCCCTCGGCTCTTGGAGTGCTGAACGAGATTCAGATAGGAAGCTGGGATTCGTTACCATCACTGAGTTGATCATCCAACTTGATAAGGCTAGTGGTTCAAGGGCCCTCACCACATCTGAACTTGAATTCAGAAGCTTACTTCAGGTGTAATCTTTGGGTCTTACATCAATGGAACACACATTCTAGAGACAAGGAGCTATGTTGCTTTGTCTTTTCGCGATAGTGACACAAACTCACGACAACTCCATGTGCGCGCAACCTCAAGAAGAAGGAAATCCTTCACCGAATTTTTTAAAAGTAATGACCAAACATTCCATGGCGAAGAAGAGATAATGTCGGCCTTCTGGAGTCACTTTCAATCTTTAATGGGCAATGCTCAAACCAGATAAATGACCATCAACCTATAGATATTACACTTTCTTCAATTTGACACTGTAACCATTGATGATTCTTTCGCAGAGTATAGGAGGTTAAAGCTGCACTATTTCAGATACACATGTAAAAAACACCAGGCCTCGATTTATTCTCTGCTAAATTCTACCAATGTTGTCGAGGGATTAGTAAACATGATGTCGTGGATGTTACTCCCTTGGTAGTCATCAGTCAACAAGACTTATCCATGGGTTTCAAAACTAATATCTAGGACTCTTGTTGCCATGTTGCAACCAATGATGCACTGACTGATTCTTGCAAAGTGCTTCTATTTAGAGGGAGATGCATTGACGACAACTTTATGTATGTTAAGAGCTTGGGAAAGGCACTACATAAGAAGAAAAGATGAGCTTTGTTCCTCAAATTGGACATATTGAAAGCTTTTGACCCATTTACTTTGGAATTTCTCTTATAATATCTTGTTGCTAGAGGGTTCAGTCAAAAGTGGTGAGCATGGTTATGTTTGTGACTATCAATGGAAAACACTATAGTTCTAATCAATGGTGCATTATATGACCACATCCATCATTGTCGAGGGTTGCCGTAGAGGGACCCCTGTTTTCTGTGCTATTTTCCTGTGTCACTGATTGCATGGGTAGGCGATTTGACATGGCTTGGAGTGTTCGGATCCTTTCACCACTCAATCACTAGATTATCATGTAGAAAAATGTTGACCGTGTATTAAAAAACGTTAAATTTGTATTGAAAAAATGTTAAACATGTATTAGAAAAGTGTTCTTGACATACACAAAAAGTGTAGAGTGAAAACCAAAAGAAACATAAAAAAAGTAAACACGAAAAACAGAGAAGAAATAAAAACCAAACCAAGAAAAAAACCGAGTGAAAATAGAGAAAAAACAAAGAAAACCGATGTAAAATAAAAAAACTGAAAAAAATGATGAAGAAAACTGGCTCTTTTATGTCAAGTAGGTCGCGCCTAGTGTCATCATGAACTCGGCCCAGACATAGTGGCTAGCATCGCTAGCCACTATTTCTTTCCCTTTGTGTCCACTATTTCTGGGCCGGCCCAGTTGCTACGCGAGACAAAGAAGCCCTTCAGCGAGAGATCCTTCCAAGTCACTTAATGCCAGATATAATTACCGCGCCCATCTATTATGTTTTTTTACGCGCCCATCTATTATCTATGCTAAGAATGGTGGATCCTATTTGACGTGCGCAGACGACAAATATACAAGGATGCACTCGAGGGTTGGACGAGGTGTGTCAGCTCAGTTCTGGTTTTGTTTGTGGGTCGCTGCTGTTTTCTGTTGCTGTTTTTTTCTATTTACTGTTTTTTCCATGCTTTCTATTTTTTTCAGTTTTTTTATTTCCATCAGGTTTGTTATTTTTCATTTTAAATTTTTTCACTTTTTATTTGTTTATATTTTTCTTTCTACTATGAAGATTTTTTGTAATATAGGTTGAACATTTTTCAAATACAAACTAAACATTTAAAGTTTAGAGTAAACATTTTTGTAATATTTATGAATAGTTTTCAAATACAACCTGAAGAACTTTTAAGATATGATGAGTGTTTTTTGTAATATACACTGATTTTTTTTAATACATATTGAAACATTTTTGGAATATACATTAAATATTTTCCTTAATTTTCACTAAACACTTTTATAATACACGGTTGAACTTTTTGAATACAGACTAAACTTTTTTATAAATGAAGAAATATTTAAAGTCCTAAAAAAGGTGCAAATAACCGATTTGTGCAACAAAACTGACCGAAAAACCAAACAAATAAAAAGCTAACAAAAGAAAATTGCTCAATACGAGTGCCGCGTATCGCCCAAGTGGCCTAGCGGCCCATTACACATAAACCCTGCTTGAAGGCTTATGTACTTTTTTTTACGAATATGAAGGCTCCTCTACTTGACGCCCGCTAGCATCAAGTAGGAGGAGGGGCCGCGACTATTCCTCGAGTTCAGTGAGACAGGAGCGAGACCCCGAAATCACTAGTTGAGGAGTACTCGTTACAAAGATCACTCCCACCTCCCAGATTGTGACAAGTGGCGCGTTGTATGTGCACCACTTGTCGCAACCTGTGAGTTTTCCCTTTTTTCGTAGATCCGTTTATTCAAAACGTTTTATCTCTTAAAAGGTGCGTCTAAATCTTGAGTTTTCACTGTTGGATTCCTCGCGTCGAGATCTTCAAAACTAGATCCCATGTTGATAGGTTTTGACAAACATTTTTTCACGAAAAAAACAGGACGAAAAAAACCGGACAAAAAACCGACCCGGGAGCACGGGTTTTTTCCCTTTCCGAAAGAGGCACGCCCGTGCCTCTCGCGAAAGCACGCCCATGCCTCTCGCGAAAGCACAACCATGCCTCTCGCGGAAGGAAAAGAAATAGAAAACGCGTTTTTTTTCGTTTCGGAGAGGCACGACCGTGACTCTCCCGAAAGCACAACCGTGCCTCTCGCGGAAGCAAAACCGTGGCTCTCGCGGAAGGAAAAAAACAAAAAACGCGTTTTTTTCGTTCCCGAGAGGCACGGCCGTGACTCTCGCGAAAGCACAACCGTGCTTCTCGTGGAAGCAAAACCGTGCCTCTCGCGGAAGAAAAAAAACAGAAAACGCGTTGTTTTCCTTTTTCGAAAGGCACGGCCGTGACTCTCGCGAAAGCACAACCGTGCCTCTCGCAGAAGTAAAAAAAAAATGTTTTTTTCGTTTCCAAAAGGCACGGTCGTGACTCTTGTGAAAGCACAACCGTGCCTCTCGCGGAAGCAAAACCGTGCCTCTCACGGAAGCAAAACCATGCCTCTCACGGGTAAAAAGCCAAAAAATATGGTTTTTTTCATTTCCGAAAGGCACGGCCGTGACTCTCGCAAAAGCATAACCGTGCCTTTCGCGGAAGCAAAACTGTGACTCTCGTGAAAGAGAAAAAAAGAAAACGCGTTTTTTCACGATTTTTTTTTTGGAAATTCGTTTTGACCCAAAAGCTAAGGAAGACCGGTAAAAAACCGAAATGTCGAAAAAAGCCAGAGAAAAAACCGTTTGAAAAGCCGAAAACGCGTGCGAAAAAATAAAAATAAAATCCGGAGGGAGCGCCTAGAGCGCGACACGTGGTAAATGGCTGAGAGCGTGCCAAGTGACACTGATCGTTGTGAGGCTCCCGAATGAGCACTCGTTAATTAGTTGCTCACGCGACACCCCTCGCTGAAGGCAAAGGCCACTTGGGCCGGCCCACGCGCAGGGGATACACCAGCGGGTTTCCTGTTTTGTTATTTTTGACAATTTTGTTTTCGTTTTTTGCTTTTTTACATTTCTATATAATTTAAAATATTCTACTTATATATACTACTCCCTCCATTCCTTATTATAGTGCGCATAGGTTTTTGCCTTAGATTCTGAATTGTAGTGCGTATAGACTGTTTTGGACGAAAGTATCCCTTGGCTAGTCACGGGAGTGCAGCAGCAGGCACCCATGTGCTTGACAGACCTAGCACATATATAGGGGCAATTCTCGTCCCAAAATAAAATGCCGCACATGTCTTGGTATAAGAGCCACTCCACAAGGCGCACTACAAATAGGAACAGAGGGAGTACAAAAAACACTATTCAAAAAACATATTTGAAAAACATTAAACGAGTATTTGAAAAATGTTGAATAAGTATTAAAAAATGTGGAATGAGTATTTGAAAAAGTTGAACAAATATTTGAAAATATTGAATGAGTAATAAAAATGTTGATCAAGTATTTGAAAAAAAATTCAACAAGTATCTGAAAAATGTTGAACAAGTATTTGAAAAATGTCGAATAAGTATTAAAAAATGTTGAACGAGTATTTGAAAAAAATATATAACAACTATTTGAAAAATGTTGAACAATTATAGGAAAAAAATATTAAACAAGTATTTAAAAAATTTGAATGAGTATTTGAAAAATGTTGACCGGGTATTTGAAGAAATGTTGATAATGCATATAAAATTGTTGAACTAGTATTTGTAAAATAATGAACAAGTTGTTGAAAAATGTTGAACTAGTATTTGAAAAAAAGTGTTGATCTTGTATATGAGAATGTAGAATGAAAAACAGAAAACAAAATAAAAAACCAACAAAAAAATGAAGAAATCGGAGAAGAAAAAGAAATAACGGAGAAAAACTAACTGGAAGACGACGTAGTGGTTGGAAGCCCCGTTGGTACCCTGCACGACCAGGGTTTGATTCCTGGGGGCGCTCCTTTTCTTTCTCATTTTTCCAATCTCTGCGCGCCGGCCCGACATTGTTTACTCGACGTGAGAGGTCGCTGTTGGCTCACGTAAGGCGAGAAATAGTCACCGCGGGAGGAGACTGGCTATGTGCCATCCGAAGTGACTCCTATGCGAGGGGTCGCTTGTAGGGAGGCTGTACTACGCCGGCCTAGTAACCAAATGGTTTCGCCATGTCAATATCACGCTGATGGGACACATTTTTTGTTTTTTATTTTATCAAAAAAAAGAAAATACATATATTATGAAAAATTAAATCAGTTAACTGTTCTAAAAAATGTTTATCTCACATTAATAAAATACATGTAATTTTAAAGAATTGTTCCCTGAACCTCTAAAAAATGTTTGTAACATTAATGTACATAACATTAAAAAAATATTCACACATTTCAAAAAATATACGTGCTATTTTTTAAAAAATGGCATACAATGTAGACATTGTCTGTGTAATTCTAGAAATGTTTTACACTATTTTAAAAAAATAGAAAAAAGTCCATTTTACTACCTGAATAAAGTGGGTGGTTTACTTTACCCCCTGATCTATTTTTTCGCTTCTTTTACCCCCAAACAAACCCAAACTGGACAAAACACCCCCTTGGCTGGTTTTTCTCCACCCGTTGCTGATGTGGCACTAGTCAACGGCGGTTTTGACCTGGGTGGGGCCCCCTTATCAGGTTTCTCTCTCTTTTTCTCTCCAACCGAAGGGACGGGCAGAGTGCTTGAAGCGAGCGGAGGTTGTAGGCGTCGCCGACGCTGGAGGTGAGCATGACGAGATGGCCCTCCAGCTTCAAGATCTGCACGGCCTCGCCGGCGAGGTCGGACGGGCGCTTGGACGAGTCGAGGGCGTGGCCAGCAAAGACGAAGTGCACGGAGGAGGACTCGAACGGCAGGCGACGGTCGTCGCCGGCGACGGTCGTCGCCGGCGACGGCGAGCGGTGGGGAGCGCCTCCTCGCGACGGCGACAGCCCCGGCCACACCAAGCTCCCGCAGCGCGAGCGCCTGCTGGGCCCAACCGAGGCAGACGACGCGGGAGGATGCTACCTCTTGAGCACTGCGTTGGTTTTCCCTTGAAGAAGAAAGAGTGATGCAGTAAAGTAGCGTAAGTATTACCCTTAGTTTTTGAGAACCAAGGTATCAATCCAGTAGGAGATCACGCACAAGTCCCACGCACCTACACAAACAAATAAGAACCTCGCAACCAACGCGATAAAAGGGGTTGTCAATCCCTTCACGGTCACTTACGAGAGTGAGATCTGATAGATAATTTTTTTGGTATTTTTATGATAAAGATGCAAAGTAAAATAAACGACAATAAAAATAACTAAGTGTTGGAAGATTAATATGATGAAAAATAGATCCGGCGACCATAGGTTTCACTAGTGGCTTCTCTCAAGAGCATAACTATTACGGTGGGTAAACGAATTACTGTCGAGCAATTGATAGAATTGAGCATAGTTATGAGAATATCTAGGTATGATCATGTATATAGGCATCACGTCCGCGACAAGTAGACCGAAACGATTCTGCATCTACTACTATTACTCCACACATCGACCGCTATCCAGCATGCATCTAGAGTATTAAGTTCATAAGAATAGAGTAATGCTTTAAGTAAGATGACATGATGTAGAGGGATAAACTCATGCAATATGGTATAAACCCCATCTTTTTATCCTCGATGGAAACAATACAATACGTGCCTTGCTGCCCCTGCTGTCACTGGGAAAGGACACCGCAAGATTGAACCCAAACCTAAGCACTTCTCCTATTGCAAGAAAGATCAATCTAGTAGGCCAAACAAACTGATAATTCGAAGAGACTTGCAAAGATAACCAATCATACATAAAAGAATTCAGAGGAGATTCAAATATTGTTCATAGATAATCTTGATCATAAACCCACAATTCATCGAATCTCGATAAACACACCGCAAAAGAAGATTATATCGAATAGATCTCCAAGGGAATCGAGGAGAACTTTGTATTGAGATCCAAAGAGAGAGAAGAAGCCATCTAGATAATAACTATGGACCTGAAGGTCTGAGGTAAACTAATCACACATCATCGGAGAGGCTATGGTGTTGATGTAGAAGCCCTCCATGATCAATGCCCCCTCCGACGGAGCGCCGGAAAAGGCCCCAAGATGGGATCTCACGGGTACAGAAGGTTGCGGCGGTGGAAATAGGGTTTTTGCTCCATATCTGATGTTTTCAGGGTGTATGGGTATATATAGGAGGAAGAAGTACGTCGGTGGAGCAACATGGGCCCCACAAGGGTGGAGGGCGCGCCTGGGGGAGGTGGGTGCGCCCCCCTGCCTCGTGCCTTCCTGTTGGAAATATGCCCTAGAGGCAATAATAAATGGTTATTATTATATTTCTTTGTTCATGGTAATTGTCTATTGTTCATGCTATAATTGTGTTATCCGGAAATCGTAATACATGTGTGAATACATAGACCACAACGTGTCCCTAGTAAGCCTCTAGTTGACTAGCTCGTTGATCAACAGATAGTCATGGTTTCCTGACTATGGACATTGGATGTCATTGATAACGGGATCACATCATTAGGAGAATGATGTGATGGACAAGACCCAATCCTAAGCATAGCATAAAAGATCGTGTAAGTTTCGTTTGCTAGAGCTTTTCCAATGTCAAGTATCTTTTCCTTAGACCATGAGATCGTGCAACTCCCGGATACCGTAGGAGTGCTTTGGGTGTGCCAAACGTCACAACGTAACTGGGTGACTATAAAGGTACACCACGGGTATCTCCGAAAGTGTCTGTTGGGTTGGCACGGATCGAGACTGGGATTTGTCACTCCGTATGACGGAGAGGTATCTCTGGGCCCACTCGGTAATGCATCATCATAATGAGCTCAATGTGACTAAGGCGTTAGTCACGGGATCATGTATTATGGTACGAGTAAAGAGACTTGCCGGTAACGAGATTGAACACGGTATTGGGATACCGACGATCGAATCTCGGGCAAGTAACATACCGATTGACAAAGGGAATTGTATACGGGATTGATTGAATCCTCGACATCATGGTTCATCCGATGAGATCATCGTGGAACATGTGGGAGCCAACATGGGTATCCAGATCCCGCTGTTGGTTATTGACCGGAGAGGCGTCTCGGTCATGTCTACATGTCTCCCGAACCCGTAGGGTCTACACACTTAAGGTTCGGTGACGCTAGGGTTGTAGAGATATGAGTATGCGGAAACCCGAAAGTTGTTCGGAGTGCCGGATGAGATCCCGGACGTCACGAGGAGTTCCGGAATGGTCCGGAGGTGAAGAATTATATATGGGAAGTCCAGTTTCGGCCACCGGGAAAGTTTCGGGGGTTATCGGTATTGTACCGGGACCACCGGAAGGGTCCCGGGGGTCCACCGGGTGGGGCCACCTGTCCCGGAGGGCCCCATGGGCTAAAGTGGGAAGGGAACCAGCCCATAGTGGGCTGGGGCGCCCCCCATGGGCCTCCCCCCTGCGCCTAGGGTTGGAAACCCTAGGGTGGGGGGGCGCCCCACTTGACATGGGGGGTAAGTTACCCCCCTGGCCGCCGCCCCCCCCTCCCAGGGGACCTATATAAAGGGGGGGAGGGAGGGCAGTAGTATTACAGCCTTGGGCGCCTCCCTCCTCCCCTGCTACACCTCTCCCTCTCGTAGAAGCTCGGCGAAGCCCTGCCGAGACCCGCTACATCCACCACCACGCCGTCGTGCTGCTGGATCTCCATCAACCTCTCCTTCCCCTTGCTGGATCAAGAAGGAGGAGATGTCGCTGCACCGTACGTGTGTTGAACGCGGAGGTGCCGTCCGTTCGGCACTCGGTCATCGGTGATTTGAATCACGGCGAGTACGACTCCGTCATCCACGTTCATTGGAACGCTTCCGCTCGCGATCTACAAGGGTATGTAGATGCACTCCTTTCCCCTCGTTGCTAGTATACTCCATAGATGGATCTTGGTGAGCGTAAGAAAATTTTAAAATTATGCTACGATCCCCTACAGTGGCATCATGAGCCAGGCCTATGCGTAGTTACTATGCACGAGTAGAACACAAAGCAGTTGTGGGCGTTGATGTTGCCAATTCTTCTTGCCGCTACTAGTCGTATCTTGTTTCGGCGGTATTGTGGGATGAAGCGGCCCGGACCGACCTTACACGTACGCTTACGTGAGACAGGTTCCACCGACTGACATGCACTAGTTGCATAAGGTGGCTAGCGGGTGTCTGTCTCTCCTACTTTAGTCGGAACGGATTCGATGAAAAGGGTCCTTATGAAGGGTAAATAGAAATTGGCAAATCACGTTGTGGTTTTACGTAGGTAAGAAAAATTCGAAAAATTCTTGCTAGAAACCTATACAAGCCACGTAAAAACTTGCAACAACAATTAGAGGACATCTAACTTGTTTTTGCAGCAAGTGCTATGTGATGTGATATGGCCAGAAGATGTGATGAATGATATATGTGATGTATGAGATTGATCATATTCTTGTAATAGGAATCACGACTTGCATGTCGATGAGTATGACAACCGGCAGGAGCCATAGGAGTTGTCTTTGTTATTTTGTATGACCTGCGTGTCATTGAATAACGCCATGTAAATTACTTTACTTTGTTGCTAAACGCGTTAGCCATAGAAGTAGAAGTAATCGTTGGCGTGACGACTTCATGAAGACACAATGATGGAGATCATGGTGTCATGCCGGTGACGAAGATGATCATGGTGCCCCGAAGATGGAGATCAAAAGGAGCATAATGATATTGGCCATATCATGTCACTATTTGATTGCATGTGATGTTTATCATGTTTTGCATCTTATTTGCTTAGAACGACGGTAGTAAGTAAGATGATCCCTTATGATAATTTCAAGAAAAGTGTTCCCCCTAACTGTGCACCGTTGCGAAGGTTCGTTGTTTCGAAGCACCACGTGATGATCGGGTGTGATAGATTCTAACGTTCGAATACAACGGGTGTTGACGAGCCTAGCATGTACAGACATGGCCTCGGAACATACGCAATACACTTAGGTTGACTTGACGAGCCTAGCATGTACAGACATGGCCTTGGAACACGGAGGACCGAAAGTCGAGCATGAGTCGTATAGAAGATACGATCAACATGGAGATGTTCACCGATCTTGACTAGTCCGTCTCACGTGATGATCGGACACGGCCTAGTTAACTCGGATCATATTTCACTTAGATGACTAGAGGGATGTCTATCTGAGTGGGAGTTCATTGAGTAATTTGATTAGATGAACTTAATTATCATGAACTTAGTCTAAAATCTTTACACTATGTCTTGTAGATCAAATGGCCCACGTTGTCCTCAATTTCAACGCGTTCCTAGAGAAAACCAAGCTGAAAGATGATGGCAGCAACTATACGGACTGGGTCCGGAACCTGAGGATCATCCTCATAGCAGCCAAGAAAGATTATGTCCTAGAAGCACCGCTAGGTGAAGCACCAATCCCAGAGAACCAAGACGTTACGAACGCTTGGCAGCAGCGTGCTGATGATTACTCCATCGTTCAGTGCGGCATGCTTTACAGCTTAGAACCGGGTCTCCAAAAGTGTTTTGAGAAACATGGAGCATATGAGATGTTCGAGGAGCTGAAAATGGTTTTCCAAGCTCATGCCCGGGTCGAGAGATATGAAGTCTCCGACAAGTTCTTCAGCTGTAAAATGGAGGAGAATAGTTCTGTTAGTGAGCACATACCCAGAATGTCTGGGTTGCACAACCGCTTGTCTCAGCTGGGAGTTAATCTCCCGAATGATGCGGTCATTGACAGAATCCTTCAGTCGCTTCCACCAAGCTACAAGAGCTTTGTGATGAACTTCAATATGCAGGGGATGGAAAAGACCATTCCCGAGGTATATTCAATGCTGAAATCAGCGGAGGTGGAGATCAGAAAAGAACATCAAGTGTTGATGGTGAATAAAACCACTAAGTTCAAGAAGGGCAAGGGTAAGAAGAACTTCAAGAAGGACGGCAAGGGAGTTGCCACGCCCGGTAAGCCAGTTACTGGGAAGAAGCCAAAGAATGGACCCAAGCCTGAAACTGAGTGCTTTTATTGCAAGGGAAGTGGTCACTGGAAGCGGAACTGCCCCAAATACTTAGCAGACAAGAAGGCCGGCAACGCCAAAGGTATATGTGATATACATGTAATTGATGTGTACCTTACCAGTACTCGTAGTAGCTCCTGGGTATTTGATACCCGTGCGGTTGCTCATATTTGTAACTCAAAACAGGAACTACGGAATAAACGGAGACTGGCGAAGGACGAGGTGACGATGCGTGTCGGAGTAAATGGCCACGGGTAGCCTAACCGACTGCCCCTGGTTCTTCTGAAAAAATTATCAGGCCTTCGGGCCTCCAAGCACTCCGAGCATTGGGCCGCCTTTCCTGGCCGGCTACCACTAAAGCCGACTCCCGGAAGGCGACCCAGCTTCACCAACTCCTCCCCAGGACGACTACGGGGTGGCCGACTCCAAGAAGCCGGCCAAGAAGGACGCCGACTCCTAGGAGCCAGCCAAGACCACAACCACTCCAAACCACTCCCACATAACGGCGACGTGACGGGGTGTGGCCACAGTGCGGCCCACTACCCCCGAAGCCCGAGGCGGGCGTGGCTACAGGAGGGCGTACGGGACGGACGTCTCCCGTGCGGCTCGACACTGTAGCCATGTTGGCCTCGACGTCACCCACGACCGACTCCCGTACGGCCCGCGGGCGGCGGGCCCCTTCGGCCAGAGAGAGGCGTGAAGGCGGCCCGGCCTTTCCCAGTCGGCCAAGAGCGTAGCCGGCCTCCAGAAGCCAGCTACTCCCTTCCTCGAAGCAGGAGCCCCATTAAGGAGACAAGACGAGGTAAGGCTACAGTGATAGCCCCCGAGGCGGCCCACTGTAGCCATGCTTACCTCGACAAAGCCCTCGTCATCACAGGCGAGGCTACAGTAAGCAGCCGCCGACAAGACCCTATGCGGTGGGGCCGGCCTGTCGACCGAGTAGCCGGCAGCCGGCGGGACCCAGCAGCCGGCGGAGAAGCCGGCGAGCGTAGACACTGACGGCTGGGGCCAGAGCCCAGCCGGATTACCATTGTACCCCCGGGGGGTAGGCCTATATAAACCCCCCGGAGCACCCATGCAAAGGGTTCGCACCTAAGCATAGTTGGCCTCTGAGCATAGAGTTGCCTTCTTAGATAACCCACACACCATAGATAGAGAGAAGCAAGAGCTAGCCTTGTTCTTCTTCTCCCTTGATCTTAACAGCTCTAGGAGCGATTGTAGCTACCTTTCATCGATCTAGTGATCATGCGGAGACCCCGCAGAGCAGGACTAGGGGTGTTATCTCCTCGGAGAGCCCCGAACCTGGGTAATATCCGCCGGCGTGCATGTCTTCGCCTCATCCCGTTTCCAGGCACCGGCGACGCTTTATTGGCTCCCACAATGATAAGCCATCCCTTGGCATATGTCGCACCAACCACCCGACATTTGGCGCCCACCGTGGGGCCAGGTGCACCGTCGTCCGGAGACCTGTTCTGGACGGGAACCCTCTTCCTCCCCCGCGAGCGCAGCCAGCCTGCTGCGCCCGATGGCGTTTGCCTCAACACGCTGCAAGGCGTCGACGACGCCTGCGCAGCGAGCCGCCTCGCTGATCTGCTCGGCGAGACTCGCATCTCCGATGAGCCTGCGTCCGACGCAGGCACCGACTACCCCGAGAGCCGCCTCGTCAGCCTCCTCGACCAACTTCACGTCTCCAGCGAGCCTGCTGCGGACATGGAGTCTGTCGGCTCCACCGACCCGATGCTCATCGACTCCGACACCGCGTCGCTTGACGCCTACCCCTCCGACGTGGTGGTCTTCGACGACCCCCTCCCTCGAGCTGACAGCGGCAGCAGCGCTGTCACCGAAGTGCTGGTCATCAGCCACGTCTCCAACTCGGGCGAGAATGCCCGCGACGCCCAGCAAGCGGCGATGCACGACCTCTCCGTCCCCATCCCGGCCGACGCCGAAACCCTGGAGGCACGCCGCCTTGCCCTCATCGCGGAGGGCCAGAAGATAGCCTCGATGAGACGCCTCACCGAGGCCCACCAGCGCGAAGTCGACCGCGCCGCCTTCGGCACGCCGCCGCCTAGCGGCCCGAGCCGAGCCGGCTTCGTCCAGAAGCGCGGCGCAGCCGTTGCCAGCATGCTGGGCGCAGATCCCCCCATCTACGCCACCCCGCTCGAGAATCTGCGAGCCGCTCAGGCGGCTGCAGAGGAGCTCAATGGGCTGGGAGCCGACGAGCTCCCCTACATGACAAGACGGATCCAGCAGCTGATCGACGCGGCTGCAGAACGGCACGAAGCCGGCGCCCGTGCTGATAGTCATCCCCCACGCCGGGAGCACGCCGCGACGTCCCGCTCGCCGACTGCGAGCGGCGCGCGCCAGAAGAAAGACAAGGAGCCGGCTGCCAGCCGCAGCCGGACTCGCATCACCATCGAGCGCGACGCAGATGGCCGCCCTCGAGCTGTAGAGCACCAAGGAAATCTGCCTCCTCCCCCGCCTCGAAGAGAAAGACGCCTCACTCCGCCGCCTATCACGCACCCGACTCTTGGCGACCGACTCGGCCGCCGAGAAGGAGTCGGCGAGAACGACGCCCGCCACAGGATCGACCGCCTTGCTCGATCCTTGGCGTTAGAAGAAGAAGACGATGTTGGCCCGCCATGCTTTGGCCCCTGCATCCGCGACGAGCCCTTCCCCAAAGGGTTCTCGCTCCCCAGAGACACGCCCAAGTACAACGGCTCGGTGAAGCCGGAAGATTGGCTCATCGACTACTCCACGGCCGTCAGCATAGCCAACGGCAATCGGCGCGTCGCCGCGAAGTACGTCCCCCTCATGCTGCAAGGCACTGCGCGCACATGGCTCAATAGCCTCAAGCCCAACAGCATCAACAGTTGGCTGGACTTCACCGAAGTCTTCGTCCGCAACTTCACCAGCACCTACAAGCGGCCTCCCAAGCCTCGCCAGCTCTCCCTCTGCGTCCAAGGGCCCAACGAGTCGACCCGCGACTACCTCACGCGATGGGCCGAGCTCCGCAACTCCTGCGAGGGAGTGCATGAGGTCCAGGCCACCGAGTACTTCACCGCCGGGTGCCGAGAGGGCACCCTCCTCAAGCACCGACTCCTCTGCGACGAGCCGGCTACCCTCGACGAGTTGCTGGTCACCGCCGACAAGTACGCCACTGCCGACTCCTCAATGAAGACCGAGCTCCGAGTGGACGCCTCGGGGAAAGTAATTGCTCCGGCTCCCAAGACGCCGGCTAGCGACCCTAATCGGCGCCCCTACCAGAACGACCACAAGCGCAAGGGCCCCATGCCGACTTCCTCCAGTCGGCAGGTGGCCACAGTTGAAGACGAGCAGCCCGAAGAGCGGCCCGCTCCCAAGAAGAAGGGTGGCCGGCCGCCCTGGCAGCCGTCTTTCTCCTACGAACAAGCACTCGATGCCCCCTGCAAGTTCCACAGCGGCGCGAAGCCGTCCAACCATACAACCCGGAAATGCCACTGGCTCACCCGCATCGCCAAGGGTGAGGGAATGTTGCCGCCTCCGCCTCCCGGCCAGCCGCCTCCAGCCCCCCAGCAGCCGGCGGCTCGGCCGGCAGTCGGCGCCATCCAAGACGAGTTCCCCGAAGCGCACGACGCCTACGTCGTCTTCACTAGTCAAGCCGACGACAAGCGCAGCCGACGCCGACAGCACCAAGAAGTGAATGCAGTCGCCTCTAGCACCGCCGAGTTCATGCACTGGTCAGAAAAGCCAATCAGCTGGAGCCAGGCCGGCCACCCAGAGGTGATGCCTTTGCTGGCTCCTACGCGATGGTCTTGGATGTCACCCTCGCGACGGAGAGGCGAGCTGCCAGATTTTCCCGCGTCCTGATAGACGGCGGAAGCAGTATCAACATACTGTACCGCGATACCATGGAGAAGCTAAACATCAAAGCGAAGCAGCTCATGCTGAGCCGCACCGTCTTCCATGGTATCGTACCCGGCCTGTCTTGCTCTCCAATCGGCAAGATCAAAATGGATGTTCTCTTCGGAGACAAAGATCATTTTCGCCGGGAAGCAATCTGGTTCGAGGTAGTGGATTTGGAGAGCCCCTATCATGCACTGCTTGGCCGACCTGCTCTGGCCAAGTTCATGGCTGTGCCCCACTACGCCTACCTGAAGATGAAGATGCCGAGCTCGAAGGGGATCATCACGGTAGCCGGCGACTACAAGAAGTCCATCGAGTGTGCCATGGCCAGTAGCCGGCTGGCCGAGTCCCTCGTGGTGGCAGAAGAGAAGAAGATGTTGGAACGGGTTGTGGCCATGGCCGGCAAACAGCCGGCCTTGTCCCCCAACCCCAAGGATTGTGATGCGCAGGGCTCCTTCCAGCCTGCAAAAGAGACGAAGAAGATACCTCTGGACCCGGAGAACCCGGAGAGGTTCGCTGTGATTGGGGCAAACTTGGACAGTAAATAGGAAGGCGAGCTCGTCGACTTCCTCCGTGAGAATCGAGACATCTTTGCATGGTCCCCAAAGGACATGCCGGTGTCTCGAAGGATTTCGCCGAGCACAAGCTACACGTCCGAGATGATGCGAAGCCGGTCAAGCAGCCCCTCCGCCGACTATCAGAAGAGAAGCGAAGAATCGTGGGAGAAGAGATAGCCCGGCTCCTTGCCGCCGGCTTTATCATGGAAGTGTTCTTTCCAGAATGGCTTGCCAACCCAGTTCTGGTTCTGAAGAAGAATAACAAGTGGCGCATGTGTATAGACTACACGAGTTTGAACAAGGCCTGCCCAAAGGATCCGTTTGCTCTGCCACGGATTGATCAAGTGATAGACTCCACAGCCGGATGCGAGCTGTTAAGTTTTTTGGATGCATACTCAGGGTATCATCAGATCAAGTTGGACCTGGCTGACCGCCTGAAGACTGCCTTCATCACACCCTTTGGAGCTTTCTGCTACCTGACAATGACATTTGGCTTGAGAAATGCCGGTGCCACTTTTCAGCGTTGCATGCAGAAATGTCTCTTGAAACAACTCGGCAGAAATGCCCACGTCTATGTAGACGACATTGTGGTGAAGACAGAAAAGCGCGGTACCTTGCTGGAAGACCTGAAAGAAACATTTGCCAACTTGCGCCGATTCCAAATCAAGCTCAATCCCGAGAAGTGCGTGTTCGGAGTGCCAGCCGGCTAGCTGCTAGGCTTCCTGGTCTCCGAACGCGGCATTGAGTGCAACCCCGTCAAGATCAAGGCCATCGAGAGGATGGAGATTCCCCCCAAACTGCGAGATGTGCAGAAGTTCACTGGCTGCTTAGCCTCCCTGAATCGTTTTATCAGCCGACTAGGAGAAAAGGCTCTCCCCCTGTACCGACTCATGAAGAAGTCCACTCACTTTGAGTGGAATGATCAAGCCGACCAAGCCTTCCATGAGTTGAAGAAAATGTTGACCACTCCGCCTGTCCTGGCTGCGCCGACTGAGAAGGAGCCCATGCTCCTCTACATCGCCGCGACTAGCCGAGTCGTCAGCACTGTTGTTGTGGTCCAGCGCCCGGAGGAAGGCCGAGCCCAGCTGGTCCAGAGCCGGTCTACTATCGCAGCGAAGTACTATCCAGCCCAAAGCAAAACTACCCGCACTACCAAAAGATGTGCTATGGGGTGTACTTCGCTGCCAAGAAATTGAAGCCCTACTTCCAAGAGCACCCCATCACGGTCGTGTGCACTGCCCCGCTCGCCGAGATCATAGGCAGCCGGGATGCATCCGGCCGGGTGGCCAAATGGGCCATTGCCTTGGCGCCCTACACGATCTTCTATCAACCCCGCACCGCCATCAAGTCGCAAGCATTGGCCGACTTCCTCGTCGACTGGGCCGAGACCCAGTACTTACCGCCGGCTCCCGACTCTACCCATTGGCGGATGCACTTTGACGGGTCCAAGATGCGCACCGGCTTGGGAGCCGGCATCGTCCTCACCTCTCCCAAAGGCGACAAGCTCAAGTACACGCTGCAGATCCACTTCGCCGCCTCCAACAACGTCGCCGAGTACGAGGCGCTCGTACACGGGCTCCGGCTAGCCAAAGAACTCGGCATACGCCGGATCCTGTGCTACGGCGACTCAGACTTGGTGGTCCAGCAATCATCTGGCGACTGGGACGCCAAGGACGCGAACATGGCAAGCTACCGTTTCCTCGTCCAACAGATAAGCGGATACTTCGAAGGGTGCGAGTTCCTTCACGTGCCAAGGGCCGACAACGACCAAGCAGATGCCCTAGCACGGATCGGCTCCACCCGACAAGCCATACCGACTGGCGTCTCCCTCCAGCGCCTCCTCAAGCCGTCCATCAAGCCATCTCCAGAGTCGGATTCCATCTTCGTACCGCCTGCGCCAGAAATAGCCGAATCCGACTGGAGAAATCCCGCAGGCGGCACGGGGACTTCGACGACTGGCCCGGGGACTGCCGTAGTCGCACCCGGCCCGGGGACTTCAGAACCCGGCTCGGGGACTGCAGCAGTCGGCCCGGGGACTGCAACGACACAAGAAGCAGTGGCCGACTCCAATGCAACACCCAACCCACCCACCCGAGTCATGGTGGCCACATTAACAGAAGAAGAAGTCACAGCTCCCTCATGGGCCCAGCCCATCCTCAATTTCCTAGTCAGCAGAGAGCTGCCGGTTGACGAGATCTCAGCAAGACTAGTGCAACGACGAGCCGCAGCATACACAATAATCAACAGAGAGCTTGTGAAGCGCAACGTCACTGGAGTCTTCCAGCGTTGTGTCGAGCCAGAAAAAGGAGTGGCAATCCTCAAAGACATCCACCAAGGCGAATGCGGCCATCACGCAGCCTCAAGATCCCTCGTGGCCAAGGCTTTCCGCCACGGTTTCTTCTGGCCGATTGCCTTGGAGGATGCTAAAGAAATAGTCAAGAGCTGCAGAGGATGTCAAATTTTTAGTTCCAAGCAACACCTGCCGGCTTCTGCCCTCAAGACCATTCCCCTCACCTGGCCTTTTGCCGTCTGGGGACTGGACATGGTGGGCCCTTTCAAGACAGCCCGCGGTAGCCTGACACATCTACTTGTTGCTGTGGACAAGTTCACAAAGTGGATTGAAGCAAAGCCAATCAAGAAGCTCAATGGGCCGACTGCCGTAACATTCATTACCGACAACACTACTCGGTACGGCATGCCGCACAGCATCATCACCGACAACGGCACGAACTTCGCCAAAGGAGCACTGGCACGTTACTGCGCGACGCAGGGCATCCGACTGGACTTAGCGTCCATTGCCCACCCGCAGTCAAACGGCCAGGTCGAGCGAGCAAATGGACTCATCCTCTTCGGCATCAAGCCCCGACTGGTTGTACCACTGGAGCGATCGGCCGGCTGCTGGCTCGAAGAGCTGCCGGCTGTCCTCTGGAGTCTGCGCACTACACCCAACAAGTCAACCGGCTTCACTCCATTCTTCCTCGTGTACGGTGCCGAGGCTGTCATCCCCACAGACATCGAGTTCGACTCGCCTTGGATCACCATGTACACGGAGGAGGAAGCCAAAGAAGCAAGAGAAGACGGCGTTGACCTACTGGAAGAAGGCCGGCTGTTAGCCCTCAGCCGGTCCGCCATCTACCAGCAAGGGCTGCGCCGCTACTACAACCGCAAGGTCAAGCCAAGATCCTTCCAAGAGGGCGACCTTGTGCTCCGGCTGATCCAGCGAACAGCCGGCCAGCACAAGCTCTCGGCCCCTTGGGAAGGCCCCTTCGTCGTCAGCAAGGCACTCGGCAACGACTCCTACTACTTGATCGACGCGCAAAAACCAAGAGCACGCAAGAGAGACGACTCCGGCAAGGAGTCGGAGCGACCATGGAATGCAAACCTCCTAAGACGATTCTACAGCTGAAAAGCAGTATGTATCATGCTCCCCTCTTGTATTTAAGTACAAACAACAGGCCCCCCGAACAGTACTCGGGGACTGCCTTTTATTTATCTATGAATGACGAGTGTCATATCCATGAATGTATTATTACATTTTCAATTCATGTCCGGCACCGGGTTCGACTAGTCGGCCCGGGGACTGGCCGCCTTGAGCTATATTGAAAGTTTTTCCTAAAGTCAGAAAAGTAGTGCGCCGGCTCCCGAGTCCCCTCTTGTTGCAAGTCGCAGCTCAAAGAACTGACTGCCCGACTAGCAAGAGGCAAGACAGAAAGGACGCCCACACGAAAAACGGCTAAGGAACAACGAACCTATATAGCAAAGAGACGGCCTCCAAACATGCCTGCCGGCTACCAGAGCAGCCGGCTGGCCGGCTTCCTAAAAAACTTAGCTTTAGTCCAGCAGAGCTAAAGTACTTCCCCCTCCCCAATCGGCCAGGAACTCCCCCGGCTACAGATTGCAGAGCAACTGTTTGACTGGGGAGGCGGCAACCAAGGGAGGGCGGCAAAGGAAAAAAGCAGAAGAACAAAAAGCAAAAGTACAAGGAAAGACCAAATGCATAAGTTATATATACATAAAGCCCCCAACAGGCGGCAACAGACATAAGTTCGAATACACCCAGTGGGTGGAACTGCGCAGACTTAACCAAACATTGTTCAAAAGTAACAAGACAGGAAAAGCAAAAAATGGCGGACTAGGGCGCGACATGGAGGCCGAGCTGGTCGGTGAAGGCGGCCTCGCCGGCTGAAGGAGTGGCTGCCTAGCGGGTCTCGGCTTGGCTACCACCTACGGCAGGCGACGCACTCGCGCGCGACGTGGTGCTGGAGGTGCGGTCAGGTTGAGGCTGGCCGACTGCTCCACCAGCCGGCTCGGCGTCTTCACCTTCCTCCTCCTCCTCTTCACCCTCGTCGCTGGAGTCGATCTCCTCCGCCGAGTCTTCGCTGTACGCCGGGTCCAGCCCGAACCACTCTTCCGGCTGGGCGACTCCATTGTCGTCCACCTCGGGGGCAAAGACGCTGGTGTCGGTGTAGTCGGCGATCGCCGAAGCCCGCCGAATGATGGCCGGCCGCGCCGGCTCCAGCTCCGTGTCGGCTTGCTGCCGCCAGGTAGCCAGCTGCTCCAGGTTCAGGCCGGGATACCAGGCCTTGACGAACTCCAGCGCCCGCCTGGCACCGGAGCGAGCCGCCGAGGCCTTCCAAGCCTTGAAGCGGTCGACTGCCACCTCCAGCCAGTCGGCGGTCCGACTGGGGGTGCGAGGGACCGCTTGGCCGGGCCAGAGGGCGGCCAAGACCTGCGCTCCGGCACGCTGAAGCCGGCGGAGCAGCCGGTGAGCCGGCTGGATGCGAGCCTGGATCGCCAGGAGTTGTTCCTCCAGCGAGCGGCCGACGGTTGGCGAGATCTCAAAGCCGGCTTGCCTCTTCGCTTGGCGACGGGCCTCGATGGCCTGGTTGGCGGCAGTTGAATAGCCAGGGAAATACTCTGTGCAAGAAAGGAAGAGAAGAACACCAAAATCAGAAAGCAAGCCAAAGTGGCAGACGGCAAGAAAGGACGGAGAGGTAGGCGGCTTACCGTCAACCAGATCTTCGATCTGGCCGTAGCCAGAGACCGGAGTCTGCCTGGCCTCAGCCCAGCCAGCCGCCTCCGTCTCGAACTCGGCCTGGAGAGCGGCTTCGCGATCCTGCGCAGCCTTCAGCGCCGCCTTATGGCCTTCCTCCTGGTCGGCCAGCTTCTTGACCAGGCGGTCGCGCTCCTGCACCAAGGCGGCGAGCTCGGCATCCTTGGCACGAAGAGCAGTCTGGGACTCCCCCAGCTGTGCCCTCAGACTGGCGTTGGCAGCTGCGAAGTCGGAAGAAGAAGAAGAACAAGTAAGAAGTCGTCAAGGAAGATCCGACCCGACTGCTCAGCAGTCGGCCCGAATCTCGGGGACTACACCCAGTGGGTGCGCTGACGCGCCCCACATGAGATAAAGATCAAGTCACGTACCTCGGCTCTCAGTAAGATCGGCGGTCTTCTGAGTCAGCTCCCGAGCCTGGGAGTTGAAGGCGGCCGCTCGAAGGTTGTGGTAGTCCTGCAAGATGGGCAGAAGACCGAAGTGAGAACAATAACAGCAAAGGCAAAACCTCCAAGAAGTTCCAAGCCGCCTGCTCAGCAGCCGACTCAGAACTCGGGGACTACACCCAGTGGGTGCGCTGACGCGCCCCCACGGAAGAAATCAAGATCAAGAAGAGAAATCAAGATCAAGAGAGAACAAGATGGGAATACTAACCCGGATGGCCGCCCGCGTTGCGAGGAACTCGTCGGTGAACTGCCTCAGCGCCGCGGCTTGGCCTTGGAGCCGGGTCCGGACGTCTTGTGCGGCCACGTTCACCACGGCCGTCCCTCCGCCTGGTGTCCACCCCGAGGTAGCGCTGGCCGCCTTCGCATCTCGGGCCGATGAGATGGAGCCTACGGCCGGCTGTGGCTCCGATGCGGCCTTCTGCGGCTCCGACGCGGCCTTCCCCGCACGCCGGCTTGGCGGAATCCGGACCGCCACCTCAGCCCTCGCGGCCGGCTCGCCCTCCGCCGACTGTGCGGGCGACGGCTCAGGCCAGCCGCCTTGGGCCGCCCCAGTTGGCGGGGTCGGCTTCGGCGCCTTCTCCAAGATGATGACGTCGTCGTCGCTTCCCCCCAGCCCTGGCTGGTCGCTGCTGGATCCCCTGGCGAGGGCTCCGTGTCCCCAGGCGCCATGGTACGCAGGGGGGTGACCATCAAAACCTCCCCTGCCGCCGCCGCGGCCTCAACCTCTGCCTGGGCCCTGGCCACGGCCTCGGCAAGTGCCTTCGCCGCCTCCTCCTCCCGAGCCGCCTGAGAGGCGGCCGCCTTCCGCGCCTCCGCCTCCCGTGCCTCCTGCTCCTCCCGCGCCTCCCGAGCGTTCCTTTCCGTCGCCTCCTGGAGGTCGGCGCGGGGGTCCACGCGGCGGGTGGTGCTCCCAGAGCCCCTTGGCGACTCGACGACGGAGCCGGCAGCCGCCCGCTCAAGTGACAGCGGAGCTCTGATCGTTGAAGAAGAAGACAAAGGTTCAAGAACCACCAAAGAAAAGAAAGAAAGAGAGTACACAGAGAAAGAGAACTTACGCCGACACGGTCTGCGGTTGCTTCACCACTTTGCGGAAACGAGCCGCCTTCGCGGCCGCCTCTTCCCGCCTGGTGGCTGCTGCCCCGCCCCTGGGCTTCTTCGTTCGGCTGCCGAATAGACCTCGGGCGGCGCGACGCTTCTGCCCTCCACCCCGAGCAGGCTGCGCGGCGGAGGAGCCCGCGCCGCGTCCAGATGCCGGCTGGCGGCGCGGGACGGCTTCGGCTTCATCCTCGTCCGGCCAGTCGTCGAAGGTAGCAGTGAACCCGGAGCCGCCTGCTTCGTCGCCGCCTGGGCCACCGCCCGGCTCGACGGCGTCGTCCATATGGACCACCCCCAGGTCGGGGTCCTCCAGGTCGTGTTCGGTCCGGTCGGGGACGAAACGGCGCTCCACGTCTGACCCGCCGGCCGGCCGAAGCAGAGGGCTCTGTCGAAGAACAAGCCGACTAAGTCAGAGTCGGCCAAGAGATGCTCGGCAACAAGGCTGAGAGAGAAAGAAAAACAGACAAGGGGAGCGTACCGTAGGCGGAGGATTGGCTCGGCTATACGGCTCCTTGCCGAACTGCCACTCTTCAGTGAGTTGGCAGTTTGCCAGGTAATTCACCATGTAGGCGACCTCATGGCGCGGCATCTCCTTGGTGCACATGCGGCTCGGATCGAGCTGGCCGCTCATCTGACAGATCAGATGAGGCCGGCTCTGGAGCGGAAGAACCCGGCGCGTGACGAACGCAGCCAGAAGATCGGGCCCCGTTAGGCCCTCCGACTGGACCATCACCCGCAGTCGGGCGATGGCGGCGTTTCCAGCCTGCGACAGCGTCACCGCCCGGAAGGACCACTGGGGCAGCCTCCCCGCCGGTGGGCCGGCTACGTAAGCCGGCAGGTTGATGTAGTCGCCCCGTGGAGCGATGTTCCGCACGTAGAAGTACGACTTCTGCCACTTCTTCACCGATTGGATCAGTGTGATGACGGGGAAGGGGTTGTCAGCGCCCGATCTCCGCGACGCGATGAAGGCGCCAGTATGAGCCGGCACGCCCTTGCTGCGCGTACCCAGCTTCGACTGGAAGAGCTCCCCCCAGAGCTCAAGGGTGGGGAGGACGCCGAGATAGCCCTCGCACAAGGTGACGAAGGCAGACAGCAGCACCACCGCGTTGGGGGTGAGATGGTGCGGCTGGAGCTGATAGAATTCGAGCCAGGAGCGGAAGAAGGCGCTCACTGGCAGGCCGAAGCCGCGCAAGAAGTGCGAGCAGAAGACCACCCGCTCGCCCTCTTGCGGCGCCGGCCTGATTTCCTTCGCCGGCGCGAGGCGGACCTCCACTTTGTCCGCGGTGGGCAGCCGCCGCATGTCGCAGAGGAAGTCGACGTGGTCGTTATGGACGTTGGAGCCGTCCCAATCCCCGCCAAGCTGCTCTACAGTGGGAGGCATGGCGAAAGCTAGCACGGCGGCGGGGGAGCGTGCGGTGGAAGAGCGCGGCGGCGAGGCGCTGTCGCGAGAACGGGCGAGCGAAGAAGACGGTGGAAGTAGGAGGAGCGTGCGAGGGCCTGCCGCCCTCCACCTCCCCCTACTTATAGCCTCACGAGGCCGAAGAGGCCAGACGTGGGGGGGAGACGTGGGATTAACTGCGCCCACTCCCCCACGTCTCGCGATTATTGCGCGTAAATGCGAGCCGAAACTGCCGCACGGAACGTGCGGGCTGTTTCGGGATACAAAGGATCCGCGCCTGGGCCGGGGCACGGACGTGGCGGGCCCCCTCCCTGCGGCGACGTCCCGTCACGCGCGTGGGCTGGCAGGCTTTCCGGCCACGTGGCTCACCGACGACCCGTGGCCGGCCCGCAGCCCGGTGCACGTGCCAGCGGGTTCCCGCCCTCCGACTCCAGAAGATTTCGACTCAGGCGGCGCGCCTGACCAAGGCCGGCTCCCAGCTGCCGGCTTGTCATGATAGGAAGCTGATCGAGCTTCTCAAACCCCACTCCACCTCGAAGCCCAATCAGCTTCGGGGACTACTGTCGGAGTAAATGGCCATGGGTAGCCTAACCGACTGCCCCTAGTTCTTCTGAAAAAATTATCAGCCTTCGGGCCTCCAAGCACTCCAAGCATTGGGCCGCCTTCCCTGGCCGGCTACCACTAAAGCCGACTCCCGGAAGGCGACCCAGCCTCACCAACTCCTCCCCAGGACGACTACGGGGTGGCCGACTCCAAGAAGCCGGCCAAGAAGGACGCCGACTCCTAGGAGCCAGCCAAGACCACAACCACTCCAAACCACTCCCACATAACGGCGACGTGACGGGGTGTGGCCATAGTGCGGCCCACTACCCCCGAAGCCCGAGGCGGGCGTGGCTACAGGAGGGCGTATGGGACGGACGTCTCCCGTGCGGCTCGACACTGTAGCCATGTTGGCCTCGACGTCACCCACGACCGACTCCCGTACGGCCCGCGGGCGGCGGGCCCCTTCGGCCAGAGAGAGGCGTGAAGGCGGCCCGGCCTTTCCCAGTCGGCCAAGAGCGTAGACGGCCTCCAGAAGCCGGCTACTCCCTTCCTCGAAGCAGGAGCCCCATTAAGGAGACAAGACGAGGTAAGGCTACAGTGATAGCCCCCGAGGCGGCCCACTGTAGCCACGCTTACCTCGACAAAGCCCTCGTCATCACAGGCGAGGCTACAGTAAGCAGCCGCCGACAAGACCCTATGCGGTGGGGCCGGCCTGTCGACCGAGTAGCCGGCAGCCGGCGGGACCCAACTTATTGGAAATCATACATACCGATGTGTGCGGTCCAATGAGTGTTGAGGCTCGTAGTGGATATCGTTATGTTCTCAGTCTCACTGATGACTTAAGTAGATATGGGTATGTCTACCTAATGAAACACAAGTCTGAAACCTTTGAAAAGTTCAAGGAATTTCAGAGTGAGGTTGAGAATCAACGTGACAGGAAAATAAAATTCTTACGATCAGATCATGGTGGAGAATATTTAAGTCACGAGTTTGGTACACACTTAAGGAAATGTGGAATAGTTTCACAGCTCACGCCGCCTGGAACACCTCAGAGAAACGGTGTGTCCGAACGTCGTAATCGCACTCTATTGGATATGGTGCGATCTATGATGTCTCTTACCGATTTACCGCTCTCATTTTGGGGCTATGCTTTAGAGACTGCCGCATTCACTTTAAATAGGGCTCCGTCGAAATCCGTTGAGACGACACCGTATGAATTATGGTTTGGGAAGAAACCTAAGTTGTCGTTTCTAAAAGTTTGGGGATGCGATGCTTATGTCAAGAAACTTCAACCTGAAAAGCTCGAACCCAAGTCGGAGAAATGCGTCTTCATAGGATACCCTAAGGAAACCATTGGATATACCTTCTACCTCAGATCCGAAGGCAAGATCTTCGTTGCCAAGAACGGGTCCTTTCTGGAGAAGGAGTTTCTCTCGAAAGAATTGAGTGGGAGAAAAGTGGAACTTGATGAGGTGATAGTCACCCCTTCCGTGCCGGAAAGTAGCGCAGCGCGGGAAAATGTTCCTGTGGTGCCTGCACCGACTGGGGAGGAAGTTAATGA
The DNA here is from genome assembly GCF_002575655.3 of Aegilops tauschii subsp. strangulata. Classification (NCBI taxonomy): domain Eukaryota; kingdom Viridiplantae; phylum Streptophyta; class Magnoliopsida; order Poales; family Poaceae; genus Aegilops; species Aegilops tauschii. Next base: position 425,198,989 of record NC_053035.3, on the reverse strand, counting down.
TGATGATCATGAAGCTTCGGATCAAGTTACTACTGAACTTCGTAGGTCCACAAGGACACGTTCCGCACCAGAGTGGTACGGCAACCCTGTCCTGGAAATCATGTTGTTAGACAACGGTGAACCTTCAAACTATGAAGAAGCGATGGCGGGCCCGGATTCCGACAAATGGCTAGAAGCCATGAAATCCGAGATAGGATCCATGTATGAAAATGAAGTATGGACTTTGACTGACTTGCCCGATGATCGGCGAGCCATAGAAAACAAATGGATCTTTAAGAAGAAGACAGACGCAGATGGTAATGTGACCATCTATAAGGCTCGACTTGTCGCTAAGGGTTATCGACAAGTTCAAGGGGTTGACTACGATGAGACTTTCTCACCCGTAGCGAAGCTGAAGTCCGTTCGAATCATGTTAGCAATTGCCGCATACTATGATTATGAGATATGGCAGATGGACGTCAAAACGGCATTCCTTAACGGCTTCCTTAAGGAAGAGTTGTATATGATGCATCCGGAAGGTTTTGTCGATCCTAAGAATGCTAACAAAGTATGCAAGCTCCAGCGCTCAATCTATGGGCTGGTGCAAGCATCTCGGAGTTGGAACATTCGCTTTGATGAGATGATCAAAGCGTTTGGGTTTACACAGACTTATGGAGAAGCCTGTGTTTACAAGAAAGTGAGTGGGAGCTCTGTAGCATTTCTCTTATTATATGTGGATGACATATTATTGATGGGCAATGATATAGAATTCTTGGAAAGTATAAAGGCCTATTTGAATAAGTGTTTTTCAATGAAGGACCTTGGAGAAGCTGCTTATATATTAGGCATCAAGATCTATAGAGATAGATCAAGACGCCTCATTGGTCTTTCACAGAGTACATACCTTGACAAGATATTGAAGAAGTTCAATATGGATCAGTCCAAGAAGGGGTTCTTGCCTGTATTGCAAGGTGTGCAATTGAGCACGGCTCAATGCCCGACCACGGCAGAAGATAGAGAAAAGATGAGTGTCATCCCCTATGCCTCGGCCATAGGGTCTATTATGTATGCCATGCTGTGTACCAGACCTGATGTAAACCTTGCCGTAAGTTTGGTAGGAAGGTACCAAAGTAATCCCGGCATGGAACACTGGACAACGGTCAAGAATATCCTGAAGTACCTGAAGAGGACTAAGGATATGTTTCTTGTTTATGGAGGTGACGAAGAGCTCGTCGTAAAGGGTTACGTCGACGCTAGCTTCGACACAGATCTGGATGACTCGAAGTCACAAACCGGATACGTATATATTTTGAATGGAGGAGCAGTAAGCTAGTGCAGTTGCAAGCAAAGCGTCGTGGCGGGATCTACATGTGAAGCGGAGTACATGGTGGCCTCGGAGGCAGCACAGGAAGCAGTCTGGATGAAGGAGTTCATTACCGACCTAGGGGTGATTCCCAATGCGACGGGCCCGATGACTCTCTTCTGTGACAACACTGGAGCTATTGCCCTTGCGAAGGAGCCCAGGTTTCACAGGAAGACCAGGCATATCAAGCGTCGCTTCAACTCCATTCGTGAAAGTGTTCAAAATGGAGACATAGATATTTGTAAAGTACATACGGACCTGAATGTAGCAGATCCGTTGACTAAACCTCTCCCTAGAGCAAAACATGATCAACACCAGGACACAATGGGTGTTCGATTCATCACAATGTAACTAGACTATTGACTCTAGTGCAAGTGGGAGACTGTTGGAAATATGCCCTAGAGGCAATAATAAATGGTTATTATTATATTTCTTTGTTCATGGTAATTGTCTATTGTTCATGCTATAATTGTGTTATCCGGAAATCGTAATACATGTGTGAATACATAGACCACAACGTGTCCCTAGTAAGCCTCTAGTTGACTAGCTCGTTGATCAACAGATAGTCATGGTTTCCTGACTATGGACATTGGATGTCATTGATAACGGGATCACATCATTAGGAGAATGATGTGATGGACAAGACCCAATCCTAAGCATAGCATAAAAGATCGTGTAAGTTTCGTTTGCTAGAGCTTTTCCAATGTCAAGTATCTTTTCCTTAGACCATGAGATCGTGCAACTCCCGGATACTGTAGGAGTGCTTTGGGTGTGCCAAACGTCACAACGTAACTGGGTGACTATAAAGGTACACTACGGGTATCTCCGAAAGTGTCTGTTGGGTTGGCACGGATCGAGACTGGGATTTGTCACTCCGTATGACGAAGAGGTATCTCTGGGCCCACTCGGTAATGCATCATCATAATGAGCTCAATGTGACTAAGGCGTTAGTCACGGGATCATGCATTACGGTACGAGTAAAGAGACTTGCCGGTAATGAGATTGAACAAGGTATTGGGATACTGACGATCGAATCTCGGGCAAGTAACATACCGATTGACAAAGGGAATTGTATACGGGATTGATTGAATCCTCGACATCGTGGTTCATCCGATGAGATCATCGTGGAACATGTGGGAGCCAACATGGGTATCCAGATCCCGCTGTTGGTTATTGACCGGAGAGGCGTCTCGGTCATGTCTGCATGTCTCCCGAACCCGTAGGGTCTACACACTTAAGGTTCGGTGACGCTAGGGTTGTAGAGATATGAGTATGCGGAAACCCGAAAGTTGTTCGGAGTGCCGGATGAGATCCCGGACGTCACGAGGAGTTCCGGAATGGTCCGGAGGTGAAGAATTATATATAGGAAGTCCAGTTTCGGCCACCGGGAAAGTTTCGGGGGTTATCGGTATTGTACCGGGACCACCGGAAGGGTCCCGGGGGTCCACCGGGTGGGGCCACCTGTCCCGGAGGGCCCCATGGGCTAAAGTGGGAAGGGAACCAGCCCATAGTGGGCTGGGGTGCCCCCCATGGGCCTCCCCCTGCGCCTAGGGTTGGAAACCCTAGGGTGGGGGGCGCCCCACTTGACTTGGGGGGTAAGTTACCCCCCTGGCCGCCGCCCCCCTCCCCCATCCAGATGGGTTCTGGCCGGTGCCCCCCCCCCTCCCAGGGGGCCTATATAAAGGGGGGGAGGGAGGGTAGTAGTATTACAGCCTTGGGCGCCTCTCTCCTCCCCTGCTACACCTCTCCCTCTCGCAGAAGCTCAGCGAAGCCCTGCCGAGACCCGCTACATCCACCACCACGCCGTCGTGCTGCTGGATCTCCATCAACCTCTCCTTCCCCTTGCTGGATCAAGAAGGAGGAGACGTCGCTGCACCGTACGTGTGTTGAACGCGGAGGTGCCGTCCGTTCGGCACTCGGTCATCGGTGATTTGAATCACGCGAGTACGAGTCCGTCATCCACGTTCATTGGAACGCTTCCGCTCGTGATCTACAAGGGTATGTAGATGCACTCCTTTCCCCTTGTTGCTAGTATACTCCATAGATGGATCTTGGTGAGCGTAAGAAAATTTTAAAATTATGCTACGATCCCCAACACTTCCTCGTTGATTGCTTTACGTAGACTCCAACTCCTCTGGATCACGTTTGTTCCGAAAATCACGTTCCCGAAGGTTTCATTCCGTTTGGACTCCGTTTGATATCCTTTTCCTTCGAAACACTGAAATAGGCAAAAAACAGCAATTCGGGCTGGGCCTCCGGTTAATAGGTTAGTCCCAAAAATAATATAAAAGTGTATAGTAAAGCCCATTAAACATCCAAAACAGAATATAATATAGCATGGAACAATAAAAAATTATAGATACGTTGGAGACGTATCAAGCATCCCCAAGCTTAATTCCTGCTCGTCCTCGAGTAGGTAAATGATAAAAACAGAATTTTTGATGTGGAATGCTACTTAGCATAATTTTCAATGTAATTCTCTTATTTGTGGTATGAATATTCAGATCCGAAAGAATCAAGATAAAAGTTTAATATTGACATAAAAATAATAATACTTCAAGCATACTAACTAAGCAATTATGTCTTCTCAAAATAACATGGCCAAAGAAAGTTATCCCTACAAAATCATATAGTCTGGCTATGCTCTATCATCATCACACAAAGTATTTAATCATGCACAACCCCGATGACAAGCCAAGCAATTGTTTCATACTTTTAGTTTTCTCAAACTTTTTCAATCTTCACGCAATACATGAGCGTGAGCCATGGACATAGCACTATATGTGGAATAGAATGGTGGTTGTGGAGAAGACAAAAAAGGAGAAGATAGTCTCCCATCAACTAGCCGTATCAACGGGCTATGGAGATGCCCATCAATAGATATCAATGTGAGTGAGTAGGGATTGCCATGCAACGGATGCACTAGAGATATAAGTATATGAAAGATCAACAAGAGAAACTAAGTGGGTGTGCATCCAACTCGCTTGCTCACGAAGACCTAGGGCATTTTGAGGAAGCCCATCATTGGAATATACAAGCCAAGTTCTATAATGAAAAATTCCCACTAGTATATGAAAGTGATATCATAGGAGACTCTCTATCATGAAGATCATGGTGCTACTTTGAAGCACAAGTGTGGTAAAAGGATAGTAGCATTGTCCCTTCTCTCTTTTTCTCTCATTTTTTTATTTGGGCCTTTTCTCTTTTTTTATGGCCTCTTTTTTTATATTTTTCTATTTTTCGTCCGGAGTCTCATCCCGACTTATGGGGGAATCATAGTCTCCATCATCCTTTCCTCACTTGGGACAATGCTCTAATAATGATGATCATCACACTTTTATTTACTTTACAACTCAAGAATTACAACTCAAAACTTAGAACAAAATATGACTATATGTGAATGCCTCCGGCGGTGTACCGGGATATGCAATGAATCAAGAGTGACATGTATGAAAGAATTATGAATGGTGGCTTTGCCACAAATACGATGTCAACTACATGATCATGCAAAGCAATATGACAATGATGGAGCGTGTCATAGTAAACGGAACAGTGGTGTAGCGACCAGACCTCAAACAGTCTGATCTCTGTGCATAAGTGTCATCCCTGGATCGGTAATGCTGACACACACAGTACTTGAAGGATTTATAACAGAGTAGCAATCACACACTTATTACATCGAATGTCTCAAAAGAGAACTTATTACAATAAATATGGCTTAAGGCCATCTAAAACGATAACAGCGGAAGGCTTGGAAGATAAAGTGAGTCCATCAACTCCAACGGCATCACTGAGTGAAAGACCACGACCTAAGGCTCCTTACTCGTCGTCTGAAAAGTCTGCAACATGATACGTTGCAGCCCGAAAACGGGTCAACGCATGGAATATGCTGGCAATGTAACACAAGAGAGTAATGAACAGAATAATGCTATCACTACATGCATATATGGCTGGTGGAGGCCGTATGGTTAATATGTTTTGCGAAAAGCCAATTTTTCCCTACTACAAAGGAATATATTTTATTTAACTACAAAGTTTGTTGAAAACATTGAGAAGGTAAACCCCCTCTCAAACCCAATTAAAAGTAATCATTAACAACCCATCAAATTAGTTATGTAGTGATGAGATCAACATGATAATCCAAGAACCAGATACTCAAGATGTCCATAACCGGGGACACAGCTAACCATGATTAGTTTGTACACTCTGCAGAGGTTTGTGCACTCTTCCCCACAAGACTCGATCTCCTCCGTTGGATTTCTCGCACTACATGGTGTTTGAGAAACGGATGACCGAGACACAGTCTTTCAGAAGCGTTAGCACCTTACGATGGGTAGACAGTACCACCTACATCCCCTACATCTGCTAGTCTACCACTGTAAGAGTTCACACGACTTAATCAACTATGCTAGAGCCCATAATAGCTTGTGGCTGCACACGGAAGTTTCTAGCATGAATAATCTCATGATCCCTTTGAGGCTGGGTGGCAGTCCATAGGAGAATCACATGGTACCCCGGGATTTCCAAAAAAATACAGGCAATCGCTGGATTCCCCAGGTGCCTCAATCCACCCAGATGTGTATTTAAGTTGCCACCTTAAGTTTAACCAATAATTAAAAATCTCACATCTGTCATGAATACACTCAAACCCAATCCACATCTACGAGCATGGCATAGCAATATAAGCATAACGTAGAAGTTCTCCCGGGGTTTGATAATAAACAGGTGAATAGGTACTACCTCAGCTACTTCCCAACCCACAATTTAATTCAGGTCCTAACCATGCAATTTCTTAAGGATTGATCTAATGCAATAAAACTGGGTAGTAAAGAGGTATGATCAAAGTGTTACTTGCCTTGCTGATGATCCGCGAAACCTATAGACTCGTAGTAGCACGCTTCGCACTCCGGGTACTTTATCGCAAACAAACAATCATACAATAAGCAATCAAGCAAGGGTACGGGTAAAACTCAAATAAGAGATCTAACCAGAAAGTTCAACTTAAGAACTCCGGTTTGCAAAAAGAATCAAATCAAACGAAGCAACAAAACTCAAACGGCGAAAGAAACAAGCTTCGTTTACTAATCTGGACTAAAGTCAAATTTTTACAGTAGCAAAAACTTGTTTAAGTTGGCTAAACAGAAAGAGGGTTTCGAGACAAAACTTTAGGCGCTTGAATCGCCTGATTCCGATAAACGAGCGAAAAGTTATACTAGAACGAAAATCGGATCAGAAATCGCGATCGAAAATAATCGCGGAAAATCCGAGAAAAAGAAAAACTGACGAACAGGCTAACGAACGAACGTTCGCTGTCTGCGACTAAACGGTGAAAACCGTTCGTTAAAACGAACGTACGGACAAACGTTCGCTAAATAACTAAACCAATAAAAATAAATCGAACCGATCTAAACAAAATGAAACTAGGGTTTACGAAATAAAACCGATCGGTTTTTTTTAAAACAAACCGGCGGATACCTCGAACTCCGTCGGGCGGTGGCGCGGCAGATCCGGCGGCGGTGGTCGGCGGCGACGGGCAGCGGGGCGGCGCGGCGGCGTCAGCGGCGTGGGGCGGCGTCGGCGCGGCGGCGGCGGTGGGGGGTTAGGGTTAGGGTTTGGGTGGCGGCGGGGCTGGTTGGGCTACGGGGGTGTGGGCGGCGGCTTATAAAGGGGCCGACCCGAGGTCTCCTGGCCGGGTACGGCCCGAAGTCGGTTTGACTTTTTTTCTTTTTCTTTTTTTTAATTCCCATGTGCAGAAAAAGAAAGAAAAAAAAAATACTAAACGGACTCCAACAATCCTGAAATAATTTTCCCCGTCCTCTAAAAATAGGCCGGACAAGGTGAACATTTATTTGGCCTAAAAATGCAATTTTGAAAAACGCATATTTTTCCTAATTCAAATAAAATAGCGACAAAACTCCAAATAAAAATCTTATTTGATTTTAATATTAAATCTCCGATATTTCTTTATTTTGAGGAAGTCATTTTATCATCTCTCTTTTATTTTTATAAAAGAAATATTCAAGAGAAAAATAATTAAAATCAAAGATCCTCTTTTCAAAATTCGAGAAAAACTCGGATATGAAAATAACGAAATCCCCAACTCTCTCTGTGGGTCCTTGAGTTGCGTAGAATTTCTAGGATCAACCGAAATGCAATAAAATATGATATGCAATGATGATCTAATGTATAACATTCCAAAGTGAAAATTTGGGATGTTACAAACCTACCCCCCTTAAGATGAATCTCGCCCTCGAGATTCGGGTTGGCTAGAAAATAGGTGAGAGTGATCCTTCCGTAGGTCTTCCTCTCGTTCCCAGGTGGCTTCATCTTCGGTATGGTGACTCCACTGAACTTTGCAGAACTTGATTACTTTGTTGCGTGTAACTCGGCTGGCAAACTCGAGTATCTTGACTGGTTTCTCCTCATAGGTCAAATCGTTATCCAACTGTATCGCTTCCAGCGGCACTGTATCTCTCAGAGGAATATCAGCCATCTCTGCGTGGCATTTCTTCAACTGAGAAACGTGGAACACATCGTGAACTCCTGACAATCCTTCGGGTAATTCCAACTTGTAGGTAACTTCTCCCATACGTTCCAAAACTCTGTATGGTCCCACAAAACGTGGCGCTAACTTTCCCTTAACTCCAAAGCGCTTCACTCCTCGAAGTGGGGATACACGAAGATACACTCTGTCTCCGACTTCGTAAACTGTCTCCTTGCGTTTAGAATCCGCATAACTCTTCTGCCTGGACTGGGCTACCTTGAGTCTATCGCGAATCAGCTTAACCTTCTCTTCAGACTCTTTAATAAAATCCGGTCCAAACAACTGTCGGTCTCCAACTTCGTCCCACAACAACGGTGTTCTGCACCTCCTTCCGTACAGTGCTTCGAAAGAGGCCATCTTCAAACTGGCTTGATAGCTGTTGTGTAAGAGAACTCTACATACGGCAAATTATCGTCCCAACTAGATCCATAGTCTAGTGCACAAGCTCTCAACATGTCCTCCAGAATCTGATTGACTCTTTCAGTCTGTCCATCCGTCTGCGGGTGAAAAGCTGTACTGAACTCTAGCCTGGTTCCCAAAGTTTCATGCAACTGATTCCAAAACTTTGAGGTAAATTGGGTTCCTCTATCTGATACAATGGTCCTCGGAACTCCATGCAGACATACGATCCTGGTCATGTATATCTTTGCCAACTTAGCACTGGTGTAAGTGGTCTTCACTGGGATGAAATGAGCTACTTTCGTCAAACGATCGACTACAACCCATATCGAGTCATAGCCTGAACGAGTCCTGGGTAATCCTGTGATAAAGTCCATGCCTAGTTTATCCCACTTCCATTCGGGTATCGGCAATGGTTGTAGCAATCCGGCTGGCTTCTGATGCTCTGCCTTCACTCTCTGGCATACATCACAAACTGCTACATACTCTGCAATATCCTTCTTCATTCCGGTCCACCAGAAACTATCCTTCAAATCCAGATACATCTTGGTATTTCCTGGGTGAATCGAATATGGCGAACCATGGGCCTCTTGCAAAATCAACTTCCTGATCTCATGATCATTTGGCACATATACGCGGTCCTCAAACCATAAAGTATCGTGCTCATCCTCACAAAATCCTTTAGCCTTTCCTTGACTCATTCTTTCCTTTATTTCGGCTATCTCCTTGTCCGTCTTCTGAGCTTCTCTGATCTTATCCATCAAAGTAGACTGAATCTCCAATGCTGCTACATAGCCTTTCGGAACTATCTCCAAACATAGCTCGCGAAGGTCATCTGCCAACTCTTTGGGTAACTCTCCGGTCATGGGTGTATTGACATGACTCTTGCGGCTCAACGCATCGGCTACTACGTTAGCTTTTCCGGGATGATAATGCAATCTCATATCATAATCCTTTATTAGCTCTAACCATCTCCTCTGCCTGAGATTTAACTCCATCTGCGTGAAGATATACTTCAAACTCTTGTGATCTGTGTATACCTCACAATGGTTTCCGATGAGAAAATGTCTCCATGTCTTCAACGCATGCACCACGGCTGCTAACTCTAAATCATGCATAGCATAATTTAACTCATGGGATTTAAGCTGTCGTGAGGCATATGAAAGAACTCTTCCCTCCTACAAGTACGGCTCCAAGTACTCGACGAGAAGCGTCGCAATACACTTCATAATCTTTGTGTTGATCTGGCAAAATCAACACTGGTGATGTAACCAAGCGTCTCTTCAACTCCTGAAGACTGGCCTCACATTCCTCAGTCCAATTGAATTTGGTGTCCTTCTTCAACAACTCCGTCATGGGCTTTGCAATCTTTGAGAAATTCTCAATGAACCTCCGGTAATATCCGGCGAGTCCAAGAAAAACTTCGAATCTCTCCAACTGACGTGGGTGACTCCCAATTCATCACAGTGACAACTTTGGTGGGGTCTACTGCTATTCCTTCTCCGGATATAACATGTCCAAGAAATCCAACTTCCTTTAGCCAAAACTCGCACTTGTTGAACTTGGCGTATAACTGATGTTCTCTGAGCTTACCAAGTACCAAACGCAAATGCTCTTTATGTTCCTCTTTGTTCTTCGAGTAGACCAGAATGTCATCAATGAACACCACAACGAACTTATCCAAAAACTCCATAAACACTTTGTTCATCATGTTCATAAAATAGGCAGGTGCGTTAGTCAGACCAAATGACATAACGGTATACTCATACAGCCCGTACCTCGTTGTAAAAGCTGTCTTAGGTATGTCCTGCTCCCGAATCTTCAGCTGGTGATACCCTGGTCGCAAATCGATCTTGGAAAACACCTTTGCTCCTTGCAGCTGGTCAAACAAATCATTGATCATCGGCAGTGGGTACTTGTTCTTGATTGTCACTTCATTCAATCCTTGATAATCAACAACCATCCTCAACGATCCATCCTTTTTCTCCACTAGTAGTACTGGGGATCCCCAAGGTGACGAACTTGGGCGGATTTAACCTTTATCCAGTAACTCCTTAATCTGCTTCTTAATTTCCTCTAAATCCTTTGCGGGCATTCTGTACAGTCTCTTAGATATTGGCCCTGTGCCTGGCAAAAGCTCAATCAAAAACTCAATGTCCCTATCTGGTGGCATGCCTGGCAACTCTTCTGGAAATACATCCAGAAAATCCTTCACCACTGGTACTTCCTCCTGTACAACTCCTGATAAGGGATTTACTTGAGTCCTATTCGGCACATGCTGGGATACATACTTGATCCTTCTTCCTTCTGGGGTGGTGAGCAAAATCGACTTACTGGTGCAGTCAATGTTCCCTCCATACTTCGATAACCAATCCATGCCTAATATCACATCCAATCCTTGTGACTCCAATACTATTAGGTCTGAGGGGAACAGGTAGTTACCAATCCTTAATGGTAACCGATCACACCATAGGCTAGCCATATACTCTGCTCCTGGCGAGGTTACTAACATGGGTGACCTAAGGGCTTGGGTTGGCAGTTTAAACTTATCCACGAATCCCCTTGATATGTATGAATGCGATGCACCAGTATCAAAAAGTACGACTGCAGTAAATGACTTAACCAAAAACTTACCTATTACTGCATCTGGCTGGGCTTCAACCTCCTCCACGTTAACGTGGTTCACTTGTCCCCTGGTGAAAGGGTTGGGCTTCTTCCCAGAGCTTCCATTTCCGTTTCCATTCTTAGCTTCAGGACATTCATTGGCGTAATGTCCGGTCTTCTGGCATTTGTAGCAAGTAACGTGGCTTAGATCCTTCTTGGCGGTTGTTGCCGGGTTGGAACGGTTCTGTCCGCTACTTCCTCCATTACCATTACCATTCTTAGGGCCACTATGATTGTGCGAACTTCCTCCATTATGAGTGTGGCCTCCATGGTTATGAACAAGTCCTCCTGAATTCGGGGTGTAACGGGGTCTCTGCTGGGCTCCAGAATTGTACTTCCCTTGTCCATACTTCCTTTTGCGGCTGTCAATCTGCTGCTGCTTCCCTTCGAGCATGAGAGCTCTATCCACCAACTCCTGATAGTTATTGAAATTTGCCACCATCAACTGCATGCTCAGCTCATCATTCAGTCCTTCTAGAAACTTCTCCTTCTTAGCTGCATCTGTAGCGACGTCATCTGGGGCATAACGTGCTAACTTACTAAACTCATCCACATATTGGCCAACAGTGCACCCTCCTTGGCGTAAGTTGCGAAACTCATGCTTCTTCATGGCCATAGCTCCTGCTGAAACATGGGCAGTGCGAAAAGCCTGCTGGAACTGGTCCCATGTCACAGTGTCAATAGGGTAAGTGACTATGAAATTCTCCCACCAAGATGCTGCAGGTCCATCAAGCTGATGTGCGGCAAAACGCACTCTCTCCGCATCTGTGCATCCTGCAGTGGTAAACTCCCTTTCAATCTTGCGAAGCCAATCATCTGCAACAATCGGCTCGGTGCTACTAGAGAACACCGGCGGATTCAGCCTAAGAAAACGGGCTAAGTGGTCAACTGGTGGGGGTGGTGGTGGGTTGTTGTTGTTGTTCCCCTGGTTTTGATTCTGGACTAATATCTGCATCAATGCATTCTGCTGCTGGATCAACTGAGTGAGCTCCGGTGGGAAAGCAAATCCATTGTCACGTCTCTGAGGCATCTCGCTGAGTTTAGAAAAGATGAGAAAACAGAATAGAATGAGGTCTAGAGGGAAAACACTACCCATATGCACATGAGACAAACACAAACATATCACTCAATCAAATCAAACAAGGGCATATAATCGGTCTAGAACTATCGTTACAAAAGTGTTTGGACTATGCTATATACATGGTGGAATACTACTACTGATTTGGTGGTCTACTAGAAAAACTGATCGGTCGAAGACTCCATGATATCTGCTCCAGCTTCATCAACATAGTCATCATCGCTATCGTCACGGTCCGAGTCGGTGTCGTCGATGATGATGTAGTTCTCCGGGCAAGTGGAACTGTCATCTTCTCCTCCTGGCGCAGGGTCTCCCATGAAAACTCCTAGCTTTCTAGTCAGGTCGTCATTCTTCTCCACTAGTACGACGATTTCCTCCATATAATCCTCGTGTGTAGCCTTGAGTTCTTCCTCCAGCTCCGTGATCCTTGTCATTGCTTTCTTCAAATCCGCCATTCCTGCGCACATCTGGTTCTCCTGGCGTCGAATGTGCTGGTTTAACTCCTGGATGAAAGAGGCAATCGATCTATCCTTCCTGGTGCTAATCATCTCCCATTGCTCATCTCGGCGCCCACAAATCTGGTAGATTGTATCCTTGAGATCATTGTGGTAAACTTCTCCAATGCGTCCCATGGTGATGTGAGCTGCCATACTCTTTCCTAGACTCCAGGTTGGGGCATCGAAGGAAAACTCTATGAGCTCAGTGACTGGCGTGAATGTCCTTCCTGGAACTTGAACTTGAATCATCCAGCGCTCCTCTTCTGGTAAAGTGGCGTTGTAAGTCCCGGTGAAGCTTGGTATTCCGATGTTCAGGTACCTAGTGACTTCCTTCAAGTGGCATCCAAATGGGGTGTCTTCATCCGGTTGCATGAACTTGATCCTTGCATCCGCCATCCTAAAGAGTAGAAAATGGAGAGGAGTTAGAAATGAGAAGAGAGTAGTGATCTAGGGCTTTAGCTTAGTGGTCGTGTCCTACAGTCAGCGTGTGCTCTGATACCATCTTTGTAGCGACCAGGCCTCAAACAGTCTGATCTCTGTGCATAAGTGTCATCCCTGGATCGGTAATGCTGACACACACAGTACTTGAAGGATTTATAACAGAGTAGCAATCACACACTTATTACATCGGATGTCTCAAAAGAGAACTTATTACAATAAATATGGCTTAAGGCCATCTAAAACGATAACAGCGGAAGGCTTGGAAGATAAAGTGAGTCTATCAACTCCAACGGCATCACTGAGTGAAAGACCACGACCTAAGGCTCCTTACTCGTCGTCTGAAAAGTCTGCAACATGATACGTTGCAGCCCGAAAACGGGCCAGCACATGGAATATGCTGGCAATGTAACATAAGAGAGTAATGAACAGAATAATGCTATCACTACATGCATATATGGCTGGTGGAGGCTGTATGGTTAATATGTTTTGCGAAAAGCAAATTTTCCCCTACTGCAAAGGAATATATTTTATTTAACTACAAAGTTTGTTGAAAACATTGAGAAGGTAAACCCCCTCTCAATCCCAATTAAAAGTAATCATTAACAACCCATCAAATTAATCATGTAGTGATGAGATCAACATGATAATCCAAGAACCAGATACTCAAGATGTCCATAACCGGGGACACAGCTAACCATGATTAGTTTGTACACTCTGCAGAGGTTTGTGCACTTTTCCCCACAAGACTCGATCTCCTCCGTTGGATTTCTCGCACTACATGGTGTTTGAGAAACGGATGACCGAGACACAGTCTTTCAGAAGCGTTAGCACCTTACGATGGGTAGACAGTACCACCTACATCCCCTACATCTGCTAGTCTACCACTGTAAGAGTTCACACGACTTAATCAACTATGCTAGAGCCCATAATAGCTTGTGGCTGCACACGGAAGTTTCTAGCATGAATAATCTCATGATCCCTTTGAGCCTGGGTGGCAGTCCATAGGAGAATCACATGGTACCCCGGGATTTCCAGAAAAACACAGGCAATCACTGGATTCCCCAGGTGCCTCAATCCACCCAGATGTGTATTTAAGTTGCCACCTTAAGTTTAACCAATAATTAAAAATCTCACATCTGTCATGAATACACTCAAACCCAATCCACATCTACGAGCATAGCATAGCAATATAAGCATAACGTAGAAGTAACTCCCGGGGTTTGATAATAAACAGGTGAATAGGTACTACCTCAGCTACTTCCCAACCCACAATTTAATTCAGGTCCTAACCATGCAATTGCTTAAGGATTGATCTAATGCAATAAAACTGGGTAGTAAAGAGGTATGATCAAAGTGTTACTTGCCTTGCTGATGATCCGCGAAACCTATAGACTCATAGTAGCACGCTTCGCACTCTGGGTACTTTATCGCACACAAACAATCATACAATAAGCAATCAAGCAAGGGCACGGGTAAAACTCAAATAAGAGATCTAACCAGAAAGTTCAACTTAAGAACTCCGGTTTGCAAAAAGAATCAAATCAAACGAAGCAACAAAACTCAAACGGCGAAAGAAACAAGCTTCGTTTACTAATCTGGGCTAAAGTCAAATTTTACAGTAGCAAAAACTTGTTTAAGTTGGCTAAACAGAAAGAGGGTTTCGAGACAAAACTCTAGGCGCTTGAATCGCCTGATTCCGATAAACGAGCGAAACGTTATACTAGAACGAAAATCGGATCAGAAATCGCGATCGAAAATAATCGCGGAAAATCCGAGAAAAAGAAAAACTGACGAACAGGCTAACGAACGAACGTTCGCTGTCTGCGACTAAACGGTGAAAACCGTTCGTTAAAACGAACGTACGGACGAACGTTCGCTAAATAACTAAACCAATAAAAATAAATCGAACCGATCTAAACAAAATGAAACTAGGGTTTACGAAATAAAACCGATCGGTTTTTTTTAAAACAAACCGGCGGCTACCTCGAACTCCGTCGGGCGGTGGCGCGGCAGATCCGGCGGCGGTGGTCGGCGGTGACGGGCAGCGGGGCGGCTTTTTTTTAACAAAAATAAATCGAACCGATCTAAACAAAATGAAACTAGAGTTTACGAAATAAAACTGATCGGTTTTTTTTTAAACAAACCGACGGCTACCTCGAACTCCGGCGGCGGCGGCGGCGGTGGTCAGCGGCGACGGGCGGCGCGGCGGCGTCGGCGGCGTGCGGCGGCGCGGGGCGGCAGCGGCGCGGTAGCGGCGGCAGGGCTGGTTGGGCTGCGGGCGGCGGCTTATAAAGGGGCTGGCCCGAAGTCGGTTTGATTTAAAAAAAAATTCCGACGTGCAGAAAAAGAAAGAAAAGAAATACTAAACGGACTCCAAAAATCCTAAAATAAATTTTCCCCGTCCTCTAAAAATAGGCCGGACAAGGTGAATATTTATTTGGGCCTAAAAATGCAATTTTGAAAAACGCATATTTTTCCTAATTCAAATAAAATAACGACAAAACTTCGAATAAAAATCTTATTTGATTTTGATATTAAATCTCTGATATTTCTTTATTTTGAGGAAGTCATTTTATCCTCTCTCTTTTATTTTTATAAAAGAAATATTCAAGAGAAAAATAATTAAAATCAAAGATCCTCTTTTCAAAATTCGAGAAAAACTCGGATATGAAAATAACGAAATCCCCAACTCTCTACGTGGGTCCTTGAGTTGCGTAGAATTTCTAGGATCAACCGAAATGCAATAAAATATGATATGCAATGATGATCTAATGTATAACATTCCAAATTGAAAATTTGGGATGTTACAGGTGGTAAGTTGCATGGCAATATATCTCGGAATGGCTATGGAAATGTCATGATAGGTAGGTATGGTGGCTGTTTTGAGGAAGGTATATGGTGGGTGTATGATACCGGCGAAAAGTGCGCGGTATTAGAGAGGCTAGCAATGGTGGAAGGAAGAAAGTGCGTATAATCCATGGACTCAATATTAGTCATAAAGAACTCATATACTTGTTGCAAAAATCTACAGGTTATCAAAGCAAAGTATTACGCGCATGCTCCTAGGGGGATAAATTGGTAGGAAAAGACCATCGCTCGTCCCCGACCGCCACTCATAAGGAAGACAATCAATAAATAAATCATGCTCCGACTTCATCACATAATGGTTCACCATACGTGCATGCTACGGGAATCACAAACTTTAACACAAGTATTTCTCAAATTCACAACTACTCAACTAGCATGACTCTAATATCACCATCTTCATATCTCAAAACAATTATCAAGCATTAAACTTCTCATAGTATTCAACATACTCATAAGATTTTTTTTTACTAATCTTGGATGCCTATCGTATTAGGACCAATTTCTCAATTAAAGCAAATTACCATGCTGTTTTGTAGGACTCTCAAAATAATATAAGTGAAGCATGAGAGAACAAAAGTTTCTATAAAACAAATCCACCACCGTGCTCTAAAAGATATAAGTGAAGCACTAGAGCAAAAACTATATAGCTCAAAAGATATAAGTGAAGCACATAGAGTATTCTAATAAATTCCGAATCATGTGTGTCTCTCTCAAAAGGTGTGTACATCAAGGATGATTGTGGAAAACTAAAAAGCAAAGACTTAAATCATACAAGACGCTCCAAGCAAAACACATATCATGTGGTGAATAAAAATATAGCTCCAAGTAAAGTTACCGATGGACGAAGACGAAAGAGGGGATGCCTTCCGGGGCATCCCCAAGCTTTGGCTTTTTGGTGTCCTTAGATTATCTTGGGGTGCCATGGGCATCCCCAAGCTTAGGCTCTTGCCACTCGTTGTTCCATAATCCATCTAATCTTTTACCCAAAACCTGAAAACTTCACAACACAAAACTCAACAGAAGATCTCGTGAGCTCTAGCGAAAGAAAACAAAACACCACTTCAAGGTACTGTATTGAAATCATTCTTTATTTATATTGGTGTTAAACCTACTGTATTTCAACTTTTCTATGGTTTATAAACTCTTTTACTAGCCATAGATTCATCAAAATAAGCAAACAACACACGAAAAACAGAATCTGTCAAAAACAGAACAGTCTGTAGTAATCTGTAACTAACGCAAACTTCTGGAACTCAGAACAATCTACCAAAATAGGACGACCTAGAAAATTTGTTTATTGATCTACTGCAATTGGAATCAGTATTTTATCACGTTCTGGTGATTTTAAACAATTTTTTTCGTGAACAGAAAGTTTCTGGAATTTTTCAGCAAGATCAAATAACTATCATCCAAGAAGATCCTATAAGCTTAACTTGGCACAAACACTAATTAAAACATAAAAACAAATCTAACCAGAGGCTAGATCACATATTTATTCCTAAACATAAGCAAAACGCAAAAAACTAAAACAAAATTGAGTTGCCTCCCAACAAGCGCTATCGTTTAACGCCCTTAGCTAGGCATAAAAAACAAGGATAGATCTAGGTATTGTCATCTTTGGTAGGCAATCCTTCAATAAGACCCCTATAACCCCTAGGAGTTTCTTTCTTTTTATTTATCAAACTCCTAGGCACAAAATCAAGAATATCATTAGTAGCAAACGGTTCCTTAATGATAGCAAAAAGATTGGGATGAACACTTTTTGATTTTAAATCTGCAGTTTCCTTGCTAGAGGATTCACCCTTATTTTTAGGAACATAAAAAAGCTTGGCAATTTTGGTAGGAGGGTTTGGAGTGTTTTCAACGGAAGAAAAAGCGGACCCTAAGTTGGTGATAATTCCCTCAAGTTTATTTATTCTAGTAGAATCTTGATCTATTCTTTCATTAACTATGGGTTCTTTTTCCTTAAAACTTTTCAGAGTAACTCCCACCTTAGATCCATATTGGGTAATTCGGTTGTGGATCTTTTTATCCAAATTCTCAATCAACTCTACAGTAGCAACTTTATTTTCAATAATTTCAAGTCTTTGCATCACATGTTCCAAAGTTAACATAGTTCCATTAACCAAAAGAGGTGGTGAGCCAAACAAATCTATCATAGCATTATAAGAATCAAAAGTATGGCTACCCAAGAAATTCCCTCCGATAATGGTATCAAGAATGTATCTGTACCAAGGGGTAACGCCTACATAAAAATTGCGGAGAAGAACGGAAGTAGATTGCTTCCTGGTAGATCTATTTTGAGCATTGCAAATTCTATACCAAGCGTCTTTTAGATTTTCTCCCTCCCTTTGCTTAAAATTAAGAACTTCATTCTTGGGAGACAGCGCAGAAGATAAGGGACTAGCCATAACAACAAGGCAAGCAAGAAAGCGACGAACGGAAAAGAGAGGGCGAATAAAACGGCAAGGGTAAAGTGGGGGAGAGGAAAACGAGAGGCAAATGGCAAATAATGTAATGCGAGGGATAAGAGTTTGTGATGGGTACTTGGTATGTCTTGACTTGACTTGAATCTCCCCGGCAACGGCGCCAGAAATCCTTCTTGCTACCTCTTGAGCACTCCGTTGGTTTTCCCTTGAAGAGGAAAGGGTGATGCAGTAAAGTAGCGTAAGTATTTCCCTCAGTTTTTGAGAACCAAGGTATCAATCCAGTAGGAGATCACGCACAAGTTCCACGCACCTACACAAACAAATAAGAACCTCGCAACCAACGCGATAAAGGGGTTGTCAATCCCTTCACGGTCACTTACGAGAGTGAGATCTGATAGATAATATTTTTGGTATTTTTATGATAAAGATGCAAAGTAAAATAAACGACAATAAAAATAGCTAAGTGTTGGAAGATTAATATGATGGAAAATAGACCCGGGGCCATAGGTTTCACTAGTGGCTTCTCTCAAGAGCATAAGTAATACGGTGGGTAAACGAATTACTGTCGAGCAATTGATAGAATTGAGCATAGTTATGAGAATATCTAGGTATGATCATGTATATAGGCATCACGTCCGCGACAAGTAGACCGAAACGATTCTGCATCTACTACTATTACTCCACACATCGACCGCTATCCAGCATGCATCTAGAGTATTAAGTTCATAAGAACAGAGTAATGCTTTAAGTAAGATGACATGATGTAGAGGGATAAACTCATGCAATATGATATAAACCCCATCTTTTTATCCTCGATGGCAACAATACAATACGTGCCTTGCTGCCCTTGTTGTCACTGGGAAAGGACACCGCAAGATTGAACCCAAAACTAAGCACTTCTCCTATTGCAAGAAAGATCAATCTAGTAGGCCAAACCAAACTGATAATTCGAAGAGACTTGCAAAGATAACCAATCATACATAAAAGAATTCAGAGGAGATTCAAATATTGTTCATAGATAATCTTGATCATAAAGCCACAATTCATCGGATCTCGACAAACACACCGCAAAAGAAGATTACATCGAATAGATCTCCAAGAGAATCGAGGAGAACTTTGTATTGAGATCCAAAGATAGAGAAGAAGCCATCTAGCTAATAACTATGGACCCGGAGGTCTGAGGTAAACTACTCACACATCATCGGAGAGGCTATGGTGTTGATGTAGAAGCCCTCCGTGATCAATGCCCCCTCCGGCGGAGCATCGAAAAAGGCCCCAAGATGGGATCTCACGGGTACAGAAGGTTGCGGCAGTGGAAATAGGGTTTTTGCTCCATATCTGATGTTTTCAGGGTGTATGGGTATATATAGGAGGAAGAAGTATGTCGGTGGAGCAACGTGGGCCCCACGAGGGTGGAGGGTGCGCCCCTGCCTCGTGCCTTCATCATTGATTGCTTTACGTAGACTCCAAGTCCTCTGGATCACGTTTGTTCTGAAAATCACGTTCCCGAAGGTTTCATTCCGTTTGGACTCCGTTTGATATCCTTTTCCTTCGAAACACTGAAATAGGCAAAAAAATAGCAATTCGGGTTGGGCCTCCGGTTAATAGGTTAGTCCCAAAAATAATATAAAAGTGTATAGTAAAGCCCATTAAACATCCAAAACAGAATATAATATAGCATGGAACAATAAAAAATTATAGATACGTTGGAGACGTATCAGAGGACGGCCCGAGGAGGCCGTCGGCGACGAGGAAGACGAACTCGCAGCTGATGTGCTACTGGTGTCCTGCAGCAGCGGGGTGGCGATGAGGAAGACAAACTCGCAGCCCTGGATGGCCGGCTCGAAAGAGGCGGCGTCGTAGATGTCCGCCTCGAACAGCACCAGCCGCTCTGCCGCGCCGGGGAGCAACCTCAGCAGCCCCGTCTTCTTCTCATTGCCACGCCACACATCACCAACTGATCCTATGATCGCCGGTTGCAGCCACAAGGAGTCGACAAGAGAGTAGGTGAACTTACAAAGGGATCTCAAGGTGGCGTGGACGACGCAGCCTCGCTGTAGAAGCTTCAGTACGAGCCTGGGCGCGATGTAGCCGGTGGCCCCGGTGACGCACACCCTGCTCATCTCCCTCGGATCACTGGCTCCTTGACCTCCTGTGTTCTCTTCTCCTCTCCGGTCAAGGGAGAGAGAGAGAGAGAGAGACCTGACAAGGGGGTGTCAAAACCGCCGTTGACTAGTGCCACATCAGCAGCGGGTGGAGAAAAACCAGTCGGGGGGTGTTTTGTCTGGTTTGGGTTTGTTTGGGGGTAAAAGAAACAAAAAAATAGATCAGGGGGTAAAGTGAACCACCCACTTTATTCAGGGTAGTAAAATGGACTTTTTCAAAAAAAGTACATTGCATTTAAAAAATATATTCACGTGAGTCAATGAAAATGTTTGTGACATTTTTGAAAAGTTGTTTATCAAATGTATAAACATATTCACATAGTTTAAAAATTAATGTTTCTTATCAAACAAAAAAAGGTTTCAATGTCTATTTGAGAAAAAAAGGTTCAAACAAGTATTTGAAAATAATAATTAATCATGTATTAGATAATGTTAAACCTATATAAGAAAATGTTAAATATGTATATGAAAAATGAAAATCTCATATGTGCTTCCGGAAAAGTGAAAAATATAGTTGTGCTTCCCAAAAAGCGAAAGAAACACAAATGTGCTTCTAGGTTTCGGTTTCTGTTTTTTCTATTTCCTATTTTTATTTCTGGCTTATTGGGAAAAAAAAGTTCGTCCAAACATCTTAACATGGGATCTAGCTTCGAAGAACTCGACAGGAGAACCCATGATGAAAATGGTTCGTGATTTGGACGCATGCTTCAACGGATTACACATTTTGAAGAAACGAAACTACAAAAAAATAAACAATACTCTCATGTTGCGACAAGTGCTATACATGCAGAGTGCCATTTTTCATTACCAGAAAAGATGAGAGTGACCTTTGCAAAGGGGTAACCTTAACTCATGATTTCGGCGGCATGTAGCCCTGCCGAAGCTGGAGCTCTTGGTAAAGGGCAGGGCTTCTTCACCGGGGCAAACCTGGTCCGTGGGCCGCAAGCCCGCAACCTGAAATGGAACTTATTCTTTTTAGGGCTGAAAGGAACTTATTCTTTTATGTCTCAAAAAAAAACTTATTCTTTTAGTACCCTTTTTTCAGCAGAAATTCTTTAGTACCAGGTATTAACAACACTTCCACTACAGCCCATAAGGCCCACTTATCATCTCCTTCTCTGCTCTGTGCCTCTGTCTGCCCGACACACAAAGACCCAACTCTGATTCGCGTCTTCCGCTATCTTCCACTATTCAGTCTGGCGACCGGCGGAACGCGGACTGGTCACTGGGGCTCGCCGACGTGGGGGCTGTTGAGGGGCCGGAAAGAGCTGAGAGGCCAGAGGCTGGTCATGGCTCCTCGGTTCTTCTCGTCGCGGCTGAGCAGGCGGCGCCGGCGCCGCGCGCAGAGATCCGGTGAGCTGAAGCCCAACTCTTTTGATTTTGTCTTTTTAGTGTAGACTCTTTCATCTTAATTGGCTGGAGAAAGTTCTAATTACGCAATAGAATTTTTGT
Organism: Aegilops tauschii subsp. strangulata; assembly: GCF_002575655.3. Lineage (NCBI taxonomy): Eukaryota > Viridiplantae > Streptophyta > Magnoliopsida > Poales > Poaceae > Aegilops > Aegilops tauschii. The sequence goes on along the minus strand of NC_053035.3, from coordinate 425,177,110 downwards.
ACTAAATTAAAATTGTTATTTATAAAAGGAGGCATCTTACAAAACCCGCAAAAAAAAAGAGGCATCTTACAAAAGAAAGAGATGCGAGCGTGAAGCTAACGAACCAACATTTATCGAAGCAGAACCAAGCCTCCTGTGTTGTTCCTAGAATTTGGGATTATTAGGACAAGGCTACTTTGAAGGATTATTAAGACAAAGCAACATATACAATGGAAGATGATTTTCTAGCCAATAGCTTGATAGTCAACATAAAGAGTAAAATCATGGAGAAGTACTAATATGAATGTTCTAATGTAATTTACGAGCGCAGGGATAAGAGCTGATCTATAGTGATTAATTCAGTACTCAATGGTTAAGTAGTATTTCGGCACAGTTTCTTTTGTTATGGAGTAGCTGATGCATACAGTTTAAACTTAGAAATGTATTTTGTAAACTAATGTGTACAAGATCAGTATAATTATCTAAGTTTCTCAATATTCTGCAAAATCTAACTTGTTGTAGTCCTACAATTTCGTATTCGAAGAACATACAGCTTCGCTGTTCCTGAAATTTCTTTCAAGGTCTGTCACTGCATGCTAATACATAATGGTTCAAAACCACATCAAATTCAACCTACTATGGTACAGCCACAAATGCAAAGACAACACCTACAACTTCTATGAACCATCAAAAGCTCACACCCAATAATTTGTAAGTCCATGGACAGGGACAGTCGTGTATGATAAAGAGAGTTCTGGTTGGCTATGGTAAAATACATGAGAAACTAATATCATTTTAATCTTACTATAAACAGAAATAGAAGAAGCCGTCCAATCAATATTACTTCGTTGTGGACCAGGACGCGGAATTCTGGCTGGCCATGATTAACCGTTTTATCGCACCCAATTCTTTTACCACATCGCCCATCTTTATGCGCCGTCTTGCAGAGCCCCTGCAGCAAGCTAGACCAAGTCTTGAAACTGGAGCAGCGAACAATTCTAAAGTCACTTGAGGCTCTTGGTTGCATCTTACATTGACGTCCATTATATCCAACAGATTACCAGGACAGGCCATCTGAACGTACTTTGGTAGATTTGTAGTATTGCCGAAAAATGGGTCAGTTGGCCTTCTCCCAGTAAGCATCTCCAACAATAGCACACCATAGCTGTACACGTCGCCTTCCACAGATATTTCAGTCCCGGTGCCATACTCTGTTAAAGGAAGGAAAGAAAGGGTTCGTGTTAGCTTTCTTATAAACTACTGTATATGGTATAGACATAATCCATTCCACACACATTCCTTGGTTGTTTACATATAGTAGTTGACTGTATTTTCGGCACAACAAATTATTGTAAATGGACACATATATATTTTTCAGATTCTCATTTGATATGGTGACCACGAGAGAAATTGGTCTTTTTTTTTTACTATGGAACCATAAGAATTGAAGGCTTAAAGCTTCTTATAATTACTAAAAAGAATCATGAACAATTTTGAGGGAAATTTACTGATTTTTTTAGACAATGTTACTGATTGCTAAGTCGACAATAACAATGTACGGTGGAGCCAAGCCGCTACCGGGAGAGGAACAAACATGAGGTAATCAATCCACTAATTGTGTTAATGCATACCTGAATTAACGAACAAATGTAACCTACTATATTTTGTAAGTCATGTTTGGTCATGATGCAGGTTACCACTTATCTACATGTTAACAAACTACTGCTTAAATATCTTTCAAGCCATTGCTGAAAATGTGGTGAAGTAAGAAGGAAACAGCATACCTGGTGCAAGATACCCAATTGTGCCTTTGATTCCAGCCGAGCAACTTTGATCGGCGAGTGATTGCCTGCTTTCTTCTGCCCTAATTATCTTTGCTAGTCCAAAGTCACCAAGATGTGCAACCATGTCATCATCAAGAAGAATATTACTTGGTTTAACATCACAGTGAACAATTGGAGGATCAATATGATGATGGAGATATTCCAGTGCCTCTGCCACATCAAGTGCAATGTTTAGCCTCTGCATCAGGCTTGGTGTTTGGAACTCGCCTTCTGTGCTCGGGTGTAACCATTTATCCAAGCTTCCATTGGGAATGAACTCGAGCACAAGTGCCTTGAATTGGCTGCCACTGTGGTCCAAGCTATCACACACTGTGATAACCTTGACTAGTTTGCGATGTCGTATCCTTTTGAGAGCATTGCACTCAGATATGAAGCTCCTTGTGGCTCCTTGTCGTTGGACATCAAGTACCTTCACTGCCGCGGTACTCAAATTTGCACCAGAACCAAAAGTCCCTTTATATACACTGCCGAAGCTTCCACGGCCAACCAAATTTTCCACAGAGAATGAATCTGTAGCCAAATGCAACTCAGCATATGAGATCCTCTGAAACATCTCAGGGCTGTTTTCCTGACCTTGGCGGGCATCACCTCTTGATTTCCTAATGTAACAACGTATAGCAATGCTGACACAGAGAAGGATGAATGCTCCCGCCACAGTAAACACCAAGATGCGAATCAGTTTGTGACGTGCAGGTTTATCAGGCGCTGGGTATGGGCATGTAGGGAAATGAAAGAATACAGGGCCACCACATAGCATGTCATTACTTGTGAGGGATACAGCACTTGCATTTGAGAAGATCCCCTTATCTGGCACCAGACCTGATAGGTGGTTGAATGAAACGTTTAGATTCTTTAGAAGCCGGAAGCTCTCGAGAAATTCAGGGATATGTCCTGATAAATTATTATTAGAGAGATCCAGCTCTTCTAGCCCTCTTAATGCCATGAGTACTTTTGGAATTTGTCCATGCAAGAGATTCCCTTGTAAGTGTAGGAATTGCAATGTTACGCAACTACCAAGGGTATTTGGGATTACACCTGATAGCTTGTTTGATGAGAGATCCATTATTGCAAGATTGACTAGCTGCCCAACATGTGGAGAAATAGGTCCATCTAATAAATTGTTTGAGAGATTGAGAAATAGAGCCAGGGAGGAGATGCTCATAACTTCTTCTGGGATTTGCCCACTCAAGAGGTTACTGGAAAGGTCCAGGGAGATTAACTCAGTAAGGTTGCCAAAAGTAGCTGGAATGCTACCCTCCAAATTATTGGTTGAAAGAGATAGCAGATTTAGTTGTGATAGGTTGCCTATTGACGAAGGAATCTCCCCATAGTATCTATTCTGAAATAGAGATAGTTCTTTGAGGTTGGATAGCTTTCCAATATCTGAAGGTATGGTTCCTGTGAAGCGATTATCTGCAAACTCAAGTATTGCAAGCTTGTAATATCTTCCTATTCCTGTAGGTATATGCCCAGCAATTTGGTTTCCTCCAACTCGAAGACCTTCAAGTTTTTGCGAGAGATTACCGATGCTATTTGGCAAAATCCCTGAAAGGTTATTCAGTTGAAGATTTACAAGAACTAGGCTGCTGCAGTTAGCCAAGGAGGTCAGAAAATCCCAATCTCTTGACTCTGTAGCCTGCAGCTCATTATTTCCTACTTCAAATACAGTCAAACATCCACTTTGGCCAATATTTGATGGGATTCCGCCACGAAATCTATTCCCATGGAGAGAGAGATGTTCAAGAGAAGATATGTTTGACAAGGAGGCAGGAATCTGGCCTTCAAATTTGTTGTAGAATACACTGAACTTTTTCAGGTTAGGAAGTATAGAGCCAATATCTTGTGGTAGAGAGCCTGACAGTTGGTTTGACCCGAAATTGAGGTATTCAAGTGACGACATATTAAATAACACTGGAGGGATCAAACCTTGTAGGTTATTGGCTGCTAGATTCAGATATTGAAGGTTGGTAAGCTTAGACAAAGCTGGTGGAACATGTCCGCTCATAATATTCCCACCCATGTTCAAATCATTCAGTGCTGTCAAATTGCCGAGCCATGGTGGTATTTGCCCATGCACATGGTTCTTTACTATACTGAAGAGGGTGACTGTTGCAAGATCTGCAAAAGGAGGAGGAATGGTACCCGAGATATTGTTGCTGCCAATAGCCAGAACAACAAGCTTTGACAGGTTTCCCATGGCGGGAGGGATGGCACCGGACAGGGAGTTGACGCTCAGGTTGAGCCTGCGTAGTGCAAAGCAGTTGCCAAGGCTAGGAGGGATCTGACCTTCAAGCTTGTTGTCGGACAAATCGAGTGCACGGAGACGCGAGAGGTTCCCAAGAAATGGTGAAATGGTCCCGGAGAGGCCAAGACCTTGTAGTCGAAGCGCGGCAACATGTCCCGGGTGTGCACTGCTGCACTCCACGCCGGTCCAGCTGCAGAAGCCATGAGTGCTGCCGTTGGAGCTGCTGTTGATGGTCCATGAGGAGAGTGCGCCCAAGGGATCCTTGGTGATGAGAGATTTGAGCGATAGGAGGGCCGGAAGGTCGTCGACGGTGCTGGTGGAGCTGGAAGTGGAAGTGGATGGGTTCAAGAGAAGGGCAGTGGTGGTGATGAGAAGGGCAAGAAGCTGGAGGAGCCATGGTCTGGTCTCCATGGTGTCTGCAGTGTCCTCGGTTGCTTCATTTTGAATCCCCAAAAGAAAGAGGCTTGCTTTTTTCTTCTTCTTTCTTTTTGCGAGGAAAGAGTCTTGCTTTGAAGACGATCAGGTGCAGATTGCAGCCCTTATTGACTTCGGAGGTGGAAGAGTCAAAAGCTCGGTCACATTGGTACAGTTTTTTGGAGGAGGAAGAGGACTGAAGAGACGTCATTGTGTGTCTTGGCATGCAAACCTTTCTTACCCAAAGTTATGGCCGGAATATAGTTGTTTTTTCAGCTACAAACCTACTCGCTCTGTAAACTTTTATAAGATGTTTTATGCCACTACTTTACAGAAGTAGTATTTCTTTACAGAGGTCCTAGTACATTTTTCCTGTATGGTGAGTTCGCATTTTAATTCCACAGGCATATCATGACATATTCTCTTTTTGATAAAACCGACTCCTAATGTAGCATCCATGCTAAGCCATGTCACTCCAAAAGGAACAATCGTCGATAATTAATTAAGTTTGTTGGTTCTTGAGAATTGAGACCAACGAATAGTCATATTCTTGGGTTAAAAGACACATCCTTTGATCCGTGGAAATGCATATTAGAAAAGAAGCACAAAACTATTAACTAGCACACACACATGTATAAACATTTCAAAATAAACTCACAAAAAATACCTAATAATATCCACAATAAAGTGCGGGCTTTACAATAGTTTATCCTATCCAAGAGCAATTTATTATCCTATAATTCTAGCCTTGCACGAAACCAACCGAACACCATCTTGTGAGAATTTTATGAAAACAAAGAACACCAGAAATCCTTTATTATTATTGTCACCTGCCATAGATTGCTCCCAGCATGTCTGTAAACTAATGAAAAAGGATCGTCATTTTCAGCGCCCAACACAATTGTCATTTTCTCGACACTGGTGACATCTTCATTCCTTTTTTTTTCGAACCATGCTGAAGGGCTGCATATGAATTAAATAGATAGAAGAAAAGGGCAAAAGAAAAAAAAAACATATAGAGTCCTGAGAGGACCAAAACACATACTGGAAGAATAGACAGAGGCACATAAGCAAAGGAAGCTGACTAATGCTAAGTCGAAGACCAAGAGGGACACAACAACGATCAACGGAACGTAAATCTTCTCCAACCACCTTTGACTGATTTACGATCTGAATGATTGGGGTAATATAGAGCTGCTAAACAGACGATCGAGCATTCCTGTCTCCAAATAGCCCACACGACCATCATAGACCATCTTCACTCTTTTGAGCCATACATCATGATATTAGAGCAACTTCTGTTTCGATACACCCTCCTAAACACGAGAATGGCTGAGATCAGCATACATTCCTTCTGTTAGAGTATACGTTCTACACATATGTATAGACAGTGTATGCGCCATGTAATCTAGTCAGCGCATGTACGTGAGAAGTGGGCACGACCATAGCCCACGATCTCTCCTCGTAGTGGCACACGATCACTCTGTAAGTTGTATATAGACTCAGCCGTAGAGCTAAACGAATTGTGTTGATTCCCATATAGTCCTTCTCCCTTCATCATGATATCAAATACCTCTGACCAGATCAATCATTTTGCTCCGGTCACCTATCCCGCTTCCGCCGCTATGGCGACACCTCTGACTCCGCGCTCCTACCATCGGCGATCCTGCCACTGGCGGTCCCGTCACTCCTGTTGCCAATGCCCCACCAGCCCTGCTGCCTGGCAGCGCTACTGCCTTTGCGCCGCCTGCATCTCCCCTCTCCTCGCCGGTTCTTCAAACGATCAACATCCACCAACACGCCCCCTGTCAACCTACTCGCCGGCAACTACGCGCAGTGGCTTCGCCACTTCGACGCGGCAATCGACATGTTCGGTCTTCGCGATCATGTTGATGCCGATGCCGTGCAGCACCCGGACCCCCTGAGTGGGTGATGGCGGATCACGCCGCCGTCCACTGGCTCAACACCACCGTCGCGCCTGATCTCCTAGATGTCCTGATGCAACACAAGGACACGGCACTCACCTTGTGGATGGCGATCGACGTCATCTTCTAGGACAACTAGCTCGCCCGTGCGATTTACATCGACGTCGTGTACCATGCCATCGTCCAAAGCGACATGACCATTATGCAATACTGCACCAAGCTGAAGATGTAAGCCGACCAACTGCGTGGTCTCGGTCAGCTTGTGAGTGAGACGCAATAGGTCTTCCAGCTTCTGCGTGGACTCGGGCGTTAATACCACGAGGCGATCCTCACATCATGCTGCGCACGCCTCTTCCATCGTTCCTTCAAACTCGCTCCCTGCTTCTCGAGGAGCATCGTGCAGATCAAACTGCGCGTCTTCAGAGTACGCATGCGCTCGTCGCCGGGCGTGGCGTCGCCGCCCCTTCTCCACCACCTGTCACACCTGACACCAAAGACAACGATGGTGGTTGTGGGCATCGCCGAGGACGTTGCACCGGCATCGACGGTGGATCGGGCAGTGGTGGCTCTCCCCAACAACCGCCACCGCGCATCCCAAGCCTCCCCACCCCTGCCCCTGGCCCCAACTCCTGGATAGGGCTCGTTTAGGCCTGGCCTGTGCATTGGAGTGCTCCAGGCTCCGGTGTGTTTGGCATGTGCCCTGGGGCACCGCATCAGCATGCCATGTTTGTTGCTCCGACCATGCCGCTGCCTGGTGTGTACGGCTACGACGGTTACACGCCACCTCCTCCCTGCTACGGCCCACTGTCGGTCTACAACACTTCCCTACCTGACGTACAGCAGCCGCAGCAGCCCCTGGACATGGCCTCGCTCCTGGCCGCGCTCCACAGCGCCACCGCCGGGCTGTCTTCCTCAAGCAGTACCTCTGACTGGTACATGGACTCATGTGCTGCTTCCCACATGACCAATTCCCCCAGTAATCTTCACTCCCTCCTTCCCTTCACCTCCTCCTCTCACATCATTGTCGACAGTGGTGAGCACCTCCCAATCAAACACACTGTTCTCATTTCCGGCACCTCTCCCATCCAACTGCGCAACATTCTTGTTTCACCTTCCTTGATACAAAAAACTTCTTTCCGTTCATCAAATTTGTCGTGACAGTCCTATTTTCGGTTGAGTTTGACTTGTTTGGTTTATCTGTCAAGTTTTTGCGAACCAAGGCGGTGATCCTTCGCTGTAATTCGACTAGGGATCTGTACTCCGTGGCGCTGACACAATCGCTCATCTCGCATCTGTTCGCCGGCGTCGTCACGTCTGATCTCCTCCACCAGTGGCTTGGGCTTCCCGGTTCTTTTCATTTTTCTTGTTTTTTCTTTTTCTTTCCTTTTTCATTTTTTCTGCTTCCTTTCCTTTCCTGTTTCATTCACTTTTTGATTTTTTTGAATTTCAAAATAAAATAAAAATGTTGGCAAATTAAAAAAATTCTAGGGTTTTCAAAAAATATCCCTGAATTTGAATAAAATGTTTGCAAAATTGGGAAAATTTTCGAATACTTAAAAAAGGACCTATTTTTAAAATAAATTACGGAAAATTCAACTAGTGTTTGAAGTTTTCAAAAAATGTTTGGAATTTCAAAATTTGTACGTGATTTTCGTAAAATATTCGTGTTTTTAGGAAACATTCAAAATTTAAAAAGCGTTCATCTTTCGATCGCTAGAGTAGTCAATCCAGTTTGATATAGTGCCCAGTTTCCCGCTTCGCTGCATATGCCCGCTAGTTTCGCTGTATGCGGCAGTGGTCCGGCCCAGTAGGGCGGCCGCCTCTTCGTTGCCCCGCCAATCTGCCGCATAAGGCCCATTTATCATCTCCTTCTCACGTTCTGCTTGGCAGACAAGATCCAAACCCTGATTCCCGTCTTGCCGCCGTCTTCTACTATTTCAGTCTGGCGTGGACTCCTGCGACCGGCGAACTGGTCACTGGGGCTTGCCGGCGAATGGGGTGGCGAGCGGCCGGCAAGAGTGTAACGCCGCTGAGAGGCCAGAGGCTGTTCATGGCTCCTGGGCTCGTCTCGTCGCGGCCGGGCAGGCGACGCCGGCGCCGCGCGCAGAGATCCGGTGAGCTGAAGTCCAACTCTTTATATTCTGTCTTTTTAGTGTAGATTCGTTCGTCTTAATTAGTTGGGGAAAGTTCTAATTAGGCCATAGAAATTTTGTGCTAAATTAAGATTGTTGTTTCGAAAAGGAGGCATTGATGGTTAAGGGGGTCCCGTCAAAAATGGTTAAGGGGGAAACCATTGATGCATCTTACAAAAGAAAGAGAGGTGAGTCTGAAGCCAACAAACCAACATTAATCGAAGCAGAACGAAGCCTCCTGTGTTGTTGCTCAAATTTGAGATTATTAAGATAAGGCTACATATACGATGGAAGATAATTTTCTAGCCAATAGCTTGATAGTCAACATAAAGAGTAAAATCATGGATATAGATCCGTAAATGGATTTGTATGTATAGCCACTTCAGTCATGCTCCTTGTTTCTCGAATGGAAAAAAAGTATCTTCTTTCTGGGAACATGCTAAACCAGAAATTCCTATGTTCGTGATTCTTCATCCACCGATGCAGAAAATCTTCCAGTTTTCCATTCTCAAAGGCTAAGCGGAACTCCTCCCTTCGTGTCTTCTTCCTTTCCAAGCTTGTTGCGGGGAATCTGGGCTCTTCTTCAGATTCGTGGCCTGAGCTTCATTCATTGATTTATTCGGGTGCATTCCTTTCGCACCCCGGTTATGAAATTCCGTACTCATTAAGTGCTAAGTACATCTATGAAGATGTTCTTATGCAATTTAGGAGCGCAAGGTAGGATCTGATCTATAGTGATTAATTCAATACTCCATGGCTAAGTAGTTTTTTCGTACAGTTCCTTTTGTTATGGAGTAGCTGCTGCATACAGTTAAGTTACAAATGTATTTTGTTAACTAATGTCGACAAGATCAATATAATTATCTAAGTTTCTGAATATTCTGCAAAATCTAGCTTGTTCTAGTCCTACAATTTCGTTCTTCTAAAAACATACAGCTTCGCCCCAGCTGAGATTTCTTTCAAGATCCGTCACTGCATGCTAATACATATAATGGTTCAAAACAACATCAAATTCAACTCACTATGGTACAGCCACAAACGCGAAGACAACGCCTACAACTTCTATTATTCCTTTATTTGGCATATAACAATATGGCCCCCAGCACATAAATGCTCACGAATGTACAGTAGTTGTTGTTAAATACAATACACTATATATGCAACACCACTGTATACAATGATTGAGTTTAACATAACCAGTTTCGATCTTTCTCTGATCATAATTGATTCCTGTGAACCCACAGAAGCTCTTGCCCAATAATTTGTAACTCCATGGACAGGGACAGTTGTGTCTATTCAGAGAGTGCCGATCGGCTATGGTAAAATACATGAGAAACTAATACCATTCTAATCTTACTATAAGTGACGGAAATAGAACAAGCCGTACGTCCAATCTATATTACTGCGCTGTGGACCAAGATGCAAAATTCTGGCTGGCCATGATTAGCCGTTTTATGGCACCCAATTCTCTTACCACATCGCTCATCCTTATGCGCTGTCTTGCAGGGCCCCTGCAGCAAGCTAAACCAAGTTTTGAAACTGGAGCAGCGAACAATTCTAAAGTCGCTTTAGGCTCTTGGTTGCATCTAATATTGACATCCATTGTTTCCAGTAGATTACCAGGACAGGCCATCTCAATGTAGTTTGGTAGATTTGTACTCTCATTGAAAAATGGGTCAGTTGGCCTTCTCCCAGTTAGCATCTCCAACAATAGCACACCATAGCTGTACACGTCACCTTCTACAGATATTTCTGTCCCCATGCCATACTCTGGTAAAGGAAGGAAAGGAAAGGGCTTGTGTTAGTTTTCTTATAAACTGTATGGTATAAATATAATCCATTCCACTCACATTCCTTAGTTGTTTACATATAGTAGTTGGCTGTATTCTTGGCACAACAAATTATTGTAAGTGGACAAATATATATTTTTCAGATTCTCATTTTACCACTAGAGGATGGCATGAAGGATACACAGGAAATCCGCTCTTTTTTAAATTATGAAACCATAAGAATTGGAGGCTTAAAGCTTCTTATAATTACTAAAAAGAATCATGAACACTTGTTCAGGGAAATTTACTGATTTTTTAGACAATGTTACTGACTGTTGAGTCAACAATAACAATGTACGGTGGAGCCAAGCGGCTGCCAGGGGAGGAACAAATGTGAGGTAATCAATCCACTAATTTTGTTGATGCGTACCTGAATTATTGAACAAATGTAACCCACTATATTTTGTAATTCATGTTTGGTTCATGATGCAGGTTACCATTTCTTTTATCTACATGTTAATAAAGTCTTGCATAAATATCTTTAAGCAATTACTGAAAATGTGGAGTAAGAAGGAAACAACATACCTGGTGCAAGGTACCCAATTGTGCCTTTGATTCCAACAGAGGAACTTTGACCTGTGAGTGATTGACTGCTTTCTTCTGCCCTAATTATCTTTGCTAGTCCGAAGTCACCAAGATGTGCAACCATGTTATCATCAAGAAGAATATTACTTGGTTTAACATCACAGTGAACAATTGGAGGATCAATATGATGATGGAGATATTCCAGTGCCTCCGCCACATCAAGTGCAATGTTTAGCCTCTGCATCAGGCTTGGTGTTTGGAACTCGCCTTCTGTGCTCGGGTGTAACCATTTATCCAAGCTTCCATTGGGAATGAACTCGAGCACAAGTGCCTTGAATTGGCTGCCACTGTGGTCCAAGCTATCACACACTGTGATAACCTTGACTAGTTTGCGATGTCGAATCCGTTTGAGAGCATTGCACTCAGACATGAAGCTCCTTGTGGCTCCTTGCCTTTGGACATCAAGTACCTTCACAGCCGCCGTAATTAAATTTGCACCAGAACCAAAAGTCCCTTTATATACACTGCCGAAGCTTCCACGGCCAACCAAATTTTCTACAGAGAATGAATCTGTAGCCGAATGCAACTCAGTGTATGAGATCCTCTGAAACATCTCAGGGATGTTTTCCTGACCTTGGCGGGCATCACCTCTTGACTTGTTAATGTAACAACATGTAGCAATGCAGACACCAAGCAGGATGAATGCTCCCACCACAGTAAACACCAAGATGTGAATCAGTTTATGACGTGCAAGCTTATCAGGGGCTAGGTATGGGCATGCAGGGAAATGGAAGAACACGGGGCCACCACATAACATGCCATTACTCGTGAGAGATACAATGCTTGCATTTGAGAAGATTCCCGTATCTGGCACCGGACCTGATAGTTGGTTGAATGAAAGGTTTAGATTCTTCAGAAGCTGGAAGCTCTCAAGAAATTCAGGAACAGGTCCTGATAAGTTATTATTAGAGAGATCCAGCTCTTCTAACCCTCTTAATGCCATGAATTCTTTTGGAATCTGTCCATGCAAGAGATTCCCTTGTAAGTATAGGAATTGCAATTCTATACAACTACCAAGGGTATTTGGTATTGCACTTGATAACTTGTTCGATGAGAGATCCATTATTGCAAGATTGACTAGCTGCCCAACATGTGGGGTAATAGGTCCATCTAATAAATTGTTTGAGAGATTGAGAAATACAGCCAGGGAGGAGATGCTCATAACTTCTTCTGGGATTTGCCCACTCAAGAGGTTACTGGAAAGGTCCAGAGAGATCAGCTCAGTTAGGTTGCCAAAAGTAGCGGGAATGCTACCCTCCAAATTGTTGTTTGAAAGAATTAGCTTGTTTAGCTGTGACATGTTGCCTAGTGACAATGGAATCTCCCCATGGTATCTATTCTGAAATAGAAACAGATTTCTTAGGTTGGATAGCTTTCCAATATCTGAAGGTATGGTTCCTGTGAAGAGGTTATCTGCAAACTCAAGAACCGTGAGTTTGTAATATCTTCCTATTCCCGTAGGTATATGTCCAGCAATCTGGTTTCCTCCTACTTGAAGAGTTTCAAGTTTTTGCGAGAGATTACTGATGCTATTTGGCAAAATCCCCGAAAGGTTATTCAGTTGAAGATCTACAGTAGATAGGCTGCTACAGTTAGCCAAGGAGGTCAGAAAATCCCAATCCCTCGACTCTGTAGCCTGCAGCTCATTCTTCCCTAGCACAAATACAGTCAAACATCCATTTTGGCCAATATTTGATGGGATTCGTCCATGAAATCTGTTCCCATGGAGAACGATACGTTCAAGAGAAGATATGTTTGACAAGGAGGAAGGGATCTGGCCTTTAAATTTGTTGTAGAATAAACTGAACTCTTTCAGGTTAGGAAGTGTAGACCCAATATCTTGTGGTAGCGAGCCTGACAGTTGGTTTGACTCAAAATCGAAGCGTTCAAGTGACGACATATTAAATAATACTGGAGGGATCAAACCTTGTAGGTTATTGGTTCCTAGAAACAGAAATCGAAGGTTGGTAAGCTTAGACAAAGCTGGTGGAACATGGCCGCTCATCATATTATCTTCCACGTTCAAATCTTTTAGGGCTGTCAAATTGCCGAGCCATGGTGGTATTTGCCCATGCACATAGTTACTTGCTATACTAAACACGGTGACTGTTGCAAGATCCGCAAAGGAAGGAGGAATTGTACCTGAGATATTGTTCTTGCGAATACTCAGAACAACAAGCTTTGACAGGTTTCCCATGGCGGGAGGGATGGCACTGGACAGGGAGTTGAAGCTCAGGTTGAGCCTGCGGAGTGCAAAGCAGTTACCAAGGCTAGGAGGGATCTGACCTTCAAGCTTGTTGTTGGACAAATCTAGTACACGGAGACGGGAGAGGTTCCCGAGAAATGGTGAAATGGTCCCGGAGAGGCCGATACCTTGCAAGCGCAGCGCCATGACATGGCCCGGGTGAGTCCTGCTGCATTTCACGCCGGTCCAGCTGCAGAAGCCATGAGTACTGCCATTGGAGCTGCTGTTGATTGTCCATGAGGAGTGCGCCCAAGGGATCCTTGGTGATGAGGGATTTGAACGATAGGAGGGCGGGGAGGTCGTGGGCCGTGCTGATGGAGCTGGAAGTGGAAGTGGATGTGTTCAAAAGAAGGGCAGTGGTGGTGGTGAGAAGGGCAAGAGGCCGGAGGAGCCATCGTCTCATCTCCATGGCCAGGCAAAGAAAACCAATACCAGCTGCTGGTTGGGGGGGATACAAGTAGAAACTGCAATTGTGTACCAAGCACCTATGATGTGACATTCTGTCATTGACTAGCCAATGAAAATCAGGAGACTATGAGAGTCGCCAACGGCCGGGAAATACTATTGCAAAATCGAAATAAATCTGGAGACTATGAGACTCGTCAATGGCTACACATCAATTTCTTATGCACTTCAAAAACATTTAAACTTTGCAACACAGTACTTACCAAAATACAAATTATATAAATATAAACATTTCAAAATAAAGCTTACTAAAAACACCTAACAATAGCTGCAGCAAAGCGCAGGCTTTACACTGGTTTATCCTATAGTTCCCGTCTCAAACAAAAGCAATGGAACGCCATCTTGTGCCACTTTTGTCAAAACAAAGAACACCAGAAATTTTTCATTATTATTTCGGCCTTCCATAGATTGCTCCCAGCATATCTGTAAACCGATAAAAAGGATCGTCATTTTCAGCATCGAATACAGTTGTCGCCTTTTCCACACTCTGGTGACATCTTCACTCTTTTGAACAAGGCATCACGATATGGCAACTGCAGAACCAAGACTAAATATACCACTAGCATTGGTATCCGGCCAACCCGAAACTCATCCACCAAGTAGAAAGCGCCAGCCGGAGCAAGTCTTGCCATGCTTCACGCATTATACTTTTCGCACACTGAAGTTTCCACTGGAATTTATCATGATTTCGACAGTCAAGCATGCAGACCATGAATTTTATGATGATTTCGACAGTCTAGCATGCAGACCACGGCAGACAGGCTAGTGCCCTATCGGCAATGGAAGTTTCTTATTGGCTTCCCACTGAAATTGAATAGGGCAGTGGCTGGACGACGTTGCAACACCTCACCCAAGTGACCGAAGTAGTATCAAAGTATCTTCCCGTCATATCAGTTAAGTTTTTTGGTCTGGAAGAGAGAATCCAGATTGTCATAGTGGTCTTTCTAACTTCGATACCCAGCGTTGGCCAATTCCTCCTGAAATACCACTCAAAACAAGGGAAACTCCAAAGAAAAAGTACAGCTAAAGCTGATTGATTAACCCTTTGCATTGTTCCTATATCAGATTTAGGAAACCTTCAAAATTCACTGCAAAGTGTACGAAGTACAAACAAGATTATCATTTTTTTAAAGGAGGATCACCCCCGGCCGCCTCTACATTAGAATGATGCATGCAGCCAGAACAAGATTATCATAGACGAGATTTTTCAAGGAACTATTATTATGGATAATTCCATACATGATCCTCATCATCGTGACTCATGACTAGTGCAAAAGACGTTACATGCTGAGTACTACATCCATACTTGCACGATAAGATTGTTGCAGTAAAAGCAACTTTCCAGCTCATCCGACATCATCCGGAAATCGTTTATAGCAAGCTCCAAAATTTGTCACTGCAACGTGATCGTCTCAGTTTCAATCTCAATCTCTTCAGCATCTCACCACACAACAAATAAACCACAATCGGAAACGCAACCACATTTCGTACTGGAATCAATATGGGTAGGTTCGTCTTCTTCGCGGTGTTCCTGGCGGCCCTGGTAGCCGTCTCCGCCGCCCAAGGCGTGCTCGAGCAGAGCCTCACGGACGCGCAGTGCCGGGGCGAGGTCCAGGAGAAGCCGCTCCTCGCGTGCCGGCAGATCCTCGAGCAGCAGCTGAC
This sequence comes from Aegilops tauschii subsp. strangulata, assembly GCF_002575655.3. Classification (NCBI taxonomy): domain Eukaryota; kingdom Viridiplantae; phylum Streptophyta; class Magnoliopsida; order Poales; family Poaceae; genus Aegilops; species Aegilops tauschii. The sequence goes on along the minus strand of NC_053035.3, from coordinate 425,161,785 downwards.
CGGCCGCGCCGGCGAGGGCGCCGTCGGCGTCCCGTTGTTTCATGCCCAGTGGGGCGCCAGGGAGCGATGCTGCCGGCAGCTCGAGAGCGTCAGCCGCGAGTGCCGCTGCGCCGCCCTCCGCGGCATGGTGCGGGACTACGAGCAGTCCATGCCGCCGCTGGGAGAAGGGCGCCACGGCTCGTCGGGGGAGCGTCAACAAGAGCAGGGGTGTTCCGGCGAGTCCACGGAGCCGGAGCAGCGGCAGGAGGTACAAGGGGGTCAGTATGGCAGTGAGACAGGAGGAGGCCAGCAGCAGGGAGGAGGCTACCACGGGGTGACCGTCGGGCGTGGTGGCCAGCGGCAAGGACAGGTGCTCTGTCACAAGAGGCCGCAGCGGCAGCAGGGAGAAGGGTTCTCCGGCGAGGGGGCGCAGCAGAAGCCGCAGGCCGGTCGCGTGAGGTTGACGAAGGTGCGGCTGCCGACCGCGTGCCGGATCGAGCCCCAGGAGTGTAGCGTCTTCACCGCCGACCAGTACTACTAAGCTAGCTGATTGGTGGATGTACTGTGTGAGCTCTGATAATAAGTGTGACCTGTAACCACAATCCTCCATGCGGAAATGACAGTGATAATGAAAAAGCAATGAATAATGAAATGGATTTACTTGCCAGAAGCCCAGAACCGGTTAATCATTTTTTGCTTGTGACTCCCGTAATTCTTTTACTTCCAAAATTTAAAAATAAGGAATACAAAATAAATCTTGAAAACTCCATGGGAAAATGCTTTTATTTGCAGCCCGAGAGCACATCCCTATTTGGAATTATGGATCACCGCATTTTGTTTTTGTTTTCAGTGCACCGCATTTTTATTAAGGAATCTTTTTGGAACTTGGAAATGCATGCTTTCAACTTTTCAACGTAAATATCGGTAGAGCTTAGGCAAAAAAGGAAGTGCCTTTGTTTTAGTTCAAACGAACTAAAACCACGACATTTATTTTCGATCGGAGGGAGTAGTAGTTATGAGTGATACAATGTCATGTTCTACATGATTGGATGGTGACAACTTTGGAGTGAATAAGTTTTGAGTTGGCACTTTCTTTTTTAAGGGAAAAGCCATCATGGTGACTTTATTCATAAGGTGTAAAAGTTACATCGGTTGCTAATTTAACTAGATAAAAAAGGGAAGATTCCTGCTAGCTGCCACCTGTTAGTAACAAAAACATTAGAATTACAAGCTAAAAGATGCGCAACTTGATTGGCTTCCCTAGGACAATGATCGAATTTGACATTCACAAAACTTTGACATAGAAAGGAGCATTCTTCGTAAATTGCGGCCGCAACACCAATTGAATTGCCTCCATTCTTCATCGTGCCGGCAACATCATGCAATCTGAATTCACTAGAATTGTGTTACACCCCACTTGTCCAGCGAGGACCCGACTATTTCGGAGGGCGATAGCCTCTGCCATGGCAGCCGTGTTGACGTAGGTTACAACGCAGTTGCTTGCCTGCCATGATTATCATGAAGCACCACACCTGAAGCGTCATTCTTCTCGAGAATGATGAAGGCCGCATCAACATGAAGTTTTACATAGTTCTCCGGTGGTTTCTCCCGGCCTCCTCTGCGAGTGCCCACCTTTTTATTTTGCTCGCCTGTAGTTAAGACATAGCGGTTGTTAAGTTTTACATATTTTGTACTGCACTTAGTATAACTATAATTGTATTTTTAGTACTATTAAGTTATACTTAGAATTGGTTGCATGCTAAACACAATTAATAAATGGTGGATTATGTGGCACAATAAACAACTATTGGCAAATTTTCTGCATGCATGATTTCACTTGGATTCCTTCCTAGTTTTTTTCCCAGGAATTCTTTCCTAGTTGATCCGCTTCCCCATTGATGCATCCTCGCCTCAGGCAAACAATTACAATCTCTAGTGGTGATGAATGCTTTGTTGTTAATACAAGTTTCTCTTAGTTATGAGCGGAACAAGAAGTAATATACACAAGTTTCTGCACCAAACCTAGAGGCAAGGTGGCATTGGAGGATTGAGGATGTTTGTGTTTTTTCTTGTGGGGATGTCTGCATTTGTTGTTGAGGTGGATTATGACAATCTATCTTTTGCCCGTTTTATTATTTGTTCAACATTTTATTTGCTTCCATGGCTATCTATTTTTGTTGCCGATACAATGAATAAGGTTAATAAAGCATAATTTAGCAACCACAAAATGTGTATTAGGAGTCAGGGCCGGGCCGGCAAACTCAGGGACCTATGCCAAACTCTAACAATGAGCCTACCATTAGAAGAACGTCCGGCAAAGAGATGCACTGCAACATATGACCAAAACGTCACCCATGATCGAGTACAATTTCTTAGTGCCTTTTTCATCAAAGTTATATTTGAAACATTTTAGAAAATTTGTCTTAAATTTTTTCCCATGGCGTTTCGATCAAAAAAATGCCTTAAAACCTACCTATATAAAGGCAATAAGGGAAAACACTTCAGGATACCTTCGAATCTAAGGTGTCTTTCTTTAGATGGTATGCTAAACTGTTCTTCATGGCGCCTCAAATCATCATTCTGCAAGTAAAGACTAAAAATAACGCTAAATATGGAGTTAAAGGTTTACAAACGACGAGCGGAAAAGGAGTCTTATATAATTCCAGTAGCATTTATTCCATTTTGCTTCACATAGAAAATGTAGCTGAGGTGGTCGATGTTTATTTTGACTCGCGTGAGGTCGCCGGTTCGATCTCAGAAGCAACGCTGGAATATCCCATATAGATTTATTTTTCAGGCTGAGTGATGCTCGGGTACCTCCAGCGTATGGGCTGAAATTCGCCCCCCCTGCAAATCATGGGCCCTGTGACGTTCGCACGGGTTGCACATGCCTTGGCCCGGGCCTACTAGGAGTGTACCTAGATTATGTTGGACGACGGGAGATGAAAGGGATGTATTAATTAACAAAGATAATGAAGCTTAATTTTCTTATATGTTGTTAATATTGACAAGAAACAAGCTGCTAACTCAAAGTTACGGTTACATAGTCGCAACCTTTTATATCTAAATAATATCTCTCTCTCTCAACATGCAAACATGCCACCTCAGCATGTAGCATGCATGGAAAATTGTCCACTTCAACATGCAACCATGCATCAAAATTTCCATTTTACTAGGCTATTTATTTGATAAAATTTCACAAATATACAATAATCAAACACAATAGATCATATGTGTTTTCAGTTTTGGTTCTCACATTATTACTCCAAATATAAATGTTTCGTATAACCAAATTTCATTCAAATATACTGCAAAACATTTCCGTGACAACATGTGGGGTACATCTAGTTATAAGGAAATATTAGTGATGTCCTGCAAGTGATAAGGCCAAGGAGAGAAGAAGTGCACCATCTACAGAGGCCAGGGAAAGACAATGGACATGCAGAGAGGCGGGGGCGGGGAAGAAACACATGGAGATCATAGAAGAACATAAGAGGTTAAACATAGGAGGAGGATATAATGGACAATTAAATCCACATTACCTGAACTCATTTGGGAAGTGGAAAAAATCCCCTATTCTGGTGTAAATCAAACTAATTGACGCGAGTTTTCTCTGAAGATTCTATGTTAATTTTAGACATGAATGACCAAAGGTTTCAGTTAGTTGAGTTTTGTCATCGAAAGGTGTTTACATAAGTCCAAAAATTCTACCAGCTTTTGGTACGGCGCGTCATAGAACAGATAAATGTTGTGAGTCATTGGATAGATATTATGAGTCATAGCATGGATTTGTGTTGCCTGGAAATCTAACTATGACAAGAAACAAAACATAAATGGGCTTTTGAAAGATGATTTATCAACTTACCTTATCCATGCAAGCTACCTTCCACTAGTCGACATGCTTAGAAGCTTTTAGTGACCGCAGATTTGCAAAAGCAATGGCTAACAGACACCCAAACCCCAAGAAGCATAACCACTTCTCTTAGATAAAAATAGCAAATCGATATACAAACGTCTACACTTCTGCAAACAATACCCAGAAGCCAGAATTAGGATTGAACCGATTACGTGGCTTTAGCAGACCGTCCAAAAATCTGTTTTGCAAAGCTCCAATTGCTCCTTGCTTATCCAGCTTCTTTTGTGTTGGCAAATTGTTCTTTTCCAACCGACTTTATTCTTTTCACATTTCTTCTTAGGCTGAACTAACCTCGCCGTGCACACAACCATTGTCCTGAACCTTCACCACGTCCCTATAAAAGCCCAACCAATCTCCACAATTTCATCATCACCCACAACACCGAGCACCACAAAATAGAGATCAATTCACTGACAGTCCACCGAGATGGCTAAGCGGCTGGTCCTCTTTGCGGCAGTAGTCATCGCCCTCGTGGCTCTCACCACCGCTGAAGGTGAGGCCTCTAGGCAACTACAGTGTGAGCGCGAGCTCCAGGAGAGCTCGCTTGAGGCATGCCGGCAGGTCGTGGACCAACAGTTGGCCGGTCGGCTGCCATGGAGCACGGGGCTCCAGATGCGATGCTGCCAGCAGCTCCGAGATGTTAGCGCCAAGTGCCGCTCTGTCGCCGTCAGCCAAGTCGCAAGACAATATGAGCAAACTGTGGTGCCGCCCAAGGGCGGATCCTTCTACCCTGGTGAGACCACGCCACTGCAGCAACTCCAACAAGGAATATTTTGGGGAACATCTTCACAAACAGTACAAGGGTATTACCCAAGCGTAACTTCTCCTCGGCAGGGGTCATATTATCCAGGCCAAGCTTCTCCACAACAGCCAGGACAAGGGCAACAGCCTGGCAAATGGCAAGAACCAGGACAAGGGCAACAATGGTACTACCCAACTTCTCTGCAGCAGCCAGGACAAGGGCAACAGATAGGAAAAGGGAAACAAGGGTACTACCCAACTTCTCTGCAGCAACCAGGACAAGGGCAACAAATAGGACAAGGGCAACAAGGGTACTACCCAACTTCTCCGCAGCACACAGGACAAAGGCAACAACCAGTACAAGGGCAACAAATAGGACAAGGGCAACAACCAGAACAAGGGCAACAACCAGGACAATGGCAACAAGGGTACTATCCAACTTCTCCACAGCAGCTAGGACAAGGGCAACAACCAGGACAATGGCAACAATCAGGACAAGGGCAACAAGGGCACTACCCAACTTCTCTACAACAGCCAGGACAAGGGCAACAAGGGCATTACCTAGCTTCTCAGCAGCAGCCAGCACAAGGGCAACAAGGGCACTACCCAACTTCTCAGCAGCAGCCAGGACAAGGGCAACAAGGGCACTACCCAGCTTCTCAGCAGCAGCCAGGACAAGGGCAACAAGGGCACTACCCAGCTTCTCAGCAAGAGCCAGGACAAGGGCAACAAGGGCAAATCCCAGCTTCTCAACAGCAGCCAGGACAAGGGCAACAAGGGCACTACCCAGCTTCTCTGCAGCAACCAGGACAACAAGGGCATTACCCAACTTCTCTACAGCAGCTAGGACAAGGGCAACAAATAGGACAGCCAGGACAAAAGCAACAACCAGGACAAGGGCAACAAACAGGACAAGGGCAACAGCCAGAACAAGAGCAACAACCAGGACAAGGGCAACAAGGATACTATCCAACTTCTCTGCAGCAGCCAGGACAAGGGCAACAGCAAGGACAAGGGCAACAAGGGTACTACCCAACTTCTCTCCAGCAGCCAGGACAAGGGCAACAAGGGCACTACCCAGCTTCTCTGCAGCAGCCAGGACAAGGACAGCCAGGACAAAGGCAACAACCAGGACAAGGGCAACATCCAGAACAAGGGCAACAACCAGGACAAGGGCAACAAGGGTACTATCCAACTTCTCCACAGCAGCCAGGACAAGGGCAACAACTAGGACAAGGGCAACAAGGGTACTACCCAACTTCTCCGCAGCAGCCAGGACAAGGGCAACAACCAGGACAAGGGCAACAAGGGCACTGCCCAACGTCCCCGCAGCAGACAGGACAAGCGCAACAACCAGGACAAGGCCAACAAATAGGACAAGTGCAACAACCAGGACAAGGGCAACAAGGGTACTACCCAACTTCTCTGCAGCAGCCTGGACAAGGGCAACAGTCAGGACAAGGGCAACAGTCAGGACAAGGACACCAACCAGGACAAGGGCAGCAATCAGGACAAGAGCAACAAGGCTACGACAGCCCATACCATGTTAGCGCAGAGCAGCAAGCGGCCAGCCCAATGGTGGCAAAGGCGCAGCAGCCCGCGACACAGCTGCCGACAGTGTGTCGGATGGAGGGGGGCGACGCATTGTCGGCTAGCCAGTGATAGAACTCTCTGCAGCTTGCATGGTGCTTGGGCATGCATGCACCTTATCTATCCAATAAACGTGATGCGTGTTCACAGTTTTTCATGTAACTAGAGTAAAACCCAATAATAATGCAAAATGAAAAGCTTCTCCAGCTAAAAAAGAACAAAATGGGTGTTGTATAGTATGGGTTGCATGTCTCAGCTCATTGTGTTGATGCATATTGATGACCCACAAGTATAGGGGATCAATTGTTGTCCTTTCGATAAGTAAGAGTGTTGAATGCAACAAGGAGCAGAAGAAAATGATAAGCGATTTTCAGCAAGGTATTTCTGCAAGCACTGGAAGTAACGGTAACATATAGTTTTGTCGTAGGATAATTCGTAGCAAGTAACAAGTAACAATGGTAGCAAGGTGCAGCAAGGTGGCCCAATCCTTTTTATAACAAGGGAAAAGCAGGAACGTTCTCTTATGTAAAGCAAAGTGCTCTCGAGGACACATGAGAATTGTCATCTAGTCACGGTCATCATGTTTAGTTGATTTGTGTTTGCTACTTTGATAATTTGATATGTGGGTGGACTGGTGCTTGGGTGATGTTCTTACTTGAACAATCAACCCACTGATGATTACCCCTTCTCACAAGCATCCGCAACTACGAAATAAGGATTAAGATAAATCTAACCATAGCATGAAACATATGGATCCAAATCAGCCCCTTACTGAATAACGCATAAACTAGGGTTTAAGATTATGTCACTCTAGCAACCCATCATCGACTTATTACTCCACAATGTCCTCCCTTAGGCCCAAGTATGGTGAAGTGTCATGTAGTTGATGTTCACGTGACACCAAAGGAAGCAACAACATACATATCATCAAAATATCGAACGAATGCCAACATCACATGATTACTTATGACAAGACATCCCCCGTGTCCTCAGGAAAAAAGTAACTACTCACAAATCATATTCATGTTCAAGATTAGAGGTGTATTGAATATGCTTGAGGGTCTGAACATTTAATCTTCCACCAAATAAACCAACTTGCATCAAGTACAAGATGTAATCAACACTACTAGCAACCCACATGTACCAATATGAGGTTTTGGGACAAATATTGAATACAAGAGATGAACTAGAGTTTGAGATGAGATGGTGTTGGTGAAGATGATGATGAAGATTGGTCCTCCCATGAAAAGAGGATCGTTGGTGATGTCGATGGCTTCGATTTCCCCCTCCCGGAGGGAAGTTACCCCGGCGGAATCGCTCCGCCGGAGAGCAAAATTGCTCCTGCCCAGGTTTTGCCTCGAGACGGTGGTGCTTCATCCCAAAAGTCTTATTATTATTATTTTCTAGGGCAAATGGCTTCATATAGCAGAGGATGAGCACCGAAGGCCTGCCATTGAGCCCACAAGCTCATAGGGCGCACCGAGGGGGTGGGGCATGCCCCCTCAGCTTGTCGCTCCCTGGTGGCCCCCCTCCTAGTATTTCTTCCTCCAGTATTTTTTATGTATTCCAAAATAATTCTCCGTAATTTTTCAGGTCATTTGGAGTTGTGCAGAATAGCTATCTCTGTTGTAGCCTTTTTTAGTCCAGAATTCCAGCTGCCGACAATCACCCTATTCATGTGAAACTTGCAAAATAAGAGATAAAAGACATAAGAATTGCATCATAAAGTGAAATAACAATCCAAAACAGAATAAATAATAGTAGGAAAACATGATGCAAAATGGACGTGTCACCCCCCAAAGCTTAGACCTTGCTTGTCCTCAAGCGTAAGCCGAAATTAATAATCATGACCACATGTTTAGAGAGAGAGATGTCGATAAAAACAAAATACATACATGAAAGCATCATGCTCATTATCATATCATCAATATATCATCATAAAACTTCACATGCTAAAGTAAATATTCATTCACAAACTAAAGTATGAACTATAAATTTCATTGGAAACTAACAAACTATGATCTCAATCATTGAAACAATCATAATCCATCATATTTTCAGAAAGATACTATGTAAGAGCATTGTTTACCAACTTCACATACCCAACTATCATTTAGTCTTCTATGATTGCTGACACTCACATCATATTTATGTTGGGAAACGTAGCATGCAATTTCAAAAAAAATTCCTATGCTCACGCAAGATCTATCTAAGAGATGCATAGCAACGAGAGGGGAAGAGTGTGTCCACGTTCCCTCGTAGACCGAAAGCGGAAGCGTTTGCCAACGCGCTTGATGTACTCGAACTTAATCTCGTTCCGACCGATCAAGTATCGAACGTACGTCACCTCCGAGTTCTGCACACATTCAGCTCGATGACGTCCCTCAAACTCTTGATCCAACAGAGTGTCGAGGAAGTAGAAGAGTTCCGTCAGCACGACAGCGTGGTGACGGTGATTGTGAAGTTAACCGCGCAGGGCTTCCCCTAAGCACTACGTGAATATGACCGGAGGCGTAAACTGTGCAGGGGGCGCCGCACACGGCTAACAAACGTTGGTGTGTCTTCTAGGCGCCCCCTCCCCACGTATATAAAGGAGGGAGGGGGAGAGAAGCAGCCTAGGGCATGCCCAAGTAGGAGGAATCCTACTTGGGCCCCTAGTCCAAGGCCTCCCCCTTTCCTTTAATCGGAGGGGGAAAAGAGGGAAGAGGGAAGGAGGAAGGAGGAAGGAATGGGGACGAAACCCCACCTCCTTCCCCTATTTGGCCTCCTACCATAAGGGGGGTGCCACCCCTTGTGGGCTGGTGTGCTCCCCTCCTATGGCCCATATGGCCCATATCTTCCCCCGGGGGGTTCCGGTAACCCCCGGTACTCCGACATGTACCCGATACATTTCGGAACACTTCCGGTGTCCGAATACTATCATCCTATATATCAATCTTTACCTCTCGACCATTTTGAGACTCCTCGTCATGTCTGTGATCTCATCCGGGACTCCAAACAATCTTCGTTAACCAAAACACATAACTCATAATACAAATCGTCATCGAACGTTAAGCGTGCGGACCCTACGGGTTCGAGAACTATGTAGACATGACTGAGACACCTCTCCGGTTAATAACCAATAGCGGAACCTGGATGCTCATATTGGCTCCCACATATTCTATGAAGATCTTTATCGGTCGAACCGTTATGACAACATATGTTATTCCCTTTGTCATCGGTATGTTACTTACCCGAGATTCGATCGTCGGTATCTTCATACCTAGTTCAATCTCATTACTGGCAAGTCTCTTTACTTGTTACGTAATGCATCATCCTGCAACTAACTCATTAGTCAGTTTGCTTGCAAGGCTTCTTATGATGTGCATTACCGAGAGGGCCCAGAGATACCTCTCCAATACTCGGAGTGACAAATCCTAATCTCGATCTATGCCAACCCAACAAACACCTTCGGAGATACCTGTAGAGCATCTTTATAATCACCCAGTTATGTTGTGATGTTTGATAGCACACAAGGCATTCCTCCGGTATCCGGGAGTTGCATAATCTCATAGTCGGAGGAATATGTATTTGACATGAAGAAATCAGTAGCGATAAAACTGAACGATCATTATGCTAAGCTAACAGATGGGTCTTGTCCATCACACCATTCTCCTAATGATGTGATCATGTTCATCAAATGACAACACATGTCTATGGTTAGGAAACTTAACCATCTTTAATTAACGTGCTAGTCAAGTAGTGGCATACTAGGGACACGGTGTTTTGTCTATGTATCCACACATGTATCAAGTTTCCGGTTAATACAATTCTAGCATGAATAATAAACATTTATCATGAATAAGGAAATATATAAAATAACAACTTCATTATTGCCTCTAGCGAATATTTCCTTTAGTCTCCTACTTGCACTAGAGTCAATAATCTAGATTACATTGTAATGATTCTAACACCCATGGAGCCTTGGTGCTGATCATGTTTTGCTTGTGGAAGAGACTTAGTGAACGGGTCTGCCACATTCAGATCCGTATGTACTTTGCAAATCTCTATGTCTCCCTCCTTGACTAGATCATGGATGGAGTTGAAGCATCTCTTGATGTGTTTGGTCTTTTTGTGAAATCTGGATTCCTTCGCCAAGGCAATTGCTCTAGTATTGTCACAAAATATTTTCATTGGACCCGATGCACTAGGTATTACACCTAGATCGGATATGAACTCCTTCATCCATACTCCTTCATTTGCTTCTTCCAAAGCAGCTATGTACTCCGCTTCACACGTAAATCCCGCCACGACGCTCTGCTTGGAACTGCACCAACTGACAGCTCCACCATTCAATATAAATACGTATCTGGTTTGTGACTTAGAGTCATCCGGATCAGTGTCAAAGCTAGCATCGACGTAACCATTTATGACGACCTCTTTGTCACCTCCATAAACGAGAAACATATCCTTAGTCCTTTTCAAGTACGCCAGGATGTTCTTGACTGCTGTCCAGTGATCCACTCGTGGATTACTTTGGTACCTCCCTGCTAAACTTATAGCAAGGCACACATCAGGTCTGGTACATAGCATAGCATACATGATAGAACCTATGGCTGAGGCATAGGGAATGACTTACATTTTCTCTCTATCTTCTGCAGTGGTCGGGCATTGAGTCTGACTCAACTTCACACCTTGTATACAGGCAAGAACCCTTCCTTTGACTAGTCCATTTTGAACTTCTTCAAAACTTTATCAAGGTATGTGCTTTGTGAAATTCCTATTAAGCGTCTTGATCTATCTCTATAGATCTTGATGCCCAATATATAAGCAGCTTCACCGAGGTCTTTCATTGAAAAACTTTTATTCATGTATCCTTTTATGCTATCCAGAAATTCTATATCATTTCCAATCAACAATAGGTCATCCACATATAATATTAGAAATGCTACAGAGCTCCCACTCACTTTCTTGTAAATATAGGCTTCTCCGAAAGTCTGTATAAAACCATATACTTTGATCACTTCATCAAAGTGTATATTCCAACTCCAAGATGCTTGCACCAATCCATAAATGGATCGCTGGAGCTTGCACGCTTTGTTAGCACCTTTAGGATCGACAAAACCTTCTGGTTGCATCATATACAACTCTTCTTCAAGAAATCTATTAAGGAATGCAGTTTTCACGTCCATTTGCCTGATTTCATAATTATAAAATGCGGCAATTGCTAGCACTACGGGTGAGAAAGTCTCATCGTAGTCAACCCCTTGAACTTGCTGAAATCCTTTTACGACAAGTCGAGCTTTGTAGACAATAACATTACCATCAGCGTCAGTCTTCTTGAAGATCCATTTATTCTCTATGGGTCGCCGATCATCGGGCAAATCCACCAAAGTCCACACTTTGTTCTCATACATGGATCCTATCTCAGATTTCATGGCCTCAAGCCATTTATCGGAATATGGGCTCATCATAGCTTCTTCATAGTTCGTAGGTTCGTCATGGTCAAGTAACATGACTTCCAGAACAGGATTTCCGTACCACTCTGGTGCAGATCGTGCTCTGGTTGACCTACGAGGTTCAGTAGTAACTTGATCTGAAGGTTCATCATCATCATCATCATCATCATTAGCTTCCTCTCTAGTTGGTGTAGGCATCATGGGAACGGATTTTCGGATGAACTACTTTCCAAATTGAGAGAAGGTACAATTACCTCATCAAGTTCTACTTTCCTCCCACTCACTTCTTTCGAGAGAAACTCCTTCTCTAGAAAGGTTCCATTCTTGGCAACAAAGATCTTTCCTTCGGATATGTGGTAGAAGGTGTACCCAATTGTTTCCTTGGGGTATCCTATGAGGACGCACTTCTCCGACTTGGGTTCGAGCTTATCAGGTTGAAGCCTTTTGACATAAGCATCGCATCCCCAAACTTTAAGTAACGACGGCTTAGGTTTATTACCAAACCACAGTTCATACGGTGTCGTCTCAACGGATTTTGACGGTGCCCTATTTAACGTGAATGTAGCTGTCTCTAATGCATAACCCCAAAATGATAGTGGTAAATCGGTAAGAGAAATCATAGATTGCACCATATCCAATAAAATATGGTTACGACGTTCGGACACACCATTACGCTGTGGTGTTCCAGGTGGCGTGAGTTGTGAAACTATTCCACATTGTTTTAAATGAAGGCCAAACTCGTAACTCAAATATTCACCTTCGTGATCAGATCGTAGAAACTTTATTTTCTTGTTATGATGATTCTCCACTTCACTCTGAAATTCTTTGAACTTTTCAAATGTTTCAGACTTGTGTTTCATTAAGTAGATATACCCATATCTGCTCAAATCATCTGTGAAGGTCAGCAAATAACGATACCCGCCACGAGCCTCAACACTCATCCGACCGCATACATCGGTATGTATTATTTCCAATAAGTCATTGGCTCGTTCCATTGTTCCGGAAAACAGAGTTTTAGTCATCTTGTCCATGAGGCATGGTTCGCAAGTATCAAATGATTCATAATCAAGTGATTCCAAAAGCCCATCAGCCTAGAGTTTCTTCATGCGCTTTACACCAATATGACCTAAACGGCAGTGCCACAAATATGTTGCACTATCATTATCAACTTTGCATCTTGTGGCATCAATATTATGAATATGTGTATCACCACAATCGAGATTTAAAAGAAATAGACCACTCTTCAAGGTGCATGACCATAAAAAATATTACTCATATAAATAGAACAACCATTATTCTCTGATTTAAATGAATAACCATCTCGCACTAAACAAGATCCAGATATAATGTTCATGCTCAACGCTGGCACCAAATAACAATTATTCAGGTCTAAAACTAATCCCGAAGGTAGATGTAGAGGTAGCGTGCCGACGACGATCACATCGACCTTGGAACCATGCCCGACGCGCATCATCACCTCGTCCTTAGCCAATCTTCATTTAATCCATAGTCCCTGTTTTGAGTTACAAATATGAGCAACCGAACCGGTATCAAATACCCAGGCACTACTACTGTTGGGGAACGTAGTAATTTCAAAAATTTCCTACGCACACGCAAGATCATGGTGATGCATAGCAACGAGAGGGGAGAGTGTGTCCACGTACCCTCGTAGACCGAAAGCGGAAGCGTTAGCACAACGTGGTTGATGTAGTCGTACGTCTTCACGATCCGACCGATCAAGTACCAAACGCACAGCACCTCCGAGTTCAGCGCACGTTCAGCTCGATGACGTCCCTCGAACTCCGATCCAGCCGAGCTTTGAGGGAGAGTTCCGTCAGCACGACGGCGTGGTGACGATGATGATGTTCTACCGACGCAGGGCTTCGCCTAAGCACCGCTACGATATTATCGAGGTGGATTATGGTGGAGGGGGGCACCGCACACGGCTAAGAGATCAATTGTTGTGTCTCCAAGGGGTGCCCCCCTCCCCGTATATAAAGGAGTGGAGGAGGGGGAGGGCCAGCCCTCTCTATGGCGCGCCCTAGGAGGAGTCCTACTCCCACCGGGAGTAGGATTCCCCCCTTCCAAGTAGTAGGAGTAGGAGTCAAGGAAAGGGGAAAGAGAAGAGAAGGAAGGAGGGGGCGCAGCCCCTCCCCCTAGTCCAATTCGGACTAGGCCTTGGGGGGGGGGCGCAACCTCTCCTCTCTCTTTCCCCTAAAGCCCAATAAGGCCCATATACTCCCCGGCGAATTCCCGTAACTCTCCGGTAATCCGAAAAATACCCAAATCACTCGGAACCTTTCCGATGTCCGAATATAGTCGTCCAATATATCGATCTTTATGTCTCGACCATTTCGAGACTCCTCGTCATGTCCCCAATCTCATCCGGGACTCCGAACTACCTTCGGTACATCAAATCACATAAACTCATAATATAACCGTCATCGAACTTTAAGCGTGCGGACCCTACAGGTTCGAGAACTATGTAGACATGACCGAGACACGTCTCCGGTCAATAACCAATAGCGGAACCTGGATGCTCATATTGACTCCCACATATTCTACAAAGGTCTTTATCGGTCAGACCGCATAACAACATACGTTGTTCCCTTTGTCATCGGTATGTTACTTGCCCGAGATTCGATCGTCGGTATCTCAATACCTAGTTCAATCTCGTTATCGGCAAGTCTCTTTACTCGTTCCATAATACATCATCTCGCAACTAACTCATTAGTTGCAATGCTTGCAAGGCTTATAGTGATGTGCATTACCGAGTGGGCCCAGAGATACCTCTCCGACAATCGGAGTGACAAATCCTAATCTCGAAATACGCCAACCCAACAAGTACCTTCGGAGACACCTGTAGAGCACCTTTATAATCACCCAGTTATGTTGTGACGTTTGGTAGCACACAAAGTGTTCCTCTGGTAAACGGGAGTTGCATAATCTCATAGTCATAGGAACATGTATAAGTCATGAAGAAAGCAATAGCAGAATACTAAACGATCGTGTGCTAAGCTAACGGAATGGGTCAAGTCAATCACATCATTCTCCTAATGATGTGATCCCGTTAATCAAATGACAACTCATGTCTATGGCTAGGAAACATAACCATCTTTGATTAACGAGCTAGTCAAGTAGAGGCATACTAGTGACACTATGTTTGTCTATGTATTCACACATGTATTATGCTTCCGGTTAATACAATTCTAGCATGAATAATAAACATTTATCATGATATAAGGAAATAAATAATAACTTTATTATTGCCTCTAGGGCATATTTCCTTCAACTACTTGCATTAGTAAGGTACACATCAATAACATGTATATCAAATATACCTTTGTTCACTTTGACATCTTCTTATCCACCAAATACTTCGGGCAATTCCGCTTCCAGTGACCAGTCCCTTTGCAGTAGAAGCACTCAGTTTCAAGCTTGGGTCCAGCTTTGGGCTTCTTCCCGGGAGTGGCAACTTGCTTGCCATTCTTCTTGAAGTTCCCTTTCTTTCCCTTGCCCTTTTTCTTGAAACTAATGGTCTTGTTAACCATCAACACTTGATGCTCCTTCTTGATTTCTACCTCCGCAGCTTTGAGCATTGCGAAGAGCTGGGGAATAGTCTTTTCCATCCCTTGCATATTATAGTTCATCACGAAGCATTTGTAGCTTGGTGGCAGTGATTGAAGAACTCTGTCAATGACACAATCATCTGGAAGATTAAGTCCCAGCTGACTCAAGTGATTATGATATCCAGACATTCTGTGTATGTGTTCACTGACAAAACTGTTCTCCTCCATTTTGCAGCTATAGAACTTGTTGGAGACTTCATACCTCTCAACTCGGGCATTTGCTTGAAATATTAACTTCAACTCCTGGAACATCTCATATGGTCCATGACGTTCAAAACGTCTTTGAAGTCCCGATTCTAAGCCGTAAAGCATGGCACACTGAACTATCGAGTAGTCATAAGATCGAGCTTGCCAGACGTTCATAACATCAGTATCTGCTCCTGCAGCAGGCCTTTCGCCTAGCGGTGCATCGAGGACATAATTCTTCTGTGCAGCAATGAGGATAATCCTCAACTTACGGACTCAGTCCGTGTAGTTGCTACCATCATCTATCAACTTAGCTTTCTCTAGGAACGCATTAAAATTCAAGGGAACGGTAGCACAGGCCATTGATCTATGATACGTCTCCAGCGTATCTATAATTTTTGATTGTTCCATGCTATTATATTATCTGTTTTGGATGTTTAATATGCATTTATATGCAATTTTATATTATTTTTGGGACTAGCCTATTAATCAAGAGCCCAGTGCCAGCTTCTGTTTTTCTGCCTATTTTAGAGTATCGCAGAAAAGGAATACCAAACGGAGTCCAAACGGAATGAAACTTTCGCAGTGATCTTTCTTGGACCAGAAGCAAACCAGGAGACTTGGAGATGAAGTCGGAGACTCAACGAGGCGGCCACGAGGGTGGAGGGCGCGCCCCCTACCTCGTGGGCCCCTCGTGGGTCTCCTGACCTAGTTCCTTCGCCTATATATACTCTTATACTCCAACAACATCCAGGGGATCCACGAAACCACTTCTCCACCGCCGCAACCTTCTTTACCCATGAAATCCCATCTAGGGGCCTTTTCCAGCGTCCTGCCGGAGGAAGATTCGATCATGGAGGGATTCTACATCAACACCATTACCCTTCCGATGAAGCGTGAGTAGTTTACCACAGACCTACGGGTCCATAGCTAGTAGCTAGATGGCTTCTTCTCTCTCTTTGATTCTCAATACCATGTTCTCCTCGATGTTCTTGGAGATCTATTCGATGTAATATTCTTTTGCGGTGTGTTTGCCGAGATTCGATGAATTGTGGATTTATGATCAGATTATGTATGAATATTATTTGAATATTCTCTAAATTCTTATATGCATGATTTGATATCTTTGCAAGTCTCTTCGAATTATCGGTTTAGTTTGGCCTACTAGATTGGTTTTTCTTGCAATGGGAGAAATGCTTAGGTTTGGGTTCAATCTTGCGGTGTCCTTTCCCAATGATAGTAGGGGCAGCAAGGCACGTATTGTATTGTTGCTATCGAGGATAAAAAGATGGGGTTTTCATCATATTTCTTGAATTAATTCCTCTACATCATGTCATCTTACTTAATGCGTTACTCCGTTCTTTATGAACTTAATACTCTAGATGCATGCTGGATAGCGGTCGATGTGTGGAGTAATAGTAGTAGATGCAGAATCGTTTCGGTCTACTTGACACGAACGTGATGCCTATGTTCATGATCATTGCCTTAGATATCGTCATAACTTTGCGCTTTTCTATCAATTGCTCGGCAGTAATTTGTTCACCCACCGTAATATTTGCTATCTTGAGAGAAGCCACTAGTGAAACCTATGGCCCCGGGTCTCTTTTCCATCATATAAGTTCTCTTTTACATCATACTAGTTCCCGATCTACTATTTTGCAATCTTTTACTTTCCGATCTATAAACAAAAAAAAAATTATTTACTTTACCGTTTATCTATCTCTATCAGATCTCACTTTTGCAAGTAACCGTGAAGGGATTGACAACCCCTTTATCGCGTTGGGTGCAAGTTGTTGATTGATCGTGCAGGTATTCGGTGACTTGTGCTTTATCTCCTACTGGATTGATACCTTGGTTCTCAAACGGAGGGAAATACTTACTCTACTTTGCTGCATCACCCTTTCCTCTTCAAGGGAAAAACCAACGCAAGCTCTAGAGGTAGCAGGAAGAATTTCTGGCGTCGTTGCCGGGGAGATCTATGACAAGTCAAGACATACCAAGTACCCATCATAAACTCTGATCTCTTGCATTACATTATTTGCCATTCGCCTCTCGTTTTCCTCTCCCCGACCTATAAAACGATTTTGGAAAAGATTTGCCTTTTCTTCGCCTCTCTTCTGTTTGTCTTTTTCACTTGCTTCTTGTGTGCTCGTTTGTTGGATTGGTTTGTTCCCACCATGTCTGAAATTGGGGAGGTTATTGTTGAAAAAAATAGTAGTAACAATGAGGGGAACTTTGATGTTGTTGCTAATACTAATCCTCATGAAGAACCTACTGTTTTGCACACTAAAAAGTTTCGCATTGGTAGCAGCAATATTATTGGTAAAGGGGTTATCCAAGATTTCTTTACTTGTGCTGGTGCTTTACCCACTACGGGTGCATCTATTCTCCATAAAACTAGTAGTCTTGCGGATGCTATATCTTTGGCCATAGTTGAACTTGAAAGACAATTTATTCACATGCACCCATCCATACAAAGGATTTTTCTAGAGTTTTCTAATATTGAGCATTCTTCTGTTAAGCGAGCAGCTACCATCTTTCTAGCACATGAGTTCAAATTTATAATAAAAGAGGCTAGCGAAATTTTTGCGCATTATAGGGTAGACGCGGGTCGTCCTCCATAGAAGCAATTCTCTTTAACCAAGAAGACATAATGCGTTTACGATCCTTAGATCATGTTGCTTATAATGAAAATTTAAGAAAGAGGGTTCCTACTGATGTTCTAGTTGATAGGATTTCTGAGCTTAATGATCATTTGGCTATTAAAAACAACGGGTTGGGTTTTTCTCTTGAACAAAAGCTCATGACTTTTTGCCAAAAGAACGTTTACAATGATGAGTTGGTTGTACAATATGAAGGGTCAAAGGAGGAACCAATTCCTCCCGAGCTTGATTTTGGGGATTTTTGTCCCATTAAATTTAGCCCTTTTGATTACTTTTGCTTTCCGCAAAGAAAACTTGCTGCTGAACGTAGAGAGTATGAGATGAGTTTTTGTGATTTGCCCTATCATTATTATGGCAATACCTAGATCTATTCATGTTTTATGCCTAGCTAAGGGCGTTAAACAATAGCGCTTGTTGGTAGGCAACCCAATTTTATTTTTGTTCTTTGCTTTTTGTTCCTGTTTAGTAATAAATAATTCATCTAGCCTCTGGTTAGATGTGGTTTTATGTTTTAATTACTGTTTGTGCCAAGTTAAACCTTTAGGATAGCTTACGGTGATAGTTGTGTTGATCCGGCTGAAAATCAGAAACTTTTGCACCCAGGAAAATAATTTTCATAATTCACAGAAATGTGATTTTGATCTGATGCTTTTTGATATGGATTGGTACACAAATTGCTCACGTTTTCCTAATTTATTAGGATTTTTGGAGTTACCGAAGTATTTGAGAGTTACAGATTACTACATATTGTTCTGTTTTTGACAGATTCTGTTTTTCGCGTGTTGTTTGCTTATTTTGATGAATCTATGGGTAGTATCGGGGGGTATGAACCATGGAAAAGTTGGAATATAGTAGATATTACACCGATATAAATAAAGAATGAGTTTGAAACAGTACCTTAAAGTGGTGATTTATTTTCTTATACTAAGGGAGCTCATGAGATTTTCTGTTGAGTTTTGTGTTGTGAAGTTTTCAAGTTTTGGGTAAGGATTTGATGGACTATGGAATAAGGAGTGGCAAGAGCCTAAGCATGGCGATGCCCAAGGCACCCCAAGGTAATATTCAAGGAGAACTAAAAGCCTAAGCTTGGGGATGCCCCGGAAGGCATACCCTCTTTCGTCTTCGTCTATCGGTAACTTTATTTGAGGCTATATTTTTATCCACCACATGATATGTGTTTTGCTTGGAGCGTCTTGTATGATATGAGTCTTTACTTTTTAGTTTACCACAGTCATCCTTGCTGTACACACCTTTTGGGAGCGACATGCATGAATCATGATTTATTAGAATACTCTATGTGCTTCACTTATATCTTTTGAGCTAGACAATATTGCTCTAGTACTTCACTTATATCTTTTTAGAGCACGGCTGTGGCTTTATTTTATAGAAAATTTTGAACTCTCTTGCTTCACTTATATTATTTTGAGAGTCTTTTAGAACAGCATGGTAATTTGCTTTGGTTATAAATTTAGTCCTAATATGATGGGCATCCAAGGGGGATATAATAAAAACTTTCATATGAAGTGCACTGAATACTATGAGAAGTTTGATTCTTTATGATTGTTTTGAGATATGAAGATGGTGATATTAGAGTCATGCTAGTGGAGTAATTGTGAATTTGAGAAATACTTGTGTTGAGGTTTGTGAGTCCCGTAGCATGCACGTATGGTGAACCGTTGTGTAACAAATTTGGAGCATGAAGTATTTCTTTGATTGTCATCCTTTGTGTGGAGGTCGGGATCGCGCGATGGTTAACTCCTACCAACCCTTCCCCTAGGAGCATGCACGTAGTGCTTGGTTTCGATGACTTAGAGATTTTTGGAATAATTATGTGAGTTCTTTGTGACTAATGTTGAGTCCATGGATTATACGCACTCTCACCCTTCCACCATTGCTAGCCTCTCTTGTGCCGCGCAACTCTCGCCGGTACCATACACCCACCATATACCTTCCTCAAAACAGCCACCATACCTACCTATCATGGCATTTCCCTAGCCATTCCAAGATATATTACCATGCAACTCCGTTCCGTTTATTATGACACGCTTCATCATTGTCATATTGCTTTGCATGATCATGTAGTTGACATCGTATTTGTGGCAAGGCCACCTTTCATAATTCTTTCATACTTGTCACTCTTGATTCATTGCACATCCCGGTACACCGCCAGAGGCATTCACATAGAGTCATATTTTGTTCTAAGCATTGAGTTGCATTTTTTTCGAGTTGTAAGTAAATAGAAGTGTGATGATCATCATTATTAGAGCATTGTCCCATGTAAGGAAATAAACAAAAAAAGAGAAAAGAAGAAAAAAGGGAAAGAAAAAAAAGAAAAAAAAGAGAGAAAAATGAGAGAAAAAGAGAGAAGGGGCAATGTTACTATCCTTTTTCCACACTTGTGCTTCAAAGTAGCACCATGATCTTCATGATAGAGAGTTTCTTATTTTGTAACTTTCATATACTAGTGGGAATTTTTCATTATAGAACTTGGCTTGTATATTCCAACAATGGGCTTCCTAAAATTCCCTAGGTCTTCATGAGCAAGCAAGTTGGATGCACACCCACTTAGTTTCTTTTTGAGCTTTCATACACTTATAGCTCTAGTGCATCTGTTGCATGGCAATCCCTACTCACTCACATTGATATCTATTGATGGGCATCTCCATAGCCCGTTAATACGCCTAGTTGATGTGGGAGTATCTCCCTCTTTTTTGTCTTCTCCACAACCACCATTCTATTCCACCCATAGTGCTATGTCCATGGCTCACGCTCATGTATTGCGTGAAAGTTGAAAAAGTTTGAGAATACTAAAGTATGAAACAATTGCTTGGCTGAAACCGGGTTGTGCATGATTTGAGTATTTTGTGTGACGAAGATGGAGCATAGCTAGACTATATGATTTTGTAGGGATAGGCTTTCTTTGGACATGTTATTTTGAGAAGACATAATTGCCTTATTAGTATGCTTGAAGTATTATTGTTTTTATGTCAATATTAAACTTTTGTTTTGAATCTTTCAGATCTGAACATTCATGCCATAATAAAGAAAATTACATGGATAAATATGTTAGGTAGAATTCCACATCAAAAATTCTGTTTTTATCATTTACCTACTCGAGGACGAGCAGGAATTAAGCTTGGGGATGCTTGATACGTCTCCAACGTATCTATAATTTTTGATTATTCCATGCTATTATATTATCTGTTTTGGATGTTTAATATGCATTTATATGCTATTTTATATTACTTTTTGGACTAACCTATTAACCGAGAGCCCAGTGCCAGTTTCTGTTTTTTGCCTGTTTTAAAGTTTCGCAGAAAAGGAAGACCAAACGGAGTCCAAACGGAATGAAACTTTCGCGATGATCTTTCTTGGACCAGAAGCAAACTAGGAGACTTGGAGATGAAGTGGGAGACTCAACAAGGCGGCCACGAGGGTGGAGGGCATGCCCGCTACCTCGTGGGCCCCTCATGGGACTCCTGACCTAGTTCCTTTGCCTATATATACTCTTATACCCCAAAAACATCCAGGTGAGCCATGAAACCACTTTTACACCGCCACAACCTTCTGTACCTGTGAGATCCCATCTAGGGGCCTTTTCCGGCATCCTACCGGAGGGGGATTCAATCACGTAGGGCTTCTACATCAACACCATTACCCTTCTGATGAAGCGTGAGTAGTTTACCACAGACCTACGGGTCCATAGCTAGTAGCTAGATGGCTTCTTCTCTCTCTTTGATTCTCAATACCATGTTCTACTCGATGTTCTTGGAGATCTATTCGATGTAATATTCTTTTGCGGTGTGTTTGCCGAGATCCGATGAATTGTTGATTTATGATCAGATTATCTATGAATATTATCTGAGTCTTCTTCGAATTCTTATATGCATGATTTGATATCTTTGCAAGTCTCTTCGAATTATTGGTTTAGTTTGGCCTACTAGATTGGTTTTTCTTGCAATGGGAGAAGTGCTTAGCTTTGGGTTCAATCTTGCGGTGTCCTTTCCTAGTGATAGTAGGGGCAGCAAGGCACGTATTGTATTGTTGCCATCGAGGATAAAAAAGATGGGGTTTTCATCATATTGCTTGAGTTAATTCCTCTACATCATGTCATCTTACTTAATGCGTTACTCCGTTCTTTATGAACTTAATACTCTAGATGCATGCTGGATAGCGGTCGATGTGTGGAGTAATAGTAGTAGATGCAGAATCGTTTCGGTCTACTTGACACGGACGTGATGCCTATGTTCATGATCATTGCCTTAGATATCGTCATAACTTTGCGCTTTTCTATCAATTGCTCGGCAGTAATTTGTTCACCCACCGCAATATTTGCTATCTTGAGAGAAGCCACTAGTGAAACCTATGGCCCCGGGTCTCTTTTCCATCATATAAGTTCTCTTTTACATCAAACTAGTTTCCGATCTACTATTTTGCAATCTTTTACTTTCCGATCTATAAACAAAAAAACAAAAATATTTACTTTACCGTTTATCTATCTCTATCAGATCTCACTTCTGCAAGTAACCGTGAAGGGATTGATAACCCCTTTGTCGCGTTGGGTGCAAGTTGTTGATTGTTTGTGCAGGTATTCGATGACTTGTGCGTTGTCTCCTACTGGATTGATACCTTGGTTCTCAAACTGAGGGAAATACTTACTGTACTTTGCTGCATCACTCTTTCCTCTTCAAGGGAAAACCAACGCAAGCTCAAGAGGTAGCAATCTACAACATAGATATGCAAAAACTACCAAGACTAAGTTCATGATAAATTAAGTTCAATTAATCATATTACTGAAGAACTCCCACTTAGATAGACATCCCTCAAGTCATCTAAATGATACGTGATCCAAATCAACTAAACCATGTCCGATCATCACGTGAGATGGAGTAGTCATCAATGGTGAACATCTCTATGTTGATCATATCTACTATATGATTCACGTTCGACCTTTCGGTCTCCGGTGTTCTGAGTCCATGTCTATACATGCTAGGATCGTCAAGTTTAACCCGAGTATTCCGCATGTGCAAAACTGGCTTGCACCCGTTGTATGTGAATGTAGAGCCTATCACACCCAATCATCACGTGGTGTCTCAGCACGAAGAACTTTCGCAACGGTGCATACTCGGGGAGAACACTCATACCTTGAAATTTAGTTAAGGGGTCGTCTTATAATGCTACCGCCGTACTAAGAAAAATAAGATGCATAAAGATAAACATCACATGCAATCAAAATATGTGACATGATATGGCCATCATCATCTTGTGCTTTTGATCTCCATCTCCAAAGCAATGTCATGATCTCCATCGTCACCAGCTCGACACCTTGATCTCCATCGTAGCGTCGTGGTCGTCTCGCCAACTATTGCTTCTACAACTATCGCTACCGCTTAGTGATAAAGTAAAGCAACTACATGTTGTTTGCATTTCATACAATAAAGCGACAACCATAAGGCTCCTGCCAGTTGCCGATAACTTTTACAAAACATGATCATCTCATACAACAACGTATATCACGTCATGTCTTGACCATTTCACATCACAACATGCCCTGCAAAAACAAGTTGGACGTCCTCTACTTTGTTGTTGCAAGTTTTACGTGGCTGCTACGGGCTTCTAGCAAGAACCGTTCTTACCTACGGCACAAAAACCACAACGGTGATTTATCAAGTTTGTTGTTTTAACCTTCAACAAGGACCGGCTGCAGTCAAATTCGATTCAACTAAAGTTGGAGAAACAAACACCCGCCAGCCACCTTTATGCAAAGCTAGTTGCATGTCTGTTGGTGGAACTTGTCTCATGAACGTGGTCATGTAAGGTTGGTCCGGGCCACTTCATCCAACAATACCGCCGAATCAAAATAAGACATTGGTGGTATGCAGTATGATGATCACCGCGCACAACTCTTTGTGTTTTACTCGTGCATATCATCTACGCATAGACCTGGCTCGGATGCCACTGTTGAGAAACGTAACATGTAATTTCAGAAAATTTCCTACGCTCACGCAAGATCTATCTAGGAGATGCATAGCAATGAGAGGGGAAGAGTGTGTCCACGTACCCTCGTAGACCGAAAGTGGAAGCGTTTGCCAACGCAGTTGATGTAGTCGAACTTCTTCTCGTTCCGACCGATCATGTACCGAACGTACGACACCTCCGAGTCCTGCACACGTTCAGCTCGATGACGTCCCTCGAACTCTTGATCCAGCAGAGTGTCGAGTAAGTAGAAGAGTTCCGTCAGCGTGACGGCGTGGTGATGGTGAAGTTATCCGCGCAAGGCTTTACCTAAGCACTACGTGAATATAACTGGAGGCGTAAACTATGGAGGGGGCGCCGCACACGGCTAACGAACGTTGGTGTGTCTTGTAGGTGCCCCCTCCCCACGTATATAAAAGAGTGAGGGGGAGAGAAGCTGCCTAGGGCGCGCCCAAGTAGGAGGAATCCTACTTGGGCCCCTAGTCCAATTTGGCCTCCCCCCTTTCCTTTTACCGGAGGGGGAAAAGAGGGAAGAGGGAAGGAGGAAGGAATGGGGGGGGCGAACCCCCACCTCCTTCTCCTATTTGGCCTCCTATCTTCCCCCAGTGGGTTCCGGTAACCCCCCCCCCCCCGGTACTCCGATATGTACCTGATACATTCGGAACACCTCCGGTGTCCGAATACTATCATCCTATATATCAATCTTTACCTCTCGACCATTTAGAGACTCCTCATCATGTCCGTGATTTCATCCGGGACTCCGAACAACATTCGGTCACCAAATCACATAACTCATAAAATCGTCATCGAACGTTAATCGTGCGGACCCTACGGGTTCGAGAACTATGTAGACATGACTGAGACACCTCTCTGGTCAATAACAAATAGCAGAACCTGGATGCTCATATTGGCTCCCACATATTCTATGAAGATCTTTATCGGTTGAACCGTTATGACAACATACATTATTCCCTTTGTCATCGGTATGTTACTGCCTGAGATTCGATCGTTGGTATCTTCATACCTAGTTCAATCTCGTTACCGGCAAGTCTCTTTACTCGTTCCGTAATGCATCATCCTACAACTAACTCATTAGTCACTTTTTTTGCAAGGCTTATTATGATGTGGATTACCGAGAGGGCCCAGAGATACCTGTTCGATACTCGGAGTGAAAAATCCTAATCTCGATCTATGACAACCCAACAAACACCTTCGGAGATACCTATAGAGCATATTTATAATCACTCAGTTACATTGTGACGTTTGATAGCACACAAGGCACTCCTCCGGTATCCGGGAGTTGCATAATCTCGTAGTCGGCGGAATATATATATTTGACATGAAAAAAGCAGTAGCAATAAAACTGAACGATCATTATGCTAAGCTAACGGATGGGTCTTGTCCATCACATCATTCTCCTAATGATGTGATCCCGTTCATCAAATGACAACACATGTCTATGGTTAGGAAACTTAACCATCTTTGATTAACGAGCTAGTCAAGTAGAGGCATACTAGGGACACGGTGTTTTGTGTATGTATCCACACATGTATCAAGTTTCCGGGTTATACAATTCTAGCATGAATAAGAAACATTTATCATGAATAAGGAAATATATAAAATAACAACTTTATTATTGCCTCTAGGGCATATTTCCTTCAATTTATAGAGCAAAAGTTTATGTCAAACACATAGGAAGATGGTGGTTTATAGTGTTCAGCACCCAACTTGTTTATCTCGAGGATAGTTTCAACAATAATAACTCATGGTCACCTACATCCAACTGGATATATATTCCCCACCACATGATGCTTGCCAACTAGAGATTACATAGAGTGGAATAGGGATGTACATTATTGACTCTTGCATAAAAATAAATACAGGAAAGTAAAAGATAGACCCTTCACAGAGGGAAGCTGAGGTTGTCATGCACTTTTTGTTTTTGGATGTGCAAACTCTTAGTCGAAAGGAACGCCACCTTATATTGCCTCTTGTGATGGCGACCTTTATTATGAGGTTCGTCGCTTTTATTTCTTCACCATCACAAGTTCATACAAGGCTTATTTTGCCTTCCAATAAAAGATCATACATATCTAGGAGCCATTTTTATTGCTTTATGAACCGATGACAACTTACTTGACGGATCTTATTCAATCCGAGAGACTAGGTTTAAGGGTTTTGGATGCAAAAGTAGTATCTGTACTTAGTGCGAATTTTGGTTAGCAAAAGATCCTAGACAAGCACCACATGTTAGAGGATCCATGGTAATATAACTTCTATGTGAATAGAAGCAAACATAACTCATTACATTGTCTTCCTTGTCCAACATCAACTAATTGATATAGAATATTTAATGGGGCTCAAAATAATAAAAGATGTCCAAGATATTATATTTATATGTGAAACCTCTCTTCCTTTGTTACTTTTTCATGAATTGCACCAACAACCAATGCTATGTTTGTTAAGCTCCAACAAACTTTATCAACTATACTATTTTATGTGAAATCATTACTCCCCATGGGATTAACATATGATATTTTCATTCTTTATTTTATTTCATTGCTAGGATTGAAACAAGAAAGTAAAGCAAACTCAAACTACTATTTATTATATAACTTTCACACGATTACATAGATAGATAGATCACAAAACAAACACTTGAAACTAGATCATACTAAAAATTTATTCTTCTAAATCATGAAATAACTAAGGATCGAACTAAGATAGGTAATGATGATAAAAGTGATGGTGATATGATACCGGGGCACCTCCCCCAAGCTTCGAACAAGCCAAGGGTGGTGCCCATACCCGTGTACTCAAGTGTCTTTCTTTGATGATGGTGGTGATGAGGTGGTAGGCTTGTTCTTCAGCTTCAATAAGTACTCCAAATTACTGTTAATCCTTCGACAAGCATGATTTTGTTCCTCCAGTGCAATGACCTCATGAGTAAGCGATGTATTCTGAGCACAAATTGCTTCAAAGATCTTTATTGTATCAATTTAAGATGGAGAGAGATTATGATAAAGGGTTTGTAGGATGTCTCCCTCTTTTGTAGCCTCTTATGTGGGCATGGATTTGTTTCCTTCTTCATGGATCTAGCTTCCCACAACCTCCTTAGCTTCCTCTCGCTCGACGGCGTTGAAGGAAATATGCCCTAGAGGCAATAATAAAGTTATTATTTATTTCCTTATATCATGATAAATGTTTATTATTCATGCTAGAATTGTATTAACCGGAAACATAATACATGTGTGAATACATAGACAAACAGAGTGTCACTAGTATGCCTCTACTTGACTAGCTCGTTGATCAAAGATGGTTATGTTTCCTAGCCATAGACATGAGTTGTCATATGATTAATGGGATCACATCATTAGGAGAATGATGTGATTGACTTGACCCATTCCGTTAGCTTAGCACTTGATTGTTTAGTATGTTTCTATTGCTTTCTTCATGACTTATACATGTTTCGATGACTATGAGATTATGCAACTCCCGTTTACCGGAGGAACACTTTGTGTGCTACCAAACGTCACAACGTAACTGGGTGATTATAAAGGTGCTCTACAGGTGTCTCCGAAGGTACTTGTTGGGTTGGCGTATTTCGAGATTAGGATTTTTCACTCCGATTGTCGGAGAGGTATCTCTGGGCCCACTCGGTAATGCACATCACTATAAGCCTGGCAAGCATTGCAACTAATGAGTTAGTTGCGGGATGATGTATTACAGAACGAGTAAAGAGATTTGCCGGTAACGAGATTGAACTAGGTATTGAGATACCGACGATCGAATCTCGGGCAAGTAACATACCGATGACAAAGGGAACAACGTATGTTGTTATGCGGTCTGATCGATAAAGATCTTCGTAGAATATGTAGGAGCCAATATGGGCATCCAGGTCCCGCTATTGGTTATTGACAAGAGAGGTGTCTCGGTCATGTCTACATAGTTCTCAAACCCGTAGGGTCCGCACGCTTAACGTTCGTTGACGATATAGTACTATGAGTTATGTATGTTGGTGACCGAATGTTGTTCAGAGTTTTGGATGAGATCACGGATATGACGAGGAACTCCGGAATGGTCCGGAAGTAAAGATTGATATGTGGATAGTAGTGTTTGATCTCCGAAAAGGTTCCGGAATCCATCGGAAGGGGTTCCGAATGTTTCCCGAAATGTTTGGGCACGAGAACACTTTATCTGGGCCAAAGGGGAAAGCCCACGAGGTTTTTGGAAAGCGCAAAAGGATGTTTTGCGGAGTCCAGGGGCCAGACGCCAGGGTCCCTGGCGTCTGGGTCCAGACGCCGGGAACCCTGGCGTCTGGCCCTGGAGTCCGAGAAGGACTCTTGCCTTTTGGGTGAAACCGACTTTGTGGAGGCTTTTACTCCAAGTTTCGACCCCAAGGCTCAACATATAAATAGAGGGGTAGGGCTTGCACCCAAGACATCAAGAAACACCAAGCCGTGTGCCGGCATCCCCGTCCCCTCTAGTTTATCCTCCGTCATAGTTTTCGTAGTGCTTAGGCGAAGCCCTGCGGAGATTGAACTTCACCAACACCGTCACCACGTCGTCGTGCTGCTGGAACTCATATACTACTTCGCCCCTCTTGCTGGATCGAGAAGGCGAGGACGTCATCGAGCTGAACATGTGCAGAACTCAGAGGTGTCGTGCTTTCGGTACTTGGATCGGTTGGATCGTGAAGACGTACGACTACATCAACCGCGTTGATATAACGCTTTCGCTTACGGTCTACGAGGGTACGTAGACAACACTCTCCCCTCTCGTTGCTATGCATCACCATGATCTTGCGTGTGCGTAGGAAAATTTTGAAATTACTACGTTCCCCAACAGTGGTATCAGAGCCAGGTTTTATGCGTAGATGTCATATGCACGAGTAGAACACAAGTGATTTGTGGGCGATATAAGTCATACTGCTTACCAGCATGTCACACTTTGGTTCGGCGGTATTGTTGGATGAAGCGGCCCGGACCGACATTACGCGTACGCTTACGCAAGACAGGTTTTACCGCCGTGCTATGCACACAGGTGACTAGCGGGTGTCAGTTTCTCCAACTTTAGTTGAACCGAGTGTGGCTACGCCCGGTCCTTGCGAAGGTTAAAACAGCACCAACTTGACAAACTATCGTTGTGTTTTTGATGCGTAGGTAAGAACGGTTCTTGCTCAGCCCGTAGCAGCCACGTAAAACTTGCAACAACAAAGTAGAGGACGTCTAACTTATTTTTGCAGGGCATGTTGTGATGTGATATGGTCAAGACGTGATGAAGATATAAGTTGTTGTATGAGATGATCATGTTTTGTTGAAGTTATCGGCAACTGGCAAAAGCCTTATGGTTGTCTCTCTATTGCATAAGATGCAAGCGCCAAATAATTGCTTTACTTTATCGCTATGCGATAGCAATAGTTGCAAGAGCAATAGTTGGCGAGACGACCATGTGACGACACATTGATATAGATCAAGATGAGGGAGATCATGGTGTCATGCCGGTGACGATGGAGATCATGACGATGCTTTGGAGATGGAGATCAAAGGCACAAGATGATGATGGCCATATCATGTCACATATTATGATTGCATGTGATGTTTATCTTTTATACATCTTATTTTTCTTAGTTCGGCGGTAGCATTATAAGATGATCTCTCACTAAATTTCAAGATAAAAGTGTTCTCCCTGAGTATGCACCGTTGCCAAAGTTCGTCGTGCCCAGACACCACGTGATGATCGGGTGTGATAAGCTGTACATCCATCTACAATGGGTGCAAGACAGTTTTGCACACGCGGAATACTCAGGTTAAACTTGACGAGCCTAGCATATCCAGATATGGCCTCGGAACACTGAGACCGAAAGGTCGAGTGTGAATCATATAGTAGATATGATCAACACAGTGATGTTCACCATTGAAAACTACTCCATTTCACGTGATGATCGGTTATGGTTTAGTTGATTTGGATCACGTGATCACTTAGATGATTAGAGGGATGTCTATCTAAGTGGGAGTTCTTAAGTAATATGATTAATTGAACTTTAATTTATCATGAACTTAGTCCTGGTAGTATTAGCATATCTATGTTGTAGATCAATAGCTCGCGTTTAGCTCCCCTGTTTTATTTTGATATGTTCCTAGAGAAAACTAAGTTGAAAGATATTTGTAGCAATGATGCGGATTGGATCCGTGATCTAAGGATTATCCTCATTGCTGCACAGAAGAATTATGTCATGATGCACCGCTACCTGACAGACCTATTGCAGGAGCAGATGCAGACGTTATGAACGTTTGGCTAGCTCAATATGATGACTACTTGATAGTTTAGTGCACCATGCTTAACGGCTTAGAATCGGGACTTCAAAGACGTTTTGAACGTCATGGACCAGATGAGATGTTCCAAGAGTTGAAGTTAATATTTCAAGCAAATACCCGAGTTGAGAGATGTGAAGTCTCCAACAAATTCTATAGCTAAAAGATGGAGGAGAATAGCTCAAGCAGTGAGCATGTGCTCAGATTGTCTGGGTACTACAATCGCTTGAATCAAATGGGAGTTAATCTTCCAGATAAAACAGTGATTGACAGAATTCTCTAGTCACCATCACCAAGTTAGTAGAACTTCGTGATGAACTATAGTATGCAAGGGATGACGAAAACAATTCCCAAGCTCTTCGCAATGCTAAAATCGGTGAAGGTAGAAATCAAGAAAAACATCAAGTGTTGATGGTTGACAAGACCACTAGTTTCAAGAAAAATGGCAAAGGGAAGAAGGGGAACTTCAAGAAGAACGGCAAGCAAGTTGCTGCTCAAGTGAAGAAGCCCAAGTTTGGACCTAAGCCTGAGACTAAGTGCTTATACTGCAAAAGGACTGGTCACTAGAAGCAGAACTACCCTAGATACTTGGCGGATAAGAAGGATGGCAAAGTGAACAAAGGTATATTGGATATACATGTTATTGATGTGTACTTTACTAGTGTTTATAGCAGCCCCTCGGTATTTGATACTAGTTCAGTTGCTATGAGTAGTAACTCGAAACGGGAGTTGCAAAATGAACAGAGACTAGTTAAGGGTGAAGTGACGATGTGAGTTGGAAGTGGTTCCAAGATTGATATGATCATCATCGCACACTCCCTATACTTTCGGGATTAGTGTGGAACCTAAATAAGTGTTATTTGGTGTTTGCGTTGAGCATGCATATGATTTGATCATGTTTATTGCAATACGGTTATTCATTTAAGTTAGAGAATAATTGTTGTTCTGTTTACATGAATAAAACCTTATATGGTTACACACCCAATGAAAATGGTTCGTTGGATCTCGATCGTAGTGATACACATATTCATAATATTGAAGCCAAAAGATGCAAAGTTAATAATGATAGTGCAACTTATTTGTGGCACTGCCGTTTAGGTCATATTGGTGTAAAGCGCATGAAGAAACTCCATGCTAATGGGCTTTTGGAATCACTTGATTATGAATCACTTGATGCTTGCGAACCATGCCTCTTGGGCAAGATGACTAAAATGCCGTTCTCCGGAACAATGGAGCGAGCAACTGACTTATTGGAAATAATACATACTGATGTATGCGGTCCGATGAGTGATGAGGCTCGCGGCGGGTATCGTTATTTTCTGACCACACAGATGATTTGAGCAGATACGGGTATATCTACTTGATGAAACATAAGTCTGAAACATTTGAAAAGTTCAAAGAAATTCAGAGTGAAGTGAAAATCATCGTGACAAGAAAATAAAGTTTCTACGATATGATCGCATAAGTAAAATATTTGAGTTACGAGTTTGGCCTTCAGTTAAAACAACGTGAAATAGTTTCACTACTCACGCCACCTGGAACACCACAGTGTAATGGTGTGTCCGAACGTCATAACCGTACTTTATTAGATATGGTGCGATCTATGATGTCTCTTACCGATCTACCACTATCGTTTTGGGGTTATGCATTAGAGACAGCTGCATTCACGTTAAATAGGGCACCATCAAAATCCGTTGAGACGACGCCGTATGAACTATGGTTTGGCAAGAAACCTAAGCTGTCGTTTCTTAAAGTTTGAGGTTGCAATGCTTATGTGAAAAAGTTTCAACCTGATAAGCTCAAACCCAAATCGAAGAAGTGCGTCTTCATAGGATACCCAAAAGAAATTGTTGGGTACACCTTCTATCGCAGATCTGAAGGCAAGATATTCGTTGCTGAGAATGGATCCTTTCTAGAGAATGAGTTTCTCTCGAAAGAAGTGAGTGGGAGGAAAGTAGAACTTGATGAGGTAACTGTACCCGCTCCCTTATTGGAAAGTAGTTCATCACAGAAACTGGTTCCTGTGACACTTACACCAATTAGTGAGGAAGCTAATTGAAAGGATCTAGATGACGACTAGAGGGGGGGTGAATAGGCATTTTAAAACTGTTACGGATTTGGCTTTATCCTAATGCGGAATTAAACTAAACGGATACCTTTCAAGCACAAATCCTAAATATGCTAGGCTCAACTAAGCGCACCAACAACCTATGCTAAACAAGATAGGCACTTAAGGAAACTAGCAAGCACAAACTATATCACAAGATATGGAAATGTAGGAACAACTAAACAATTCAACTAGCGCAAGATATATCAATATGAGCAAGTATGAATTGCGGTAAGTAAAGGGTGTGGGTAAGAGATAACCACAAGTGAGTCGGAGACGCGGATTTATCCCGAAGTTCACACTCGTGAGAGTGCTAATGTCCGTTAGAGCGGTGCCGAAGCCAAAGCTCCGGGGCGTCACCAAGTGACTCACCGTATTCTCCTTTTCGAGTCACCCCCAACGGATGAGCCTCGATTCACTCGGGGTTGGTCTTGAAGGCGACCACCACACCTTTACAAACTTCTCCGGAGCACACCACAAGCAAGGAAGATTCCGGAGGAACTTGACCACCTAGGACACTTCAACACCCTTCCCCGGAGCACACCACAAGAGGAAGCTTTCGGGGGAACCTTGGCCACATAGGCCTCTTCACAATCTTCACAATGAATATCACCAAACCGTCTAGGAGGCCGAAACCTCCAAGAGTAATAAACTCACGGACTCTCACTCGAACTAATCGATGTGGGGAGCTCAAACCAATGCAACAAATGCAATGCAATGCCAAGCAACAAATGCTCAACACACTCTCTCAATCTCACAAGATGCACTTTTGAAAGTAGGAGATTGAGGAGAGGGGATGCAATGGATATGATCAACAAATGGCTCACAAATCCATCCACAAATCCCCCTTCACACAGAGGGGAGAAAGGGCTTTGGGAGAGGTGTAGAGAGGCTCAAAATGGTGTTTTGAAAGTGTAAGAACCAACCCCCAACCGGTGGGAGGAAAGGGCCCTTAAATAGCCAAACTCAGAAACTAGCCGTTGGGGGCTCCAACGGGCATTTCCTGGGCACCCTGTGTGCACGGGGGTTGAAACCCCGTGTGCACGGGGTCCTGTGTGCACGGTA
Organism: Aegilops tauschii subsp. strangulata; assembly: GCF_002575655.3. Classification (NCBI taxonomy): domain Eukaryota; kingdom Viridiplantae; phylum Streptophyta; class Magnoliopsida; order Poales; family Poaceae; genus Aegilops; species Aegilops tauschii. The sequence goes on along the minus strand of NC_053035.3, from coordinate 425,128,181 downwards.
CGAGCCCGTGTGCACGGAGTACGCAGAATTCTAGACACCCCGTGCGCACGGGGGTCAAAGACCCCGTGCACACGAGGTCCCCAGGACAGCCAGCAGCAGCCCACTAAAACATCGATAACTTGGGCATACGGACTCTGAATTCGATGATCTTGGGCTCGTTTTGAAGCTATGGAAAAGCCCAAGGTCCTCACATAAAGAACCACCCAAGATCAACAAGAAAGAATGATGCAAGTAATGCAAAGGTTTGAGCTCTCTACATGCGACGTGATCAAGCTACTTGCCCGAGAGTCCCTCTTGATAGTACGGCTATCAAACCTATAATCCGGTCTCCCACCAAGCACTATGAGACCGGCAAAACTAGGAAAACCTAGCTAAGGTATACCTTTGCCTTGCACATTCAACTTGAGCTTGATGATGACTTTAATGCTTGCCTCAAGTTGGAATCCCTTTCTTGTCCACGACCACTTGGTGAAGATACTCGAATTGCTTCCTCATGATGCAATGAGGGAAGCCTTATCTCAAGCCCATCTTCACATGCACATTATCATGATGTGGACCGCAAGCTTCAAAGCATATAACCTCCGGCTTCTCATCTTGCACCTGGACTCCCCGAACTCGATGACCATCACCACTTGATGTCATCTCATCTTGCACTTGGACTCCTCGAATCCGATGACCATCACCACTTGATGTCATCCACACATAGGCTACACGAGATCTTTCCTTTTGATGCAAGCCTATGAGAAACACCTAACCCACATAGACATAACAAACATATAGCATGGGTTAGGTAACAAAGCACAATTCACAATTACTTACCATACCACTAGATCACTTGATCTCACGTGGTACATTGTTTGTGCTTTGTGAGTTGACCACTTAGATATACTCTTCGAGCTTCATCTTGGTCAACCAACATCTTTACTTCAAGCTCCATCTTGGTTTCTTGAAAGCCACAATGAACTCTTCATTTCACTTCATTGCTTCAAGACAATATCACCAAAGACTCTTTCATAACCATATCAAGTTCCACTATGAATATCATCTTGGTCACCACTTGCCCTTCTAAAAACTCCATCCCAAACTCTTGAGAGGCATAATGAATTCGTCACTCTAGTTGCTTGCTTCAAGACTTGATCAACATGATCTTGTCTTGAGAGGCATAATGAATTATTCACTCTAGTTGCTTGCTTCAAGGCTTGATCAACCGAAACCCAACACATGAGCTCACCATGATCTTGTCTTGAAACCATAACTCAAATTCTTCTCTTTGATTATTCTCTCAAGCCTTGATCCTCAGAAGACCAACTTGAAACCTCGCTGGATATGGAATCTCGAGAGCCAACACCTAGGCCCCGTGAGCATGGGGTATCCAGAGAGTTGACACTCGACCCCGTGCGCACGGTATAAGCCCGTGTGCATGGGGTATCCAGAGAGGGATACCATGAGGACTTCTTCGGATGCTTTGATGGCAATCTTCACAAAACAACCCAAAGAACTTCAAGCATCACTATGGAACATATCTTCATATAAGATCCAATGCACTTGATGCTCCATAGGAATTGTCATTTAATACCAAAGCTTAGAGCAAATATAACTTCATCTATATGGACTTCATCCTTGATTCCATCCAATATCCTTGAGGCATTATCTTCATATATATGGACTTCATCCTTGATTCCATCCAATATCCTTGAGGCACCATCTATGGACAAAACCTTCAAATATATCTCACTGAAAACATTAGTCCATAGAGATTGTCATTCAATTACCAAAACCACACTTAGGGGCTACATGCCCTTTCACTAATGATGATGATCATGAAACTTCAGATTAAATTACTACCGAACCTCGTAGGTCAACCAGAGTAAGATCCGCACCAGAGTGGTACGGTAATCCTGTTCTGGAGATCATGTTACTTGACCATGACGAACCTACGAACTATGAGGAAGCGATGATGAGCCCAGATTCCGCAAAATGGCTTGAGGCCATGAAATCTGAGATGGGATCCATGCATGAGAACAAAGTATGGACTTTGATTGACTTGCCCAATGATCGGCGAGCCATCGAGATTAAATGGATCTTCAAGAGGAAGACGGACGCTGATAGTAGTGTTACTATATACAAAGCTAGAATTGTCGCAAAAGGTTTTTGACAAGTTCAAGGTGTTGACTACGATGAGAGTTTCTCACTCGTATCTATGCTTAAGTCTGTCCGAATCATGTTAGCAATTGCCGCATTTTATGAAATCTGGCAAATGGATAAACAAAATTGCATTCCTTAATGGATTTATTAAAGAAGAGTTGTATATGATGCAACCAGAAGGTTTTGTCAATCCTAAAGGTGCTAACAAAATATGCAAGGTCCAGCGATCCATCTATGGACTAGTGCAAGCATCTCGGAGTTGGAATATACGCTTTGATAAGTTGATCAAAGCATATAGTTTTATACAGACTTGCGGTGAAGCCTGTATTTACAAGAAAGTGAGTGGGAGCACTACAACATTTCTGATAAGTATATGTGAATGACATATTGTTGATCAGAAATAATGTAGAATTATTCTGCAAAGCATAAAGGAGTGTTTGAAAGGAGTTTTTCAAAGAAAGACCTCGGTGAAGCTGCTTACATATTGAGTATCAAGATCTATAGAGATAGATCAAGACGCTTGATAAGTTTTTTCAATGAGTACATACCTTGACAAGATTTTGAACTAGTTCAAAATGGAACAGTCAAAGAAAGAGTTCTTGCCTGTGTTACAAGATGCGAAATTGAGTAAGACTCAAAAGCCCGACCACGGCAGAAGATAGAAAGAGAATGAAAGTCATTCCCTATGCCTCAGCCATAGGTTCTATAAAGTATGCCATGCTGTGTACCAGATCTATTGTATACCCTACACTGATTTTTGGCAAGGGAGTACAATAGTGATCTAGGAGTAGATCGCTGAACAGCGGTCAAAATTATCCTTAGTGGAATAAGGATATGTTTCTCGATTATGGAGGTGACAAAAGGTTCGTCGTAAAGGGTTACGTCGATACAAGTTTTGGCACTGACCCAGATGACTCTAAGTCTTAATTTGGATACATATTGAAAGTGGGAGCAATTAGCTAAAGTAGCTTCATGCAAAGCATTGTAGACATAGAAATTTGCAAAATACATACGGATCTGAATATGGCAGACCCGTTGACTAAACTTCTCTCACAAGCAAAACATGATCACACCTTAGTACTCTTTGGGTGTTAATCACATAGCGATGTGAACTAGATTATTGACTCTAGTAAACCCTTTGGATGTTGGTCACATGATGATGTCAACTATGGGTGTTAATCACATGGTGATGTGAACTATTGATGTTAAATCACATGGCGATGTGATCTAGGTTATTGACTCTAGTGCAAGTGGGAGACTGAAGGAAATATGCCCTAGAGGCAATAATAAAGTTATTATTTATTTCCTTATATCATGATAAATGTTTATTATTCATCCTAGAATTCTATTAACCGGAAACATAATACATGTGTGAATACATAGACAAACAGAGTGTCACTAGTATGCCTCTACTTGACTGGCTCGTTGATCAAAGATGGTTATGTTTCCTAGCCATAGACATGAGTTGTCATATGATTAACGGGATCACATCATTAGGAGAATGATGTGATTGACTTGACCCATTCCGTTAGCTTAGCACTTGATCGTTTAGTATGTTGCTATTGCTTTCTTCATGACTTATACATGTTCCTATGACTATGAGATTATGCAACTCCCGTTTACCGGAGGAACACTTCGTGTGCTACCAAACGTCACAACATAACTGGGTGATTATAAAGGTGCTCTACAGGTGTCTCCGAAGGTACTTGTTGGGTTGGCGTATTTCGAGATTAGGATTTGTCACTCCGATTGTCGGAGAGGTATCTCTGGGCCCACTCAGTAATGCACATCACTATAAGCCTTGCAAGCATTGCAACTAATCAGTTAGTTGCGGGATGATGTATTACAGAACGAGTAAAGAGACTTGCCGGTAACGAGATTGAACTAGGTATTGAGATACCGACGATCGAATCTCGGGCAAGTAACATACCGATGACAAAGGGAACAACGTATGTTGTTATGCGGTCTGACCGATAAAGATCTTCGTAGAATATGTAGGAGCCAATATGGGCATTCAGGTCCCGCTATTGGTTATTGACAAGAGAGGTGTCTCGGTCATGTCTACATAGTTCTCGAACCCGTAGGGTCCGCACGCTTAACGTTTTGTTGACGATATAGTACTATGAGTTATGTATGTTGGTGACCGAATGTTGTTCGGAGTTTTGGATGAGATCACGGATATGACGAGGAACTCCGGAATGGTCCGGAAGTAAAGATTGATATGTGGATAGTAGTGTTTGATCTCCGGAAAGGTTCTGGAATCCATCGGAAGGGGCTCTGGATGTTTCCCGAAATGTTTGGGCACGAGAACACTTTATCTGGGCCAAAGGGGAAAGCCCATGAGGTTTTTGGAAAGCACAAAAGGAAGTTTTGCGGAGTCCACGGGCCAGACGCCAGGGTCCCTGGCGTCTGGGTCCAGACGCCGGGAACCCTGGCGTCTGGCCTTGGAGTCCGAGAAGGACTCTTGCCTTTCGGGTGAAACCGACTTTGTGGAGGCTTTTACTCCAAGTTTCGACCCCAAGGCTCAACATATAAATAGAGGGGTAGGGCTAGCACCCAAGACATCAAGAAACACCAAGCCGTGTGCCGGCAACCCCGTCCCCTCTAGTTTATCCTCCGTCATAGTTTTTGTAGTGCTTAGGCGAAGCCCTGCGGAGATTGTTCTTCACCAACATCGTCACCACGCCGTCGTGCTGCCGGAACTCATATACTACTTCGCCCCTCTTGCTGGATCGAGAAGGCGGAGATGTCATCGAGCTGAACGTGTGCAGAACTCAGAGGTGCCGTGCTTTCGGTACTTGGATTGGTCGGATCGTGAAGACGTACGACTACATCAACCGCGTTGATATAACGCTTCTGCTTACGGTCTACGAGGGTACGTAGACAACACTCTCGCATCTCGTTGCTATGCAACACCATGATCTTGCGTGTGCGTAGGAAAATTTTGAAATTACAATGTTCCCCAACGGGTGTCATCCTCTCTGGACGACCACTTGTAATAAACCTCGTTGAAAGTAAGTTTTCCCAGTGAAGGTTGCATGATCCGGTGCTTGGTACGGGGCCTTCAGGGAGCTATGGCGATCTAGATCTGTCAGAGAAGTAGCACGAAACGAGAACATATGAGAAACTTGCGATGCGGTGGTCAAAGCAGTGAGGAGTATATATAATGAATTTTTTTCATGCATGACAAGTAACATGGAAGAAAAACGGAGTCCAGAAAGTCCACGAGGGAGCCACAGGCTCGGAAGGCGCGCCCAGGGGGTAGGGCGCGCCCCCTGGGCTTGTCGCTTTCCCGTGAACTTTTTGGATTGGTTATTATTTTCCTAATTTTTCATATATTCCGAAATGAACAAAAGGTGCGTTTATGGAATTTTTGGAGTCGGTTTACTTACCTTACCACGTACCTACTCCATTTCAAGGTTCTGGAGCATTTCGGAAGGTCTCTTCTGTGTGCTCCTCGGGTGTCATTACTTGAATAATATTAGTTTTGACATTAATGGGCGCACCTGAGATATAGTGTTCAATTCTTTGCCCATTAACCACTCTCGGATTGGTGCCTTCAGCGTTGTTGATCTTGATAGCCACGGAGCGATAAACTTCTTCGACGATATATGGTCCTTCCCATTTAGAGAGAAGCTTTCCTGCAAATAATCTGAAACAAGACAAAAGAACTTGATCCCCTACATTAAATTCCTGTTTTTCGATTCTTTTGTCATGCCATCTTTTATATTTTTCTTTAAACAACTTACATTCTCATAAGTTTGTCCCCTCCATTGATGTAATGAGCTAATATCAAATAACCTCTTTTTGCCGACATGTTTGAAATCATAATTAAGTCATTTTATTGCCCAATAAGCGAGGTATATGACATGCTATTCCTTAGACTATTTTATATGGAGACATTCCCATAGGGTTTTTATAAGCAGTTCTATAAGCCCAAAGTGCATCACCAAGTTTCCTAAACCAATTCTTTCTGGATCTATTAACAAGCTTTTGCAAAATTAATTTTATTTCTCTATTGCTCAATTCAACTTGACCACTAGACTGAGGGTGATAAGGTGATGCAATTCTATGGTTGACATCATATTTAGCAAGAAGTTTACGGAAAGCACCATGAATAAAATGTGAACAACCATCGGTCATTCTTTAAGCATTTTAATAGAAGTGTTATGATCATCACTACTAGTTCGAATAGCTTCTACCCACTTAGTAACGTAATCAACATCAACTAACATATGATTATACCCATTAGAGTAAGGAAAATGTCCCATATAATCAAAACCCCAAACATCAAATGGTTCAATAACAAGTGAATAATTCATAGGCATTTCCTGACGTCTACCAATATTATCAATTCTGTGACATTCATCACAAGAATGTACAAACTTACGTGCATCTTTGAAGAGAGTAGGCCAATAAAAACCAGACTGTAATACCTTATGTGCAGTTCTGTCTCCAGCATGGTGCCATCCGTATGCCTCGGAATGATACTTGTAACACCCCAATTTTTGGCCTTTTTTGATTTCTTTGGTTTTTGCTCTAATTTTTCTTTTGGAGCAGTTCTATGGACTTGAAACTTGGGAGATCATCATTCTTGCTTCTCTCAAGTGGTCCATCATTCTCAAAGCTCTCCCACGATCATGTCATTTCTATTCTAGCCCAATCCCAAATTCTTTTTCTTGAGAATATTCCTTTTTTCTATTAAAGGAATAATCTTGTTTGAGCTAGGTTTTGAAGCAACCTATATTTATGCCTTGCCATTAATTCCGACAAAATCCTCATAAATTCTGTGGACCATATCTTCCACAAATATGTCCAAACCTTTCCTTTCATTTTCGTGTTCTGTCCAGAATGGCACTTTGTGAAGGAAGTGCTATTTATCTTGTCTTGATTGCCCCAAACTTTTTATGCGCTCTTTCATATCCAAATTGTTGCCACATGACATAATTCAATTCCATTTGCCTAGTGAATCTTCCTCAGCAAATTTCCAAAGTTTCTGTCCTAAGGGAACCTTTGTGAAGGAAGTACTAGCTAGGTAATCCAAATGAGTTGAAATTTTGCAAGCTCCTTCATATGCTCAAATCATTACTCTCCACCGAATTTCAACTCCATCCAACTATCTGTGTGAGCACAGTAACAAATCTTTGTTTCGGATAATATTTTTAGTTTGTGAAGCAACTATATTTTATATTGCTCCATAAATGCTGCAAATATACCAGAGCATGCTCATACCTATATAACTTCTCTTTACCAAATTTGGGCTCATTTCATCAATCCAATATGTCTCCATAATTATCTCAAGTTTATGTTAAGAGAGGATCTACTAGTGGAAAAGGTGCTAGCCAAAACTTACGTTAGTGGCGCCACGGTCCCAGCAACGCCAGCACTATTTTTCTCAAATAGTGGTGGCGTTGGACAAATTGGTACGACATTGATATGACTATACCGCTGACGTAGAATGTTTCTAGGACGCCATAGCTATTTTCTGAGTTTTTTCCCGTGTGCGATCTTTTTCTATGGCGTGGCCCATTAGGCCTACGATAGCACTGTCCATTAGGCCCACGCTAGTAAAAATTATTCCCTGTCCAGTAAAAACCAGCAAGTCCGATTCATCACTAAGAGCTCATCGTTTTCACCCTTCTTCGTCTCCCCCATCTCGACCAGCGCCGCCGCCGCCACCCGACCACACCGCTCTTCGCCGCTGCCAACTCCAGCAAGGAGGTGAGATCTCCCCTCGTGATTTTTCTTCCCCTCCCCAAGTGTCTCCCTCCGGCCGGTCGCGGATCTGATAGCCATAAATTTTTTATATTAGCTAGTACTGTGAAATTGATTTTATTAGGTAGATGATATTGGCATGGCATTAGCATTGATTTATTAGGTAGATGATATTTACTAGAAATTGATTTATTACTAATGTGATTTATTAGTACAAATTGATATATTAGGTCCTTTGATTTTCTAGATTTATAATGAGATACCATTTCGGATTTGGAACATAGGAGAATGAGTGTGAGTAAGTTGAATTGGTTGGGTGGGGAAACTAAAATCAAGACCATGATTTTGAATTGGAGTGGCATACTTGCATTTATAGTTCAACTTAGTGTTCGATATGTGTTTTTTGTAGAATGGAGCAAGAACCACAATGACTATGCAAGTCAAGGTGTCGGACCAGCCTTTGTCATGCCATGTTGTTTGGCATCTACTTCCAGCCTAGTTTTATTCCTTCAGTTGTAACAAATTATATGAACCTTCTAGCCCCCTGACGAAGGGGTGGAGCGGGAAGCCTAGTCGCCGGATGAAGTGGGAGATGAACACCACCCATTCGCCTGGCTGAGGCGTGGGGATGGCCTGGCCCTTTTCTGGGGCACGATGAGCGATGTCGGTCGAGAGGTAGTCGTCACTCTTTAGATCCTCGATGTCACTGGATCCGGCAATAGCCGGAGTAGGGAGTTGGCTTGGAAGGATTAGCTAGGGAAGAATGGCACGGGGCGCTAGAGCTCTGAAGATTAGGAGGGCATGGGCAAGAGGAAGGAGGCGTATGCCGATGGCAATGGTCGTTCCCCTTTTATAGGCCGCTAGGATGACCAAGGGTCCTCTTACTGCGCCGTGGACCTCTCCACTTCCCGATATACTCGTACCATTATGCGCGAGTGGGATGATTGAAATCATTGATCATAACCCTTAAAAAGCGGGCACGATCCTCGCCTTGATAGGACGTGCCTATGGAGGCGGCCTCGAACCGTATTTCGAGGGTTCGCAACGGTTCAATGTTTGTGACCGGACGCGATCCTTCGTCGAAAATTTGTCAGACAAAAATATTGTTCACACTCGAGCGTTTGACCTTCATGGCTAAGTAAGACCGATGACCCTGATTCCGGATACTACTTGACGAACTATGTGGGCAAACCTGGCCGAACACGCTCCTTCGAGGATAACCAAGGGAGATTATTCCGAACATCAAAGGAGAAGATGAACTCGCCTCACAAGCCGAAGACTCTGAGATGGCCGATGACCGCAAGTCCCGTCACTGGAGGCTATTTCGGGGGCTACTGAGAGAGTCCTGGACTAAGGGGTCCTCGGGCCGTCGGCCTACTTCTCGTGGGCCGGATAGGTGGGCCGTTGGGTGACTACTGTGGGGCCGAACTACTAGATGACCATGTGGCCGGACAGGAAGATCTCGGAGTCTTGGTATATCCTCCAAGTCAAGATGGAAGATTCGATGTGTTATTTCCTTTGTTGTAACCGACCATGTGTAACCCTAGTACCCCTGGTGCCTATATAAACCATGTGGTTTAGGTCCATAGAGGCTAGAACAATAATCATTGCCTTACTAACCTAGGCTTAGTTCATTTGATCTCGAGGTAGATCAACTCTGTAACCATCCTGGACGTATGGTTTTACCTCTTAGAGAGGGACCAAACCTGGTTAAACATCGTGTCACTCGTCTCTTGTTCCCCATTGATGCAAGATCCACGACTCGGGACCCCCTGCCCGAGATCTACCGGTTTTGACACCGACACCCCCCAATGCAAAACAAAGGGCATCAGCAGTGTGTAGAGGCGGCATTGCCTCTAACATGGGTCCCACATATTTGCCTCCAATATCTGCAGGTTTATAGGCGAAAAAAGACCACGATGTGGATGCCCTTAGCATCTAATAACTAACTTTTGCATCTCTGAAGCCAAAAACCCCTCTTCAACTGATGATGTGGATGCAAAAAAAATTACATCTCCGCCTTCCAGAGATGTAAAATACAACACTTCACGATGAAAATATACATCTCCACCTATAGATGTAAAAAAACGACGGTCGCGCACCAACTGCCTAGCTGCTTTTATTTTTCTTCCGTTTGCACGCCAGTAGCCCACCCGCCGACTGTCGCCCAGGCCATGGCCGACTGCGACGACCCCACCACCTCCTCCGCCGCAGCCGCCCACCCCGTCGGAGCCTTCGTCGGCGTGAACACCGCCCCCAGTCCCGCCTCCGCCTCCATGTCGTCGCCCTGGTTTTGCCCCACTCCAGTCGGTCGCCGTCACGGCTGCCTCCCCACTGCCAAATCTGGCCGCTCCATCGCCCTTGCCTCCGCTTATGCCGTTGCTCCGCCTTCACCCGCCTCCAAATCAGCCAAATTGGTTGCTTCTCCATCGCCGAATCGCTGCCGCGTTGTCGTATAATTTGAGCTTCCCACGCCGCCCCGTCGTCGCTGGGTTCTAGCTAGTCGCACACCCGCCGCCCCTTCGACGCTCCTTCGCCACCCCTACGCCGCTCCTCCTCTCTCTCCACCTTGAATGGCCGCCCCACTGTTGTTGCACCGCCGCTGCTCCGCCACCCCGATTCGTGTCGCCGCTGTCCTGATTCACTACCCCCACTACCCCTTCGACGCTCCCCCGCTGCCCCCACGCACAGCCGCCGCCCCGAATCACGCCACGCCGCCGCCGTTCCCACTTTCGCCGCCCCGATTCTACTGCCGCCGACTAGTTTTTACATCTCCATTTTGCATCATCTATTGGAGTTGCGGTTTTATATCTCCAATATGTGTCATCTGTTGCAATTGCCTCTTTTCGAAGATGTAAAAACACTTTTTGTAGATGTAAATTTTTACATATCCTATTTTACATCTTCAAATTTGCATCTTTTATTGGAGATGCTCTAAAAGGGTCCCCATGATGCTCCTCCTTATGTATTAGTGATGAAGAGGGCCTCAAGCTGTGCGTGACCCAAGTAGTACTAGCAGTGCAGACACGTGAAAGGATGGAGCGATTCGTCACGCACCATGTTCCCTAGCCTAGTGCCCTTGGCAAACATCACCTCATGACCTAGTCGGGATGAACACCGTGTATTGTTGCATATTCGCTTTCGCGTGAATCCCATGCTCCCTGACTCATTTCGTTCATCCTTTCTTCTCATTGTTCTCAAGCACTGATCATAGTTTTTAATCAAATTAGATGTCAGTTGTATTCAGATTTTTGGCTCTACTGCTTTGATTTCCATATGTCGCCGTGGGAACTCGGGGAAACTGGGCTGACCGTGCTAGAGAACTATGGGTGTTTCCCTTCAACTATTACTTAGTTGTGCCTAGATGGCCGAAAATCCTCTTCTGAGCTCGAGCTCAGCTGATCCCAAAATCCAGACCGATGGTTCACATGTGGATGTGTGCGTCACAGGGTATTTCCATTCTGTATATGTCGTTTTTGCGACTGTTGTTGAGATGCATTCAATGCGACGACGCGTCTCGCTGCCGTTGAGGGACAGAAGGACTAGAGATGGCTCGGCAATAGTTCTGAGTGTTCATGAGCCGTGTGAAGCGTCTGTCCAGACAGTGGCCAGAGCACAGAGCACTGGCCATAAATGCCAACCCATACTCCCCATCCGTCCACCACACCCATTCCCCATCCGAAATCAAAAAATCCCCTCTTCATGTTGATCCATTCCCAACTCCATCTCCGGCAGCTGCGTTGTACTCCACGCGCTTGATGTTGAATCCATGCCCGTGGATGACGATGTCTGCGAGGAGCAGATTCCATCAGCAAACAACACAGCGCTTCATCTCCTCTAGAGAATCACTATAGATGGATTGGTTAAGAAGGGGGGAAATCCATGATCACCTGATCTTTCGAGACGCCAAAAGTGTCACGCCCACCGGACGTTCAGGTTGAGCCACTCGCCGCTGATTGAACAAACGAGCGCCCCATCTGATGCAGCCGCTAGCTTTCAATTATGTTTGAACTATTGGCAATTGCTGAACTGAGGCAATCCCTGTTTTATACTGCATCCGAGGCTACCCCAGGACCCCGTACGCATTTAATCTGCCCATCAGTTTTCTGAATTTTGAAGAAGAGAGTGCCCGCTCAAGACCTACTCCGCCGTGATCATGCATGGTGCCCATGTGTCAACCCAGCACTTCTTCAGTTCAGGAAGCAAATCACATACCATTTCAGACGAAAGACGAATAAAAAGCCAGACTGGGCATATGTCCCATTTTTCTTGTTGTTTGCTGAATTTTTTTCCTAGGGAGGAACACAATATGTCTGCAAGTAAATTAGTTCATCAGAATTCATACGAAAACCATACATGGTTCATCGCAGTTCAAACATACACACACAGAGTTCATGCTCTTAGATACAGCAGGACACACGACCATCTAGACTGAAGGAATACAGAGTGGAGCAATGCCCATTTGAAACACACTGGAAAATCCCCTGGTTAAGAACATTTAGGCCGAACTGAAATTTTTATAGCTCAGTTCCCAGCAAAACCAATTGGGCTTTTGCAGGTATTCCGCCGATGCCCTTCTATTCTGCAGTTCTTGCATTTCCCTGGCTTCCGTGGCTTCTTTGGTGCATCCCCTCTTTCCGGGCATGTGGTCCTTTTGTGACCTTCTCGTCGACAAATGATGCAGAATCTGGTTCGTTTACTTAACCCTTCATATGGGGCTCTCTCTCTGCTGTTTGTCGGCCTTCCAGCACCTCTACGCTTGTCCGGGGCTGCAAGACCATGCAACCCATTCACACTAGCAGAATGCTCAGCACCGTGCATTGTCCATCTCCTCCTTCCACATTTGCAATGTCCATGGTGCGATGTAGCCTTGCACCCGTTGTTTCAACCAACCGGTCCTCAAATGCCAAACCATCCCTTTTCTCCGCCAACGGGGCTCCACTCAGCAGCAGAGCGCCGAGACCTGCATTCACATGGTCATAACATGTAGCACTTGCATCCCCCATCCGCACGACTTCCATGGCCTTCAGGTACATCGTTGCATGCCTACACGTGAACGATAGGTTTACTGAATTATCTCACTGGTACTGGACCTAGTGATCTGGTAGTATATCTCTTGCATCTCTCGTCCACCGTTTCACGATATGGTGCTTAGGGATCTCTTCGAGGTGTAGAATCTCCATCAATTGTGTGATCATCAAGAGAAAAAAAAGAGAGTTTTAGTCTTCAGTACCACAAATTTTCTCATTTTATTTTCTGATTTATCAGAGAAGACTTCTTACGATATAGGGCAGCTCACCCGCAGAACATGGTTGCATAGCATTCCAGTGTGTTGAAACTAACCACACTCACATGTAAATATTGATTTGTCTTCGTTTATGCTCACCTCATACTCAACCCTGCTTCACTTCTCTCGTTTGGCTGCATTATTGTGGGTCGTTTTGCATTTCTTCATCTTCTCCAATCCAGTAACGTTGTAGGCGGTCCCTTCAATTAGGACGCGACCAAATTCCTCAAACATATTCCTAGTGTAAATTTTGCTTGCGTGCCGCTCTATCGCAAGGTTGGTGCGCCTAACAGCACCGCCCTGCCAAGGTTTTTGTACAGATGAATCAGCATATGAGTTGCAGCTTTTTGGTCACTTTTAAGTGCAACATATATGTTCGAAAACACACGGCAAAGACATGGGCAACGAATATATCCGATAAAACAAACCAGGCCTGATTTTTGAAGGGGGAAAAATTACTTACAATCATGGTCCTCTTCTCCTCATAACTTTCGTCCCGCTCGCGGTCAAACTGTAACCTCATGTTTTGCCTAATGAAAACATGCATTGGGCTTGCAGGGGGGCATATACGATTTCAACACGTGGTTTGAGCTCTCACTTCGCTGGGTGCTTGTCATTTTCGCGCAAAACACACCTCTGAAGTATGGTTTTGCCCATTTCCTCCTGGTTTCATATATTTTGGGTCATGTAGGTGTGAGACCCCAGATTGTATTTATCCAACAACAATCCCCAACCTGCTTCATACTCGTCCTCAGTTAACATATGTGGTTCACAACCTTGTGAAATTCAGCCTGAAAATCACTCTTCTTCGTGTACAGTGGACCCAATGTTTCTTTTGCTTTCTTCAGGACATGACACTTGCACCATCGGTGCATGGTGCCAGGGTAGGTCTTGCTGATCGCCACTTCCATAGCTCTGCATTGATATGCAAATGAAAGACAATTTTACTTTGTCAGATGTGATAGTTGCTCGATGAATAATCATACTTTTCCACAAGTACTGGTGCTCTACATAGTTAGATGTTCAACATAACTGAACTGGGTTTCTGAAAGTGAATCAGACTGAAATTCTTGTATCTGCCAACGCATTTCACCAGCTAAACAAAAAATCATCAACAACCCTTGATCTTAAAATGCAAGGTACGTGATACACACAAGAATTCACAACGGAATGCAGCTATAATTACCAAAAAAACTGCATTTATTCCTCCTACCTTTTGGTCAACCCAGGGCCTCTGGATTTACTCTGTCAGTGGGCTAAGCTGACCTCGTCGGTGAAGCAGCATGTCGCCAACGGGCGCCTTCTCGTGGTACAGCCGCCCCATCCTCGCCATCCTTTTGAGACATGCCAGACCCACCATCAGAATCACCTGTTTCTGCATTCACTGCCCTGTTTCCTATCAGGTAATGCAGCGAAACCGGATCCGGCTGTTCAAGGCTGTCAGCGAATTCCTCTCTTGGGAACCTGAGAAAATCAGCAACCATCGCCGCAAGAAAATGATAGATCGTCAGGGGGGGACTTCTATCGGCTGATGGAGCTTATGGGCAAGAAATCCATAAAGCAATAAGGCATAGATCTGCTGGGGACTAACCTGTCAACCGCGTCAAGCAAAAACTCCATGCCCGCAGTGTCCATCCCACCAGTTGCCGGCGACGAAGCACGAGTGGAGCGGCGCAGCATGACTGGGCGGCGCCGGCGAGGGTTTCTAGAACAAACGAGGTGATGCAAAAGGGTGAAATACTATTTTCTTTTGGACACACGCTGACCGACAGACGGCTCAGGCGGCGACCCCGACCTAGACCCATTATCTGATCCGTGGCCCAGACAAAAAAGGTGACGTCCTGGTCCACGGCCCAGTGCGACGAGCGGTGCAGTCCGTCCTGCCGCTCCGCTTCGGGCCCACGACTTCGCCACTGTTTCATACCGTATTCCCCTGTACCCCTGATTTACCACCGCTCAAGTCTGACACACCAGCTGGATTTGTTCACATCCCGAGCATGAAACGGACGAGCGGGATTTCGGGCTCAGCTGAGCCCGAGCACCAAATCGTCGCTTCACTAGATGGCACACTACTCTATCCCTTTTTAGATTTGTATCGGCATCTTGTGGGTTTTCTGCGCAATTGTTTTACCAGCTACACATGTTGGGAACACATAATGGTAGTGATGAGTTGTGATAAATGTGATATGATTCTTACAATGTGCAATCACAATAGAATGTTGAGTCTTCCTCTTGCTTTCCTGCTACAGTGAAGACAAATAGTTAGACATGGTGTATACGCAGGCATGGACGATGTATGCCCTACGGTGTGATGTACTCCTTCTGTTGCAAAATAATTGAAGTTCCAGAATTGTCCTAAGTCAGACCTCTTCAAATTGGACCAAGCTATAGAAAGAATGCTAATATCCACAATGTCAATATATTTGAATCTAATGAAGCAAATTTGGTATCGTAGATGTTAATATATTTTTATATAAACTTGGTCAAACTTAATGAAGTTTGACTTAGGACAAACCCATAACTTCAATTATTTTAGAACAGAGGGAGTATACATTATATATGATTAAATATTTCTTTGAATCCCGGTCGCCTGTCTTGATAGCATTTTTAATGCAAATACATTTAATCTAGTAAATAAATTGGATAAAATCTTAGGTCAAATTTCGTAAAATGACAGGATTTGTTTCACTTTTCCAAAATATGGACAAACAAAATGAAGTGAGTACATATTCTAAGGGTTTATTAGTTACATCTCTTATATACACATACTAATTATCACTTTGATGTTTATATTATGGGGCCTCGGTCTAGTTTCACGGGGCCCCGAAATCCCAAGATCCACCAGGCGTCCAGGCCATTCCCTTCTCTCTCCATTGCAGGGCAGCTCCTGGCCTCCACGTGTGCGCCCAACTCCATGGTCTTCCCACGCCGCTCGTCTGGTGCACTCTCCTCCTACTTGTCGGGGTCACCACAAGGACCGGTCGTGCAAAACCTGCTGCAAGCGGGATACGCCTTGCTGTTAGTCATCCACTATTTCTGCAAAGCGGGCCGGTGACGCATGATGTTGTAGGTGGCGGTCGCCGACGATGGAAGCTAGGAATCGTGAGCTGCAAGGTCACACAACGATGCTAGAGCCGAAGCCGACCGTGCTACAAGGTTTCCCGACAATGCTCCATGTCCGGGTCAAAGATTCCCGGAGCGGCAACAATAATGTTGCATGTTCGCCTCGGCGGTGTTGTGGGCGGTGGTAGCGATAGGTCGAACTCACCACCAGTGTTGCATGTCGGCGGGCAACAATTGCATGCTTGGCAAGTTTTTTCATGCTGCCAAGCGAGATGTAGTTTTTTTTTTGTCTCGCCATGTGCATGGTAGGAGGGGCGAACGGGACAATGCAGCGGTGAGGTTATCGCTCGGCTGGCAAGGCGGCCGATCGGGCGATCCGGTTGCTCCTAACGCTGAAACAACACATTCTCGCCACAAATAGTGAAAAAACAACACTCATAGCAACTTGTATTGTATATCCGGCAACGTGGTAGCTCCTGGTTCTCCTTTCCAAGCACGGAAGTAAACCCATTGTGATTTGTGAGATTCCCACATGACCTCGTGCCTAAATATTCCCTCGCCCGTTGCGGGAAGCCGTCGGCGAGGGCTCCCATCCAACCGAAGTTGAATAAGGCAGTGGTCGGACGACGTAGCGGCACCTCACCGAAGTGGACCGGAGTAGTATCGACATATCATATCTTCTCGTCTTGTCAGTTAAGTTTTTCGTTTGGAGAAGATAATCCAGAGGGTCGTAGTGGTCGTTGTGACTTCGATACCCAGTGTCTGTCAATTCCTCCAGAAATACCACTCAAAACCAAACTCGAGAGGAAAAGTACAACTAAAGCTGATTGATTCCCCCTTGCATTGTTCCTGTATCCGATTAGAAAACCTTCAAAATTCATTGTGAAATGTACAAAGTACAAACAAGATTATCATACGTGACACTTTTCAAGGAATTATTATTATTATGGATAAGTCGATACATGATATGCATCATGGTGACTCATGACTAGTGCAAAAGACGTTACATGCTGAGGACATCCATACTACACGATAAAAAGTGTTGGCGGTAAAAGCAACTTTCCAGCTCATCCAACATCATCCGGAAAACATGTTCCAATCTCAATCTCTTCAACATCTCACCACACAACAAATAAACCACAAACGGAAAGGCAACCACATTTCGTACTGGAATCGATATATGTAAGTTCGTCATCCGGAAAATACGGCGCCGAACATGTACACCTCGGCGCCGGCGCCACTTAGTTTGGCGTTGATGGGTACATGTTCGGCGCCATGTTGTGCGGCGCCGACCACGGGGGCCAGATTTCGAAATAGTTTTGCTTGGAGGCCAGGCATGCCTGAAGTTGCTCAAAGGGGCCAGATTTGTCAAAAAAAATACTTCCAATTGTAAGGCTGACAGAGCCGGACAACTGATTGTGTGGTGGCCCCTCCCTCGCTCGGCCCATCTCTCGTGCTGGACACCTAACAATTTATCTTTGTTCATTAGGGTTCCCAGCCGAAGGAAAGCGCCACCGCACCAGAGCTCGACCTGCATAGTCGGCCACCGCCCCCGCTCCCATGTCTCCCTCGGATCCCGATGCTCTCCATTCTCGTGACGCTGGCTACTGTCGCTGCCGCTTTTTTCATCATCTCTCCTCCACAAATCTCGCACATCTGGCGGTGATTCAAGAGGAAGAAGATCACAAGTTCGCGGTGGTCTTTGATGGAAAAGGGTTTCCCCCCGCTTTAGATCATAAAGCAACCGCACCAACAACATCCGACCACAACATCAAGTTCAAGGTTCAAGCAGAAACAAAAGCAAAAGCAAAGTCGAAGAGTGCAAATAGGTTCAGTTGGGGCACAACACAACAAACCCCTATAAAAGAAGCAACGAACTACCTAATCCGGCTCTGGCGGTGGGGGGGGGGGGGGGGGGGGGAGGGGCGGTGGCGCAATGGATCCGGCAGTGGAGCAATGTCCCGCAATGATCATGTCGATGTTGTCCTAGTCGTAGCGCTTGCTAAGCGGTCTCCAGAGCTGTAAGAAACCACACATTTTATATATCGCGTCAGTCGCACAAGAAGGAATCACATGCTCAATCACTAGTTTATTGCGCACATTCCATAATGTCTAGGCAAGTGAGCCCATCACTACCCAAAGGGCGGGGCGCATCCTGCAATCCAGACTTAGGTTCTCTTGGAACAAGTCAGGAAGATTGTCGTGGCACTAGTTGCCACCAACAGTATCCCGGAGGAAACTCCAAAGGAAGATCGCCGTCGGATAGCGGAAGAATATATGGTTAGAGTCTTCCGGCACTCCGCATAATGGGCATAGCCCGCCCCCGGGGCTGTTACTTTTAAGGACCTCAGTACCCAAAGTAAGGCGGCGATGCACCCATTGCCAGAGGAGGATGCGAATCTTCAGTGGCAGCTTAATCTCCCATAGAAGAATCAGCTCGGTCGGGCCCAGGGTGGCCACAAGTGCGTGATATAGGGATTTGGTGGAAAACCTCCCACCTGGTTCAAGTGACCAGGAAATCGCATCCTCCTCAAGGGAGGGAGAATGGAGGGCTATGCATTGAAGCAGCTCCTCCCACTGGTCCCGCTCAAGCGGGCCAAAGGTGCAGCGGAAGGCGATGCACCCCAGGTCCGTTAGGGCCGCACTCACCGTAAGTTGTGGGTGAGCGGAAATACTAAATAGTGCATAGAACCGTTTGGTGAACGGTCTATCGCCCGACCACCGATCTAGCCAGAAAAGAGTGTTGGTACCTGTCTCCACTACGATCGAAGATCCTATCCGAAGAACCGGCATCAGCTGAATGATAGATTACCAGAACTAGGATCCACCCGTTCTGGGTGCAAAAGCTAGGGGTTTCCCACGCAAGTATTTTGCGCGGATAATCTGAAGCAACAGCCCGCCTTCACCAACCTCAATGCGCCATAACCATTTGGACAACAAGGCGATGTTCATCCGTTTGGATGAAATGACCCTAGGTCGCCTTGGTCCTTTGGTTTTTGCATATCTCGGACCATTTCACCATGTGGTATTTCTGCCTATTGCCCTGACCTGCCCAGAAGAATCTGGACAAGTATTTGGCAATTTCCTGGTGAAGGGATTCATGCAGGCTATAGAATCCCATCATGTACATCAATAGGCTAACTAATGAGTAGTTCATCAAAACTACCCGCGCTGCTTTGGAGAGCCAACACCCCTGCCACGGCTTGACACGGTACTAAACCTTAGCCACCGTTGGACGGAGATCTTTCTCCTGGAGCCGAGAGTCACTAATCGGCAAGCCGAGATAGGTACTCGGGAATGATCCTAATCAACAGTTAAGCCGGTTGGCTATGCGGACGGAGTCCTCCGCGGAATAACCTAGTACCATCACCTCGCTCTTAGTGGTGGCCTTTATGTGGGAGATGAAGATGGAGAATTTGTAGGGAAGTTGTGTGTTTGTTTCAGGTTGGGAACACCTGGGGCAGGTAGTGGAGACGGTGACCTTGTTGCGGGGTGTACAAGGCGAAGATGGCCAACATTGAGTTGTCGCTGCTCCGCCAGGGAAAGAACTACAAGACGCTGGGTCATGCAATCCTATCGTGCGACACATCGCGGTTTAGAGGCGAGCGGCACTAGAAATGGTGCCTCTGCCAGCCTTCAATCAAAGTTGGCGAAAAGAGAAGATGGATGTACTACTTCATCCGCCGAACACTCCATGACCTCCTCCACCAGGGTTATTTTTTTGGTCAAAGGATTTGTGGTATTTCTTTGATCCGGGTGAAAGACAACTTTCTTCAAGATTGTTTTTTTTTTAACGAGGCAAAAGACTTGTCATTTTCATTGATTAAGAAGAAGAGAATTTTCCGGTTAATTGACGAAAAACCGGGCTAAAACCGATACAATCCAACCCACATGACATGGTTACCACCGGCCAACCTGGCCACCGACATGAAACAACCATGACAGCACATACCAACAGATGGCCACACGCGCCAGCAAACGACAGCTCCAACTTCGACGACACGATCGTAAGGGAGATATGCAGGACTCGTGCCGACCATGCCCTCCGCAAAAGAACACCGGGTGCATGTCATCGTCACCACCTGGACCCACTCCACCGCAGCTCCGACTTCAAAGCAATCAGGCAACCCACAGAAGAGCACCTCGGACACGCCGGGAAGAACCGACTACCGAAGTCCACGCCGCGACCCGAGCTCCTCTCGACGCCATCATCATTGCCAAAACAGAAACCATAGCCCCACCTCAGCAAACCACGCGGCGAAAATGCCGCCATCCACCGGTCTCCTAGCCGTAGCCGGCTCCTAGACGATGCCCCCAAGGAGGAGAAAGACACAAAGACGCCTTCGTCGCCCGATCCAGCAGATCTGCAGTTTCCCTCCGGAGCCCAAGCCGTGGAGAGGAGGAGCACACCTCCACGACGACGCTTCCAAGAAAGAGCGCGGCACTCGCGGGCGCCGCCGTCGCCGGCTCCGATGCAGACCGGAACAAGGATTTCTCTCGGAGGTGCGCCGACCACCTACCACCACCGACCACCGCCCACCGACCACCATACCCCTGCCGAAGCTGACTCCAATCTGGCCGCGGGATCCCTCGATCCACCACGCCGAGGCACGCACCGCCCCTGGCCGAAGCCGCCACCATCAAAACCCGGGGCCGCCGCCCCGCAACACCATCAGCCACGAGTCCCCACAGCCGGAACTCGGACAGGGAGACAAGCTGCAGCGACGACGCCCTCGATAGGGTCGCGACGCCCCTGGACGCTGTCATCGCCGCCCCGTCCGTAGACATGCATGGTTTTCACCCGCAGCCGCACCACACGATCGAAGACCGGCTGGTCCACCGGCACACCACGGCCACTGCTTCACCCGCACAAACACCGCAGCCGTCGTCACCCACCACGGTCCGGGGCTGCCGCCCCGGGATCCAGACCACAGATCTCCACCGCGCGGCCGCCGCACGCTGGACGTTTTGTCCATTATTTTCTACAAAGAATTTGTATGGATTGGTGCTGGTGTTCATCCATTCCCTGCAAATGTTTTGATCCGAATGCTACAGGTGGAGACCTCATCATTTAGATGCCTGGGAGAAATTTGTTTACAGTACCATCTTGACTAGATATATATGGGATGATATGATTTTGAACAAAGTTCGTTAGGTGATATCAAGCAATACTATCATTTTATTAGAGGCGAAGGTGGTGTGCTGGTACTGGTTTCAGTTTCAAAACTGTTCAGGATCTAATTTGATATGTAATTGCTTCCTGTAACTGATATCTTATATTACCCCTCGTTCTGTGCAAGCCGATGATTGGAAATTCATGTACGTGTGATGTTTAATTATCATTAGTTTCTTGGTTTCTCAAAGCAGTGACATCAACAGACAATGGCGCTTCTAGCACAAATGTACTATTCTAAATGGACAAGCAAGACAAACAGATTTTGTGTATGCTAATTTGTGCTTCTGTATATCTTTAGAAGATTGCAGGCTTTGGTTGTTCTGTTCATACCTTTAACCGAGGACCAACCATGCCTCCTGAAATGGGCACTTTCTTTCCATTTACTTCAATGTCAGAACTGATTCATGGTGAAATAGACTACCACAACTTGCAGAAAACTGAAGTGAACATTTATGTTCGGGGAAGCAAAGAGCATCTTGCTGATAGAGGGGTAGTTCAAGAGGAAAAAGAGCTAGGATATAGAGATTGAAAGTAATTTGTTCGCATGCTTGAATTGATGGGATTAGCACTATAGAGAAATATGCAGTGCATGTCATCATGCTTGAATTGATAAGTATGTAGTAGTACCACAAGTTGACTGGGGTTGACCTAGATAAGTGCTTTCATTAGGCGGTTCACCCACAGGTAGTAACTGTAATCTCATCTCTCATGCATTGGGTTGGGATCACCGAATTGTTGCCTATTGGTTGCTAACCATTTGATTGGTAATTATTGTCACTATTGTAGGCCGATGATAAACTTACGTGATGCATCAAATAGAGAGAATTTTTTTGAAGTAATTTTGGAAGAATGGCTGAAGACTCTTATCTAGAGTCACTTGCCATTGCAATATGAATTATGGATATCGAGGAAATGACCTGAAGGTATGTTTGGTCTTACTTCGGCCTCTTATAGATGATATCCTCCTAAAAATAACAAATTGATAAACGAAAGTTGTTTTCATACTTGCCAAACCAGTTTGGTTGTCAAAGTTTGCATCACATATTCACAACACATCCCCGGAAAATAAAATGTACGCAGCTGTTGATGTGCCCTTGCTTGATTTCAACATAGTGTTGTAAATTAAGTGCTACTAACAAAGTCATATGCATTGTCAGTTTTTTCTTCTGCCAAACGAAATTTAAGCCTTTGTGTAAACACACATGAGACTACTACAAACAACATCTCTGAAGAATTTAGCCAAATACATTGTAAACTATCTTAGGATATGTGTAAGGTCTGCTGGTATCTCCTTGCATGACGTGATAGTAAAGTAGCTTCTTGAATAAGATATGAAAAGTCGCTTCTTTTGTCTTGCGAATATACTTTTGTCTCGAGACAATGGCCAATCGTTTACACTGGTGTTCTGGTATTTGTTGTAAAAGCGATATTCATAGTGACCGGCAAGACCAGAGGCAACGATTACGGGGCTGCAAGGTGCAAGTTGGCCTGTAACTGCATAGCTGATCGGGAAAGAACACTCTCTCATGAGTTGTATGCGGGTGTCAATGGTTTGACACATGATCTTCTTTCTTAACTAAGTTACAGTTGACCCCTCATGTTGGTCTTGACAACATTGTTTTTTCTTTGTATTAAGACAATTGTTTCTTGATGATATTGTAAATCTGATTCCAGATGACTAGTTCGGATGCCATCATTTTCTTCAGCGGCAAGGTTTTCTGTAATGTTCAGTTTGCCTTTGCTGAACTCCAGATAATAATGGCAAGGTGGTGGCTAATTGTGAAGGAGATCTCTTATTTAATTCCTTATTCTCCCTAATTTGTGAATTCTAAAAGTCAATTGAGGTCTCCAATTTGAAATTGGATCATCCGATTTTGACTGAGTCGATGTTTTTTTCTCTCTCAAGGAGCCCTCTCATTCAATTCTTTTCATTCATTATGCTCCCTAAATTTGGAGCTCTCCCATCCGATTGAAATATTCAATTTTAGATTTGGTTCACAATTTTAACCGGGTCGATGGTATCAATCCCGCACATCCTCTCACCACCGAGAAAAAAGAAACGTCAATATATGATTTGTACGAAAAAGGGTTTCCCCGGTTTATATTATAAAGCACAACCGTCAAGCATCCAACAACATAAGAGTACAGGACAGAGTACATGAAGCAAATAAATGAGGTCCGGCTGGGGGCACAGCCAAACAAGCCCCAACTACAAAAAGAAAGAACTCTAGTCAGGCTCCGGTGGAGGGGGTGGTGATGGCGGAGACATCGCGGCAGCCGAAGAACGAAGACCGGCGACGATGGAGTCAATGGAGCCACGATCATGTCGCTTGCTAAGCGGTCTCCAGAGCTGTAGAAATCCACACATTTTAAAGATGGCATCAGTGACACGACAAGGAATGACGTGCTCGATCACAGTTTATTACGACAGTTCCAGAGGGTCCATGCCAGGGTGCCCACTGCGACCCAAAGGGTTGGCCTACTAATCGAGGGGAAATCTAGGACCTTCCTGAATAGGTCAGGGAGGTTATCATGGCACCATGCCCCACCCACGACGTCCCGGAAGCAACTCCATAGGAATCGTGTCGCCGGGCATCGAAAGAAGATGTGGTTGGAGTCTTCCGGGATGTCACGGAGGGGGCAGAGGCCATCACCCGGACCATTCCGCTTCTGGACCTCCGTGCCTGAAGGCAGGCGGCCACGAACCCATTGCCACATGGAGATACGAATTAAGCGGCAACTTGATTTCCCAAAGAAGCGTAAGTTCATTGGGACCCTGAGACGGCAAGATTGCCCGGTATAGGGACTTAGTCGACAATGTTCCACTCGACTCAAGGTGCCAGGCTACAGAGTATGGTTCGAGCGAGGGGGTGTGTAGAGCCACGCATTCCAACAGTTCGTCCCACTGTGCTCGCTCAAGCTCCCCAAAGGTGCGACGAAAGGAGATGGTGCCAATATCATGCAGGGCGGCTCCCACCGAAATCTGTGGGTGGGAGCAAATCGAGAATAAGGCATATAACCTTTCCGCGAACGGTCTAGTTCCCGACCATCTATCTAGCCAGAATAATGTGTTAGAACCCGAGCCCACAGCAATCGACGTGCCGATCCGGAGAACCGGCAGCAATTGAATAATTGACTGCCAAAACTGGGACCCCCAACCCAGGGGGCAAAGGCAAGGGGTTGTCCGCGCAGATACTTTGCGCGGATAATATCTAACCTCAGCCCACCGGCACCGGTCAATGCGCCACAACCACTTGGCAAGGAGAGTGATATTCATACGCTTCGAGGAGATCACCCCAAGGCCACCATGGTCCTTGGGTTTGCAGATCTCGGACCACTTAACCATGTGGTATTTCTGCTTATTATTTTCTTCCGCCCAGAAAAACCGGGAGAGGTACTTGGCAATCTCCTGGTGGAGGGATTCATGAAGACTATAGAATCTCATAATATACATGAGAAGGCTAATAAGGGATGAGTTCATGAGAACCACCCGAGCTGTCTTGGAGAGCCACCGCCCTTGCCACGGTTCTACCCGGAATTGGAGCTTGGCGGTCGTAGGGCATAGGTCTTTTTCCTAAAGGCGGGCATCACTAATTGGCATGCCGAGGTAGGTCGTCGGGAAGGATCCCAAGCGACAATTAAGGCGGTTAGCTATACTGTTCGCCTCCTCCGTGGAGTAGCCAAGCACCATTACCTCGCTCTTTGCGAAGTTTATTGTAAGCCCCGACATCTCCTGAAAACAAAGGAGCAAGAACTTGAGGTGTTGGATGTCGAGAGAAAACAATATGAAAATTCGTTTCATGCTTAATCCAATGATATCGACTTGATATTATGGATATTTGTATATTTCTCTACAAATTTGATCAACTTTAAAAGGTTTAACTTTTCAGAAAACTAATACACCTTATATTTTGAAACAGATGGAGTAGTTTTTTTTTACCCCAACAACACCAACGACACAGCAAAGCGCGCCCAACCCCTCTAGTTTAAATAACTAGCCTCCACTAACATATTTCTCTCGACATGCAAGCATGTCACTTAAGAAAATGCCCACCTCAATATGCAACCATGCATAGAAGAAAGCTCTCTACACCCAGGGGCAAATGCTCCGGGTGTGAACAGTAAAATCAAAAAAAAGTTCAAAAAATCTGAAATTTATTTGTTTCATACTTCCACAAATGTTTGTTGTGCATGCAAAATTTCAACACAAAATCACATTGGTGGAAGGCGTGGTAAAGAAACAAAATCGATGCTTCGAAAATGTTACTTACAAAAGCATTTTGGAGTTTCGATTTTTTTTTTGCACGACTTCCACCAATGTGATTTCGCGCTGGATTTTTGCGTGCACGACAAACATTTGTTAATGTCACAAAAAAATCAGATTCTTTTAAATAAGTTCTATTTTTTTATTTTATTGTTCACACCAAAAGCATTTGCTCGTGGGTGTAGAAAGGCACTTTCGTAGCTCAGCATGCAAATATGCAACATAATTTCCTTTTTACTTGGCTAATTATATTTGATAAATATTTCACAAATATACAATAATCAAACACAATAAATCATATGTGTTTTTAGTTTCAGTTCTCATATCCAAATATAATATAGCTAACCAAATCTCATCGGGAAGTTAGCCATGCCGAGGTAGGTTGTTGCCGGAATGTTTTTAGTTTTAGTTCTCATACAACCAAATCTCATTCAAATATATAAAACATTCCGGCAACAACTTGTGGCGTACATGTAGTTACAAGGGAATATTAGTGATGGCGTGAGCAAGCGATAAGGCCAAGGAGAGAAGAAGTGCATCGTCTACGGAGGCCAGGGAAAGACAATGGACATGCAGAGAGGCATGGGCGGGGAAGAAACACTTGGAGATCATAGAAGAAGATAAGAGGTTAAACATAGGAGGAGGATATAATGGACAATTAAATCTGCATTAGTTGAACTCATTTGGGAAGTAAACAAATTTTCTATTCTGTGTAAACCAAACTATTTGACGCGGATTTTCTCTGAAGATCCTATATTAATTTTAGACATGGTTTGGCTAGTTCATTTGTCATGAAAAGGTGTTTCCATAAGTCCAAAATTCTACCAACTTTTTTGTATGGCAGGTCATAGCATAGATAGATGTTGTGAGTCACTGGATAGATATTGTGAGTCATAGCATGGATTCGTGTTGCTGGAAATCCAACTACATGACAAGCAACAAAACCTGAAATGGGCTTTAGGAGTTATCAATTTACTTGTTCCATGCAGGCTACCTTCCACTACTCGACATGCTTAGAAGCTTTGAGTGGCCGTAGATTTGCAAAAGCAATGGCTAACAGACACATATTCTGCCAAACCCCAAGAAGGATAATCACTTTTCTTAGATAAAAAAGAACAGACCAGTATACAAACATCCACACTTCTGCAAACAATACATCAGAACTAGGATTACGCCGATTACGTGGCTTTAGCAGACTGTCCAAAAATCTGTTTTGCAAAGCTCCAATTGCTCCTTGCTTATCCAGCTTCTTTTGTGTTGGCAAACTGCGCTTTTCCAACCGATTTTGTTCTTCTCGCGCTTTCTTCTTAGGCTAAACAAACCTCACCGTGCACGCAGCCATGGTCCTGAACCTTCACCTCGTCCCTATAAAAGCCTAGCCAACCTTCACAATCTTATCATCACCCACAACACCGAGCACCACAAACTAGAGATCAATTCACTGATAGTCCACCGAGATGGCTAAGCGGTTAGTCCTCTTTGTGGCGGTAGTCGTTGCCCTCGTGGCTCTCACCGTCGCTGAAGGTGAGGCCTCTGAGCAACTACAGTGTGAGCGCGAGCTCCAGGAGCTCCAGGAGCGCGAGCTCAAGGCATGCCAGCAGGTCATGGACCAGCAGCTCCGAGACATTAGCCCCGAGTGCCACCCCGTCGTCGTCAGCCCGGTCGCGGGACAATACGAGCAGCAAATCGTGGTGCCGCCCAAGGGCGGATCTTTCTACCCCGGCGAGACCACGCCACCGCAGCAACTCCAACAACGTATATTTTGGGGAATACCTGCACTACTAAAAAGGTATTACCCAAGTGTAACTTCTCCGCAGCAGGTTTCATACTATCCAGGCCAAGCTTCTCCGCAACGGCCAGGACAAGGTCAGCAGCCAGGACAAGGGCAACAATCAGGACAAGGACAACAAGGGTACTATCCAACTTCTCCGCAACAGCCAGGACAATGGCAACAACCGGAACAAGGGCAACCAGGGTACTACCCAACTTCTCCACAGCAGCCAGGACAATTGCAACAACCAGCACAAGGGCAGCAACCAGGACAAGGACAACAAGGTCAGCAGCCAGGACAAGGGCAACCAGGGTACTACCCAACTTCTTCGCAGCTGCAGCCAGGACAATTGCAACAACCAGCACAAGGGCAACAAGGGCAGCAACCAGGACAAGGGCAACAAGGTCAACAGCCAGGACAAGGGCAACAACCAGGACAAGGACAACAAGGTCAACAGCCAGGACAAGGGCAACAACCAGGACAAGGGCAACAAGGTCAGCAGCTCGGACAAGGACAACAAGGGTACTACCCAACTTCTCTGCAACAGTCGGGACAAGGGCAACCAGGGTACTACCCAACTTCTCTGCAGCAGCTAGGACAAGGGCAATCAGGGTACTACCCAACTTCTCCGCAGCAACCAGGACAAGGGCAGCAGCCAGGACAATTGCAACAACCAGCACAAGGGCAGCAACCAGGACAAGGGCAACAAGGTCAGCAGCCAGGACAAGGGCAACAAGGCCAGCAGCCAGGACAAGGGCAGCAACCGGGACAAGGGCAACCAGGGTACTACCCAACTTCTCCGCAGCAGTCAGGACAAGGGCAACCAGGGTACTACCCAACTTCTTCGCAGCAGCCAACACAATCGCAGCAACCAGGACAAGGGCAACAAGGTCAGCAGGTAGGACAAGGGCAACAAGCTCAGCAGCCAGGACAAGGGCAGCAACCGGGACAAGGGCAGCCAGGGTACTACCCAACTTCTCCGCAGCAGTCAGGACAAGGGCAACCAGGGTACTACCTAACTTCTCCGCAGCAGTCAGGACAAGGGCAGCAGCCAGGACAATTGCAACAATCAGCACAAGGGCAAAAAGGACAGCAACCAGGACAAGGTCAACAGCCAGGGCAAGGGCAACAAGGTCAGCAGCCAGGACAAGGGCAACAAGGTCAGCAACCGGGGCAAGGGCAGCCAGGGTACTACCCAACTTCTCCGCAGCAATCAGGACAAGGGCAACAGCCAGGACAATGGCAACAACCAGGACAAGGGCAACCAGGATACTACCCAACTTCTCCGTTGCAGCCAGGACAAGGGCAACCAGGGTACGACCCAACTTCTCCGCAACAGCCAGGACAAGGGCAGCAACCAGGACAATTGCAACAACCAGCACAAGGGCAACAAGGGCAGCAACTAGCACAAGGGCAACAAGGGCAGCAACCAGCACAAGTGCAACAAGAGCAGCAGCCAGCACAAGGGCAACAAGGTCAGCAGCTAGGACAAGGGCAACAAGGTCAGCAGCCAGGACAAGGGCAACAAGGGCAGCAACCAGCACAAGGGCAACAAGGTCAGCAGCCAGGACAAGGGCAACAAGGTCAGCAGCCAGGACAAGGGCAGCAACCGGGACAAGGGCAGCCATGGTACTACCCAACTTCTCCGCAGGAGTCAGGACAAGGGCAACAGCCAGGACAATGGCAACAACCAGGACAAGGGCAACCAGGGTACTACCTAACTTCTCCGTTGCAGCTAGGACAAGGGCAACAAGGGTACTACCCAACTTCTCTGCAACAACCAGGACAAGGGCAGCAACCAGGACAATGGCAACAATCGGGACAAGGGCAACATGAGTACTACCCAACTTCTCCGCAGCTGTCAGGACAAGGGCAACGGCCAGGACAATGGCTGCAACCAGGACAAGGGCAACAAGGGTACTACCCAACTTCTCCGCAACAGTCAGGACAAGGGCAACAACTAGGACAATGGCTGCAACCAGGACAAGGGCAACAAGGGTACTACCCAACTTCTCTGCAACAGACAGGACAAGGGCAGCAATCAGGACAAGGGCAACAAGGCTACTACAGCTCATACCATGTTAGCGTGGAGCACCAGGCGGCCAGCCTAAAGGTGGCAAAGGCGCAGCAGCTCGCGGCACAGCTGCCGGCAATGTGCCGGCTGGAGGGCGGCGACGCATTGTCGGCCAGCCAGTGATAGAACTCTCCGCAGCTCGCATGGTGCTTAGGCATGCATGCACTTTAGCTATACAATAAATGTGACGTGTGTTCACAGTTTTTCATGTAACTAGAGTAAAGCCCAGTAATAATGCAAAATGAAAAGCTTTTCTGGATAAAAAAAGAACAAAACTGGTGCTATATAGTATGTGCTGCATGTCTCAGCTCATTGTCAGCCACTGAATGCGAACAGACTCCTATATTTTGCATGCGAAAAAAGAGGGTGTGGCAATATCCCTGGCTAAAACTAACAACAGTTAGAAGGAAAAAAGAACAGACCAAAAATGGCTTCTTGGTTTGAGACCTATCATCATCCAAGCAAGCCTCCAAGGGAAAGGGAAACCGCCACATTCTTCGGGTGCAGATTAGGGATACGAGAGAACAATTGTGCGCTCACCTGTGCCTCCGGCCGCTCCTTCTTACCGCCGGTGAAAATTCTTATCCGGTGATCGTAATGATCGGCACGAGAGTGCTCGCCCACTCTCGCGTCGATCCAGCAATTCGATGGGGTGCTGCTGCTCGTGGATTCGTGGTATTCGCACCGTGAAATGCAGCAGCATACGCCTCGGGTGCTGCTGCTCGTGGGTTCATGGTCTTCGCACCGTGAAATGCAGCAGCATACGCCTCGGGTGCTGCTGCTCGTGGGTTCGTGGTAGCTGTGCTTGCTGCTGTTCATGGATCAGTGGCCTGTGCGGCAGGAAGAAGAGGGAGGCTGGGAAAGAGACATCGACATCAGAGACAAAGAAAACAAAGAGGAAGTGGAGGCGCAGTTTCTGTGGCTGGACGTCACATGAAGCGAAGGAGCCATTGACATCAGAGACAAAGAAGAAGAGGGAGGCTGGGCAAGAGGCATCGACATCAGAGACAAAGAAAACAAAGAGGAAGTGGGGGCGCGGTTTCTGTGGCTGGACGTCACATGAAGCGGAGGAGCCATCGACATCAGAGACAAAGAAGAAGAGGAAGAACGGGGCATCGAGCTCTGAGCCGGACAAGAAAAGGTGGTTCAAGAACAAGATTTGGAGAAACAAGAAGGCCAAGAACAAACAGTTGGCAACCCTTGTGAAAGAGATTTCACTCCCAAGTAATGCCCTCCATCATCTTATTATCCATCTTTGCAGAGAAACTAAATTCAGCAATGCATGTCAATATCAAATTTATCAATGAATATTTGCCCAACACAGATATGTGACGAGCATTTAGGTACTTACATAGGAAATCTGGTGGTAAGAATTTTCAGTTCAAATACATTGCAACAACAAGTTACTGATGTTCAGGAAAGTTGTCTGTGCATTGCCCTCTTCTTGGACCTACTTTCACCCTGAAATTTGTAATCCTGGATTAGTAATTCATGTTTGGGCGATTAAGTAAGCATTTCTGATTGAGAAGAAATCTTAAAATGCAGATAGTCCCAAGGCCAGGGCTGCGGCAGGGGAAATACTACGGATCGGCAACCACAACATTCCTAGCAGAGTGTTTACGCACAGTCAACTGTCAGACGCGACCAATTCTTTCAGCCAGGAGAATCTCCTTGGAGAAGGTGGCTTTGGAAGGGTGTACAAAGGATACATTCCAGAGACCATGGAAGTAATAAGCATTCCTTCTCCCAGCTTCCTGTTCTATGTTTCATTAAGTTGGCACCTCAAGATGCTATGCTACATACAGCAGCAACACGTTTCTGATGTAAATTATGTGCATACGTAGGTCATAGCGGTTAAGCAGCTGGACAAGGATGGGTTGCAAGGAAATCGTGAGTTCCTTGTCGAGGTGCTGATGCTTAGCCTCCTTCATCACCCAAACCTTGTCACCTTGCTCGGGTACTGCACCGAATGTGAACAAAAGATTCTAGTGTATGAGTATATGCCACTCGGTTCTTTACAAGATCATCTCCTAGGTAATACAGAATAATAATGTTGTGGTTCTCGAACATATTCCGCAGAACTGAAAGATCTGAAATTATGATCGCACATTTGTAACGACGCTGATTTGGTACTTGAATTCTGCAGATCTCACTCCAAAATCCCAGCCGCTGTCCTGGCATACACGGATGAAGATTGCAGTTGATGCTGCCAGAGGCCTCGAGTACTTGCATGAGGTAGCCAATCCACCGGTGGTATACCGTGATCTCAAGGCATCAAATATTCTCTTGGACGGGAACTTCAGTGCAAAGTTGGCAGATTTTGGCCTTGCAAAGCTTGGCCCAGTCGGCGACAAAACTCATGTCACCACAAGGGTGATGGGCACGTACGGATACTGCGCTCCCGAGTACGCCATGAGTGGCAAGTTAACAAAGATGTCAGACATATATTGCTTTGGTGTAGTTTTCTTGGAGCTCATCACTGGGAGGCGAGCAATCGACACCACGAAACCAACTCGCGAGCAAATTCTTGTCCACTGGGTAAGACTTACATCTACTTGACCAAGAAATACTATAGCCTTGAAATTTTCACTTGGTAGTCATATTGGATTGTAGTCCCTCTGTCCCAAAATAAGTGACTCAACTTTGTACTAACTTTATATTTTGGGACGGAAGGAGTAATAACCAAGTAAAACAGCTCATACTTGAGATATACAGATTGCCCATACGGTTTGGCATTAAGATGCTGCTATATCTGCAGGCAGCGCCACTCTTCAAGGATAAGAAGAAGTTCACCAAGATGGCTGATCCAAAACTTGACAGCAAGTACCCCTTAAAAGGTCTATACCAGGCACTTGCAATTTCATCAATGTGCCTACAAGAAGAAGCAAGCAGTCGTCCACTAATCAGTGATGTGGTGACGGCCCTTACATTTCTTGCTGATCCAAACTATGACCCTCCAGATGACATTGAGCCTCTACCTATAACAGTTCCCAATTTCGACAGAGGAATTAGCCTAGGCGAACCTGAAGAGGTCAAAGAAAAGTTTGAGGAAAAACAAGTAGAGGATAGCTAAAATGGCTTGTGAGACGAACAGATGGTGAATCAAGCCAGCAAAGTTTGTAGGGGTGCAGATGGAGGCACTGCAGGCCTTGTATGATATCTCTGTTTGTAATGTACAGCACATATAGGAAGGATGTAACAGCATATGACGTTCTTGAATGAGATTGACTTGAGTTCTTCGATTAGGCATAACCAAATTTTCAGCAGCAAGATATTCTGGCTGGTGCGAAAACTGAGCCAGTGATTGATGGCAAACTCACTAAATTGTGATCAGCGACATTTACTTTAATTCTTTTAGTTGCATGAAGAAGACTAAAAGATAGAACTAGTGTCAAACGGCTGCACATCTGAATTGGTAAGAATTAGATGAAATGATGTATGAACCACTACAGTCACAATATACCAAACAATGTTTAATTTATTTCTTTAATTGCAAAAAAACAAACAATGGTAATTGCGATACATTGTTAACAATATATAAACAGCGGATATGCAACGATAAATAGTCCCGAATATTAGCCTTTCTAGATGCCTCTTCAGATGTGTCGTCAAGAGTGTGTTCAGAACAGAAACTAACCGCGCCATCCGAGTAAATCGGCGGCCGTATTGCAGTCCACAGCAATGGACTATGACAAGCAATGCTCAGGAACTACCCCAGGCAATGCCTGGTTTCCACTTTGCACGCCAGTTAAGTTGGCACCGCAGCTAGTACTGCTTTCTCCTGATGCCAAACCCATATATACCAGCACCGTCAGTACAGTACAGTGCAGCGCAGTGCAGTACAGTGCAGCACGGCGGGAGAAATCTGAGCGCACCTGCCCAGCCCGTGAAGCAGCGAGGAATAAGTACAGACACGGCGGCGCCGGCGAGCGGCCGCGCACGGGCACGGCCATGGTTTGCCACCGGACACACGACGCCGCGCCGGGAGGGAGAGTGCGTACGTAGCGGAGCCGTCAACTAGCGACGTGGACAGGACAAATACCTGGCGGTGCCTGCCACTAGTCGGGCGGCGAGCGGGGAGCGGACGGGAAGCTGCGCCGCGGTCTTCTGCCGGCGGGGCCGCGTCGCCGACGAGTCCATGGAGGGCGGCCGGACCGGCTGTTCGGTGGTTGGGCCTGACGCACGGAGGCCTGCGCCGCGGAAAACATCGGGATAACCCATCTGGTTCTGGGCTTTACTTTGAGGCCGGGAAGCCAGGAGTGAGACTGGCCCGGTCATGAGCGATAGATGTTTTCATTTCACTCAAAATTCAAAAAAAAAAAGATATTTCACTCAAAACAATGAGCGATAGATATTTCTGCGTTGCTGCTGCTGTGGTTTTTTTCCTGCTATATTTTTCTCGTGCGCCGTCAGCAGAAAAGGACAGACTTTATCGAGAATAAAAGAGACGAAAAACAGAGAAGGAAAACTACGTGGCAGCTGCACAAAGAAGGACGTTTCACCGTAGCTGTCACCAAAGCTGGAGCACGAAGCCCACACACAGAGAGGTCGCCCTCGCGTCGCGGCCTCGTGGAAGCCATTACATACAGCAGCTGTATTTCTGTCTCTGTTTCATTTTTCCTTGGATATAAAATATCTCCAACGCCTTACGATATTTATAGTGGAATGAAATATCTCCTGCATTTACAGTAGACAGTGCCACGGTGATGGGGTCATGGAGATCACATAATATCCTGCTCCAGGAGAGGAGAGTTGCATAGGATCCTCCCCGCATACATGTTTCCTCGTGTCCTTGCAGAGCCCATTGAACTGTACTTGCAGCTCGAGTAAATTGGGTAGTTAATGCGGCTAATTACGCACTTCACATGTTGGTTCATGCGTCGCGCGCACAACTACCGGCCGGCCTCTGTGCATGAATGAATGAATAGTCCTTGGGAACCAGTGATGGTCAATGCCGATGCCGTGCTTAGAGCAAGTACAAGTACAATAGTGGGCTTATAGCCCGCTTACATGGCATTTTTGCCTATGTGAAGGAAAGAGATGTGAAAAAGTAAGAGGAGTGGGCTCTCATTCAAGAGTCTAGCTATATGCGCATTCTTAGATAAATGCAATAAATGTGAAGAAAGAGATAGAGAGAAAATGAAAGAAAGTACTAATGCAATAGCCAATATTCAAGAGTCTATCTCTCTTTGACATGGCGATTTCTTATAGCCATCAGCTGACTATATTATTAGCCATGCTCTTGATTGGAAGGCCGGCCGGTTTGCTCCTCCCATGTGAAGGCATGGCATGGCATGCCACCCACTGACTGGACTTGGTAAGCTGGATGGAGCACATGGCCACCAGCTTTAGTTTAGTGGATGCGATCAGTACTCTAATCCACCTAATCTAGCCATCGAATTAAGAGAGATGTCGAAGAAGATTACAATATTGGTGGTCGACATGCATGGGTTGCCACTTGCAGTTCGAGTGGTGATGAGATGAACCCCTGTGACTATCTCTCTTTTTTTTCCCTTTTTGATTGATTGAAAGCAGGGAGGGAGGGAGGCTGCGATTAATAATTATCACCAGTGGATGGATATTCTGCAGATCTTTGCGATATAAGTATTCTCTGCTAATGATAATCCATTTACTCTGCTGGTCGATCAAGCTGGCCAGGTCTGGGGAATCTCAAGAGGGTGGCACGATGCCAGGCTCGATTCAAAATTCAAAATCCAAACAATAAAAAATTTAAAAAAATAGTAGTGTACTGGTTCTATTGGCACACAGGGGGAGGGGAGGAGAGCAGGTCCATGTGCCCATTTGTCACTACCCGCTGACAGACGGAATATGCGAGCGGCCGTGGCCGTGCGTGCGGCGCCTTGCCGCCCCACTGTCACCTCCCCGTTGCTTCATGCGACTCGTGGAGGTACAAGCCTAGCTCATCCCTGCCCCCCGAACACGGCGCACCGCGCGAGACCACGCACATGCGCTGGGCATAGGAGCTCGGTGTGGACGGTAGCTGGAGAGAGAGAGAAACCGACCTCTTGGATCCCCATAAGCCTAATATTTTCAATAAGTTTGTGTACTATTTTCATTCAAATTCGAAATATGGTTTGTCAGTACTGGCCTACTTGGGGGCCGCTAGTGCAAGTAGTTTTATATGCTTGCATGCACATATGCTGTCGTTGAATTTGAGAACGGCGAGAAGGTGCTCGCTCTTTAGTGACACTTGTGTGTGTGTGTGTGTGTGTGTGTGTGGCTAGAGTGCGTTGCAACAAAAGCGCAAAGTGAAGGGATATGTGCTGCCGGGAAGCCCGGGGCTGTGTGGTTGGGAGGTGGATGGATGGATGGATATACACGAATGACGAACTTGCCTTTCATGCGTTTCTTTGCTTAACCCACTGGACTGGGTGCTGACCTGGAGTAGTTACGAGCCATGCATATCTCACCAACTTTACACACATTTGATTCTCAAAGAAAAAAAGTTACACACTTTTTTCCCGAATAATCTTAGGCCAACTCAAACGCGCATGACCCATCTGTCTGCCCGCATCCGTTTGAGTCCAAACGGACAGAAAACGCGACCAACGCACATAGATGGATGTCCGTTTTCTTTTCTGTTTGGACTCATTTTGGCCTAAATTTGGGTCGGGTTTGCGTCTGTGCGGATGCTCGTAGCGTCTCCCATGTCCTTCCCCTGGCCCGCCAGTCTGTGGCACAACGCCATGCATCCTGGCCTCGACGCCCTTGAAGGAAATATGCCCTAGAGGCAATAATAAAGTTGTTATTTATATTTCCTTATATCATGATAAAGGTTTATAATTCATGCTAGAATTGTATTAACCAGAAACTTAGTACATGTGTGAATACATAGACAAAACAGAGTGTCCCTAGTATGCCTCTACTTGACTAGCTCTTTAATCAAAGATGGTTAAGTTTCCTAACCATAGACATGTGTTGTCATTTCATGAACGGGATCACATCATTAAAGAATGATGTGATGGACAAGACCCATCCGTTAGCTTAGCATAATGATCGTATAGTTTTATTGCTATTGCTTTCTTCATGACTTATACATGTTCCTCTGACTATGAGATTATGCAACTCCCGAATACCGGAGGAACACCTTGTGTGCTATCAAACGTCATAACGTAACTGGGTGATTATAAAGATGCTCTACGGGTGTCTCCGAAG
This sequence comes from Aegilops tauschii subsp. strangulata, assembly GCF_002575655.3. Taxonomy (NCBI): domain Eukaryota; kingdom Viridiplantae; phylum Streptophyta; class Magnoliopsida; order Poales; family Poaceae; genus Aegilops; species Aegilops tauschii. Next base: position 425,091,510 of record NC_053035.3, on the reverse strand, counting down.
GTGTTTGTTGGGTTGGCATAGATCAAGATTAGGATTTGTCACTCCGTGTATCGGAGAGGTATCTCTGGGCCCTCTCGGTAATGCACATCACTATAAGCCTTGCAAGCAATGTGGCTAATGAGTTAGTTGCAGGATGATGCATTATGAAACGAGTAAAGAGAATTTCCGGTAACGAGATTGAACTAGGTATGATGATACCGACGATCGAATCTCGGGCAAGTAACATAGCGATGTGAACTAGATTATTGACTCTAGTAAACCCTTTGGGTGTTGGTCACATAGAGATGTGAACTATGGGTGTTAATCACATGATGATGTGAATTATTGATGTTAAATCACATGGCGATGTGAACTAGATTATTGACTCCAGTGCAAGTGGGAGACTGAAGGAAATATGCCCTAGAGGCAATAATAAAGTATTATATATTTCCTTATATCATGATAAATGTTTATTATTCATGCTAGAATTGTATTAACCGGAAACATAATACATGTGTGAATACATAGACAAACAGAGTGTCACTAGTATGCCTCTACTTGACTAGCTCGTTAATCAAAGATGGTTATGTTTCCTAGCCATAGACATGAGTTGTCATTTGATTAAGGGGATCACCTCATTAGGAGAATGACGTGATTGACTTGACCCATTCCGTTAGCTTAGCACCCGATCGTTTAGTATGTTGCTATTGCTTTCTTCATGACTTATACATGTTCCTATGACTATGAGATTATGCAACTCCCGTTTACCGGAGGAACACTTTGTGTGCTACCAAACGTCACAACGTAAATGGGTGATTATAAAGGTGCTCTACAGGTGTCTCCAAAGGTACTTGTTGGGTTGGCGTATTTCGAGATTAGGATTTGTCACTCCGATTGTCGGAGAGGTATCTCTGGGCCCACTCGGTAATGCACATCACTATAAGCCTTGCAAGCATTGTGACTAATGAGTTAGTTGCGGGATGATGTATTACGGAACGAGTAAAGAGACTTGCCGGTAACGAGATTGAACTAGGTATCGAGATACCGACGATCGAATCTCGGGCAAGTAACATACCGATGACAAAGGGAACAACGTATGTTGTTATGCGGTCTGACCGATAAAGATCTTCGTAGAATATGTGGGAGCCAATATGGGCATCCAGGTCCCGCTATTGGTTATTGACCGGAGAGGTGTCTCGGTCATGTCTACATAGTTCTCGAACCCGAAGGGTCCGCACGCTTAACGTTACGATGACAGTTTTATTGAGTTTTGATGTACCGAAGGAGTTTGGAGTCCCGGATGAGATTGGGGACATGACGAGGAGTCTCGAAATGGCCGAGACGTAAAGATCGATATATTGGACGACTATATTCGGACTTTGGAAAGGTTCCGAGTGATTCGGGTATTTTTCGAAGTACCGGAGAGTTACGGGAATTTGTATTGGGCCTTAATGGGCCATACGGGAAAGGAGAGAAAGGCCTCAAAAGGTGGCCGCGCCCCTCCCCATGATCTGGTCCGAATTGGACTAGGGAAGGGGGGCGCCCCCTTCCTTCTTTCTCCTTCTCCCTTCCCTTCTCCTATTCCAACAAGGAAAGGAGGAGTCCTACTCCCGGTGGGAGTAGGACTCCCCCTTCTGGTGCACCTCTCCTCGCTAGGCCGGCGGCCTCCCCCTTGCTCCTTTATATACGGGGGCAGGGGGGCACCCCAAGGACACACAACTTGATATACGATATTTTAGCCGTGTGCGGTGCCCCCCTCCACCATATTACACCTCGATAATACCGTTGCGGAGCTTAGGCGAAGTCCTGCGTCGGTGGAACATCATCATCGTCACCACGCCGTCGTGCTGACGAAACTCTCCCTCAACACTCGGCTGGATCGGAGTTCGAGGGACGTCATCGAGCTGAACGTGTGTAGAACTCGGAGGTGCCGTGTGTTCGGTACTTGATCGGTCGGATCGTGAAGACGTACGACTACATCAACCGCGTTGTGATAACGCTTCCGCTGTAGGTCTACGAGGGTACGTGGACAACACTCTCCCCTCTCGTTGCTATGCATCACCATGATCTTGCGTGTGCGTAGGAATTTTTTTGAAATTACTACGTTCCCCAACAGTGGCATCCGAGCCTTGTTTTATGCGTTGATGCTATGCACGAGTAGAACACAAGTGAGTTGTGGGTGATATAAGTCATACTGCTTACCAGCATGTCATACTTTGCTTCAGCGGTATTGTGAGATGAAGCGGCCGGACCGACATTACGCGTACGCTTACGCGAGACTGGTTTTACCGCCGTGCTATGCACACAGGTGACTAGCCGGTGTCAGTTTCTCCAACTTTAGTTGAACCGAGTGTGGCTACGCCCGGTCCTTGCGAAGGTTAAAACAGCACCAACTTGACAAACTATCATTGTGGTTTTGATGCGTAGGTAAGAGCGGTTCTTGCTAAGCCCGTAGCAGCCACGTAAAACTTGCAACAACAAAGTAGAGGACGTCTAACTTGTTTTTGCAGGGCATGTTGTGATGTGATATGGTCAAGACATGATGTGATATAATTTGTTGTATGAGATGATCATGTTTTGTAACCGAGTTATCGGCAACTAACAGGAGCCATATGGTTGTCGCTTTATTGTATGAGATGCAATCACCATGTAATAGTTTTACTCTATCACTAAGCGGTAGCGACAGTCGTAAAAGCAATTAGTTGGCGAGACGACAACGATACTACGATGGAGATCAAGGTGTCGCGCCGGTAACGATGGTGATCATGACGGTGCTTCGGAGATGGAGATCACGAACACGGTGCTTCGGAGATGGAGATCACGAACACGGTGCGCCGGTAACGATGGTGATCATGACGGTGCTTCGGAGATGAAGATCACAAGCACGGTGCTTCGGAGATGGAAATCACAAGCACAAGATGATGATGGCCATATCATATCACTTATATTGATTGCATGTGATGTTAATCCTTTATGCATCTTATCTTGCTTTGATTGACGGTAGCATTATAAGATGATCTCTCACTAAAATTTCAAGATAAAAGTGTTCTCCCTGAGTATGCACCATTGCGAAAGTTCTTCGTGCTGAGACACCACGTGTTAATCGGGTGTGATAGGCTGTACGTTCAAATACAACGGGTGCAAAACAGTTGCACACGCGGAATACTCAGGTTAAACTTGACGAGCCTAGCATATACAGATATGGCCTCGGAACACAGAGACCGAAAGGTCGAGCGTGAATCATATAGTAGATATGATCAACATAGTGATGTTCACCATTGAAACTACTCCATCTCACGTGTTAATCGGACATGGTTTAGTTGCTTTGGATCACGTAATCACTTAGATGATTAGAGGGATGTCTATCTAAGTGGGAGTTCTTAAGTAATATGATTAATTGAACTTGAATTTATCATGAACTTAGTCCTGATAGTATTTTGCAAATTATGTTGTAGATCAATAGCTCGCGTTGTTGCTTCCCTGTGTTTATTTTTGATGTGTTCCTAGATAAAAATTATGTTGAAAGATGTTAGTCGCAAAGATGTGGATTGGATCCGTGATCTGAGGATTATCCTCATTGCTGCACAGAAAAATTATGTCCTTGATGCACCGCTAGGTGACAGACCTATTGCAGGAGCAGATGCAGACGTTATGAACGTTTGGCTAGCTCAATATGATGACTACTTGATAGTTTAGTGCATCATGCTTAATGGCTGAGAATCGGGACTTCAAAGATGTTTTGAACGTCATGGACCATATAAGATGTTCCAGGAGTTGAAGTTAATATTTCAAGCAAATACCTGAGTTGAGAGATATGAAGTCTCCAACAAGTTCTATAGCTAAAAGATGGAGGAGAATCGCTCAACTAGTGAGCATGTGCTCAGATTGTCTGGGTACTACAATCGCTTGAATCAAGTGGGAGTTAATCTTCCAGATAAAATAGTGATTGACAGAATTCTCTAGTCACCATCACCAAGTTAGTAGAACTTCGTGATGAACTATAGTATGCAAGGGATGACGAAAGTAATTCCCGAGCTCTTCGTGATGCTGAAATCGACGAAGGTAGAAATCAAGAAAAACATCAAGTGTTGATGGTTGATGAGACCACTAGTTTCAAGAAAAGGGCAAAGGGAAGAAGGGGAACTTCAAGAAGAACGGCAAGCAAGTTGCTGCTCAAGTGAAGAAGCCTAAGTCTGGTCCTAAGCCTGAGACTAAGTGCTTCTACTGCAAAGGGACTGGTCACTGGAAGCGGAACTACCCCAACTATTTGGTGGATAAGAAGGATGGCGAAGTGAACAAAGGTATATTTGATATACAGATTATTGATGTGTACTTTACTAGTGTTTATAGCAACCCCTCGGTAATTGATACTGGTTCAGTTGCTAAGAGTAGTAACTCGAAACGGGAGTTGCAGAATAAACAGAGACTAGTAAAAGTGAACAAAGATATATTTGATATACAGATTATTGATGTGTACTTTACTAATGTTTATAGAAACCCCTCGGTAATTGATACTGGTTCAGTTGCTAAGAGTAGTAACTCGAAACGGGAGTTGCAGAATAAACAGAGACTAGTAAAAGGCGAGGTGACGATGTGTGTTGGAAGTAGTTCCAAGATTGATATGATCATCATCGCACACTCCCTGTACTTTCGGGATTAGTGTTGAAACTAAATAAGTGTTATTTGGTGTTTGCGTTGAGCATGAATATGATTTGATCATGTTTATTGCAATACGGTTATTCATTTAAATTAGAGAACAATTGTTGTTCTGTTTACATGAATAAAACCTTCGATGGTCATACACACCAACGAAAATGGTTTGTTGGATCTCGATCGTAGTGATACACATATTCATAATATTGAAGCCAAAAGATGCAAAGTTAATAATGATAGTGCAACTTATTTGTGGCACTGCCGTTTAGGTCATATTGGTGTAAGCGCATGAAGAAACTCCATACTGATGGGATTTTGGAATCACTTGATTATGAATCACTTGATGCTTGCGAACCGTGCCTCATGGGCAAGATGACTAAAACGCCGTTCTCCGGAACTATGGAGAGAGCAACACATTTGTTGGAAATCATACATACAGATGTATGTGGTCCGATGAATATTGAGGCTCGTAGCAGGTATCATTATTTTCTGACCTTCACAGATGATTTGAGCAGATATGGGTATATCTACTTAATGAAACAAGAGTCTGAAACATTTGAAAAGTTCATATAATTATGGAGTGAAGCAGAAAATCATCGTAACAAGAAAATAAAGTTTCTACGATCTGATCATGGAGAAGAGTATTTAAGTTACGAGTTTGGCCTTCGGTTAAAACAATGTGGAATAGTTTCACAAATTTATGCCACCTGGAACACCACAGCATAATGGTGTGTCCGAACGTCATAACCGTACTTTATTGGATATAGTGCAATCTATGATGTCTCTTACCAATTTACCACTAATCGTTTTGGGGGTTATGCATTAAAGACAGCTGCATTCACGTTAAATAGGGCACCATCAAAATCTGTTGAGACGACGCCTTATGAACTGTGGTTTGGCAAGAAACCAAAGTTGTCGTTTCTTAAAATTTTGGGGTTGCGATGCTTATGTGAAAAAGTTTCATCCTGATAAGTTCAAACCCAAACCGGAGAAATGTGTCTTCATAGGATACCCAAAGGAGACAGTTGGGTACACCTTCTATCACAGATCCGAAGGCAAGACATTCGTTGCTAAGTATGGATCCTTTCTAGAGAAGGAGTTTCTCTCGAAAGAAGTGAGTGGGAGGAAAGTAGAACTTGATGAGGTAACTGTACCTGCTCCCTTATTGGAAAGTAGTTCATCACATAAATCTGTTCCTGTGACTCCTACACCAATTAGTGAGGAAGTTAATGATGATGATCATGGAACTTCAGATCAAGTTATTACTGAACCTCGTAGGTCAACCAGAGTAAGATCCGCACCAGAGTGGTACGGTAATCCTGTTCTGGACGTTATGTTACTAGAACATGACGAACCTACGAACTATGAAGAAGCGATGGTGAGCCCAAATTCCGCGAAATGGCTTTAGGCCATGGAATCTGAGATAAGATCCATATATGAGAACAAAGTATGGACTTTGATTGACTTGCCCAATGATCGGCGAGCCATTGAGATTAAATGGATCTTCAAGAGGAAGACGGACGCTGATAGTAGTGTCACTATCTACAAAGCTAGAATTGTCGCAAAAGGTTTTTCGACAAGTTCAAGGTGTTGAATACGATGAGAGAGTTTCTCACTCGTATCTATGCTTAAAGTCTGTCTGAATCATATTAGCAATTGCCGCATTTTATGAAATCCGGCAAATGGATAAACAAAACTACATTCCTTAATGGATTTATTAAAGAAGAGTTGTATATGATGCAACCAGGAGGTTTTGTCAATCCTAAAAGTGCTAACAAAATATGCAAGCTCCAGCGATCCATCTATGGACTGGTGCAAGCATCTCAGAGTTGGAATATACGCTTTGATAAGTTGATCAAAGGATATAGTTTTATACAGACTTGCGGTGAAGCCTGTATTTACAAGAAAGTGAGTGGGAGCACTACAGCATTTCTGATAAGTATATGTGGATGACATATTGTTGATCGGAAATAATGTAGAATTATTCTGCAAAGCATAAAGGAGTGTTTGAAAGGAGTTTTTCAAAGAAAGACCTCGGTGAAGCTGCTTACATATTGAGCATCAAGATCTATAGAGATAGATGAAGACGCTTGATAAGTTTTTCAATGAGTACATACCTTAACAAGATTTTGAAGTAGTTCAAAATAGAACAGTCAAAGAAAGAGTTCTTGCCTGTGTTACAAGGTGTGAAATTGAGTAAAGACTCAAAGCCAGACCACGGCAAAAGATAGAAAGAGAATGAAAGTCATTCCCTATGCCTTGGCCATAGGTTCTATAAAGTATGCCATGTTGTATACCAGATCTATTGTATGCCCTACACTGATTTTGGTAAGGGAGTACAATAGTTATCTAGGAGTAGATCACTGGACAGCGGTCAAAATTATCCTTAGTGGAATAAGGATATGTTTCTCGATTATGGAAGTGACAAAAGGTTCGTCGTAAAGGGTTACGTCGATGCAAGTTTTGACACTAAATCTAGGTGACTCTAAGTCTCGGTCTAGATACATATTGAAAGTGGGAGCAATTAGCTAGAGTAGCTCCGTGCAGAGCATTGTAGACATAGAAATTTGCAAAATACTTACGGATCTGAATGTGACAGACCCGTTGACTAAAATTATCTCACAAGCAAAACATAATCACACCTTAGTACTCTTTGGGTGTTAATCACATAGCGATGTGAACTAGATTATTGACTCTAGTAAACCCTTTGGGTGTTGGTCACATAGAGATGTGAACTATGGGTGTTAATCACATGATGATGTGAATTATTGATGTTAAATCACATGGCGATGTGAACTAGATTATTGACTCCAGTGCAAGTGGGAGACTGAAGGAAATATGCCCTAGAGGCAATAATAAAGTATTATATATTTCCTTATATCATGATAAATGTTTATTATTCATGCTAGAATTGTATTAACCGGAAACATAATACATGTGTGAATACATAGACAAACAAAGTGTCACTAGTATGCCTCTACTTGACTAGCTCGTTAATCAAAGATGGTTATGTTTCCTAGCCATAGACATGAGTTGTCATTTGATTAAGGGGATCACCTCATTAGGAGAATGACGTGATTGACTTGACCCATTCCGTTAGCTTAGCACCCGATCGTTTAGTATGTTGCTATTGCTTTCTTCATGACTTATACATGTTCCTATGACTATGAGATTATGCAACTCCCGTTTACCGGAGGAACACTTTGTGTGCTACCAAACGTCACAACGTAAATGGGTGATTATAAAGGTGCTCTACAGGTGTCTCCAAAGGTACTTGTTGGGTTGGCGTATTTCGAGATTAGGATTTGTCACTCCGATTGTCGGAGAGGTATCTCTGGGCCCACTCGGTAATGCACATCACTATAAGCCTTGCAAGCATTGTGACTAATGAGTTAGTTGCGGGATGATGTATTACGGAACGAGTAAAGAGACTTGCCGGTAACGAGATTGAACTAGGTATCGAGATACCGACGATCGAATCTCGGGCAAGTAACATACCGATGACAAAGGGAACAACGTATGTTGTTATGCGGTCTGACCGATAAAGATCTTCGTAGAATATGTGGGAGCCAATATGGGCATCCAGGTCCCGCTATTGGTTATTGACCGGAGAGGTGTCTCGGTCATGTCTACATAGTTCTCGAACCCGAAGGGTCCGCACGCTTAACGTTACGATGACAGTTTTATTGAGTTTTGATGTACCGAAGGAGTTTGGAGTCCCGGATGAGATTGGGGACATGACGAGGAGTCTCGAAATGGCCGAGACGTAAAGATCGATATATTGGACGACTATATTCGGACTTTGGAAAGGTTCCGAGTGATTCGGGTATTTTTCGAAGTACCGGAGAGTTACGGGAATTTGTATTGGGCCTTAATGGGCCATACGGGAAAGGAGAGAAAGGCCTCAAAAGGTGGCCGCGCCCCTCCCCATGATCTGGTCCGAATTGGACTAGGGAAGGGGGGCGCCCCCTTCCTTCTTTCTCCTTCTCCCTTCCCTTCTCCTATTCCAACAAGGAAAGGAGGAGTCCTACTCCCGGTGGGAGTAGGACTCCCCCTTCTGGTGCACCTCTCCTCGCTAGGCCGGCGGCCTCCCCCTTGCTCCTTTATATACGGGGGCAGGGGGCACCCCAAGGACACACAACTTGATATACGATATTTTAGCCGTGTGCGGTGCCCCCCTCCACCATATTACACCTCGATAATACCGTTGCGGAGCTTAGGCGAAGTCCTGCGTCGGTGGAACATCATCATCGTCACCACGCCGTCGTGCTGACGAAACTCTCCCTCAACACTCGGCTGGATCGGAGTTCGAGGGACGTCATCGAGCTGAACGTGTGTAGAACTCGGAGGTGCCGTGTGTTCGGTACTTGATCGGTCGGATCGTGAAGACGTACGACTACATCAACCGCGTTGTGATAACGCTTCCGCTGTAGGTCTACGAGGGTACGTGGACAACACTCTCCCCTCTCGTTGCTATGCATCACCATGATCTTGCGTGTGCGTAGGAATTTTTTTGAAATTACTACGTTCCCCAACAATGTTCCTAAAGAAAAATAAGTTGAAAGATGATAGTAGCAATGATGCGGACTGGGTCCGTGATCTGAGGACTATCCTCATTGCTGCACAAAAGAATTATGTCCTTGATGCACCGCTAGGTGAAGGACCTATTGCAGGAGCAGATGCAGACGTTATGAACGTTTGGCAAGCTCGGTATGATGACTACTTGATAGTTTAGTACAGCATGCTTTACGGCTTAGAACCAGGTCTTCAAAAACGTTTTGAACGCTACGGAGCATATAAGATGTTCCAAGAGCTGAAATTGGTATTTCAGACTCATGCCCGAGTCGAGAGGTATGAGACCTCTGACAAGTATTTTTCCTACAAGATGGAGGAGAATAGCTCAACCAGTGAGCATGTGCTCAGAATGTCTGAGAACTACTATCGCTTGAATCAAGTGGGAGTTAATCTTCTAGATAAGATAGTGATTGATAGAGTTCTCTAGTCACTATCACCAAGTTACTGGAACTTCGTAATGAACTATAATATGCAATGGATGACAAAAACGATTCCCGAGCTCTTCGTGATACTGAAATCGGCGAAGGTAGAAATCAAGAAAAGCATCAAATGTTGATGGTTGACAAGACCACTAGTTTCAAGTAAAAGGGCAAGGGAAAGAAAAGGGAACTTCAAGAAGACTGGCAAGCAAGTTTCCACTCCCATGAAGAAGCCCAAAGCTAGACCCAAGCCTGAAACTGAGTGCTTCTACTCTAAAGGAAATGGTCACTGGAAGCGGAACTGCCCCAAATACTTGGCGAATAAGAAGGATGGCAAACTAAACAAAAGTATATATGATATACATGTTATTGATGTGCACTTTACTAGTGTTCATAGTAGCCCCTAGGTATTTGATACCGGTTCAGTTGCTATGATTAGTAACTCGAAACAGGAGTTACAAAATGAACAAAGACTAGTTGAGGGCGAGGTGACGATGTGTGTTGGAAATGATTCCAAGGTTGATAAGATCACCATCGCATACTCCCTCTACCTTAGGGATTAGTATTGCAACTAAATAAATGGTATTTGGTGTTTGCGTTAAGCATAAATATGATTGGATCATGTATATTGCGATACGGTTATTCATTTAAGTCAGAGAATAATTGTTGTTCTATTTACATGAATAAAACCTTCTGTGGTCTTACATCCAATGTAAATGGTTTACTGAATCTCGATCACAGTAATACACATAATATTGATGCCAAAAGATGTAAAGTTAATAATGATAGTGCAACTTATTTGTGGCACTTCCGTTTAGGTCATATTGGTGTAAAGCGCATGAAGAAACTCCATGTTGATGGGCTTTTGGAATCACTTTATTATGAATCACTTGATGCTTGCGAACCATGCCTCATGGGCAAGATGACTAAAACTCCGTTCTCCGGAACAATGGAGCGAGCCACTGACTTATTGGAAATAATACATACTGATGTATGCGGTCCGATGAGTGTTAAGGCTCGCGGGGGGTATCGTTATTTTCTGACCTTCACAGATGATTTAAGTAGATATGGGTATATCTACTTAATGAAACACAAGTCTGAAACATTTGAAAAGTTCAAAGAAATTCAGAGTGAAGTTGAGAATCACCGTAACAAGAAAATAAAGTTTCTACGATCTGATCACGGAAGCAAATATTTGAGTTACAAGTTTGGCCTTCATTTAAAAATAATATGGAATAGTTTCACAACTCATGCCACCTGGAACACCACAGAGTAATGGTGTGTCCGAACGTCGTAACCGTACTTTATTAGATATGGTGCGATCTATGATGTCTCTTACCGATTTACCACTATCGTTTTGGGGTTATGCATTAGAGACAGTTGCATTCACGTTAAATAGGGCACCATCTAAATCCGTTGAGACGACACCGTATGAACTATGGTTTGGCAAGAAACCTAAGCTATCGTTACTTAAAGTTTGAGGTTGCGATGCTTATGTGAAAAAGCTTCATCCTGATAAGCTCGAACCCAAATCGGAGAAGTGCGTCTTCATAGGATACCCAAAGAAACTGTTGGGTACACCTTCTATCACTGATCCGAAGGCAAGATCTTTGTTGCTAAGAATGGATCCTTTCTAGAGAAGGAGTTTCTCTCGAAACAAGTGGGTGGGAGGAAAGTAGAGTAGAACTTGATGAGGTAGTTGTACCTTCTCCCGAATTGGAAAGTAGTTCATCACAGAAATCAGTTCCAGTGATTCCTACACCAATTAGTGAGGAAGCTAATGATGATGATCATGAAACTTCAGATCAAGTTACTACCGAACCTCGTAGGTCAACCAGAGTATAGTCCGCACCAGAGTGGTACGGTAATCCTTTCTGGAAGTCGTGTTACTAGACCATGACGAACCTACGAACTATGAAGAAGCGATGATGAGCCCAGATTCCGCGAAATGGCTTGAGGCCATGAAATCTGAGATGGGATCCATGCATGAGAACAAAGTATGGACTTTGATTGACTTGCCCAATGATCGGCGAGCCATTGAGATTAAATGGATCTTCAAGAGGAAGACAGACGCTGATAGTAGTGTTACTATCTACAAAGCTCGACTTGTCGCAAAATGTTTTCAACAAGTTCAAGGTGTTGACTACGATGAGATTATCTCAACCGTAGCGATGCTTAAGTCTGTCCGCATCATGTTAGCAATTGCCGCATTTTATGAAATCTGGCAAATGGATGTCAAAACTGAATTCCTTAATGGATTTATTAAAGAAGAGTTGTATATGATGCAACCAGAAGGTTTTGTCGATCCTAAAGGTGCTAACAAAGTGTGTAAGCTCTAGTGATCCATTTATGGACTGGTGCAAGCATCTCGGAGTTGGAATATATGCTTTGACAGTGTGATCAAAGCATATGGTTTATACAGACTTGTGGTGAAACCTGTATTTACAAGAAAGTGAGTGGGAGCACTACAGCCTTTCTGATAAGTATATGTGAATGACATATTGTTGAACGGAAATAATGTAGAATTTTCTGGAAAGCATAAGGGAGTGTTTGAAAGGAGTTTTTCAAAGAAAGACCTCGGTGAAGCTGCTTACATATTGAGCATCAAGATCTATAGAGATAGATCAAGATGCTTGACATGATTTTTTCAATGAGTATATACCTTGACAAGATTTTGAAGTAGTTCAAAATGGAATAGTCAAAGAAGGAGTTCTTGCCTGTGTTGCAAGGTGTGAAGATGAGTAAGACTCAAAACCCGACCACGGCAGAAAATAGAAAGAGAATGAAAGTCATTCCCTATGCCTCAGTCATAGGTTCTATAAAGTATGATATGCTGTGTACTAGACCTATTGTGTACCTCACCATGAGTTTGGCAAGAGGGTACAATAGTGATCCAGGAGTGGATCACTGGACAGTGGTCAAAATTATCCTTAGTGGAATAAGGACATGTTTCTCGGTTATGGAGGTGCCAAAAAGTTCGTCGTAAAGGGTTACGTCGATGCAAGCTTTGACACTGATCCGGATGACTCCAAAAGTCTCAATCTGGATACATATTGAAAGTGGGAGCAATTAGCTAGAGTAGCTCCATGCAGAGCATTGTAGACATAGAAAATTTGCAAAATACATAAGGCTCTGAATTTGGCAGACCCATTGACTAAACTTCTCTCACAAAGGAAAACATGATCACTCTTTGGGTGTTAATCACATAATGATGTGAACTAGATTATTGACTGTAGTAAACCCTTTGGGTATTAGTCACATGAAGATGTGAACTAATCACATAAAGATATGAACTATTGGTGTTAAATCACATGACAATGTGAACTAGATTATACACTCTAGTGCAAGTGGGAGACTGAAGGAAATATGCCCTAGAGGCAATAATAAAGTTATTATTTATATTTCCTTATATCATGATAAATGTTTATTATTCATGCTAGAATTGTATTAACCGGAAACTTAGTACATGTGTGAATACATAGACAAAACAGAGTGTCCCTAGTATGCCTCTACTTGACTAGCTCGTTAATCAAAGATGGTTAAGTTTCCTAACCATAGACATGTGTTGTCATTTGATGAACGGGATCACATCATTAGAGAATGATGTGATGTACAAGACCCATCCGTTAGCTTAGCATAATGATCGTATAGTTTTATTGCTATTGCTTTCTTCATGACTTATACATGTTCCTCTGACTATGAGATTATGCAACTCCCGAATACCGGAGGAACACCTTGTGTGCTATCAAACGTCATAACGTAACTGGGTGATTATAAAGATGCTCTACGGGTGTCTCCGAAGGTGTTTGTTGAGTTGGCATAGATCAAGATTAGGATTTGTCACTCCGTGTATCGGAGAGGTATCTCTGGGCCCTCTCGGTAATGCACATCACTATAAGCCTTGCAAGCAATGTGGCTAATGAGTTAGTTGCAGGATGATGCATTACAGAACGAGTAAAGAGACTTACTGGTAACGAGATTGAACTAGGTATGATGATACCGACGGTCGAATCTCGGGCAAGTAACATACCAATGACAAAGGGAATAACGTTGTTATGCGGTTTGACCGATAAAGATCTTCGTAGAATATGTAGAAGCCAATATGAGCATCAAGGTTCTGCTATTGGTTATTGACCGGAGATGTGTCTCGATCATGTCTACATAGTTCTCGAACCCGTAGGGTCCGCACGCTTAACGTTCGATGATGATTTGTATTATGAGTTATGTGATTTGATGACCGAAGTTTGTTCGGAGTCCCGGATGAGATCACGGACATGACGAGGAGTCTCGAAATGGTCGAGAGGTAAAGATTCATATATTGGAAGGTTGCATTTCGGACATCGAAATGGTTCTGAGTTATTCGGGCATTTTTTCGGAGTACCGAGGGGTTACCGGAAACCCCCCGGGGAAATCATGAGCCTGATGGGCCATGGGAGAGAAAAGGGGACAGCCCACAAGGGGAAGGCGCCCCCCCAAGGGGAGTCCGAATAGGAAGGGGAGGGGGCGCGGCCCCCCTTTCCCTCTTCCCCTCCCCTCCTTCCCTCTTTCCCCCTCTCCGGAAAAGGAAAGGGAGTCCAACTAGGATTGGGAGTCCTAGTTGGACTCCCCTCTTTGGCGCGCCCCCTAGGCCGGCCGCCTCCTCCCCCCTCCTTTATATACGGGGAAGGGGGGCACCCCAAAAGCACAACAGACAATCTCTTAGCCGTGTGCGGTGCCCCCCTCCACAGTTTAACACCTCAGTCATATCGTCGTAGTGCTTAGGCAAAGCCCTGCGCCGGTAACTTCATCATCACCGTCGCCACGCCGTCGTGCTGACGGAACTTTCCCTCGTCCTCAACTGGATCAAGAGCTCGAGGGACATCATCGTGCTGAACGTGTGCTGAACACGGAGGTGCCGTACGTTCGGTACTTGGATCGGTTGGATCGTGAAGACGTTCGACTACATCAACCGCGTTACTAAACGCTTCCACTTTCGGTTTACGAGGGTACGTGGACACACTCTCTCGTCTCGTTGCTATGCATCTCCTAGATAGATCTTGCGTGATCGTAGGAAATTTTTTGAATTACTACGTTACCCATCAGCCCTCACCGCCGCCGCCTAGTTCTGCCCGCTTTGTCACCGCCCAACCTCCACCGCATCCACCGTCGCCGACTTTTGTTGGCGTTTGTGGCCTACCCAGGGTCGCCGGCACCGCCTCTGCCTCTACTGCTCCACGGTCAACACTGGAGGGCGCGTGCTTCGACAGGACTGCTGCATGTACAGGGAGATGGTGTTTCCCTTCACTGGCCGCGACTCGACCCGCCCGCCTCCGTTGTTCCCCTCAAGGTGTTCGTACGTTTGCCCATAAGGTACCATGGTGGACAGCTGGAATGAATTATTTTACAACAAGTTCATATGTTCATCGATGAATCCAACGATGAGGATTTTGTGGTTGCTACTTTCATTGTTAACAAGCACATTGATAGTCGGCAGCCTAGTTTTAGGGGATCGATCCTGGGCCATTGCTCCGGGGTTGAATCGTAACAGAGAGTGCAGCCATTTCCTACTCTACAACGATTATTTCAAGTTCATTGGCCCACTATTCTCTCCCAAGCTTTTCCGACGACGACTTCCGAATGGCGACACATGTGTTCAACCGTATTCGGGAGGGAGTGGTGGCGTATGATGATTACTTCACATGCGAGCATAATGCCTTCTCTTCTTATCAGAAATGTACTGCAGCTTCGGATGCTTGCATACGGATTTTTCGGTGATCTTGTGGATGAGTATGTTTGCATGAGTGATTCCATATGCCTAGCGTCATTGTACAAGTTCTGGAAAGTTGTGGTTGCAGTGTTTGGCCCGGAGTACTTGAGAGAACCAAATGTTGCGAATGCATCCCGATTGTTGGCGATCAATGAATCTAGAGGCTTTCTGAGAATGCTTGGTAGCATAGATTGTATGCACTACGTGTGGAAGAACTGTCAATTTTCTTGGCAAAGGCAACATAAGGGACATGTTAAAGCTTACACGATCATAATTGAAGCTGTGGCACCACAAGATCTCTAGATTTGACACTTTTTCTGCATGGTAGGTTCTCACGCTGACATCAACATGCTTCAGCTCTCAACGGTGTTCGGTGTTCGCAAGGCTTTCAGAAGGCAACTCCCAGAGGTTAACTTTGAGGTCAATGATCAAGAGTGTAACAATAGATTCTACCTAGCTAATGGTATCTACCCTCCATGGTCAACTATTGTGAAGACAATCTCCAAGCCCATGGGAGAGAAGAGGGCTAGGTTTGCCCAAGAACAAGAGAGTGCCAAGAAGGACGGTGTCGGGGGAATTACCCGCGGCTAGACCCGGCTTTGAGGTTAAGTTATCTCTGGAGTTAAGTCATTTCTGGAGTAAAGTCATTTCTGGAGTTAAGTCATCTCTGGAGTTAAGTCGGCCGGCTATGATACATCTCCAACGTATCTATAATTTTTGATTGTTTCATGCTATTATATTATCTGTTTTGGATGTTTTATATGTATTAATATGCTATTTTATATTATTTTTGGGACTAACCTATTAACCTAGAGCCCAGTGCCAGTTTCTGTTTTTTCCTTGTTTTTGAGTTTTATAGAAAAGGAATATCAAACGGAGTCCAAACGGAATAAAACTTTACGATGTTTTTTCTTGGACCAGAAGACATCCACGGAGCTTGGAGAGGGGGTCAGAAGATGGCCGAGGAGGCCACAAGCCTGCCAGGCGCGCCCCTGGGGGGCGTGCCCTAAAGGCTTGTGGGCCCCTCGGGGGTCTCCTAACCCTGATTCTTGCACTATAAATTCCCAAATATTCCCAAACCACCAGAAGCGTCCACCAAAATACTTTTCGGCCGCTGCAAGCCTCTGTTCCTGTGAGATCCCATCTTGGGGCCTTTTCCGGCGATCTGCCGGAGGGGGATTCGATCACGGTATAGTTTTTTGGGTTTTGGGGTTTATAGATCTGAAACTATCTCTATTATACCAAAATAAATCTAAATAAATACCAAAAATACCTTGGGTTTTTTGGGTTTATTTTGGGTTTTTATTCTTTTATACCTATCTCTATTAGATCTCGCTCTTGTTCAAAACCGTGAAGGGATTGACAACCCCTTTTTCGTGTTGAGTGCAAGTGCTTGTTAGTTTGTGCAGGTGCATAGATTGGAGACTTGCTTGTGCCTCCTACTGGATTGATACCTTGGTTCTTAACTCACGGAAATACTTATCTCTACTTTGCTGCATCACCCTTTCCTCTTCAAGAGAAAAATCAACGCAAGCTCAAGAAGTAGCAGGCTACAATCTAGACCCGGTTACAATCTTGACCCAGCCTATTACAAGACAAGTTTTCTGACTCTGAAGATAGGTCGGCTCATGGATGAGCAGGCTCATGGTTAAGCAGGCTCACGGAGTTAAGCGGCCTCGCGGAGATGAGCGGGCTCATGGATAAGCAGGCTCAGGGAGATGAGCCGGCTCATGGTTAAGCAGGCTCATGGAGATGAGCAGGCTCATGAAGATGAGCCGACTCATGGATAAGCAGGCTCACGGATGAGCCAGCTCATGGAGTTAAGCAGCCTCACGGAGATAAGCATGCTTTGGAGATAAACCGGCTCATGGAGATGAGCCGACTCTAAAGACGAGACCCAGTGAGGATGAGTCCCGACCTAGAGAGACAAGTCCAGGTTTCCAGGAGTCCAAATACAAGACGGAGAACCCCGACTTGGATGACACGGAGGACTTAGAGTAGGACTCCTACAACGGGTATAACCTGGAATCTCTTGTAATCCCAGGGGCTCAACTATTATATAAAGGGACTCCCTGGGTCATCAGAAGGAGGTTTTTAGACAAACAAGTCAGGACAGACAGACAAGTCTTAGACAAGATCAAAGTAGATGCTCTCGAGATGAGAGGTAGCGAAATAACACCCTGTAATCGAGATCATCATCAGCATCAATAGCAATCAAGCATGATGCAGGCTTTTACCTCCACCGCGAGGGGCCGAACCTGGGTAAACCTTTGTCTCTTGATTCCGATCAACCCCGTTCGGCACCATGAACATTGAGTCCTCAGAGGATGTGGGATGTGATGACTGCTTGTGTGATCATGCACAACATGATTGTAGATGTGACGCCTGGATACTTAAGCTACAGTGAACCTCTGCTAATGATGCCACGTCACCTCAATTACTGTTGCTAATCTCGCGTTAGTTCGAAACCGATTCGAATCCAAATTAAAAATCAAGCAAAGAACAAAAGTTTTGAAACAATGAAACTAAATGTTCAGGTCATGCCAGATAATGCATAGGTGATTATGGTGGTGAAACCAAACTTTTATGAAATGCTTAACTGCACTAAAATGATTTAAGTAGTAGCAAACCTAATTATTTAAATACCTTTTGTAATTAATAAAATGTCAAACTGATTTATTTGAGGACTAGACTTTTGTGACTATGGACTAAGTTGAAATACTAATTTAGATGATAAGTGTATATTTTACTAAAACTAAAATATTAGGAAACAAAAATAAAACAGAAAAAGGAAAAGAAAATACAAAACAGAAAATAAAAAGAACAAAAGGCAGAGCCCCCTCCCCACTGGGCCATCTATGGCCCAGCTGACCAGCCCAACTGGCCAAAGGCCCAGCCGGCCGGCCCACCCCTCACCCCACTCCCTTATCCCCACTCCCTCCCGAAACGCTAACCCGTCGCCCCCCCACTTCCCCCACTCCCTCTCGCTTCCCCCTCCCGATCCGATCTGGATCGGGGCTGCGACCCCGTCGCCGCTCGACGACCACGCCTCGGTGCTCAACGCCGCACGCCGCCGCCCGAGGACATCGCCGGACCGCTCCCTCGCCGGACTGCCTCCCCGTCGCCCAGTCATCCCCATCCTCCTCCTCAACCTCCACTTCCCCGAACCCTACGGCCCCGCGGTGAGGCACCATCCCCTCCTCCTCCCCGCGCGCGCTCGAACCCTGGTGCCGCACGTCGCGCGCCCGAATCCGCGTCTGGCCGCGCTCACCGCCCCTAGCCCTCGCTCGTCGTCGCGCCTAGTGCGGGCATTCGCTGCACGCCGCCCTGGCCACTCCATCGCCCGCGCGTGCCTGCGCCCGACGCCGCGCAACCGCAAGGCCACCCTGCGTCCGGTCGCACGCTCGCGTGCCCGCGCTCGGGCACCACCCGCTCCGGCCACTGCCTCGCCACGGCTTCGCCGCCCCAACCTCGCCGCTACATCGCTTTGCTGCATCCGCGGCCACCTCGCCTTGCGCCCCCGCTGGCCCTCTCCCTGCGTGCCCTCGCCACGGCCGCGCACCTCCCACCGTCCTCCCGCGCGCCCTGCCGCTGCGGCCGTCTCTGCTCGCCCGCGCTCCGGCTCCGGCTCCCTCCGCCTCCCAGCAGCACCGCTCCACCGCAACCGCCCACGCGCCGCTAGCCGCCCGCGCCCCCTTCTGCTGCATGCGGCTGCACCTGCACTGCCGCGCCGCCCCCTCTTCTCGCCGCTGCTGGGGCAGCTTCTGCTCGCCCGCGCGCCTCTGGTGGCGCCCTGCTGCCCTCCCGCCGGCGCCCCCCTCTGGCGACCGCCCGGCCTCGCCGGCCTCGTTCGCCGCGGCGCCCTTGGGCGTGCGCCTAATCGGGCCGCGCCCGAAACCCGTCGCCCCCACCCGCTATGGCCCCTAGGGCCAATGACATGTGGGGCCTAGCCCCCAGAACGTTTTTATAAAAAAAGGAATTAAAAAAATAAAAATAAAAAAGTTAATTAATTAATTGACTAAATTAATTAACTTAATTAATCATAATTAGATTAATCTAATCACTAATTAACTGTTAGTTAATGAATCAGTCAATGACATGCGGGACCCTCATGTTAGTTTGACCAGTCAACACCTCTGTTGACTGCTGACGTCATGCTGATGCAATAATACTAATTTCGAATTAATTTAATAATAATAATTTAGAAAATGTTTTCAAACTTTAAAAATTAATATAAAATAAACTGTAGCTCAGATGGAAAAACCTTGTACATGAAAGTTGCTCAGAACGACGAGACAATTCCGGATACGCAGCACGTTCGTCCACTACACATCCCTAGCATAGCAAACACGCAACTTTCCCCCTCCGGTTCATTTGTCCGAAAACGCAAAACACCAGGAATACCTTCCCGGATGTTTCCCCCCTTCACCGGTATCACCTACTACCGCGTTAGGGCACACCTAGCACCGTTCATTGTCATGTCATGCATCGTCATGCATATGTTTGCTTTTATATTTATTGTTTCTTCTCCCTCTTCTCTCTCTAGACACCGAGACCGACGCCGCTGCTACCCAGTACGACTACGGTGTTGACGACCCCTCCTTCTCGGCTGAGCTTCCAGGCAAGCCCTCCCCTTGATCACCAGATATCGCCTATTCTTCTCTCTACTGCTTGCATTAGAGTAGTATAGCACGTTACTGCTTTCCATTAATCC
The DNA here is from genome assembly GCF_002575655.3 of Aegilops tauschii subsp. strangulata. Taxonomy (NCBI): domain Eukaryota; kingdom Viridiplantae; phylum Streptophyta; class Magnoliopsida; order Poales; family Poaceae; genus Aegilops; species Aegilops tauschii. The sequence continues at coordinate 425,071,424 of NC_053035.3, read as the reverse complement.
TATCCTGATGCATAGCCTGTCCTTGCTACTACTGTTGTTACCTTTACCTGCAATCCTACATGCTTAATATAGGATGCTAGTATTCCATCAGTGGCCCTACATTCTTGTCCGTCTGCCTTGCTATACTATCGGGCCATGATCACTCGGGAGGTGATCACGGGTATATACTTATATACATAATATATGATACATGTGGTGACTAGAGTCAGGTCGGCTCGTAGGGTACCCGCGAGTGATTCACGGATTGGGGGCTGAAAGGACCTTTGTCCCGACGGCCCTCTGTGTGGATCTTTGTGGCGGAGCGACAGGGCAGGTTGAGACCACCTAGAAGAGAGGTGGGCCTGGCCCTGGTCGGCGTCCGTGGTTATTTCATAATAACACGCTTATCGTGATCTTGGTATTTGATCTGAGTTGGTTCGTTGACCTTATACGTGTTGGGGATCGTAGCAAAATTTTAAAATTTTCTACGCATCACCAAGATCCATCTATGGAGTATACTAGCAACGAGGGGAAAGGAGTGCATCTACATACCCTTGTAGATCGCGAGCGGAAGCGTTCCAATGAACGAGGTTGATGGAGTCGTACTCGCCGTGATCCAAATCACCGATGACCGAGTGCCGAACGGACGACACCTCCGCGTTCAACACACGTACGGAGCAGCGATGTCTCCTCCTTCTTGATCCAGCAAGGGGGAAGGAGAGGTTGATGGAGATCCAGCAGCACGACGGCGTGGTGGTGGATGTAGCGGGATCTCGGCAGGGCTTCGTCGAGCTTTTGCGAGAGGGAGAGGTGTTGCAGGGGAGGAGGGAGGCGCCAAAGGCTGTAGTACTGCTGCCCTCCCTCCCCCCCTTTATATAGGCCCCCTGGGAGGGGGGCGCCGGCCAGGAACCCATCTGCATGGGGGGCGGCGGCCAGGGGGGAGACTTGCCCCCCAAGGCAAGTGGGGCGCCCCCCCCCCACCCTAGGGTTTCCAACCCTAGGCGCAGGGGGAAGGCCCATGGGGGGCGCCCCAGCTCACTAAGGGCTGGTTCCCTTCCCACTTCAGCCCATGGGGCCCTCCGGGATAGGTGGCCCCACCCGGTGGACCCCCGGGACCCTTCCGGTGGTCCCGGTACAATACCGGTAACCCCCGAAACTTTCCCGATGGCCGAAACTTGACTTCCTATATATAATTCTTCACCTCCGGACCATTCCGGAACTCCTAGTGACGTCCGGGATCTCATCCGGGACTCCGAACAACTTTCAGGTTTCCGCATACTCATATCTCTACAACCCTAGCGTCGCCGAACCTTAAGTGTGTAGACCCTACGGGTTCGGGAGACATGCAGACATGACCGAGACGCCTCTCCGGTCAATAACCAACAGCGGGATCTGGATACCCATGTTGGCTCCCACATGTTCCACGATGATCTCATCGGATGAACCACGATGTCGAGGATTCAATCAATCCCGTATACAATTCCCTTTGTCAATCGGTATGTTACTTGCCCGAGATTCGATCGTCGGTATCCCAACACCTTGTTCAATCTCGTTACCGGCAAGTCTCTTTACTCGTACCGCAATGCATGATCCCGTGACTAACTCCTTAGTCACATTGAGCTCATTATGATGATGCCTTACCGAGTGGGCCCAGAGATACCTCTCCGTCATACGGAGTGACAAATCCCAGTCTCGATCCGTGCCAACCCAACAGACACTTTCGGAGATACCCGTAGTGTACCTTTATAGTCACCCAGTTACGTTGTGACGTTTGGCACACCCAAAGTACTTCTACGGTATCCGGGAGTTGCACGATCTCATGGTCTAAGGAGAAGATACTTGACACTGGAAAAGCTCTAGCAAACGAACTACACGATCTTTGAGCTATGCTTAGGATTGGGTCTTGTCCATCACATCATTCTCCTAATGATGTGATCCCGTTATCAATGACATCCAATGTCCATAGTCAGGAAACCATGACTATCTGTTGATCAACGAGCTAGTCAACTAGAGGCTTACTAGGGACACATTGTGGTCTATGTATTCACACATGCATTACGATTTCCGGATAACACAATTATAGCATGAACAATAGACAATTACCATGAACAAAGAAATATAATAATAACCATTTATTATTGCCTCTAGGGCATATTTCCAACAATACGCACTAACCGCCACGTGGGACAAGATATGGGCAACCGGCGTCGTGGTATCAGTCGAAGCCTTCGTGACGTCAGCGACTGAGCGGCACGCACCGGGTTGGACCGCGTAACGCAACTTCCTTTGTAATGGAGGTTGCTAGGTCTGCTCACCGGCCGCGTACGCAACGTGCAGGTGTGCAATGGGCGATGGGCCCGGACCCCTGCGTGCATAGGATTTAGACCGGCATGCTGACCTCTCTGTTGTGCCTAGGTGGGGCTGCGACGTGCTGATCTTCCGAGGCCGGGCATGACCCAGGAAAGTGTGTCCGGCCAAAGGGGATCGAGCGTGTCGGGTAATGTGGTGCACCCCTGCAGGGAAGTTGATCTATTCGAATAGTCGTGTCCACGGTAACAGGCGACTCAGAGTTGTACCTTGACCTTATGACAACTAGAACCGGATACTTAATAAAACACACCCATCCAAGTGCCAGATATAATCCGGTGATCGCTCTCACACAGGGCGACGAGGGGAGGATCGCCGGGTAGGATTATGCTATGCGATGCTACTTGGTGAACTTACCATCTACTCTCTTCTACATGCTGCAAGATGGAGGCTGCCAGAAGCGTAGTCTTCGACAGGACTAGCTATCCCCCTCTTATTCTGGCATTCTGCAGTTCGGTCCACCGATATTGCCCCTTTACACAGATACCCCTGCATATGTAGTGTAGATCCTTTCTTGCGAGTACTTTGGATGAGTACTCACGGTTGCTTTTCTCCCTCTTTTCCCCCTTTCCATTCTACCTGGTTGTCGCAACCAGATGCTGGAGCCCAGGAGCCAGACGCCACCGTCGACGACGACTCCTACTACACCGGAGCTTCCTACTACTACGTGCAGGCCGCTGACGACAACCAGGAGTAGTTTAGGAGGATCCCAGGTAGGAGGCCTGCGCCTCTTTCGATCTATATCCCAGTTTGTGCTAGCCTTCTTAGGGCAAACTTGTTTAACTTATGTCTGTACTCAGATATGTTGCTTCCGCAGACTCGTCTATGATCGAGCACTTGTATTCGAGCCCTCGAGGCCCCTGGCTTGTATTATGATGCTTGTATGAGTTATTTATGTTTTTAGAGTTGTGTTGTGATATCTTCCCGTGAGTCCTTGATCTTGATCGTACACGTTTGCGTGCATGATTAGTGTATGATTGAATCGGGGGCATCACAGTAGAGGACAAGCATGATGACATCGTCTTTGATCAAGGGTGGGATTTATAGGGTGAGAACATTGAGCCTGAGTATGGAGCGGCAACGTTTGCACATTTCACCCAATTTCATCAAGAAATACATGATTGGACAACTCATCATTTAACTTCAAAATAATTTGGTTGAGCATATGTGGACTCGCGTAGGAAACCAATAGGTGTATCAGCTCTTTTTTTTCAATGTAGTTGGTACAATTTTAAATTCACTTGGTTGTAATAAACTATGAGTTTTTTATTTATTGTGATGAAAATGTAGTGTAACTTATTTGGTTGTAAACTATGTGAAATGTTTTGTTTTATTCGGTTGTATATGCATAGAATGTCTAAATTGAGAAAATTTGGCAAAAAACTGACGAGGCGGACCATATGGGTCGGTCGGTTGGGTGTGATACGTCTCCGTCGTATCTACTTCTCCAAACACTTTTGCCCTTGTTTTGGACTCTAACTTGCATGATTTGAATGGAACTAACCCGGACTGACGCAGTTTTCAGCAGAATTGCCATGGTGTTATTTATGTGCAGAAACAAAAGTTCTCGGAATGACCTGAAACTCCACGGAACTTATTTTTGGAAAATATTAAAAATACTGGAAGAAGAATCCACGTCAGGGGGCCCACACCCTGTCCACGAGGGTGGGGGCGCGCCTGCCCCCTGGGCGCGCCCCCTGCCCGTGGGCCCCCTGACGCTCCACCGACCTTAACTCCAACTCCATATATTCACTTTCGGGGAGAGAAAAATCAGAGAGAAGGATTCATCGCGTTTTACGATACGGAGCCGCCGCCAAGCCCTAAAACCTCTTGGGAGGGCTGATCTGGAGTCCGTTCGGGGCTCCGGAGAGGGGAATCCGTCGCCGTCGTGCGTGAGTAATTCCATCCTCCATCACCAATTTCATGATGCTCACCGCCGTGCGTGAGTAATTCCATCGTAGGCTTGCTGGACGGTGATGGGTTGGATGAGATCTATCATGTAATCGAGTTAGTTTTGTTAGGGTTTGATCCCTAGTATCCACTATGTTCTGAGATTGATGTTGCTATGACTTTGCTATGCTTAATGCTTGTCACTAGGGCCCGAGTGCCATGATTTGAGATCTGAACCTATTATGTTTTCATGAATATATGTGAGTTCTTGATCCTATCTTGCAAGTCTATAGTCACCCACTATGTGTTATGATCCGGCAACCCCGAAGTGACAATAATCGGGACCACTCCCGGTGATGACCATAGTTTGAGGAGTTCATGTATTCACTATGTGTTAATGCTTTGTTCCGGTACTCTATTAAAAGGAGGCCTTAATATCCCTTAGTTTCCATTAGGACCCCGCTGCCACGGGAGGGTAGGACAAAAGATGTCATGCAAGTTCTTTTCCATAAGCACGTATGACTATATTCGGAATACATGCCTACATTACATTGATGAATTGGAGCTAGTTCTGTGTCACCCTATGTTATGATTGTTACATTATGAATCGCATTCGGCATAATTCTCCATCACCGATCCAATGCCTACGAGCTTTTCACATATTGTTCTTCGCTTATTTACTTTTCCGTTGCTACTGTTACAATCACTACAAAACCCAAAAATATTACTTTTGCTACCGTTACCGTTACTTCCATACTACTTTGCTACTAAATACTTTGCTGCAGATATTAAGTTATCCGGGTGTGGTTGAATTAACAACTCAACTGCTAATACTTGAGAATATTCTTTGGCTCCCCTTGTGTCGAATCAATAAATTTGGGTTGAATACTCTACCCTCGAAAACTGTTGCGATCCCCTATACTTGTGGGTTATCGCGCTAGCAAGATTTGTGCGGACGAGGGAACACCGTCCCTACAGCCGATCCAAATGGACAAAAGGCAGACGAAATCCACGTCCATTCGCGTCGACAGGTTGGAGTTGGCCTTAAAGGCTTGTAAGATCAAGAATGTGGGTTCAATGGGTAATCAACGAGGTAACATGACCTAGTTTAATCTTACTACTTGCATTTGGTTCCTTGCTCGGATATTGCTAAATGAGCTCATGTTCATCAAGTCCTTAATAAAAACATTCTAAAGTTTCAAAAATTTATAAAAATTTACAAGTACATGTATACTCTGGCTATGTACTAGTGAATATTCATATAACATTCTATTGGTTTGTAGGGCTGCATAAAAAAGACATATATGTTGATCTACAATATATAATTTCCTATTGTAGATCCACGCAATTGCTTTTTATGTAGCACACAAATGAAAACGTTTATTAATGAAGGTAGAATATGTTGGGGAACGTAGTAATTCAAAAAAATTCCTACGATCACGCAAGATCTATCTAGGAGAAGCATAGCAAGGAGACATGAGAGTGTGTCCACGTACCCTCGTAGACCGAAAGCGGAAGCGTTTAGTAACGCGGTTGATGTAGTCGAACGTCTTCACGATCCAACCGATCCAAGTACCGAATGTACGGCACCTCCATGTTCAGCACACGTTCAGCACGATGACGTCCCTCGAGCTCTTGATCTAGTTGAGGACGAGGGAGAGTTCAGTCAGCACGATAGCGTGGTGATGATGATGATGAAGTTACCGGTGCAGGGCTTTGCCTAAGCACTACGACGATATGACCGAGGTGTTAAACTGTGGAGGGGGCACCGCACACGGCTAAGAGAAGACTTGTTGTGTCTTTGGGGTGCCCCCCTCCCCATATATAAAGGATGGGGGGAGGAGGCGGCCGGCCTAGGGGACGCGCTAAAGAGGGGATTCCAACTAGGACTCCCAATCCTAGTTGGACTCCCTTTCCTTTTCCGGAGAGGGGGAAAGAGGGAAGGAGAGGAGGGGAAGAGGGAAAGGGGGGCCGCGCCCCCTCCCCTTCCTATTCGGACTCCCCTTGGGGGGCGCGTGCCTCCCCCTTGTGGGCTGTCCCCTCTTCTCTCCCATGGCCCATGAGGCCCATGATTTCTTCCGGGGGGTTCCGGTAACCCCTCGGTACGCCGAAATAATGCCCGAATCACTCGGAACCATTCCGATGTCCGAATGCAACCTTCCAATATATGAATCTTTACCTCTCGACCATTTCGAGACTCTTCGTCATGTCCGTGATCTCATCCGGGACTCCGAACAAACTTCGGTCATCAAATCACATAACTCATAATACAAATCGTCATCGAACGTTAAGCGTGTGGACCCTACAGGTTCAAGAACTATGTAGACATGACCGAGACACATCTCCGGTCATAACCAATAGCGGAACCTGGATGCTCATATTGGCTCCTACATATTCTACAAAGATCTTTATCGGTCAAACCGCATAACAACATACGTTGTTCCCTTTGTCATCAGTATGTTACTTGCCCGAGATTCGATCGTCGGTATCATCATACCTAGTTCAATCTCGTTACCAGCAAGTCTCTTTACTCGTTTCGTAATGCATCATCCCGTAACTAACTCATTAGTCACATTGCTTGCAAGGCTTATAGTGATGTGCATTACCGAGAGGGCCCAGGGATACCTCTCCGATACATGGAGTGACAAATCCTAATCTTGATCTATGCCAACCCAACAAACACCTTCAGAGACACCTGTATAGCATCTTTATAATCACCCAGTTACGTTGTGATGTTTGATAGCACACAAGGTGTTCCTCCGGTATTTGGGAGTTGCATAATCTCATAGTCAGAGGAACATGTATAAGTCATGAAGAAAGCAATAGCAATAAAACTAAACGATCATTATGCTAAGCTAACGGATGGGTCTTGTCCATCACATCATTCTCTAATGATGTGATCTCGTTCATCAAATGACAACACATGTCTATGGTTAGGAAACCTAACCATCTTTGATTAATGAGCTAGTCAAGTAGAGTCATACTAGGGACACTCTGTTTTATCTCTGTATTCACGCATGTACTAAGTTTCCTGTTAATAAAATTCTAGCATGAATAATAAAAAATTATCATGGTATAAGGAAATATAATTAACAACTTTATTATTGCCTTCAGGGCATATTTCCTTCAGTCTCCCACTTGCACTAGAGTCAACAATCTAGTTCACGTCGCCATGTGATTTAACACCAATAGTTCACATCGTCATGTGATCTAACACTCTATAGTTCACATCGCCATGTGACCAATACCCAAAGGGTTTACTAAAGTCAATAATCTAGTTCACATCGCCATGTGATTAACACCCAAAGAGTACTAAGGTGTGATCATGTTTTGCTTGTGAGAGAAGTTTAGTCAACGGGTCTGCCACATTCAGATCCGTATGTATTTTGCAAATTTCTATGTCTACAATGCTCTGCACGGAGCTACTCTAGCTAATTGCTCCCACTTTCAATATGTATCCAGATTGAGACTTAGAGTCATCTGGATCAGTGTCAAAGCTTGCATCGACGTAACCCTTTACGACGAACTTTTTGTCATCTCCATAACCGAGAAACATATCCTTATTCCACTATGGATAATTTTGACCGATGTCCAGTGATCCACTCCTGGATCACTATTGTACCTTCTTATTGCCAAACTCATGGTGAGGTACACAATAGGTCTGGTACACAGCATAGCATACTTTATAGAACCTATGACTGAGGCATAGGGAATGACTTTTCATTCTCTCTCTATCTTCTGTCGTGGTCGGGTTTTGAGTCTAACTCAACTTCATACCTTACAACTCAGGCAAGAACTCCTTCTTTGACTGATCCATTTTGAATACCTTCAAAATCTTATCAAGGTATGTACTCATCGAAAGTCTTATCAAGCGTCTTGATCTATCTTTATAGATCTTGATGCCCAATATGTAAGTAGCTTCACCGAGGTCTTTCTTTGAAAAACTCCTTTCAAACACTCCTTTATGCTTTCCAGAAAATTCTACATCATTTCCGATCAACAATATGTCATTCACATATACTTATCAGAAAAGCTGTAGTGCTTCCACTCACATTCTTGTAAATACAGGCTTCACCGCAAGTCTGTATAAAACTATATGCTTTGATCAACTCATCAAAGCATATATTCCAACTCCGACATGCTTGCACCAGTCCATAGATGGATCGCTGAAGCTTGCACACTTTGTTAGCACCTTTAGGATTGAGAAAACCTTATGGTTGCATCATATACAACTCTTCTTTAATAAATCTATTAAGGAATGCAATTTTGACATCCATTTGCCAGATTACATAAAATGTGGCAATTGCTAACATGATTCGGACAGACTTTAAGCATCGATATGAGTGAGAAATTCTCATCGTAGTCAACACCTTGAACTTGTCGAAAACCTTTTTGCGACAATTCGTGCTTTGTAGATAGTAACACTACTATCAGCGTCCGTCTTCCTCTTGAAGATCCATTTATTCTCAATGGCTCGCCGATCATCGGGCAAGTCAATCAAAGTCCACACTTTGTTCTCATACATGGATCCCATCTCAGATTTCATGGCCTCAAGCCATTTCACGGAATCTGGGCTCATCATCGCTTCCTCATAGTTCGTAGGTTCGTCATGGTCTAGTGATACGTCTCCAATGTATCTATAATTTATGAAGTATTCATGCTATTATATTATCCATCTTAGATTGTTTTATATGCATTTATATGCTATTTTATATGATTTTTGTGACTAACCTATTAACCTAGAGCCCAGTGCCAGTTTCTGTTTTTTCCTTGTTTTTGAGTATCGCAGAAAAGGAAAACCAAATGGAGTCCAATTGACCTGAAACTTGACAGAGCTTATTTTTGGACCAAAAGAAGGCCATGGAGTAAAAGAGTTGGGCCAGAAGAGTCCCGGGCTGCCCACGAGGGTGGGGGGCGCACCTCCCTACCTCGTGGACAGCCCGGAGACCCCCCTTGACTTGTTCTCGACGCCAAAACCTCTTATATATATACAGAAACCTCCAGAAAATAACCTAGATCGGGAGTTCCACCACCGCAAGCCTCTGTAGCCACCGAAAACAAATCGAGACCCATTCCAGCACCCTGCCGGAAGGGGGAATCCCTCTCCGGTGGCCATCTTCATCATCCCGGCGCTCTCCATGAAGAGGAGGGAGTAGTTCACCCTCGGGGTTGAGGGTATGTACCAGTAGCTATGTGTTTGATCTCTCTCTCTCTCGTGTTCTTGAGGTGATACGATCTTGATGTATCGCGAGCTTTGCTATTATAGTTGGATCTTATGATGTTTCTCCCCCTCTACTCTCTTGTAATGGATTGAGTTTTCCCTTTGAAGTTATCTTATCGGATTGAGTCTTTAAGGATTTGAGAACACTTGATGTATGTCTTGCATGTGCTTATTTGTGGTGACATTGGGATATTCACGTGATCTACTTGATGTATGTTTTGGTGATCAACTTGCGGGTTCCGTAATCTCGTGAACTTATGCATAGGGGTTGGCACACGTTTTCGTCTTGACTCTCCGGTAGAAACGTTGGGGCACTCTTTGAAGTTCTTTGTGTTGGTTGAATAGATGAATCTGAGATTGTGTGATGCATATTTTATAATCATACCCACGGATACTTGAGGTGACATTAGGGTTTTGGTTGATTTGTGTCTTAAGGTGTTATTCTAGTACGAACTCTATGATAGATCGAATGGAAAGAATAGCTTCGTGTTATTTTACTACGGACTCTTGAATAGATTGATCAGAAAGAATAACTTTGAGGTGGTTTCGTACCCTACAATAATCTCTTCATTTGTTCTCCGCTATTAGTGACTTTGGAGTGACTCTTTGTTGCATGTTGAGGGATAGTTATATGATCCAATTATGTTATTATTGTTGAGAGAACTTGCACTAGTGAAAGTATGAACCCTAGGCCTTGTTTCCTAGCATTGCAATACCGTTTTCGCTCACTTTTACCACTTGTTACCTTGCTGTTTTTATATTTTCAGATTACAAAAACCTATATCTACCTTCCATATTGCACTTGTATCACCATCTCTTTGCCGAACTAGTGCACCTATACAATTTACCATTGTATTGAGTGTGTTGGGGACACAAGAGCCTCTTTGTTATTTGGTTGCAGGGTTGCTTGAGAGAGACCATCTTCATCCTATGCCTCCCACGGATTGATAAACCTTAGGTCATCCACTTGACGGAAATTTGCTACTGTCCTACAAACCTCTGCACTTGGAGGCCCAACAACGTCTACAAGAAGAAGGTTGCATAGTAGACATCAAGCTCTTTTCTAGAGCCGTTGCCGGGGAGGCTTGGTAAGCGGCACTAACACCCCGTCAAATAAGCTCTTTTCTGGCGGCATTGCTGGGGAGGTGAGTGCTTGAAGGTATATCTTTAGATCTTGCAATCGAATCTTTTAGTTTCTTGTTTTATCACTAGTTTAGTCTATAAAAGAAAACTACAAAAAAATGTAATTGAGGGTGCCTCATATGCTTCATCTTTTTAATGTCTTCTGTGAAAATAAGGATTCCGATAATTGTGCTCAATTGCTAGAGGAAGAATGCATTAAAATGTTTGGCACTAAATCTTTGAATGATGAGCATGATTGCAATGTTGTTAGTACGAATTCCTTGAATATCCATGATGCTAATGATATGCAAAGCTACAAACTTGGGGATGCTATGTTTTATGAAGATGATATTTTTAGTCCCCCAAGTTTGGATGAGAAAATATATTATGATGATAGCATGCCTTCTATCTATGATGATTATTGTGATGAGACGTATGCTATAAAGAATAAATATAACCATGAAACTTGTCATCATGATTTTAATTTTGAATTGGATTATGCTTCACATGATAATTATTTTGTTCAGTTTGCTCTCACTACTATTCATGAGAAAAAGTTTGCTTATGTGGAGAGTAGTAAAATTTATATGCTTGTGCATCATGAAAATAATGCTTTATGTGATGGTTATATTGTTGAATTCATTCATGATGCTACTGAAAATTATTATGAGGGAGGAACATATGCTTGTAGGAATTGCAATAATATCAAGTTTCCTCTCTATGTGTTGAAAATCTTGAAGTTATTCTTGTTTTGCCTTCCTATGCTAGTTGATTATTGTTCCCATAAATTGTTTGCTCAGAAAACCCCTATGCATAGGAAGTGGGTTAGACTTAAATGTGCTAGTCATATGCTTCATGATGCTCCCGTTATGTTTCAATTCTTATCTTTTATGTGAGCATCATTCTCATCATCATGCCTAGCTAAAAAGGCAATAAAGAAAAGCGCTTGTTGGGATAAAACCCAATATTTACCTTTACTATTTTTGTGTGTTCACATGATTATGCTACTGTAGTAATCATGTTTTATAGATTTTGTTTCAATAAAGTGCCAAGTAAGACCTTTAGGATAGCTTATGGTGATAGTTGTGTTGATCTTGCTGAAAAACAGAAACTTTTGCGCGCACGAGATTAGTTTTAATAAATCACAGGAATGTGCTTTTCAGTTGATTATTTTTTCAGAAGATTAATAAACAAATTTCTTAGGACTTCCTAATTTGGTATAATTTTTGGAGTTCCAGAAGTATACGTTTGATACAGATTACTACAGACTGTTCTGTTTTTGACAGATTATGTTTTCTATGTGCTGTTTGCTTATTTTGATGAATCTATGAGTAGTATCGGAGGGTATGAATCATAGATAAGTTGGAATACAGTAGATATTACACCAATATGAATTTAGAATGAGTTCACAACAGTACCTAAGTGGTGGTTTTATTTTCTTATACTAACGGAGCTTACAAGTTTTCTGTTGAGTTTTGTGTTGTGAAGTTTTCAAGTTTTGGGTAAAGATTTGATGGACTATGGAATAAGGAGTGGAAAGAGACTAAGATTGGGGATGCCCAAGGCACCCCAAGTCAATATTCAAGTACAACCAAGAGCCTAAGCTTGGGGATGCCCCGGATGGCATCCCCTCTTTCGTCTTCGTCCATCGGTAACTTTACTTGGAGCAATATTTTTATTCACCACATGATATGTGTTTTGCTTGGAGCGTCATTTTATTTTGTTAGGATTTTCTTGATGCTATTTAGAATAATTTTTTCCATCTCTATTTTCAATAAAAATGTCAAGGATAGCCTTTACCATGCTTATTTTGCAAGTATACATGTTGCTGTTTCAAAACAGAAAGTTTATCGCTGTTGCGAAAATTCCCTAGAAAAGTCAGAATGTGATAAAATGTTGAAACTTTTTGCATAATAAGCTCTGATAAATTTTCTATAGTGTGGTAGAATTTCATAATGTTTGGAGTAAGGGAAGTATTGATACTCTTGCATTCTTTACAGACTGTACTGTTTTGGCAGATTGCTGTTATGTTTGCATTGTTTGCATATGTTTGCTTGTTTAATGATTCTATTTGAGTATAGGAGTATTAAATATGCAGAGGCATTTAGTATGCAATGTTGAATAATAATTTTAGTGATTTGTTACAGTAGAAAATGATAAGGTTTTTGCATTGGTTTATACTAACTTATCTCACGAGTTCTTGTTGAGTTTGGTGTGGATGAAGCTTTCGAGATTTAGGAAACCATGATATGAGAGGAATTAAGGAGACACAAAATCTCAAGCTTGGGGATGCCCAAGGCATCCCAAGATAATATTTCAATAAGTCTCACGCATCTAAGCTTGGGATGCCCCGGTAGGCATCCCACCTTTCTTCTTCAACAACTATCGGTTAGTATCGATTGAACCTAAGTTTTTGCTTCTTTACATGATGTGTGCTATCCTTGAAGTGTCGTTTTATTTTGTTTTGCTTGCTGTTTGATTAATATCCCAAGATCTGAAATTCGTAAATGAGAGAGAGTCTTCACATAGCTACATAATTATTTAACTACTCATTGATCTTCACTTATATCTTTTTGGAGTAGTTTGTCATTTACTCGTGTGCTTCACTTATATCCTATGAGTAAATCGTTGAATGAATTGAATATCATAAATCTGAAATTATATATGTTTCATATGCTTATCCCATGGGGAGTAATGACTTCACATATAAGAAGTAGAGATGGTAAATTTATTGAAGGTTAGCAAACATTGTATTGGTCACTTGAACAATTCATGAAAGAATATTGAAGGAAGAGAGATTTCACATATAAATATACTATCTTGGACATCTTCTATGATTGTGAGCCCCATTAATTATTTTCAAACCTGAGCAAATTAGTTGAAGTTGGACAAGTAAGACAACATAATGAGTTATGCTTGGGTATATTTGTATAGAAGTTATATTGTTATGGATCCTCTAACATGTGGTGCTTGCTATTTAGAATCCTTTGCTAGCCAAAATATCTGTACTAAGCGGGAATACTGCTTGTGCATCCAAATTCCTTGAACCAAGTTTATTCCATGAGTGTCCACCATATCTACCTATATGCGGTATTTACCTGCCGTTCTAAGTAAATTTGCATGTGCCAAACTCTAAACCTTCAAATAATAATCTGTTTTGTATGCCCGGATCGCTCATGTAGCGATTAGGGGCTGTCAGTATCTTCCATGCTAGGTGGGTTATTCTCACGATGAGTGGACTCCGCTCATCATTCACGAGAAAATGGCTGGTAACTGGGATGCCCAGTCCTATGATCAAAAGATCAACAACAAATTCTCAAATAATTTAAACAAAACTCCCCCAGGATTGTTGATAGTTGGACGGCACCCGTTGTTTCGGACAAGCCGCGGAGTGTGATTGTTGGTGGAGGGGGAGTAAAATCTTTACCTTTCTGTTTGGGAACCGCCTATAATGTATCTAGTATGGAAGATATTGGGAACTCTTGGTCGTTATGTTGACAATGAAAGCATACCTCTCAAAATTATTTTCATCTCTGTTTTAGCTTCGAGCTCTGGCACCTCTGCAAATCCCTGCTTCCCTCTGCGAAGGGCCTATCTTTTACTTTTATGCAAGAGTCGGTAGTATTCCTTCTCATTCCAACCTACTTTTTAGTTGGCAAGCATCATGTGGTGGAGAAAGATCTAAGCATATATGGCCATTCAAATATATTCGATCATGAATTATTATTGTTGACAATTATCTATATGATAAATAAGTTGGGAGGCGAAACATTAAGCCCCTATCTTTCTCTGTGTTTGATGGATGCTATTTGTTCTAAAAATATGATTTGAGTGGTAGCAATCATGGAAGACTATATGATAGTTGAGTATGTGGGATTTGCTAAATCAAAGCTCTTACATAGACCCTTCCTGAAAATAAGATGAATTGCAATTGTTTGATCACTGAGAACTGTTTGTTAGTTTTCAAGAAAGTTTATGATCTATACTTTAACATGTGAATAGCTTGTTACTTGATCATGAAAAGTTTTATGAGTTGAGCTACTGTTATGACATATAATGATGCTAGAAAAGGTGATTGAAATTATCATTGATCAAACTTGTGCACCTGCTAGCATTCACACTTCATAAATTATTTCTTTTATCATTTACCTACTCGAGGACGAGCAGGAATTAAGCTTGGGGATGCTGATACGTCTCCGACGTATCTATAATTTATGAAGTATTCGTGCTATTATATTATCCATCTTAGATTGTTTTATATGCATTTATATGCTATTTTATATGATTTTTGGAACTAACCTATTAACCTAGAGCCCAGTGCCAGTTTCTGTTTTTTCCTTGTTTTTGAGTATCGCAGAAAAGGAAAACCAAATGGAGTCCAATTGACCTGAAACTTGACGGAGCTTATTTTTGGACCAGAAGAAGGCCATGGAGTAAAAGAGTTGGGCCAGAAGAGTCCCGGGCTGCCCACGAGGGTGGGGGGCGCGCCCACCCCCCTGGGCGCGCCTCACTACCTCATGGACAGCCCGGAGACCCCCCTAACTTGTTCTCAACGCCGAAACCTCTTATATATACAGAAACCTCCAGAAAATAACCTAGATCGGGAGTTCCGCTGCCGCAAGCCTCTGTAGCCACCGAAAACGAATCAACACCCGTTCCGGCACCCTGCCGGAGGGGGGAATCCCTCTCCAGTGGCCATCTTCATCATCCTGGCGCTCTCCTTGACGAGGAGGGAGTAGTTCACCCTCAGGGCTGAGGGTATGTACCAGTAGCTATGTGTTTGATCTCTCTCTCTCTCTCGTGTTCTTGAGGTGATACGATCTTGATGTATCGCGAGCTTTGCTATTATAGTTGGATCTTACGATGTTTCTCCCCCTCCCTTTGAAGTTATCCTATCGGATTGAGTCTTCAAGGATTTGAGAACAATTGATGTATGTCTTGCATGTGCTTATCTATGGTGACATTGGCATATTCACGTGATCTACTTGATGTATGTTTTGGTGATCAACTTGCGGGTTCCGTAATCTCGTGAACTTATGCATAGGGGTTGGCACACGTTTTCGTCTTGACTCTCCGGTAGAAACTTTGGGGCACTCTTTGAAGTTCTTTGTGTTGGTTGAATAGATGAATCTGAGATTGTGTGATGCATATCGTATAATCATACCCACGGATACTTGAGGTGACATTGGAGTATCTAGGTGACATTAGGGTTTTGGTTGATTTGTGTCTTAAGTTGTTATTCTAGTACGAACTCTATGATAGATCGAATGGAAAGAATAGCTTCGTGTTATTTTACTACAGACTCTTGAATAGATTGATCAGAAAGAATAACTTTGAGGTGGTTTCGTACCCTACAATAATCTCTTCGTTTGTTCTCCGCTATTAGTGACTTTGGAGTGACTCTTTGTTGCATGTTGAGGGATAGTTATATGATCCAATTATGTTATTATTGTTGAGAGAACTTGCACTAGTGAAAGTATGAACCCTAGGCCTTGTTTCCTAGCATTGCAATACCGTTTTCGCTCACTTTTACCACTTGTTACCTTGCTGTTTTTATATTTTCAGATTACAAAAACCTATATCTACCTTCCATATTGCACTTGTATCACCATCTCTTTGCCGAACTAGTGCACCTATACAATTTACCATTGTATTGGGTGTGTTGGGGACACAAGATACTCTTTGTTATTTGGTTGCAGGGTTGCTTGAGAGAGACCATCTTCATCCTACGCCTCCCATGGATTGATAAACCTTAGGTCATCCACTTGAGGGAAATTTGCTACTGTCCTACAAACCTCTGCACTTGGAGGCCCAACAACGTCTACAAGAAGAAGGTTGCGTAGTAGACATCATCTAGTAACATGACTTCCAGAACAGGATTACCGTACCACTATGGTGCGGACCGTACTTTGGTTGACCTACGAGGTTAGGTAGTAACTTGATCTGAAGTTTCATGATCATCATCATTAGCTTCCTCACTAATTGGTGTAGGAATCACTAGAACTGATTTCTGTGATGAACTACTTTCCAATTCGGGAGAAGGTACAATTACCTCATCAAGTTCTACTTTCCTCCCACTCACTTCTTTCGAGAGAAACTCCTTCTCTAGAAAGGATCCATTTTTAGCAACAAATATCTTGCCTTCGGATCTGTGATAGAAGGTGTACCCAACAGTTTCTTTTGGGTATCCTATGAAGACGCACTCCTCCGACTTGGGTTCGAGCTTATCAGGCTGAAGCTTTTTTACATAAGCATAGCAACCCCAAACTTTAAGAAACGATAGCTTAGGTTTCTTGCCAAACCACAGTTCATACGGTGTCGTCTCAACGGATTTAGATGGTGCCCTATTTAACGTGAATGCAGCTGTCTCTAATGTATAACCCCAAAACGATAGTGGTAAATTGGTAAGAGACATCATAGATCGCACCATATCCAATAAAGTACGACTACGACATTCGGACACACCATTATGCTGTGGTGTTCCAGGTGGCGTGAGTTGTGAAACTATTCCACATTGTTTTAAATGAAGGCCAAACTCGTAACTCAAATATTCACCTCCGTGATCACATCGTAGAAACTTTATTTTCTTGTTACGATGATTCTCCACTTCACTCTGAAATTCTTTGAACTTTTCAAATATTTTAGACTTGTGTTTCATTAAGTAGATATACCCATATCTGCTCAAATCATCCGTGAAGATTAGAAAATAACGATACCCGCCGCGAGCCTCAACACTCATCGGACCGCATACATCGGCATGTATTATTTCCAATAAGTCAGTGATTCGCTCCATTGTTCCGGAGAACGGAGTTTCAGTCATCTTGCCCATGAGGCATGGTTCGCAGGTATCAAATGATTCATAATCAAGTGATTCCAAAAATCCATCTGTATGGAGTTTCTTCATGCGCTTTACACCAATATGACCTAAACGGCAGTGCCACAAATATGTTGCACTATCATTATCAACTTTGCATGTTTTGGCATCAATATTATTAGTATGTGTATCACTACGATCGAGATTCAATAAACCATTTACATTGGGTGTATGACCATAGAAGGTTTTATTCATGTAAAAAGAACAACAATTATTCTCTGACTTAAATGAATAACTGTATCGACATGATCCAATCATATTCATGCCCAACGCAAACACCAAATAACATTTATTTAGGTTCAACAATAATCCCGAAGGTAGAGGGAGTGTGCGATGGTGATCGTATCAACCTTGGAATTACTTCCAACACACATCGTCACCTCGTCCTTAACTAGTCTCTATTTATCTTGCAACTCCCATTTCGAGTTACTATTCTTAGCAACTGAACCAGTATCAAATACCGAGGGGTTGCTATAAACACTAGTAAAGTACACATCAATAACATGTATATCAAATATACCTTTGTTCACTTTGCCATCCATCTTATCCGCCAAGTATCTAGGGCAGTTCCACTTCTAGTGACCATTACCTTTGCAATAGAAGCACTTAGTTTCAGGCTTGGGTCTACCTTTGGGTTTCTTCATAGGAGTGGCAACTTTCTTTCCATTCTTCTTGAAGTTCCCTTTCTTTTGCCCTTTTTCTTGAAACTAGTGGTATTGTTAACCATCAACACTTGATGTTATTTCTTGATTTCTACCTTCGCCGATTTCAGCATCGCGAAGAGCTTGGGAATCGTTTTCGTCATCCTTGCATATTATAGTTCATCATGAAGTTTCTAGTAACTTGGTGATAGTGTCTAGAGAACTTTGTCAATCACTATCTTATCTGGAAGATTAACTCCCACTTGATTCAAACGATTGTAGTACCCAGACATTCTGAGCACATGCTCACTAGCTGAGCTATTCTCCTCCATCTTATAGGCAAAGTACTTGTCAGAGGTCTAATACCTCTTGACACAGGCATGAGTCTGAAATACCAATTTCATCTCTTGGAACATATTATATGCTCCATGGCGTTCAAAATGTTTTTGAAGTCCCTATTTAAGCCGTAAAGCATGGTGCACTAAACTATCAAGTAGTCATCATACTGAGCTTGTCAAACGTTCATAACGTCTGCATCTGCTCCTGCAATAGGTCTGTCACCTAGCGGTACATCAAGGACATAATTCATCTGTGCATCAACGAGGATAATCCTCAGATCACAGACCCAGTCTGCATCATTGCTACTATCATCTTTCAGCTTAGTTTTCTCCAGGAACATATCAAAAATAAAACAGGGGAGCTATACGTGAGCTATCGATCTACAACATAGATATGCAAATACTATCAGGACTAAGTTCATGATAAATTAAAGTTCAATTAATCATATTACTTAAGAACTCCCACTTAGATAGACATCCCTCTAGTCATCTAAATGATCATGTGATCCATATCATATAAACAATGTCCGATCATCACGTGAGATGGAGTAGTTTTCAATGGTGAACATCTCTATGTTGATCATATCTACTATATGATTCACGTTCGACCTTTCGGTCTCAGTGTTTCGAGGCCATATCTGCATATTCTAGGCTCGTCAAGTTTAACCAGAGTATTCTGCACGTGCAAAACTGGCTTACACCCGTTGTATGTGAACGTAGATCTTATCACACCCGATCATCACGTGGTGTCTCGGCACGACGAACTGTAGCAATGGTGCATACTCAGGGAGAACACTTATACCTTGAAATTCAGTGAGGGATCATCTTATAATGCTACCGCCGTACTAAGCAAAATAAGATGCATAAAAGACAAACATCACATGCAATCAAAATATGTGACATGATATGGCCATCATCATCTTGTGCCTTCAGTCTCCATCTCCAAAGCACCGTCATGATCTCCATCGTCACCGGCTTGACACCTTGATCTCCATCGTAGCATCGTTATCATCTCGCCAACTATTGCTTCTACGACTATCGCTACCGCTTAGTGATAAAGTAAAGCAATTACATGGCGATTGCATTTCATACAATAAAGCGACAACCATAAGGCTCCTGCCAGTTGCCGATAACTTTTACAAAACATGATCATCTCATACAATGATACGTCTCCAACGTATCTATAATATTTTATTGTTCCATGCTATTATATATTCTGTTTTGGATGTTTAATGGGATTTATTTTATACTTTTATATTATTTTTGGGAATAACCTACTAACCCAAGGCCCAGTGCAAATTGCTGTTTTTTTTGCCTATTTCAGTGTTTCGCAGAAAAGGAATATCAAACGGAGTCCAAACGGAATGAAACCTTCGGGAACGTGATTTTTGGAACAAACGTGATCCAGAGGACTTGGAGTGGACGTCAAGAAACAACTGTTGGGGAACGTAGCAGAAATTAAAAAATTTCTACGCATCACCAAGATCAATCTATGGAGTAATCTAGCAACGAGGGGAAGGGGAGTGCATCTACATACCATTGTAGATCGCGATGCGGAAGCGTTGCAAGAACGCGGATGAAGGAGTCGTACTCGTAGCGATTCAGATCGCGGTTGATTCCGATCTAAGCGCCGAACCACGGCGCCTCCGCGTTCAACACACGTGCAGCCCGGTGACGTCTCCCACGCCTTGATCCAGCAAGGAGAGAGGGAGAGGTTGGGGAAGACTCCGTCCAGCAGCAGCACGACGGCGTGGTGGTGATGGAGGACCGTGGCAATCCCGCAGGGCTTCGCCAAGCACCGCGGGAGAGGAGAAGGACATGGAAGAGGGGGAGGGCTGCGCCAGAACTTGGGTTGCTGCTGCCCTCCCACCCCCCACATATATATAGGGGCAAGGGAGAGGGGGGCCGGCCGCCTCAGATCCAATCTGAGGAGGGGGCGGCGGCCAGGGGGGTTGCCTTGCCCCCCAAGGCAAGGGGGCGCCTCCCCTTAGGGTTCCCCCAAACCCCAGGCGCATGGGCCCTAGGAGAGAGGGCGCCCAGCCCACTAAGGGGCTGGTCCCTCTCCACATACAGCCCATAGGGCCCTCCGGGGCTGGTGGCCCCTCCCGGTGGACCCCCGGAACCCTTCGGTGGTCCCGGTACATTACCGGTGACGCCCGAAACTCTTCCGGTGGCCAAAACGGGACTTCCCATATATAAATCTTTACCTCCGGACCATTCCAGAACTCCTCGTGACGTCCGGGATCTCATCCGGGACTCCGAACAACATTCGGTAACCACGTATATCTATTCCCTATAACCCTAGCGTCATCGAACCTTAAGTGTGTAGACCCTACGGGTTCGGGAACCATGCAGACATGACCGAGACGTTCTCCGGTCAATAACCAACAGCGGGATCTGGATACCCATGTTGGCTCCCACATGTTCCATGATGATCTCATCGGATGAACCACGATGTCGGGGATTCAATCAATCCCGTATACAATTCCCTTTGTCCAGCGGTATAGCACTTGCCCGAGATTCGATCGTCGGTATCCCGATACCTTGTTCAATCTCATTACCGGCAAGTCTCTTTACTCGTTCCGTAACACATCATCCCGTGATCAACTCCTTGGTCACATTGTGCACATTATGATGATGTCCTACCGAGTGGGCCCATAGATAGCTCTCCGTTTACACGGAGTGACAAATCCCAGTCTCGATTCGTGCCAACCCAACAGACACTTTCGGAGATACCTGTAGTGCACCTTTATAGCCACCCAGTTACGTTGTGACGTTTGGTACACCCAAAGCATTCCTACGGTATCCAGGAGTTGCACAATCTCATGGTCTAAGGAAATGATACTTGACATTAGAAAAGCTCTTAGCAAACGAACTACACGATCTTGTGCTAGGCTTAGGATTGGGTCTTGTCCATCACATCATTCTCCTAATGATGTGATCCCGTTATCAACGACATCCAATGTCCATGGTCAGGAAACCGCAACCATCTATTGATCAACGAGCTAGTCAACTAGAGGCTTACTAGGGACATGGTGTTGTCTATGTATCCACACATGTATCTGAGTTTCCTATCAATACAATTCTAGCATGGATAATAAACGATTATCATGAACAAGGAAATATAATAATAACCAATTTATTATTGCCTCTAGGGCATATTTCCAACAGTCTCCCACTTGCACTAGAGTCAATAATCTAGTTCACATCACCATGTGATTAACACTCATAGGTCACATCACCATGTGACCAACATCCAAAGAGTTTACTAGAGTCAACAATCTAGTTCACATCACTATGTGATTAACACTCAATGAGTTCTGGTTTGATCATGTTATGCTTGTGAGAGAGGTTATTAGTCAATGGGTCTGAACCTTTCAGATCCGTGTGTGCTTTATGAATATCTATGTCATCTTGTGGATGCTACCACGCGCTACTTGGAGCCATTTCAAATAACTGCTCTACTATACGAATCCGGTTTACTACTCAGAGTCATCCAGATTAGTGTCAAAGTTCGCATCGACGTAACCCTTTACGACGAACCCCCTTTCCACCTCCATAATCGAGAAAATTCCTTAGTCCACTAGATACTAAGGATAAGTTCGACCGCTGTCATGTGATCCCTTCCTGGATCACTATTGTACCCCTTGACTAACTCATGGCAAGGCACACTTCAAGTGCAGTACACAGCATAGCATATTGTAGAGCCTACGTCTAAAGCATAGGGGACGACCTTCGTCCTTTCTCTCTCTTATGCTGTGGTCAGGTCTTGAGTCTTACTCAATACTCACACCTTGTAACACAGCCAAGAACTCCTTCTTTGCTGATCTATTTTGAACTCTTTCAAAATCATGTCAAGGTGTGCGTTCTTTGAAAGTATCATCAGGCGTCTTGATCTATCTCTATAGATCTTGATGCCCAATATGTAAGCAGCTTTATCCAGGTCTTCCTTTGAAAAACTCCTTTCAAACAACCCTTTATGCTTTCCAGAAATTTTACATCATTCGGATCAACAATATGTCATTCACATATACTTATCAGAAATGTTGTACCGCTCCCACTCACTTTATTGTAAATACAAGTTTCTAACAAACTTTGTATAAACCCAAAAACTTTCATCACTCCATCAAAGCGTATATTCTGACTCCGAGATGCTTGCTCTAGTCCATGGAAGGATCGCTGGAGCTAGCATACCTTTTAGCATCCTTAGGATCGACAAAACTTTTCTAATTGTATCACATACAACCTTTCCTTACGAAAACTGGTAAGGAGACTTGTTTTTGACATCCATCTGCCAGATTTCATAAATGCAGCTAATGCTAACATGATTCCGACGGACTTAAGCATCGCTACGGATGAGAAAATCTCATCGTAGTCAACTCCTTGAACTTGTGAAAATACTCTTTGCCACAAGTCGAGCTTCATAGACGGTAACATTACCGTCCATGTCCGTCTTCTTCTTAAAGATCCATTTATCTCAATGGCTTGCCGATCATCGGGCAAGTTCACCAAAGTCCATGCTTTGTTCTGATACAAGGATTCTATCTCGGATTTCATGGCCTCGAGCCATTCGTCGGAATCTGGGCCCACCATCACTTCTCCACAGCTCATAGGTTCATCGTTGTCCAACAGCATGACTTCCAAGACAGGATTACGCATTACTCTGAAGTAGTACGCATCCTCGTCTTCCTACGACGTTTGGTAGTGACTTGATCCGAAGTTTCATGATCACTATCATAAGCTTCCACTTCAATTGGTGTAGGTGCCACACGAACAACTTCCTGTGCCCTGCTACACACTAGTTGAAGTTATGGTTCAATAACCTCATCAAGTCTCCACCATCCTCCCACTCAATTCTTTCGAGAGAAACTTTTCCTCGAGAAAGGACTCGTTTCTAGAAGCAATTACTTTTGCTTCCGGATCTGAAATAGGAGGTATACCCAACTGTTTTGGGTTTTCTATGAAGATGCATTTATCCGCTTTGGGTTCGAGCTTATCAGCTTGAAACTTTTCACATAAGCATCGCAGCCCCAAACTTTTAAGAAACGACAACTTAGGTTTCTCTAAACGGTGTCGTCTCAACGGAATTGCGTGGTGCCCCTTTTAAAGTGAATGCGGTTATCTCTAATGCCTAACCCATAAATGATAGTGGTAATTCGATAAGAGACATCATGGTATGCACCATATCCAATAGGGTGCAGTTATGATGTTCGGACACACCATCACACTATGGTGCTCCAAGCGGTGTTAGTCGTGAAACAATTTCCACAATTTCTTAATCGTGTGCCAAACTCGTAACTCAGATACTCATCTCTATGATCATATCACAGACATTTTATCCTCTTGTCACGACGATCTTCAACTTCACTCTGAAATTACTTGAACCTTTCAATAATTCAGACTTGTGTTTCATCAAGTAAATACACTCAGCATCTACTCAAATCATCTGTGAAGTAAGAACATAACGATATCCACTGCATGCCTCAGCACTCATTGTACTGCATACATCAAATGTATTACTTCCAACAAGTTGCTCTCTTGTTCCATCTTACTGAAAACGAGGCTTTTCAGTCATCTTGCCCATGTGGTATGATTTGCATGTCTCAAGTGATTCAAAATCAAGTGAGTCCAAACGATCCATCTGCATGGAGTTTCTTCATGCATATACCAATAGACATGGTTCGCATGTCTCAATATTTTCAAAAACGAGTGAGTCCAAAGATCCATCAACATGGAGCTTCTTCATGCGTTCTATACCAATATGACTCAAATGGCAGTGCCACAAGTATGTGGTACTATCATTACTATTTTTATATCTTTTGGCATGAACATGTGTATCACTGCGATCGAGATTCATTTTAGGTGCAAGACCATTGAAGGTATTATTCAAATAAACAGAGTAACCATTATTCTCCTTAAATGAATAACCATATTGCGATAAACATAATCCAATCATGTTCAACGCAAACACCAAATAACAATTATTTAGGTTTAACACCAATCTCGATGGTAGAGGGAGCATGCGATGCTTGATCACATCAACCTTGGAAACACTTCCAACACATATCGTCATCTCACCTTTAGCTAGTCTCCGTTTATTCCGCAGCTTTTATTTCGAGTTACTAACACTTAGCAACCGAACCGGTATCTAATACCCTGGTGCTGCTAGGAGTACTAGTAAAGTACACATTCATATAATGTATATCCAATATACTTCTGTCGACCTTTGCCTGCCTTCTCATCTACCAAGTATCTAGGGTAGTTCTGCTTCAGTGGCCGTTCCCCTTATTACAGAAGCACTTAGTCTCGGGTTTGGGTTCAACCTTGGGATTCTTCACTAGAGCAGCAAATAATTTGCTGTTTCATGAAGTATCCCTTTTGCACTTGCCCTTCTTGAAACTAGTGGTTTTACTAACCATCAACAATTGATGCTCCTTCTTGATTTCTACTTCCGCGGTGTCAAACATCGCGAGTTGCTCAAGGATCATCAGGTCTATCCCTGATATGTTATAGTTCATTACGAAGCTCTAATAGCTTGGTGGCAGTGACTATGGAGAACCATCACTATCTCATCTAGAAGATTAACTCCCACTCGATTCAAGCGATTGCAGTACTCAGACAATCTGAGCACATGCTCAACGATTGAGCTTTTCTCCCTTAGTTTGCAGGCTCAAGAAACTTGTCAGAGGTCTCATACCTCTTGACGTGGGCACTAGTCTGAAAT
This sequence comes from Aegilops tauschii subsp. strangulata, assembly GCF_002575655.3. Taxonomy (NCBI): domain Eukaryota; kingdom Viridiplantae; phylum Streptophyta; class Magnoliopsida; order Poales; family Poaceae; genus Aegilops; species Aegilops tauschii. The sequence continues at coordinate 425,046,268 of NC_053035.3, read as the reverse complement.
CCCAATTTCAGTCTTCGGAACATCTCATATGTTTTGCGACGTTTCAAAACCGTCTTTGGTGCCACAATTCTAAACCGTTAGCATTACGCACTGAACTATGACGTAGTCATCAAAACGTGTATGTCAGATGTTCCGCAACATCTGCAGACGACGCTGAGGTTCAGCACACCGAGCGGTGCATTAAGGACATAAGCCTTCTGTGCAGCAATAAGGACAATCCTCAGTTCACGGACCCAGTCCGCATAATTGCTACTGTCAACTTTCAACTAAATTTTTCTCTAGGAACATATCTTAAACAGTAGAACTAAAGCGCAAGCTATGACATAATTTGCAAAGACCTTTTGACTATGTTTATGATAATTAAGTTCATCTGATTATTTAGTGAACTCCCACTCAGATAGACATCCCTCTAGTCATCTAAGTGATACATGATCCGAGTCAAACTAGGCCGTGTCCGATCATCACGTGAGACGGACTAGTCATCATTGGTGAACATCTCCATGTTGATCGCATCTACTATACGACTCATGTTCGACCTTTCGATCTCTTGTGTTCCGAGGCCATGTCTGTACATGCTAGGCTCGTCAAGTCAACCTAAGTGTTTCGCATGTGTTCCGAGGCCATGTCTGTACATGCTAGGCTCGTCAACACCCGTTGTATTCGAACGTTAGAATCTATCACACCCGATCATCAAGTGGTGCTTCGAAACAACGAACCTTCGCAACGGTGCACAGTTAGGGGGAACACGTCTCTTGAAATTTTAGTGAGGGATCATCTTATTTATGCTACCGTCGTTCTAAGCAAATAAGATGTAAACATGACAAACATCACATGCAAATCATAAGGTGACGTGATATGGCCAATATCATCTTGCGCCTTTTGATCTCCATCTTCGAGGCGTGGCATGATCACCTTCGTCACCGGCATGACACCATGATCTCCATCATCGTGTCTTCATGAAGTTGTCTCGCCAACCATTACTTCTACTACTATGGCTAACGGTTAGCAATAAAGTAAAGTAATTACATGGCGTTTTTCATTGACACGCAGGTCATACAATAAATTAAGACAACTCCTATGGCTCCTGCCGGTTGTCATACTCATCGACATGCAAGTCGTGATTCCTATTACAAGAACATGATCAATCTCATACATCACATATATCATTCATCACATCCTTTTGGCCATATCACATCACATAGCATACCCTGCAAAAACAAGTTAGATGTCCTCTAATTGTTGCTGCATGTTTTACGTGGCTGCTATGGGATTCTAGCAAGAACGTTTCTTACCTACGCAAAAGCCACAACGTGATATGCCAATTTCTATTTACCCTTCGTAAGGACCCTTTTCATCAAATCCGATCCGACTAAAGTGGGAGAGACAGACACCCGCTAGCCACCTTATGCAACTAGTGCATGTCAGTCGGTGGAACCTGTCTCACGTAAGTGTACGTGTAAGGTCGGTCCGGGCCGCTTCATCCCACGATGCCGCCGAATCAAGATAAGACTAGTAACAGCAAGTAAATTGACAAAATCAACGCCCACAACTACTTTGTGTTCTACTCGTGCATAGAAACTACGCATAGACCTAGCTCATGATGCCACTGTTGGGGAACGTAGCAGAAATTCAAAATTTTCTACGCATCACCAAGATCAATCTATGGAGTAATCTAGCAACGAGGGGAAGGGGAGTGCATCTACATACCATTGTAGATCGCGATGCGGAAGCGTTGCAAGAACGCGGATGAAGGAGTCGTACTCGTAGCGATTCAGATCGCGGTTGATTCCGATCTAAGCGCCGAACCACGGCGCCTCCGCGTTCAACACACGTGCAGCCCGGTGACGTCTCCCACGCCTTGATCCAGCAAGGAGAGAGGGAGAGGTTGGGGAAGACTCCGTCCAGCAGCAGCACGACGGCGTGGTGGTGATGGAGGACCGTGGCAATCCCGCAGGGCTTCGCCAAGCACCGCGGGAGAGGAGAAGGACATGGAAGAGGGGGAGGGCTGCGCCAGAACTTGGGTTGCTGCTGCCCTCCCACCCCCCACATATATATAGGGGCAAGGGAGAGGGGGGCCGGCCGCCTCAGATCCAATCTGAGGAGGGGGCGGCGGCCAGGGGGGTTGCCTTGCCCCCCAAGGCAAGGGGGCGCCTCCCCTTAGGGTTCCCCCAAACCCCAGGCGCATGGGCCCTAGGAGAGAGGGCGCCCAGCCCACTAAGGGGCTGGTCCCTCTCCACATACAGCCCATAGGGCCCTCCGGGGCTGGTGGCCCCTCCCGGTGGACCCCCGGAACCCTCCGGTGGTCCCGGTACATTACCGGTGACGCCCGAAACTCTTCCGGTGGCCAAAACGGGACTTCCCATATATAAATCTTTACCTCCGGACCATTCCAGAACTCCTCGTGACGTCCGGGATCTCATCCGGGACTCCGAACAACATTCGGTAACCACGTATATCTATTTCCTATAACCCTAGCGGCATCGAACCTTAAGTGTGTAGACCCTACGGGTTCGGGAACCATGCAGACATGACCGAGACGTTCTCCGGTCAATAACCAACAGTGGGATATGGATACCCATGTTGGCTCCCACATGTTCCACGATGATCTCATCGGATGAACCACGATGTCGGGGATTCAATCAATCCCGTATACAATTCCCTTTGTCCAGCGGTATAGCACTTGCCTGAGATTCGATCGTCGGTATCCCGATACCTTGTTCAATCTCGTTACCGGCAAGTCTCTTTACTCGTTCCGTAACACATCATCCCGTGATCAACTCCTTGGTCACATTGTGCACATTATGATGATGTCCTACCGAGTGGGCCCAGAGACACCTCTCCGTTTACACGGAGTGACAAATCCCAGTCTCGATTCGTGCGAACCCAACAGACACTTTCGGAGATACCTGTAGTGCACCTTTATAGCCACCCAGTTACGTTGTGACGTTTGGTACACCCAAAGCATTCCTACGGTATCCGGGAGTTGCACAATCTCATGGTCTAAGGAAATGATACTTGACATTAGAAAAGCTCTTAGCAAACGAACTACACGATCTTGTGCTAGGCTTAGGATTGGGTCTTGTCCATCACATCATTCTCCTAATGATGTAATCCCGTTATCAACGACATCCAATGTCCATGGTCAGGAAACCACAACCATCTATTGATCAACGAGCTAGTCAACTAGAGGCTTACTAGGGACATGGTGTTGTCTATGTATCCACACATGTATCTGAGTTTCCTATCAATGCAATTCTAGCATGGATAATAAACGATTATCATGAACAAGGAAATATAATAATAACCAATTTATTATTGCCTCTAGGGCATATTTCCAACAACAACCGAGGAGGCCACGAGGTAGGGAGGCGCGCCTGCCCCCCTGGGCGCGCCCCCACCCTCGTGGGCCCCTCGTGGCTCCATCGACCTACTTCTTCCTCCTATATATACCTACGTACCCCGAACCTAACCAGGAGCACCACGAAACCCTATTTCCACCGCCGCAACCTTCTGTACCCGTGAGATCCCATCTTGGGGCCTTTTCCGGCGCTCCGCCGGAGGGGGCATCGATCACGGAGGGCTTCTACATCAACACCATAGCCTCTCCGATGATGTGTGAGTAGTTTACCTCAGACCTTCAGGTCCATAGTTATTAGTTAGATGGCTTCTTCTCTCTCTTTGGATCTCAATACAAAGTTCTCCTCGATCTTCTTGGAGATCTATTCTATGTAACTCTTTTTGCGGTGTGTTTGTCGAGATCCGATGAATTGTGGGTTTATGATCAAGATTATCTATGAACAATATTTGAATCTTCTCTGAATTCTTTTATGTATGATTGGTTATCTTTGCAAGTCTCTTCGAATTATCAGTTTTGTTTGGCCCACTAGATTGATCTTTCTTGCAATGGGAGAAGTGCTTAGCCTTGGGTTCAATCTTGCGTTGCTCGATCCCAGTGACAGAAAGGGAAACGACACGTATTGTATTGTTGCCATCGAGGACAAAAAGATGGGGTTTATATCATATTGCTTGAGTTTATCCCTCTACATCATGTCATCTTACCTAATGCGTTACTCTGTTCTTATGAACTTAATACTCTCGATGCATGCTGGATAGCGGTCGATGTGTGGAGTAATAGTAGTAGATGCAGGCAGGAGTCGGTCTACTTGTCACGGACGTGATGCCTATATACATGATCATGCCTAGATATTCTCATAACTATGCTCAATTCTATCAATTGCTCGACAGTAATTCGTTCACCCACCGTAATACTTATGCTATCTTGAGAGAAGCCACTAGTGAAACCTGTGGCCCCCGGGTCTATTTTCCATCATATAAGTTTCCACTCTATTTTTACTTTGCAATCTTTACTTTTAATCTTTATCATAAAAATACCAAAAATATTATCATCTCTATCGGATCTCACTTTTGCAAGTGGCCGTGAAGGGATTGACAACCCCTTTATCGCGGTGGTTGCAAGGTTCTTATTTGTTTGTGTAGGTACGAGGGACTTGCGTGTGGCCTCCTACTGGATTGATACCTTGGTTCTCAAAAACTGAGGGAAATACTTACGCTACTTTGCTGCATCACCCTTTCCTCTTCAAGGGAAAACCAACGCATGCTCAAGAGGTAGCAAGAAGGATTTCTGGCGCCGTTGCCGGGGAGATTCAAGTCAAGTCAAGACATACCAAGTACCCATCACAAACTCTTATCCCTCGCATTACATTATTTGCCATTTACCTCTTGTTTTCCTCTCCCCATTTCACCCTTGCTGTTTTATTTGCCCTCTCTTTCCGTTCATCTTTCTTTGCTTGCTTCTTGTGTGATCGTTCTCTGTGCTGCCGTTATGTCTGAAACGAGGGAGGTTATCGTTGATAAGGATAATAATATGGAAAACTTTGATGTTTTTGATGATCCTCTTGAAGATCCTACTATTTTACACGCTAAAAAGTTTCGGATTGGTAGCGGTAATATTATTGGGAAAGGAGTTATTCAAGATTTCTTTACTTGTGCCTGTACCCTACCCTCTATGGGTGGGTCTATTCTTCATAGAACTAGTAGTCTTGCGGATGCTATATCCTTGCTCGTAGTTGAACTTGAAAGACAATTTGTCCATTTGCATCCTTGCATACAAAGGATTTTTCTAGAATTTTCCAATATCGAGCATTCTTCTGTTAAGCGAGCGGCTACTATCTTTTTGGCACATGAGTTCAGATTTATAATGAAAGAGGCCAATGAAATTTTTGCGCATTATAGGGTGGACGCTGGTCGTCCTCCCATAGAGGCTATCCTTTTTAATCAAGAAGACTTAATGCACTTGCGATCCTTTAATCAAGAAAAAAAGTTCCTACGGATGTTCTAGTTGATAGAATTTCTGAACTTAATGATGACTTTGCTATTCAGGACAACGGGTTAGGTTTTTCTCTTGAACAAAGGCTCATGACTTATTGCCAAAAGAATGCTTATAATGATGAATTGGTTGTGCAATATAAGGGGCCAAAGGAGGAACCCATACCTCCCGAGCTTGATCTTGGGGACTTTTGTCGTATTAAATTTAGCCCTTTTGATTAATTTTGCTTGCCACAAAGAAAACTTGCTGCTGAACGTAGGGAATATGAGATGTGTTTTCGTGATTTACCTTACCATCATTATGGCAATACCTAGATCTATCCTTGCCTTTATGCCTAGCTAGGGGCGTTAAACGATAGCGCTTGTTGGGAGGCAACCCAATTTTATTTTTGTTTCTTGTTTTTTGGTTCTGTTTAGGAATAAATCTTTGATCTAGCCTCTGGTTAGATTTGTTTTTGTGTTTTAATTAGTGTCTGTGCCAAGTAGAACCTTTGGGAAGACTTGGATGAAGTCTTTTTGATCTTGCTGTAAAAAACAGAAACTTTAGCGCTCACGAGATTAGCTACAACTTTTTGCTGGAGAGTGCTATTTAGTTGATTATTTTTGCAGATGATTAATAGATAGATTCCTCACGTCCAGAAATTTTAGAATTTTTGAAGTTCCAGAAGTTTGCTTTAGATACAGATTACTACAGACTGTTCTGTTTTTGGCAGATTCTGTTTTTCGTGTGTTGTTTGCTTATTTTGATGAATCTATGGCTAGTAATGGAGTTTATGAACCATAGAGAAGTTGGAATACAGTAGGTTTAACATATAAATAAATAATGAGTTCATTACAGAACCTTGAAGTGGTGTTTTGTTTTATTTCGCTAACAAAGCTCATGAGATTTTTTCTGTTAAGTTTTGTGTTGTGAAGTTTTCAAGTTTTGGGTAAAGATTTGATGGATTATGGAACAAGGAGTGGCAAGAGCCTAAGCTTGGGGATGCCCAAGGCACCCCAAGGTAAAATCTAAGGACAACCAAAAATCCTAAGCTTGGGGATGCCCCGGAAGGCATCCCCTCTTTTGTCTTCATCCATCGGTAACTTTACTTGGAGCTATATTTTTATTCACCACATGATATGTGTTTTGCTTGGAGCGTCTTGTATGATTTGAGTCTTTGCTTTTTAGTTCACCACAATCATCCTTGCTGTACACACCATTTGAGAGAGACACACATGAATCGGAATTTATTAGAATACTCTATGTGCTTCACTTATATCTTTTGAGCTAGATACTTTTGCTCTAGTGCTTTGCTTATATCTTTTTAGAGCACGGCGGTGGTTTTATTTTATAGAAATAATTGATCTCTCATGCTTCACTTATATTATTTTGAGAGTCCTTTAGAACAGCATGGTAATTTGCTTTGGTTATAAAATTAGTCCTAATATGATAGACATCCAAGATAAAAACTTTAAAGTGCATTGAATACTAAGAGAAGTTTGATACTTGATAGTTGTTTTGAGATATAAAGGTGGTAATATTAAAGGTGTGCTAGTAGAGTAATTGTGAAATTGAGAAATACTTGTGTTGAAGTTTGCAAGTCCCGTAGCATGCACGTATGGTAAACGTTGTGTGACAAATTTGAAGCATGAGGTGTTCTTGATTGCTTTCCTTATGAGTGGCGGTCGGGGACGAGCGATGGTCTTTTCCTACCAATCTATCCCCTAGGAGCATGCGCGTAGTGCTTGGTTTTGATGACTTGTAGATTTTTGCAATAAGTATGTGAGTTCTTTATGACTAATGTTGAGTCCATGGATTATACGCACTCTCACCCTTCCATCATTGCTAGCCTCTTCGGTACTGTGCATTGCCCTTTCTCACCTTGAGAGTTGGTGCAAACTTCGCCGGTGCATCCAAACTCCGTGATATGATACGCTCTATCACACATAAGCCTCCTTATATCTTCCTCAAAACAGCCACCATACCTACCTATTATGGCATTTCCATAGCCATTCCGAGATATATTGCCATGCAACTTTCCACCGTTCCGTTTATTATGACACACATCATCATTGTCATATTGTCTTGCATGATCATGTAGTTGACATCGTATTTGTGGCAAAGCCACCATGCTTAATTTTTCATACATGTCACTCTTGATTCATTGCATATCCCGGTACACCGCCGGAGGCATTCACATAGAGTCATATTTTGTTCTAAGTATCGAGTTGTAATTCTTGAGTTGTAAGTAAATAAAAGTGTGATGATCATCATTAGAGCATTGTCCCATGTGAGAAAAGGATGATGGAGACTATGATTCCCCCATAAGTCGGGATGAGACTCCGGACAAAAAAAGAAGAGGCCAAAAGAGAAAAAAAAGGCCCAAATAAAAAAAGAAAAAAAATAGAGAGAAAAAGAGAGAAGGGACAATGTTACTATCCTTTTTCCACACTTGTGCTTCAAAGTAGCACCATGATCTTCATGATACAGAGTCTCTTATTTTGTCACTTTCATATACTAGTGGGAATTTTTCATTATAAAACTTGGCTTGTATATTCCAATGATGGGCTTCCTCAAATGCCCTAGGTCTTCGTGAGCAAGCAAGTTGGATGCACACCCACTTAGTTTCTTTTGTTGAGCTTTCATATATTTATAGCTCTAGTGCATCCGTTGCATGGCAATCCCTACTCCTTGCATTGACATCAATCGGTGGGCATCTCCATAGCCCATTGATTAGCCGCGTCAATGTGAGACTTTCTCCCTTTTTTGTCTCCTCACACAACCTCGATCATTATATTCTATTCCACCCATAGTGCTATGTCCATGGCTCGCGCTCATATATTGCGTAAAAGTTGAAAGAGTTTGAAAAGGCTAAGTATGAAACAATTGCTTGGCTTGTCATCGGGGTTGTGCATGATGAGAGCATTTTGTGTGACGAAAATGAAGCATGGCCAAACTATATGACTTTGTAGGGATAAGCTTTCTTTGGCTATGTTATTTTGATAAGACATAATTGCTTGGATAGTATGCTTGAAGTATTATTATTTTTATGTCAACATTAAACTTTTACCTTGAATCTTTCGGATCTGAACATTCATGCCACAATAAAGAAAATTACATTGAAGAATATGATAGAAAGCATTCCACATAAAAAATTCTGTTTTTATCATTTACCTACTCGAGGACGAGCAGGAATTAAGCTTGGGGATGCTTGATACGTCTCCAACGTATCTATAATTTTTGATTGTTCCATGCTATTATATATTCTGTTTTGGATGTTTAATGGGCTTTATTATACACTTTTATATCATTTTTGGGACTAACCTACTAACCCAAGGCCTAGTGCAAATTGTTGTTTTTTTGCCTATTTCAGTGTTTCGCAGAAAAGGAATATCAAACGGAGTCCAAACGGAATGAAACCTTCGGGAATGTGATTTTTGGAACAAACATGATCCAGAGGACTTGGAGTGGACGTCAAGAAACAACCGAGGAGGCCACGAGGCAGGGAGGCGCGCCTGCCCCCCTGGGCGCGGCCCCCACCCTCGTGGGCCCCTCGTGGCTCCACCGACCTACTTATTCCTCCTATATATACCTACGTACCCCGAAACCAACCAGGAGCACCACGAAACCCTATTTCCACCGCCGCAACCTTCTATACCCATGAGATCCCATCTTGGGGCCTTTTCCGGCGCTCCACCGGAAGGGGCATCGATCACGGAGGGCTTGTACATCAACACCATAGCCTCTCCGATGATGTGTGAGTAGTTTACCTCAGACCTTCGGGTCCATAGTTATTAGCTAGATGACTTCTTCTCTCTCTTTGGATCTCAATACAAAGTGCTCCTCGATCTTCTTGGAGATCTATTCTATGTAACTCTTTTTGCGGTGTGTTTGTCGAGATCCGATGAATTGTGGGTTTATGATCAAGATTATCTATGAACAATATTTGAATCTTCTCTGAATTCTTTTATGTATGATTGGTTATCTTTGCAAGTCTCTTCGAATTATCAGTTTGGTTTGGCCCACTAGATTGATCTTTCTTGCAATGGGAGAAGTGCTTAGCCTTGGGTTCAATCTTGCGTTGCTCGATCCCAGTGACAGAAAGGGAAACGACACGTATTGTATTGTTGCCATCGAGGATAAAAAGATGGGGTTTATATCATATTGCTTGAGTTTATCCCTCTACATCATGTCATCTTACCTAATGTGTTACTCTGTTCTTATGAACTTAATACTCTAGATGCATGCTGGATAGCGGTCGATGTGTGGAGTAATAGTAGTAGATGTAGGCAGGAGTCGGTCTACTTGTCACGGACGTGATGCCTATATACATGATCATGCCTAGATATTCTCATAACTATGCTCAATTCTATAAATTGCTCGACAGTAATTCATTCACCCACCGTAATACTATGCTATCTTGAGAGAAGCCACTAGTGAAACCTATGGCCCTCGGGTCTATTTTCCATCATATAAGTTTCCAATCTATTTTTACTTTGCAATCTTTACTTTTAATCTTTATCATAAAAATACCAAAAATATTATCATCTCTATCAGATCTCACTTTTTCAAGTGGCCGTGAAGGGATTGACAACCGCTTTATCGCGTTGGTTGCAAGGTTCTTATTTGTTTGTGTAGGTACGAGGGACTTGCGTGTGGCCTCCTACTGGATTGATACCTTGGTTCTCAAAAACTGAGGGAAATACTTACGCTACTTTGATGCATCACCCTTTCCTCTTCAAGGGAAAACCAACGCATGCTCAAGAGGTAGCATACAACAATTTATATCTCATCACGTCTTGACCATATCACATCACAACATGCCCTGCAAAAACAAGTTAGACGTCCTCTACTTTGTTGTTGCAAGTTTTAGGTGGCTGCTACGGGCTTCTAGCAAGAACCGTTCTTACCTACGCATCAAAACCACAATGATTTTTCGTCAAGTGTGCTGTTTTAACCTTCAACAAGGACCGGCCGTAGTCAAACTCGATTCAACTAAAGTTGGAGAAATAGACACCCGCTAGCCACCTGTGTGCGAAGCACGTCGGTAGAACCAGTCTCATGAACGCGGTCATGTAATGTCGGTCCGGGCCGCTTCATCCAACAATACCACCAAATCAAAGTAAGACGTTGGTGGTAAGCAGTATGACTATTATCGCCCACAACTCTTTGTGTTCTAACGTCTACGCATAGACCTGGCTCGGATGCCACTGTTGGGGAACGTAGTAATTCAAAAAAAATTCCTACGATCACCCAAGATCTATCTAGGAGAAGCAATGCAACGAGACAGGAGAGTGTGTCCATGTACCCTCGTAGACCGAAAGCGGAAGCATTTAGTAACGCGGTTGATGTAGTCGAACGTCTTCACGATCCAACCAATCCAAGTACCGAACGTATGGCACCTCCGTGTTCAGCACACGTTCAGCATGATGACGTTCCTCGAGCTCTTGATCCAGTTGAGGACGAGGGAGGGTTCCGTCAGCATGACGGCGTGGTGACGGTGATGATGAAGTTACCGGTGCAGGGCTTCGCCTAAGCACTACGACGATATGATCGAGGTGTTAAAACTGTGGAGGGGGCACCGCACACGGCTAAGAGAAGACTTGTTGTGTCTTTGGGGTGCCCTCCTCCCCATATATAAAGGAGGGGGGAGGAGGAGGCTGGCCTAGGGGGCGCCCCAAAGAGGGGAGTCCAACTAGGACTCCCAATCCTAGTTGGACTCCCTTTCCTTTTCCAGAGAGGGGGAAAGAGGGAAGGAGAGGAGGGGAAGAGGGAAAGGGGGCCGCGCCCCCTCCCCTTCCTATTGGGACTCCCCTTGGGGGGGTGCCTTCCCCTTGTGGGTTGTCCCCTCTTCTCTCCCATGGCCCATGAGGCCCATGATTTCTCCCGGGGGGTTCCGGTAACCCCTCGGTACTCCGAAAAAATGCCCGAATCACTCGGAACCATTCCGATGTCCGAATGCAACCTTCCAATATATGAATCTTTACCTCTCGACCATTTAGAGACTCCTCGTCATGTTCGTTATCTCATCCGGGACTCTGAACAAACTTCGGTCATCAAATCACATTACTCATAATACAAATCGTCATCGAACATTAAGCGTGCGGACCCTACGGGTTCGAGAACTATGTAGACATGACCGAGACACATCTCCGGTCAATAACCAATAGCGGAACCTGGATGCTCATATTGGCTCCTACATATTCTACGAAGATCTTTATCCGTCAAACCGCATAACAACATACGTTGTTCCCTTTGTCATCGGTATGTTACTTGCCCGAGATTCGATCGTCGGTATCATCATACCTAGTTCAATCTCGTTACCGGCAAGTCTCTTTACTCGTTCCGTAATGCATCATCCCGTAGCGAACTCATTAGTCACATTGCTTGCAAGGCTTATAGTGATGTGCATTACCGAGAGGGCCTAGAGATACCTCTCCGATACACGGAGTGACAAATCGTAATATTGATCTATGCCAACCCAACAAACACCTTCGGAGACACCTGTAGAGAATCTTTATAATCACCCAGTTACGTTGTGACGTTTGATAGCACACAAGGTGTTCCTGCGGTATTCGGGAGTTGCATTATCTCATAGTCAGAGGAACATGTATAAGTCATGAAGAAAGCAATAGCAATAAAACTATATGATCATTATGCTAAGCTAACAGATGGGTCTTGTCCATCACATCATTCTCTAATGATGTGATCCCGTTCATGAAATGACAACACATGTCTATGGTTAGGAAACTTAACCATCTTTGATTAACGAGCTAGTCAAGTAGAGGCATACTAGGGACACTCTGTTTTGTCTATGTATTCACACATGTACTAAGTTTCCGGTTAATACAATTCTAGCATGAATAATAAACATTTATCATGATATAAGGAAATGTAAATAACAACTTTATTATTGCCTCTAAGGCATATTTCCTTCAGAGTATGCATATCATACCTAGGTGTAAAACGTCGGTTTTTTGTCAACACTTTTTGGAATTTCAATATATAACTTATTGATTTTTTCTGGAATCCGACACACCCAGGTATCATAAAGCATGCAATAACTATTTGCTAAATTGGTCGGTGTATGAACCTCAACAGTTCAACAAGGCTCGCTTTAGCACGAGGATAAAAGGATGAGTACAGTATTTCCTTTGGAACTTAGCAACACTTTGCCTAATCCATTCATGGATACGAGCAATATGATGGCATCAAATCACTATTGTAATCATTTTTGCACTATTTCTAATTAAACATTCCACAATCTATATATATATATATATCAATACAGAAAGATCAAAAGGGGCAGGTCCAACAAATCTCGGCCATCAAACAGTGTTAATTAAACAACCTATATTGCTCCAACCGCGAGCGCTCAACATGTTTAGTGTGTAGTTAATAACATACCAAATATGGACTATCCAGGTAATTAACATGTAATTGATATCCTACCTAATATTAACATGCTATTAATTTTTTGCGTGATATCAATGTGCAATTAGTTTTCTGCCTAATATCAATATGCATTGCACGTACGCATTTACTAGTGTTTATAGTGTCTCACTCCAATTCTTATACACAAAACTCTTGTGCATCTTAAACGGCCATGTCTAAACACTCAACGATACTATCAACATGATTTGGCCCTCAATCTTGCACAGAGCAGTTGACACTTCTTGTATTTTTCATATTGTTTCGGTTGGGCGACTATCATAAAGATGGCAACCAACATGAGGAAAAGAGTTGACATGAGGAAGGATGAGGCCTATGTGACACTTAAGATGAACAAATGCAAGATGTTGCAGAAGGATCATGATAAAATGGATAATTGTTGGTGGGGATTGAGAAGACTTCACTATACAGTCCGACCAAACGTGCCCTAATGGGCGTATGATGCTCTTATCTATTTACATATCTATCTGTTGACGTTTAAGAATCCACTATCGATTAGGGGTCTCCATAGCAACGTGGTTAGTGATGAGTAGGCGAGGCGTGTATGACAGCCTTATAGCGAAGGTTGTCATACATTCGACAAGGTGACACAACGATGTTTTTAAATAGGTTCAGTCATCTCGTGGGAGCATGACCTACATTCTATTGAAGGGTCGTCGAGAGTGGTGCTCAGTGCACAAAAATACTTAGAGTGTCGGTGCTTCCGGAGTCCCATGGCTCCCGACTAGTCAGGACCTTATATGTTCCCTCAGATTTTTTAGTCTTGCTCTTCTTTTACCCTCCTAAAGGGGCCTGGAAGGGTGAGTGACCCTCCTATTGAGTCTATTCAAGTGAGATTGAGTGAGTTACACGCCCATATGAGACTTGTATAGCCTAGGGGTCCTTTTGACAGATGACCAATGCTACCCTTGAAGTGAGGAGGTGGCACAGTAGAACTGGCTAATTATCTAGGCCCATGTGCCCCTTATTGGGCTAGGAGGTGGGTCATAGCCCGTTGAGGGGATAGTTCCTACTCCATGGAGAAGTCTGTCTACGTCGACATTGGGCTTTCTTTGCTCTCTTTGCATTCAGCTTTAACTTATTCTTTTACGAGGTCATCTTCCTCTAATTTATTGACCATGAAGTCTTGCTTGGACTTTTGTTGACCGGGAGGGCTTGCTTTGACCCATGAGGGGGGGAGGGGCTTGGACCATTATTGACCGCCTTGACTAGTATTGAGTATGAACTAGATTTGACTCTTGTTGATCATCTACGTGGCATGCCATGTAGGATAGGGGTGGTCCCTTAAGTAGGATTAGAGCCACTACTTCAATACTATATACTGTGATCATGTCTACTATTTTCATTTCTTCTCTCGAAAATCTTTGTTTTCTAATCTACAGTTACTCGTGTGTGGTGCCTCTATTTATCTGGTTATGTTGGCCTTTGACGACCGACTAAGCGGTTATGACGGCAGCGACCCAGGTGGCAAACCGCCTCTCTTCTCTTTGCTACGACATTGAGTTTTATAAAATATATATTTGGTAAATTGGTAGGTGTATGACCCTCGACACTTCAACAAGACCTGCTTTAACGTCGGGATAAAAGGAGGAGTATAGTAATCCTTGACACCTAAAGGGAATACGAGTACCGTGATTCCTTGGAAACTTTGTATATTAGCCCTTTTTAGACAATTATACGTTCTAGAAGTCAATCCTAATTGATCAATAAAAATACAATTCAATGGAATTCCTTTTTTGTTTTTTCTTCATACTAGTTAATATTTTTTGAAAAGTAAAAAGGAGTGGAGTAAACCTTTTTTTGTTCGAAACTAATGCCCTCTCCGTGTGTAAAAATGGAAGAGATCAATCAATCAAATTACGAGAAGCCTCATAAAGCATGTCCTTAGGGGTTAAATCTTGACATTACTTCTAACTAAAGATTACACTATGTTTATAGTGTTCCACACCAATCCTATACAAAATGCTCAGATTTTTGTGGATGCTAAATGGCCACACCCGAACATTTCTGCGATGAAGTTTCACTGAGCGGTCGAGGCTTACGGTATGGGCCCCAAGACAGAAGAGGGATGATCAATACAATGTCAGCGGCTCAGCACCCCTTTGGCGGAACTCTTACTCTCCCCCCTTCTCGTCATGTTTCTACCTTTCACCTTGTTTCATGATTCGTCCTCATCCATCCGGCAAAGGTGACTAGTGTAAAGGTGGCGACCTACGGGAGGAAAAGAGGCCACACGAGGGAAGGATGAGGCATATGTGGCACTTAGAGGATCAAAGGCGAGATGGTGAAGAAGGATCATGATAAAAAAGGATAATTTTCGGTTGAGATTGAGAAGACCTCCCTATCCTCTGCAACCTAACATGTCGTGAAAGGGTATACGACAATCCTATCTATCTATTCATCTATCTCTTGTCCATTTCTTCTCTCGGTGATCTTTGTTTTCTAGTGTATACTCACTCAGGGCGGTGCCTCTATCTATCTCGTGACGATGTCTTGGTCTCGGGATCTCTATCTAACCGACGTTAGCTCCACTTCCTCAATCTCTATCCATCAAGCGATGTTGGCGTTCGTTTCTAGACGACCGACTAAGCGTTACGACGGCACCTACCACCTACTTCCTTATCTTTGCTTTTCACACGCCACCGAGCTACACGGCATCACAAGCGTGCGTTATAAGCATCTTCCGTATACAATTGACCACAACCACAGAGAAATCTAGAATCTCGTAGAGTTCTCATCGAAGCCACCACGTGCTTGAGTCTTGATGAAACGCAAAGTGGTGGTTTTCATCATTAATTACTTACGCTTTAGAGCCTTGTAACGCAAGGAGGTGGTTCTCCACCGCCTCGCCGAGAGTTGGTTCCCCACCTTAGCCATGCCGGCCACCGATTGCGGGTATACAACATTTTAACGTACACACAAACCGCACAAATATACACACAACCGAATCCACCATAATAACCGAAATCTTCTTATCGTCCATCATATATTCATATGGGCCATTCAAATCCAGGGATTCTTTCGCAATACGAAAAACAAATCTGCATATATGCAAGCAGCTTAGACATGATCTATCAATTCAAAGACCTGCAGAATATGCTCCTACAACCTTCTGGCATTTTCTAAGGGGTTCTACAAATGGCATCCGCTCAACCGGAGCAACAACCGTCGAGGCCGACCACCAACCAAAGCAAACAAATGACCGCCCCCTGCCCAACCAGTGGCACACCGGGTAAATAACCCGCAACCCGGAGCCTCTTTCCGCCACCGCCTTCCTATAAATACAGCAGGACAGCTCACCTCCCTCACCCTCTCAAACCTCTCTGACCGGTGGACTCCGTGTGGGCGGAGCGAAGTGGGAGCCAACGCCAAGCCAGCCGAGCCGACTCCTCTCCTCCTCGCAGCAGTTCGCGATTCGCCCCCAAATCCAGCGCCCTCCCCGCCGGAATCCGGCGCCGAATCTTGCAGGTATGAGGCTCCTCTCCGATCTCCTTGCTTCTGAGGCCCCGAAATGCGATCTCGCTGGCCTTTCGGCCGTCGATTTTGGCGCGGTCGTTGGGTAGGGGGCGGTGGTTCCGCCAGATTCGCCTTGGTATTTTTTTGTTCCGCTTCGTAGCATCCGACGGCGCGCTCCGCTCTCCCCGTTTCTCACCTCTCGCGTGTTCGGTAGCGGCGCCGCGCCCGCCCGGTTCGCCTCACGCGGCGCTCCCGTCGCGGCCGCGGTCTCGTTCCTGCCGCCCGCGCCTCGCTTTCCTGGCGTGCCGCGCGCCAGAGCCCACCTCATGGGCTCCAGGCTGCCGCTGGCTGCCTCCTTGCCCCGCCAGAGTAAGGTAGGAAGGGGTGTCAGATCTGGGCTTGGGGAGTAGGGTTCCGCGAAATTCGGTTCAAAGCTCTCATAGATCTAGATGATAGTTGTGATTTGGCGTCCTTCTGGGTGACGAATTGGTGTATAGAATTTTTAATTTCGTGCGGTCGAATGATAGATTTATGGTATTACGAAGCTTGGTTTAAGTTGAAAGTTGTCATGAACATGAATTGAAATGGTCAGTGTTAGTTCCATTTGTTCCGTAGAGAGTTTGCATGATCATAGTTGAGCGATGGTAAGCGCATCAGAAAGCGAGGAGTGGGGATTGTGTTCATGGGGACAGCGTATTCTGGCAGCTTGTTGTTGCTGTCGAAACTTGCCTGCCTGGATGCACTATTCTTGGTGGGCTATTATTGATTTGTCAAAAAGTTCTCTCACGGATTTCCGTTGGTTCAGTTTTATTGCTCGTTGAGGTGTAAATATAGGTTTGTAGCTCAGCATTTTGTTTCCTGAAGTAGTGGTCTAGTCTGATTCTAAAGTTAGATAGCAGCTCTGAAAAAAAATTAGTTTCTTATAATTGCAACATGCATGAAGTTATTTCTAATTTTTGTGTTGTATGGGAGATATGTTGCTCCAATATCATTATGTCCCACGGAGTACCAGTGTTGCTTGTCACCTGATATATGTTAATCCTTTCCTGCGTGCAGAGAGCTTGAACCGAGCTATGGACAACTTGTGGCATCTCGGAGATGAGTTCCGTGGGCAATCAAAGGTGGTGGAGGACCGCCAATGGTCTCTCATGACATCAAAGCTGGCTGAGATCACAAAGTCAAAGGCTGAGAGGATGAATGACTTTGAGTATGCACGGATGAACACCGTCCCTGATGTGAAGCAATGGGATAAGCTATCCTACCACCAAGAAGACAACAAGATGGACCACCTCAATCTTGGCCTCATGAACCTGGATCTTAAGATGAATGATCTCAAGATGAACGAGGCTGCCATGAAGTACCCTTTCCGCAACATGGCCTATAACATGAATCCGATGTACCCCAAGGGAAACAATGGTAATGTCAATTCATTCAAGATGAATGTCGGGGTCAACAAATATCCGAATAATCAGAATGGGAAGGAAGCAAACGGCAAACACAATGGTGGTAACAACAACAATGGAGGCAACAGCAACAACAACTCTGTTGACAAGCGCTTCAAAACATTGCCAACAAGCGAGATGCTACCGAGGAATGAAGTTCTTGGTGGATACATCTTTGTCTGCAACAATGATACCATGCAGGAGGATCTCAAGAGACAGCTTTTTGGTATGTGCTACTATGTATCCTTGTAAATCATTTCACATACCATCTCACACAATTATATTTAAATTACTCTGTTACTCATGGTTTGTTCTGTTCTGCAGGCTTGCCAGCAAGATATCGTGATTCAGTCCGAGCCATCACTCCTGGTCTACCTCTTTTCCTCTACAACTACACGACCCATCAGCTACATGGGGTGTTTGAGGTGTGCGATTGTTTCATTTTCTGATAACCACAAGCCTCCTTATTCGAATGGAATTGCAAGCCTCTTCATGAATACCTTGTAACAGTTCTATTTGTCATACATAAATGCTTATATCATTTGCATGGATAGATGAAAAGTTTTAGCTAGTGTTTTCTTGGAACTGAATTAAATAGGAAATGCCATTCTGGTGGTCTAGATACTCTACCATATGCAATCAAGAACTTGAACTTTCCTGTTCTTTCTTCTAGCTGTAATAAAACATGGTAGGTTACCAAATTAATTCCTGTGCTTCTAAGCCAACTTTCTCCTGATGTTATTTCCCTATTAGCCAAACGTGCTTCTGTGGCCCTTCCCATATTGCCTGGCTGAAATTAGAAGCGTACATGTTCTCAAAGTTCCATTCCAAATGCACATGCATCTCGGTTGAAATCTAGCAGATTATAGTGCTTGTTCTTCATCATTCTTATCAGATTTTCTTGTCTCAGGCTGCTAGTTTTGGAGGATCAAACATTGATCCCACTGCTTGGGAAGATAAGAAGTGCAAAGGTGAATCCAGATTCCCAGCACAGGTAATTAATTTCTAAGGTTGACATATGTTTATAGAATATCAGGCTTGTTTTTCATGATCTGACATATTCATCCATCATATCAGGTGAGGATCCGCATTAGAAGGCTTTGCAAGGCCTTGGAAGAGGATGCTTTCAGGCCAGTGCTGCACCACTATGATGGTCCTAAATTCCGCCTCGAGCTCTCCATAGCAGAGGTATATATACCTTGCTCCAGCTGCTGTCATGATAATAGATGCTTGAGTAAGACTTGTGGACTGAAACATTCTCATCTCAATTTTGCAGACACTGTCACTGCTAGACCTGTGCAAGACAGAAGACGCCTGATCTGCTTCGGAACATGTTTGTGGTTGCTCTGTGGTTCTTTTTAGTAAATATCATCCCTGTAAGTTGTGGAAGATGTTTTCACAATGATCTGTCCCGTCCGTCGTCCATGAAAGCGCAAGCTGTTGGTTGGTGGTTGCATTTCCCCCAGAAAGGACCTGGTACTCGGAAGAAGTAGGCCTCTAAAGATGTGAGCCTGTCTGTGTCGGTGCCGTCTGTCCGTAATCTCGGTGATGTGTATGTTCTTCTTCATATTTATGTATTTGTAGTGCAGTATGCCCGCCGC
Organism: Aegilops tauschii subsp. strangulata; assembly: GCF_002575655.3. Taxonomy (NCBI): domain Eukaryota; kingdom Viridiplantae; phylum Streptophyta; class Magnoliopsida; order Poales; family Poaceae; genus Aegilops; species Aegilops tauschii. The sequence goes on along the minus strand of NC_053035.3, from coordinate 425,026,991 downwards.
CAGCGGGGAAACCCCGAAAGACGGGGGATACTGTTGTGATGCATCAGGAACGCCCCAAAGTGAGGGTGGTTGATGTTGGGAGTGTATCTTGTTGTCTCTGTACCTTACCTTGGTTTGGAAAGTTGGAACCTTGCATTTGACTTGATGCTGCTGTTTCTGTACTGCTGCCAGTGTTGGAAGTTAAATCCTTGCAATTTTACTCGTCGCTGCTCTTGGCAATTGGCATGCTGTTGCTTTGGTTGCCGGTTTGGCCTCTTAGACGACGCTGTCGCTGTACACGTTGTCCATCTTGTTTTCGCTGTACAGGAACGTAGCTATGTACTTACTCCGTTGATCTTATGTTCTGAAACATGTTATATTTGTGGAAGGAGGGAGTAGTTATGTAGGTGCTAAAAATGGTCACATGATTAGCTGGTGCAAACTGAGAATTGGTGAGCTGAAGTGGTTACATCGTTATAGGTGCACCAAAACTTACGTGTGAGGTGTTACAATCCAGAGTGACATCCTACTGGTGTTGATTGCATCAGTTCAACTGCTCCTCGGTAACACATCCCAGGACAACTAGGAGTACCATCACCTGTTTTCTTGGGGGGCTGTCTCAGGTTCTCGGCAGGTTGAAACCAATGCTGAGCTCAACGGACACACCAACCAATCCTAGGAAAATATACCATGTCCATATTGTTCTGTAAATCACTAGGAATTTTGCAACATATGCGCAAGGTCTTTACCCTTTGGCCTGTGATGGACATGCAGCTGTTCGGTGAGCTGGGCAAGGAAGCGTGATCAGGTCAAGGCGGTTTCCTATTCTTACTGATGCACGATTCGGCTAGTTTGAAGAGAGAGAAATATCGTCGCTCGCTTCCAAGGCCATAACTCATGGTGATTCGGTGCTTGTTCCTGCCACCATCCATCAATCCCCCGTTTGAACGAGGAAGACCTGGAATATCTTCGAGTTTAGGTGTACTTGTGTCTATTAGCAACGTATGGATTATCTATATAGAGTTCGGCTCGTTGCCATCAAGCTGGAATAGCTCAGTTGGCTAGAGCGTGTGGCTGTTAACCACAAGGTCGGAGGTTCGAGCCCTCCTTCTAGCGCATTTTTTGATTTTATTTCCTTTCCTTTTTGCGTCTATTTTTCTTCTTTCCTCCTTCTAGCTCGTTCTCTGATTTTTTTTTTCCGTCCTTTTTGCGTCTATTTTTCTTCTTTCCCTTTTTATTTCCGTGACTAGTGTTTTTCTTCTTCCCTCCTTCTAGCGGGTTCTCTGATTTTGTTTTCTTTTCTATTTTATTTTCGCGACTAGTGTTTACACACTACATCACATCATGGCCCCCTAACTTCTGCATATGACATAAACCAAACATCTAGTTTCCATCTATGCCGATTTGTTTTAATCAATTTTATCTCCAATGCGCACATGTGGCCTAGACCGAGCAAGCAGACTACGCGGATCTAAGTGGCCAGGCCATCTCTCCAATGCGCCCATGTGATGTGGCCTCTCCGGTGCACGCCTGTGACTGTAAAATGTGTTTACAAGTGGATGGGGGCGTCCTCATGTGCGTCGCTTAAAATTGTTCCGTGCCGATGATACATGACATGATAAATCTTGGGATAGGGCAGGCAGCAGGGAGCCCCCCTATCGTATCATTGCATACATCATGTTCATACACACACACACACTCGAAACTTCCGCATGGGTGACATAGTCGGTCAGATCCAATGCTGGCGCAGAATGAGGCCTCCACTACGGCTCCTCTAGTTCCGAATCAAACTAGGAAGCGTCCTAGTACAGATCGATCAAGGGACTCGTGGAAGGGAAGCAGCAATGATAATACGACAGGGTAACTTGGATCGACCAACAATCAGATTCGATCATACATAACAGCACCATCTAACAAAATACTCCCTCCGTCCCATAATATAAGACGTTCTTGTACTATAAAACCCAATCTAAAAACCACTATACCTGCACTATAAAAGGCTCCAGTAGAACAAACCGCACGCCACCACTCACTTCTTCTAGGCTCTGAACGCTGCATTGCAGGATTGTGCAACAACAACAGCCAAAAGCAGAACCAAACACACAACCCAGCCGAGTGATCAAAAGCTCCCAGATAACTCCTTCATCCAGCTATTCGCGGCACCACTGGCGCCCACCCTCTCTTTTGGCTGTACATCTCAGCTGCAACCTGCGACAATAGTCTTGCTCCTGCAAACCAGCCCAGTGTTCCAACCAGTGAGAAACTTGAGTAATAACGCTACTCGGATCATACGGATAAATACCTCTAAAGCATATATGCATTATTCCTACCTACCAAATTGCCCTAAGCCCCTAATCACCACTGCTAACCTTGCAGCCATTAGTCCTCTCATCTTACCAGGAAATCTTATGATCCACAGAGAAATACCTTGTACAGTGTCTGGTAGAACCAGAGGTCCTACCGGACCTGCTCCGGAGGTTGTAGGGGAAGGATGGAGTGGGACGGGGCGTTGATCGGGCGCCGTCGTGTCGGAGGGAGATGGCGGCGGCGGCTAGGGTTAGAGGCGGCTAGGGTTCCGGCTCCTTTGGGAGCCGGGCAATAGGGATAATACTATTCTTATTGCTTAATCTGAAAAAGAGTCTTACAGCCTATATTTATAACCTAGATAACTTGCATAAGAATTAACCTAAGATAACTTGTGGGCCAAGCCCCTAACTACTGCCCGGTGGGCCTCCTCCGGTTATAAGCTAAACCGGTCATAACACTTCTCCCTGCCTGCACAAACAGCTCGTCCTCGAGCTGTAAGGTGGGGAAGCGCTTGCTGAAATCCTCGAGGTGATCAACCAGCGTCAAACACCTGCTCGACAGCTGGGGCGGCCAGGTCGGCGGCGACGGCGTCCTCCGGAATGTAGTCTGCAACCTCCAGGTAGAAGAGTCGCGAGCAGGCGTGGCCGGGCGTGTAGGGCTCGTCGCAGAACAACCCTTGGCGGCGACGCTCGAGTAGCTCGGTTGAGGTGAGCCGGCGGAACGGGCGCGCCGCGGTCGCGGCAAGGGGTGCCGCGGAAGCCTGCGCAGGCCGACCCTGCGCGGAATCCGGCGAGGGTAGCGACCCAGCGGCCCGGGACGGTGATTCCTGCTGGATGGCCACCGCGCGGGCGTAGTACATGGCCGTCTGGAGATCCTGGGGTCCCCTAAGCTCCACGTCCACGCGGATGTGATCCAGAAGTCCACCGACGAAGAGGTCGGCCCGCTGCTGCGCCGTCACGCCCGACGCATGGCACGCCAGGGCCTGGAAACGGTCGGCGAAGTCCTGCACCGTGGAGGTGAAGGGAAGGCGGCCGAGCTCCGCCAGTCGGCTCCCGCGTACCGGAGGCCCAAAGCGAAGGAGGCAGAGCTCGCGGAAGCGCTCCCAAGGGGGCATGGCACCCTCGTCCTGCTTGAGGGCGTAATACCAGGTATGTGCCAGGCCGCGGAGGTGGTACGAGGCGAGCCAGGTACGCTCCGATGCGAGGGTGCGCTGCCCGCGAAAGAACTGGTCGCACTGGTTGAGCCAGTTGAGGGGGTCCTCCGTGCCGTCATAGGTGGCGAAGTCGATCTTGGCGAACCGCGGCGGTGTCTGGGTCGGAGCGCCGTGTTGAGCTGGCTCAGAGGTGCGGAGCAGCGAGGCGGGTGGCGCCTGGTCGGAGTACTCCGGGTAGGGACCGGCGGAACCGGATGGCCCACCGAACTGCGGGAACGGAGTCGGCTGTTCGGGGGCCGTGGTGTAGACCGGCGATGGCGAAGACCCAGCCGCCCACGCTGGAAGTGGCGACGGAGAGGGCGGGAACCGGACTTGATGGATCGGGAGGCCGGTCGGCGATGGTACCCCCGAGCTGTGCAGGGGCGGCGCCGGTGGTTACAGCGGCAGCAGCGGGGGCTGGACGGGGGCAGCGGCTGCCGGGGACGGCAACGGCTGCAGGTGCCAGAGGGGCGCCGTCGATGGTGGCGGCGGCAGATGCCACAGGCCCGCGGCGGCTGGTGGTGGCCTGCTGGAGGTCCCCGTCTAGAACGGCAACAGCGAGGGCCCGCCGCATGCGGGTGCGCCCGGGAACAGCCACGCCACAGGGTGGCCGTAGGTGGCGATCGGCGCAGCCGGCGGGAGGTCGTACGCTCCTGCCATGTACTGGTGGTACTGGTTCATGTGGAGCCCTTGGACGGCCGTCACGAGCTGCTGCAGCGTGCTGGTCATCTGTTCCGGCGTGAAGACAGCGGCGGCTGGTGGCGGCGCGGAAGTGACTGGGGCTGGCGGCGTGGGGAAGCACGCGGTCGTGACCTGCTCCGACGGCATGGGGACTCCGGCGGAGGTCATCGGGGCGGTGGCCAGCGGAGCGGTGGACATCGGGGCAGTGGTGCCGCCGGGCAGCATGGGCGTGGAGGATGATGACGACATGATCGCAACCTTGCCTCTGGATACCAAATTGGTAGAACCAGGGGTCCTACCGGACCTGCTCCGAAGGTTGTAGGGGAAGGATGGAGTGGGACGGGGCGTTGCTCGGGCGCGACAGCGGCCGGGCGCCGTCGCGTCGGAGGGAGATGGCGGCGGCGGCTAGGGTTAGAGGCGGCTAGGGTTCCGGCTCCTCTGGGAGCCGGGCAATAGGGATAATAATATTCTTATTGCTTAATCTGAAAAAGAGTCTTACAGCCTATATTTATAACCTAGATAACTCGCATAAAAATAAACCTAAGATAACTTGTGGGCCAAGCCCCTAACTACTGCCCGGTGGGCCTCCTCCGGTTATAAGCTAAACCGGTCATAACAGTGTCTAAATTCATGGATACCAGCAAAGCACAACTAACTGCTTCCCATTCATATTTTGCCATAGAACAGTGAATAAAGAGGTGATCCACAGATTCTTTGGCCTCACAAAAACGACACTTCTCATCTCCTACCCAACCTCTTTTTTGGCAAGTTATCTTTAGTCAATAATATACTATTCTTTCCATGCAATAATAATAATAATAATAATAATATACTATTCTTAAACATCAACCACAAGAAAACTGTAATCTTAAGAGGTACTTTAATAAGCCATAATTTTCTAAAAGGACATCTAACTTGCAAAGCTTTGATCATCAGGTACATCGATCTAACGGTAAATTCACCACATGTAGTTAACGCACGCACTTATCTCTCTCCTCACTTAGAACCACGTCCTCACAGATATATTGCACCTGCTGCTCAGCCAAATCACCTAGCAACCTCCTCCTAAATTTGACATTATCCCAACAACCCCCAATCACCTTTGCTACAGTAATATTAAAACTGGTTTTAGCATTATACAATCTATGGAACTTACTACACAATGGAACATTACCTAATCAAGAGTCTTCCCAAAAGTCTAGTAGTTTTGCCATCCCCCACTCGCTTCCTACAAAATTTATAATACTCTTTTCTAGTCTAGGAGGCCACTCATAAAATGAGACTGAGTAGGTTTTCTCTTAATGCTGACTAGGACTCTTCATTACAATATTTACTTCTAATCATATCTTGCCTCATACCTTCGTCATTTTCTATTTTCCATAACCATTTACTCAAAAGACACCTATTCATTACAGCTAGATCAACTACTCCCAGACCCCCCTACCCCGATGAATAGGTTGGCAAGCCTTTTCCCACTCCACTAAATTGTACTTGTCAGATTCACCACTATCCTGCCATAGAAGTCTTTTCATAAAATATTCTACTCTATGCAGAGGATCTCTAGGAATACGAAACATAGACATCACAAAGTATACTACTCAAACAGGATTTCAGCAAAATTAATTTAGGACCATAAGACATCATTCTTCCTTGCCAGGCTCCTAGTTTCCCTTCCATCTTGTCATCCACTCTTTCCAAATCACTATTCATAAGCTTAACACTATGCACAGGGATGCCCAAGTAAGCTACCAAGCTACACAAGTACAAATTTCTCTACATATTTCAATGTGATCACTAGCATCTCATAAACAAAAAAGCTCGCTCTTATTAAAATTAATCTTTAGACCAGAAAGATGCTCAAATAAGCATAAAATGTTCTTTAACACCTTGTCAGCTCTTAATAAAAGTACTGTGTCATCAACATATTGTAACATATTAATGCCTCCCTCTACTAGACAAGGAACACCGCTCTAATTAACCCAGCTCTCTTAGCCCTATGAATTAATTCTTGCAAAACATCTACAGCAATGTTGAACAGCATAGGTGAGGGGGGTCCCCCTGCGCAACAGCTGTTGAGGGGCATCTATCTGCAGGGAAACAAACAATTTCACACCATCCACCAAAAAACATATCTTCATCTGTGTTCTTACCGCTTCTCTTCAAGTAGTGCATTGGATAGTATCTACAAGAATTTTTTTACCAAGTGAATACCGGAGTTTACGTCATAGTTAAAATTGGACGTCATCCTCCTCTCAAGATAGAGTACATTGTTTTTACACGTGGAGCACCAGATATCCTGTAGGAAATTTGCATGACGAACATGAACAAAAAAAACTAATAACTTGCAGAAATGATCCACTGATATGAAAATATAACTAGCATCAGATTTATTTAGAAAATCAACTAGTGTCAGCTATATGGCTATGGATGAAGCGGCATTATGAGAAGAAAAAATAGTTTATCCTTTTCAGTTTATAATGTACTGAGACAAGACCTTTTTCGACTGTTGTGATCATGTCAAAAGAGCTTCAAATCCAAGGTAACATTCCAAACTGCGATCTGGACTAGGCATCAGTCCCGGTAACTTCTAATTCAGACCAACCTGACAGACAAAAGAGGCAGGACATGGCATTTCCTTACCAAAGGATCAACTATTACAGCAGGCATTAGCTTTAATCTGTAAGAGTGATGGATTCTACCAGTGATGGCCACACAAGAGTTTGGTAGTGTCCTTTATCAAAGTGCTGTCAGAAGGACAGTCGCACTTAAGAGCATTTTTTTTCCAACGATGCGATATTAACTATTCTCATTTATTCATAGGCATATAGAAAATTCTATGCGGAGGATAAGCGTGCGCTTGATGTGGAAAGTAGCAAATCCAACCTTAATACGTTCAAGATGAAGAGTTTTTTGTGAAGAGGCAGAGTCTATTTCAGACAAGCGAATCAAACGAGAGCCAGGAGACTTGAATTTTCCATCTTCGCTGATATCCTTCACTAAACAGTTCTCTTGAAACAACGTGTCATTGAACTGCTCAAGCCTGTAAAAAAGAGAAATTCGATGAAATCAGAGCACTGACAAGAGATTATGTTCCACCCAGACCTAATTCAAGGATCAATAAAACATAGATGTGGTTATGATATAACATACATTATTTCGTACATGCAGACATATGACTTGTCACTGTAGTTTATATCAGGGTTGAGGAAAACAACACCACCAGTACCCCACAGGGGATAGAGGATCTCCTGAAAAAATCTATGATGCACATCTTCCACATGGTACCTCTTCGTGGGCTTGTGTCATGTGAACCAAAACATGATACACTCATATCATCAACCTGCCACAGATCAAAATGAATAGCAACTTTCACACAAAGCATAATGCTTCAGAAAAGGAAAAAGTAAGTTATAATAAGGAGACAAAGGGAAATACTATATTCATCAAGATTATAATAAAAAGACGCTTATGCATTTTACATTTGCGGAAAGCACTAAAAACACTTCCCGAAGACCAAAATATCCCCCAAAAAGGATTCCTTTGGTACAACCCCTTTAGAGAACTACACAAATTTCATGTGGATAAATGGTGGGGATTACAACGAGTCACTTACTACGCCATAAAGGGAAATGTAGTCTATTTCATGTGGTGGGATACTTTTTTTTGACGGAACCTTGTCAGAGGGCAGGGTGCTCCTGCTATTTCATTAAGAAGAAGAGAGTTGGCCCGGTTTATAGGGAAAACTAGGCCAAAAACCACACAACAACATGGTTGATTAGGGGAAAACTGAGCGAAAACCCCAACAACGAGTACAAACAGCCCCAACCAAAACTAGGCACCACCACCAAACACAAACCAATAGATCAAGGGCCAAAGCGACCCGAGGTAGGAGTGAAGAAGCTCTTCGGTAACGCCTTCAAGAAGTAAATGGCGCGTGCGAGCGTCAACTTCACCGACCTCGCATGGGGACAAAGCTTTTACCAAGAGCTCCGCACAGCACCACCCCACTGAACCTTGTGGGAGGGGATCCAGCCACGCCAATAGCCACCGGAACCTAGTACCAGCCACAGTGATCTGGTGTCCGGATGAACTCTTCAGCAACGCCTCCAAGGAGGATAAAAACGCCTAGGATGCCTTCACTACCGGTACCGGCCCCCCGCCGGCCAAAGCTTTCGCCCAGAGCCCATAACCCCTCCACCTCGACGAGGGATACTGAGCATGGTGCAACCCACACAGCCCACCTTCAGGCCCAACCTCATCTCAGCCCGTCCGCATCTCCTTACATCACGCTTGGCCCCCTCCTCTCCCCTTATAGAGGCAGGAGTGAAGGATACAGCAAGGGGCCACAGTCAGTTCAGGGCTCCTTTGATTCAAGGGATTTTCATAGGAATTTTGGAGGATTAGAATCCTTAGGAATTTTTCCTATGTTGTTTGTTTGATTCATAGGATTGAATACTATAGGAATTTCTCCTAAGGATTTATTTGTACTACCCATAGGATTTATAGCATCCACTCGAACCTCTTTGAAAGAATAATTTGTCTTTCCTATGATGCAATCAAACAACCCAAAATGCTGTAGGATTGAGATGAACATGACATTACAATCCTGTGTTTTCCTATTCCCCTGTTTTGAAAATCCTGCAAATCAAATAGGCCCTCAATCTCTTTGGTCATTGCTAGCGAACGGACGTGAAGCTTTGCACTCATAGACACCGATCCCCAGGTCGACGACTGTGATTCACATAGTGCCAGATCAAACAAACTAAGAGGAGCAGCGAGGAAGGCATGAAGAGCCATGGGCTAGAGAAGGTTTGTTCGAACGTCGTGGAGCAAGCGTGAGCTGCTATTGTTCTGGCCAGCAGCTTCCCCAATTGAACCGATACATCGGTGCGTAACAGACTAATGTATGAAGTGGAGAAATATGTATTCCCGATTTGTGCGGAAGGTGTGCACCGAATCGATAAGTGATTTGAGTTACATTAACTGAAAGGGGTGCACCGAATGAAATCTCCCCGAGAAATCAATGATATGATGAATGCAACGACAAGCTACAAACTTTAAATAGAGGAACCTAAATGTTCCTTGCCATATATAAAAGACAATGTGCTTTCAACTTTACCTTACCCCCTTCGATGTAGCACAAGAATCTTGGTTTCTACATGTTCGAACCTAAGCTGGCATACCAAATATTGAACTTTTGACAATGCGGATCTCCAAGCATATCATACTCAAAACATCAGACTCAGAACTAGAAGAAGTGCATGGCTGTTCATCCCCAATGGGGAAAACAAGAAAGAGAAATTATTCAAGGGCTCCACCATCGGGTTAATATTTCCTATTGATCGTCTTAGCTATACAGTAAGCCTCCATGCATCAAGATGCATAAATGGTACTCCCTCCGTCCCAAAATAAGTGTCTCAAACTTTGTACTAGCTTTAGTGCAAAGTTGTAGTAAAGTTGAGACACTTATTTTGGGACGGAGGGAGTAAATCAAATGTGAGACTATTGGCACAAGATAATTAAAGTGCACAGTATAAATATAGCTGAGCTGTATAACTCTGTATGTTCTTTTGCAAAGGTTAAGAGTTTAAAAGTTGATAGGCACCTCAGAATAAGCATACACATGAAGCATTGATCACAACAACAAAAAAAAGGTTCATCAAGTACGGACTGCCTGCGGATAATATGGAAATAGCATATCAACTGAGCTGTGTAATACAGTCCACATCACTCGTGAACATGCATTCATCTATGGAATTGAGCTACATTATGGTGCTTCATTATAACCCTGGAACAAAAAAAAATCTTCCATTAAGAAGGTAATTTGAAAGCTGCAACTGTGGACATGACATGTTGGTGAAAAGTAAGAGAAGATGGTGTCAAGTTTCCCAGCAAACGAATCTGGAACAGAGCGATCCACATCTCATACATAAAAGCACAACTCATTAGTCGGAGGTCAGACCAAGCAGGCCCCAACTCAAGTCCCCAAGAAGAAGAAAATAGAAAGAGGAAATTCACCTCAATATGACGGCGTACTCCTCAAAGATACGTTCTCCGGAAGCTTACTGCTCAAAACAGGCCAGTATGTCTTTAATTCATCGCGTACCTGGTCAGTGCAAGGGGGAATGAGAACTAAATTACAGATACGCATAGCGAGACCAAATTAGACAGAAATAGTACATTGCGGACTATTACCATTTGTATGACTCTCCATGTAGATTCGAATGGTTGCATCTCTGGAGAGTTAAGTGTGAATTTATCTCCCAACAATACTTTTGCGCAAGCACAAACTGAGTTTGCTATGGACTCAGGGTTATAACCTCCTTCAAGGGCCATCACAATCCTTCCTTTTGCAAAACCTAACAGCTGCAGGTAAAATGTAGAAAGGCATAAGCATAAGCATCGATTAGCTGAGTAGAAAGTAAAAAAAAATTATAGGAGATACTAATAAATTGATGGAATCAAATGAAAATTTTCAAACAGGTAACACCAAAGCATGACAACAAAAATGAATGACCGTGGCAATAACATAAACGCTACTCTATCACATCCAAACTCCAAGGTCAAGAATGAAAAATGTTTTTAAGACCAGGAGAGTGCATGGTTCAGTGAGCTTAATGAAAGGTCATTTTGCTGCAAACCTGCAAATCCATACCTTTGTTAGTAGCAGTGCATATCCATTTGGAGTGATGCAGCAATCACCCATATGATCACCCCGTGCTAGCAAAAAAGAAACAGGGAAAATATTCAAAACCAGTGAGTAACAAGAACATGCATGATCATATGAGAGAGACACGGAAGTTTTGATTCCATTGGCATGTAATAGCAATATAATACAACAAAGCCACAGTGGTTGTCAAAATATCTTCAGTGAAGATCTCATTAGTCATGCAAATACGAAATCAAGTATCTAAGGTGTAGTCGAACCAGTGCACATCTAGCCCATAGAATAAACTGCAATGCCAGTATATAGCAACAGCCAGGCTTCACTTGAAGTGCCTAGATTAGTTAGATGTTTAAATTTTAATGATAAGATAGTTTCTAAGAATTTTCCAGCTATCTACCTGCATCAAACCCAGCAGACAGTAATATTATATCCGGATCAAATGCTTCTGCAACAGGAAGGAGTACATGGTCCCATGCAGCAACATAATCTGCATCACCACATTTCGCATGCTCCCAGGGCACATTAATGTTGTACCCTCGACCAGTTTCATCCCCAATGAAAACGTGTGATGCATCCGCTTCATAAGGGTAGAACCTTCCATAATCATATCTACAGAGCAAACATTGGAATAATAGTTTACACATTACTGAAGGATCAACAGAATGCAATGGAACAACTGCGAAAATTTGAGATTTCGATCAGAATTGGTTGGGTAGTTCTAGGAGAGGCCTTAAACAAACATGTACACAATCTGTAGATTCATCAGCCAAGGTAACGTGTATGTAAACTTAAATGATAAGCGGTTAGAACAGCAGCTTTCCTCAGGTACCTACCTACTATTCCCTCCGTCCCATAATGTAAGACGTTTCTTGACACTAGACTAGAAAAATGTTAGAATAAGTTCCAGCGTTGGATCTGAGAGGCTAGAACTTTTACATATGTCGGAGAAAAAAAGGATAAATATCAGCATCGGATGCTCCAGACTATAACAGTGCAGATAAATCAAACATATTAGAGCAAGAGTTATATAACAAGTACAACTCAGTTTTCAAACATAAGCACTGAAGTTGCATTATAAACACCTCTTTCTAATATAAACATGAATTGTAGTATCTAAACCTGCAGATGCATGGGAAACTAAACTCAGATAGCAATAGTAAGTAAACACAATGAATTGATTAATATACTATAACCAAAATCAAGGGTGGGCAGGTAACAATTCAAATGACAAATAAAGTAACCATACTATGTTGATTAGAAGTTTAGAACAGATAATTCAGGCTGATTCAATACTAGTAGTGTCGACATAGGAAGTAAAATGGTAAAACCATGATGAAACAGAAAAATGAATAAGCCTACAGTATAAAGTTATCTGTTATAGATTCTTCCATTGACAACGGATTAATAGTTAATAGGTTCCATGGCACATTAATCACAAACTGGGCTCAAGCATTTAGATCGTGCTATACAGCCCAGCTGAATGAACAAAACTGAGGAGACTTAATCCCGATCATTGCAGGTACAATATCGAAGAGCACTATAGTAAGGTGAGCTCACTAATATCAAAAATGAGTTTGTTAATGCCATGTAAATAAGAAATTGAGTTTCTAAATTTCTATGAACTACAGAGATCCACTGTAAGAAAACGCTTTCAGCATCCTACATCCATTCAAAAAGCAGTAAGCCTTAAAAATGTAGGCAACAAAACTACCACCGCTTCACGAATATCATATCGTGAAGGTTATGAAGCTAGTCTAAAGTCTAAACTAAGACTTCTTCTTTATATCTAATGCGTATACATACAGTGGTTTGCATGTTTGCGGAAGCAAAGTCTGAAGTCTAAACAAAACTAGCAAAGCAACGCCAAGTTGTTGTGGCATACCTGTGCACTGAAAAGAACAATACACGAGGGTCACTATAAAACATGTTCTGCGTGCCATTTCCATGATGAACATCCCAATCGACAATCAATATCTTGTTGATACCTAGGTCAGGCTGCAACAGAAAAAGGGAAGTCAGAAAATGACTCCATGTTCTCAGTAGGTCACATCATAGCAAATTGATATGATTGTTCCTACAGAGGAAATGATAAACAAAAACAGCACGTATTGATCTTAACAGAACATTCAACAGGGAAGTTTCAAATACACACCCTTTCATTTAAGAGGTAGTTAGCTGCAATTGCCACATTGTTGAAGAGGCAAAATCCCATGGGCTTGCTATGTTCGGCATGGTGGCCTGGAGGCCTGACTAGAGCGATGGCAGAACTCAGCTCACCAGCCGCAACCTTCTCAGCAACCTACTTGCCAAACGAGTCATTTTGTCAGCACTCAGGATCGGCGGAACCAGAATTGCTGTATAAGACTAGTGAACGTACATATGCAATGTAGGAAAAGTAAAAGGAAATTACCTCAATGACAGAACCAGCCGCAAGGAAAGCAGACTCTGAGGAGCCTTTGCTGAAGTAAACGGAATCAAATTTCTTAGCAGTCTTTTTTAGATCGGAACTATCCTTCGAGCTGATTTTCCTTATCAGATCTACGTGCTTCCGGGCGTGGACAGAGGCTATATATTTTTCCTTGGCTACCTTCGCCCTCATGCCCACACACCTGGAAGAAACTTATGTTACACTACAGCCACAGAACCTTGCAAAGTCATACAATCATTAATCTAGTCAATCAAAGTAATGCAAGCAATGGACAGCACAGAAGCTATACTGCCGATGTTCAAACTCCACTCTAGTGGCATCCAAGTTACTTTTTCAAGGGAAACAGCAGGACTCTGCTGCGTATTTTTGTTGATTTTCAAATAAATGTTACAAAGTAAAGTTCGGAAATAAAACAAAAGAGCTATACAGGCCTAGTGAAAACAAACAAGGAACAGAAAATACAAAAGCTACAATGGAGGAAGAACTAAGTTCATCTGAAAGCTTTGACCCAATCAATCAGGCCACTATACTCCTTCCTTTTGGCCCTGTAGGTGAGCCACTTCAGTTCCTCTTTAAATGGACGCATGCAGGCATCCAAGTTACTGTACACAAGGAAGGGCTGGAGTGCCCAAAATTGCAGAAATACCAGAAGGACTCCGTTCCTTTCAGTGTTAAACTGCATACATGTTTGAACCTATAATGCAAACAGTGGGCAGCACAAAAGCCATAATGCCAATGTTCAAACTTAACTCTAGTAGCATCCAGGTTACTGTGCACAGGCAATGGCTTGAGTACCCAGAATTGCAGAAATACCAGAACTCTATACCTTTTCAGCGCTACTGTGCATACATGTTCGAACCTATTGTATGAAGAATCTATACCCCCCCCCCCCCCCCCCTCTCGGGCCCGTCACCATTTGGGGCACTTCAGATAACCAAAACATAATCATGCAGATTTACAGTCGTAACAGGAAACAGATCAAGCACAGCGGGGCGCGCGAGGACCTCCCATCTATCTCCGGCGATTCCACGGAACCGTATGCAGAAAAAAAAAAGGGGGGGGGGGGGGGGGGGGGGGGCACGAGGTGGCGCGGTTCTCGCTTAAGAGAGTCGCTGGCGGCGCGTACCTGGAGGTGACGCCCTCGGCGGCGAGCTTGCGCCAGATGGCGCGTAGCCGCTCGGGGGTCTCCTTTTCTTTCTTCCCGGCAGGCGCGTGCGCCAGCATCCTCTGGTCGTACAGCAGCCCCACCCTGGGCGCCGCGCCCGCCTGCCTCGCTGTGCCCGCGGCCGCCGCCATCCTGCGCCGGCGGAGGAGAGACCGGAGGCGGAACTCGGGGTGGAACCGGAAACGGAAACCGGGGGCGGCGAGACGAATGAGACTAGGGCCAACTCCAACGCACAACGCACGACCTTGGATACGTTTAAGTCTAAGACAAATGCCACGGCCCAACTATAGCCGAACAAACGGGCCGTGCTAACTGGGCCGGCCCGGTAGCACGCGGGCACGGCACGACACGGCCCGGGCTAAATGGGCCAGGCCCGGCATGCGGCACGCCATGGGCCGTGGCTGGGTACGCGGGCCGGCACGGCACGGCCCTTTTTTTTTGAAATATAAAATTATATATGTCCTATATAAATACCTAATACTCTAATATGTTCAATTTTTTGTCGTGCATGCGTATTTTATTAGTGCTTGGATCTGAGTATTAGTAGTGTTATATAGTGCAGTCTTTGTCGAATATTGTCTTTAGAGGCCGAGCTCCATGGAGCCCGGTTTTGAAAATTTCGAATTTCATCAAATTTCATATTTTCTGCGTTTTAAAATATTCTGAAAAAAAACACAGATATACATGAAAGCATAACACATATGTGTGTAAATTCTCAGGACAAAATACGTTGAAATGAGGCATGTGCAAAAAAGACAAATCTAGGGTTTTTAACACATGATACTATTCATCCTCCCGGGCCATGAATTTGTCATATTTGTACAGGTCGCATTTCAACGTTTTTCATCCTGAAATATTACCCACATACACATAACATTCTTGTTTACTTGCATACTTTTTTTCAAAAAAAATTGAAACCAAAAAGTTTGAATTTTGATTTATTTTCAAAAAAAGACCTCCATGGAGGCCGAGAGCCAAACGTCCATTCTCCGTCTTTTTTTATCCTTTTGTAATTCTATAGCATGTCTTGTATTCTTTTACTTATTTGACATGGAAGTTTTTAATGATGTAGCTGCTAATAAAGCTCTAGATTTATCCCACATAATATTCTAACAAATTTTGCAATTTTCTACATTTTTTTGGCCTTTTCGCTGTTTTCAGAGGTATTATGAACAAAAAAGAAAAAAAAATCACGCCAGGAAGGCCAACGCGCTACAGCGGGCCGACGTGCCTGGGCGTGCCGCGTGCCGGCCCACGTAGCCTACGTGTCGTGTCTAGGCTGCTAGCCCCAGCCCGTGGGCCCGCCCGGCGCGACCCGGTTATTATTCGTGCCAACACGGGCCGGGCCAGCCCATTTGGCCAGGTATGGGCCTAACACTCGCGTTCGGGGGCAAATTATGTCTGACTTGCCCCACCCAATTCCTACGCAAATTTTAGCCGGATTTACGCTCAGACGAACACATCATAGACGTGCACATGTCCTCTCGTCTTTCACCCTCGGGCCCACATGTCGGCAACGCAACTGGTTCCCACCGGCCCCATTTAATCTGCACGTGTGGATGGGCCCACACATGAGCCTCCCAGCCGCCCTCAACGCGTCCTTTTTAATGATGAAGCCGTCGACCGGCCAATCCACTTCTGAATTCGTCCACACTCTTCTACTGTCACTTCGTGCCCCGACAAGCCCAATCCTAGCAGTGCCCTCGCTCCCGCTGGCCGCCGACCAGCCATGGGAATGTGGAAGTGGATCCCCAGCAAGAAGGGAAAGCAAGACCACGAAGCAGGGGCGTTCTTCACGTCGTTGGGGAGCCTCGTTGCCTACTCCATCTCGCCGCCCACCGCCTTTGCTATTTCACCACCCACGGTCATACGTCAAGGCGGAGGTGTGCCAGCTCTATTGGGACACGACCACCCCGCTGTCATGGTCTGGCGTGCATCTCCCGAATGGCTTACATCTCAGCCCAGATTGGGTGCCCGTGCCACCAATCGCGGCGAGCGACCGCACCTGTCTGCTGGAGATCAACTGTCGGTGCTCCCACGCGCCTTCGGACCTCCTCGATCACCCTAGGTACTGTTGGTGCAATAATTTGCCTCCTTATGTTTTGGAGATTGTTGACATAAACAGTAAGTGTTTGCTAGTGCACATAGAGTAACAATTGGTTTGGTGTCTGTCCAAAGTAATTGAGTGCAGCCGAGAAGTTGAAGACGAAGTGAAGATGTAGCATTTATTTCATTGTTCTTCTTTCTCTTTATTGAATCATAGGATCACCATACTATTAACACGGGTATAGTGTTCGAAACTTTGATTCTCTGATGCTAAACAAAATCCTATGTGAGTAGTGAGAGAAATCTCTTTGAGCTTCGAGCAAATACTTGCCAGCAACAGACTGTGTTCTTCTTTGCTGCGAGAGATTTGTCTCTGACCGAAGAGCTAGCATTACTTGCTCCTCAAGTAATGTTACCGTTGCTTCCAAAATCCGACCGTTGAGAACGTGTCGATTGGCCATTGACTGGACCTCGTGTCCAAAATGGTCATTTCCCATAGGGAAGGCTGCGGCTATAAATAGCCACCCCGTGTTGGATTTGTCCGGTGGCTGCTCCGTTTGATTTCGAGAATTTTGTTGAGCAACCCTCTCTCCTGAGTGATTTGAGTTTAAAATCTACCAAGAGAAAAACCCTGGAGCCAGAAAATTAGATAGTGGTTTAGCATCACTCGAATTTAAGTCCAGTACGCTCCGCCTATTACTCTTGAGAGCTTTGAACTTCTACACGTTTAGGTGTCAATTTCTTCGGAGACCAAGAGTGATTGTGGTTCTCGAAGAAGAAGTCTGTAAAGGTTCGGAGATTACCTCAAGCATCTACCACGAGTAATCAACATTGGTTGACGAACCATTTGTCGAGGATAATAGGGCGAAGAGAGTTTATCACTGCAAAAAAGACACATCCGTGACATTTTGGCCCGGACGAAAACTTTTTATGTCATGCTTATGACACTTCTGTGATGATAATTGTGACAAAAACACGTATCATCATAGATGTGGTGGGCTCCTACTTCTATGACAGAAAATCATGACAGAAAATGGGCTTTTCATCCTGGGCTGGCCAGAGATGCACCTGCATGACATTCTTTGGGCCCTCCATGACGGAAAAAATTGTGGTAGAAGTGAGGGCGAGGAAAATATCAGGAAGTTCCCGGTTACGGTGGGTGGTCGGGGCCGAGCGATGTGGTGTGGTTTATGCGTTTCTCTCATACGCGCGTGTGTGCGAGGCGCTCGCTAACTGAACCCTTTTGCGAGGCGTTCGCTTACTGAACCCGAGCGATTGCACTATAGCTAGCTACGTACTGAACACGGGGGATCGATGCCACAACGTATTGAAGCCGATTGATCCATCCCTTCGCTGCTAGCTGAACCCGAGCGATTCCTTCGCTGCTAACTGAAGTCGGCTGATTCCTTTGCTATTAACTGAATCCAATTGATCCTTCTCGCTTCTCAGTAAAGCCGATCGAGCCCCCATGTGAGATGTAGCCAGCCGGTGCGTTGGGTTGCCTCTGGATGAACAGTGTCGTGCGATACGTAGAAACGAGTCGAGACGTGTGGTGAGTCCAGCCGGTTGATGGCTGTGGATGAACAATTCTCGTTGTTGCCGCACGCTCGTACATACGTGTACCCCAGCCGGTGGGGGTTGGATGAACATGACCTCTGTTGGAAATATGCCCTAGAGGCAATAATAAATGGTTATTATTGTATTTCCTTGTTCATGATAATTGTCTATTGTTCATGCTATAATTGTATTAACTGGAAACCGTAATATATGTGTGAATACATAGACCACAACATGTCCCTAGTAAGCCTCTAGTTGACTAGCTCGTTGATCAATAGATGGTCATGATTTCCTGGCCATGGACATTGGATGTCGTTGGTGATGGGATCACATCATTGGGAGAATGATGTGATGGACAAGACCCAATCCTAAGCATAGCACAAGATCGTGTAGTTTGTTTGCTAAGAGCTTTTCTAATGTCAAGTATCATTTCCTTAGACCATGAGATTGTGCAACTCCCGGATACCGTGGGAATGCTTTGGGTGTACCAAACGTCACAACGTAACTGGGTGGCTATAAAGGTGCACTACAGGTATCTCCGAAAGTGTCTGTTGGATTGGCACGAATCGAGACTGGGATTTGTCACTCCGTATGACGGAGAGGTATCTCTGGGCCCACTCGGTAATGCATCATCATAATGAGCTCAATGTGACTAATGAGTTAGCCACGGGATCATGCGTTACGGAACGAGTAAAGAGACTTGCCGGTAACGAGATTGAACGAGGTATTGAGATACCGACGATCGAATCTCGGGCAAGTAACATAACGATAGACAAAGGGAATTGTATACGTGATTGATTGAATCCCCGACATCGTGGTTCATCCGATGAGATCATCATGGAACATGTGGGAGCCAATATGGGTATCCATATCCCGCTATTGGTTATTGGCCGGAGAGGTGTCTCGGTCATGTCTGCATGGTTCCCGAACCCGTAGGGTCTACACACTTAAGGTTCGGTGACGCTAGAGTTGTTATGGGAAATAGTATGTGGTTACCGAAGGTTGTTCGGAGTCCCGGATGAGATCCCGGACATGACGAAGAACTCCGGAGTGGTCCGGAGGTGAAGATCGATATATTGGACGAAGGGTATTGGAGTCCGGAATTGTTCTGGGAGTACCGGGTGACGACCAGCGTGACCGAAAGGTGTTTCGGAGGTCCCGGCAAGCGTTGGGGGGCCTTATGGGCCAAGGGGAGGGGGCACACCAGCCCACTAAGGGGCTGTGCGCCCCTCCCAACCCCTCTCACGTTACGTGGAGAGGTGGGGCGCCTCCCCTAGGGCAGCCACCCCTCCCGGCTTGGGGGGCAAGTTTCCCAGGGGTGGGGGCGCCCAAACCCATCTAGGGTTTCCCCTGTGGCCGCCGCCCCTCCCCTAGGGAACCCTACGGCGCCTCCTCCACCCCCTTCCCTATATATAGTGAGGGAGAGGGAGGGCAGCCGCACCCCTTGCCTGGCGCAGCCCTCTCCTCCTCCAACTCCTCCTCCTCCTCCTTAGTGCTTAGCGAAGCTCTGCCGGAGAACCACGAGCTCCATTGCCACCATGCCGTCGTGCTGCTGGAGTTCTCCCTCAACTTCTCCTCTCCCCTTGCTGGATCAAGAAGGAGGAGATGTCCCCGGGCTGTACGTGTGTTGAACGCGGAGGCGCCGTCCGTTCGGCGCTAGATCGGATCTTCCGCGATTTGAATCGCCGCGAGTACGACTCCATCAACCGCGTTCTTGTAACGCTTCCGCTTAGCGATCTTCAAGGGTATGAAGATGCACTCCCTCTCTCTCGTTGCTAGCATCTCCTAGATTGATCTTGGTGACACGTAGGAAATTTTTGAATTATTACTACGTTCCCCAACAGTGGCATCAGAGCTAGGTCTATGCGTAGATTCTATGCACGAGTAGAACACAAAGTAGTTGTGGGCGATGATTTGTTCAATTTGCTTGCTGTTACTAGTCTTATCTTGATTCGGCGGCATTGTGGGATGAAGCGGCCCAGACCGACCTTACACGTACTCTTACGTGAGACGGGTTCCACCGACTGACATGCACTTGATGCATAAGGTGGCTAGCGGGTGTCTGTCTCTCCCACTTTAGTCGGATCGGATTCGATGAAGAGGGTCCTTATGAAGGGTAAATAGCAATTGGCATATCACTGTTGTGGATTTTGCGTAGGTAAGAAACGTTCTTGCTAGAAACCCATAGCAGCCACGTAAAACATGCAACAACAATTAGAGGACGTCTAACTTGTTTCTGCAGGGTATGCTATGTGATGTGATATGGCCAAAAGGATGTGATGAATTATATATATGTGATGTATGAGATTGATCATGTTCTTGTAATAGGAATCACGACTTGCATGTCGATGAGTATGACAACCGGCAGGAGCCATAGGAGTTGTCTTAATTTATTGTATGACCTGCGTGTCAATGAAAAACGCCATGTAATTACTTTACTTTATTGCTAACCATTAGCCATAGTAGTAGAAGTAATAGTTGGCGAGACAACTTCATGAAGACACGATGATGGAGATCATGGTGTCATGCCGGTGACAAAGGTGATCATGCCGCGCCTCGAAGATGGAGATCAAAAGGCGCAAGATGATATTGGGCATATCATGTCACTTTATGATTTGCATGTGATGTTTGTCATGTTTACATCTTATTTGCTTAGAACGACGGTAGCATAAATAAGATGATCCCTCACTAAAATTTCAAGTGTGTTCCCCCTAACTATGCACCGTTGCAAAGGTTCGTTGTTTCGAAGCACCACGTGATGATCGGGTGTGATAGATTCTAACGTTCGCATACAACGGGTGTAAGCCAGATTTACACATGCGAAACACTTAGGTTGACTTGACGAGCCTAGCATGTACAGACATGGCCTCGGAACACAAGAGACCGAAAGGTCGAACATGAGTCGTATAGTAGATACGATCAACATGAAGATGTTCACCGATGATGACTAGTCCGTCTCACGTGATGATCGGACATGGCCTAGTTGACTCGGATCATGTATCACTTAGATGACTAGAGGGATGTCTATCTAAGTGGGAGTTCATTAAATAATTTGATTAGATGAACTTAATTATCATGAACATAGTCAAAAGGTCTTTGCAAATTATGTCGTAGCTTACGCTTTAGATCTACTAAGATATTTAGTTGAAAGTTGATAGTAGCAATTATGCGGGCTAGGTCCGTAAACTGAGGATTGTCCTCATTGCTGCACAGAAGGCTTATGTCCTTAATGCACCGCTCGGTGTGCTGAACCTCGAGCGTCGTTTGTGGATGTTGCGAAACATCTGACATACACGTTTTGATGACTACGTGATAATTCAGTGCGTAATGCTAACGGTTTAGAATTGTGGCACCAAAGACATTTTTGAAACGTCGCAGAACATATGAGATGTTCCAAAGACTGGAATTGGGATTTCAGACTAGTGCCCACGTCAAGAGGTATGAGACCTCTGACAAGTTTCTTAAGCCTGCAAACTAAGGGAGAAAAGCTCAACCGTTGAGCACGTGCTCAGATTGTCTGAGTACTACAATCGCTTGAATCGAGTGGGAGTTAATCTTCCAGATGAGATAGTGATGGTTCTCCATAGTCACTGCCACCAAGCTATTAGAGCTTCGTGATGAACTATAACATATCAGGGATAGATATGATGATCCTTGAGCTATTCGCGATGTTTGACACCGTGAAAGTAGAAATCAAGTAGGAGCATCAATTGTTGATGGTTAGTAAAACCACTAGTTTCAAGAAGGGCAAGGGAAAGAAGGGATACTTCATGAAACGGCAAATCAGTTGCTGCTCTAGTGAAGAAACCCAAGGTTGAACCCAAACCCGAGACTAAGTGCTTCTGTAATGAGGGGAACGGTCACTGAAGCAGAACTACCCTAGATACTTGGTAGATGAGAAGGCATGCAAGGTCGACAGAAGTATACTGGATATACATTATATTAATGTGTACTTTACTAGTACTTCTAGTAGCACCAGGGTATTAGATACCGGTTCGGTTGCTAAGTGTTGGTAACTTGAAATAAAAGGCTACGGAATAACCAGAGACTAGCTAAAGGTGAGATGACGATATGTGTTGGAAGTGTTTCCAAGGTTGATGTAATCAAACATCGTACGCTCCCTCTACCATCGGGATTGGTATTAAACCTAAATAATTGTTATTTGGTGTTTGCGTTGAGCATAGACATGATTGGATTATGTTTATCGCAATACGGTTATTCATTTAAGGAGAATAATGGTTACTCTGTTTTATTTGAATAATACCTTCAATGGTGTTGCACCTAATGAATGGTTTATTGAATCTCGATCGTAGTGATACACATGTTCATGCCAAAAGATATAAGATAGTAATGATAGTACCACATACTTGTGGCACTGCCATTTGAGTCATATTGGTATAAAACGCATGAAGAAGCTCCATGTTGATGGATCTTTGGACTCACTCATTTTTGAAAAGATTGAGACATGCGAACCATGTCTATTGGTAGATATGCATGAAGAAACTCCATATAGATGGATCGTTTGGAGTCGCTTGATTTTGAATCACTTGAGACATGCAAATCATACCACATGGGCAAGATGACTGGAAGGCCTCGTTTTCAGTAAGATGAAACAAGAGAGCAACTTGTTGGAAGTAATACATTTGATGTGTGCAATCCAATGAGTGCTGAGGCACGAAGTGAATATCATTATGCTCTTACTTCATAGATGATTTGAGTAGATTCTGAGTATATTTACTTAATGAAATACAAGTCTGAAGTAATTTCAGAGTGAAGTAGAAGATCGTCGTGACAAGAGGATAAGATGTCTATGATATGATCATAGAGATGAATATCTGAGTTACGAGTTTAGTACACAATTAAGACATTGTGGAAATTGTTTCACAACTAATACCGCCTGGAACACCATAGTGTGATGGTGTGTCCGAACATCATAAATGCACCCTATTGGATATGGTGCATACCATGATGTCTCTTATCGAATTACCACTATCGTTTATGGGTTAGGCATTAGAGACAACCGCATTCACTTTAATAGGGCACCACGTAATTCCGTTGAGATGACACCTTATGAAATATGGTTTAGAGAAACCTAAGCTGTCATTTATTAAAAGTTTGGGGCTGCGACGCTTATGTGAAAAAGTTCCAGGCTGATAAGCTCGAACCCAAAGCGGATAAATGCATCTTCATAGAATACCCAAAACAGTTGGGTATACCTCCTATTTCAGATCTGGAAGCAAAAGTGATTGTTTCTAGAAACGGGTCCTTTCTCGAGGAAAAGTTTCTCTCGAAAGAATTGAGTGGGAGGATGGTGGAGACTTGATGAGGTTATTAAACCATGACTTCAACTAGTGTGTAGCAGGGCACAAGAAGTTGTTCCTGTGGCACCTACACCAATTGAAGTGGAAGCTTATGATAGTGATCATGAAACTTCGGATCAAGTCACTACCAAACCTCGTAGGACGACAAGGATGTGTACTACTTCAGAGTGGTACGTAATCCTGTCTTGGAAGTCATGTTGCTAGACAACAATGAACCTACGAGCTATGGAGAAGCGATGGTGGGCCCAGATTCCGACGAATGGCTCGAGGCCATAAAATGCGAGAGAGGATCCATGTATAAAAACAAAGTATAGACTTTGGAAGAAGTACTTGATGGTCGTAAGGCTGTTGGGTGCAGATGGATTTTAAAAGGAAGACGGACAATGATGGTAAGTATCACCATTAAGAAAGCTCGACTTGTCGTTAAGATGTTTTCCGACAAATTCAAGGAGTTGAATACGATGAGATTTTCTCACTCGTAGCGATGCTAAGAGTCTGTTGGAATTATATTAGCAGTTACTGCATTATTTATGAAATCTTGCAGATGGGATGTCAAAACATTGTTTCCTCGACGATTTTCTTGAGGAAAGGTTGTATGTGATACAACCAGAAGGTTTTGTCAATCCTGAAAGATGCTAACAAGTATGCAAAGCTCCAGCAATCCTTCTAAGGACTGGAGTAAGCATCTCGGAGTTGGAATGTACGCTTTGATGAGATGATCAAAGATTTTGGGTTAATACAAAGTTTATGAGAAACTTGTATTTCCAAAGAAGTGAGTGGGAGCACTATAGAATTTTTGACGAGTATATGTTGTTAACATATTGTTGATCAGAAATGATGCAGAATTTCTGGAAAGCATACAGGGTTATTTGAAAAGTGTTTTTCTGAAAAGTGTTTTTCAATGGAAAACCTGGATTAAGCTACTAGAACATTGAGCATCAAGATCTATAAGGATAGATCAAAAACGCTTAATAGTACTTTCAAATGAATACATACCGTGACAAGATTCTGAAGGAGTTCAAAATAGATCAGCAAAGAAGGAGTTCTTGGCTGTGTTACAAGGTGTGAGTATTGAGTAAGACTCAAGACCTGACCACAACAGAAGAGAGAGAAAGGACGAAGGTCGTCCCCTATGCTTTAGACGTAGGCTCTATAGTATGCTATGCTGTGTACCGCACCTGAAGTGTGCCTTGCCATGAGTTAGCCAAGGGGTACAATAGTGATCCAGGAATGGATCACATGACAGCGGTCGAACTAATCCTTAGTAACTAGTGGACTAAGGAATTTTCTCGATTATGGTGGTGGTAAAAGAGTTCGTCGTAAAGTGTTGCGTCGATGCAAACTTTGACACTAATCCGGATGACTCTGAGTAGTAAACTGGATTCGTATAGTAGAGCAGTTATTTGGAATAGCTCCAAGTAGCGCGTGGTAGCTGCATCTACAAGATGACATAGAGATTTGTAAAGCACACACGGATCTGAAAGGTTCAGACCCGTTGACTAATAACCTCTCTCACAAGCGAGATATGAACAAACCCCATGGGTGTTGGATTCATTACAATCACATAGTGATGTGAACTAGATTATTGACTCTAGTGCAAGTGGGAGACTGTTGGAAATATGCCCTAGAGTCAATAATAAATGGTTATTATTGTATTTCCTTGTTCATGATAATTGTCTATTGTTCATGCTATAATTGTATTAACTAGGAACCGTAATACATGTGTGATAGACCACAACATGTCCCTAGTAAGCCTCTAGTTAACTAGCTCGTTGATCAATAGATGGTCATGGTTTCCTGGCCATGGACATTGGATGTCGTTGATAACGGGATCACATCATTGGGAGAATGATGTGATGGACAAGACCCAATCCTAAGCATAGCACAAGATCGTGTAGTTCGTTTGCTAAGAGCTTTTCTAATGTCAAGTATCATTTCCTTAGACCATGAGATTGTGCAACTCTCGGATACAGTAGGAATGCTTTGGGTGTACCAAACGTCACAACGTAACTGGGTGGCTATAAAGGTGCACTACAGGTATCTCTGAAAGTGTCTGTTGGGTTGGCACGAATCGAGACTGGGATTTGTCACTCCGTATGACGGAGAGGTATCTCTGGGCCCACTCGGTAATGCATCATCATAATGAGCTCAATGTGACTAATGAGTTAGCCACGGGATCATGTGTTACGGAATGAGTAAAGAGACTTGCTGGTAACGAGATCGAACGAGGTATTGGGATACAGACGATCGAATCTCGGGCAAGTAACATACCGATAGACAAAGGGAATTGCATACAGGATTGATTGAATCCCCGACATCGTGGTTCATCCGATGAGATCATCGTGGAACATTGTAACGCCCCGAGACCGATACTTCAGAAGCCTTCCAGTTATTTCGTTGTTGCTGTGTGTTTTATTTGCTTGTTGCATTCATCATCGCATCATTCGCATAGCATCGGCACTCTGTTGTCGTCTTTGTTTTCAAACTTGCATCCCCTCGTAGTTGCGGCGTCCCCCTTGCTTTCGTTGACCGTTCCGAGACCAACCTTGTTCTTCGTTTTCCCTCTTGCCTGGCTTCCTAACCTCTCTGCGCATCCCGCAAACCCCTCGCGTGTGTGTCCGAAAGTTGTCCCGAACCCGACCCGCTCTGTCGTTACCGATGGGTCCGGATCATCCCCAAACATCTATAAAACATCTCTATTTTTTATTTGGCCTCCCGAAGCATTTTATTCTCGACAGCCCGATTATGATCGGAGAAACGAGATAGCCCCTAAGCTAATCCCACTACTATATAAACCGACCTAACCTAAAATCTCAGACGGCTGTCCCATCAATCCCCTCACTCGCCGCCGCCGCGCATCCCAAATCCTCCTCGGTTTCCTCAGCCACCCAACCAGCCTCCACCTTCCCGATCCACTCCACCCGAGCCAACCCGCAGCACCACCTACCTCCCTCGATCTGTGCGCCTGCCCAACCGGTGTTGCAGCTCTTCACCTGCTCGATCCAAGGAGAGGAGATCCTCCTCGCTCTCCCGAAGCCCCTGTCTCCTCCCGATCCAGGGAAGAGGAGCTTCTTCTGGAGCCCTTCCCGTACGCTTCCTCTGCATCGACCTCGAGCAGGAGGATCCCGCGCGCCACCTCAACCTCCCGAGCTCACGCCTGCGCCCCGCCGCTGTCCAGCCGACCGCCAGCACCAAGGCCGTGCCCCTGCCTCCTTCCCTCTTCCTCGAGTTCTCTCTCTCTTTCTCTCTGAATGCTCCCTCCCTGTCTTTCTTCCACAGGGAACTGACGCCGCCCCTGCGCTCCACCCGCGCCGTCGTTGCACGGATCTGGTGCCGGCCAGCCGGATCCGCCCCGTCTCCACCTCGCCAGCCTTCCCTGCAGCCCGCTGCCGCTCGAGGCCGCCATGCGCCAAGTCCCCGCTACCGCCGTCGTGCCCTGCTTCTGCCTCGCCCGCTCGTCTCTGTACGCGAGGGAAATGAGCGCCTTGCCCGCGTTGACCCCGTCCTCGACCGCGCCAGCGTGGCCAGCCTCCTAGGCCGCAAGCTCGCCCGAAGCCCAGATCTGCGCTGCTTGGACCGCCTCCTCTCTAGCTGGGCTTGGCCCATGGGTGAGCAGCTCCTCCAGCCCCTCTGCTCTGTTGTGGCCCAGCCAGTTTCGGCCCGTGTAGTTTTTTTCCCAGATCTGCGATTTTAGCATTATCCGGAGAACTGCAGTTTTACAGAAAAAGTCCTTCATGTTCATGCATTAATAACTCACAAACCGTGCATCAGATCAAAATGTTTTAAAGTGCTTAGAATTTCATATAGTTTCATAATATGCAACTTTCATCCATGTTAAAATGTTTAAATTGTTGTTTGCTTTAATTTGCTCAAATGCCATGTTAAAATGATTTATTTCATAACTAAATAACCGTAGCTCCAAATTTAATAAACTTTATATGTAAATGGGGTAGAAAAATCCCTAGTTTAACATGGTGCACTTTATTTTGCTGTTTAACAACATTAAAATTGTGTTTAGGGCAGAACAGTAGCAAATTCAAAATATGCATATGGGGATTTTCCGGAATTGTTGTTTGTTGTTCCGGCCTCTTTTAAACTTGCCTAGATAGGTAGTATTATTATGCTTCACCTCTTGCCATGTTAACCAACATTTAATCTTGTCTTGTTCCTAATCGAGAGCAAACTAAATAACTTGAATGTGGTGTTTCGTCAATATGCAACTCTTTGCATATTGAGCTCCACTTAACTTGTAGTATTGTTTGTTGCACTTTGCCATGCCATGCCTCATTAAACCGGACATGCATCATACTTGGTTGCGCATCATGCCATGTTTATGTGATGGTTGTTTACCATGTTGTTTGTTTCTTTCCGGATTTCTTCTCTCGTTAGCTTCGGTTTCGTTCTGGAGTTGTGAGGATTCGTTCGACTACGTCCGTTTGTCTTCTTCACGGACTCGTTCTTCTTCCTAGCGGGATTTTAGGCAAGATGACCGTTACCCTCGATATCACTTCTATCTTTGCTTGCTAGTTGTTCGTTCTATTGCTATGCCGCGCTACCTACCACTTGCTATATCATGCCTCCCATATTGCCATGTCAAGCCTCTAACCCACCTTTCTTTGCAAACCGTTGTTTGGCTATGTTACCGCTTTTGCTCAGACCCTCTTATAGCGTTGCTAGTTGCAGGCGAAGATGAAGATTGTTCCATGTTGGAATATGGATATGTTGGGAGATCACAATATCTCTTATTTAATTAATGCATCTATATACTTGGTAAAGGGTGGAAGGCTCGGCCTTATGCCTGGTGTTTTGTTCCACTCTTGTCGCCCTAGTTTCCGTCATACCGGTGTTATGTTCCTTGAT
This sequence comes from Aegilops tauschii subsp. strangulata, assembly GCF_002575655.3. Lineage (NCBI taxonomy): Eukaryota > Viridiplantae > Streptophyta > Magnoliopsida > Poales > Poaceae > Aegilops > Aegilops tauschii. The sequence continues at coordinate 424,998,788 of NC_053035.3, read as the reverse complement.
TTTGCGTTCCTTACGCGGTTGGGTGATTTATGGGACCCCCTTGACAGTTCGCTTTGAATAAAACTCTTCCAGCAAGGCTCAACCTTGGTTTTAACATTTGCCACCTAAGCCTTTTTCCCTTGGGTTCTGCAGACTCAAGGGTCATCTTTATTTTAAACCCCCGGGCCAGTGCTCCTCTGAGTGTTGGTCCAACCTGTCAGCCGCCGGTGGCCACCAGGGGCAACTCTGGGCTCGCCTACCGGAAGTTTGGACAATCCGGTGTGCCCTGAGAATGAGATATGTGCAGCTCCTATCAGGATTTGTCGGCACATTCGGGCGGTTTTGCTAGTCTTGTTTTACCATTGTCGAAATGTCTTGTAAACCGGGATTCCGAGACTGATCGGGTCTTCCCGGGAGAAGGAATATCCTTCGTTGACCGCGAGAGCTTATAATGGGCTAAGTTGGGACACCCCTGTAGGGTATTATCTTTCGAAAGCCGTGCCCGCGGTTATGTGGCAGATGAGAATTTGTTAATGTCCGGTTGTAGAGAACTTGACACTTGATTTAATTAAATCGCATCAACCGCGTGTGTAACCGTGATGGTCTCTTTTCGGCGGATTCCAGGAAGTGAACACGGTTTTTGGGTTATGTTTGACGTAAGTAGGAGTTCAGGATCACTTCTTGATCATTATTAGTTGACGACCGTTCCATTGCTTCTCTTCTCACTCTTATTTGCGTAAGTTAGCCACCATATCTTGCTTAGTCGCTGCTGCAACCTCACCACTTATCCTTTCCATACCCATTAAGCTTTGCTAGTCTTGATACCCATGGTAATGGGATTGCTGAGTCCTTGTGGCTCACAGATTACTACAACAACAGTTGCAGGTACAGGTTTTGCGATGATCATGACGCGAGAGCGATGTTACTTGTTTTGGACTTCTTCTTCTGCTTCTTCTTCGATCAGGGGATAGGTTCCAGGTCGGCAGCCTGGGCTAGCAGGGTGGATGTCATTTGAGTTTCTGTTTGTGTTTCATCCGTAGTCGGATGTTGATCTTATGTATGATGTATTGATGTATTCTTGCGGCATCTGTATGCCTTGTATGTATCCCTAACTATTATGTAATGTTGATGTAATGATATCCACCTTGCAAAAGCGTTTCAATATGCGGGTCTATCCTTGGTGGGACCTTCGAGTTCCTCGCGGATAGGGTCGCATATTGGGCGTGACAAGTTGGTATCAGAGCCATCCCCGACTTAGGAGCCCCCTGCTTGATCGAATCGCTGTCGTTGTTGAGTCTAGAACAAAATGTTTTGAGTCTTAGGATTATACATATCAAAGAGTAGGATTATTTTTACTCCTCAGTCCCTTCGTCGCTCTGGTGAGGCCTCCTGACGTAGATGTTTTGTCTTTTCTCTCCTCAAATTTCACTAAAAAAATTTTTTAGGATCACGCGGGTATCTTGGAATCGTTCCGATGGTTTTGTGATGAGAACATTGTTCTTGGTGCCTGCTGACATTTAGGGGTTGTGGCAGTGTCCCGGGGAGTTGAGCTCCGAGGTGTTGTCGTCGCAATTTTATCGTTGTAGTTCTGGAATACCTGAGTTTTTCTCCGCCGACATTGAAAATCTCTTTTATGCAGTTGTTGGTGAGATCACCTCGACGCCACCCAGTACTGGGGCGGGAGTTCGGGAGTATTGCCATAACTCGTATAATGGATGCTTTTCGAAGGTTGAGGTACACGATTTCCGGAGTTTCTTGGTTATGTGTTGACGGATGGATACAGCTGGATCTAGGGATTGTTAGTTTGGGTGAGATATATTGCGTCCCTTGTATCCCCAACACCAGATTGCATAACCAGAAAGTTTCGGGAGTTTTATAGGTGGGAATTCAAGTAGCTCCTAGGATATCTTTTCGACGGATGTATGATTTGAGATTGGGGTCCAACGTCTAGTGGTTCGCTTTTCACGGTCGATTTACAGTGGTCGCGAGGCGTCTTAAAGAATCCTTGGCTATGCCGATTCGGGGACGTCTTGTTTGTCATTCGTGACGTCCGCTGTACGTCGTGCCCGTGGGGCCTCATCACGAACACTTTGGGCGAAATCTCTATCATATGTTTGTTTCCGGCTTATTCTGCGAGCCAATCCTTTGTTTTGTTTTGGTTTGTGGTATTCGAGTTGCTTCATTGTCTGGTGTTGATTCCATACCTTTTCTAAGTGGTGTTCTCATATTCCTATGTGGATACTAATCCTTCTTGATCATCGAGATTGCCGTCTTAATTCATTTTCCAACCGGTGCGTTTCTCTTCGAGATGATCCCATCATTCTCCCCATCCGCAAGATCAATTATAAGTTTTCTCAACGGTGTTTATTCCATATGCCCCAAGTTGCCTTTGTTTTTCCCGCCCTCCCACCCTCTTTCTTCAAGGACTCAGATTTCTTAATCATGTATCCATCTTATGGATGGGAAGTCTCTCCATTCTTTTCCGTCAATGTTCTTATCCGGTGATTTCCCATGAAGATGCTCAACAGTTTCGAGTTCATCATTCTTCGTTCTTTTTCTTCTCTGATGGATTCAATTCAAGCTTTGTCGATCATATCCTTTCCTCATTTCAAATGTTTTCTCATGCCGGTGCAACTCTTAATCATTCTTCGCGTGCTATTCAATTGTTCCGGAGTGCTGAAGATGCCTCAGGAGATTCGTGTTTTCATTCCTAATCCGTTCAAGCTATTTCGAGGTTGTTATCTCATTCAAGCCATTTAATTCAACCAGTGCAATCTCTCTTTTAAATCGTTCAACGGTGCTTTTTTTTGAGTGGGCCCTAACCCACAGGTCTTTTCCTAGGATCTTACCTGACTCTTCTAATTCTTTTCGGAGTTATTCTCAAATTCATTGCAAAGTTTGACGTAAGAATGAATTATCATCAGTCAAATGTCTTTCTCCAAGATCTTTCAAATTCTTTTCATCGTTGGTTCATCATTTCTATTATCCATTGTTCTGGAGTGTCTCAATAATTTTGGTGGTACTTCTCCTCGTCATTCTCGGATTTTGAAGACCGAAGAGGAGTTCCTCTTAAATCCTTAACCGTTCTTCCAAAGATTCATGGTTCTAGCTTCATGCCATTCTCTCATAATTGTTTTCTGATTGTGAGAATTCTTTTCACCTATCTAGAGCAATTCAGGAGTCTTTTCATTTTGATTCTCCGGAGCCCATCATCTCAGAATTATTCATTCAAGCTTTCAGCTCTCGTTCTCCAAATCATACCGGTGCATCATTCAAGTATTATCTAATCAGCTCGGGATCTCTGCGTTCACTTGTATCTAAATTCTCTCAAGTATCTTCGTTCATTTTCTAATTCTTCCCGGTGTTTCTTTATCTTTTCTTCGTTCATTTTCAATTCTTACGGTGGTTCGTTCAAGAGTTCTCTTCCTTCATTATCATATAGATTCATTCGTTCTTTCGAATCCTACCGGTGGTTCGTTGAAGACCTTCCCAAGTTTGCGCCATATCTATCTTAATCCTTTCTACGAGAATAAGTAGTATGCCAAATCCATTGCTTGTCATCAATTTAATTGGTGAAGTATGAGCATAATGTAATTCTTATTCTTGTTTCATCGAGTAAATTCAATTCCTTATTCCGGAGGTTCATCAAAATTCTTGATTTCAGATGCTTCATCTTTTCTTTCCCGGAGTTCCAAGTTTTCTGCTTTATCTCGTCGTGAAGCTCCACCTAAATCATTGCAAGGCTTCACCTTGTGTTTTCAACTTTTCTTTCGTTTTATCATCCTTTTATTACCGGAGTTCTTCATAGAGGCTCTACATGGTGCTTCGTCAAGGATTCCTTTCATTCTTCAATTGTTCTTCAAGATTTCTCTCGGAGTCAAGATCCGTCAAGCTATACTCTAAAATAAACATGGTGCTCAACACATGTTTGTCTTGAGGAGTTCAAGCATTCTTCATCTCGCATTCCGAAGTGCAATTCTTTCTTCCTTATCTTTTGAGGTGGTGTTATGTCCTTCTTGACAATTTCCATCCATGTTCCATGTTTCACATGTTGTCAAGAATGAGATATTTTAAATCCACCAATCTCTTCGTTGGAGTTATCTTGTGTCATGTTTCACCTAAAGTCTTCCCTAAGGAATGTTGCTATTATGGTGCTTATCAGTGATCCAAGTTTTCTCCTATCCTCTTGGTGAAAGAAGTTTTTCACCGCCTTGGTGCTCTCACTCAAATCAATGGCTTCCTTTAGTGGCCGTTTGTCACCTCATACTTTTGAGATGTGTTCCATAAGCCCACAACAAGCTTGTTCTTTTCGTTGATGATTTTTTCCAAGAACTCCGATCAATCCTTCCTTGCAAGGATGCTTTTGAAATTAAATTGTGGTGGAAGTTGATTTTCTTCTCCGTCCCTTTATCCCAACAACCTAGCTACTATTCTTTTGTTCCGGAGGCGTTGTAAGGTTGCTCTCTTCGACCCATCATCTTGTTTTGTCAAGATCATGTTCTTATATTGCTTATCCATTTAACCGGAGTGCTTGCATGTACTTCTTGTCCATCGTAACCATTTTTGTTTGTCTTTCAACCTACAGGGTTCTTGTAATGTTCCTTGTTCCTCTTTTCTAACGGAGTGTTTTCAACTTCGATCATCTCCGTTGCATTCTTTTCTCAAAATGGTTTAACCTCTCAAGGTTCTTTGGTTTCACTCGTTTGTCAAGAAGCAACTTTGGTTTACCTCTTCCTCTTCCGTTTCTCTCCGGTGCCATCCTAGATCTCGGGACGAGATCCTCTTGTAGTGGTGGAGTGTTGTAACGCCCCGAGACCGATGCTTCAGAAGCCTTCCAGTTATTTCATTGTTGCTGTGTGTTTTATTTGCTTGTTGGATTCATCATCGCATCATTCGCATTGCATCGACACTCTGTTGCCGTCTTTGTTTTCAAACTTGCATCCCCTCGTAGTTGCGGCGTCCCCCTTGCTTTCGTTGACCGTTCCGAGACCAACCTTGTTCTTCGTTTTCCCTCTTGCCTGGCTTCCTAACCTCTCTGCGCATCCCGCAAACCCCTCGCGTGTGTGTCCGAAAGTTGTCCCGAACCCGACCCGCTCTGTCATTACCGATGGGTCCGGATCATCCCCAAACATCTATAAAACATCTTCGTTTTCTTATTTGGACTCCCGAAGCATTTTATTCTCGACAGCCCGATTATGATCGGAGAACCGAGATAGCCCCTAACCTAATCCCACTACTATATAAACCGACCTAACCTAAAATCTCGGACGGCTGTCCCATCAATCCCCTCACTCGCCGCCGCCGCGCATCCCAAATCCTTCTCGGTTTCCTCTGCCACCCAACCAGCCTCCACCTTCCCGATCCACTCCACCCTAGCCAACCCGCAGCACAACCTACCGCCCTCGATCTGTGTGCCTGCCCAACCGGTGTTGCGGCTCTTCACCTGCTTGATCAAAGGAGAGGAGATCCTCCTCGCTCTCCCGAAGCCCCTGTCTCCTCCCGATCCAGGGAAGAGGAGCTTCTTCTGGAGCCCTTCCCGTACGCTTCCTCTGCATCGACCTCGAGCAGGAGGATCCCGCGCGCCACCTCAACCTCCCGAGCTCACGCCTGCGCCCCGCCGCCGTCCAGCCGACCGCCCGCACCAAGGTCGTGCCCCTACCTCCTTCCCTCTTCCTCGAGTTCTCTCTCTCTCTCTGAATGCTCCCTCCCTGTCTTTCTTCCACAGGGAACTGACGCCGCTCCTAAGCTCCACCCGCGCCGTCGTTGCAGGGATCCGGCACCGGCCAGCCGGATCCGCCCCGTCTCCACCTCGCCGGCCTTCCCTACAGCCCGCTGCCGCTCGAGGCCGTCGTGCGCCAAGTCCCCGCTGCCGCCGTCGTGCCCTGCTTCTGCCTCGCCCGCTCGTCTCTGTACGCGAGGGAAACGAGCGCCTCGCCCGCGTTGACCCCGTCCTCGACCGCGCCAGCGTGGCCAGCCTCCTGGGCCGCAAGCTCGCCCGAAGCCCAGATCTGCGCCGCTTGGACCGCCTCCTCTCCAGCTGGGCTTGGCCCATGGGTGAGCAGCTCCTCCAACCCCTCTGCTCTGTTGTGGCCCAGCCAGTTTCGGCCCGTGTAGTTTTTTTCACAGATCTGCGATTTTAGCATTATCCGGAGAACTGCAGTTTTACAGAAAAAGTCCTTCATGTTCATGCATTAATAACTCACAAACCGTGCATCAGATCAAAATGTTTTAAACATGTAAAGTTCTTAGAATTTCATCTAGTTTCATAATATGCAACTTTCATCCATGTTAAAATGTTTAAATTGCTGTTTGCTTTAATTTGCTCAAATGCCATGTTAAAATGATTTATTTCATAACTAAATAACCGTAGCTCCAAATTTAATAAACTTTATATGTAAATGGGGTAGAAAAATGCCTAGTTTAACATGGTGCACTTTATTTTGATGTTTAACAACATTAAAATTGTGTTTAGGGCAGAACAGTAGCAAATTCAAAATATGCATATGGGGATTTTCCGGAATTGTTGTTTGTTGTTCCGGCCTCTTTTAAACTTGCCTAGATAGGTAGTATTATTATGCTTCACCTCTTGCCATGTTAACCAACATTTAATCTTGTCTTGTTCCTAATCGAGAGCAAACTAAATAACTTGAATGTGGTGTTTCGTCAATATGCAACTCTTTGCATATTGAGCTCCACTTAACTTGTAGTATTGTTTGTTGCACTTTGCCATGCCATGCCTCATTAAACCGGACATGCATCATACTTGGTTGCGCATCATGCCATGTTTATGTGATGGTTGTTTACCATGTTGTTTGTTTCTTTCCGGGTTGTTTCTCCCGTTAGCTTCGGTTTTCGTTCCGGAGTTGTGAGGATTCGTTCGACTACGTCCGTTTGTCTTCTTCACGGACTCGTTCTTCTTCCTAGTGGGATTTCAGGCAAGATGACCGTTACCCTCGATATCACTTCTATCTTTGCTTGCTAGTTGTTCGTTCTATTGCTATGCCGCGCTACCTACCACTTGCTATATCATGCCTCCCATATTGCCATGTCAAGCCTCTAACCCACCTTTCCTAGCAAACCGTTGTTTGGCTATGTTACCGCTTTTGCTCAGCCCCTCTTATAGCGTTGCTAGTTGCAGGCAAAGATGAAGATTGTTCCATGTTGGAACATGGATATGTTGGGATATCACAATATCTCTTATTTAATTAATGCATCTATATACTTGGTAAAGGGTGGAAGGCTCGGCCTTATGCCTGGTGTTTTGTTCCACTCTTGTCGCCCTAGTTTCCGTCATATCGGTGTTATGCTCCTTGATTTTGCGTTCCTTACGCGGTTGGGTGATTTATGGGACCCCCTTGACAGTTCGCTTTGAATAAAACTCTTCCAGCAAGGCCCAACCTTGGTTTTAACATTTGCCACCTAAGCCTTTTTCCCTTGGGTTCTGCAGACTCAAGGGTCATCGTTATTTTAAACCCCCGGGCTAGTGCTCCTCTGAGTGTTGGTCCAACCTGTCAGCCGCCGGTGGCCACCAGGAGCAACTCTGGGCTCGCCTACCGGAAGTTTGGACAATCCGGTGTGCCCTGAGAACGAGATATGTGCAGCTCCTATCAGGATTTGTCGGCACATTCGGGCGGTTTTGCTGGTCTTGTTTTACCATTGTCGAAATGTCTTGTAAACCGGGATTCCGAGACTGATCGGGTCTTCCCGGGAGAAGGAATATCCTTCGTTGACCGTGAGAGCTTATAATGGGCTAAATTGGTTCCCCCCTGCAGGCTATTATCTTTCGAAAGCCGTGCCCGCGGTTATGTGGCAGATTTGAATTTGTTAATGTCCGGTTGTAGAGAACTTGACACTTGATTTAATTAAAACGCATCAACCGCGTGTGTAACCGTGATGGTCTCTTTTCGGCGGAGTCCGGGAAGTGAAAACGGTTTTTGGGTTATGTTTGACGTAAGTAGGAGTTCAGGATCACTTCCTGATCATTATTAGTTGACGACCGTTCCATTGCTTCTCTTCTCGCTCTTATTTGCGTAAGTTAGCCACCATATCTTGCTTAGTTGCTGCTGCAACCTCACCACTTATCCTTTCCATACCCATTAAGCTTTGCTAGTCTTGATACCCATGGTAATGGGATTGCTGAGCCCTCGTGGCTCACAGATTACTACAACAACAGTTGCAGGTACAGGTTTTGCGATGATCATGACGCGAGAGCGATGTTACTTGTTTTGGACTTCTTCTGCTTCTTCTTCGATCAGGGGATAGGTTCCAGGTCGGCAGCCTGGGCTAGCAGGGTGGTTGTCGTTTGAGGTTTTGTTTGTGTTTCATCCGTAGTCGGATGTTGATCTTATGTACGGTGTATTGATGTATTCTTGCGGCATCTGTATGCCTTGTATGTATCCCCAACTATTATGTAATGTTGATGTAATGATATCCACCTTGCAAAAGCGTTTCAATATGCGGGTCTATCCTTGGTGGGACCTTCGAGTTCCTCGCGGATAGGGTCGCATATTGGGCGTGACACATGTGGGAGCCAATATGGGTATCCAGATCCCGCTATTGGTTATTGGCCGGAGAGGTGTCTCGGTCATGTCTGCATGGTTCAGAACCCGTAGGGTCTACACACTTAAGGTTCGGTGACGCGAGAGTTGTTATGGGAAATAGTATGTGGTTACCAAAGGTTGTTCGGAGTCCCGGATGAGATCCCGGACGTGACGAGGAACTCCGGAGTGGTCCGGAGGTGAAGATCGATATATTGGACGAAGGGTATTGGAGTCCGGAATTGTTCTGGGAGTACCGGGTGACGACCAGCGTGACCGAAAGGTGTTTCGGAGGCCCCGGCAAGCGTTGGGGGGCCTTATGGGCCAAGGGGAGGGGGCACACCAGCCCACTAAGGGGTTGTGCACCCCTCCCAACCCCTCTCACGTAACATGGAGAGGTGGGGGCGCCTCCCCTAGGACAGCCACCCCTCCCGGCTTGGGGGGCAAGTTTCCCAGGGGTGGGGGCGCCCAAACCCATCTAGGGTTTCCCCTGTGGCCGCCGCCCCTCCCCTAGGGAACCCTAGGGCGCCTCCTCCACCCCCTTCCCCCTATATATAGTGAGATAGAGGGAGGGCAGCCGCACCCCTTGCCTGGCGCAGCCCTCTCCTCCTCCAACTCCTCCTCCTCCTCCGTAGTGCTTAGCGAAGCTCTGCCGAAGAACCACGAGCTCCATTGCCACCATGCCGTCGTGTTGCTGGAGTTCTCCCTCAACTTCTCCTCTCCCCTTGCTGGATCAAGAAGGAGGAGACGTCCCCGGGCTGTACGTGTGTTGAACGCGGAGGCGCCGTCCGTTCGGCGCTAGATCGGATCTTCCGCGATTTGAATCGCCGCGAGTACGACTCCATCAACCGCGTTCTTGTAACGCTTCCGCTTAGCGATCTTCAAGGGTATGAAGATGCACTCCCTCTCTCTCGTTGCTAGCATCTCCTAGATTGATCTTGGTGACACGTAGGAAAATTTTGAATTATTACTACGTTCCCCAACAACCTCGTGGTAGTAGGCGGCTACCGCTGGATGAACGAGACCCCGAGGAGGCCGCCACACCCCAGCCGGTTGGGGGTGGATGAACAGGACCACATGTAGGCTTTATGAACAGTAGCCGGTGGGGTCTGGAGGACGATGGTGGATAAAGAGTACCTCGTGGAGGCAGCGAGAGGCAGTAAACGGTGGATGAACAGTAGCCCGTGGAGTCCCTTTTTGCGGTACGCCACACCCCTCCCAATGAATAGGACCCTGTTTTGACCGTAGGCGCTCGAACAGAAGTTTGTTTCCTCCGTTTTGCGATACGCCACACCCCTCCCGATCAACAAGACCGTAGGCGCTAGAACAAAAGTCTGTTTCCTCTGTTTTGCGGTACGCCAAACCCTTCTCGATGAACAAGATCCCGTTTCGACCGTAGGCGGTCGAACAAAAGGCTGTTTCCTCTATTCTACGGTACCCCATGCCCTGTTGCGGCTGTTGCGTCCAAGCCGGTTGGCCCCCGATGAACAGGATGCTGTTGCTGTCGTCCATTGCCTCTTCATGTACACGAGCCTTGGCCGTACGTATGCGCGAGTACGCGTTTGAGACCCCACCCGTATGTATGTATGTGGTCGTATTTTTTGGCATGTGGTTGTACGTACGTGTACACGGTTTAGACGGGACTGCCTGAACTGCTACCTCGGGGGCTCTACTATAACACGTGCAGCTACTTACTCGGCCACGGTTCATCATTGCAAAGAGACCGATACACCAGTATGTACGTACACGTTTGTGACCAGACAGACAACGCTACGTATGCTTCGACCTGGTGGGTCCCAGTTGTCAGGGGGCATAAGGACGCACTTCATTGCATGCGAAGATATAGCTGCTGGGTCCTAGCTATCAGGGGAGGAATCATTTTTATTTTGCGAGTAATAAGGAGACACTTCCTTGCGTTCCAAGATGTAGCTGGTGGGTCCAGCTTTCAGCCTCACCGCCTAAAGTCCTCTTCCGATGGTTGTCGTTCGTTGACCTTGTTGACCACGCCGCGCCGAGAGTATCAAGACGGTGGATGACGGCGAGGCCTAGGAAGGGAACGACGCGGAGCTAGGGAAGGTGATGCAAGTGGATGCCCACGCGGAGGGGAGTACGAGGGTTGACTGATCCGGCTGCGGTGTGAGGCTACCGTTGCCGGAAAATAACAGGAGGTGTGAGTGAGTAGAGGGATGGCATGGCCAGCGGTGGCAGCACATCCGGCTACGGGAGGCAGGAGCAGACAGTCCCGCCTGCGCTGGTTTCGGCGGCTGGAGCAAGAAGATCAGATATTGAAGAAGCAGCGCAGCCGTTGAATGTTAATCCAACGGTCACTGCTGCTGCATGTTGAGCTCAAAAGAACTCATATGAGAAAGACTACCAATATGAAATGCTAAAAATACTGACGCGTTTAAAGTATTCACAAATAACATGGGAAATTCATATACACTTTTAGTTGTTGCGTTAAAAAGAGAATTTCCTTTTTCTTTTGTGAGAACGCCGGTAATTTTATTCAAACACGAGAATCATTATTTTGGATCTCCAAGAGTAACTCTTAAAATTAAGAATTGGAATATAAAGTTGATTACCTATAAAAAGCTTAGAGAGCCATGAGTAATAAACGAACTTAGGTCAAGGATGATCTCCTAAAAGTGTGGGATGTTGAACCACAAGATCTTCACCATGTGCCGAAGAAAGATTCCAGATTCACACCCAAGAAAATAAGAAAAGCAGCAAAACACAATGACAAAAATTCAATAGATCCTAAAGATCAGTATCACCAGGACACAAAACTAAACTCCACAAAAACAGTTGTAGCAAACCTGCTGAGAAAATAAATAAAAGTCTTTACACGAGAGCACTAGAGTTGCTTACAAGGCTAGATGGTTCTTTTGTTATGAATTGTACCAAATTGATTTACTTTACTCATATGCATAACCCTTGTATTCTCTGATTGTTGGATGGGATGAACATCAGTTGTTTATTGTTTATTAAAGAGTAATTTTTATGTAATCATTACTTTATTTCGGAAATGAAAAGCTGTTGTTCCATGAGAGATACCACCAAAATACAAAATAAAAAAAGAATTTCAAAGTTGCCGTGGCGATGGTTAGCACTAGGTTGTACTCTCTCCTCCCACAATATAAGAGCGTTTTTGTCCCATAGTATAAGAGTGTTTTTGACACTAACGTAATTATGGGACGGAGGAAGTACGTAGTAGGCTGGCTAGTTCATCCCTGTAGTACGCCCTATACGGGATTTGCATGTATTACCTAACAACAACAATCTTGGCCTGATGCAGTTTTCATTGAGAGATACCCGTACCGGCACTGGATCCGAAGATCTGCTTCCATCAAGTGCCGAACCTACAATTCTTTGCAACACCATTCAGTAGACCAGCAGCAATAAAGAACCTGCGTGATCTTTCTTTATCTTGTTGCCAACCCGCACACTCATATCCTTTGAAATTCAAATTTCAAACTTGAACGCACAGCCATAAGAGCGAGTACCTGTCAGTACCGATGCTGCTAATGAAATCGGAGCAGTAACCACTGCCTGGGACACCAGACACTGTTACGCTTAACTAAGCAAAAAGTGCAGGGGTTTTAATTACTACTCTGGTGGTTCCCCCTGGAATAAACAACAGCCCCTGTGAAGAGTAAAATAAAAATAGAGTTGGTTGACGTCGTAACAGACATGGAAAAATAACCAGCTACTGGTATCTGGACTGAGCACCCAAAGAGGAAAAATAAACAACAGCCCGGGCGTCAGATTGCAACAGTGCAAGTGATCTCTGATCAACATAGTCATGTGTTCTTGCAGCCCAGCCAGTAATGAAAAATGCAATGTATAGATTCTACAATTTCGTACGCACTAATCAGGCCTGAGCAGCCATGATGGAGCGCCTACCGTTTTGCCCGTGCCGAACCACCACCAGAGTACCAGACAGAGGCAGACAGGTATCAATGGATGGAGATGGAAACGCCGGTTTAAATGCAATGCTTGGCGTTTCTCTGAATGAGCTAGTAGCATGTCAGATCGCAACACTGCAAGTGATTTCTGATCAACGTAGCCATGTGCTGCAGCCCAGCCAGTAGCAGGGCAATGTAAGTGCTCCCTCCGTCCCTGGATGTTAACGGGGATGGATACGCCGATTTGAACGCACTGTCAGAGATCGTGGTTCCATCCAGGCATCTAGTTTCTCTGAACGACGAAGTGCCTGAAGATTTCCTTTTTCCCAGTGTGTGAGGAAAGAAGTGCTACGTGTAGTGTATCTGAAGATTACAGAATGAAGCAGCTAGTGAGTCGGCCAGGGTGGTACGGCATGACTGACAGTAACGACGGCCAGGATCAACCACGACGGCAACGCCGATAAATCTCTCTGAATGAGCATGGAAACGCCGATTCAAATGCAACGTCAGAATTCGTGCATGGATCACGAGGTTACGGCATGCCATTAACAGCGTCGACGGCCAGTGGCAGTACGGAACAACCAGTGGGCAGTTTGAACCTTGCCACAGATGTAAAATGGAAAATGCCACTCAGATAAACAATCAAGGGGCCTGAATCCCGCATTAATTCCATCAGCCGCTCCGTATTATCTAATCTCATCCGCAATTAACATCTCCTGGAGCTAGCCACGCAAACCGAGGTCAAAACAACACATGCGCACGCAGACATGCCGCCATACTTAACTGCCCACTAATCCGTTGACTAATTAAGGTCTCCAGCGCCCGTGCGCTCGTTGGCCGTCGGGTCGATCCAAAACATCCGCGATCTCGCGCGCGCCCCGGTGGACTCGGCCGCCCATCGATGCTTCCGGCTCGAGAAAAGATGGTTCGACCTTCTCAAAACCCGCGCTCTCTGATCCCCATGCGTGGCGCCATTAATCGTCGCCCGATCCCAGAAGAGCGCCGCAGAGCATCTCACTCTGTTCGAAGCCAAGTGTGAGAGGGAGAGCTCCAGAATATGCACTGCTTCAGCCCGGATCACCATGTTTGAACTCGCATTTTCACTCCAACCAAGAGAAGTTTTACTGCACGCAGAGGCTCGCCGCAGAGCATCTCACACTCTGTTCGAAGCCAAGGGTGAGAGGGAGCGCTCCAGAACATGCACTGCGTGAGCCCAGATCACAATGTTTGAACTCTCGCGGCTTTAACTACACCGCACCGCAGAGGCTCACCGAAAACTCTCTGCACACTTGCAGAAGCACTCCACTCATCTTCGGCGAGAGGATCATGTTGCATTTGCCTAACCGGCGAATTATTGCGGATACTCCTACTACAATCAATCATCGATGCCGTGGCACCACATGGCTGCGTGATGGTGGCCTTGACCACGCCGTGCGAGGGAGCCTGCGAACGGCGGAAGGGAAACGTTTCTTATTGTGGCGTGGGTTTCCTGGACCTTTTTGAGATCGGGCTAGAGATTAAGGCGGGTGGGCAGGTATGATTGCGTGCTCCCCTTTCCGCTTGTTAATCTCCCAACTTGCATGCGGCTCAACCATATTATTTATGAACGGGCTAAAGAGAGCAATGCATCATCCTTGAAGACCAGTTGCTCTTAGAGCATCTAAGGCGGACTTAGCAAATCCGACCCCTCAAACGCCCCGCGGACGTGCGTCCGCGAACAGTGACCGATCACGCCTTAAAAAATGCATTCCCCATTGGATACCTTAAATTAGAAACCTCAAATCCATACTATTACATGCAACGCAACAATTTTTAGCGGAGTTTCGTCCGGTTTCGCTCCCCGCTCGCGCGGCTCCATGGCCATGTCCGGTGGCCGGTTGCGCCCCTCAGAGTGTTGGTCTGGTCGCCGGCAAGATAGAATAGGGCATGGGAAACGAGCCGGCTCACGGGACTCAAGGCGCCGCCGTCTCCATACCCTACTTTTTCTCGTCGGAGCCTGTAACCCGAACGGTGCATGTGGGTGTCTGATCAATGACGGATCCGTCCTGGGACAAGCCGGCGACGTCCACCACGATGCGGTTGCGGCGCCTGGACTGATGCGCCATACAGGGGGCCGGAGAATGCGACTCCACCTCGCCGACGTCCACCGCCGCGAGCTCGAGGGCTGCCGCCGCCTCCCACGCTCGGTGTCTAGCACAGCGGGGCACGACGTGCCATGCTCTCGTCAGACGAGGCCCATGGTGTGTCCGATGCTCAGCGCGCCAATGGAGGGGTTGCGCATTCGCCACCGCGTTTGGACGCTAGACAGACCGCACCGCCTCCGGCGAGGCAGCTACGGCTGGCCTAGCACCAGATCCATGCATCATTTGGGCGGACGCAATGGATTTTCGACGGAAGGAGGCCGAGCGCTGCCGTACACGGGCCTCCTCCCGGGCGCGGCGGAGCACAAGCTGGACGACCATCTCCTCCTCGGAGCCGCGGGGGATGAGCTCAGGGTCGACGGATCTGGAGATGAAGGACTCGGATTCGCTGCCCGTCATGCCGGAGTGGCCGGAAGGCGCCGGAGACAAGCTCGGGTGGCGAAGGGGAGTGGAGTGAAGTGGCTAGAATTTGGTCCGGCGAGCGGATGGGGAGGAATATATGCGGGGTCGGGTGGGCCAGCGTGGGCCGGGTCCGACGTGACGGGCGTCTCGGGCGCCCCATATTTGGGCTGGATACGAGGGGTGCCAGTCAATCCAGGCGTTTGAGGCCCATTTGAGGCGCCCAGACAGTGACCGGATGGCCCGTCCGGACGTATAAGGCGGGTTTGAGGCGCCCTGCTGTAGATGTCTTAGTAGCTTCCCTCGTGCACACATTATAAAAAAAAAACAAGACCAACCCGGGCTAGACTAGCCTGTTGGCATTTTTTATAAAAGAAAACTCTGTGAGCACCAAACGCTCAAGCCGAGACTTGAATTCTGATGGGCTGGCTGCGAACTCGCGCGCCTTGCCAACTTTGCTACGCCCAGTTCTCCTCGTGCACACATTATTAAGCCCCACGCTTTCTTCAAACGATTTGATTAGCTGCACAAAAGGAGTGCAACTTCATGCACGGTGCCGGAAGCATAATTATCCGCCTTCAAAGTGACATAACGTACCTAAAACAGAGTACTAGTACAACTACCCAAATCATCTGATGTGGTACAGAGAGTTCAGGGTGGTGCGAAGACGCAGGATGCTAATTTCAAACGAGAGTGCCCAGTGGAGAACCAAAATGGCATACTGTAACACAAGTGTCATGCGAACCTTGCACTCCCTCCGTACTGCACCAAAATGACATACCGTACGGAAGTGTCACGAGGAGAACCGCATTGTGACTTGTATATATTTTGAAATAACACGAAATTTTCATTAGATGCCCTGTGCTGTGCACCTGGACGGCGGTTCCTGCCTACCGCTGGCCGACGAATTTGTGATTGGAAATTTCGAGGTTTGCACAAATTCTCCAGAGCCCGATCTTGACCGGATAATCATGGATGGGTCGGATCCTCAAAAAAAAAAAACATGGATGGGTCGCACCCTAAAAAAAAGAAAAAAAAAATCATGGATGGGTCGCTAGGCGCGCACGCATAAGCGGCCAAGCCAATCAAGTGACGACGACGATCCTCGGCGCCGACGGGCGGACAGGTTCGGCGAGGAAACGCCGCCCCCACTCCGCGGACCCGGACGACACCGCCGTACGTGCCACGCCGCGCCATGCCGCCCGGAGAAGGTGCATGCATGCGTGCGGTGGAGTACTTGGCCAGGCTGGGAAATGGGGATGGTCACCGCCACCATTTTTAAGGCATCAACGAGAAAACTGGAACCTCGTTCAATCGAGACTCGCAGCAGCTCTCCACGGGAGAGTGGACACGAGGTGGCCATCAATTTCGTCACCCACGATAATGTTGCACGGGCGGAAGCGTAACCATTCGTCAGCGCAGGTACTACCTACAGTCCAAAATAATTGAAGTGACAGGTTTGTTTCTTTTTGTATTTGATTTTGATTTGAGTTGGGACGGGTTCGTTTCAAATTAATTAATTTTTTTTGCGGGTAAAAAATTAATTAATTTATGTCTATATATGTTTGATCAAGTCTATAAAAAATATTAGTAACATCTAAACACACCAAATTAATCTCATGAAATTTCCTATGAAATATACTTTCGTACAATGTGTATTTGATGTTGTAGATCTCAATACTTTTCACTATGGGGTCGCTCAAACATAAGCAAGTCTAACTTAGAATAAATTTAGAACTTCAATTATTTCATTGGGTATTTTCCCTTATATCGTTGCTTTCATAAATCAAGACTTGTGTCACCTACGATACACGTTTTGGAACCCTCTTTATTCTCGCAGGAAATGGATGGTCTTTTGCGTGTCTATAACTAGGTCGATTTAAAAATAAATATTGGGAATTTCCGAATCCACATTGATAACTGGCTGACACAAGTTTATTGCCTATTTCATACTTATACACGAATCTTTTGTATAGCCCATATGGTCCTTAGCGGTGACTTATTTAAATCATCTCTCGATCGACCGAGGAAAGACAGCACCATCACAATTATTTACCGTAAACACGTAAGCAACGAGATGCTAAACTAGTTTCAATCAGCCTAATGAAGTAGCCAGTTGGTCTACTAATCGGTTGGTAGAATGTAACATCATAATCTTCCGAGAACATTGCAAGACTTACAAACATGGCAAGACTTTGAGACGCAAAGACATGACAAAATCCCCAAGATATGCTTATTTTGCATTGGTTGGTAGACTCCTCTCCTTTGCAGTAGTATGGCCGTAGGCATGCCTCAGCATTTATGCAAAGTTTCATGTGAGCACTCCCTCCAATTAAAGGCCTAGAAAGAGGCAGGCCATGCTGGCGCGAACTCCGTGACCGGCGGCGTAGCCTAGGTGCTCCGCACGTCGGTCTGGTTATGATTCGGAGGTTGATATGCATGGGAGCATCGTATCCGGGTTTTCTTGGCCCGATGCCGATGGATCGAGGGAGAGTGGAGGCCATGTTCCACGTTGTTAGGTTTTACGGGTGGTACGTGCTTATATCTTGTAGTGGTACGTTGGGTACGTTGGTTGGTGTTATGCTCTGCGACCGTACCATGCAAGAGGCATTCAAAAGTTGGAGGCTGTCTCTCTTGTAGGGCATGCATCAAAAAATTGCTGAAACAGGCACTTTCTCTGTTCACTTTTACTATAAGACGTTTTACATAGTTCAGAGAGCTGTCAGGACAGTTCAAAATCAGGTGTCTAAAACGTCCTATAAAAAGGAACCGAGGGAGTAGTAGTTATGGATTAGTGGGTGGCTGCAATGCTCACTAGAGGGGCACCGATCCAGTACAGTACCTACTGAACTGAACACGCCCTAAATTGACTTTTATGACCGATTGGTACATGCCAGCTACTGTACATACGTACTCCCTTCAAGTCTTTGTAGAGTACAGTAGTAGTAGGACGGATGCCTCTGCAGTTGCTGCAAGATACGGAGGACCACGCAGATTCATGGAACGAGTCCGTTCATGGCTGTATTGTACCACCACGTGTACATGCACCATCGTGCCATTCATGTGCCCATAATCAAATAACCCCCTTTGACGAGCCACCTTGGAGGTCCGCAAAACTGCATATCAGCGATGGAGCCGTGTCGAGCTCGGGCGAGGAGGTGATTCGTCATTCTTTTCTTCGGTGGCTGCTGTGGTGGTGCTGGAGGCAGGTGACGGATGTTGGTGTTAAGCTCAGAGATGTTCTGCTATCTTTTCAGTTTTGTCATGTCGGTCTTTACGTGACTTGTACTTTGTTCTTTATGATATGAATGATACACGTATTACCATGCAAAAAAAAATCCCCTTTCGGCTTGAGCTAATTTCATATGCCAGTCCATATCAGGCCTTTCGCAGGCAGAAAAAGTACTACCTCCCAGCCGAATTAATTGACATGGCCTCTATTTGCAATTAATTTACATCGAAGTAAGTACTATACCCAAATTAATTGATTTACCAACGCTGTGCATCTAAAAATGGATTTACCGACGATGGCACGCTGGAATTTAAAGTGTCGGTCACTCGTGTTGGTCTAATTAACGTGTAGGAGGCGCATGGCGTTCTCTCCATCTCTCGAGGATTAGCACTGCCTGCCCCACACTCTCCCTGCCAGGTCCTCGCCGGCCATCATCAACGTCTCCGGCGTGGGTGGTGCACGGAGATTCTCGTTGAACCACGACCCTGCTCCTCCTTTTGGATCCATGGGTCTTCGCCGGCCACCACTCGAACTATCTTTTCCAGCGACATCCTCATAGCGTGATGTGGTCCACGGGGCATGTACGGCGGCGTTCTCATTGAAACTGTCCACTTTTGGTTCCCCGTTTTGTGTTATTAAACCGCGTCCCCGTATAATAACCAAACTAAAATTAACTTGAGTCGCAAAATTCACTGTCTGTGTTCTCACAGGAAAACTAGTTTTCAGATTTTTGCACGCACACCGACGAAGGAGAAGAATGGGGAGCGCGTGTTTATGAGGTACTTGATTTTTCTTTTGAGCAGTCACTTTTCTCTCGTCCGTCCGATCAACATCCAACGCCGAATGTGCGTGCACTGTTCTTCTTCCTCTGCGCGTGACGGTTCGTCCTTCACCCCCGCGACCTACCTACCCTTAACTACTTGCCTCCGCCTCCCGGCCCGCGGGCGCTGTCGCGCCTAGTCCTCTCTCGCCTTGACCTCCCCCCACTGTTGTGTTGGCCACCACCTTGACCATCCCTCTAAGCCCTTCGACCCACGACAACTCCGGTGACCACCCCATCCCTTCTCATCAACCTGCACCCGTCAAGTTTTGGACTCACTCCTGTCAGCTATCGTCGGTTGCCGCTCGGCCTCGCCGTCCCTGGCGATGCTCATGCTGCCCCCGTTTCGGGCTCACGCTAAGCCGAAAAGGGGACTTGATGATTAGCAAATGCGAAAAAATTCAATTAGTTGGGCGCACACCTCCATGAAGTCAAAATACCATATGGTACATTGTGAAAAGTCGTAGCAAAATTTGTGAACTGCATGAGGTCAAATTTAATATGCATAGTTTTTGTTTTGCGAATATTTTTGTATGTGTACTCGCTACCATAATCCCTCGCCCATTTCCATTCTTTTTCTTAGCACACGAAAAGTCATATTCATTCAAATTTTAGCAAGTGATATTGCTACTAAATTTTTGTTCTAAAACTTTGAGGTATATACTCTCACAAACACAACTCACTGTGGATATCCCATAAGCCCTAAATCACTATTGTGTCTTTTATCCAAACAGCTCAACTTAGACCATTTTTGACTCAACCCAAAAACATTTCACCATCACAAGCCACAAATTCCAAATCCCAAATTACTACCAAATCCACGAGAGAAGAGAAACAAAAGCAAAACAAATCCTTCCATTCCATTCCATCCATCTCCCTTTCCCCTTCCCTTTTCCCTCATCCCACGTTCTCCAGCCTCCATCACGAGCCTACGCAGCTACCCCTACTACTACTACTAGTACTACTCGTAGCACTACCGCCAGTCGTATCAAAACCACCACTGGGCACACACACACCACGGCGTCCCCTGCCGTGGCACCAGCAGTACTGGATCTCGCCCGCAGACCCGCACGCGCATCCGCCTCCCTCCCTCCACCGGTGAATGCCACCGCCCCCGCCCGCCGCCGACGCCCACTGAGCGAGCGAGCGAGCCCGCGGCCAATGGCGCGCTCCCGCCGGCCCCGCACGCCGCAGGCCAAGTCCCCGCCGCCCAGATCGAGGGAGCCGGCCGCGGTCGCTGCGGCTTCCCCGGGGCCCGCCTCTCGCCCCCGCCCCCGCCGCCGGCTGCGCGTGCAGAGCCCCTCCCTGGCGGCGTCCGCGCGCCGCGTGGCGGCCGCGCCGCCCGCCACCCCGCCGCTCCGCTGGCCCGGGGACGCCGCCGCGCGTGTCGGCGCGGGGGCCGCCTCCGTGAGGAAGATCGCCGCGGCGCTCTGGCGGGTCCACCCGGTGCCCGAGGAACCGCGGCGACGGCCCGAGGTAGGGGTTTGTCTCCCAGATCAGCGTGGATCTTCTTTCCCCGTGGCTGCGTGCGTCTGTGCTGCTGTGGCGTTCTAGGGTTTCGTTGTGGCCGTCCTCTGGTGGAATGCAACCAGCGACGAACTAGTTAGAATTTTGGTCGTTTGGTGCTCTGTCACCCTTTTTCTACAAGTTTTGAGCTGATTGTTCTGAAAGCTAGGTGTCCCCGCATCCGATGGGCGAAGGGAATCGGGTGCCATGGCTGCGAATTTTGTCACAATGTTACTGTCTCGGCACACCGCGTCGCCGATTCGACGGACGAAGGGACCATTTTGCCGCTGAGCATTTTTAGTTGGAGGTGGAATGTGACTATCTAGCATAAATGTTGCTTATTGCGTCATAATGTGTAGCAAGCTGTGCATCTACTTCGCTGGGTAAATTTTGGTATTTAGGGAGAGATAGCAGGGTCCATGTTTCCGCATCAATTTGGTACCACTATCATGTCGGGTTTTATGTTAGATTTGAGCATGTCCATGTCCTTTGTTGATCCAATTGGTGATCATTGCCGTCCTAGATTGCTTAGTGTTAGCTGTATCTCCATTAATCGGGCCCAGGGATGTCACATCTCCATGTTTCCATTATTATCTACCCTCTAATCAGGGTCCTTGTGGTCCCTATATATTGCTGTTAGTGTTACTATCTGTAATGGTGACCATCCAATGGGTGGCTTTGAACATTTTTTTCTCCATTTGACTTGTAGATTTTGTAACATATACTCCCTCTGTCCCCAAATAACTGTCACCTACTTAGTATAACTTTGTACTAAATCAGTGACGACACTTATTTTGGGACGGAGGGAGTATTAATATGTGGTTTTGAAGTGTTGGTGATGAGCTAACAGAGATAATTTGCAGCCTAACCCGAAGCCTCTGCATACGCCGGATCGGTGCAATTACTACAAAGCTGTCCTGGAAGGCAGGTCAGGAAGAAAACCTCTTGGCAACGGCAGCATTCATGAGGTATATTCCTTGTTCACAAATTATTACTACTTAAGAGTACAGTTCACCATTTTCTTTTCTGATCTTGTTTTATTAATGAGAATGATTTTGATCCTAAATTAGGTGGGAGCTTACTCTCCATCACCTCGAATCGAAATGGAGGTGGCAACCAAGTGGGACCGTCGTTGCTTGAACACGTCGAGGGATGCTGACTGCGATTCCTTTGATCGTTATCCAGTGAGTGCTGATGCAGAAATCTCTGCACTAAGAGCAGAGCTTATGCAGGCTCACAACAGGATTCATGAGCTTGAAGCTGAGAGTCGGTCTGCAAAGAAGAAGCTTGATCACATGTTAAGGAGCCTTTCTGAGGAAAAGGCTTCCTGGAAGAGCAGGGAGCATGACAAGGTTCGAGACATCTTTGATGGTGTTAAAGAGAGTCTGAACCGGGAGAGGAAGAACCGACAAAGGGCAGAAATTATGAATTCCAAGTTGGCCACTGAGGTATCCGAGTTGAAGTTGGTGGCAAAGCGATACTTGCAAGATTATGAAAAGGAGAGGAAGGCCAGGGAGCTTATGGAGGAGGTGTGTGATGAATTAGCAAAGGAGATTGCGGAAGACAAAGCTGAGGTTGAGGCTCTGAAGAGTGAATCTATGAAGATGAGAGATGAGCTGGAGGAAGAAAGGAAGATGCTGCAGATGGCGGAGGTTTGGCGCGAAGAGAGGGTTCAGATGAAGCTCGTTGATGCAAAGCTGACACTAGACAGCAAGTATTCACATCTGAGCGACCTTCAGTCTGAGGTTGAGGCTTTCCTCAGTTCCCACGGAGGCAATACTGCAGATAAAGAGATGGTAAGAGATGCAGAAAGGCTAAGGGAAGCAATTTGCTCTATGAAGTTTCATGATATTAAGGAGTTCTCTTACAAACCGCCACCTGCGTCAGAGGACATTTTTGCTGTATTTGAGGAGCTCAGACAGAGGGAAGACACTGACGAGAAGGAGATTGGGCAGTGTAATGGAGATATCCCCATCGGTCATGCAACAAAGATCCACACAGTTAGTCCTGAAACTGACATCTTCCTGGAAAAACCATCAAAGAGGTATCCCCATCAACCCTGTGCCAGAAATGAAGAGGAAGATGACAGCGGATGGGAGACTGTCAGCCATGTCGACGAGCACGGCTCGAGCAACTCACCAGGTGGGAGTGAACCATCAGTCAACGGCTTCTGTGGAGGAAACGGCGCATCGGTGAGCGGAACGGACTGCGACGACAATTCTGAAAACTGCAGGTCCATCAGCGGTATCAGCGAAGTATGTTCGACCACAGCAGAGAAGTACCGGAAGAGAGGGCCTTCTTTCGCCAGACTCTGGAGATCATCAAACAACGACAATGGCCGCAAGAAAACAGGATCAGAGTTGTTGAACGGGATGCTCTCCAGCGGCAGAATGTCGAACTCCGCTCTCTCGCCCACCCTGAAGGGCAGCGAGGTGTGCACGGTTTCGCCGAGCGTGGGCGAGTGGAGCCCGGAGCTGGTGAACCCCCACGTGGTGCGCGCGATGAAAGGTCGCATCGAATGGCCCCAGGGCGCGAAGAAGCAGAGCCTGAAGTCCAAGCCTCTGGATTCGAGATTCGACGGCCGCAAGGTCCAGCTGCGCCAAGCGTTGAAGCAGAAGATATAGGATGGCCCGGCCACACGCTGTATCCTACTCGTATTTCTGAATATAGGACGATCTTGCCTTGTACACGGGGTGGGTGCCTGATCTGGAAGAAGAAATCACTTGTAGTAACATTGGTCCCTGAAATGGGTGCTATCATCGGCTGTACCTAATTGATGTTCTGATAGCCCTTTAGCTCGCATAGAAAATTTCACGACGCCCTTGTAATCAAATGTAGTATCAGTAGTATTTTTCAATCAAACGCATTACTTAGGCATGTCTCTAGACACTTTGACCGTGGCTGCTTCTGTCTGTTTCTTGTCCTGGTGATGATGTATGTTTCTTGAGCTGGACCGAAACTTTGCGTAGGAACTGGAGGTGCTGTGACCAAACTGATTTGAGAGGTCATCTGCTGTAGAGGAGCTTCGCATTTATAGAGAAGTTTGCGTGTGCTCATCTGGATGCTGGAGCTATCTTACTATGTGAAAGTGTGAGACTCATCATCTGCACCCTTGGGCTGTGGAGTATTCGGTTTTGCTAAATCTCAGGTGCCTAAACTTATTTGTGGCGTCAGTCAGTTTTCTCTGCCAAAGCGCGAAGCTGAAGGCGGGACAGCATGAGGAGCACTGGCCACAGCAAGGCCGAGCCGTGTGCGAGTGGGAGCCGGCAATGGCGAGTCCGAAACTTAACCAGGGGTGCAGGAGAGGGGCTGCCGGAGGTGTTCATCTGGGCGATGCTTAAGAGGGACGGTGGCCAACATGGCGATGGGGGAGGGGGGCGGCAGGTAGGGAATTATGGCTATAGGTAGGCCACAGGGTAGGAGGAGGAACCGTCACAGGGAAGGAGGAAGAAGATGAACAGATGGCGGCGTGCTCCTGACAGTTGGATATTGATCTGATGACCAGAAAGAGAAGTGACTGACATGCATCATTTTTCAGGTACCTCACGTATAGGTGCTCCACAGTAGATGACCCCGTGACTTCGCATTGACTATACGCTTTCTGTAGTTTTGCTGACAGATGATTAACGTTTGGAATCTGGGAACAGTAAACGTGGAGCACATGGTTAACTACAGTGTCGAGCCAGCGCCATGAGATAAGCTTCCCCTTAGCGGTGTGGTCTCAGATGACTCGTCCTTGTCTGCGACCTACTGCCGACTAAGGATTCGACAAAACGATGTGGGCCAAGAATCGGCAGATACTGGAGCAGTAGCAACCAGCACGCAGCACATTAGGCTCATCAGACGAACAAGAAAACAAACATCCACGATCGCGACGACGAAGGAAACGAAACTTGGGACCAAAACCAGAGCCATAGCCAAACGATACAGATTTTTATTTAGTCGGCAACATCTTAGACAAACCATACTGATATGCTGGTACTGCAGCAGCATAGTAATCAGGTGACAACACAACTTGCATCAAGCAAGACACGGTTCAACAAGCGGGCGGCAGTATATATGCCTTATGTCTTCAATATAGAGAAGAACTGGCTGGCGGTTCGAGCATTTATCGGAGGCGGCTAAGGCTTAGAAGCCGTGGATCTTGATGAGCTCCTTCTTCGCAATCCCAGCCTTTGCAAAACAGAAAGGATGGTATAATCAGTCACAAGAACGTTTGACAGAATGATAAATGGTGTTCGTCTTGTTAGACGTCGGAAGGTACCTGGACTAGGAAAGTAGCAACATTCTTACGCTGATCACCCTGAAGCTGAATGACCTGCAGAGGGCAAATCATAGTCAGTATAACAGCATCAGGCCGAAAAGCAATTGAAGCACGGCCGGCAGTATCATACCTGGCCTAGCTCCGGATCCTGGACTACTGTGCCATTGCAGCAGAATTCCTTCTTGAGATCCTTGAGGATCTTGTTGTAGCTGAACTCCTTCTTCAGGCCCTGGACAGTGGTCAGACTCTTCCTGCCGTTGCGCTGCTGGATGCGCACATGCACATAATCTTTTGCGCCGGGGCCTGCACCAGCATCCTCAGCATTTGCCTCAGCAAAAGGATCTACGGAGGAAGACACCATATCAGACAACATGTAGGTAGAGCTCATGTACATACCAAGGTCACGATGAGTAACATGAAAGTATCATAACAAGGGGACCAGATTGAACACCAAACCCTTGTTTAGGATAATCAGGTGACTACAATTTAGTTTTGAGAAGCTCAAAGTGACTAAATTACATACATCAAACTACAGAATGTTCAATTTAGCATTTATTTCATGAGAAGCGAGACATGGATGCAATGGAAGCATACCGAAGGCAGATGGCAGAGTAACGTCGAGATCAGACATGAAACTTTGTTGTTGAGGTTTGACTGGCACCGAACAGATTAAGGTTTCTCTTGTTGGTCCTTATGTGGAAGCTGCGCAGCATCACAATATCCATCACATGCCATTCATTGAATTTGATGATTAAATGGAAACAAATGACAACTGAAAGCGATATGCAGGACCTAAGCAAATCAGGCACCCTCGTGCCTAGCCGAGACCTAGTAACTTCATCGACCAAAACGAAACAGATCTACAGACCTCCCGGGGGACAGATGAACAGAGATGAAACTCTCCGAGGATTACGGGAATCCGAGATGCGCATAGCGCGACAAATCGACGCATCGAAACATTTCCCCACCAATAACGAGACCAAGTTCTCCCGTACGCGAACGAATCGCGTCAATTTAAGCTATACACGGAGTTCTACCGGAACAGATCACGAGAATAACCATCGATCCGTAAAAAATTAATCCCCCAATTTTTTTAATCACCAAGATAAGAAATTCCCGAGAGCCTGACCACCCGACAACTAAACCGACACAGATCGCCTCACCCACCCCGACTCCTCAGCAGACACGAACGCGAAATCAAGAACAGATCGCTTCAAATCCGGGCACCAAAAATTTCCCCCAGGCCCCCGCCGCCAGATCCGCCGGCCTCCGGAATCACTAACCGCGGGAGCGCGGAGCGATCGAGAGAGCTCGCGACGAGACGCCTAAAGATCCCCAAATCTTGGAGGAAGCTAGCACGCGGATTTAATCGGGGAGGGGAAAACGGGTGGTTACCTTTTGCTGGCGGAGCGCACGCGACAGGAGAGGGAGGGGACGCGGTGCGGTGAGAGGAGAGAGAGAGAGAGAGAGAGAGAGGCGGATGTGAGCTTGGCCGGCCGGGAGGCGTCGCGCACTTATAGCGGGAGGAAACGTATAATTAGGCAAACCGCCTTATGCAAAGAGAGGGGGGCTGTACACGGCTCTAGGGTTCTGGATTCCCTCCGACCCATCCAGAAAAGCCTTTTTAATAGATTTTATTATTCATGACTATTCTTTAATTGCCAGGAAATTGTCATTACACAGAGTAATTAATTAATTAATTAATTAAGGACGCCGATAACCACCGAACGTTCAAATTCGAAGGGACCTCCCGATGAAGGATACATCGATGGAACACTCGGATTGGAGAAGATTGTTAACATTGTCTTTCAAGCCAAAATATGCATCGATTAGATTTAAGATTTTTGCCAAGCTGGGTTGCCCTGCTCGTGTGCTTCCCCGTTATATTCCCGATCATTCGGCTAAGGGGCAAAGGGAGCACCGCTGTGATTGTTACTCCCGGGTCAGCGGTGTAGTACCTCTGACGGACAGAGCCGAAAGCTAGCACTCTTAAACGTTTGAATCGGTCGGCCATGACATAGGAATAAAGTAGAGGGGGTCTTTCAAACCACGACCAGGGGCTTTACCCCCGAGGTAACCCGTCTTCGGACTCATGTGCTGTTTTCGAGTTACATAAGTATGATCATTGTTCGAATTATTATAGACTATTATGTTTTAGACAGATTCTGTTTTTGTTGCGTTGTTTGCTTGTTTTGATGAATCTATGGATTTATAAGGGGGTATAAGCCATGGTGAAGTTAGAATACAGTAGGTATTATGCAATAATAAAATGTGAATGAGTTTACAACAGTACCTAAAGTAGTGATTTGCTTTGTTATACTAACAGATCTCACGAAGGTTTTTGTTGAGTTTTGTGTACTGAAGTTTTTAAGTTTTGAGTGAGATCATAATGGATGAAAGAATAAGGAGTGGCAAGAGCCTAAGCTTGGGGATGCCCGAGCCACCCCAAGGTAATATTCAAGGACTCCCAAACATCTAAGCATGGGGATACCCCGGAAGGCATCCCCCTCTTTCTTCTACCAACTATCGGTAATTTTACTTCGAGCTATATTTTTAATTTTTATTCATCACATGATGTGAGTTTTGCTTCGAGCGTCGTGTATTATATGAGTCTTTGCTTTGTTTGCTTTTTAGTTTGTCACAATCATCTTTGCCGGACACACATTTTTTAGTGGGACACACATTATTCGTGATTTGTTAGAATACTCTATGTGCTTCACTTATATCTTTCGAGCTAGGCAGTTGCTCTAGTGCTTCACTTATATCTTTTAACATGGTGGTGGTTATAATTTTAAAGAAATAGTTGCATTCTCATGCTTCACTTATATCTTTTTGAGAGTTGAAAATAGTAATGGCAATTAGTACAAGTTATGAATTTGGTCCTAATATGATAGGTATTCAATAAGGATATAATAAAAACTTTCACGTAGATCACTGAATATGATAAGTTTGATTTGTTGTAATAGTTTTGCAATATAAAGGTGGTAATATGTGGGTTGTGCTAGTGATTAATTATGGTTTAGTAAGAATATTGGTGTTAAGGTTTGTCATGGCCGAAGCATGCACGTATATCTCTCGTTATGCTATGAAGTTGGAGCATAATTTATTATTGATTGTCTTCCTTATGGTGGCGGTCGGGGACGAGAGATGGTCTTTTCCTACCAATCTACCCCCCTAGGGGCATGCGTAGCAGTACTTTGCTTCGAGGGTGAGTACATGGATTATACGCACTCTCACCTTTCCGCAATTTGCTAGCCTCTTCGGTACCGTGCATTGCCCTTTCTCACCTCGAGACAAGTTTGGGGATATCGCTTATCGGGAACTTATCGGTCGACCTATGATAAGGGGTAAATCGGCCAGTTTATCGGCATATCGGCCGATTTATCGCCATATCGGTTGATTTATCGGCCAATATATCTTATCGGCCAGACCACGATAAGCGATAAATCGGCCGATTTATCGGAATATCGGAAGATATCTTGAACAGTGCCTCGAGATGTGTTGCAAACTCCGTCAGTGCATCCAAACCCCGTGATATGATACACTCTATCACACATAAGCCTCCTTATATCTTCATCAAAACAGCCACCATACCTATCTATTATGGTATTTCCATAGCCATTCCGAGATATATTGCCATGCAACTTCCACCATTCCGTTATTATGACACAAATCTTCATTGTCATATTGCTTTGCATGATCACATTGCTGACATAGTATTTGTGGCTCAGCCACCATTCATCATTTTTTATACATGTTATGCTAGATCATTGCACATCCTGGTACACCTCCAGTGGCATTCATATAGAGTCATATTTTGTTCTAGTATCGAGTTGTAACTTTTGAGTTGTAATTAAATAGAAGTCTGATGATCATCATATTCATTATTAGAGCATTGTCCCAAGTGAGGAAAGGATGATGGAGGCTATGATTCCCCCACAAGTCGGGATGAGACTCCGGACGGAAAAAGAGAGGCCAAAAAGAGCCCACAAAAAAGAAAAAAAGGCCAAAAAGAGCCCAACAAAAAAAGACAAAAAAAGAGAGAAGGGGCATTGTTACTATCCTTTCCACACTTGTGCTTCAAAGTAGCACCTTGTTTTTCATATAGAGAGTCTCCACTACTAGGGAAAACCCTAGTAGTAGCGCGGGTTTAAAGCCCACTAGTAGCGCGGGCAGCCGCGCTACCAATAAGGCGCTACAGCTATTACTTAGCAGTAGCGCGTGCGACAAGCGCTACTGCTAAGACACATAGCGGCAGCGCTTGTTCTGTCCCGCGCTGCTGCTAATCTAGCTAGTTGTAGCATGTTTTGTATCCATCGCTACTAGTACTATTTTTTTTCATTTTTAGTGTATTTATACGCCGTTATATAAATTTTGGTACAATACCAATTATGAGGTTTATATCATTATGTCCATAACAGTGTGTCAAATGAAGGTGGATTAGGTTCAAGTGGAGGCAATATGTGGTGCATGTCAAAAGTATACTACTAATCCAAACTTGATCTAGTTTGGACTAGTAGTACTTTCGATGTGCACCACATGTTGCCTCCACTTGAATCTAATCCGCTAGCACAAGCTATTTAATCATCATCATAGTCATTACCACCAACAGTATTTATTTAATCACCATAGTCATAGTGTAGCACATCATCATCTTCAAACTCATTCTAGCTAGCCAATCACCACCAACAGTATTTATTTAATCATATAGTCATTACCACCAACACTAGCTATTTAATCATCATACTCATAGTGTAGCACATCATCATCTTCAAACTCATTTCTAGCTAGCTAATCACTCCTACTGCTCTCTCTCAGGTAAAATAACATAAAACATGTGTAGCTCTCCTCCTTCATCAAGTTGGAGCATGCAGATGAACCTGTCTCCTAATCGTGGGCTGCGCTTCTCATTGCTGCCCCCTAGTACTTCTCTGCGCTCCTCCATCACAAATTTGGTCCAGTCTTTCACTATTAAGACTTCCTCGCTCTTAGAAATCCTGAATGCACTAAAGTGCATTGTAGGATATCTTGGCCGTAAGCTAACAATACTCATGGTACCATTAGTCTCGATCCCATGAGGCACAACATTCATCGGGAGTCCCTGTTGAAGAACATCGTATAGTAACATACTTAGCAATGAAGTTTAGCTTAAAAAATAATGTATGCAAAAGATGCACTGAGGACAAATAGTAAAAATCTTACCATCTTTCCTAAATAGATGTGACCGTAGTTCATTACGAACACTATTGGTCGCACGTTTTCAGTACTAACATTTCTAAATGCAGGAAGAAAATTTGTCTTGACAGTATCAAGATCCTCAAGCCATGAAACATAATGACTTAGCTCCTCGTAGTTTAGTTCAGCCCCGGGACAGTAGTAGGTCCTGTCTACCAAGCGCTGGACATGTTTGCTTGAACTGAAATAAGCTGACAATAGAAATTAGTTGTCAACTATTTTTGAATAAACAATATCAAAGACATAAATATGGTTGAGAAACTCACATAATGGTATAACTGGAGGCGTCTGAACATCGACCCAGATGTCGGTATTACCTTCAATATCATCTTTCGGACGAATATCAAAGGTGATGACCATATCAGGCTCAAATGCATAAGTCTTGCATAGTGCTTGCCAAGTTTTGCATCCAAAATAGGTGTAGTCGTCTGCGTTGTATAATTTTGCGTGGAAAATATAACCATGCTCGGTCTTCAAGTAAACTTTCTTTACCACCATAGTACGACTGAAACCTATCTTATCCAAGACAAAAACTCTTGCATGGCAGGGGATACGCTAGTAGAATAGTAAAAAAATTAAATTATAAGTTGAAGCAAATGAAGCAGATGTCATGCTTAATTACGAAAAAAGACTTGTGACTTACTGTATCCACTTCGAAGTTCACGTCCAGCTTGATGCTGAAGCGCCTATCATCATCTAGGAAGATTCCGTCGCACAGGCCGCGCTCGTCTTCGCAGTATTTGCAAATACCGAAATCCTTTTCGTTGTCAGACATTTCCTATGTTCATAGTTGAAACATCAATTGAAAATCGATCGAAGACAACTCCAGGATACTCAAAATATCTTATAGGACTCATATTGACATGAGCATTCAATAAGCAAAACCAAATCGTAAAATAAATAAGTATTCAAATTAGCATGCATTCAATAAGCAAAAGTAAATCATCTCATGCGTCCATACATCGTCGAATATTATCACTAATACATCCCGAATAGTATCATACATATAACATCACTAATACAACTAAAACCCTAGCGCACGACGGGTATCGGCGCGGGCGGTGGACACCCAAAGAGAAGGAACCATCACAGGATCATAGCTCCAGTGAGATCCCTGGAGAACCTGCCAGGTATTGGAGAACATGTGCTCCAACGCAAACAAGTAGCGACGGACGTGTGCGTCCTCCTCACTGACACAGTGACGCACCACCTCCGCGGGGTCCTCGAGCCTCTGGACCGTCACTGGCCCACGCGACCGCCACCAAAGAAGGTTTGGGTCAATGACAGGCTGGCTCCTCACCAACCTGCGCCCCCCGGTAGGTAGCGCCTCCCAGTACCACCCCGACGGAGCCCGGTCCCGGACATGGCCCATCTGGTGACGCAGGTGTCCTCCGCCGACTCGACGACGAGGATGCGGGATATGCATCGTCGACGTCGATGCGGGAAAAATTGCTTTAACTAAAAAAATAACAACAAATGTGACATGTTCAACTAGTTCTTACGATTAAATCTAGTCAATTAATTCTATACCTAATAAAATGAATAACGACATAAAAAAAAGTCCTATGCTTTGCAGGAACGTTGACTCCTTCCCGGTGCGGCAAATCCTGGGCACTCGATATGTCCTAGTTTGTAGCACAAGTCATGCCGAAATTCACGGAAATTTTTGGCATGACTTTTGCTAAAAAGTGGACAAATCGAGAACCTGAAATTTGCCGGAACGGAAATGAATCAACATTTCGGCAAAACATAGGCCACTCGGCTTCATTTCCTGGAAACAACAAAGCCACTCGGCTTCATTTCATCAATGACATATATCATATAACAACAATATGCAAATGAAATTACTGTTTAGGCATTTTCATAAAAATTTGCCCTAGCTAATTTCCTAAAAAAAATTGCTAATCATTTTTCCTAAATGCTAAAAAAAGCCTACTGCCCTAAACAAATCTAGGGTTCATATGGAACACCTAGGGTTCATATGAACACCTAGGGTTCATATGAACATCAACACAACATCAACACATATATAAATTGCCCTAGCAGAGAGAGAGAGGAGGGTAGGGGAGAGGAGAGGCAGAGCCTTACGGTGACTGCGGCGAGGGAGGGGCAGGCGGCGTCGAGGTCGGGTCGGGGTTCGGGCGCGCGACGGAGGGCAGCCTCGAGGTCGGGGTCGGGGGCGGCGTCGAATCCGGGGTCAGGGGCGGCGTTGAGGCGGGAGAGCGACGGGAGAGCGCGCGGCGGCCGACGGGTGACGGCGGCGGCGACAGCAGAGGAGTTGCGTTTTGGGGGAAGTGGCCGTTGGGAAGAACGAATCGAGCGGTTAGGTCAGAAGTAGCAGTAGCGCGTTTCAGGAAGTGCGCTACTGCTAACATAGCTACAGCGCGTTCCCATATACGCGCTACTGCTATACCATTCTCTTTTTTCCCTTTTTCATTTATTTTTCTTTACATTTTATTTTTTTCCTTTCACCTTTTTGTATTTCTTTCATTTTAATTTACTTTTCTATTTGCTTTCCATTTAATTTTATTTACTTTGGCAGTAGCGCCTCTCAGCGTAAACGCGCTGCTACAAAGCAAATAGCAGTAGCGCGGTTTGACGAAGATCGCTACTACTATGTGCAGTCTATCGGCTAAACCGTGGGAATTTTAGTAGTAGCGCTTTTGTACTCGGGCGTGCTACTGCTATAACTGTATCTGTAGCGCCGTTTACACCACTGCGCTACTGCTAATTAGCACCAGCGTGCGTTTTTAACATGCGCTATTGCTAATGTTCTGTGTATAAGGTTTTCCCTAGTAGTGCTCATATGCTTTCACTTTCATACAACTAGTGGGAATTTTTCATTATAGAACTTGTCTTGTATATTCCAATGATGGGCTTCCTCAAATGCCCGAGGTCTTCATGAGAAAGCAAGTTGGATGCACACCCACTTAGTTTTCGTTTTGAGCTTTCATACACTTATAGTTTTTAGTGCATTCGTTGCATGACAATCCCTACTCCTTACATTGACATCAATTGATGGGTTGATTCGTCTCCAATGTATCTATAATTTTTGATTGTTCCATGCTGTTATATTATCATTCTTGGATGGTTTACAATCACTTTACAGCAAATTTATATCTTTTTTTGGGACTAACCTATTGACATAGTGCCTAGTGCCAATTGTTGTTTTTTGCTTGTTTTTTACTGCGTAGAACATCAGTACCAAACGGAGTCCAAACGCAGCAAAACTTTTTGGAGAATTTTTTTGGGCCAGAAGACACAGGATGGGCCAAAGAAGTACCAGAGGGGTGCCCCGAGGGGGCACAACCCACCTGGGCGCGCCTGGTGGGTTGTGCCCACCTCGGTGGCCTCCCGCACCGCCTCTTCGCCCTATAAATACCCAAATATTCCAGAAACCCTAGGGGAGTCGACGAAACACAATTCCAGCCGCCGCAAGTTCCAGAACCACGAGATCCAATCTAGATACCATCACGGAGGGGTTCATCATCCTCATTGGTGCCTCTCCGATGATGCGTGAGTAGTTCATTATAGACCTACGTGTCCGTAGGCAGTAGCTAGATGGCTTCTTCTTCTCTCTTTTTGATTCTCAATACAATGGTCTCTTTGAGATCTATTTGATGTAATTATTTTTGCAATGTGTTTGTTGGGATCCGATGAACTTTGAGTTTATGATCAGATCTATTTTATCCATGAAAGTTATTTGAGTCTTTGATCTCTTATATGCATGATTACTTATAGCCTCGTATTTCTTCTTCGAATCTTTGGTTTAGTTAGGCCGACTAGATCGATTTTTCTTGCCATGGGAAGAGGTGCTTTGTGATGGGTTTGGTCGTGCGGTGTTCTTTCCCAGTGATAGAAGGGGCAACAAGACACGTATTGACCATTGCCATTAAGGATAACAAGATGAAGATGGGGTCTATTCCTACATGAATAGATCTTGTCAACATCATGTCATCGTTCTTATTGCATTACTCCGTTTCTCTATGAACTTAATACACTAGATGCATGCTGGATAGCGGTGGATGTGTGGAGTAATAGTAGTAGATGCAGGCAGGAGTCGGTCTACTAATCTTGGACGTGATGCCTTGATACGTCTCCAACGTATCTACTTTTCCTAACGCTGTTTCCTCTTGTTTTGGACTCTAATTTGCATGAGAATGAAACTAACCCCGGACTGACGCTGTTTTCAGCAGAACTACCATGGTGTTATTTTTGTGCAGAAATAGAAGTTCTGGGAATGGAACGAAACTCTGCGAGGATTTTTTATATCAATAAAGAGAATTTCTGGAGCCAAGAACCACCGGAGGGGGCACCTGGGTGGGCACAACCCACCAGGGCGCCCTCCCCCTCCAGGCGCGCCCAGGTGGGTTGTCCCCACCTGGTGGCCCCGCAGACTCTGAAACCGACGCTATAAAATCACATATTTCCAGAAAAAAACAGGGAGAAAGAATTATCGCGTTCCACGAGATGGAGCCGCCGTCACCTCCTGTTCTTCATTGGGAGGCCAGATCTGGAGTCCGTTTGGGGCTCCAGAGAGGGGGATCTTCGATCTTCGTCATCACCAACCCTTCTCCATCGCCAATTCCATGATGCTCCCCACCAGGAGTGAGTAATTCCTTCGTAGGCTCGCTGGTCGGTGAGGAGTTGGATGAGATTCATCATGTAATCTAGTTAGTTTTGTTAGGGCTTAATCCCTAGTATCCACTATGTTCTGAGATTGATGTTGCTATGACTTTGCAATGCTTAATGCTTGTCACTTTGGGCCTGGGTGACATGATTTCAGATCTGAACCGTTTATGTTATCACAATTATATCCATGCTCTAGATCCGACCTTGCAAGTTGTAGTCACCTACTACGTGTTATGATTCGGCAACCCCGGAGTGACAATAGTCGGGACCACTCCCGGTGATGACCGTAGTTTGAGAAGTTCATGTATTCACCGTGTGTTAATGCGTTGTTCCGGTTCTCTATTAAAAGGAGGCCTTAATATCCCTTAGTTTCCAATAGG
The DNA here is from genome assembly GCF_002575655.3 of Aegilops tauschii subsp. strangulata. Taxonomy (NCBI): domain Eukaryota; kingdom Viridiplantae; phylum Streptophyta; class Magnoliopsida; order Poales; family Poaceae; genus Aegilops; species Aegilops tauschii. Next base: position 424,963,758 of record NC_053035.3, on the reverse strand, counting down.
ACCCCGCTGCCACGGGAGGGTTGGACAAAAGATGTCATGCAAGTTGTTTCCATAAGCACGTATGACTATTTACGGAATACATGCCTACATTATATTTATGAACTGGAGCTAGTGTCGTATTGCCCTAGGTTATGACTGTCACATGATGAATATCATCCAACAAATTACCAATCCAATGCCTACGAATTTATCTTATATTGTTCTTGCTAAGTTACTACTGCTATCTTTATTGTTGCACTTGCTACAAAATCACTACTATCACCGTTACCGTTACTATTGCTGCTGCTACTATTATCCAAACTATCATACTACTTTGCTACAGATCACTTTGCTGCAGATAATTAATCTCCAGGTGTGGTTGAATTGACAACTCAGCTGCTAATACTTACAAATATTCTTTGGCTCCCCTTGTGTGGAATCTATAAATTTGGGTTGAATACTCTACCATCAAAAACTCTTGCGATCCCCTATACTTGTGGGTTATCAAGACCTTTTTCTGGCGCCATTGCGGGGGAACATAGCTATATTTGTTGAGTCAATTGGGATTATTATCAATTTATCACTATGAAGAATCTGAAGGATGCTAAGACTATGATTTTTCCCTCTAAGACGAGGGGAGAAAATTGTACGCGAATATGATGAACCTCTTCGGAAGGAGGTCTTCGAAGAGGAGATCCTCGGAGGCATTTTCTAGTGACGGTTCCGTTCGTCGGTCTTATGTTGAACCAAGTGAAAGCTCCATTCGAGATGCCGCCACCAAAACATGCCTATGGCCATGCGATGATTATATGGTGAGTGTGGGCATTAATGAAGGAAATATTCCCTAGAGGCAATAATAAAGTTATTATTTATTTCCTTATATCATGATAAATGTTTATTATTCATGCTAGAATTGTATTAACCGGAAACATAATACATGTGTGAATACATAGACAAACATGGTGTCACTAGTATGCCTCTACTTGACTAGCTCGTTGATCAAAGATGGTTGAGTTTCCTAGCCATGGACATGAGTTGTCATTTGATTAACGGGATCACATCATTAGGAGAATGATGTGATTGACTTGACCCATTCCGTTAGCTTAGCACTTGATCGTTTAGTATGTTGCTATTACTTTCTTCATGACTTATACATGTTCCTATGACTATGAGATTATGCAACCCCCGTTTACCGGAGGAACACTTTGTGTGCTACCAAACATCACAACGTAACTGGGTGATTATAAAGGTGCTCTAAAGGTTTCTCCGAAGGTACTTGTTGAGTTGGCGTATCTCGAGATTAGGATTTGTCACTCCGATTGTCGGAGAGGTATCTCTGGGCCCTCTCGGTAATGCACACCACTATAAGCCTTGCAAGCAATGTGACTAATGAGTTAGTTGTGGGATGATGCATTACATAACGAGTAAAGAGACTTGCCGGTAATGAGATTGAACTAGGTATTGAGATACCGACGATCGAATCTCGGGCAAGTAACATACCGATGACAAAGGGAACAACGTATGTTGTTATGCGGTTTGACCGATAAAGATATTCGTAGAATATGTGGGAGCCAATATGAGCATCCAGGTTCCGCTATTGGTTATTGACCGGAGACGTGTCTCGGTCATGTCTATATAGTTCTCGAACCCGTAGGGTCCGCACGCCTAAAGTTTGGTGACGATCGGTATTATGAGTTTATGTGTTTTGATGTAACGAAGGTAGTTCGGAGTCCCGGATGAGATCGGGGACATGACGAGGAGTCTCGAAATGGTCGAGACGTAAAGATCGATATATTGGACGACTATATTCGGACATCGGAAATGTTCCCAGTGATTCGGGTATTTTTTGGAGTACCGGAGAGTTACGGGAATTCGCCGGCGAGTATATGGGCCTTATTGGGCTTTAGGGGATAGAGAGAGGGGAGGCTGCGCGCCCCCCAAGGCTTAGTCCGAATTGGACTAGGGGGAGGGGCGGCGCCCCCTCCTTCCTTCTCTTCTCTTTTCCCTTTCCTTCTCTCCTACTCCTACTACTTGGAAGGGCTCCTAGTTCTACTAGGAAAGGGGGAATCCTACTCCCGGTGGGAGTAGGACTCCCCTAGGGCGCGCCATAGAGAGGGCCGGCCCTCCCCCTCCTCCACTCTCCTTTATATACGGGGGAGGGGGCACCCCATAGACACACCAATTGATCTCTTGATCTCTTAGCAGTGTGCGGTGCCCCCCTCCACCATATTCCACCTCGATCATATCGTAGAGGTGCTTAGGCGAAGCCCTGCGTTGGTAGCAACATCATCACCGCCATCACGCCGTCGTGCTGACGGAACTCTCCCGTGAAGCTCTGCTGGATCGGAGTTCGCGGGACGTCATCGAGCTGAACGTGTGCTGAACTCGGAGGTGCCGTACGTTCGGTACTTGGATCGGTCGGATCATGAAGACGTACGACTACATCAACCGCGTTGTGCTAACGCTTCTGCTTTCGGTCTACGAGGGTACGTGGACAACACTCTCCCCTCTCGTTGCTATGCATCACCATGATCTTGCGTGTGCGTAGGAATTTTTTTGAAATTACTACGTTCCCCAACAGTGGCATCCGAGCCAGGTTTATGCGTAGATGTTATATGCACGAGTAGAACACAAGTGAGTTGTGGGCGATACAAGTCATAGTGCTTACCAGCATGTCATACTTTGGTTCGGCGGTATTGTTGGATGAAGCGTCCCGGACCGACATTACGCGTACGCTTACGCGAGATTGGTTCTACCGACGTGCTTTGCACACAGGTGGATGGCGGGTGTCTGTTTCTCCAACTTTAGTTGAACCGAGTGTGGCTACGCCCGGTCCTTGTGAAGGTTAAAACAACACTAACTTGAGGAACTATCGTTGTGGTTTTGATGCGTAGGTAAGAACGGTTCTTGCTTAGCCCGTAGCAGCCACGTAAAACTTGCAACAACAAAGTAGAGGATGTCTAACTTGTTTTTGCAGGGCATGTTGTGATGTGATATGGTCAAGGCATGATGCTATATTTTATTGTATGAGATGACCATGTTTTGTAACCGAGTTATCGGCAACTGGCAGGAGCCATATGGTTGTCACTTTATTGGATGCAATGCAATCACCCTGTAATTGCTTTACTTTATCACTAAGCGGTAGCGATAGTCGTAGAAGCAATAGTTGGCAAGACGACAACGATGCTACGATGGAGATCAAGGTGTCACGCCGGTGACGATGGTGATCATGACGGTGCTTCGGAGATGGAGATCACAAGCACAAGATGATGATGGCCATATCATATCACTTATATTGATTGCATGTGATGTTTATCTTTTATGCATCTTATTTTGCTTTGATTGACGGTAGCATTATAAGATGATCTCTCACTAAATTTCAATATAAAAGTGTTCTCCCTGAGTATGCACCGTTGCCAAAGTTCGTCGTGCCGAGACACCACGTGATGATCGGGTGTGATAAGCTCCACGTTCATCTACAACGGGTGCAAGCCAGTTTTGCACACGCAGAATACTCGGGTTAAACTTGACGAGCCTAGCATATGCAGATATGGCCTCGGAACACTGGAGACCGAAAGGTCGAGTGTGAATCATATAGAAGATATGATCAACATAGTGATGTTCACCATTGAAAACTACTCCATCTCACGTGATGATCGAACATGGTATATTTGATTTGGATCACGTGATCACTTAGATGATTAGAGGGATGTCTATCTAAGTGGGAGTTCTTAAGTAATATGATTAATTGAACTTTAATTTATCATGAACTTAGTCCTGGTAGTATTAGCATATCTATGTTGTAGATCAATTGCTCGCGTTTAGCTCCCCTGTTTTATTTTTGATATGTTCCTAGAGAAAACTAAGTTGAAAGATGTTAGTAGCAATGATACGGATTGGATCCGTGATCTGAGGATTATCCTTATTGCTGCACAGAAGAATTATGTCCTTGATGCACCACTAGGTGACAAACCGATTGCAGGAGCAACTGTAGACGTTATGAACGTTTGGCAAGCTCGATATGATGACTACTTGATAGTTTAGTGCACCATGCTTTACGGCTTAGAATCGGGGCTTCAAAGACATTTTTTGAAACGCCACGGAGCATATGAGATGTTCCAAGAGTTGAAATTAGTATTTCATATTCATGCCCGTGTCGAGAGGTATGAGACCTCTGACAGTACTTTGCCTACGAGATGGAGGAGAATTGCTCAGCTAGTGAGCATGTGCTCAGAATGTCTGAGTACTACAATCACTTGAATCAAGTGGGAGTTAATCTTCCAGATAAGATAGTGATTGGCAGAGTTCTATAGTCACTATCACCAAGTTACTAGAACTTCATGATGAACTATAAAATGCAAGGGATAACGGAAACGATTCCCAAGCTCTTCGTGATGCTGAAATCGACGAAGGTAGAAATCAAGAAAAACATCAAGTGTTGATGGTTGAAAAGACCACTAGTTTCAAGAAAAGGGCAAAGGGAAGAAGGGGAACTTCAATAAGAACGGCAAGCGAGTTGCTGCTCAAGTGAAGAAGCCCAAGTCTGGACCTAAGCCTGAGACTAAGTGCTTCTACTGCAAAGGGACTGGTCACTAGAAGTGGAACTGCCCTAGATACTTGGCGGATAAGAAGGATGGCATAGTGAACAAAGGTATATTCGATATACATGTTATTGATGTGTACTTTACTAGTGTTTATAGCAACCCCTTAGTATTTGATACTAGTTCAGTTGCTAAGATTAGTAACTCGAAACGGGAGTTGCAGAATGAACAAAGACTAGTTAAGGGTGAAGTGGCGATGTGTGTTGGAAGTAGTTCCAAGATTGATATGATCATCATCGCACACTCCCTATACTTTCGGGATTAGTGTTGAACCTAAATAAGTGTTATTTGGTGTTTGCGTTGAGCATGAATATGATTTGATCATGTTTATTGCAATACGGTTATTCATTTAAATTAGAGAATAATTGTTGTTCTGTTTACATGAAAAAAAACCTTCTATGGTCATACACCCAATGAAAATGGTTTGTTGGATCTCGATTGTAGTGATACACATATTCATAATATTGAAGTCAAAAGACGCAAAGTTAATAATGATAGTGCAACTTATTTGTGGCACTGCCGTTTAGGTCATATTGGTGTAAAGAGCATGAAGAAACTCCATGCTGATGGGCTTTTGGAATCACTTGATTATGAATCACTTGATGCTTGCCAACCATGCCTCATGGGCAAGATGACTAAGACTCCTTTCTCCGGAACAATGGAGCGAGCCACTGACTTGTTGGAAATAATACATACCGATGTAAGCGGTCCAATGAGTGTTGAGGCTCACGGCGGGTATCATTGTTTTCTAACCTTCACAGATGATTTGAGCAGATATGGGTATATCTACTTGATGAAACACAAGTTTGAAACACCTGAAAAGTTCAAAGATTTTCAGAGTGAAGTAGAGAATCATCGTAACAAGAAAATAAAGTTTCTACGATATGATTGTAGAGGCAAATATTTGAGTTACGAGTTTGGCCTTCAATTAAAACAATGTGGAATAGTTTCACAAACTCATGCCACCTGGAACACCACAGCATAATGGTGTGTCCGAACGTCATAACCGTACTGATACGTCTCCGTCGTATCTATAATTTTTGATTGTTCCATGCCAATATTCTACAACTTTCATATATTTTTGGCAACTTTTTATACTATTTTTAGGGACTAACATATTGATCCAGTGCCTAGTGCCAGTTCCTGTTTGTTGCATGTTTTTGTTTCGCAGAATATCCATATCAAACGGAGTCCAAACGGGATAAAAACGGACGGAGATTATTTTTGGAATATTCGGAGAATATGGGAAGAAAAATCCATGCGAGACGGTGCCCGAGGGAGGCACGAGGCAGGGGGGCGCGCCCCACCCCCTGGGCGCGCCCCTGTGTAGGGGAACGTGACAGAAAACAAAAAATTTCCAACCTACGCACCAGCCCAGGACCACTATGGAGACTGCATACATGGTTTGATCTTTTTCGTTACCGACTCGTAGCGCAGCGGGAAGTAGAGTCGATGACGATCGGCGGTGCAGATCCCCGCAGCTAGGATTTTCAACCTCCCAACTGCGAGGATGTATACCCTCATCTGCTCCTCAGACAGCCCTCCGGGAGACGGTCGAACAGCCCCCCAGACGGTGTCGCGGACAGCCTTTCGGGAGGACCTTCGAAACTCGAACGGTCACTCGGACAGCCCTTCGGGAGGACCTTCGAAACTTGGACGGTCACACGGACAGCCCTTCGGGAGGCACTCACAAACTAAGACCGAAACTACAATCTCTCTACAGAGTTGCACACATACAGTGTCATTTATCCGGCAGGGCTTCGCCGTCCAGAACTAGTTCCTGCCGGAACCCAGACAGCCTTACGGCTCTATGAAACTATTTCGTTGGGAGGGAGAGAGAAGCCAGATCATGCATGGAACTTGTATGTGAGAAAGAGTGAGTGTGGAGGGCTGCCCCTCCACCTCTATCTATAGGAAATCCCAAGGGGTAGGGTAGTTTAACACAAAAACCCCAAATGCACATGAATGAAGTCCTTCCTCAAGGGCATAAGAGTGAAACCAAGGAACAAGAGGGGCTCCAAGGTGGAGCCCCAAGTGTGGCTGGCCACACCCCTTGGGGGGCCCCCATGAGGGCCTCCCAATCCATCCATGTCATCCCTAGATCTTTTGGGCAAAGCCCCAAAAGGTGGCTTTCCATAAAATATCCCAAAAAGCACTTTCATTATTCACGACGACATTTTTCAGCGTCCGTTCGAACTGAAAATATTTATGTGGGCTTAGAACATTTCCAGTACCCACCATAATAATTTTCAACATGTTCTGGAACAATTCCAGTTTAGTGATTTTCATCTGCGAAAAGCATCTGAACCGGTTCCTGCAGCTCCGGAACATTTCCGGTTTTTATTTCTGAAAATTCCAAAAAGTTTCCAGAATGATTCTGGCACCCTCCAATAATTATCAGGCATGTGCCGAAACCATTTTGACTTAATGGCATACCCCGAAACAACTATTTCGGTTTCACCGAAACTCATCCGGTGACCTCTCTCTGCTGAACATTTCCGCTGTCCGAAACTTTTCGGTGTCCGAAACTTTTTCGATGATTTTCTCTCAGACTCCCTGTCTAGTATTCAACAGATAGATGACCCTTAAGCGTGTGACCCTATAGGTTCAGTGAAGTATAGACATGACCGGGAACCCCTTCCGATCAATGATCAACATCGGAGCCATGGACACCCATATTGACCCCCTATACCCACACGAATGAATATTCGAGTGAACCTCCAGTTGCAGTGAGATATTCCTGTTGCTTCGCGATATGTCACAAACACCCGAGGTGAGATTTGTTGCATCCCCGTGGACGAACAATTTGTCCACCATGCAAGTTACCTCGTTACCGGTTTTGTTCTCTTTTCTCGTTTCCGTGTTCCGGCATCCCAGTGATCAAATCACACTGTGTCTGGCCAGACGATGATGGATACTGTAATACCGAGAGGGCCCGAGAATATCTCTCCATCGTCGAAGGAGCAAATCCCAATCTTGAGCTATCAAGTTACTTGACACACTTTTCCATGAACCCGTAAGCCGCCGTAATAGCCACCCATTTACGGATGACGTTTAACAAACCCCAAAGTTCATGAAGCAAGCATGAAGAAACTCGATACTCTCATGGTCTAAGGAATCATGCAAACGTTAACCATCTCTGTATTATGCACCATTAACTTGTGACGAATGAATCTCTTAGCATAACATCAATCCGGGTCGATTCAACACAAATGATCTCTTAATATTGTGCCCTCAAAATTGCTGGCATAGACATGCCCATGATCAGGAAAACAGAACCATCATGCAACACTTGAGCTAGTCTTAGAGGCCAGATTAGGAATACTTCTTACCGTTTATTATTCCACACGTGCATATGAGTCTTCCTTCGAGCCTCGTGGATATTGCAGACTCGAGAATCATTGCAGTTATAGCATGGAACATAAACATAATTATGAACTCGGAGATAAATAATATCATTTATTATTGCCTCTAGGGCATATCTCCTACAGACTCCCACTTGCACTAGAGTCAATAATCCAGTTAATGCTAATGCACTTCACACCTATGGCATACTGGTGTAAAAAATGCTTCGCATGTGGTATAGCCTGATGTCCATCGGATCTGACAACTTCAGCTCCGTGTCTATCTCTGCATATCCTCGCATTTTCACGCTTTCACAAAATTCATATTTTGTGCGGACTTGGCTTTTATGTATGTGAATCACAGGTCGAACCTGGATTCCTCAGACTGAGTTATGGAGAAACTACCTGCAGTAGTGTCCCATTGACAAAAGCCATCTTGGAACCATACTAAGTTCATGAATGAACTATATGATTCAACATCTTGTTTGTCGATTCTAAAGCGTCAACATACTTAGTCATTTGTTATAGAATTCGCCACAGTATCCTGTTGGGAACAATTTCCAACTACCATGCCACCATATTGTGTATTACACAAAACCCTTAACTTAAATCGAAAATAGCATGGAGAAAATATGAAGACTGTATCGATGTAACATTTTACAACGAACTCTTCATGATCTCCGCTTGCGAGAAAACATATCATCAGTACTTACTCTAGTACTCAATGACATCTTTCACTGTTATCCCACGATCAGTACTTTGATCACTTTAGTATCCATACTCGCAACACCTTGGGAGTATCGGACATATCTGGTTGTTTTACATACCATGGAATACATGATTAATACAAACACAAAAGTGTGTGGAATCTGCATCATGTAGTTTGCTCATCCGTGTTTTGCGACACCGAGTCTTGCAAAAAACTCTTCCATGTGACTCCGGCAAGAATCACTCCTTGGCGGTTTTAAATGCTAAAAGGTTTTAGCACCTTGTCAATATGTATTCATTGCTTAGCCCTATTAGGTAAATCTATCTCCATAGATCATTATGCCTAATATTGAGGCTATTTAGCCTATGCACTTAATCAAAAAACTATTTTCAAATGAAGTCCTAATTCGTGTCAAGAAATTTATTTCCAATTAACAATGTGTCAAGCACACAAGGTTTTTAGAAATATTATTATGCTCCCACTTACTTTCTTGAATTACAAGCATCTTCGTTACCCATTGATGAATTCAGAACCCTTTGACCATTTCATCAAAGCACGAAGATTCAAACTCCATTTTGCTCTCTTCTGTCCATCGCTACAACTCTGAAGTTTGCACCCTTACTAACATCCTCTGGATAGACAAAATGCCTTGGACTGTAACACATGCAAGTCCTTGGTTTCATTTCCATCAGATGGAAATCCTATTGTCATCCATGTTTCATATCTCATGATTGAAATATGTATTAATTGCTAGTTCAACCTGAACCGACTTTAAACATCGCTACGATGAAAACAACCTCATCGTAGTCAACTTTTGAACTTGTTATTTCACCAAGTCGAGCATTATGGATAAAACATTTTTATCCGTATCAGTTTTAAGTTCCATAAATATTCGTTAGACTCCAAGTCTTCCGAAAGGTGTATCAAGGTTTTAATCTTGAATCACTTATATGGAAACTAACTCGGGTTGTATTGGCATTTAGCCAATTCCGGAGTTAGGGCCCATCAACGCTTCCTTGTGTATCGTAGGTATAATGTTGTCTAACAACAATATCTCGTTTGCGCACCTGAGAGGTTTGCACGAGCCTTGCCTATGTGGTTCAGCTGCAAGTTCGACCGAAGTTCATACATTTTATTGTAGAGACTTCCGTATCAGTCGCAGTAGGAAACTCTGGAATTACTTCCAAGGTCTCTTTCCTTTGATCTGATGACGAAGACACTGTTTATCTCGTCGAGTCGCACTATTCTCCCACTCACCTTTTTGAAAGAACCATTCTCTTTAAAAGCACACCGTTTCGCGGCAAAACTATTTGCCCCGGTATAGTGAGGGAGGAATACCCAACATTTTGGTATAACCTACAAAGTAGCACTTGTCTGATTTGGAATAGGTTTGTAACCTTTTACACAAGCCCCATATTCCAAATGTTAAGAAAAGATATAACATGGTTGGGCGTACCATACCATGCCGTCATTTCAACAGACCTGATGGAGCTCTTTTCAGTGTAAAAGCCGTAGTCTCTAAAGCATTACTCTTCAAAAGTGATAATGGCAAATTTATTTATGTCATCTTTGATCTTACCATGTCATAAATGGTTTGATTACATCTCCACGGACTTTCCACTTGTAGTGGTGTTCCGGGAGGTGCAAGTTATGGAACCCCTTTCACAACTCATCAGACATTCGCTAAACATGTAACTCAAATATTCCTTTGTGCAATCAAATTGCACAAACATAATTTTCTTGTTATAATAACTTCTACTTCATTTTTGAAAACCTTCCGAATGATTTCAAAAGATCCAGACTTACGTCTCATCAAGTACATATCCATATATCTACTTGAGTCATTTCTGAAGATAAATAAATCCACCACTAACAACACTTATCGGACTACACACATCAAATGTATGATCACTAATAAGTTTGTTGTTCGTTCCTTATGGCCTTTGAACGGTATTTTAGTCACTTCACTTTTCGGAGGAAAGTTGCAAGTGTGAGATGATTCAAAATCAAAAAGACTTCAAAATCCATCATAATGGAACTTTCCTTGCGGATTTCTCCAATGTGACCAAATGTAGTGCCACACTTGTGTGGTATTCTTTTAGTCTTGCGACATTTAGCGTCAGTGTTATGGATGTATCATATTACCATCAATATTCATAACATACATCCCATCTTGGATGGAAGCATGGCCCTTCATGTTATTCATAATACTTAACAACAATTATTGTTTTTATGAACAACTCTTTTGCAACAAACATTGTGCAATGGGCTAGAGTGTATGAAACTCTAAAATGAATTATGAAAGTAAACCCAGAGGTATTGTATTATTATCAATATTCATAACATACATCTCATTCATAATGAAAGTATGGCCCTTGTGTTATTCATAACATCGAACGTAAAAAGTTCTCTTATGAACAACCTTCTTGCAAGATACCTTATGCAATGGGCTAGAGTTTGTAAAACTCTAAATGAATTATGAAAATAAATACAGATGGCAATACACCGATGGAAGGTATAGTAACATTTACTATGTCCCCTGTGTATACCTTAACCTCATTTCTGGCTAGTCTCTTTAGGCCATAGTAGCTCTTACATTGATTCGTAACAGAATGCAGTCGAGCGGGTATCTTTGTGATTAACTCACAATACCCAAGAATTAGTGATTAACATGTTTAACCATAATTCCCAAGAACTATATCTTTGACCAGCCTACTATACATCAAATTTGTTGCTCTAGGATGAAGTGGTATGCTCGGCAAGTATGCTTGAGATATGATTATACTTGTTGCTCTAGGATGAAGGCTCCACACCTTCCCTTTTCTTGCAAATTTAATGATAATGAAACTTTGGCTTCTTATGCTAGAGGTATATATGATTACTATGATGTGGAACAAATAGAAGAATTTGTTGCTTTTATGGGTGCTTATGAAATTGAATCTATGTTCAAAGAGTTTGAAAATCTTTATGATGCTGTTTATAGACCTGAAAATTTAGCTATCCTTAAATATTGCTATGCCAATTATGAATTCAACTTCGATATTGATGCATTTATTGAGAAAGTCTCCGCTATCCAAGAAGAGACTAATATTTTGCAGGAGCCTATGGAAGAAGAAATTGATGAAACTGTGAGCTCATTGGATGAAAAAGATGAGGAGGAGAGCGATGAACAAAAGGAGGAAGAGCGGATTAGCTACCCGTGCCCACCTTCTAATGAGAGTAACTCTTTAACTCATACATTGTTTAATTTCCCTTCGTGCTTACTGAAGGATGATTGCTATGATGATTGTTATGATCCCGTTGATTCTTTTGAAGTACCCCCTTTTGATGATGCTTGCTATGCTTGTGGCCAAGATGCCAATATGAATTATGCTTATAGAGATGAACTTGCTATAGTTCCTTATGTTAAACATGAAATTGTTGCTATTGCACCCACGCATGATAGTCCTATTATCTTTTTGAATTCTCCCAACTACACTATATCGGAGAAGTTTGCACTTATTAAGGATTATATTGATGGGTTGCCTTTTACCGTTGCACATGAGGATTTTGTTGAATATAATATGCATGTGCTTGCTGCTCCTACTTGCAATTATTATGAGAGAGGGACTATATCTCCACCTCTCTATGTTTCCCACATGATAAAATTGCAAGAAACTGTTTATACTATGCATTGGCCTTTACTATGTGTGCATGAATTGTTCTTTTATGACATTCCGATGCATAGGAAGAGAGTTAGACTTCGTTGTTGCATGATATATGTTACTTTGTGCTCACTACTAAATGCCAAATCTTTGCTAATTAAAATTGGCTTTGATACCTTGGGATCCGGGTGGATTCACTACTTGAGCACTATATGCCTAGCTTAATGGCTTTAAAAAAAGCGCTGCCAGGGAGACAACCCGGAAGTTTTAGAGAGTCATTTATTTCTGTTGAGTGCTTTTATAAAGTTTAAAAACAAAATAAATAAATAGGGGAACCTAAATCTTTTTCAAAAAGAAAAGCAAAAGTGAGAAAGACGAGCATTGTTGAAGTGGGAGCTAGCCTTGAACTTTGTTCATGCCCATGGAAACTTTGTGAATCTTAATTACGGAAACTTTTCAACAAAAATAATTATCCCCTTGTACAATTCCATTGTATTATAAAAATAATGTGCCAAGGTTTGCCTTTAGGATGTTTACAATGCTTGTTGGTTTGTGCGGTGCAGGACAGAAACTTTTGCTGTAGTGAGCGATTTTACGTTTTTTACTGGAACGTCAAATGGTTCTGATTCTTTTTGCACTTTATTTATATACAATTTTTTTATTTTTCCTAATTTTTGCAGAATTGTTCAAATATCATAAGTATGGTGAATGTTCAGATTATTGCAGACTGTTCTGTTTTAGACAGATTCTGTTTTTGATGCATAATTTGCTTGTTTTGATGAAACTATCGATTTATATCAGTGGATTAAGCCATGAAAAACTTATATTACAGTAGCTAAAACGCCAAAACAAAATATGAATTGGTTTGCAACAGTACTTAGAGTAGTGATTTGCTTTATTATACTAACGGATCTTACCGAGTTTTCTGTTGAAGTTTTGTGTGGATGAAGTGTTCGATGATCGAGAAGGTCTCGATGTGAGAAGAAGGAAGAGAGGCAAGAGCTCAAGCTTGGGGATTCCCGAGGCACCCCAAGTAAATATTCAAGGAGACTCAAGCGTCTAAGCTTGGGGATGCCCCGGAAGGCATCCCCTCTTTCTTCAACAAGTATCGGTATGTTTTCGGATTCGTTTCGTTCATGCGATATGTGCAAATCTTGGAGCGTCTTTTGCTTTAGTTTTCATTTTTCTTTTATGCACCATGCTGGTATGAGATAGTCCTTGGTTGATTTATAGAATGCTCTTTGCACTTCACTTATATCTTTTGAGTATGGCTTTATAGAATGCTTCATGTGCTTCACTTATATCATTTGAAGTTTGGATTGCCTGTTTCTCTTCATATAGAAAACCGCCATTTGTAGAATGCTCTTTTGCTTCACTTATATCTGTTAGAGCGTGGGCATATCTTTTGTATAAAGAATTAAACTCTCTTGCTTCACTTATATCTATTTAGAGAGATGACAGGAACTGGTCATTTACATGGTTAGTCATAAAATCCTACATAAAACTTATAGATCACTGAATATGATATGTTTGATTCCTTGCAATAGTTTTGCGATATAAAGATGGTGATATCAGAGTCATGCTAGTGGGTAGTTGTGGATTGTAGAAATACTTGTGTTGAAGTTTGTGATTCCCGTAGCATGCACGTATGGTGAACCGTTATGTGATGAAGTCGGAGCATGATTTATTTATTGATTGTCTTCCTTATGAGTGGCGGTCGGGGACGAGCGATGGTCTTTTCCTACCAATCTATCCCCCTAGGAGCATGCGCGTAGTACTTTGTTTCGATAACTAATAGATTTTTGCAATAAGTATGTGAGTTCTTTATGACTAATGTTGAGTGCATGGATTATACGCACTCTCACCCTTCCATCATTGCTAGCCTCTTCGGTACTGTGCATTGCCATTTCTCACCTCGAGAGTTGGTGCAAACTTCGCCGGTGCATCCAAACCCCGTGATACGATACGCTCTGTCACACATAAGCCTCATTATATCTTCCTCAAAACAGCCACCATACCTACCTATCATGGCATTTCCATAGCCATTCCGAGATATATTGCCATGCAACTTCCATCATCATCATCATATACATGACTTGAGCATTTATTGTCATATTGCTTTGCATGATCGTAAGATAGCTAGCATGATGTTTTCATGGCTTGTCTGTTTTTTGATGTCATTGCTATGCTAGATCATTGCACATCCCGGTACACCACCGGAGGCATTCATATAGAGTCATATCTTTGTTCTAGTATCGAGTTGTAATATTGAGTTGTAAGTAAATAAAAGTGTGATGATCATCATTATTAGAGCATTGCCCCAGTGAGGAAAGGATGATGGAGACTAGGATTCCCCCACAAGTCGGGATGAGACTTCGGACTTTAAAAATAAATAAAAGAGGCCAAAGAAGCCCAAATAAAAAAAGAGAGGCCAAAGAAGCCCACCAAAAAAAAGAAAATAAAAAAATGAGAGAAAAAGAGAGAAGGGGCAATGTTACTATCCTTTTACCACACTTGTGCTTCAGAGTAGCACCATGATCTTCATATAGAGAGTCTCTTGAGTTATCACTTTCATATACTAGTGGGAATTTTCATTATAGAACTTGGCTTGTATATTCCGATGATGGGCTTCCTCAAACGCCCGAGGTCTTCATGAGCAAGCAAGTTGGATGCACACCCACTTAGTTTTCAGTCTGAGCTTTCATACACTTATAGCTCTTAGTGCATCCGTTGCATGGCAATCCCTACTCACTCACATTGATATCTATTGATGGGCATCTCCATAGCCCGTTGATACGCCTAGTTGATGTGAGACTATCTTCTCCTTTTTGTCTTCTCCACAACCACCATTCTATTCCACCTATAGTGCTATGTCCATGGCTCACGCTCATGTATTGCGTGAAAGTTGAAAAGGTTTCAGAACGTCAAAAGTATGAAACAATTGCTTGGCTTGCCCTCGGGGTTGTGCATGATTTGAATATTTTGTGTGGTGAAGATGGAGCATAGCCAGACTATATGATTTTGTAGGGATAACTTTCTTTGGCCATGTTATTTTGAAAAGACATGATTGCTTTATTAGTAGGCTTGAAGTATTATTGTTTTTATGTCAAATGATAGACTATTGCTTTGAATCACTCGTATCTTAATATTCATGCCATGATTAGATACATGATCAAGATTATGCTAGGTAGCATTCCACATCAAAAATTATCTTTTTTACCATTTACCTACTCGAGGACGAGCAGGAATTAAGCTTGGGGATGCTGATACGTCTCCGTCGTATCTATAATTTTTGATTGTTCCATGCCAATATTCTACAACTTTCATATATTTTTGGCAACTTTTTATACTATTTTTGGGGACTAACATATTGATCCAGTGCCTAGTGCCAGTTCCTGTTTGTTGCATGTTTTTGTTTCGCAGAATATCCATATCAAACGAAGTCCAAACGGGATAAAAACGGACGGAGATTATTTTTGGAATATTCGGAGAATATGGGAAGAAAAATCCACGCGAGACGGTGCCCAAGGGAGGCACAAGGCAGGGGCGCGCCCCACCCCCTGGGCGCGCCCTGACCCTCGTGGGCCCCCCGTAAGGCGGTTGATGCCCTTCTTCGGCCGCAAGAAAGCTAACTTTTAGAAAAAAATCACGGCGAAGATTTCAGTCCAATCAGAGTTACGGATCTCCATATATATACGAAACGGTGAAAGGGCAGCCGACCAGAACACAGAAACAGAGAGACACAGAGAGACAAATCAATCTCGGAGGGGCTCTCGCCCCTCCCATGCCATGGAGGCCAAGGACCAGAGGGGAAACCCTTCTCCCATCTAGGGAGGAGGTCAAGGAAGAAGAAGAAGAAGGGGCCCCCTCTCCCCTTCTCTTCCGGTGGCGCCGGAACGCTGCCGTGGCCACCATCATCATCACCGCAATCTTCACCAACTCTTCCCCCCCTATGCAGCGGTGTAACCTCTCTCTTACCCGCTGTAATCTCTACTTAAACATGGTGCTCAACGCTATATACTATTTCCCAATGATGTATGGCTATCCTATGATGTTTGAGTAGATCCGTTTTGTCCTATGGGTTATTTGATAATCAAGATTGGTTTGAGTTGCATGTTTTATTATTGGTGCTATCCTATGGTGCTCTCCGTGTCGCGCAAGCGTGAGGGTTCCCCGCTGTAGGGTGTTGCAATACGTTCATGATTCGCTTATAGTGGGTTGCGTGAGTGACTGAAGCACAAACCCGAGTAAGGGGGTTGTTGCGTATGGGATAAAGAGGACTTGATGCTTTAATGCTATGGTTGGGTTTTACCTTAATGATCTTTAGTAGTTGCGGATGCTTGCTAGAGTTCCAATCATAAGTGCATATGATCCAAGTAGAGAAATTATGTTAGCTTATGCCTCTCCCTCAACTAAAATTGCAATAATGATTACCGGTCTAGTTATCGATTGCCTAAGGACAAATAACTTTCTCGTGACAACAAGCTCTTTACTAATACTAATTTAGTTGTGTCTTTATCTAAACAGCCCCTACTTTTTATTTACGCTCTCTTTATATTCTTGCAAGCCTATCCAAAAACACCTACAAAGTACTTCTAGTTTCATACTTGTTCTAGGTAAAGCGAACGTTAAGCGTGCTTAGAGTTGTATTGGTGGTCGATAGAACTTGAGGGAATATTTGTTCTACCTTTAGCTCCTCGTTGGGTTCGACACTCTTACTTATCGAAAGAGGCTACAATTGATCCCCTATACTTGTGGGTTATCACGTACTTTATTGGATATAGTGCAATCTATGATGTCTCTTACCGATTTACCACTATCGTTTTGGGGTTATGCATTAGAGACAGCTGCATTCACGTTAAATAGGGCACCATCTAAATCCGTTGAGACGACACCTTATGAACTGTGGTTTGGCAAGAAACCCAAGGTGTCGTTTCTTAAAGTTTGGGGTTGCGAAGCTTATGTGAAAAAGTTTCATCCTGATAAGCTCAAACCCAAATCGGAGAAATATGTCTTCATAGGATACCCAAAGGAGACAGTTGGGTACACCTTCTATCACAGATCCGAAGGCAAGACTTTCGTTGCTAAGAATGGATCCTTTCTAGAGAAGGAGTTTCTCTCGAAAGAAGTGGGTGGGAGGAAAGTAGAACTTGATGAGGTAACTGTACCTGCTCCCTTATTGGAAAGTAGTGCATCACAGAAATCTGTTCCTATGACTCCTACACCAATTAGTGAGGAAGCTAATGATGATGATCACGTAACTTCAGATCAAGTTACTACCGAACCTCGTAGGTCAACCAGAGTGAGATCCGCACCAGAGTGGTACGGTAATCCTGTTCTGGAAATCATGTTACTAGACCATGACAAACCTACGAACTATGAGGAAGCGATGATGAGCCCAAATTCCGCGAAATGGCTTGAGGCCATGAAATCTGAGATGGGATCCATGTATGAGAACAAAGTGTGGACTTTGGTTGAATTGCCCGATGATTGGCAAGCAATAGAAAATAATTGGATCTTCGAGAGGAAGACAGACGCTGATAGTAGTGTTACTATCTACAAAGCTAGACTTGTAAAAAAGGTTTTTGACAAGTTCAAGGTGTTGACTACGATGAGATTTTCTCACTCGTAGCGATGCTTAAGTCTGTCCGAATCATGTTAGCAATTGCCGCATTTTATGAAATCTGGCAAATGGATAAAAAAACTGCATTCCTTAATGGATTTATTAAAGAAGAGTTGTATATGATGCAACCAGAAGGTTTTGTCAATCCTAAAGGTGCTAACAAAATATGCAAGCTCCAGCGATCCATCTATGGACTGGTGCAAGCATCTCGGATATGGAATATACGCTTTGATAAGTTGATCAAAGCATATAGTTTTATACAGACTTGCATTGAAGCCTGTATTTACAAGAAAGTGAGTGGGAGCACTACAGCCTAGCTTTCTGATAAATATATGTGAATGACATATTGTTGATCGGAAATAATGTAAAATTTTCTGGAAAGCATAAAGGAATATTTGAAAGGAGTTTTTCAAAGAAAGACCTCGGTGAAGCTGCTTACATATTGAGCATCAAGATCTATAGAGATAGATCAAGTCGCTTGATAAGTTTTTTCAATGAGTACATAACTTGACAAGATTTTGAAGTAGTTCAAAATGGAATAGTCAAAGAAAGAGTTCTTGCCTGTGTTGCAAGGTGTGAAGTTGAGTAAGACTCAAAACCCGACCACGGCAGAAGATAGAGAGAGAATGAAAGTCATTCCCTACGCCTCAGCTATAGGTTCTATAAAGTATGCCATGCTATGTACCAGACCTATTGTATACCCTGCCCTGAGTTTGGCAAGGGAGTACAATAGTGATCTAGGAGTAGATCACTGGACATTGGTCAAAATTATCCTTAGTGGAATAAGGATATGTTTCTCGGTTATGGAGGTGACAAAAAGTTCATCATAAAGGGTTACGTCGATGCAAGTTTTGGCACTGATCTGGATGACTCTAAATCTCAATCTGGATACATATTGAAAGTGGGAGCAATTAGCTAGAGTAGCTCCGTGCAGAGCATTGTTGACATACAAATTTGCAAAATACATACGTATCTGAATTTGGCAGACCCGTTGACTAAACTTCTCTCACAAGCAAAACATGATCACACCTTTGTACTCTTTGGGTCTTAATCACATGGCGATGTGAACTAGATTGCTGACTCTAGTAAACCCTTTGGGTGTTGGTCACATGATGATGTGAACTATGGGTGTTAATCACATGGTGATGTGAACTATTGATGTTAAATCACATGGCGATGTGATCTAGATTATTGACTCTAGTGCAAGTGGGAGACTGAAGAAAATATGCCCTAGAGGCAATAATAAAGTTATTATTTATTTCCTTATATCATGATAAATGTTTATTATTCATGCTAGAATTGTATTAACCGGAAACATAATACATGTGTGAATACATAGACAAACATAGTGTCACTAGTATGCCTCTACTTGACTAGCTCGTTGATCAAAGATGGTTGAGTATCCTAGCCATGGACATGAGTTGTCATTTGATTAACGGGATCACATCATTAGGAGAATGATGTGATTGACTTAACCCATTCTGTTAGCTTAGCACTTGATCGTTTAGTATGTTGCTATTACTTTCTTCATGACTTATACATGTTCCTATGACTATGAGATTATGCAACTCCCATTTACCAGAGGAACACTTTGTGTGCTACCAAACGTCACAACATAACTGGGTGATTATAAAGGTGCTCTACATGTGTCTTCGAAGGTACTTGTTGAGTTGGCGTATTTCGAGATTAGGATTTGTCACTCCGATTGTCGAAGAGGTATCTCTGGGCCCTCTCGGTAATGCACATCACTATAAGCCTTGCAAGCAATGTGACTAATGAGTTAGTTGCGGGATGATGCATTACGTAACGAGTAAAGAGACTTGCCGGTAACGAGATTGAACTAGGTATTGAGATACCGACGATCGAATCTCGGGCAAGTAACATACCGATGACAAAGGGGACAACGTATGTTGTTATGCGGTTTGACCGATAAAGATCTTCGTAGAATATGTGGGAGCCAATATGAGCATCCAGGTTCCACTATTGGTTATTGACCGGAGACGTGTCTCGGTCATGTCTACATAGTTCTTGAACCGTAGGGTCCGCACGCTTAAAGTTTGGTGACGATCAGTATTATGAGTTTATGTGTTTTGATGTACCGAAGGTAGTTCGGAGTCCCGGATGAGATCGGGGACATGACAAGGAGTCTCGAAATGGTCGAGACGTAAAGATCGATATATTGGACGACTATATTCGGACATCGGAAAGGTTTCGAGTGATTCAGGTATTTTTCGGAGTACCGTAGAGTTACGGGAATTCGCCGGGGAGTATATGGGCCTTATTGGGCTTTAGGGGAAAGAGAGAGGGGAGGCTGCGCGCCCCCCAAGGCTTAGTCCGAATTGGACTAGGGGGAGGGGCGGCGCCCCCTCCTTCCTTCTCTCCTACTCCTACTACTTGGAAGGGCTCCTAGTTCTACTAGGAAAGGGGGAATCCTACTCCCGGTGGGAGTAGGACTCCCCTAGGGCGCGCCATAGAGAGGGCCGGCCCTCCCCTCCTCCACTCTCCTTTATATACGGGGGAGGGGGTCACCCCATAGACACAACAATTGATCTCTTAGCCGTGTGCGGTGCCCCCCTCCACCATATTCCACCTCGATATATCGTAGCGGTGCTTAGGCGATTGTCATCATGCCGTTGTGCTGACGGAACTCTCCTGTGAAGCTCTGCTGGATCAGAGTTCGCAGGACGTCATCAAGCTAAACGTGTGCTGAACTCGGAGGTGCCGTACGTTCGGTACTTGGATCGGTCGGATCGTGAAGACGTACGACTACATCAACCACGTTGTGCTAACGCTTCCGCTTTCTGTCTACGAGGGTACGTGGACAACACTCTCCCCTCTCGTTGCTATGCATCTCCATGATCTTGCGTGGGCGTAGGAATTTTTTTGAAATTACTACGTTCCCCAACAATTAAGGAGGAATTTGATCAATATGTTCACAATGCCGATCTCGGTCCCTACATTTCAGATAAGTGCAATCAACACCACACTCTCACTGAATCATTTGTCAAAGGATTTAAATTCCATCCCCGTGAGTCTAGGGTGTCATTTAAACCGTATGAAAATTCATTTACCATATCACTAGAGAGATTAGCTCACCACTGCAAAATCCCATTCCGGGGCTCGCTTGATGAACCACCAAGAGCTGAGTTCCAAACATTCTTGACTAGTCTTAGTTACGGTGAGAATAGAGGAGTGACGCAAGGTAGAATAAAGAGCATTCATTTTCCCGCAATTCAATACTTTGCATTATTTAATGGAAAATGTATAGTAGACAAACAAGATTGTAGTACACTTTGTGCTCCAGACTTGAGCCTCATACGCACCGCTCTCACCGGTGAAAGAAGTTATAATCTTGGAGCGATTGTTGCACGCAGGTTGCAACACAATGCTAATAGTGGTTATTTTTATGGTGGAATTTATGCCACATGCTTAGCAAGAGAGCTGATTGTTTCACCTTTGCCCTATGACCCTATTTTACCCATGCAGTATTTAGACTTTGATGCTATGAAACGCTATAAGATCCTTAGAGGTGATCCCGATAACTTCACCTATAATTGTTGTTTAACCAAGATTTTGTGGTATACACATATTTGCCTGCGCCTGCTCTCTTTGATTATCACAGCAAGGGAAGATATTTTGTTCTTGAGAGCGAGGCCCGAGCCCACAACGCGGCGGTTGTGGCCGCACGGCAGGCCGAGGCATCCGCACTGAGAGCCTCCATGAGCTACCACCCCGACTATTATACAGGCTACTGACGGATTACCAAGTTAGGCCAAAAGCATAAGCTTGGGGGAGTACGTATTTCCACCGACATTACATTCATGTTCACACATTTCACTCTAGTTGTCGGTGTCCATACTTTTTCATTGTATTATCCATGTTAAATTTATTTTTCGCTTTCTTCTTGTGTGTTTGAAAAACTTGAGAAAATACAAAAATATTTCCTGCTTCTCTTTTATTTTCTTTCTAGAGTAGTTAGCTGTAGCACTAAAAAGAAAACCCAAAAAGATTTCTTTGTTCTTATTTACTTGTTGGGAGTTTTCCCGTGTAAATAGTTTTTCTCGTTTTTGCTTTTCCCTTTTTATTTGCTTGTTCAAGAAAACCAAAAACTCCAAAAATATTTCAGTGTGCTTCTCTGAATTTCTTTTCTTTTATTGAGTCATACCGAGGAGAAGACCACGATGAAAATGTTGAGTGACTCTCTTATGCATTATTGTTAATATAACAAAGAGCCTATATTACCTTGTCTTCTCCTGTTGAATAAAATGTTTGCAGATTCCAGCTTAGTCCATGGCACTCTTGCACTATTATTATTTTCACATTGTTCGGTCATGCAAGTGAAAGGCAATAATGACGATATTCGATGAACTGGCCGTGGCAGAGAGAAACGGGTATGAACTCGACTTGTTCTATTTTTAAAATATGTTTAACCTAGTATTCATGATTCAGGCCATTATGATTAAACATGTTTGCAAAGACAATTAGAGATTATAGTTTCTCATGCCATGCATAAGTAGCTAGGGGTGGATAATGATTTATCTTGGATGTCAACATTGCATTAAAATGATTGTGATGTAGTATGATGATATGGTATCCTCCTTTGAATGTTCGAGTGGCTTGACTTGGCACATGTTCATGCATGTAGTTGAATCAAAACCAACATAGCCTCTATGATATTTATGTTCATGGTGTTCATATCCTACTCATGCTAGTGTCCAATGTTACTTATGCATAATGCATGTTCATGACCGTTGTTGCTCTCTAGCTAGCCGCTTCTCAACCTATTTGCTAGCCTTCGCCTGTACTAAGTGGGAATTCTGCTTGTACATCAAAAACCTTGAATCCAAGTTATTCCAGATGAGTCCACCATACCTACCTATATGCCGTCCTAAGTAAATTTGCATGTGCCATCTCTAAAAACTTCAAATAAATTTCCTTTTTGTGTGCCTGGATCGTTCATGGAACGACAGGAGGTAGTCAGTATCTTCCATGCTAAGCGGGTTATTCTCAGGATGAGTGTTTATTCACTCACCATCGCACGAGAAAAAGGCGGTAATAGGGATGCCCAGTCCCAAACTGCAAACAGAAAAGAGCTTAGAAATAATCAAACAAAAACTCCGACGGAGTCATAACCTTTACTTTATCGCTTGGGAACCGCCACCAGCTTGTTTAGCACGGAAGATATTGATAACTGATGGTCGTGAAGTAAACAAGAAGGGTGCATGTCTCAAAATATCATTTACCTCTGTTTTGAAAATTTGAGCTCTAGCACCTCTGCAAATCATCGCTTCCCTCTGCGAAGGGACTATCTATTTACTTTTATGTTGTGTCATCACCTTTTAAAATAAGCGTCAGAACCTGAGAGCACAGCTGTCATGCTGATGCATTGTGTGTAGCTAATGTTGGGTGCATCATGACTGGATCTTTTCAACCATGAATTACAATGTTTAGTCGCTGCTTAAACTTTGGAGGTGGTTTGCATTTATGTTTTGCGGTCTCAAAAAGGGCTAGCGAGATACCACTATTTCATATTATATCATGGTTGTTTTGATAATGTGTTGCTGTTTGAGATGTCTTATTATTGCTCGCAAGCTGATTATGTCATTGATATGAGTTAATATGATTTTTAAGAGTTATTGTCGACATGGTTGGTTATAATATTGGCTGAAAACCTGGGTGCTATTTAAGCTTATTTATGCAAACAAGAGCAAAAGAGTTCGTAAAAGTTTTTCTTTTTCACTTTCAGTTTATCAGCTGAATTGCTTGAGGACAAGCAAAGGTTTAAGCTTGGGGGAGTTGATACGTCTCCAACGTATCTACTTTTCCTAACGCTTTTCCTCTTGTTTTGGACTCTAATTTGCATGATTTGAATGAAACTAACTGGTACGTCCATTTTGCATCATGTTTTTTACTGTTATATGATGTTTTTATGAATAATAATGCTTTTTCGAGTAATTCTAATGCCCTTTCTCTCATAATTTGCAAGGTACACACCAAGAGGGAGAATTCCGGAGCTGGAAATCTGGACCTGAAAAAGCTACGTCAGGCTACCTATTCTGCACAACTCCAAACAAGCTGAAACTTCACGGAGAATTTTTATGGAATATTTGAAGAATATTGGAGCAAATAAGTACCAAAGGGGGCCCACCAGGTGGGCACAACCCACCTGGGCGCGCCAGGGAGCCCAGGCGTGCCCTAGTGGGTTGTGCTCACCTAGGCCCACCTCTGGTGCCCATCTTCTGGTATTCTGACCTAGAAAAAAAGGAGAGGACTTTCGGGACAGAGCACCGCCGTCTCGAGGCGGAACTTGGGCAGGAGCACTTTTGCCCTCCGGTGGAGCGATTCCGCCGGGGGAACTTCCCTCCCGGAGGGGGAAATCATCGTCATCATCATCACCAACAACTCTCCCATCTTGGGGAGGGCTATCTCCATCAACATCTTCAACATCACCATCTCATCTCAAACCCTAGTTCATCTCTTGTGTTCAATCTTGTTACCAGAACTATAGATTGGTGCTTGTGGGTGACTAGTAGTGTTGATTACATCTTGTAGTTGATTACTATATGGTTTATTTGGTGGAAGATTATATGTTCAGATCCAATATGCTATTTTGTGGAGCATGACTATCATTTGTGAGTAGTTACTTTTGTTCTTGAGGTCACGGGAGAAATCATGTTGCAAGTAATCATGTGAATTTGATATGTGTTCGATATTTTGATAGTATGTATGTTGTGATTCCCTTAGTGGTGTCATGTGAACGTCGACTACATGACACCACACCATATTTGGGCCTAAGGGAATGCATTGTGGAGTAGCAATTAGATGATGGGTTGCGATGATGGGTTGCGAGAGTGACAGAAGCTTAAACCCCCAGTTTATGCGCTATTCCGCAAGGGACCGATTGGATCCAAAAGTTTAATGCTATGGTTAGAATTTATTCTTAATACTTTTCTCGTAGTTGCGGATGCTTGCGGGAGGGTTAATCATAAGTAGGAGGTTTTTTCAAGTAAGAACATCACCTAAGCACCGGTCCACCCACATATCAAATTATCAAAGTACCAAACATGAATTAAACCAATATGATGAAAGTGGCTAGATAAAAATCCCGTGTACCCTCAAGAACGCTTTGCTTATCATAAGAGACCGTTTTGGCCTGTCCTTTGCCTCAAAAGGATTGGGCTATCTTGCTACACTTTTGCTACTACTATCGTTACTTGTCCGTTACAAATTATCTTGCTATCAAACTACTCAGTTACTTATAATTTCAGCACTTGCAGACATTACCTTACTGAAAACTACTTGTCATTTCCTTCTGCTCCTCGTTGGGTTTGACACTCTTATCGAAAAGAGCTACACTTGATCCCCTATACTTGTGGGTCATCACTAACCCCGGACTGACGCTGTTTTCAGCAGAACTACCATGGTGTTGTTTTTGTGCAGAAATAAAAGTTCTCGGAATGGAACGAAACTTTGCAAGGATTTTTTATATCAATAAAGTGAATTTCTGGAGCCAAGACCACCTAAGGGGGTACCTAGGTGGGCACAACCCACCAGGGCGCACCACCCCTCCAGGCGTGCCCAGGTGGGTTGTCCCCACCTGGTGGCCCCGCAGACCCTGAAACCGACGCTATAAAATCTCATATTTCCAGAAAAAACAGGGAGAAAGAACTATCGTTCCACAAGACGGAGCCGCCTTCACCTTGTTCTTCATCGGGAGGCCACATCTGGAGTCCGTTTGGGGCTCCGGAGAGGGGGATCTTTGATCTTCGTCATCACCAACCCTTCTCCATCGCCAATTCCATGATGCTCCCCACCGGGAGTGAGTAATTCCTTCGTAGGCTCGCTGGTCGGTGAGGAGTTGGATGAGATTCATCATGTAATCTAGTTAGTTTTGTTAGGGCTTGATCCCTAGTATCCACTATGTTATGAGATTGATGTTACTACGACTTTTCCATGCTTAATGCTTGTCACTTTGGGCCCGGGTGCCATGATTTCAGATATGAACCGTTTATGGTATCACCATTATATCCATGTTCTATATCCGATCTTGCAAGTTATAGTCACCTACTACGTGTTATGATCCGGCAACCCCGGAGTGACAATAGTCGGGACCACTCCCGGTGATGACCGTAGTTTGAGGAGTTCATGCATTCACCGTGTGTTAATGCTTTGTTCCGGTTCTCTATTAAAAGGAGGCCTTAATATCCCTTAGTTTCCAATAGGACCCCGCTGCCACGGAAGGGTCGGACAAAAGATGTCATGCAAGTTCTTTCCATAAGCACCTATGACTATTTACGGAATACATGCCTACATTATATTTATGAACTGGAGCTAGTGTCGTATCACCCTAGGTGATGAATATCATCCAACAAATTATCGATCCAATGCCTATGAATTTATCTTATATTGTTCTTGCTAAGTTACTACTGCTATCTTTACTGTTGCACTTGCTACAAAATCACTGCTATCACCGTTACCGTTACTATTGCTGCTGCTACTATTATCCAAACTATCATACTACTTTGCTACTGATCACTTTGCTGCAGATAATTAATCTCCAGGTGTGGTTGAATTGACAACTCAGTTGCTAATACTTACAAATATTCTTTGGCTCCCCTTGTGTCGAATCTATAAATTTGGGTTGAATACTCTATCCTCGAAAACTGTTGCGATCCCCGATACTTGTGGGTTATGATGCCTATATAATGATCATTGCCTGGATATCGTCATAATTATTTGAAGTTCTATCAATTGCCCAACAGTAATTTGTTTATCCTCCGTATGCTATTTTCTCGAGAGAAGCCACTAGTGAAATCTACGGCCCCCGGGTCTATTTTCTCATCATATATTTTTAGATCTATATTTCTATTATCCTTTTATTTTCAGATCTGTATTATCAAAAACCCCAAAATACCTCGCTGAATTTTATTTGCCTTTATTCTATTTGCATCTACCAAATTAGATCTTTACCAATCTTTTACCCGGTTGGAATTGACAACCCCTCTGACGCGTCAGCTTGCAAGTATTTGTTCTTTTTGTCACTACAAAAAAATACACTTATCGTGATGATACGTATTTGTCACAGTAGGTCACGTTTTCTGTTATGCATGTACATCCATGATGATTTTATGACAGAATCAAGATAGTCATACCTGTGCTGTCGTAGAAGTGTTCCATGACATTACCAAAATTATCATCACGGAAGGGTCCACTTCCACGATGATAAATCGCGTGCCATAGAAGTGCTTTCGTCAAGGGTGACCGACGCGTGGCATCCACCATAACGGGTTGCCGTTAAGCTATCGGGTCTGGTTTTGGATCCGATAACCCTTTAACATCCCAGACCAATGGGGATTTTCCACGTGTCAAATTATCATTGGCTGGAGGAAACACGTGCCGGCTCACCGTTGGGACAGATGTCATCCACTCAATGGACAGAATGTGCCAATGATACGTCGACACGTGGCACGGCCCAACAGAGGCCCATTCCGGTGAAAAGGCTGGCCCGTTTGACTTGGTCAAAAGATAGCGGGCTGGCCCACGGAAAGCATGTTAACGGCCTGTTCGCACATAGCCCATTTACAGCCCGCTAACCCAGGGCCCGTTACGACCTATTAGAATTAGGCCCAGTAGCGTCATCTGGGTCGTCCAATATGATTCCAGCCCGTTGTAACTTCTTGGCCATGTCTGGCCCATGACGTCTTTCGGCCCATATGAGGCACTTTGTAACTCTTGGCCCATTAACGGCCCATGGTGAAACTGGCCCGTAATGAACAATATATCGCTTTATACCCATTAACGACCCATTATTCCATTGGGCCCTTTCAAGCCCATGTTATCTTTCGGCCTTCTCAGGGCCCATTTATTCTTGGGCTCATTTCCAGCATTCGGTTACTTACGGCCTGTTACTGGCCTTTTCTGATTGTGGGCCAAATTCAGCCCGTGGTTACAGTCGGCCCGTTTGTGGCCCGTTAATCTGTTAGGCTGTTTTCATAGCGTCATCAAATATGGCCGATTAACGACGACCCGTTATGGTCGGCCCATGAACGGACGTTTCCAACTCTAGCCCGTTCAAGGCCCATAATGCGGTCCATTGTTGGCCCATGTTTGGCCGATCGATCATACGGCCCGTAGAAGGCCCATTGATGCTACGACCCATAGAAGGCCCATTGATGCTATGACCCGTAGAAGGCCCATTGTTTCTACGACCCTTAGAAGGCCCATTGTTTCTACGGCCCGTAGGAGGCCCATGGTAGCTACAGTAAATATGTAGCCCATGGTTATTGTGGCCTAGTTTAAAAAAATAGGCTATTGCGGCCACTAGCAAACCGCGGAAAAAGAACTGCACTGACTACAAGCAAACAAATAAACAAGACAACAAGGAAATAAATAAGCAAGCAACTTACGCTAGGCTATCACGACTATTACACATATTACATCCACTAGGCATCAAACTTCGCCACCAGTGCAAATATAGGGAACAAAGCAAGATATCATATACACTGGTTGTCAAAGTTGGCGACCAGTGCAAATAAACGCCGCGGCAAAACAAGTCCAGAACTGAAACCACTTCAGAAGAGCTCAAGAAACAATATCCTGGGTAACCATATGCTGGCAAGATGCTTAGCAAGCTTATTAACTTTCTCTTGTTTGGCGCTTAAATCCTCCAGCACTTGCTGTTGCACAAGAAAGTATGCATCTGAATTCTGCAGGGACTTCCTCAGTCCTTCGGCTTCTTGCCGCAGCACAGCTGACTGATGCCTTTCAGCTTGTAGTTGAGACTGAAGAAGCCGAAGTGATTCAGGCAGTGAGTTCGAAGAGCTTGTGCCAGCGGTACTGGCCAGTAACTCGAACACTACATCAACGCAAGACTGTGGGGTTTTCTCACTGTCTACAAGATCGTTTTTATCACCTTTCTTGGAGACCAACAGGGCTGTCTCACTATCTTGAACCTTATCTGCATTACTTTCTCTACCATTGCATAGTGGGGGTGCTCTTCTCCAATATTCTGTTCGCATACTACAAGAGAAACAAGCAGCACATCACATGTTTAGCATGTAGTATACGAAACTCATTTTGGTAAACCGGTTCAGTAGTAAGGTGGACAGGATAACAACATGAAACAAACATATATCTATGTACTATGGTCACTATATTATCCATATCATTCTAGTTTATGTTGCCAAATGAAGATAGAGACACAGTTCAACTCATATATATTTAAGACACAACAGCATAGACAGAATATAAGTGTGAGAAACTACACAGCATTGGCAACACTTGTAATGTGCATCACATGAGAACATAACTGTTTATACAACTGAAACTGAAATCAACATAGAGCAAGAAGTTAGAATAGCAATCCAGTTAAAGAAATAGGTTTAAAACATACCTGTTGAGCCATTGGAGTTTTAATTAAACCCTTCAAATTCGAAAGTAGTTGGTATGAGTAAATACAGTGATGCAACAACAAAGGAGTATGGACATAGCTACGGAATCTGACCTGAGAACAGTTGCTCTTTTGCTTTAAACGTGGAGTTTGGATTTGCTGTGGTGGTCTTTGTGCTTTGGGCACTGCAGTTGCTTTACAAACTGCTCGCGTGGGGGTACTCTGTGGTGGACATGGTGCTTTGTCAACTAGAAGTGGGTTATTATCCGCTGGGGTTGGGGTTTGATGGGTTGTAGCTGGTTCTCTACCCAACGGTGTAAGTGTGCAATCTGGAAGAGTCTCGATTATGTGTGGTGGGGCTAGTTTGTGGGCTAGTACAACCATGGTTCTATCTGCATCGACGGGTAGCACTGTCTTTTGTGATGAACGGGTTTTGCTCCCTTAGATACTGCCATCACCCCCTCCAATTCAAATGGCTGATAAACAAGAAAAGAAATTGAACGTACAAACATTGTATGATAGACAGATGTGGCAATTCACATATATGTTGTCTAACCAAACAGGACAACATGACACAATTTCACATATATGATGCCTAACTAAATAGGATATCATGACACAGTTTCGGATATATGATGGATAACTTAACAGGATATAATGGCATAATTCAACATATGATGAGTATCTAAAAAGGATGACATGACAAAACTATATGATTTTTTTCTAAAATAGGTTGGGATGAAATAATTCACATAAATGTTGTCTAAGTATACAGGATGGCATGATATAATTGACATAATTGATTCATATACTAAGCAGCTGGCACTCGCATGTATGATCTCTAAACTAAGCAGATGGAATTCAATATTGTGCATATGATGTCTAAACTAAGCAATGCAAGACACCATATGCATGATATGAGAAATATAAACATTGCAACTTAGAGCATACACCTTAGGTGGGATATAGGACTGGTCATCTGTCTCTGAATCCTCCTCTGATGAGCTCCCTGTAACCATCGAGATATATGCTTCAACAAGTACCATTGCCTGCTCTGAAGACCTTGTTTTCACTCCTGATTTTTCCATAACCGGCTCAAATGGCTGATACACATGAAGAGTAGTTCAACATACACAGATTGTCGACAAATGGAATGCGTAATAAAAAAAGATGGCATGAGATAATTCACATATATGATACCTGGCTACATGGCGGTGCATAATTCACATATATGATAACTGGCTGAAAAACATGGCATTGCATAATTCACATATCTGATATAGAAAGCAAACAGTAGGCATTCACACAAAGCATGTCTAATCTAAGCAGATGACATGGCAATGCAAGACACCATATGCATGATATGAGCAATATAACCCTGCCAAGATAGAGCATGCACCTCAGGGGGGGATACGACTGATCATCTGTCTCTGAATCATCCTCTAAGGAGCTACCTGTAACCAGCAAGAAATCTGCATCGACAGGTAGCACTGACTGCTCAGAAGACCTTGTTTTCACTCCAGATTTTCCCATGACCGACTCAAATGGCTGATGCACAGGAAGAGTAGATGAATGTATAAACATTATTGACAAATGGAATACATTATGAAAAAAATATGGCATGATACAATTCACATATACGATGACTGACTAAACAGAATGGCATTGCATGATTCACGTATATGATGGCTGGCTAAAGAAGATGGCATTGCATAATTCCCATATACTCCCTCCGTTCCTAAATATTTGTCTTTTTAGAGATTTCAAATGGACTACCACATACAGATGTATATAGACATATTTTAGAGTGTAGATTCACTCATTTTGCTCCGTATGTAGTCACTTGTTGAAATCTCTAAAAAGACAAATATTTAGGAACGGTGGGTGTATGATATAGAAACCAAACAGGTGGCATTCACTCAAAGCAAATCTAAAATAAGCTGATGACATATAAGATGTATAATGTAAGCAATGCGAGGCGCCATATGCATGATATGACCAACATCAGCATGCCAGGTTAGAGCAAACACCTCAGGTGGTAAATAGGAGTGGTCGGCTCCCTCTGAATCCCCATCTGAACAATTATCTTCCTCTGGAATACAATCTGGAATGGTGGGAGGGGGGGCACTTCGCCCACCATGGAGCGGCGTCTGCATGACATTATATTCCCACGCAACGGTCTTCTCTTTTTCTCTACATGTTCAGTACGATTGTATACAATAACTGACATGCATGATAAAAAATTAGTTAGATTTTGTAAGGCCTAAGGGTGAATGCAGAAATCAAGACTGATGGTAGCAAACGAGTGGATAGATCCAAAACTAATGATAGCAGGTAGATTATAGCTTTAGTTTAAAAAGATAGACAATGGATCATCTACTGTTTGTTGCCCACCCAACATGAACCACATAGAAGACCCCAGATGAACCAGATAGTAGATAGATACTATTCGTTGCTGCCTTGATATGAGACCCACGGGCATTTTAAAACTCAAGTTTGAACGATAAATTAGCAGGTAATAATAACCGATGTATAACGTAAGCAAACACGAAAGACCGCGACCTCTCTTCCAGAACTGTGTAGTCCTTAGGTTCATCTGCTCAGTCGATGATGGTAATGCAGTCGGCGTGGCTGCCGGCAACGGGGAAGATGATCTGAGGCGGCGAAAGAAATTCTACACGGGGAATCTCTGCTGTAGTGAACGCTTGTGTCGATGGTGCACCTCAGGTGGGGCGGATGATGGCACGGCAGGAGCAGGACATAACACACAGAGTTTTCTTTGACGCCTATCTGAAATGAAGTAAATCTGTAAGGGCTCCTTAGAATTGGAGGATTCTATAAACGCAGGGACAAGAAAAACACAGGAATAGGATAGGAATGCGCGTGCAAAATAGAGCATTTGGAAACATAGGATTTCTGTGAACCTGGGTGTTTGGTTCACATGAATTGGAAGAACACATGAATGGAGAAACATGGTCAAATTAAAGTCAAACCACGTGAAAATGAAAAAAAATAAGAATCTTGTTATGCTAGTAATGCAATTAGTCCTATTCTTCATGCATATTAATTTGAAAAGGACGTCCAACTTAATATTAAAATTCCTATGTTTTTTCTTTGAAAGAGACACCAAAGGAAAAAATCCTCTAGTTTTGCTTTGCTGCACTCCTAACCAAATGCACGAATAGTAGTACCATAGTAGTTCCATAGCAAAGGATTTCTGAGGGATCGACATGAATGCAGAGTAACAAAGTGATGCAACGAGTGTACAACCTCTTTGGGATAGCCTTGTCGACCTCAGCATCATTGGTTGGACATGGAGGATGGTGATGCTGGTGTGACTGTCGGAGGCGGGGAAGAAGATCCGAGGCCTCTGGAAACGGCACCGAGGGTACTGCTCCGCTGTGATGGATGGTTCCGTCGTTGGAGCAGCTCCGGTGAGGTGTACGGCGGCGAGGCTGAAGCAGGACAAGACATACAACGTTAATCTGAAGTGGGACTCTAATATCATCTGCAATAGATGATGTAAAATACATCACCAAAAAGTGCTAGATGTAAAACGCATCAGCCGCGCCACGGCCGCTCCGACAGATGCTGTAATACTGTTTACTCTGAACTTAACTGAAGAAACTAAACTTTAGAGTCGAAACTGAATTTTACTGTCGAAACTGATTGAACTAGTAGAAGAGCATTGCAATAGATGTTTAGGGTGTTCGAGCACTAGTAGCAGAGAAGCTATGATCTAAATCAGCAGACGCTCGAGCAGGGAACGCACTAGCAGAGAGCAAGTCGTGCTGCAGAACCGTGAGCGAGTGCTAAATCAGCAACTCCTGTAGCTGCCGGAGGTTGTGCAGCAGTAGCAGCGCGAGCGAGAGCAAGAGCAGAGCAGCAACACGAACTAGAGCAAGAGCAGAGTAGCAGCGCGACCAACAGTAATAGCAGAGCAAAGCAGCAGCATGAACGAAAGCAAGAGTAGTGCAGCAGCGCGATCGACAGCAAGAACAGCCGCAGCGCGAGCGAGAGTCGGAGCAGCTGCAGCTAGTGCCGGTGTGGAAGTCACCGCCGAGGAAGCAACGACATGGGGGAGAGACGCCGTGGATGAAGTGGCCAGCGACGGCGCCGTCGATGGAGACCCGCCATGGCTGCTGGGTATCTAGCACCGGCAGCCCCGTGAGATCGAATAAAAGATAAAATGCAGCGGTGAGTTGGCCTTGGCTTCATTGGAGGAATTGGTGAGGGTGCTACGGTTCTGGTGGGGCAGGTCAAGACGGCGTTGTGGGGATGGAGGTGGCGCGATAGACGAGGCGAACATCGGGCAGCTCCTTGGGGGTGGAGGACGGGGCGGCTGATCCGGCGGGATGACGAGATCAACGATGGATCCTCATCCGGTGCGGTGGATGAGGGACGGCGAGCGGTTGCGGTGGACGACGTCGTCGGGGAACGGTCTCCGGCTGGGCGGAGGTCGGGAGGCCGACCAAGGAGCGCGGGGTTTCGTGGGTTTTGGCGGCATTGATGTACGAATGGGGGGGGGGCGAAGGGGAAGGTAGGGGGAGCCATGGATTAGGGACGCGCTTGTCCGAAATGTAGGGTAAGTTACCAGCGTACCCCACCGGTTTTGACACCACGACATCGAGACGGCATTTCCGGCTGAGGGGGGGGGGGATTTCGCGTGCCTGGGCTGTGGGACCGATTTCGGATGAGGAGGGAGTTTTCGCGCACGTCGAAATTTCGGGATAACAAGGCGCGGCGCGGGTTAAAGAGGCAGGAGTTTCAAAGCAGATGAGACAAAAGATACTCGAGCTTGGAAATTTCGGGATAACAAGGCGCGGATTCCTTGTTTGGTAGAACAAACTTAACATGTAAAAAAAAATTCATACAAGACACAAGAGAGTCATGTCCCCCTTTACTATATTGCTATAAATGTCATTGAAAAAACTACAAGAAAAATGTAAAAAAAATCGGGAGAACAAGATTACCCTGTACAGTACCAAATCGATTCGCACTTCCCTCAACAAAAAAAAAACAAATCAATTCCCGCCAAAAAGAAAGAGTCATGTCCCTTTTTATATGATTACAAATGCCAGGATCTCGAATTTCAATTTTTGAATCCACGTTATGTTGAATTCGAATACATCGTTAGGTGACCTTTCGGTTTATAATGGATGTAGTCCTACATTTTGATCTTCCATCATATATGAACATTTTACTCCACCCTATGAACATATATATTGTCGTCTACCATATGGACTAAATTTAATCAATTTTCCTTATTTGAATACGATTGTTGTCAAGTTATACAATCATTTAAATATTATCTTGATAACAAAAACCATGCATATAGCATTATCATATTTCACTATGAACTACATGTAACATACGATCTCCAATTCAAATATTTGTATCCATTTTATGTTGAATTCAAATCAGAGTACATTGGTCTAGGTGGCGAGATGTTCGGGATAATCTAAACCCTATTTTCGTATGTATAATTTTTGGCTGAATAGGGACAAGTTTTGGTATAAGCTTCTTGCAAAACCAGAGATTCTCTCAACAAGCCTCGTGGTTCCGAGAGGGAACGTGTCACCTTTGTGTGCACAACAATATACGCTGCCTCCCCCCTGATTTTCTTTACAAAGGCAACATAGAACTATATGAGTGCCCTATTAAATTTTGGAATTATTCCGGGTTCATTTGGCCTTTTTATACATTAATTGAGTTTCTGGACATTTAATGTGCATAATCCAAATTTGAACTGCAAGCACATGCTCCGGTGCACCAAAGTTGGTTGAAAAATCACATGTGTGTCCTTGGGTGAATTTCTAGGTCCCATGCAAGAAATGGGAATGAAATTCAAACATCTGGGCGTCGTGACTCGGCCGAGAACATCAAGAAACTTGGTTTTTAAATTCATGTAAATCCAAAACTCGCCTGGAAATCATGAAACTTGGCAATGTTTCATGTCATGGCACTAGCATGCCGTGGTAAAAAATTGGGCCGATTATATATTCTGTTTTGGATGTCTAATGGACTTATTTATACACTTTTATATTAATTTTGGGACTAACCTATTAACCGGAGGCCCAGTCCAAATTGTTGTTTTTTTGCCTATTTCAGTGTTTCGCAGAAAAAGAATATCAAACGCAGTCCAAACGGAATGAAACCTTCGGGAGCGTGATTTTTGGAACAAACGTGATCCAGAGGACTTGGAGTGGACGTCAAGCAACCAACGAGGAGGCCACGAGGCCGGGGCGTGCCTTCCACCCTCGTGGGCCCCTCGTGGCTCCACCGACCTACTTCTTCCTCCTATATATACCTACGTACCCCCAAACCATCGAGGAGCACCACGAAAACCAAATTCCATCGCCGCAACCTTCTGTACCCGTGAGATCCCATCATGGGGCCTTTTTCGACGCTCCACCGGAGGGGGCATTGATCACGGAGGGCTTCTACATCAACACCATAGCCTCTCCGATGATGTGTGAGTAGTTTACCTCAGACCTTCGGGTCCATAGTTATTAGCTAGATGGCTTCTTCTCTCTCTTTGGATCTGAATACAAAGTTCTTCTCGATTCTCTTGGAGATCTATCCGATGTAATCTTCTTTTGCGGTGTGTTTGTCAAGATCCGATGAATTGTGGGTTTATGATCAAGATTATCTATGAACAATATTTGAATCTTCTCTGAATTCTTTTATGTATGATTGGTTATCTTTGCAAGTCTCTTTGAATTATCAGTTTGGTTTGGCCTACTAGATTGATCTTTCTTGCAATGGGAGAAGTGCTTAGCTTTGGGTTCAATCTTGCGGTGCTCGATCCTAGTGACAGTAGGGGAAACGACACGTATTGTATTGTATTTTTGCCATCGAGGATAAAAAGATGGGGTTTATATCATATTGCATGAGTTTATCCATCTACATCATGTCATCTTGCTTAAAGCGTTACTCCGTTCTTATGAACTTAATGCTCTAGATGCATGCTGGATAGCGGTCGATGTGTGGAGTAATAGTAGTAGATGCAGGCAGGAGTCGGTCTACTTGTCACGGACGTGGTGTCTATATACATGATCATACCTAGATATTCTCATAACTATGCTCAATTCTATCAATTGCTCGACAGTAATTTGTTTACCCACCGTAATACTTATGCTATCTTGAGAGAAGCCACTAGTGAAACCTATGGCCCCGGGTCTATTTTCCATCATATTAATCTTCCGTCAACAAGCTATTTATATCATTGTTTACTTTGCAATCTTTACTTTTAATCTTTATCATAAAAGTACCAAAAATATTATCTTATCATCTCTATCAGATCTCACTTTTGCAAGTGGCCGTGAAGGGATTGACAACCCCTTTATCGCGTTGGTTGCAAGGTTCTTATTTGTTTGTGTAGGTGCAAGGGACTTGAGCGTGGCCTCCTACTGGATTGATACCTTGGTTCTCAAAAACTGATGGAAATACTTACGCTACTTTGCTGCATCACCCTTTCCTCTTCACGGGAAAACCAACGCATGCTCAAGAGGTAGCAAGAAGGATTTCCGGCGCCGTTGCTGGGGAGTCTATGCACAAGTCAAGACATACCAAGTACCCATCACAAACTCTTATCCCTCGCATTACATTATTTGCCATTTGCCTCTCGTTTTCCTCTCCCCCACTTCACCCTTGCCGTTTTATTCGCCCTCTTTTCCATTCGCCTCTTTTTCGCTTGCCTCTTGTTGCTTGTTGCCCTTATGGCCCTGCCTAGATTTAGTGATCTTCACCTTAAAAGGTTGGAAGAGATTGAAAGCAACGTCAGAAGCTTTATGACTTTACAATTTGAGCATAATAATTTATTTAGAAATGAGCTCAAGGAACAAAAAGGCTTTATGGAGTACATGAATAAAGAACTTGATGACATGTCTAAGGAATTTTATGGTTTGAAATCTCAGATTGCTCATTTTGAAAAATTAATAGCTGAAATTTCGGATAAGCAGGCCACCTTAGTTAATAAGATGGCCGCCAAGCCGGAAAGCTTTTATGAGAATAAAGATGAAGATCTAAAGTTATTGACGTGTCCCCTATTAAATCCTTGTTTTGCAATATGAATCTTGATGATGATGGGATGGGAGATTAGTCAACTTTAGTTAGAAGGCGTCCCAAAAATTCGGAGTTTTTAGATCTTGATGCTAAAATTGTTAAAAGTGGGATTGAAGAGGTTAAAACTTTAGATAGCAATGAACCCACTATCTTGGATTTCAAGGAATTTAATTATAATAATTGCTCTTTTATAGATTGTATTTCCTTGTTGCAATCCGTGCTAAATTCTCCTCATGCTTATAGTCAAAATAAAGCTTTTACTAAACATATCGTTGATGCTTTGATGCAATCTTATGAAGAAAAACTTGAGTTGGAAGTTTCTATCCCTAGAAAACTTTATGATGAATGGGAACCTACAATTAAAATTAAAATTAAAGATCATGAATGCTATGCTTTGTGTGATTTGGGTGCTAGTGTTTCCACGATCCCTAAAACTTTGTGTGATTTGCTAGGTTTTCGTGAATTTGATGATTGTTCTTTAAACTTGCACCTTGCGGATTCCATCATTAAGAAACCTATGGGAAGAATTAATGATGTTCTTATTGTTGCAAATAGGAATTATGTGCCCGTACATTTCATTGTTCTTGATATAGATTGCAATCCTTCATGTCCTATTATTCTTGGTAGGCCTTTCCTTAGAACGATTGGTGCAATTATTGATATGAAGGAAGGGAATATTAGATTCCAATTTCCGTTAAGGGAAGGCATGGAACACTTCCCTAGAAAGAAGATTAAATTACCTTATGAATCTATTATGAGAGCCACTTATGGATTACCTACCAAAGATGGCAATACCTAGATCTATCCTTGATTTTATGCCTAGCTAGGGGCGTTAAATGATAGCGCTTGTTGGGAGGCAACCCAATTTTATTTTAGTTTTTTGCTTTTTGGTTATGTTTAGGAATAAATAATCCAACTAGCTTCTGTTTAGACTTGGTTTTATGTTTTAATTAGTGTTTGTGCCAACTTAAACCTATAGGATCATCTTGGATGATAGTTATTTGATCTTGCTGAAACTTCCAGAAACTTTCTGTTCACGAAAACAATTGTTAGAAATCACCAGAACGTAATAAAATACTGATTCCAATTGCCGTAGATGAATAAACAAATTATCTAGGTCTTCCTATTTTGGTAGAAGTTTTGGAGTTCCAGAAGTTTGCGTTAGTTACAGATTACTACGGACTGTTCTGTTTTTGACAGATTCTGTTTTTCGTGTGTTGTTCGCTTATTTTAATGAATCTATGGCTACTAATGGAGTTTATGAACCATAGAAAAGTTGGAATACAGTAGGTTTAACACCAATATAAATAAAGAATGAGTTCATTACAGTACCTTGAAGTGGTGTTTTGTTTTCTTCCGCTAACGGAGCTCACGAGATTTTCTGTTCAGTTTTGTGTTGTGAAGTTTTCAAGTTTTGGGTAAAGATTTGATGGATTATGGAACAAGGATTGGCAAGAGCCTAAGCTTGGGGATTCCCAAGGCACCCCAAGGTAAAATTGAAGGACAACCAAAATCTTAAGCTCGGGGATGCCCCAGAAGGGATCCCCTCTTTTGTCTTCGTCTATCGGTAACTTTACTTGGAGCTATATTTTTATTCACCACATGATATGTGTTTTTCTTGGAGCGTCTTGTATGATTTGAGTCTTTGCTTTTTATTTTATCACAATCATCCTCGCTGTACACACCTTTTGAGAGAGACACACATGATTCGGAATTTGTTAGAATACTCGATGTGCTTCACTTATATCTTTTGAGCTATATAGTTTTTGCTCTAGTGCTTCACTTATATCTTTTAGAGCATGGTGGTGGTTTTATTTTATATAAATTATTGATCTCTCATGCTTCACTTATATTATTTTGAGAGTCTTAAACAGCATGGTAATTTGCTTTAACTGAAATTAATCCGAATGTGATAGGCATCCAAGATGAGCATAATAAAAACTTCCATATTGAGTTCATTGAATATCATGAGAAGTTTGATACTTGATAAGTGTTTTGAGATATAAAGGTGGTAATATTAGAGTGTGCTAGTTGAGTAATTATGAAATTGAGAAATACTTGTGTTAAGGTTGGCAAGTCCCGTAGCATGCACGTATGGTAAAAGTTGTGTGACAATTTTGACACATAAGGTGTTCTTTTATTGCTTTCCTTATGAGTGGCGGTCGGGGACGAGCGATGGTCTTTTCCTACCAATCTATCCCTCTAGGGGAATGCGTAGTAGTACTTTGCTTCGAGGGCTAATAAACTTTTGCAATAAGTATATGAGTTCTTATGACTAATGTGAGTCCATGGATTATACGCACTCTCAACCTTCCACAATTTTCTAGCCTCTTCGGTACCGTGCATTGCCCTTTCTCACCTTGAGAGTTGGTGCAAACTTCGCCGGTGCATCCAAACCCCATGATATGATACGCTCTATCACACATAAACCTCCTTATATCTTCCTCAAAACAGGTACCATACCTACCTATCATGGCATTTCCATAGCCATTCCGAGATATATTGCCATGCAACTTTCCACTGTTCCGTTTATTATGACACGCTCCATCATTGTCATATTGCTTTGCATGATCATGTAGTTGACATCGTATTTGTGGCAAAGCCACCATTCATAATTTTTTCATACATGTCACTCTTGATTCATTGCATATCCCGGTACACCGCCGGAGGCATTCACATAGAGTCATATTTTGTTCTAAGTATTGAGTTGTAAGTAATAAAAGTGTGATGATCATCATTATTAGAGCACTGTCCCATGTGAGGAAAGGATGATGGAGACTATGATTCCCCCACAAGTCGGGATGAGATTCCGGACTAGAAAAAGGGGAGGCCAAAGAAAAAAAAGGAGAAGGCCCAAGAAAAAAAGAAAAAAGAGAAAAAAATGAGAGAAAAAGAGAGAAGGGACAATGTTACTATCCTTTTTCCACACTTGTGCTTCAAAGTAGCACCTTGATCTTCATGATAGAGAGTCTCCTATGTTGTCAGTTTCATATACTAGTGGGAATTTTTCATTATAGAACTTGGCTTGTATATTCCAATGATGGGCTTCCTCAAAATGCCCTAGGTCTTCATGAGCAAGCAAGTTGGATGCACACCCACTTAGTTTCTATTGTTGAGCTTTCATACATTTATAGCTCTAGTGCATCCGTTGCATGGCAATCCCTACTCCTCTCATTGACATCAATTGATGGGCATCTCCATAGCCTATTGATTAGCCGCGTCAATGTGAGACTTTCTACCTTTTTGTCTTCTCTCATAACCCCCATCATTATACTTTACTCCACCCATAGTGCTATATCCATGGCTTGCGCTCATGTATTGCGAAAGGGTTGAAAAGGCTGAAGCGCGTTAAAAAGTATGAACCAATTGCTCGGCTTGTCATCGGGGTTATGCATGATGAGAACATTTTGTGTGACAAAATTGAAACATAGCCTAACTATATGATTTTGTAGGGATAAGTTTT
The DNA here is from genome assembly GCF_002575655.3 of Aegilops tauschii subsp. strangulata. Taxonomy (NCBI): domain Eukaryota; kingdom Viridiplantae; phylum Streptophyta; class Magnoliopsida; order Poales; family Poaceae; genus Aegilops; species Aegilops tauschii. The sequence goes on along the minus strand of NC_053035.3, from coordinate 424,922,939 downwards.
CTTTGGCTATGTTATTTTGATAAGACATATTTGCATTGTTAGCATGTTTGAAGTATTATTGCTTTTATGTCAACATTAAACTTTTATCTTGAATCTTTCAGATCTAAATATTCATGCCATGTTAAAAAGAATTACATCGAAAATTATGCTAAGAAGCATTCCACATCAAAAATTCGGTTTTTACCATTTACCTACTCGAGGACGAGCAGGAATTAAGCTTGGGGATGCTTGATACGTCTCCAACGTATCTATAATTTTTGATTGTTCCATGCTATTATATATTCTGTTTTGGATGTTTAATTGGCTTATTTATACACTTTTATATTATTTTTGGGACTAATCTATTAACCGGAGGCCCAGCCCAAATTACTGTTTTTTTTGCCTATTTCAATGTTTCGCAGAAAAAGAATATCAAACGGAGTCCAAACGGAATGAAACCTTTGGGAGCGTGATTTTTGGAACAAACGTGATCCAGAGGACTTGGAGTGGACGTCAAGCAACCAACGAGTAGGCCACGAGGCAAGGGGACGCGCCCTCCACCCTCGTGGGCCCCTCGTGGCTCCGCCGACCTACTTCTTCCTCCTATATATACCTACGTACCCCCAAACCATCGAGGAGCACCATGAAAAACTAATTCCACCGCCGCAACCTTCCGTACCCATGAGATCCCATCTTGGGGCGTTTTCCGGCGCTCCGCCAGTGGGGGCATTGATCACGGAGGGCTTCTACATCAACACCACAGCCTCTCCGATGATGTGTGAGTAGTTTACCTCAGACCTTCGGGTCCATAGTTATTAGCTAGATGGCTTCTTCTCTCTCTTTGGATCTCAATACAAAGTTCTCCTCGATTCTCTTGGAGATCTATTCAATGTAAGCTTCTTTTGTGGTGTGTTTGTCGAGATCCGATGAATTGTGGGTTTATGATCAAGATTATCTATGAACAATATTTGAATCTTCTCTGAATTCTTTTATGTATGATTGGTTATCTTTGCAAGTCTCTTCGAATTATCAGTTTGGTTTGGCCTACTAGATTGATCTTTCTTGCAATCGGAGAAGTGCTTAGCTTTGGGTTCAATCTTGCGGTGCTCGATCCCAGTGACAGTAGGGGAAATGACACGTATTGTATTGTTGCCATCGAGGATAAAAAGATGGGGTTTATATCATATTGCATGAGTTTATCCCTCTACATCATGTCTTCTTGCTTAAAGTGTTACTCCGTTCTTATGAACTTAATACTCTAGATGCATGCTGGATAGCGGTCGATGTGTGGAGTAATAGTAGTAGATGCAGGCAGGAGTCGGTCTACTTGTCACGGACGTGATGCCTATATACATGATCAGACCTAGATATTCTCATAACTATGCTCAATTCTATCAATTTCTCGACAGTAATTTGTTTACCCACCGTAATACTTATGCTATCTTGAGAGAAGCCACTAGTGAAACCTATGGCCCCCGGGTCTATTTTCCATCATATTAATCTTCCGTCAACAAGCTATTTCTATCTTTGTTTACTTTGCAATCTTTACTTTTAATCTTTATCATAAAAGTACCAAAAATATTATCTTATCATCTCCATCAGATCTCACTTTCGCAAGTGGCCGTGAAGGGATTAACAACCCCTTTATCGCGTTGGTTGCAAGGTTGTTATTTTTTTGTGTAGGTGCAAGGGACTTGAGCATGGCCTCCTACTGGATTGATACCTTGGTTCTCAAAAACTGAGCGAAATACTTACGCTACTTTGCTGCATCACCCTTTCCTCTTCAAGGGAAAACCAACGCATGCTCAAGAGGTAGCAAGAAGGATTTCTGGCGCCGTTGCCGGGGAGTCTATGCACAAGTCAAGAACTACCAAGTACCCATCACAAACTCTTATCCCTAGCATTACATTATTTGCCATTTGCCTCTCGTTTTCCTCTTCCCCACTTCACCCTTGCCGTTTTATTCGCCCTATTTTCTGTTCGCCTCTTTTTCGCTTGCCTCTTGTTTCTTGTTACCCTTATGGCCCTCCCTAGATTTGGTGATCTTCACCTTAAAAGGTTGGAAGAGATTGAAAGCAACGGCAGAAGCTGTATGACTTTACAATTTGAGCATAATAATTTCTTTAGAAACGAGCTCAAGGAACAAAAAGGCTTTATGGAGTACATGAATAAAGAACTTGATGACATGTCTAAGGAATTTTATGGTTCGAAATCTCAGATTGCTTATTTTGAAAAATTAATAGCTGAAATTTCAGATAAGCAGGCCACCTTAGTTAATAAGATGGCCGCCAAGCCGGAAAGCTTTTATGAGAATAAAGATGAAGATCTAAAAGTTATTGACGTGTCCCCTATTAAATCCTTGTTTTGCAATATGAATCTTGATGATGATGGGACTGGAGATGAGTCAACTTTAGTTAGAAGGCGTCCCAAAAATTAGAAGTTTTAGATCTTGATGCTAAAATTGTTAAAAGTGGGATTGAAGAGGTTAAAACTTTAGATAGCAATGAACCCACTATCTTGCATTTCAAGGAATTTAATTATGATAATTGCTCTTTGATAGATTGTATTTCCTTATTGCAATTCGTGCTAAATTCTCCTCATGCTTATAGTCAAAATAAAGCTTTTACTAAACATATCATTGATGCTTTGATGCAATCTTATGAAGAAAAACTTGAGTTGGAAGTTTCTATCCCTAGAAAACTTTATGATGAATGGGAACCTACAATTAAAATTAAAATTAAAGATCATGAATGCTATGCTTTGTGTGATTTGGGTGCTAGTGTTTCCACGATCCCTAAAACTTTGTGTGATTTGCTAGGTTTCCGTGAATTTGATGATTGTTCTTTAAACTTGCACCTCGCAGATTCCATCATTAAGAAACCTATGGGAAGAATTAATGATGTTCTTATTGTTGCAAATAGGAATTATGTGTCCGTATATTTCATTGTTCTTGATATAGATTGCAATCCTTCATGCCCTATTATTCTTGGTAGGCCTTTCCTTAGAACGATTGGTGCAATTATTGATATGAAGGAAGGGAATATTAGATTCCAATTTCCGTTAAGGAAAGGCATGGAACACTTCCCTAGGAAAAAGATTAAATTACCTTATGAATCTATTATGAGAGCCACTTATGGATTACCTACCAAAGATGGCAATACCTAGATCTATCCTTGCTTTTATGCCTAGCTAGGGGTGTTAAACGATAGCGCTTGTTGGGAGGCAACCCAATTTTATTTGTCTTTTTTTCTTTTTGGTTCTGTTTAGGAATAAATAATCCATCTAGCTTCTGTTTAGATGTGGTTTTATGTTTTAATTAGTGTTTGTGCCAAGTTAAACCTATAGGATCTTCTTGGATGATAGTTATTTGATCTTGCTGAAAATTCCAGAAACTTTCTGTTCGCGAAAACAATTGTTAAAATCACCAGAACGTAATAAAATACTGATTCCAATTGCAGTAGATGAATAAACAAATTATCTAGGTCTTCCTATTTTGGTAGAATTTTTGGAGTTCCAGAAGTTTGCGTTAGTTACAGATTACTACAGACTTTTCTGTTTTTGACAGATTCTGTTTTTCGCGTGTTGTTTGCTTATTTTAATGAATCTATGGCTAGTAATGGAGTTTATAAACCATAGAAAAGTTGGAATACAGTAGATTTAACACCAATATAAATAGAGAATGAGTTCATTACAGTACCTTGAAGTGGTGTTTTGTTTTCTTTCGCTAACGGAGCTTACGAGATTTTCTGTTAAGTTTTGTGTTGTGAAGTTTTCAAGTTTTGGGTAAAGATTTGATGGATTATGGAACAAGGATTGGCAAGAGCCTAAGCTTGGGGATGCCCAAGGCACCCAAGGTAAAATTGAAGGACAACCAAAATCTTAAGCTTGGGGATGCCCCGGAAGGCATCCCCTCTTTTGTCTTCGTCTATCGGTAACTTTACTTGGAGCTATATTTCTATTCACCACATGATATGTGTTTTGCTTGGAGCGTCTTGTATGATTTGAGTCTTTGCTTTTTATTTTATCACAATCATCCTTGCTGTACACACCTTTTGAGAGAGACACACATGATTCGGAATTTGTTAGAATACTCTATGTGCTTCACTTATATCTTTTGAGCTATATAGTTTTTGCTCTAGTGCTTTACTTATATCTTTTAGAGCACGGTGGTGGTTTTATTTTATAGAAATTATTGATCTCTCATGCTTCACTTATATTATTTTGAGAGTCTTAAACAGCATGGTAATTTGCTTTAATTGAAATTAATCCGAATGTGATAGGCATCCAAGATGAGCATAATAAAAACTTCCATATTGAGTTCATTGAATATCATGAGAAGTTTGATACTTGATAAGTGTTTTGAGATATAAAGGTGGTAATATTAGAGTGTGCTAGTTGAGTAATTGTGAAATTGAGAAATACTTGTGTTAAGGTTGGCAAGTCTTGTAGCATGCACGTATGGTAAAAGTTGTGTGACAATTTTGACACATAAGGTGTTCTTTTATTGCTTTCCTTCTGAGTGGCGGTCGGGGACGAGCGATGGTCTTTTCCTACCAATCTATCCCTCTAGGGGCATGCGTAGTAGTACTTTGCTTCGAGGGCTAATAAACTTTTGCAATAAGTATATGAGTTCTTTATGACTAATGTGAGTCCATGGATTATACGCACTCTCAACCTTCCACAATTTTCTAGCCTCTTCGGTACCGTGCATTGCCCTTTCTCACCTTGAGAGTTGGTGCAAACTTCGCCGGTGCATCCAAACCCCGTGATATGATACGCTCTATCACACATAAACCTCCTTATATCTTCCTCAAATCAGCCACCATACCTACCTATCATGGCATTTCCATAGCCATTCTGAGATTATTGTCATGCAACTTTCCACTGTTCCATTTATTATGACACGCTCCATCATTGTCATATTGCTTTGCATGATCATGTAGTTGACATCGTATTTGTGGCAAAGCCACCATTCATAATTTTTTCATACATGTCACTCTTGATTCATTGCATATCCCGGTACACCGCCGGAGGCATTCACATAGAGTCATATTTTGTTCTAAGTATCGAGTTGTAAGTAATAAAAGTGTGATGATCATCATTATTAGAGCATTGTCCCATGTGAGGAAAGGATGATGGAGACTATGATTCCCCCACAAGTCGGGATGAGATTCCAGACTAAAAAAAAGGGAGGCCAAAGAAAAAAAGGAGAAGGCCCAAGAAAAAAAAGAAAGAAAAAAAAAGAAAAAAAGAAAAAAATGAGAGAAAAAGAGAGAAGGGACAATGTTACTATCCTTTTTCCACACTTGTGCTTCAAAGTAGCACCGTGATCTTCATGATAGAGAGTCTCCGATGTTGTCACTTTCATATACTAGTGGGAATTTTTCATTATAGAACTTGGCTTGTATATTCCAATGATGGGCTTCCTCAAAATGCCCTAGGTCTTCGTGAGCAAGCAAGTTGGATGCACACCCACTTAGTTTCTATTGTTGAGCTTTCATACATTTATAGCTCTAGTGCATCCGTTGCATGGCAATCCCTACTCCTCCCATTGACATCAATTGATGGGCATCTCCATAGCCTATTGATTAGCCGCGTGAATGTGAGACTTTCTACCTTTTTGTCTTCTCTCATAACCCCCATCATTATACTTTACTCCACCCATAGTGCTATATCCATGGCTTGCGCTCATGTATTGCGTAAGGGTTGAAAAGGCTGAAGCGCGTTAGAAAGTACGAACCAGTTGCCCGGCTTGTCATCGGGGTTATGCATGATGAGAACATTTTGTGTGACGAAATGGAAACATAGCCTAACTATATGATTTTGTAGGGTTAAGTTTTCTTTGGCTATGTTATTTTGATAAGACATAATTGCTTGGTTAGCATGTTTGAAGTATTATTGCTTTTATGTCAACATCAAACTTTTATCTTGAATCTTTCGGATCTAAATATTCATGGCACAATAAAAAGAATTACATTGAAAATTATGCTAAGAAGCATTCCACATCAAAAATTCTGTTTTTATCATTTACCTACTCGAGGACGAGCAGGAATTAAGCTAGGGGATGCTTGATACGTCTCCAACGTATCTATAATTTTTGATTGTTCCATGCTATTATATATTCTGTTTTGGATATTTAATGGGCTTATTTATACACTTTTATATTATTTTTGGGACTAACCTATTAACCGGAGGCCCAGCCCAAATTGCTGTTTTTTTGCCTATTTCAGTGTTTCGCAGAAAAAGAATATCAAACGGAGTCCAAACGGAATGAAACCTTTGGGAGCGTGATTTTTGGAACAAACGTGATCCAGAGGACTTGTAGTGGACGTCAAGCAACCAACGAGAAGGCCACAAGGCAGGGGGGCGCGCCCTCCACCCTCGTGGGCCCCTCGTGGCTCCACCGACCTACTTCTTCCTCCTATATATACCGACGTACCCCCAAACCATCGAGGAGCACCACGAAAACCTAATTTTGAAGGAAATATGCCCTAGAGGCAATAATAAAGTATTATATATTTCCTTATATCATGATAAATGTTTATTATTCATGCTAGAATTGTATTAACCGGAAACATAATACATGTGTGAATACATAGACAAACAGAGTGTCACTAGTATGCCTCTATTTGACTAGCTCGTTAATCAAAGATGGTTATGTTTCCTAGCCATGGACATGAGTTGTCATTTGATTAACGGGATCACCTCATTAGGAGAATGACGTGATTGACTTGACCCATTCCGTTAGCTTAGCATCCGATCGTTTAGTATGTTGCTATTGCTTTCTTCATGACTTATACATGTTCCTATGACTATGAGATTATGCAACTCCCGTTTACCGGAGGAACACTTTGTGTGCTACCAAACGTCACAACGTAACTGGATGATTATAAAGGTGCTCTACAGGTGTCTCCAAAGGTACTTGTTGGGTTGGCGTATTTCGAGATTAGGATTTGTCACTCCGATTGTCGGAGAGGTATCTCTGGGCCCACTCAATAATGCACATCACTATAAGCCTTGCAAGCATTGTGACTAATGAGTTAGTTGCGGGATGATGTATTACGGAACGAGTAAAGAGACTTGCCGGTAACGAGATTGAACTAGGTATCGAGATACCGACGATCGAATCTCGGGCAAGTAACATACCGATGACAAAGGGAACAACGTATGTTGTTATGCGGTCTGACCGATAAAGATCTTCGTAGAATATGTGGGAGCCAATATGGGCATCCAGGTCCCGCTATTGGTTATTGACCGGAGAGGTGTCTCGGTCATGTCTACATAGTTCTCGAACCCAAAGGGTCCGCACGCTTAAAGTTACGATGACAGTTTTATTATGAGTTTATGTATGTTGATGTACCGAAGGAGTTCGGAGTCCCGGATGAGATCGGGGACATGACGAGGAGTCTCGAAATGGTCGAGACGTAAAGATCGATATATTGGACGACTATATTCGGACTTCGGAAAGGTTCCGAGTGATTCGAACTTGGAGGTGCCGTACGTTCGGTACTTGATCGGTCGGATCGTGAAGACGTACGACTACATCAACCGCGTTGTGATAACGCTTCCGCTGTCGGTCTACGAGGGTACGTGGACAACACTCTCCCCTCTCGTTGCTATGCATCACCATGATCTTGCGTGTGCGTAGGATTTTTTTTGAAATTACTACGTTTCCCAACAAATTTCACCGCCGCAACCTTCTGTACCCGTGAGATCCCATCTTGGGGCCTTTTCCAGCGCTCCGCCGGAGGGGGCATTGATCACGGAGGGCTTCTACATCAACACCATAGCCTCTCCGATGATGTGTGAGTAGTTTACCTCAGACCTTCAGGTCCATAGTTATTAGCTAGATGGCTTCTTCTCTCTCTTTGGATCTCAATACAAAGTTCTCCTCGATTCTCTTGGAGAGCTATTCGATGTAATCTTCTTTTGTGGTGTGTTTGTCGAGATCCGATGAATTGTGGGTTTATTGTAACATCCGAAATTTTCAATTTGGAATGTTATACATAGGTCATTCATGCATATCATATTTTATTGCATTTTCATTTGCGATCCTCGAAATTGTAAGCAACTCAAGGACCCTCGGAGAGAGTTGGGGATTTCACGATTTTCATATTTGAATTTTATCAAATATTGAAAGAAGGATCACTTTGGTTTTAATTTATTTTCCCTTTGAAAATATTTCGTATCAAAATATATATATGAGAGGAGATAATATGACTTCTCCAAAATAAGTGAAATATTGGAGGAAAATATTAAAATCAAATATTTGATTTTATTCAGATTTTATTGCAATTTTATTTGAATTAGGAAAAATACGCGTTTTTAAAATTGCATTATAGGCCCAAATAAATGTTCACTATGTCTGGCATATGTTTAGAGGACGGGGAAAATTTATTTTGGGATTTTTAGAGTCCGTTTAGTATTTCTTTTCTTTTTTTTCTGCGACACGTTTAAAAAACAAAAAAAAAGGGTCAACCGACCTACCGGGCCGTGGGCGACCCGGACTCTGCCACCGCCCGGGGCTTTATAAGCCGGCCCCCTGCCCCGCAGCCCACCGCCGCCGCAGCCCACCCCGCCGCCAAACCCTAGCCGCCGCCGCCTCGAGCGCCGTGCCGCCGCCGCCAGCCGCCGCCTCGCCGCGCAAGCCGCCGGAGTCGCCCCGCCATTCGCCGGAGTTAGCCGCCGCCGCCTTTTTTTTTCTTTCGTCGGTTTATTTCGGTAAACCCTAGATCTAGATCTGGTTTTTTTAATTTCCGGTTTAATTCATTAGATCGGTTTTTCCGTCGGTTTATTTATTTTGCGGACGTTCGTCCGTACGTTCGTTTAAACGAATGCCGTTCACCCGTTAGTCATAGACAACGAACGTTCGTTCGTTAGCCTGTTCGTCAGTTTTTCTTTTTTCAGGGTTTTTCGTGATTATTTCCGATCGCGATTTCTGACCCGATTTTCGTTTTAGTTTATCTTTTCGCTCGTTTATCGGAATCAGGCGATTCAAGCGCCTAGATCTGCGTCTCGAAGCCCTCTTTCTGTTTAACCAACTTGAACAAGATTTTCGTACTGTAAAAATTTGTCTTTAGTCTAGATTAGTAATCGGATCTTGTTTCTTTCACAGTTTGAGTTTCGTTGCTCCGTTTGATTTGATTCTTTTTGCAAACCGGAGTTCTTAAGTTGAACTTTCTTGTTATATCTTCTTATTTGAGTTTTACCCATGCATCTTTGCTTGATTGCTTATGTGTGTTATTGTTTGTTTGCGATAGAATTCCCGGAGTGCGAAGCCTGCTACCACGAGTCACTAGGTTTTGCGGATCGTCAGCAAGGCAAGTAACACATTGATCATACCCTTTAATACCTAGTTTTTATGCATTAGTTACAATCCTGAAACATTGCATGATTAGAATGAGTTTAACTTGTGGGTATTGGGAAGTAGATGTTGAGGTAGAACCTATTACCTGTTTTAATATCAAACCCTTGGGAGTTACTTCTACGTATGCTTATATTGCTATGCTATGCTCGTAGACGTGGATTCGGTCTGAGAGTATCCATGACAGATGAGAGTTCTTAATTAATGGTTCAACTTAAGGTGGCAACTTTAATACACATCTGGGTGGATTGCTTGTTTGGGCACCTGGGGAATCCAGTGTTGTCCTAGGAGATACCGGGGATATACCGTGTGATCCTCCTATGGTCCGCCACCCAGGCTCAAAGGGATCGTGAGATACTTCATGCTAGAAACTTCCGTGTGTAGCAGCAAGCCATTATGGGCTCTGGCATAGTTGAGTATGTTGTGTGACCTCTTTCAGTGGTGGGCTAGCAGATGTAGAGGGAAGTAGGTGTAACTGTCCACCCAGAGTAAAGAGTTAATGCATCTGAAAGACTGTGCCTTGGTCATCCGTTTCTCAAACACCATGTAGTGCGAGAAATCCAATGGAGGAGATCGAGTCTTGTGGGGAAAAGTGCGCAAACCTCTGCAGAGTGTATAAACTAATCATGATTAGCCGTGTCCCCGGTTATGGACAACTTGAGTGTCGGGGGGATGGACCCCGGGCAGGCAACGGAACCCGGATCCTCTTCAAAAACAACGGGGTTGGCACCGCCCCTCAATACCGGCACACGCTTGGCCGGGTCGCTCGACCAGGACAAGCCCTGCAAGCCGGCCAGACTAGCCGACCCAGCAAGACACGTCGACTCGGCCCCAACGACTAGCGCAAGACAGCCGAACCCGGCACGGCCAAAGCCTCCTCAACAAGCCAGCGCCACCCATGGTGTGCTACGCAATCCAGCCGCGGGTCAACTCCTGTCCCATCCAGGCTGTATGATGGGGACGAGACTTCAATCAACGATGACCGAGGCAACAGTGCCCCGCCCATGCCTCTGGTCAGCAGGAACGTGGCAACATTGCCCCTCACCTACCCGCTGACCAGGGCTGGCATGGCTACAGTGCCCCCGCCCTCACCGCTGACGACAACAAGCGGCAACCTGACGGAGAGCACTGTACGCGACTCGACTCGGCCACGCCCTGACGATCGACAAGATGGCGCACAGTCCCCCTAGGCTTGCGGGGCCCGCACCTAGGGAAACCCGGCGAACCACAAGCCCTCAGCAGGACCCAGCCCAGGTCCCCGGACACCGACAATACGGACCCACCGACTTGTAACATTACCATTGTACCCCCGGAGGGTTGGACTATAAAACCCCCCGGGAGCCCACGATCATTCTGGGGGGGGGGGGGCGAGCGAGAGGGCAAGCAGAAAACACATACGAGAGAAAAGCAAGTAAGCATAGGACTAGCCACAAATAGCAACACCGGAGAGAAGGAGCAGCCCAAGCCTTGGCCAGCTTCCTTCCTCCTCCATACAGCTCCAGGAGCAACATTGTACTATCGATCATCCAACTACAATCGGCAGGACTAGGGGTATAATCTCTCCGGAGAGCCCCGAACCTGGGTATGTCCGGCGTCCCGCGCCCGCTCATGCCAACCTCGCCTCTGGAGTCCACCAGCGCCCTCGAGCCTCCTCCTCTTTTTAGCCATCGCTTGGCATCTGCCATGCGCCCACCACGACATTGAGTATCTAGTACTTGGATTATCCTATTGTATCTCTGTAACATCCCAAAATTCCCATTTGGAAGGTTTTACAATTATAGCTAAGCATCTATGCATATTGCTTGAATTGAGTGACATTGGAATTATTTCAGAGGCTTTTGAGTTTGTTGGAATTTGGATTCAAATTGGCAGTTGAATTTATTTCAAACAATGCATGACAAATACTTGAGCAAAAGTATGAGAGGAGTAAACATGACACTCCAAAAATGTCAGAAGAAAAATATTGCCAAAAAGTTTGAATTCAAATTTGAATTTTATTTGGGATTTCCAGAAAATTGTTTTTTTAGTTTGAGTTTTGCCCCTGGAAAAAATGTCCACGTTGTAGGATTAATTCCCCTGAGAATTTTGATATATATATGTCCTATATAAAAATAATATATATTTTTCTATGTTTTCTCTTCTCTCTAATTCAAAAAAAAAGAAAAGAGGCAAAGCCCCAGGCGCCAGCCAGGCCAACCGGCCCAGCCAGCGCCAACCGGCCCAGCCAGCGGGGCAGGCGCCAGCCCGCCAGCGCCCGAGCCGCCGCAGCCCAGTGCGCCACACCCAAATCCTCTCCCCCTCGGCCGCCCGCTTGCCTCCACCCCTCTCTCTCTCGCTGACGCGCCGGCCCCACCCCTTTCTTTCCCCTCCTCCACGCCTTGCCAAGCCGGAGCACAACCGGAGCACGCCCGTCGTCGCGATCTTCCCGGGATCACGCTCCGAAGCCTTCCCCTCGCGCAAGCTTATGTCCTATAAATACCTACGCCCTTCCTCTCCCGAACCCCCTAAAACCCTAGCCCAAAACCCACCGCAGCTCGCGCCCTCGCCGATCGCATCTCGCTACTGCCGCCGCAGTTCGCCGCCCGTTCCGACTTCGGTAAGCACTCCCTCGACTCCAATTTCCACCCACGTACTTCCGTCGCCGTATCCCACCTTTTTGACATGGCCTGCCGCCCTCTTACCCACAGCAGCGACGACCCCGAGCTCGTCCGCCACCCGCCAGAGCTGCAGAGCATCGGGCTCTGCTTCGCCTCGCCCTCGACGTCCGCGCCGTCCCCGAGCTCAAACAACTCCACCACCACCTCCGTCTCGCTCCGCCGCATCGCCCCGACGCCACCGCCGTCGCCCCGGACCACCGGAACCCCTCCGCCACCGACGCCCGAGTCGCCGCCGTCGTTTCCGTCTGTCGCCGCCGTCCGCTGTAAGCTCGAGCTCCCATCCACCGTTAGATCTCGCATGTATGCCGTAGATTAGATCGTAGCGAAGGGTTAGGTTTATTTTTAGTAGTTCGGTTTTTCTCAGGTTTAGTTTACGGTTTATTTGATTAGATCGAATCGGTCGGTTTAGTTATTAGCCACGCAGGTTTTTGTTAATTTCCGACCAGGCGCGGTTTAGTTTCAGATCGCACCACCCCGAGCCCAATAGCGCCCATTAGTTTTTTTTTGTTATTTACGTTCTGTTTTAAAAACAGAAAAGTTCCAATCTTGTAAAATCTGTTTCTCTTTGTTTTTTTAATATTTTTAGTTGATTCTTTTTTTGTTAGTTTGCAAATTTGTTGTAGTTTCTGTAGAAAATATGTTTAGCCATGTTTAAATTATTAGAACTAGTTTATATTAGATTTAGACATATTAGTTTTTCTGCCATAAATTGAGTTAGGATTATTATTTTTTAGTGATTCTTTTTGTTACTGCTTAGTTTTGACCATGCCTAGCAGTAGGAACTTGTTTGGGTATTTTAGATTTAATAAACAATTAGTTTTATGTCGAAATCAAGTTTTTCTTGTTTATTTAGCTAGCTACTGTTTTCCTACTGTTCTAGTTAGTAAATAATTTTATTTTTATTATGTTATAGTTTATTTTAGATTAGTTTTTGTAGCTACAGAGGAGGAACTTTTATTTACGGTAGAATATAATTTTTTATTTTATTTTCTTTGCTAGGATTGTTTTAGGAATAATAGGAGTTCTATAATAGCTTTTGATGTGATTCTTTTTGCTACTAGTTTGTATGATGTTTTCCCTTCTATTAGTTAGCAAAACCAATGCTTAGGTTCTGTTAAGAAAAGTTTTAGTTGTGTAAAACTATTTCTTAGTTGTTGCTTGATATGATGAAAACCTTGATTTGCTTTCTCCGAGTTTTTCTTTGGTTTTGGTTTGAGTGCTTGGGTGTTTTACTTCAACTTGCTGTTATGTTATATTGTGCTATACTTATTTGTGCTATTGTTTGACTCGGTAGAATTCCCGGAGTGCGAAGCCTGCTATTACGAGTCGCTAGCTTTCGAAGACCGTCAGCCAGGCAAGTCATTTGATCATGTTTTTACAATACCTATGATTTTATTGCATTAGAATTATACCTCCCCACCATGCATGCAGTAGGAGAATTTTGTTAAGTTATGTTCTTGAGTAGTATCATGAGGTAGGATGAACCCTTCTCCCTTGTTACCGATGCCCGAGACGATGTAGTTGATTGCTATGCTTTAGTAGACGGGGTTGGTTGAGTGATTCATCAGGGAGATGCGAGAGTCAAGATGATGACAACCCCATGACGTCAAGCTCAAGATGGACTTCAAAGTTCACTACTGGGTGGAGGATGGTTGACGGGCACCCTGGAGAAACCAGCGGATGGTCGGGATGCATGGAGAAGCGCCATGACATCTTGCGGAAAGCTTCACCCAGCCACGAAGAGACGGATGGATACCCCATTGACCGGAAGCTTACCTGTGCAGCCGCAAGCCATTATGGGCTCTGGCTTGGTCGACCTTAGGCGTGACTCTGGACGGACGGTGCCAGCAGATGTAGAAGAACGGTAGGACGTGGATGGGCACCGGCAGTGGCCCAGAGGAACTCTTCGGAAGACCCTGTTTCGTTCGTCCCGTCTTCAAACACCAGGCAGTGCGAAGACTTAAAGGAGGGAACGATTCTTGCGGGTAAAGTGCGCAAACCTCTGCAGAGTGAAGACCTAATCGATTAGCCGTGTCCTCGGTTACGGACAATTTGAGCCTCTGGAACTTGGAGTATTTCGGATATCTCAACACCGAACTTAATAAATTAATTGAGGGGTTATTTAATATTTGGGAATGAGACATTGGTTGGCGGAACCATCTCAATAACTACCATCATTTTGTAGTAATTGCAAACAAGTCCTTGTTGTAGGGAAAAACCGGCTTTTTCGCAAAACAATGAAACTTAGAGCCCCACAGCCAAATTGCATATAGTATTAGTAATTTTATTGTTGTTCTCTCTTCATGACTTGCCGGCATATTCAAAATGCTGACCTACACGGCTGCAACGTCTTATGTTGCAGAGGAATTTTCCGATCAGGAGTGAGGCTACGATCCACGCTTGGCGATTGCCCTATGGAGTCGGATGGACTCGCTATTCGTCTACGCTTCCGCAGCTTTATTTAGTTTATTTCTCATGAGTTGGCCTTCGGCCGAATTTATTATGATGTAATAAAGACTCGATATGAGAATCGTGTAATAAATTCAGGTGTGATTGAACTTTGAATCTTTGCATCAATGTACTGTGTGTGCCAGCATGATCTTGGGATGGTACAGCTACACAGAGACTTGACCGATTTCGGGTCGGGTCGCTACAATCTCATCACTCTAATTAAATTTGTTGGGCTGATAATTACTTTTAATTGGGATTGAGTTGGAGGTACCTTCTCAATGATGTTTCAACTACTATGATAGTTAAATAAAACTTATTCCTTTGTTGTAGGAAAAAATTGGCTTTTCGCAAAATCTTATAACCATAGAGCCTCCACTAGCCATATATGCATGTAATGATAGTATTTATCTGTTCATTGCTCTACTGTGTTATATTGCCAGCATATTCCATGTGCTGACCCATTCTCGGGCTGCAACGTATCATGTTGCAGACTTTTCAGACAAGGAGTAAGGTTCGCTAGGCCGTTGTCATGCACTCAGCTATGCCGTTGGAGTTGATGGACTCACTTTATCTTCCAAGCCTTCCGCTGTTATCGTGTTAGATGGCCTTAAGCCATATTTATTGTAATAAGTTCTCTTTTGAGACATTCGATGTAATAAGTGTGTGATTGCTACTCTGTTATAAATCCTTCGAGTACTGTGTGTGTCAGCATTACCGATCCAGGGATGACACTGAAGCACAAAGACTTGATCGTTTGAGGTCGGGTCGCTACAAGATGGTATCAGAGCACACGTTGAATGTAGGACACGACCACTAAGAAAGCCATAGGTCACTCTTCTCTACTCATTTCTGACTCCTCTCCATTTTCTACTCTTTAGGATGGCGGATTCGAGGAACAAGTTTGCACAACCGGATGAAGACACCCCCTTTGGACGACACTTGAAGGAAGTCACTAGATACCTGAACATTGGAATACCAAGCTTCACCGGGACCTACAACGCCACATTACCAGAAGAGGAGCGCTGGATGATTCGAGTTCAAGTTCCAGGAAGGACATTCACGCCAGTCACGGAGCCCATAGAGTTTTCCTTTGATGCCCCAACCTGGAGTCTGGGAAAGAGCATGGCAGCCCACATCGCCATGGAACGCATTGGCGAAGTTTAACACAAGGATCTCAAGGATACTATCTACCAGATATGCGGGCGTCGAGATGAGCAATGGGAGATAGTTAGCACCAGGAAGGACATGTCCATTGCAGCATTCATCCAGGAGTTAAACCAGCACATTCGACGCCAGGAGAACCAGATGTGCGCGAGCATGATAGATTTAAAGAAGGCGATGCCAAGGATCACCGAGCTAGAGGAGGAAACTCAAGTCTACACGTGATGGATATGAGGAGGAAATCACAATACTATTGGAGAAGAATGACGACTTGATTAAGAAGATCGGAGTGTTCATGGGAGATCCCGCGCCAGGAGGAGAAGACGACGAACCCAAGGAGATTCGTTCCGAAGACTACATCATCATCGACGACACCGATTCCGACCCCGATGATAGTGATGATGATTATGAAGACGAAGCTGGAGCGGACATCATGGAGTCTTCCACCGATCAAAATTTCTAGTAGACCACCATATGATCAGTAGTATTTCCCCCATGTAAATAGTATAGTCTGAGCACTGTAACGATAGTTAGATCGATTGTATGCCCTTGCTTGATTGATTGAGTGATATGATATGATTGTGTTTGTCTCATGTGCATGTGGGTAGTGTTTTCTCACTAGACCTAATTTCTATTCTACTCTCTTCGCTCTAAACCCATTAGATGCCTCCGAGACGTGACACTGGATTTGTCTTCCCACCGGAGATCACCCAGTTGATCCAGTAGCAGAATGCCTTGGTGCAGATATTAGTCCAGAACCAAGGCAACAACAACAACAACCCTCCTCCAGTTGACAACTTAGCCCGTTTTCTGAGGTTACAGCCGCCGGTGTTTTCCAGTAGCACCGAGCCAATAGTTGCGGATGAGTGGCTACATAGGATTGGAAGGGAGTTGACCACCGCAGGTTGCACGGATGCAGAGAAAGTGCGTTTTGCCGCACATCTGTTGGATGGACCAGCAACCTCATGGTGGGAGAATTACACAGCCACTTTTCCCATAGCCAATGTCACTTGGGATCAGTTTCAGCAAGCATTCCGCACAGCTCATGTCTCAACTGGAGCCAAGAGGATGAAGAAGCGTGAGTTTCGCAACTTACGCCAGGGAAATCGTACTGTGGCTCAGTACGTAGATGAGTTTAGTAAGCTATCTCGTTATGCCCCTGATGATGTGGCCACCGATGCCGCAAAGCAGGAGAAGTTTATGGAAGGGCTAAATGATGAGATGAGCATGCAGTTGATGGTGGCAACATTTAACAACTACCAGGAGTTGGTAGACAAGGCTCTTATGATTGAAGGGAAGTAGCAGCAGATTGAGAGCCGCAAGAGGAAGTATGGACAAGGAAAGTACAATTCTGGAGCTCAGCAGAAGCCTCGTTTCACCCGAACTCGGGAGGACTTATCCATAATCATGGAGGCTACACCCACAATGGAGGGAGTTCCCATAACCACAATGGCCCCATGAATGGAAATGAGAATGGAGCAGGCAGCAATCAGAACCGCTCTAACCCAGCCACACCCGCCAAGAAGGATCAAAGTCACATTATTTGTTTCAAGTGCGGGAAGACTGGGCACTACGCCAGCGATTGACCGGAATTGAAGAATGGCAATGGCAATGGAAGCGCTGGGAAGAAGTCCAACCCTTTCAACAGGGGACAAGTGAACTACGTGAACGTGGAGGAGGTTGAGGAGCAGCCTGATGCAGTTATCGGTAAGTTTTTGGTTAAGTCTTTTACTTCAGCCGTTCTTTTTGATACTGGTGCATCGCATTCATACATATCAAGGGGATTTGTGGATAAGTATAAGTTGCCCACTAAGGTACTTAGGACACCTATGTTAGTAAGTTCGCCAGGAGCAGAATATATGGCAAGACAAGGATGTTTTCAGATGCCATTGACCATTGGAAGCCATGTTTTCCCCTCAGACCTGATAATTTTGGAGTCACAAGGTTTGGATGTGATACTAGGAATGGGTTGGCTATCGATGTATGGAGGAAACATCGATTGCGCGAGTAAGTAAATTTTACTCACCACCCCGGAGGGAAAAAGGATCAAGTATGTATCCAGGCATGCGCCAAGGAGGACCCAAGTAAATTCTCTCACAGGAGTTGTTCAGGAGGAAGTGCCGGTAGTGAAGGATTACCCGGATGTATTTCCGGAGGAGTTACCAGGCATGCCACCAGATCGAGATATCGAGTTTTTGATAGAGCTGTTGCCAGGCACCGGGCCTATATCGAAGAGACCATACCGGATGCCCACAAACGATCTGAAGGAGATTAAGAAGCAAATTAAGGAGTTATTGGAGAAAGGTTACATTCGAAGAAGTTCATCACCATGGGGAGCCCCAGTGCTCTTGGTTGAGAAGAAGGATGGATCCTTAAGGATGGTTGTTGATTATCGTGCGTTGAATGAAGTAACAAATCAAGAATAAGTACCCACTGCCGTTGATCAATGATTTGTTTGACCAGTTGCAAGGAGCTAAGGTGTTTTCGAAGATCGATCTGCGATCAGGATATCACCAGCTGAAGATTAGGGAAAAGGATATACCTAAGACAACCTTCACCACAAGGTACGGGCTATATGAGTATACGGTTATGTCATTTGGACTGACTAACGCCCCTGCCTGTTTCATGAGTATGATGAACAAGGTGTTCATGGAGTTCTTGGATATGTTTGTTGTGGTTTTCATTGATGATATCTTGGTATACTCGAAGAATGAAGAGGAACATAAGGAGCATTTGCCTTTGGTTCTCGAGAAGCTCAGGGAACATCAATTATATGCCAAGTTCAGCAAATGTGAGTTTTGGTTGAAGGAAGTTGGATTTCTTGGACATGTTATATCAGGAGAAGGTATAACAGTGGATCCCACCAAGGTCCAGTCAGTCACTAAGTGGTTGGCACCCACCTCAGTTGGAGAGATCCGCAGTTTTCTTGGACTCGCGGGATACTATCGGAGATTCATTGAGAATTTTTCTAAGATTGCGAAGCCTATGACGGCATTGTTGAAGAAGGACACTAAGTTCCATTGGACTGATGAATGTGAAGCAAGTTTCCAGGAGTTGAAGAAACATTTGACTACAACCCCAGTGCTGATTCTGCTGGATATACGCAAGGATTTCCAAGCGTATTGCGACACCTCTCGCTTAGGACTTGGAGGAGTACTTATGCAAGACGGGAGAGTTGTTTCGTATGCCTCACGACAACTGAAACCGCACGAGTTGAATTATGCCACGCATGATTTGGAGTTAGCAGCTGTGGTGCATGCGCTCAAGACCTGGAGACATTTTCTCATAGGAAACCGTTGCGATGTATTCATGGATCACAAGAGTTTGAAGTACATCTTTACTCAGAAGGAGCTGAACCTCAGGCAGAGGAGATGGTTGGAGCTCATAAAGGATTATGACATAAAGTTGCATTATCATCCAGGAAAGGCCAATGTCGTAGCAGACGCTTTGAGCCGTAAGAGTTATGTTAACACCCTCGTAAGCGGAGGGATGCCAAAAGAGTTAGCCGAGGATCTCAGGGAGCTACGTTTGGAGATTGTTCCTAGAGGTTTTGTTGCAGTAATGGAAGTTCAGTCCACATTGTTGGGAAAGATTCGAGAAGCTCAGAAAGATGACAAAGAGATTGCTGAGATAAAAGCGAAGATGAGCGAAGGAAAAGCCAAAGGTTTTCGTGAGGATGAGCACGACACCTTGTGGTTCGAGGACCGCATTTATGTGCCCAATAATGCAGATATCAGGAAGCTGATACTTCAAGAAGCTCATGACTCGCCATACTCGGTACACCCCGGAAACACTAAGATGTATTTGGATTTGAAGGAGCGTTTCTGGTGGACTGGTATGAAGAAGGATATTGCTGAGTATGTAGCCCTATGTGATGTATGTCAGAGAGTGAAGGCAGAACATCAGAAGCCAGTAGGATTACTGCAGCCTATGCTGATACCCGAATGGAAGTGGGATAAGCTTGGCATGGATTTTATCACCGGATTACCTAGGACCCGATCGGGGTATGATTCTATCTGGGTAGTAGTGGATCGCTTGACCAAAGTAGCCCACTTTATCCCAGTGAAAACCACCTATACAAGTGCGAAGTTGGCCAAGATATACATGACCAGGATCGTATGTCTGCACGGAGTTCCGAGGACCATCGTATCAGATAGAGGAACACATTTTACCTCAAAGTTTTGGCACCGGCTGCACCAGACTTTGGGAACCAGGCTGGAGTTCAGTACAACTTTTCACCCGCAGACAGATGGATAGACAGAGAGAGTCAATCAGATTCTGGAGGACATGTTGAGAGCTTGTGCGCTAGACATTGGGTCTAGTTGGGATGACAATTTACCCTACGCGGAGTTCTCATACAACAACAACTACCAGGCCAGTTCGAAGATGGCACCTTTCGAAGCCCTGTATGGAAGAAGATGCCGTACACTGTTGATGTGGGATGAAATTGGAGACCGCCAGTTGTTTGGACCGGATTTGATTAAGGAATCTGAAGAGAAGGTTAAGCTGATTCGAGATAGATTGAAGGTAGCTCAGTCCCGACAGAAGAATTATGCAGATTCAAAATGCAAGGAGGTAGTCCATGAAATCAGAGACATGGCGTATCTGCGAGTGTCACCTCTTCGAGGAGTTAAACGTTTTGGAGTTAAAGGAAAGTTAGCCCCGAGATTTGTAGGACCGTACCGTATTTTGGAACGTATGGGAGAGGTTGCCTACAAGTTGGAGTTACCTGAAGGACTGTCGGGAGTTCATGATGTGTTTCATGTTTCCCAGTTGAAGAAGTGCCATGCAGAGATGGCCGATATTCCTCTGAGAGATACAGTGCCCCTGGAAGCTATTCAGTTGGACAGTGATTTGACATATGAGGAGAAACCTATCAAGGTTCTAGAATTTGCCAGCCGGGTTACTCGCAGCAAGGTTATCAAGTTTTGCAAGGTACAGTGGAGCCACCATACTGAGGATGAATCCACTTGGGAACGAGAGGATGATCTGCGCAAAGACCACCCACACCTATTTTCTAGCCAACCCGAATCTCGAGGGCGAGATTCATCTTAAGGGGGGTAGGTTTGTAACATCCCAAATTTTCAATTTGGAATGTTATACATAGGTCATTCATGCATATCATATTTTATTGCATTTTCGTTTGCGATCCTCGAAATCCTAAGCAACTCAAGGACCCTCGGAGAGAGTTGGGGATTTCACAATTTTCATATTTGAATTTTATCAAATATTGAAACAACGATCACTTTGGTTTTAATTTATTTTCCCTTCGAAAATATTTCGTATCAAAAAATATATATGAGAGGAGATAATATTACTTCTCCAAAATAAATGAAATATTGGAGGAAAAATATTAAAATCAAATATTTGATTTTATTCGGATTTCATTGCAATTTTATTTGAATTAGGAAAATACGCGTTCTTCAAAATTGCATTATAGGCCCAAATAAATGTTCACTTTGTCCGACATATTTTTAGAGGACGGGGAAAATTTATTTCGGGATTTTTGGAGTCCGTTTAGTATTTCTTTTCTTCGTTTTTCTGCGACATGTTTAAAAAACAAAAAAATGGATCAACCGACCTACCGGGCCGTGGGCGACCCGGACTCTGCCACCGCCCGGGGCTTTATAAGCCGCCCCCTGTCCCGTAGCCCACCCGCCAGCCCACCGCCGCCGTAGCCCACCCCGCCGCCAAACCCTAGCCGCCGCCGCCTCGAGCGCCGTGCTGCCGCCGCGCCGCGCAAGCCGCCGGAGCCGCCCCGCCGTTCGCCGGAGTTAGCCGCTGCCACCGTTTTTTTCTTTCATCAGTTTATTTTGGTAAACCCTAGATCTAGATCCGTTTTTTAATTTCCGGTTTAATTTATTAGATCAGTTTTTCTGTCGGTTTATTTATTTTTCGGACGTTCGTCCGTTCATTCGTTTAAACGAACGCCGTTCACCCGTTAGTCATAGACAGCGAACGTTCGTTCGTTAGCATGTTCGTCAGTTTTTCTTTTTTTCTCAGGGTTTTTCGTGATTATTTCCGATCGCGATTTCTGACCCGATTTTCGTTTTAGTTTATCTTTTTGCTTGTTTATCGGAATCAGGCGATTAAAACGCCTAGATCTTCGTCTCGAAGCCCTCTTTCTGTTTAACCAACTTGAACAAGATTTTGGTACTGTAAAATTTGTCTTTAGTCCAGATTAGTAATCGGATCTTGTTTCTTTCGCAGTTTGAGTTTCGTTGCTCCGTTTGATTTGATTCTTTTTGCAAACCGGAGTCCTTAAGTTGAACTTTATGGTTATATCTTCTTATTTGAGTTTTACCCATGCATATTTGCTTGATTGCTTATGTGTGTTATTGTTTGTTTGCGATAGAATTCTCGGAGTGCGAAGCGTGCTACTACGAGTCACTAGGTTTTGCGGATCGTCAGCAAGGCAAGTAACACATTGATCATACCCTTTAATACCCAGTTTTTATGCATTAGTTACAATCCTCAAACCTTGCATGATTAGGATGAGTTTAACTTGTGGGTATTGGGAAGTAGATGTTGAGGTAGAACCTATTACCTGTTTTAATATCAAACCCTTGGGAGTTACTTCTACGTATGCTTATATTGCTATGCTATGCTCGTAGACGTGGATTGGGTTTGAGAGTATCCATGACAGATGAGAGTTGTTAATTAATGGTTCAACTTAAGGTGACAACTTTAATACACATCTGGGTGGATTGCTTGTTTGGGCACCTGGGGAATCCAGTGTTGTCCTAGGAGATCCCGGGGATATACCGTGTGATCCTCCTACGGTCCGCCACCCAGGCTCAAAGGGATTGTGAGATACTTCATGCTAGAAACTTCCGTGTGCAGCCACAAGCCATTATGGGCTCTGGCATAGTTGAGTATGTTGTGTGACCTCTTTCAGTGCTGGGCTAGCAGATGTAGAGGGAAGTAGGTGTAACTGTCCACCCAGAGTAAAGAGTTAATGCTTCTGAAAGACTGTGTCTCGGTCATCCGTTTCTCAAACACCATGTAGTGCGAGAAATCCAACGGAGGAGATCGAGTCTTGTGGGGAAAAGTGCGCAAACCTCTGCAGAGTGTATAAACTAATCATGATTAGCCGTGTCCCCGGTTATGGACAACTTGAGTATCTAGTACTTGGATTATCCTATTGTATCTCATCACTCTAATTAAATTTGTTGGGTTGATAATTACTTTTAATTGGGATTGAGTTGGAGGTACCTTCTCAATGATGTTTCAACTACTGTGATAGTTAAATAAAACTTATTCCTTTGTTGTAGGGAAAAATTGGCTTTTCGCAAAATCATATAACCATAGAGCCTCCAGTAGCCATATATGCATGTACTGGTAGTATTTATCTGTTCATTGCTCTACTGTGTTATATTGCCAGCATATTCCATGTGCTGACCCGTTCTCGGGCTGCAACGTATCATGTTGCAGACTTTTCAGACGAGGAGTAAGGTTCGCTAGGCCGTTGTCATGCACTCAGCTATGCCGTTGGAGTTGATGGACTCACTTTATCTTCCAAGCCTTCCGCTGTTATCGTGTTAGATGGCCTTAAGCCATATTTATTGTAATAAGTTCTCTTTTGAGACATTCGATGTAATAAGTGTGTGATTGCTACTCTGTTATAAATCCTTCGAGTACTGTGTGTGTCAGCATTACCGATCCAGGGATGACACTGAAGCACAGAGACTTGACCGTTTGAGGTCGGGTCGCTACATTTATGATCAAGATTATCTATGAACAATATTTGAATCTTCTCTGAATTCTTTTATGTATGATTGGTTATCTTTGCAAGTCTCTTCGAATTATCTGTTTGGTTTGGCCTACTAGATTGATCTTTCTTGCAATGGGAGAAGTGCTTAGCTTTGGGTTCAATCTTGCGGTGCTCGATCCCAGTGACAGTAGGGGAAACGACACGTATTGTATTGTTGCCATCGAGGATAAAAAGATGGGGTTTATATCATATTGCATGAGTTCATCCCTCTACATCATGTCATCTTTCTTAAAGCGTTACTCTGTTCTTATGAACTTAATACTCGAGATGTGTGACACCCCAAAATTTTGGCCTTGTTTTATTGATTTAAAATTTTTCCAGGAAATAAAACTTTTCCATTTGTCCAGATTTACCCTTTTGTTATCGTGGATTTTTACTTCAAGTGGAAAACTTTCAAAAGGTATTGTTGGACTTGAATACTCTCTGTGATAAAACAATTCTTTATCAGTGGATTTAAATTTGCTAGATTTTTTTTCTCAGAGCCTTATCCTTTTAAAAATGTTTTCTTTTGAATTTGGAGCCTGTTTTGCACTACAACCATTTGACAAATGCATTTGAAATTTCCACCAAAATTTGGGGATGTCATGTGATGTTTCCACATCACTTTTATGCAAAAATACCTTTTGGCCATTGGAGATTTTGAGCTCTACGCCAACTTTTCCAATCTGGTCCAGTAGGCACTTTTGCACTACAACCCATTTAAATATTTCTTTAAAAATTCTTCCAAGCATTTGGAGATGTCAGTGGATACATACAATCCATCTTCATGCAAAAACCCAGTGATGTTCTTTGAAAAATTTGAGTGGATCAACCTCTTTATCATTCTGGTCCAGTTTAGTGATTTGTACTGCAACCTTATTTTATATTGCTCTAGTGACCCTGAGCTTTTTCCTACTTGTAGCCCTCCCTTCAAAACCCTTAAGTCCAGGAGAGTGGGCTCATTGGAGGTTTTGAAGTGCATGCAATAAACCTTTTTTCTCCGTGTCCAAAACTAAAGTTTTGCAAATCTTGCACTAACAAGTTTCTGGTTTTGCCCAAGTAATCTTGCCACCATCTTCTGCACCTAAAGAGACCCTGATCTGGAGACTTTGGCCACTCCAAGAGTTGCCTAAGTGCCTTTGGCATTCTGTCGAGCACTTGGTGTGCACAGTTAGCTTGGGGCATGTTTTCTAGTTTGCACTGTGAACTTGCTCCAATGACCCAGCAACCTTGTCCACTGAACTCCTAGTTGCCTCTATCCTAGTCCTGTTAATTGCCAACTCCACCCTCGCGCTCTAGACCGCCCTGGCATTTCGTCGAGCAAGTTTCGTGCGTGCTCTGGGCGCGCCCAGAGCGCACGTTTTGCACGCGCGCGCACCGAGCCGCCGCGCCGCACTGCCGCACTCGACGCGACCCGTCCCTGGCCCCTGGTGCACCGCCGAACCGCGCACTAGCTCGCTCCCTCTCCACGCCATCTCTGGCGCCCTGCAGCGCCGCTGGCAGAGCCGTTGGCGGCACGCCGGCGTCGGCAGCAAGCCTCTGCCGTGGTCGGCGCCGCCCAAACCACACCAGCGCGCCAGCTGCCCCCGTGAACAGCCCGGTCTTATCCCGAAGCTCGTCGGCACGCGCTCGTCACCGCCACGTCGCCCTGCAGCTACAGCATGGCTGTCGCCGGCGATCTTATCCCCAGCCGCCGCGGTCCAACCTCGAGCGCCTATTTAAAGGGTCCCCGAGCTCGTGCAAGACCCCAGGCGACATCAGACCTTCCCCCTAGCGCCCCCCAAGCAGTGGATCGACCCGTAGTGACCATCTTCCTCGTCTCCGGCCAGTTTGGCCACCGCCAAACTCCGGTGCAATACGTCGCAGCCAGCCACTCTTTCGCCCAACCAACGCCACCAGTAACTTCCCCTTGTCCTTGCGGAGCTACCCAACTACCCAACCTCGATCGGAGACCACCGAAGCCCAAAAACCACTTCACCACCGTAGCCCCCTCCGCCGTGGAGCTCGCCGCCGGCGATTTCCTCCACCCCCGGCGACCCAGCGACCACCAAGAGGACCGCCTTGGTCTGGCCAGTCCATCCCCGCCCCCAGATGCCCTCGAGGAGCCTCCGTTCGTCGACGGCGATCGCCGGAGGCCGCCACCGTTCGGGCAGAGAGAGAGAGGAGGGAGGGAAGAACGGTCAAACCTGACCAGTGGGCCCTCTGGACCCACTGTCAGTGACCCGCACGCCGTCCCCTCTGTTTAAGTGAAAGCGCATAACCACAGAGTACGTCTCCCCTACCCCGAAAGCGTATTCCCCTCGAAACGTTTTCTTTTCTGGTTTTATTTAAAAACAGAGTTTTGACCAGACTTTGACCAGCTATAACTTTTAAAATAAAACTCCAAATGAGTTGATTCTTTTTCCTACCTCTTTCAAATTTCATCTAGTTTATTTTAAGATTTATTTAGAAAATATTTGAGACAACTTTTTGTACTGTGTTTGAAATATTTGTTATTTGGATATTTTGCAAAATAGGGATAATGGAGAGAAGAGAAAGCTTTCAAAAAGTGCATCCTTTGCATACTCTTGAAGGCAAGCATTTCTGAACCCTGGCATAATATTTTTTTGTGGTGTTTTGATACGATTACAACACCATTTGACTTGGAGTATGCGTTATCTCTATGTAACGATAAAGTCTCGTGCATGAGTACTTTTTGGGAGATATTTTGCGGTCAGCAATGGACCCGCTAGTGTTTTGGATCATCCTCGTGAGCTCCTCATGCATACTGGAAGGAAGCCGGGAAAGTTGTGGTCTTGGGTAGACACGAGCTTGTCCCTAGTCCCTCGTCGAGACGAGTATGTCCGGTATGGCATGGTGAGGCTTGATGAGTGGTGATTTATTCGACTAATGGTATTATTGTTGGAGGATACTTGGACCACCCGAGTCGGTCGTAGGTCGAGTCTTGGTCAGTAGCTTCCCTATTTGTTGGTACCACCACTTGTCCCTGTCGCAGACGGGGTATGGTTCAGTAAGTTGTCAACCCCTTACCAAAGCACACACCGTACAGAGAGGCCATAGTGGAAGATACCGGAGGCCTCCGGTAGGCATGCCACTTGGTCCGGGGACATGGGTGTTTCCGGTTGGGACCGAGAGGGGGGCACCCCTTAGAGCACGCATATAGAAATTTGATCCCATGCTATGTCGAGGTTGTAGCCTCCCCACTTAGAGTTTTGCTTGGCAGGTGTCGTGGGTGATTCCAGACATCGGTGAGTTAAGCTGGTGTGTGCAGGTCAGGCGTGTTTTCAATTAAAAGGCCGTAGGCGGAATTAGTCCCGATGGACTAAATAAATCCGTTACTCGTGGGAAAATAGTACTCCCTCTGCAGAGGATATATCCTGTTGGATAGCCATGTTCTTGAGTAAGGACCACAGTCTGAGTTGAATCTAGTAACGGTATTCGGATGGAGAACGATTTAACTAGAACTCAGTGACGGTTTTCGGATGGAGACACGACTAACTGGATCATAGTAACGGTATTCGGATGGAGAACGATTTAGCTAGAACTCAGTGACGGTCTTCGGATGGAGAAACGGCTAGACTAGAATTGTGTTTATGACCTGTGACATCTGAGGATCATGTCTTAATATTGCTATTATCATGGACTGACCATTTACATTATGTATTTTATTGAGTATCCCTGGGATGGTTCTACCTCCTGGATACTCACTGTGATTATTCTTTTATAAGCCCTTTATGTGGTGTCGCTCAGACGCCCGACTGCGGCATGCTTGCTGTTTATTTATCTTTTATAAGCCCTTTATGTGGTGTCGCTCAGACGCCCGACTGCGGCATGCTTGTTGTTTATTTATCTTTTATAAGCCCTTTATGTGGTGTCGCTCAGACGCCCGACTGCGGCATGCTTGTCATTTATTTATCTTTTATAAGCCCTTTATGTGGTGTCGCTCAGACGCCCGACTGCGGCATGGTTACTCTTGCATTTTCCTCTCGAGGAGTCATTCACACACTCGCTTGGCCCCCAGTATTTTACTTTGGGATTTTGGGAGGACTACCGCCCGACTTCTCTTTTGTTTCCCATGCATCATTATCCCAATGTCTGATTGCACTTGTTATTCTGTTCTCATGCATCGTGTTTACACTTGTTATATCTTATGTTCGAACTATCTTGCGAGTACTTTCATAGTACTCACCCACGTACTGCATGCTCATATTATCTCTGCATGCGAGCAACGCAGACTTTCATGGCAGACGTTGTGATCATAATTATTTCGGAGCAGGATTGTCCCTTATTATATTATACCCGTGTTCTTAATGTTTGCGAGTACATTCAAACGTACTGACTGGCTTGTCCCTGGCTATTGTCTTGGCTAGATTTTCGCGCATGGAGATAAGCATCGCGGTGACAACCTCGGAGCCTACGTATTGACGATAGCAGCCTCGCGAAGATAGGAGTTATCCTGGTCAGCTGTTCTTGTGGGAAATGGAGTCCCATAGACGCAGATGTTTCCAACCGCTTCCGCCCTCAACCATTAGAAACCAAGTGTTGTACTCCTAGGCGTCAATGGTCTTGTACTACATATTTTTGTACCTTGCTTGGAATTCTTGTATCAAGTTGGTGCCTCATCAGCTAACAGTAATCCTGGGGCTGGTGAGCACAAAGGCCGTTTTTCTGGGAAATTATTATCCCAAAAATCCGGTCGTGACAGACTTGGTATCAGAGCCAGGCTGACCATTGGCTAATCCTATCTTAGCCAGGTCAATAAACCTAGGTTAACCCAACCACCAGACCTTAGCCTAACCCCGGTCAAGCTTCCCGCGTAAGATAGCTCCACAGTGACCCGACGCCTTTCGGCGGACGGTGCCCAACCTATCAGCCTAGCCCGTCGATCACGCGCCAGTGACCGACACCCAACCCGTCTCTATCGCAAGCGTGCGGAGGAAGACTCCGTCCCCTTTCCCTATAAAAAGGGCACGCTAGCCTCAGCACAGCACAGCCTCTTTCCCCAAACCAAGCCACGATGCCTGGCCCTATCGTTCACAACGAGACCACAGCAACCAACCTTGGAGGTTTTGTGACCGTGCTCGCAAACCTCACCCGTCGTGCCTATGCGTTAGAAGAGCCTCCTGAGTATGTTGTGTACCAGGGACCCATGTACGGTGAGAGCCGTCAGTACTGGGCCACTGTGCACATCTACGGTAGGGGTCTGTCGCCAGAACGCCCCTAGAGGTTCACTGGAAGGACAACTTCCTTTGAGCCACAAGCCATCCAACTGGCAGCCTGAGAAGCTATAGTTCAACTCCGGCACTTGTCGCCCAGAGTTAACTGTCGCTCGTTCTACTACTACCCCAGTCGTGACGGGTATGGTAGGCCGCCCCAGGTTGCCAACGGAGATCACGAGACAGATCCGGCACTGTTACATCTGGTGCGCTATGTAAGCGCACTAGAGCAACTGTTCGATCAGGTCACCCTTGATCTGATCGCAGCTCGTGGGGAACTGGTTCGCCGAGCCCCGGTGAGAAGAGACGCGGAGCCCGACACCGACAACCCAGTCGTGCTGTTCGGACACCCGATCGATCCCTTGAGGTCCGCCCCAGCCGTCAACCAGAGTGCTTTGGTGACCCCAGAAGCGCTTCGTCGCCTTTTGGGAACCCATTCCAACGGGATTGTGGCCAACAACCCCCGCGATGGTCATCACCACTACCCCGACCCTGCAGCCCCTCAACCTCAACCGGCAAATCCCGACGGCGAAACCCGTGGAGAAACCTCGGCACCCGCCAGGCCAGCTCACTTAGACATTAACGTAGTAGACTAAGTCGCTCAAGTTGTATCAAGCCTTAGTTTTCCCACGCTTTGTAATGGTGTGATCTTGTATTGCTTTTATTTAATGCTGTCTGCTTGAACGCTCCTATTTTTTTGGAGTAGTAACTATGCATGTGTACGTTAGCGTACAGTTGCATTTTTAAAATTCAGGCGCAGCTACCAAGACCGACCCCGACGGCACCCACAGTAATGCGTCACATTTATGTGATATGTATATCTGTGGCTTTGACCCGAGAACAGGATCGACAACCAGTTACCCTTCACCCCGGTAGATAACCCAGCCCCGGTGCTATATAAAGGCCACCTCGTGACCTTGCCGAGTGCCCCTCGCCTTTGTGCGCAGCACTCACAGCCATTCCTTGCCATAACAACCCCCAGTATTTATCTGAGGACCCCAGACGCAACCCCAGGCAGTTTTGTTAAATTATTGTGGGACTTTACCTGCAGTACCATGAGTGCCACCCGTCCACCCCAGTACGAGTTGCTCAAATCGAGGATCACCCCTTCCACCTCAAAATATTGGGCAGTGGTGCACATCCCTCCCGCATACCCCAACCAAGACCCAACGGAAGTCTCCATCGTGGGGAAATCCATGCCGACTCCGCATATGGCCATAGAAGCTGCTACGTACGAGGCGCTCACTCGTCTTCGATTCGCGGTACCCTATGCCAGCGAGCGAGGATATTATTATTTTCCGAGTCGTGCAGCACCCGGAGAAGTTGCATCTTTCCCCGATGGACGTATTGAGAGAGATCCAGTACTGGCCAACCTTGCCCAGTACGTTATTGCCCAGGAGCGTTTAACTCAGCGAGTAATGGGTTATCTCCAGAGCCTCGCTGATTTAAACCCTCGGATCGCTATTGGCAGACCACTGAGGCCTGACCAAGAAGGGCGCATTCATCGACTGGTCAACCCGCTTCCCCCGATAGAAGAGGAGTGTGCCCCAGTACCAGAGGCGTTTTCTCAGGACCCTGTCTTTTTGCCGTTTTCCTTGTAAACGCCTCCGCTGTATTTATTATCCCAGTATTTTTATTTATGTGTTGTAGCATGTTCGTGGTTCCAAATTTTTGTACGACGGATCCAATTTTCTTTAGTTCCTGTTATGTGAGCAGTTTTACTGCTGTTAGTCTTGTTTTAATTACTTTTTCTCTCGCAACATGTTTTTGAGGAGATTTCTTTCCCCGAGTCATTGCTGCGTATATATTTTCACGGCATAGATTTTTATTCGCGCAGCATCGTAACAGCAGACTCACGGCAACAACCACTCGACCTTGAGCTCTATTACAAATCATTGAGCACATTGTTGCGCCTAACTAACCACACTCGAGGACACCACAGTCTCAGTAAGAGAGATTTGTGAGTGTTCATTCGAGCGCGAGCTGCCCCAACACACCGACAGCAGTTGGCCCTCGAGGCCGCGCCTAATCCTCGTGATCGCCGCCGCCGCGAAGAGCTAGCACTCGAGCGGCAGCATCTCGACGATCATCCAGGATCATCGCGCACAGGAGCACGGAGAACCCCAGCAGCACCGCCAAGCCTCCACACACCAGGACCACATACCAGTCCGACATCGCCTCCGCCATTAGAGCCTCGGCTCGAGCTCCTGCTAGCAGCAATGGAGAAGAAGGAAGGAGAAGTAGAAGCGAGGCCAGGTGTGAGGAAGAAGAGAGGAGCACCGCGATCGTTTTATAGCCCGAGATCGGTGTACGGTGGGCGAGGTCCACCAGCGCCACTCGTCGCTCGACCGCCGGTGTTCGGAGGTGAGTCCGCGAGCAGTGCCGACAACGCACTGGCCCGCGAGGTGAGTGCACGCTGCCCCGGCAGCTAGCACGCCGCGCACTACCGCGGTACGGCCTCGATGCCCTACGAGCTAGGCATCGCCGGTGGAGGAAGCGCGAGAGAGCGCGCGAGAGAGAAGAGAGAGCCAGAGGTAGGAGAAGAGGCCGACAGTGGGCCCTGCGTCCACCTGTCAGCCAAAGAGAGCACTGTGCTCTCGGGTACGACCAGCGTATTTTGGTAATTTAGAATTTATTCTAAATTACTGTATCTGCGTAGAAATATCTCCTTCTCCCTAACCGTGGATTTTTCCACACTACGCCAGTGTGCCACACTGTGGTTTTACACCACTTATTGCCCTCTCACTGTAGCCGTTTTGTTTTTGTGCAGTTGAATGATTTCTTTTGATAAAAACAGTTTTTGTTCAAAACAGCTTTTAACAAATCTCGAGGACAAGATTTTTTTAAGGGGGGTAGTGTTGTGACACCCCAAAATTTTGGCCTTGTTTTATTGATTTAAATTTTTTCCAGGAAATAAAACTTTTCCATTTGTCCAGATTTACCCTTTTGTTATTGTGGATTTTTACTTCAAGTGGAAAACTTTCAAAAGGTATTGTTGGACTTGAATACTCTCTGTGATAAAACAATTCTTTATCAGTGGATTTAAATTTGCTAGATTTGTTTTCTCAGAGCCTTATCCTTTTAAAAATGTTTTCTTTTGAATTTGGAGCCTGTTTTGCACTACAACCATTTGACAAATGCATTTGAAATTTCCACCAAAATTTGGGGATGTCATGTGATGTTTCCACATCAATTTTATGCAAAAATACCTTTTGGCCATTGGAGATTTTGAGCTCTACACCAACTTTTCCAATCTGGTCCAGTAGGCACTTTTGCACTACAACCCATTTAAATATTTCTTTAAAAATTCTTCCAAGCATTTGGAGATGTCAGTGGATACATACAATCCATCTTCATGCAAAAACCCAGTGATGTTCTTTGAAAAATTTGAGTCGATCAACCTCTTTATCATTCTGGTCCAGTTTGGTGATTTGTACTGCAACCTTATTTTATATTGCTCTAGTGACCCTGAGCTTTTTCCTACTTGTAGCCCTCCCTTCAAAACCCTTAAGTCCAGGAGGGTGGGCTCATTGGAGGTTTTGAAGTGCATGCAATAAACCTTTTTTCTCTCTGTCCAAAACTAAAGTTTTGCAAATCTTGCACTAACAAGTTTCTGGTTTTGCCCAAGTAATCTTGCCACCATCTTCTGCACCTAAAGAGACCCTGATCTGGAGACTTTGGCCACTCCAAGAGTTGCCTAAGTGCCTTTGGCATTCTGTCGAGCACTTGGTGTGCACAGTCAGCTTGGGGCATGTTTTCTAGTTTGCACTGTGAACTTGCTCCAATGACCCAGCAACCTTGTCCACTGAACTCCTAGTTGCCTCTATCCTAGTCTTGTTAATTGCCAACTCCACCCTCGCGCTCTAGACCGCCCTGGCATTTCGTCGAGCAAGTTCCGTGCGTGCTCTGGGCACGCCCAGAGCGCACGTTTTGCACGCGCGCGCACCGAGCCGCCGCGCCGCACTGCCGCACTCGACGCGACCCGTCCCTGGCCCCTGGTGCACCGCTGAACCGCGCACTAGCTCGCTCCCTCTCCACGCCATCTCTGGCGCCCTGCAGCGCCGCTGGTAGAGCCCTTGGCGGCACGCCGGTGTCGGCAGCGAGCCTCTGCCGTGGTCGGCGCCGCCCAAACCACACCAGCGCGCCAGCTGCCCCCGTGAACAGCCCGGTCTTATCCCGAAGCTCGTCGGCACGCGCTCGTCGCCGCCACGTCGCCCTGCAGCTACAGCATGGCTGTCGCCGGCGAACTTATCCCCAGCCGCCGCGGTCCAACCTCGAGCGCCTATTTAAAGGGTCCCCGAGCTCGTGCAAGACCCCAGGCGACATCAGACCTTCCCCCTAGCGCCCCCCAAGCAGTGGATCGACCCGTAGTGACCATCTTCCTCGTCTCCGGCCAGTTTGGCCGCCGCCAAACTCCGGTGCAATACGTCGCAGCCAGCCACTCTTTCGCCCAACCAACGCCACCAGTAACTTCCCCTTGTCCTTGCGCAGCTACCCAACTACCCAACCTCGATCGGAGACCACCGGAGCCCAAAAACCACTTCACCACAGTAGCCCCCTCCGCCGTGGAGCTCGCCGCCGGCGATTTCCTCCACCCCCGGCGACCCAGCGACCACCAAGAGGACCGCCTCGGTCTGGCCAGTCCATCCCCGCCCCCAGATGCCCTCGAGGAGCCGCCGGTCGTCGACGGCGATCGCCGGAGGCCGCCACCGTTCGGGCAGAGAGAGAGGAGGGACGGAAGAACGGTCAAACCTGACCAGTGGGCCCTCTGGACCCACTGTCAGTGACCCGCACGCCGTCCCCTCTGTTTAAGTGAAAGCGCATAACCACAGAGTACGTCTCCCCTACCCCGAAAGCGTATTCCCCTCGAAACGTTTTCTTTTCTGGTTTTATTTAAAAACAGAGTTTTGACCAGACTTTGACCAGCTATAACTTTTAAAATAAAACTCCAAATGAGTTGATTCTTTTTCCTACCTCTTTCAAATTTCATCTAGTTTATTTTAAGATTTATTTAGAAAATATTTGAGACAACTTTTTGTACTGTGTTTGAAATATTTGTTATTTGGATATTTTGCAAAATAGGGATAATGGAGAGAAGAGAAAGCTTTCAAAAAGTGCATCCTTTGCATACTCTTGAAGGCAAGCATTTCTGAACCCTGGCATAATATTTTGTTGTGGTGTTTTGATACGATTACAACACCATTTGACTTGGAGTATGCGTTATCTCTATGTAACGATAAAGTCTCGTGCATGAGTACTTTTTGGGAGATATTTTGCGGTCAGCAATGGACCCGCTAGTGTTTTGGATCATCCTCGTGAGCTCCTCATGCATACTGGAAGGAAGCCGGGAAAGTTGTGGTCTTGGGTAGACACGAGCTTGTCCCTAGTCCCTCGTCGAGACGAGTATGTCCGGTATGGCATGGTGAGGCTTGATGAGTGGTGATTTATTCGACTAATGGTATTATTGTTGGAGGATACTTGGACCACCCGAGTCGGTCGTAGGTCGAGTCTTGGTCAGTAGCTTCCCTATTTGTTGGTACCACCACTTGTCCCTGTCGCAGACGGGGTATGGTTCAGTAAGTTGTCAACCCCTTACCAAAGCACACACCGTACAGAGAGGCCATAGTGGAAGATACCGGAGGCCTCCGGTAGGCATGCCACTTGGTCCGGGGGCATGGGTGTTTCCGGTTGGGACCGAGAGGGGGGCACCCCTTAGAGCGCGCATATAGAAATTTGATCCCATGCTATGTCGAGGTTGTAGCCTCCCCACTTAGAGTTTTGCTTGGCAGGTGTCGTGGGTGATTCCAGACATCGGTGAGTTAAGCTGGTGTGTGCAGGTCAGGCGTGTTTTCAATTAAAAGGCCGTAGGCGGAATTAGTCCCGATGGACTAAATAAATCCGTTACTCGTGGGAAAATAGTACTCCCTCTGCAGAGGATATATCCTGTTGGATAGCCATGTTCTTGAGTAAGGACCACAGTCTGAGTTGAATCTAGTAACGGTATTCGGATGGAGAACGATTTAACTAGAACTCAGTGACGGTTTTCGGATGGAGACACGACTAACTGGATCATAGTAACGGTATTCGGATGGAGAACGATTTAGCTAGAACTCAGTGACGGTCTTCGGATGGAGAAACGGCTAGACTAGAATTGTGTTTATGACCTGTGACATCTGAGGATCATGTCTTAATATTGCTATTATCATGGACTGACCATTTACATTATGTATTTTATTGAGTATCCCTGGGATGGTTCTACCTCCTGGATACTCACTGTGATTATTCTTTTATAAGCCCTTTATGTGGTGTCGCTCAGACGCCCGACTGCGGCATGCTTGTTGTTTATTTATCTTTTATAAGCCCTTTATGTGGTGTCGCTCAGACGCCCGACTGCGGCATGCTTGCTGTTTATTTATCTTTTATAAGCCCTTTATGTGGTGTCGCTCAGACGCCCGACTGCGGCATGCTTGTCATTTATTTATCTTTTATAAGCCCTTTATGTGGTGTCGCTCAGACGCCCGACTGCGGCATGGTTACTCTTGCATTTTCCTCTCGAGGAGTCATTCAGACACTCGCTTGGCCCCCAGTATTTTACTTTGGGATTTCGGGAGGACTACAGCCCGACTTCTCTTTTGTTTCCCATGCATCATTATCCCAATGTCTGATTGCACTTGTTATTCTGTTCTCATGCATCGTGTTTACACTTGTTATATCTTATGTTCGAACTATCTTGCGAGTACTTTCATAGTACTCACCCACGTACTGCATGCTCATATTATCTCTGCATGCGAGCAACGCAGACTTTCGTGGCAGACGTTGTGATCATAATTATTTTGGAGCAGGATTGTCCCTTATTATATTATACCCGTGTTCTTAATGTTTGCGAGTACATTCAAACGTACTGACTGGCTTGTCCCTGGCTATTGTCTTGGCTAGATTTTCGCGCATGGAGATAAGCATCGCGGTGACAACCTCGGAGCCTACGTATTGACGATAGCAGCCTCGCGAAGATAGGAGTTATCCTGGTCAGCTGTTCTTGTGGGAAATGGAGTCCCATAGACGCAGATGTTTCCAACCGCTTCCGCCCTCAATCATTAGAAACCAAGTGTTGTACTCCTAGGCGTCAATGGTCTTGTACTACATATTTTTGTACCTTGCTTGGAATTCTTGTATCAAGTTGGTGCCTCATCAGCTAACAGTAATCCTGGGGCTGGAGAGCACAAAGGCCGTTTTTCTGGGAAATTATTATCCCAAAAATCCGGTCGTGACAAGATGCATGCTGGATAGAGGTCGATGTGTGGAGTAATAGTGGTAGATGCAGGCAGGAGTCGGTCTACTTGTCACGGACGTGATGCCTATATACATGATCATACCTAGATTTTCTCATAACTATGCTCAGTTCTATCAATTGCTCGACAGTAATTTGTTTACCCACCCTAATACTTATGCTATCTTGAGAGAAGCCACTAGTGAAACCTATGGCCCCCGGGTCTATTTTCCATCATATTAATCTTCTGTCAACAAGCTATTTCTATCTTTGTTGACTATGCAATCTTTACTTTTAATCTTTATCATAAAAGTACCAAAAATATCATCTTATCATCTCGATCTCACTTTTGCAAGTGGCCGTGAAGGGATTGACAACCCCTTTATCGCGTTGGTTGCAAGGTTCTTATTTGTTTGTGTAGGTGCAAGGGACTTGAGCGTGGCCTCCTACTGGATTGATACCTTGGTTCTCAAAAACTGAGGGAAATACTTACGCTACTTTGTTGCATTACCCTTTCCTCTTCAAGGGAAAACCAACGCATGCTCAAGAGGTAGCAAGAAGGATTTCTGGCGCCGTTGCCGGGGAGTCTATGCACAAGTCAAGACATACCAAGTACCCATCACAAACTCTTATCCCTCGCATTACATTATTTGCCATTTGCCTCTCGTTTTCCTCTTCCCCACTTCACCCTTGCTGTTTTATTCGCCCTCTTTTCCGTTCGCCTCTTTTTCGCTTGCCTCTTGTTGCTTGTTGCCCTTATGGCCCTGCCTAGATTTGGTGATCTTCACCTTAAAAGGTTGGAAGAGATTGAAAGCAACGGCAGAAGCTTTATGACTTTACAATTTGAGCATAATAATTTCTTTAGAAACGAGCTCAAGGAACAAAAAGGCTTTATGGAGTACATGAATAAAGAACTTGATGACATGTCTAAGGAATTTTATGGTTTGAAATCTCAGATTGCTCATTTTGAAAAATTAATAGCTGAAATTTAGGATAAGCAGGCCACCTTAGTTAATAAGATGGCCGCCAAGCCGGAAAGCTTTTATGAGAATAAAGATGAAGATCTAAAAGTTATTGACGTGTCCCCTCTTAAATCCTTGTTTTGCAATATGAATCTTGATGATGATGGGACTGGAGATGAGTCAACTTTAGTTAGAAGGCGTCCCAAAAATTCGGAGTTTTTAGATCTTGATGCTAAAATTGTTAAAAGTGGGATTGAAGAGGTTAAAACTTTAGATAGCAATGAACACACTATCTTGGATTTCAAGGAATTTAATTATGATAATTGCTCTTTGATAGATTGTATTTCCTTGTTGCAATCCGTGCTAAATTCTCCTCATGCTTATAGTCAAAATAAAGCTTTTACTAAACATATCGTTGATGCTTTGATGCAATCTTATGAAGAAAAACTTGAGTTAGAAGTTTCTATCCCTAGAAAACTTTATGATGAATGGGAACCTACAATTAAAATTAAAATTAAAGATCATGAATGCTATGCTTTGTGTGATTTGGGTGCTAGTGTTTCCACGATCCCTAAAACTTTGTGTGATTTGCAAGGTTTCCGTGAATTTGATGATTGTTCTTTAAACTTGCACCTTGCGGATTCCATCATTAAGAAACCTATGGGAAGAATTAATGATGTTCTTATTGTTGCAAATAGGAATTATGTGCCCATAGATTTCATTGTTCTTGATATAGATTGCAATCCTTCATGCCCTATTATTCTTGGTAGGCCTTTCCTTAGAACGATTGGTGCAATTATTGATATGAAGGAAGGGAATAATAGATTCCAATTTCCGTTAAGGAAAGGCATGGAACACTTCCCTAGAAAGAAGATTAAATTACCTTATGAATCTATTATGAGAGCCACTTATGGATTACCTACCAAAGATGGCAATACCTATATCTATCCTTGCTTTTATGCCTAGCTAGGGGCGTTAAACGATAGCGCTTGTTGGGAGGCAACCTAATTTTATTTTAGTTTTTTGCTTTTTGGTCTGTTTAGGAATAAACAATCCATCTAGCTTCTGTTTAGATGTGGTTTTATGTTTTAATTAGTGTTTGTGCCAAGTTAAACCTATAGGATCTTCTTGGATGATAGTTATTTGATCTTGCTGAAAATTCCAGAAACTTTCTGTTCACGAAAACAATTGTTAAAAATCACCAGAACGTAATAAAATACTGATTCCAATTGCAGTAGATCAATACACAAATTATCTAGGTCTTCCTATTTTGGTAGAAGTTTTGGAGTTCCAGAAGTTTGCGTTAGTTACAGATTACTACAGACTGTTCTGTTTTTGACAGATTCTGTTTTTCGCGTGTTGTTTGCTTATTTTAATGAATCTATGGCTATTAATGGAGTTTATGAACCATAGAAAAGTTGGAATACAGTAGGTTTAACACCAATATAAATAAAGAATGAGTTGATTACAGTACAGTGAAGTGGTGTTTTGTTTTCTTTCGCTAACGGAGCTCACGAGATTTTTTGTTAAGTTTTGTGTTGTGAAGTTTTCAAGTTTTGGGTAAAGATTTGATGGATTATGGAACAAGGATTGGCAAGAGCCTAATCTTGGGGATGCCCAAGGCACCCCAAGGTAAAATTGAAGGACAACCAAAAGCTTAAGCTTGGGGATGCCCCGAAGGCATCCCCTCTTTTGTCTTCGTCTATCGGTAACTTTACTTGGAGCTATATTTTTATTCACCACATGATATGTGTTTTGCTTGGAGCGTCTTGTATGATTTGAGTCTTTGCTTTTTAGTTTATCACAATCATCCTTGCTGTACACACCTTTTGAGAGAGACACACATGATTCGTAATTTGTTAGAATACTCTATGTGCTTCACTTATATCTTTTGAGCTATATGGTTTTTGCTCTAGTGCTTCACTTATATCTTTTAGAGTATGGTGGTGGTTTTATTATATAGAAATTATTGATCTCTCATGCTTCACTTATATTATTTTGAGAGTCTTAAACAGCATGGTAATTTTCTTTAATTGAAATTAATCCGAATGTGATAGGCATCCAAGATGAGCATAATAAAAACTTCCATATTGAGTTCATTGAATATCATGAGAAGTTTGATACTTGATAAGTGTTGTGAGATATAAAGGTGGTAATATTAGAGTGTGCTAGTTGAGTAATTGTGAAATTGAGAAATACTTGTGTTAAGGTTGGCAAGTCCCGTAGCATGCACATATGGTAAAAGTTGTGTGACAATTTTGACGCTTAAGGTGTTCTTTTATTGCTTTCCTTATGAGTGGCGGTCGGGGACGAGCGATGGTATTTTCCTACCAATCTATCCCTCTAGGGGCATGCGTAGTAGTACTTTTCTTCGAGGGCTAATAAACTTTTGCAATAAGTATATGAGTTCCTTATGACTAATGTGAGTCCATGGATTATACGCACTCTCAACCTTCCACAATTTTCTAGCCTCTTCGGTACCATGCATTGCCCGTTCTCACCTTGAGAGTTGGTGCAAACTTCGCTGGTGCATCCAAACCCCGTGATATGATACGCTCTATCACACATAAACCTCCTTATATCTTCCTCAAAACAGCCACCATACCTACCTATCATGGCATTTCCATAGCCATTCCGAGATATATTGCCATGCAACTTTCCACTGTTCTGTTTATTATGACACGCTCCATCATTGTCATATTGCTTTGCATGATCATGTAGTTGACATCGTATTTGTGGCAAAGCCACCATTCATAATTTTTTCATACATGTCACTCTTGATTCATTGCATATCCCGGTACACCGCCGGAGGCATTCACATAGAGTCATATTTTGTTATAAGTATTGAGTTGTAATTCTTGAGTTGTAAGTAATAAAAGTGTGATGATCATCATTATTAGAGCATTGTCCCATGTGGGGAAAGGATGATGGAGACTATGATTCCCCAACAAGCCGGGATGAGATTCCGGACTAAAAAAAAGGGAGGCCAAAGAAAAAAAAGAGAAGGCCCAAGAAAAAAAAAGAAAAAAAAGGAAAAAATGAGAGAAAAAGAGAGAAGGGACAATGTTACTATCCTTTTTCCACACTTGTGCTTCAAAGTAGCACTGTGATCTTCATGATAGAGAGTCTCCTATGTTGTCACTTTCATCTACTAGTGGGAATTTTCATTATAGAACTTGGCTTGTATATTCCAATGATGGGCTTCCTCAAAATGCCCTAGGTCTTCGTGAGCAAGCAAGTTGGATGCACACCCACTTAGTTTCTATTGTTGAGCTTTCATACATTTATAGCTCTAGTGCATCCGTTGCATCGCAATCCCTACTCCTCTCATTGACATCAATTGATGGGCATCTCCATAGCCTATTGATTAGTCGCGTCAATGTGAGACTTTGTACCTTTTTGCCTTCTCTCATAACCCCCATCATTATACTTTACTCCACCCATAGTGCTATATCCATGGCTTGCGCTCATGTATTGCGTAAGGGTTGAAAAGGCTGAGGCGCGTTAAAAAGTATGAACCAATTGCTCGGCTTGTCATCGGGGTTATGCATAATGAGAATATTTTGTGTGACGAAATTGAAACATAGCCTAACTATATGATTTTGTAGGGAAAAGCTTTCTTTGGATATGTTATTTTGATAAGACATAATTGCTTGGTTAGCATGTTTGAAGTATTATTGCTTTTGTGTCAACATTAAACTTTTATCTTGAATCTTTCGGATCTAAATATTCATGCCACAATAAAAAGAACTACATTGAAAATTATGCTAAGAAGCATTCCACATCAAAAATTCTGTTTTTATTATTTACCTACTCGAGGACGAGCAGGAATTAAGCTTGGGGATGCTTCATACGTCTCCAACGCATCTATAATTTTTGATTGTTCCATGCTATTATATATTCTGTTTTGGATGTTTAATGGGCTTATTTATACACTTTTATATTTTTTTGGGACTAACCTATTAACCGGAGGCCCGGCCCAAATTGCTGTTTTTTGCCTATTTCAGTGTTTCGCAAAAAAAGAATATCAAACGGGGTCCAAACGGAATGAAACCTTCGGGAGCGTTGTCGGTGTCAAAACCGGTGGATCTCGGGTAGGGGGTCCCGAACTGTGCGTCTAGGATCGATGGTAATAGGAGACGGGGGACACGATGTTTACCCGGTGGATCTAAGGCCATAGCAGTTACAGGAACCATCTCCTGAATCTGGTCCGATGACGAATTTAAGTCATGTTCATCGGAGCGAGGGGGAGCGATTGCCGTGGTCTCAAATCCATTAAAGATCAATTCTCCGTGGATATCCGCAACGTAGTTCAAGCTTCCGAATCTGACCTGGTGGCCAGGGG
This sequence comes from Aegilops tauschii subsp. strangulata, assembly GCF_002575655.3. Classification (NCBI taxonomy): domain Eukaryota; kingdom Viridiplantae; phylum Streptophyta; class Magnoliopsida; order Poales; family Poaceae; genus Aegilops; species Aegilops tauschii. Next base: position 424,881,784 of record NC_053035.3, on the reverse strand, counting down.
CGTAGCTATTGATCTGCTCCAGATGGCCAAGCGAATTGGCCTGCAGTACGAAGCCGCCGGATACGAAAATCTGTCCAGGGAGGAAGGTTCCTCCTTGGATGGCGTCACTATGGAAGATCGAACCTTTCGTCGACGGCACAGTGGAACTCTCAATGAAAGCACCAATGTCGGTGTCAAAACCGGCGGATCTCGGGTAGGGGTCCCGAACTGTGCGTCTAAGGTCGATGGTTACAGGAGACAGGGGACACGATGTTTACCCAGGTTCGGGCCCTCTCTATGGAGGTAATACCCTACTTCCAGCTTGATTGATCTTGATGAATATGAGTGTTCCAAGAGTTGATCTACCGCGAGATCGTAATGGCTAAACCCTAGAAGTCTAGCCTATATCACTATGGTAATGTGTATATCCTTTCCGGACTAACCCCTCCAGTTTATATAGATACCGGGGGGATCTAGGGTTTACATGGAGTCGGTTACATAAGAAGGCAATCTACATAGTCGGTTGCCAAGCTTGCCTTCCACGCCAAGTAGAGTCCAATCCGGACACGGGTACAGTCTTCGGTCTTCATGTCTTCACAGCCCGTCAGTCCGGCCCAATGGACAATAGGCCGGACGCCCGACGACCCCTTAGTCCAGGACTCCCGCAGTAGTCCCCGAACCAGTCTTCAATAGCGAGGTGTTCGACACACAAATTGTCTTCGGCATTGCAAGGCGGGCTCCTCCTTTAATGATCTCCAAGTAAAGTATTCGGCCATTGATCCAATGTCGCTCCCCTCGGCTTCTGCACGTTAAATAACTTTGTCTTCCACGCGTCGAGCGAAGGTGGAAGGTCAGGGTATTTTTGTAGATAACACCCTGTCCATGCGAGGAAGAGCGCCTATTAAAGAGATTGGATCCTAGAACCACAGGCACCATGCAGAGAAAATCCCCGGAGACTGTTTAAGAGAAACCATTCCAGATGGCTAGCGTCCCCAGCTCCTCCACCCGTTCCGGCCCAGAGAAATGCGAGTGGGAGAGGTGTTCAGTGTCCCACAGCCAATTGACGAAGCTGCAAACGCAGGGATTTCTTCCTCCTGCAGATCTAGTCCCTGTTCGAGCGGGGCTAGACTTCTTCAACGGTGAGACTCAGGCAGAGGACTTTCCCAATCCATCCGGGGGAGAGCGAGTATGTTTCATCCCCTACCTGCTAAGAGGCGTTGGATTTCCCATCCATCCGTTCCTCCGAGGGCTTCTGGAATACTATGGCCTCCAGCTGCACAACTTCACCCCTGCCTCCATTCTGCACATTGCGGGTTATGTCGCTTTATGCGAATTATTCCTGGGCATTGAAGCCCATTTTGAGTTGTGGAGGAAATTGTTCTGTCTTGTCCCGCGCAATCATGAGGGGTCAATATTTGAAGTGGGCGGAACCGAAGTGTGGCGTATCGCCGATACCGGATATTTGTCTGGCACGCCAAGGAAGGCATCTGAAGAATGTCCTTCCGAATGGTTCTATATTGAGGACATCGCACTTCCTGACCCGGTTCGAAAGGGTCTTCCTGAATTCGCGAGTGTTCCGCTGAAGAAACGCCACAGTTGGCGTCCCCGGAGTCTTGAAGAGGATGACAACGCGGAAGTTCGTCAGCTCCTGAGCAAGATAAAGACGCTCGCTCAGTCCGGACTTACAATATTCGAAGTTACGGCGATTTCCATAGTGTGAGGGGTTCAGCCGCTTCAATACAGAGGGCTGCCAATGTGGCACTATAACGGAGAGGATGACGCCTCCCGCTGTGGCCGGAAAGGCCTGGACACCTCCGCCGCTCTGGCCAAGATATTGGCCGAGCCGTTTAAAGGAGAAGAAGAGGAATTTCTTCGCATTAAGCACATAGATGGGTATTCTATGTATAATCCTCCCAGTTGGGTAAGCTTCAACCCCTCTGCTTCACTCATTTCACTTCCGGATTATTTTTGATAAATTTCAAATCCGTCTGTTATGACAGCACTGGCGGAAGGTCACCGAAGGACTTTATAGTCCCGCCCCACAGCCGGAGAACCACAACCGGGAGCTTGACCCCGGGTTTGAAGAGTATCCGGACATATTCGTGATACTCGCAGAGGGGGTATTTTACCAGGCGAGCTATGACGGCACAGAAGTGGCCATCACTGCCGACTACCCTGGCCTTCTTCCTGCTTCAGATGTAAGTGATCCAGAAACACCTTCTCTAAAATGGTGCTTTTATTCTGCCTCACCCACTGCACTGTATCATGCTCCACAGGGGAGGCGTTCGGCGATTCCGAAGAGATCTGTTCCTGCGCCGGGCAAGCCTTCGAAGAGGAAGGCCCGTGAAAATGCAGCCGGGCCTTCATTGAGGAGGTACGGAAAAAATATGTTTTTCAGCGACCGCACCCGACTGTGACTTGTGCGTTTGTTTGGTTACGGGAAAAAGGTTCGCCGAACTATATCCGGGGGCCCAGTCGGCCGCGCTCCCAACAACCAGGATTTAGATCCAGTCGGGGAGACGGGGGCCGATGTAGGAACAACGCCGGACTGCCCTTCGACCGAGGGTTCGGACAATATGTCCGTTACCAACTCGGAGGTAGAGAGCGCCATGAATCATCGGCGCTGCAGGACCATTTTACGAGACCCCAAGTTCTCAGACGAGGCATTCAATGCCTTTAGCTCGGGCGACGCATACATCCGGGCTGCTCGAGACGGGCTTAGAAAAGCCACGAGGCAATATCTGACAGATGTGCAGGTAAGTTTTCTTTGTCCAAAAAAGGATATCCATATGCCCGTAGCCCCCGAGACTGAAAGTAGTTGGCACAACTGATTTAAGGATCGTTGAACAACCAGGTCCTTGCAGAGAAGAATGGCCTGCTAGCCCAAGAGCTGGAGTAGTGTCGGGCGCAGCTAAAGGCTGCTACCGCCGAACTGGAAAACGTCAAGAAGTCGTCTTCTGGTAATGTTCCCCTCCACCGAGGAACAATAATTGTGTACCAACCGTGCTAACGCTACTGCTGATCGCATAATAGGGTCGTCTGATCAACTTGAAGAGAAGTTGAAGATCGCCCAAGAGGGAGAAAAAGAGGCGAAAAGGCAACACGCCGCAGGCGAGCGTGTGCTGACCCGCGTCAGAGATGAGAAAAACAAGCTACAGGATTCCAACACTGCATTGAGTGAAGAGTTGAAAGATGTTCGAGCCCAGCTAGCCGATTCCGTGAAGGAGAACAAAAGGCTACAGGGCGGTATCTTCAGTATGTGTTCGAACTATTTTTGAAGTAGCTCAGAGATAAATGGGACTGATATAGTCATGTTTGCAGGTATATTGACAGGCCGTCCTGAAGAGGAAGTGTCCGGATCATCAAGTGATCTGCCGCAAAGGTTGTCACAAGTGCACGAGCATGCTCGGCTAGCCATGCGGAGCGTGGCCAAGGCCTTATGGCCGTCCGCCTCCCCTCCAAGAAGTATGGAGGAGCTTGTAGAGATGTTCAAGGGAGCGCGGCGGCGTATCCGACTATGGAAGATATCGGCCTGCCGAGAGGGTGCACGAGAGGCCTGGACCATGGTGAAAACGCGATATACCAAGCTGGATCTGAATCACATGGCCCGGGTTGGACCGCTAGGGTCAAATGGGGAAGAAATTCCCGTTAGTTTAGTATATGACCAAGTAGAGGTGGCCGCCAAATATTCCCAACAGGATTGTAAGTTGGACCGCCTGTTGGATGGTATAGAGGGGGAAGTGTTTGAGTCCAAGTGACTATGTACTTTCCTTACCCTATGTAATTCTAGCTGAATTGTATAGCATTTGTCATGGCAGACCTTTTCGCTTCAACCTCCAGACCCAAGGGTGCGGAGTGTTTCCGAATACCCTCACGGCCGAATAGACAGGGGTATGCCTGGAAAACTAGGCGTAGGGGTCATAGTTGCTTGAACAGACAAGTTGTATTCTGCTAGTTATGTTATATTACATTGAGATCGTAAGAAACATCTTCTAGAGAGAATAGTTCCGTTAAGGGTTCCTTTCCCTGGGTGTGCATGTATTAATGTACATGTCCGAATTGTGATGGAAAAATCACAGTGTATGTAACTTCTGGGGGTTACCAATGGAGTAATTGAAAAAACGTCTTTAATTCACCGACCGAATATTCCCTTAAGAACGCTAACTTTCGGCTTCACCCAGTATGAGGTACACATCCGGATGACCCGGCAGTAACAATCGCAGAGGTGCTCCCTTTATGCCCTAGCCAAACTAACGGGAATGTAGGCCATAAGCACAGGAGCCAGGCAACCCAGCTTGGCCAAAACTTAAGTCATATCGATGCATATAGTGGCGAAGAAAAGGTACATATGGAAGAACTCATATGTGAAGAGCTTGATGCTCGAGGAATAATGATAAAAAGCTTCTGTCCCAGAAGCCCCCAGGTATAATGGACATACATATTTTAAATATGTATGTGTTAGGGGTGTGCGGTCTAGCCGTACCAAAACTTTAAAGTGAAGAATGAAAAAGTAATCGGAAAAGAGAGAAAAAATAATGGAAACTACAGGGGAGAAGGAGACGAACAAGGAGTTCAGCGCTAGGCATAGAATCTTCGGAGTCTGGCCGCGTTCCAGGGGTTCGGCTCGAGGCGATTGTCTGATGCATCACGAAGACGGTATGCTCCTCCGGTGAGAACTTTGTCATTATGAAGGGACCCTCCCATTTGGGCTTGAGTTTGTCCTTTTTCTTCTCCGGTAGGCGTAGAACGAGTTCGCCAACATTGTAAGTCTTGGCCCGTACTTCTCTGCTTTGGTATCTTCAAGCCTGCTGTTGGTAGAATGCTGAACGGGCTTTTGCGACATCGCGTTCCTCCTCCAGGTCATCTAGGCTGTCCTGCCGACCAAGCTCGGCTTCTCTCTCTTCGTACATACGCACTCGAGGTGAGTCGTGAATAATATCGCAGGGCAATACGGCTCTGCGCCATACACCATGAAGAAAGGTGTGTATCCGGTAGTACGGTTGGGCGTGGTCCGCAGCCCCCAGAGTACAGAGTCGAGCTCCTCAACCCAGTGCTTGTCTGATTCTTTCAAAGACCGCGCTAGTCTGGGCTTGATGCCGCTCATAATAAGACCGTTGACTCGTTCGACTTGACCGTTGGTTTGTGGGTGGTAGACGGAGGCGTAATCGAGTTTAATACCCAGATTAGTACACCAGGTTTTTACCTCGTCGGCTGTGAAATTAGAGCCGTTGTCGGTGATGATGCTGTGTGGGACACCATAACGGTGCACAACACCGGATATGAAGTCAATCACCGGGCCGAACTCAGTCGTTTTGACCGGTTTAGCCTCTATCCACTTAGTGAATTTGTCCACCATAACCAGTAGATATTTTTTCTTATGGCTTCCCCCTTTTAGGGGTCCAACCATATCCAGGCCCCAGACCGCGAAAGGCCAAGTAATGGGGATAGTTTGCAAGGCAGTTGGGGGCATGTGGCTTTGGTTGGCGAAGAGCTGGCATCCGACGCATCGTTGGACAAGGTCCTCCGCGTCTGCTCGGGCTGTCAGCCAATAGTACCCAGTGTGGAAGGCCTTGCTAACGAGGGCCCGAGCTGCGGCGTGGTGTCCACCGAGGCCAGCGTGAATTTCCGCTAAAAGCTGCCACCCATCTTCTTCGGAGATACATCTTTGAAGTACTCCGGTAGTGCCTTTCTTGTAGAGCTCTCCGTCGTGAACCTTGTAGGCCTTCGAACGCCTAACAGTGCGGCGAGCCTCATTCTGGTCGTCGGGAAGCTCCTTCCTATTAATGTAGGCCAAGAAGGGTTCGGTCCATGGGGCAATGACTGCCATAATGAGATGGGCCGACGTTGTTATTTCGGTGGCTGAGCCCCCGGCACTGTCTGTATGTTCGGGATTTGAGGTTGTGTTCGGATTTGAACTGTTGTCGCCGCCCTCCCCTTGCCACACCACGGATGGCTTGAAAAGCCTTTCCAGGAAGATGTTAGGTGGGAAGGGGTCACACTTAGCGCCGATGCGAGCAAGGCCGTCCGCGGCTTGATTGCTTTCTCGGGCAACGTGATGAAATTCAAGCCCCTCGAACCGAGCCGACATTTTTAATACGGCATTGCGATAAGCTGCCATCTTTGGATCTTTGGCGTCAAAGTTGCCGTTTATCTGAGATATCGCGAGGTTCGAGTCCCCGCGCACCTCCAGGCGTTGTATGCCCATGGATATGGAGTCTGTGTATAATATCCGGAGTACATACTGGACGACGTCTCCAGTGGGGGATGTTAATATGACTCCCGCTCCTAGTCCTGCCACATTTTAGAGCCGTCAAAATACATGACCCAATTGGAGTATGCGCCATACTCTTTAGGGAGTTCGGCCTCTGTCCATTCGGCGACGAAGTCGGCCAGTACTTGAGATTTGATGGCTCGACGTGGCTTGTATGTTATGTCGAATGGAAGTAGCTCTATGGCCCATTTGGCGAATCGTCCCGTGGCATCGCAGTTGTTTATTATGTTATTGAGTGGGACCTCAGAAGCCACCGTGATTGAACACTCCTGGAAGTAGTGTCTTAGCTTGCGAGATGCCATGAAGACCGCGTATGCTATCTTTTGGTAGTGGGGTACCAGGATTTGCATGGTGTGAGGACAGTAGATACGTAGTATACTGGTTTTGAAGTGGGAATTTGTGTCCGTCCTGTTCTCGTTCGACGACGAGCACGGCGCTCACCACCTGATGTGTTGCCGATATGTATAGCAACATGGGTTCACCCGCGTTTGGTGCGGCCAGGATTGGATTGCTTTGCTAGGAGGGTCTTTATTTCCTCCAGTCTGGTACTCGCCGCGTCTGTCCATTCGAATTTATCAGTGCGCCGTAAGAGGCGATAGAGTGGTAGTGCCTTTTCTCCTAATCTGGAGATAAAGCGGCTTAGTGCTGCCACACATCCCGCTAGTTTTTGGACCTGTTTGAGGTTTGTTGGTGTAGCCAACTATGACAGAGCTCGGATTTTAGCCGGATTTGCTTCGATTCCTCTATTAGAAATGATGAAGCCCAGGAGTTTTCCAGCGGGGACGCCGAAGACACACTTTTCCGGGTGGAGCTTAATGTCATATGCCCGGAGGTTGTCGAACGTAAGACGTAAGTCGTCTATTAGTGTTTCGACATGCCTAGTTTTGATGATGACGTCATCACGTAAGCTTCTACCGTTTTGCCGATCTGTTTCTCCAGGCATGTTCGAATCATGCGTTGGTATGTCGCGCCGGCGTTCTTGAGCCCGAAGGACATAGTGTTGAAGCAGAATGGCCCGTATGGGGTAATAAATGCTGTTGCAGCTTGATCGGATTCCTTCATTTTGATTTGATGGTATTCGGAATATGCATCGAGGAAACACAGTGAGTCGTGTCCTGCGGTAGCGTCAATGATTTGATCAATGCGGGGAAGGGGAAAGGGATCCTTAGGGTAAGCCTTTTGGGGAACGTAGTAATTTCAAAAAATTTCCTACGCACACGCAAGATCATGGTGATGTATAGCAACGAGAGGGGAGAGTGTTGTCCATGTACCCTCGTAGACCGAAAGCGGAAGCGTTAACACAACGCGGTTGATGTAGTCATACGTCTTCACGATCCGACCGATCAAGTACCGAACGCACGGCACCTCCGAGTTCAGCACACGTTCAGCTCGATGACGTCCCTCGAACTCCGATCCAGCCGAGTGTTGAGGGAGAGTTTCGTCAGCACGACGGCGTGGTGACGATGATGATGTTCTACCGACGCAGGGCTTCGCCTAAGCACCGCTACGATATTATCGAGGTGTAATATGATGGAGGGGGGCACCGCACACGGCTAAGAGATCAATGATCAATTGTGTGTCTATGGGGTGCCCCCCTGCCCCCGTATATAAAGGAGCAAGGGGGGAGGCCGCCGGCCTAGGAGGAGGGCGCGCCAAGGGGGGAGTCCTACTCCCACCGGGAGTAGGACTCCTCCTTTCCTTGTTGGAATAGGAGAAGGGAAGGGAGAAGGAGAAAGAAGGAAGGGGGCGCCCCCCCTCCCTAGTCCAATTTGGACTAGTCTATGGGGAGGGGTGCGGCCACCCTTTGGGGCCTTTCTCTCCTTTCCCGTATGGCCCATTAAGGCCCAATACGAATTCCCGTAACTCTCCGGTACTCCGAAAAATACCCGAATCACTCGGAACCTTTCCGAAGTCCGAATATAGTCGTCCAATATATCGATCTTTACGTCTCGGCCATTTCGAGACTCCTTGTCATGTCCCTGATCTCATCCGGGACTCCGAACTCCTTCGGTACATCAAAACACATAAACTCATAATATAACCGTCATCGCAACGTTAAGCGTGCGGACCCTACGGGTTCGAGAACTATGTAGACATGACCGAGACACCACTCCGGTCAATAACCAATAGCGGAACCTGGATGCTCATATTGGCTCGCACATATTCTACGAAAATCTTTATCGGTCAGACCGCATAACAACATACGTTGTTCCCTTTGTCATCGGTATGTTACTTGCCTGAGATTCGATCGTCGGTATCTCGATACCTAGTTCAATCTCGTTACCGGCAAGTCTCTTTACTCGTTCCGTAATACATCATCCCGCTACTAACTCATTAGTTACAATGCTTGCAAGGCTTATAGTGATGTGTATTACTGAGTGGGCCCAGAGATACCTCTCCGACAATCGGAGTGACAAATCCTAATCTCGAAATACGCCAACCCAACAAGTACCTTTGGAAGCACCTGTAGAGCACCTTTATAATCACCCAGTTACGTTGTGACGTTTGGTAGCACACAAAGTGTTCCTCCGGTAAACGGGAGTTGCATAATCTCATAGTCATAGGAACATGTATAAGTCATGAAGAAAGCAATAGCAACATACTAAACGATCGAGTGCTAAGCTAACGGAATGGGTCAAGTCAATCACATCATTCTCCTAATGATGTGATCCCGTTAATCAAATGACAACTCATGTCTATGGCTAGGAAACATAACCATCTTTGATCAACGAGCTAGTCAAGTAGAGGCATACTAGTGACACTCTATTTGTCTATGTATTCACACATGTATCAAGTTTCCAGTTAATACAATTGTAGCATGAATAATAAACATTTATCATGATATAAGGAAATAAATAATAACTTTATTATTGCCTCTAGGGCATATTTCCTTCAGTCTCCCACTTGCACTAGAGTCAATAATCTAGTTCACATCGCCATGTGATTTAATATCAATAGTTCACATCACCATGTGATTAACACCCATAGTTCACATCGTCATGTGCGCAACACCCAAAGGGTTTACTAGAGTCAGTAATCTAGTTCACATCGCTTATGTGATTAACACCCAAAGAGTACTAAGGTGTGATCATATTTTGCTTGTGAGATAATTTTAGTCAACGGGTCTGTCACATTCAGATCCGTAAGTATTTTGCAAATTTCTATGTCTACAATGCTCTGCACGCAGCTACTCTAGCTAATTGCTCCCACTTTCAATATGTATCTAGACCGAGACTTAGAGTCATCTAGATTAGTGTCAAAACTTGCATCGATGTAACCCTTTACGACGAACCTTTTGTCACTTCCATAATCGAGAAACATATCCTTGTTCCAGTAAGGATAATTTTGACCGCTGTCCAGTGATCTACTCCTAGATCACTATTGTACTCCCTTGCCAAAATCAGTGTAGGGTATACAATAGATCTGGTACACAGCATGGCATACTTTATAGAACCTATGGCCGAGGTCGGGCTTTGAGTCTTACTCAATTTCACACCTTGTAACACAGGAAAGAAACTCTTTCTTTGACTGTTCCATTTTGAACAACTTCAAAATCTTGTTAAGGTATGTACTCATTGAAAAAACTTATCAAGCGTCTTGATCTATCTCTATAGATCTTGATGCTCAATATGTAAGCAGCTTCACCGAGGTCTTTCTTTGAAAAACTCCTTTCAAACACTCCTTTATGCTTTGCAGAATAATTCTACATTATTTCCGATCAACAATATGTCATTCACATATACTTATCAGAAATACTGTAGTGCTCTCACTCACTTTCTTGTAAATACAGGCTTCACCGCAAATCTGTATAAAACTATATGCTTTGATCAACTTATCAAAGCGTATATTCCAACTCCAAGATGCTTGTACCAGTCCATAGATGGATCGCTGGAGTTTGCATATTTTGTTAGCACCTTTAGGATTGACAAAACCTTCTGGTTGCATCATATACAACTCTTCTTTAATAAATCCATTAAGGAATGCAGTTTTGTTTATCCATTTGCCAGATTTCATAAAATGCGGAAATTGCTAACATGATTCGGACAGACTTAAGCATAGATACGAGTGAGAAACTCTCATCGTAGTCAACACCTTGAACTTGTCGAAAACCTTTTTGCGACAATTCTAGCTTTGTAGATAGTAACACTACTATCATCGTCCGTCTTCCTCTTGAAGATCTATTTAATATCAATGGCTCGCTGATCTTTGGGAAATTCAATCAAAGTCCATACTTTGTTCTCATACATGGATCTCATCTCAGATTTCATGGCGTCACCATCGCTTCTTCATAGTTCGTAGGTTCGTCATGGTCTAGTAACATAACCTCCAGAACAGGATTACCGTACCACTCTGGTTGACCTACGAGGTTTAGTAATAACTTGAGCTGAAGTTCCATGATCATCATCATTAACTTCCTCACTAATTGGTATAGGCGTCACAGAAACTGGTTTCTGCGATGAACTACTTTCCAATAAGGGAGCAGGTACAATTACCTCATCAAGTTCTACTTTCCTCCCACTCACTTCTTTCGAGAAAAACTCCTTCTCTAGAAAGGATCCATTCTTAGCAACGAATGTCTTGCCTTCGGATCTGTGATAGAAGGTGTACCCAACTGTCTCCTTTGGGTATCCTATGAAGATACATTTCTCCGATTTGGGTTTGATCTTATCAAGATGAAACTTTTTCACATAAGCATCGCAACCCCAAACTTTAAGAAACGACAACTTTGGTTTCTTGCCAAACCACAGTTCATAAGATGTCGTCTCAACGGATTTAGATGGTACCCTATTTAACGTGAATGCAGCTGTCTCTAATGCATAACCCCAAAACGTAGTGGTAGATCGGTAAGAGACATCATATATCGCACCATATCTAATAAAGTACGGTTACGATGTTCGGACACACCATTACACTGTGGTGTTCCAGGTGGCGTGAGTAGTGAAACTATTTCACATTGTTTTAACTGAAGGCCAAACTCGTAACTCAAATACTCTTCTCTACGATCAGATCGTAGAAACTTTATTTTTCTTGTTATGATGATTTTCCACTTCACTCTGAAATTATATGAACTTTTCAAATGTTTCAGACTTATGTTTCATTAAGTAGATATACCCATATCTGCTCAAATCATCTGTGAAGGTGAGAAAATAATGATATCCGCCACGAGCCTCAATATTCATTGGACCACATACATCTGTATGTATGACTTCCAACAAATCTGCTGCTCTCTCCATAGTTCCGGAGAACGGCGTTTTAGTCATCTTGCCCATGAGGCATGGTTCGCAAGCATCAAGTGATTCATAATCAAGTGATTCCAAAATCCCATCAGTATGGAGTTTCTTCATGCGCTTTACACCAATATGACCTAAACGGCATTGCCACAAATAAGTTGCACTATCATTATTAACTTTGCATCTTTTGGCTTCATTATTATGAATATGTGTATCACTACGATCGAGATCCAACAAACCATTTTATTGGGTGTATGACCATAGAAGGTTTTATTCATGTAAACAGAATAACAATTATTCTCTAATTTAAATGAATAACCGTATTGCAACAAACATGATCAAATCATATTCATGCTCAACGCAAACACCAAATAACACTTATTTAGTTTCAACACTAATCCTGAAAGTATAGGGAGTGTGCGATGATGATCATATCAATCTTGGAACTACTTCCAACACACATCGTCACCTCTCCTTTTACTAGTCTCTGTTTATTCTGCAACTCCCGTTTCGAGTTACTACTCTTAGCAACTGAACCAGTATCAAATGCCGAGGGGTTGCTATAAACACTAGTAAAGTACACATCAATAACATGTATATCCAATATACCTTTGTTCACTTTGCCATCCTTCTTATCCACCAAATACTTGGGGTAGTTCCGCTTCCAGTGACCAGTCCCTTTGCAGTAGAAGCACTTAGTCTCAGGCTTAGGACTAGACTTCGGCTTCTTCACTTGTGCAGCAACTTGCTTGCCGTTCTTCTTGAAGTTCCCCTTCTTCCCTTTGCCCTTTTCTTGAAACTAGTGGTCTCGTCAACCATCAACACTTGATGTTTTTCTTGATTTCTATCTTCGTTGATTTCAGCATCACGAAGAGCTCGGGAATTACTTTCGTCATCCCTTGCATACTATAGTTCATCACGAAGTTCTACTAACTTGGTGATGGTGACTAGAGAATTCTGTCAATCACTATTTTATCTGGAAGATTAACTCCCACTTGATTCAAGCGATTGTAGTACCCAGACAATCTGAGCACATGCTCACTGCTTGAGCAATTCTCCTCCATGTTTTAGCTATAGAACTTGTTGGAGACTTCATATCTCTCAACTCGGGTATTTGCTTGAAATATTAACTTCAACTCCTGGAACATCTCATATGGTCCATGACGTTCAAAACGTCTTTGAAGTCCCGATTCTAAGCCGTTAAGCATGGTGCACTAAACTATGAAGTAGTCATCATATTGAGCTAGCCAAACGTTCATAACGTCTGCATCTGCTCCTGCAATAGGTCTGTCACCTAGCGGTGCATCAAGGACATAATTCTTCTGTGCAGCAATGAGGATAATCCTCAGATCACGGATCCAATCCGCATCTTTGCTACTAACATCTTTCAACATAATTTTCTCTAGGAACATATCAAAAATAAACACAGGGAAGCAACAACGCGAGCAATTGATCCACAACATAATTTGCAAAAATACTATCAGGACTAAGTTCATGATAAATTTAAGTTCAATTAATCATATTACTTAAGAACTCCCACTTAGATAGACATCCCTCTAATCCTCTAACTGATCACGTGATCCATATCAACTAAACCATGTCTGATCATCACGTGAGATGGAGTAGTTTCAATGGTGAACATCACCATGTTGATCATATCTACTATATGATTCACGCTCGACCTTTCGGTCTCCGTGTTCCGAGGCCATATCTGCATATGCTAGGCTCGTCAAGTTTAACCTGAGATTCCGCGTGTGCAACTGTTTTGCACCCGTTGTATTTGAACGTAGAGCCTATCACACCCGATCATCACGTGGTGTCTCAGCACGAAGAACTTTCGCAACGGTGCATACTCAGGGAGAACACTTTTATCTTGAAATTTTAGTGAGAGATCATCTTATAATGCTACCGTCAATCAAAGCAAGATAAGATGCATAAAAGATAAACATCACATGCAATCAATATAAGTGATATGATATGGCCATCATCATCTTGTGCTTGTGATCTCCATCTCCGAAGCACCGTCATGATCACCATCGTCACCGGCGCGACACCTTGATCTCCATCGTAGCATCGTTGTCGTCTCGCCAACTATTGCTTTTACGACTATCGCTACCGCTTAGTGATAAAGTAAAACAATTACATGGTGATTGCATTTCATACAATAAAGCGACAACCACATGGCTCCTGCCAGTTGCCGATAACTCGGTTACAAAACATGATCATCTCATACAATAAAATGTAGCATCATGTCTTGACCATATCACATCACAACATGCCCTGCAAAAACAAGTTAGACGTCCTCTACTTTGTGGTTGCAAGTTTTACGTGGCTGCTACGGGCTTAGCAAGAACCATTCTTACCTACGCATCAAAACCACAACGATAGTTTGTCAAGTTGGTGCTGTTTTAACCTTCGCAAGGACCGGGCGTAGCCACACTCGGTTCAACAAAAGTGAGAGAGACAGACACCCGCCAGTCACCTTTAAGCAACGAGTGCTCGCAACGGTGAAACCAGTCTCGCGTAAGCGTACGCGTAATGTCGGTCCGGGCCGCTTCATCTCACAATACCGCCGAACCAAAGTATGACATGCTGGTAAGCAGTATGACTTATATCGCCCACAACTCACTTGTGTTCTACTCGTGCATAACATCAACGCATAAAACCAGGCTCTGATACCACTGTTGGGGAACGTAGTAATTTCAAAAAACATTCCTACGCACACGCAAGATCATGGTGATGTATAGCAACGAGAGGGGAGAGTGTTGTCCACGTACCCTCGTAGACCGAAAGCGGAAGCGTTAACACAACGCGGTTGATGTAGTCGTACGTCTTCACGATCCGACCGATCAAGTACCGAACGCACGGCACCTCCGAGTTCAGCACACGTTCAGCTCGATGACGTCCCTTGAACTCCGATACAGCCGAGTGTTGAGGGAGAGTTTCGTCAGCACGACGGCGTGCTGACGATGATGATGTTGCTACCGACGCAGGGCTTCGCCTAAGCACCGCTACGATATTATTGAGGTGTACTATGGTGGAGGGGGGCACCGCACACGGCTAAGAGATCAATGATCAATTGTGTGTCTATGGGGTGCCCCCCTGCCCCCGTATATAAAGGAGCAAGGGGGAGGCCGCCGGCCTAGGAGGAGGGCGCGCCAAGGGGGGAGTCCTACTCTCACCGGGAGTAGGACTCCTCCTTTCCTTGTTGGAATAGGAGAAGGGAAGGGAGAAGGAGAAAGAAGGAAGGGGGCGCCCCCCCTAGTCCAATTCGGACTAGTCTATGGGGAGGGGTGCGGCCAGCCTTTGGGGCCTTTCTCTCCTTTCCCGTATGGCCCATTAAGCCCAATACGAATTCCCGTAACTCTCCGGTACTCCGAAAAATACCCGTATCACTCGGAACCTTTCCGAAGACCGAATATAGTCGTCCAATATATCGATCTTTACGTCTCGGCCATTTCGAGACTCCTCGTCATGTCCCCGATCTCATCCGGGACTCCGAACTCCTTTGGTACATCAAAACACATAAACTTATAATATAACCGTCATCGCAACGTTAAGCGTGCGGACCCTACGGGTTCGAGAACTATGTAGACATGACCGAGACACCTCTCCGGTCAATAACCAATAGAGGAACCTGGATGCTCATATTGGCTCCCACATATTCTACGAAGATCTTTATCGGTCAGACCGCATAACAACATACGTTGTTCCCTTTGTCATCGGTATGTTACTTGCCCGAGATTCGATCGTCGGTATCTCGATACCTAGTTCAATCTCGTTACCGGCAAGTCTCTTTACTCGTTCCGTAATACATCATCCCGCTACTAACTCATTAGTTACAATGCTTGCAAGGCTTATAGTGATGTATATTACTGAGTGGGCCCAGAGATACCTCTCCGACAATCGGAGTGACAAATCCTAATCTCGAAATACGCCAACCCAACAAGTACCTTTGGAAGCGCCTGTAGAGCACCTTTATAATCACCCAGTTACGTTGTGACGTTTGGTAGCACACAAAGTGTTCCTCCGGTAAACGGGAGTTGCATAATCTCATAGTCATAGGAACATGTATAAGTCATGAAGAAAGCAATAGCAACATACTAAACGATCGAGTGCTAAGCTAACGGAATGGGTCAAGTCAATCACATCATTCTCCTAATGATGTGATCCCGTTAATCAAATGACAACTCATGTCTATGGCTAGGAAACATAACCATCTTTGATCAACGAGCTAGTCAAGTAGAGGCATACTAGTGACACTCTGTTTGTCTATGTATTCACACATGTATCAAGTTTCCAGTTAATACAATTCTAGCATGAATAATAAACATTTATCATGATATAAGGAAATAAATAATAACTTTATTATTGCCTCTAGGGCATATTTCCTTCAAAGCCTTGTTGAGATCCTTGAAATCGACACCCAGGCGCCAGGATTTATCCTTCTTTGATACCATCACCAGGTTTGCCAGCCAGTCCGGATACTTGATTTCTCTAATGAATATGACCTCGATAAGCTTGACTAGCTCCTCCCCTATGGCTTGTCGCTTGGGCTCGGAAAAGCGCCGTAGTGTTTGCTTGACTGGTTTAAATCCCTTTAATATATTGAGGCTATGTTCGGCCAACTTGCGTGGGATCCCTGGCATATCCGAAGGGTGCCAGGCAAATATGTCCCAGTTTTCGCGCAGGAATTCTCATACTGCGGCGTCAACTGTTGGGTTCAGTTGAGCTCCGATAGATGCTGTCTTCTTGGGGTCCGTCGGGTAGACCTGGAATTTGACTATTTCTTCTGCTGGTTTGAAGGAGGTGGATTTGGGGCGTTTGTCGAGGATCACATCGTCCCTGTCCACCGTGGAGCGTAGTGCGGTTAATTCTTCGGCCGCGAGGGCTTCGGATAGCGCCTCCAGGGCCAGGGATGCGGTTTTGTTTTCAGTGCGGAGTGCTATGTCCGGATTACTGACGAGAGTGATTACACCGTTTGGTCCGGGCATTTTGAGCTTCATATACCCGTAATGAGGTATAGCTTGGAAGCGTGTAAAAGCATCCCGCCCCAACAGGGCGTGATATCCGCTGCTGAAAGGGGCCACTTGGAAAGTTATTTCTTCGGACCGATAGTTCTCCGACGTGCCAAATACTACGACAAGTGTGATTTTGCCCGCGCACCGCGCCTCCCGACTTGGAATAATTCCTCGGAAGGTTGTGTTACTTTGCTTGATGCGGCTCCTGTCGATTTCCATTTTATGGAGTGTGTCCTCATAAATGAGGTTTAGTCCGCTGCCGCCATCCATGAGGACCTTGGTGAGTCGAAACCCGTCCACGATGGGACTGAGGACTAACGCGGCTGGCACTCATACTGTTCTGTACTTTGGTTCGTCACCGGCGTTGAATGTTATAGCCGTGTCGTTCCATGGGTTTATTGCATTAATTTGGCAGACTTCGTCGAGCTCATGAAGTGCCCTTTTGCGCTTGTTGTTTGAAGCGAATGTCTCAAAGACCGTTAATACTCTTGAGTCGTCGTCTTCCGGGGGATGCTGTTCTGGGGCATCCTTGATAAGGATGTCCTCATCACTCTTGGCTATTTGTCGTAGTATCCAACATGCTCTAAGGCTGTGGGTTGCCACGGTATCTGGTGTTGTATGTATTTTGCATGGGCCATCGAGCCACCCCTCCAGAACGGTGCCGTGCCGTATAGCGGCTTTGTGTTTCTTGACTGTTGGACTGGGCGTGCCACGAGGGTGCGCCCTTTTCGCCTGTAGGGGGAGTTGGCTTGGGACTGACGGTTCCCAGCGAGCTGCCCGAGTTTCCCAGGCGCTCTCCATCGTGCTGTACTTTTGTACGATGGTTGCTAAGTCAGCAAATTTCAGTATGCGGCGGCGATTGATGGCATTGAGGATTCCTTCATCCGCGCAATTTTTGCAGAACGCTGATATTCCATCCTCGTCACGGCAATCTTTTACCTTGTCCTTGACAAGGAGGAATCTGGCCCAGAAGTGGTGGACCGTTTCCTGAGACTGCTGTTTTATGCTCATGAGAGCATCTATGTCCCGGTGGGTGGGTGGAATTAAATCCGAACCTCGACCTGACCGATTATCCGGAGTTTGACGACCTTCCGGGCTTAACCGTCCGGGTTCCGGAATATCTTCTGATTGTTTGGGACCGCCGTCCGATGCTATGTCCGGAGGGCTGGTCGCATCCTTTCGCGGGTGAGTATCCGGCACTTCATGAACGGCGATCCGAACATAGTCCGTCTTTGATATAGAAGAAGACTCGCCATCCTGCTCCATGACTACCGCAATCTGGTGGGTGACCGGTGGGGTTTTGGTTTCTCCCTGATCGGTCTTAGGCCCGATCCGATCGTAATCTATGGCGATTCCCAAAGCGGCGATGCGATCTAGGAGCTCGTTTAAGGACGAAAACTCAGCCGGATCCATCTGTTTGGAGTGCTTGGAATTGATGCGAAGGGGGTTTTCGATGGCCCGAGAGGTCATCGTCGGCTCAAAGGCCGAACGAGCGATAATAGTAAAGTCGCCTAGCCGGAGGGTTTGGCCCCGGGCCAGAGCTACCTCGGCGGTGATGTTGTCTTTAAGGACAAGGCGAGCCATCAAGCCTTTCATCGACGGCACAGTGGAACTCTCAATGAAAGCACGAATGTCGGTGTCAAAACCGGTGGATCTCGGGTAGGGGGTCCCGAACTGTGCGTCTAGGATCGATGGTAACAGGAGACGGGGGACACGATGTTTACCCAGGTTCGGGCCCTCTCTATGGAGGTAACACCCTACTTCCTGCTTGATTGATCTTGATGAATATGAGTGTTAGAAGAATTGATCTACCGCGAGATCGTAATGGCTAAACCCTAGAAGTCTAGCCTATATGACTATGGTAATGTGTATATCCTTTCCGGACTAACCCCTCCGGTTTATATAGATACCGGGGGGATCTAGGGTTTACATGGAGTCAGTTACATAAGAAGGAATCTACATAGTCGGTTGCCAAGCTTGCCTTTCACGCCAAGTAGAGTCCAATCCAGACACGGGTATAGTCTTCGGTCTTCATGTCTTAACAGCCCGTCAGTCCGGCCCAATGGATAATAGGCCGCACGCCCGAGGACCCCTTAGTCCAGGACTCCCTCAAGCGTGATTTTTGGAACAAACATGATCCAGAGGACTTGGAGTGGACGTCAAGCAACCAACAAGGAGGCCACGAGGCAGGGGGGCGCACCCTATAGCCTCGTGGGCCCCTCGTGGCTCCACCGACCTACTTCCTCCTATATATACCTACGTACCCCCAAACCATCGAGGAGCACCACGAAAACCTAATTCCACCACTGCAACCTTCTGTACCCATGAGATCCCATCTTGGGGCCTTTTCTGGTGCTCCGCCGGAGGGGGCATTGATCACGGAGGGCTTCTACATCAACACCATAGCCTCTCCGATGATGTGTGAGTAGTTTACCTCAGACCTTCGGGTCCATAGTTATTAGCTAGATGGCTTATTCTCTCTCTTTGGACCTCAATACAAAGTTCTCCTCGATTCTCTTGGAGATCTATTCGATGTAATCTTCTTTTGCGGTGTGTTTGTCGAGATATGAATTGTGGGTTTATGATCAAGATTATCTATAAACAATATTTGAATCTTCTCTGAATTCTTTTATGTATGATTGGTTATCTTTGCAAGTCTCTTCGAATTATCAGTTTGGTTTGGCCTACTAGATTGATCTTTCTTGCAATCGGAGAAGTGCTTAGCTTTGGGTTCAATCTTGCGGTGCTCGATCCCAGTGACAGTAGGGGAAACAACACGTATTGTATTGTTGCCATCGAGGATAAAAAGATGGGGTTTATATCATATTGCATGAGTTTATCCCTCTACATCATGTCATCTTGCTTAAAGCGTTACTCCGTTCTTATGAACTTAATACTCTAGATGCATGCTGGATAGCGGTCGATGTGTGGAGTAATAGTAGTAGATGCAGGCAGGAGTCGGTCTACTTGTCACGGACGTGATGCCTATATACATGATCATACCTAGATATTCTCATAACTATGCTCAATTCTATTAATTGCTCGACAGTAATTTGTTTACCCACCGTAATACTTATGCTATCTTGAGAGAAGCCACTAGTGAAACCTATGGCCCCCGGGTCTATTTTCCATCATATTAATCTTCCGTCAACAAGCTATTTATATCTTTGTTTACTTTGCAATCTTTACTTTTAATCTTTATCATAAAAATACCAAAAATATTATATTATCATCTCTATCAGATCTCACTTTTGCAAGTGGCCGTGAAGGGATTGACAACCCCTTTATCGCGTTGGTTGCAAGGTTCTTATTTGTTTGTGTAGGTGCAAGGGACTTGAGCGTGCCCTCCTACTGGATTGATACCTTGGTTCTCAAAAACTAAGGAAAATACTTACGCTACATTGCTGCATCACCCTTTCCTCTTCAAGGGAAAACCAACGCATGCTCAAGAGGTAGCAAGTGCCCTGTTAAATTTTGGAATTATTCCGGGTTCGTTTGGCCTTTTTTAACATTAATTGAGTTTCTGGTCATTTGATGTGCATAATTCAAATTTGAACTATAAGCACATGCTCCCTGTGCACCAAAGTTGGTTGAAAAATCACATGTGTGTCCTCGGGTGAATTTCTAGGTCCCATGCAAGAAATGGGAATGAAATTCAAACATCTGGGCATCGTGGGTCGGCCGAGAGCATTGAGAAACTTGGTTTTAAAATTCTTGTAAATCCAAAACACGCCTGATAATCATGAAACTTGGCATGGTGTCATGTCATGGTACTACCATGCTATGGTAAAAAAATTGGCAGAATAGGAACAAGTTTTGGTATAAGTTTCTTGCAAACCGGAGTTTCTCTCAAGAAGGCTCGTGGTTCTGAGAGGGAACGTGTCACCTTTGTGTGCATAATTCAATTTGGAATACAAGCACATGCTCCAGTGCACCAAAGTTGGTTGAAAAATCACATGTGTGTCCTCGGGTAAATTTCTAGGTCCCATGCAAGAAATGGGAATGAAATTCAAACATTTGGGCGTCGTGGCTCGGCTGGAAACATTGAGAAACTTGGTTTTAAAATTCTTGTAAATCCCAAACACGCATGAAAATCATGAAACTTGGCTTGGTGTCATGACATGGCACCAACATGTTGTGGTAATTTTGCTGTCCGATTTGCCAAGGCGCACACATTAACAATCAACAAAGTCATTTTGGAACAAGTGTTATCATGTTACAATCGGAAACACAAGTATTATTGAAACCGTGGGCGTTCTATTTACCATTTACGTGCTGACACGCGTCCCCTTTTTTTAGCTAGGAGGCGCCATGCAGGGTAGCTATTTGAGTACGGGAGGCGTGCGATCAGACCCCTGCGCGTGCTTATCGGGAGGAATGCCCTTTGACCTCCATCTGCCGTCCACCTCTCTCCCAAGGTCTCCATTAATGGCGCCCGAGCCTCTGTTTAATGGCGTGGCTATGTCTCACTCGACTGAGATTTAAGAGAGAAAAAAGAAAATCTGAAAAGAAAATTTTGCACGGATCTTGATGTAAGATCCGACAAACCTATATAGAATCTACTGTGACTTATAGCAAGACTGATGAATATATAAGGACGACGACAGTGGATAATAATTGTCTTACATAATTAGGAAGATAATTAAAAAAGCCACATGCGGCTACGCCCGAAATACACAAGGGCAAAAGAAGAAGGAAGACAACGATCTGGTCGCTGATCTCTACTTTCTTGATGTGTTGCTGCAGGCCGTGGGAACTAGTCTCCGCGGCGAGCGGCGATAAGCTCTGTCGTGTCCTCAAGACGCTGCTTGAGCGCATCCACGGATTCCTCCACCAGCCTTTGGCGCTCGATGCGGAGCATGTCATTCTCATCCATAAGTTTCTTGACGATGACGCCGGTCCTCTTCAACAAGGCACTGGTCTCCTCCTGCTGCTCTGCACTTCGGACGATCTTCGCCATCAGCAGGTCGCACTCGGCCTGGAGCCTCTCATTGCCCTCCCTTAGTTGCCAGATGACGCCTGTAGCCTATTCAAATGAGGCTTTCATGTCGTCCTGCAACCTCGCCCAGCCAGAGATCTGATCCATCTGGCTATGGACGATCGCATGCATGCGCTTGTAAGAGTCGTCGCCTGCCCGCGAGATATTTTGCTAGGCCGCCGCGGTGCGGTGGGACATCTCTGCTGCATTCGCGGTGCAGCGGGACATCTCTGCTGCTTCCGCGACGCGGCCAGACTAGTCTGCTGCATTGGCGGCGCGACGGGACCTCCGTGCTGCTTCGGCGATGCGGTAGGACCTATATGCTGCTACTTCCGCGCGGCGGGACATGTCGGCTGCTTTCGCGGCAAGGCGGGACATCTCTCGTGCTTCCGCTTCCATGCTCGCCTCTTCGTCGTGGTAATCTCACCCAGAACTCACACTGGCCATGGCAGACGCAAGGGAAGGATGCTGAATGACTTGTTTGTTTTTGTGGATGAGGAGTTGAGGAGGAATGTGCAGTCATCTTGGCATAGTAGTATTTATAACCAAGTACTAATACGCTCCTAAGTGGGAAACCGTTTAGGTTGTGATCGGTGTGAACAGGTTTGCAATTAAATATAGCATGGTAGTAGTAATTTGGAATGTGACGAGACGCAAGCTCAAAATTTATTGACAGTTCTAGTTTCGAAGTGCGTCACTATTCTCGGATGGCGTAATGTGGGCACGTGTTCTCGGCCGTGGTGTAGCATATTCCATGGTAGTTCTTTTTCTACTGCTGTGTACGTGCAATAACTGGCACCGTCAGATACATATCTTACGGTTATTGGGGCGTTCGACAGGAATAGCCTAGTGGCGAGCTATAGACTAGTCTTTTTTTCAGACGCATTACACCTATCTCTCGGGACTTCTCACACCCACATACACTTGTACTCTGAGTTTAGTACGTTATACAGGAAGAGAAGAGGTGCACGCATGCACTCATCCTCTCTCACACATGGATCTGTAGCTACGAATTGTAGTGTTCTCAACCATCCGATTGGCTCTATTATAGGTTTCACGTTGCTCCTTGGCCTTGAGATTGAGAAGTTTAAAACGCGGACGCTAAGCTCGAGGCGCGAGGTTTTGGTTAATGTGCGGGCTGCACACGACACCAACACGACACGAGCTTCGTCTGCCTGGTGCGCATGCAATCGGGTGAGTTGTCCAAGTATAAACACAACCATGCCCTCCTTGGTATCTGCGCCTCGACTTAGGCTGGTCATAGTGGATAGTAACATAGATTAGTACTAACATGCATATGTGACTAGTCTATGTTACTACCTTCATAGTGGGTAGTGTCAGTATGTGAGAACATAGATGTCTTCATTTATTACTTTGTAGACTCATTTTGTATTGGAAAGCGCTATGTGATGGTAACATATTTATGTTACTCTATTTGCCTCTCTCCTCATTAATTACTTGCCACCTCATCATTTTGCTTATGTGGCATCTATGTTACTACCTAGTATGTTACTCCCACTATGACCAGCCTTATGCGCAGAGAAATTAGGATCGGAGGGAGTACTACTAGTAGTAGTACTACTTTGATGTGTCGCGTCAACTCGCACAAGTATGCAACACTTCCTGAACAAACAAGCATATAAGCTGTTATACTTCTTATAACCTGTTATACTTCTTACCCAAATGATATTTATATCCAATAGACACAAAATATCTGTTCAACTATTGGAAATTACTTTAACTGCTGATCTGATGTCGAAGTAATTGCTACATCGCCACCAAAACCCACCATCTCTTAAGCTAAAGTAGACCAAGCTAAACCCTATATTAGCATATTACTAACATAAACAGAAGGCACTGTAGAATCATTTAGGACGTGAGCTTGTCAATCTGAATGTGGAGGGACACCAGCTTAGCCCCGGCCAGCAGCTTGGGCAGAACTATGAAGAAGGTCAGCTCCTGCACGGCAACGTCGCCGGGATCCTTGCTACTTGTCACCTCCATTTTGACCTTGACGGCGTCGGTCCTGCCTTTGGGCTCCCCCGGCGGGCCATTCGCCCACAGCTTGGCCACGTAGTGCGGCAGTGGGGACAACCCCTCTCTGATGCAGACGACCATACGGCGATAGGCGCACCGATGTCGAGCACGCCGCCGACCAAAAAAAACGTGCGGCCGTCCTCCTCCGCGAACAACAAGAGCCGTGGCTCCGACAGTGGCACTTGCAGCTGGAGCACCTTGTCATACTGGATCATGTGCACGGGCATGGCATGCACGGTGCTGATGTGGTGGGAGAGCGTCGGCGGCAGGCCTTCGTAGCCGCAGACGGGCACGGGGCATTTGCAGGGTGCGAGCGGACACACGCTCTGGTGATCGGCGAGCTTGTGGTAAGTGACGTAGAGCCCACAGCCTTCGTGCACGCACTCCACCCTCACCGAGGAGAGGACGACGTCCACTGCCGTGTTCCGCACGTCGAAGCCACCGCTGCACTCGCACTTCTGGCACTGCCCCTGGTTCTCGGGTCGCTCGACGCGACAGTCTGCGCAGGCCAGGTGCCCTCCCTTGCACTGCACAAATCAATCGAACATCACATCAATCAAGAAACCTGCACCTTGCTCGATCAGCCGAACGGACGAGGTGTATTCGAACCTCATACACTGGAGGCTTCAATGGCTAGAGGCACAAGGGGCAGTGGAGCAAGGTGAGGTCCATCGAGACCATAGAGAGCTCAATCATTGGGTCCGGTTCCGTCTGCATGATCTTGCCCTCCTCGTGCACAACCATCTCTCGCTTTAGGGCCGGGGCATTACAAAGCTTTACCGTCACATATTCATACTACTTCAAGGTGCATTAAATCAACACATGCAAGTATCAAAAGGAGAGTCACGGCATGCATGCATGCGTTGTAATTAATGCATCGGTAAACGCAAATTATTGAAATATATCCTGTGTAATGCTTTGATGTGTCGCGTCAACTCGTACAAGACCGAGAAGTTTGATTACTACAACGCCCTCTCCCTCGCGGATTGAGCTCCGATGCCTTAACTGCACCTGCCTTTGGCTGCATGACAGGTGGGCCACCCACCTGTTGGGCCCACCTGTCATAGACGCAAAGGCAGGAGTAGTAAGTCAATGAAGCTGCGTCCCTCCCTCGCCCATGAGCGTGGTGGCTGGCAGGACTAGGAGAAGCTTTCGCTACACGCTCTCCCTCCCGCACGCGGTGGACATGCAGCAGTTCAATCGGTGTTAGAGGGCCAGAAGCATACTGTAGTACTCCTCCACTACAGTAGTACTCCGTCATTGTTTCACTTCCCGAAGAGGCGAGGAGCCAAGCGCAGCCCGGACGCTCGTGTGGCAGTTTCATGTATAGAGTAGTCTAGGATAGCGTGTACCGTGCATGTAAGCTTAAAATCGTTGGGGTCGGCTCCATGCTATGAGGCCGCCTCGAAGCTTTTTTTTGATTAAAATAATCTTCTGGCCCTACCTGTCATCCTGGTGTTGTAGTTTGCACGCTCATCTGTCAAGACAGGAATATATATATTTTAATTTATGGTGGGGTAAATGTTAGAGGTTGCATCAAATATATTGTACACTGTGGGTCTTTCAGCCAAGTTTAGAGGCAACCATGTGGGGCCAGTGCTATGATGTGTCGCGTCAACTCGTACAACTAGGAGAAGCTTGATTTTACTACTACACGCCTTCTCCCTCGCCCATGCGTGCGGTGGCTCGCAGACAAGGACATGCTTTTGCTTATGGTACTACAACAAGCTATCCCTCCCGCTCGCGGTGGACGGACATGCAACAGTGGATTCAATACTGTAGAAGCAGTAGTAGTAACATCATTGTTCGTCTTCTCGAAGAGTCGAAGAGCCAAGCGCAACCCGAATGTGGCAGTTGCGAACCTTGGAGCACGCATATAGCTACGCTCTTGCATGAGACAAAATTGCTATGTGAGCCCACTATTGTAGTACTTGCTAGTATAGCCCTGTAAACCAGAAAGGAGTATTTGCCTTTCTAGAGATTTCAACAAGTGACTAGACTACACCGAGACGGAGTACATATGGAGCAAAATGAGTGAATCTACACTGTAAATAAATACGTAGTTCTCTCGTTTTCCTCTCCGCCTTGGTCGCGGTGCACAATATTGAGTATACTAGTACTGACTAGTCTCTTTTTGACACGCATTCACGTTTTTTAACACAGTACAGACGCAAGCGCTCATATACAAGCACATACACTTACCCCTATGAACGTACACACGCACACTCTACTCCTATGAGAACCTCCGAAAGACTGAGCCGACATATACTATCATCTTGAAACTTGCGAAGTCACCATAGGCACCTCATCGTCGACGGGAACGTCTCCTGACACGTGATAGACACGAGCGGTAGTCACCTCCATAGGTGCTTGAATGCCAAGGAGGGAGAGGGTAGCGGTTCCCGAGACATTGAACGGTCAATGATGCATCCTCAATTACATGCAGAGGGAATTAATTGGAGAAGCATAATAGAGCCATCATGATGTGAATGCAACAGAGTTTGGACTCTCAGACTACCCATAGTGGGAGTAACATACTCCCTCCGTCCGGTGAAGAGTGTACATCTAGAAATTTTAGGACAAATTATGGACTTGAGTAAAAAATGCATTGGAAAGGTGCAAGCCACCATCTCTCTCCTCTTTAATTACCCAACCCCCAATGAGCTAAGTGCATGTAGAAATTAAGAAGACCATGTGTAGATTGCTATTGGTCTTGATTACCGTGTGATGAGAGAGAAGTATTTTTTCCTACTTTAAAGTGCATTGGGAAGATAGAAGTACACTCTTTTGTGGTCAAGTTTTGAAGCTAGATGTACACTCTTCACCGGACGGAGGGAGTAGGTAGTAACATCACACATATCTAGGTTAAATAGATGATGTGGCATGCAATAAATGAAGAAAGAGATGAAAGTGGTAACAAAGCTAGTTACTACTAGTATGAGTAACATCACACATATGAAGGAAAGATGTGTCTATAGCCTAATAAATGAAGTGTTGCATGTTACCACACATATGTTACTCCCCACTATAGAGGTAGTAACATAGACTAGTAACATGGGCATGCTACTAGTCTATGTTACTGCCCATTGTGGCTAGTCTCATATAAAGGCGCCCCACCACCCCAATCCATCTACTCATAGTCTCTGCGCAACACTGCTCACTCGAATCCAAGACCAAGTGACCAGAAGTCACAAGCACCTATGGAGGCGATGGACGCGAGCGGCAGTCGGCTGTGCCAAATCATCCAAGGCGCCGGCCTGCGGCCCCGCACCGCGCAGCGTTTCCAGACAGTCCTGGCGACCGCCGGCATCGTAGCCCTCGCCGACGCCGGCTTCGCCTCCTCACACGGACGACATGATGGTCAACTCCATCCGCAAGTTCACCGCCGTCAAGAAGCGCGCGGACAACCATGTTGTACTGCTCCAGTCCACGCACCAAGGCTCCTCATTGCCTGCCACCCTCATCGGCCTCCATGGTGACGAACTCTTTCAAGCCCTGGTGGCCCTGCAGGTGCCGGAGGTCGCGACGAAGAATGTGCACCTCGAGGCCGCGCTCGCCGCGTAGTCTTGATAACCCACAAGTATAGGGGATCAATTGTAGCCTCTTTCGATAAGTAAGAGTGTCAAACCCAACGAGGAGCTAAAGATAGAACAAATATTCCCTCAAGTTCTATCGACCACCGATACAACTCTACGCACGCTTAACGTTCGCTTTACCTAGAACAAGAATGAAACTAGAAGTACTTTGTAGGTGTTGTTGGATAGGTTTGCAAGATAATAAAGAGCGCGTAAATAAAAAGTAGGGGCTGTTTAGAAGAAGATACGATAAAGTTAGTATAGCGAGTGTGGAAAAGTGGTGGTAGGAGTTGTGAAATTGTCCCTAAGCAATTGACTACTTTACTAGACCGATAGCAAGTTTTATGTGGGAAAGGCCACTACTAGCATGTCATCCCTGACTTGGATTTCTATGCACTTATGATTGGAACTATTAGCAAGCATCCGCAACTACTAACATTCATTAAGGTAAAACCCAACCAAAGCATTAAGATATATTGGTCCCCCTTCAACCCCGTATGCATCAATTTCTATGCTAGGTTGAAACTTCTGTCACTCTTGCCCTCCAATACATAGTCCTATCAACATACAACTAACCCTATGGTGTGATCCACGCACGTGCTCATATGATGGGCACCAAAGGACAGAAACATAACCACAAGCAAATTAAACCAATCATAGCAATTCACCAATTACCGATAGGACAACGAAAATCTACTCAGACATCATAGGATGGCAACACATCATTGGATAATAATATGAAGCATAAAGCACCATATTCAAGTAGAGGGTACAGCGGGTTGCGGGAGAGTGGACCGCTGTAGATAGATGGGGGAAGGTGATGGAGATGTTGGTGAAGATGACGGAGGTGTTGGTGTAGATTGCGGTGACGATGATGGCCCCCGGTGGCACTCCGACGCCACCGGAAGCGAGGGGGAGAGAGCCCCCTTCTTCTTCTTCTTCTTCTTCTTCTTCTTCTTCTTCTTCTTCTTCTTCTTCTTCCTTGACCTTCTCCCTAGATGGGAGAAGGGTTTCCCCTCTGGTCCTTGGTCTCCATGGCGTGGGAGGGGCGAGAGCCCCTCCGAGATTGGATCTGTCTCCCTGTCTCTCTCTGTTTCTGCGTTCTGGATTATGCCCTTTCACCGTTTGTTTTATAACCGGAGATCCGTAACTCCGATTGGATTGAAATCTTCGCCAAGATTTTTTTTCAAAAATTAGCTTTCTTGCGGCAAAAGAATAGCAGCAGCCGCCTTACGGGGTGCTTACGAGGGTTAGGGGCGCGCCCCCTGCCTCGTGGCCCCCTTGGGCACCGTCTCGCGTTGATTCTTCTTCCCAGATATCACAAATATTCCAAAAATATTCTCTATGCGTTTTAATCCCGTTTGGACTCCGTTTGATATGGGGTTTCTGTGAAACATAAAACATGCAACAAACAGGAACTGGCACTGGGCACTGGATCAATATGTTAGTCCCAAAAAAATAGTATTAGAAGTTGCCAAAAGTATATGAAAGTTGTATAATATTGGCATGGAACAATCAAAAATTATAGATACGACGGAGACGTATCAGCATCCCCAAGCTTAATTCCTACTCGTCCTCGAGTAGGTAAGTGATAAAAAGATAATTTTTGATGTGGAATGCTACCTAGCATAATCTTGATCACATAATCTAATCATGGCATGAATATTAAGACACAAGTGATTCAAAGCAATAGTCTATCATTTGACATTAAGACAATAATACTTCAAGCAGACTAATAAAGCAATCATGTCTTTTTGAAATAACATGGCCAAAGAAAGTTATCCCTACAAAATCATATAGTCTGGCTATGCTCCATCTTCACCACACAAAATATTCAAATCATGCGCAACCCCGATGACAAGCCAAGCAATTGGTTCATACTTTTGATGTTCTCAAACCTTTTCAACTTTCACGCAATACATGAGCGTGAGCCATGGACATAGCACTATAGGTGGAATAGAATATGATGGTGGAGGTTGTGTGGAGAAGACAAAAAGGAGAAAGTCTCACATCAACACGGCTAATCAACGGGCTATGGAGATGCCCATCAATTGATGTCAATGTGAGGAGTAGGGATTGCCATGCAACGGATGCACTAAGAGCTATAAGTGTATGAAAGCTCAAACTGGAAACTAAGTGGGTATGCATCCAACTTGCTTGCTCATGAAGACCTCGGGCATTTGAGGAAGCCCATCATCGGAATATACAAGCCAAGTTCTATAATGAAAATTCCCACTAGTATATGAAAGTGATAACTCAAGAGACTCTCTATATGAAGAACATGGTGCTACTCTGAAGCACAACTGTGGAAAAAGGATAGTAACATTGTCCCTTCTCTCTTTTCTCTCATTTTTTTCTCTTTTTTTGGGTGGGCTTCTTTGGCCTCTTTTTTTATTTGGGCTTCTTTGGCCTCTTTTTTTATTTGGGCTTCTTTGGCCTCTTTTATTTTGGTAACCTCACCTAGGACATTGTTCTAATAATGATGATCATCACACTTTTATTTACTTACAACTCAATACTAGAACAAAGATATGACTCTATATGAATGCCTCTGGCGGTGTACCGGGATGTGCAATGATCTAGCGTAGCAAAGATATCAAAAGACGGACAAGCCATGAAAATATCATGCTAGCTATCTTACGATCATGCAAAGCAATATGAAAATGAATGCTCAAGTCATGTATATGATGATGATGGAAGTTGCATGGCAATATATCTCGGAATGGCTATGGAAATGCCATGATAGGTAGGTATGGTGGCTGTTTTGAGGAAGATATAAGGAGGCTTATGTGTGACAGAGCGTATCATATCACGTGGTTTGGATGCACCGGCAAAGTTTGCACCAACTCTCGAGGTGAGAAAGGGAATTGCACGGTACCGAAGGGGCTAGCAATGATGGAAGGGTGAGAGTGCGTATAATCCATGGACTCAACATTAGTCATAAAGAACTCACATACTTATTGCAAAAGTCTATTAGCTATCAAAACAAAGTACTACGCGCATGCTCCTAGGGGGATAGATTGGTAGGAAAATACCATCGCTCGTCCCCGACCGCCACTCATAAGGAAGACAATCAATAAATAAATCATGCTCCGACTTCATCACATAACGGTTCACCATACGTGCATGCTACGGGAATCACAAACTTCAACACAAGTATTTCTACAATCCACAACTACCCACTAGCATGACTCTAATATCACCATCTTTATATCGCAAAACTATTGCAAGGAATCAAACATATCATATTCAGTGATCTACAAGTTTTATGTAGGATTTTATGACTAACCATGTGAATGACCAATTCCTGTCATCTCTCTAAATAGATATAAGTGAAGCAAGAGAGTTTAATTCTTTCTAGAAAAGAGATGCCCACGCTCTAACAAATATAAGTGAAGCAAAAGAGCATTGTACAAATGGCGGTTTTCTATGTGAAGAGAAACAGGCAATCCAAACTTCAAATGATATAAGTGAAGCACATGAAGCATTCTATAAAGCCATACTGAAAAAATATAAGTGAAGTGCAATGAGCATTCTGTAAATGAACCAAGGACTATCTCATACCAGCATGGTGCATAAAATAAAAGTGAAAACTAAATGCAAAAGACGCTCCAAGATTTGCACATATCACATGAACGAAACGAATCCAAAAACATACCGATATTTTTTGAAGAAAGATGGTATGCCTTCCGGGGCATCCCCAAGCTTAGACGCTTGAGTCTCCTTGAATATTTACTTGGGGTGCCTTGGGCATCCCCAAGCTTGAGCTCTTGCCTCTCCTTCTTCTCCTCACATCGAGACATCCTCGATCTTCGAACACTTCATCCACACAAAACTCAACAGAAAACTCGGTAAGATCCGTTAGTATAATATAGCAAATCACTACTCTAAGTACTGTTCCAAACCAATTCATATTTTGTTTTTGCATTGTAGCTACTGTAACATAAGTTTTCCATGGCTTAATCCACTGATAGAAATCGATAGTTTCATCAAAACAAGCAAACTATGCATCAAAAACAGAATCTGTCTTAAACAGGGCAGTCTGTAGTAATCTGAACGTTCACCATACTTATGGTACTCCAAAAATTCTGCCAAAATTAGGAAAAATAAACAATTGGTATAGAAAGATAGTGCAAAAAGTTTCAGAACCATTTGACTTTCCAGTAAAAAAATCACGCACTACAGCCAAAGTTTCTGTCCTGCACCGCACAAACCAATAAGCAATGTAAACATCCTAAAGGCAAATCTTGGCACATTATTTTTATAATACAATGGATTGTACAAGGGGATAATTATTTTTGTTGAAAATTTTCTGTAATCAAGATTCACAAAGTTTCCGTGAGCATGAACAAAGTTCAAGGAGCTCCCCCACTTCAACAATGCTTGTCTCTCTCACTTTCACTTTCCTTTTTGAAAAAGTTTTGGGTTCCCACTACTAGGGAAAAGCCTAGCAGCAGCGCGGGTTTTAGGCCTATCAGTAGCGCGGGCAGGAGCGCTACTGGTATGGCGCTACAGCTAAAGGTTAGCAGTAGCGTGGGTTAACCCACGCTACTGCTATACCGACTTAGTAGTAGCGCTTTCTCCAAACAGCGCTACTGGTAATTACTAGTAGCGCTTCTCCCAGCCCGCGCTACTACTATTATTCCGTATTTTATTTATTTTTTATTTGATGTTGTATTCATACAACTCTATACAAGTTTTCATACAGCAACAATTTAGAGATTGTTTTTACATCATAACGAGTTATTAAATCACTAGGTGAAAGAACCGTGGACTAGTTTCAAGTGGATGGACATCCACTTGAAACTAATCCGCGTTTCTTTCACGCAATGATATAATAAATATCATCATCATCATATCATTAACAACTTATCATCATAATACATCATTTTCATATAACACCTCCTCATGATCATCGTTTTCATCAATGAGACATCACATAGCAAGTTGGTCACTAGTCATAATCACAACTACTACTCATCATCAACTCTAACACATTGTACCACATAATAAACATATTGTACCTCATAGGACCTACTACATTCTCTTAGGACCTACTATATTCTCTAAGGTAAAATAGCAAAAAACAAGATAGCCCTGGACTATCCATTATGGAGAATGGAGATTGTCCTGTCTCCAATTCTTGCCTTTCGCTTAATGTTGCTTCCAAGAACCTCCTTATAACTGTCCAAACATTTTTTCCATTCTTTGATTAGCATGTGTTCGCCGGTTTTAGAAATCCGATATGCACAGGTGAGATCCGTAGGATGACCTGGCTGTATGTTCAGAACATCAAGGCGACCATTCTGATACATCAGATGAGGCACACAATCCATCGGGATTTTCTGTTGAAAAACATAGTAATAACTTCGTAGTTAGCAATGATGTACTTGTTTTAGAAGTATGCAAAAGATGCGGATGTCGTAATAGTAAAAAATCTTACCAGGGTATCTCCATAGAAGTTACCGTGGTTCAACACGTGCACTAGTGGCACGTATTCACCATAATTTGGAGGAGTTCGATAATAGGTATTGTAATTCTCAAGATCAGTACAAAATGCGATCAGATGATTTTTCTCCTTATAAGTTAATTTGGAGCCATCGGTGTAGTGGTCTTTGTCTACCATCTTCCGCACATTCTTTGAAGAATGAAAATAAGCTGTCAACTATTTTGAAATAAACAATATAAATTAGTTAATAACTATGTTTGAGAAACTCACATAGCGGTAGAATCGGAAGCGTATCAACAAGGACCCAAATGTCCATATTGTCTTGCTCGATGTCAGGATCACCAAGATTCATGGTGACAATCATATCCTCATAAAAACCATACATTTTGCAAAGTGCTTCCCAATTTTGGCAACCAAAATGGGTTACGCTCTAAGAATTGTACAGATTTACTTCAAAATCCATATCATGATGGGTCCTTAGGTGTATTTTCTTTGTTTCAAAATTTTCATGGTCTTCAAAACCCATCCTCTCCAAGACATAGCGTCTTGCATGGCATGGGATAAGCTAGTCGAATTGTAAAATATGAAAATTAGACATTGAAATAGTTGAAGTCGTGCTTAATTACGAAAAAAACACTTGTCGTCGTTGTGTACCATTTCAACATCGAAGGTCTCCTCGAGCTTAATGCTGAAGCGCCAATCTTCGTCCAGGTGAGGCCTGTCGCACAGACCTCGATCGTCGTGGCACCAACTGCACTCCCCCGGGAGACTTTCGTCGTCCGAGTACGACATTTCCTACGTTCACAATTCAAAGATTAAACTTGTAAAATCAAATATATGTACTAAAAAACCTAAATTAGATCATTATTATTCATCACGGCTTGACTATCGGTCTGTTGAAATGTCGTTTAATTATTTTTCGAGATGATCCAGGCCACTCGATATTTCCTACATATTCTAGCACAAGTCATGCCAGAATTCACGGAAAAATCCGGCATGACCTTTGCTAAAAAAGGACATATCGAGCGCCTAAAATTTGCCGGAATGGAAATTAATCAACACTCCGGCAAAACATAGGCCACTCGAAGGTGTAACCTGAACATGACCAGCCACTTGGGCAACCACATATCCTATTTGAGCAACACAAGATATATATGTTTTTATCTACATCATATCTTATAGGACTCATATTGACATGGAGATTTGGCTGGTCTCACCTCGAGGTCGGAGGGGGTCGGTGACGGGGACGACGGCAGGGATGATGGAGGGGCTCCTTGATTTCTGCAAAAACAAAAACCCTATAAGTTATCACTAATACATCCCGAATAATTGCTTAAACTAAAAAAATAACAACAAATATGACATGTTCAACTAGTTCTATTAATTCAACTAGTTCTTACTAAATATAAACTTACTACAAATAAAAAAAACTAGTTCTTTCTAAAAATAAAGTAGTTCAACTAGTTATATTAATTTTCTTAATAAAAATACATTAGTTCTATTAATTCAACTAGTTTATTAATTTACTTACTAAACTAGTTCAACTAAAACTAAACTAGTACAACTAGTTTATTAAGTTTATTAGTTTACTTACTAATTATTTTAAACACTTACTAAAAACAGTAAAAAAAACTACATTATACAATAGTAAAAAACATCTACTATTAACCATACTGCCCTAGTTAACTAGTACCATCACTACTACTAATTAACATCTACTACTACTAAAAATCATTATCTATGAACCCTAAATTAACATCTACTACTACTAAAAAACATCTACTAACTAAGCAGAGAGAGAGGGGGTGGGGGCTTACACAGAGAGGGGAGAGACGATGGCGTGGAGGTGCTCGGCGATGGAGGTAGGGGCGGCGAGGGCTGGCTCGGGATCGAGCAGCGGCGGTCCTGGGCGGGCTCGGGCGGCGGTGGTGAGGTCGAGGGCGGTGGCAGTGAGGTCGAGGGAGGCGACAGTGAGGTCGAGGGCGGCGGCGGTGAGGTTGAGGGCGGCCTCGGGCGGCGGCGGTGAGGGCAGGCTCGGGCTCGGGCGGTCGCGACAGAGGAGTAGGGGAACAGGGGGAAGGAGGACTTAGCAAAATTTTGAGCCCGCGGGTGGTTAAGTCGAACTAGCAGTAGCGCGCTTAAGGAAACGCGCTATAGCTAAGTTAGCTATAGCGCGTTTTAGAAACAAACGCTACTGCTAAAGGAAGCAGTTATTTCTTTTTATCAGTACCGCTTTGTCCTGGAAATACGCTATAAGTCTAAGCATGTAAAAACATCAAAAATATACATTGGTCATCATTGATCTTTTTGTGTAGAATCTAAATAGTCAACATGAATCCTCACTGTACCTGTATAGGTACAGGCGAGGATTCATATTGCAGCCACAAATCCTACACATATAGTTCAATGAAGACCAAGTGCTCGAGATAGTTTGAGAAGTAACGTATTTAAGGTGGTAAACACCTTGTTCGCTTAGCAGTATGGGACTAAACTTAATTAGTTGCGGTGATACTTAGCAGCAGTGAGTTTTGAAGAAAAATGCTACTACTGAGTACTTTAGCAGTAGCGCATCCAGGAGAAGGGCGCTACTACTATATCTAGCCTGGAGGCAACACCGTGGCAATTATAGTAGTAGCGCTTGTTTCACCTAGAGCGCTACTGCTATGTGGGTGTTAGTAGCGCGGTTTACTGGAGCTCGCTACTGCTAATTAGCAGTAGCGTTTGTTTTTAAACCACGCTGCTGCTAAGATTTTGTGTATAAGATTTTCCCTAGTAGTGTCCCCTCTTTATTTTTTTGTTTTTAAACTATATAAAAGCACTCAACAGAAATAAATGACTCTCTAAAACTTCCGGGTTGTCTCCCTGGCAGCGCTTTCTTTAAAGCCATTAAGCTAGGCATATAGTGCTCAAGTAATGAATCCACCCGGATCCCAAGGTATATCAAAGCCAATTTTAATTAACAATGATTTGTAATTTAGTAGTGAGCACAAAGTAACATATATCATGTAATGACGAAGTCTAACTCTCTTCCTATGCATCGGCATGTCATAAAAGAACAATTCATGCACACATAGTAAAGGCCAATGCATAGTATAAACAGTTTCTTGCAATTTTTTCATGTTGGAAACATAGAGAGGTGGAGATATCGTTCCTCTCTCATAATAATTGCAAGTAGGAGCAGCAAGCACATGCATATTATATCTATCAAAATCATCATGTGTAATAGTAAAACGCAACCCATCAATATTATCCTTAATAAGGGTAAACTTCTCCGATATAGTGTAGTTGGGAGAATTCAAAAAGATAATAGGACTATCATGCGTGGGTACAATAGGAACAATTTCATGTTTAACATAAGGAACTATAGCAAGTTCATCTCCATAAGCATAATTCATATTGGCATCTTGGCCACAGGCATAGCAAGCATCATCAAAAATGGATATTTCAAAAGAATCAGCGGGATCATACAAAACATCATAGCATAAATCCTTCGGTAAGCACGAAGGGAAATTAAACAATGTATGAGTTGAAGAGTTACTCTCATTAGAAGGTGGGCACGGGTGATCAATACGCTCTTCCTCCTTTTGTTCTTCGCTTTCCTCCTCATCTTTTTCATCCAATGAGCTCACAATGTCATTAATTTCTTATTCCATAGACTCCTGCAAAATATTAGTCTCTTCTTGGACAGCGGGGGAGTCCTCAATATAAGGTTTAACATAGGCATTAGAAGCATAATTATCATAACAATATTCAAGTATGGCAAATTTTTCAGATTTGTAAAGAGTAGCATCATACTTTTCAATCAAAGAAGCAATTTCATAAGCACCCTTAAAAGCAACAAATTCTTCAATTTGTTGAACATCATAGTAATTATAAACAACCTTAGCATACGAAGATACGATTCCATTATCACTAAACTCACATTGGTAGGGAAGTTGTTTCTTAGGGTTTTCAGAACAACAAGTAACATCATATATTTCACATAAATTCCAAGCATAGCATTGCAAACGATGAATTTGATCCAGTAAAAGTTTCCCTTTTTAAGATAAGTGGTGTCGCACATAACAAGCATGCTCATCTAAAGATTTGCCCTCAACTAAGCTAGTTGGGGTTTCAGCACGAGCACAAAGGGATCGAAGATGATCCAAGTAAAAAGCTTCAGGAGTGTGATAGATTTTGAGTGGTTCTTCAACCATTGGTTCAGTAGGTACAAATATTTTTTTTGGTATTTTGCGTTTCCTACCCATAACTAAGGATAGAAAACAACTAAGAACAACAAATAAAAATTACTTAGTGATAAAGCAAACAAGCACACACGAGAATATTCACCCCACACTATTGCTCCCCAGCAACGGCGCCAGAAAAAGGTCTTGATAACCCACAAGTATAGGGGATCAATTGTAGCCTCTTTCGATAAGTAAGAGTGTCGAACCCAACGAGGAGCTAAAAAGGTAGAACAAATATTCGCTCAAGTTCTATCGACCACCGATACAACTCTACGCACGCTTAACGTTCGCTTTACCTAGAACAAGAATGAAACTAGAAATACTTTGTAGGTGTTGTTGGATAGGTTTGCAAGATAATAAAGAACGCGTAAATAAAAAGTAGGGGCTGTTTAGAAGAAGACACAATAAAGTTAGTATAGCGAGTGTGGAAAAGTGGTGGTAGGAGTTGTGAAATTCTCCCTAAGAAATTGACTACTTTACTAGACCGATAGCAAGTTTTATGTGGGAGAGGCCACTACTAGCATGTCATCCCTGACTTGGAATTCTATGCACTTATGATTGAAACTATTAGCAAGCATCCGCAACTACTAACGTTCATTAAGGTAAAACCTAACCATAGCATTAAGATATATTGGTCCCCCTTCAATCCCGTATGCATCAATTTCTATGCTAGGTTGAAGCTTCTGTCACTCTTGCCCTCCAATACATAGTCCTATCAACATACAACTAACCCTATGGTGTGATCCACGCGCGCGCTCATATGATGGGCACCAAAGGACAGAAACATAACCACAAGCAAATTAAACCAATCATAGCAATTCACCAATTACCGATAGGACAACGAAAATCTACTCAGACATCATAGGATGGCAACACATCATTGGATAATAATATGAAGCATAAAGCACCATGTTCAAGTAGAGGGTACAGCGGGTTGCGGGAGAGTGGACCGCTGTAGATAGATGGGGGAAGGTGATGGAGATGTTGGTGAAGATGACGGAGGTGTTGGTGTAGATTGCGGTGATGATGATGGCCCCCGGTGGCACTCCGGCGCCACCGGGAGCGAGGGGGGAGAGCCCCCCTTCTTCTTCTTCTTCTTCTTCTTCTTCTTATTCTTCCTTGACCTTCTCCCTAGATGGGAGAAGGGTTTCCCCTCTGGTCCTTGGTCTCCATGGCGTGGGAGGGGCGAGAGCCCCTCCGAGATTGGATCTGTCTCTCTGTCTCTCTCTGTTTCTGCGTTCTGGTTTCTGCCCTTTCACCGTTGCTTTTATAACCAAAGATCCGTAACTTCGATTGGATTGAAACATTCACCACGATTTTCCCCCAAAAATTAGCTTTCTTGCGGCAAAAGAATAGCAGCAACCACCTTATGGGGTGCCCACGAGGGTCAGGGGCGCGCCCCCTGCCTCGTGGCCCCCTCGGGCACCGTCTCGCATTGATTCTTCTTCCCAGATATCACAAATATTCCAAAAATATTCTCCGTCCGTTTTTATCCCGTTTGGACTCCGTTTGATATGGGGTTTCTGTGAAACATAAAACATGCAACAAACAGGAACTGGCACTGGATCAATATGTTAGTCCCAAAAAATAGTATAAAAAGTTGCCAAAAGTATACGAAAGTTGTATAATATTGGCATGGAACAATCAAAAATTATAGATATGACGGAGACGTATCACGTAGCGCCTCGCCATGCAAGAAACCGTCGACCTGCACATCCAGGTCTATGAGGAAATCATCTACATAGGCCACTACAAGGCCAGCGAGGACAGAAAGACGTTGGCCTTCTTCCAGCGGCTGGAATCGTTGGACGCCATTGTTCAGAAGCACGTCGACCTGGCCACGAAAGCCGCTGCTACTTAGCCGCCATTCGATGGGACGGCGCCCTGAGTCAAGGAGGTGGACGTCGTCCATGGATGCATCTCTTCTTCTTGCCTCCTGTAACCAGCACTGCATCGCCTCGTGGCCTTAATGTTTTATTAGTATAGTACTCCCTCCGTTCCCAAATATAAGTCTTTCTAGAGATTCCAACAAGTGACTACATACGGAGCAAAATGAGTGAATCTACACTCTAAAATATGTCTACATACATCTGTATGTTGTATTCCATTTGAAATATCTAAAAAGGCTTATATTTAGGAACAGAGGGAGTATATGGCATTTTTATTCCAGTCGTAACGTTTTCACTGTGAGGTGGGGCCGCAGTTGAGCAAACCGACCATCGGCAAATCACCACCCCGCCCACCGGGCGTCGGCTGTGTTTAGAATTAGAAGAGAGAAATAAGGGAGAAGAGCTAGCTGTAGCACGGACGCTGTTGTCAGATGGGTCTCGTGTTGATAGAATAGGAGTACTGAGCACTCGTACCTCTTTTTTAAAGGGAAAAAGTAGTTGTATGTCTAGTACCACTAGTTGGGTGCGTGCGACCTATACCTGTCATCACTTTAGGTCTCCTTTTCGAACCGCAGCTACGCTTCACCGTAGATATTTTTCACGCATTTATCCTCCTATATGTACTCCTAGGCTATTTCCACGTGCTCCCTTTCACCGACATGTGGGACATAGAGCATCTGGGTCATAGTGCATGCACGACTCGGAGCATATGCCGGAGTACTTTACATTTCAGACCTCACGAATTACATGCAAACCCCCCGCAGAAGAATAAATAAATAAATGAATTACTATATGAAACCGGATTATTTTTGTAGAAACCGGAGCACGTTCATTAAATTTTGGACATAACACATTTATAAAAAACGACCGGACCTAAACCAGTCTAAGGGCCTCTTTGATTCGCAGGATACTGAAAACACGGGAATGGGGAAAGTATGATGTCAATGAACCGAGACGAGGAGAACTCTAACTCAATTAGAGGTTAGAGTTAGATTCTAACCCCGAACTAACTCTAAACCAAAGAGGTGTACGGATGGCAGGGTTAGATTGACAATAAATGTTCTTTCTCAATCATTTGACTACTTTGGACCCTATTTCCTGCCGGATTTGGTGTGGCCGGCTCTTGTGTGGCCTTCTCCCACTCACAATTGATATAAACGAACCATCTTTACAAATCAAGCATGCAAAACATGATAAATGTTACTTTGTCCATACAAATGAGATATCCACTTAAACATACAAGTCGTCAATCAAGGTTCACAAAAAACACTCCATGAAACAAAGCATGAGCTAACTCATCACGGAAGTCATTCACGATAGGGAGGGAGCCCGGAGCCCCTCACACACCCAGGGAGGAGCTCGTCATCGTCGCTCTGGAGGAAGGCTCTGTAGAACCGAAGCCCAGGGAACCCCTCCGACGCTGACGCTTGCAAGTTGAGGTCGACACCGGCATGGGTAGCAGGGCCACTTGCCGATGACTGCGAACCGAATCTTTGGGCCTCTAGAAATAATGCAAGCCTAAAACTAAAATACCTAGAAAGGTGAACTGAATCTTTGGGCCTCTAGAAATAATGCAAGCCTGAAACTAAAATACCTAGAAAGGTGAACTGATTCTTTGGGCCTCTAGAAATAATGCAACCCTGAAACTGAAATACCTAGAAAGGTGAACTGAATCTTTGGGCCTCTAGAAAGATTTATTACCTCCTCAAGCAGCATCAAACAATTCCATGCGTGCACCACAAATCTATACCAAGTTTAATCAGGATCTACTTTTCCAAATCAGAATTAGCGCTAGAGCGAGCAAGATCAATGATATGGCTGTGAGAGAGAGAAGGAACGAACAAACTCACCCCTCTCGCGACCTCCCTGGTAGATGCGCCGCCGCTGCGCATGACAAAGGGAGAAAAGCGACCGGTGAAGGGGGAGCGGGCGAGCTTCGAAGGCCGGAGGGAGAGGGCAGCCGGAGGAGGGCGGCAGAGGCCGGAGGAAGAGGGCGGCCAGAGGAGAGAGACGGCGAGCAGCGGAGCGGTGCTTAGGCGGGCGGCCCGATGGGGAACAGAGAGGAGTCGTGCGAGGGGGGGGGGCGGACGGAGCGATCTAGTGCGGGTAGGGGAGATTTTTTAGTTCTCTTTTAGTGGGCCCGAGGAGAACTAACCTAATTAGAACCTCTCCACCGGGCTAGTTTTTTTAGCTGGGTTAGAGCAAACTAGCTCAAACTAACCCCTCATGTTTGGATAATTTGAGGCTATTTCAACCCAAACTAGCTCTAACTCAGGGATCCAAACAAAGAGGAGTAGTACTGTACACGCTACAGTCTGGACCGTAGCACATTGTTTTTTATGGCCATATCACCACATTGTTTTCTACTGCTGGTTCACTGGGATGCCGTGGTTTGCACTGCTGGTTCACTGGGCTGCCGTGGTTCGCACTCCTCCGATGTGAGTAGTACTACTACTAGTATATACCGCATGATTCTTTGCTCCTTCTTACTGGAGTACTACGTACTTCGCTGACATGTGGGAGAGCCAGCATCCGGGTCGACGTGTCATGCACCAGATTAGAGTGCGGAACGGAAGGGGGCATCACCCCGGTCGTACCGCCAGTAATTCATGACTATAGTGAGTAGTCATATCACAAGTCTTTCCAGCAGTAACGCGCCGTCAAATTGCGCAGCCCGACCTTTCCGGCAATAAGTAAGTTGAATCCGCTACTCCCTCACCCTCCTCGCTTCTCTGTCAAACTGCCTACGCGGAAACTGCCGCATGTACTGCCCGAGAAAAGCCCCGCCCTCAACTTTTAACTACGCGAAAATAGTTTGAGCTTGTTCGTTCTATATAAATACTAGTACTGTATGTTTATTCACCCATGGGTTTGTTCAATGAATGGAGGGCCGGGGAGCACAAGTGAACAATACTACTAGTAGTAGTAAGTAGGAGTCGTACAGTTAGTCACCTTAAATAGAGAGTTTCTTTTCTTTAATGCCACGTACACA
Source organism: Aegilops tauschii subsp. strangulata (assembly GCF_002575655.3). Taxonomy (NCBI): domain Eukaryota; kingdom Viridiplantae; phylum Streptophyta; class Magnoliopsida; order Poales; family Poaceae; genus Aegilops; species Aegilops tauschii. The sequence continues at coordinate 424,840,136 of NC_053035.3, read as the reverse complement.
AATTGAAACGCTTGTTGTGGAGAGAAAAAGATAATCACTCCACTATATATGTATGTCCGTGTCAAAACCGGCGGATCTCGGGTAGGGGGTCCCGAACTGTGCGTCTAGGGTCGATGGTAACAAGAGACGGGGGAGACGATGTTTACCCAGGTTCGGGCCCTCTTGATGGAGGTAATACCCTACTTCCTGCTTGATTGATCTTGATGAATATGAGGATTACAAGAGTTGATCTACCACGAGATCATAATGGCTAAACCCTAGATGTCTAGCCTGTATGGTTGTGATTATGATTGCCTCTACGTACTAAACCCTCCGGTTTATATAGACACTGGAGGGGCCTAGGGTTGTACAGAGTCAGTTTACAAAGGAATCTACATATCTGAACGACAAGCTTGCCATCCACGCAAAGGAGAGTCCCATCCGGACACGGGAAGAAGTCTTCTATCTTGTATCTTCATAGCCCATTAGTCCGGCCCATGTTACATAGTCCGGATGCCCGAGGACCCCTTAATCCAGGACTCCCTCAGTATACCCTGAACCAGGCTTCAATGACGATGTGTCCGGCGCGCAGATTGTCTTCGGCATTGCAAGGCGGGTTCCTCCTCCGAATACTCCAAAACAACCTTCGAACACGGAAAATGTGTCCGGCTCTGCAAAACAAGTACCACACACACACACACACACGCAGAGAGTATAATATTCACGAGTCCAATCTACTGACAACTTTTGTAGCGTGACATCACGTCGCTGCTCGGTCATTATTTTGAACCGTTTTTAGCCTCCCTCTCCATGTTTCAAGATGCAGTTTTATTGGCACGTCTTGTCGAAGCAGAGATCGTGTCCCCTTATTGCGGGATTCTCATCAATACGATTGTGGGTAATCCAACCGCACCGTCTGCGCGGCCCTTGGGGAATAGGCGAGTTTTAAGGCGAGTGGGGAGGCGCTTGATATTCGCTGCCTTTATAAGGAGATAAGGATTCACTCTTTTACCCACACCTTCTTTCTCTCTGCCAACCCATTCTCGAGCTCCAGCGCCCAAGCTTTCATCCTCTCCGCCTCAGAAAAGCACTCCGTCCATGTCCGGATCTGGAGCGCAGGGCAAGTGGATGGTCTCCTCCGTCAAGGAGAAAGACATCACCAAGCTCCGAGAGGCTGGGTACTTAGCCCAGGAAATCGCCCATCGGCTTCCAGCAAAGGGGCAGATCATCCCCACCCCGGAGCCCCATGAGAGGGTGGTATTCATCCCCCACTTCGTCCGCGGATTGGGATTCCCTCTCCACCCATTCTTCCACGGACTCGTGTTCTACTATGGGCTGGAGTTCCACGATCTGGCCCCCAACTCCTTCCTCAACATCTTGGCATTTATTGTCATGTGCGAGGCCTTCCTCCGCATCCCACGCCACTTCGGATTGTGGTTAAAGATCTTCAATGTGAAGCCCAAGGTGGTGGGTGGTCAACACGTAGAGTGCGGAGGCGCCATGGTGAGCAAGATGCCCAACGTCACATGGCCCAAAGGTACCTTCATGGAGACCGTCAAAGGGTGGCAACAGAAGTGGTTCTACGTCACAGAGCCGAGCGACGCCACCTGGGCCGCGGCTCCCGAATTCCAGTCCGGAGCCCCGATGCGGCTCACCTCCTGGCTAGAGAAGGGCCTGAACTGGGCATCATCGGACGAGGTGTCCGTGCTGCAGACGCGCATCAGGAGCATGGTGGACAAGAACATCAAGCTTGTCAACATGATCCAGGTGATGCTTTTTCGCCGGATCCTTCCATGCCAAAGCCGGACTTGCCATTTGTGGGAGTTCGATCCGGCCGAGCACCAGACCTTGCAAGAGTTCTTCGGCACTACACACGAAGACATCTGGAAGGTGCTTTTCAAGGCCAATGAGACGTGGCCGAAGATGACCGAGGATCGTGGGTACAACATGACCCATCCTGCCAGTCCGGTAAGTTTTCCGCATTCCAAAATATATCCTTCACCTGTACCTTCAAGGAGGATGTCTAAGCTTCCGTTATCTGTATTTTCAGGGCTGGACAAAGAGGGTGGAGCGGTTCCAGTGTCCGGCTCCGCTGCCCGAAAACCCAGCAACCCCTCTTCTGACGAAGATGCTGGTTCCGGCGCCTTACCAAGCGCCGGAGAAGAAGGCCAAGAAGAAGGCCAAGGAGACCAGAAGTGGCCTCCATCGTAAGGACACTTCGGACGTGACGTCCGAAGACGTCGAAACTCACTCCTCCGCCGCCGAGGACGAGGAGGAGGAAGAAAGCAAATCTCCCCCTGAGGGGGGAAGGAAGAAAAGGGCGACCTCCACGCATCTGGAGGCAGAGGCGTCCAAGAAGGGGAAGGTCTCCCTCGCGGACAACTCCGCGTTGGATATTGACAGCAACTCGGAGTGGCGCCCCAGGGATAAGCCCCTGGCCGAATCATAAGTACTCAAAGGCACTGACGCATTCATATACCCAACTCCTTTTATTTCGCAGCTTTAACATGTTAAATCATGCACTACAGTCCGGCTTGTGCCCACCTCCAGCGATCCTCATCTTCGGGGAATTCGTTGGATCCCAAGGTGATGGACAGCGGGTCCCTTCCGGTGGACTCTTCCCCTAAGGCCATGGATGACACCGAGGTGCTGTCCCGAAGGACCTCCCTAGGCCAGGGAGAGACGCAGGAGGCCGTCAGGGTGGCCGCCGGACACACGGGGGAGCGAATCCCCCTGGAGACTGGCGATGGGGGCCATATTCAGTTCGGCCCCCAGCCGAATACCATTCCGGAGACCTATAAGGCTCCGGAATCAGGCAAGCAGCCTCCTTCGAAAGAAGGAGGTGCACTGATTCCACCGGTGACCTCTGTCCATCCAGAGGCACTAGATACTCTACTGGAAGCGCTGCAAAGTGCTTCCATTGTTGAGGAACACATTATCCTTATGGGTACGGTGGTTGAGAGGGTTCAGTTCGTTAAGAGCGGACTAACGAAAGCCTGCACCAGCCTTCTAACAGGCTTTGAGGTATGCGACATAACAAAAATAATGTCATAGTATAGACAGTAGCCCCTAAGACTCAGTCCGGTGTTCGGAAAGAAAAGCCGGATAGAGGATCAAATAATTTTCGCAAGAGACTAACCATACATGTCTATGTGAATAAGCAGGCGTCGTTGCTAGCTGCGACCTTCTGCCGAAGTCTCTGGACTGAAGGAGAGTCTGGAGCGGACCGAGGAAGAGCTCGGCCGTGTGAAAAAACAGCTGGAGGACAATCAAGGTATGCAATGACCTTGTTTAGATTCAGAAAGGATGAATGATTTGTATTGACCATAGTGCCATGATATTTTGTAGGAGCGGCAACCGAGGTGGAGACCCTCAAGAAGGCACTGGCCGAAGCCCAGGAGAGAGCGGCAAAGGAGCAAGCCTCTTGCGAAAAACACGAGGCCAGGGTCGGTCAGGTCCAGCAGGAGCTCCAGGACGCCGTGCAGAAATGCGAGTCCTTGGAGCGCAATATTGCGGATCAAGAGTCCGAACTTGCCAAGGCCCACCAAAGCGCACAAGGTGCCCGAGTTGAAGCCCAGGGCGCCCTCCAGGAAATCCAGGAGGCCAGAAAAATCACGGCGGGTAAATCCTTTATTATGAAGAGAAAGTATGTGAAGAAAAGGTACCTCTTACTGACCCGGATTTGGAGTTCTCCAGGGGCGTTTGCGGATCTGCCGCACAGTGTTGCTGACGCTGCGGATTTCTTCCGAGCCGAAGAAGGGAGCTCAACAAAGAAACTGTTCTGGTCGCAATACCTTGCACCAGAGCATCCGGTGCCCTTTAGCGATCAGTGGAAACGGCTGACTGAACTGCATAGGGCGGCCGAATTGGCCATGAAGGATTTGATAATCCGTCTGTGGCCTGCCGAAGCCATACCCAGCAGCTACTTCGGGCTCGTGAAGTGGCTTGTCAATGCCTGCCCTCGGCTTGACGCCATCAAGCGGTCGGTCTGCATCGAAGGTGCGTGGATGGCCTTCGTCCGCGTCAAGGTGCAGTGGGCGAAGATGGATGCCGTCAAGCTCGCGACAGAGGGACCGCCCGCTGGCAAGGAGCACCGCATGCCCGAGTGGTATTTTGATGATGTCCTGAAGGGATACCGCATTGTAGAGGGCCAGTGTTCAAAAGACATTATCTTTGAATGAAGTCATTCATGTTATCCCTTCCTGTATTATGAAACAAAGCTGTTATGTAATCAAATGTTTGTTGTTTTAAATTTTTACCTCTTGTGCGGCCGTTTTGTTAAATCTGAGAGTTGGCCAGTCGTCGGCTTCAACCCCCACGTAGGTAGTATGGGGGTGTTCGGGATGGAATCTAAACACTCTTGATCCAAGAGTTTGGTCCTTGAAGGAGGTGTTTAACGCAACGAACCAGGCAATCGGACTATGTGGCTTTATCACCCTCACTTAGCCATAGGAGTTTGACAATAGAAATGTAGGCGCAGCCCCTAGTTAGTATTTAATCCGGACTAGGGTGCTGTAGCCACCTGATCGGGTAGAGGCCGATTCGTCGCATAATGCAGAAAAAATCGCAAAAATTTTAACCTCCGAATAGCCGACCAGCTCTTGCCGCATCATGACAGCCAGTTTTCGGCTTTCTCTACTGAGGTGTTTGCTCGGATAAACTAGAAACACAATTGCAGTAGTTCTCCCTTTACTACCTTAGCCGATAGGACGGAACGTAAGGGAGCAAGCACAGGAGCCGGGCAACCCAACTATTGACCAAAGACATGATTTGGAGCCGATGCATATAATTCTAATTTTGGGGTGCCGAACTATACTGTAAAAGTTGTTCAGACTTTGTTGCCGTAATATGGAGCACAATGAAGCCCCTGGTGAATTAAAGCGTACCAGAGTGTACGGGTGCAATCGATAAGAATAGCAAAATAAAATGAAGTAGTAAGCTAGTGCCACATAAGTTGGGACGCAAACTATTTCCATTATAATTTGATTAATACGTCAAGGCGTATTTGTACAAATAGTGCAATAAGCAACAGGGCTATTTAAAATGCCAAGATCAAGGGGGAGCTGCGTGCGGGTCCTGAAAACAGTTAGAATGATCGTCAAGAAGAACATCTAGAGATTCCCCCACACATCTGTACTGCCTGCCGCCTTGGTATATTCGTCCTTCGAAAGGACCGAAGATCAGGCCGTCGGGTGGGGCCTGCAGAGAAGAAGCCTGAAAAGGGAAAGAAAAAAAGGAAAGGAAAGGCATGTGTGCCCAGGTTAGGTTGAGCCGTATTATGGACCACGATCTAGTTATGCCTCCGTATCTGCCCATGGTATTTTGAGTGCGTAATTATGTACGCGCGGTACGTACGCCGCCATTTGGTCGGGACTGAGAGATGGAGGCCGAATTGCTAGTCTAACTCCTGACGAGCTGGACTGTCATGCTGCAGAGTAGTCCGGACTCGTTTAACAGTGTCCGGGAGCTTGGCCGCTGATACGTCTCCATCATATCTACTTTTCCAAACACTTTTGCCCTTGTTTTGGAGTCTAACTTGCATGATTTGAATGGAACTAACCCGGACTGACGCTGTTTCAGCAGAATTGCCATGGTGTTATTTTTGTGCAGAAATAAAGGTTCTCGGAATGACTTGAAACTTCACGGAGAATATTTTTGGAATATATAAAAAATACTAGCGAAAGAATCAAGACCAGGGGGCCCACACCCTGTCCACAAGGGTGGGGTCGCGCCTACCCCGCTGGGCGCGCCCCCTATCTCGTGGGCCCCCTGGTGCTCCACCGACCTCAACTCCAACTCCATATATTCATGTTCTGGGAGAAAAAAATCAGAGAGAAGGATTCATCGTGTTTTACGATACGGAGCCGCCGCTAAGCCCTAAACTCTCTCGGGAGGGCTGATCTGGAGTCCGTTCGGGGCTCCGGAGAGGGGAATCCGTCGCCGTCGTCATCATCAACCTTCCTCCATCACCAATTTCATGATGCTCACCGCCGTGCGTGAGTAATTCCATCGTAGGCTTGCTGGACGGTGATGGGTTGGATGAGATTTATCATGTAATCGAGTTAGTTTTGTTAGGGTTTGATCCCTAGTATCCACTATGTTCTGAGATTGATGTTGATATGACTTTGCTATGCTTAATGCTTGTCACCAGGGCCCGAGTGCCATGAATTCAGAACTGAACCTATTATGTTTTCATGAATATATGTGAGTTCTTGATCCTATCTTGCAAGTCATTAGTCACCTACTATGTGTTATGATCCGGTAACCCCGAAGTGACAATAATCGGGACCACTCCCAGTGATGACTGTAGTTTCAGGAGTTCGTGTATTCACTAAGTTTTAATGCTTTGGTCCGGTACTCTATTAAAAGGAGGCCTTAATATCCCTTAGTTTCCAATAGGACCCCGCTGCCACGGGAGGGTAGGACAAAAGATGTCATGCAAGTTCTTTTGCATAAGCACGTATGACTATATTTGGAATACATGCCTACGTTACATTGATGAACTGGAGCTAGTTATGTGTCACCCTATGTTATAACTGTTGCATGAGGAATCACATCTGACATAATTATCCATCACTGATCCAATGTCTACGAGCTTTTCACATATTAACCTTTGCTTAGTTACTTTTCCGTTGCCACTGTTACAATTACTACAAAACTGATACTGTTACTTTTGCCACCGTTACCGTTACTTCCATACTACTTTGCTACTAAATACTTTGCTGCGGATATTAAGTTATCCAGGTGTGGTTGAATTGACAACTCAACTGCTAATACTTGAGAATATTCTTTGGCTCCCCTTGTGTCGAATTGATAAATTTGGGTTGAATACTCTACCCTCAAAAATGGTTGCGATCCCCTATACTTGTGGGTTATCGAGACTATTTTCTGGCGCCGTTGCCGGGGAGCATAGCTCTATTCTTTGAGTCACTAGGGATTTATATCTTCTGATCACTATGAGGAACTTGAAAGACGAGAAAACCAAAATTTATCCCTCAACTACGAGGGGAGGTAAGGAACTGCCATCTAGCTCTGCACTTGATTCTCCTTCTGTTTTGAGTAAACTTGCGACACCTAAACCTGCTTCTGCTATTAATTCTGATATGTCGCATGTTATTGATGATGCCACTTCTGCTATGCATGATACTTATGTGAAACTACTTCTATGCTTGATAATACTATGCCACTAGGTGAATTTCTTGATGAACAACTTGCTAGGGCTAGAGAGAATATTGATGAAAGTGATGATGAAGATTCTCCCCCTAGCTATGAATTGCGTGTTGTGCCTGAGGGTTATGTTATGGATGAAGAAACTGCTAGAGATTTTCTTGCTTGCAATGATAGATACGATCTTAAGAAATTATTAGCTAAGCTGAAAGAAATATCTTTGAATGCTAGAATGAAATATGACCCTGCTTTTGCTACTTCACCTATCTGTATTTCCAATAAGGATTATGATTTCTCTGTAGATTCTGAGATAATTACTTTGGTTGAATCTGATCCTTTTCATGGTTATGAATCTGAAACTGTTGTGGCACATCTTACTAAATTAAATGATATACACACCCTATTCACTCCTGAGGAAAAAATTCGTTACTACAATATCCTTAAATTATTTCCGTTCTCATTAAAGGGTGATGCTAAAACATGGTTTAATTCTCTTGATCCTGGTTGTGTGCGTAGTCCCCAGGATATGATTTATTACTTCTCTGCTAAATATTTCCCCGCTCATAAGAAACAAGCTGCTTTAAGGGAAATATATAATTTTTTGCAAATTGAAGAAGAGAGTCTCCCACAAGATTGGGGGAGGCTTCTCCAATTACTTAATGCTTTGCCTGATCATCCTCTCAAGAAAAATGAAATACTTGATATCTTTTATATTGGACTAACCGATGCTTCTAGAGACCACCTGGATAGTTGTGCTAGTTGTGTTTTCAGGGAAATAACAGTTGATCAAGCTGAGTTGCTATTGAATAATATGTTGACTAATGAAAATAATTGGACACTTCCTGAACCAACTCCTAAGCCAACTCCGAAAAAAGGGGTATTCTATTTATCAGTCCTGAAGATATGCAAGAGGCAAAGAAATCTATGAAAGAAAATGGTATTAAAGCTGAAGATGTTAAGAATTTACCACCTATTGAAGAAATACATGGTCTTGATAACCCGACACAGGTAGTAAAGGTAAATTCTCTCTATAGATTTGATGAAGGTGATATTCCTCGTTATAAGTCTGCTAGCCAATGCTTAGATGAGTTTGATAATTTTATTGCTAAACAAGAAAACTTCAATGCTTATGTTGGTAGACAATTGAAATGTAATGCTTATATGATTGAACACTTGAGTTATTATATGTCTAGAGTTAAAGGTGAACTTAAACTTATTAGTAAACATGCTTCTATGGTTACCACTCAAGTAGAGCAAGTGCTTAAAGCTCAAAATGATTTGCTCAATGAATTAAATAACAAGAAAAATGATAATGCTGTTAGAGTTATGACTAGAGGGGGTAAAATGACTCAGGAACCTTTGTATCCTGAGGGCCACCCTAAGAGAATTGAGCAAGATTCTCAGAGAACTAATGTTGATGCACCTAGTCCTTCTAAGAGGAAGAAAAATAAAAATGATAGGACTTTACATGCTTCTAGTGAACCTGTTGTTGACACACCTGAAAATCCCAATGATATTTCTATTTCTGATGCTGAAACACAATCTGGTAATGAATATGAACCTAGTGATAATATTAATGATGATGTTCATGATGATGCTCAGCCTAGCAATAACAATGATGTAGAAATTGAACCTGCTGTTGATCTTGATAACCCACAATCAAAGAATCAACGTTATCATAAGAGAGACTTCATTGCTAGGAAGCACGGTAAAGAAAGACAACCATGGGTTCAGAAACCCATGCCATTTCCTCCTAAACCATCCAAGAAAAAGGATGATGAGGATTTGAGCGCTTTGCTGAAATGATTAGACCTATCTTTTTGCATATGCGTTTGACTGATACGCTTAAAATGAATCCTTATGCTAAGTATATGAAAGATATTGTTACTAATAAAAGAAAGATACCGGAAGCTGAAATTTCCACCATGCTTGCTAATTATACTTTTAAAGGTGGAATACCTAAGAAACTTGGAGATCCAGGAGTACCAACTATACCATGCTCCATTAAAAGAAACTATTAAAACTGCTTTATGTGATCTTGGAGCCAGTGTTAGTGTTATGCCTCTCTCTTTATATCATAGTCTTGATTTGAATAAGTTGACACGTACTAAAATATCTTTGCAAATGGCCGATAAATCAACCGCTATACTTGTCGGTATTTGGGAGGATGTGCCTGTTGTGGTTGCAAACGTTACTATCATAACAGACTTTGTTATTCTTGATACTCCCGAGGACGATAGTATGTCGATTATCCTTGGTAGACCCTTTTTTGAATACTGCAGGGGCTGTTATTGATTGCAACAAAGGCAATGTCACTTTTCATGTTAATGGTAGTGAGCACACGGTACACTTTCCGAGGAAACAACCTCAAGTCCACAGTATCAATTCTATTGGAAAAATTCCAACGATTACTATTGGAGGTTTTGAATTTCCTCTTCCTACTGTCAAAAATAAATATGATATTCTTATTGTTGGGGACGTGCATATCCCCATTCAAGTAATCTAGTGCTATTCGAAAATTCTCCGGTTCCATGCGATTCGGAATGAGTTTGTTGACAAGACTTGATCAACCTTGTTAGTGGATTCCTTTTGATGAGCATGAGATGGATGAAGTTAGAAAGCACAACTCCCTGTACCCTCCTTTTACTTTCTGTTATTTAGATTAAATAAAGCAAAAATAGTATTTTCTGTCTGTTTTCTGAATTATCTATGCAAAAAAAACCCCGAAAATAAAAGCTCTCCAAATGCCCTGAAATTGAAATATGATTTTTTGTAGAATATTTAAGAATATCTCGCACTGAGAACACATCAGGGGGAGCCACCACCTGGCCACGTGGGTCCAGGGCGCGCCCACCCCCTGGGCATGCCCCCTGCCTCGTGGGCCCCATGTGGCCCCCCTTCACTTATTCTTGCACCCACACACATCATCTTCCTCTAGAAAAAATCACCACATAGCTCAAACTCGTGTTCTAGCTCGTTTTGCTGCGATTTTTGATCTCCTTGCTCAAAGCTCCACTCACAAAACTGCTTTGGGGGATTGTTCTTCGGTATGTGACTCCTCCAAATGTCCAATTAGTTTTTGTTCTAGTGCTTTATTCATTGCAATTTTTTGCTGCTTAGGTGACCCTGTTCTTGAGCTTGCATGTCAAATTTATTTGGTCCCAAGTAGTTCTAATGCATGATATAGTCTCTAGGCACTTGTGGGAGTAGTTGCTATCAATTTTGTTGAGTTTGGTTCACTTTTATTTCGAGTTACTAAAAATTTCAGAAATTTTTCAGAGGAAGAAATATGTTTAGGAAAATGTACCAAGGTTGTTCTTCAAGGAAGCAAGGTGGTTCTTCAAGGCCCGGAATACATGAGCTGTACTATGAACTACCAAGGGAAGCTCAAGTGCGGCCTTGTGAATGGCCGTCAGAAAATTTCATGGTCCAAGCAGGAATTAAGGATGAATTTGACGCGTATGTGCGTAATGCTGAACTTGAGGGCTTCGTGTCAGATAAGTGCCCTCAATATCACTACCTAACTGATTCCTTTGTGAGAAGGTTTAAATTTACATCATCATGCAATTCTCACACTGTCCTATTTGATCTTTATGATAACTCCTATACCATGGACTTAGAAGATTTTAGCACTACTTGTAAACTTCCGCAGTGGGGAAATGCAAGTGAACCTCGCAAATCTGAATTTAAAGACTTTCTTGCTAGTATAACTGTGGGGGAATCCAGAGAAATCACGCAAGCTACCATAGGGAGCATTCATTTTCCTGCCATACATTATTTCGCTCTCTTTATAGGTAGATGCATTAACGGTAAGGACGAGGCATGTCACATGTGCGTTCCCGATCTTAGTGTTCTCAGGAGTGCTGTATTAGGAGATAAACAGTATAACTTGGGAGCTATTGTTGCACGAAGGTTGCATCATAACAGTATTAGCGGAGATTTGTTTGGTGGAATTTATGCAACCAGTTTAGCTAATTTTCTTGAGGTACCCATACATGAAAATGATATGGAGTTGCCTCCTGCTTATCTAGATTTTAATGCTATGATACGTCATCAGTTTATTGAGAGGAATGAACAGCCCCTCCAGTACCGACTAATGTTTGGTAGACGTCGCGCTGTCCATATTACTCTCCCTGCTCCTACTTTCTTTGACTTTCAGGCAAAAAGGAGATATGTTATAAGCAGGGAGGAGGCGAATGAGTACGATAGGAGGACGGAGACATCTCGCCTCCAAGCTGCAGCTCTTGAGGCAGTAGCTACTGCATCTCAGTACGACCCCAGTTACAACTTCGGATTTCCGCGAGGCCATCCATGGGCATAGACCAACTTATGCCAAAAGGCTAAGCTTGGGGGAGTACGTATTTCTCACCGACATTACATTCATGTTCACACACTCATGCCAGTTGTCGGTGCTCATACTTTTTCATTTTACTATATGCTAGTTTATTTTCTGTTTTAAGCCTTCTTCTTGTGTGTTTGAATAACCTTGAGAAAAACCAAAACAATTAGTTGTAGCTTTTAGCTAGTTTACTTTCCATGCTTGTAGTAGTAATAATTAAAAGAGAACCCAAAAAGATTTCTTGTTCTTTTTTTACTTGTTGGGAGCTTTCCCGTGTAAATAGTTTTATTTCCTTTCTTTTCTTCGGGGGTCGAGAGGAGAAGACCATAATGAAAATGTTGAAGTGGCTCTTATATGCATTATTGTTGATTTAACCAGGAACCCATATTACCTTGTCTTCTCCCTTGAATTAAATGCTTGCAGATTCCAGTTTAGTCCAATGCACGTGCACTATTATTATTATCCACACCGTTCGGTCGTGCAAGTGAAAGGCAATAATGACGATATATGATGGACTGATTGAGATGAGAGAAGCTGGTATCAACTCGACCTCTCTTGTTTTTGTAAATATGATTAGTTCATCGTTCCTGATTCAACTTATTATAAATGAAACATGTTCGCAATGACAATGAGAGATTATAGTTGCTTATGCCATACTTAATTAGCTAAGAGTTTATAATGGTTTACCTTGTGTGCCAACATGCTATTAAAATGGTTGTGATGTGGTATGATAGAGTGGTATCCTCCTTTGAATGATTCGAGTGGCTTGACTTGGCACATGTTCACACATGTAGCTGAAACAAAATCAACATAGCCTCCACGATATTTATGTTCATGGTGAATTATATCCTACTCATGCTTGCACTCAGTGTTGATTAATTTTAATGCATGTTCATGACTATTGTCGCTCTCTAGTTGGTCGCTTCCCAGTATTTTTCTAGCCTTCACTTGTACTAAGCGGGAATACTTCTTGTGCATCCACTTCCATAAACCCCAAAGTTATTCCATATGAGTCCACCATACCTTCCTATATGCGGTATCTACCAGCCGTTCCAAGTAAATTTGTATGTGCCAAACTCTAAACCTTCAAATGAAATTCTGTTTTGTATGCTCGAATAGCTCATGTATCAATTAGGGCTGTCTGTATCTTCCATGCTAGGCGTGTTATTCTCAAGAGGAGTGGACTCCGCTACTCACTCACGAGAAAATGGTTGGTCACCGGGATGCCCAGTCCCATGCTCAAACCAAATCAAAATAATTGCAAACCAAACTCCCCCAGGACTGTTGTTAGTTGGAGGCACCCGTTGTTTCGGGCAAGCCATGGATTGATGCTTGCTGGTGGTGGGGGAGTATAAACTTTACCATTCTGCTTGGGAACCTCCTATAATGTGTGTAGCATGGAAGATATCGAGATCTCTTGGTTGTTATGTTGACAATGAAAGTATGCCATTCAAAATATTATTTATCTCTATTTCAAAAACCGAGCTCTGGCACCTCTACAAATCCCTGCTTCCCTCCGTGAAGGGCCTATCTATTTACTTTTATGTTGAGTCATCCTCCTCTTATTAAAAAGCACCAGTTGGAGAGCACCGTTGTCCTTTTATATTGAGTATGACTATGACTGGATCTCTTTTACCATGAATTACAATGTTTAGTCAGTCCTTGATCTTCAGAGGTGCTCTGCATTTATGTTTTGTGGTCTCAGAAAGGGCTAGCGAGATACCATCTTGTTATATCATCTTATGATTGTTTTGAGAAAGTGTTGTCATCCGAGATTTATTATTATTGCTCGCTAGTTGATTATGCCATTGATATGAGTAAACATGAGACCTAATGTTATTGTGAATATGGTTAGTTCATAATCTTTGCTGAAAACTTGAATGCTGGCTTTACATATTTACAACAATAAGAGCAAACAGAGTTTGTAAAAGTTTTTCTTTATCACTTTCAGTTTATCAACTGAATTGCTTGAGGACAAGCAAAGGTTTAAGCTTGGGGGAGTTGATACATATCCATCGTATCTACTTTTCCAAACACTTTTGCCCTTGTTTTGGACTCTAACTTGCATGATTTGAATGGAACTAACCCGGACTGACGCTGTTTCAGCAGAATTGCCATGGTGTTATTTTTGTGCAGAAATAAAAGTTCTCGGAATCACCTGAAACTTCACGGAGAATATTTTTGGAATATATAAAAATACTGGAGAAAGAACCAAGACCTCAACTCCAACTCCATATATTCACGTTCGGGGAGAAAAAACCCAGAGAGAAGGGTTCATCATGTTTTACGATACGGAGCCGCTGCCAAGCCCTAAACTCTCTCGGGAGGGCTGATCTAGAGTCCGTTCGAGGCTCCGGAGAAGGGAATCCGTCGCCGTCGTCATCATCAACCTTCCTCCATCACCAATTTCATGATGCTCACCGCCGTGCGTGAGTAATTCCATCGTAGGCTTGCTGGACGGTGATGGGTTTAATGAGATTTATCATGTAATCGAGTTAGTTTTGTTAGGGTTTGATCCCTAGCTAGTATCCACTATGTTCTGAGATTGATGTTGCTATGACTTTGCTATGCTTAATGCGTGTCACTAGGGCCCGAGTGCCATGAATTCAGATCTGAACCTATTATGTTTTCATGAATATATGTGAGTTCTTGATCCTATCTTGCAAGTCACTAGTCACCTACTATGTGTTATGATCCGGTAACCCCGAAGTGACAATAATCGGGACCACTCCCGGTGATGACCGTAGTTTGAGGAGTTCGTGTATTCACTAAGTGTTAATGCTTTGGTCCGGTACTCTATTAAAAGGAGGCCTTAATATCCCTTAGTTTCCAATAGGACCCCGCTGCCACGGGAGGGTAGGACAAAAGATGTCATGGAAGTTCTTTTCCATAAGCACACATGACTATATTCGGAATACATGCCTACGTTACATTGATGAACTAGAGCTAGTTCTATGTCACCCTATGTTATAACTGTTGCATGAGAAATTGCATCCGACATAATTATCCATCACTGATCCCATGCCTACGAGCTTTTCACATATTGATCTTTGCTTAGTTACTTTTTCGTTGCCACTGTTACAATTACTACAAAACTGCTACTGTTACTTTTGCCACCGTTACCATTACTTCCATACTACTTTGCTACTAAATACTTTGCTGCAGATATTAAGTTATCCAGGTGCGGTTGAATTGATAACTCAACTGCTAATACTTGAGAATATTCTTTGGCTCCCCTTGTGTCGAATCAATAAATTTGGGTTGAATAATCTACCCTCGAAAACTGTTGCGATCCCCTATACTTGTGGGTTATCAGCCGCTGAATTAAAGTTCTGCTTGATGAGGCCGCTCTGTACTTCCGCTGCCAGGGCTGCGGTGTGCTCCTCAGTACGGAGGGAGCGCTCCATGTTTCCATTGATTGTTATGACACCGCGTGGTCCGAGCATCTTGAGTTTGAGGTAAGCATAGTGTGGCACCGCATTGATTCGAGCAAATGCAGTTCGTCCGAACAGTGCGTGATAGCCATTGCGGAAGGGGACGATGTCAAAGATCAAGTCTTCGCTTCGGAAGTTGTCCGGGGATCCGAAGACAACTTCCAATGTGATTGAACCCGTGCAGCGGGCCTCTACACCTGGTATTACTCCTTTAAAGGTAGTTTTTGTGGGCTTGATCCTTGATGGATCGATGCCCATTTTGCGTACTGTATCCTAATCGAGCAGGTTGAGGCTGCTGCCACCGTCCATGAGGACTCACGTGAGGTGGAATCCATCAATGATTGGGTCAAGGACCAGTGCGGCTGAATCGCCATGACAGATACTGGTCGGATGGTCCCTGCGATCAAAGGTGATCGGGTAGGATGACCATGAGTTGAATTTGGGGCGACTTGCTCTATCACATAGACGTCCCTGAGTGCACGTTTGCGCTCCCTCTTGGGGATATGGGTAACGTATATCATGTTCACCGTTTTAACCTGGGAAGGAAACTTCTTCTGCCCCCCTATGTTCGGTGGACGGGGCTCCTCGTTGATGACCCACAAGTATAGGGGATCTATCGTAGTCCTTTCGATAAGTAAGAGTGTCGAACCCAACGAGGAGCAGAAGGAAATGATAAGCGGTTTTCAGCAAGGTATTCTCTGCAAGCACTGAAATTATCGGTAACAGATAGTTTTGTGATAAGGTAATTTGTAACGGGTAACAAGTAATGAAAGTAAACAAGGTGCAGCAAGATGGCCCAATCCTTTTTGTAGCAAAGGACAAGCCTGGACAAACTCTTATATAGAGAAAAGCACTCCCGAGGACACATGGGAATTATCGTCAAGCTAGTTTTCATCACGCTCATATGATTCGCATTCGTTACTTTGATAATTTGGTATGTGGGTGGACCGGTTCTTGGGTGCTGTCCTTTCTTGGACAAGCATCCCACTTATGATTAACCCCTATTGCAAGCATCCACAACTACAAAAGAAGTATTAAGGTAAACCTAACCATAGCATGAAACATATGGATCCAAATCAGCCCCTTACGAAGCAACTCATAAACTAGGGTTTAAGCTTCTGTCACTCTAGCAACCCATCATTTACTTATTACTTCCCAATGCCTTCCTCTAGGCCCAAACAATGGTGAAGTGTCATGTAGTCGACGTTCACATAACACCACTAGAGGAAAGACAACGTACATCTCATCAAAATATCGAACGAATACCAAATTCACACGACTACTTATAGCAAGACTTCTCCCATGTCCTTAGGAACAAACGTAACTACTCACAAGTCAAATTCATGTTCATAATCAGAGGGGTATTAATATGCATAAAGTATCTGAACATATGATCTTCCACCAAATAAACCAACTAGCATCAACTACAAGGAGTAATCAACACTACTGGCAACCCACAGGTACCAATCTGAGGCTTTGGAACAAAGATTGGATACAAGAGATGAACTAGGGTTTTAGAAGAGATGGTGCTGGTGAAGATGTTGATGGAGATTGACCCCCTCCCGATGAGAGGATCGTTGGTGATGACGACGGCGATGATTTCCCCCTCTCGGAGGGAAGCTTCCCCGGCAGAACAGCTCTACCGGAGCCCTAGATTGGTTCCGCCAAGGTTCCGCCTGGTGGCAGCGGAGTTTCTTCCCGAAAGCTTGCTTATTATTTTTTCAGGGAAAAAGACTTCATATAGCAGCAGATGGGCACCGGAGGCCTACCAGGGGGCCCACGAGGCAGGGGGCGCGCCCAGGGGGGTAGGGTGCGCCCCCACCCTCGTGGCCAGGGTGTGGGCCCCCTCTGGTACTTTCTTCGCTCACTATATTTTATTAATTCCAAAAATGACTTCCGTGAAGTTTCAGGACTTTTGGAGCTGTGCAGAATAGGTCTCTAATATTTGCTCCTTTTCCAGCCCAGAATTCCAGCTGCCGGCATTCTCCCTCTTCATGTAAACCTTGTAAAATAAGAGAGAATAGGCATAAGTATTGTGACATAACATGTAATAACAGCCCATAATGCGATAAATATCGATATAAAAGCATGATGCAAAATGGACGTTGTCGGGTGGTAGGTGGGACATATGCCAACGGGTGGCTTATCATTGTGGGAGCCAGTAAGACATCGCCGGTGCCTGGAAACGGGATAAGGCGAAGACATGCACGCCGGCGAATCTTACCCAGGTTCAGGGCTCTCCGTGGAGATAACACCCCTAGTCCTGCTCTGCGGGGTCACCGCATGATCACTAGATCAAAACAAGTGGCTACAAGTGGCTCCTTGAGCTGTTCGGCTAGAGGAGGAAGAAGGGCAAGGCTAGCTCTCCTCTTCTCTCTATGCGGTGTCTAAAACTCTAAGAGATCAACCCTTTGCATGGGTGCCCTGGGGGGTTTATAAAGGCCTACCCCCAGGGGTACAATGGTAATCCGGCTGGATGCGGGTCTAGGCCGTCAGTGTCTGTATCCGCCGGCTTCTCCACCGGCCGCTGGGGCCGCCGACTGGTGGGTCCCGCCGGCTGCTGGTTACTGTAGCCTCGCCCCTGATGACGAGGGCTTTGCCGAGGTATGCATGGCTACAGTGCCGCAGTCCGGCGGACTCTCACTGTAGCCTTACCTCATCTTGTCTCCTTAATGATGCACATACTTCGAGGGAGTGAGGTAGCCGGCTATTGGGAGCCGGCTACACCCCAGGCCGACTAGAGGGGGGCTTGGCCGCCTTCGAGCGTCTCTCCGGCTGATGGGGCCCGCCGCCTGCGGGCCGTACTGACAGTCTGTCGTGGGTGGCGTCATGGTCAACATGGCTACAGTGCCGCACCGGACGGGGGATGGCTGACCCGTACGGCGCACTGTGGCCATGCGTGCTCCGGGATTCGGGGGTGGCAGACTTTACTGTAACCATGCCCCGTCTTGTCACCGTTATGTGGGTGCAGTCCTTGAGGGTGCAATCTTGGCCGTTTGCCGGGAGTCGGTCTTCTTGTAGCCGGCTTCTTGGAGTCGGCCTTCTTGTGGCCGGCTTCTTGGAGTCGGCCTTCTTGTGGCTCTCTTCGGGAGGGTTTCAGGGTCGGGCCGCCTTCCAGTAGTCGGCCTGTGAGATAGCCGGCCAGGGGAAGGCGGCCCTGTGCTTTGGGTGCTTGAAGGCTCGATCGGCCTGATAATTTTTCAAAGAGCCAGGGGGAGTCGGTTAGGCTACCCGTGGTCATTTACTCCGACAGTAGTCCCCGAAGCTGGTTGGGCTTCGCGGCTGAAAGGAGGACGAGAAGCTTAATCAGCTTCCTATCTTGAGGAGCCAGCAGCTAGGAGCCGGCTTTGATCAGGTGCGCCGTCTTGGTGAGGCTTCGAAATCTGAAGGCGGGAATCAGCTGGCGCGCGCGCCTGGTTGCGGGCCGGCCGCTTGCCGCCCGCACACCACGTGGCGCCCTCCGGCGGGGAGAGCCTACCAGCCCACGCGCGTGACGGGACGCCGCCGCCGGCCGGGGCCCGCCACTTCCACGCCTCGGCCCGGGTGTGGATCTTCTGTGGCCCAAAACGGGCCATTCGCCTTCCAACGGCAGTTTCCGCACGCCGTTAGGGCGCAATAATCGCGGGACATGGGGGAGTGGGCGCAGTTAATCCCACGCCCCCCACGCCTCGCCTCCTCGGCTTCGCCGCCCGAGGCTATAAATAGGGGGAGGAGGAGGAGCGGGAGACGCTCGCACGCTCGCCCTCGCTCCGCCATCTCCTTCTTCTTCTTCTTCTTCTTCTTCTTCATCGCCGTAGCCCCTCGCTGCCGCGCCGTCGCTCCAGTCTTCGCACTACCCCGCAGCTTCGCCGTCGCAGAGCCGTGCTTTCGCCGTCGCCGCACCTTTTTCATCGGCTTCTTGCCCTCATGTCGCGCGGCGGAGACTGGGATGGCTCCAACGTCCACGAGGACCACATCGACTTCCTCCGCAAGATGCGGCGGTTGCCCGGCAAGGAGCATGTGCGGGTCCGTCTTGCGCCGGAGCGGGAGATCTCGCCGGTGCCGAAGGAGGGCGGGCGGGTGATCTTCCGCTCGCACTTCCTGCGCAGCCTTGGCCTGCCTGCGAGTGGCTTCTTCCGCTCCTTCCTCGAATTCTACCAGCTCCAGCCGCACCACCTCACTCCAAACACGGTGGTGCTGCTGTCCGCCTTCGTCACCTTGTGCGAGGGCTTCCTCGGCGTCCTTCCCACCCTCGAGCTCTGGGGGAATTCTTCTAGTCCAAGCTCGGTACCGCCATGAGGGGCGTGCCGGCTCAGAGCGGCGCCTTCATCGTGATGCGGAGGCCGGTGCCCGATAACCCCTTTCCTGCCATCACGCTGATCCAGTCGGTGAAGCTCTGGCAAAAGTCCTACTTCTATGTGAAGAACGTCGCTCCGCAAGGCGACTTCGTCAACTTGCCGGCTTATGCAGCCGGCCCGCCGGCTGGGAGGCGGCCCCAATGGTCCTATCGGGGCTGAACACTGTCGCCTGCTGGAGCCGCTGCTGTCGCGCGACTCCAGGTAATGGTCCAGTCGGAGGGCCTAACCGGGCCCGACCTACTGGCTGCCTTCGTGGCGCGCCGGGTGCTCCCGCTCCAAGGCCGTCCTCATATGATTTGTCAAATGAGCGGCCAACTCGATCCGAGTCGGCTGTGTACCAAGGAGATGCCTCATGCGGAGGTAGCTCTCATGGTGAACTACCTTGCGAACTGCAAGCTCGCCGACGAGTGGCGATTTGGCAAGGAGCCGTACTCCCGTGCCAATCCGCCGCCTATGGTAAACTTTCTTTTTCTTCTCTTCTTTACTTTTGTCACCAAGTTTCTCTTGGCCGACTCTGACTAGTCGGCTTGTCTTGACAGAGCCCCCTCCTTCGACCGGCAGCCGGGGCAGCGGGGGTGGAGCGCCAATATCTCCCCGACCGGACGACGCACGGCTTGGACGACCCCGACTTGGGGGGGGGGCGCTCTGGACGACAACATCGTGGGGGGAGGCAGCGAGGCAGGCGGCTCCGGGCTTGGAGCTAGCTTCAACGACTTGACGGATGATGACAAGGCGGAGGTCGTCCCGCGCCGCCAGCCGGCGTTCGATCAGCATGGCTCGGGTTCATCTACCACGCCGGCCGTCCGAGGCGGCGCGCAGAAGCGCCGGGCCGCGCCGAGCCTATTCGGTAGTCGGCCAAAGAAGCCCAAGAGCACGGCGGCGGCGACCAGGCGGGACGAGGCGGCCACGAAGGCTGCCCGCTTCCGCAAGGTGGTGAAGCAGCCACAAATGGTTTCGGCATAAGTGTCAATTCTCTCACGTATTCCTTCTTCTTTTTTGTTGATATTCTTCTGAGTCCTTGTCTTGACTTAAAAAATACAGGGCTCCGCTTTCTCTTGAGCGGACCGCTGCCGCCTCCGTGGTTGGAGCGGTGGGAGGATCTGGAAGCGCCCGCCGCGTGGACCCCCGTGCCGAGCTTCAAGCGGCGACGGAGCAGAATGCGCGGGAGGCGCGTGAGGAGCGGGAGGCGGAGGAGCTGAGGGTGGCCGCTGCCATGGCGGCGCAGGAGACGACGGAGAGGTCGGCGGAGGCACAAGCCGACGTAGCAGCCACGACTCAGGCGGAGGCTGCAGCTGCAGAGAGGGCGGCGGAGACCCTGCGTAACCAGCCTCCGCTGCTTGTCGTCCCCCTTCGCGCTGTGGCGCCCGAGATCCCGGTGCCCCGCCGGAGGAAGCCGGTGGCGACCAGCTGGCGGTGGAGAGGTAGGAGGGCGACGTTGTCGTCCCGGAGAGGGAGGCGGCACCGCCATCACCGACTGGGGCGGACCAAGGCAGCTGGTCTAGCGCGTCGCCCGTGCAACCGGCTGGAGGCGAGCCGGCTGCGAGGGCAGACCTTGTGGTTCGGTCGCCATCGCGCCAGCGCACCAGGAAGGCGACTTTGGCGCCGGGCCCGCAGAAGGCCGCGAGCTCTGGCTCGTCGGCCCAGGATCTGGAGACGGCCAGCACCAGCTCGCCGGGATGGACGCCGGGAGGTGGGACGGCCGTGCTGCACGTGGCGGCGCAAGAAGTCCGGAACCGGCTTCAATCCCAAGCCACCGTGCTGAAACAGTATACTCAAGAGTTCCTCGCGACGCGGACGGCCATTCGGGTGAGTCTTCCTGCTTTTTTGTTTCTTGTTCTTGATTTCTTCCGTGGGGGCGCCTCAGCGCACCCACTGGGTGTAGTCCCCGAGTTCCGAGTCGGCTGCTGAGCAGGCGGCTTGAAACTTCTTAGTAGACTTTGATTGCTATCTTGCTCTTATTTGCTCCTCTGTCCTATTTGCAGGACTATCACAACCTCCGCGCGGATACCTTCAACTCCTAGGTCCGGGAACTGAACCAGAAGACCATTGATCTAACCGAGAGCCAGAGTAAGTGCTTCGTCTTTTATCTCACGTGGGGGCGCGTCAGCGCACCCACTGGGTGTAGTCCCCAAGATTCGGGCCGACTGCTGAGCAGTCGGGCCGGACCTTCCCCGGCGACTTCTTTCTTATTGCCATTTTTTCTTTCTTTACCATATCTGCAGAGGCCAATGCTGACCTGAGGGAGCAGTTGGGTGGGGCCCAGACCGCCCTTCGTGCCAAGGAAGCCGAGTGCAACGCCTTGGCTCAGGAGTGTGACCGCTTGGTCAAGAAGCTGGCCGACCAGGAGGAGAGCCACAAGGCGGCCCTGAAGGCGGCGCAGGACAGCGAGGCCTCCCTTCAAGACGAATACGAGACCGAGGCGGCGAGCTGGGCAGAGGCAAGGCAAGCGCTGAGCGACGGCTACGGCCAGATCGAAGATTTGGTTGACGGTAGGCCGCCTTCTTCTTCGCCCCTTTGCTTGCCGCCTGCCATTTGGTCCATTTTCTGACCTTGTGTCTTCTTCCTTTCTTCTCTTGCGCAGAGTACTTCCCTGGTTACTCTGTTGCCGCCAACCAAGTCATCGAGGCCCGCCGCGACGCGCAAAGGCAGGCTGGAGCTGAGATTGCGCCGGATGCTCGCCGGTCGCTTGAGGAGCAGCTTCTGGCGATCCAAGCCCGCCTCCAGCCGGCTCACCGCATGCTCCGCCATCTTCAGCGCGTTGGGGTGCAAGTGCTGGCCGCCCTCTGGTCCGGTGAGGTGGTTCCCCGTACCCCCAGTCGGACTACCGACTGGCTGGAGGTAGCGGTTGGCCGCTTCGAGGCCTGGAAGGCTTCTACAGCTCGGTCAGGCGCCAGGCGGGCGCTGGAGTTCGTCCGAGCTTGGTATCCTGGGCTGGATTTGGCCCAGCTGACCACCTGGCGGCAGGAGGCCAACGAAGAGCTGGAGGCGGTGCGGCCGGCTATCATCCAGCGTGCTTCGGCGATCGCCGACTACACCGACACCAGTGCCTTTGCCCCTGAGGTGAATGATGACGGCGTTGCTCAGCCGGAGGAGTGGTTTGGGCTGAACCTAGCAGATGGTGAAGACTCAGCGGAGGAGATCGACTCCAGTGACGAGGGCGAAGAGGAGGAGGGAGAGGATGGTGAAGACGCCGTGCCAGACGATGGAGCAACCGGCCAGCCTCAGCTTGATCGTGCCTCCAGCAACGAGGCGCGTGCGAGTGCGCCGCCTGCAGCCGGTGATGATCAAGCCGAGACTCGCCAGTCGGCCACTCCTCCAGCCATCACTGCCATCTCCACTGACCTGCCCAGCTCGCCTGTTGCACCTTTGGCCTGATCCGCCGTCTTTGCTTTCCCGTTTATTGCTCTTTGAACAATATTTGTTAAATTTGCGCAGTTCCAACCACTGGAGGTGTATTCAAACTATGTTGAACGCCGGCCTTTCGAAGGCCCTTTGTATAAATATAATCATGCATGTGCTTGGCTTCCGATTGTATTTGCTTTTCATCCTTTTGGCTGTTTCCTTTGCTGCCCTCCCTTGGTCGCCGCCTTCCCAGCCAGACAGCTGCTCTGCAGTCTGTGCCTGGGGAAGGGCTTGGCCGTTTGGGAGGGCAAGTACTCTAGCTTTTTTAGATTGTAGCAAGGTGAATTGGAAGCCGGCCAGCCGGCTGTTCTGACAGCTGGTTGGCGGGGTGGGAGGCCGGCTTGTGTTATATAAGTTCGTTAGTCCTTAGCCGTTTTTCGTGTGGGCATCCTTTCCTGCCTTTGACTCTTGCCAGTCGGACAGTCGATTCTCTGAGCTGCGACTTTCAACAAGAGAGGGCTTGGGTGCCGGCACACTACTTGTCTGACTGCACGTAGAACTTTAATATAACTCAAGGCGGCAAGTCCCCGGGCCGACTGATCGAACCCGGTGCTGGACAGGAAAACAAATGTAGTAATACATTCATAGGTATGACACTCATCATACATAGATAAAATAGGGTAGTCCCCGAGTGCTCCTCGGGGGGCCCGTTGTCTTGTACTTAATACAAAAGGTAGCATGGTACATACTGCATTTAGCTGTAAAATCTTCGGAGGAGATTGGCGTTCCATGGTCGTTCCGACTCCTTGCCGGAATCATCTCTCTTGCGTGCCTTTGGCTTTGTGCGTCGATCAGGTAGTAGGAGTCGTTGCCTAGGGCCTTGCTGATGACGAAGGGGCCTTCCCAAGGGGCCGAGAGCTTGTGCTGGCCGGCTGTTCGCTGGATCAGCCGGAGCACAAGATCGCCTTCTTGGAAGGATCTTGGCTTGACCTTCCGGTTGTGGTAACGGCGCAAACCCTGCTGGTAGATGGCGGACCGGCTGAGTGCTAACAGCCGACCCTCTTCCAGCAGGTCAACGCCATCTTCTCGCGCTTCCTTGGCCTCCGCCTCCGTGTACATGGTGACCCGAGGTGAGTCGAACTCAATGTCAGTTGGGATGACAGCCTCGGCACCATATACAAGGAAGAAAGGGGTGAAGCCGGTTGACTTGTTCGGGGTAGTACACAGACTCCAGAGGACGGCGGGCAGCTCGTCGAGCCAGCAGCCGGCCGAACGCTCCAGTAGTACGACCAGTCAGGGCTTGATGCTAGAGAGGATGAGGCCGTTTGCTCGCTCGACTTGGCTGTTTGACTGTGGGTGGGCTACGGACACTAAGTCCAGTCGGATGCTCTGTGTCACACAGAAACGTGCTAGTGCTCCTTTGGCAAAATTTGTGCCATTGTCGGTCATGATGCTGTGTGGTACGCCATACCGGGTGGTGATATCTGCGATGAATGTGAAGGAAATATGCCCTAGAGGCAATAATAAAGTATTATATATTTCCTTATATCATGATAAATGTTTATTATTCATGCTAGAATTGTATTAACCGGAAACATAACACATGTGTGAATACATAGACAAACAGAGTGTCACTAGTATGCCTCTACTTGACTGGCTCGTTAATCAAAGATGGTTATGTTTCCTAGCCATAGACATGAGTTGTCATTTGATTAACGGGATCACCTCATTAGGAGAATGACGTGATTGAATTGACCCATTCTGTTAGCTTAGCAACCGATCGTTTAGTATGTTGCTATTGCTTTCTTCATGACTTATACATGTTCCTATGACTATGAGATTATGCAACTCCCGTTTACCGGAGGAACACTTTGTGTGCTACCAAACGTCACAACGTAACTGGGTGATTATAAAGGTGCTCTACAGGTGTCTCCAAAGGTACTTGTTGGGTTGGCGTATTTCGAGATTAGGATTTGTCACTCCAATTGTCGGAGAGGTATCTCTGGGCCCACTCGGTAATGCACATCACTATAAGCCTTGCAAGCATTGTGACTAATGAGTTAGTTGCGGAATGATGTATTACGGAACGAGTAAAGAGACATGCCGGTAACGAGATTGAACTAGGTATCGAGATACCGACGATCGAATCTCGGGCAAGTAACATACCGATGACAAAGGGAACAACGTATGTTGTTATGCGGTCTGACCGATAAAGATCTTCGTAGAATATGTGGGAGCCAATATGGGGATCCAGGTCCCGCTATTGTTTATTGACCGGAGAGGTGTCTCGGTCATGTCTACATAGTTCTCGAACCCAAAGGGTCCGCACGCTTAAAGTTACGATGACAGTT
Source organism: Aegilops tauschii subsp. strangulata (assembly GCF_002575655.3). Classification (NCBI taxonomy): domain Eukaryota; kingdom Viridiplantae; phylum Streptophyta; class Magnoliopsida; order Poales; family Poaceae; genus Aegilops; species Aegilops tauschii. Next base: position 424,815,187 of record NC_053035.3, on the reverse strand, counting down.
ATATTATGAGTTTATATGTTTTAATGTACCGAAGTTTGTTCGGAGTCCCGGATGTGATCACGGACATGACGAGGAGTCTCGAAATGGTCGAGACATAAAGCTTGATATATTGGACGACTATATTCGGACACCGGAAGTGTTCCAGAGAAGTTTCGGATTAAACCGGAGTGCCGGAGGGTTACCGGAACCCCCCGGGGAAGTATTGGGCCTTAGTGGGCCTTGAGGGGAGAGAGAGGGCAGCAGCCAGGAGGTGGCGCGCCCCCTCCCAAGGGGAGTCCTAGTTGGACTAGGAGAGAGGGGCGCAGCCCCATTTCCCTTTCCCTCTCCCTCTCCCTATCTTTCCTTCCCCCCCTTCTTTCCTAGTAGGACTAGGAAAGGGGAGTCCTACTCCTACTAGGAGGAGGACTCCCCCTCTCTCCTTGGCGCGCCTAGGGCAGCCGGCCTCCCCCTTGCTCCTTTATATACGGGGGCAAGGGGGCACCTAAGGACACACTTGATATACGATATTTTAGCCGTGTGCGGTGCCCCCCTCCACCATATTACACCTCGATAATACCGTCGCGGAGCTTAGGCGAAGCCCTGCGTTGGTGGAACATCATCATCGTCACCATGCCGTCGTGCTAACGAAACTCTCCCTCAACACTCGGCTGGATCGGAGTTTGAGCGACGTCATCGAGCTGAACGTGTGTAGAACTTGGAGGTGCCGTACGTTCGGTACTTGATCGGTCGGATCGTGAAGACGTACGACTACATCAACCGCATTGTGATAACGTTTCCGATGTCGGTCTACGAGGGTACGTGGACAACACTATCCCCTCTCGTTGCTATGCATCACCATGATCTTGCGTGTGCGTAGGAATTTTTTTGAAATTAATACGTTTCCCAACAGTGGCATCCGAGCCTGGATTTATGCGTTGATGCTATGCACGAGTAGAACACAAGTGAGTTGTGGGCGATATAAGTCATACTGCTTACCAGCATGTCATACTTTGGTTCAGCGGTATTGTGAGATGAAGCGGCCCGGACCGACATTACGTGTACGCTTACGCGAGACTGGTTTCACCGTTGCGAGCACTCGTTGCTTAAAGGTAACCGGCGGGTGTCTGTCTCTCTCACTTTAGTTGAACCGAGTGTGGCTACGCCCGGTCCTTGCGAAGGTTAAAACAACACCAACTTGACATACTATCGTTGTGGTTTTGATGCGTAGGTAAGAACGGTTCTTGCTAAGCCCGTAGCAGCCACGTAAAACATGCAACAACAAAGTAGAGGACGTCTAACTTGTTTTTGCAGGGCATGTTGTGATGTGATATGGTCAAGACATGATGTAATATAATGTGTTGTATGAGATGATCATGTTTTGTAACCGAGTTATCGGCAACTGGCAGGAGCCATATGGTTGTCGCTTTATTGTATGAGATGCAATCGCCATGTAATAGTTTTACTTTATCACTAAGCGGTAGCGATAGTCGTAAAAGCAATAAGTTGGCGAGACGACAACGATACTACGATGGAGATCAAGGTGTCGAGCCGGTGACGATGGTGATCATGACGGTGCTTCGGAGATGGAGATCACGAGCACGGTGCTTCGGAGATGGAGATCACAAGCACAAGATGATGATGGCCATATCATATCACTTATATTGTTTGCATGTGATGTTAATCCTTTATGCATCTTATCTTGCTTTGATTGACGGTAGCATTATAAGATGATCTCTCACTAAAATTTCAAGATAAAAGTGTTCTCCCTGAGTATGCACCGTTGCGAAAGTTCTTCGTGCTGAGACACCACGTGTTAATCGGGTGTGATAGGCTCTACGTTCAAATACAACGGGTGCAAAACAGTTGCACACGCGGAATACTCAGGTTAAACTTGACGAGCCTAGCATATACAGATATGGCCTCGGAACACAGAGACCGAAAGGTCGAGCGTGAATCATATAGTAGATATGATCAACATAGTGATGTTCACCATTGAAACTACTCCATCTCACGTGTTAATCGGACATGGTTTAGTTGCTTTGGATCACGTAATCACTTAGATGATTAGAGGGATGTCTATCTAAGTGGGAGTTCTTAAGTAATATGATTAATTGAACTTAAATTTATCATGAACTTAGTACCAGATAGTATCTTGCTTGTCTATGTTAATTGTAGATAAATGGCCCGTGCTATTGTTCCGTTGAATTTTAATGCGTTCCTTGAGAAAGCTAAGTTGAAATATGATGGTAGCAATTACACGGACTGGGTCCGTAACTTGAGGATTATCCTCATTGCTGCATAGAAGAATTACGTCCTGGAAGCACCGCTAGGTGCCAGGCCTCCTGCAAGAGCTACGCCAGAAGTTATGATCGTCTGGCAGAGCAAAGCTGATGACTACTCAATAGTTCAGTGTGCCATGCTTTACGGCTTAGAACCGGGACTTCAACGACGTTTTGAACGTCATGGAGCATATGAGATGTTCCAGGAGTTGAAGTTAATATTTCAAGCAAATGCCCGGATTGAGAGATATGAAGTCTCCAATAAGTTCTATAGCTGCAAGATGGAAGAGAATAGTTCTGTCAGTGAGCATATACTCAGAATGTCTGGGTATAATAATCACTTGATTCAACTGGGAGTTCAACTTCCGGATGATTGCGTCATTGACAGAATTCTTCAATCACTGCCACCAAGCTACAAGAGCTTCGTGATGAACTATAACATGCAAGGGATGGATAAGACAATTCCCAAGCTCTTCGCAATGCTAAAGGCAGCGGAGGTAGAAATCAAAAAGGAGCATCAAGTGTTGATGGTCAGTAAAACCACTAGTTTCAAGAAAAAGGGCAAAGGGAAGAAGAAAGGGAACTTCAAGAAGAACAGCAAGCAAGTTGCTGTTCAGGAGAAGAAACCCAAGTCTGGACCTAAGCCTGAAACTGAGTGCTTCTACTGTAAGCAGACTGGTCACTGGAAGCGGAACTGCCCCAAGTATTTAGCGGATAACAAGGATGGCAAGGTTAACAAAGGTATATGTGATATACATGTTATTGATGTGTACCTTACTAATACTCGCAGTAGCACCTGGGTATTTGATACTGGTTCTGTTGCTAATATTTGCAACTCGAAACAGGGGCTATGGATTAAGCGAAGATTGGCTAAGGACGAGGTGACGATGCGCGTGGGAAATGGTTCCAAAGTCGATGTGATCGCCGTCGGCACGCTACCTCTACATCTACCTTCGGGATTAGTTTTAGACCTAAATAATTCTTATTTGGTGCCAGCGTTGAGCATGAACATTATATCTGGATCTTGTTTAATGCGAGACGGTTATTCATTTAAATCAGAGAATAATGGTTGTTCTATTTATATGAATAATATCTTTTATGGTCATGCACCCTTGAAGAGTGGTCTATTTTAAATGAATCTCGATAGTAGTGATACACATATTCATAATGTCGAAGCAAAAAGATGCAGAGTTAATAATGACAGTGCAACTTATTTGTGGCACTGCCGTTTAGGTCATATCAGTGTAAAGCGCATGAAGAAACTCCATACTGATGGAATTTTGGAATCACTTGATTTTGAATCACTTGGTACTTGCGAACCGTGCCTCATGGGCAAGATGACCAAAACACCGTTCTCCGGAACTAGGGAGAGAGCAACAGATTTGTTGGAAATCATACATACTGATGTATGTGGTCCGATGAATATTGAGGCTCGAGGCGGATATCGTTATTTTCTCACCTTCACAGATGATTTGAGCAGATATGGGTATATCTACTTAATGAAACATAAGTCTGAAACATTTGAAAAGTTCAAAGAATTTCAGAGTGAAGTTGAAAATCATCGTAACAAGAAAATAAAATTCCTGCGATCTGATCGTGGAGGAGAATATTTGAGTTACGAGTTTGGTCTACATTTGAAACAATGCGGAATAGTTTCGCAACTCACGCCACCCGGAACACCACAGCGTAATGGTGTGTCCGAACGTCGTAATCGTACTTTATTAGATATGGTGCGATCTATGATGTCTCTTACTGATTTACCGCTATCGTTTTGGGGATATGCTTTAGAGACGGCTGCATTCACTCTAAATAGGACACCATCAAAATCCGTTGAGACGACGCCTTATGAACTATGGTTTGGCAAGAAACCAAAGTTGTCGTATCTTAAAGTTTGAGGTTGCGATGCTTATGTGAAGAAACTTCAACCTGATAAGCTCGAACCTAAATCGGAGAAATGTGTCTTCATAGCATACCCAAAAGAAACTGCTGGGTATACCTTCTATCACAGATCCGAAGGCAAGATATTCGTTGCTAGGAATGGATCCTTTCTAGAGAAGGAGTTTCTCTCGAAAGATGTGAGTGGGAGGAAAGTAGAACTTGATGAGGTAACTGTACCTGCTCCCTTATTGGAAAGTAGATCATCGCAGAAATCAGTTTCTGCGACACCTACACCAAGTAGTGAGGAAGTTAATGATAATGATCATGAAACTTCAGATCAAGTTATTACTGAACCTCGTAGGTCAACTAGATCAAGATCTGCACCAGAGTGGTACGGTAATCCTGTTCTGGAGGTCATGTTACTAGACCATGACGAACCTACGAACTATGAAGAAGCGATGGTGAGCCCAGATTCCGCAAAATGGCTTGAGGCCATGAAATCCGAGATGGGATCCATGTATGAGAACAAAGTATGGACTTTGGTTGACTTGCCCGATGATCGGCAAGCCATTGAAAATAAATGGATCTTCAAGAAGAAGACTGACGCTGACGGTAATGTTACTGTCTATAAAGCTCGACTTATTGCAAAAGGTTTTCGACAAGTTCAAGGGATTGACTATGATGAGACCTTCTCACCCGTAGCGATGCTTAAGTCTGTCCGAATCATGTTAGCAATTGCCGCATTTTATGATTATGAAATTTGGCAAATGGATGTCAAAACTGCATTCCTGAATGGATTTCTGGAAGAAGAGTTGTATATGATGCAACCGGAAGGTTTTGTCGATCCAAAGGGAGCTAACAAAGTGTGCAAGCTCCAGCGATCCATTTATGGACTGGTGCAAGCCTCTCGGAGTTGGAATAAACGCTTTGATAGTGTGATCAAAGCATTTGGTTTTATACAGACTTTTGGAGAAGCCTGTATTTACAAGAAAGTGAGTGGGAGCTCGATAGAATTTCTGATATTATATGTGGATGACATATTACTGATTGGAAATGATACAGAATTTCTGGATAGCATAAAGGGATACTTGAATAAGAGTTTTTCAATGAAAGACCTCGGTGAAGCTGCATATATATTAGGCATTAAGATCTATAGAGATAGATCAAGACGCTTAATTGGACTTTCACAAAGCACATACCTTGACAAAGTTTTGAAGAAGTTCAAAATGGATCAAGCAAAGAAAGGGTTCTTGCCTGTACTACAAGGTGTGAGATTGAGTAAGACTCAATGCCCGACCACTGCAGAAGATAGAGAGAAGATGAAAGATGTTCCCTATGCTTCAGCCATAGGCTCTATCATGTATGCAATGCTGTGTACCAGACCTGATGTGTCCCTTGCTATAAGTTTAGCAGGGAGGTACCAAAGTAATCCAGGAGTGGATCACTGGACAGCGGTCAAGAACATCCTGATATACCTGAAAAGGACTAAGGATATGTTTCTCGTTTATGGAGGTGACAAAGAGCTCATCGTAAGGGGTTACGTTGATGCAAGCTTTGACACTGATCCGGACGATTCGAAATCGCAAACCGGATACGTATTTACATTGAACGGTGGACCTGTCAGTTGGTGCAGTTCTAAGCAAAGTGTCATGGCGGGATCTACGTGTGAAGCGGAATACATAGTTGCTTCGGAAGCAGCAAATGAAGGAGTCTGGATGAAGGAGTTCATATCCGATCTAGGTGTCATACCTAGTACATCGGGACCAATGAAAATCTTTTGTGACAATACTGGTGCAATTGCCTTAGGAAAGGAATCCAGATTTCACAAGAGAACCAAGCACATCAGAAGACGCTTCAATTCCATCCGGGATTTAGTCCAGGTGGGAGAGAAATTTGCAAGATACATACGGATCTGAATGTTGCAGACCCGTTGACTAAGCCTCTTCCACGAGCAAAACATGATCAGCACCAAGACTCCATGGGTGTAAGGATCATTACTATGTAATCTAGATTATTGACTCTAGTGCAAGTGGGAGACTGAAGGAAATATGCCCTAGAGGCAATAATAAAGTATTATATATTTCCTTATATCATGATAAATGTTTATTATTCATGCTAGAATTGTATTAACCGGAAACATAATACATGTTTGAATACATAGACAAACAGAGTGTCACTAGTATGCCTCTACTTGACTAGCTCGTTAATCAAAGATGGTTATGTTTCCTAGCCATAGACATGAGTTGTCATTTGATTAACGGGATCACCTCATTAGGAGAATGACGTGATTGACTTGACCCATTCCGTTAGCTTAGCACCCGATCGTTTAGTATGTTGCTATTGCTTTCTTCATGACTTATACATGTTCCTATGACTATGAGTTATGCAACTCCCGTTTACCGGAGGAACACTTTGTGTGCTACCAAACGTCACAACGTAACTGGGTGATTATAAAGGTGCTCTACAGGTGTCTCCAAAGGTACTTGTTGGGTTGGCGTATTTCGAGATTAGGATTTGTCACTCCGATTGTTGGAGAGGTATCTCTGGGCCCACTCGGTAATGCACATCACTATAAGCCTTGCAAGCATTGTGACTAATGAGTTAGTTGCGGAATGATGTATTACGGAACGAGTAAAGAGACTTGCCGGTAACGAGATTGAACTAGGTATCGAGATACCGACGATCGAATCTCGGGCAAGTAACATACCGATGACAAAGGGAACAACGTATGTTGTTATGCGGTCTGACCGATAAAGATCTTCGTAGAATATGTGGGATCCAATATGGGCATCCAGGTCCCGCTATTGGTTATTGACCGGAGAGGTGTCTCGGTCATGTCTACATAGTTCTCGAACCCAAAGGGTCTGCACGCTTAAAGTTACGATGACAGTTATATTACGAGTTTATATGTTTTGATGTACCGAAGGTTGTTCGGAGTCCAGGATGTGATCACGGACATGACGAGGAGTCTTGAAATGGTCGAGACATAAATATTGATATATTGGACGACTATATTCGGACACCGGAAGTGTTCCAGAGAAGTTTCGGATTAAACCGGAGTGCCGGAGGGTTACCGGAACCCCCCGGGGAAGTATTGGGCCTTAGTGGGCCTTGAGGGGAGAGAGAGGGCAGCAGCCAGGAGGTGGCGCGCCCCCTCCCAAGGGGAGTCCTAGTTGGACTAGGAGAGAGGGGCGCAGCCCCCTTTCCCTTTCCCTCTCCCTCTCCCTCTCTTTCCTTCCCCCCTTCTTTCCTAGTAGGACTAGGAAAGGGGAGTCCTACTCCTACTAGGAGGAGGACTCCCCCTCTCTCCTTGGCGCGCCTAGGGCAGCCGGCCTCCCCTTGCTCCTTTATATACGGGGGCAAGGGGGCACCTAAGGACACACTTGATATACGATATTTTAGCCGTGTGCGGTGCCCCCCTCCACCAATAAAACCGTCGCGGAGCTTAGGCGAAGCCCTGCGTCGGTGGAACATCATCATCGTCACCACGCCATCGTGCTGACGAAACTCTCCCTCAACACTCGGCTGGATCGGAGTTTGAGGGACGTCATCGAGCTGAACGTGTGTAGAACTTGGAGGTGCCGTACGTTCGGTACTTGATCGGTCGGATCGTGAAGACGTACGACTACATCAACCGCGTTGTGATAACGCTTCCGATGTCGGTCTACGAGGGTACGTGGACAACACTCTCCCCTCTCGTTGCTATGCATCACCATGATCTTGCGTGTGCGTAGGAATTTCTTTGAAATTACTACGTTTCCCAACAGAATGTCACGACAGTCGGCCCGTTCAGTTTCTTGATTGGCTTCGCTTCAATCCACTTGGTGAATTTGTCCACGGCGACAAGCAGATGTGTCATGCCGTCGCGCGACGTCTTGAATGGGCCCACCATGTCCAGCCCCCAGACGGCAAAGGGCCAGGTGAGGGGGATGGTCTTGAGTGCAGAAGCCAGCAGTTGTTGCTTGGAGCTGAAGACTTGGCACCCTTTGCAGTATTTGACTAGTTCCTTGGCGTCTTCCAAAGCAGTCGGCCAGAAGAACCCATGGCGGAAAGCTTTGGCGACAAGTGATCTTGAGGCCGCGTGGTGGCCGCATTCGCCTTGGTGGATGTCCTTGAGGATTGCTATACCCTTCTCTGGCTCGACGCAGCGCTGGAAGACTCCAGTGACGCTGCGCCTAACGAGTTCTCTGTTTACTATTGTGTATGCTCCGGCTCGGCGTTGAACTTGTCTTGCCGAGATCTCGTCAGTCGGCAGCTCTCTGTTTACCAAGAAGTTGAGGATGGGTTGGGCCCATGATGGAGCGGTGACTTCTTCTATTGCCAATACGGCTACTGCGACCAGGGTGGGTGGGTTGGGTGGTGAAGAGTTGGAGTTGGCCACCGCCTATTGTGTCGTTGCAGTCCCCGGGCCGACTGCTGCAGTCCCCGGGCCGGGTGCGACTACGGCAGTCCCCGGGCCGCCTGTCGAAGTCCCCGAGCCGCCTGCTGGGTTCCCCAAGTCGGATCCGACTGCATCAGGGTCAGGCGGTACGAAGATGGAGTCTGATTCTGGAGACGACTTGACAGACGGCTTGAGGAGGCGTTGGAGAGAGACGTCAGTTGGGATAGCTTGTCGGGTGGAACTGATTCGTGCCCGGGCATCTGCTTGCTCGTTGTCGGCCCGTGGCACGTGGAGGAACTCACATCCTTCAAAGTATCCGCTGATTTGCTGAACGAGGAATCGGTAGCTCGCCATGTTTGCGTCCTTGGCGTCCCAGTCGCCAGATGATTGTTGGACTACCAAATCCGAGTCGCCATAGCATAGGATCCGGCGGATGCCGAGCTCTTTGGCTAGCCGGAGCCCATGTATGAGCGCCTCGTACTCGGCCACATTGTTGGAGGCAGAAAAATGAATTTGCAATGTGTATCTGAGTTTGTCTCCCTTGGGAGAGGTGAGGACGATGCCGGCTCCCAAGCCGGTGCGCATCTTGGATCCATCGAAGTGCATCCGCCAATGAGTGGAGTCGGGAGCCGGCGGTAGGTACTCGGTCTCGGCCCAGTCGACGAGGAAGTCGGCCAATGCTTGGGACTTGATGGTGGTGCGAGGCTGGTAGAAGATCGTGTAAGGAGCCAGCGCAATGGCCCACTTAGCCATCCGGCCGGATGCATCCCGGCTGCCTATGATCTCGGCAAGCGGGGCGGTACATATGCCATGCTGGGGTGCTCTTGAAAGTAGGGCTTCAGCTTCTTGGCGGCGAAGTATACTCCATAGCACATCTTCTGGTAGTGCGGGTAGTTTTGCTTCGAGGTGGACAGTACTTCGCTCAAATAATACACCGGCCTTTGGACTAACTGAGCTCGGCCTTCTTCTGGGCGTTGGACCACAATAACTGTGCTGACCACTCGGCTAGTCACGGCAATGTAAAGGAGCATGGGCTCTTTCTCAGTCGGCGCCGCCAAGACAGGTGGCGTGGTCAGCATCTTCTTCAACTCGTGAAAAGCTTGGTTTGTTTGGTCGTTCCACTCGAAGTGGGTGGACTTTTTCATGAGTCGGTGCAGGGGGAGAGCCTTCTCTCCTAGCCGGCTGATGAAGCGGTTCAGGGAGGCCAGGCACCCTGTAAACTTTTGGACGTCTCGCAGCTTGGTAGGAATCTCCATTCTCTCTATGGCCTTGATCTTCACTGGGTTGCACTCGATGCCGCGTTCAGAGACCAAGAAGCCTAGAAGCTGGCCGGCTGGTACTCCGAACACGCATTTCTCAGGGTTGAGCTTGATCTGAAATCGGCGCAAGTTGTTGAATGTTTCTCTGAGGTCGAGGGTGCCGCGCTTCTCCGTCTTCACCACAATATCGTCTACATAGACGTGGGCATTTCTGCCGAGTTGCTTGAGGAGGCATTTCTGCATGCAACGCTGAAAAGTGGCATCGGCATTTCTCAAGCCGAATGTCATAGTCAGGTAGCTGAAAGCTCCGAATGGTGTGATGAAGGCGGTCTTCAGGCGGTCGGCTGGATCCAACTTGATATGATGGTAGCCTGAGTAAGCATCCAAGAAACTCAACAGCTCGCATCCGGTTGTGGAGTCTATCACTTGATCGATTTGAGGTAAGGCAAACGGATCTTTGGGGCAGGCTTTGTTGAGGCTGGTATAATCTATACACATGCGCCATTTATTGTTTTTCTTCAATACGAGGACCGGGTTGGCAAGCCATTCTGGAAAAAACACCTCCATAATGAAGCCGGCTGCCAGAAGCCGGGCTATCTCTTCTCCTACAATCCTTCTCTTCTCCTCCGACAGTCGGTGGAGAGGTTGTTTGACTGGTTTTGCGTCTGCTCGGACATGTAGCTTGTGCTCGGCGAAATCCTTCGGAACACCCGGCATGTCCTTTGGGGACCATGCAAAGATGTCCCGATTCTCACGGAGGAAATCGACGAGCTCGCCTTCCTATTTGCTGTCCAGGTTTGCTCCAATGACGGCAAACCTCTCCGGGTTCTCTGGGTCCAGAGGTATCTTCTTTGTTTCCTTGGCCGGCTGGAAGGAGCCTTGAGCATCATACTCTTGGGGGTCAGGGGACAGGGCCGGCTGCTTGCCGGCCATGGCCACGACTCGGTCCAACATCTTCTTTTCTTCGGCAATCACGAGGGACTCGGCCAGCCGGCTGCTGGCTGCAGCACACTCGGAGGATTTCTTGTAGTCTCCGGCTATGGTGATGATCCCCTTCGAACTAGACATCTTCATCTTGAGGTAGGCGTAGTGGGGAACAGCCATGAACTTGGCCAAGGCAGGTCGGCCTAGCAACGCATGGTAAGGGCTCTCTAGATCCACTACTTCAAACCAGACTGCTTCTCGGTGGAAGTGATCCTTGTCTCCGAAGAGAATATCTATCTTGATCTTGCCGATTGGTGAGCAGGACAGGCCGGGTACGATGCCATGGAACACAGTCCGGCTTGGCATGAGTTGCTTCGTCTTGATGTTCAGCTTCTCCATGGTGTCATGGTATAGTATGTTGATGCTGCTCCCTCTGTCAATTAGTACTCAGGAGAAACGGGCAGCTCGCATTTCTTTCGCGAGGGTGGCGTCCAACACCAATGCATAAGAGCCAGGAGACGGCATCACCTCTGGGTGATCGGCCCGGCTCCAGCTGATAGGCTTCTCAGACCAATGCAGAAACTCTGGGTTGTTGGAGGCGACCGCGTTGACTTCTTGCTGTTGTCGGCGGCGACTACGTCGGTCTTCAGTTTGGCTTGTAAAGATGACGTAGGCGGCATGTTCGTCCAGGAACTCGTCTTGAATGGCTCCGACTGCTGGTCGAGCAGCCGGCTGCTGAGGGGCTGGAGGTGGCTGGCCTGCAGGTGGAGGCGGCACCAGTCCCTCGCCTTTGGAGATTCGCGTGAGCCAATGGCACTTCCGAGTCGCATGGTTGGACGGCTTCACGCCGCTGTGGAACTTGCAGGGGGCATCAAGGGTTTGCTCCTGCCGCCCTTCTGCTTCTTGGGCACGGCCCGCTCTTCAGGTTGTTCATCTTCGACTGTGGCTACTTGCCGACTGGTGGAAGGCGGCATAGGGGCCTTGCGCTTGTGGTCGTTTGGGTGCAGGCGTCGACTGGAGTCACCGGCCGGCGTCTTGGGAGCCGGAACGAGCACCTTTCCAGAGGCATCCACTCGAAGCTCAGTCTTCATTGAAGAGTCGGCCGTGGCGTACTTGTCTGCTATGATCAGCAGCTCGTCGAGGGTAGTCGGCTCGTCGCAGAGGAGTCGGTGCTTGAGGAGGGTGCCCTCTCGGCACCCGACGGTGAAGTACTCTATGGCTTGAACCTCGTGCACCCCTTCGCAGGAGTTGCAGAGCTCGGCCCAACGCGTGAGGTAGTCGTGAGTTGATTCGCTGGGCCCTTGGACGCACAAGGAAAGCTGGCGGGGCTTGGGAGGCCGCTTGTATGTGCTGGTGAAGTTGCGGATGAAGACTTCCGTGAAGTCTAGCCAGCTGTTGACGCTGTAGGGCTTGAGGCTGTTCAACCAGGTGTGTGCCGTGCCTTGAAGCATGAGCGGGACGTACTTCACGGCAACGCGCCTGTTGCCGTTTGCTATGCCGACTGCGGTGGAGTAATCGATCAACCAGTCTTCCGGCTTCACGGAGCCGTTGTATTTTCGCGTGTCTCTTGGGACTGAGAACCCCTTGGGGAAGGGCTCGTCGCGGATGCGGGGGCCAAAGCAAGGCGGGCCGACATCATCTTCTTCTAGCGCTAGGGATCGCGCTAGGAGGTCGATCCGGTGGCGGGCGTCATTCTCGCTGACTCCTTCGCGGTGGCCTAGTCGTTCGCCGAGAGTCGGATGCGTGACAGTGTAGCGACCAGACCTCAAGCAGTCTAGTCTCCGTGCATCTGTGTCCCTGGATCGGTAATGCTGACACGCACACTACTCTGAATGATTTATAACAGAGTAGCAATCACACACTTATTACATCGAATAGTTTAAGAGAACTCAATACAAATAAATATGGCTTAAGGCCATCTAAAAACGATAACAGGGGAAGGCTTGAAAGATAAAGTGAGTCCATCAACTCCAACGGCATCACTGAGTATAAGACAATGACCTAAGGCTCCTTACTCGTCGTCTGAAAAGTCTGCAACATGATACGTTGCAGCCCGAAAACGGGTCAGCACATGGAATATGCTGGCAATGTAACACATAGAGAGTAATGAACAGAATAATGCTATCACTACATGCATATTTGGCTGGTGGAAAGCTCTATGGTTACAGTTTTGCGAAAAGCCAATTTTTCCCTACCGCAAAGGAATAAATTTTATTTAACTATCATGGTGGTTGTTAAACATTGAGAAGGTACCTCCAAGTCAATACCAATTAAGAACGTGATTAACCCAATCAAATTAAATTAAGTAACATGATGATGAGATTCACATGATAATCCAAGAACTAGATACTCAAGACGTCCATAACCGGGGACACGGCTAACCATGATTAGTTTGTACACTCTGCAGAGGTTTGTGCACTTTTCCCCACAAGACTCGATCGCCTCCGCTTGATTTCTCACACTACATGGTGTTTGAGAAACGGATGACCGAGACACAGTCTTTCAGAAACAATACTCTTTACTCCGGGTGGACAGTTACACCTACTTTCCCCTACATCTGCTACCCCACCTCTTCAAGAGATCATGTAACCTACTTAACTATGCTAGAGCCCATAATAGCTTGTGGCTGCACACGGAAGTTTCTAGCATGAATAATCTCATGATCCCTTTGAGCCTGGGTGGCGGTCCATAGGATGATCACACGGGTACTCCGGGATATCCAAAAATACAGGCAACACTGGGTTCTCCAGGTGCCTCAATCCACCCAGATGTAAATTAAAGTAGCCACCTTAAGTTGATCCATTAATTAAGAATCTCGCATCTGTCATGAAATACACTCAAACCCAATCCACGTCTACGAGCATAGCATAGCAATATAAGCAAATGTAGAAGTAACTCCCAAAGGTTTGATAGTAAACATGGCAATAGGTACTACCTCATCTACTTCCCAAAACCCACATATTAATCAGATCCTAATCATGCAATAGTTTGAGGATTGATCTAATGCAATAAAACTGGGTGGTAAAGAGGTATGATCAAAGTGTTACTTGCCTTGCTGATGATTCGTGAAACCTAGAGACTCGTAGTAGCACGCTTCGCACTCCGGGTACTCTATCGCAAACAAACAATACATACATAAGCAATCAAGCAAGGGTGCATGAATAAAACTCAAAATAAGAGATCGAACCAGAAAGTTCAACTTAAGAACTCCGGTATGCAAAAAGAATCAAATCGAACGAAGCAACGAAACTCAAACGGCGAAACAAACAAGCTTCATTTACTAATCTGGACCTAAGTCAAATTTTACAGTAGCAAAAACTTGTTTGAGTTGGTTAAACAGAAAGAGGGTTTCGAGATGTAACTCTAGGCGCTTGAATCGCCTGATTCCGATAAACCAGTGAAAAGTTAAACTGAAACGAAAGTCGAATCAGAAATCGCGATCGAAAATAATCGCGGAAAATCCGAGAAAAAGAAAAACTGACGATCAGGCTAACGAACGAACGTTCGCTGTCTACGGTTAAACGACGAAAACCGTTTGTTAAAACGAACGTACGGACGGACGTCCGCAAAATAACTAAACAAAAAAAATAAACCGAACCGATCTAAACAAAACCGAAACTAGGGTTTACGAAATAAAACCGATCGGTTTTATAAAAAAAACCGGCGGCTACCTCTAACTCCGGCGAACGGCTCCGGCGGCGGCGGTTGGCGGCGCGGGGTGGCGGCGCGGGCGGCGGGGCGGCGCGGGTCGGGCGGCGGCGGCGCGGGTCCCGAGGCGGCGGCGGATCGGCTAGGGTTTCGGGTGGGCTGGCGGCGCTGGGGCTCGGGGTCTCGGGAATTTAAAGGCCGGCCCGAAGAGTCCCGCTCGGGTACGGCCCGGAGTCGGTTGACTTTTTTTAAATAATCCGGACGTGCATAAAAAGTAAGAAAAGAAATACTAAACGGACTCCAAAAATCCCGAAATAAATTTTCCCCGTCCTCTAAAAATAAGCCGGACAAGATGAACATTTATTTGGGCCTAAAATGCAATTTTGAAAAACGCGTATTTTTGCTAATTCAAATAAAATCAAATAAAATCCAAATAAAATCAAATTATTGTTTTTAATATTTTTCCTCCAATATTTCATTATTTGTGGAGAAGTCATATTATCTCCTCTCATATATTTTGATATGAAATATTTTCGGATAGAAAAATAATTAAAACAAATGATCCTATTTTCAAAATTTGAGAAAACCCAAATATGAAAATAATGAAATCCCAACTCTCTCCGTGGGTCCTTGAGTTGCGTAGAATTTCTAGGATCGCAAAACAAAATGCAATAAAATATGATATGCAAGAATGATCTATGTATAACATTCCAAATTGAAAATTTGGGATGTTACAAACCTACCCCCCTTAAGATGAATCTCGCCCTCGAGATTCGGGTTGGCTAGAAAATAGGTGAGAGTGGTCCTTCCGTAGATCTTCCTCTCGCTCCCAGGTGGCTTCCTCCTCGGTATGGTGACTCCACTGGACTTTGTAAAAATTGATAACCTTGCTGCGGGTGACTCGGCTGGCATATTCGAGAATCTTGACTGGTTTCTCCTCATAGGTCAAATCACTATCCAGCTGAATCGCTTCCAGTGGCACTGTATCTCTCAGTGGTATCTCAGCCATCTCTGCATGGCACTTCTTCAGCTGAGAAACATAGAACACATCGTGAACTCCCGACAATCCTCCGGGAAATTCCAACTTGTAAGCAACGTCACCCATACGCTCCAAAACTTTGTATGGTCCTACAAAACGTGGCGCTAACTTTCCCTTAACTCCAAAGCGCTTCACTCCTCGAAGTGGTGATACTCGAAGATAAACTCCGTCTCCGACTTCGTAGACTGTCTCCTCGCGTTTAGAATCCGCATAACTCTTCTGCCTGGACTGGGCTACCTTGAGCCTATCGCGAATCAACTTCACTTTCTGTTCAGACTCTTTAATCAAATCTGGTCCAAACAACTAGCGGTCTCCAACTTCGTCCCACAACAACGGTGTCCTGCACCTCCTTCCATACAGAGCTTCGAAAGGGGCCATCTTCAAACTGGATTGATAACTGTTGTTATAAGAGAACTCTGCATATGGCAAATTGTCATCGCAACTAGATCCATAATCTAGCGCACAAGCTCTCAGCATGTACTCCAAAATCTGATTGACTCTCTCAGTCTGTCCGTCTGTCTGTGGATGAAAGGTTGTACTAAACTCTAGCCTGGTACCCAAAGTCTCGTGCAACTGATTCCAAAACTTTGAAGTAAACTGGGTTCCTCTATCTGATACAATGGTCCTCGGAACTCCATGCAGACATACGATCCTGGTCATGTATATCTTTGCCAACTTAGCACTTGTATAAGTGGTCTTTACTGGGATGAAATGAGCTACCTTCGTCAAACGATCGACTACAACCCATATCGAGTCATAGCCTGAACGAGTCCTGGGCAATCCTGTGATAAAATCCATGCCTAGCTTATCCCACTTCCATTCGGGTATCGGCAATGGTTGTAACAATCCTGCTGGCTTCTGATGCTCTGCCTTTACTCTCTGACATACATCACAAACTGCTACATACTCCGCAATATCCTTCTTCATTCCGGACCACCAGAAACTGTCCTTTAAATCCAGGTACATCTTGGTATTTCCTGGGTGAATCGAATATGGTGAATCATGGGCCTCTTGCAAGATCAACTTCCTGATCTTCGGATCATTGGGCACATAAACGTGGTCCTCAAACCATAAGGTATCGTGCTCATCCTCACGAAATCCCTTGGCTTTTCCTTTACTCATCCTTTCCTTTATCTCAGCAATTTCCTTGTCTGTCTTCTGGGCTTCTCTGATCTTATCCATCAAAGTAGACTGAGTCTCCAATGCTACTACATAGCCTCTCGGAACTATTTCCAAACATAGTTCACGAAGATCCTCTGCTAACTCATTGGGTAACTCTTCGGTCATGAGTGTGTTGACATGGCTCTTGCGGCTTAACGCATCGGCTACTACGTTAGCCTTCCCCGGGTGATAACGCAATCACATATCATAATCCTTAATGAGCTCCAACCATCTCCTTTGCCTGAGATTCAACTTCTTCTGCGTGAAAATGTACT
Organism: Aegilops tauschii subsp. strangulata; assembly: GCF_002575655.3. Classification (NCBI taxonomy): domain Eukaryota; kingdom Viridiplantae; phylum Streptophyta; class Magnoliopsida; order Poales; family Poaceae; genus Aegilops; species Aegilops tauschii. The sequence goes on along the minus strand of NC_053035.3, from coordinate 424,798,364 downwards.
TCAAACTCTTGTGATCCGTGTACACCTCACAATGGTTTCCGATGAGAAAATGTCTCCACGTCTTCAACGCATGCACTATGGCTGCTAACTCCAAATTATGTGTAGCATAATTCAACTCATGGGGTTTAAGCTGTCGTGAGGCATATGAAACAACTCTTCCCTCCTGCATTAGCACTGCTCCAAGTCCTCGACGAGAAGCGTCACAATATACTTCATAATCCTTGCGTTGATCTGGCAATCAACACTGGCGCTGTAACCAAACGTTTCTTCAACTCCTGGAAACTAGCCTCACATTCCTCAGTCCAATTGAATTTGTTGTCCTTCTTCAACAATTCCGTCATAGGCTTTGCAATCTTCGAGAAATTCTCGATGAATCTCCGGTAATATCCTGCGAGTCCCAGAAAACTCCGGATTTCTCCAACTGTCGTGGGTGACTCCCAATTTGTCACAGTGTTAACCTTGGTGGGATCTACTGCTATTCCTTCTCCGGATATAACATGTCCAAGGAATCCAAATTCCTTTAACCAAAACTCGCACTTGCTGAACTTGGCATATAACTGATGTTCTCTGAGCTTTCCAAGTACCAAATGCAAATGCTCCTTATGCTCTTCTTAATTCTTCGAATAGACCAGAATATCTTCAATGAACACTACGACAAACTTATCCAAAAACTCCATAAACAGTTTGTTCATCATGTTCATGAAATAGGCGGGTGCGTTAGTCAGGCCAAATGACATAAGGGTGTACTCATATAGCCCATACCTTGTGGTAAAAGCTGTCTTGGGTATATCCTGCTCTCGAATCTTCAACTGGTGGTATCCTGATCGCAAATCAATCTTGGAAAATACTTTAGCTCCTTGTAGTCGGTCAAACAGATCATTGATCATTGGCAGTGGGTACTTGTTCTTGATTGTTACTTCATTCAATCCATGATAATCAACAACCATCCTCAACGATCCATCTTTCTTCTCCTCTAGAAGTACGGGTGATCCCCAAGGTGACGAACTTGGGCGAATATATCCTTTATCCAGTAACTCCTTAATCTGCTTCTTAATTTCTTCCAAATCCTTAGCGGGCATCCTGTACGGTCTCTTAGATATTGGCCCAGTGCCTGGCAAAAGCTCAATCAAAAATTCGATGTCTCTATCCGGTGGCATGCCTGGCAACTCCTCTGGAAATACGTCAGGGGAAATCCTTCACCACTGGCACTTCCTCCTGTACAACTCCTGATAAGGAATTCACTTGAGTCCTCTTCGGCACATGCCGGGATACATACTTAATCCTTCTTCCTTCCGGGGTAGTAAGCAAAATCGTCTTACTGGCGCAATCGATGTTTCCTCCATACATCGATAGCCAATCCATTCCCAAAATCATATCCAAACCTTGCGACTCCAAAACTATTAGGTCTGAGGGGAAAACATGCCTACCTATGGCCAATGGCATCTGAAAACATCCTTGGCTTGCCATATACTCTGCTCCTGGCGAGGTTACTAACATAGGTGTTCTGAGAACTTTGGTGGGCAACTTAAACTTATCCACAAATCCCCTTGATATGTATGGATGTGATGCACCAGTATCAAAAAGAATGATTGTAGTAAATGACTTAACCAAAAACTTACCTATTACTGCATCAGGCTGTGCTTCAACCTCCTCCACATTAACGTGGTTCACCTGTCCCCTGTTGAAAGGGTTCGGCTTCTTCCCCGAGCTTCCATTGCCATTTCCATTCTTAGCTTCCGGACATTCAGTTGCATAATGTCCAGTCTTCTGGCACTTGAAACAAGTAACGTGGCTTAGATCCCTCTTGGCTGGGGTTGATGGGTTGGTACGGTTCTGTCCGTTGCTTCCTCCGTTCCCATTGCCATTCTTGGGCCCACTATGATTGTGCCAGCTCCCTCCATTGTGATTGTGACCTCCATGGTTATGCTGAAGGTGTCCTCCCGAGTTCGGGGTAAAACGAGGCTTTTGGTGAGCTCCTGTACTGTACTTTCCTTGTCCATACTTCCTCTTACGGCTCTCAATCTGCTGCTGCTTCCCTTCAATCATTAGAGCTCTATCTACCAACTCCTGGTAGTTATTAAAAGTTGCCACCATCAACTGCATGCTCAGCTCATCATTCAGTCCTTCCAGAAACTTCTCCTGCTTAGCTGCATCCGTAGCAACGTCATCTGGGGCATAACGTGCTAACTTACTGAAATCCTCCACGTACTGGCCAACGGTACGTCCTCCTTGGCGTAAGTTGCGAAACTCACGCTTCTTCATGGCCATAGCTCCTGCTGAAACGTGGGCAGTACGAAAAGCTTGCTGAAACTGGTCCCATGTGACAGTGTTAATGGGGTGAGTGGCTGTGTAATTCTCCCACCATGATGCTGCGGGTCCATCGAGCTAATGTGCGGCAAAACGCACTCTCTCCGCATCTGTGCATCCTGCAGTGGTTAGCACACTTCCAACCTTGCGGAGCCAATCATCTGCCACAATCGGCTCGGTGCTACTGGAGAACACCGGCGGATTCAGCCTAAGAAAACGGGCTAAGTGATCAACAGGTGATGGTGGTGGTGGTGGGTTGTTGTTGTTGCCTTGGTTCTGAACTAGTACTTGCATCAGGGCATTCTGCTGCTGAATCAACTGAGTGATCTCCGGTGGGAAAACAAATCCGGTGTTGCGTCTCGGAGGCATCTGCTGGTTTAGAAAAGACGAGAAAATAGGATAGAATGAGGTCTAAAGGGAAAACACTACCCATATGCACATGAGACAAACACAATCATATCACTCCAATCAATTCAAACAAGGCATACAATCGATCTAACTATCGTTACAAAGTGCTTGGACTATACTATATACATGGTGGAATACTACTACTAATTTTGGTGGTCTACTAGAAAGATTGCTCAGTCTAAGACTCCATGATATCTGCTCCGGCTTCATCCTCCCAATCATCATCACTGGGTCCGAGTCAGTGTCGTCGATGATGATGTAGTTCTCCGGGCAAGTAGAATCGTCATCATCTCCTCCTGGTGCTGGGTCTCCCATGAAAACTCCTAGCTTCTTTGTCAGGTCGCCATTCTTCTCCACTAGTGCGACGATTTCCTCCATATAATCCTCGCGTGTAGCCTTGAGTTCTTCCTCCAGTTCCATGATCCTTGTTTTGCCTTCTTCAGTTCTATCATGTCTGCGCACATCTGGTTCTCCTGGCGACGAATGTGCTGGTTTAACTCCTGAATGAAAGCTGCAATAGATATATCCTTCCTGGTGCTGATCATCTCCCATTGCTCGTCTCGGCGCCCACAAATCTGATAGATAGTATCCTTGAGATCATTGTGGTACACTTCTCCAATGCGTCCCATGGTGATGTGGGCTGCCATGCTCTTTCCTAGACTCCAGGTTGGTGCATCAAAGGAAAACTCTATGGGCTCAGTGACTGGCATGAACGTCCTTCCTGGAACTTGAACTTGAATCATCCAGCGCACCTCTTCTGGTAGTGTGGCGTTGTAGGTTTCGGTGAAGCTTGGTATTCCGATGTTCAGGTACTTAATAACTTCCTTCAAGTGTCGTCAAAAAGGTGTATCCTCATCTGGTTGCGCGAACTTATTCCTTGCATCCGCCATCCTAAAAGAGTGGAAGAAAGGAGAGGAGTTAGAAATGAGAAGAGAGTAGTGATCTAGGGCTTTAGCTTAGTGGTCGTGTCCTACAGTCAGCGTGTGCTCTGATACCATCTTTGTAGCGACCAGACCTCAAACAGTCTAGTCTCCGTGCATCTGTGGCATGCTGGATCGGTAATGCTGACACGCACAGTACTTTGAAGGATTTATAACAAAGTAGCAATCACACACTTATTACATCGAATAGTTCAAGAGAACTCAATACAAATAAATATGGCTTAAGGCCATCTAAAAACGATAACAGCGGAAGGCTTGAAAGATAAAGTGAGTCCATCAACTCCAACGGCATCACTGAGTATAAGGCCACGACCTAAGGCTCCTTACTCGTCGTCTGAAAAGTCTGCAACATGATACATTGCAGCCCGAAAACGGGTCAGCACATGGAATATGCTGGCAATGTAACACATAGAGAGTAATGAACAGAATAATGCTATCACTACATGCATATTTGGCTGGTGGAAAGCTCTATGGTTACAGTTTTGCGAAAAGCCAATTTTTCCCTACCACAAAGGAATAAATTTTATTTAACTATCATGGTGGTTGTTAAACATTGAGAAGGTACCTCCAACTCAATCCCAATTAAGAACGTGATTAACCCAATCAAATTAAATTAAGTAACATGATGATGAGATTCACATGATAATCCAAGAACTAGATACTCAAGACGTCCATAACTGGGGACACGGCTAACCATGATTAGTTTGTACACTCTGCAGAGGTTTGTGCACTTTTCCCCACAAGACTCGATCGCCTCCGCTTGATTTCTCGCACTACATGGTGTTTGAGAAACGGATGACCGAGACACAGTCTTTCAAAAACAATACTCTTTACTCCGGGTGGATAGTTACACCTACTTTCCCCTACATCTGCTAGCCCACCTCTTCAAGAGATCATGTAACCTACTCAACTATGCTAGAGCCCATAATAGCTTGTGGCTGCACACGGAAGTTTCTAGCATGAATAATCTCATGATCCCTTTGAGCCTGGGTGGCGGTCCATAGGATGATCACACGGGTACTCCGGGATATCCAAAAATACAGGCAACACTGGGTTCTCCAGGTGCCTGAATCCACCCAGATGTAAATTAAAGTAGCCACCTTAAGTTGATCCATTAATTAACAATCTCACATCTGTCATGAAATACACTCAAACCCAATCCACGTCTACGAGCAAAGCATAGCAATATAAGCAAACGTAGAAGTAACTCCCAAAGGTTTGATAGTAAACAGGGCGATAGGTACTACCTCATCTACTTCCCAAAACCCACATATTAATCAGATCCTAATCATGCAATAGTTTGAGGATTGATCTAATGCAATAAAACTGGGTGGTAAAGAGGTATGATCAAAGTGTTACTTGCCTTGCTGATGATCCGTGAAACCTAGAGACTCGTAGTAGCACGCTTCGCACTCCGGGTACTCTATCACAAACAAACAATACATACATAAGCAATCAAGCAAGGGTGCACGAATAAAACTCAAAATAAGAGATCTAACCAGAAAGTTCAACTTAAGAACTCCGGTTTGCAAAAAGAATCAAATCGAACGAAGCAACGAAACTCAAACGGCGAAAGAAACAAGCTTCGTTTACTAATCTGGACCTAAGTCAAATTTTACAGTAGCAAAAACTTGTTTGAGTTGGTTAAACAGAAAGAGGGTTTCGAGATGTAACTCTAGGCGCTTGAATCGCCTGATTCCGATAAATGAGCGAAAAGTTAAACTGAAACGAAAGTCGGATCAGAAATCGCGATCGAAAATAATCGCGGAAAATCCGAGAAAAAGAAAAACTAACGAACAGGCTAACGAACGAACGTTCGCTGTCTGCGGTTAAACGACGAAAACCGTTCGTTAAAACGAACATACGGACGGACGTCCGCAAAATAAATAAACAAAAAAATAAACCGAACCGATCTAAACAAAACCGAAACTAGGGTTTATGAAATAAAACCGATCGGTTTTATAAAAAAACCGGCGGCTACCTCTAACTCCGGCGAGCGGCTTCGGCGGCGGTGGTTGGCTGCGACGGGTGGCGGGGCGGCGCGGGGTGGCGGCACGGGTGGCGGCACAGGCGGCGAGGCGGCGCGGGTGGGGGCGGCGGCGCGGATCCGGCGGCGGCGGCGCGGATCCCGAAGCAGGGCGGATCGGCTAGGGTTTCGGGTGGCCTTGCGGCGCAGGGGCTCGGGGTCTCGGGCTTTTAAAGCCGGCCCGAAGAGTCCCGCTCGGGTACGGCCCGGAGTCAGTTGACTTTTTTTTAAATAATTCGGACGTGCAGAAAAAGTAAGAAAAGAAATACTAAACGGACTCCAAAAATCCCGAAATAAATTTTCCCCGTCCTCTAAAAATAAGCTGGACAAGATGAACATTTATTTGGGCGTAAAACGCAATTTTGAAAAACGCGTATTTTTCCTAATTCAAATAAAATCCAAATAAAATAAAATATTTGTTTTTAATATTTTTCTCCAATATTTCATTATTTGTGGAGAAGTCATATTATCTCCTCTCATATATTTTGATATGAAATATTTTCGGAGAGAAAAATAATTAAAACAAATGATCCTATTTTCAAAATTTGAGAAAACCCAAATATGATAATAATGAAATCCCCAACTCTCTCCGTGGGTCCTTGAGTTGCGTAGAATTTCTAGGATCGCAAAACAAAATGCAATAAAATATGATATGCAAGAATGGTCTATGTATAACATTCCAAATTGAAAATTTGGGATGTTACAGACAGGCGGCGGGGTGGGATATCTCTCCCCACGAGGCGGGGGAGGAGGCGGATTGCCTTGTCGTTCCACAGCTCGGGGGCGGCCTTCTGCGTCGCGCTCGATGGTGAGCCGAGTCCGACTGCGGCTAGCAGCCGGCTCCTTGTCTTTTCTTGCGCGGGCGCCGCTTGCAGTCGGCGTCCGGGATGTCGCGCCGTGCTCTCGGCGTGGGGGGGGGCTTTCAGCGCGGGCGCCGGCTTCATGCCGTTCTGCGGCCGCGTCGATCAGCTGCTGGATGCATCTAGTCATGTAGGGGAGCTCGTCGGCCCCCAGCTCGTTCAGCTCGTCTACGGCCGCCTGAGCAGCACGCAGGTTCTCGAGCGGCGTGGCGTAGACTGGTCGGTCTGCTCCTGGCATGCTGGCGATGGCCGCGCCGCGCTTCTTGACGATGTCGGCTCGGCTCGGCCCGCCAGGAGGCTGCGTACCAAAGGCGGCGCGGTCGACTTCGCGCTGGTGAGCTTCAGTGAGGCGTCTCATGGATGCTACCTTCTGGCCCTCCGCGATGAGGACGAGGCGGCGTGCCTCCAGTGTCTCAGCGTCGGCGTCGGCCGGGATGGGGGCGGACAGGTCGTGTAGCACCGCTTGTAGGGCGTCGTGGGCGTTCTCGCCTGAGGCGGCGCCATGGCTGATGACCAGCACCTCAGTGACAGTGCTGCCGCCACTCTCGGCTCGAGGAAGAGGGTCGTCGATGATCACCACGTTGGGGGGGAAGGCGTCAAGCGATGCCGTGTCGGAGTCGACAAGCATCGGGTCGGTGGAGCCGACCGACTCCAAATCTATAGCAGGCTCGCTGGAGACATGGAGCTGGTCGAGGAGGCTGACGAGGCGGCTCTCGGGGCAATCTGTGCCCGCGTCGGACGCAGGCTTGTCGGAGATGCGAGCCTCGCCAAGAAGATTGGCGAGGCAGCTCGCCGCGCACGCGTCGTCGGTGCCTTGCAGCGCGTCAGGGCAAGCGCCATCGGGCGTGCCGAGCTGGCTATGCTCGCTAGGAAGGAAATGGGTACCCATCCAGAACAGGTCTCCGGACGACGGTGCACCTGGCCCCACGGTGGGCGCCAAATGTCGGGTGGTAGGTGCGACATATGCCAACGGGTGGCTTATCATTGTGGGAGCCAGTAAGACATCGCCGGTGCCTGGAAACGGGATAAGGCGAAGACATGCACGCCGGCGAATCTTACCCAGGTTTGGGGCTCTCCGTGGAGATAACACCCCTAGTCCTGCTCTGCGGGGTCTCCGCATGATCACTAGATCAAAACGAGTGGCTACAAGTGGCTCCTTGAGCTGTTCGGCTAGAGGAGGAAGAAGGGCAAGGCTAGCTCTCCTCTTCTCTCTATGTGGTGTCGAAAACTCTAAGAGATCAACCCTTTGCATGGGTGTCCTGGGGGGTTTATATAGCCTACGCCCCAGGGGTACAATGGTAATCCGGCTGGGTGCAGGTCCAGGCCGTCAGTGTCTGTATCTGCCGGCTTCTCCGCCGGCCGCTGGGGCCCGCCGACTGGTGGGTCCCGCCGGCTGCTGGTTACTGTAGCCTCGCCCCTGATGACGAGGGCTTTGCCGAGGTATGCATGGCTACAGTGCCGCCGTCCGGCGGACTCTACTGTAGCCTTAGCTCGTCTTATCTCCTTAACGATGCACATACTTCGAGGGAGTGAGGTAGCCGGCTATTGGGAGCCGGCTACACTCCAGGCCGACTAGAGGGGGCTTGGCCGCCTTCAAGCGTCTCTCTGGCTGATGGGGCCCGCTGCCTGCGGGCCCTACTAACAGCCTGTCGTGGGTGGCGTCATGGTCAACATGGCTACAGTGCCGCGCCGGACGGGGGATGGCTGACCCGTACGGCCAACTATGGCCATGCGTGCTCCGGGATTCGGGGGTGGCTGACTTTACTATAGCCATGCCCCGTCTTGTCACCGTTATGTGGGTGCAGTCCTTGAGGGTGCAATCTTGGCCGTTTGCCGGGAGTCGGTCTTCTTGTAGCCGGCTTCTTGGAGTCGGCCTTCTTGTGGCCGACTTCTTGGAGTCGGCCTTCTTGTGGCTCTCTTCGGGAGGGTTTCAGGGTCGGGCCGCCTTCCAGTAGTCGGCCTGTGAGATAGCCGGCCAGGGGAAGGTGGCCCTGTTCTTTGGGTGCTTGAAGGCTCGATCGGCCTGATAATTTTTCAAAGAGCCAGGGGGAGTCGGTTAGTCTACCCGTGGTCATTTACTCCGACAGACGTATCAACTCCCCCAAGCTTAGACCTCGCTTGTCCTCAAGCGGAAGCCGGTAACGATAAATATGTCCACATGTTTAGAGATAGAGGTGTCGATAAAATAAAATACGGACATGAGGGCATCATGATCATTCTTATAGCAGCAACATATATGGATATTGTCATATGATTTCTTATGCTCAAGTAATAATCTATTCACAATGTGAAGTATGAATCAGAAACTTCATTGAAAACCAACAAACTATAATCTCAGTCATTGAAACAATTGCAATTTATCATAACATCGGAAAGAGTCAATATAAGTGCTTTTCAGCAAGTCCACATACTCAACTATCATTTAGTCTTTCACAATTGCTAACACTCACGCAATACTTATGGTTATGGAGTTTTATTCGGACACAGAGAAAGATAGGGGCTTATAGTGTTGCCTCCCAACCTTTTACCTCAAGGGTAATGTCAACAATAATAATTCATGCTAACTTACATCCAATTGGATATATATCAGGATCTTTCCAACACAAGGTGCTTGCGAAAGGATAAAATGTAAAAAGGAAAGGTGAAGACCACCATGACTCTTGTAAAAGGTATAAGACAAAAGTAAAAGATAGGCCCTTCGCAGAGGGAAGCAGAGGTTGTCATGTGCTTTTAGGGTTGGATGCACGAAATCTTAATGCAAAAGAACATCACTTTATATTGCCACTTGTGATATGGACCTTTATTATGCAGTCCGTCGCTTTTATTGCTTCCATATCACAAGATCGTATAAAGTTTATTTTCTCCACACTAATAGATCATACATATTTAGAAAGCAATTTTTATTGCACGCAACATGACAACTTACTTGAAGGATCTTACTCAATCCATAGGTAGATATGGTGGACTCTCATGGCAAAACTGGGTTTAAGGATATTCGGAAGCACAAGTAGTATCTCTACTTGGTGCAAAGAATTTGGCTAGCATGAGGGGGAAAGGAAAGCTCAACATGTTGGATGATCCATGACAATATACTTTGTTTCGGATATAAGAAAACATAACCCATTACGTTCTCTTCCTTGTCCAACATCAACTCTTTAGCATGTCATATTTTAATGAGTGCTCACAATCATAAAAGATGTCCAAGATAGTATATTTATATGTGAAAACTTCTCTTTCTTTATTACTTCCTATTAATTGCAACGATGACCAAAACTATGTTTGTCAACTCTCAACAACTTTTATTCATCATACTCTTTATATGTGAAGTCATTACTCTCCATATGATCAATATGATCTCTTTATTTCTTTTGATTCTTTCTTTTATCTTTTATTCCCTCAAGATCAAAGCAAGATAATCAAGCCCTTGACTCAACACTAATCTTTATTATAAATAGCTCACGGACTCAATTACATAGAAGGATCATAAAGCAAAACTCAAAACTAGATCATACTAAAACTTTATTCTACTAGATCAAGATATTACCAAAATGATCGAACTAAGAAAAACGATAAAGATAGGAGTGTGATGGTGATACGATACTGGGGCACCTCGCCAAAGCTTGGCAGTTGCCCAGGGGAGTGCAATACCCATGTGATTATATCTCCTTCATCGGAAGTGGTGGTGATGGGGTTGTTGATGATGTAGGCTTGTCGTCCATCTTCCAAGGCATGGGCTCACCATCATAGAAGGATGATCGAGTCTTCGGGATCCTTAAATCTGTAGCCAAACTCATCCTCTTGAATCTATATTCATACTCACAGTTTTGGTTTTGTAGGTCATAGATCTGGGCTTGGAGGTGCTGGATTTTCTCATGAAGCTTGAAGATGGCCTCCCCAATGTCCTTGGCGTCCAGCTTGTGGTTGTTGGTGAACTCCATGATCATTATGTGATTGGAATCGAGTCCATGCTCCACCATCTCTTGACACTTGAAAACTTGTTGCTCCATTGCCTCGAGCCTTGTCTCCACGCTTCCGGTCCTCCTTGGTCCCTCAACATCGCGGATGTGCAGCAACCCCTCACGCATCTCAATGGTATGAGGATGTTGCAGCACTTCCGCGAGGTAAGGGTTCATGACCTTCTCGAAGAACTTGTCCTTGGGGGCACTTGGAGACGTCATGATGATCTAGATCTGTCAGAAAAACAGCTCGAAACAAGAACAGAGGATATTTGCGTGGTACGGTGGTCAAAACCTTCGGGAGATTATATAATGATTTTTTTACCGACCAAAAGAAGTATCATGCAAGAAAACGGAGTGCGGAGAGCACATGATGTGCCCACGAGGCAGGGGGCGCGCCCAGGGGGTAGGGCGCGCCCTCCACCCTCGTGGACGCCTCGTGTCCTTCCCGGACTGCTTCTTATTTTCCCTATTTTCTTAAATATTCCAAAATGCCATTAGAACTGTTTTGTAGTCATTTTACTTACCGTACCACATACCTATTCCTTTTCGGAGTCTGAAACGTTCTGGAAAGTGTCTCTTATGTATTCTTCTGGGGTTACGGTTTCAGTAACATTGGTTTCAACATTTATAGGATTACCTGAGATATAATGTTTGATTCTTTGACCGTTCACCACCTTCGGATTTGTGCCTTTGAAGTTGTTGATTTTTATGGCACCGGAACGATAGGCCTCCTCGATAACGTAAGGACCTTCCCATTTAGAGAGAAGTTTTCCTGCAAAAACTCTTAAACGAGAGTTGAATAGCAACACATAATCACCTACATTAAACTCACGCTTTTGTATCCTTTTGTCATGCCATCTTTTAACTTTTTCTTTAAATAGTTTGGCATTCTCATAGGCTTGGGTTCTCCATTCATCAAGTGAGCTAATGTCAAATAGCCTCTTCTCACCGGCAAGTTTGAAATCATAATTGAGCTCTTTAATGGCCCAATATGCCTTATGTTCTAGTTCGAGAGGTAAGTGACATGCTTTTCCATAAACCATTTTATACGGAGACATACCCATAGGATTTTTATATGTAGTTTTATAGGCCCATAATGCATCATCAAGTTTGTTGGACCAATTCTTTCTAGATCTATAAATAGTCTTTTGCAAAATTAATTTGATCTCTCTATTACTCAATTCTATTTGACCACTAGACTGTGGGTGATACGGAGATGCAATTCTATGATTAACATCATACTTAGCAAGCATTTTACGAAAGGCACCATGAATAAAATGTGAACCACCATCAGTCATTAAATATCTAGGGACTCCAAACCTCGGGAAATAACTTCTTTAAGCATCTTAATAGAGGTGTTATGATCAGCGCTACTAGTTGGAATAGCTTCTACCCACTTAGTAACGTAATCAACAGCAACTAAAATATGTGTATAGCCATTAGAGGAAGGAAACGGTCCCATATAATCAAAGCCCCAAACATCAAATGGTTCAATAACGAGTGAATAATTCATAGGCATTTCTTGACGTCTACTAATATTACCAATTCTTTGACATTCACCACAAGATAAGACAAACTTACAGGCATCTTTGAAGAGAGTCGGCCAATAAAAACCGGATTGCAGTACCTTATGCGCAGTTCTATCTCCAGCGTGGTGTCCTCCATAAGCTTCGGAGTGACACTTGCGTAGGATCTGTTCCTGTTCATGCTCAGGTATACAACGTCTAATAATACCATCTACTCCTTCTTTATAAAGACGTGGGTCATCCCAGAAATAATGTCTTAAATCATAGAAAAACTTTTTCTTTTGCTGGTATGTGAAACTAGGTGGTATAAATTTAGCAACAATGTAATTAGCATAATCAGCATACCATGGAGCAATGCGAGAAGCATTTATGACAGCCAATTGTTCATCAGGAAAGCTATCATCAATAGGTAGTGGGTCATCAAGAACATTCTCTAACCTAGACAAGTTGTCTGCAACGGGGTTCTCAGCTCCCTTTCTATCAATAATATGCAAATCAAATTCTTGTAGCAGGAGAACCCATCTAATGAGTCTAGGCTTAGCATCTTTCTTTTCCATAAGATATTTAATAGCACCATGATCAGTGTGAACAGTTACTTTAGAATCAACAATATAAGGTCTGAACTTATCACAAGCAAATACAACTGCTAAAAATTCTTTTTCAGTAGTAGCATAATTCCTCTGGGCACTGTCTAGAGTTTTACTAGCATATTGGATAACATTTAATTTCTTATCAACTCTTTGTCCTAGAGCAGCACCTACAACATAATCACTAGCATCACACATAATTTCAAAGGGTAAATTCCAATCAGGTGGCTGAACAATAGGTGCAGAAATCAATGCTTTCTTAAGTATTTCAAATGCTTCTACACAATCATCATCAAAGACAAAAGGAATATCTTTTTGTAAGAGATTAGTCAGAGGCCTAGAAATTTTTGAGAAGTCCTTAATGAACCTCCTATAAAAACCGGCATGACCAAGGAAACTTCTTATACCTTTAATATCCTTGGGACACAGCATCTTTTCAATAGCATCAACTTTAGCTTTGTCAACTTTAATACCTCTTTCAGAAATTTTATGCCCCAAGACAATACCTTCATTAACCATAAAGTGGCACTTTTCCCAATTCAAGACAAGATTAGTTTCTTCACATCTCTGCAAAACTCGATCAAGATTGATCAAGCAATCATCAAAAGAAGTTCCATATATGGAGAAATCATCCATGAAAACCTCAACAATCTTTTCACAAAAATCAGAGAATATAGCCATCATGCATCTTTGAAAGGTAGCAGGTGCATTACATAAACCAAAAGGCATACGTCTATAAGCAAAGGTGCCGAAAGAACAAGTAAAACTGGTCTTTTCTTAATCCTCTTTGGACACAGGTATTTGAGAGAAACCGGAATAACCATCTAGAAAGCAAAAATGTGTATGTTTGGATAGTCTTTCTAGCATTTGATCAATAAAAGATAAAGGGTAATGATCCTTTTTAGTAGCTTTATTTAGTTTACGGAAATCAATTACCATTCTATAACCTGTAACAATTCTTTGTGGGATCAATTCATCTTTATCATTAGGAACAACAGTAATACCTCCCTTCTTAGGGACACAATGGACATGACTTACCCACTGACTATCAGCAACGGGATAAATTATACCTGCCTCCAGAAGCTTTAGTATTTCTTTCCTTACCACTTCTTTCATCTTAGGATTTAACCGTCATTGGTGATCAACAACTGGTTTAGCGTCTTTCTCCAATTTTATTTTGTGCTGGCATAGAGTGGGACTAATGCCCTTAAGATCATCAAGAGTATATCCAATAGAAGCGCGGTGCTTCTTCACAGTTTTCAATAATTTCTTTTCTTTATGCTCTAAAAGGTTAACACTAATAATAACATGATATATCTTATTTTCATCAAGATAAGCATATTTAAGAGTATCAGGTAATTGTTTAAGCTGAAACACGGGATCACCCTTGGGTGGAGGGGGATCCCCTAGGATTTCAACAGGCAAGTTGTGTTTCAAAATAGGTCGCTGTTTAAAGAATACTTCATCTATATCCCTTCTTTCATTCATAAACATATCATTTTCATGGTCTAGCAAATATTGTTCTAAAGGATCATTAGGAGGCACAGCAATAGAAGCAAGACCAATAATTTCATCTTTACTAGGCAATTCCTCGTCACGGGGTTGTCTACGAAATTTAGCAAAATTAAACTCATGAGACATATCCCCCAAACCAATAGTAACAACATCATTTTCGCAGTCTATCCTAGCATTAACAGTATTCAAGAAGGGTCTACCAAATATAATGGGACAATAGTTATCTTGTGGGGAGCCAAGAACAAGAAAATCAGCAGGATATTTAACTTTCCCACATAAGACTTCAACATCTCTAACAATCCCAACTGGTGCAATAGTATCTCTATTGGCAAGCTTAATTGTAACATCAATTTCTTCTATCTCAGCAGGTGCAATATCATGCATAATTTCTTTGTATAAGGAATGAGGTATTGCACTTGCACTAGCACTCATATCACATAAGCCATGATAACAATGATCTCCTATTTTAACAGAAATAACAGGCATGCCTACAACAGGTCTATGTTTATTTTTAGTATCAGGTCTAGCAATTCTAGCAGTTTCCTCACAGAAGTAAATAACATGCCCATCAATATTATCAGCCAAGACATCTTTACAAAAGTAATACTAGGTTCAACTTCAATTTGCTCAGGGGGTTTGGGTGTCTTAATGTTACTTTTGTTGACCACAGTTGAAGCTTTAGCATGATCCTTTATTCTAATAGGGAAAGGTGGTTTCTCAATATAAGCTGTAGGAACAATAGGATCATTATAAGTGATAGTCTTTTCTTCAATTTTAATAGGTGCAACCACTTTTACTTCAATGGGAGGATTATATTTAAACCACTTCTCCTTAGGGAGATCAACATGTGTAACATCCCAAAATTCTAATTTTTTTGAATGTTATAATAAATAGATAGATTTGATTGATTGTTTGATTGATTGTGTGAAGTTGAGTGAAATTCGAAACTTTTTGAAAGTTAAATGAGAGGGAATAAAAGGACTTTCCCAAACTTTCATTTTGCTTTTATGCTCTCCATGAATTCATATGCTGTTCAAATACAAAACCCTAGAGAGAAGATGACATAACTTCTTCCATTTAAATAAATGAAAAGGGTGTTTGAAAATATTTGAATTCCATATGGAAAATATTTCCAATTCATAAACTTCAAGCAACTCAATGATTTTCACGAGAGAAGATAAAATGACTTCTTCAAATTATTTGAAATATGAGTTGGGAGTTTCAAAAAAATCAAATTTAAAGCCCTTTTGGAATATATTTTCAATTTGGAGTTATTTGACTTTTACTCAAATTATTTTTCTCCAAAAATAAAATACATGGAAAATAGGGTAACATGATTCCCTACAATAGAAAATTGGAGAGAAATAAATTTGAATTCATTTTGGTATTTTTTAAATGATTTTTATTGGATTTTACTAGAGCAGTAGCACTCTTTGCTTTATTTGTATTTCTGTGGATTTTATTTGACGCTAGTAAAATGTTCATGTCGTAGAAAATCTTTTTCTGAAAATTTCGATATATTATATGCCTATATAATATTTTTATTTGATTTGTCTTTATTATTTTTGTTTGTCTAAAAATGTTTTTTTTTAAATTTAGCTTCTGGACCGACCGGACCGGGCCGGCCCAGCCAGCCAGCCAGGCCACGGCCCAGCCGGCCCACGCCGCTCGTCCCCGAGCTCGGGACGAAGTCCTGAGCCAGCACGCCAGCACCGCCGCCGTGCTCCGCCCGGCCTCTCCCCGCCGCCTCTCCTGGCCCCTCCTCCATGCCACCTCCTCCCCTCCCCAATAAAACCCGAGGCCCCGTTCCCCTCCTCCCCGAGCCGCCGCCCGCGCAAAACCTCGCCGGAGTTGCGAGCTCCGACGAGATCTGCCGCCATCGCCGCACTCCGTTCCGGCCCCCTCACCGAGCGCCGACACCGCCATCGCCTTCGCCCAGCCGCGCCGCCCCTCCCCAGCTACTCCGCTGCCGCCGCCGACGCCCGGAGTCGTCGCCCCGTTCTAGCCGACCGCCGCCGCCGTCTTCCACGTCGCCGGCGATCGCCGTGGTAACCGCCGCTTTCCGTCCGTTGGATCTGGATCGAACGATCCAGATTTCGTTGTGTTTTTTTAATATTATTATTTTAAACGTTTTTATTTATTTATTCGGTGAACGTTTGTTAGTTAGGGTTTGCATCGAACGGTTTTTCGTTCGTTAGCGTTCATTAGCGAACGTTCGTTTAATAGCCTTTTTGTTTTATTTTATTTTCTGCCAAGGACCCGTCTGTGATTAAAGTTTTACAGATTAGTCCCTGTACTTCAAACGATCACTACTTTTTACTCGTTTGTCCAAATCCAACGAAACCAACGCCCACTTCTTTGTTATGATCCCCTCTATCCAGTAATCCAACTCAAACATGTTTTTGAAAGTTTAAAATTTGAATTAGATCAGATTTGAATTCAAACTTCGTTTGATCGTAACTTGAGTTCCGTAGCTCTGTTTGAGTTGATTCTTTTTGCAAATTAAAGCGCTTGACCTAAACTTTATGATAAGGCCAAGTTCACTTAATTTTGGTACTGTTAGAAAATGTTTACAGTTGCAAGAGTTATTTGCTTGGTTTTGATGTTTTCTGAATCGTGTTCTTCGTTCTTTCTGATCTTTTGAGTGATTGCTTATGTGTGGTTACTATTGCTTGCTTACGATAGATTGACTGGAGTGTGACGAGTAGATCTATCAAGAGTTTTGAGTGCGAATCATCTTCATCAACAGTACAGGCAAGTAACACTTTGATCATACCTCTTTACCACCCAGTTTTATTGCATTAGATCAATCCTCAAACTATTGCATGATTAGGATCTGATTAAAACGTGGGTTTTGGGAAGTAGTTGAGGTAGTACCTATTGCCCAGTTTATATCAAACCATTGGGAGTTACTTCTACGTTTGCTTATATTGCTATGCTATGCTTGTAGACGTGGATTGGGTTTGAGTGAATTTTTCCATGACAGATGTGAGATTGTTAATTAATGGTTCAACTTAAGGTGGCTACTTTTATTTACATCTGGGTGGATTGAGGCACCTAGAGAACCCAGTGTTGCCTGTATTTTTGGATATCCCGGAGTACCCGTGTGATCATCCTATGGACCGCCACCTAGACTCAAAGGGATCATGAGATTATTCATGCTAGAAACTTCCGTGTGCAGCCACAAGCTATTATGGGCTCTAGCATAGTTGAGTAGGTTACATGACCTCTTGAAGAGGTGGGCTAGCAGATGTAGGGGAAAGTAGGTGTAACTGTCCGCCCGGAGTAAAGAGTATTGTTTCTGAAAGACTGTGTCTCGGTCATCCGTTTCTCAAACACCATGTAGTGCGAGAAATCAAGCGGAGGCAATCGAGTCTTGTGGGGAAAAGTGCGCAAACCTCTGCAGAGTGTACAATCTAATCATGGTTAGCCGTGTCCCCGGTTATGGACATCTTGAATATCTAGTTCTTGGATTATCATGTTGATCTCATCAGGCTACTTAAATAATTTGTCGGGTTAATGATTATTATTTTGGGATTGAGTTGGAGGAACGTTTATCAACCAACTTTGTAGTTAAATAAAATATATTCCTTTGAAGTAGGGAAAAATTGGCTATTCGCAAAAACATGATAACCATAGAGCTTTCCACCAGCCAAATATGCATGTAGTGATAGCTATTATTCATCATTATCCTATGGTGTGAATTTGCCAGTACATTCAATGTACTGACCCTTTGTGGCTGCAACGTCTCATGTTGCAGGAATCTTACGACGAGTAAGTGATACGTTAGGGTTACGATTTCTACACTCAAATTTGCCGTTGGTGTTGATGGGAATCCACAACCTTGTTACTTCTGCTATTTGGATTGAGGTAATAGTATTTACGTTATTTTATACATGTGATTTACCTCTGTTATAAATCCTCGAGTACTGCGTGTGTCAGCATACCGATCCAGGGATGACACTTAAGCACAGAGACTTGACCGTCTGAGGTCGGGTCGCTACAACATGAGTAGCAAATGATTCACAGATAGAAGCTACTATCTCAGAGTCAAGTCCATATTTAGTGCTAAATTCACGGAAAACATCGGTATCCATAAAAGATTTAACACAATCAAACTTAGGCGGTATACCTGACTCCTTACCTTCGTCGAGATCCCAATCTTCAAAGTTGCGTTTAATTCTTCCCAATAAATCCCATTTGAATTCAATAGTCTTCATCATAAAAGAGCCAGTACAAGAAGTATCGAGCATGGAGCGATTATTGAGAGAAAGCTGAGCATAAATTTTTTGAATAAACATTTCTCTTGAGAGCTCATGATTGGGGCATGAATATAACATTGACTTAAGCCTCCCCCAAGCTTGAGCGATGCTTTCTCCTTCGCGAGGCCAAAAAATATATATAATTGCGATCACGATGAACAAGATGCATAGGATAAAATTTCTGATGAAATACCAATTTCAATCGGTTGTAGTTCCATGATCCCATATCATCACATAGGATAAAATTTCTGATGAAACCATGTCAATGCCTCTCCCTTCAAAGATAAAGGGAAGACCTTCTTCTTGATAACATCCTCGGGCATACCTGCAAGCTTAAATAATCCACAAACTTCATCCACATAGATTAGGTGCAAATCGGGATGTAATGTTCCATCTCCTGTAAAAGGATTAGCTAGCAGTTTCTCTATCATACCCGAAGGAAGTTCAAAGTAAACATTTTCAGTAGGTTCAGTAGGTTGAGGAGCAACTCTTTGCGCTACTGGTCATGGTGAAGATACCCCGAACAAGCCCCTCAAAGGATTATGTTCCATAGTAACAAGTGACAGTAAATTTCAGCACACTATATAAATTTTTCCTTGCCAAATTCCACCTACCAAAGGCGCTTCACTCCCCGGCAACGGCGCCAGAAAAGAGTCTTGATGACCCACAAGTATAGGGGATCTATCGTAGTCCTTTCGATAAGTAAGAGTGTCGAACCCAACGAGGAGCAGAAGGAAATGATAAGCGGTTTTCAGCAAGGTATTCTCTACAAGCACTGAAATTATCGGTAACAGATAGGTTTGTGATAAGGTAATTTGTAACGGGTAACAAGTAATGAAAGTAAACAAGGTGCAGCAAGATGGCCCAATCCTTTTTGTAGCAAAGGACAAGCCTAGACAAACTCTTATATAGAGAAAAGCGTTCCCGAGGACATATGATTCGCGTTCGTTACTTTGATAATTTGGTATGTGGGTGGACCGGTTCTTGGGTGCTGTCTTTTCTTGGACAAGCATCCCACTTATGATTAACCCCTATTGCAAGCATCCGCAACTACAAAAGAAGTATTAAGGTAAACCTAACCATAGCATGGAACATATGGATCCAAATCAGCCCCTTACGAAGCAACTCATAAACTAGGGTTTAAGCTTCTGTCACTCTAGCAACCCATCATCTACTTATTACTTCCCAATGCTTTCCTCTAGGCCCAAACAATGGTGAAGTGTCATGTAGTCGACGTTCACATAACACCACTAGAGGAAAGACAACATACATCTCATCAAAATATCGAACGAATACCAAATTCACATGACTACTTATAGCAAGACTTCTCCCATGTCCTCAGGAACAAACGTAACTACTCACAAGTCATATTCATGTTCATAATCAGAGGGGTATTAATATGCATACAGGATCTGAACATATGATCTTCCACCAAATAAATCAACTAGCATCAACTACAAGGAGTAATCAACACTACTAGCAACCCACAGGTACCAATCTGAGGCTTTGGGACAAAGATTGGATACAAGAGATGAACTAGGGTTTTAGAGGAGATGGTGCTCGTAAAGATGTTGATGGAGATTGACCCCCTCCCGATGAGAGGATTGTTGGTGATGACGATGGCGATGATTTCCCCCTCCCGGAGGGAAGTTTCCCCGGCAGAACAGCTCTGCCGGAGCCCTAGATTGGTTCCACCAAGGTTCCGCCTCGTGGCTGCGGAGTTTCTTACCGAAAGCTTGCTTATTATTTTTTCCAGTGTAAAAGACTTCATATAGCAGAAGATGGGCACCGGAGGCCTGCCAGGGGGCCCACGAGGCAGGGGGCGCGCCCAGGGGGTAGGGCGCGCCCCCCACCCTCGTGGCCAGGGTGTGGGCCCCCTCTAGTACTTTCTTCGCTCAGTATTTCTTATTAATTCCAAAAATGATTTCCATGAAGTTTCAAGACTTTTGGAGCTGTGCAGAATAGGTCTCTAATATTTGATCCTTTTCCAGCCCAGAATTCCAGCTGCCGGCATTCTCCCTCTTCATGTAAACCTTGTAAAATAAGAGAGAACGGGCATAAGTATTGTGACATAACGTGTAATAACAGCCCATAATGCGATAAATATCGATATAAAAGCATGATGCAAAATGGACGTATCACTCGTCGTCGTCCTCACTCTGCGACCCCTTCTCCTTGTTCTCGGCATTTAACTTGCCTGCCTATTTAAAGACCCAACAGCTTCTGTGGGTGTGATTGGCTGGTTTATCTAGGGTGTCGTGGATCTGACATGGACGATCGAGTATGCGGTCCAAGCTGGATGAGCCCGGATTGTTCCTTTTAAATGGCTTCTTTCGCTGGCCGGATTTGGAGCCACTGAATCCGGCGTTGACCGCCGTGTCATCGGTATTATCACCATTGTTTCGACACTTGTGCCTGTTGCGTCGGGGCTTGCCGTTGCTATTTCTGGCTTCAGAAGTGCCAGGTTCGCTTGAATTATTATAGCTACGGGCTAGCCGGCTATCTTCGCCCGCGCAAAAGCGGGTCATGAGTGCCGTGAGGGCTGCCATGGACTTCGGCTTTTCCTGGCCGAGGTGTCGGACGAGCCATTCGTCGCGGATCCTATGCTTAAAGGCCGCTAGGGCTTCGGCATCCGGACAGTCGACGATCTGGTTCTTTTTAGTTAGGAACCTAGTCCAGAATTTCCTGGCTGACTCTCTGGGTTGTTGAACTATGTGACTTAGGTCATCGACATCCGGAGGTTGGACGTATGTACCTTGGACGTTGTCGCAGAAGGCGTCCTCCAAGTCCTCCCAGCTTCTGATACATCCATTTTGCATCATGCTTTTATATCGATATTTATTGCATTATGGGTTGTTATTACACATTATGTCACAATACTTATGCATTTTCTCTCTTATTTTACAAGGTTTACATGAAGTGGGAGAATGCCGGCAGCTAGAATTCTGGGCTGGAAAAGGAGCAAATATTAGAGACCTATTCTGCACAACTCCAAAAGTCCTAAAACTTCACGGAGGCACGTTTTGGAATATACAAAAATACTAGAGAAAGAATCAACCAGAGGGGGCCCACACCCTGGCCACGAGGGTGGGGGCGTGCCCTACCCCCTGGGCGCGCCCCCCTGTCTCGTGGGCCCCCTAGCAGGCCTCCGGTGCCCATCTTCTGCTATATGAAGTCTTTCGTCCGAGAAAAAATAACAAGGAAGCTTTCGGGACGAAACACCGCCGCCACGAGGCGGAACCTGGCGAAACCAATCTAGGGCTCCGGCAGAGCTGTTTTGCCGGGGAAACATTCCTCCGGGAGGGGGAAATCGTCACCATCGTCATCACCATTGATCCTCTCATCGGGAGGGGGTCAATCTCCATCAACATCTTCACCAGCACCATCTCCTCTCAAACCCTAGTTCATCTCTTGTATCCAATCTTTGTCTCAAAACCTCGGATTGGTACCTGTAGGTTGCTAGTAGTGTTGATTACTCTTTGTAGTTGATGCTAGTTGGTTTATTTGGTGGAAGATCATATGTTCAGATCCTTTATGCATATTAATACCCTCTGATTATGAACATGAATATGATTTGTGAGTAGTTACGTTTGTTCCTTAGGACATGGGAGAAGTCTTGCTATAAGTAGTCATGTGAATTTGGTATTCGTTCGATATTTTGATGAGATGTATGTTGTCTTTCCTCTAGTGGTGTTATTTGAACGTCGACTACATGACACTTCACCCTTATTTGGGCCTAGAGGAAGGCATTGGGAAGTAACAAGTTGGGTTGCTAGAGTGACAGAAGCTTAAACCCTAGTTTATGCGTTGCTTCGAAAGGGGCTGATTTGGATCCACATGTTTCATGCTATGGTTAGGTTTACCTTAATACTTCTTTTGTAGTTGCGGATGCTTGCAATAGGGGTTAATCATAAGTGGGATGCTTGTCCAAGGAAGGTCAGTACCCAAGCACCGGTCCACCCACATATAAAATTATCAAAGTAACGAACACGAATCATATGAGCATGATGAAAACTAGCTTGACGATAATTCCCATGTGTCCTCGGGAGCGTTTTCCTTTATATAAGTGTTTGTCTAGGCTTGTCCTTTGCTACAAAAAGGATTGGCCCATCTTGCTGCACCTTATTTACTTTTATTACTTGTTACCCGTTACAAATTACCTTATCACAAAACTATCTGTTACCGATAATTTCAGCGCTTGCAGAGAATAACTTACTGAAAACCGCTTGTCATTTCCTTCTGCCATCGTTGGGTTCGACACTCTTACTTATCGAAAGGACTATGATAGATCCCCTATACTTGTGGTCATCAGCTGCCAATGGAGTTTTCAGGCAGGCTGTACAACCAGTGCCGAGCTGGTCCCTTGAGTTTTAGTGGGAGGTATTTGATGGCATGAAGATCATCGCCGCAGGCCATATGAATATGAAGAAGAAAATCATCAATCCATACCGCGGGGTCTGTTGTTCCATCATATGATTCAATATTTACGGGTTTAAACCCTTCTGGTAATTCGTGCTCCGTTACTTCATCAGTGAAGCAGAGGGGGTGTGCGGCGCCTCTATATCGGGCCAAGTCGCGACGTAGCTCGGATGGAGTCCGTCTGCGGTTTTCGGCCCGGGCATGATTATGCTTGTCACGTCCGGCTAGATAGCCATCGTCGCGTGTCGGGGCACGCCCGCGCGATCCGTAGATCGATCTGGTCTGACCTGCTCTACTGTCCAGGTCTTGCCGCAGGTCGTATGTATATCCCCGAGCTGTTATATCTCTACCTTTACGGGGAGGTAGTATGGGCTGGTGTTCGGCTTGAGTTGTCGTTTTGTCTCAGCCACGAGGTGGTCGGTCAGCCACATTACATGCTGATGGTGCGGGCTCGTGGGCCTCGTCGTCAAATTGGGGTAGCAGTTTACGCTTCGGGTAACTTTTGGTTGGACGCTCGAGGCCGTATTCCTGGGCTGCCAGGACATTAGTCCACCTATCGTTGAGCAGATTTTGATCAGCTTGAAGCTGTTGCTGCTTCTTTTTCAGGCTCCTTGCAGTGGCAATTAGCCGGCGCTTGAAGCGCTCCTGCTCGAGAGGTTCCTCAGGTACGATAAAGTCTTCGTCACCGTGGCTCACCTCGTCCTCGGAGAGTGGGAGATAATTACTGTCCTCCGAGTCTTTGTTTACAGCCTGTTCGTCAGGGCTAACTTGCCCATCTTCCCGATCGTCCTGTTCGAAAATTGGCTCGACGGGGTCTTCTTTGTCTTCGGCATCGTCCGGAGTGTTGTTGTCTCTTGTGCCGGTATTGCTGTCTTTTCCACGGCGTGATTTAGAGGGGTGCCGCTGACGTCGGTGCTTTGGCTGTGTCTCAATAGGTTTATCCTTGACTGGATCTTCTTTATCATCGTCGTTACCCTCTTTGGGTGTGTCCACCATGTATACGTCATACGAAGAGGTGGTCGTCCAGCGTCCGGTAAACGGCGGGTTATCGGCCTGCTCCTCTCCGGCATCGTAATCCATACCGTCGATGTCTTCGAAGCCATAGTCGAGCATGTCAGTTAAGTCCTCGACAGTGGCTATGAAGTGGGTGGTGGGTGGGACACAAAATTCCCTGCTCTCAGCCCCTAGTCCGGGGTGGGCGTAGTTTGGACATTGCTCCTCTATAATGACGAGGGATCGCATCAAGTCCAGAGCCTCGCTTAAAGGCGAGGTTTGGCCAGGGAGAAGAAAATCCGTGGAGTGCGGCGGGAAGGAAACTCCTTGGCCGAGCTCACACGATGCTGACTCCGAGGGTTCGGAGCTAGTGTCCGGAGAAGAGTCCGGCTCCATGACGGTTGCCAGTGACACTACTTTCTCCGGCTCTCCCGTATTGGGCTTAGTGGCCGCAGATAGTCCGGCGGGCTCAATAATCCCGTCCTCGGACCTGGCGATGTGCTCCGGATCTAAGGCCAAAGCGGAGGTTGGGGTCGTGAACCCTTGGAAGATCAAGTCTCCTCGGATATCAGCGACATAATCCAGATTTCCAAAACTAATTTAGTGACCTGGGGCGTAGCTGTCGATCTGCTCTAGATGGCCAAGCGAGTTGGCCCGTAGTGCGAAGCAGCCGAATATGAAGAGCTGGCTGGGGAGGAAATCCTCCCGCAGGGCAGCATTGTTGTAGACGACTCATGGAGCCATCGAACCTCCTGATGACATCACAGTGGAACTCTCAATGAAAGCACCAATGTCGGTGTCAAAATCGGCAGATCTCGGGTAGGGGGTCCCGAGCTGTGCGTCTATGGTCGATGGTAACAGGAGACGGGAGACACGATGTTTACCCAGGTTCGGGCCCTTTTGATGGAGGTTGAGGGAGTCCTGGACTAAGGGGTCCTCGGGCGTCCGGCCTGTTATCCATGGGCCGGACTGATGGGCTGTGAAGACATGAAGGCCGAAGACTGTACCCGTGTCCGGATTGGACTCTACTTGGCATGGAAGGCAAGCTTGGCGACCAACTATAAAGATTCCTTCTTATGTAACCGACTCTATGTAAACCCTAGATCCTCGCGGTGTCTATATAAACCGGAGGGGTTAGTCCGGAAAGGATATACACATTACCATAGTCATATAGGCTAGACTTTTATGGTTTAGCCATTACGATCTTGTGGTAGATCAACTCTTGTAACACTCATATTCATCAAGATCAATCAAGCAGGAAGTAGGGTATTACCTCCATAGAGAGGGCCCGAACTTGGGTAAACATTGTGTCCCCCATCTCCTGTTACCATCGATCCTAGACGCACAGTTCGGGACCCCCTACCCGAGATCCACCGGTTTTGACATCGACATTGGTGCTTTCATTGAGAGTTCTACTGTGCCGTCGACGAAAGGTTCGATGGCCCCTTCAATCGTCGATAGTGACCTTGTCCCAAGAGAAACCTTCCTCCCCGGGCAGATTTTTGTGTTTGGCGGCTTCATACTGCGGACCAACTCGCTTGGCCATCTGGAGCAGGTCGATAGCTACGCCCCTGGCCATCAGGTCAGATTTGGAAGCCTGAACTATGTCGCAGATATCCGTGGAGACTTGATCTTCAATGGATTCGAGACCGCGGCGATCGCTCCCCCTCGCTCCAATGAACATGACTTAAATCTGTCATCGGATCACATCCAGGAGATGGTTCCTGTTGCTGCAACGGCCTTAGAACCAGAGCAGATCATGCCATCCAAAGCCATAGAGTCCGCGGCATTGGAACCGCACACGGACTCAACACCCTACACTATTTGCTTCAATGGAACTTCAGACTCGTCTCCGGCTATAAGTTCCGTACCGTGTACGCCTGCGGACACCGAGCTAGATCGGTTATCGATCTTCGAATTCAACGCCACAGACGTTTTCCAGCACTCACCTTTGGGCGATGTGCTGAACTCTTTAAAGAATTTGTCCTTGTAGAAGGACTCGTAGCCGAACTATGTTCGGTTCGAGTTCGACGCTGATGATGGGGAATTTTGCTTCCCACCAGCCACCCACTTCATAGCTACCGTCGAGGACTTAACCGGCGAGCTCGATTATGGCTCCGAAGACATCGACGGTATGGACGATGATGCCAACAAGGAGCAAGGCCAAGACCTGCCATTCACTGGACGTTGGACGGCCACCTCTTCGTACGACGTGTACATGGTTGATACACCTAAAGGATCTGGCGACGACAAAGAAGAGCCAGATGCGAATAAACCCTCCGAGACACAGTCCAAGCGCCGGCACCCTAAACGCCGCTCTAAGCCTCGTCGCTCAAAATATGGCAACACTGGCACCGGAGAAAACAGTACTCCGGGCGACGCCGAAAACAATGAAGAGCCTGTTGGAGCCGCATCCGAACAGGAGGAGCAAGACAACGAGCAAGTTAACCCTGATAAACAGGCCACGCCCAATGACCCAGATGATGATAGTTATCATCCACCCTCCGAGGATGATGAGAGCCTTGGCAATGAGGACTTCATCGTGCCTGAGGCACCCCTCGAGCAGGAGCGCTTTAAGCGCCAGCTCATAGCTACTGCAAGAAGCCTAAAGAAAAAGCAGCAGCAGCTCCAAGAAGATCAAGACCTACTCATTGATAGATGAACCGATGTCCTGGCAGCCGAAGAATACGGCCTCAAGCGCCCAGCCAAGAGTTACCCAAAATGTAGACTGCTACCTCAGTTCGATGAGGAGGCACCAGATCCCATACCTCCCTCGTGCAATGCGGACCGACCACCACGCGGTTGGGATAAAACGGCAACTCAGGCCGAACAATAGCCCGCCCCACCGCCTCGCAAACACAGGGAAAGACCAGCTCGGGACCATACATACGACCTTCGGCAGGAATTGGACAGTAGAGCAGGACGCACCAGATCAATCTACGGATCACGAGGACGCTTCCCTACTCGGGATGACAGCTACCTATTCGGACGTGACAAACTTAATCACACCCGGGCCGATAACTGCAGACGGACTTCATCGGAGGTGCGCCGTGACGCGGCCCACTACAGAGGCTCCGCACACCCTCTCTGCTTCACAGATGAGGTGCTGGATCACGAATTCCCCGAGGGGTTCAAGCCCGTCAATATTGAATCATACGACGGAACAACCGATCCCGTATGGATCGAAGATTTTATTCTCCACATCCACATGGCCCGAGGAGATGACCTCCACGCTATCAAATACCTCCCATTAAAGCTCAAAGGACCAGCTCGACACTGGCTAAATAGTCTGCCTGAGAACTCCATCGGCAGCTGGGAGGACTTGGAAGAAGCCTTCCTTGACAACTTCCAAGGTACATATGTCCGGCCACCGGATGCCGATGACTTAAGCCACATAGTTCAACAATCTGGAGAATCAGCCAGAAAATTCTGGACTAGGTTCTTAACCAAAAAGAACCAGATCGTTGACTGTCCGGATGCCGAAGCCCTAGCGGCCTTTAAACACAGCATCCGTGACGAATGGCTAGCACGCCACCTCGGCCAAGAAAAGCCAAGGTCCATGGCAGCCCTCACGGCACTTATGACCCACTTTTGCGCGGGAGAGGATAGTTGGCTGGCTCGCAGTACAAACACAGCCAATGAAGCAGGCCCCTCCGAGGCCAGAAACAACACCGGCAAGCTCCGGCACAACAGACACAAACGCCGAAGTAATGGCGATAACACCGATGACACTATAGTTCACGCCGGATTCAGTGGCTCCAAGTCCGACCAGCGAAAGAAACCCTATAAAAGGAACGGCGGAGGACCATCCAGCTTGGACCGCATACTCGATCGTCCGTGCCAGATACATGGCACCCCAGACAAATCGGCCAACCATACTAACAGAGATTGCCGGGTCTTTAAGCAAGCCAGCAGGGTAAATAGGGGAAACAAGGAAGGTGAATCACAGAGCGAGGACGATGACGAGGAGCCCCGGTAGCCGAACACTGAGGGGCAGAAGAAATTCCCGCCTCAAGTCAAAACGGTGAACATGATATATGCGACACACATCCCCAAAAGGGAGCGCAAGCGCGCACTCAGGGACGTCTATGCGGTAGAGCCAGTCACCCCAAAATTCAACCCATGGTCGTCATTCCCGATCACCTTTGATTGTCGAGATCATCCAACTAGTATCCGACACGGTGGTTCGGCCGCATTGGTACTCGACCCAATTATCAATGGATTTCATATGACACGAGTCCTAATGGACGGTGGCAGCAGCCTCAACCTGCTCTATCAGGATACAGTACGCAAAATGGGCATTAATCCCTCACGAATCAAGCCCGCGATAACTACCTTTAAAGGAGTCATACCAGGCGTAGAGGCCCGTTGTACAGGCTCAATCACGCTGGAGGTGGTCTTCGGTTCCCCGGATAACTTCCAAAGCGAAGAGCTAATCTTTGATATCGTCCCCTTCCGCAGCGGCTACCACGCACTGCTCGGACGAACCGCGTTTGCTAGATTCAACACGATGCCACATTATGCTTATCTAAAGCTCAAGATGCCCGGTCCACGCGGCGTCATTACAGTAAATGGAAACACGGAATGTTCCCTCCGTACAGAGGAGCACCCCGCAGCCCTAGCAACAGAAGTACAGAGCGGCCTTCTAAAGCGGCACCATAATCCGGCCGCCGAGCCCCCGGACATTGTTAAGAAGATCCGAACCACACTGCAACAGGGCAGCTCGGTTCGTCAAGAGTTGAATTAATAATTCGGCCTCCGTCCCAACCCTGATGAGGAAATGGCATTCGTACCGCGCGTACATAATTACGCACTCAAAACCCCACGGGTACTGACGGAGGCATAACTCGCTCGCGATCCACAGTGCGGCTAGACCGACCCTGGGATTCGCACACCTTTACTTTTTCTCTTTATTACGGGTTTTTTCTCTTTTTGAGGTCTATGCGGACGACCCGCTTGCAGAACACACCAAGGAGGCGAGGAGCTCTGGCGTACAAGGGAATCCCCAGGTGGTCTCTATTAAACAATTGCCATACCTGTTTTACATACCCGCACGCAGCTCGCCCTTGGTTGCGGCATGTTAAATAGCTTTACTTGCTTATCGCATTACTTGCACAAAGTACGCCTCGACGTACTAATTACATCACAATAGTGAATACATGGTGGGGTTAGCTTATTACTTATTTTTCCTGTTCCCTTGCCTTTGTATATATTTCTTATCGCACGCGTACACCCTTATACGTATCATTACGCCAGGGGCTTCATCACATCCCGCATTACGGCAATAAAAGTCCAAACACTTTTACAGTATAGTTCGGCACCCCGAGCTTATAGCATTATATGCATCGGCTCTGAATCATGTCTTGGGTCAATAGTTGGGTTGCCCGGCTCCTGTGCTTACTACCTTACATTCCGCTATATCGGCTAGGGTAGTAAAGGGAGAACTACTGCGATTGTGTCCCGGTTCTTCCGGACGAGCACCTCAGTAGAGAAAGCCGAAAACTGACTGTCATGATGCAGCGAGAGCTGGTCAGCTGTTCGAGAGGTTCCAAATCATTAGAGATTTTTCCCTCTTCTCGCGAAGAATCGGTTCCCCCGATTAGGCGTGTACAACGCCCCTAGTTCGGCCTTCCGAATACCAGGGGCTTCGCCAACCTTCTTAATTGTCAAACTCCTATGGCTAAGTGAGGGCGGTAAAGGCCGCATAGTCTGATTGCCTTGTTCGTTGTGCTAAACACCTCCTTTAAGGACCAGAATGTGGAGTAAAGAGTGTTTAGATTTATCCCGAACACCCCCGTACTATCTACATGGGGGCAGAAGCCGACGACTGGTCAACCCTCAGATTTCATAAACGGCCACACAGGAGGTAAAATATAAATCGCAAGCATTATAATACATAACATCACTGTTCCATATTACAGGACAGGATAATACAAATGTTCTCATGGGAATATGACATCCTTCGAACATTGCTCCGCCACAAGGCGGGGCCCCTCCAGGACACCATCAAAATAGAGCTCGGTTCGACGATGCTCCTTGCCCTCCGGCGGTCCCTCGGTCATCGGCTTCTTGGCATCCAGCTTTGCCCAATGCGTCTTGATGCAGGCAAATGCCATACACGCACCTTCAATACAGACCGACCGCTTCACGGCTTCGAGCCGCGGACAGGCACTCACAAGCCGCTTCACAAGACCGAAGTAGCTGCTAGGTATAGGCTCGGCAGGCCACAACCGGACTATCAGGTCCTTCATGGCTAGCTCTGCCGACCTCTGCAGCTCCACCAACTACTTTAGCTGGTCGCTGAAGGGCACCGGATATTCGGGTCCAAGATATTGGGACCAGAATAGCTTCTCCATAGACATCCCTTCTTCGGCTCTGTAATCATCGGCACCATCTGATATACTGCACGGCAGGTCCGTAAACGCCCCTGGAAAACCCAAATTCGGATAAGTACAAGGAACGTTTCTTTAAATACTTGCTTGGCACGGTGAAAGACTTACCCGCCGCAATCTACTTGGCCGCCTGAATTTCCTGGAGGGCGTTCTGGGATTCGGCTCGTGCATCCTGTGTGCTCTGGTGGACCTTCACCAGTTCGGACTCTTGCGCCTTACAATCATGCTCCAAGGACTCAAATCTCTCGATCGCGCCCTGGAGCTGTTGTTGCGCCTCGCCCACCTGGGCCTCGTGCTTCTCGCGCGCGGCGCGCTCCTTGGACGCTTTGTCCTCTGCCTCGGCTAACGCATTTTTGAGGGCCGCCACCTCAGTCGTGGCCCCTAATAAAGTTCATGACACTTTAGTCAGCTTGAACAATTTACTCTTCAATATACACGCAGGTTACTGCATACCTTGGCTATCCTCCAACTGCTTCTTCACGCGGCCGAGCTCTTCCTCGGCCCGCTCCAGTTTCTGCTTCAGTCCAGAGACCTCCGCAGTTTGAGCGGTAGCAGCCCGCAACGAGGCCTGCTTATTCACATAGACACTTTATGTTAGACTCCTGCGAAAATTAATTTTGATCCTCTGTTCGGCTTTTCTTTCCGGACACCGAACAGAGGATCAGGGGCTACTGTCTATGTTGTGATATTCTTCTTACAATCATGTACTCACCTCAAAGCCTGCTAGAAGGCTAGCACAGGCTTCGGTCAGCCCGTTTTTGACGGACCGAACCTTTTCAACCACCGTACCCATATGGGCACGGTGCTCATCCACGATGGAGGCGCCTTGCAGCGCCTCCAGTAGATGATCCAGTGCCTCTGATTGGACAGAGGACACTGGTAGCACGCCCCCTCCTTTTGGGAAGGGCCGTTTGTCGGATTCCGGAGCCGTATAGGTCACCGGAATAGAATCCGGCTGAGGGTCGAATAGAACTCGGCCCGCACCGTCCGTCTCCGTAGGGGCTTTTTCCCCATGTATCCGACGGTCCGGGAGTGGGCGCCGCCCTGACGATCTCCGGAGTCTTCCCCTGGTCCAAGGAGGCCCTTCGAGGCGCCTCCTCATCGTCACCCTTGGCCGAGGGGGAGTAAGCGGGCGGCGGCGACATGCTGGCCCTCTCCTTTGGGTCCAGCGAACCTTCCGATGAAGATAGCGGAGAGCTGTCCCGAGCCGTACTGCAATAACACGATTCAAACATTGCAAGGCAGAAAGGACGGACGTTCGGGCGTGCGTAAGGATTTTTGATACTTACGATTTAGCCCGAGGCTTGGCCTGGGAAGGCCGCTCCGGACTGCTATCGACATCCCACGCGGAGTTATCCGCGGAGGAGCCTTTCCCCTTTTGGGCGCCTTCGCCTCCAGGTTCTTGGAGGTTGCCCTCTTCTTCCTCCCTGCTTCAGGTGGGGAGTCATCTTCTTCTTCCTCCTCTTCGTCCTCATCTTCGGCGGACGAAGAGTGAGTCTCGTCTTCAGACATCACGTCCGAAGCTCCTTTCCGGCGAAGGCCACTCCTGGTCCCCTTGGCCGCTTTCTTGGCCTTCTTCTCCAGCACGTCATAAGGCGCCGGAAACAACATCTTCGTCAGAAGTGGGAATTCTTGCTCCTCAGGAAGCGGAGCTGGACAGTTAATCTGCCCCGCCACCTCGATCCAGGCCTGGCAAAGTGGGTAGGAGAGCTTAGAATCCATCCTCAAAATATGCCGGTGAAGGGTATACCTTGAAAACATTAAAAGACTTACCGGATTGGACTGGCGCTTTAAGCTAAGCCCGTGATCTTCAGTCGTGGGCGGTGGCGTCTCGCCAGCCTTGAAGAGTGCTTTCCAGATACCTTCGTGCGTCGCGCCGAAGAGCTCTAGTAGCGTCTGGTGCTTGGCTAGGTCGTACTCCCACAAATAGCAAGTACGACATTGGCATGGAAGGATCCGGCGAATGAGCATAACCTGGATCACAGTGACAAGCTTGATCTTCTTAGTTATCATGTTCTGGACGCATGTCTGGAGCCCTTCTCTTGCCAGGAAGTGAGCCGCATCGGAACTCCGGATCGGAATTCGGGGGCCGCTACCCAATTGGTGTCACGCGGCTCGGTGATGTAAAACCACCCCGATTGCCATCCCTTCACCGTCTCCGCAAAGGAGCCTTCGGGCCAAGTGACATTGGGCATCTTGCCCACCATGGCGCCTCCACACTCTGCTTGTTGACTGCTCACCACCTTCGGTTTCACATTGAAGGTCTTCAGCCATAGGCCGAAGTGAGGTGGGATGCGGAGAAAGGCCTCGCACACGACGATAAATGCCAAGATATTGAGGATAAAATTGGGGGCCAGATCTCGGAAGTCCAACCCATAGTAAAACATCAATCCGCGGAGAAATGGATGAAGAGGGAATCCCAGCCCGCAGACAAAGTGTGAGAAACACAACCCTCTCATCGGGCTCGGGGGTTGGGACGATATGCCCTTTTGCCGGGAGTCATTGAGCAATCTCCTTGGCTAAATATCCGGCCTCCCGGAGCTCCGTGATGTCCTTCTTCTTGACGGAGGAGGCCATCCACTTGCCTCCAGCTCCAGATCCGGACATGTTTGGAGTGCCTTATCGAACGAGGAAAAGCTAAAGCTTGGGCGCTGGAGCTCAAGGACGGAAGGACTGAATGAGAGAATGGGTGTGGGTGAAGGAAGAGAATCCTTATCCCCTTATAAAGGCCGCGAATATCAAGCTCCTCCCCACTCGCCCTAAAAACTCGCCTATTCCCAAGGGCTGTATAAACGACACGGTTGGGTTACCCATGCCCGCATTGATGAGAATCCCGCGATAAGGGGACACGATCTCTGCTTTGACAAGACGTGCCGATGGCAACCGCGTCTCAAAACATGGAGCGGCAGACGAAAAATGGTTCGAAATTATGACCGGACAGACGTGATGTCATGTTGTAAAAAGCTGTCAGCGGATAGAACTCGTGTAAAAATATATATTCTCTCTGCGGTTATGTATGGTGTGTATGTGACAGGTCCGGATACTATCATCGCATCCGAAGACTATCTTGGAGTTCGGAAAGGGGAACCCGCCTTGCAATGCCGAAGACAATCTGCGCGCTGGACTCCTCGTCATAGAAGCCAGGTTTAGGGGCTACTGAGGGAGTCCTGGACTAAGGGGTCCTCGGGCGTCCCGCCTGTTATCCATGGGCCGGACTGATGGGCTGTGAAGACATGAAGGATGAAGACTGTACCCGTGTCCGGATTGGACTCTACTTGGCGTGGAAGGCAAGCTTGGCGACCAACTATAAAGATTCCTTCTTATGTAACCGACTCTATGTAAACCCTAGATCCTCCAGGTGTCTATATAAACCGGAGGGGTTGGTCCGGAAAGGATATACACATTACCCTAGTCATATAGGCTAGACTTTTAGGGTTTAGCCATTAAGATCTCGTGGTAGATCAACTCTTGTAACACTCATATTCATCAAGATCAATCAAGCAGGAAGTAGGGTATTACCTCCATAGAGAGGGCCCGAACCTGGGTAAACATCGTGTCCCCCGTCTCCTGTTACCATCGATCCTAGACGCACAGTTCGGGACCCCCTACCTGAGATCCGCCGGTTTTGACACCGACAGAGGTAATACCCTACTTCTTGCTTGATTGATCTTGATGAATATGAGGATTACAAGAGTTGATCTACCACGAGATCGTAATGGCTAAACCCTAGATGTCTAGCCTGTATGGTTGTGATTATGATTGCCTCTACGGACTAAACCCTCCGGTTTATATAGACACCAGAGGGGCCTAGGGTTGTACAGAGTCGGTTTACAAAGGAATCTACATATCCGAACGCCAAGCTTGCCATCCATGCAAAGGAGAGTCCCATCTGGACACGGCAAGAAGTCTTCTGTCTTGTATCTTCATAGCCCATTAGTCCGGCTCATGTTACATAGTCCGAACGCCCGAGGACCCCTTAATCCAGGACTCCCTCAATGTACGTAGGGGCCTGAGCGCTTGCTTTACTAGTGTTGCTCTTTTCATTCTCTAATCCTCTCCAGATCTAAACAAGACAGCGGTAGCGACATTTTCTCTCTGCTCACCGCTGGTCACAGATCTGGCCGGATCCCTTCGGCCGGTGTGTGTAGAGGACTAAAAGGTGCATCATTCACGCGGTCATCGCCGGCGAGGGAGGAAACCCACAGCTGCCGGCGGGGCCCGATCCTCTGCCCGTGCCATTCTCTCCGACACAGCGCCGGCTCGGGAGGTCCTCCGACCGATCTTCCTCCCTGCCGTATTGTGCGCAGATCGGACCTGCCGCCGCCGACATCCCGACAACCCTCAGGTACAAGTTCTTCGAAAGCTGCCTTGCTCTACTGCCCCAGCTACCCACGTGTCTGCATGTGCATCTTTTTCTACTTCCATTAGCTCTTCCAAATCCACCTAAATTTTTAGTGTTATTAGAGGTAAAGCTACTTCATGCATTCGAATCTAGGACTTGGTTCAAACAACGAAGAAGTGGGGGAAAGTCGTAGCATGAATCTAGGACTTGATTCAAAGAGGAAATAACAAGGGGAAAGTAAACCGGATACCCAACCAGTCTCTTGATTGAAAAGGGAAATAATGGGAAAACTCAGTACACACTGGATAAGGAACAGATCTATTATTGGTTGAAAAAAGGATAGAAAGTGCCGGCTGGTGGACAAGGCAACAGAGTATGTCCAGGATTAGATTTGCTGCCCTCACATAGTAAAAGGTCTCCAGGATTAGATTTGCTGCCCTCACATAGTAAAAGGTCTCCAGGATTAGATTTTCTGCCCTCACATAGTAAAAGGTCTCCAGGATTAGATTTGCTGCCTCACATAGTAAAAGGTCTCCAGGATTAGATTTGCTGCCCTCACAGAGCATGAACAAACTTGGCATCACCACTTTATGCCTCCTTGTAGGTACATTGTGCTGATGCGTCCACTGTCGCATGTCCTTATACCAACCTTTTGTTGTTGTTAATGTGAGGGCGCATGTAAAATGAAGCGATCACACTGTTACCTTAAGGACATGTCTAACCAGTGTTATTGTTAATCTAATGCCTCCAGTGATATGATGCAATTAAACTGTGTTACAAATGGTACTCCTGCTATTTTTCCCAGTATGATAAGTAAGTTGCTTCTTTACACTGCTGAGTGACCTGGTGTCCCCACGGTCCCGTGCCCTTAAACCAACTCTTTAGCTGCTGTTGATTTACTGTATCTGGTAAACAAGCAATGCCACCATTAAAGTAATCCCATATTTGACGAATGTCGTAGTTGATCGTAATGCTTCTGGTAACATGAAGCATTGCTGACGTTTCAAAATTTCTACAGTCCTTGCGTGATTGCCATGAACATAATTAAGATGCTTCTTTTCATTTCGTGTATGTTTTGTATATTCTTATTGACCAGCAACTGTTTACTTTCTATCTTTTTGTGCAGATAGGGATATCCATTTCACCTTGTTGCTATTGTGACCTTTTGGTGAACTGCACAAAACACTTTTTTTGGAATGAGTGTCTTGTGAAGTTCAACTAAAATGTCACATGGGCAACATCTCTCAATGTTGGTGGAGCTGCACAAAATGGTGATTGGAGTTTCCAAAATCTCCATCAAATTCTGCTCGTAATCTCGTGCAACATTTTATTAGCTTTTGCAAGATGAGCCGTCACTGTCACCACAATGGCACTTCATTTTAGTGGAACTGCACAAAAGGATAAGCAAATTATAGTTGCACCTTACATGAGCAGGACAGCCAACCTTAATGTTGTTGAATTTTAGTGCAACTACTAAAGAAGAACGTGCCAGCTCAGGAGAGCAAGTACTTCTTGCTAGCTGAATGATGCAATATTTGCTTCATTTCAGGTGAACTGCACAAAAAGACGCATGAATTGAATCATGGAACTCCAGGCTGGCCTCATCCGAGTGGATTTGCAAGTTCACCACATCGAGTCGTGGCGGCATAGGGCCCCTCACACCGGTCAGTATTGTCCTTTATCAACATGATTGTGCTTTTTCATACTGTGCTAATGTTCTATTTCTTAAATAAAGCTATTCTATCGCAATCTTTTCTCGTTTTGGAAATAAAGTTTGCATCAACTAGTGACACTATTATAGTAATCATGCTCTTTCTTATCTGTGTAAACAGGAATACTCAATTACAGATGTTGCGATGGTCAAGAGCATTCACCAAGTTCTTGGGTTGTTTGACACGGCTAGCCAAGATGGATTTAATCCCGATATTCAGTTTATCAAAAGGCTCTAATGGGTTGGTTCTGAATATTGTAAGATGGGAATCAATGAGATGTGTAGGCATCTTTGTTGTACTTATTGTTTGAATCTTATTTGTTGGTTTTGAATCTTGCAAGCTGGGAATCAATGAGATGTGCAGGCATCTTTGATGTACTTATTATTTGAATCTTATTTGTTGGTTCTGAATCATGCAAGCTGGGAAACATGGCATGATGATGCGGAGGACAGCAACCATAACAAACAGTTCAAACTTGGTAGTATTATCTGTGTGAAAGTGCGACAAATGTGTTGATCGTGTGCGTCCTGAGGATAATAATTCTAATTGTTGTGCATGTTGATCCTGTGGCACTGATAGAACGAGCCAATGCATTGCTTGTTTTAAGAATAAATTTCTATTAAAGCTAATTAAATTTAAGTAAAGTGACCACTAACACTTGTTATTACAGTACCAATACAGACCCGCTCGTGAACCGACGTGTGGCCGGAATAGGTTTCTTAATGGAGGTGTTTGAATGCGCTGAGGGTGCATGTTCTGCCGGGCGTGCAGCGGGAGAGGGAGGGGTAGTAACTGTTGTCGCCTGTACATGTTGGAAATATGCCCTAGAGGCAATAATAAAATGGTTATTATTATATTTCCTTGTTCATGATAATTGTCTATTGTTCATGCTATAATTGTGTTATCCGGAAATCGTAATACATGTGTGAACACATAGACCATAACATGTCCCTAGTGAGCCTCTAGTTGACTAGCTCATTGATCAATAGATGGTTACGGTTTCCTGACCATGGACATTGGATGTCATTGATAACGGGATCACACAATTCGGAGAATGATGTGATGGACAAGACCCAATCCTAAGCATAGCACTAGATCGTGTAGTTCGTTTGCTGAAGCTTTTCTAATGTCAAGTATCATTTCCTTAGACCATGAGATCGTGCAACTCCCAGATACCGTAAGAATGCTTTGGGTGTACCAAACGTCACAACGTAACTTGGTGGCTATAAAGGTGCACTACAGGTATCTCCGAAAGTGTCTGTTGGGTTGGCTCGGATCGAGACTGGGATTTGTCACTCCGTATGACGGAGAGGTATCTCTGGGCCCACTCGGTATTGCATCATCATAATGAGCTCAATGTGACTAAGTAGTTAGTCACGGGATCATGCATTACGGAACGAGTAAAGTGACTTGCCGGTAACGAGATTGAACGAGGTATTGGGATACCGACGATCGAATCTCGGGCAAGTAACGTACCGATTGACAAAGGGAATTGTATACGGGATTGCTTGAATCCTCGACATCGTGGTTCATCCGATGAGATCATCGTGGAACATGTGGGAGCCAACATGGGTATCCAGATCCCGCCGTTGGTTATTGGCTAGAGAGGTGTCTCGGTCATGTCTGCGTGATTCCCGAACCCGTAGGGTCTACACACTTAAGGTTCGAAGACGCTAGGGTTATAAGGAAGGTTTGTATGTGATTACCGAATGTTGTTCGGAGTCCTGGATGAGATCCCAGACGTCACGAGGAGTTCCGGAATGGTCCGGAGGTAAAGATTTATATATGGGAAGTCACCATACGGTCACCGGAAATATTCGGGGGTATACTGGTATTGTACCGGGACCACCGGAGGGGTTCCGGGGGTCCACCGGGAGGGTCCACCTGCCCCGGAGGGCCTTATGGGCTGTAGGTGGAAGGGAACCAGCCCTTAGTGGGCTGGGTGCCAAACCCCCTAGGGCCCATGCGCCTAGGGTTT
This sequence comes from Aegilops tauschii subsp. strangulata, assembly GCF_002575655.3. NCBI lineage: Eukaryota > Viridiplantae > Streptophyta > Magnoliopsida > Poales > Poaceae > Aegilops > Aegilops tauschii. The sequence goes on along the minus strand of NC_053035.3, from coordinate 424,760,137 downwards.
GGGGGAAACCCTAAAGGGCCCCCCCTTGCTTTGGGGGCAAACCACCTCCCCCTTGGCCGCCGCCCCCCCCCCCCCCCTCTAGATCCCATCTAGAGGGGCCGGCCCCCTTCCCCCTTCTCCCTATAAATAGAGGGGTGAGGGGAGGGCTGCAGCACCACATCCAAGGCGCAGCCCCTCCCCTCACCAACACCTCTCCTCCTCCGCGTGTGTTTGGCGAAGCCCTGCCGGAGAACTGTCACTCCACCACCACCACGCCGTCGTGCTGCTGTTGGAGCCTTCTTCCTCAACCTCTCCCTCCTCCTTGCTGGATCAAGGCGTGGGAGACGTCACCGCTCCGTACGTGTGTTGAACGCGGAGGTGCCGTCCGTTCGGCGCTTGGATCATCGGTGATTTGGATCACGACGAGTACGACTCCATCAACCCCATTCTCTTGAACGCTTCCGCTCGCGATATACAAGGGTATGTAGATGCACTCCTCCCCTCTCGTTGCTAGTAAACTCCATAGATTGATCTTGGTGATGCGTAGAAAATTTTAATTTATGCTACGATCCCCAACAGTACACACTCGGTTTACTGTTGAATCCAGTTCCCCAAGAGCTGAAAAACCAACTGCTGCCGCCGCCTATCCACTCGTTCACTTGAAGAGACTCCAATGGCGATCCGAGGGGTGAGCCTGCTGGATATGGACTTCAGCAAGGAGTTCACCTTTGAGTTTGCCGTTAAGTCCCATGGCTGCACCAAGTTGAATGTGATGTACAGGAACGATCTGGACTCGGTGAAGCTCTGCCTCGCCGAGTTCAAGCAGTACCTACAGGACGAGAAAGCACAAGGTCGCAGGACTAGACCTTGTGCCCATCCATTATTCTCCTGATAGGGACCAGCGGATCGCGGTCACCCAAGTATGCTTGCGGGACGAGGTTCTCGTCTACCACTGCTGTAGGGCCATCAGAGGTTCTGGAGCATTCGCCCGTTTCATCGGCAGCGCCGACTGCACCTTCGCTAAGGTAGAGAGAAGGAAGAACGCGACGATTCGGCCATCTGGTGCAAGAAGCTTGTCGACATCCAGAAGCAATACAAGATCATCGGCAACAAGCAGGAGAAGGACTCCGTGGTTGACCTCGCCAAGACCATCATCGACCCTTGATACACCAACATGAAAGAAGACAATGATACCAAGGACCTGAACACGTGGGAGGTATCTCTGAATTTAGCCTACATAACCTACACGGCCAAGGACGCATACGCATGCTACGACATGTACAGGCGGATCTTGGACTTGAGGGCGTGTCTGCTTCCCGTAACCGATGAGTACATGGACAGCCGCAGCGTGATGATCAAGCGTGCTAGGAAGGTCTAGATATTGTACTTTATCTGTTTATAAGCACCTTTATCATCTGAGTGTTTCATGCATTAGCCTATGTGTCGTAATTATCTGTTTTATCCGAAATATTTCTTCTAAGAACCCATTAACCTGTTTGCTTTTTAGTGGCTATTTGCTTATGTATGTAACTAGTTCACTCATCCATTTAAAAAAAACTAGTTCACTCGGCTGCCGTGCCTTGAATCTCCTTCCTCCCAACATATTCCCCTTCTCAGGTGGACCCAGGAGGTCTCGTACGCAGACATATGGGACCAACCACCTATCCATTTGTATTTCTTTATTTTGTTCAATCTTTCGTCCTCTTCCTATACAGCGGCTGGCTATCATAGCTATGGCATTGGCCAGGCCATCCCTCTACTCCCATACATTGTCCGGCAGCGGCAGCTCCACCGGCCCACCCTGCACCCGAACAAGTCAACCCTCGTACTCCCCTCCGCATGCGTCTTCCCCTGCTCCGGTTCGTTCGGGCCGAGGTCTCGACGTCGTCCTCCGCCTTGGTGCTCTCGCCGCGGCGCCGCCATCTGTCGTTCCTAACATGGTCAACAAAACAAGAGGAATCGGGAGACAACTGTTCGTCGAGAGGCTGACAGTCCCGGGCCCACCAGGTCCATGGCCTAGATTTTGTTGTTTAACATGGGCATCCCACGACATGTTTCAACATTTTTTGGATCCAGCAGGTATCAAGCGGCCTCTGGGCCTCCCAACCTACCTTTTCTATAACATCAGGAGCCCAAGTTATGTTTGTTTTTTTAAGACGACGCACAACTCAATTCTATTTTTCTATAAGAATGAAAAATTGAACCTATGTTTTCTATAAGAATGCAAAATAGAACCTATATTTATATCTTATTTTATTACATATATATATATAATAGAAACAACATAAGGTTCCGTTAAACCTGTCGTTCGTCCAACCATTTTATAGACTTTCCCGCTTCCTTTATTTTTCGTTTTCATTAATCCTATATCTGAATTTTATCCCACTTTCTTTTTCGATGAAAATTGAGTTTTCTCCCAGTACTTTTCCCTAGAACCAACTCAACTGTCCCACGTCTAGCCTAAAAATAATAATACCCCACATCCTATTAACTCATCAAATTAAAATGATATTTTATTTCATAAATTGAAAGTTCTTACAAAATAATAATAATTGTTTATATATAACTTGGCAATTAACTCCTAGTGATTGCATACATAAGCTTGCAAAGATTTTACTGACCAATGAAGTAATAGACGTGCAATCATGTGTTTATGTTTTTATAACATTTCTCCGTCCAGCCCAACATGATATTTTCACCCAGCCCAGCAAGTCCGCGGATTTCAAGAAAAATGCAAATGGGCTTTAAATTCTACCATATATATAAACGGGCTGCATAGATGCTACATCATTGTTTCACCCAACCCACCAAATGAACTAAAAAAACAAATGGTGTCGGAGTAAATGGCCACGGGTAGCCTCACCGACTCCCCCTGGCTCTTTGAAAAATTATCAGGCCATTCAAGCCTTCAAGCATACAAAGCATAGGGCCGCCTTCCCCCGGCCGGCTATCCCCAGGGCCGACTCCCAGAAGGTGACCCAGCCTTAGAAACCTCCCCCAAGAAAGATACGAGATAGCCGACTCCAGGGAGCCGGCCCCAAGAGGACCGACTCCCAGAAGCCGGCCATGAAGAAAGCCGGCTCCCAGAAGCCGGCCAAGACTGTACCCACATAACGGTGATAGGATGGGGCGTGGCCGCAGTACAGCCCACTACCCCCGAATCCCGGAACAGGCATGGCCACAGGGCGCCGTACGGGCCAGCCATCCCCCGTCCGGCGCGGCACTGTAGCCGTGTTGGCCTCGATCTCACCCACGACAGGCGCCAGTATGGCCCGTAGGCGGCGGGCCCCTTTTGCCAGAGAGACACCCGAAGGCAGCCTGGCCTCCTCTAGTCGGCCAGGGATGTGGCCGGCTCCCAATAGCCGGCTACCTCCCTCCCTCGAAACATGTGCCTCATTAAGGAGACAAGACAAGGTAAGGCTACAGTGGGAGCCCGCTAGGCGGCGACACTGTAGCCACGCTTACCTCAACAAAGCTCTCGTCATCAGAGGCGAGGCGACAGTAACCAGCCGCCGACAAAGCCCCCAAGCGATGGGGCCCGCCTGTCGGCCAAGAGGCCGGCAGCCGGCGGGACCCACCAGTCGGCGGGCCCCAATGACCGCCGGAGAAGCCGGCGCTGACGGCTGGGACCCGCGCCCAGCCGGATTACCATTGTACCCCTGGGGGGTAGGCCTATATAAACCCCCCGGGACACCCATGCAAAGGGTTGATCTCATAGAATTCCACACACCACATAGAGAGAAAAGGAGAGCTAGCCTTGCCCTTCTTCCTCTAGCCAAACAGCTCAAGGAGCGCTTGTAGCTACTTGTATTGATCTAGTGATCATGCGGAGACCCCGCAGAGCAGGACTAGGGGTGTTATCTCCACGGAGAGCCCCGAACCTCGGTAAGATCCGCCGGCGTGCATGTCTTCGCCTCATCCCGTTTCCAGGCACCGGCGATGTTTTACTGGCTCCCACAATGATAAGCCACCCGTTGGCATATGTCGCACCTACCACCCGACATTTGGCGCCCACCGTGGTGCCAGGTGCACCGTCGTCCGGAGACCTGTTTTGGACGGGAACCCTCTTCCTCCCCCGCGAGCACAGCCAGCCTGCTGCGCCCGATGGCGCTTGCCACGACGCGCTGCTAGGCGTCAACGATGCCTGCGCAGCGAGCTGCCTCGCCGATCTTCTTGGCGAGACTCGCATCTCCGACGAGCCCGCGTCCGACGCGGGCACGGGCTACCCCGAGAGCCGCCTCGTCAGCCTCCTCGACCAGCTTCACGTCTCCAGCGAGCTTGCTGTGGACTTGGAGTCGGTCGGCTCCACCGACCCGATGGTTGTCGACTCCGACACGGCATCGCTCAACGCCCACCCCTCTGACGTGGTAGTCTTCAACGACCCTCTCCCTCGAGCTGACAGCGGCAGCAGCGCTGTCACTGAGGTGCTGGTCATCAGCCACGTCGCCGACTCGGGCGAGAACGCCCACGACGCCCCACAAGCGGCGATGCATGACTTGTCTGTCCCCATCCCGGCCGACGCCGACGCCGAGACCCTGGAGGCACGCCGCCTCGCCCTCATCGCGGAGGGCCAGAAGATAGCCTCCATGAGACGTCTCACCAAGGCTCAGCAGCGCGAAGTCGACCGCGCCGCCTTTGGTACGCGGCCTCATGGCGGGCCGAGCCGAGCTGGCCTCGTCAAGAAGCGCGGCGCTGCCATCGCCAGCATGCTAGGGGCAGACCGCCCCGTCTACGCCACACCGCTCGAGAATCTGCGAGCCGCTCAGGTGGCCGTAGAAGAGCTAAATGGGTTGGGGGCTGATGAGCTCCCCTACATGACAAGGCGCATCCAGCAGCCGACGCGGCCGCAGAACGGCATGAAGCCGGCGCCCGCGCTGAGAGTCCTCCCCCACGCCGAGAGCACGCCGCGACATCCCGGTCGCCGACTGCGAGCGGCGCCCGCGCAAGGAAAGACAAGGAGCCGGCTGCTAGCCGCAGCCAGACTCGAATCACCATCAAGCGCGACGCGGAAGGCCGCCCTCGAGCAGTGGAGCGCCAAGGCAATCCGCCTCCTCCCCCGCGTCGTGGGGAGAGATATCCCACCCCGCCGCAACTCCTGATCTTGGTGGCCGACTAGGCCACCGCGAAGGAGTCGGCGAGAACGACGCCCGTCACCGGATCGACCGCCTAGCTCGATCCCTGGCGCTAGAAGAAGAAGACGATGTCGGCCCGCCATGCTTTGGCCCCCGCATCCGCGACAAGCCCTTCCCCAAAGGGTTCTCGCTCCCCAGAGACACACCCAAGTACAACGGCTCTGTGAAACCAGAAGATTGGCTCATCGACTACTCTACCGCTGTCAGCATAGCGAACGGTAACAGGCGCGTAGCCGTGAAGTATGTCCCTCTCATGCTGCAAGGCACGGCACGCACCTGGCTCAACAGCCTCAAGCACTACAGCGTCAACAGCTGGCTGGACTTCACGGAAGTCTTCGTCCGCAACTTCACCAGCATGTACAAGCGACCTCCCAAGCCCCGCCAGCTCTCCTTATGCGTCCAAGGGCCCAGCGAGTCGACCCGCGACTACCTCACGCGGTGGGCCGAGCTCCGCAACTCCTGCGAGGGGGTGCACGAGGTTCAAGCCATCGAATACTTCACCGTCGGGTGCCGAGAGGGCACCCTCCTCAAGCACCGACTCCTCTGCAACGAGCCGGCTACCCTCGACGAGCTGCTGGTCATTGCAGACAAGTACGCCACGGCCGACTCCTCAATGAAGACCGAGCTCCGAGTGGACGCCTCTGGGAAGGTGCTCGCTCCGGCTCCCAAGACGCCGGCTGGCGACTCCAATCGGCGCCCCTACCAGAACGACCACAAGCGCAAGGCCCCTATGCCGCCTTCCACCAGTCGGCAGGTGGCCACAGTCGAAGATGAGCAGCCCGAAGAACGGCCTGCTCCCAAGAAGAAGGGCGGCAGCCCGGCTTGGCAGGCGGCCTTCTCCTACGAGCAGACTCTCGATGCCCCCTGCAAGTTCCACAGCGGCGCGAAGCCGTCCAACCATACGACCCGAAAGTGCCACTGGCTCACACTGATCTCCAAGGGCGAGGGGCTGGTGCCGCCTCCGCCTCCCGGCCCGCCGCCTCCAGCCCCCCAGCAGCCGGCTGCTCGACCAGCAGTCGGAGCCATTCAAGATGAGTTCTCTGATGAGCACGCCGCCTACGTCGTCTTCACGAGCCAGGTTGAAGACAAGCGCAGCCGGCGCTGACAGCACAAAGAGGTCAACGCAGTCGCCTCCAGCAACCCTGAGTTCATGCATTGGTCCGAAAGGCCTATCAACTGGAGCCGTGCCGATCACCCAGAGGTGATGCCGTCCCCTGGCTCCTACGCATTGGTGTTGGATGTCACCCTCCCAACGAAGAGGCGAGCTGCCCGATTCTCCCGCGTTATGATTGATGGCGGAAGCAGTATCAACATACTGTACCGCGACACCATGGAGAAGTTGAACCTCAAGGCGAAGCAGCTCATGCCAAGCCGGACCGTGTTCCATGGCATCGTACCCGGCCTGTCCTGTTCCCCGATCGGCAAGATCAAGATGGATGTTCTCTTCGGAGACAAGGATCACTTTCGCCGAGAAGCGATCTGGTTCGAGGTAGTGGATCTGGAAAGCCCTTACCACGCCTTGCTTGGCCGACCTGCTCTAGCCAAGTTCATGGTTGTGCCCCACTACGCCTACCTGAAGATGAAGATGCCGAGCTCGAAGGGGATCATCACTGTAGCCGACGGCTACAAGAAGTCCATCGAGTGCGCTGCAGCCAGCAGCCGGCTGGCCGAGTCCCTCGTAGTGGCAGAAGAGAAGAAGATGCTGGAGCGAGTTGTGGCCATGGCCGGCAAGCAGCCGGCCTTGTCCCCCAACCCCAAGGAATATGACGCGCAGGGCTCCTTCCAGCCGGCCAAGGAGACGAAGAAGATACCTCTAGACCCAGAGAACCCGGAGAGGTTTGCAGTCATTGGTGCAAACCTGGACAGTAAATAGGAGCGAAGTACTGACCAGCTCAAAGCAAAACTACCCACACTACCAGAAGATGTGCTATGGAGTGTACTTCGCCGCCAAGAAGCTGAAGCCCTACTTTCAAGAGCATCCCATCACGGTCGTATGCACCGCCCCGCTTGCCGAGATCATAGGCAGCCGGGATGCATCCGGCCGGGTGGCTAAATGGGCCATTGCGCTGGCGCCTTACACAATCTTCTACCAGCCCCGCACCGCCATCAAGTCCCAAGCATTGGCCGACTTCCTCGTCGACGGGGCCGAGACCCAGTACCTACCGCCGGCTCCCGACTCTACTCATTGGCGGATGCACTTCGACGGGTCCAAGATGCGCACCGGCTTGGGAGCCGGCATCGTCCTCACCTCTCCAAAAGGCGACAAGCTTAGATAAACGCTGCAAATCCACTTTGCCGCCTCCAACAACGTGGCTGAATACGAGGCGCTCATACACGGGCTCCGGCTAGCCAAAGAGCTCGGCATACGCCGGATCCTGTGTTATGGTGACTCAGACTTGGTGGTCCAGCAGTCATCTGGCGACTGGGACGCCAAGGATGCAAACATGGCGAGCTATCGATTCCTCTTCCAGCTGATCAGCGGGTACTTCGAAGGGTGCGAGTTTCTTCACGTACCACGGGCCGACAACGACCAAGCAGATGCCCTGGCACGGATCGGCTCCACCCGACAGGCTATACCAACCGGTGTCTCTCTCCAGCGCCTCATCAAACCGTCTATCAAGCCGTCTCCAGAGTCGGACTCTATCTTCGTACCGCCTGCCCCCGATACAGCCGGATCCGACTGGAGGAACCCAGCAGGCGGCTCGGGGACTTCGACAAGCGGCCCGGGGACTGCCGTAGTCGCACCCGGCTCGGGGACTTCAGAACCCGGCCCGGGGACTGCAGCAGTCGGCCCGGGGACTGCAGCGACACAAGAAGCGGTGGCCGACTCCAACTCTCCACCACCCAACCCACCCACCCGAGTCACAGTGGTCGTACTAATAGTAGAAGAAGTCACAGCTCCATCATGGGCCCAGCCCATCCTCAACTTCCTAGTAACAGAGAGCTGCCGACTGATGAGATCTCGGCAAGACTAGTGCAACGCCAAGCCGGAGCATATGCAATAATAAACAGAGAACTTGTCAAGCGCAGCGTCACTAGAGTCTTCCAGCGCTGCGTCGAGCCAGAGAAGGGTGTAGCAATCCTCAAGGATATCCACCAAGGCGAATGTGGCCACCACGCAGCCTCAAGATCACTTGTGGCCAAAGCTCTGCGCCATGGTTTCTTCTGGCCGACTGCTTTGGAAGATGCCAAAGAGATAGTCAAACGCTGCAAAGGATGCCAAGTCTTCAGTTCCAAGCAGCACCTGCCGGCTTCTGCACTCAAGACCATCCCCCTCACCTGGCCCTTTGCCGTCTGGGGGCTGGACATGGTGGGCCCATTCAAGACAGCCCGCGGCGGCTTGACACATCTGCTTGTCGCCGTGGACAAATTTACCAAGTGGATCGAAGCGAAGCCGATCAAGAAGCTGAACGGGCCGACTGCCGTGACATTCATTGCCGACACTACTCGGTATGGCATGCCACACAGCATCATCACCGACAATGGCACAAACTTTGCCAAGGGAGCACTGGCACGTTTTTGTGCGACACAGGGCATCCGACTGGACTTAGAGTCCGTTGCCCACCCGCAGTCAAACGGCCAGGTCGAGCGAGCAAATGGCCTCATCCTCTCCGGCATCAAACCCCGACTGGTCGTACCACTGGAGCGATCGGCCGGCTGCTGGCTCGATGAGCTGCCGGCTGTCCTCTGGAGTCTGCGTACTACCCCAAACAAGTCAACCGGCTTCACTCCGTTCTTCCTTGTATATGGCGCCGAGGCTGTCATCCCAACTGACATCGAGTTCGACTCGCCTCGGGTCACCATGTACACGGAGGCGGAGGCCAAGGAAGCGCGAGAAGACGGCGTCGACCTGCTGGAAGAAGGCCGGCTGTTAGCACTCAGCCGGTCCGCCATCTACCAGCAGGGTTTGCGCCGTTACCACAACCGGAAGGTTAGGCCAAGATCCTTCCAAGAGGGCGACCTTGTGCTTCGGCTGATCCAGCGAACAGCCGGCCAGCACAAGCTCTCGGCCCCTTGGGAAGGCCCTTTCGTCGTCAGCAAGGCACTAGGCAACGACTCCTACTACCTGATCGACGCACAAAAACCAAGAGCACGCAAGAGGGATGATTCCGGCAAGGAGTCGGAACGACCATGGAACGCAAACCTCCTGAGAAGATTTTACAGTTGAAAGCAGTATGTATCATGCTACCGTTTTTTAATTAAATATGAGACAAATGGGCCCCCTGAGGCGCACTCGGGGACTGCCCTCCTTTATCTATGAATGATGAGTGTCATACTCATGAATGTATTATTACATTTGATTTTCTGTCTGGCACCGGGTTCGACTAGTCGGCCCGGGGACTGGCCGCCTTAAGTTATATTGAAAGTTCTACCTGAAGTCAGACAAGTAGTGTGCCGGCACCCGAGCCCTCTCTTGTTGAAAGTCGTAGCTCGAAGAACCGACTGTCCGACTGGCAAGAGCCAAAGGCAGAAAGGATGCCCACACGAAAAATGGCTCAGGACTAACGAACTTATATAACGCAAAGACGGCCTCCAACCACGCCTACCGGCTGTCAAAACAGCCGGCTGGCCGGCCTCCCAGTCACTTTGCTATAATCCAACAAAGCTATAGTGCTTGCCTTCCCAACTGGCCAAGCACTTCTCCAGCCACTGATTGCAGAGCAGTTGTCCGGCTGGGAAGGCGGCAACCAAGGGAGGGCGGCAAAGGAAACAGCCGAAGGATGAAAAGCAAAGAACAAGGGAAAGCCAAATGCATGCATAATTATATTTACACATAAGGCCCCCAACAGGCCGGCAGTCAATATAGTTCGAATACACCCCCAGTGGGTGGAATTGTGCAAACTTAACAAAATACTGTTCCAAGAGTGGTAAAACAGGAAAGTAGAGGCAGCAGACTAGACTAAGGGCGCAGCAGGGGAGCCGGGCTGGTCGGTGGAGACGGCGCCGCCGGCTGGCGGGTATCGGCTTGATCATCGCCGACTGCAGGCGGTGCACCCGCGCGTGCCTTGTTGCTGGAGGCACGGTCAAGCTGAGGCTGACCGGCCGCTCCACCATCTGGCGCGGTGTCTTCACCCTCCTCCTCCTCCTCCTCGCCCTTGTCGCTGGAGTCGATCTCCTCCGCCGAGTCCTCGCCATCTGCCGGGTTCAGCCCGAACCACTCATCCGGCTGGGCAACGCCGTTGTCGTCCACCTCAGGAGCGAAGGCGCTGGTGTCGGTGTAGTCGGCAATCGCCGAAGCCCGCTGGATGATAGCCGGCCGCGCCGGCTCCAGCTCTGTGTCGGCCTCCTGCCGCCAGGTGGCCAGCTGGTCCAGATTCAGCTCGGGATACCAGGCCTTGACGAACTCCAGCGCCCGCCTGGCGCCGGACCGAGCCGCAGAAGCCTTCTAGGCCTCGAAGCGGCCGACCGCCACCTCCAGCCAGTCGACAGTCCGACTGGGGGTGCGGGGAATCACCTCACCAGGCCAGAGAGCGGCCAACACCTGCGCCCCAACACGCTGAAGCCGGCGGAGCATGCGGTGAGCCGGCTGGAGGCGGGCTTGAATCGCCAAGAGCTGCTCCTCCAGCGACCGGCGAGCGTTCGGCGCCATCTCGGCGCCACCCTGCCTTTATGCCTCGCGGTGGGCCTCGACGACCTGGTTGGCGGCAGTAGAGTAGCCAGGGAAGTACTCTGCGCAAGAAAGAAAGAGAAAGAAGAGAAAAACACCAAGTCGGAAAATGAGCCAAACGGCAAGCGGCAAGCAAGGACGAAAAAGAGGGCGGCCTACCGTCAACCAAGTCTTCGATCTGGCCGTAGCCGTTGATCAGCGACTGCCTCGCTTCGGCCCAGCTTGCCGCCTCTGTCTCATATTCGGCTTGGAGGGCGGCCTCGCTGTCCTGCATCGCCTTCAGGGCCGCCTTGTGGCTCTTCTCCTGGTCGGCCAGCCTCTTGGCCAGGCGGTCACGCTCCTGGGCCAAGGCGTCAAACTCGGCCTCCTTAGCGCGGAGGGCGGCCTGAGTCCCACCCAGCTGCTCCCTCAGTCTGGCGTTGGCCACTGCAGGCATGGCAGAAAAGAAAGAAGCAATAAGGAAGAAGTCGTCAAGGAAGATCCGACCCGACTGCTCAGCAGTCGGCCCGAATCTCGGGGACTACACCCAGTGGGTGCGCTGACGCGCCCCCACGTGAGATAAAGGACGAAGCACTTACCCCGGCTCTCAGATAGATCAGCATTCTTCTGGGTCAGCTCCCGAGCCTGGGAGTTGAAGGCAGCCGCACGGAGGTTGTGGTAGTCCTGCAAGACAGGCAGAGAAACGAATGAGAACAAGATAGCAAAACAAAGCCCGCTAAGAAGTTCCAAGCCGCCTACTCAGCAGCCGACTTGGAACTTGGGGACTACACCCAGTGGGTGCGCTGACGCGCCCCCACGGAAGAAACCAAGATCAAAAAGCAAAAATAGGAAGACTAACCCGAATGGCCGCTCGCGTCGCAAGGAACTCGTCATTGTATTTCCTCAGCACCGCAGCCTGGGACTGAAGCCGGTTCCGGACTTCCTACGCCGCCACGTTCACCACGGCCATCCCTCCACCCGGCGTCCACCCCGAGATGGCGCTGGCCGCCTCCACGTCCCGGGCCGACGAGCCGGAGCTCGCGGCCTTCTGCGGGTCCGATGCGGCCTTCCCCGCGCACTGGCGCGATGGCGACTGGACCACCAGGTTCATCCTCGCGGCCGGCTTGCCCCCGGCCAATTGCGCAGGCGGCACGTTAGGCCGGCTGCCTTGAGCCGCCCAAGTCGGCGGGGCCGGTGCCGCCTCCCTCTCCGGGACGACGACATCGTCCTCCCTCTCCAACCCCGGCTGGTCGCCGCCGGCTTCCTCCGGCGGGGGCTCCGGGACCTCAGGCGCCGCGACACGCAGAGGGGTGACGAGCAAGGCCCCCTCCGCTGTTGCCGCGGCCGTAGCCTCCGCTTGGGCCTTGGCCGCTGCGTCGGCGCGCGCCTTCGCCGCCTCCTCCTCCTCCCGTGCCGCCTTGGCGGCAGCCGCCCTCAACTCCTCCGCCTCCCGCTCCTCCTGCGCCTCCCGCGCGTTTTGCTCCATCGCCGCCTGAAGCTCGGTGCAGGGGTCCACGCGGCGGGTGCTCCCGGGTCCTCCCGGCGATCCAACGACGGAGGCGGCAGCAACCCGCTCAAGCGAAAGCGGAGCCCTGATTTTGGAGAAAGGGCAAGGATTCAGAAATCACCAAGAAAAGAAGAAAGAATGTACAAAGGAATATACACTTACGCCGACACCATCTGCGGCTGCTTCACCACCTTGCGGAAGCGGGCCGCCTTCGCGGCCGCCTCATCCCGCCTGGTCGCCGCCGCCCCGCCCTTGGGCTTCTTCAGCCGGCTGCCGAACAAGCCCGGCGCAGCACAGCGCTTCTGCCCGCCGCCCCAAGCAGGCGGCGCGGCGGAGGAACCCGCGCCGTGGCCGGACGCCGGCTGGCGGCATGGGACGATTTCCGCCTCGTCATTATCCGGCCAGTCGTCGAAGTTGGCTCCAAGCCCGGAGCCGCCTGCTTCGCCGCCGGCTTTGCCGCCACCTGCCTCGGTGTTTTCATCCATGGCGGCCGCCCCCAAGTCGTGGTCCTCCAGGTCATGCTCCGCCCGGTCGGGGAGGAATCGGCGCTCCGCCTCTGACCCGGCTGCAGGTTGAAGGAGAGGGCTCTGCCAAGGCGTGCCGACTGGTCAGAGTGGGCCAAAAGGAACTCGGCGACAAAACTAAGAGAAGAAAGGGAAAAAGAGAACATACCGTGGGCGGAGGATGTGCACGGGAATATGGCTCCTTGCCAAACCGCCACTCTGCAGAGAGCTTGCAGTTCGCAAGATAATTTACCATATGGGCCACCTCGTCGTGCGGCATGTCCTTGGTGCACATCCGACTCGGATCGAGTTGGCCGCTCATCTGACAGATCAGGTGAGGGCGGCTCTGAAGCGGAATCGCCCGGCGCGCGAAGAAGGCGGCCAGCAAGTCGGACCCAGTCAGGCCCTTCGACTGGATCATCACCGGCAGTCGGGCGACGGCCGCGGCTCCAGCCTGCGACAGCGTCACGGCCCGATAGGACCACTGGGGCCGCCTCCTAGCCGGCGGGCCGGCTACGTAAGCCGGCAAGTTGACGTAGTCGCCTTGTGGGGCGACGTTCTTCACGTAGAAATATGACTTCTGCCAGAGCTTCACCGACTGGATTAACGTGATGACGGGGAAGGGGTTGTCGGCCGCCGGCCTCCGCATCGCGATGAAGGCGCCGCTCTGGGCCGGCACGCCCTGCATGCGGGTGCCCAGCTTAGATTGGAAGAACTCCCCCCAGAGCTCGAGGGTGGGGAGAACGCCAAGAAAGCCTTCGCACAAGGTGACGAAGGCGGACAGCAGCACCACCGTGTTTGGAGTGAGGTGGTGCGGCTGGAGTTGATAGAAATCGAGGAAGGAGCGAAAGAAAGCGCTCGCCGGCAAGCCGATGCCACGCAGGAAGTGCGAGCGGAAGACTACCCGCTCGCCTTCCTCCGGCGCCGGCGTGATCTCCTTCGCAGGCGTGAGACGGACCCGCACCTGGTCCGCGCCGGGCAGCCGCCGCGTCTTGCGGAGGAACTCGATGTGGTCCATATGGACGTTGGAGCCGTCCCAGTCCCCGCCGTACTGCATGGTGGCGAGAAGCTAACGAGGAAGAGTGTGGCGGCGGAGAAAGCACGACCCTGCGGCGGCAAAGCTGCGGGGCGGAGCGAAGATTGGTGGGACGGCGCGGCGGCGAGGCGCTGCTGCGAGGGAAAGCAGGAGGAAGAAGATGGCGGAGAGGAGAGGAGCGTGCGAGCGTCTGCTGCTTCCCCTCCTCCCCCTACTTATAGCCTCGTGCAGCGAAGCCGAGGAGGCGAGGCGTGGGGAGGAACGTGGGATTAACTGCGCCCACTCCCCCATGTCCCGCGATTATTGCGCCCTAACGGCGTGCAGAAACCGTCGCCGGAAGACGTGCGGACAACTTTGGGCCGCAAAGAATCTGCGCCTGGGCCTAGGCGTAGGAGTGGTGGGCCCTCGGCCTGCGGCGACGTCTTGTCGCGCGTGTGGGTTGGCAGGCTCTTTTCAGCCAAGGGACGCCACGTGGTTCGCAGGCGGCGAGCGGCCGGCCCGCAGCCCGGCGCACGCGCCAACAGACTCCCGCCTTCCGACTTTAAAAATTTCACCAAGATGGCGCGCCCAACCGAAGCTGGCTCCCAGCTACTGGCTCGTCAAGATAAGAAGCTGGCCGAGCTTCTCGACCTCCTCTCAGCCCCGAAGCCCAACCAGCTTCGGGGACTACTGTCGGAGTAAATGGCCACGGGTAGCCTAACTGACTCCCCCTGGCTCTTCGAAAAATTATCAGGCCATTCAAGCCTTCAAGCATACAAAGCATAGGGCCGCCTTCCCCCGGCCGGCTATCCCCAGGGCCGACTCCCAGAAGGCGACCCAGCCTCAGAAACCTCCCCCAAGAAAGATACGAGATAGCCGACTCCAGGGAGCCAGCCCCAAGAGGACCGACTCCCAGAAGCCGGCCATGAAGAAAGCCGACTCCCAGAAGCCGGCCATGAAGAAAGCCGGCTCCCAGAAGCCGGCCAAGACTGCACCCACTAAGACTGTACCCACATAACGGCGATAGGGTGGGGCGTGGCCGCAGTACAGCCCACTACCCCCGAATCCCAGAATAGGCATGGCCACAGGGCGCCGTACGGGCCAGCCATCCCCCGTCCGGCGCGGCACTGTAGCCGTGTTGGCCTCGATGTCACCCACGATAGGCGCCAGTACGGCCCATAGGCGGCGGGCCCCTTTTGCCAGAGAGACACCCGAAGGCGGCCTGGCCTCCTCTAGTCGGCCAGGGGTGTGGCCGGCTACCTCCCTCCCTCGAAACATGTGCCTCATTAAGGAGACAAGACAAGGTAAGGCTACAGTGGGAGCCCGCTAGGCGGCGACACTGTAGCCACGCTTACCTCAACGAAGCTCTAGTCATCAGAGGCGAGGCGACAGTAACCAGCCGCCGACAAAGCCCCCAAGCGGTGGGGCCGGCCTGTCGGCCAAGAGGCCGGCAGCCGGCGGGACCCACCAGTCGGCGGGCCCCAATGACCGGCGGAGAAGCCAGCGAGCATAGACGCTGATGGCTGGGACCCGTGCCCAGCCAGATTACCATTGTACCCCTGGGGGTAGGCCTATATAAACCCCCCGGGACACCCATGCAAAGGGTTGATCTCATAGAATTCCACACACCACATAGAGAGAAAAGGAGAGCTAGCCTTGCCCTTCTTCTTCCTCTAGCCAAACAGCTCAAGGAGCGCTTGTAGCTACTTGTATTGATCTAGTGATCATGCGGAGACCCCGCAGAGCAGGACTAGGGGTGTTATCTCCACGGAGAGCCCCGAACCTCGGTAAGATCCGCCGGCGTGCATGTCTTCGCCTCATCTCGTTTCCAGGCAATCCGCCTACTCCAGCCTCCGGCGTCCAGCGGCGTTGTTTTGTGCGCCTTGCAGTGAAACGCTACCCCACCGACGGCCAGGCCATCCCTCCACTCCGCACCTCCTGTTATTCTCTGCCGAGTGTAGGCCCACCCCGCACCCGAACCAGTCAAGTTTCCCACTCCTCTCCGTCTGCGACTCTACTGCCGTGTCTTCCCCATCTCCGGGCCGTTCCAGTCTGGGGCCTCGCCGTCGTCCACCGCCTCGCTGCGCTCGATGCGGCGTGGTCAACAAATGAGAGTCATCGAAAGAGGACTGCACGTGGAGAGCCTGACGGCTGGGACCCACGAGGTCCATGGTCGCACGCAAGGAAAGTTCCTCCTTATTAAGCTGTTTCCTCCCCCTAACAGCTAGGACCCAGTGGTTGTATCTTCGCACGGAAGGAAGTGCCTCCTTGTTATGCGAAAAAAACTATTCCTCCCGATGACAGCTGGGACCCGGCAGATTTGGTGGCTGACTTGTGGGCCTACTAAGCAGACGTGTACACAGGGCTTTGTCAACTTAATCAACAAATGATTCTAGCAGCTGAACCGTTGGATGTTAATCCAACAGACGTGCTCCTTCTTCAACCTCTATTCTTGCTCCTGTCTCCCGTGGGCGGCGGTGCTGCCGCGCACCCGAACTAGTCAAGTTTCCCACTCCTCTCCATCTGCGACTCCACTACCACGTCTTCCCCATATCCGGATCGTTCCAGTCTGGGGCCTCACCATCGTCCACCGGCCTTGGTGCGCTCGGCATGGTGTGGTTAACGTGGTCAACAAATGAGAGTCATCGGAAGATGACTGTACGTGACAGGCTGACAGTGGGGACGCACCACGCCCATGGGCGCATGCATGCAACTGCATCCTTTTTACCCTAAAAATAATGTTTTCTCCCCCTGACTGCTGGGACCCACCAGCTACATCTTCACACGCAAGGAAGTGCGTCCTTATTATGGGCAAAAAAATCCCCCTGACAGCTGGGACCCAACAGCTATATCTTCGCACGCAAGGAAGTGCGTCCTTATCCTCCCTGATAGCTGGGACCCACCCGGTCGAAGCGTACGTACCGTTGTTTGTCTTGTCGGAACGTGTACGTACATACTGGTCTATCGATCTCTCTGCAAATATGAAATGTGGCCGAGTAAGTAGCGGCACATGTCATAGTAGAGCCCCCCACGTAGCAGTTCAGGTTGTCCCGCCTAAACTGTGTACACGTACATACAGCCACACGCCAAAAAATACGGCCACGTACGTACATACGGGCGGGGTTTCGAATGCCTACTCGCGCATACGTACGGCCAGGGCTCGTGTACATGGCTGGGTCGGAACGGAGAAACTGCGTCGTCGTCGTGTTCATGGGGAGGCAACGGAATGCGTCGTGTTCATCGGGAGGCAACGGAACGCGTGTTGTTCATCAGGAGCCAACCGGCTTGGACGGAATAGTCGATGGAAACGAGGCCTGGTATACCACATAACGGAGGAAACGGCCTTGTGTTCAACCGGCCACAGTCGAAACGGGGTCATGTTCATCGGGAGGGGTCTGGCGTACCGCAAAACGAAGGAAACGGACTTCTCTTGGACCTCCTATGGTCGAAACGGGGTCCTGTTGACCGGGAGGGGTGTGGCATACCGCAAAACGGAGGAAACGGACTTGTGTTGGAGCGCTACGGTCGAAACGGGGGGTTCCTGTTCATCGGGAGGGGTGTGGCATACCGCAAAACGGGACTCCACGGGATACTGTCCATCTCCACCGTCGACCTTCTCCAGCCTCCACGGGCTACTGTTCTTCCACCGTCGACCTCCCCCAGCCTCCACCTGCGACTGTTCATCCACGGGCTCCTGTTCATCCAGCCTCCACCGCGCGCTCCTCCACCGGCTACTGTTCAACCAGCCCTCTCCACGGGGTCCTGTTCAGCCACCCCTCCATGGGCTACTGTTCATCCAGCCCTCCACCGGCTACTGTTCAACCAGCCCTCCACGGGGTCCTGTTCATCCAGCCCTCCACGGGGTCCTGTTCATCCACCCCCAACCGGCTCGATCGGGGTCCTATTCATCCAGCGGCAACGGCCTCTACTACCATGGGGTCCTGTTCATCCAACCCCCCACCGGGAACTGTTCATCCAACCCCCCCCCCCAACAACGCTCACTTTTCATCCAGAGGCGGCATCGATCGGCTTCAGTTAGCAGCAGTAGCAAAGGAATCACTCTGGTTCAGTTAACAGCATGGGATCAATCGATCGCTCGGGTTCAGTAACGCGTAGCCTGCAGTGCAATCGCTCGGGTTCAGTTAGAGCCCAACGCCTCGCTCGGGTTCAGTTAGAGCGCAACACCTCGCACACGCGCGTACGTGTACGAGAGAAACGTGCATCGCTCGGCCCCCGACCACCCACGTAACCGGGAACTCCCCTGATATTTTCCTCGCCCTCGCTTCTACCATGGTTTTTTCCATCATAGACGGCCCAAAGAATGTCATACAGCTGCATCTCCGGCCCGCCCAGGACGAAAAGCCCATTTTCTGTCATGATTTTTTGTCATAGAAGTGGGAGCCCACCACATCTATGATGATACCGGGTTTTGTCACAATTATCGTCATAGAAGTGTCATAAGCATGACAGAATTTTTTTTTGTTCGGCCCAAAATGTCACGGATGTGTCTTTTTTTGTAGTGTGTGCAGGTACCGTTTACATAGTGTTGCTTGGTTCTCCTACTGGTTCGATAACCTTGGTTTCACCATTGAGGGAAATACCTACCGTAGCTGTGTTGCATCATCCCTTCCTCTTCGGGGAAAAACTGACGCGGACACGAGCCATAATGGGTATCTTCATATCCCGTTGATTAGCCTCGTCGATGTGAGACATTCTCCTTTTTTGTCTTCTCCATATTTTCTCTATCACCATACTCTATTCCACCCATAGTGCTATATCCATGGCTTGCGCTCATGTATTGCGGGAGAGTTGAAAAAGCTGAAGCGCGTTAAAAATTATGAACCAATTGCTCGGCTTGTCATCGGGGTTGTGGATGATAAATACTCTGTGTAAAAAAATGGAGCATGATAAGGCTATATGATTTTGTCGGGATAACGTTCTTTAGCATTGTTATTTTCAAAGACATGATTGTTTGTTGGTATGCCTTATTATTATAGTTTTTATGTCAAATTATAGACTAATGCTTTTAATCATCCGAATCTTAATATTCATGCCACAAAATAGAGATTACATGATGAACATGTTAGGTAGCATACCACATCAAAAATTCTGTTTTTATCATTTACCTACTCGAGGACGAGCAGGAATTAAGCTTGAGGATGCTTGATACGTCTCCAACGTATCTATAATTTTTTATTGTTCCATGCTATTACAGTATCAATGCTTGGATGTCTTATATGCAATCATATGTCATTATATATCATTTTTTGGGACTAACCTATTAACTTAGTGCCAAGTGCCAGTTGTTGTTTTTTTGCTGGTTTTTGGTTTTCCAAGATATCAGTATCAAACAAAGTCCAAATGCCACGAAACATTTTGAAGATTTTTTTTCTAGACATAAGATACCCTAGAAGCTTTGGGGGAGAGTTAGAAGACGAAGGGGTGGCCCACAAGCCACCAGGGCGCGCCCAGGGGGTAGGCGGCCCTTGGTGTGTTGTGGGGCCCTCATTGCTCCGTTTGACCTAACTCTGTCTCTATAAATTCTCTAAAATCGGAAAACCAACAGAGGGCCACCCAAAACAATTTTTTCGCTGCCACAAGCTTATGTTCTCGCGAGATCCCATCTGGACGCCTTTTTCGGCACTCTGCGAGAGGGGGAATTGATCACGGAGGGGCTCTACATCAACCTTACTTCCCTTCCGATGATGTGTGAGTAGTTTACCACATGCCTACGGGTCCATAGCTAGTAGCTAGTTGGCTTCTTCTCTCTCTCTTTGATCTTCAATACAATGTTCTCCTTGATGTTCTTGGAGATCTATGTAATCACTTTTTGTGGTGTGTTTGTTGGGATCCGATGAATTATGAGTTTGTGAGCAGATTATCCATGAATATTATTTGAGTCTTCTCTAAACTCTTTTATGCATGATTATTATAACTTTGTATTTCTCTCTGATATATTGATTTAGTTTGGCCAACTAGATTAATTTTTCTTGCAATGGGAGAGGTGCATTATGATGGGTTCAATCTTGCAGTGATCTATATCCCAGTGACGGAAAGGGACAAGACACACATTTGTATTGTTGCCATTAAGAATAAAACGATGGGGTTTATTCATATTTATTGAGTTTACTTTGTCTACATCATGTCATCTTGCTTGAGGCGTTACTCCATTCTTTATGAACTTAATACTCTAGATGCATGCTAGATAGCGGTAGACGTGTGGAGTAATAGTAATAGATGCAGGCAGGAGTCGGTCTATTTGTCTCGGACGTGATGCCTATATACATGATCATTGCCTTGGATATCGTCATGATTATTCGTTTTTCTATCAATTGCCCAATAGTAATTTGTTTACCCACTATATGTTATTTTTAAGAGAGAAGCCTCTAGTGAAAACTATGACCCCGGGGTCTATATTTTTATCATATATTAAAATCCAAAAATACTTTTCTCCAGTTTTATTTACTTTATTTTATTTATCTATCTATCACTACGAGATTTGAGCCTTGCAATTAACCGCCAAGGGATTGACAGCCCCTTGTTTGCGTTGGGTGCAAGTATTTGTTATTTTGTGTGTGGGTACTACTAATGAGGTGTTGCTTGATTCTCCTACTGGATTGATAACCTTGTTACCTAACTAAGGGAAATAGTTATTTCTACTGTACTGGATCATCCTCTCCTCTTCGGGGAAATCCCAACGCAGCTCACAAGTAGCAGGAAGAATTTCTGACGTCGTTGCCGGGGAGATATCACCAACATCTATCGAGTACCATCGCCTAAACTTTCACCTCCTTGCATTTAGATTATTTGTCATTTGCCTATCGTTTTCATCTACCGAAGACTTGCCGTAAACTCGAAGACTTTTCCCGCCGCCTCCACGCCAAGATAGCGACCTTGTAACCCTAGATGCCCTACCTAGCGTGTATATAAGCCAGAGGGTTTAGCCCGTAGAGGGGATATTAACGCAATCTCATTCACCTAGCCTAGAGTTAGAACACATCTTACGATCTTGACGTAGATCAACTCTGTACTTGATACATCTCTATCAATATAAACAAGAGAAGGACGCAGGGTTTTACTTCCATCAAGAGGGCCCGAACCTGGGTAAGCATCGTCTCCCTGCTCCTGTTACCCACGATCTGACACCCACAACTCAGGACCCTCTACCCAGAGGTCGTCTGGATTTCACACCGAGACTCGCTGAACGCGAGATATAGAGGCACCCGCCTTATTTTGCTATTCTCTATTTGGCGCTTCGCCGGTTAAAGGCATTTTCACCATCCGACGCACACCCCACTACGAGCTAGGCTGGCCCATTCACATTTTTTTCCTACTAAGCTTCAAGAAAGGTGCGAGTGATGGGCATGGAACTCAAGACCTATCAAGGAGGAACGCATGTGGGCTTTGGGGCAGCAGCAAGATGTGACGCGCCCTTAGCACAGCGTGCGCGCGCCGCTGTCTCCCGCTTCATAGATGAGAAGATGACGGACCCCCTTGACGACTACGATGACAGCTACCTGGAATTCTTCACCTCGAGTTACACAAAACGGCAGTAACCACTACGCCATCTTCACACATGTGATGTTTAATTTCTTATTTGCGCTTTATTATTTCCTCAGTTCGTTGTGAATCAAGAGTTCACGTTTCTTTTTCCCCTTTTTCCTTGTTCTTTTTTCATTGTTCTTTTTTCCTTTTTATTTTCTTCAATGCGCAGACTTTTTTCAAATTCGTGAACTTTTTGTCAAAATCACCAAACTTTTTTCAAATTAGCAGTTTTTCTCTTCAAAATCGATGATTTTTTTTTATTTTGATGCACTTTTTTAAAATATTGATGTTTTCTAAATTTGGTGAAGTTTTTCAAATTCAATAAACTTCTTTTAAAATTAATGAACCTTTTCTTAATCAATGAACTTTTTTCAAAATTGTTGCACTTTTTTCCAAATCGATGAATTTTTTCAAATTCAATGAATTTTTTAAAACAATTGATGAACCTTTTTATTATTCCATGAACTCTTTTTCAATGTCGATGAACTTTTTTGAAATTTATGAACTTTTTTTAAATCAATGAGTTGTTTTCAAATCAATGAGCTTTTTTCCAAATTCATGATTTTTCTAAAAAATCGGTGGACTATTTTGAATTCACAACTTTTTACGTGTTTTGCGATTTTTTTTGTTTTCTTCTCAAATGCGGTTGAGTACATGGGCCAGCTCATTGGTGTCGGGTGTGGGCAACAGGGAGCTTCCCTAGCGCCTGAAGCGTTGAATAGGGTCTCCGCTTATTTCACCTAAAAAAATGTGATGCCTCAATTGCGGGTCCTCCAGTGTCGCACATTTTTATAGGTGAGTATTAAGATGTGAATTGGCCAGGCCTAAATAGCCATTGCCCCGCTAGTTGCAATCACTCGCTAGCACATTTTGCATGATTTTATTTTTCAAAATCACTAGTTAAGCTGTACCGTTGGAAAGGTCACTCGTCATTTTTTCTCCTCGCAGAAGCAAGTCTATATATCATGGCATTGTTTTTCCTTTTTAGAAGAACAACTATGATTCTCGCAAATGCACGTGTTGTGTTTCTCGTGAAAAAACTTTGCTTCCCCAGAAAAAGCCTACAAAACTAATTTTCCATTACAAAAATCTAGGGAACAAACCCAAAAATGTTAAGAGGAAAAAAAATCCTGAGGATGCGCCTAGAGCGCGACATGTCGCGGCGGTTGGCCGCATCACTTGACGGGCTCCCATGCTAAAAAATACATTTACGGGAGGCCTCCAAGAGGTACCCCTTAATTAGTTGTTTTTTCCTTTCGCTTCCACCTTATTGGATAAAAAGTTAAAAACCAGTAGCTAGAAGGACAAAAATCTAAATCTTTTTTCCACAGATTTGAAAAATGCCACAAATTAAAAATATCATGTATTTGAAAAAGGTTCGTGAATATAGAAACTTCTCCTGAATTTGATTTTTTTAATTTAGAAAAACAAAATTTTTAAAAAATGTTCAAGATATTAATAAATGATCATGAGTTTTAAGAGGGTATGTAAATTTGAAAAAGTTCTTGAATTGTACAAAAGTTAATGAATTTGATTAAAATTTGATAAATATACAATGTTCACATATTTGAAAAGAGTCAATGATTATGAAAAAGGTCAACAAAAAACCGAAAACTAACAGGAAAACATAAAAAAGGGAAAGGAATAAAACAATGATCGAACCTCTGAAACCGAGAGCAACTGATCAAGGACTAGCCCTTGCACGAGCCCTGCATAGGCCACTTTGGTGGATGAGTGCGCGGCACATAGCATGCCCGCAACTGCCGCCATGTGTCTCATGTTGGGCCCTCCCTCAGGATTTTTTTAATTTTTCTGTACGCGTTTTGTGTTTTTTTTTTCGCGTGGTTTTCCCAATGTTTTGGAGAAAAAAAGTCAAATTGTTTATGCATGAGAAAACACATTTTTTCTTCTTCCATGGGAAGCATGGAGTTGCTTCCGCGAGAGGCACTCCGAAAAGGAAAAAAAAGCGTGCGTTTTTTTGCTTCCATGGCAGGCACAGATTTACATCTCGTGGAGGCACATTTTTGCTTCCACGAGTGTGCCTCTCAGAAATGAAGAAAAAGGTTAAAAAAAGTTACTTCTGCTTGGTTTTAATTTTCTTGCCCCTTCTGGCTTGGATTTGAACACACGAGAAATGAAACGATAGAAAGGAAAACTCTCAGGTTGCGAGAAGTGACGCACATGCAATGCGCCACTGGTCAACCCCTAGGAAAGTGATAGTGACCTTTGTAATGGATACCCCTTAATTAGTGATCTCGGCCAAAACCGGATGGAAAGTTCAAAACCGTTAAACAAAGCTAGCGGGAAGGTTCACGTTTTGTAGGAGAAGAGTTGTATTTCATGCTACGTGCGTGAAACTGGGGAAATATCAGGTGCTTCAATCCTTGGGGTGCTCCCTATGCTCCAAGTCTAAAACACCAATTTTAAATGTTTCAAAAATCCTGAAAAAATCGTGAATGTTCAAAAGAAATGTGACTACACCCCCTAAAAATTTCAGGTCCAAACTTGAAATGTACATTGGGAAACAAAAAAGACAACTTCAGATATGAATATTGTCAAATGTTGCTTTTGTCTTTTTATGACACTATTCATGCTAAATTTCACTTTTTTGTTTCTCAATGTGCATTTAGAGTTTGGACCTGAAATTTAGGAGTTGTAGTCACATTCCCTGTAAACATGCATATTCTTTTCCAGAATTTTTTGAAATATTTAAAATTGATTTATTTGAAGTTGGAGCATGGGGAGCATCCCAAGGATGGGAGTACTGGATATTTCCCTGCGTGAAACTAGGGTTCCCCACAATGGCTATCTATCACGTACTTTGACGGAAGGTTATGTATCGTGGGATCTATATCTCACTTATAGCAAGATGTACGCTCTGGCCGCCTAAGGCGCAACGCGACCATGATGGCTCATTAGTGTACTAGGTCATGACATTTTATTCCCTTTTCCGGGTTTTCACGCGTTCAACCCAGTTTTTCTGTGTGGATTACTTTGTTTGGTTTTCACTGTTGGGTTCGTGTTAATGTTTATGTCGGTCTTTTCCCTGTTTTTTATGTTTTATTTTCTTTCTTTTTAATTTTCTTTTGTTTCTTCCTCGTTTTTTTTTCTTTCAACTGTTTTTCACTTTGTTTTTATTTTTCCCTTTTTATCTTCAGTTTTTTATTTCCTTTCATATTTAAACATGTATCTACATTCTTTTAAAATATTGTGAACTTTTCATATACGTCAAGATTATTTTTTAATACAGGTTAACATTTCTCAAATACAAGATTAACATTTTTCCCAATAATTTTTTCCATGTCTATTGTTTTCATAGACATTGTACATTTCCTACCACCGGTGGTAGTTACCATCACTTGCGTTTTATATGCTGTATGTAGTATCTATTAAATCGGAGAGTATGTACGAAGGTGTGTAGTATATAAGAATATGTAGCTAGTATATATACTAATTTTTTGGTAGTATGTATTGTTTTTTAAGTATGCTCATTTCTACGTATAAATATGTAGGTATTTCACAAATATAATAGAAATCATGGGCCAACTTACAATTTTTTCATGTAACACACTTTGAAATAGCTTATATATAGTATACAAATATACTTACGATGATAAAGTAGTATATATACTACTACATGATAGTATATCAGACATGAGGGTAACTACCCCAAGTGGTAGGATATATATATTTTTCAATATATGTTTTGATGTCTACTTTTCTTCGTACACATCATACATTTTTCTTATTCAGCCTATACATTTTTTTGTACAGGTTTAACATTTTATTTATACTCCCTCTGTCCCATAATGTAGTGTCACAAAATGTCTTACATTATAGGACGGAGGAAGTACATGTTTAAAATTTTCAGATACATAATTAATTTTTTTTAAACATGTACTTTTGAATGTCTACTTTTTCATACACATTGTAGATATTTTGTATACATCAGAAATATTTTTTATATACACGTTTAACATTTTTCAAATACATGAGTAACATTTTTGAAAACTTATATTTTTATGTCTACTTTTTGCATACATATTATACATTTTCTGTATACATCAGAAACATTTTTTTAGACACAATTAACATGTTTTGATGCATGGCTACCATTTTTGCAAAAATTGGGTAAATTGCTTTTTGTAATATATACATTTTTGGAAGTATAAACAAAAGTAAAGAAAGCAAAAAAATGTGAAAAAACATATAAAGACATGAGTCAGTGGCCTCCAAGAGCAATGTGCCAGCCCATTTAGGCAGGCGCCTAGTTGCGCCAGCAAGTTGGATTATCCCTTGTGTTTCTCAAAAAAGGAAAAAGTTGGAACATCCCATTCGCGAGCTTCCTTCATGCGACAACTAACTCTGTCTCCCGTCAAACGAGACATAGTCGCTCCCTCTATGTATCGCCTGATAGGAGACACTCGCTCATTGGGATTGTATTATGAGGATCGGCCCAAAAGAGCAGCGATTCACGACGAGTTATGTTCTTTCGGCCTTATTCTCTCTTTGTGAACCGATTTACCAAATGGTTTTCTATTCAGTTTACTGGGATGAACTGTTATTGGTTTGATTGTTCATTTTTTACCTTTTGCTTTTGCATTTTCTTTTCTTTTCTTTTCATTTGTTCTTTCCATTTGTTCTTTTTCATTTGTTCTTTTCTACTATTTTTCCTTTTTGTTTCTTTTTGAAAAGGAATGTAAAAATATGTATATGATGCACATTTTTGGTAAAATATATATTTTGTACATGACATTTTGCTAGTATATGTTGAACATTTTCCAAATATACATTGAATAATTTCTAAATACATGACAACCATCTTTCAAATACACACATTGAACATTTTCTATATACCGGTTCATATTTTTCTTTGAAATACATGATGAACATTTTTAAAATATTTTTTTACATGTTTTAAAATGCATGAGGAATTTGTTTAAAAATAAGGTGGTAGTTATTTGTCTCATGGACTAATTTTTAACCTATAATATTTTGAAAACATTTATATAATATTCTGTATACATGAAAAAAATGAATAAATAATATAATAATAATAAAGCGCACACACTCTGAATAAAAAATCTATGCATGATGGGACACACCCGAAGACTAGCCGAAATGCGTTGGTAGCAGGTGGTACAAGTTGTATCACCTGTAAAGGGCGATACATGGCATCACCCATTAGGTCGGTATTTCTTATATGATACTCACAATGTCAAAGTTTCAATGGGAGGGAGTCGATCGAAGCATATTGTCTGTGCTCCCTTGGCCAAGCCTAGTAGTGGGTTTATTTTCCATTTGCTTTTCTCTTTTTTTTTCTCAGTTTCTATCAGGTTCTTTTTAGTTTTTGTGTGTTTTGTATTTTTTTTGACGGTTTTTTTTATGGGATTGTGTGTTGTGTTTTGTATTATTGTTACATTTGTTGTCCACCTTTTCATTTTGACTATTTTTTAATATATTATTTTTGAAGAAGTGTTCACTATTTTAAAGAACCTTTTTGAAATCTGAAAAATATCAATTTTAAATAAAAATATTCAGAAAATAAGTAAAACATTCTGTATTGTAAAGGCATTTAAATAATATTCATAAATTTCGAAAATTGACTTAAAAAAACTAAAAATTCATGTGTTCTATGGAAAATATGAAAAAAAATCATAAAACCAGAAGAAAAACCATAAAATCAGTATAAAACCGACTGGACGATCCCATACACGATCACTCTCTGTGTCCACTCGACAATATTTCGCACCAAGCGCCATATATGAGAACCCCACTTGATCATCATATCATAACATACAACCAGGACCGGCCTCCAAGAAATAAAATTAGCGCAATACATATGAGGATCGATCTGACCCTTTTGTTGGATAGGTCCTATGTGCACAGAGCAACTAATGAGCGATTATTCCTTCAGGAGCCCCAGCATGGGTCACTTTGGATGGGCTAGGAGCGCTCCACCTGACACGCTCTGGGTGCTTCCTTCAGATTTTTTTTATTTTTCTGTGTGTTTTCTGATTTTAGATGATTTTTTTTTTGCTTTTCAGTTTCCCTCCGGTTTTGCTTATGTTTTGGACCAAAAATTTGATTTTTTTTGGTGAAAACAATGATTTTTTTTGCCGCGAGAGACATGGATTTACGCCTCGTGAAGACACGGATTTGCTTACACGAGAGGCACAACCGTGCCTCTCGCAAAAGGGAAAAAACATGTTTTTTTTCTTTCATGAGATGCATGAATTTTCTTGTCGTGAAGTCACGGATTTGCACCCGCAAGAAGCACAGCCGTGCCTCATGGAAAAGAAAAAATATATGTTTTTTTCCTTCCGCGAGAGGCACGGATTTACTTCTCGTGGAGGCACGGATTTGCTTCGGCGAGAGGCATAGCCGTGCTTCTCGCAAAAGGGAAAAATTCACGTTTTCTTTTTTCTTTTCCCTTCCGCTAGATGTATGGATTTACTTCTCGTGGAGGCACGTATTTGCTTACAGGAAAAACACGTTTTTTTTTCCTTTCACGGAAGGCACGGATTTGCTTCTGCAACATGCACAACCGTGTCTCCCGAAAAAGAAAAAGAAAAACACGTTTCCCCTTCCGCGGGAGGCACGGATTTATTTCTCGTGAAGGCATGGATTTGCTTCGGTGAGAGGCACATGCGTGCCTCTTCCGAAAGGCAAAAATAATGTCCTCTAGTTTTGAAAGAAAAATTCATCGAAACATATCAACATGTGATCTAATTTTAAAGATCTCAACGTGATGAATCCAATAATGAAAATGGTTCAAAATTTAGGCGCACGGTTTAAGAGATAAAACATTTTAAATAAACAAATCTATCAAAAAAGAGAAAACTCACAGGTTGCAACAAGTGACGCCTTGCATATGCGCCACTTGTCGCAATTTAAGGAAACATGAGTGATCTTTGCAAAGAGTATTACTTAATGAGTGATTTCGCTATGTGCAGCTCCGCATGACTGTTTGGCAGGGAAATGCACAAAGAGCTGTCCTAATGGGCTGGCTCAGTCGACGCTACTCTCCTCCTAGCTTTCATTTGTTTGTTTCACAGCTATTTTTTTTATGTCCAGATATTTTTGCTTTCTTTTGCATTTCATTTGTTTTACAACTGTTTCCATACATAAAAATACAACCATATTTTTTGAGTGTCAATTTTTTGAGTTACACAAAATATTTTTTCTAAAAGGTATGTGAATATTTGGAAATTACGTGTACAATTTTCAAAAATACATGAAATAAATCATAAGTATCTTTACCTAATAATAAAGGACGGAGGCTTTCATAGTTCTCCATCCGTCACCCCCTTTGTATCCGTTGATTTTATGTTAACAATAAAGATTGACGGTTGAGATTGTCATTTTTTTTCTCTGTCCTCTCTCTTCCTATTAAAAAAGGTAGCCTTCGTTGATCCGTCCTCTCTCTTCCTATTAAAAAAGGTAGCCCCGATCTAAGTTTCTTTTACATAGAACGGAACGTTGTCCTGATCGATCTTGTCTTTGTTTTTCCATTGAACGGATCGCAGGGAACGAAACGATCGATCTCTTATTTTTTTAGCGGCCCACATAAGCCTAGATAGCTAGCTTAGCACGGCATCGAACCAGCCCATAGGATCCCACCCAGCAGTCTAGCGCGATGTGAGAGAAAGCCCAGCCTACCCGCCTACATCTCTTTTCTTTCGCTTCGTCCTAAGTCCGCACTTCATAAAACCCCACTTTCAGTTCGTCCGCAAGTGACGGTTTCGTGCTGTTTCTAGCGCCTTCGTTGCGACTCTGTGCGCACCTCGTCGGCAGTTGTTGCCGCTTGATCCCCATCTGCAATCACAAAATCCACAATCTAGCTGCCAGATTTCTCGTTTCCCTAACCTCTTTCTCAGATCCGAACACCCCCACCTTTTCCCACAACCTTCTCGATGCCCATCTAAATCTGAGGAAAATCAATCCGGCCAAATTGAGGAAAAGAAGCCAAAATCGAGTGAGGAGACGTTCTAGAGAGGACCAACACAGAAATCCCTCTGCTTCACGAGTGGATCCATCAACAAAATCTTTGGGTGTGCGGGGTTGGTGTTGGGAGGTGGAGAAGCGGCTGTGCTGGATCAGCAGATCCGACAGCTACCAGCTACTGTACGATGGAGGACTTCAAAGCTACACATCTGGAAGGAGTTGAGGATAAACTGAAGAATCTGCAACTTTCTGAAGCTGAAAAGAGGGGAATCAGGATTGGAAAGAAGCAAGCATGCTCCTCGCAAGTAAGTAAATTACAAGCAGTAGGTAAACTACTTTCAGAGAGGCCTGTTAGAGGGGAACTTGTGGGGAGAACTCTAGGGGGAGTCTGGAGCCCCTTTTTTGGCATGGAAGGTAAAGATCTTGGCAGGAATCGATTTCTCTTTACATTCCACCAAAAGACTGAGAAAGACAAGGCACTGGACGTTGGAGTTTTAATAACGATCTGCTGGTTATGGAAGATTTTGTGCCAAGCAAAACCATAGATGAGTATGAATTCAAGACAACACCCATCTGGATTAGAGCTTATGGCATTCCAATGGGGATGATAAACAAAGAAACAGGGGAGGCAGTAGGAGAACAAGTTGGAGAAGTAATTGATGTGGATTTGGATGTTCATGGTGATTCATTAGGAGTTTTCATGCGAATTAAAGTGAGAATGGACATCACAGTCCCAATTATGAGGTTTATAACAATTTATATTGATGAAGAGGAAGAACAGGAGCATACAAATGAAATGGTACTGGGGAGAGATGATGAAGAGGAAGAGAAGAATAAAAAAATAAAGAAAAGGAGGAAAAGATTGTCTCTCTTACATATGAATATTTACCTGACTTCTGCTATAGTTGTGGAATTATTGGACACACTGAAAAGTCATGCCCAACAAGGTCTAGAAGAACAGGGTCCAGATAGTTTGGTCCATGGCTGCGGGCAATTATGTATAAGGGAAGCTCAAATGAAGAAAAGGGCAGAAGCTCGAGTGATAAAGGTAATGTTCGGACAAGTAATAGTGCAGGAAGTAATGGGAGCAAGCAAGGAAGCGACGGACCATCCTGGAGAAGGGTTACATCAGGAAGGGAGGAAGAGGAAGCACCAAGAAATAGAAATAGAGAAGGAATAGAAGTAATGAGTCCCCTGAAGTTACAACAGGCCATTGACCCAGAAACTATGATGAGGAAGGTTTTGAATTTTGATGGTAAAGTGTTGGAAGCATCCCCTGAAAGTAAACTGGAATCGAAAGTAGAGTTGAGCAATCCTGAAGGTAAGAATAACAAGGGCACATATATAAATAAGGTTTCAAAAGAGCCTGTGGAGCATGTGCCGGCACATAAGAAGGAAGGAACTCAGAAGAAAGAGGAAAATAAATTTCAGAAATCAGAAAAAGGTACAAAACAACGCACATTTAAACGTCTCGAGAGGAGAAAGGACAATGAACAGTCACAGTCTATAATAACAGAACCAATGAAAAGGAACGTTGACTCGATCGCAGTTGATGAGGAGGTAGAGCAAGCAAAGAAAGCAAAGATGGAAGTTGATGGAGAGGAGGATAAAGAGGAAAACAATAACTCTGACATTGGGAACGCTGGGCTGCATGGACAGCCCCGCGAGCCAAAATGAGAATTACAGTTTGGAACTGCCGGGGATTGGGGAACGGCCCGACAGTAAGAGGTCTTCTGGACCTCCAGAAGCAGGCATACCCCGATGTTCTATTCTTGTCAGAAACAAGGATGGATGAGAGAGGAATGGAAAAATTCAAATGGATGCTTGGCATGGGAAATATGATAGTTAAGGAATGTGATGGGAAGAGTGGTGGTTTGGCATTATTGTGGAAAAGGGAAATAAACCTTGAGTTGCATAATTACTCAAGATATCACATTGATGTTGAAGTGATAGAAAATGATGGTTTTAGCTGGAGGTTTACAGGAATATATGGAGAACCAGCCCAGGACAAAAAGTGGAAGACATGGAGATTGTTGAGAATCTTAAATCAACAATTAGACCTCCCTTGGCTGTGCGCAGGAGATTTCAATGAAATCTTATATAGTCATGAAAAGAAAGGAGGCCCAGCCAGACCACAAAACCAGATGGAAAGCTTCAGATTAGCAATATTTGAATGTGGGCTGCGTGACCTGGGATTTGAGGGAGATAAATACACTTGGCGCAATCACAGTCATGATGCTAATATGTATATCAAAGAAAGATTGGACCGAGGAGTAGGCTCATGTAACATCCCAAATTTCCCATTTGGAATGTTTTACAATTATAGCTAAGCATCTATGCATATTGCTTGAATTGAGTGACATTTGAATTATTTCAGAGGCTTTTGAGTTTGTTGGAATTTGGATTCAAATTGGCAGTTGAATTTATTTCAAACAATGCCTGACAAATACTTGAGCAAAAGTATGAGAGGAGTAAACATGACACTCCAAAAATGTCAGAAGAAAAATATTGCCAAAAAGTTTGAATTCAAATTCAAATTTTATTTGGGATTTCCAGAAAATCGTTTTTTTAGTTTGATATTTGCCCCTGGAAAAATGTCCACGTTGTAGGATTAATTCCCCTGAGAATTTTGATATATATATATATGTCCCATATAAAAATAATATATATATTTCTATGTTTTCTCTTCTCTCTAATTCAAAAGAAAGGCAAAGCCCCAGGCGCCAGCCAGGCCAACCGGCCCAACCAGCGCCAACCGGCCCAGCCAGCGCCAACCGGCCAAGCCAGCGGGGCAGGCGCCAGCCCGCCAACGCCCGAGCCGCGGGCCAGTAGGCCGCCAGGCGAGGCGAGCGCTCGACCCCCACGCTCCCTTCGCTCGATCCCCTCACGTAACTCCCCCTCCCTCACGTAATCCCCTCTCTCAATTTTTTTCCCTCTGATCGCTGGACCCCACAGCATCATCTCCTTCGTCCCGATACTCCCGTGCCCGTATCTCGCTCCGTTCGACGCCGGCCGCGTCCACCCCTCTCCAAAACCCTAGCTAAAGCCTTCCCCTCGCCCAAGTAACACGTCCTATAAGTAGCCCTACCCGTCCTCTCGCGATCCCCTTCAAAAACCCTCTCTAAAACCCTCCACAGCCGCCACCATCTCCGTTCCGATCTCGCCCCAGCCACCAAAGTTCACCGCCGTTTTGCTTCACCGGTGAGCATCCCCAGCCTCTCTAACCTCTGATATCGGTCTAGCCCAACCTCACAAACCTTTTTGACATGTTTTTGTTCGTCTTCGTCATCTACAGAGGCCACTCCCAACCCCGCACGCTCCACCGGAGCACCGAGCTCCACCGCCTCGTCTTCGTCGTCTCCGCCGTCCCCGACATCCCCTCAGCTCACCGTCCACAGAAAATTGGACGCCCCCGAACACCCGCATCACCTGGACATCCTCGCCGACGCCGCCGCCGACCGGAGCCCCGCCGCCCACTGGCCTCTTCTTCCCTGCCACGCCCGTTTCCTCTCTGTAAGCACGAGCGCTCCTCTATTTTTTTTCTTTTAGATCGAACCGTTAGATCGGTTTAGTAACTCGTTTTTTTATTGGTTTAGTGCACAGTTTTTTTAGGTTCAGATTTAAACCGGTTCACTGGTTTCTTTTAGTTATACACTGTACGCGTATGTTAGTTAACGACCGGGCGCGGTTTAGTTTCAGATCGCACCACCCCGAGCCCAATAGCGCCCGTTAGTTTTTTTCCTGTTATTTACGTTCTGTTTTAAAAACAGAAAGTTCCAATCTTGTAAAATCTGTTTCTCTTAGGTTTTTTAAATATTTTTAGTTGATTCTTTTTTTGTTAGTTTGCAAATTTGTTGTAGTTTCTGTAGAAAATATGTTTAGCCATGTTTAAATTATTAGAACTAGTTTTATATTAGATTTAGACAGATTAGTTTTTCTGCCATAAATTGAGTTAGGATTATTATTTTTAGTGATTCTTTTTGCTAATGCTTAGTTTTGACCATGCCTAGCAGTAGGAACTTGTTTGGGTATTTTAGATTTAACAAAAAATTAGTTTTATGTCGAAATCAAGTTTTTCTTGTTTATTTAGCAAGCTATTGTTTTCCTACTGTTCTAGTTAGTAAATAATTTTATTTTTATTATGTTATAGTTTATTTTAGATTAGTTTCTGTAGATACAGAGTAGGAACTTTTATTTACGGTAGAATAATTTTTTTTATTTTATTTTCTTTGCTATGATTGTTTTAGGCATAATAGGAGTTCTATAATAGCTTTTGATGTGATTCTTTTTGCTACTAGTTTGTATGATGTTTTCCCTTCTGTTAGTTAGCAAAACCAATGCTTAGGTTCTGTTAAGAAAAGTTTTAGTTGTGTAAAACTATTTCTTAGTTGTTGCTTGATATGATGAAAACCTTGATTTGCTTTCTCCGAGTTTTTCTTTGGTTTTGGTTTGAGTGCTTAGGTGTTTTACTTCAACTTGCTGTTATGTTATATTGTGCTATACTTATTTGTGCTATTGTTTGACTCGGTAGAATTCCCGGAGTGCGAAGCCTGCTATTACGAGTCGCAAGTCATTTGATCATGTTTTTACAATACCTATGATTTTATTGCATTAGAGTTATACCTCCCCACCATGCATGCAGTAGGAGAATTTTGTTAAGTTATGTTCTTGAGTAGTATCATGAGGTAGGATGAACCCTTCTCCCTTGTTACCGATGCCCGGGACGATGTAGTTGATTGCTATGCTTTGGTAGACGGGGTTGGTTGAGTGATTCATAAGGGAGATGCGAGAGTCAAGATGATGGCAACCCCATGACGTCAAGCTCAAGATGGACTTCAAAATTCACTACTGGGTGGAGGACGGTTGACGGGCACCCTGGAGAAACTAGCGGATGGCCGGGATGCATGGAGAAGCGCCATGACATCTTGCGGAAAGCTTCACCCAGCCACGAAGAGACGGATGGATACCCCATTGACCGGAAGCTTACTTGTGCAGCCGCAAGACATTATGGGCTCTGGCTTGGTCGACCCTAGGCGTGACTCTGGCCGGACGGTGCTACGAGATGTAGAAGAACGGTAGGATTGGATGGGCACCGACAGTGGCCCAGAGGAACTCTTCGGAAGACCCTGTTTCGTTCGTCCCGTCTTCAAACACCAGGCAGTGCGAAGACTTAAAGGAGGGAACAATTCTTGCGGGTAAAGTGCACAAACCTCTGCAGAGTAACAACCTAATCGATTAGCCGTGTCCCCGGTTACGGACAAATGAGCCTCTGGAATTGGAGTATTTCAGATATCTCAACACTGAACTTAATAAATTAATTGAGGGGGTTATTTAATAATTGGGAATGAGACATTGGTTGGTGGAACCATCTCAATAACTACCAACATTTTGTAGTAATTGCAAACAAGTCCTTGTTGTAGGGAAAAACCGGCTTTTTCGCAAAACAATGGAACTTAGAGCCCCACAGCCAAATTGCATATAGTGTTAGAAATTTTACTGTTGTTCTCTCTTCATGACTTGCCGGCATATTCAAAATGCTGACCTACACGGCTGCAACGTCTTATGTTGCAGAGAAGTTTTCCGATCAGGAGTGAGGCTACGATCCACGCTTGGCGATTGCCCTATGGAGTCGGATGGACTCGCTATTCGTCTACGCTTCCGCAGCTTTATTTAGTTTATTTCTCATGAGTTGGCCTTCGGGCGAATTTATTATGATGTAATAAAGACTCGATATGAGAATCGTGTAATAAATTCAGGTGTGATTGAACTTTGAATCTTTGCATCAATGTACTGTGTGTGCCAGCATGCTCTTGGGATTGTACATCTACACAAAGACTTGACCGATTTCGGGTCGGGTCGCTACGGAGATGGTATTCAGAGCACACGCTGACCATAGGACGTAACCCCTAGGATCGGAAAGCCATAGGAAGAGACTATTTTATTTTATGTCCTTATCATTCCGTAATTCTCCCCTGTTCATTTCTGACTTCTCTCCGATTTTCAACATTCTAGATGGCCGCCGAGTTCACCCCAGTTCTGCTACCGGAGTTTTGCCAGCCAGATGAGACGATGCTTCTCGGCAAGAAGCTGGTTCAGATCGTGAAGAAGCTGAAGATTGCTCTGCCCTCAATCACCGGGAAGCCTACCAATGCACTTCCGACGGATACCCGCTACAGGATTAAGGTGCACATTCCCGGGAGGACCTTCGGAGGACATTCAGAGCCCATTGACTTTGAGTTTACCGATTTCACTTGGATCCTCGGAAGAGACATGGCGATTTATCGTGCACTTGGACATCTCCGAGAAGAGTACAGGGCCGAGCTCGACCCATCAGACCTCGCCCTGATTTCTCGCAGAGCTAGGAATGGAGATATCATCCGTACCGTAGAGGACGACTCCATTCTTTCATATGTCCAAGACTTGGAGAGTCTCATCAGGAACCGGGAAATCCAGACGCGCCGAAACTCGAAGGTACACAGGAGGCTGTTGTTCCTTGAACTGGAACGGGAGGAGAAGGCACGCACGGACTTCCTTGAACATGAAGAAGAAGTCAAGGATTTTATGGATAGAATCGAGGACCGGGATAAATATATTGCCACACTGGAGGAGAAGATGGACCTGGGAGAAGACCTTTTTCCGAGTGGAGATGATGGACCCCTCGTGAGCAATGACCAGGATTATGAAGAGAGCTCCACCAAAGGAAGCCGCAAGAGGAGACGCCGCACCAGAGGACGACGCACCAGAGGACGCCGCACCGGAGGACACAAGAATAATTGATGAAGACATTTAGTCGACCGCCATGTTATTTTATTTTATTCGTCGATCAGTTAGGCCGTTATTTTCGATTAGTCGTGAGATTTTTGTAATCCGAGATTGAACCTTGTTTGAGATGAATGAATAAATGATTGGTGTGATTATTGTGCATTCATATGGGTAGTGCTATTTTATCATTAGACCCTTGTTCTATTCTAATTTCTCATCCACTCAAAACACCAGATGCCTCCGAGACGTGACCCCGGTTTCAACTTTCCGCCGGAGCTCACCCAGCTGATCCAGCAGCAGAATGCCCTGATGCAGATGCTCATCCAGAACCAGAACAACAACAACAACAACAACAACAACAACAATCCACCGCCACCACCCCCTGTTGACAACTTGACCCGCTTCCTAAGGCTGAATCCGCCAGTGTTCTCTAGCAGCACTGAGCCGATTATGGCCGATGATTGGCAACGCAAGGTCGGAAGGGAGTTAGCCACTGCTGGGTGCACAGATGCAGAGAAGGTGCGCTTTGCCGCACATCAGCTTGATGGACCTGCAGCCTCTTGGTGGGAGAACTACACCGCCACTTATCCGGTCGCCACCATGACATGGGATCAGTTCCAGCAGGCTTTCCGCACCACTCATGTCTCAGCTGGAGCCATGAGTCTGAAGAAGCGTGAGTTCCGCAACTTACGCCAGGGGAACCGTACTGTGGGGCAGTACGTGGATGAGTTCAGCAAATTATCTCGCTATGCCCCAGATGATGTGGCCATAGATGCCGCAAAGCAAGAGAAGTTTCTCGAGGGACTCAATGATGAGCTAGGAATGCAGCTAATGGTGGCTACCTTCAACAACTACCAGGAGCTGATAGACAAGGCCACCATACTTGAAGGCAAGCAGCAGCAGATTGATAGCCGCAAGCGGAAATATGGCCAGGGAAAGTACAACTCCGGAGCTCAGCAGAAGCCCCGCTATACCCCATACTCGGGAGGACATACCCATCACACCCATGGAGGACATAATCATGGAGGACATAACCATGGAGGGAATTGGAACAATCGCAACCACAACAACAACTCCAAGTCAGGCAATGGAGGCAATGGCAACCAGCACCGTCCTGCTCCGGCTCGGAAGGATCTGAGTCATATCACCTGTTTCAAGTGCCAGAAGACAGGACACTATGCCACCGATTGTCCGGAGGCCAAGCAGAGGAATGGAAATGGCAACGGCAATGGAAGCTCAGCAAAGAAGCCCAACCCTTTTCCTCGTGCTCAGGTGAATCACCTTGATGTGGAGGACGTCTATGATCAGCCAGACACTATGGTTGGTAATTTTTTTATTAAATTCACGTCCAGTATTGGTACTCTTTGATTCTGGTGCAACACATTCATTCATATCAAGGGTAGTTGTGGAAAAGTACGGGTTGCCCACTAGAACCCTTAGAACCCCTCTTCAGTTCACTTCCCCAGGAGGAGAGATGACGGCAGGCTTAGGCTGTCATTCAACCCTCAGCATCGGAAACCATGATTTTCCCGCAGACCTCATAGTATTGGAATCCCAGAGTTTGGATGTAATCCTAGGCATGGATTGGTTGACGAAGTTTGAAGGAAATATCGACTGTGCCCGCAAGACGATTTTGCTCACCACCCCGGAGCAGAAGAGGATCAAGTATGTATCCAGACGCACACCAAGGAAGAATCGGGTGAATTCCCTCACGGGTGTTGTTCAGGAGGAAGTGCCCATAGTGCAAGATTTTCCCGATGTGTTTCCAGAGGAATTACCAGGAATGCCACCGGACAGAGACATTGAGTTTTTGATTGTGTTATTGCCCGGCACAACCCCAATATCCAAGAGACCCTATCGGATGCCCCCGAATGATTTGGAAGAGATCAAGAAGCAAATTAAGGAGCTATTGGAGAAAGGATATATTCGCCCAAGCTCGTCACCTTGGGGAGCCCCAGTTCTTTTGGTAGAGAAGAAGGATGGAACCCTGAGAATGGTTGTGGATTATCGTTCATTGAACGATGTGACCATCAAGAACAAGTACCGTCTGCCGATGATTAACGATTTATTTGATCAACTAGTTGGAGCCAAGGTATTCTCCAAGATCGATCTTCGATCAGGGTATCATCAGCTGAAGATTCGTGAACAGGATATACCCGAAACAGCTTTCACCACCAGGTATGGTTTATATGAGTATACCGTCATGTCATTCGGATTGACTAATGCCCCTGCGTATTTCATGAGCATGATGAACAAGGTATTTATGGAATATTTGGACAACTTTGTCGTGGTGTTCATCGATGACATATTGGTTTTCTCCAAGAGCGAGGAAGAGCATAAGGAACATCTGCGTCTAGTTCTGGAGAAACTCCGGGAACATCAGTTATATGCCAAGTTCAGCAAATGTGAATTTTGGCTGAAGGAAGTCGGATTCCTCGAACATGTTATTTCAGGAGAAGGAATAGCAGTCGACCCCACCAAGGTTGAATCGGTCACCAACTGGCAGTCCCCCACCTCAGTCAAGGAGATCCGCAGTTTTCTCGGACTCGCAGGATATTATCAGAGGTTTATTGAGAATTTCTCCAAGATTGCCAAGCCCATGACTGAGCTGTTGAAGAAGGAAGCCAAGTACATTTGGACCGAGGATTGTGAAGCCAGTTTTCAGGAGCTGAAGAAACGTTTGGTTACCGCCCCAGTGCTAATTTTGCCGGACATACACAAGGATTACCAGGTATATTGTGATGCTTCTCGTCAAGGACTCGGAGGAGTGCTCATGCAGGAAGGAAAAGTTGTAGCTTATACCTCCAGACAGCTACGACCTCACGAGATGAATTATGCCACACACGATTTGGAATTAGCAGCCGTAGTGCATGCACTCAAGACCTGGAGGCATTTCCTTGTCGGAAACAGTTGTGATGTTTACACGGATCATAAGAGCCTGAAGTATATTTTCACGCAGAAGGAATTGAACCTCAGGCAGAGGAGATGGCTTGAATTGATCAAGGACTATGACATGAGATTGCATTATCACCCAGGGAAGGCAAATGTTGTAGCAGATGCCTTGAGCCGTAAAAGTTATGTGAACACCCTCATAGCTGGAGGATTACCTCAGGAATTAGCCGACGATCTCAGAGAGCTCCGACTGGAGATAGTACCGAGAGGATTTGTCGCCACCTTGGATATACAGTCCACTCTGACCGAAAGAATCCGTGAAGCCCAGAAGACAGACAAGGGAATTGCAGAGATAAAGGAAAAGATAAGTAACGGAAAGGCTAAAGGTTTTCGTGAAGATGAGCACGGAACTTTATGGTTTGAGGATCGCATCTATGTGCCTAATGACCCAGAGGCCAGGAAGTTAATTCTTCAGGAGGCCCATGATTCACCGTACTTGATTCACCCAGGTAACACCAAGATGTATCTGGATTTGAAGGAAAGTTTCTGGTGGACAGGTATGAAGAAGGATATAGCCGAGTACGTAGCAGTATGAGATGTTTGTCAGCGAGTAAAGGCGGAACATCAGAAGCCGGCAGGGTTACTTCAACCTTTGCCGATACCCGAGTGGAAACGGGAAAAACTTGGAATGGATTTTATCACAGGATTACCGAGGACCCGTTCAGGTTATGATTCTATCTGGGTAGTGGTTGATCGCTTGAGCAAGGTAGCTCATTTCATTCCCGTGAAGACCACATATACCAGCGCTAAGTTAGCCAAGATATACATGACCAGGATCGTATGTCTGCATGGAGTTCCGTGGAGTATCGTGTCAGATAGAGGAACATAATTTACCTCAAAGTTTTGGAATCAATTGCATGAAACTTTGGGTACGAGGCTGGAGTTCAGTACAGCTTTTCATCCGCAGACAGAT
Source organism: Aegilops tauschii subsp. strangulata (assembly GCF_002575655.3). Lineage (NCBI taxonomy): Eukaryota > Viridiplantae > Streptophyta > Magnoliopsida > Poales > Poaceae > Aegilops > Aegilops tauschii. The sequence continues at coordinate 424,720,295 of NC_053035.3, read as the reverse complement.
GGACAGACCGAGAGAGTCAACCAGATTTTGGAGGACATGATGAGAGCCTGTGCGCTAGACTATGGGTCTAGCTGGGATGACAACTTGCCATATGCAGAGTTCTCGTACAACAACAGCTATCAGACCAGTCTGAAGATGGCCCCTTTTGAAGCTCTATACGGAAGGAGGTGTAGAACACCATTGCTGTGGGATGGTGTTGGAGACCGAAAACTTTTTGGTCCCGATCTTATCAGAGACTCCGAAGAGAAGGTCAAGCTGATTCGAGATAGACTCAAGATAGCCCAGTCGAGACAGAAGAGTTATGCCGACAATAGACGCAAGGAGATAACGTATGAAGTTGGAGACCGAGCATATCTCCGTGTATCCCCACTTCGTGGAATCAAGAGGTTTGGTGTTAAAGGAAAGTTGGCACCCAGGTTCATTGGCCCCTACAAAATCCTCGAACGTCGTGGAGAAGTTGCTTACAAGCTGGAATTGCCGGAAGGATTGTCCGGAGTTCACGATGTCTTCCATGTTTCTTAGCTGAAGAAATGCCATGCTGAGATGGCCGAAATTCCGTTGAGAGACACAGTGCCCCTAGAGGCCATACAACTCGACAGTGATCTGACTTATGAGGAGAAACCCGTCTGAATTCTCGAGACTGCGAACAGAGTCACCCGCAGCAAGATCATCAAGTTTTGCAAGGTTCTGTGGAGTCATCATTCCGAGGAGGAAGCCACCTGGGAGCGAGAAGAAGACCTCCGCCAAGGCCACCCGCACCTATTTGCTAGCCAACCCGAATCTCGAGGGTGAGATTCATCTTAAGGTGGGTAGGTTTGTAACATCCCAAATTTCCCATTTGGAATGTTTTACAATTATAGCTAAGCATCTATGCATATTGCTTGAATTGAGTGACATTTGAATTATTTCAGAGGCTTTTGAGTTTGTTGGAATTTGGATTCAAATTGGCAGTTGAATTTATTTCAAACAATGCCTGACAAATACTTGAGCAAAAGTATGAGAGGAGTAAACATGACACTCCAATGTCAGAAGAAAAATATTGCCAAAAAGTTTGAATTCAAATTTGAATTTTATTTGGGATTTCCAGAAAATCGTTTTTTTAGTTTGATATTTGCCCCTGGAAAAATGTCCACGTTGTAGGATTAATTCCCCTAAGAATTTTGATATATATATATATATATGTCCCATATAAAAATAATATATTTTTTCTATGTTTTCTCTTCTCTCTAATTCAAAAGAAAGGCAAAGCCCCAGGCGCCAGCCAGGCCAACCGGCCCAGCCAGCGTCAACCGGCCCAGCCAGCGGGGCAGGCGCCAGCCCGCCAACGCCCGAGCCGCGGGCCAGTAGGCCGCCAGGCGAGGCGAGCGCTCGATCCCCACTCTCCCTTCGCTCGATCCCCTCACGTAACTCCCCTCCCTCACGTAATCCCCTCTCTCAATTTTTTCCCTCTGATCGCTGGACCCCACAACATCATATCCTTCGTCCCGATACTCCCATGCCCGTATCTCGCTCCGTTCGACGCCGGCCGCGTCCGCCCCTCTCCAAAACCCTAGCTAAAGCCTTCCCCTCACCCAAGTAACACGTTCTATAAGTAGCCCTACCCGTCCTCTCGCGATCCCCTTCAAAAACGCTCTCTAAAACCCTCCACAGCCGCCACCATCTCCGTTCCGATCTCGCCCGAGCCATCGAAGTTCACCGCCGTTTTGCTTCACCGGTGAGCATCCCCAGCCTCTCTAACCTCTGCTATCGGTCTAGCCCGACCTCACAAACCTTTTTGACATGTTTTTGTTCGTCTTCGTCATCTACAGAGGCCACTCCCAACCCCGCACGCTCCACCGGAGCACCGAGCTCCACCGCCTCGTCTTCGTCATCTCCGCCGTCCCCGACATCCCCTCAGCTCACCGTCCACAGAAAATCGGACGCCCCCGAACACCCGCATCACCTGGACATCCTCGCCGAAGCCGCCGACGACCGGAGCTCCGCCGCCCACCGGCCTCTTCTTCCCTGCCACGCCCGTTTCCTCTTTGTAAGCACGAGCGCTCCTCTATTTTTTTTCTTTTAGATCAAACCGTTAGATCGGTTTAGTAACTCGTCTTTTTATTGGTTTTAGTGTACGGTTTCTTTAGGTTCAGATTTAAACCGGTTCACTGGTTTCTTTTAGTTATACACTGTACGCGTATGTTAGTTAACGACCGGGCGTGGTTTAGTTTCAGATCGCACCACCACGAGCCCAATAGCGCCTGTTAGTTTTTTTTTCTGTTATTTACGTTCTGTTTTAAAAACAGAAAGTTCCAATCTTGTAAAATCTGTTTCTCTTAGGTTTTTTAATATTTTTAGTTGATTCTTTTTTTGTTAGTTTGAAAATTTGTTGTAGTTTCTGTAGAAAATATGTTTAGCCATGTTTAAATTATTAGAAATAGTTTTATATTAGATTTAGACAGATTAGTTTTTCTGCCATAAATTGAGTTAGGATTATTATTTTTTAGTGATTCTTTTTGCTACTGCTTAGTTTTGACCATGCCTAGCAGTAGGAACTTGTTTGGGTATTTTAGATTTAATAAACAATTAGTTTTATGTCGAAATCAAGTTTTTCTTGTTTATTTAGCTAGCTACTGTTTTCCTACTGTTCTAGTTAGTAAATAATTTTATTTTTATTATGTTATAGTTTATTTTAGATTAGTTTCTGTAGCTACAGAGGAGGAACTTCTATTTACGGTAGAATAAAAAAATTTATTTTATTTTCTTTGCTAAGATTGTTTTAGGCATAATAGGAGTTCTATAATAGCTTTTGATGTGATTCTTTTTGCTACTAGTTTGTATGATGTTTTCCCTTCTGTTAGTTAGCAAAAGCAATGCTTAGGTTCTGTTAAGAAAAGTTTTAGTTGTGTAAAACTATTTCTTAGTTGTTGCTTGATATGATGAAAACCTTGATTTGCTTTCTCCGAGTTTTTCTTTGGTTTTGGTTTGAGTGCTTAGGTGTTTTACTTCAACTTGCTGTTATGTTATATTGTGCTATACCTATTTGTGCTATTGTTTGACTCGGTAGAATTCCCGGAGTGCGAAGCCTGCTATTACGAGTCGCAAGTCATTTGATCATGTTTTTACAATACCTATGATTTTATTGCATTAGAGTTATACCTCCCCACCATGCATGCAGTAGGAGAATTTTGTTAAGTTATGTTCTTGAGTAGTATCATGAGGTAGGATGAACCCTTCTCCCTTGTTACCGATGCTCGGGACGATGTAGTTGATTGCTATGCTTTGGTAGACGGGGCTGGTTGAGTGATTCATAAGGGAGATGCGAGAGTCAAGATGATGACAACCCCATGACGTCAAGCTCAAGATGGACTTCAAAATTCACTACTGGGTGGAGGACGGTTGACGGGCACCCTGGAGAAACCAGCGGATGGCCGGGATGCATGGAGAAGCGCCATGACATCTTGCGGAAAGCTTCACCCAGCCACGAAGAGACGGATGGATACCCCATTGACCGGAAGCTTACCTGTGCAGCCGCAAGCCATTATGGGCTCTGGCTTGGTCGACCCTAGGCGTGACTCTGGCCGGACGGTGCTACGAGATGTAGAAGAACGGTAGGATTAGATGGGCACCGGCAGTGGCCCAGAGGAACTCTTCGGAAGACCCTGTTTCGTTCGTCCCGTCTTCAAACACCAGGCAGTGCGAAGACTTAAAGGAGGGAACGATTCTTGCGGGTAAAGTGCACAAACCTCTGCAGAGTAACAACCTAATCGATTAGCCGTGTCCCCGGTTACGGACAAATGAGCCTCTGGAATTTGAGTATTTCAGATATCTCAACACTAAACTTAATAAATTAATTGAGGGGGTTATTTAATAATTGGGAATGAGACATTGGTTGGCGGAACCATCTCAATAACTACCAACATTTTGTAGTAATTGCAAACAAGTCCTTGTTGTAGGGAAAAACCGGCTTTTTCGCAAAACAATGAAACTTAGAGCCCCACAGCCAAATTGCATATAGTGTTAGAAATTTTATTGTTGTTCTCTCTTCATGACTTGCCGGCATATTCAAAATGCTGACCTACACGGCTGCAACGTCTTATGTTGCAGAGGAGTTTTCCGATCAGGAGTGAGGCTACGATCCACGCTTGGCGATTGCCCTATGGAGTCGGATGGACTCGCTATTCGTCTACGCTTCCGCAGCTTTATTTAGTTTATTTCTCATGAGTTGGCCTTCGGGCGAATTTATTATGATGTAATAAAGACTCGATATGAGAATCGTGTAATAAATTCAGGTGTGATTGAACTTTGAATCTTTGCATCAATGTACTGTGTGTGCCAGCATGATCTTGGGATGGTACAGCTACACAGAGACTTGACCGATTTCGGGTCGGGTCGCTACAGAGATGGTATTCAGAGCACACGCTGACCGTAGGACGTAACCCCTAGGATCGGAAAGCCATAGGAAGAGACTATTTTATTTTATGTCCTTATCATTCCGTAATTCTCCCCTGTTCATTTCCGACTTCTCTCCGATTTTCAACATTCTAGATGGCCGCCGAGTTCACCCCAGTTCTGCTACCGGAGTTTTGCCAGCCAGATGAGACGATGCTTCTCGGCAAGAAGCTGGTTCAGATCATGAAGAAGCTGAAGATTGCTCTGCCCTCAATCACCGGGAAGCCTACCAATGCACTTCCGACGGATACCCGCTACAGGATTAAGGTGCACATTCCAGGGAGGACCTTCGGAGGACATTCAGAGCCCATTGACTTTGAGTTTACCGATTTCACTTGGATCCTCGGAAGAGACATGGCGATTTATGGTGCACTTGGACATCTCCGAGAAGAGTACAGGGCCGAGCTCGACCCATCAGACCTCGCCATGATTTCTTGCAGAGCTAGGAATGGAGATATCATCCGTACCGTAGAGGACGACTCCATTCTTTCATATGTCCAAGACTTGGAGAGTCTCATCAGGAACCGGGAAATCCAGACGCGCCGAAACTCGAAGGTACACAGGAGGCTGTTGTTCCGTGAACTGGAACTGGAGGAGAAGGCACGCGCGGACTTCCATGAACATGAAGAAGAAGTCAAGGATTTTATGGATAGAATCGAGGACCGGGATAAATATATTGCCACACTGGAGGAGAAGATGGACCTGGGAGAAGACCTTTTTCCGAGTGGAGATGATGGACCCCTCGTGAGCAATGACCAGGATTATGAAGAGAGCTCCACCGAAGGAAGCCGCAAGATGAGACGCCGCACCAGAGGACGACGCAGCAGAGGAAGCCGCACCGGAGGGCACAAGAATAATTGAAGACATTTAGTCGACCGCCATGTTATTTTATTTTATTCGTCGATCAGTTAGGCCGTTATTTTCGATTAGTCGTGAGATTTTTGTAATCCGAGATTGAACCTTGTTTGAGATGAATGAATAAATGATTGGTGTGATTATTGTGCATTCATATGGGTAGTGCTATTTTCTCATTAGACCCTTGTTCTATTCTAATTTCTCATCCACTCCAAAACACCAGATGCCTCCGAGACGTGACCCCGGTTTCAACTTTCCGCCGGAGCTCACCCAGCTGATCCAGCAGCAGAATGCCCTGATGCAGATGCTCATCCAGAACCAGAACAACAACAACAACAACAACAACAACAACAACAACAACAACAACAACAACAACAACAACAACAACAACAACAATCCACCGCCACCACCCCCTGTTGACAACTTGACCCGCTTCCTAAGGCTGAATCCGCCAGTGTTCTCTAGCAGCACTGAGCCGATTGTGGCCGATGATTGGCTCCGCAAGGTCGGAAGGGAGTTAGCCACTGCTGGGTGCACAGATGCAGAGAAGGTGCGCTTTGACGCACATCAGCTTGATGGACCTGCAGCCTCTTGGTGGGAGAACTACACCGCCACTTATCCGGTCGCCACCATGACATGGGATCAGTTCCAGCAGGCTTTCCGCACCGCTCATGTCTCAGCTGGAGCCATGAGTCTGAAGAAGCGTGAGTTCCGCAACTTACGCCAGGGGAACCGTACTGTGGGGCAGTACGTGGATGAGTTCAGCAAATTATCTCGCTATGCCCCAGATGATGTGGCCACAGATGCCGCAAAGCAAGAGAAGTTTCTCGAGGGACTCAATGATGAGCTAGGAATGCAGCTAATGGTGGCTACCTTCAACAACTACCAGGAGCTGGTAGACAAGGCCACCATACTTGAAGGCAAGCAGTAGCAGATTGATAGCCGCAAGCGGAAATATGGCCAGGGAAAGTACAACTCCGGAGCTCAGCAGAAGCCCCGCTATACCCCATACTCGGGAGGACATACCCATCACACCCATGGAGGACATAATCATGGAGGACATAACCATGGAGGGAATGGGAACAATCGCAAGCACGACAACAACTCCAAGTCAGGCAATGGAGGCAATGGCAACCAGCACCGTCCTGCTCCAGCTCAGAAGGATCTGAGTCATATCACCTGTCTCAAGTGCCAGAAGACAGGACACTATGCCACTGATTGTCCGGAGGCCAAGCAGAGGAATGGAAACGGCAACGGCAATGGAAGCTCAGCAAAGAAGCCCAACCCTTTTCCTCGTGCTCAGGTGAATCACCTTGACGCGGAGGACGTCTATGATCAGCCAGACACTGTGGTTGGTAAGTTTTTATTAAATTCACGTCCAGTATTGGTACTCTTTGATTCTGGTGCAACACATTCATTCATATCAAGGGTAGTTGTGGAAAAGTACGGGTTGCCCACTAGAACCCTTAGAACCCCTCTTCAGGTCACTTCCCCAGGAGGAGAGATGACGGCAGGCTTAGGCTGTCATTCAACCCTCAGCATCGGAAACCATGATTTTCCCGCAGACCTCATAGTATTGGAATCCCAGAGTTTGGATGTAATCCTAGGCATGGATTGGTTGACGAAGTTTGAAGGAAATATCGGCTGTGCCCGCAAGACGATTTTGCTCACCACCCCGGAGCAGAAGAGGATCAAGTATGTATCCAGACGCACACCGATGAAGAATCGGGTGAATTCCTTCACGAGTGTTGTTCAGGAGGAAGTGCCCATAGTGCAAGATTTTCCCGATGTGTTTCCAGAGGAATTACCAGGAATGCCACCAGACAGAGACATTGAGTTTTTGATTGAGTTATTGCCCGGCACAGCCCCAATATCCAAGAGACCCTATCGGATGCCCCCGAATGATTTGGAAGAGATCAAGAAGCAAATTAAGGAGCTATTGGAGAAAGGATATATTCGCCCAAGCTCGTCACCTTGGGGAGCCCCAGTTCTTTTGGTAGAGAAGAAGGATGGAACCCTGAGAATGGTTGTGGATTATCGTTCATTGAACGATGTGACCATCAAGGACAAGTACCCTCTGCCGATGATTAACGATTTATTTGATCAACTAGTTGGAGCCAATTTTGAAGACTGAAGATGGTAGGTGTATTGAAGGGAATGAGGCGCTGAAAGAGTATATTTCCAATTACTTTTCTACCATCTTTTCCTCCACTGCAAAACAAGACAATAATACCATCCTGCGGTTGTGTCTCCCAAAGTGACTTCAGAGATGAATGAGATCTTGTGTGCTGAGTACACTGAGGAAGAAGTGAAAGTTGCACTTCAGAGCATAGGGGACCTAAAAGCCCCTGGGCCTGATGGGATGCCAGCCATATTTTTTAAACTTTTTTGGCAGACTATTGGTGAGCATGTCACTAAAGACGTTCTAAAGGTTTTGAAAGGAGGTCAGATGCCAGAGAGCTGGAATGACACACTTGTAGTTCTCATTCCAAAAAATACAAATCCGGAAAGAATAAAGGACCTGCGGCCCATAAGTTTGTGCAATGTAATATATAAGTTGGTGTCTAAGGTAATCACAAATCGCTTAAAAATAATACTCCCTGACATTATCTCTTTAAACCAAAGTGCATTTGTACCAAGACAGATGATATCAGATAATGTCCTTTTAGCATATGAATTAACTCATTTCTTACAAAGGAGGAGGAACGGATCAGTGGGTTATGCTGCACTCAAATTGGATATGAGCAAAGCATATGATCGTGTCGAATGGAGGTTTTTGAAGGATATCATGTATAAACTGGGATTTAATGGTGGATGGATTGAATTAGTAATGAAGTGCATCTCCACCATCAGATACTAGATCAAGGTAAATAAAGATATCACATATGTGATTATTCCTGAAAGGGGATTGAGACAAGGGGATCCTTTGTCCCCCTATCTATTCTTACTATGTGCTGAAGGGTTTTCGACCATGCTACATCATGCTGAACAGAGTGGAAAATTGAAAGAAATCAAAGTCTGTAATGGTGCCCCCAGTATCAACCATTTATTGTTTGCAGACGATTCATTGTTGCTGATGGAAGCCAATGCTAGAAATGCTTAGGAAGTGAACCGTATTCTCAACATATATGAAGCATGTTCAGGCCAGGTGGTTAACAAGGAAAAGTCAACTATCTTGTATAGCAAGAACACAAGACCTTGGCAAAAGGAGGAGGTGAGGCGCTGTTTGCATATCACAACAGAGGGACTATCTCCAAAATATTTAGGCGTTCCAACCTATATAGGAAAATCAAAGACAAAAACTTTTGAATATATAAAAGAAAGAGTGTGCAAGAAAATAAAAGGTTGGAAAGAAAAATTATTGTCAAAAGCTGGTAAGGAAATACTAATTAAAGCTGTGGCACAAGCTATACCAGTATACACTATGGCTTGCTTTGATATAACAAAGTCTATATGCGATGACCTGAGCTCGATGATAGGACGCTACTGGTGGAGTCAAGTTGATAAGCAAAACAAAATACATTGGGTCTCCTGGGATAAATTGTCGAAGCCAAAAAAGGACGGAGGGATGGGTTTCGGAGATCTATATTCTTTTAATCTAGCTATGTTAGCTAGGCAAGCATGGAAAATCATTCAACATCCTTCATCATTATGTGCTAAAGTGCTCTCAGCAAAATATTTTCCAGGAAAGTCAATTCTAGAAGCTACTCCCAGGAAGGGTATTTCTTACACTTGGCGCAGCATCCTGAAGGGCTTACAGTTATTAAAAAGAGGCATTATATGGAGGGTTGGGAATGGTAAAAGCATAAAAGTCTGGACTGATCCATGGATCCCACGAGACGGCACAAGAACAGTAATATCACAAAAAGGACACAATCTTATAACGAAAGTCTCAGAACTAATTGACCCTGCCACAAGCTCATGGGATGCAAATCTAGTCCGACAAACCTTCCTACCTGAGGGTGCAAATATGATCCTGCAAATACCTATCCATGAAGATATAGACGACTTCATAGCTTGGCACTATGACAAAAAAGGTATTTTCTCTGTTAAATCGGCATATAAAGTGGCGGTGGATATTCGCGATCAGGAATCCCGTTTAGGTCTGACATCTTCTTCTAGTGCAGATAATGTTTTCAATTGGAAGAAACTATGGTCGCTGCCGCTGCCAGGCAAGGTGCTACATTTCTTATGGCGGATTACCACCTACAGTTTGCCATTACGAACAAAACTTCAACGCAGAGGTATGAATATTGACACCATTTGCCCTCCGTGCTTTAGACAAGATGAAGATGCTGGTCATTGTTTTTTAAAATGCAAAAAGGTAAAAGGCATATGGAGACATGCTCTATTAGAACACATCAGGCTTCGGCTACTTGAATGCCCAGATTCTTTTAAATTCATGGAAGAGATTCTTGAGCTTAATGAAGAAGAAAGATTAAAAACTTGCATTCTTCTTTGGATGTGGTGGCACTAGAGAAACAAAGCTAATGTGGGAGATAGACTCAGGTCAAATGATGAAATATGTTTCTCAATTAACCACTATCTTGTTAATGCTCTGAAAAATGTGCAGCCAAGCAAACACACAAGACAGAACACTATCCAAAGATGGACTCCTCCACCGGGAATTATGAAGCTTAACACTGATGGCGCCTTTCAAGAGGAGACTCATTCTGGAGGTTGGGGCTTCATTTTAAGAAATGATACAGGTGCATTAATAGCGGCTGGAGCAGGAAACTTGGAATATTTAGTAGATGCTCTGCACTCTGAAGCATGGGCGATGCTCTATGCTGTGGACGCGGCAATCAGGATGGGATGTGATCGGCTAATTATAGAAACTGACTCTCTTTTGCTAAAGCAGGCTGTAATGTCAAATACTTATGATCTTTCACAGCTAGGTGCTATCTTTAGAGATATCAAATATCAATTTAGAGTTGGTTTATCTGATGTTTCTGTCAAACATTGTAACCGGAAATGTAACCATGCTGCACACACTCTAGCTGCACATGGCACAACCATGAGTAGGAGTACATGGGAAATCTGGTTTGACAAATTTCCATCCTTTGTATCAGATTGTGTAGCTGGAGATTCTGCCAGCACTGCTTTATAATGGAATGCTGAGTGTTCCTTTAAAAAAAAAAAGTCCGCACTTCATATGTCGTCCCGCACGCTTAATTGGTTTCGCTTCAGTTTCCTGATTAAGAAAGCCCATCCCGTTTCCTGTTAAAACGCCCAGCAGCAGGCCAACGCCCAACGCACGAGCCGACGGAGCAAAAGCACCATGTCTCTCTCTTCTAACCCTAGCCGCTCCTGCCGCCGGCAGTGCTCAACACAAACCGAGCTCCAAGGAACACAGCGCCAGGCGCACGAGGACTACAACACGCGACAACTCGACGGTGACGCTGACCGTAGACACCATGACCGCGCTCAACATCTTCCAACGCGGATCAATGCTGCGGGGCACATATATCAAATCGTCATCGAATTGTCTGAGCTCGACGGTCGTAGAATCTCTGGCGCCATCGAGCCTGAGTCGCTCGCGAGGGCACTCTTCTAATTGGAGGCCGAGATCTCTACCTCCGGGATGAGGTTGCCGTCCTGGAGTCCATGCCGGTGGACGCCATGCCACTGGAGCGCTGCTCGACTTCGTTTTTGTTGAAAGAGACTAATGTTGACGAGAGCCTCTAGGGGATGACAATGCGTCCATGGCCGCGTAGAAGCTCGCAGACGTAATGCTATGGACTACTGCAAAACGTACATGTTGTTGACCTTTAGTGTGTGCTAATTAAAATTGGAGACGCATGCATGAATCGATCAGCTGATGGACGACTATATCTTTTCTCTACTTTCTGGACAATCAAAACTGTACTGGATACAGAAAGAAGGAATGACATGGCTGCTCCTTGGACGTATAAAGGTGTGATGCATTAACATGCCAGCAACATAGTACGACAAGCAGCGGTCAGGTAAGTAAAATCATCTGTTGTGTCGCGGTGGACCAGCGTGCGCGTCTAGGTCGAGTCCGTGTTCGTGTCCGACCATGTCCGTGGAGGATGTGCCGAGAGTATGTGTGTGCGTGTGTGTCTAGGTCTAGACCGGACACCGGTGCGTGGCCGCGTCCGTGCTCGAGTTCGAGTCACAGTCCATTAGCGTTGGCGTCCGTAGCATGGCCGTAGTTAGTTGTGTGCTGGACGTGCATGCAGGGCTCCGTTGCCAGCCGAGTCTCATACGCGTGAGTGGGCGGATCAGGCGCGCCAGAGTAGGAGGTTGGCCAGTCTTGAAAGCCGTTCGGCGGCAAGGCGTACGTCGCCACAAAGATAGAGAGAGAGCTCGTCTATGGTTTGTCCCAACAATATTAACGGGATCTATTATGTAATGTAGGCAAAATCAGTAGCCGAGGCCACCTTCATGTACTCGGTTGCGCTCTCAGTGAGCTGTGAATGCCACGTGGCATCACCGGATCCCAAAGAGAAGCAAAAATCCAGCAACAAACTTAGCTACCTTTGTGCATCAATAGCTGACGTCGGATGCTGGTCAGCTCACCAATGTTGAATTCTTACTCCAAATCGACGAGGAGAAGGAGGAGGAGGAGCTACCGACCAGAAACGCCCTCCTTGCTCGACCCGCCATCGATGCACGAGGAAGAGGAAGAGGAGTTTGGCGTTTGCTCTATAGCAAAGCACGGGCGTTGTGCAAGATGGTGAAGCCGCCAGCCACCCGTCGACCATGATTGACGCGAAGAAGGGGACGCCCTAGACCAAATTCTCACGCAGCTTGCGGGCCTTTGTTTCTTGACATGATCATAGTTACTGGCGTCTGTGTTGCCTTGCCAGGTCGATTTATGTGATGCATCGCGACAAGGGCATTAACCAGGATAGGTGATCAGGAGGTAAAACACACTTAATAGTTTCATGTGTTCTTCTTTGCCTGTTTACGCTTCGTGATAGATTTTTAACCACATGTTCCCGTTGCAACGCACGGGCAATCTTCCTAGTTTCTAAAAAAAGCATTGTGTATTTAAAAATGTCCATCTGGTTGAAACAACAGAAAACCGATGAAAAATGCAATGTACTCCCTCCGTAAAGAAATATAAGAGCGTTTAGATCACTACTTAATGATCTGAACGCTCTTATATTTCTTTACAGAGGGAGTACCGAAGAAGCAGCAGAATTGGGAAGAAAAGCTGTTAAGAAGCATACAGGAACTCGGAACGTAGAAAAAAGTTAGTGAAGCATAAAATAAATCTGAAACATGGGGCCGGCCCAGCTGGCCTCCCTGGTTTTGCTATCTTGTTGATCTGGTTGCGTATTATGTCTCCAAAAATAAATAAATCTTGTTGCATATTCTACGATAGACGTGCACCCATGCATATGCAGATACATGGAGAGCTATGGTTTCCTCCTTCGGCGTCTTAGTCGTGGTGGGGTGCCAGATCTAGAGTTCGACAGCGTGTCCGGGGTGTTGCCCCGGTCTGATTCGTTCAACGACAATGACTTCACTTTTGGTGAGCCACCTTGGAGGTCCGCAAAGCTGCTTATCAGCGATGGAGCCGCGTCGAGCTTGGGTGAGGAGGTGATCCGTCATTTTTTCCTTTGGTGGCTGCTGTGGTGGTGCCGGAGGCAGGTGACGGGACTTTGTGGTAAGCTCAGCGATGTTCTGCTATCTTTTCAGTATTGTCATGTCAGTCTTTACGTGACTTGTATTTTGTTTCTCATGATATGAATGAAACACGTATTACGATGCCAAAGAAAAGATACGTGGAGAGCTCCATCTCTGGGCCCGGAGGGCTCTGCCTCTAGCCACCGCACCACCCCACAGCCAAGCGGCCGTGTCATCACCACCTCATCACCCGGAGCTGCGCCACCCGAAACGACGCGTCGTCGCCAGAACCGTCGTCGACCTAAGGACACCGCTGCCAGCCCTCCCGAGCAGGGGCGCTGCGGGCAGGGAAGTCAGGGCTACCGCCGCTGACACCACACGAGCAAGGCCCGGTGGCGCACGCCAGCGCCGGCGGGAGGGGGCTAGGGGGAGGGAGGAGGCGCTGGAGGGAGGGAGGGGAGCCCCCGGTCGCCTCACTTGAGGAGACGACGCGCGGGACCAATGGATACGTCATCCTTGGGACTCCCAATCAGGTATAGAGGCATGTAGTCGTTGAGTGGAGTGATTGAGACCCATCTTTGAGAGGATTATAAGAAATGGTTGTTGGACCCTTTCTTGAGGAAGAGTAGGGGCTCGGGTAATTAGCATAGTATAGTGGAATGGATAAAACTTTGTATATACTGATGAAATAACACGGACCATTATGGTGGAATGGAATGCACGCACTGTACTGTTCTGATGGAATAGAAAAATTGTGATATATTGTAATGATTAAAATGTGCTTTGTTTTGGCAAGAAAAAAGCTCAAAAACCTTTAAACTTATCGGCTTTGTTTAGTCGGCTGTCAAAGAAAATTTATTTCCACCGACGGATAGGACACCCATCGGTGGAGGAGACCTCCTAGTCACAAGCAACTAATTGAGGAGCGCTAGTTCGGGAACCTCCCAAAAGTCACTTGAGGTGGGTCGAGAGCGCGCCCTCTTAGCCGCCGTCACATGTCGCGCTCTGGGTGCTTCCTTCGGATTTTTTTTCACACGCGTTTTCGGCTTTTTAGATGTTTTTTGCTTGTTTTTTGGCTTTTTGTTTTTCCACCTGTCTTTCTTAGCTTTTAGCATTTTTTTTCTCAAAAGGCACAGTTTTCTTCTTTTGCTTCAACGTGTTTTTTTTGCTTTCACGAGAGGCACGGATTTGCTTCCGCGAGAGGTACAGCCGTGTCTTTCGGAAACGAAAAAAGAACGTGTTTTTTTGCTTCCGCGAGAGCCATAGATTTGCTTCCCCGAGAGGCACAACTGCGCCTCTCGGAAAAGAAAAAATTAACGTGTTTTCTTTTTCCTTCCGCGAGAGCCACATATTTGCTTCCGCGAGAAGGTCGACTGTGCCTCTCAGAAACGGAAAAAATACATTTTTTTCTGTTGCGAGAGGCACGGTTTTCCTTTCACGAGAGGCATAGCCGTGTCTCTCGGATACGAAAAAAGACACGCGTTTTCATTTTTTCCTTCTGTGAGAGGTACGGTTTTGCTTCCGCGAAAGGCACGGCCATGTCTCTCGAAAACGAAAAAAAAACGTGTTTGTTTTCCTTCCCCGAGAGACATGATTTTTTTTGTCAGGTTTTCTCGTGAAAAGTTTGTCAAAACCTATCAACATGGGGTATAGTTTTAAAGATCTAGACGCGAGGAATCCAACGATGAATACGGTTCGAGATTCGGAGGCATAAAACGTTTTTAATAAACGGATCCACAAAAAAGAGAGAAAATTCTAAGGCTGCGACAAATAGCACACAGCAGCGCACCACTTGTCGCAATCTGGGAAGGTGAAGGTGAACTTTGAAAGAAGGTACTCCTCAATTAATAACTTCATCCTAGTCAATGCCTCTTGCGCCACAATGTAATCTGGCGCTGAGCCAGTGGCTGCGTGGGCCGGCCCAGCAGCAAGAGCAAAGATGGCTTCCACCTGATGAGAGCATGATGAAGATCAACGTTGACGGCGGCCTGTCGAGGTCGGGGCGCATTGTGCAGAGATGGGGAGGGAAGGTTTCAAGGTGCTTCTGCTCTTGTTACTTTTGGTCCGAATGAACCTGATATTTTAGAAGCAGCCGCTTGCCCTGAAGGGCTTGCGCTAGCGGCTGACCTGAACCACTAGCGAGTTCAAATCGCTTGTGACAGCAGCACTGTGATGGATGGGGTTAACAGATCATGCAAGGGCCCTTACAGCGTCATTGCTCGCGAGGTGAAGCAGCGAAGCCCAATGTTTGAAGCTGTGACGATCCGGCATGAGCGGCAGGAGTACAACAGTGAAGCACATCGTCTTGCAAAGGCGGCATCTTCGCTACCAGTAGGACGTCATGTATTTTTTGAACCACCTACCTGTACTCGTAGCTCCGAACATTAAGCAATGAAAACTCCCGTTCTAGCTCAAAAAAAAAAAAGACAGCTGACCTCTTGTAATTTCTGTTCATGCTTCTTTTTGGCCCAGTTATTAAGGTATGTTTTTCTTCATTTATCTTATTTTCGGCTTATCTCAAACCAGCGCGTACATACACTTCCTAATGATATAGTAAAAACTTGCAGTGGCGTTTGCCCCACTGGCCTTGAAAATCATGTTATTTATCTAGACGAATTTAGCTTTTGCTTGAATTTCTGTTGTGTATAATGGATGGATGTAATGTCATTCCAGCCAAACACATCTTTGGTAAATTTATTTCATGGTTATAAGCTTGGTTACTATTGGGTTTTTTACAAGAAGATATGTAACGAATGCAATCACATTTAACAAAAGAATTGAATTTAATACACAAAGGACCATTCTAGGACCGATCAAGGAAAAAATGACCGCAATCATCGTTCACTCTTAAAGAACAACGTAACACCAGCCGCAACAACTGCCAGACCGAGCTGGGCCACCGCAGACTGATCAACACCAACCACCGCAGGCGAGCTTAATATTGTCTCGGACTAGCAGCTACGCCGGTTCCCTCTCCATCGGCACCGCTGCACATCCGCACTTCTTTCCTCTTGACGTTGACCTCAACCTTCATGCCAGCGTTGCAGCACCCGGGGATGCCACATATGAAATACCGTATCCCAACGGCGGCAAGCGGAACAACATCATTACCGGTCGGGGAAGTCGCTACGGGGCTGGAGCCGTTGCAGGAGTCATGCTCCGTCTTGCTCACCTCCACCACGTTGTGGACCGCGGCGGAGTACTGGAACTTGAGCTCATCGCCGGTGGTGAACCTGATTCTCGAAGCCCACTGGGACTAGTTGGTATGAAGGTCCCACAAGGCCACGACCCATCCGGCGCACCCACGGTGTGGCTGGCGCCCAGCGCCGTCCTAAGCATGGTCACAGCCACGGTGATCAAGAGAAGAGGTTTGGTCTCCATGGATAAATCTGGATGGACTAGCCAGCTAACAAGTAGTAACTGACAATATGATGGGAGATGGAAGTTAGCGCTAGAGAGAAAAATTGACTGTATTGTCCGATCACTAACGCTAGAGGGAGAAATGGCTGCAGGATGGATGGTGTTGTCAGATCATTGATATTAATGGGTCGACATATATAGACGATGGATGTGTTCAAGATCATCGGGTGTAAGCTTAAGCGCGTTGACCAGGTGACGTAGAGTAGGTCATCTAATATACTCCCTCCGTCTAATACACGGTCATATTCATGTACTACATGAATATGACCGTGTGCAATATATATTGCCATCAGTAGACCGGGTCTGGCCAAAAAATAATTAATTACAAATCCACAGTAGACTTTGTCCGAACAATTAATTGAGACATCATCAGTAGCCATCAGTAGACCTTGTCCAAACAGTCATCCGGATGCCCATACGAGTGTATTGAACATAAATTAATCAAATATAATCTCTAACTAAACATTATGAACGTGTTAATGTGTGCATATTCCAGTGCGTTAGAAATTATATAATTAATTAAGATGTATGCCACTATGAAAATTTGTGGGAGAAAAACATGTCATTTATTGAAAAAATACTAGTTAAGATGAATGTTGTGTTGACCAAATTGTAAAGCTGCATAGTCTAGAGAATGCCTAGTTTTACTAAAGACAGGTGAAAAATAAAATAAAAAAAGATAAATTTAGCAACTGGAAAATCTAAGCTGTCATATTATCAATGAGCGGACTAGGGACCCATGTGCCATCACACCCCGCCCCCCTCCCCCTCTCATCCATCACGCATGCATGCGCCACAACACACAAGTGTGTGTGTGCGCGCGCGCGCGCGCGTGTGTGTGTTGATATAACTAAAGATTCCATCAAATTTAAATTTGTTACCAATTCCATATCGCAACACATTAATCCGATTGACGATCCATTTCCACCTTTAGCTTTGCAGCGTGAGATCTTTGATAATAGATCTCATGTCGACATGTTTTGACAAAAAGGCAATACTTAACAACTTAGTTATCAGGTCATTAGCCAATTAGTTGTCATATATCCTATATAACTAAATAGATGATCTTCACCAATAAATTATTCTTAACATGTAAATATGCCATCTTAACATGCAATCATGCATGGAAAAATTCCACCTCAACATGCACCCTTGCATGAGAATTTCATCCTACTTATACATTAAATGTAAACATTCTGCGTACTTATAATCAATTTCATATGTGTTCTTATTTTCATTTATCCTAGTGTTAACCCAAACACTCATGTTAAATACAATCAAATCTCATTAGATTAATCAAATCCCGCGGGAATGCAATGGGTATCATCTAGTTATATTAACGACGCTTCGATCCCTACCTGGGTCAGTTATGGCTCGGTTCAAATAGATATTCAATGCCTGAATGATTTGGTGGTCAAGCATGATGTCATTGTGCATGTAAGGATATACGCCGGTCTTTTATAGGCCTTCACTACGGGTGGTCAAGAAGCAAATATGGAAGGGTCCGAAGATTCCCTAAGAAGTTCTGAAGCTAGGTTGCATCGCACTATCGAGGCCTAGTCCAGACAGTTAGTTAATGGAGACATCAAGAAAACTGATGTTGGTGTGGTTTATTTGACACAGGAGGAGCCCAACACGATTTCATATCGGGAGATTCCGAGAGAAGCATAGCCAAAATTCTAGACAAGCTTGAGAAATACACACGGTGTACTAAACCTAGGGTGGCCCATTAGCTAGGAAGCGGTCAATGGGCTGGCCTCAAGGCCCAATAACCAAGGTGTGGCCTAGGATCCTTGCTCCGCGGGAAGCGCTCCTTCCGGGAGGATCTCATCTTGGCGTTCAAGTCAAGAAGCCCTCGTCCGATCCGGACCTTAGGACGAGACCAGGGGTAGTTCGAACACCTTTATAAGACGAGACCAGGGGTAGTTTGAGGCATCTAACTATAGCATCATCGTCTCGATAGCATTATCACCACATACCCCCTCATACGAGACATTTTTCCCCATCAATCAAATCCAAAGTAGGAGTAGGCTCTTACGTCCATGATGAGGGCCCCAACCTGCGTACACTCACCACGTGTGAATCCCCTCCGGTACTTCCGATCTTGCGCATTATCCTCTTCGGACTACTGACGGTTTTCAGTACCTTCACTAATTCTTTTGGGACACAAGCTGAAAACGAAATATGACAATGCTTTCAAGGCTTGGCAAGCTGAACTCTTGTAATTTATGTTTCTGCTTTTTTGGCTCAATTTGTTAGGGTTTGTTTTCCTTTTCATTTATCTTATTTTTTTCTTATCTCAAACCAGTGCGTACATACACTTCCTAATGATATAAAATTTGCAGTGGTGTTTGCCCGCTGGCCATGAAAATCATGTTATTTATCTAGACGAATTTAGCTCTGCTTGAATTTCTGTTGTATATAATGGATGGATGTAATCATGTAATGTCATTGCAGCCAACACATCTTTGATAAAGTTATTTCATGGTTATACGCTTGGTTATTACATGGGTTTTTCCAAGAAGATGTCTTGAATCCAATTATAATGAATGCAATTACATTTAATGAAAGAATTAAATTTAATACACAAAGGGACCATCTTACGACTGATCAAGGAAAAAAGGACCACAATCATCATTCACTCTAAAAGAACAACATAAGACCAGCCGCAACAACAATCAGACCGAGCCGGGCCACCGCAGACTGATCAACGTCAGCCGCCGCAGATGAGCTTAATACTGTCTCGGACTGGCAACGACGTCGGTTCCCTGTCCGTCGGCACCGCTGCATAGTTCGCACTACTTTAGACTTGACGTTGACCTCGACCTTCATGCCGGCGTCGCAGTGCCTAGAGACGCCGCAGATGAAATACCGGGTCCCGACGGTGGCAAGCGGAACAACATCGTTACCAGTTGGGAAACTCGCTATGGGGCTAGAGTCGTTGCAAGAGTCATACCCTGTCTTGCTCACCTCCACCACGTTGTGCACGGCGGTGGAGTACTGGAACTTGAGCTCATCGCCGATGGTGAACCTGATTCTGGAAACCCACTGGGAGTAGTTGGTTCGAAGGTCCCACGAACCGTCCGGCGCTCCCACGGTGTGGCTGGCGCCGAGCGCCATCCCAAGCATGGCGATGACCACGGTGATGAGAATAAGAGCTTTGGTCCCCATGGGTTAAATATGGATCTACTAGCTAGCTGACTTAGTAGTGACTCACAATAATAATATGATGGCGGGTGGAAGTTAGCGCTAGAGAGAAAATTGGTTATGTTGTCTGATCACTAACGATCACAAGCTCCAAGGAAGCTAATGAGAGAAATGGCTGCAGGATGGATGGTCTTGTGAGATCATTGATACTAGTGTGTCGACATATATAGGCGATGGATGTGTTCAAGGATCATCGATTGTAAGCGCGTTGACGAGGTGACATAGAGTAGGTCGTCTAACATGCATGAAAATAACATCGTACACGTTTATCTCCTGAAACTGATATTAATATATATATGCTGGGCTCCATAGCTTTAATAGAAAACTAACAATGGAGAAGATGAGGTCGGTAGCCGTCAGTAGACCAGGTCTGGGGAGAAAACGGTTAGCAACCAAATTGTCAGTAGACCATGTCCAAGCAATTAGTTAGGAGATCATCAGTAGCCATCAGTGGACCTTGTCCTCGATAGATCCGGATGCTCGCACGAGCATACTACCTCCGTTTCAGTTTACAAGTCCTGCGCGTATACCTAGGTTGTTAATTTTATCACTCTAATATAAACTATATAACACAAAAATTATACCGTTTGAAAATAGAACATCTGAAGCTTATATTGGTATATTTTTTTTGTAATATATGACTTGAATTAGGTTGGTAAAATTGACGACTTAAGGGTAGGCGCGCACCATGTAAACTGAGAGAGAGGGAGTACTAAACATAAACTAATCCAACATATTCTCTACTCCCTCCGTTTCTTTTTAGTTTGCATATAAGATTTGGTTAAAGTCAAACTTTGTAAAGTTTGACTAACTTTATAGAAAAAAATATCAATATATACAATATAAAAGTTATATGTTATGAAAATTAATTTCATCATGCATCTAACAATATTGATTTCATAGTGTGAATGTTGATATCTTTTCCTACAAAGTTTGACTTTGGCTAAATCTTATATGCAAACTAAAAAGAAACGGAGAGAGTACTAGTTAAACAATCTGAACGTGTTGGTGCGCGCATGTACTACATTGGTACGTCAAATAATTATATAATTAATTAAGGTTCTTCTAAAATAATAATTAAGATGTATGCCATTGTCAAAATTCACGGAAATTCACTATTGATAATATGTTGTGTTGACCAAATTCAAAAGTTGCATAGTCTGCAAGGTAAGGCGCCTCGCCGTTGTCATCTATATCTATACCTACTATTAAAGCAAGGTGATATTCTTGGTTTCGTCCCACTTTGTTGATTTTATATTTAATATATAAACGAGGTGGTACTAAATCAGGAAGCTCATGACAACGCTCCATCTGCCTTACCTTCGAAAATCAAACCAAGCCGGCCCACCTGAGGGCAAGGCGCGGGCAGCTTGGGCTTTGGCCCAACAATTCCCTCTTTTTTTTGCAAAAAGTAATTGCAGGTAGGAAGACTTGAACCAGCGACCTTCTGTTTGGTATCTGGCCAAGTCGACCAGTACGGTGATGCTCTGGTCTTTGGAAAAGAGGGTCGATTCACCATTTTAATAGTACCACCTCGCCCTTTAACATTCAATCACCCTAATTTAAATATCTCTTCGAGTTTCTTTGATATCAATAATAAGGAGAGCTTGCATAGCGGGGTTTCAAACAGCCCGAGAGAGAAATAAGGAAGGACGAGAATGAATCCTTCCATGCCATGATTGAGACCCCAGGAAGGAAAGGAATTAAATGCTTCATGCCCAAGATGGGAGAGGAAAATAAATTAGAGCCTAATAAATTAGAGGGTGTTTGTTTCCAGGGACTTATTGGTTTAGGGACTTAAAAAAGTCCCTATAAGTCCCATCTAAACCAAACAGGAGGGACTTATAGGGACATAAAGTGGGCATTTGGGACTTATGAAATAAGACTCTCAAGGAGAGTCTTATAGGGACTTATAGTTGTAATATGGTCTTATAGGGACTTATAAGTTCTAGGAACCAAACAGGTAGGGACTTTTTAGGGACTTGGGACTAAAAAAAGTCCTAGGACTTATGAACCAAACAGGGCCTTAGAACCTTGCATATGGTATGAATGAGCCAGGAAGGAAAGAAATTGATGACATCTCCGGGTCTGCGCAAATTAATGCACAAATTAGTTCGTTCATTATATTTGATTAATTGATGTTCAATAGGTACGGTAGTGTAGGTTGTAGTAGCTCTATTTTTTCTGTTAACTAAAGTGCAGAGAGGAAGCCTATGGGAAAACCAAAATACTTTCATGCAAATCCAAAACATTAACGTAAAATGTCAAAATTATAAATGAAAATCTTAGTTAAATTCCAATTATACCAATGTATTTGTTAGAATAAAATATGTAAAACAATATCCTACTTAAGTATATTTAGATGAAATTTTTTGAGAACACTTTTTTTACCAACTTAGGATATATTTTTATCAACTTAAAATCATGGGGAAAGTCATGCCCTACAATCAGGGGAAATATTTATGCGTTAATAGACAAGACCTGAGTTAACCAAGTGAGCTAGCACATGTTCCTGGACGAGACTTGCCTGCTCCCCGCGCATGTTCTTTAACAGACAAGATGCCTTTCTATACATTACTAAAGGCTGCTTGCATGGCATTTTTTTAATCAAATCGTTGGGCCTATTTGAGCATCAAATAATACTGTAGTTGTTAGGCTTTTCTGCGTCGCGAGCCACATGAGAAAAACATAATCACCAGTCCAGTAGGCTAAAAAACATCGATGTTTCATGTGAAATAAACCCAACTTCCTCCTTTAAGACAATTCCCACCCGTTTATATAGGTGAGCAAGTTGGCTGTAATATCAACAAGACACTTAGAAAATGGGAAGGTGACAACGGACGAGAGGGTGATTAAACTCCTGATGAAACCAAGGATTGATTTGGGACTTGGTGCACGCTGCAAAGAGGGACGTGTGGGCTAAAAGAATTAACTTACTAGGAAGGATTGTGTGTGTAGGCTGGAAGGAACATGCAACGAAGGAAACAGGGACGTGCGTGGTTGTGTGTCGATGGCGTGCGCCGAGGATTACCTTTTTCTTTCTAAACATTGGCGACTCTCTGCCGCCTGTCATTGTTTGGATGTCGTGTTATTGGTAGGCATTTTGGTGTAGCGACATCGACCAAAATGCCAGCCAATTTATTTTTCCCGTTGCAACGCACGGGCATATGTCCTAGTATAGCTAAAATCATATTTGGCAAAGAGGATTTATAGTTGGCCCTAGTTTTTGTTAGTGAAAGGTAATTCCACTAATAATTAGTTGTCATATATGTACTACGCATTTGAGCTAAACCACGACATTTATTATGGATCCGAGGGGGGATTTTTTATCACCACCATTTCTCCTCGAGATGCTCTTGTTTCTTTTTTTTAGTATGAGTTCCCCTGTTCCATTTCATACAATAAAACCACTACATTTTGCAGTGCGCCCAAATATCAAGGGATAATCTCTACAGTCTTGAGCGGGGAACTATACCTTAGGCACATTGGCTTCAACCTGGTACTTACGTCCAAATACTATCACTAAGTACACCTTAAATATAGAGGAAAACTCTCATAAGAGAACAATTTGAAGCAGGCTCACAAGGTCCGCCCTGGAGAGGTTATAACATTTGCAAGGTAAATGACAATTCAAAGCAGAATGAAAATAATATTTATACTAATATTATCTTTTTTGTTACTCATCTCTTAGCCCTTTTCTCTAATACGATAATGTAAAAGTAAATGCCCTTTATAGCTGCTAAGATAAAATCCTAAATCTGCCATCTTAAAAGAAAATTGACGGAGGAAAGCTATGCTCGCCAAAGAGAAAAGCTACAACTGGACACCGCGATGCTGTATCTGGCCATGGTTCTTGCTGGAACCAGCTGTGGTGCATCCCGGGAACCCGACGGCAATAGATGCTGCATCCGCTCATCTTTTTTGATGGAATTGACATGTGTTGATGCTGGAATGGGGCAGGAGAAAAGCTGCAAAACCTCAGCGACCGTGCAACCATGGTTCCCGCGAGCTACGACGGCGCCGACAGGCGCCGAATGGCGGCATGCTTCTAACAGCATGGCGAGGTGCTAGGACCCGTTGGCAAAAAAACTTGCAAGCAGTCATCAGAGTAGCTATGACGGTGGTGACCGTGAGTTGCGGATTTTTTCTGGAACGGACGGGCCATAGGCGAAGTCCTTTTGCTGGAACCGGCTCGCCCATTTGCTGGAACCAGTGACTGTAGATGTTGGAATTAGCGACGATGAGCACCGGCTTGCCGGCGAGATGTTACAACCAGCGCATGCAAATGCTGGAACCAGAGAGAGTTTCTGCTAGAACTAGTGCGAGTGTCAATTGCGAGCATCAGCGCGGCGGAAGCCATTGATACCGCATCTCACCGGCATGGCACGGTGCTAGGGACCGGGGCGACAGGAGGTGCGATGCTGCCGGGGTGGCAAGCTGCGTGAGGGGAAGGGTGTTGGGCGAGGCTGCGCAAGCCGTGGGGAGGAAGGAGTTGAGCAGCCAAATCAGACGGCCTACGCAGCTTGCATCTGACGGCTAGTGCGCGGCCGACCGAAATTTGGGCCGTCCGACCAGCACCAAGCACTGCCCTTTATTTATTACATGATTATATACACTTGATTATATAGTTCGGTTTTGCAAGAAGATAAGTTAAATCCAATTATAATGGAAAAAATTACATTTAACAAAAGAATTGATTTATAATACACAAATAAGCATGCGCGACGCGTCAAGAAGAAAAAAACACCACAATCGTCGGTCACTAAAAGAACAACACGAGACCAGCCGCGACAACGGCCAGACCTAGTTGCGCCACCGCAGACTGATCAGTGCCAGCCGTCGTGGCCGAGCTTAATACGGTCTCGGACCGGCACCGGAGCCGCTTCCCCGTCCCTCGGCACCGTTGTACTGTCCGCACAGCCTTCGACTTCACGTTGACTTGAGCCTTCATACCGGCGGCGCAATGCCCTGGGACGCTGCAGATGAAGTACCGCGTCCCTATGGCTGCAAGTGGGACGACATCGTTGCCGGTCAGGAACGTCGTGATGGGGCTGGAGCTGTTGCAGGCGTCGTACCCAGCCTTTCTCACCTCCACCACATTGTGCATGGTGGTGGAGTACTGAAATTGGAGCTCATCGCCGATGGTAAACCTAGTTCTTGAAGCCCACAGGGTGTAGTTGGTCTGCAGATCCCATGATCCGGCCGGCGCGCCCACCGTGTGACTGGCGCCGAGCACCATCCCGAGCATGCCCACGGCCACGGTGATCAGGATAAGAACTTTAGACCCCATGGATTAAATGTCGATCGACTAGCTAGCTAGCTAACTGAAAAGATCAGAGCTAGAAGTTAGCACTAGAGATAAATTCGATAGGATCCAAGGAAGTGCAGACAGAAATGGCTGCACGATTGAATGTGATGTAAGATTGTTGATTCCACTATGTCGAAATATATAGGCGATGGATTGGTTCAAGCTAGGATCATCAGGTGTAAGCGCGTTGACCAGGTGAGGTATGGTAGGTCTAAGATGCATGAATATGAGTAATAGTACTCCCAGATGAATTTAAATACATGTTGGTGCGTGCATGCTTGGCTCGTCTATTATACTATGATAATCTAATAATGGTGACGATGGGATTCGTAGCCGAGAGTAGACTGGGTCTGGCGGCAAACCCTCAGGCTGCTATCGATCCGGTGCACGAGCGTGCTAAACATTAATTATTTGAACATAATCTTTGATTAAAGTTATGAACGTATTGGCGCACGTGTGCATATTCCTACCACACGATAATTGATTTATTAAGATGTACTATATCACTGTAAAAGTTTGAAAAAAAAACATAATCATCTTTTCTCAAGAATACACAAATTACGTACTATAGCTTTATTATATAAAAGACGGGATAACAAATACAAGAAGGGTAGTAATAGGCATTGGTCGACTGATTTGGTCAAGATCGGTCACCATGCACGCCATTGTAATAGGCCATCAAGGACAGTTGATTTCACGAATCGTTCTCTCTCTCGAAACAAGCTTTCACCCTTTTTATTGATATAGGCGTAAACAACCAATCCACTACAAAATGACCCGTTACAAGGCATTGAGGAGAACCTCATAAGCTTATCTAAAGAAAATCGGTAATGCTAGCCAAGAATGCTAAAAATGCACTAAGTGCACCTAAACGCCTCGAGCTAGCAGCCGAGAAGAAGCACATGAAACCCACCCCCATGCAAGAGGAATACCCACCGTCACCGGTGACGCTCCCAAGAGGGTAACGGCACAAAGCGTCGCCGCTGCCGCATCAGCCAAAGGTAATAAAGGTTTCACCCTGAGAGTTAGACGGCAAGGAGAGATCCAAGGCGACGCCCCAAGAGGAATACAATACCCGCAGGCCTTGTCGCCGCCGGCGCCGGAGCGCGAAGCTTTCGCTCGACCACAGCTCCCACAACATAGAGGAAACTCTAGCGGGAACCCCACCACGACGGAATGGGAGCACCAGAACCAGATCAGGGCAAAGCTTCCATCGAAGTCGTCTGCTACGCAAAGATCACCCATCACCGTGCACCTCGCCACCGACATGGCCAAGGTACACCGTCAACACCCGTCACCATGTCGCTCGCCGGAGAGCTAAGCCACATAGCCCGTGTCGGGGTTAAATCCGGCAGATCTCGGGTATGGAGTCCCGAGCTGATGATTTTAGCTTGATGGTAACAAGATGAACAACGGATTGGTGAGCTGAACTCTTGTAATATCTGTTTCTTGCCGAGCAGATTTTGGGACACAAGATGAAAACGACATATGGCAACGCTTTCAAAGCTTGGCGAGCTCAAGTCTTATAATTTCTGTTTCTCCTTTTTTTGGCTCGGTTTGTTAGGGTTTGTTTTCTTCATTTATTTTCTTTGTAGCTCATCTCAAACTAGTGTATACATACACTTCCCAATAATATAAAATGTTGCAGTGGGTGTTTACCCCACTGTTTTGCCTTAAAAATCATGTTACTTATCTAGACGAATTTTGCTCTGCCTGAACTTCTGTTGTACATAATGGATGGATGTAATGTCACTGAATTCAACACATCTTTGATAAATTTATTTCCTGGTTACACGCTTGGTTATTATTCGGGTTTTTGCAAGAAGATATGTTGAATCCAATTATAATGAATGCAATTAATTTAACAAAAGAATTGAATTTAATACACAAAGGGACCATACTACGACCTATCAAGGAAAAAGGACCACTATCATCGTTCACTCTAAAAGAACAATGTAAGACCAGCCGCAACAACTATCAGACTGAGCCGGGCCACCGTAGAGTGATCAACGCCAGCCGCCGCAGCTGAGCTTAATACCGCCTCGGAAGGGCAGCGACGTCGGTTCCCTGTCCGTCGGCACCGTTGCACAGTCTGCACTTCTTTCGACTTGACGTTGACCTCGACCTTCATGCCGGCGTCGCAGTGCCCGGAGACGCTGCAGATGAAATACCGGGTCCCGACGGTGGCAAGCGGAACAACATCGTTACCGGTCGGGAAAGTCACTATGGGGTTGGAGCCTGATAACCCACAAGTATAGGGGATCGCAACAGTTTTCGAGGGTAGAGTATTCAACCCAAATTTATTGATTCGACACAAGGGGAGCCAAAGAATATTCTCAAGTATTAGCAGTTGAGTTGTCAATTCAACCACACCTGGATAACTTAATATCTACAACAAAGTATTTAGTAGCAAAGTAATATGGAAGTAACGGTAACGATAGCAAAAGTAATATTTTTGGGTTTTGTAGTGATTGTAACAGTAGCAACGGAAAAGTAAATAAGCGGAGAACAATATTTGAAAAGCTCGTAGGCATTGGATCAGTGATGGAGAATTATGTCAGATGTGGTTCATCATGTAACAGTCATAACATAGGATGACACAGAACTAGCTCCAATTCATCAATGTAATGTAGGCATGTATTCCGAATATAGTCATACCTGCTTATGGAAAAGAACTTGCATGACATCTTTTGTCCTACCCTCCCGTGGCAGCGGGGTCCTAGCGGAAACTAAGGGATATTAAGGCCTCCTTTTAATAGAGTACCGGACCAAAGCATTAACACATAGTGAATACATGACCTCCTCAAACTACGGTCATCACCGGGAGTGGTCCCGATTATTGTCACTTCGGGGTTGCCGGATCATAACACATAGTAGGTGACTATAGACTTGCAAGATAGGATCAAGAACTCACATATATTCATGAAAACATAATAGGTTCAGATCTAAAATCATGGCACTCGGGCCCTAGTGACAAGCATTAACCATAGCAAAGTCATAGCAACATCAATCTCAGAACATAGTGGATACTAGGGATCAAACCCTAACAAAACTAACTCGATTATATGATAAATCTCATCCAACTCATCACCGTCCAACAAGCCTATGATGGAATTACTCACGCACGGCGGTGAGCATCATGAAATTGGTGATGGAGGATGGTTGATGATGACGATGGCGATGAATTCCCCTCTCCGGAGCCCCGAACGGACTCCAGATCAGCCCTCCCGAGAGAGTTTAGGGCTTGACGGCGGCTCCGTATCGTAAAACGCGATGAATCTTTCTCTCTGATTTTTTTCTCCCCGAACACGAATATATGGAGTTGGAGTTGAGGTCGGTGGAGCTCCAGGGGGCCCACGAGGCACGGGGCGCGCCCAGGGGGTAGGGCGCGCCCCCACCCTCGTGCACAGGGTGTGGGCCCCCTGACATTGATTCTTTCGCCAATATTTTTTATATTTTCCAAAAATAAGTTCCGTGAAGTTTCAGGTCATTCCGAGAACTTTTGTTTCTTCACATAAATAACACCATGGCAATTCTGCTGAAAACAGCGTCAGTCCGGGTTAGTTCCATTTAAATCATGCAAGTTAGAGTCCAAAACAAGGGCAAAAGTTTTTGGAAAAGTAGATACGACGGAGACATATCAACTCCCCCAAGCTTAAACCTTTGCTTGTCCTCAAGCAATTCAGTTGACAAACTGAACGTGATAAAGAAAAACTTTTACAAACTATGTTTGCTCTTGTTGTTGTAAATATGTAAAGCCAGCATTCAAGTTTTCAGCAAAGATTATGAACTAACCACATTCACAATAACATTTAGGTCTCATGTTTACTCATGTCAATGGCATAATCAACTAGCGAGCAATAATAATAAATCTCGGATGACAACACTTTCTCAAAACAATCATAATATGATATAACAAGATGGTATCTCGCTAGCCCTTTCTGAGACCGCAAAACATAAATGCAGAGCACCTTTAAAGATCAAGGACTGACTAAACATTATAATTCATGGTAAAAGAGATCCAGTCATAGTCATACCCAATATAAACTAATAGTAATGGATGCAAATGACAGCAGTGCTCTCCAGCTGGTGCTTTTTAATAAGAGGGTGATGACTCAACATAAAAGTAAATAGATAGGCCCTTCGCAGAGGGAAGCAGGGATTTGTAGAGGTGCCAGAGCTCGATTTTGAAATAGAGATAAATAATATTTTGAGCGGCATACTTTCATTGTCAACATAATAACCAAGAGATGGCGATATCTTCCATGCTACACACATTATAGGCGGTTCCCAAACAGAATGGTAAAGTTTATACTCCCCCTCCACCAACAAGCATCAATCCATGGCTTGCTCGAAACAACGAGTGTCTCCAACTAGCAACAGTCCCAGGGGGAGTTTTGTTTGCAATTATTTTGATTTGGTTTGCATAAAGCATGAGACTGGGCATCCCGGTGACCAGCCATTTTCTCGTGAGTGAGGAGCGGAGTCCACTCCTCTTGAGAATAACCCGCCTAACATGGAAGATACGGACAACCCTAGTTGATACATGAGCTATTCGAGCATACAAAACAGAATTTCATTTGAAGGTTTAGAGTTTGGCACATACAAATTTACTTGAAACGGCAGGTAGATACCGCATATAGGAAGGTATGGTGGATTCATATGGAATAACTTTAGGGTTTAAGGAATTGGATGCACAAGCAGTATTTCCGCTTAGTACAAGTGAAGGCTAGCAAAAGATTGGGAAGCGACCAACTAGAGAGAGACAACAGTCATGAACATGCATTAAAATTAATAAACATTGAGTGCAAGCATGAGTAAGATATAATCCACCATGAACATAAATATCGTGAAGGCTATGTTGATTTTGTTTCAACTACATGTGTGAACATGTGCCAAGTCAAGTCACTTGAATCATTCAAAGGAGGATACCACCCTATCATACCACATCACAACCATTTTAATAGCATGTTGGCACGCAAGGTAAATCATTATAAACTCCTAGCTAATTAAGCATGGCATAAGCAACTATAATCTCTAATTGTCATTGCAAATATGTTTATTCATAATGGGCTGAATCAGGAACGATGAACTAATCATATTTACAAAAACCAGAGAGGTCGAGTTCATACCAGCTTCTCTCTTCTCAATCAGTCCATCATATATCGTCATAATTGCCTTTCACTTGCACGACCGAACGATGTGAATAATAATAATAGTGCACGCGCATTGGACTCTTGGTTAAATCAACAATAATGCATATAAGAGCCACTTCAACATTTTCATCATGGTCTTCCCTATCGACCCCCCAAAAAGGAAAAGAAATAAAACTATTTACACGGGAAAGCTCCCAACAAGCAAGAGAAGAACAAGAAATATTTTTGGGTTTTCTTTTAATTACTACTACTACAGCAAGAAAGTAAACTAGCTAAACGCTAGTACTAATTTTTTTAGTTTTTCTTAAGATTTTTCAAACACACAAGAAGAAAGCATAAAAAGGAAAATAAACTAGCATGCATATTACAATGAAAGAGTATGAGCACCGACATCTAGCAATAAGTGTGTAAACATGAATGTAATGTCGGTGAGAAATACGTACTCCCCCAAGCTTAGGCTTTTGGCCTAAGTTGGTCTATTGCCACGGCTGGCCTGGCGGATATCCAAAGTTATAGTTGGGGTCGTATTGTGATGCAGCAGTCATTGCATTGTGGGCTACAGCTTGGAGGCGAGCTATCTCAGCCCTCCTCTCGTACTCGTTCGCCTCCTCACTGGTTATGAAATATCTCCCCTTTGCCTGAAAGTCAAAGAAGGTAGAAGCAGGGAGAGCGACGTGATAGGTGCGTCGTCTGTTACAGATTAGTCGGTACTGGAGGAACTGATCGTTTCTCTCAACAAAACGATGACGAACCATAGCGTCGTAATCTAAATAAGCAGGAGGCAACTCAATATCATCCTCACGTATGGTTACACCAAGAAAATTAGCTAAACGGGTTGCATAAATTCCACCAAAGAAATCTTCATTAAATCTATTATGATGCAACCTACGTGCAACAGTGGCTCCCAAATTATAATGTTTATCCCCTAACACGGCACTCCTGAGAATACTGAGGTCAGGGACACACATGTGACATGCTTCATCCTTACCATTTATGCACCTACCTATGAAGAGAGCAAAATAATGTAAAGCAGGAAAATGAATGCTCCCTATGGTAGCTTGTGCTATGTCTCTAGATTTCCCCACAGTTATACTAGCAAGAAAATCTCTAAATTCAGATTTGCGAGGTTCACTAGTACTACCCCACTGTGGGAGTTTGCAAGCAGTGGTAAAATCCTCTAAGTCCATAGTATAAGAATTTTCATAAAGATCAAACAGGACAGTTTGAGAATTGCGTGAAGACGAAAATTCAAACCTCCTCACAAAGGAACTAGTGAGATAGTGGTACTGACGGCACTTCTCTGCCTCGAAGCTCACAAGATCAGCGGTACGCAAATATGCGTTAAATTCTTCCTTAATTCCTGCTTGATCCATGAAGTCCTCTGAAGGCCAATCACAAGGCCGCACTGGAGCGTCCCTTGGTGGTTCATCATCAGCATCACGCATTGCAAGCCTGGGTCCTTGCTTCCTTGAAGGACCACCTTGGTACATTTTCCTAAACATATTTCTTCCTCTGAAAAAATTCTGAAATTTTTAGTAACTTCAAATAAAAGTGAACCAAGCTTAACAAAATTGATAGCAACTACTCCTACAAGTGCCTAGAGACTATATCATGCATTAGAACTACTTGGAACCATAAAAATTTGACATGCAAGCTCAAGAACATGGTCACCTAGGTAGCACAAATTTGCAATGAATAAAGCACTAGAACATAAACTAATTGGATCATTGGAGGAGTCACATACCAAGGAACAATCCCCCAAAGCAGTTTTTGTGAGAGGTGCTTTGAGCAAGCAGATCGAAAATCGCAGCAAAATGAGCTAGAACTCGTGCTTGAGCTGATTGGTAATTTTTTTTGGGAGGAAGAAGAAGTGTGTGGGTGCAGGAATAAGTCGAGGGGAGCCACCATGGGCCCACGAGGTAGGGGGCGCGCCCTGGACCCTCGTGCCCAGGTGCTTGCTCCCCCTGCTGTGTTCTCAATGCCAAATATTCTCAAATATTTCAGAAAAAATCATATTAAATTGGCAGGGCATTTGGAGAACGTTTATTTTTGGGGTATTCTTATATTGCACGGATAATTCAAAAAACAGACAGAAAAAATACTATTTTTACTTATTTCAACTAAATAACAGAAAATAAAAAGAGGGTACAGAAGGTTGTGCTTTCTAACTTCATCCATCTCATGCTCATCAAAAGAAATCCACTAACAAGGTTGATCAAGTCTTGTTAACAAACTCATTCCGAATAACATGGAGCCGGAGAAATTTCGAATAACACTATGTTACCTCAACGGGGATATGCACATCCCCAATAATAAGAATATCATATCTCTTTTTGACAGTAGGAAGAGGAAATTCAAAACCTCCAATAATAATTGATGGAATTTTTCCAATTGATACTGTGGACTTGAGGTTGTTTCCTCGGAAAGTGTACCGTATGCTCATTGCCATTAACATGAAAAGTGACATTGCCTTTGTTGCAATCAATAACAGCCCCTGCAGTATTCAAAAAAGGTCTTCCAAGAATAATAGACATACTATCGTCCTCGGGAATATCAAGAATAACAAAGTCCGTTAAAATAGTAACGTTTGCAACCACAACAGGCACATCCTCACAAATACCGACACGTATAGCAGTTGATTTATCAGCCATTTCCAAAGATATTTCAGTAGGTGTCAACTTATTCAAATCAAGTCTACAATATAAAGAGAGAGGCATAACACTAACACCGGCTCCAAGATCACATAAAGCAGTTCTAACATAATTTCTTTTAATGGAGCATGGTATAGTTGGTACTCCTGGATCTCCAAGTTTCTTTGGAATTCCACCCTTAAAAGTATAATTAGCAAGCATGGTGGAAATTTCAGCTTTCGGTATCTTTCTTTTATTTGTAACAATTTCTTTCATATACTTAGCATAAGGATTCATTTTGAGCATATCAGTTAATCGCATACGCAAAAAGATAGGTCTAATCATTTCAGCAAAGCGCTCAAAATCCTCATCATCCTTTTTCTTGGATGGTTTGGGAGGAAAAGGCATGGGTTTCTGAACCCATGGTTCTCTTTCTTTACCGTGCTTCCTAGCAACAAAGTCTCTCTTATCATAACGTTGATTCTTTGATTGTGGGTTATCAAGATCAACAGCAGGTTCAATTTCTACATCATTATCAACTCTAGGTTGAGCATCAACATGAACATGATCATTAACATTGTCACTAGGTTCATGTTCATTTCCAAATTGTGTTTCAGCATCAGAAATAGAAATATCATTGGGATTCTCAGGTGTGTCAACAACAGGTTCACTAGAAGCATGCAAAGTCCTATCATTTTTCTTTTTCTTCTTCTTAGAAGGACTAGGTGCATCTAAATTATTTCTCTGAGAATCCTGCTCAATTCTCTTAGGATGGCCTTCAGGATACAAAGGTTCCTGAGTCATTTTACCAGTTCTAGTAGCCACTCTAAAAACAAAGTCATTATTCTTACTATTCAATTCATTAAGCAAATCATTCTGAGCTTTCAGTACTTGTTCTAGTTGAGTGGTAACCATAGAATCATGTTTACTAATGAGTTTAAGTTCACCTTTAACTCTAGACATATAATCACCCAAGTGTTCAATCATATAAGCATTTTGTTTTCATTGTCTACCAAAATAAGCATTGAAATTTTCTTGCTTAACCATAAAGTTATCAAACTCATCCAAGCATTCGCTAGCAATTTTAGTAGGAGGGATTTCAGCTTTATCATATCTATAGAGAGAATTTACCTTTACTACCTGTGTCGGGTTATCAAGACCATGATTTTCTTCAATATGTGATGAATTAAGACCATGTATTTCTTCAATAGGAGGTAAATTCTTAACATCTTCAGCTTTTATACCTTTTTCTTTCATAGATTTCTTTGCCTCTTGCATATCTTCAGGACTGAGAAATAGAACACCCCTCTTCTTCGGAGTTGGCTTAGGAGTTGGTTCAGGAAGTGTCCAATTATTTTCATTTGTCAATATATTATTCAATAGAATTTCAGCTTCATCTGGTGTCCTTTCCCTGAAAACAGAACCAGCACAACTATCCAGGTGGTCTCTGGAGGCATCAGTTAGTCAATTATAAAAGATATCAAGTATTTCATTTTTCTTGAGAGGATGATCAGGCAAAGCATTAAGTAATTGGAGAAGCCTCCTCCAAGCTTGTGGGAGACTCTCTTCTTCAATTTGCAAAAAAATTATATATATCCCTTAAAGCAGCTTGTTTCTTATGAGCGGGAAAATATTTAGCAGAGAAGTAATAAATCATATCCTGGGGACTACGCACACAACCAGGATCAAGAGAATTAAACCATATCTTAGCATCACCCTTTAATGAGAACGGAAATATTTTAAGGATATAGTAATAGCGAGTTTTCTCATCATTAGTGAATAGGGTGGCTATATCATTTAATTTAGTAAGATGTGCCACAACAGTTTCAGATTCATAGCCATAAAAAAAATCAGATTCAACCAAAGTAATTATATCAGGATCAATAGAGAATTCATAATCCTTATCAGTAACAAAGATAGGTGAAGTAGCATAGGCAGGATCATATTTCATTCTAGCATTCAGAGTTTTTTTGTTTAAGCTTAGCTAATAATTTCTTAAGATCACTTCTATCATTGCAAGCAAGAAAGTCTCTAGCAGTTTCTTCATCCATAACATAGCTCTCAAGCACAACAGGCAATTCATATTTATTGGGAGAGTCTTCATCATCACTTTCATCAATATTATCAGTTTCAATAATTTCATTCTCTCTAGCCCTAGCAAGTTGTTCATCAAGAAATTCACCAAGTGGCACAGTAGTATCAAGCATAGAAGTAGTTTCATCATAAGTATCATGCATAGCAGAAGTGGCATCATCAATAACATGCGACATATCAGAATTAATAGCAGAAGCAGGTTTAGGTGTCGCAAGCTTACTCAAAACAGAAGGTGAATCAAGTGCAGAGCTAGATGGCAGTTCCTTACCTCCCCTCGTAGTTGAGGGATAAATTTTTGTTTTAGCGTCTTTCAAGTTCTTCATAGTGACCAGCAGATATAAATCCCAAGTGACTCAAAGAATAGAGCTATGCTCCCCGGCAACGGCGCCAGAAAATAGTCTTGATAACCCACAAGTATAGGGGATCGCAACAGTTTTCGAGGGTAGAGTATTCAACCCAAATTTATTGATTCGACACAAGGGGAGCCAAAGAATATTCTCAAGTATTAGCAGTTGAGTTATCAATTCAACCACACCTGGATAACTTAATATCTACAGCAAAGTATTTAGTAGCAAAGTAATATGGAAGTAACGGTAACGATAGCAAAAATAATATTTTTGGGTTTTGTAGTGATTGTAACAGTAGCAACGGAAAAATAAATAAACGGAGAACAATATGTGAAAAGCTCGGAGGCATTGGATCGGTGATGGAGAATTATGTCGGATGTGGTTCATCATGTAACAGTCATAACATAGGGTGACACAGAACTAGCTCCAATTCATCAATGTAATGTAGGCATCTATTCCGAATATAGTCATACGTGCTCATGAAAAAGAACTTGCATGACATCTTTTGTCCTACCCTCCCGTGGCAGCGGGGTCCTAGCGGAAACTAAGAGATATTAAGGCCTCCTTTTAATAGAGTACCGGACCAAAGCATTAACACATAGTGAAAACATGAACTCCTCAAACTATGGCCATCACCGGGAATGGTCCCGATTATTGTCACTTCGGGGTTGCCGGATCATAACACATAGTAGGTGACTATAAAATTGGTTATGTTGTCTGATCAACTAAAGATCACAAGCTCCAAGGAAGCTAAAGAGAGAAATGGCTGCAGGATGGATGGTGTTGTGAGATCACTGATACTAGTGTGTCGACATATATAGGCGATGGATGTGTTAAAGGATCATTGGGTGTAAGCGCGTTGACGAGTTGACATAGAGTAGGCCGTCAAAAATACATGAAAATGACATCGTACACGTTAGCTCCTGAAACTGATATTATTATATATGCTTGGTTCCGTAGCTTTAATTCTTAATATACTAAACCTGGCCAGGTTTAGTTTACCCTATTTTTTTGACTTTTTTCTATCAGTGAAAAGTTACCCAATTGGGACATGGCACGTGTTTTATTGGCGGACCTAGCGTGGTAGACGTCCGTGTGCAACTAGCGATTGAGGGTGAGATTTCTAATTCAGCACGCCATTGGATTGCATGTGCATGCACGATCGGCCGTTCCGATTGGCTTGCATTGTCCGTATCCAGAAGCCGATTTCGCTACTCCCTTGTCTACCGCTTTGTTTATTCTTTTCTGATGTGTTCTGTCTTCTTTCGTTTGTGCGCTATTGCGGGTCTGCCAGGTGGGCCTGCCCTGTACGCGGATCCTCATGCTGCCGTGGGCGATTTTAAATCGGCCGCCGCTTCGGCCGTGCTTTCCAGGCCTGCTATATAGTCGGCTGCCGCTTTTCTCAACCTTTCTAGCTGCTTCTTTGCTGCATATAGTGGCTGTCTTCAATTTGTTTTTGGTACGTCGTTGCTTGCTATAAATACGGGGCCCATCCATCGGTCTTCCTCCCATTCTGGTTTCAATCATACACGCGTTCGTCATTGCATTTAGTGGTAGCCGTCGCGGAAGAGGAGCGGCCCGTCTTGCTCGACCTGGAGCTCATGCGGCGTCCAACGCGGAATATCAGTCCCTCGCCGTCGCGTTGCTTCAGCCGGATACCTGAATCCTCTTTTCTCTTGTATTGTTCAGGAATCTTTGAGCAGCGCACGTCATGGTCTGGCGAGGCGACGACCGGACGGAACCGTCGTCGCGGCGATTTTTTGCTGTTTGCGGGGCGGTCGGCCGCGACAACGCTCAACTTCATGGAGTAGACGTCCGGCGTCCCGCGTTCGGGCTCTACGCCGGCGGCCATGGAATACGACACATGCACGCGCCGCCATCCGCTGGATCCCATCCGTGGTCTAGGCGAGGTCGTTCTCCGGTATGTCCGGTGTCCCTCTTCCCCTTGTTTAATTTCTTACTGCATTTTTACTCTTCTTTTTGGCAGCGAGGGATTGACGACCGCGGCGGAGCGGACTACTCCGACGACGGCGCTTTCTTTCCTTGCCTCAGTTTTACCACAACCCAACTTTCGGAATCACTCCGATGGCGAGGAGTGTGCAGAGGCTTCGACCCAGAAGAGGAGGCGATGGTGGAACGCAGGCCGCGGTGATGCGTCGTCGTCTTCGTCAATGTCATTGACGGCGTCGTTGGTGCATGCGGTGCTGATGTTTTTGACCTCGAGCTCGCCCAGCTTCCCGACGGCTGGAGGTTACGCCTGCCCAGCCCACCAGCACCCCACCGTCCTATGTCGCCTAGGTGTACCTCATGCTTGGCATGTGAGTTTTCCACGTCATCGACACCTCGATCGATCGACCCCGCGTCCGCACAAACCGTGGGCGCCCCGCCGCCCCCCACTACCGGCCAGAGCCGTCCGCCGCCCCGTGTCGTCGTCGTCGTCAAGAGATGCGGTTGCGGCCTAAGCTAGGCTACCGCCGAAGCAGATGCGCGAAGGTGCCCCCAGCTCCCTGTCTGTCCGCCTCCGCGTTAGCTGCAGGAAGGTGAGCACGCGACGACTGCCTCCAGTTCGCTCTTGGCCATGCACCCTGCCGCGGTGACGCCCTTTCTGCTGCCTCGCGTGCGGCTTGCGTTCAACGGCTGCGTCTTGTGTGGTGCGTGTGTTGCTCTCATGGTGCCATGGCCCCTACGCTCGGACGCATCGAACTCGCATGCATATGGTCGTGAGAGCATCTCCAACAGCCGCGCTACGCGCCGCGCGCTAAAAACTAGTTTGTCGCGCGCCGTTCGCCTAGTTTTGCGTGGCCGCCAGCGCTGGTTCCAACAGCCGCGCTAAAATGCAGCGCGCAAAAAATGCAGCGCGCGCGACTCGCCGGTGCATTGCATATATGGCATTTTGGACACAAAATGAATTTGAAAACATTCAAAATGCAATGAACATGACATATAAATTTTCACACAAAAAGTTGATAAATAAAAGTTCATGCCCACAAGTTCAAAATCATGCCCACAAGTTCATCCAACCAAGTTCAAAATGCAAACCAAGTTCAAGACACAAACGAAAGACACATCAATCCTCCTCCTCGTTTTCGTCCTCATCTTCGGAAGACGATTCTGCCTCCTCCGAAGATGATACTTCCTCCCTCTCCTCATCGCGCACCGCATCACGTGAAGCTTCGACGGTGTTGGCAAGATCTTCAACGGTACCTTCATGCGAATGTGTGTGAGGAGGCACATCGAAAGACATTCCGCCCATGGCGGCCGGAGGTGCACCCATGCCTCCCATGAGAGAAGCAAAACTCATGCCTCCCATGACGGCCATAGCGTCAGGGGGTGCTCCAAAGCCACCCATGCCTCCCATGACACCTAAACCGCCCACGGAACTTTCGAGGCCACCCATGCCACCCATGGCGCCGAGGCCACCGCCACCCATTGCGCCGAGGCCACCGCCACCCATGGCGCCGAGGCCACCGCCCCCCATTGCACGAACCATGGCTCTTTTTTGGATCAAGACTTCTTCACATGAAAGATTGACAAACTCCTTTTGCGCCTCATTGAGGTTAGATGTGTCCAAGAAGAACAAGTGCTTCTCCCATTTCAACAATCTTGTTCGCTCCTTATTGCTCACCTTCCTCTCCTCCAAAGCCACCTTCCTCTCCTCGGCCGCCACCCTCCTCTCCTCGGCCGCCAACCTCCTCTCCTCGGCCGCGGCATCTTGGTTCCTTGCCATTTTTCTCACCTCGTTGGCTTCTTTTCTTGCCTTCACAATAGCTTCCATAGAATTTTTGAGCTCATCATCTCCTTTCCTCTTCTTCTTTTCTTTTGCGTCTTTCTTGCACCCATCCGGTCGTTTTGGCTTCGAGTATGAAACCGAGTTGGGTGTGGGGCTTCTCTTGCCGTCATCACTTGATGCATCATCCTCCTCCTCATCATCATCATCATTCAACTCAATTGTTCGCTTGCGTTTGTTGCTCAAATGCAAATCATCCAAATCTTCACGCTTCTTCCATTTCTCATCATCCTTCAACACGGTA
This sequence comes from Aegilops tauschii subsp. strangulata, assembly GCF_002575655.3. Classification (NCBI taxonomy): domain Eukaryota; kingdom Viridiplantae; phylum Streptophyta; class Magnoliopsida; order Poales; family Poaceae; genus Aegilops; species Aegilops tauschii. The sequence continues at coordinate 424,681,217 of NC_053035.3, read as the reverse complement.
TAGCAATGAGGCAAGGTAAAGACCCTTCCTTTCTTGATCTTCCCCTTCTTGGTTTTCCTCTCCTCTTCTTTGAACAAGTTTTGTGCAATGTGGTACTACATGAAAACAAAGCAAGTTTAGCACTTCGAACACCAACAACAAGTATGATGAACATGTATGAAATGCCACTTACTCTATCGTCCTCATTTGTGCCACTTGGGTTCAACTTGTCAACCGCCTTTTGACAAGCCGCCCACCTTTGACAATCCGAGTTGATTGTCGACCACCGGGACCGAAGTGATCTCTCGGAGCAGTCAATTTCACTCACGTTGTGAACATCATAGTGTTCTTTCATCCGCCCCCAATAAGCATCTTTACTTTGATCACCTCCAACGGATGGATCCCTCGACACTTGCAACCAAGTATTGCATAGTAAGATGTCATCGGCGTTGGTGTAATTGCCTGCTCTTCCTTTCGGCGCGTCGACAATGCCCTCACCCTCCTCGTCCACCTCGAACTCATGGTCTTCGAAATGCATGTCATTGGTTTGAGACCAATGCGAATTGTTGGAGCCAACACCCATAGTTGACATGTATGCATCATCGTTGAGACTACAAAGTTGTTTGAACAATGCGAATAAGCTATCTATATGATGCATTCAAAAAATAACAAGAAAAGAAACGTTGATTTTTTTTTACCTTGGGGGCATTTCGTCGAACACGTTGTGCGCGTCGGCCGCCGGCTCAACGAGTGAGCTCGCCGGCGCTTCGGTAGCCGCCGCGCCCGTCACACGCCCTGCAAGCTTCTTCCTCCTCGCCTTCGAGGTGCCGGAGCCGTCCACCGCCTTGTTCTTCTTCGCCGACGCCTTGCCCTTCTTCGGCCGCGTCGCATTGGGGAGCTTCGAGGGGGGCGGCGGCTCGGGCCGGCGCCGGCGCGACGCCACCCGCCGCCGAGGTCATCCGCGGCGGCATGAAGAGGCCGCGCACGAGGCCAATGGTCGGGGGAGCTCCGGCGGAGGCGAGGCCAACGCCCGCCGCGCTAGGGTTTGCGGCGGCGGCGGCGGTGGACGGGTCGCGGCTATAGGATGGGGTGAGCGGGGTGCCGGCGCGTGCGTCCATGGGGTGCAGTTCGCCGGCGCCGGCGCACGCGGGGCGTAGGAGGCGGAGAGGAGAGAGTGCGGCGCGAGCGCTCGAGTGTGCCGCGCGCGGAAGCGGGCGCCCCAAATACACCGTGCGAGATAGCGAATCGGACAGCGCGCCCAACTCATTATACCGCGCGCGCGGTTATTGCGCGCCCGCTGAAGACACCTGGCGGGTTGCGTGCGCGCTAAAATGGCCAAATTTACGGCGCGACGCTTGTTTAGCGCGGCTGTTGGAGATGCTCTGAGTCGTGACCCATAGCTCGCACGGCAAGGTCTCATCTCCACGGTTTGATCCGTCGCATGCCCAACAAGGTGTGCCTCCACCCTTACCTGTATGGCTGTATATCGATTCTCATATACTCATGTGTGATGAGTTATTTTCCGGGTTTGCGTAGACTACCTAGCTATTGTACATGATTGTGTTGGCCCCAGGGATACAGTGTTATTCTCTGAGAATTTAGTGGGCAAGCTACGTTCTTCATTAGCAGTGCTGGCCTTCTTCTCTTTTTCTGTTTTTTCAAGGCTCATGCCATGTGCTTATTATGCTAAAATGTTGAAGATGGTACTATAACTTGGATTTAGTTTTACAAGATGCTATCACTCTTCATGATTCAGCACTTGAAGTGATGCTATACTTTGGTCTTTGATCACCCAGCTGCTAGAGCAATCAGGCAGGGCAAAATGCTGAAATAATTTACTCATCAGTTGCTAAGCGTGCAACCAGCCAGAGCAAAGCTAGCGTTCAAAGGCTCAAAGCAATCAGTAGTATGCAACCAGCCAGACCAAAGCTAGCGTACATGCAGCTTCTGCATCTGTCCGCCGGCCAATAGCAGCTCGACACGGACGAGTCGGCCAAAGCTATTAGCAGGCAGTCCTGGCCCCGGACGCGGCTGATGCTTGGGACTCACAAATATACTTATGTGGCAGGCAATTAAAAAAGATAGATGGTTATAGTAACATATGTAGATACTGTAACATAATAAATATGATGTAAATATGTGTCATGCATGGCAATAAATGAGACTACCTATGATACTAATCTATGATACTATGCACTATAGAGGTAGTAACATAGACTAATAACATATGCATGTTACTAGTTTAAGTTACTTCCCACTATGACCAGCCTAATCCTGCTATTAGCAAAAGTGAACTGATTGGGACGATGCGGACGAGTCGCGGACGTGTCAACTTGCATGCCGACCCTAGGGAAGTAGTAATATTTCTCATGTTAACGCCTACAACCAGTAATAATATGAATATTAAATATCTCCGTTTGTATCGGCAATAATAAGAGAACATTTATTTGATTTTACATGAACACCAAATAGTATCATAACTCTTTCGTACTTGAAATAATATTATAAAAAGGACTGTGATATTTGTCAACTGTGTGCCAGATTGCAAAACTACCACACGACCCACTCCTCTCGAACGAATCGCTCCCTTCGATCCTACCTCCTCTCCCGGGCTCCTCCTGATTCTGGGCTGCCAGCCTTCGATCCCACCTCCCCTCGAACAAACCAACTCTGAGGTTGCGGGGTCCACCCAATTTTCTGGGCAGTTAGCTGTTTAAAAATAGGCACAAAAAATGGAACAAATGGGGGATCGAACCCACACCATCACATATACTGAATGTAATGACATCCAACTGTGCTAGCCACCTTTATTGATTAGATTCAATCTACATGCTAGATGTATCTACTTGAGACGAGATTAAACAGAAAAAGACAACCAACAGTAAGTGAAAATCCAAAACACCAGCCTCATTTGTTTGGGTTTTAGGACTATGCATTCTAGTTCCATTTTTTTTCTGCATGTTTCATATCGGTTCACACGGTTCAGAAACCCAGAAGTCCCCTTCCCTCCTTTTTAGATGAAATTACCACGGTGTTTGCACTTAAGTTATCAGAAATGAGGGTCGTATATTACCATACTATTTACATAAAAATTACCGGGGTATATTCGTAAACAACGTTTTCCCTTTGTCAAATGTTACCATGGTGATTGTACTTAAGTTATCGTGTGAGCTTCGTATATTATCATACTATTTATATAGAAGTTATCTGAGGATATTTTTCAATACAACCCCCCCCCCCCCCCCCCACACACACACACAGTAAAGAATGTTATCACGTTGTTTGTACTTAAGTTATGAGATATGAAGTTTGTATACTATCATACTATTTAGATAGAACTTATCGGGGGCTATCTTTTCAATAACTTTTTCTCCCTGGTTAAGTTTACCGTGATGTTTGTACTAAATTGTCAGATATGTGGTTCGTATATTGCCGTACTATTTTCACATAAATTACCGGGGTATGGTTTTCAATAACTTTTTCCCCTTTGGACAAAGTTACCGCGATGTTCTGAACTTAAGTTATCACGCCTACGATGCCTATATTACCATGCTATTTACACATCAGTTACAGGGGTATGTTTTTCAACAACATTGCTCCACCGGGTGTCAAACTTACCGTGTTTTTTATACCTAAGTTATCATGCCTGCATTACGTAAATTATCATGTTGTTTACGCTGAAGGTACGGGAGGCAAAAAAAGGTTTCCCAATCTTCTCCCCATGCACTAGACACTGAAGTTATCATGTCTGTGGTGTGTTAAATTACAATGCTATTTAGGAAGGAGTTATCGGTGTATGTTTCAAATATTTTTTCCCCGAGTTGAAGTTAATAGGGCACAGGGTATTTTAACTTACCAGCCATGCAGTGCGAAATTACCATGCTATTTTCGCGGGAATTACCGGGGTATGTTCCATCACCCGGTCAAAAGTTACAGGCCCAGGTAACTTAGCAGCCCCTCAGGCCATCATTTAGAAAAACTCCTTGCAATAAGTTCTTTGATAATCACTAGGGTGGAATGAGTTATCTACGGGTCGATTCCATAAGTTTTTGATTCACTAACTCCACCAATGTACAACTACATGGATTGATGAATCTCAGCACAAGCATGATGTAGCTGACCTGGTTAGTGCGGTCAGAGTTTCCCATTGACCAGGCTAGGTCCTCGGTCGATGCACCATGTTAGCATCACGAAGGACATGCCGGACACGACCACACCCTAAATTTAGGTAAAATCAATCAAAGCCGATCAGTGGCAAGCCATGTTGTGCATACTGTAGCAGCAATTCAGAAGCACGATGGTTGGTTGGTTTCTTATGGAGTAGAGGAAAGTGAGGATCTGGAACCTGCTGGAGATGATCCAGCCGGCGAGGCTGCGCTACACGCCGAGGCCGACGACAGCAGCCTGGAGGAAGCTGAAGGCCACACCTATGTAGAAGGTGAGCACCATGGCGCCGTCGAGCTAGACGAGCGTGCTGGCGAGCTTGGTGGCGCCGATGGCTGCCCTGAGGTTGAGTGACTCGGAGTGGGTGACTACGACGAGCACGAAGGAACATTGGGGGATGGCCATCCGGCAGCTGGAGAAGCCCATATTCATGAGGCTCCCCGTCGTCTGATAAGATAAAGAGAAATGTGGTTTATCTGGTTGAAACAATACAAGTTATCGGCCGAAACAAATACAAGTTATTGTGCTAACACATCATAAATTATCATGCTAAAAATGAAGTTACCATGCAAAAAATAGAATGAGTTAAACATGCTGACAAGTGTGAAATGTGGTGACACTTCATAGTTATCAAGCTGGCATATTAAGTTATCAGGCTCAGTTTGCATAATTAATCGGGTTGAAAGTAAAGCAGTCCGAATTAAATATGCTGATACGGTATAATTTATCAGGCTCAATTTGCATAATTAATCGGTTTGAAAGTAAAAAAAATGTTGAAAGCAGATCGAAAATATGCTGACACGGTATAATTTATCAGGCTAAAACAATGTGAACTATCAGTTAGAAATTGTTCAAGTTACCATGTTGAAAAAATAGAATGAGTTAAATAGGCTAACAAAGTGGTTCTTATCATGCTGGCCCACTAGAATTTATTTCAGGCCGACATACTATAAATTATCATGTTCAAGCTGCATAAGTCATCAAGTCGAAGTAAAACATAAGTGTTGAAACCAGTTAGAGTTAAACATTTTGATACATCACAAGTTATCAGGCTGACATATTATAAGTTTATAACTTAACTTATCAGCTCAAGTTGCTTAAGTTATCCGGTTAAAGTAAAAAAACAAGTATTCAAAGTGGTTCGAGTTAAAATGCTGGCATGATATAATTTATCAAGCTAAATCAATATGAATTATCAGGTAGAAACAATTGAAGTTACTATGCTGAAAAATAAAATGAGTTAAACAGGTTAGCAAAGTGAGTGTTGTCATGCTGACACGCTAGAAGTGACCAAGCTAACATAGTGTAAGTTACCGAGATGCATAAGGTTCAGACATTAGACTTCCTCTGAACAAAATACTCCTCATGCCAAGTGGTCCCAAGGCCAAGAACAGAAGGAAACTTAAGTACCTGAATGGTTAGATCAAGATCAATGGCGCCATGTGTGTGCTGCTCTCGGAAGGTCTCGAAGCCCTTTCACGATATGTAGTTGAACCTGTGCACGTCGATATCAATCCCAAAGTAGTTCAATCCCTACATCACAATAAGTAGACATATGCACATGTTTCAATCAGGATTAGGGTGCGTCAGGAAATATATGAATTTCGGCATGTTGATGGAGATGTAAGGAAGCATGAATGGTCAGTATAGCTTGTAGAATTTGTGCTGGGGTATAGACAACACTGACTTCTGGTTGTAGGTCTGCACAAGCCTCCCGTCGGCTGCACTAAGCTGCAGGTCTTGGGGTTCACAAATGTCCGCAGCATTTTCAGCCTCTCTGTGTAGGGCACGTAGTTGTCCACCGGGATTCGCTTGATCTTCTCCATTTCCTAATTAATAACACTCTGCATAACTAATTACTTACCAGAAACTTGTCTGAGGCACTGAAAATGTTTAGCTTATGAAATGTAATCAATTTGGCTCACCTTGATGATGTCCTTAAGCTGAGGATAAATCTCTGTGTCGAAGCAATCAGATATCTTGACCAGGATTACGCTTTCACTGTCATTCTCGCCAAACATGGTAGTAGAATAGGTAGGCAATTGTACAGATCAGCTAACTTGGTAAGTTTCAGATCTAACAAATCAATACTGCTTGGATAAGTAGTTCATAATGTTCACAACTCCCACAGGTAAACATAATCCATACAGAACAAGGTGAGCAGTGTGGAGAAATGTTAGATGAAACAGAGCTTTCAGATGGCCGAGGGGACTGACTGACCACACACCGAATCAGTTTGGCAGAGCCTTGCCGGCACGGTGACCACCACCAGCAACAGGAGCAACACCGCCCGCCGCGCCCATTCTATCCATGGGCCAGTCCACGACGGCCACCGGACAGAGTCCGCCTCGGCTGGCTAGTCGCCGGCGCGTGGTTGGCTCGCGGCGGCATGCAGGAGGTAGAGGGGGTGGCGCACAATGCCTGGTGTGGGTAGGGGGAGGGGGGAGTGTGGGCGGCGCGGGGAGGCGGAAATAGGAGTCTCCGTCGGTGGTGGCGCGCTAGTGGGCGAGCGACCATGGTGGCGCGCGAGCTCGCCGGCGGCTGGGATGGGGATCGGAGCGAGGTCGGGGGAGAGAGGGAAGCAAAATTGGTTTTCTCGTGAGGGTGGGGTTCGATCTGTTTGGTGTTTTTTTTTCTGCATACCGCTTCAATCACGTGATCGTGATCCGACGTCTCCCAGCTGGTGCGGCAGTTTTGCAAACTGTCACAGGGTTGCCAAATACATTTGTCCTTATAAAAAATGGAGCAATGATCAAAATAGATGTTTGCGAGATTTTGTGCAACATGTGCATAATCATTTGCCAATTTAAATTATTTTGGGGCCTTGGCGAAGTTCCTTTTTTCCAAAAACTGAATTGTGTTTAGGAGTATCAAATACATCATTATATTTATTTTCCATTTGATTCTACAAAAATAAGATAATCACAAAATAATGGATTTAATCGCACACATATACACAAGGATCAATCAAAATGGCTCCTGCTTATGTATTTGTTGTCAAGCTTTCTGGTAATTATTCCTGGGCCTCCTGGTTTGTTTGTGTGTAGATCTCTACCATCAGTCAGTTTTATCATTTGTTTCAGTTATGTCGGCACTGTATCTTGCTTTGCGGCCTATTTTGTTTGCCATACAATATTCATCTCCATCAACTTGACAATCAGGAACAAGTATTTAAGATCGAATACCTTGATCTTTTTAAGAAAAATATATTCTTCCACATTCATCCTTGGTTTTGAGTTTTAACATCTGGATCGTGATGACTGATGACAATACTGACAGTGATATCGATGTGACAAGCAGAATATTGCCACATTAAAGAGGGCCTTACATAGCTGGGGACAAACTTTGTTCTTTTAAACCTAATATTAAAAACTCTCCAAAGAAATTTAAACAAAGATACACTTCCACATATATTCCTCAAGATGAGATATCTGATCCTCAAAGCCGTCGATTCTATATCTAACTTGATTCAGGAATTGGATTAATTTCCAATTGGTCTACACCAATTGCCCCAAGGACGACCTACTATCAGAACCAGCTTACATCCATATCACACACTTTCGGCAATGGATCAAAATTATGTCCAGAGGATACCATGTCAACGTCACCCTGAATAAGCTAGCGTAAAGACGGCGACCCACTGAACTCGCGGGGTGAGGGGATGTACTTTGCATCTTGCAAGATGTAGCACTTCTGATGATAATAGATGTGTCCTTTTGAAATCGTTCATGTGCATAGTCTGTTTTCTTGTGACTACCGAGTTATAACGGCAAGTTTACACACATAAAGACCTTATTTTTCATCACATGAGTGAAAATAACACAATATACATGTACGGTATCGACGGGGGCGTGGCGTGCCGCCGCGCGGGCTAAGCTAGTAGAAAACTAAGAATGGAGAAGATGAGATAGGTAGCCGTGAATAGACCGGGTCTGGGGAGAAAACGATTAGTAACGAAATTGTCAGCAGACCATGTCCAAACAATTAGTTAGGAAATCATCAGTAGACCTTGTCCTATCCGGATGCCCGCACGGGCGTACTAAACATAAATTAATCCAACATATTCTCTTGTTAAACATTCCGAACGTATTGATGCGCACATGTACTACATCTGCACATCAATTAATTATATAATTAATTAATGTTCTTCTAAAATACTAATTAAGATGTATGCCACTGTGAAAATTCACGGAAATTCACTATTGATAATATGTTGTGTTGACCAAATTCAAAAGTTGCATAGTCTGCAGGGTAGGGCGCCTCGCCGTGGTCATATACCTAAAATCATATTTGGCAAAGAGGATTTATAGTTGGTCCTAGTTTTTGGTAGTGAAAGGTAATTCCACTAATAATTAGTTGTCATGTACGTACTATACATTTGACCTAAATCACGACACTTATTATGGATCGGAGGGAGAATTTTTTATCACTACCATTTCTCCTCGAGATGCTCTTGTTTCTTTTATTTAGTATGAGTTCCCCTGTTCCATTTCACACAATAAAACGACACCATTTTGCAGTGCACCCAAATATCAAGGGGTAATCTCTGCGGTCCTGAGTGGGAAACTATACCTTGGGCACATTGGCTTGAACCTGGTACTTACGTCCAAACACTACCACTAAGTACACCTTAAATATAGAGGAAAACTCTCATAAGAGAATAATTTGAAGCAGGCTCACAAGGTCCGCCCTGGACTGGTTATAACATTTGCGTGGTAAATGACAATTCAAAGCTAAATGAAAAAAAAATTATACTAAATATTATCCTTTTTGTTACTCATCTCTTAGCCCTTTTCTCTAATAGGACAACGTAAAAGTAAATGCCCTTTATAGCTGTTAAGATAAAATCATAAATCTGTCATCTTGAAAGAAAAACGACGGAGGAAAGCTACGCTAGCCGAAGAGAAAAGCTACAAGGGGACACCATGATGCTACATTCGGCCATTGTTTTTGCTGGAACTAGTTGGTGAGGACACTGGAACCAGCCGTGGTGCATCCCGGGAACCCGACGGCAATAGATGCCGCATCCGGTCATCTTTTTTGCCGGAATTGACATGTGTGGATGCTAGAATAGGGCAGGAGAATAGCTGCAAAACCTCAACGACCGTGCAACCATGTTTCCCGGGAGCTACGACGGCACCGACCGGCGCCGAATGGCCGCGTGCTTCTTGCAGCGTGGCGAGGTGCTGGGACCCGTCGGCAAAAAAGTTGCAAGCAGTCATCAAAGTAGCTATGATGGTGGTGACTGCGAGCTGCGCATTTTTGCTGGAACCGACGGGCCACAGGCGAAGTCCTTTTGCTGGAACCAGAGACTATAGATGCTGGAATCAGCGACGGTGAGCACTGGCTTGCCAACGAGATGTTACAACCAGCGCATGCAAATGCTGGAACGAGAAAGAGTTTTTGCTGGAACTAGTGTGAGTGTCACTTGCGAGCATCAGCACGGCAGAAGCCATTGATACTGCATCTCGCCGGCGTGGCGCGGTGCTAGGGACCGGGGCGACAGGAGGTGTGATGTTGCCCGGGGGGCACTGGCAAGCTGCGCGAGGGGAAGGATGTTGGGCGAGACTGCGCAAGGTGTGGGGAGGAAGGAGATGAGCAACCAAATCAGACGGCCCACGCAGCTTGCATCTAACGACTAATACGCAGTCGACCGAAATTTGGGCCGGCCGACGGACACCTCGCACTGCCCTTTACATTTTTCCATGATTATAGTTCGGTTTGGCAAGAAGATAAGTTAAATTCAATTATAATGGAAGAAATTACATTTAACAAAAGAACTTATTTATAATACACAAATAAGCATGCACGGCGCGTCAAGAAGAAAAAAACACCATAATCGCCGGTCACTAAAAGAACAACACGAGACCAGCCGCGACAATGGCCAGACCTAACCGCGCCACCACAGACTGATCAATGCCAGCTGTTGTGGCCGAGCTTAATACAGTCTCGGACCGGCACCGGAGCCGCTTCCCCGTCCCTCGGCACCGTTGTACTGTCCGCACTGCCTTCGACTTCACGTTGACTTGAACCTTCATACCGGCGACGCAATGCCCTGGAACGCCGCAGATGAAGTACCGCGTCCCAATGGCTGCAAGTGGGACGACATCGTTGCCGGTCAGGAACGTCGCGATGGGGTTGGAGCTGTTGCAGGAGTCGTACCCAGCCTTTCTCACCTCCACCACATTGTGCACGGTGGTGGAGTACTGAAACTGGAGCTCATCGCCGGTGGTGAACCTAGTTCTCGAAGCCCACAGGGTGTAGTTGGTTTGCAGGACCCATGATCCGGCCGGCGCGCCCACTGTGTGACTGGCGCCGAGCACCATCCCGAGCATGGCCATGGCCACGGTGATCAGCATAAGAACTTTAGCCCCCATGGATTAAATGTCGATCGACTAGCTAGCTAACTGGAAAGATCGGATTCCGCAAAAAAAATAAAAACTGGAAAGATCGGAGCTAGAAGTTAGCACTAGAGAGAAATTTGATAGTATCCAAGGAAGTTACAGAGAGAAATGGCTGCACGATGGAATGTGATGTAAGGTCATCAGGTGTAAGCGCGTTGACCAGGTGAGGTATGGTAGGTCTAAGATGCACGAATATGAGTAATAGTACTCCCAGATGAATTTAAATGCATGTTGGTGCGTGCACGCTTGGCTCGCCTATTATACTATGATAATCTAATAATGGTGACGATGGGATTCGTAGCCGAGAGGGTCTGGCGGCAAACCCTCAGGCTGCTATCGATCCGGTGCCCGAGCGTGCTAAACATTAATTATTTGAACATAATCTTTGATTAAAGTTATGAGCGTGTTGGCGCGCGTGCATATTCCTACCACAAGATAATTGATTTATTAAGATGTATATCACTGTAAATATTTTAAAATAAAACGTAATTGTCTTTTCTCAAGAGTACACAAATTACGTACCATAGCTTTATCTTTATCTTTACGTAATATTAAAGGGAGGATTGTTTCTCCACTTTTTTTTGATTTTTTGTTTGCGGTGGGAGTAGATATATTTTCGTCCGTCATGGTACCAACAATTTTCGTTCGTCGAAAATCATCTGGCCTCGCACTGAGTTTTTCGTCCTGTAAAATATCATCAAAAAAGACGGCCTAGGTGGGAATCGAACCTGCAACCGTCAGCATGCAAAACATAAAAACAACGAGCAAAGCCTAAAGTGGAATCGAACACAACACCGCGCGCGAGTTAACCACGCCCCTAAGGCAGTGTAGTTCTTCAATTTGTTGTCTAAAAATTGCAGCACCGCTTATACAAACTATATGCATTGAAAGATGTAAACTTTTTTGAAATTCAAATGTGATTTTATTTCAAAAAGTAAATAATTCTGAAAAACAAACATTTCCAAAATACATTAACAAATTTTTAGAGACTTGCACATTTCTCGAAACTACGAACAAAAACTATTTAAAAATGCAAACATTTATTAAAAAACAAGAACATAATTGAAAAGGGGAACATTTTCTGAAATTATGAACATTTTTTTAAAATGCAAATTTTTTGTGAAATTCCCCTAAGAATTTACGAACAAGTTATGAAAACATGATTATTTTTGAATTTATGAACAAAATTTGAAAAGAGAATTTCGTTTCCTAAATAAGTGAAAATATTTGAAATTGTGAACAATTTCTCAAAACCCAATTTTTTTATGAAATCCCCTGAAATGTTTTTGAATTGCGAACAAATTTGGAAAACATGGACTTTTTTAATGATTGAACAAAATTTGAAACAGAAACATTTTCTGAAATCATGAACATTTTCAAAATATATCAAAATGCGAATAATTTCAGAAATTTCAAACTTTTTGGAGTTTCAGCAAACATTTTAAAATTTCTGAACATTTTTTGAGAAAAGAAAAATATACCTTGAGTGAGTAAATTGAGCTAACTCTTACTTGTGTCTATCACCTCCGTCCATTATTATTAAGCCAGGTGCAAATGAGTAGGTTCGTTGTTTTTGGGTCATTCATGAAAAATGCCTAATTTAATCTCTCTAGCAAATCGTTACATAGCACCAGCCAATGTATGCGATGGGTTTTCTTCCTCCAATTGGAAGCTGCTTCTCCATGCGGTCACCGGTTACAATTAGATGCATTTAATCTTCATGCGAGGTTATCACTTGGTTGTAGAGTTTTGGCCGTCAAGCCCTTTAAATCCAAAGGAAAGGGTTTGTTTACTTATCAAATTAAATAATCGTCTTCTCATTTTTTTACACTAATTTCTCAATTTATATACATTTGCAAGTTGTATGGAAAATCAATAAATCGCTCCAGGAATCGATAGAGTGAAGAGTGGGTCCCGATTATCCCTAGAGAACGAACACACCATTGTGTTGTTAAAGATGAGCAGGAAGGATTTAACTCCGCATTTCTCAAAAAGAAGAAATTAACTCCCAATGATTTGGATGCTTTGTACGTGGGATTGTAGGTGAACATGAGATAGGCGGTATATTACGGGACAGTGGGAGTATGATATAACTTAAAATATAATTGCAATCGGACTGTGTATAACTTGGCCGGATGGTCAACTTTTCTTCGATGCAACGCACGGGCATATGTGCTAGTTATATAGAAGGCAGGATAACAGATACAAGAAGGGCAGTAATAGGCGTTGGTAGACTGATTTGGTCAAGATCGGTCACCACGCGCGCCATTGTAATAGGCCATCAAGGACAGTTGATTTCACGAATCGTTCTCTCTCTCGAAACAAGCTTTCGTCCTCTTTATAGATAAAGGCGTAAACAACCAAACTGATACAAAAATGACCCGATACTGACACGATACGAGGCATTGAGGAGAACCTCATAAGCTGATCTAAAGAAATTCGGTAATACTAGCCAAGAACGCTAAAAATGCACTAAGTGCACCTAAACGCCTCGAGCTAGCAGCCGAGAAGAAGCACATGAAACCCACCCCCGTGTAAGAGGAAGACCCACCCTCACCGGTGACGCCTCCAAGAGGGTTACGGCACAAAGCGTCGCCGCCGCCGCGTCAGCCGAAGCTAAGAAAGGTTTCACCCTAAGAGTTGGACGACAAGGAGAGGTCCAAGGCGACGCCCCAAGAGGAATACAATACCCGCTGGCCTTATCGCCGCCGGCGCCGGAGCGCAAATCTTTTGCTCGACCACAACTCCCACCACATCGAGGAAACTCTAACACGGACCCCACCACGACGGAATGTCAGCACCAGAACCATATCAGGGCAAAGCTTGCATCGAAGTCGTCTACTACACCAAGATCACCCATCACTACAGGAATCAGGAACTTTGTCGTCTGCCATGGCTGACGGCAAAGGTCTTTGCCGTCTGCCTTTGCCATCAGCCAGCAGACAGCAACACGTCCGGGTGAACAAACTACGGCAAAGGGCACTTTGCCGTCTGCTGGCGGACGGCAAAGGTGCAATGGTCTTTGCCGTCCGCCAGCAGACGGCAAAGGACCTGGACGGCACACGTGGCAGCTTAGGGCCGTTAAGGGGTTAACGGCGTGCTTTGTCATCTGCTGGCAGACGGCAAAGACCTTCACATCTTTACCGTCTTCCAGCAGACGGCAAAGTGCCCAAATATGCCAGCCCAGATGCCCCCCAGGTAGCTGCCACGTGGCACGCTATGCCGTCTGCTGGCAGATGTCAAAGAAGCAAAGTTCTTTGCCATCTGCCAGCAGACGGCAAAGCAACCATATAGGCTAGCCCAGCGCCTCCCAGGTTGCACAGGTAGCTGCCACGTGGCAGCTTATCCGTCTGCTGGCTGATGGCAATGCTCTTTGCCGTCTGCCAGCAGACGGCAAAGAGCCTGTAGAGCCCCTGTTTTTTTGTTTTTTCTTAAATTCATTCAATTTCACAGATATATATATACACACATTTGAAAATAATTTCAACAAGCATAACAACACATATACATACCAAATCATATCCCTGCCATATGGATATGATCATCTGATACGTCTCCAGCGTATCTATAATTTATGAAGTATTCATGCCATGTTTACAACAAATTTATATGGTTTTGGTATGATTTGCATGGAACTAACCCGGACTGACGCTGTTTTCAGCAAAACTACCGTGGTGTTGTTTTTTGTGCAGAAATGAAAGTTCTCCAAATGAGCTGAAACTTTTTTACGATTTTTTTGGAACAAAGGAGACCCCCGAAGCTTTGTGGGAGGGCTAGAAGAGCCACGAGGAGGGCATAACCCACCAGGGCGCGCCTGGTGGGCCAGGCTCGCCCCGGTGGGTTGTGCTCACCTCGAGGCCCATCTTCGCGTGAAACCGACGCCAAAAATCCTATAAATAGAGAAACCATCACAAAAACCCTAGATCAGAAGTTCCGCCGCCGCAGGCCTCTATAGCCACTGAAAACCAATATAGACCCCGTTCTGTCACCCTACCAGAGGGGGGAATCATCTCCAGTGGCCATCTTCATCATCCCGGTGGCCACCATGATGAGGAGGGCGTAGTCCACCCTCGGGGCTAAGGGTTTGTACTAGTAGCTATGTGTTTAATCTATCTCTCGTGTTCTTGAGATGTCACGATCTTGATATATCGCGGGCTTTGTTAATATAATCAGATCATATGGTTCTTTCCCCTCTCTATCTTGTTGTGATGAATTGAGTTTTCCCTTTGAGATTTTGTTTTATCAGATTCAATACTTTTATGGATTTGAGAGCACTTGATATATGTCTTGCATATGAATACTCGTGGTGACAATGGGGTATCGTATTGATTCACTTGATATATGTTTTGGCACTCAACTAGCGGATTCCCGAGGTGACATTGGAGTAATCTATGCATAGGGGTTGATGCACGTTCTTGTCTTGTTTCTCCGGTAGAAATCTTGGGGCACTCTTTGAAATTCTTTGTGTTGGATTGAGTATTATGAATCTAAAATTATTTGGTGTTATTTTAGTATGAACTCTTGGATAGATCGATCGGAAAGAATAGCTTCGAGGTGGTTTCGTACCCTACAAATGATTTCTTCTTATGTTCTCTGCTAGATACACTACAGGAATCAGCTACTTTGCCGTCCGCCGTGGCAGACGGCAAAGGCAAGGATGGCGGACGGCAAAGGCCTTTGCCGTCTGCCGCGGACGGCAAAAGGCTCCGGCAAAGTAGGCTACGGTAAAGAGCTTCTTTGCTGTCTGCTTTCTGAAGCGGACAGCAAAGGGGCCTTTGCCATCAGCGGCGGACGACAAAGAAAGCCGACGGCAATAAATTCGCTGTTAGTCCGTTAGGCGTCTAACGGCAGCCTTTGCCGTCCGCCGCTGACGGCAAAGAGCATCAAGCCTTTGTCGTCTGCCACTGTAGGCAAACTGACCAAATGGGTCAGCTGCCAGGAAGCACAGGTGGTTGCCACGTGGCTTCTTTGCCGTCCGCGGCGGACGGCAAAGAGCCCGTTGCCGTCGGTGGCAGACGGCAAAGAGCCTGCATTGCCTCTTTTTTCTGTTTTTTCTTATACCCAACCATTTTCACAGCAAATAGATGATACATATATATTTTTCACATGGCAAGTTCACAGCAAACATATGAGATATCCAACACATATAATTTCATCATACATGCATAGTTCCATCAACCATACATAGCAAGCTCCACATACATGCATCCAACCATACATATTACGATAGTGTCATCCTACCATACATGCATAGTTCATCGATACAAAAGAAACATAGTTCATCCAAACAAGCACTCCATCTATAAAAGCACAAATGGAAAAGAAGCACTCCATCCATGCAAGCTTCCGTGAATTAAATCAAATCTGCAAAATGATAAACAAGATGTTAGAAAAAGAAGTAGGAAATGAAGAAGAAGAAGACTATAAGAAGTAAGCATACTTAAGTAAAATGGAGCTAACCTAGAAGAAAATGAAGAAGAAGAAGAAGAAGACTAGAAGAAGACTAGAAGAATACTAGAAGAAGAAGAAGAAGAGGACTATAATTAAGCTTATTATGTAAAATTGGTCATTTTGTGCTAACATAAGTAATTTTGGAGTTAACTTATAGGAAACTAAGCATATTAGAGATAACTTAGCATATTAGAGCCAACTTAGGTAAAATGGAGCCAACCTAGCTAATTATGCCATCTTTGAGTGAACTAAGCATATTAGAGCTAACTTATAGCTAACTTATGTCATTTTGGAGAAGAAGAAGAAAAACAAGACTATATTTAAGCTTATTATGTAAACTTGGTCATTTTGTGCTAACGTAAGTAATTTTGGAGCTAACCTATAGGAAACTAAGCATAGTAGAGATAACTTAGCATATTAGAGCCAACTTAGGTAAAATGGAGCCAACCTAGCTAATTATGCCATCTTTGAGTGAACTAAGCATATTAGAGCTAACTTATGTCATTTTGGAGAAGAAGAAGCAGAAGAAAATGAAGAAGAAGAAGAATATATGACATTTATGAGCTAATTTAGGTGAAATTGATCGTTTGTGAGCTAACCTAGGTGAAATGGATCGTTTATGAGCTAATCTAGGTAAAATGGGTCATTTTAGAGCTAACTTGGGTAAAATGCATCATTTTGGAGCTAACCTAGGTAAGATGGGTCATTTTGGAGCTAACCTAGGTAAAATGGGTCATTTTAGAGCTAACTTGGGTAAAATGGATTGTTTATGAGCTAACTAAGCTAATTATGCTAAGTCTAGGTCATTGTGGTAAGCATATTGGAGGAAATAAGGCTAAGTCTAGGTCTTTATGCATTTGTTAAGCAAAACACTAGAGAAACTTACCATGATCATGGAGGTGTAGGAGCGGGCTGGCTCGTGCCGGTAGCTGGAGAAGGATCGTGCGATGCTTGTCTGGAGTTACGCTGCACCAAAGATCATTTCCAATGTCTCGTTAGCATGATGACACTCAAATGTTAAGACTAGCAAGTAATGTCCATTCAAATTAAACTCACCGTGGTCCCAGGAGCAATCGGTGGCATCGGCGGAGCGGTCTGACCGGTCTTCTCGCACACAGACTGCACATTTGGTTTTGACGACTCAGTCATACTAGTTAGTAATGAGACAAACACTACATGAATGTTTTGGCTAATCTGCGGAAGAAACTTACCACAAGGAGCTCATACATGGCCCTTGCCTGCATGTCATTCCGTGCCCTCTCCTCCTCCAACATCTTTGTCGTCCTCTCCTCCAACTCCCGCTGCCTCTCCACCGTCTCCGCCAGAAGATTCTCCGTTCTATCTCTCTCACTCTGTATAGCAGCCTGCAACACCACTCCTCGTTACCATTTGTAATCATTGATGGAAGCACACACAATGTAATGGAGAAAGATAGCTGAGTACGTATAACTAACCTTGATGGCGAGTTGGACTGGCCGTTCATGAGGCCTTATCTCAGGAGCGGAGCTCGACTGGCACGCCTTGATCTCCGGGAGAGTGCTAGGACAACGGATAAGTCCATCTCCAATGGCTATGGAGCCATGGGACCTCCCGCCACCAGATATCATCACCAGCTCTGGATCAATGGGACCCTGGCTCGGGTTAAAGTCCTCCCCTTTCCTCGCCTTCCCCTCATCTCTATATTTCACGAGCTTGTCGTGGGAGGAGATGTTGGTGAAGTTGTTTGCATCATCGAGGTCGGACGGAGAGAATGCCTTGACTTTCTTGAGAGAGGCAGTGTGGGCCATGGCATACAGGTCGTACACCTCTGGCACCTTATCCGCCTTATTTTAGCGTGCCTGAAAGAGAGAAACAAAGTAAATTAGTAATTAAAGGGCTCAAGCTAGCATGATGAATGAATTGCATGAATCATGAAGCAAACCACATACCCAGTTCCGCCCGAACTGATATAAGTTGGAGCTGCCTTGATGGTGTGGCACACCTTCCATTTGGGCACGTTTGTCCTTGGCCGCGTTGTGGACGGCTAGCCATTCTTTTGAGCACCACTCATTGACCAACACCTCCCAACAATCCATCTGATCCGCACACCATCTCGGAGGCGCCTAAGTTAGCAAATAGAAACTTGAGCGCTACGGCTATGAATTACTAAATGAAGGAAGTAAGTACAAGGCCTTAAGAATTACCTTCATGTACTGCTCCTTACTTAGGAACTTATCGCGGCACGCCGGCTTGGGCTTCTTGATACCACGCAAGGCATAGTAGTCTCGAACAGCCTGCACCCGAGCCTCGTGCCATAAGTTCTGTAGTAGGCGCTTGCAGACGTTCTCGATAACATTTGCCGCCTCCTCCTCGTATCCCTCCTCACACCTGTAGAATGTCTGCAATCAAATGAGACAATATTGATTAGTACAATTAATAACTAGCTAGTTGAAGATTTTTAAATGTGTAAAGGAGAAATTACCCAGAACTTTCTGATCACCACGTCTGCCCTCGTGTCGCACAAGACACCGTCGATAATCTCACCCGGCGGGGCCGGGGCAGCCAAGTAGTGCTCCCAGCTCAATCCAAGCTCTGGAAGCCGACCCTCACCAGGCAACGTGACAAACCCCGGGAAGTTTTGCCGGCAAAGCACTCCAAGGACGGAGTTGGGCCGGCGGACACTATGATGGTGGTCCCAACCCCTACAACATGACAAGGCCAACACATTAGATATTTGAAGAAACGTGAATGCAGAAGGTACAAAAATATTAAATGCACTTACCTCTCCCCATCAGGGTAAATCAACCACCTCTGCTCGCGGGTCGCCGGCACAGACGGCAGCCGTGTACAACCACGCTGGTAGACGGTGCCCCCCTCCTCCTCAATATCAGTCAGCTCCCCGCCATCATCAGCATGGCCACTCGGCCCCTCAGGCTCATCCGGCCAGGTACCCCATCCAGACGTATGCTCCTCCGGGGTCTCGTGGGCCGAAGGCCCATCGACCCGAGGCTCGTGGGCCGAAGGCTCGTGGACCGGAGTCCGTGTAGCCTCCTCCTCGGACGAGTCCACCCTAGCAGTCACGTGCTCGGGTGAAACAACTGGGGGTGGCGGCGAGGAAGCCGCCCTAGCAGTCACCCTACCTCCTCTCCCGCGACCACGTGCTCCTCTCTTCTTCCCTCCCTTACCTCGTCCCCTGCCGGGCACCGCTGTCAACGAAGAAGGGCCCGGCGGTGTCGCCATACTGTCCAGCAACGCTCGGCGGAGAGGTGTGTGTGGAATGGAAGACCTCCCACCACGCGCCGACGAAGAAGGGGCCTCGGAGCGCTCCCGACCAGCGCCCACCATCTTTCAACAACTGCCATGACAAAGAGTAAACGAAATTAGTACAACATAAAAAATATACCGACATGAATAATAATATATGATGTTTTTCATAACAAAATCAAAAAATATATATGATGTTTAAATCTTCCCGATCAACACAATTATATATGATGTTTCTCATAACAAAATCGACAAATATATGATGTCAGGGTGTCGGGGGTCGGGGTCGGGGTGTCGGGGTGCCGTGTCGGGGTCGGGGTGCTGTTTCGGGGTCTGAGTGTCGGGGGTTGGGGTGTCGTGTCGGTGTCGGGGTGCCGTGTCGGGGTCGGGGTGCTGTTTCGGGGTCGGGGTGTGGTGTCGGGGTCGGGGTGTGGTGTCGGGGTCGGGGTGTCGGGGTCAGGGTGTTGGGGTCAGGGGGTCGGGGTGTCGGGGTGTGGTGTCGGGGTCGGGGTGTCGGGGTCAGGGGGTCACGGGGTCGGGGTGTTTCCTTCTCTCCTTCTTCTTCTTTCCTTCTCTTCTTCTTCTTCTTCTTCTTTCCTTTCTTCTTTTTCTTTTTTCCTTCTCTTCTTCTTCTTCTTCTTCTTCTTCTTCTTCTTCTTTATTTCTTCCTTATTTTCCTTTGTCCTCTTCTTCTCATCTCCTCCTCTTTTTCTTCTTCTTCTTCTTCTTCTTCTTCTTCTTCTTCTTCTTCTTCTTCTTCTTCTTCTTCTTCTTCTTCTTCTTCTCCTCCTCCTCCTCCTCCTCCTCCTCTTCTTCTTCTTCTTCTTCCCCCTTCTACCTATTCTTCTTTTCTTCTTCTTCTTTTTTCATCTTTTTTCTACTTCTTATAATTATATAACTAATTAACTAAAACCCATGCACTAGTCTAATCTAATATAATCTAGCACTAAATCTAACACTAACACATATCTAGTCTAATCTAACAATTAAACAGCAAAAAAGAAAAAACAGAAAAAAAAACTCACCGAAGATGGCGTTGGTCGGGGCTTCGCAGCAGCAGGGTGGCGGTGGCGACGGGGGCCGCAGGGCTTCGGGGCGGTGGCGCCGGGGGCGACGGTGGCGGCGGGGTGCTAGGCAGGTGGTGGGGGCGGCGGGGCGCCATGGCAGTGGGCTGTTTGGGCGGTGGGGCGGGGGGGCGCCGCGGCTGTGGGCCGTTCGGGCGGCGGGGCGACGGGGCAAGGGGGCGGCGGCGGGTGGTGGGGCAAGGGGGGCGGCGGGTGGTCGGGGCGACGGAGCGAGGGGCGATGGGTGGGCGGGTGGCGGGGCAAGGGGGCGGCGGCGGGTGCTGGGGGCGGCGGCGGGGGCGGCGGGTGGGCGGGTGGCGGGGCAAGGGGGCGGCGGCCGGTGCTGGGGGCGGCGGCGGGGGCGGCGGCGGGTGGCGGTGGTTGTGGGGGAGGAGACAGAAACAGAGAGATGGAGGGGCGGGGTGGGGCTCTGCCGTTAGTTAGGTTAGCTCTTTGCCGTCTGCCCCACCTTTGTCGTCCGCTTTTTTCTCTTTGCCGTCTGCTGGCAGATGGCAAAGAAGGGGGCCCGTTAAGTTTTTTATGATCAGCTCATTAGCGGGGGCCACCTCTCTCTTTGCCGTCTGCCAGCTGACGGCAAAGAATTGGCTGATGGCAAAGACCTTCTTTGCCATCAGCCAGTTCGTTGCCGTCCGTTTTCCTGAAGCGGACGACAAAGACCTTCTTTGCCGTCAGCCAGCAGACGGCAAAGAACTGGCAGACGGCAAATAAGCTAATTCCAGTAGTGATAGGAACTTTGGAGTGATTCTTCATCGCACTTTGAGGGGTGGTTATATGATCCAATTATATTAGCACTATTGAGAGATTGCACTAGCAAAAGTACGGACACTAGGCCTCATTTCCAAGCATTACAATATCGTTTTTGTGTCCGTTTATTATTTTCTACCTTGCTGTTTTTATTATTTAGATTATAAAAATATATTTCTATCATTCATATTACACTTTTATCACCATCTCTTCGCCGAACTAGTGCACCTATATAATTTGCCATTGTATTGGGTGTGTTGTGGACACAAGAGATTTCTTGTATTTGGTTGCAGGGTCGTTTGAGAGAGACTATCTTCATCCTACCCCTCCCACGGATTGATAAACCTTAGGTCGTCCACTTGAGGGAAAATTGCTACTGTCCCGCAAAACTCTGCGCTTGGAGGCCCAACACGTGTCTACAAGAATAAAGTTGCGTAGTAGACACCATCATCCAGCACATATATAAACCAAATCAAAAGTCCATATGCAACATATATAGCTAGCCAACATATCCAACAAGCATACAATGGTTTCATCCATACATACATATATAGGTAGCAAGTTTCACATTGTTCATCCTACAAAATCAAAACAAAAAGAAAGCACAAGGAGAAGAGTAGACTCCATCAACGCAAGCTTCCTCATCTAAAGCAAATCTGCAAATTGGGAAAGAAGAAAGTTAGAAGAAGAAGAATAAGAAGAAGATGAAGAAGAAGAAGAAGAATAAGAAGAAGAAGAATTTTTCTTCTCTTTCTTTTTCTCCTCTCCTCTTCTCTATCTTCTTCTTCTAACTAAGGTGGGTAAAAATGCCATTTTTTTAGCTAAGCTAGGTAAAAATGTTAAGTGTAGGCCATTTTAGAGCTAAGCTAGGTAAATAGGTCATTTTGGAGCTTAGTAAGGTTATTATGTCATTTTCGAGGAAAATAAGCTAAGTCTATGTCATTTTGGAGGTAACAAAGATTATCATGCCATATTTGACCTAAGTATGCTAAGTATCTCATAAATGAACTGAAGAAGCTAAGTATATGTCATTTTTGAGCTAACCTAGGTAGTTATGCCATTTTTGACCTATGTAAGCTAATTATGTCATAAATGAACTAGGTAAGGTAAGTATAGATCATTATTGAGCTATCCTAGGTAGTTATGCCATTTTTTAGCTAACTAAGCATATTAAGTCATTTAGGAGGAAAAAATGCCAAGTATAGGTCATTTTATAGCTATCCTAGGTAAAGTATAGGTCAACTAAGCTTATTATGTCAATTTGGAGAAAAATAAGGTAAGTATAGCTCATTTTTGTGCTAACCTAGGTGATGATACCATTTTGGAGCCAACTTACGTAAGTATAGCTCATTTTTTGTCTAACTTAGGTAATTATGCCATTTAGGAGGAAAATAAGCTAAGTATGCATTTGTTAAGCAAAATGCTAGAGAAAACTTACCCTGATCACAACAACAAATGCGGTGAAGATCGCAACTAAGGTAACAATTGATCCAACGGCATAATGATACCAAGCCTCATTATCAATGACATATTTTCTAATCTTCTTAATCTTCAAGCGCATTGCATCCATCTTCAACCGCATTGCATTCATCTTCATCTTGTGATCATCGACGACAAAGGCAACATACAACTCTAATATCATCTTCTCTTCTTCAATTCTTTTTTTTCAAATACTCATTTTTCTTTTTCAACTAAATTTAACTTCTCGACAAGAGGGTCGGTTGCAATTTCTGGTTCACATACCTCCTAGACTAAAATATCTCTATGTCAACTTGATGGCCATAATTGTCATAAATGCGAAATGCAGCAAATAGTTATAAAAGAGAATTTACCACATCCGAATCATAAAGCGGGCGAGGGCCGACGGGGACGGATATCAAGACCATGGCACTATGTATAACAAATAATCATACAAAGTAAGAAAATTATACAAGTAACTATATAAATCATTCAATCATACAAGTAACGAGACTATATAAATCAAGTACAACATAAAAAATTGAATACCTAATAATAATCTGGATCGTCGGGTTCAATAAATACTCCGGGATCAATAAATGCATCATCATCAACACTATCAGTAATGACGTGCTCATCATCATCATTAATAAATTCATCATCATGTGGAAGGCCACCTTTACATAATCGGTTAAGCATTGACAGGTCATCCGCAACAATAATCTCTTCTAGTTCAGGCTCTTCTTGTTCCGGCTCAGGGGTGAAGTCGGGTTCCCTGTCGTTGTCTACTTCACTGTTATGTGGTGAAGTAGAGCGGTTTTTGAAACATTTTTTGGAAAGACGTGTTTCTTGGAAGAATTCTCCTTCATATGTGTCTGGGTTAATGTGAGGTTCATAATCATCTTTACCGGGGGGGAGGTGGTCTAACACGTGGCGGCACTTCATAAACGACATCCCAACCATTGAGATTTGGATCACTTTGACAGGCCCACGGTAGATAGAAAACTTGGG
This sequence comes from Aegilops tauschii subsp. strangulata, assembly GCF_002575655.3. Lineage (NCBI taxonomy): Eukaryota > Viridiplantae > Streptophyta > Magnoliopsida > Poales > Poaceae > Aegilops > Aegilops tauschii. The sequence continues at coordinate 424,657,678 of NC_053035.3, read as the reverse complement.
TTGCCTGTTGAGCCATAATATAGACATCGGGAACATCCAAATGGGTGCTCTATTTGATTTCCACTAGCCCTATATGTTCATGAGTCCTTCTAGTCTCCTTCGGCTGGAACCAATAACATTTGAAGATTACGACGTTGGTGGGTTTGCACCATAGAATTGAAGTTCATAAATTGCTTCAACTCTTCCATAATACTCGGTATCTCCTTCGCCGATTGCAGAGACACAACAATTTGTAGACTCCCGGTCGGCCATAGATAGCTCTCTGCCGTAGGTACGAAAGCGATACCCGTTGATGTCGTATTTGTCAAATGAACGGACCTTAAAGTCAAAACCATTAGCGACTTGTCTCAATTCAGCGTCCATAAACTCTGAATTAGCCTACAAGTTTAATATGAAAGGGATTGTTGCATTAGCCACAAATTAGAGGAAGAAATGAAATGGTCTAATGGAAATTGCCGTTTGTTTGAACCAAGAGATGAAATCGGGATAGCCGCCTCCATGCTTTGCCAGAAGCTCATACTATTCGACGGAATCCTTTTGGATCACCGCTCCATACAAGAATTTGGCGACGTATCGACTGTATCAAATTTATCTGGGAATAAGAGCAGTTCAAAGGAATTAGAAGTTGCGAAACAATGTACTGAGAACTTACTCGATGTACGGCCGCACTTCTGTTAGGTTGTTGAAGATATACAACGAAATGGTCCGCCATTCTTCGACATCCAACGTTAAGGAATTAGAAGAACTGGCTGGTGCCAGATCCCCTTTGAATAGGCTGAGGTTGGATCCACCCTTTTTAGGGTCGCCAGCATTGTACCGAGGCTTCGGATTATGCAAATGACCATTTTTGGCTTTGTAGTGTGCTGTCACAAAGTTTGCCGCCTCCTCAATAATGAATGCCTCGGCCATCGATGCTTCAATTCTACGTTTATTTTTACATTTTGCTCGAAGCGTCTTCTGCATCCTCTCAGTTGCGTAGCACCAACGATTTTGCACGCCCCCCCCCCCCCCAAATCTCGCCTCGGTTGGGAGATGCAAAATCAAGTGCTGCATTAGATTAAAGAAGCCCGGCGGAAAGATCTTCTCTAACTTGCAGATCAACTCCGGCGCCAACTCTTCCATTTCTTCTAGCAGGCCAGGTGATAGTTCTTTCGCACAAAGAACACGGAAGAAATAGCTCAGTTCTGCCAGTACTAGCCATTCATCCTCAGGGATGAAGCCACGCAACATCACCGGCATTACCCGCTCAATGCATATGTGCCAATCATGACTCTTGAAACCAAATATCTTCAATTTATCAAGACTCGCTCCCCTCTTTAGATTCGCTGCATACCCATCGGGGAACATCAACTGCATTTTCACCCACAAGATAATTTCCCTCAGAGCTAGCCTTCCAAAATTGAACCATGCCTTTGGCTTTGTCCAGTTCAGCTTTCCTTTCGGTGGTTGCATGTTTTGTAATGGTCTATGACATAGTGCCTCTTGATCGACTCTAGCCTTAGTATTATCCTTTGACTTCCCATCTATGCCGAACAATGTACCAAAAAGTGCCTCGGCGATATTCTTCTCAGTGTGCATCATGTTGATGTTGTGTGGGCAAAGGAGGTCTTTGAAGTAAGGCAGATCCCACAAGCATGTCTTGTGAGTCCAGGCGTGTTCCGAATTATACCCCTTGAAATACCCTGGACGCTCTGGATCTGGCTCGAGAGCATTTAACTGATCCAGGGTCTCTTGGCCTGTCAACGGAGGTGGTGCAGAGTGTTTGACAACTCTACCTTTGATGAAGTTCTGCTTGTCTTTCCTGAACTTATGGCGAGGATCCATGAACTGTCTATGCAAGTCGAAGCAAGAAAACTTGCGACTAGCTTGAAGCCAACAAAACTGAAGAGCTCCCTTGCATGTGCGGCACGGGAACCTTCCATGCACACACCAGAGGCTATAAGTAATCATGCATATAAGAGATCAAGGAAACTCAAATAACTTTCATGGATAAAATAGATCTACTCATAAACTCAAAGTTCATCGGATCCCAATGAACACACCGCAAAAAGAGTTACATCAAATAGATCTCCAAGATACCATTGTTTTGAGAATCAAAAAGAGAGAAGAAGCCATCTAGCTACTGCCTACGGACCCGTAGGTCTACAATGAACTACTCACGCATCATCGGAGAGGCACCAATGAGGATGATGAACCCCTCCATGATGGTGTCTGGATTGGATCTCATAGTTCTGGAACTTGCGGCAATTGGAATTGTGTTTCGTCGACTCCCCTAGTGTTTCTGGAATATTTGGATATTTATAGGGCGAAGAGGCGGTGCGAGAGGCCCCCGAGGTGGGCACAACCCACCAGGGCATGCTTGGACCCCAGGCGCACCCAGGTGGGTTGTGCCCCCCTCGAGGCACCCCTCTGGTACTTCTTTGGCCCATATTGTGTCTTCAGGCCCAAAAATTTCTCCAAAAAGTTTTGGTGCGTTTGGACTCCGTTTGGTACTGATATTCTGCGAAGTAAAAAACAAGAAAAAACAGCAACAGGCACTGGGCACTATGTCAATAGGTTAGTCCCAAAAAATGATATAAAGTTGCTATAAAATGATTGTAAAACATCCAAGAATGATAATATAACAGCATGGAACAATAAAAAATTATAGATACGTTGGAGACGTATCAACGTGCGATAGGGCTAGGCCCACCCGACAAGGTTGCTGACCTTACCGAGGACTTTCCGAAGCTGAGCTGGAGGAATCATTCACGGGAACTTGCCTATCGAGCCAAAGACTCTGGGACCAAAGTCCAAGAACGTCATCCTCGGCATCGAAGACCAGTTCAGGGGCTACTGACGGTGTCCTGGACTAGCGGGTGCTAACCTAGTTGGCCCATGCTCCTCGAGATGGGCTGATGGGCCCTCATTCATCTCGAGGTGGACTACGGAGGCCTGATACGTCTCCAACGTATATATAATTTTTGATTGTTCCATGCTATTATAGTATCAATGCTTGGATGTTTTATATGCAATCATATCTCATTATATATCATGTTTTGGGACTAACCTATTAACTCTGTGCCAAGTGCGAGTTGCTGTTTTTTGCTTGTTTTCGGTTTTCAAAGATATCAATACCAAACGAAGTCCAAATGCCACGAAACTTTTTGATGATTTTTTCTGGACATAAGAGACCCTACAAGCTTTGGGGGAGGCTCAGAAGATGAAGGGGTGGCCAACAAGCCACTAGGGTGCGCACTGGTGCCTTATGGGGCCCTCGTTGCTCCGTTTGATGTAACTCTACCTCTATAAATTCTCCAAAATCGGGAAACCAACAAAGAGCCACCCAAAACACTTTTTCCACCACCACAAGGTTCTGTTCTCGCGAGATCTCATCTGGAGGCCTTTTTCGGCACTCTGCCAAAGGGGGAATCAATCACAGAGGGGATCTACATCAACCTTGCTGCCCTTCCGATGATGTGTGAGTAGTTTACCTCAGACCTACGAGTCCATAGCTAGTGACTAGATGGCTTCTTAGCTCTCTTCGATCTTCAATGTAATGTTCTCCTCGATGTTCTTGGAGATCTATTTGATGTAATCACTTTTTGCGGTGTGTTTGTTGGGATCCGATGTGTGAGTTTATGATCAGATTATCCATGAATATTATTTGAGTCTTCTCTGAACTCTTTTATGCATGATTATTATAGCTATGTATTTCTTCCGATCTATTGATTTGGTTTGGCCAACTAGATTGATTTTTCTTGCAATGGGAGAGGTGCTTTGTGATGGGTTCAATCTTGCGGTGATCCATATCCCAGTGACAGAAAGGGATAAGACACGTATTTGTATTGTTGCCATTAAGGATAAAATGATGGGGTTTATTCATATTGATTGAGTTTATTTTGTCTACATCATGTCATCTTGCTTAAAGCGTTACTCCGTTCTTTATGAACTTAATACTCTAGATGCATGTTAAATAGCGGTCGATGTGTGGAGTAATAGTAGTAGATGCAGGCAGGAGTCGGTCTACTTGTCTCGTACGTGATACCTATTTACATGGTCATTTCCTTGGATATCGTCTTGATTATTCGCTTTTCTATTAATTACCCAACAGTAATTTGTTTACCCACCGTATGCTATTTTCAAGAGAGAAGCCTCTAGTAAAAACTATGGCCCCCGGGTCTATATTTTTATCATATATTAAAAATCCAAAAATGCTTTGTTGCAATTTACTTTACTTTATTTTATTTTGTGTTTTATTTATCTATCTATCACTACGAGATTTGATCCTTGTAATTAACCGCTAAGGGATTGACAACCCCTTGTTTGTGTTGGGTGCAAGTATTTGTTATTTTGTGTGTAGGTACTACTAACGAGGTGTTGCTTGGTTCTTCTACTAGATTGATAACCTTGGTTCTTAACTGAGGGAAATACTTATCTCTACTGTACTGCATCATCCTCTCCTCTTCGGGGAAATCCCAACACAACTCACAAGTAGCAGGAAGAATTTCTGGTGCCGTTGCCGGGGTGACATCATCAACATCTATCAAGTACCATCACATAAACTTTCATCTCCTTGCATTTACATTATTTGCCATTTGCCTATCGTTTTCATCTCCCCAACGTATAAAACATTTTCACAAAACTACAAAAATACTTTCCGTTTGTCTTTTTGCTTGTTTCGTTGTTTTCCTTGTTTATATGGCCAGCATCACTACCTATCCTTTTTCTCCATACTTTGAAGTTCTTTACTTCAAACAAAAGCAAGGAGGAAATTTGAAAGATGCTTGGTATATAATGATGGAATCTTATCGCATTTGCACTATAAAAGGGGGTATGAAAATTTTGCTTCGAAATTTTTACGCAGGGCTCACCATGCCTAATAGAAAACTTCTGGATTTTGCTACAAAAGGGAATTTTATTGAATGTGATTCCATCATTGCTTACGAAATAGTGGAAGGAATAGTGGGAACCCCTCCTCCACAAAAGGAATTTAATTACACTCAAGAAGGAATTCAAATCTTGGAAAAATTAGGTGATATGCAGAAAGATCTGGTTGAGTTGCAAAAAATCTAGTGAACCTCTCACAAATATTAGCAGGAATCTCAACTGCACGAATACATTGATTACTCTTTGCAATAAGCGCCTAGATGCTTTAGATATACAAATTGCTTCATTTTCTGAAAATAATGGGAAGCATAAGGAACCTACGGGGTTCGAGAAAAGCCCCATCAAGATTGCAAAAACTAAGATGACAACACTCGAAACTATGCATTACGCCTAGCTAGGGGCATAAAACAATAGCGCTAGTTGGGAGGCAACCCAATAGTTATCTTATTTTTTCTAGTTCTTTTTATGTTTGTTGTGTGCATACAATTATGCTACTATTATGTTTGTGTTTTTGTGTTTTAATTAGTGTTTGTGCCAAGTAAAGCGTCTGGGATAATTTGGATGATAGTTGCTTTGATTCTGTGCAAAAACAGACACTTTTGCATCCAGTATCAGAATTGTTAAAATTTGGTGGAGCTTGATAAAATTCTTAATTTTTTTACACGTGACTGATATACAAATTGCCCACGTTTTCCTAATGTTTCAGAATTTTCCGAGTTACGAAAGTATGGTCATTGTTCGAATTATTATAGACTATTATGTTTTTGACAAATTCTGTTTTGTTGCGTTGTTTGCTTGTTTTGATGAATCTATGGATTTGTATCGGGGGTATAAGCCATGGTGAAGTTAGAATACAGTATGTATAATGCAATAATAAAATATGAATGGGTTTACAACAGTACTTAAAGTAGTGATTTGCTTTGTTATACTAACAGATCTCACGAAGGTTTTTGTTGAGTTTTGTGTGCTGAAGTTTTCAAGTTTTGAGTGAGATCACAATGGATGAAAGAATAAGGAGTGGCAAGAGCCTAAGCTTGGGGATTCCCGAGCCACCCCAAGGTAATATTCAAGGACTCCCAAACATCTAAGCATGGGGATACCCCGGAAGGCATCCCCCTCTTTCTTCTACCAACTATCGGTAATTTTACTTGGAGCTATATTTTTATTCATCACATGATATGAGTTTTGCTTTGAGCGTCCTGTATTATATGAGTCTTTGCTTTGTTTGCTTTTTAGTTTGTCACAATCATCTTTGCCGGACACACCTTTTTGAGAGGGACACACATTATTCGTGATTTGTTAGAATACTCTATGTGGTTCACTTATATCTTTTGAGCAAGGCAGTTGCTCTAGGCTTCACTTATATCTTTTTTAACACGGTGGTGGATATATTTTAAAGAAATAGTTGCACTCTCATGCTTCACTTATATCTTTTTGAGAGTTGACAATAGTAATGGCAATTAGTACAAGTTATGAATTTGGTCCTAATATGATAGGTAATCAAGAGGGATATAACAAAAACTTTCATGTAGATCACTGAATATGATAAGTTTGATTCCTTGCAATAGTTCTGTGATATAAATTATGGTTTAGTAAGAATATTGGTGTTAAGGTTTGTGATTCCCGAAGCATGCACGTATATCTCTCGTTATGCTATGAAGTTGGAGCATAATTTATTATTGATTGTCTTCCTTATGGGTGGCGGTCGGGGACGAGCGATGGTCTTTTCCTACCAATCTATCCCCTAGGGGCATGCGTAGCAGTACTTTGCTTCGAGGGCGAGTCCATGGATTATACGCACTCTCGCCTTTCTGCAATTTGCTAGCCTCTTCGGTACCATGCATTGCCCTTTCTCACCTCGAGATGTGGTGCAAACTCCGTCAGTGCATCCAAACCCTGTGATATGATACGCTCTATCACTCATAAGCCTCCATATATCTTCCTCAAAACATCCACCATACCTATCTATTATGGCATTTCCATAGCTATTCCGAGATATATTGCCATGCAACTTTCACCGTTTCATTATTATGACACACATCATCATTGTCATATTGCGTTGCATGATCACATAGCTGACATAGTATTTGTGGCTCAGCCACCATTCATCATTTTTTATACATGTTACGTTGGATCATTGCACATCCTGGTACACCTCCAGTGGCATTCATATAGTCATATTTTGTTCTAGTATCGAGTTGTAATTTTGGAGTTGTAAGTAAATAGAAGTGTGATGATCATCATATTCATTATTAGAGCATTGTCCCAAGTGAGGAAAGGATGATGGAGGCTATGATTCCCGCACAAGTCGGGATAAGACTTCGGACAAACAAAGAGAGGCCAAAAAGAGCCCAACAAAAAAATGACAGAAAAAGAGAGAAGGGGCAATGTTACTATCCTTTCCACACTTGTGCTTCAGAGTAGCACCATGTTTTCATATAGGGAGTCTCCTATGCTTTGAATTTTTCATTATATAACTTGGCTTGTATATTCCAATGATGGGCTTCCTCAAATGCCCGAGGTCTTCATGAGCAAGCAAGTTGGATGCACACCCACTTAGTTTTATTTTTGAGATTTCATACACTTATAGCTCTTAGTGCATCCGTTGCATGACAATCCCTACTCCTTGCATTGACATCAATTGATGGCATCTTCATATCCCGTTGATTAGCCTTGTCGATGTGTGACATTCTCCTTTTCTGTCTTCTCCATATTATCTCTATCACCATACTCTATTCCACCCATAGTGCTATATCCATGGCTTGCTTGCTCGGCTTGTCATCGGGGTTGTGCATGATAAATACTGTGTAAAAAATGGAGCATGACAAGGCTATACGATTTTGTAGGGATAACGTTCTTTAGCATTGATATTTTGAAAGACATGATTGTTTGTTGGTATGCCTTATTATTATAGTTTTTATGTCAAATTATAGATTATTGCTTTGAATCATTCGGATCTTAATATTCATGCTACAAAATAGAGATTACATGATGAACATGTTAGGTGGCATTCCACATCAAAGATTTTGTTTTTATTATTTACCTACTCGAGGGCGAGTAGGAATTAAGCTTGAGGATGCTTGATACGTCTCCAACGTATATATAATTTTTTATTGTTCCATGCTATAATAGTATCAGTGCTTTGATGTCTTATATGAACTCATATGTCATTATATATCATTTTTTGGGACTAACCTATTAACTTAGTGCCAAGTGCCATTTGTTTTTTTGCTGGTTTTTGGTTTTCCAGGATATCAGTATCAAACAAAGTCCAAATGCCACGAAGCATTTTGATGATTTTTTTTCTAGACATAAGAGACCCTAGAAGCTTTGGGAGAGGGTCAGAAGATGAAGGGGTGGCCGACAAGCCACCAGGGCGCGCCCAGGGGGGTAGGCGCCCCTAGTGCCTTGTGGGGCGCTCATTGCTCCGTTTGACCTAACTCTGCATCTATAAATTCTCTAAAATCAGAAAACCAATAGAGAGCCACCCAAAAAAATTCCGCTGCCACAAGCTTCTGTTCTCGCGAGATCCCATCTGGAGGACTTTTCGGCACTCTGCCAGAGGGGGAATCAATCATGGAGGGGCTCTACATCAACCTTTCTTCCCTTCTGATGATGTGTGAGTAGTTTACCACATGCATACGGGTCCATAGCTAGTAGCTAGTTGGCTTATTCTCTCTCTTTGATCTTCAATACAATGTTCTCCTCCAGAGGCGGAGGACAAAAAAATTTTAAGGTGGGGCGAAGTCTTAAGCAAATACTTTTTTGATGCAAATTGAAAGAGTCAATACACACTGCAAACAAAAAACTAAATACAATGAAAATGTAGACATGTTTCAATAGAAAAACAAGCTAAAATATACTGATAAAGAAACTTTCAATGGCGTCTAGAAGGACAAGACAAGGGCAGTGTCCTGCCCTCCTTCTGAAAATCTTTGTTAGTTTTACCAAGATCAATACCTTTGAAGACCCCTCGCTCATTGTAACACACCATCAAGTCATTAAGCCAGCCAGCGGACATCTTGTTGCGCAACTAAGTCTTGATGATTTTCATTGATAAGAAGCCCCTATCAACTGTTGTCGTCGCTACTGGTAGTAGCAATGCCAACTCAATGAGATGATAAATAGTAGGAAGCATGACATGCCTTTCAAGTTCAACCATCTTTTTAGCTAGCTTGCAATATCATGACAAAGCTCTAAAGTCTTCAATTCTTCCCATATGAAAATGAACATATCAAGGTTATCTTCTATATGTTCATGTTCATTATCAAAGAAATTCATGATTAATTTCTGTGATTCTAGCAAGCTTATCCAGATTGAACCTAGAAAAGGAGTTTCTTGGGTCAAGACAAAAGAAGTTTTGGAACAGCTCTAAAGATACCTCATTAAAATGATAATCAAACTCTGTGATCATGGAGTCTATAGTAGAATGAAAGGTATCCACATGAAAAAAAGTATGTGCTATCGCTTGCTGCCGCCGCCGTCGGCTGCCCCGCCGCCGCAGCCTAGTCCTGGCGACCTAGCCAGCCGCCGCCGCCGGTCACACGCGGCCTAGTCCTGGCGACCTAGCCAGCGACCGCCGCCATACTAGCTTAGCGTTGCCTCATGTCTGGTGGACTGGCTGGTCGCTTGCGTGTGCGTCTCGATCGAGTCGTGCATGGTTGACCTGGCTCGACCGGTTCTTGGTTCGTGCATGGGCGCTTATGCGTGGTCGACCTCGACCGATTGCTGGCCCAATACACTGGATGCATTGTCGGTGGGAAACGACACCTATGGGATCACAAGAATCCCTACTACGGTTTCCGGGGCACCGGGTTGTGAGAAGAGCATGAATAACAGTCAACACAAGGATCGTTTACCCAGGTTCGGGCCGCGAGGATGCTTAATACCCTAGTCCTGCTTTGGTGTGTATTTGAGAGAGTTCTTGAGCTCTCGAACTAGCTATGGTGGCTGCGTAGTTCAAAAGAGCCGAATCCCTCTCCGGTATGCCAATGGCCTCCTTTTATAGTCGAAAGGGGCTGCCACAGTGGCACATAGGAGGTGGAAAGGCCTACAGTGCTGCGAGCTTATCGCTCGTGTTACAGGACAAGACGCATTTAATGCGTAGCTTAGGTGTCCCTTAGCTTTATTGGGGACGGGAACGAGGCCCGTCCCGTCTGTTGCCGCCTCGCCTTGCTTCGACACGCGCCCAGGCCAACGATGCATGCGATGCCATGTATGCAGGCAGGCAACTGAGGTGGCGCGGTGGTAGGGTCTTGACGAAGATCTGCATGCCACCACGCAGGTGCTTGCTGAGTTGGCGTAGAGGCCGCCCGTCGCCACGCAGGTGCCTGCCCAGCTGGTTGAGCTAGCAGCTGCATGGGGATGGCGGTGGAGTCTTGGTCGACGCGGGCCTGGCTGTGGCCCCACTGATGCCCTTGGTAAGGGCCTTGCCGGGGGCCCGGCAAGGGTCTTGCCGTGGCATTGCAGTCGTCCCCGGCAAGGAGCTTGCTGGGGGTCTTGTGGATCTCCTCGGCAAGGACCCCGCCGAGGGTCGCCGTCTTCTGGTTCTCATCTGATCTCATATCTCTATGGTCTTGACGAAGATTTGCATGCTACCACGGAGGTACCTCCCGAGCCCTAGTTCCAATGTGGTTGGTTGAGTTGGAACCCGTGGGCTCAAGGGTGGCTCGCTCTATTAGCATCGGGCAAGTTGCCCTGGTAAGGCTCTTGCCAGGGCCGCGGAGGCTGCCCTGGCAAGGGCCTTGCCGTGGGAGTCCACCTCGCCCTCTCGCTCTTTGGTATCTGTGGTCTTGGCGTTGCCTTGGCCATCTTGTGCTTCGGCTTCTCTCCGGCTCCCCTCCTCTACCCTGCTTAGTGTGGTCGTGGCACGCGACTCCGACTGCTCATGCACAAGTAAAGGGGTACAAAGGTGTGCCCCTACTTTTGTACACCGACAGGAGCCCCCGGGCCTGGGCCACACATAAGCGCGACACGTTGTTGGGCCAGGCCCAGAACGGTGCTCGGGCAGGCGGGGCGGATGTTTAGCGTGGTAACTCCTCGTCCGCTGCGCTTCCCCATGACCCGCGTCGAACGCGCGTCGTGGAGGATCGTGCGTGACGTGGGGGGCATGCGTGGGGCGGTTCCCGCACGCATGCGTCACATCATAGTAAAGAGGCGGCTCGCGCCTTCCCCATAAAAAGAGGGAGGCGTGGAGGCACGGCTCATTTACTAAGTGGTCTCGGGTCGCGGTCTTCGAGGCTCCCACGCCCCATGATCACAGGGGCGGGGAACGGTCGCCTCACCCGTCCCCTTAGCTCTGCTTGCTCACCACGTGGTCTTCATGCAGGTGGCAGGCGGTGGAGGCGGAAAACAGGGTCGTCGCTGATTGGGGCAGCGGGTCGGTCCGGATTCTCCGGGTCTCTGATGGCTGGGTTGGCTGAGTGGGGCGGCCGACCCTCGACCCCGCTCCTTTATAAGGAGGGGGAGGGGGCGCCATCCCACATTCCTTCAATATCCATCCTCCTCCACCTCTGCTCCTTTCCTCTATCTGCAATGGCGAGAGGAGGTGCTAGGCCTTCGACGGTGGCGGCGAGGGTTGCTGCTCGTCAGCGCGTCCCTCCTTCCCATGAGCATGTGGCGGAAGAGCCGGCCACGAGAGGAAGGGGGAGGGGGCGTGGCCGAGGTCGCCGCGGCGGTAGGGGGAGAGGGGGACGAGGCGGCGCGGCGGCCGTGCCTCCGCCAGTGGTGCCTCCCGCGACGGAGGGTCACGTCGGGGACCACGTCGGGGACCAGCCCCGTGAGTTCTTCATCAGGCTGCGCCAGCCACCGCGTCGTCGTCTCCGTCTCCCACCCCCTTCGCCCAGGAGATGGAGCTCGATCCACCCCACACCCTCAGATTGCACATGAGGGGCTACGGGGCCAGCGGCATGCGGGTCAACGTCGACTTCCCCGCTCCTCATGTTATGTATCTCTGCCGCGGATGGAAGACATTTGCTCGCATCCATAGCTTGACGGTGGGGCTCGTCCTCTACTTCAAGTTAATGGAGGGCGGCCTGCTCTCCGTCAAGGTCCTCGGGGATCTTGGAACTCGCCTAAAGTGCTGCGTGGAGAGCTCCTCCGACGATGAAGATTCCTCCTCGAGCGGGAGTGACGAGGAGGACAGCGACAGCGATGACGAGGGAGTCGAGCGGCAGGATGCCAATTCCGACTTCGACTGACCGCGTCGCGCCTCCCTCGGTCACGCGCCCTGCCGAGGGCCATCCTCGCCAAGCTCTCCGTCGGGGTGCTCCCCGTCGTCTCCTTGGGCGGCTGGCATAGGAGGGCCGGAGAAGGTGGAGAAGGCGGGTGGCGGCTGTCAAATCGGAGTACGCGGGCACCGACGCCTTTGTCGCATATTGCCGTCCCGCTACCTCATCTTCCAGCTCCTTTTCCGGCACCAAGATGTTCTCTTGGTGCCTTCTGCTCCTCGTACCTTGCCTAGGCGCTCTCTTTGCCCTCCCGTTGTCCTGTTCCGCCTTCTGAGGAGAGGGACAAGAAAGGGATTACGGGCACCTCATCTCTTTTCAGTTTGTAAGCCTGCGGGCACTTGTTAGATTTAAAACTTCTAATCCCCTTGCTCATGTTTTTTATTCCGTATGAACTGTACCTGTATGGGACGTTTTTAATGAAAAAGGGTGTTTGCCGGGTTCTTTGTGCGTGAGCGAGGCCCATGCCAAGGACGAATCCTTGTTATTTCTAAGGTAAACATTTTCGCCCGGCAACAGGCCTTGTCGTCCCCCTGCTTTGGTCGACCATTCTCACGCTCTTGGCGGAGGCAGGGGCGAAGCAGGGTTAGGCCCCTCGTTCATTTCTCTTGCCACCGCGACTACGACCAAGTTCTGACCTAGGGGATAGCTCTTGGGTACGGGAAAAGGGGAGCACGGTGGTTTTAAGAATATAAACGAGGTTTCATATGTCCTAGTTCTATACGGAAGTGCATAAAAGGGGATAAAAGACTTATCTGAATCCGCAGCCCCCGACAACCTTGGCTTGCCGTGGTTGGATCCTTGTGTCTTCAGCCCCCGGCGATCCTGGCTTGCCGGGGCCGGAGCACCGGTCCATCCTCTTTCTCCCAAGCGGCTCAGGAGATATGTCCCTGTGCCCTGCGAACCAAAGAGGACAGAAAGACGCACACTCGACCTCTAGGCTAGGGGTTAGTCGCCGCTAAGCACTATCAACCCTAACCGAGGAAGAGACTTAACCTAGCATGCATGCTATAACTTAGGGCGCCAGCACTTCATTTATTTATGCTCAAGGTCTGCGCCTGGCTTTGTACACAGGGTTTCATGCCTTGCCGGCAAAGCTTGTACAAAAGGTGGCTTGCCGGGGGGCCCGGCAAGCCGCGCCTTATGGGTAAAACTTGCGAAGATGCTCGATGTTCCAGGAGTTGCTCACTGGGACAGCATCTTCGGTCTCCAGGCGGACTGCGCCGGGCCTGGTGACTCGTATTACCCGATAAGGGCCTTCCCACTTTGGCGTCAACTTGTTGGTATTCTTGGCCGACTGAACGCGCCGAAGAACAAGGTCGCCTTCCTCAAAGCTTCGGGCATGAAGCTTGCGGCTATGGTAGCAACGCAAGGCTTGCTGGTAGCGTGCTGCTCTCACAGCCGCCCGAAGAGGATCTTCCTCAAGGAGTGTTGCGTCATCTTGTCGCAATTGCTCTTGCTCAAGCTCGTCGTAAGCGAGCACTCGAGGTGACCCGTATGTGAGTTCTGTGGGGAGAACTGCTTCTGCCCCGTATACTAGGGCAAAGGGTGTCTGGCCGGTGGCTCGATTTGGCGTCGTCCTGATCGACCAAAGAACCGCCGGCAACTCATCGATCCAGCGCTTTCCACTCTTGTGCAGCTTGTCAAAAGTCTTTGTCCTCAGGCCTCGCAACACTTCAGCATTTGCCCTCTCCGCTTGGCCGTTACTCCATGGGTGTGCCACGGAGGCAAAACAGACCTTACTGCCAAGGTCTTGGATGTATTGCATGAAGGTGTGGCTTGTGAACTGCGTGCCATTGTCGGTGATGACTCTGTTTGGCACACCAAAATGGCAGACTAGTCCCTTGAAGAACTTGACGGCTGACTGTGCTGTCACCTTCCTCACTGCTTCCACCTCCGGCCACTTTGTGAACTTGTCGATTGCAACGTACAAGTATTCAAAGCCCCCGACAGCACGGGGGAAGGGGCCCAGTATGTCGAGCCCCCAGACCGAAAATGGCCAGGTGAGAGGGATTGTCTGAAGGGCTTGAGCTGGTTGATGAAGCTTCTTTGAATGGAACTGACACGCTTCACACTTGGTTAGTAGTGCCGTTGCATCCTGGAGGGCAGTGGGCCAGAAGAAACCCTGCCGGAACGCCTTGCTGGCAAGGGCCCTCGACCCTATCTGGGAGCTACATATGCCTCCATGTATCTCCGCCAACAGCCCCAGTCCTTTCTCCCGGGGAATACACTTCAATTTCACACCGTTCGGTCTCTTTCTGTATAGGACGTCATCGACAAACTGATACATAGCAGACCGACGGGATACTTTCTCCGCTTCTTCCTGCTCCTCAGGAAGCTCCCCTGTTTGGAGGAATCAGACGGTTTGCTGCGCCCATGCCGGAGCCTGGGGCTCGACGGCAAGGACCAAAGGCATTTCTTCTGCCATGGGAGCGGCCGTCTCTACGGCCAGGGCTTGACGGCCTGCCGGAGTCGGTCGCTCCTTGGCAGGCTCAGGGCCCACGGCAACACCCTTGCCGGTGGCCCCTGGGGGCTCGGCGGGAAAGTACTTGCCGGGGCCTGATTTTCTCTGCTTGTTCTGCTCCGTTGGTGGTTTGACGGATGGTCGAGTCAACCGAAGCAAAAAGGTACCTGGTTCCACAGGTAGCTTGAATGCAGCGCGCTTTGACAGGTAGTCAGCAATGTCATTCTCCGCTCGGGGAACATGCTCCGCTTGTATACCGTCAAAGCACTCTTCCAGCTTCCTCACCTCATCTACGTAGGCCTCCATCAACGGGCTCTGATAATCCTTGTTGACTTTTCTAACGACAAGCTGTGAATCACCCCGGACGATGAGCTTTTTTACTCCGAGGTCTGCCGCGATCGTGAGACAGGCAAGCAATCCCTCGTATTCAGCAGTGTTGTTGGTGGACATCTCCCTGGGAAAGTGCATCCAGATTACATAATTCAGGTGCTCTCCGGTGGGTGCAACGAGCAGCACACCAGCACCGGCGCCTTGCAGCGAGAAAGCTCCGTCAAAGTACATAATCCAGTCGCGAGTGGTTTCCTTGCTGGGGAGAGTGGTCTCCTGGATCTCTTCGTCAGGCGTTGAGGTCCATTCTACAATGAACTCTGCCAGGACTCTGCTCTGGATGTTTTAAGTACTTTCAAACTTCAACCCAAAGCTTGACAATTCCAAGGCCCACTCCACAATCCTTCTGGTTGCGTCTGGGGTGTGCAGTATCCGTTGCAACGGGAGGCGGGTGACGACGGTGATCTCGTGGGCTTGGAAGTAATGACACAGCTTCCTCGAGGCCATAAGGAGGCCGAAGAGCAATTTCTGCACACCGGAGTACCTTGACCTAGCCCCCTGCAAGAGGGAGCTGACAAAGTAAACCGGGTGCTGCATCATCTTCTTCTTCTGCACCACCTCATTTGGCCGCGCGGGCCTCGGCCTGACGGCACCAGTCTCTGCCGGGAGCCTTGCCTTGCCAGCACCAGGCCCTGCCGGGGGAGTCTCTGAGTTGCTGTCCGCCGGTCCTACCGTTGCCACTGCCTTTCCGTCAATCTCCCTCTGTGCCACTAGCGCAACACTGACCACTTGGTTCGTCACCGCCAGATACAGCAGCAACGGTTCTTGTGGTTTTGGCGCAACTAGTATCGGCATAGAGGAAAGGTATCTCTTCAAGTCTTGCAACGCCGCTTCAGCCTCTGGGGTCCACTCCATTGGGCTCGCTTTCTTCAGGATCTTGAAAAAAGGAAGGGCGCGCTCGGCAGACTTGGAGATGAATCGGCTCATGGCGGCAACGCAGCCAGTGAGCCGACGCACATCCTTAATCCGCTTGGGCGCCTCAATCTGCTCGATAGCCTTGATCTTGTCTGGGTCTGCCTTGATCCCACGCTGCGACACGAAGAACCCGAGAAGTTTGCCAGACGGAACGCCAAAGACACAGTTCTCAGGGTTCAGCTTTAGGTTGATCTTGTGCAGGTTGGCAAACATCTCTTCTAAGTCTTGTACAAGAGTTGCCCTGTCC
Source organism: Aegilops tauschii subsp. strangulata (assembly GCF_002575655.3). Taxonomy (NCBI): domain Eukaryota; kingdom Viridiplantae; phylum Streptophyta; class Magnoliopsida; order Poales; family Poaceae; genus Aegilops; species Aegilops tauschii. The sequence continues at coordinate 424,641,570 of NC_053035.3, read as the reverse complement.
TTGGTTTTGACCACTATGTCATCCATATAGGCTTCCATATTTCTATGTAGCTCGGGTTCAAAACCAATTTGGACTGCCCTTGCAAACGTTGAGCCAGCACTCTTCAACCCGAAAGGCATCCGTAAAAAGCAGTACATATCACATGGGGTGATGAATGTTGTCTTCTCTTCATCTTCTCTTGTCATGAAGATCTGGTGGTAGCCCGAGTAGGTGTCAAGGAATGATAATAGATCACACCCGGCCGTGGAGTCAACAATCTGGTCGAAGCGCGGCAACGGGAAGGGGTCCTTAGGACAAGCCTTATTGATATCTGTGTAATCAATACACAACCTCCACTTCCCGTTTGCCTTGCGCACCACTACCGGATTGGCCAACCACGTCGGATGGAGCACTCCCCTCACCAAGCCCGCTGCTTCCAACTTCCTGATCTCCTCTGTGATGAACTCCTACCGTTCCAAAGCTTGCTTCCCGACCTTTTGCTTGACGGGTCGCGCATGGGGACATGCAGCAAGATGGTGCTCAATCACTTCCCTGGGAACGCCAGGGATGTCAGATGCTTTCCATGCAAACACATCGACATTCTCCCAAAGGAAAGTGACGAGCGCGCTTTCCTATTTGATGTCGAGGGTGGAGCTTATGGTGAAAGCCCCTCCCGTGCCATCCTCCCTGACGGACACCTTCTTGGTCTCTGGTGGCGTAGCTCTAGATTTCTTGCTCTTGCCGGTGGAGCTCTCTGGCACGTCCTCGACGGTAGCACAACACTCTGAAGAGGTGCGCTCGCCGGAGTGGGTGCGAGAGGTCTTGCCGGTCTTCTTCTTCCCTCCCGGGGCTTCAGCGGCAGGAGCAAGTGCCTTGGCGGCAGCTGCTGCAACTGCTTCCCGGTAGAGTAGGTCGGCGAATATCAGCGCGTCCTTCTTGTCGGAGGGGACGGTGATGATGTTCATGGGCCCAGGCATCTTCAGCGTGTTGTAGGCGTAGTGCGCCGCCGCCATGAACTTGGCCAGTGTCGGGCGGCCGATGATCCCGTTGTAGGGCAAGGGGATCTCGGCTACGTCGAAGACAATCCTCTCCGTCCTGTAGTTCAGCTCGCCTCCAAACGTCACGGGCAACGTGACCTTCCCCTTTGGCTGGCTCCTCCCCGGGTTAACCCCTTGAAACGTGCCCGTTTCCTCGAGGTCTCCATCAGGAATTTGCAGCCTTTTGATCACAACGGGTGAGATCAAGTTCAGACCGGCCCCGTCGTCAACCAGCATCTTGTTCACCTTGAGGTTGCATATCGTTGGTGAAACCAACAACGGCAAACACCCGACCGCAGTTGTGCGGTCAGGGTGATCCTCGGCGTCAAAGATGAGGGGCGTGCTGGACCATTTCAGCGGCTTCTGAGCGTCGAACGAGGGCTCCGCCGCTGTAATCTCACGCGCCCACTGTTTGAGCTGGCGGTGAGAAGTATGCAGCGAGGCACCACCGTCGACGCACATGGCCTTTGTAGCCTTCTGGAACTCTTGCTTGCCGGACTCGTCGTCCTCGTCATGATCATCATCTTCTTGCTTCCTGTCACGGCCCCGAGTGGGCCTCTCTTGTTGGTTATCCTTGCCGCGGCGGCCTCCTTGGCCGCCACACTTCTTGCTGGATCCCTCGGCACCATCCTGGCCCTTCTCCTTGTCCCGCCTCTCGTACTCAGCTTTTTGCTTCTCAGCAAGCAGCTCGACTTGTTGGCAGTTCTGGAGGTCGTGGCCCTTGGTGCGGTGGAACTTGCACTACTGCTTGTCGGAGCTTCCTGGCTTGTCGGCAGCCGCCAAGGCCAGGCAGGCGGCGCACCCGGCAATCTCCTTGCCGGGGTCGTCTTCCTTGCCTTCTTGGCGGCGCCGGTGCTGTCGGATCCCTCGACGGCAAGCACGGTCTTGCCCTTGCATTTCCTGTGGCGACGCCGGCCCCTCTTCATCGGCGCGGCGGTGTCTTCATCAGTAGAGTCGGTTTCCGCGCCGGCGTCCTCGCCGGGGTACTTCCTCCCCTCTTCAGCCCGGGCGCACCTATCGGCCAGAACATAAAGTTTGGCCACATCCTTAACCTTGTTCATCGCCAGCTCTTCGCGCATCTTGCGATTACGCATGTTCTGATGGAACGCGCTGATCACGGCGGTGGGATGAACATCGGGGATGTTGTACTGCACCCGGCTGAACCTCTGGATGTACTTGCGCAGGGTTTTCCCCTTTCTGGGGAATGATATGCAGATCACTGGCCTGGCCATGAGCTTGGTGGCCCCGGTGAAGGCACCAACGAACTCATGGCACAGATCCGACCAAGAAGAGATGGAATCCGCCGGCAAGTGCATCAACCAGGACATGACGTTGGGCTTCAGTGCCAACGGGAAGTAATTGGCAAGCACCTTGTCGTCGCGAGCTCCGGCAGCTTGCATCGTGATGGTGTAGATGCTGAGGAACTCTGACGGATGGGTCATGCCGTTGTACTTCTCGCCAACGTCGGGCTTGAACGTGCGGTGGGACGGCCACTGGAACTGCCATAGCTCACGGGTAAAAGCTGGGCAACCCACCTCGTAAGATAGGCCGCCGGAGCTCCCCGGCGCTGGGTGGTCCATAGCGGGTCCCGCCCGCTTGTCCGATTGGTGGCGCGTATCGCGCCGGCGCTCGATAGTGGTTCGAGCATCTTCGTGGGCTCGTTCTCGAAGAACTTGGCGTTGGTCGCGGTGGGTCCGTAGGTCGGACGACGCTATGGAAATATTATCACAAGCGTCATCGCGACGGACCGACACCCGCGGTGGCTGCCGCGGAGGGGGAGAGTGCACCGTGGCCGCAGCACCTCCGGCCCCTCCACCGCTAGCATGCGGTGGTTCGATGGAGCGCCGGCCCGAAGGCCCCGTTGGTCGCGGATCATCTTTATTGGCGACGGCGACGAGGCTCCGGATGGTGGCTCTCCACTCGTCAAGCTTCTCCGCAACAGCAGGGAGTCGAGCAGCTGCGCGTGCGCCAAAGCTTCTGGTGGCGTGGGTGGTGGGGACAGCTGCGTGGACCATACCACGGCCCAGCGGCTGCGTGCCATTTTCGCCAGCACTTCGGCGAGCATGCTGGACTCCTTCGTCCCGCGGACGATGCACAGGGCTCTTACCACGGCGGTGTCCGGGGTCTCCAGCGTGGTGGCGCTGCTCGTCGCGCGCACCCTGGGAAGAGCGCGCTGTGGGCGCCGGCGTGGGCGTCTTGGAGGTTGCCGCGCCGCCCGTGGGTGGCACAACGACACTCCTGGAGGGCCCCGCGCCGCCTGCGGGGGCCCAGCTCCGTCTTTGGATTTGGCGGCGTGCGGCGCGTCGCCTGGCGCACGAACGACGCCGCTCACCAGGCTCTGACTGCCAGAGCGATGCTGGTGCTCGCGGACTGCGGCCCGGGTCCTGTCCGCGACCGGCCCGCTACTCGCCCGCACTGGCACGGGCCGTTCGGCTGCCGACGAGCCGATCGCCATGACCATCTTCTTCTTGGGAGCCATGGCAGTGAAGAAATGCTAGGTTAACTACTAGACCAGATTCTCACAATTGCGCCCCCTACCTGGCGCGCCAAAGATGTCGGTGGGAAACGACACCTATGGGATCACAAGAATCCCTGCTGCGGTTTACGGGGCGCAGGGTTGTGAGAAGAGCAGGAATAACAGTCAACACAAGGATCGTTTACCCAGGTTCGGGCCGCGAGGATGCGTAATACCCTAGTCCTGCTTTGGTGTGTATTTGAGAGAGTTCTTGAGCTCTCGAACTAGCTATGGTGGCTGCGTAGTTCAAAAGAGCCGAATCCCTCTCCGGTATGCCAAGGGCCTCCTTTTATAGTCGAAAGGGCTGCCACAGTGGCACACAGGAGGTGGAAAGGCCTACAGTGCTGCGAGCTTATCGCTCGTGTTACAGGACAAGACACATTTAATGCGTAGCTTAGGTGTCCCTTAGCTTTATTGGGGACGGGAACGAGGCCCGTCCCGTCCGTTGCCGCCTTGCCTTGCTTCGACAGGCGCCCAGGCCAGTGATGCATGCGGCGCCATGTAGGCAGGCAGGCAGCTGAGGTGGCGCGGTGGTAGGGTCTTCACGAAGATCTGCATGCCACCACGCAGGTGCTTGCTGAGTCGGCGTAGAGGCCGCCCGTCGCCACGCAGGTGCCTGCCCAGCTGGTTGAGCTAGCAGCTGCTTGGGGACGGCGGTGGAGTCTTGGTCGACGCGGGCCTGGCTGTGGCCCCGCCGACGCCCTTGGCAAGGGCCTTGCCGGGGGCCCGACAAGGGTCTTGCCGTGGCGTTACAGTCGTCCCCGGGGGTCTTGTGGATCTCCTCGGCAAGGACCCCGCTGAGGGTCGCCGTCTTCTGGTTCTCATCTAATCTCATATCTCTATGGTCTTGACAAAGATTTGCATGCTACCACGGAGGTGCCTCCCGAGCCCTAGTTCCAATGTGGTTGGTTGAGTTGGAACCCGTGGGCTCAAGGGTGGCTCGCTCTGTTAGCATCGGGCAAGTTGCCCCGACAAGGCTCTTGCCAGGGCCGCGGAGGCTGCCCCGGCAAGAGCCTTACCGGGGGAGTCCACCTCGCCCTCTCGCTCTTTGGTATTTTTGGTCTTGGCGTTGCCTTGACCATCTTGTGCTTCGGCTTCTCTCCGGCTCCCCTCCTCTGCCCTGCTTAGTGTGGCCGTGGCGCGCGACTCCGACTGCCCGTGCACAAGTAAAGGGGTACAAAGGTGTGCCCCTACTTTTGTACACCGACATGCATTGGACCATTAGGCCGGATGTACCTGTCGGCCTCTCCCTAATTAGCGTCAAATTGCCAGCGGTCAAAACAAACTATCGAGACAGCCAAAAGGATCATACGTATATTTTTTTTCTCAGAATCAAGGTATGGCGGCTGCCATACCCTGCCCACTGGAGCCCTCCGCTAGTGTTCTCCTCGATGTTCTTGGAGATCTATTCGATGTAATCACTTTTTGTGGTTTGTTTGTGTCAGGACCGGATTTTTCGGGATATATTTTCCCAGAAAATTATCCTTGTGCTCATCAGCCCCAGGATTACTGTTAGCTGATGAGGTACCAACTTGATACAGAAATTCCAAGCAACGTACATAATATGTAGTACAAGACCATTGTGGCCTATGAGTACAACAAATGGTTTCTAGTGGCTGATGGCGGAAGCGGTTTGTTGTTCATCTGCGTCTATGGGTCTCCATTTCCCATAGGAACAGCTGACCTGGATAACTCCTATCTTCGCGAGGCTACTGTCACCATTGCGTGGGTTCCGGGGCTATCATCGCAACGCTCCTCTCCTTGCACAAAATCTGGCCAAGACAATAGCCAGGGACAAGCCAGTGAGTACTTTTGAATGTACTCGCAAACATTATGAACACTGGTATAATATAACAAGGGATAATCATGCTCCGAAATATCCTATGATCATAACGTCAGTCACGAAATAAAAATCCATGAAGCACGCAAGCAGGTTGTTTATATAAAACATGAGTATGCAATCAGAGAGAAGAAATAGAATGCACCGATCGGGTGTCTGAAGCGACGCCTCGAAAGGATAATAAGATAAATCATGCCTCAGTCGGGCGTCTGAGCGACACCACATAAAGGGCTTATAAATAAAAGAAATGACTAGCATGCCACGGTCGAGTGTCTATGGCGACACCACATAAAGGGCTTATAAATAATAGAAATAACAAGCATGCCACAGTCGGGCGTCTGTGCGACACCACATAAAGGGCTTATAAATAATTTAAATAACAAGCATGCCACAGTCGGGCGTCTGAGCGACACCACATAAAGGGCTTATAAATAATTTAAATGACAAGCATCAACAGTCAGTTGTCTGAGCGACACCACATAAAGGGCTTATAAATAATTTAAATAACAAGCATGCCACAGTCGGGCATCTGAGCGACGCCACATAAAGGGCTTATAAGAGAATGATCATAGTGAATATCCGGGAGGTAGAACCGTCCCGGGGATACTCAATAATTCAAATAATGTAAATGGTTAGTCCATAATAATAGTGATCATAATCATCATGAGTCACAAGTCATGATCCATGTTCTGGTTTAGCAATTTTTCCTCCGAAGACCGACACTAAGACCGACACTTGACCCATCCCAGACTGTAGTCCTTACCCATGGACACGGCTATTCGAATAGATGTATAATCTCTGCAGAGGGTGTACTCTTTACCCACGGGTAACGGATTTCTTTAGTCCATCGGGACTAATTCCGTCTACGGTCTTTTAATTGAAAACACACCTAACCGCACACACCAGCCTAACTTACCGGTGTCTGGAATCACCCACGACACCCGTTAAGCGAAACTCTAAGTGGGGAGGCTACGACCTCGACTTAGCATGGGATCACAAAATTTATACCGCGCGCAAACTAGGGGAGCTACCCCTTCGGCTACAACCGAAACACCCATGCTCCCGGACAAGGTGGCATGCCTACCGGATGCCTCCGATATCTTCCACCATGGCCTCTCTGTACGGTGTGTGCTTGGTAAGGGGTTGACAACTTACTGAACCGTACCCTACCTATGGCAGGGACAAGTGGTAGTACGAAACAAGTATGGGGGTTACTGGAACAAGACTCGATCTACGGCCGACTCAGGAGGTTTAAGTATTCCCTGCATGATTAGCATAGCAAATGTGTTTCAACCAACAGACAGAATCCCCACTCATCATACCTTACTATGCCATACCGGACACAACCGTCTCGACGGAGACTGGAGACAAGCTCGTGTCCACCCAAGACAGAGGCTTTCCCGGATTCCTTCCGATAGGAATGAAAGGTATACGAGGGTGATTACTATCACAAACATATCAAATTCCAACAGCACGGAATCATCAATATGCACTCATGGGTATGACCATATCACATAAAATAACGAATACTCCGTGCCACGGTGGTGTTGTAACCTTTATCAAACAACACACAACAGTATTATGCCAGGGTTCAGAATGCTTGCCTTCAAGTTGTGGAGAGGCAGGGTGCATTCCAAAACTTTTGAAAGTTTCCTTCTCCCTCCAAAAATCCTATTTTGAAAAAATTCAAATTAACACATAGTTTTACAACAGTACAAAAAAGTTGTCTGAATTTTTTTTCAAATAAATATGAAAATAAACTAGACCAATTTTGAGAAACAACAGAAAAAGAATCAAATCATTTGGGCTTATATTTAAAAAGATATAGCTAGTCAAAGTTTCAGTCGAAATTTGATTTTAAAATAAAACAGAAAAGAAAACGTTTCGGACGAAATACGCTTTCGAGAGGGGGACACGTACTTCGGGCTTTACGCCTCCACTTAACCCGCGCGGGCCGACCCGTGGGTCTTTGACAGTGGGCCCCTTGGGTCCACTGGTCAGGTTTAACTAGTCGTCCCCACCTTCCTCTCTTCTGGCCGAACGGAGGCGGAGCTCCGGCGATCACCGTTGGCGAACGGAGGCTCCTCGCGGGGTTCTGATGGCGGGGATGGATCCGCCAGTCCAGGGCGGTCCTCCCGGTGGTTGCTAGGCTGGCGGGGGTGGAGGGGGTCGCCGGCGGCGAGCTCCGCGGCGGACGGTGGTTCTGGTGGATTTGGGCTTCAAGCTACGGTGGCTCCCGATCGAGGCTGAGGTGCTGGGTAGCTCTGCACGGTCGAGGGGAGGAGGATGGGAGCACGGGAGGGGGTTAGGGCCTCGGTCTTGGCCGGATTTCACCGGAGTGTGGCGGCGGCCGAACCTGCCGGAGGTGAGGAAGACGACCTCCTCCCGTCGATCGCTGACTGTGGGGGCTCTAGAGAGGAGGTATGAGGCTGCTTGAGGGCCTGGACGAGCTCGGGGGCTCCTTATATAGGCAGTCGAGGTCGGTTCCGCGGCGGGCGGAGATAGGATCGGCGAACCGACGTTCTGTAGCCTGCAGGATGACGTGGCGGCAACGGGCGCTAGTGGACGAGCTCGCGGATATGCTTGGACTGCTCCAAAGGCGAGCTGGCGAGCGGCTGTGGCTCGGGCGGCGCCGTCCATGGCAGGGGCCTGCCGCAGACACCGGCGTGCCGCCAAGGGGCTCTGACGGCGGTGCTGTAGGGCGCTAGGGGGAAGCTTGGAGCGCTCTGATGTGTGGACGAGGACGGGCGTGGCTCTGGAGGCGAGCAAGGGCCAGGGGCGGGACGCGGTGGCTCGGGTGCGCGCGTGCAAAACATGCGCTCTGGGCGCGCCAGAGCACGCACGCCAGGCGCTCGATGAAATGACAACGCGTGATGGAGGGCTTTAATCCACATGGGGTTTAACAGTGTGGAGCTATAGACTAGTGTAGAGCCCTGAGACATGCTGGTTAGGCAAAGCAAGCAGGTTCCTAATGTAAACTAGAAATTATGCCAAATCTGGCCATGCACTTAAACTGTTTGGTGAAATGCCAAGGGCATCTAGGCATCTCTTCTGCTGGCCAAAGTCTCCAGATCAAAGTCTCTTTAGATGTAGGTGAGGGTGGCAAGGTTAGTTTGTCAAAAACAAAAACTTGTTAGTGCAAGTTTTTGAGAAAACCAATTCTGGACAGAAAGTAAAGGGCATAGTTTCATGGACCAAAAATACTCCAATGGGTCCATTCTCCTGGACTTAAGGGTTTTGCAGGGAGGACTATAAGCAGGAGAAAGAATCAAGGGTAAAAGGGCAAGTTAAAATATGGTTGCAGTAGAAAATACCAAACTGAGCCAGAGAGCAAAAGAGGATGTTTTGCTCAAATTTTTCAAAGAACACTCATGGGTGTTTGCATAAAGTTGAATTATATGCATCTACTGACATCTCCAAACACTTGGAAGAATTTTTAAAGAAATATTTAAATAGGTTGTAGTGCAAAATTACCAACTGGACCAGATTTGAAAATTTGGTGTAGAGCTCAAAATCTCCAATGACCAAAAGATATTTTTGCATAAAAGTGATGTGGAAACATCACATGACATCCCCAAATTTTGGTTGAAATTTTAAAGAAGTATTTGAAAGGGTTACAGTGCAAAAGAGGCTCCATAACTTATGTAAAATCATTTTTAGAAGAATAAAGCTTAGGAAAAACAATTATGCAAATAAACCCACTGATAAAAGAAATGTTTTCTTGAGAGGGTATACAAGTCCAATAATATTTTTGGAAGGTTTTCACTTGGGGTAAAAACTTCACAATATCAAAGAAAAGAGAGGTTCTGAAATCAAAAGATAAATCCAGAAAATAAAAATTTAATTTCCTGGCAAAATTTTAATAAACAAAATATGGTTAAATTTTTGGGGTGTTACAACACTACCCCCCTTAAGAAAAATCTCGTCCTCGAGATTTGCTAAAAGGTGTTTTGAACAAACATTGCTCTTACAAAAAAAATCATCCTACTTATGCAATAAAATGTATCTACAGTGAGAGGGCAATAAGTGGTGTAAAACTACAGTGTGGTATACTGGCGCTACGTGGAAAAATCCATGGTTGGGGAAAAACGAGATATTTCTACTTTGGTTACAGTAAATTTAGAATAAAATTCTAAATTACTAAAATACGCTGGTCGTACCCGAGAGCACAGTGCTCTCTTTGGCTACAGGCGGACCCGGGGCCCACTGTCAGTCTCTTCTTCTACCTCTGGCCCTCTCTTTTTCTCTCTCTCGCGTGCTTTCCCGCGCTTTCTCCACTGGCGACGTCTAGCGCGTAGGGCATCTAGGCCGTACTGCGGTAGTGCGCGGCGTGCTAGCTGCCGGTGCAGCGTGCACTCACCTCGCGGGCCAGTGCACTGTCGGCACTGCTCGCGGATTCGCCTCCGAACACCGGCGATCGAGCGACGAGCGGCGCTGGTGGATCTCGCCCACCGTACCCCGATCTCGAGCTATAAAATGACCGCGGTGCTCCTTCCTTCTTCCTCATACCTGGCCTCGCTCCTCCTTCTCCTTCCTTCTCCTCCATTTCTGTTTGCAGGACCTCGAGACGAGGCTCTAATGGCGGGGGTGATGCCGGACTGGTGCATGATCCTGGTGTGCGGAGGTCTGGCGGCATTGCTGGGGTTCTCCGTGCTCCTGTGCGCGATGATCCTTGATGATCGTCATGATGCTGTCGCTCGAGTGTTAGCCCTTCGCGGTGGCGGTGATCATGAGAATTAAGTGCGGTGTCGGGCGTTAACTATTGTCAGTGTGTTGGAGGCAACTTGCGCCCGAATAATTACCCACAAATCTCTCCTTCAGAGACTGTGGTGTGTTAGGGAGGTGATCGGTTAGGTGCAACATGTGCACGAGGCTTTGCAGTTAGCACACGTGGTCGAGTGGTTGTGGTTGTGAGTGTTGTGCACAAGGTGAGGGGTACTTGGCAAGGTCACGAGGTGGCCTTTTATATAGCATCTGGGCGGGGTCATTTATCGCGGTGAAAGGTAACTAGTTTGTCGGTTCTGCTCTTATGGGGGTCGGGGTCAAAGCTACAGGTATACATATCTCACGAAGTGACGCATTACTGTGGGTGTCGTCGGGGTGGTTTTGGTAGCTGCACCTAGAATTTAAAAATGCAACTGTACGCTAACATACTTATGCATGGCTACTATTCAAAAATAGGGGCGCACAAGCAGACAGCATTTAATTATGGTGATACAGGATCACACAATTACAAGGCGTAGAAATACTAAGGCTCGGTACTACTCGAGTGACTTAGTCTACCTCGTTAATATCTAAGCGGGCGTGCTTTGTGGACGTCGAGGCTTCTCCATGGGCTTCACCATCGGGGTTAGCTGGATGGAGTTGAGGGGCTGCAGGGTCGGGGTAGCGATGATGACCATCGCGGGGGTTGTTGGCCATAATCCCGTTGGAGCGTGTTCCCAAAAGGCGACGAAGCACTTCTGGGGACACCAAAGCATTTTGGCCGATGGATGGGGAAGTCTTCAAGGACTCGATCGGTTGTCCGAACAGTACGACTGGGTGAGGTTTGCGAGCACGGTCACAAAACCTCCAAGGTTGGTGGCTGTGGTCTCATTGTGCACAATAGGGCCAGGCATTATGCCTCGAGTTGGGGGAAGAGGCTCTGCTGTGCTGTGTTGAGGCTAGCGTGCCCTTTTTATAGAAAAGGGGACGGAGTCTTCCTTCGCACGCTTGCGAATGAGACAAATTAGGTGTCGGTAACTGGCGCGTGATCGACAGGCTAGGCTGATAGGTTGGGCATCGACTGCCAAAAGCGTCGGGGTCACTGTGTGGCTATCTTACACGGGAAGCTTGGCCGGGGTTAGGTTAAGGTCTGGTGGGTCGGTTAACCTAGGTTTATTGACCTGCCTAAGATAGGATTAGCCAATGGTCAGCCTGGCTCTGATACCAAGTTTGTCAGGACCGGATTTTTTGGGATATATTTTCCCAGAAAATGATCCTTGTGCTCATCAGCCCCAGGATTACTGTTAGCTGATGAGGCACCAACCTGATACAGAAATTCTAAGCAACATACATAATATGTAGTACAAGACCATTGTGGCCTATGAGTACAACAAATGGTTTCTAGTGGCTGATGGCGGAAGCGGTTTGTTGTTCATCTGCGTCTATGGGACTCCATTTCCCACAGGAACAGCTGACCTGGATAACTCCTATCTTCGCGAGGCCGCTGTCACCATTGCGTGGGTTCCGCGGCTATCATCGCAATGCTCCTCTCCTTGCACGAAATCTGGCCAAGACAATAGCCAGGGACAAGCCAGTGAGTACTTTTGAATGTACTCGCAAACATTATGAACACTGGTATAATATAACAAGGGATAATCATGCTCCGGAATATCCTATGATCATAACGTCAGTCACGAAATAAAAATCCATGAAGCACGCAAGCAGGTTGTTTATATAAAACATGAGTATGCAATCAGAGAGAAGAAATAGAATGCACCGATGGGGTGTCTGAAGCGACGCCTCGAAAGGATAATAAGATAAATCATGCCTCAGTCGGGCGTCTGAGCGACACCACATAAAGGGCTTATAAATAAAAGAAATAACAAGCATGTCACAGTCGGGCATCTATGCGACACCACATAAAGAGCTTATAAATAATAGAAATAACAAGCATGCCACAGTCGGGCGTCTGTGCGACACCACATAAAGGGCTTATAAATAATTTAAATAACAAGCATGCCACAGTCGGGCGTCTGAGCGACACCACATAAAGGGCTTATAAATAATTTAAATGACAAGAATGCCACAGTCGGGCGTCTGAGCGACGCCACATAAAGGGCTTATAAATAATTTAAATAACAAGCATGCCACAGTCGGGCGTCTGAGCGACACCACATAAAGGGCTTATAAGTAATTTAAATAACAAGCATGCCACAGTCGGGCGTCTGAGCGACACCACATAAAGGGCTTATAAGAGAATGATCACAGTGAATATCCGGGAGGTAGAACCGTCCCAGGGATACTCAATAATTCAAATAATGTAAATGGTTAGTCCATAATAATAGTGATCATAATCATCATGAGTCACAAGTCATGATCCATGTTCTGGTTTAGCAATTTTTCCTCCGAAGACCGACACTTGACCCATCCCAGACTGTAGTCCTTACCCATGGACACGGCTATCCGAATAGATGTATAATCTCTGCAGAGGGTGTACTCTTTACCCACGGGTAACGGATTTCTTTAGTCCATCGGGACTAATTCCGTCTACGGTCTTTTAATTGAAAACGCACCTAACCACGCACACCAGCCTAACTTACTGGTGTCTGGAATCACCCACGACACCCGTTAAGCGAAACTCTAAGTGGGGAGGCTACGACCTCGACTTAGCATGGGATCACAAAATTTATACCGCGCGCAAACTAGGGGAGCTACCCCTTCGGCTACAACCAAAACACCCATGCTCCCGGACCAGGTGGCATGCCTACCGGATGCCTCCGGTATCTTCCACCATGGCCTCTCTGTATGGTGTGTGCTTGGTAAGGGGTTGACAACTTACTGAACCATACCCTACCTATGGCAGGGACAAGTGGTAGTACGAAACAAGTATGGGGGTTACTGGAACAAGACTCGATCTACGGCCGACTCAAGAGGTTTAAGTATTCCCTGCATGATTAGCATAGCAAATGTGTTTCAACCAACAGACAGAATCCCCACTCATCATACCTTACTATGCCATACCGGACACAACCGTCTCGATGGAGACTGGAGACAAGCTCGTGTCTACCCAAGACAGAGGCTTTCCCGGATTCCTTCTGGTAGGCATGAAAGGTATACGAGGGTGATTACTATCACAAACATATCAAATTCCAACAGCACAGAATCATCAATATGCACTCATGGGTATGACCATATCACATAAAATAACGAATACTCCGTGCCACGGTGGTGTTGTAACCGTTATCAAACAACGCACAACAGTATTATGCCAGGGTTCAGAATGCTTGCCTTCAAGTTGTGGAGAGGCAGGGTGCATTCCAAACCTTTTGAAAGTTTCCTTCTCCCTCCAAAAATCCTATTTTGAGAAAATTCAAATTAACACATAGTTTTAAAACAGTACAAAAAAGTTGTCTGATTTTTTTTTCAAATAAATATGAAAATAAACTAGACCAATTTTGAGAAACAACAGAAAAAGAATCAAATCATTTGGACTTATATTTAAAAAGATATAGCCAGTCAAAGTTTCAGTCGAAATCTGATTTTAAAATAAAATAGAAAAGAAAACGTTTCGGACGAAATACGCTTTCGAGAGGGGGACACGTACTTCGGGCTTTATGCCTCCACTTAACCCGCGCGGGCCGACCCGTGGGTCATTGACAGTGGGCCCCTTGGGTCCACTGGTCAGGTTTGACCAGTCGTCCTCGCCTTCCTCTCTTCTGGCCAAACGGAGGCGGAGCTCCGGCGATCGCCGTCGGCGAACGGAGGCTCCTCGCGGGGTTCTGATGGCGGGGATGGATCCGCCAGTCCAGGGCGGTCCTCCCGATGGTTGCTAGGTTGGCGGGGGTGGAGGGGGTCGCCGGTGGCGAGCTCCGCGGCGGACGGTGGTTCTGGTGGATTTGGGCTTCAAGCTACGGTGGCTCCCGATCGAGGCTGAGGTGCTGGGTAGCTCCGCACGGTCGAGGGGAGGAGGATGGGAGCACGGGAGGGGGTTAGGGCCTCGGTCTTGGCCGGATTTCATCGGAGTGTGGCGGCGGGCGAACCTGCCGGAGGTGAGGAAGACGACCTCCTCCCGTCGATCGCTGACTGTGGGGGCTCTAGAGAGGAGGTATGAGGCTGCTTGAGGGTCTGGACGAGCTCGGGGGCTCCTTATATAGGCAGTCGAGGTCGGTTCCGCGGCGGGCGGAGATAGGATCGGCGAACCGACGTTCTGTAGCCTGCAGGACGACGTGGCGGCGACGGGCGCTAGTGGACGAGCTCGCGGATAAGCTTGGACTGCTCCGAAGGCGAGCTGGCGAGCGGCTGTGGCTCGGGCGGCGCCGTCCATGGCAGGGGCCTGCCGCAGACGCCGGCGTGCCACCAAGGGGCTCTGACGGCGGCGCTGTAGGGCGCCAGGGGGAAGCTTGGAGCACTCTGATGTGTGGACGAGGACGGGCGTGGCTCTGGAGGCGAGCAAGGGCCAGGGGCGGGACGCGGTGGCTCGGGTGCGCGCGTGCAAAACATGCGCTCTGGGCGCGCCAGAGCACGCACGCCAGGCGCTCGATGAAATGACAACGCGTGATGGAGGGCTTTAATCCACATGGGGTTTAACAGTGTGGAGCTATAGACTAGTGTAGAGCCCTGAGACATGCTGGTTAGGCAAAGCAAGCAGGTTCCTAATGTAAACTAGAAATTATGCCAAATCTGGCCATGCACTTAAACTGTTTGGTGAAATGCCAAGGGCATCTAGGCATCTCTTCTGCTGGCCAAAGTCTCCAGATCAAAGTCTCTTTAGATGTAGGTGAGGGTGGCAAGGTTAGTTTGTCAAAAACAAAAACTTGTTAGTGCAAGTTTTTGAGAAAACCAATTCTGGACAGAAAGTAAAGGGCATAGTTTCATGGACCAAAAATACTCCAATGGGTCCATTCTCCTGGACTTAAGGGTTTTGCAGGGAGGACTATAAGCAGGAGAAAGAATCAAGGGTAAAAGGGCAAGTTAAAATATGGTTGCAGTAGAAAATACCAAACTGAGCCAGAGAGCAAAAGAGGATGTTTTGCTCAAATTTTTCAAAGAACACTCATGGGTGTTTGCATAAAGTTGAATTATATGCATCTACTGACATCTCCAAACACTTGGAAGAATTTTTAAAGAAATATTTAAATAGGTTGTAGTGCAAAATTACCAACTGGACCAGATTTGTAAATTTGGTGTAGAGCTCAAAATCTCCAATGACCAAAAGATATTTTTGCATAAAAGTGATGTGGAAACATCACATGACATCCCCAAATTTTGGTTGAAATTTTAAAGAAGTATTTGAAAGGGTTACAGTGCAAAAGAGGCTCCATAACTTATGAAAAATCATTTTTAGAAGAATAAAGCTCAGGAAAAACAATTATGCAAATAAACCCACTGATAAAAGAAATGTTTTCTTGAGAGGGTATACAAGTCCAATAATATTTTTGGAAGGTTTTCACTTGGGGTAAAAACTTCACAATATCAAAGAAAAGAGAGGTTCCGAAATCAAAAGATAAATCCAGAAAATAATAATTTAATTTCCTGGCAAAATTTTAATAAACAAAATATGGTTAAATTTTTGGGGTGTTACAGTTTGTTGGGATCCGGTGAATTATGAGTTTATGATCAGATTATCCATGAATATTATTTGAGTCTTCTCTGAACTCTTTTATGCATGATCATTATAGCTTTGTATTTCTCTCTAATTTATTGATTTAGTTTGGCCAACTAGATTAATTTTTCTTGTAATGGGAGAGGTGCATTGTGATGGGTTCAATCTTGCAGTGATCTATATCCCAGTGACAGAAAGGGACAAGACATGTATTGTTGCCATTAAGAATAAAACTATGGGGTTTATTCATATTGATTGAGTTTACTTTGTCTACGTCATGTCATCTTGCTTGAGGCGTTACTCCGTTCTTTATGAACTTAATACTCTAGATGCATGCTAGATAGCGGTAGGCGTGTGGAGTAATAGTAATAGATGCAGGCAGGAGTCGGTCTACTTGTCTCGGACATGATGCCTATATACATGATCATTGCCTTGGATATCGTCATGATTATTCATTTTTCTATCAATTGCCCAACAGTAATTTGTTTACCCACTGTATGTTATTTTCAAGAGAGAAGCCTCTAGTGAAAACTATGGCCCCGGGGTCTATATTTTTATCATATATTAAAATCCAAAAATACTTTGATGTAGTTTTATTTACTTTATTTTATTTTGTGTTTTATTTATCTATCTATCACTACGAGATTTGATCCTTGCAATTAACAGCCAAGGGATTGACAACCCCTTTTTTGCGTTGGGTGCAAGTATTTGTTATTTTGTGTGTAGGTACTGCTAATGAGGTGTTGCTTGGTTCTCCTACTGGATTGATAACCTTGTTTCTTAACTGAGAGAAATACTTATTATTACTGTACTGCATCATCCTCTCCTCTTCGGGGAAATCCCAACGCAGCTCACAAGTAGCAGGAAGAATTTTTAGCGTAGTTGCCGGGGAGACATCATCAACATCTATCGAGTACCATCGCATAATCTTTCATCTCCTTGCATTTAGATTATTTGCCATTTGCCTATCGTTTTCATCTACCGAAGACTTGCCGTATACTCTAAGACTTTTCCCGCCGCCTCCATGCCAAGATATGGACCTTGTAACCCTAGATGCCCTACCTAGCGTGTATATAAGCAAGAGGGTTTAGCCCGTAGAGGGGATATTAACGCAATCTCATTCACCTAGCCTAGAGTTAGAACACATCTTACGATCTTGATGTAGATCAGCTCTGTACTTGATACATCTCTATCAATATAAACAAGAGAAGGACGTAGGGTTTTACCTCCATCAAGAGGGCCTGAACCTGGGTAAACATCGTCTCCCTGCTCCTGTTACCCACGACCCGAGACCCACAACTCAGGACCCCTACCCCGAGGTTGTCTGGATTTCACACCGAGACTCGCTGAATGCGAGATATAGGGGCGCCCGCCTAATTTTGCTATTCTCTATTTGGCGCCACGCCGGTTAAAGGCATTTTCACCATCCGGCGCACACCCCACTACGAGCTAGGCTGGCCCATTCACATTTTTTCCTGCTAAGCTTCAAGAAAGGTGCGAGCGATGGGCATGGAACTCAAGACCTATCAGGGAGGACCGCATGTGGGCTATGGGGCAGCAGCATGAGCGCAGCAAGATGTGACGCGCCCACTGCTAGGAAAAACCTTACCAGTAGCATGGTTTTTTTTCATACCAGTAGCATGGGTGCCGGCGCTACTGCTATGGCGCTACAGCTAAATATTAGCAGTAGCGTGTTTTCTACCCCACGCTGCAGATATGCTAAGTACTAGTAGCGCTGCTTTCTCCACACCCGCTACTACTATGGTATGTACTAGTAGCGCCGCTTTCTCCACCCCACGCTACAGCTAATTAATTAGAAATTAAAAAATAATATTCAAATGCAGTATTCATGGATGGAAATTCAGATGCATTTGCTTCACCAACAATGATTAGTAGTAGCATCAACATAGCCTCTAATTCGGCATAGGAGTTGCAAGTAAGGGAAAATTACCACCGACACTAGCTAATAATCATCATAGCTAGTCATTACCTCCAACATTGTCTAATCATCATAGCTACATAGTGTAGCACATCATCATCATCTTGAAATTCATTCTAGCTAGCTAATCACTCCTACTGCTCTCTCTCAGGTAAAATAGCATAGAACATGTGGAGCGCTCCTGATTCATCATATTGAAGCATGCAGATGAACCTGTCTCCTAATTGTGGGCTACGCTTCTGATTGCCGCCCCCTAGTACTTCTCTGCGATCCTTCGTAATTTTGTTCCAGTCTTTGACTATTAAGACTTGCTCACTTCTAGAAATCCTGAATGCACTCATGTGCAATGTAGGAAGTCTTGGCCGTATGCTAACCATGGACATGCGACCTTTAGCTTCGATCCACTGAGGCACAACTATCATTGGAGTCCCTGTTCAAGAACATCGTAGTAACATACTTAGCAATGAAGTTTAGCTTAAAAAATAATATATGCAAAAGATGCACTAAGGACAAATAGTAAAAATCTTATCATCTTTCCTAAATAGATGTGACCGTAGTTTAGTACGAACACTATTGGTCGCACGTTTTGAGTACTAACATTTCTAAGTCCAAGAAAATAATTTGTCTTGACAATATGAAGATCCTCAAGCCATGAAACATAATGACTTGTCTCCTCGCAATTTAGTTTAGCCCCGGGACAGTAGTAGGTCATGTATACCAAGCGTCGGACATGTTTGCTTGAATGGAAATAAGCTGTCAATAGAAATTAGTTGTCAACTATTTTTGAATAAACAATATCCAAGACATAAATATGGTTGAGAAACTTACATAAAGGTAGAACTAGAGGCGTCTGCACATCGACCCAGATGTTGATATTATCTTCAGTATCATCTTCCGGACGAATATCAAAGGTGATAAGCATATCAGGCTCAAATGCATAAGCCTTGCATAGTGCTCACCATTGTTTGCATTCAAAACGGGTGTAGGTGTCTGTATTGTATAATTTTGCGAGAAAACTATAACCATGCTCGGTCCTCAAGTTAACTCTTTTTACCTCCATAGTTTCCATAGACTGAAATCAATCTTATCCAAGACATATATTCTTGCATGGCAGGGGATACGCTAGTAGAATAGTAAAAAAATTAAATTATAAGTTGAAACAAAAGAAGCAGAAGTCATGCTTAATTATGAAAAAAGACTTGTCATTGTGACTTACTGTATGCACTTCGAAGTTCTCATCCAGCTTGATGCTGAAGCGCCTACCACCAACTAGGTGAGGCCTGTCGCACTGCCGCGCTCGTCTTCGTAGTATTCGCACATACCGAATTCCCTTTCGCTATCGTCGTCAGACATTTCCTATGTTCATATAGTTAAAACAGACGTGCATTCAATAAGCAAAACTAAATCATAAAATGAATTAGTATTCAAATTAGCATTCATTCAATAAGAAAACTAAATCATCTCTTGCGTCCGTACATCATCGAATATTATCACTAATACATCTCGAATTGTATCATACATATAACATCACTAATACAGCTAGAACCCTAGCGAACGACGGGTATCGGCGCGGGCAGTGGACACCCAAAGAGAAGGAACCATCACAGGAGCATAGCTCCAGTGAGATCCCTAAAGAACCATCCAGGTACTGTCGGACCTGCCCTCCAACGCAACCATGTAGCGACGGACGTGCTCATCCTCCTCGCTGACACGGTGAGATACCACCTCTGCGGTGGACGAAGGCCTCCCCACCGTCACTGGCCCACGCAACCGCCACCAAATAAGGTCCGGGTCGACGACGGGTTGCCTCCTCACCAAGTTGCGCGCCCCGGAAGGTAGCACCTCCCAGTACCAGCCAGGCGGAGCCCAGTCCCGGACATGGCCCCTATAATCAAGCAAGCCTCCTCCGCCGAGTCGACGACGAGGATGTGGGCCAAGCATCATCGACGTCGAGAACAAATGCTTAATTATGAAAACAAAATTAATAAACACTTAGCAAAATTCGGCATGACCTTTGCTAAAAGCAGGACATATCGAGTGCTTGAAATTTGCCATAACGTAAACGAATCGACATTCTCACAAAACATAGGCCACTCGGAAAAATATGACATGTCCAAAATGTGACATGTTCAAAATATGACATGTCCACTGCAAATTTGCATATAACAGGAAAAAATGCTTTAACTAAAAAATAACAACAATTGCTTTAACTAAATAAATACCTAGAATTTGTTAACTACACCTAAAACAACTAAAACACCTAGAATTATGTTAAATACACCTAAAACACCTAAATTCTATTAACTACACCTAATTAAAAACCTAGATAAATTTCTATCCTAATTTAAAAACCTAGATAAATTTCTGTCCTAATTTTAAAACCTAGCTAATTTAAAACCTAGGGTTCATACAAATTAACTAGGGTTCATACTACCTAATCTGTCCTAGCTAGGGTTCGATCATAACCTACATTATTCTAAGAACCTACATTTTTTTCAACTATATAGGATTCAAAATAACTACTCTCTAATAATTATAACTAGGGAGGGAGGGAGGAGGAGGAGTAAGGAGGGAGGAGTACCTCTCGATGGAAGAGGGCCGGCGCGGGAGGGGGGCGGGGGAGGATGGCCGACGCGGGGGAGGGCGGCCGGCGGGGGAGGAGGGCCAGCGCGGGGAAGGGCGGCCGGCGGGGAGGAGGGCCCGCGCGGGCGAGGGAGGCCGGCTGGGGAGGAGGGCCCGCGCGGGGAGGGCGGCCGGCGTAGGACAGGGGGGCGGCGGCCGTAGCGGGGGATTGAGGGGCGCCTGAGTGTGAGAGTGAGTGAGAGAGAGGGGCGCACGCGGGCCGGGGCAGGGGGAAGCAGAGGTGGGCTTAGCAGCAGCGTGGGGGAGGAGCCCCAGCGCTATAGCTAAAGCTGCAATAGGGGGCCGAATGCGTGGCCCATTAACAGCAGCGCTGGCCGGGAAAACACGCGCTACTGCTAACGTGCGCTTGCAGCGCTGGTTTTGACCGGCGCTACTGCTAAGTAGCAGTAGCGTGGGGTATATAACCAACACTACTGCTAAATGTCTACCTATAAGCATTTTCCTAGTAGTGGCCCTTGCACAGCGTGCGCGCCGCTGTCTCCCACTTCATAGATGAGAAGATGGCGGACCCCCTTGACGACTACGATGACAGCTACCTGGACTTCTTTACCTCGAGTTACACAAAACGGTAGTAACCACTACGCCATCTTCACACAGGTGATGTTTAACTTCTTATTTGCACTTTATTATTTCCTCAGTTCGTTGTGAATCAAGAGTTCACGTTTCTTTTTCCCCTTTTCCCTTGTTCTTTTTCCCTTTTTATTTTCTTCAATGCGCGGACTTTTTTTTTAATTCGTGAACTTTTTCTGAAAATCACCAAACTTTTTGCAAATTAAGAGTTTTTCCCTTCAAAATCGATGAATTTTTTCGATTTTGATGCACTTTTTTTAAAATATTAATGTTTTTTAAAATCGGTGAAGTTTTTCAAATTCAATAAATTTCTTTTAATTAATGAACTTTTTCTTAATCACTGAACTTTTTTCAAAATTGTTGCACTTTTTTCCAAATCGATGATTTTTTAAATTCAATGATTTTTTTCAAAACAACTGATGAACTTTTTTTTCATATTCCATGAACTCTTTTTCAATGTCGATGAGCTTTTTTGAAATTTATGAACTTTTTTCAAATCAATGAGCTTTTTTTCAAATTCATGATCTTTTTAAAAAATCGGTGAACTATTTTGAATTCACAACTTTTTACATGTGTTGCAATTTTTTGTGTTTTCTTCCCAAATGCGGTTGAGTACATGGGCCAGCTCATTAGTGTCGGATGTGGGCGACAGGGAGCTTCCCTGGCGCCTGAAGCGCCGAATAGGGTCTCCGCTTATTTCACCTAAAAAAATGTCATCCCTCAATTGCGGGTCCTCCAGTGTCGCACATTTTTATAGGTGAGTGTTAAGATGTGAATTGGCCAGGACTAAATTGTTGGGAACGTAGCAGAAATTCAAAATTTTCTACGCATCACCAAGATCAATCTATGGAGTGATCTAGCAACGAGGGGAAGGGGAGTGCATCTACATACCCTTGTAGATCGCGATGCGGAAGCGTTGCAAGAACGCGGATGAGGGAGTCGTACTCGAAGCGATTCAGATCGCGGTTGATTCCGATCTAAGCACCGAAGAACGGTGCCTCCGCGTTCAACACACGTGCAGCCCGGTGACGTCTCCCACGCCTTGATCCAGCAAGGTGAGAGGGAGAGGTTGGGGAAGACTCCATCCAGCAGCAACACGGCGGCATGGTGGTGGTGGAGGAGCGTGGCAATCCCGCAGTGCTTCGCCAAGCACCGCGGGAGAGGAGGAGGAGGAAGAGGGGTAGGGCTGCGCCAAAAGGAGACGTTCTCGTGTGTCTTGGGCAGCCCAAACCTCAACTATATATAGGGGGGGAGGGGGCTGCGCCCCCCTTAGGGTTTCCACCCCCAAGAGGAGGCGGCCAGCCCTAGATCCCATCAAGGGGGGCGGACAAGGGGAGGAGAGGGGGGGGCGCCCCACTAGATGGGCCCTAAGGCCCATCTGGACCTAGGGTTTGCCCCCTCCCACTCTCCCATGCGCCTTGGGCCTTGGTGGGGGGGCGCACCAGCCCACCTGGGGCTGGTCCCCTCCCACACTTGGCCCACGCAGCCTTCTGGGGCTGGTGGCCCCACTTGGTGGACCCCCGGGACCCTCCCGGTGGTCCCGGTACATTACCGATTTCGCCCGAAACTTTTCCGCTGACCAAAACAGGACTTCCCATATATAAATCTTTACCTCCGGACCATTCCGGAACTCCTCGTGACGTCCGGGACTCCGAACAACATTCGGTAACCACGTACATACTTTCCCTATAACCCTAGCGTCATCGAACCTTAAGCGTGTAGACCCTACGGGTTCGGGAACCATGCAGACATGACCGAGACGTTCTCCGGTCAATAACCAACAGCGGGATCTGGATACCCATGTTGGCTCCCACATGTTCCACGATGATCTCATCGGATGAACCACGATGTCGGGGATTCAATCAATCCCGTATGCAATTCCCTTTGTCTAACGGTATGTTACTTGCCCGAGATTCGGTCGTCGGTATCCCTATACCTTGTTCAATCTCGTTACCGGCAAGTTTCTTTACTCGTTCCGTAACTCACATCATCCCGTGATCAACTCCTTGGTCACATTGTGCACATTATGATGATGTCCTACCGAGTGGGCCCAGAGATACCTCTCCGTTTACACGGAGTGACAAATCCCAGTCTCGATTCGTGCCAACCCAACAGACACTTTCGGAGATACCCGTAGTGCACCTTTATAGCCACCCAGTTACGTTGTGACGTTTGGCACACCCAAAGCATTCCTACGGTATCCGGGAGTTGCACAATCTCATGGTCTAAGGAAATGATACTTGACATTAGAAAAGCTCTGAGCAAACGAACTACACGATCTTGTGCTAGGCTTAGGATTGGGTCTTGTCCATCACATCATTCTCCTAATGATGTGATCCCGTTATCAACGACATCCAATGTCCATGGTCAGGAAACCGTAACCATCTATTGATCAACGAGCTAGTCAACTAGAGACTTACTAGGGACATGGTGTTGTCTATGTATCCACACATGTATCTGAGTTTCCTATCAATACAATTCTAGCATGGATAATAAACGATTATCATGAACAAGGAAATATAATAATAAACAATTTATTATTGCCTCTAGGGCATATTTCTAACAATCTCCCACTTGCACTAGAGTCAATAATCTAGTCCACATCACCATGTGATTAACAGTCATAGGTCACATCACCATGTGACCAACATCCAAAGAGTTCACTAGAGTCAACAATCTAGTTCACATCACTATGTGATTAACACTCAATGAGTTCTGGTTTGATCATGTTATGCTTGTGAGAGAGGTTATTAGTCAACGGGTCTGAACCTTTCAGATCCGTGTGTGCTTTACGAATATCTATGTCATCTTTGTGGATGCTACCACGCGGTACTTGGAGCCATTTCAAGTAATTGCTCTACTATACGAATCCGGTTTACTACTCAGAGTCATCCGGATTAGTGTCAAAGTTCGCATCGACGTAACCTTTACGACGAACTCCTTTTCACCTCCATAATCGAGAAAATTCCTTAGTCCACTAGGTACTAAGGATAAGTTCGACCGCTGTCATGTGATCCATTCCCGGATCACTATTGTACCCCTTGACCAACTCATGGCAAGGCACACTTCATGTGCGGTACACAGCATAGCATACTGTAGAGCCTACGTCTAAAGCATAGGGGACGACCTTCGTCCTTTCTCTCTCTTCTTCTGTGGTCAGGTCTTGAGTCTTACTCAATACTCACACCTTGTAACACAACCAAGAACTCCTTCTTTGCTGATCTATTTTGAACTCTTTCAAAATCATGTCAAGGTGTGTGTTCTTTGAAAGTATCATCAGGCGTCTTGATCTATCTCTATAGATCTTGATGCCCAATATGTAAGCAGCTTTATCCAGGTCTTCCTTTGAAAAACTCCTTTCAAACAACCCTTTATGCTTTCCAGAAATTTTACATCATTTCGGATCAACAATATGTCATTCACATATACTTATCAGAAATGTTGTAGCGCTCCCACTCACTTTATTGTAAATACAAGTTTCCAACAAACCTTGTATAAACCCAAAAACTTTGATCACTCCATCAAAGCGTATATTCTGACTCCGAGATGCTTGCTCTAGTCCATGGAAGGATCGCTGGAGCTAGCATACCTTTTAGCATCCTTAGGATCGACAAAACCTTTCTGATTGTATCACATACAACCTTTCCTTACGAAAACTGGTAAGGAAACTTGTTTTGACATCCATCTGCCAGATTTCATAAATGCAGCTAATGCTAACATGATTCCGACGGACTTAAGCATCGCTACGGATGAGAAAATCTCATCATAGTCAACTCCTTGAACTTGTGGAAATACTCTTTGCCACAAGTCGAGCTTCATAGACGGTAACATTACCGTCCACGTCCGTCTTCTTCTCAAAGATCCATTTATCTCGGATTTCATGGCTCTTAACCATTTGTTGGAATATGGGCCCACCATCGCTTCCCCATAGCTCGTAGGTTCATTGTTGTCTAGCAACATGACTTCCAAGACAGGATCACGTACCACTCTGAAGTAGTACGCATCCTCGTCGTCCTACGAGGTTTGGTAGCGACTTGATCCGAAGTTTCATGATCACTATCATGAGCTTCCACTTCAATTGGTGTAGGTGCCACAGGAACAACTTCCTGTGCCCTGCCACACACTAGTTGAAGTGACGGTTCAATAACCTTATCAAGTCTCCACCATCCTCCCACTCAATTCTTTCGAGAGAAACTTTTCCTTGAGAAAGGACTCGTTTCTAGAAACAATTACTTTTGCTTCCAGATCTGAAATAGGAGGTATACCCAACTGTTTTGGGTTTTCTATGAAGATGTATTTATCCGCTTTGGGTTCGAGCTTATCAGCTTGAAACTTTTTCACATAAGCTGCGCAGCCCCAAACTTTTAAGAAACGACAACTTAGGTTTCTCTAAACGGTGTCGTCTCAACGGAATTGCGTGTTGCCCCTTTTAAAGTGAATGCGGTTGTCTCTAATGCCTAACCCATAAACGATAGTGGTAATTCGATAAGAGACATCATGTTATGCACCATATCCAATAGGGTGCAGTTATGATGTTCGGACACACCATCACACTATGGTGTTCCAGGCGGTATTAATTGTGAAACACTTTCCACAATGTCTTAATTGTGTGCCAAACTCGTAACTCAGATACTCATCTCTATGATCATATCACAGACATTTTATCCTCTTGTCACGACGATCTTCAACTTCACTCTGAAATTACTTGAACCTTTCAATAATTCAGACTTGTGTTCCATCAAGTAAATATACTCAGCATCTACTCAAATCATCTGTGAAGTTAGAACTTAACGATATCCACTGCATGCCTCAGCACTCATTGGACTGCACACATCAAAATGTATTACATCCAACAAGTTGCTCTCTTGTTCCATCTTACTGAAAACGAGGCTTTTCAGTCATCTTGCCCATGTGGTATGATTTGCATGTCTCAAGTGATTCAAAATCAAGTGAGTCCAAACGATCCATCTGCATGGAGTTTCTTCATGCATATATATACCAATAGACATGGTTCGCATGTCTCAATCTTTTCAAAAACGAGCGAGTCCAAAGATCCATCTACATGGAGCTTCTTCATGCGTTTTATACCAATATGACTCAAGTGGCAGTGCCACAAGTATGTGGTACTATCATTACTATCTTATATCTTTTGGCATGAACATGTGTATCACTACGATCGAGATTCATTTTAGGTGCAAGACCATTGAAGGTATTATTCAAATAAACAGAGTAACCATTATTCTCCTTAAATGAATAACCGTATTGCGATAAACATAATCCAATCATGCTCAACGCAAACACCAAATCTCGATGGTAGAGGGAGCATGCGATGCTTGATCACATCAACCTTGGAAACACTTCCAACACATATCGTCATCTCACCTTTAGCTAGTCTCCGTTTATTCCGCAGCTTTTATTTCGAGTTACTAACACTTAGCAACCGAACTGGTATCTAATACCCTGGTGCTGCTAGGAGTACTAGTAAAGTACACATTCATATAATGTATATCCAATATACTTCTGTCGACCTTGCCTGCCTTCTCATCTACCAAGTATCTAGGGTAGTTCTGCTTCAGTGACCGTTCCCTCATTACAGAAGCACTTAGTCTCGGGTTTGGGTTCAACCTTGGGATTCTTTACTAGAGCAGCAAATGATTTGTTGTTTCATGAAGTATCCCTTTTGCCCTTGCCCTTCTAGAAACTAGTGGTTTTACTAACCATCAACAATTGATGCTCCTTCTTGATTTCTACTTTCGCGGTGTCAAACATCGCGAGTTGCTCAAGGATCATCATGTCTATCCCTGATATGTTATAGTTCATCACGAAGCTCTAATAGCTTGGTGGCAGTGACTATGGAGAACCATCACTATCTCATCTGGAAGATTAACTCCCACTCGATTCAAGCGATTGTGGCACTCAGACAATCTGAGCACATGCTCAACGATTGAGCTTCTCTCCCTTAGTCTGCAGGCTTAAGAAACTTGTCAGAGGTCTCATACCTCTTGACGTGGGCACTAGTCTGAAATCCCAATTTTAGTCTTCGGAACATCTCACATGTTCTGCGACGTTTCAAAAACCGTCTTTGGTGCCACAATTCTAAACCGTTAGCATTACGCACTGAACTATCACGTAGTTATCAAAACGTGTATGTCAGATGTTTCGTAACATCTACAGACGACGCTGAGGCCAGCACACCGAGCGGTGCATTAAGGACATAAGCCTTCTGTGCAGCAATAAGGACAATCCTCAGTTTACGGGCCCAGTCCGCATAATTGCTACTACCAACTTTCAACTAAATTTTCTCTAGGAACATATCTTAAACAGTAGAACTAAAGCGTATGACATAATTTGTAAAGACCTTTTGACTATGTTCATGATAATGAAGTTCATCTAATTATAAACTCCCACTCAGATAGACATCCCTCTAGTCATCTAAGTGATACATGATCCGAGTCAAACTAGGCCGTGTCCGATCATCACGTGAGACGGACTAGTCATCATCGGTGAACATCTCCATGTTGATCGTATCTTCTATACGACTCATGCTCGACCTTTCGGTATCTTGTGTTCCGAGGCCATGTCTGTACATGCTAGGCTCGTCAAGTCAACCTAAGTGTTTCGCATGTGTTCTGAGGCCATGTCTGTACATGCTAGGCTCGTCAACACCCGTTGTATTCGAACGTTAGAATCTATCACACCCGGTCATCACGTGGTGCTTCGAAACAACGAACCTTCGCAACGGTGCACAGTTAGGGGGAACACTTCTCTTGAAATTTTAGTGAGGGATCATCTTACTTACTACCGTCGTTCTAAGCAAATAAGATGCATAACATGATAAACATCACATGCAATCAAATAGTGACATGATATGGCCAATATCATTTTGCTCCTTTGATCTCCATCTTCGGGGCACCATGATCATCTTTGTCACCGGCATGACACCATGATCTCCATCATCATGATCTCCAACGATTACTTCTACTTCTATGGCTAACGGCTTAGCAATAAAGTAAAGTAATTTACATGGCGTTATTCAATGACACGCAGGTCATACAAAAAATAAAGACAACTCCTATGGCTCCTGCCGGTTGTCATACTCATCGACATGCAAGTCGTGATTCCTATTACAAGAATATGATCAATCTCATACATCACATATATCATTCATCACATCTTCTGGCCATATCACATCACATAGCACATGCTGCAAAAACAAGTTAGACGTCCTCTAATTGTTGTTGCAAGTTTTTACGTGGCTTGTTTAGGTTTCTAGCAAGAACGTTTCTTACCTACATAAAACCACAACGTGATATGCCAATTTCTATTTACCCTTCATAAGGACCCTTTTCATCGAATCCGTTCTGACTAAAGTGGGAGAGACAGACACCCGCTAGCCACCTTATGCAACTAGTGCATGTCAGTCGGTGGAACCTGTCTCACGTAAGCGTACGTGTAAGGTCGGTCCGGGCCGCTTCATCCCACAATGCCGCCGAAACAAGATCCGACTAGTAACGGCAAGAAGAATTGGCAACATCTACGCCCACAACTACTTTGTGTTCTACTCGTGCATAGAAACTACGCATAGACCTAGCTCATGATGCCACTGTTGGGGAACGTAGCAGAAATTCAAAATTTTCTACGCATCACCAAGATCAATCTATGGAGTGATCTAGCAACGAGGGGAAGGAGAGTGCATCTACATACCCTTGTAGATCGCGATGCGGAAGCGTTGTAAGAACGCGGATGAGGGAGTCGTACTCGAAGCGATTCAGATCGCGGTTGATTCCGATCTAAGCGCCGAACCACGGCGCCTCCGCGTTCAACACACGTGCAGCCCGGTGACGTCTCCCACGCCTTGATCCAGCAAGGTGAGAGGGAGAGGTTGGGGAAGACTCCATCCAGCAGCAGCACGACGGAGTGGTGGTGATGGAGGAGCGTGGCAATCCCGCAGGGCTTCGCCAAGCACCGCGGGAGAGGAGGAGGAGGGAGAGGGGTAGGGCTGCACCAAAAGAGAGACGTTCTCGTGTGTCTTGGGCAGCCCAAACCTCAACTATATATAGGGGGGAGGGGGCTGCGCCCCCCTTAGGGTTTCCACCCCCAAGAGGAGGCGGCCAGCCCTAGATCCCATCAAGGGGGGCGGCCAAGGGGAGGAGGGGGGGCGCCCCACTAGATGGGCCCTAAGGCCCATCTGGACCTAGGGTTTGCCCCCTCCCACTCTCCCATGCGCCTTGGGCCTTGGTGGGGGGGCGCACCAGCCCACCTGGGGCTGGTCCCCTCCCACACTTGGCCCACGCAGCCTTCTGGGGCTGGTGGCCCCACTTGGTGGACCCCCGGGACCCTCCCGGTGGTCCCGGTACATTACCGATTTCACCCGAAACTTTTCCGGTGACCAAAACAGGACTTCCCATATATAAATATTTACCTCCGGACCATTCCGGAACTCCTCGTGATGTCCGGGATCTCATCCGAGACTCCGAACAACATTCGGTAACCACGTACATACTTTCCCTATAACCCTAGCGTCATCGAACCTTAAGCGTGTAGACCCTACGGGTTCGGGAACCATGCAGACATGACCGAGACGTTCTCCGGTCAATAACCAACAGCGGGATCTGGATACCCATGTTGGCTCCCACATGTTCCACGATGATCTCATCGGATGAACCACGATGTCGGGGATTCAATCAATCCCGTATGCAATTCCCTTTGTCTAACAGTATGTTACTTGCCCGAGATTCGATCGTCGGTATCCCTATACCTTGTTCAATCTCGTTACCGGCAAGTTTCTTTACTCGTTCCGTAACTCACATCATCCCGTGATCAACTCCTTGGTCACATTGTGCACATTATGATCATGTCCTACCGAGTGGGCCCAGAGATACCTCTCCGTTTACACGGAGTGACAAATCCCAGTCTCGATTCGTGCCAACCCAACAGACACTTTCGGAGATACCCGTAGTGCACCTTTATAGCCACCCAGTTACATTGTGACGTTTGGCACACCCAAAGCATTCCTACGGTATCCGGGAGTTGCACAATCTCATGGTCTAAGGAAATGATACTTGACATTAGAAAAGCTCTGAGCAAACGAACTACACGATCTTGTGCTAGGCTTAGGATTGGGTCTTGTCCATCACATCATTCTCCTAATGATGTGATCCCGTTATCAACGACATCCAATGTCCATGGTCAGGAAACCGTAACCATCTATTGATCAACGAGCTAGTCAACTAGAGGCTTACTAGGGACATGGTGTTGTCTATGTATCCACACATGTATCTGAGTTTCCTATCAATACAATTCTAGCATGGATAATAAACGATTATCATGAACAAGAAAATATAATAATAACCAATTTATTATTGCCTCTAGGGCATATTTCTAACATAAATAGCCATTGCCCCGCTAGTTACAATCACTCGTCTAGCACATTTTGCATGATTTTATTTTTCGAAATCACTAGTTAAGTTGTACCGTTGGAAAGGTCACTCATCATTTTTTTTGGAAAAAAGCACTACTCCTTTCGGGAAGCACAGGTCATGCTTCCCGCGAGCAGCAAGGGTCTGCTCTTCGCGGAAGCAAGTCTGTATCTCATGGCATTGCTTTTCCTTCTTAGAAGAACAGCTGTGATTCTCGCAAAAGCACATGTTGTGTTTCTCGTGAATTTTTTTTGCTTCCCCAGAAAAAGACTACAAAACCAATTTTCCATTACAAAAATCTAGGGAACGAACCCAAAAATGTTAGAGGAAACAAATTCCCGAGGATGCGGCTAGAGCGCAACATATCGCGGCGGTTGGCCGCATCACTTGACGGGCTCCCATGTTAAAAAATACATTTACGGGAGGCCTCCAAGAGGTACCCCTTAATTAGTTGCTTTTTTCCTTTCGCTTCCACCTTATTGGATAAAAGTTAAAAACCAGCAGCTAGAAGGACAAAAAATCTAAATCTTTTTCCGCAGATTTGAAAAATACCACAAATTAAAAATATCATGAGTTTGAAAAAGGTTCATGAATATGGAAACTTCTCATGAATTTGATTTTTTTAATTTATAAAAACAAAAAAATTAAAAAATGTTTAAGATATTAATAAATGATCATGAGTTTTAAGAGTGTATGTAAATTTGAAAATATTCTTGAATTGTACAAAAGTTAATGAATTTGATTAAAATTTGATATACAATGTTCACATATTTGAAAAGAGTCTGTGATTATGAAAAAGTTCAACAAAAAACCCGAAAAATAGACAGGAAAACATAGAAAAAAAAGGAAAGGAATAAAACAATGACCGAACCTCTGAAACCGAGAGCAACTGATCAAGGACTAGCCCTTGCACGAGCCCCGCATAGGCCGCTTTGGTGGATGAGTGGGCGACACATCGCATGCCCGCAACTGCGGCCATATGTCTCATGTTGGGCCCTCCCTCGGGATTTTTTTTATTTTTCTGTACGCGTTTTGGGTTTTAGATGTTTTTTTGTTTTCGCGTGATTTTCCCAATGTTTTGGAGGAAAAAAGTCCAATTGTTTATGCATGAAAAAACACAATTTTTCTTCTTCCATGGGAAGCATGGATTTGCTTCCACGAGAGGCACTCGGAAAAGGAAAAAAACGTGTTTTTTTCCTTCCATGGCAGGCACAAATTTACTTCTCGTGGAGGCACATTTTTGCTTCCACGAGTGGGCCTCTCAGAAATGAAGAAAAGGGTGAAAAACAAGTTACTCCTGGCTTGGTTTTAATTTTCTTGCCCCTTCTGGCTTGGATTTGGACACACAAGAAATCCAATATAGAAAGGAAAACTCCCAGGTTGCGAGAAGTGACGCACATGCAATACGCCACTAGTCAACCCCTAGGAAAGTGATAGTGACCTTTGTAATGGATACCCCTTAATTAGTGATCTCGGCCAAAACCGGATGGAAAGTTCTAAACCATTAAACAATGCGTCTACTAACAAAGCTAGCGGGAAGGTTCACATTTTGTAGGAGAAGAGCTGTATTTCATGCTACGTTGCGTGAAACTAGGGTTCCCCGCAATGGCTATCTATCACGAATTTGACGGAAGGTTATGTATCGCGGGATCTATTTCTCACTTATAGCAAGATGTACACTCTGGCCGCCTAAGGCGCTACGTGACCATGATGGCCCATTAGTGTACTAGGTCATGACATTTTATTCCCTTTTCCGGGTTTTCACGCGTTTCAACCCAGTTTTTTTTGTGTGGGTTACTTTGTTTGGTTTTCACTGTTGGGTTCGTGTTAATGTTTATGTCGGTCTTTTCCCTTTTTTTTATGTTTTATTTTTCTTTCTTTTTAATTTTCTTTTGATTCTTCCTCATTTTTTCTCTTTGAACTGTTTTTCACTTTGTTTTTATTGTTCCCTTTTTATCTTCAGTTTTTTATTTCCTTTTATTTTTAAACACGTATCTACATTTTTTTTAAAGATTGTAAACTTTTCATATACGTCAAGATTAATTTTTTAATACAGGTTAACATTCCTCAAATACAAGATTAACATTTTCCCAATATTCTTATATACTACACACTTCGCGTACATACTCTCTGATTTAACATTCCTATATACTACACACTTCGCGTACATACTCTCCGATTTAAAAAAATTATATACATAATTAATTTTTTTAAACATGTACTTTTGAATGTCTACTTTTTCATACACATTGTAGATATTTTTTATACATCAGAAATATTTTTTATATACATGTTTAACATTTTTCAAATACATGATTAACATTTTTTAAAACTTATATTTTTATGTCTACTTTTTTGCATACATATTATACATTTTTGTATACATCAGAAACATTTTTTATATACACAATTAACATGTTTTGATGCATGGCTACCATTTTTGCAAAAAAAATTGTAAATTGCTTTTTGTAATATATACATTTTCGGAAGTATAAACAAAAGTAAAGAAAGCAAAAAAAAGTCAAAAAACATATAAAGACATGAGTCAGTGGCCTCCTGGAGCAATGTGCCAGCCCATTTAGGCAGGCGTCTGGTTGCGCCAGCAAGTTGGATTATCCCTTGTGTTTCTCAAAAAAAAAGTTGGAACATCCCATTCACGAGCTTCCTTCATGCGACAACTGACTCTGTCTCCCGTCAAACGAGACATAATCACTCCCTCTATGTATCGCCTGATAGGAGACACTCGCTCATTGGGGTCATATTATGAGGATCAGCCCAAAAGAGCAGCGATTCACGACGAGTTATGTTCTTTCGGCCTTACTCTCTCTTTGTGAACCGATTTACCAAATGGTTTTCCATTCAGTTTACGGGGATGAACTATTATTGGTTTGATTGTTCATTTTTTTAACATTTTTCTTTTGCATTTTCTTTTCTTTTCTTTTCATTTGTTCTTTTCATTGGTTCTTTTTCATTTGTTCTTTTCTACTATTTTTCCTTTTTGTTTCTTTTTGAAAACAAATGTAAAAAAATGTATATGATGAACATTTTTGGTAAAAAAGATATTTTGTACATGACATTTTGCTAGTATATGTTGAACTTTTTTGGTAAAAAAGATATTTTGTACATGACATTTTGCTAGTATATGTTGAACATTTTCCAAATATACATTGAATAAATTCTAAATACATGACAACCATCCTTAAAATACATACATTGAACATTTTGTATATACCGGTTCATATTTTTCTTTTGAATACATGATGAACATTTTTTAAATATTTTTTTACATGTTTTCAAATGCATGAGGAATTTGTTTAAAGACAAGGTGGTAGGTATTTGTCTCATGGACTAATTTTTAACCTATAATATTTTGAAAACATTTATATAATATTCTGTATACATGATTAAAATGAATTTTAATAATAATAATAATAATAATAATAATAATAATAATAATAATAATAATAATAATAATAATAATAATAATAATAATAATAATAATAATAATAATAATAATAATAATAAAGCACACACACTCTGCATAAAAAAATCTATGCATGATGGGACACACTCGAAGACTAGCCGAAATGCGCTGGTAGCAGGTGATACAAGTAGTATCACCCGTAAAGAGCGATACATGGCATCACCTATTAGGTTGCTATTTCTTATATGATACTCACAATGTCAAAGTTTCAATGGGAGGGAGTCGATCGAAGCATATTGTTTGTGCTCCCTTGGCCAAGCCTAGTAGCGGGTTTATTTTCCATTTTGCTTTTCTCTCTTTTTTCTCGGTTTCTATCAGGTTCTTTTTAGTTTTTGTGTGTTTTGTATTATTGTTCCATTTGTTGTCCACCTTTTCATTTTGACTATTTTTAATATATTATTTTTTGAAGAAGTGTTCACTATTTTAAGAACCTTTTTGAAATCTGAAAATATCAATTTTAAATAAAAATATTCAGAAATTAAGTAAAACATTTTGTATTGTAAAGGCATTTAAAAAATATTTATAAATTACGAAAATGGACTTTAAAAATAAAAATTTGATGTGTTCTATGGAAAATATGGAAACAATTCATAAAACCAGAAGAAAAACCAGCAAAATCACTATAAAACCGACTGGACGATCCCATACACGATCACTCTTTGTGTCCACTCAACAATATTTCGCACCAAGCGTCATATATGAGAACTCCACTTGATCATCATATCATAACATACAACCAGGACCGGCCTCCAACAAATAAAATTAGTGCAATACAGATGAGGATCGATCTGACCCTTTTGTTGGATAGGTCCTATGTGCACAGAGCAACTAATGAGCGAGTATTCCTTCAGGAGCCCCCGCATGGGTCACTTTGGATGGGCTGGGAGCGCGCCACCTGACGCGCTCTTAGCCGTAACATGTCGCACTCTGGGCGCTCCCTTCAGTTTTTTTATTTTTCTGTGCATTTTCTGATTTTAGATGATTTTTTATATTTTTTTTGCTTTTCAGTTTGCCTCCGGTTTTGCTTATGTTTTGGACCAAAAATTTGATTATTTCGGTGAAAAAATGCTTTTTTGCCGGGAGAGACATGGATTTACATCTCGTGAAGGCACGGATTTTCTTACACGAGAGGCACAACCGTGCCTCTCGCAAAAGGGAAAAAACATGTTCTTTTCCTTCGATGAGATGCACGGATTTACTTGTCGTGAAGTCACGGATTTGCATCCGCGAGAAGCACAGCCGTGCCTCATGGAAAAGAAAAAATTATTTTTTTTCCTTTCAGCGAGAGGCACGGATTTACTTCTCATGGAGGCACGGATTTGCTTCGTCGAGAGGCACGCCCTTGCTTCTCGCAAAAGGGAAAAATTCATGTTTTCTTTTTCCTTCCGCTAGATGTATGGATTTACTACTCGCGGAGGCACGGATTTGCTTACACAAAAAACGCGTTTTTTTCTCTTCCACCGAAGGCACGGATTTGTTTCTGCGACATGCACAACCGTGCCTGTCAAAAAAGAAAAAGAAAAAAACGTTTTCCCTTTCGCGAGAGGCATAGATTTATTTATCTTGGAGGCATGGATTTGCTTCGGAGAGAGGCACATGCGTGCCTCTTCCGAAAGGCAAACAAAATGTCCTCAAGTTTTGAAAGAAAAGTTCGTCGAAATATATCAACATGTAATCTAATTTTGAAGATATCAACGTGATGAATTCAATGGTGAAAATGGTTCAAAATTTAGGCGCACGGTTTAAGAAATAAAACATTTTGAATAAACGAATCTACCAAAAAAGAGAAAACTCACAGGTTGCAACAAGTGACGCCCTGCATATGCGCCACTTGTCGCAATTTAGGAAGACGTGACTGATCTTTGCAAAGAGTATTACTTAATGAGTGATTTCGCTATGTGCAGCTCCGCATGACTGTTTGGCAGGGAAATGCACAAGGAGCTGTCCTAATGGGCTGGCTCAGTCGACGCTACTCTCCTCCTAGCTTTCATTTGTTTGTTTCACAACTATTTTTTATGTCCAAATATTTTGCTTTCTTTTGAATTTCATTTGTTTTACAACTGTTTTCTTACAGAAAAATATAACCATATTTTATGAGTGTCAATTTTTGAGTTACACAAAATAATTTTTCTAAAAGGTATGTTAATATTTGGAAATTACGTGTACAATTTTCAAAAATACATGAAACAAATCATAAGTATTTCAAACAAATGCATTGTGTATTTAAAAATGTCCATCGGTTGAAACAACAGAAAACCGATGCAAAATGCAATGTACTCCCTCGGTAAAGAAATATAAGAGCGTTTACATCACTACTTAATGATCTGAACGCAGCAGAATTGGAAAGAAAAGCTGTTAAGAAGCATACATGAACTCGGAACGTAGAAAAAAGTTAGTGAAGCATAAAATAAATCTGAAACATGGGGCCGGCCCAGCTGGTCTCCCTGGTTTTGCTATCTTGTTGATCTGGTTGCGTATTATGTCTCCAAAAATAAATAAATCTTGTTGCGTATTCTACGATAGACGTGCAACCATGCATATGTAGATACGTGGAGAGCTATGGTTTCCTCCTTCGACGTTTTAGTCGTGGTGGAGTGCCAGATCTGGAGTTCGACAGCATGTCCGGGGTGTTGCCCCGGTCTGATTCGTTCAACAACAATGACTTCACTTTTGGTGAGCCACCTTGGAGGTCCGCAAAGCTGCTTATCAGCGATGGAGCCGCGTCAAGCTCGGGTGAGGAGGTGATCCGTCATTTTTTCCTTTGATGGCTGCTGTGGTGGTGCGGAGGCAGGTGACGGGAGTTTGTGTTAAGCTCAGCGATGTTCTACTATCTTTTCAGCATTGTCATGTCGGTGTTTATGTGACTTGTACTTTGTTTTTCATGATATGATATGAATGAAACACGTATTACGATGCCAAAAAATGATACGTGGAGAGCTCCATCTCTGGGCCCGAAGGGCTCTGCCTCTAGCCACCGCACCACCCCGCAGCCAAGCGGCCGTGTCATCACCACCTCACCACCCGGAGTTGCGCCACCCGAAATGGCGTGTCGTCGCCAAAACCATCGTCGAACTAGGGACACCGCTGCCAGCCCTCCCGAGCAGGGGCGCTGCGGGCGGGGAAGTCGGGGCTGCCGCCGCCGACACCACACGAGCAAGGCCCGGTGGCGCACGCCAGCGGCGGCGGGAGGGGGCTAGGGGGAGGGAGGAGGCGCTGGAGGGAGGGAGGGGAGCCCCCGGTCGTCTCACTTGGGGAGACGACACACGTGACCAATGGATACGTCATCCTTGGGACTCCCAA
Organism: Aegilops tauschii subsp. strangulata; assembly: GCF_002575655.3. Lineage (NCBI taxonomy): Eukaryota > Viridiplantae > Streptophyta > Magnoliopsida > Poales > Poaceae > Aegilops > Aegilops tauschii. The sequence goes on along the minus strand of NC_053035.3, from coordinate 424,604,538 downwards.
CCAGGTATAGGGGCAGGTAGTCGCTGAGTGGAGTGATTGAGACCCATCTTTGAGAGGATTATAAGAAATGGTTGGACTCTTTCTCGAGGAAGAGTAGGGACTCGGGTAATTAGCATAATATAGTGGAATGGATAAAACTTTCTATATACGGATGAAATAACACGGACCATTATGGTGGAATGGAATGCACGTACTGTACTGTTCTGATGGAATCGAAAAATTGTGATATATTGTAATGATTAAAATGTGCTTTGTTTTGGCAAGAAAAAAGCTCAAAAATCTTTAAACTTATCGGCTTTGTTTAGTCAGTTGTCAAAGAAAATTTATTTCCACCGACGGATAGGACACCCATCAGTGGAGGAGACTTCCTAGTCACAGAGCAACTAATTGAGGAGCGCTCGTTTGGGAGCCTCCCGAAAGTCACTTCAGGTGGGTCGAGAGCACGCCACTTGGCGCGCTCTTAACCGCCATCACATGTCGCGCTTTGGGTGCTCCCTTCGGATTTTTTTTATTTTTCCACACTCGTTTTCAGCTTTTTAGATGTTTTTTGCTTGTTTTTTTTGGCTTTTCGTTTTTCCACCTGTCTTTCTTAGCTTTTGGCATTTTTCTCGAAAGGCACAGTTTTCTTCTTTTGCTTCAACGTGTTCTTTTTGCTTTCGCGAGATGCACGGATTTGCTTCCGCGAGAGGCACGACCATGTCTCTCGGAAACGAAAAAAGAACGTGTTTTTTTGCTTCCGCGAGAGACATGGTTTTGCTTTCGCGAGAGGCACGGATTTGCTTCCACGAGAGGCACGGCTGCGCCTCTCGAAAAAGGAAAAATTAACGCGTTTTATTTTTTTCTTTTTGCTTCCGCGAGAGGCACATATTTGCTTCCGCGAGAGGCTCGACCGTGCCTCTCAGAAACGGAAAAGATGCAGCCGTGCCTCTCGGAAACGAAAAAAAACATGTTTTCATTTTTTCCTTCTGTGAGAGGCACGGTTTTGCTTCCGCGAAAGGCACGGCCATGCCTCTCGGAAACGAAAAAAACGCGTTGGTTTTCCTTCCGCGAGAGGCATGTTTTTTTGTCCGGTTTTTTTGTGAAAAAAGTTCATCAAAACCTATCAACGTGCGATCTAGTTTTGAAGATCTAGACGTGAGGAATTCAACGATGAATATGGTTCGAGATTTGGACGCATAAAACGTTTTGAATAAACGGATCTACGAAAAAGAGAGAAAATTCTAAGGCTGCGATAAATGGCACACATGCAGCGCACCACTTGTCACAACCTGGGAAGGTGGAAGTGATATTTGAAAGAAGAATTAAATACACTATGAGTGCCTTAACTTGTCCGACGCGTTCAGTTTGGTTCCTAAACTTGCAAAATACACAAAACTGGTGTTGTAACTTGTCCGGGTGTTCAAATACAGTGCCTCTCGGCGTATTCAGTCGTATGCAGTGCACGGGTGGCATGCCAGCGTGTCGCTGCCCCACATGTCAGTGGCTGGGGGTGCGCCGTGAGCTACCTGTGTTGGTTTCTTACGGGGAACCCCATGCACTTTAATTAAACATCGCAAAAATGCCCCTGTAACCGCGGGTGAAAGAACATGCAGTGCCCCATGTTTGGTTTTGGTAATTGATGACAATCTTTATGGACTAATGGTTGCCTTAAGTTATATTTGAAGGGTTTGTCCATAGGCTTTTCTTGGAGTCCATTTGTTGGTTTCAAGGAGAGTTTGTGATGACCAAGGTGCTATAAAGGAATTATCCAAAGATTGGTCTTGTGAGTGTTGAGCTTATTGCAAGCATGTCTTGAAGAAGTGTGTGTGATCATTCATGTTTACCTTCAAGACATCGTCCAAATGAAGAGAGTTGGAAAGATTCAAGCTTGATCAAGACTAAGTCAAAGAGTGAATCAAGTTGATCAACACACAAAGCGTAGAAGATGTACCGAGAGGGATCACGTGATCGCATGGTAAGGTAAGCATTGTCCTTTATGCTTTGTGTACTAACCCATGGTCTACGTGAGAGTTCTATGTGGGGTTAGGTATGTTTCCATGGGCTAGCGTCATGAGGAAGATATTATACAACCCATGGAGGACGACATCAAGCGGTGGTCGTCATCAAGTTTGCGGTGTGCAAGTTCAAGCGGAGCATCATGAAGAGATCAAGTGCTTGAAGCTTGCCGTCCATTGTGGTGTCAATGGACTTGTGAAGATGTGCTGAAGAGTGGCTCACCCATAGTGGAGTATGAGGGAGCAATCATCTAGTCTCCATCGACCCAACGCAATCAAGAAAGATGGTCCATCTTGAGGAGGAGAAGATCGTCATCATCTAGCTCAAGTGGATCATGTGCAAGGCAAAGGTTTGCCCTTGATAGGTTTTCTATTTTACCGGTCTCATGGTGGTAATTAGGAGACTGGGTTATAGGATCGTTTGCCGTACTATCAAGGGGGGCTCTCGATGAGTAGCTTGATCGTATCATTCGTAGAGAGCTCAAACCATTGCATCCTTGCATCATATTTCTTGGTTCTTGTTTGATTCTCTTTGTGAGTCTTAGAGCTCTTGGTCATCTTGATGACAAGCTCGAGTTCATCGAAAACGGAGTTCACATGCTTCTTCTATGATGTTTTCGATGTTGGAGGTTCTGCCGGTTCTTCTTTGTTGGACGTTTCGCTCCTCTTTTTGTTAGGCATACCTCCCCTGCCTCTTCTTACTATAACCAACAAGCTTGAGTTTGCTCAATTCGGAGCTCATTTGCAGAAGTTATGGCAGTTCTGGTCTTCCTTGGAGTGTACTTGTTTTCGTGGACTTGGCATAAGGTTGGCGCCAGCGGTAGTACCACTGGACCGGAGCGGCAGTACCGCGTATCGCCACAAGCGGTAGTACCGCCGTTCCACAGTGGTAGTACCGCCTATGGCCATAAGCGGTAGTACGGCTCCGGTTCCGCGCTGGTACCGCCTCGACTCGAGACGTGGTTTTCTCGTGTCAGGTTCAGCGGCAGTAGTTGCAGCAGTAGGAGCGGTAGTACCGCTCGTGTGCGGTAGTACCGCGGCTACCACCGCCCCTAGTACCGCTGGGCCAAGCGGCAGTACCACTGCGGCCAACGGTAGTACCGCTGGCTCCAGCGGTAGTGCCGCTCATACGGCTCTGCCTCGCCCTCTGTTTTGCTCCGCTCTCTATGTTCTACCGCCCGGGCGGTAGTACCGCTCCCCTGAGCGGTAGTACTACTCGTGCGCGGACTGAGCACATAACGGTTGGATTCGGGAGCTCCTATAAAAGGGGGTCTTCTTCCCCATTCAACCTTATCCTTTGAGCTCGTATTCTTCCCCCATTGTTGACCTTCTTCGAGCTTGCTAACTCTCAATCCCTTCATGGATTCTTGCTAGTTTTTGAGGGAAAAGAGAGAGGAGATCTAGATCCACATTTCCACCAATCACTTTCTCCTCTATGTGAGGGGAACCCATTGGATCTAGATCTTGGAGTTCTTGGAGTTCTTGGTGTTCTCCTTCTTGTTCTTCCTCTCATTTTCCTCCCTAGCATTAGTTGCTTCGGTGTGATTTGAGAGAGAAGGACTCGGGCACTCCGTGTGCCCTTGCCATTGCATTTGGTGCATCGGTTTGAGTTCTCCATGGTGATACGTGGAAGTTACAAGTTGAGAAGCTTATTACTCTTGGGTGCTTGGTACCCTTGAGCTTGTTCCTCTTGGGTGCTTGGGCGCCCTAGACGGTTGAGGTCACCTCGGAGCCATATTCCATTGTGGTGAAGCTTCGTGGTGTCGTTGGGGAGATAGCCCCAACCTTTGTGGTGTTCGGAGCTCAATCATTGTGGTGTAAAGCTCCGAGCAAGCGTCGGGGTCTCCAATTAGGTTGTGGAGATCGCCCCGAGCAATTTGACGGGTACCGGTGACCGCACCCAAGGGTTGCCAAAGTGTACGGGTTCGGTGACCGCCCCCAAGGGTTGCCATTTGTACAGGTTCGGTGACCGCCCTCAACGGTCCCTTAGTAGAATCACGGCATCTTGCATTGTGCGAGGGCGTGAGGAGATTACGGTGGCCCTAGTGGCTTCTTGGGGAGCATTGTGCCTCCACACCGCTTCAAACGGAGATTAGCATTCGCACGGGTGTGAACTTCGGGATACATCGTCGTCTCCGCGTGCCTCGGTTATCTCTTACCCGAGCCCTTTACTTATGCACTTTACTTTGTGTAGCCATATTGTTTCTTGTCATATATCTTGCTATCACTTAGTTGATTACCTTGCTTAGCATAAGTTGTTGGTGCACATAGGTGAGCCTAGTTGTTTTAGGTTTTGTGCTTGTCAAATTAACCGTTAGGTTTATTCCGCATTTGTTCAAGCATCAACCGTAATTATTTTAAAGCGCCTATTCACCCCCCCTCTAGGCGACATCCACGATCTTTCAGCGGGAACAGAGACCGTGTTCACTTTTGCACGTAGGTACCCTTAACCCCCTGCCCCTTCGCTCTCTGTCGCCACCGCTTCGTATCCTTTCTCTTACTCTTCTCCCGATCATTGCAAGGCGGTGGCGGCGCTGGTGCGGCACGGCACGGTGACCGGTGGCGGCGGCGGCGATGGATCGACCACGTCGTCGACGTCCAGGCGAGGAAGCTCCTTCCTACGGTTAGTAGCTCCGTCGTTCTCTTCCTCCATCCCGATTTCCTTGCCGCCGCAGGGTAGGGTTGAGGGGCTTGGGTGTCTTCTATTTCCCGTGGTAGATGTCCATCTTTAGTCAGTGTTATGTGCGAGATGAGGACTGTTGTGAACGGCATTGGCCCCTTTTCAGGCGTAATAGGGCTAGGGTTTTGTTGGGGGTTATTATGGAGGAAACTTTTTGTTTGAAAGGGGGTGATCTTGGATAAAAAGATCCAGAGGAGAAAAGGGATAAGAATGGACTGAAGAAAACTTCCAAACATGGGTGTTACAATGCACTGTTCTATATGTGGAGCTGCAGACCATAACAAGAAGGGTCACCACAATGATAAACCAAATGCAACAACACAAGAGGAGGCAGAAGATTATGCTGACCCAAGCATCATTGCAGACAAATGGCGCCCGGCCTTCTGGCCTCCTTGTCTATGTCCACTGCTCGCCGGCCAAAGGGCAACGACGAAAGATTCCGCCGCTGTCGCCGCCGCTAGCCATCAGAGAATATTTCACCGCTAGCCATCTCTACCAGCATAGGAGGAGGGGGAGTAGAAAAATGACGCCGGCCTTCTGGCCTCCTCGTCTAGGTCCATTGCTCACCGGCCAAACAACAACGACGAATCGGAGAAGAATCCGCTGCCGCCGCCGTCGCGTGGATAGAGTTAGGGATTCGCCTTTTCGATTTGGGAATCGGGGAATTGGCCATCAAGGGTTATAAAGTACTAGGGGCTTTTTTGCGACGCTTAACTAAAGTACAAGGGGTTCCCCATAAAACAAACCAGCATGGGCAACCACTGACATGTGGGCTGGCGACACGCTGGCATGCCACGCGTGCACTGCATAAGGCCGAATACATTGAGAGGCACTGTATTTGAACGCCGAGACAAGTTACAGCACCAGTTTTGTGTATTTTACAAGTTTAGGAACCAAACTGAACGCGCCGGACAAGTTAAGGCACTCACAGTGTATTTAACTCTTGAAAGAAAAAACTCCTCAATTAATGACTTCATCCTAGTCAGTGCCTCTTGCGCCACAATGCAATCCGGCGCTGGCGCTGAGCCAGTGGCTGCATGGGCCGGCCCAGCAGCAAGAGCAAAGATGGCTTCAACCTGTGAGAGCATGATGAAGATCAACGTTGACGGCGGCCTGTCGAGGTCGGGGCGCATTGTGCAGAGATGAGGAGGGAAGGTTTCAAGGTGCTTCTGCTCTTGTTACTTTTGGTCCGAATGAACCTGATATTTTAGAAGCAGCCGCTTGTCGTGAAGGGCTTGCGCTAGCGGCTGACCTGAACCACCAGCGAGTTCAAAACGCTTGTGACCCATGTGTGCAGCGAGTTCAAGACTGGTGAAAAAGAAAAAACAAAGATAAATTTAGCAATAGGAAAATCTAAGCTGTCATATTATCAATGAGCGGACTAGGGACCCATGTGTCGTCACCCCCCACCCCCCCTTCTCATGCATCACGCATGCATGCGCCACAACACACAAGTGTGTGTGTGTCGATATAACTAAAGATTCCATCAAATTTAAATTTGTTACCAATTTCATATCACAACGCATTAATCCGATTGACGATCCATTTCCACCTTTAGCTCCGGGGGGTGAGATCTTTGATAATAGATCTCATGTCGACATGTTTTGACAAAAAGGCAATACTTAACAACTTATTGGACTTAGTTATCAGGTCATTAGCCAATTAGTTGTCATATATCCTATATAACTAAATAGGTGATCTTCACCAATAAATTATTCTTAACATGCAAATATGCCATCTTAACATGCAATCATGCATGGAAAAGTTCCACCTCAACATGCACCCTTGCATGAGAATTTCATCCAATCATCCTACTTATACATTAAATATAAATATTCTGCGTACTTATAATCAATTTCATATGTGTTCTTATTTTCATTTATCCTAGTGTTAACCCAAACACTCATGTTAAATACAATCAAATCTCATTAGATTAATCAAATTCCGCGGGAACGCAATGGGGTATCATCTAGTTATATTAACGACGCTTTGATCCCTACCTGGGTCAGTTATGGCTCGATTCAAATAGATATTCAATGCCTGAATGATTTGATGGTCAAGCATGATGTCATTGTGCATGTAAGAATATACATCGGTCTTTTATAGGCCTTCATTACGGGTGGTCAAGAAGCCGAAATATGGAAGGGTCCGAAGATTCCCTAAGAAGTTCTAAAGCCAGGTTGCATGGCACTATGGAGGCCTAGTCCGGACAGTTAGTTAATGGAGACATCAAGAAAACTGAGGTTGGTATGGTTTATTTGACACAGGAGGAGCCCAACACGATTTCATCTCGGGAGATTCCGAGAGAAGCATGGCCAAAATTCTAGACAAGCTTGAGAAATACACACGGTGTACTAAACCTAGGATGGCCCATCAGCTAGGAAGCGGTCAATGGGCTGGCCTCAAGGCCCAATAGCCAAGGTGTGGCCTAGGATCCTTGCTCTACGGGAAGCGCTCCTTCCGGGAGGATCTCATATTGGCATGCAAGTCAAGAAGCCCTCGTCCGATCCGGACCCTAGGTCGGTTAGCAAAAGGTATAACCTTGAGTCTCGAACACCTTTATAAGACGAGACCAGGGGTAGTTCGAGGCATCTGTCTGTAGCATCATCGTCTCGATAGCATTATCACCACATACCCCGTCATACGAGACGTTTTTCCCCATCAATCAAATCCGAAGTAGGAGTAGGCTCTTACCTCCATGATGATGGCCCGAACCTGGGTAAACTCACCACATGTGAATCCCCTCCGGTACTTCCGATCCCGCGCATCATCCTCTCGGGACTACTAACGGTTTTCAGTACCTTCACTAATTCTTTTGGGACACAAGATGAAAACGAAATATGACAATGCTTTCAAGGCTTGGCAAGCTGAACTCTTGTAATTTCTGTTTCTGCTTCTTTTTGGCTCCGTTTGTTAAGGTTTGTTTTCCTTCATTTATCTTATTTTTTGTCTTATCTCAAACCAGTGCGTACATACACTTCCTAATGATATAAAAAGTTGCAGTGGTGTTTGCCCCCTCGCCATGAAAATCATGTTATTTATCTAGACGAATTTAGCTCTGCTTGAATTTCTGTTGTATATAATGGCTGGATGTAATGTCATTGTAGCCGACACATCTTTGATAAAGTTATTTCATGGTTATATGCTCGGTTATTATTTGGGTTTTTGCAATAAGATGTCTTGAATCCAATTATAATGAATGCAATTACATTTAACAAAAGAATTAAATTTAATACACAAAGGGACCATGCTACGACTGATCAAGGAAAAAAGGACCACAATCATCGTTCACTTTAAAACAACAACATAAGACCAGCCGCAACAACAATCAGACCGAGCCAGGCCATCGCAGACTGATCAACGCCAGCCGGCGCAGTTGAGCTTAATACTGTCTCGGACTGGCAATGACGTCGGTTCCCTGTCCGTCGGCACCGCTGCACAGTCCGCACTTCTTTGGACTTGACGTTGACCTTGACCTTCATGCCGGCATCGCAGTGCCCGGAGACGCCGCAGATGAAATATCGGGTCCCAGCGATGGCAAGCGGAACAACATCGTTACCGGTCGGGAAAGTCGCTATGGGGCTGAAGCAGTTGAAAGAGTCATACCCCGTCTTGCTCACCTCCACCACGTTGCGCACGGCGGTGGAGTACTGGAACTTGAGCTCATCGCCGGTGGTGAACCTGATTCTCGAAACTCACTGGGAGTAGTTGGTTTGAAGGTCCCACGACCCGTCCGGCTCGCCCACGGTGTGGCTGGCACCAAGCGCCGTCCCAAGCATGGTCATGGCCACGGTGATTAGAATAAGAGTTTTGGTCCCCATGGATTAAATATGGATCTAGAGTACTGGCAAGCTGACTTAGTAGTAACTGAAAAAATGGTGGGGGATGGAAGTTAGCGCTAGAGAGAAATTTGGTTATATTGTCTGATCAACTAATGATCACAAGCTCCAAGGAAGCTAAAGAGAGAAATGGCTGCAGGATGGATGGTGTTGTGAGATCATTGATACTAGTGTGTCGATCGGGTGTAAGCGCGTTGACCAGGTGACATAGAATAGGTCGTCTAAAATACATGAAGATAACATCGTACACGTTAGCTCCTGAAACTGATATTATTATATATGATTGGCTTCATAGCTTTAATAGAAAACTAACAATGGAGAAGATGTGATCAGTAGCCGTCAGTAGACCGGGTCTGGGGAGAAAATGATTAGTAACCATATTGTCAGCAGACCATGTCCAAACAATTAGTTAGGAAATCATCAGTAGCCATCAGTAGACCTTGTCCTCGATCGATCCGGATGCCCGCACGAGCGTACTAAACATAAATTAATCCAACATATTTTCTAGTTAAACATTCCGAACGTGTTGATGCGCACATGTACTACATCGGTACGTCAAATAATTATATAATTAATTAAGGTTCTTCTAAAATAATAATTAAGATGTATGCCACCGTGAAAATTCACGGAAATTCACTATTGATAATATGTTGTGTTGACCAAATTCAAAAGTTGCATAGTCTGCAGGGTAAGGGCGCCTCGCCGTTGTCATATAGCTAAAATCATATTTGGCAAAGAGGATTTATAGTTGGTCATAGTTTTTGGTAGTGAAAGGTAATTCCACTAATAATTAGTTGTCATATATGTACTATACATTTGAGCTAAACCACGACACTTATCATAGATCGGAGGGAGAATTTTTTATCACCATCGTTTCTCCTCGAGATGGTCTTGTTTCTTTTATTTAGTATGAGTTCCCCTGTTCCATTTCACACGATAAAACCACAACATTTTGCAGTGCGCCAAAATATCAAGGGGTAATCTCTGCGGTCCTGAGTGGGAAACTGTACCTTGGGCACATTGGCTAGAACCTGGTACTTACGTCCAAATACTACCACTAAGTACACCTTAAGGAAAACTCTCATAAGAGAACAATTTGAAGCAGGCTCACAAGGTCGGCCCTGGAGAGGTTATAACATTTGCGAGGTAAATGACAATTCAAAGCTAAATGAAAAAAATTAAACTAAATATTATCCTTTTTGTTAATCATCTCTTAGCCCTTTTCTTTATTACGACAACGTAAAACTAAATGCCCTTTATAGCTGCTAAGATAAAATCATAAATCTGCCATCTTGAAAGAAAAACGACGGAGGATGTATCGGAGGATCTGCCATCTCTTAGCCCTTTTCTCTTTCATTTTCTTTTGGGCTTATCTGTGCTGCGGCCCCAGCGTGCTGGATGTATCGGAGGTTTGCTTTATAATATAAAGCGGGGGGAAACCCTTTTTCTTAAAACGACGGAGGAAAGCTACGCTAGCTGAAGAGAAAAGCTACAAGGGGACACCACGATGCTGCATCCGGCCATGGTTTTTGCTGGAACCAGTTGGTGAGGACACTGGAACCAGCCGTGGTGCATCCCGGGAACCCGACGGCAATAGATGCCGCATCGGGTCATCCTTTTTGCCAGAATTGACATGTGTGGATGCTAGAATAGGGCAGGAGAAAAGCTGCAAAACCTCAACGACCGTGCAACCATGGTTCCCGCGAGCTACGACGGCATGCTTCTAGCAGTGTGGCGTGGTGCTGGGACCCGTCTGCAAAAAAGTTGCAAGCAGTCATCAAAGTAGCTATGACGGTGGTGACTGCGAGCTGCGCATGGGAATCAACAACGGTGAGCAGCGGCTTGCCAGCGAGATGTTACAACCAGCGCTTGCAAATGCTGGAACCAGAGAGAGTTTTTGCTGGAACTAGTGTGACTGTCACTTGCGAGCATCAGCGTAGCAGAAGCCATTGATAATACATCTCGCCGGCGTGGCGCGGTGCTAGGGACCGGGGCGACAGGAGGTGCGATGCTGCCGGGGGGGGGGGGGCACTGGCAAGCTGCGCGAGGGGAAGGGGGTTTGGCGAGACTGCACAAAGTGTGGGGAGGAAGGAGCTGAGCAACCAAATCAGACAACCTAGGCAGCTTGCATCTAAGGACTAGTGCGCAACTGACCGCAAATTGGGCCGGCCGACCGACACCTTGCACTGCCCTTTACTTTTTTCCATGATTATAGTTCGGCTTTGCAAGAAGATAAGTTAAATTCAATTATAATGGAAGAAATTACATTTAACAAAAGAACTGATTTATAATACACAAATAAGCATGCACGGCGCATCAAAGAGGAAAAAAGCACCACAATCGTCGGTCACTAAAAGAACAACACGAGACCAGCCGCGACAACGGCCAGACCTAGCCGCGCCACCGCAAACTGATCAATGCCACCTGTTGTGGCCGAGCTTAATACAGTCTCGGACCGGCACCGAAGCCGCTTCCCCGTCCCTCGGCACCGTTGTACTGTCCGCACTGCCTTCGACTTCACATTGACTTGAACCTTCATACCAGCAACGCAATGCCCTGGAACGCCGCAGATGAAGTACCGCGTCCCAATGGCTGCAAGTGGGACGACATCTTTGCCGGTCAAGAACGTCGCGATGGGGCTGGAGCTGTTGCAGGAGTCGTACCCAGCCTTTCTCACCTCCACCACATTGTGCACGGTGGTGGAGTACTGAAACTGGAGCTCATCGCCGGTGGTGAACCTAGTTCTCGAAGCCCACAGGGTGTAGTTGGTTTGCAGGTCCCATGATCCGGCCGGCGCGCCCACTGTGTGACTTGCGCCGAGCACCATCCCGAGCATGGCCATGGCCACGGTGATCAGCATAAGAACTTTAGCCCCCATGGATTAAATGGCGATCGACTAGCTAGCTAACTGAAAAGATCGGAGCTAGAAGTTAGCACTAGAGAGAAATTTGATAGTATCCAAGGAAGTTGCAGAGAGAATTGGCTGCACGATGGAATGTGATGTAAGATCGTTGATGCCACTATGTCGAAATATATAGGCGATGGATTGGTTCAAGCTAGGATCATCACGTGTAAGCGCGTTGACCAGGTGAGGTATGGTAGGTCTAAGATGCATGAATATGAGTAATAGTATTCCCAGATGAATTTAAATACATGTTGGTGCGTGCACGCTTGGCTCGCCTATTATACTATGATAATCTAATAATGGTGACGATGGGATTCGTAGCCGAGAGTAGACTGGGTCTGGCGGCAAACCCTCAGGCTGCTATCGATCCGGTGCCCGAGCGTGCTAAACATTAATTATTTGAACATAATCTTTGATTAAAGTTATGAACGTGTTGGTGCGCGTGCATATTCCTACCACAAGATAATTGATTTATTAAGATGTATATCACTGTAAATATTTTAAAATAAAACGTAATCGTCTTTTCTCAAGAGTACACAAATTACGTACCATAGCTTTATCTTTACCTTTATCTTTACCTAATATTAAAGAGAGGATTGTTACTCCACTTTTTTTCGTTTGCGGTGGGAGTAGATATATTTTCGTCCGTCATGGTACCAACAATTTTCGTTCGTCGAAAATCATCTGGCCTCGCACTGAGTTTTTCGTCCTGTAAAAAATCATCAAAAAAGACGGCCTAGGTGGGAATCGAACCTGCAACCGTCAGCATGCAAAACATAAAAACAACGAGCAAAGCCTAAAGTGGAATCGAACACAACACCGCGCGCGAGTTAACCACGCCCCTAAGGCAGTGTAGTTCTTCAATTTGTTGTCTAAAAATTGCAGCACCGCTTATACAAACTATATGCATTGAAAGATGTAAACTTTTTTGAAATTCAAATGTGATTTTATTTCAAAAAGAGTAAATAATTCTGAAAAACAAACATTTCCAAAATACATTAACAAATTTTTAGAGACTTGCACATTTCTCGAAACTACGAACAAAAACTATTTAAAAATGCAAACATTTATTGAAAAACAAGAACATAATTGAAAAGGGGAACATTTTCTGAAATTATGAACATTTTTTTAAAATGCAAATTTTTTGTGAAATTCCCCTAAGAATTTACGAACAAGTTATGAAAACATGATTATTTTTGAATTTATGAACAAAATTTGAAAAGAGAATTTCGTTTCCTAAATAAGTGAAAATATTTGAAATTGTGAACAATTTCTCAAAACCCAATTTTTTTATGAAATCCCCTGAAATGTTTTTGAATTGCGAACAAATTTGGAAAACATGGACTTTTTTAATGATTGAACAAAATTTGAAACAGAAACATTTTCTGAAATCATGAACATTTTCAAAATCTATCAAAATATATAAAAATGCGAATAATTTCAGAAATTTCAAACTTTTTGGAGTTTCAGCAAACATTTTAAAATTTCTGAACATTTTTTGAGAAAAGAAAAATATACCTTGAGTGAGTAAATTGAGCTAACTCTTACTTGTGTCTATCACCTCCGTCCATTATTATTAAGCCAGGTGCAAATGAGTAGGTTCGTTGTTTTTGGGTCATTCATGAAAAATGCCTAATTTAATCTCTCTAGCAAATCGTTACATAGCACCAGCCAATGTATGCGATGGGTTTTCTTCCTCCAATTGGAAGCTGCTTCTCCATGCGGTCACCGGTTACAATTAGATGCATTTAATCTTCATGCGAGGTTATCACTTGGTTGTAGAGTTTTGGCCGTCAAGCCCTTTAAATCCAAAGGAAAGGGTTTGTTTACTTATCAAATTAAATAATCGTCTTCTCATTTTTTTACACTAATTTCTCAATTTATATACATTTGCAAGTTGTATGGAAAATCAATAAATCGCTCCAGGAATCGATAGAGTGAAGAGTGGGTCCTGATTATCCCTAGAGAACGAACACACCATTGTGTTGTTAAAGATGAGCAGGAAGGATTTAACTCCGCATTTCTCAAAAAGAAGAAATTAACTCCCAATGATTTGGATGCTTTGTACGTGGGATTGTAGGTGAACATGAGATAGGCGGTATATTACGGGACAGTGGGAGTATGATATAACTTAAAATATAATTGCAATCGGACTGTGTATAACTTGGCCGGATGGTCAACTTTTCTTCGATGCAACGCACGGGCATATGTGCTAGTTATATAGAAGGCAGGATAACAGATACAAGAAGGGCAGTAATAGGCGTTGGTAGACTGATTTGGTCAAGATCGGTCACCACGCGCGCCATTGTAATAGGCCATCAAGGACAGTTGATTTCACGAATCGTTCTCTCTCTCGAAACAAGCTTTCGTCCTCTTTATAGATAAAGGCGTAAACAACCAAACTGATACAAAAATGACCCGATACTGACACGATACGAGGCATTGAGGAGAACCTCATAAGCTGATCTAAAGAAATTCGGTAATACTAGCCAAGAACGCTAAAAATGCACTAAGTGCACCTAAACGCCTCGAGCTAGCAGCCGAGAAGAAGCACATGAAACCCACCCCCGTGTAAGAGGAAGACCCACCCTCACCGGTGACGCCTCCAAGAGGGTTACGGCACAAAGCGTCGCCGCCGCCGCGTCAGCCGAAGCTAAGAAAGGTTTCACCCTAAGAGTTGGACGACAAGGAGAGGTCCAAGGCGACGCCCCAAGAGGAATACAATACCCGCTGGCCTTATCGCCGCCGGCGCCGGAGCGCAAATCTTTTGCTCGACCACAACTCCCACCACATCGAGGAAACTCTAACACGGACCCCACCACGACGGAATGTCAGCACCAGAACCATATCAGGGCAAAGCTTGCATCGAAGTCGTCTACTACACCAAGATCACCCATCACTACAGGAATCAGGAACTTTGTCGTCTGCCATGGCTGACGGCAAAGGTCTTTGCCGTCTGCCTTTGCCATCAGCCAGCAGACAGCAACACGTCCGGGTGAACAAACTACGGCAAAGGGCACTTTGCCGTCTGCTGGCGGACGGCAAAGGTGCAATGGTCTTTGCCGTCCGCCAGCAGACGGCAAAGGACCTGGACGGCACACGTGGCAGCTTAGGGCCGTTAAGGGGTTAACGGCGTGCTTTGTCATCTGCTGGCAGACGGCAAAGACCTTCACATCTTTACCGTCTTCCAGCAGACGGCAAAGTGCCCAAATATGCCAGCCCAGATGCCCCCCAGGTAGCTGCCACGTGGCACGCTATGCCGTCTGCTGGCAGATGTCAAAGAAGCAAAGTTCTTTGCCATCTGCCAGCAGACGGCAAAGCAACCATATAGGCTAGCCCAGCGCCTCCCAGGTTGCACAGGTAGCTGCCACGTGGCAGCTTATCCGTCTGCTGGCTGATGGCAATGCTCTTTGCCGTCTGCCAGCAGACGGCAAAGAGCCTGTAGAGCCCCTGTTTTTTTGTTTTTTCTTAAATTCATTCAATTTCACAGATATATATATACACACATTTGAAAATAATTTCAACAAGCATAACAACACATATACATACCAAATCATATCCCTGCCATATGGATATGATCATCTGATACGTCTCCAGCGTATCTATAATTTATGAAGTATTCATGCCATGTTTACAACAAATTTATATGGTTTTGGTATGATTTGCATGGAACTAACCCGGACTGACGCTGTTTTCAGCAAAACTACCGTGGTGTTGTTTTTTGTGCAGAAATGAAAGTTCTCCAAATGAGCTGAAACTTTTTTACGATTTTTTTGGAACAAAGGAGACCCCCGAAGCTTTGTGGGAGGGCTAGAAGAGCCACGAGGAGGGCATAACCCACCAGGGCGCGCCTGGTGGGCCAGGCTCGCCCCGGTGGGTTGTGCTCACCTCGAGGCCCATCTTCGCGTGAAACCGACGCCAAAAATCCTATAAATAGAGAAACCATCACAAAAACCCTAGATCAGAAGTTCCGCCGCCGTAGGCCTCTATAGCCACTGAAAACCAATATAGACCCCGTTCTGGCACCCTACCAGAGGGGGGAATCATCTCCAGTGGCCATCTTCATCATCCCGGTGGCCACCATGATGAGGAGGGCGTAGTCCACCCTCGGGGCTAAGGGTTTGTACTAGTAGCTATGTGTTTAATCTATCTCTCGTGTTCTTGAGATGTCACGATCTTGATATATCGCGGGCTTTGTTAATATAATCAGATCATATGGTGCTTTCCCCTCTCTATCTTGTTGTGATGAATTGAGTTTTCCCTTTGAGATTTTGTTTTATCAGATTCAATACTTTTATGGATTTGAGAGCACTTGATATATGTCTTGCATATGAATACTCGTGGTGACAATGGGGTATCGTATTGATTCACTTGATATATGTTTTGGCACTCAACTAGCGGATTCCCGAGGTGACATTGGAGTAATCTATGCATAGGGGTTGATGCATGTTCTTGTCTTGTTTCTCCGGTAGAAATCTTGGGGCACTCTTTGAAATTCTTTGTGTTGGATTGAGTATTATGAATCTAAAATTATTTGGTGTTATTTTAGTACGAACTCTTGGATAGATCGATCGGAAAGAATAGCTTCGAGGTGGTTTCGTACCCTACAAATGATTTCTTCTTATGTTCTCTGCTAGATACACTACAGGAATCAGCTACTTTGCCGTCCGCCGTGGCAGACGGCAAAGGCAAGGATGGCGGACGGCAAAGGCCTTTGCCGTCTGCCGCGGACGGCAAAAGGCTCCGGCAAAGTAGGCTACGGTAAAGAGCTTCTTTGCCGTCTGCTTTCTGAAGCGGACAGCAAAGGGGCCTTTGCCATCAGCGGCGGACGACAAAGAAAGCCGACGGCAATAAATTCGCTGTTAGTCCGTTAGGCGTCTAACGACAGCCTTTGCCGTCCGCCGCTGACGGCAAAGAGCATCTAGCCTTTGTCGTCTGCCACTGTAGGCAAACTGACCAAATGGGTCAGCTGCCAGGAAGCACAGGTGGTTGCCACGTGGCTTCTTTGCCGTCCGCGGCGGACGGCAAAGAGCCCGTTGCCGTCGGTGGCAGACGGCAAAGAGCCTGCATTGCCTCTTTTTTCTGTTTTTTCTTATACCCAACCATTTTCACAGCAAATAGATGATACATATATATTTTTCACATGGCAAGTTCACAGCAAACATATGAGATATCCAACACATATAATTTCATCATACATGCATAGTTCCATCAACCATACATAGCAATCTCCACATACATGCATCCAACCATACATATTACGATAGTGTCATCCTACCATACATGCATAGTTCATCGATACAAAAGAAACATAGTTCATCCAAACAAGCACTCCATCTATAAAAGCACAAATGGAAAAGAAGCACTCCATCCATGCAAGCTTCCGTGAATTAAATCAAATCTGCAAAATGATAAACAAGATGTTAGAAAAAGAAGTAGGAAATGAAGAAGAAGAAGAAGACTATAAGAAGTAAGCATACTTAAGTAAAATGGAGCTAACCTAGAAGAAAATGAAGAAGAAGAAGAAGAAGAAGACTAGAAGAAGACTAGAAGAATACTAGAAGAAGAAGAAGAAGAGGACTATAATTAAGCTTATTATGTAAAATTGGTCATTTTGTGCTAACATAAGTAATTTTGGAGTTAACTTATAGGAAACTAAGCATATTAGAGATAACTTAGCATATTAGAGCCAACTTAGGTAAAATGGAGCCAACCTAGCTAATTATGCCATCTTTGAGTGAACTAAGCATATTAGAGCTAACTTATAGCTAACTTATGTCATTTTGGAGAAGAAGAAGAAAAACAAGACTATATTTAAGCTTATTATGTAAACTTGGTCATTTTGTGCTAACGTAAGTAATTTTGGAGCTAACCTATAGGAAACTAAGCATAGTAGAGATAACTTAGCATATTAGAGCCAACTTAGGTAAAATGGAGCCAACCTAGCTAATTATGCCATCTTTGAGTGAACTAAGCATATTAGAGCTAACTTATGTCATTTTGGAGAAGAAGAAGCAGAAGAAAATGAAGAAGAAGAAGAATATATGACATTTATGAGCTAATTTAGGTGAAATTGATCGTTTGTGAGCTAACCTAGGTGAAATGGATCGTTTATGAGCTAATCTAGGTAAAATGGGTCATTTTAGAGCTAACTTGGGTAAAATGCATCATTTTGGAGCTAACCTAGGTAAGATGGGTCATTTTGGAGCTAACCTAGGTAAAATGGGTCATTTTAGAGCTAACTTGGGTAAAATGGATTGTTTATGAGCTAACTAAGCTAATTATGCTAAGTCTAGGTCATTGTGGTAAGCATATTGGAGGAAATAAGGCTAAGTCTAGGTCTTTATGCATTTGTTAAGCAAAACACTAGAGAAACTTACCATGATCATGGAGGTGTAGGAGCGGGCTGGCTCGTGCCGGTAGCTGGAGAAGGATCGTGCGATGCTTGTCTGGAGTTACGCTGCACCAAAGATCATTTCCAATGTCTCGTTAGCATGATGACACTCAAATGTTAAGACTAGCAAGTAATGTCCATTCAAATTAAACTCACCGTGGTCCCAGGAGCAATCGCTGGCATCGGCGGAGCGGTCTGACCGGTCTTCTCGCACACAGACTACACATTTGGTTTTGACGACTCAGTCATACTAGTTAGTAATGAGACAAACACTACATGAATGTTTTGGCTAATCTGCGGAAGAAACTTACCACAAGGAGCTCATACATGGCCCTTGCCTGCATGTCATTCCGTGCCCTCTCCTCCTCCAACATCTTTGTCGTCCTCTCCTCCAACTCCCGCTGCCTCTCCACCGTCTCCGCCAGAAGATTCTCCGTTCTATCTCTCTCACTCTGTATAGCAGCCTGCAACACCACTCCTCGTTACCATTTGTAATCATTGATGGAAGCACACACAATGTAATGGAGAAAGATAGCTGAGTACGTATAACTAACCTTGATGGCGAGTTGGACTGGCCGTTCATGAGGCCTTATCTCAGGAGCGGAGCTCGACTGGCACGCCTTGATCTCCGGGAGAGTGCTAGGACAACGGATAAGTCCATCTCCAATGGCTATGGAGCCATGGGACCTCCCGCCACCAGATATCATCACCAGCTCTGGATCAATGGGACCCTGGCTCGGGTTAAAGTCCTCCCCTTTCCTCGCCTTCCCCTCATCTCTATATTTCACGAGCTTGTCGTGGGAGGAGATGTTGGTGAAGTTGTTTGCATCATCGAGGTCGGACGGAGAGAATGCCTTGACTTTCTTGAGAGAGGCAGTGTGGGCCATGGCATACAGGTCGTACACCTCTGGCACCTTATCCGCCTTATTTTAGCGTGCCTGAAAGAGAGAAACAAAGTAAATTAGTAATTAAAGGGCTCAAGCTAGCATGATGAATGAATTGCATGAATCATGAAGCAAACCACATACCCAGTTCCGCCCGAACTGATATAAGTTGGAGCTGCCTTGATGGTGTGGCACACCTTCCATTTGGGCACGTTTGTCCTTGGCCGCGTTGTGGACGGCTAGCCATTCTTTTGAGCACCACTCATTGACCAACACCTCCCAACAATCCATCTGATCCGCACACCATCTCGGAGGCGCCTAAGTTAGCAAATAGAAACTTGAGCGCTACGGCTATGAATTACTAAATGAAGGAAGTAAGTACAAGGCCTTAAGAATTACCTTCATGTACTGCTCCTTACTTAGGAACTTATCGCGGCACGCCGGCTTGGGCTTCTTGATACCACGCAAGGCATAGTAGTCTCGAACAGCCTGCACCCAAGCCTCGTGCCATAAGTTCTGTAGTAGGCGCTTGCAGACGTTCTCGATAACATTTGCCGCCTCCTCCTCGTATCCCTCCTCACACCTGTAGAATGTCTGCAATCAAATGAGACAATATTGATTAGTACAATTAATAACTAGCTAGTTGAAGATTTTTAAATGTGTAAAGGAGAAATTACCCAGAACTTTCTGATCACCATGTCTGCCCTCGTGTCGCACAAGACACCGTCGATAATCTCACCCGGCGGGGCCGGGGCAGCCAAGTAGTGCTCCCAGCTCAATCCAAGCTCTGGAAGCCGACCCTCACCAGGCAACGTGACAAACCCCGGGAAGTTTTGCCGGCAAAGCACTCCAAGGACGGAGTTGGGCCGGCGGACACTATGATGGTGGTCCCAACCCCTACAACATGACAAGGCCAACGCATTAGATATTTGAAGAAACGTGAATGCAGAAGGTACAAAAATATTAAATGCACTTACCTCTCCCCATCAGGGTAAATCAACCACCTCTGCTCGCGGGTCGCCGGCACAGACGGCAGCCGTGTACAACCACGCTGGTAGACGGTGCCCCCCTCCTCCTCAATATCAGTCGGCTCCCCGCCATCATCAGCATGGCCACTCGGCCCCTCAGGCTCATCCGGCCAGGTACCCCATCCAGACGTATGCTCCTCCGGGGTCTCGTGGGCCGAAGGCCCATCGACCCGAGGCTCGTGGGCCGAAGGCTCGTGGACCGGAGTCCGTGTAGCCTCCTCCTCGGACGAGTCCACCCTAGCAGTCACGTGCTCGGGTGAAACAACTGGGGGTGGCGGCGAGGAAGCCGCCCTAGCAGTCACCCTACCTCCTCTCCCGCGACCACGTGCTCCTCTCTTCTTCCCTCCCTTACCTCGTCCCCTGCCGGGCACCGCTGTCGACGAAGAAGGGCCCGGCGGTGTCGCCATACTGTCCAGCAACGCTCGGCGGAGAGGTGTGTGTGGAATGGAAGACCTCCCACCACACAACGACGAAGAAGGGGCCTCGGAGCGCTCCCGACCAGCGCCCACCATCTTTCAACAACTGCCATGACAAAGAGTAAACGAAATTAGTACAACATAAAAAATATACCGACATGAATAATAATATATGATGTTTTTCATAACAAAATCAAAAAATATATATGATGTTTAAATCTTCCCGATCAACACAATTATATATGATGTTTCTCATAACAAAATCGAAAAATATATGATGTCAGGGTGTCGGGGGTCGGGGTCGGTGTGTCGGGGTGCCGTGTCGGGGTCGGGGTGCTGTTTCGGGGTCTGAGTGTCGGGGGTCGGGGTGTCGTGTCGGTGTCGGGGTGCCGTGTCGGGGTCGGGGTGCTGTTTCGGGGTCGGGGTGTGGTGTCGGGGTCGGGGTGTGGTGTCGGGGTCGGGGTGTCGGGGTCAGGGGGTCGGGGTGTCGGGGTGTGGTGTCGGGGTCAGGGTGTTGGGGTCAGGGGGTCGGGGTGTCGGGGTGTGGTGTCGGGGTCGGGGTGTCGGGGTCAGGGGGTCACGGGGTCGGGGTGTTTCCTTCTCTCCTTCTTCTTCTTTCCTTCTCTTCTTCTTCTTCTTCTTCTTCTTCTTCTTCTTCTTCTTCTTTCCTTTCTTCTTTTTCTTTTTTCCTTCTCTTCTTCTTCTTTATTTCTTCCTTATTTTCCTTTGTCCTCTTCTTCTCATCTCCTCCTCTTTTTCTTCTTCTTCTTCTTCTTCTTCTTCTTCTTCTTCTTCTTCTTCTTCTTCTTCTCCTCCTCCTCCTCCTCCTCTTCTTCTTCTTCTTCCCCCTTCTACATATTCTTCTTTTCTTCTTCTTCTTTTTTCATCTTTTTTCTACTTCTTATAATTATATAACTAATTAACTAAAACCCATGCACTAGTCTAATCTAATATAATCTAGCACTAAATCTAACACTAACACATATCTAGTCTAATCTAACAATTAAACAGCAAAAAAGAAAAAAACAGAAAAAAAAACTCACCGAAGATGGGTTGGTCGGGGCTTCGCAGCAGCAGGGTGGCGGTGGCGACGGGGGCCGCAGGGCTTCGGGGCGGTGGCGCCGGGGGCGACGGTGGCGGCGGGGTGCTAGGCAGGTGGTGGGGGCGGCGGGGCGCCATGGCAGTGGGCTGTTTGGGCGGTGGGGCGGGGGGGCGCCGCGGCTATGGGCCGTTCGGGCGGCGGGGCGACAGGGCAAGGGGGGCGGCGGCGGGTGGTGGGGCAAGGGGGCGGCGGGTGGTCGGGGCGACGGAGCGAGGGGCGATGGGTGGGCGGGTGGCGGGGCGGCGGGGGCGGCGGCGGGTGCTGGGGGCGGCGGCGGGGGCGGCGGGTGGGCGGGTGGCGGGGCAAGG
Source organism: Aegilops tauschii subsp. strangulata (assembly GCF_002575655.3). Taxonomy (NCBI): domain Eukaryota; kingdom Viridiplantae; phylum Streptophyta; class Magnoliopsida; order Poales; family Poaceae; genus Aegilops; species Aegilops tauschii. Next base: position 424,582,988 of record NC_053035.3, on the reverse strand, counting down.
GGGCGGCGGCCGGTGCTGGGGGCGGCGGCGGGTGGCGGTGGTTGTGGGGGAGGAGACAGAAACAGAGAGATGGAGGGGCGGGGTGGGGCTCTGCCGTTAGTTAGGTTAGCTCTTTGCCGTCTGCCCCACCTTTGCCGTCCGCTTTTTTTCTCTTTGCCGTCTGCTGGCAGATGGCAAAGAAGGGGGCCCGTTAAGTTTTTTATGATCAGCTCATTAGCGGGGGCCACCTCTCTCTTTGCCGTCTGCCAGCTGACGGCAAAGAATTGGCTGATGGCAAAGACCTTCTTTGCCATCAGCCAGTTCGTTGCCGTCCGTTTTCCTGAAGCGGACGACAAAGACCTTCTTTGCCGTCAGCCAGCAGACGGCAAAGAACTGGCAGACGGCAAATAAGCTAATTCCAGTAGTGATAGGAACTTTGGAGTGATTCTTCATCGCACTTTGAGGGGTGGTTATATGATCCAATTATATTAGCACTATTGAGAGATTGCACTAGCAAAAGTACGGACCCTAGGCCTCATTTCCAAGCATTACAATATCGTTTTTGTGTCCGTTTATTATTTTCTACCTTGCTGTTTTTATTATTTAGATTATAAAAATATATTTCTATCATTCATATTACACTTTTATCACCATCTCTTCGCCGAACTAGTGCACCTATATAATTTGCCATTGTATTGGGTGTGTTGTGGACACAAGAGATTTCTTGTATTTGGTTGCAGGGTCGTTTGAGAGAGACTATCTTCATCCTACCCCTCCCACGGATTGATAAACCTTAGGTCGTCCACTTGAGGGAAAATTGCTACTGTCCCGCAAAACTCTGCGCTTGGAGGCCCAACACGTGTCTACAAGAATAAAGTTGCGTAGTAGACACCATCATCCAGCACATATATAAACCAAATCAAAAGTCCATATGCAACATATATAGCTAGCCAACATATCCAACAAGCATACAATGGTTTCATCCATACATACATATATAGGTAGCAAGTTTCACATTGTTCATCCTACAAAATCAAAACAAAAAGAAAGCACAAGGAGAAGAGTAGACTCCATCAACGCAAGCTTCCTCATCTAAAGCAAATCTGCAAATTGGGAAAGAAGAAAGTTAGAAGAAGAAGAATAAGAAGAAGAAGAATTTTTCTTCTCTTTCTTTTTCTCCTCTCCTCTTCTCTATCTTCTTCTAACTAAGGTGGGTAAAAATGCCATTTTTTTAGCTAAGCTAGGTAAAAATGTTAAGTGTAGGCCATTTTAGAGCTAAGCTAGGTAAATAGGTCATTTTGGAGCTTAGTAAGGTTATTATGTCATTTTCGAGGAAAATAAGCTAAGTCTATGTCATTTTGGAGGTAACAAAGATTATCATGCCATTTTTGACCTAAGTATGCTAAGTATCTCATAAATGAACTGAAGAAGCTAAGTATATGTCATTTTTGAGCTAACCTAGGTAGTTATGCCATTTTTGACCTATGTAAGCTAATTATGTCATAAATGAACTAGGTAAGGTAAGTATAGATCATTATTGAGCTATCCTAGGTAGTTATGCCATTTTTTAGCTAACTAAGCATATTAAGTCATTTAGGAGGAAAAAATGCCAAGTATAGGTCATTTTATAGCTATCCTAGGTAAAGTATAGGTCAACTAAGCTTATTATGTCAATTTGGAGAAAAATAAGGTAAGTATAGCTCATTTTTGTGCTAACCTAGGTGATGATACCATTTTGGAGCCAACTTACGTAAGTATAGCTCATTTTTTGTCTAACTTAGGTAATTATGCCATTTAGGAGGAAAATAAGCTAAGTATGCATTTGTTAAGCAAAATGCTAGAGAAAACTTACCCTGATCACAACAACAAATGCGGTGAAGATCGCAACTAAGGTAACAATTGATCCAATGGCATAATGATACCAAGCCTCATTATCAATGACATATTTTCTAATCTTCTTAATCTTCAAGCGCATTGCATCCATCTTCAACCGCATTGCATTCATCTTCATCTTGTGATCATCGACGACAAAGGCAACATACAACTCTAATATCATCTTCTCTTCTTCAATTCTTTTTTTTCAAATACTCATTTTTCTTTTTCAACTAAATTTAACTTCTCGACAAGAGGGTCGGTTGCAATTTCTGGTTCACATACCTCCTAGACTAAAATATCTCTATGTCAACTTGATGGCCATAATTGTCATAAATGCGAAATGCAGCAAATAGTTATAAAAGAGAATTTACCACATCCGAATCATAAAGCGGGCGAGGGCCGACGGGGACGGATATCAAGACCATGGCACTATGTATAACAAATAATCATACAAAGTAAGAAAATTATACAAGTAACTATATAAATCATTCAATCATACAAGTAACGAGACTATATAAATCAAGTACAACATAAAAAATTGAATACCTAATAATAATCTGGATCGTCGGGTTCAATAAATACTCCGGGATCAATAAATGCATCATCATCAACACTATCAGTAATGACGTGCTCATCATCATCATTAATAAATTCATCATCATGTGGAAGGCCACCTTTACATAATCGGTTAAGCATTGACAGGTCATCCGCAACAATAATCTCTTCTAGTTCAGGCTCTTCTTGTTCCGGCTCAGGGGTGAAGTCGGGTTCCCTGTCGTTGTCTACTTCACTGTTATGTGGTGAAGTAGAGCGGTTTTTGAAACATTTTTTGGAAAGACGTGTTTCTTGGAAGAATTCTCCTTCATATGTGTCTGGGTTAATGTGAGGTTCATAATCATCTTTACCGGGGGGAGGTGGTCTAACACGTGGCGGCACTTCATAAACGACATCCCAACCATTGAGATTTGGATCACTTTGACAGGCCCACGGTAGATAGAAAACTTGGGTTGCCTGTTGAGCCATAATATAGACATCGGGAACATCCAAATGGGTGCTCTGTTTGATTTCCACTAGCCCTATATGTTCATGAGTCCTTCTAGTCTCCTTCGGCTGGAACCAATAACATTTGAAGATTACGACGTTGGTGGGTTTGCACCATAGAATTGAAGTTCATAAATTGCTTCAACTCTTCCATAATACTCGGTATCTCCTTCGCCGATTGCAGAGACACAACAATTTGTAGACTCCCGGTCGGCCGTAGGTACGAAAGCGATACCCGTTGATGTCGTATTTGTCAAATGAACGGACCTTAAAGTCAAAACCATTAGCGACTTGTCTCAATTCAGCGTCCATAAACTCTGAATTAGCCTACAAGTTTAATATGAAAGGGATTGTTGCATTAGCCACAAATTAGAGGAAGAAATGAAATGGTCTAATGGAAATTGCCGTTTGTTTGAACCAAGAGATGAAATCGGGATAGCCGCCTCCATGCTTTGCCAGAAGCTCATACTATTCGACGGAATCCTTTTGGATCACCGCTCCATACAAGAATTTGGCGACGTATCGACTGTATCAAATTTATCTGGGAATAAGAGCAGTTCAAAGGAATTAGAAGTTGCGAAACAATGTACTGAGAACTTACTTGATGTACGGCCGCACTTCTGTTAGGTTGTTGAAGATATACAACGAAATGGTCCGCCATTCTTCGACATCCAACGTTAAGGAATTAGAAGAACTGGCTGGTGCCAGATCCCCTTTGAATAGGCTGAGGTTGGATCCACCCTTTTTAGGGTCGCCAGCATTGTACCGAGGCTTCGGATTATGCAAATGACCATTTTTGGCTTTGTAGTCTGCTGTCACAAAGTTTGCCGCCTCCTCAATAATGAATGCCTCGGCCATCGATGCTTCAATTCTACGTTTATTTTTACATTTTGCTCGAAGCGTCTTCTGCATCCTCTCAGTTGCGTAGCACCAACGATTTTGCACGCCCCCCCCCCCAAATCTCGCCTCGGTTGGGAGATGCAAAATCAAGTGCTGCATTAGATTAAAGAAGCCCGGCGGAAAGATCTTCTCTAACTTGCAGATCAACTCCGGCGCCAACTCTTCCATTTCTTCTAGCAGGCCAGGTGATAGTTCTTTCGCATAAAGAACACGGAAGAAATAGCTCAGTTCTGCCAGTACTAGCCATTCATCCTCAGGGATGAAGCCACGCAACATCACCGGCATTACCCGCTCAATCCATATGTGCCAATCATGACTCTTGAAACCAAATATCTTCAATTTATCAAGACTCGCTCCCCTCTTTAGATTCGCTGCATACCCATCGGGGAACATCAACTGCATTTTCACCCACAAGATAATTTCCCTCAGAGCTAGCCTTCCAAAATTGAACCATGCCTTTGGCTTTGTCCAGTTCAGCTTTCCTTTCGGTGGTTGCATGTTTTGTAACGGTCTATGACATAGTGCCTCTTCATCGACTCTAGCCTTAGTATTATCCTTTGACTTCCCATCTATGCCGAACAATGTACCAAAAAGTGCCTCGGCGATATTCTTCTCAGTGTGCATCACGTCGATGTTGTGTGGGCAAAGGAGGTCTTTGAAGTAAGGCAGATCCCACAAGCATGTCTTGTGAGTCCAGGCGTGTTCCGAATTATACCCCTTGAAATACCCTGGACGCTCTGGATCTGGCTCAAGAGCATTTAACTGATCCAGGGTCTCTTGGCCTGTCAACGGAGGTGGTGCAGAGTGTTTGACAACTCTACCTTTGATGAAGTTCTGCTTGTCTTTCCTGAACTTATGGCGAGGATCCATGAACTGTCTATGCAAGTCGAAGCAAGAAAACTTGCGACTAGCTTGAAGCCAACAAAATTGAAGAGCTCCCTTGCATGTGGGGCACGGGAACCTTCCATGCACACACCAGAGGCTATAAGTAATCATGCATATAAGAGATCAAGGAAACTCAAATAACTTTCATGGATAAAATAGATCTAATCATAAACTCAAAGTTCATCGGATGCCAATGAACACACCGCAAAAAGAGTTACATCAAATAGATCTCCAAGATACCATTGTTTTGAGAATCAAAAAGAGAGAAGAAGCCATCTAGCTACTGCCTACGGACCCGTAGGTCTACAATGAACTACTCACGCATCATCGGAGAGGCACCAATGAGGATGATGAACCCCTCCATGATGGTGTCTGGATTGGATCTCATAGTTCTGGAACTTGCGGCAATTGGAATTGTGTTTCGTCGACTCCCCTAGTGTTTCTGGAATATTTGGATATTTATAGGGCGAAGAGGCGGTGCGGGAGGCCCCCGAGGTGGGCACAACCCACCAGGGCATGCTTGGACCCCAGGCGCACCCAGGTGGGTTGTGCCCCCCTCGAGGCACCCCTCTGGTACTTCTTTGGCCCATATTGTGTCTTCAGGCCCAAAAAATTCTCCAAAAAGTTTTGGTGCGTTTGGACTCCGTTTGGTACTGATATTCTGCGAAGTAAAAAACAAGAAAAAACAGCAACAGGCACTGGGCACTATGTCAATAGGTTAGTCCCAAAAAATGATATAAAGTTGCTATAAAATGATTGTAAAACATCCAAGAATGATAATATAACAGCATGGAACAATAAAAAATTATAGATACGTTGGAGACGTATCAACGTGCGATAGGGCTAGGCCCACCCGACAAGGTTGCTGACCTTACCGAGGACTTTCCGAAGCTGAGCTGGAGGAATCATTCACGGGAACTTGCCTATCGAGCCAAAGACTCTGGGACCAAAGTCCAAGAACGTCATCCTCGGCATCGAAGACCAGTTCAGGGGCTACTGACGGTGTCCTGGACTAGCGGGTGCTAACCTAGTTGGCCCATGCTCCTCGAGATGGGCTGATGGGCCCTCATTCATCTCGAGGTGGACTACAGAGGCCTGATACGTCTCCAACGTATATATAATTTTTGATTGTTCCATGCTATTATAGTATCAATGCTTGGATGTTTTATATGCAATCATATCTCATTATATATCATGTTTTGGGACTAACCTATTAACTCTGTGCCAAGTGCGAGTTGCTGTTTTTTGCTTGTTTTCGGTTTTCAAAGATATCAATACCAAACGAAGTCCAAATGCCACGAAACTTTTTGATGATTTTTTCTGGACATAAGAGACCCTACAAGCTTTGGGGGAGGGTCAGAAGATGAAGGGGTGGCCAACAAGCCACTAGGGTGCGCACTGGTGCCTTATGGGGCCCTCGTTGCTCCGTTTGATGTAACTCTACCTCTATAAATTCTCCAAAATCGGGAAACCAACAAAGAGCCACCCAAAACACTTTTTCCACCACCACAAGGTTCTGTTCTCGCGAGATCTCATCTGGAGGCCTTTTCCGGCACTCTGCCAAAGGGGGAATCAATCACAGAGGGGATCTACATCAACCTTGCTGCCCTTCCGATGATGTGTGAGTAGTTTACCTCAGACCTACGAGTCCATAGCTAGTGACTAGATGGCTTCTTAGCTCTCTTCGATCTTCAATGTAATGTTCTCCTCGATGTTCTTGGAGATCTATTTGATGTAATCACTTTTTGCGGTGTGTTTGTTGGGATCCGATGTGTGAGTTTATGATCAGATTATCCATGAATATTATTTGAGTCTTCTCTGAACTCTTTTATGCATGATTATTATAGCTATGTATTTCTTCCGATCTATTGATTTGGTTTGGCCAACTAGATTGATTTTTCTTGCAATGGGAGAGGTGCTTTGTGATGGGTTCAATCTTGCGGTGATCCATATCCCAGTGACAGAAAGGGATAAGACACGTATTTGTATTGTTGCCATTAAGGATAAAATGATGGGGTTTATTCATATTGATTGAGTTTACTTTGTCTACATCATGTCATCTTGCTTAAAGCGTTACTCCGTTCTTTATGAACTTAATACTCTAGATGCATGTTAAATAGCGGTCGATGTGTGGAGTAATAGTAGTAGATGCAGGCAGGAGTCGGTCTACTTGTCTCGTACGTGATACCTATTTACATGGTCATTTCCTTGGATATCGTCTTGATTATTCGCTTTTCTATTAATTACCCAACAGTAATTTGTTTACCCACCGTATGCTATTTTCAAGAGAGAAGCCTCTAGTAAAAACTATGGCCCCCGGGTCTATATTTTTATCATATATTAAAAATCCAAAAATGCTTTGTTGCAATTTACTTTACTTTATTTTATTTTGTGTTTTATTTATCTATCTATCACTACGAGATTTGATCCTTGTAATTAACCGCTAAGGGATTGACAACCCCTTGTTTGTGTTGGGTGCAAGTATTTGTTATTTTGTGTGTAGGTACTACTAACGAGGTGTTGCTTGGTTCTTCTACTAGATTGATAACCTTGGTTCTTAACTGAGGGAAATACTTATCTCTACTGTACTGCATCATCCTCTCCTCTTCGGGGAAATCCCAACACAACTCACAAGTAGCAGGAAGAATTTCTGGTGCCGTTGCCGGGGTGACATCATCAACATCTATCAAGTACCATCACATAAACTTTCATCTCCTTGCATTTACATTATTTGCCATTTGCCTATCGTTTTCATCTCCCCAACGTATAAAACATTTTCACAAAACTACAAAAATACTTTCCGTTTGTCTTTTTGCTTGTTTCGTTGTTTTCCTTGTTTATATGGCCAGCATCACTACCTATCCTTTTTCTCCATACTTTGAAGTTCTTTACTTCAAACAAAAGCAAGGAGGAAATTTGAAAGATGCTTGGTATATAATGATGGAATCTTATCGCATTTGCACTATAAAAGGGGGTATGAAAATTTTGCTTCGAAATTTTTACGCAGGGCTCACCATGCCTAATAGAAAACTTCTGGATTTTGCTACAAAAGGGAATTTTATTGAATGTGATTCCATCATTGCTTACGAAATAGTGGAAGGAATAGTGGGAACCCCTCCTCCACAAAAGGAATTTAATTACACTCAAGAAGGAATTCAAATCTTGGAAAAATTAGGTGATATGCAGAAAGATCTGGTTGAGTTGCAAAAAATCTAGTGAACCTCTCACAAATATTAGCAGGAATCTCAACTGCACGAATACATTGATTACTCTTTGCAATAAGCGCCTAGATGCTTTAGATATACAAATTGCTTCATTTTCTGAAAATAATGGGAAGCGTAAGGAACCTACGGGGTTCGAGAAAAGCCCCATCAAGATTGCAAAAACTAAGATGACAACACTCGAAACTATGCATTACGCCTAGCTAGGGGCATAAAACAATAGCGCTAGTTGGGAGGCAACCCAATAGTTATCTTATTTTTTCTAGTTCTTTTTATGTTTGTTGTGTGCATACAATTATGCTACTATTATGTTTGTGTTTTTGTGTTTTAATTAGTGTTTGTGCCAAGTAAAGCGTCTGGGATAATTTGGATGATAGTTGCTTTGATTCTGTGCAAAAACAGACACTTTTGCATCCAGTATCAGAATTGTTAAAATTTGGTGGAGCTTGATAAAATTCTTAATTTTTTTACACGTGACTGATATACAAATTGCCCACGTTTTCCTAATGTTTCAGAATTTTCCGAGTTACGAAAGTATGGTCATTGTTCGAATTATTATAGACTATTATGTTTTTGACAAATTCTGTTTTGTTGCGTTGTTTGCTTGTTTTGATGAATCTATGGATTTGTATCGGGGGTATAAGCCATGGTGAAGTTAGAATACAGTATGTATAATGCAATAATAAAATATGAATGGGTTTACAACAGTACTTAAAGTAGTGATTTGCTTTGTTATACTAACAGATCTCACGAAGGTTTTTGTTGAGTTTTGTGTGCTGAAGTTTTCAAGTTTTGAGTGAGATCACAATGGATGAAAGAATAAGGAGTGGCAAGAGCCTAAGCTTGGGGATTCCCGAGCCACCCCAAGGTAATATTCAAGGACTCCCAAACATCTAAGCATGGGGATACCCCGGAAGGCATCCCCCTCTTTCTTCTACCAACTATCGGTAATTTTACTTGGAGCTATATTTTTATTCATCACATGATATGAGTTTTTCTTTGAGCGTCCTGTATTATATGAGTCTTTGCTTTGTTTGCTTTTTAGTTTGTCACAATCATCTTTGCCGGACACACCTTTTTGAGAGGGACACACATTATTCGTGATTTGTTAGAATACTCTATGTGGTTCACTTATATCTTTTGAGCAAGGCAGTTGCTCTAGGCTTCACTTATATCTTTTTTAACACGGTGGTGGATATATTTTAAAGAAATAGTTGCACTCTCATGCTTCACTTATATATTTTTGAGAGTTGACAATAGTAATGGCAATTAGTACAAGTTATGAATTTGGTCCTAATATGATAGGTAATCAAGAGGGATATAACAAAAACTTTCATGTAGATCACTGAATATGATAAGTTTGATTCCTTGCAATAGTTCTGTGATATAAATTATGGTTTAGTAAGAATATTGGTGTTAAGGTTTGTGATTCCCGAAGCATGCACGTATATCTCTCGTTATGCTATGAAGTTGGAGCATAATTTATTATTGATTGTCTTCCTTATGGGTGGCGGTCGGGGACGAGCGATGGTCTTTTCCTACCAATCTATCCCCTAGGGGCATGCGTAGCAGTACTTTGCTTCGAGGGCGAGTCCATGGATTATACGCACTCTCGCCTTTCTGCAATTTGCTAGCCTCTTCGGTACCATGCATTGCCCTTTCTCACCTCGAGATGTGGTGCAAACTCCGTCAGTGCATCCAAACCCTGTGATATGATACGCTCTATCACTCATAAGCCTCCATATATCTTCCTCAAAACATCCACCATACCTATCTATTATGGCATTTCCATAGCTATTCCGAGATATATTGCCATGCAACTTTCACCGTTTCATTATTATGACACACATCATCATTGTCATATTGCGTTGCATGATCACATAGCTGACATAGTATTTGTGGCTCAGCCACCATTCATCATTTTTTATACATGTTACGTTGGATCATTGCACATCCTGGTACACCTCCAGTGGCATTCATATAGTCATATTTTGTTCTAGTATCGAGTTGTAATTTTGGAGTTGTAAGTAAATAGAAGTGTGATGATCATCATATTCATTATTAGAGCATTGTCCCAAGTGAGGAAAGGATGATGGAGGCTATGATTCCCGCACAAGTCGGGATAAGACTTCGGACAAAAAAAGAGAGGCCAAAAAGAGCCCAACAAAAAAATGACAGAAAAAGAGAGAAGGGGCAATGTTACTATCCTTTCCACACTTGTGCTTCAGAGTAGCACCATGTTTTCATATAGGGAGTCTCCTATGCTTTGAATTTTTCATTATATAACTTGGCTTGTATATTCCAATGATGGGCTTCCTCAAATGCCCGAGGTCTTCATGAGCAAGCAAGTTGGATGCACACCCACTTAGTTTTATTTTTGAGATTTCATACACTTATAGCTCTTAGTGCATCCGTTGCATGACAATCCCTACTCCTTGCATTGACATCAATTGATGGCATCTTCATATCCCGTTGATTAGCCTTGTCGATGTGTGACATTCTCCTTTTCTGTCTTCTCCATATTATCTCTATCACCATACTCTATTCCACCCATAGTGCTATATCCATGGCTTGCTTGCTCGGCTTGTCATCGGGGTTGTGCATGATAAATACTGTGTAAAAAATGGAGCATGACAAGGCTATACGATTTTGTAGGGATAACGTTCTTTAGCATTGATATTTTGAAACACATGATTGTTTGTTGGTATGCCTTATTATTATAGTTTTTATGTCAAATTATAGATTATTGCTTTGAATCATTCGGATCTTAATATTCATGCTACAAAATAGAGATTACATGATGAACATGTTAGGTGGCATTCCACATCAAAGATTCTATTTTTATTATTTACCTACTCGAGGGCGAGTAGGAATTAAGCTTGAGGATGCTTGATACGTCTCCAACGTATATATAATTTTTTATTGTTCCATGCTATAATAGTATCAGTGCTTTGATGTCTTATATGAACTCATATGTCATTATATATCATTTTTTGGGACTAACCTATTAACTTAGTGCCAAGTGCCATTTGTTTTTTTTGCTGGTTTTTGGTTTTCCAGGATATCAGTATCAAACAAAGTCCAAATGCCACGAAGCATTTTGATGATTTTTTTTCTAGACATAAGAGACCCTAGAAGCTTTGGGAGAGGGTCAGAAGATGAAGGGGTGGCCGACAAGCCACCAGGGCGCGCCCAGGGGGGTAGGCGCCCCTAGTGCCTTGTGGGGCGCTCATTGCTCCGTTTGACCTAACTCTGCATCTATAAATTCTCTAAAATCAGAAAACCAATAGAGAGCCACCCAAAAAAATTCCGCTGCCACAAGCTTCTGTTCTCGCGAGATCCCATCTGGAGGACTTTTCGGCACTCTGCCAGAGGGGGAATCAATCATGGAGGGGCTCTACATCAACCTTTCTTCCCTTCTGATGATGTGTGAGTAGTTTACCACATGCATACGGGTCCATAGCTAGTAGCTAGTTGGCTTATTCTCTCTCTTTGATCTTCAATACAATGTTCTCCTCCAGAGGCGGAGGACAAAAAAAATTTAAGGTGGGGCGAAGTCTTAAGCAAATACTTTTTTGATGCAAATTGAAAGAGTCAATACACACTGCAAACAAAAAACCAAATACAATGAAAATGTAGACATGTTTCAATAGAAAAACAAGCTAAAATATACTGATAAAGAAGCTTTCAATGGCGTCTAGAAGGACAAGACAAGGGCAGTGTCCTGCCCTCCTTCTGAAAATCTTCGTTAGTTTTACCAAGATCAATACCTTTGAAGACCCCTCGCTCATTGTAACACACCATCAAGTCATTAAGCCAGCCAGCGGACATCTTGTTGCGCAACTAAGTCTTGATGATTTTCATTGATAAGAAGCCCCTATCAACTGTTGTCGTCGCTACTGGTAGTAGCAATGCCAACTCAATGAGATGATAAATAGTAGGAAGCATGACATGCCTTTCAAGTTCAACCATCTTTTTAGCTAGCTTGCAATATCATGACAAAGCTCTAAAGTCTTCAATTCTTCCCATATGAAAATGAACATATCAAGGTTATCTTCTATATGTTCATGTTCATTATCAAAGAAATTCATGATTAATTTCTGTGATTCTAGCAAGCTTATCCAGATTGAACCTAGAAAAGGAGTTTCTTGGGTCAAGACAAAAGAAGTTTTGGAACAGCTCTAAAGATACCTCATTAAAATGATAATCAAACTCTGTGATCATGGAGTCTATAGTAGAATGAAAGGTGTCCACATGAAAAAAAGTATGTGCTATCGCTTGCTGCCGCCGCCGTCGGCTGCCCCGCCGCCGCAGCCTAGTCCTGGCGACCTAGCCAGCCGCCGCCGCCGGTCACACGCGGCCTAGTCCTGGCGACCTAGCCAGCGACCGCCGCCATGCTAGCTTAGCATTGCCTCATGTCTGGTGGACTGGCTGGTCGCTTGCGTGTGCGTCTCGATCGAGTCGTGCATGGTTGACCTGGCTCGACCGGTTCTTGGTTCGTGCATGGGCGCTTATGCGTGGTCGACCTCGACCGATTGCTGGCCCAATACACTGGATGCATTGTCGGTGGGAAACGACACCTATGGGATCACAAGAATCCCTACTACGGTTTCCGGGGCACCGGGTTGTGAGAAGAGCATGAATAACAGTCAACACAAGGATCGTTTACCCAGGTTCGGGCCGCGAGGATGCTTAATACCCTAGTCCTGCTTTGGTGTGTATTTGAGAGAGTTCTTGAGCTCTCGAACTAGCTATGGTGGCTGCGTAGTTCAAAAGAGCCGAATCCCTCTCCGGTATGCCAATGGCCTCCTTTTATAGTCGAAAGGGGCTGCCACAGTGGCACATAGGAGGTGGAAAGGCCTACAGTGCTGCGAGCTTATCGCTCGTGTTACAGGACAAGACGCATTTAATGCGTAGCTTAGGTGTCCCTTAGCTTTATTGGGGACGGGAACGAGGCCCGTCCCGTCTGTTGCCGCCTCGCCTTGCTTCGACACGCGCCCAGGCCAACGATGCATGCGGCGCCATGTATGCAGGCAGGCAGCTGAGGTGGCGCGGTGGTAGGGTCTTGACGAAGATCTGCATGCCACCACGCAGGTGCTTGCTGAGTCGGCGTAGAGGCCGCCCGTCGCCACGCAGGTGCCTGCCCAGCTGGTTGAGCTAGCAGCTGCATGGGGATGGCGGTGGAGTCTTGGTCGACGCGGGCCTGGCTGTGGCCCCACTGATGCCCTTGGCAAGGGCCTTGCCGGGGGCCCGGCAAGGGTCTTGCCGTGGCATTGCAGTCGTCCCCGGCAAGGAGCTTGCCGGGGGTCTTGTGGATCTCCTCGGCAAGGACCCCGCCGAGGGTCGCCGTCTTCTGGTTCTCATCTGATCTCATATCTCTATGGTCTTGACGAAGATTTGCATGCTACCACGGAGGTACCTCCCGAGCCCTAGTTCCAATGTGGTTGGTTGAGTTGGAACCCGTGGGCTCAAGGGTGGCTCGCTCTGTTAGCATCGGGCAAGTTGCCTTGGTAAGGCTCTTGCCAGGGCCGCGGAGGCTGCCCTGGCAAGGGCCTTGCCGGGGGAGTCCACCTCGCCCTCTCGCTCTTTGGTATCTGTGGTCTTGGCGTTGCCTTGGCCATCTTGTGCTTCGGCTTCTCTCCGGCTCCCCTCCTCTACCCTGCTTAGTGTGGTCGTGGCACGTGACTCCGACTGCTCATGCACAAGTAAAGGGGTACAAAGGTGTGCCCCTACTTTTGTACACCGACAGGAGCCCCCGGGCCTGGGCCACACATAAGTGCGACACGTTGTTGGGCCAGGCCCAGAACGGTGCTCGGGCAGGCGGGGCGGATGTTTAGCGTGGTAACTCCTCGTCCGCTGCGCTTCCCCATGACCCGCGTCGAACGCGCGTCGTGGAGGATCGTGCGTGACGTGGGGGGCATGCGTGGGGCGGTTCCCGCACGCATGCGTCACATCATAGTAAAGAGGCGGCTCGCGCCTTCCCCATAAAAAGAGGGAGGCGTGGAGGCACGGCTCATTTACTAAGTGGACTCGGGTCGCGGTCTTCGAGGCTCCCACGCCCCATGATCACAGGGGCGGGGAACGGTCGCCTCACCCGTCCCCTTAGCTCTGCTTGCTCACCACGTGGTCTTCATGCAGGTGGCAGGCGGTGGAGGCGGAAAACCGGGTTGTCGCTGATTGGGGCAGCGGGTCGGTCCGGATTCTCCGGGTCTCTGATGGCTGGGTTGGCTGAGTGGGGCGGCCGACCCTCGACCCCGCTCCTTTATAAGGAGGGGGAGGGGGCGCCATCCCACATTCCTTCAATATCCATCCTCCTCCACCTCTGCTCCTTTCCTCTATCTGCAATGGCGAGAGGAGGTGCTAGGCCTTCGACGGTGGCGGCGAGGGTTGCTGCTCGTCAGCGCGTCCCTCCTTCCCATGATCATGTGGCGGAAGAGCCGGCCACGAGAGGAAGGGGGAGGGGGCGTGGCCGAGGTCGCCGCGGCAGTCGGGGGAGAGGGGGACGAGGCGGCGCGGCGGCCGTGCCTCCGCCAGTTGTGCCTCCCGCGACGGAGGGTCACGTCGGGGACCACGTCGGGGACCAGCCCCGTGAGTTCTTCATCAGGCTGCGCCAGCCACCGCGTCGTCGTCTCCGTCTCCCACCCCCTTCGCCCAGGAGATGGAGCTCGATCCACCCCACACCCTCAGATTGCACATGAGGGGCTGCGGGGCCGGCGGCATGCGGGTCAACGTCGACTTCCCCGCTCCTCATGTTATGTATCTCTGCCGCGGATGGAAGACATTTGCTCGCATCCATAGCTTGACGGTGGGGCTCGTCCTCTACTTCAAGTTAATGGAGGGCGGCCTGCTCTCCGTCAAGGTCCTCGGGGATCTTGGAACTCGCCTAAAGTGCTGCGTGGAGAGCTCCTCCGATGATGAAGATTCCTCCTCAAGCGGGAGTGACGAGGAGGACAGCGACAGCGATGACGAGGGAGTCGAGCGGCAGGATGCCAATTCCGACTTCGACTGACCGCGTCGCGCCTCCCTCGGTCACGCGCCCTGCCGAGGGCCATCCTCGCCAAGCTCTCCGTCGGGGTGCTCCCCGTCGTCTCCTTGGGCGGCTGGCATAGGAGGGCCGGAGAAGGCGGAGAAGGCGGGTGGCGGCTGTCAAATCGGAGTACGCGGGCACCGACGCCTTTGTCGCATATTGCTGTCCCGCTACCTCATCTTCCAGCTCCTTTTCCGGCACCAAGATGTTCTCTTGGTGCCTTCTGCTCCTCGTACCTTGCCTAGGCGCTCTCTTTGCCCTCCCGTTGTCCTGTTCCGCCTTCTGAGGAGAGGGACAAGAAAGGGATTACGGGCACCTCATCTCTTTTCAGTTTGTAAGCCTGCGGGCACTTGTTAGATTTAAAACTTCTAATCCCCTTGCTCATGTTTTTTATTCCGTACGAACTGTACCTGTATGGGACGTTTTTAATGAAAAAGGGTGTTTGCCGGGTTCTTTGTGCGTGAGCGAGGCCCATGCCAAGGACGAATCCTTGTTATTTCTAAGGTAAACATTTTCGCCCGGCAACAGGCCTTGTCGTCCCCCTGCTTTGGTCGACCATTCTCACGCTCTTGGCGGAGGCAGGGGCGAAGCAGGGTTAGGCCCCTCGTTCATTTCTCTTGCCACCGCGACTACGACCAAGTTCTGACCCAGGGGATAGCTCTTGGGTACGGGAAAAGGGGAGCACGGTGGTTTTAAGAATATAAACGAGGTTTCATATGTCCCAGTTCTATACGGAAGTGCATAAAAGGGGATAAAAGACTTATCTGAATCCGCAGCCCCCGACAACCTTGGCTTGCCGTGGTTGGATCCTTGTGTCTTCAGCCCCCGGCGATCCTGGCTTGCCGGGGCCGGAGCACCGGTCCATCCTCTTTCTCCCAAGCGGCTCAGGAGATATGTCCATGTGCCCTGCGAACCAAAGAGGATAGAAAGACGCACACTCGACCTCTAGGCTAGGGGTTAGTCGCCGCTAAGCACTATCAACCCTAACCGAGGAAGAGACTTAACCTAGCATGCATGCTATAACTTAGGGCGCCAGCGCTTCATTTATTTATGCTCAAGGTCTGCGCCTGGCTTTGTACACAGGGTTTCATGCCTTGCCGGCAAAGCTTGTACAAAAGGTGGCTTGCCGGGGGGCCCGGCAAGCCGCGCCTTATGGGTAAAACTTGCGAAGATGCTCGATGTTCCAGGAGTTGCTCACTGGGACAGCATCTTCGGTCTCCAGGCGGACTGCGCTGGGCCTGGTGACTCGTATTACCCGATAAGGGCCTTCCCACTTTGGCGTCAACTTGTTGGTATTCTTGGCCGACTGAACGCGCCGAAGAACAAGGTCGCCTTCCTCAAAGCTTCGGGCATGAAGCTTGCGGCTATGGTAGCAACGTAAGGCTTGCTGGTAGCGTGCTGCTCTCACAGCCGCCCGAAGAGGATCTTCCTCAAGGAGTGTTGCGTCATCTTGTCGCAATTGCTCTTGCTCAAGCTCGTCGTAAGCGAGCACTCGAGGTGACCCGTATGTGAGTTCTGTGGGGAGAACTGCTTCTGCCCCGTATACTAGGGCAAAGGGTGTCTGGCCGGTGGCTCGATTTGGCGTCGTCCTGATCGACCAAAGAACCGCCGGCAACTCATCGATCCAGCGCTTTCCACTCTTGTGCAGCTTGTCAAAAGTCTTTGTCCTCAGGCCTCGCAACACTTCAGCATTTGCCCTCTCCGCTTGGCCGTTACTCCATGGGTGTGCCACGGAGGCAAAACAGACCTTACTGCCAAGGTCTTGGATGTATTGCATGAAGGTGTGGCTTGTGAACTGTGTGCCATTGTCGGTGATGACTCTGTTTGGCACACCAAAATGGCAGACTAGTCCCTTGAAGAACTTGACGGCTGACTGTGCTGTCACCTTCCTCACTGCTTCCACCTCCGGCCACTTTGTGAACTTGTCGATTGCAACGTACAACTATTCAAAGCCCCCGACAGCACGGGGGAAGGGGCCCAGTATGTCGAGCCCCCAGACCGAAAATGGCCAGGTGAGAGGGATTGTCTGAAGGGCTTGAGCTGGTTGATGAAGCTTCTTTGAATGGAACTGACACGCTTCACACTTGGTTAGTAGTGCCGTTGCATCCTGGAGGGCAGTGGGCCAGAAGAAACCCTACCGGAACGCCTTGCTGGCAAGGGCCCTCGACCCTATCTGGGAGCTACATATGCCTCCATGTATCTCCGCCAACAGCCCCAGTCCTTTCTCCCGGGGAATACACTTCAATTTCACACCGTTCGGTCTCTTTCTGTATAGGACGTCATCGACGAACTGATACATAGCAGACCGACGGGATACTTTCTCCGCTTCTTCCTGCTCCTCAGGAAGCTCCCCTGTTTGGAGGAATCAGACGGTTTGCTGCGCCCATGCCGGAGCCTGGGGCTCAACGGCAAGGACCAAAGGCATTTCTTCTACCATGGGAGCGGCCGTCTCTACGGCCAGGGCTTGACGGCCTGCCGGAGTCGGTCGCTCCTTGGCAGGCTCAGGGCCCACGGCAACACCCTTGCCGGTGGCCCCTGGGGGCTCGGCGGGAAAGTACTTGCCGGGGCCTGATTTTCTCCGCTTGTTCTGCTCCGTTGGTGGTTTGACGGATGGTCGAGTCAACCGAAGCAAAAAGGTACCTGGTTCCACAGGTAGCTTGAATGCAGCGCGCTTTGACAGGTAGTCAGCGATGTCATTCTCCGCTCGGGGAACGTGCTCCGCTTGTATACCGTCAAAGCACTCTTCCAGCTTCCTCACCTCATCTACGTAGGCCTCCATCAACGGGCTCTGATAATCCTTGTTGACTTTTCTAACGACAAGCTGTGAATCACCCCGGACGATGAGCTTTTTTACTCCGAGGTCTGCCGCGATCGTGAGACAGGCAAGCAATCCCTCGTATTCAGCAGTGTTGTTGGTGGACATCTCCCTGGGAAAGTGCATCCAGATTACATAATTCAGGTGCTCTCCGGTGGGTGCAACGAGCAGCACACCAGCACCGGCGCCTTGCAGCGAGAAAGCTCCGTCAAAGTACATAATCCAGTCGCGAGTGGTTTCCTTGCTGGGGAGAGTGGTCTCCTGGATCTCTTCGTCAGGCGTTGAGGTCCATTCTACAATGAACTCTGCCAGGACTCTGCTCTGGATGTTTTAAGTACTTTCAAACTTCAACCCAAAGCTTGACAATTCCAAGGCCCACTCCACAATCCTTCTGGTTGCGTCTGGGGTGTGCAGTATCCGTTGCAACGGGAGGCGGGTGACGACGGTGATCTCGTGGGCTTGGAAGTAATGACACAGCTTCCTCGAGGCCATAAGGAGGCCGAAGAGCAATTTCTGCACACCGGAGTACCTTGACCTAGCCCCCTGCAAGAGGGAGCTGACAAAGTAAACCGGGTGCTGCATCATCTTCTTCTTCTGCACCACCTCATTTGGCCGCGCGGGCCTCGGCCTGACGGCACCAGTCTTTGCCGGGAGCCTTGCCTTGCCAGCACCAGGCCCTGCCGGGGGAGTCTCTGAGTTGCTGTCCGCCGGTCCTACCGTTGCCACTGCCTCTCCGTCAATCTCCCTCTGTGCCACTAGCGCAACACTGACCACTTGGTTCGTCACCGCCAGATACAGCAGCAACGGTTCTTGTGGTTTTGGCGCAACTAGTATCGGCATAGAGGAAAGGTATCTCTTCAAGTCTTGCAACGCCGCTTCAGCCTCTGGGGTCCACTCCATTGGGCTCGCTTTCTTCAGGATCTTGAAAAAAGGAAGGGCACGCTCGGCAGACTTGGAGATGAATCGGCTCATGGCGGCAACGCAGCCAGTGAGCCGACGCACATCCTTAATCCGCTTGGGCGCCTCAATCTGCTCGATAGCCTTGATCTTGTCTGGGTCTGCCTTGATCCCACGTTGCGACACGAAGAACCCGAGAAGTTTGCCAGACGGAACGCCAAAGACACAGTTCTCAGGGTTCAGCTTTAGGTTGATCTTGTGCAGGTTGGCAAACATCTCTTCTAAGTCTTGTACAAGAGTTGCCCTGTCCTTGGTTTTGACCACTATGTCATCCATATAGGCTTCCATATTTCTATGTAGCTCGGGTTCCAACCAATTTGGACTGCCCTTGCAAACGTTGAGCCAGCACTCTTCAACCCGAAAGGCATCCGTAAAAAGCAGTACATATCACATGGGGTGATGAATGCTGTCTTCTCTTCATCTTCTCTTGTCATGAAGATCTGGTGGTAGCCCGAGTAGGCGTTGAGGAATGATAATAGATCACACCCGGCCGTGGAGTCAACAATCTGGTCGAAGCGCGGCAACGGGAAGGGGTCCTTAGGACAAGCCTTATTGATATCTGTGTAATCAATACACAACCTCCACTTCCCGTTTGCCTTGCGCACCACTACCGGATTGGCCAACCACGTCGGATGGAGCACTCCCCTCACCAAGCCCGCTGCTTCCAACTTCTTGATCTCCTCTGTGATGAACTCCTACCGTTCCAAAGCTTGCTTCCCGACCTTTTGCTTGACGGGTCGCGCATGGGGACAGACAGCAAGATGGTGCTCAATCACTTCCCTGGGAACGCCAGGGATGTCAGATGCTTGCCATGCAAACACATCGACATTCTCCCAAAGGAAAGTGACGAGCGCGCTTTCCTATTTGATGTCGAGGGTGGAGCTTATGGTGAAAGCCCCTCCCGTGCCATCCTCCCTGACGGACACCTTCTTGGTCTCTGGTGGCGTAGCTCTAGATTTCTTGCTCTTGCCGGTGGAGCTCTCTGGCACGTCCTCGACGGTAGCACAACACTCTGAAGAGGTGCGCTCGCCGGAGTGGGTGCGAGAGGTCTTGCCGGTCTTCTTCTTCCCTCCCGGGGCTTCAGCGGCAGGAGCAAGTGCCTTGGCGGCAGCTGCTGCAACTGCTTCCCGGTAGAGTAGGTCGGCGAATATCAGCGCGTCCTTCTTGTCGGAGGGGACGGTGATGATGTTCATGGGCCCAGGCATCTTCAGCGTGTTGTAGGCGTAGTGCGCCGCCGCCATGAACTTGGCCAGTGTCGGGCGGCCGATGATCCCGTTGTAGGGCAAGGGGATCTCGGCTACGTCGAAGACAATCCTCTCCGTCCTGTAGTTCAGCTCGCCTCCAAACGTCACGGGCAACGTGACCTTCCCCTTTGGCTGGCTCCTCCCCGGGTTAACCCCTTGAAACGTGCCCGTTTCCTCGAGGTCTCCATCAGGAATTTGCAGCCTTTTGATCACAACGGGTGAGATCAAGTTCAGACCGGCCCCGTCGTCAACCAGCATCTTGTTCACCTTGAGGTTGCATATCGTTGGTGAAACCAACAACGGCAAACACCCGACCGCAGTTGTGCGGTCAGGGTGATCCTCGGCGTCAAAGATGAGGGGCGTGCTGGACCATTTCAGCGGCTTCTGAGCGTCGAACGAGGGCTCCGCCGCTGTAATCTCACGCGCCCACTGTTTGAGCTGGCGGTGAGAAGTATGCAGCGAGGCACCACCGTCGACGCACATGGCCTTTGTAGCCTTCTGGAACTCTTGCTTGCCGGACTCGTCGTCCTCGTCATGATCATCATCTTCTTGCTTCCTGTCACGGCCCCGAGTGGGCCTCTCTTGTTGGTTATCCTTGCCGCGGCGGCCTCCTTGGCCGCCACACTTCTTGCTGGATCCCTCGGCACCATCCTGGCCCTTCTCCTTGTCCCGCCTCTCGTACTCAGCTTTTTGCTTCTCAGCAAGCAGCTCGACTTGTTGGCAGTTCTGGAGGTCGTGGCCCTTGGTGCGGTGGAACTTGCACTACTGCTTGTCGGAGCTTCCTGGCTTGTCGGCAGCCGCCAAGGCCCGGCAGGCGGTGCACCCGGCAATCTCCTTGCCGGGGTCGTCTTCCTTGCCTTCTTGGCGGCGCCGGTGCTGTCGGATCCCTCGACGGCAAGCACGGTCTTGCCCTTGCATTTCCTGTGGCGACGCCGGCCCCTCTTCGTCGGCGCGGCGGTGTCTTCATCAGTAGAGTCGGTTTCCGCGCCGGCGTCCTCGCCGGGGTACTTCCTCCCCTCTTCAGCCTGGGCGCACCTATCGGCCAGAACATAAAGTTTGGCCACATCCTTAACCTTGTTCATCGCCAGCTCTTCGCGCATCTTGCGATTACGCATGTTCTGATGGAACGCGCTGATCACGGCGGTGGGATGAACATCGGGGATGTTGTACTGCACCCGGCTGAACCTCTGGATGTACTTGCGCAGGGTTTTCCCCTTTCTGGGGAATGATATGCAGATCACTGGCCTGGCCATGAGCTTGGTGGCCCCGGTGAAGGCACCAACGAACTCATGGCACAGATCCGACCAAGAAGAGATGGAATCCGCCGGCAAGTGCATCAACCAGAACATGACATTGGGCTTCAGTGCCAACGGGAAGTAATTGGCAAGCACCTTGTCGTCGCGAGCTCCGGCAGCTTGCATCGTGATGGTGTAGATGCTGAGGAACTCTGACGGATGGGTCTTGCCGTTGTACTTCTCGCCAACGTCGGGCTTGAACGTGCGGTGGGACGGCCACTGGAACTGCCATAGCTCACGGGTAAAAGCTGGGCAACCCACCTCGTAAGATAGGCCGCCGGAGCTCCCCGGCGCTGGGTGGTCCATAGCGGGTCCCGCCCGCTTGTCCGATTGGTGGCGCGTATCGCGCCGGCGCTCGATAGTGGTTCGAGCATCTTCGTGGGCTCGTTCTCGAAGAACTTGGCGTTGGTCGCGGTGGGTCCGTAGGTCGGACGACGCTATGGAAATATTATCACAAGCGTCATCGCGACGGACCGACACCCGCGGTGGCTGCCGCGGAGGGGGAGAGTGCACCGTGGCCGCAGCACCTCCGGCCCCTCCACCGCTAGCATGCGGTGGTTCGATGGAGCGCCGGCCCGAAGGCCCCGTTGGTCGCGGATCATCTTTATTGGCGACGGCGACGAGGCTCCGGATGGTGGCTCTCCACTCGTCAAGCTTCTCCGCAACAGCAGGGAGTCGAGCAGCTGCGCGCGCGCCAAAGCTTCTGGTGGCGTGGGTGGTGGGGACAGCTGCGTGGACCATACCACGGCCCAGCGGCTGCGTGCCATTTTCGCCAGCACTTCGGCGAGCATGCTGGACTCCTTCGTCCCGCGGACGATGCACAGGGCTCTTACCACGGCGGTGTCCGGGGTCTCCAGCGTGGTGGCGCTGCTCGTCGCGCGCACCCTGGGAAGAGCGCGCTGTGGGCGCCGGCGTGGGCGTCTTGGAGGTTGCCGCGCCGCCCGTGGGTGGCACAACGACACTCCTGGAGGGCCCCGCGCCGCCTGCGGGGGCCCAGCTCCGTCTTTGGATTTGGCGGCGTGCGGCGCGTCGCCTGGCGCACGAACGACGCCGCTCGCCAGGCTCTGACTGCCAGAGCGATGCTGGTGCTCGTGGACTGCGGCCCGGGTCCTGTCCGCGACCGGCCCGCTACTCGCCCGCACTTGCACGGGCCGTTCGGCTGCCGACGAGCCGATCGCCATGACCATCTTCTTCTTGGGAGCCATGGCAGTGAAGAAATGCTAGGTTAACTACTAGACCAGATTCTCACAATTGCGCCCCCTACCTGGCGCGCCAAAGATGTCGGTGGGAAACGACACCTATGGGATCACAAGAATCCCTGCTACGGTTTACGGGGCGCAGGGTTGTGAGAAGAGCAGGAATAACAGTCAACACATGGATCGTTTACCCAGGTTCGGGCCGCGAGGATGCGTAATACCCTAGTCCTGCTTTGGTGTGTATTTGAGAGAGTTCTTGAGCTCTCGAACTAGCTATGGTGGCTGCGTAGTTCAAAAGAGCCGAATCCCTCTCCGGTATGCCAAGGGCCTCCTTTTATAGTCGAAAGGGCTGCCAAAGTGGCACACAGGAGGTGGAAAGGCCTACAGTGCTGCGAGCTTATCGCTCGTGTTACAGGACAAGACGCATTTAATGCGTAGCTTAGGTGTCCCTTAGCTTTATTGGGGACGGGAATGAGGCCCGTCCCGTCCGTTGCCGCCTCGCCTTGCTTCGACAGGCGCCCAGGCCAGTGATGCATGCGGCGCCATGTAGGCAGGCAGGCAGCTGAGGTGGCGCGGTGGTAGGGTCTTCACGAAGATCTGCATGCCACCATGCAGGTGCTTGCTGAGTCGGCGTAGAGGCCGCCCGTCGCCACGCAGGTGCCTGCCCAGCTGGTTGAGCTAGCAGCTGCTTGGGGACGGCGGTGGAGTCTTGGTCGACGCGGGCCTGGCTGTGGCCCCGCTGACGCCCTTGGCAAGGGCCTTGCCGGGGGCCCGACAAGGGTCTTGCCGTGGCGTTGCAGTCGTCCCCGGGGGTCTTGTGGATCTCCTCGGCAAGGACCCCGCTGAGGGTCGCCGTCTTCTGGTTCTCATCTAATCTCATATCTCTATGGTCTTGACAAAGATTTGCATGCTACCACGGAGGTGCCTCCCGAGCCCTAGTTCCAATGTGGTTGGTTGAGTTGGAACCCGTGGGCTCAAGGGTGGCTCGCTCTGTTAGCATCGGGCAAGTTGCCCCGACAAGGCTCTTGCCAGGGCCGCGGAGGCTGCCCCGGCAAGAGCCTTGCCGGGGGAGTCCACCTCGCCCTCTCGCTCTTTGGTATTTTTGGTCTTGGCGTTGCCTTGACCATCTTGTGCTTCGGCTTCTCTCCGGCTCCCCTCCTCTGCCCTGCTTAGTGTGGCCGTGGCGCGCGACTCCGACTGCCCGTGCACAAGTAAAGGGGTACAAAGGTGTGCCCCTACTTTTGTACACCGACATGCATTGGACCATTAGGCCGGATGTACCTGTCGGCCTCTCTCTAATTAGCGTCAAATTGCCAGCGGTCAAAACAAACTATCGAGACAGCCAAAAGGATCATACGTATATTTTTTTCTCAGAATCAAGGTATGGCGGCTGCCATACCCTGCCCACTGGAGCCCTCCGCTAGTGTTCTCCTCGATGTTCTTGGAGATCTATTCGATGTAATCACTTTTTGTGGTTTGTTTGTGTCAGGACCGGATTTTTCGGGATATATTTTCCCAGAAAATGAACCTTTTGCTCATCAGCCCCAGGATTACTGTTAGCTGATGAGGTACCAACTTGATACAGAAATTCCAAGCAACGTACATAATATGTAGTACAAGACCATTGTGGCCTATGAGTACAACAAATGGTTTCTAGTGGCTGATGGCGGAAGCGGTTTGTTGTTCATCTGCGTCTATGGGACTCCATTTCCCACAGGAACAGCTGACCTGGATAACTCCTATCTTCGCGAGGCTGCTGTCACCATTGCGTGGGTTCCGGGGCTATCATCGCAACGCTCCTCTCCTTGCACAAAATCTGGCCAAGACAATAGCCAGGGACAAGCCAGTGAGTACTTTTGAATGTACTCGCAAACATTATGAACACTGGTATAATATAACAAGGGATAATCATGCTCCGAAATATACTATGATCATAACGTCAGTCACGAAATAAAAATCCATGAAGCACGCAAGCAGGTTGTTTATATAAAACATGAGTATGCAATCAGAGAGAAGAAATAGAATGCACCGATCGGGTGTCTGAAGCGACGCCTCGAAAGGATAATAAGATAAATCATGCCTCAGTCGGGCGTCTGAGCGACACCACATAAAGGGCTTATAAATAAAAGAAATGACAAGCATGCCACGGTCGAGTGTCTATGCGACACCACATAAAGGGCTTATAAATAATAGAAATAACAAGCATGCCACAGTCGGGCGTCTGTGCGACACCACATAAAGGGCTTATAAATAATTTAAATAACAAGCATGCCACAGTCGGGCGTCTGAGCGACACCACATAAAGGGCTTATAAATAATTTAAATGACAAGCATCAACAGTCGGTTGTCTGAGCGACACCACATAAAGGGCTTATAAATAATTTAAATAACAAGCATGCCACAGTCGGGCATCTGAGCGACACCACATAAAGGGCTTATAAGTAATTTAAATAACAAGCATGCCACAGTCGGGCATCTGAGCGACGCCACATAAAGGGCTTATAAGAGAATGATCATAGTGAATATCCGGGAGGTAGAACCGTCCCAGGGATACTCAATAATTCAAATAATGTAAATGGTTAGTCCATAATAATAGTGATCATAATCATCATGAGTCACAAGTCATGATCCATGTTCTGGTTTAGCAATTTTTCCTCCGAAGACCGACACTAAGACCGACACTTGACCCATCCCAGACTGTAGTCCTTACCCATGGACACGGCTATTCGAATAGATGTATAATCTCTGCAGAGGGTGTACTCTTTACCCACGGGTAACGGATTTCTTTAGTCCATCGGGACTAATTCCGTCTACGGTCTTTTAATTGAAAACACACCTAACCGCACACACCAGCCTAACTTACCGGTGTCTGGAATCACCCACGACACCCGTTAAGCGAAACTCTAAGTGGGGAGGCTACGACCTCGACTTAGCATGGGATCACAAAATTTATACCGCGCGCAAACTAGGGGAGCTACCCCTTCGGCTACAACCGAAACACCCATGCTCCCGGACAAGGTGGCATGCCTACCGGATGCCTCCGATATCTTCCACCATGGCCTCTCTGTACGGTGTGTGCTTGGTAAGGGGTTGACAACTTACTGAACCGTACCCTACCTATGGCAGGGACAAGTGGTAGTACGAAACAAGTATGGGGGTTACTGGAACAAGACTCGATCTACGGCCGACTCAGGAGGTTTAAGTATTCCCTGCATGATTAGCATAGCAAATGTGTTTCAACCAACAGACAAAATCCCCACTCATCATACCTTACTATGCCATACCGGACACAACCGTCTCGACGGAGACTGGAGACAAGCTCGTGTCCACCCAAGACAGAGGCTTTCCCGGATTCCTTCCGGTAGGAATGAAAGGTATACGAGGGTGATTACTATCACAAACATATCAAATTCCAACAGCACGGAATCATCAATATGCACTCATGGGTATGACCATATCACATAAAATAACGAATACTCCGTGCCACGGTGGTGTTGTAACCTTTATCAAACAACACACAACAGTATTATGCCAGGGTTCAGAATGCTTGCCTTCAAGTTGTGGAGAGGCAGGGTGCATTCCAAAACTTTTGAAAGTTTCCTTCTCCCTCCAAAAATCCTATTTTGAAAAAATTCAAATTAACACATAGTTTTACAACAGTACAAAAAAGTTGTCTGAATTTTTTTTCAAATAAATATGAAAATAAACTAGACCAATTTTGAGAAACAACAGAAAAAGAATCAAATCATTTGGGCTTATATTTAAAAAGATATAGCTAGTCAAAGTTTCAGTCGAAATTTGATTTTAAAATAAAACAGAAAAGAAAACGTTTCGGACGAAATACGCTTTCGAGAGGGGGACACGTACTTCGGGCTTTACGCCTCCACTTAACCCGCGCGGGCCGACCCGTGGGTCTTTGACAGTGGGCCCCTTGGGTCCACTGGTCAGGTTTGACTAGTCGTCCCCGCCTTCCTCTCTTCTGGCCGAACGGAGGCGGAGCTCCGGCGATCACCGTTGGCGAACGGAGGCTCCTCGCGGGGTTCTGATGGCGGGGATGGATCCGCCAGTCCAGGGCGGTCCTCCCGGTGGTTGCTAGGCTGGCGGGGGTGGAGGGGGTCGCCGGCGGCGAGCTCCGCGGCGGACGGTGGTTCTGGTGGATTTGGGCTTCGAGCTACGGTGGCTCCCGATCGAGGCTGAGGTGCTGGGTAGCTCCGCACGGTCGAGGGGAGGAGGATGGGAGCACGGGAGGGGGTTAGGGCCTCGGTCTTGGCCGGATTTCACCAGAGTGTGGCGGCGGCCGAACCTGCCGGAGGTGAGGAAGACGACCTCCTCCCGTCGATCGCTGACTGTGGGGGCTCTAGAGAGGAGGTATGAGGCTGCTTGAGGGCCTGGACGAGCTCGGGGGCTCCTTATATAGGCAGTCGAGGTCAGTTCCACGGCGGGTGGAGATAGGATCGGCGAACCGACGTTCTGTAGCCTGCAGGATGACGTGGCGGCAACGGGCGCTAGTGGACGAGCTCGCGGATATGCTTGGACTGCTCCAAAGGCGAGCTGGCGAGCGGCTGTGGCTCGGGCGGCGCCGTCCATGGCAGGGGCCTGCCGCAGACACCGGCGTGCCGCCAAGGGGCTCTGACGGCGGTGCTGTAGGGCGCCAGGGGGAAGCTTGGAGCGCTCTGATGTGTGGACGAGGACGGGCGTGGCTCTGGAGACGAGCAAGGGCCAGGGGCGGGACGCGGTGGCTCGGGTGCGCGCATGCAAAACATGCGCTCTGGGCGCGCCAGAGCACGCACGCCAGGCGCTCGATGAAATGACAACGCGTGATGGAGGGCTTTAATCAACATGGGGTTTAACAGTGTGGAGCTATAGACTAGTGTAGAGCCCTGAGACATGCTGGTTAGGCAAAGCAAGCAGGTTCCTAATGTAAACTAGAAATTATGCCAAATCTGGCCATGCACTTAAACTGTTTGGTGAAATGCCAAGGGCATCTAGGCATCTCTTCTGCTGGCCAAAGTCTCCAGATCAAAGTCTCTTTAGATGTAGGTGAGGGTGGCAAGGTTAGTTTGTCAAAAACAAAAACTTGTTAGTGCAAGTTTTTGAGAAAACCAATTCTGGACAGAAAGTAAAGGGCATAGTTTCATGGACCAAAAATACTCCAATGGGTCCATTCTCCTGGACTTAAGGGTTTTGCAGGGAGGACTATAAGCAGGAGAAAGAATCAAGGGTAAAAGGGCAAGTTAAAATATGGTTGCAGTAGAAAATACCAAACTGAGCCAGAGAGCAAAAGAGGATGTTTTGCTCAAATTTTTCAAAGAACACTCATGGGTTTTTGCATAAAGTTGAATTATATGCATCTACTGACATCTCCAAACACTTGGAAGAATTTTTAAAGAAATATTTAAATAGGTTGTAGTGCAAAATTACCAACTGGACCAGATTTGAAAATTTGGTGTAGAGCTCAAAATCTCCAATGACCAAAAGATACTTTTGCATAAAAGTGATGTGGAAACATCACATGACATCCCCAAATTTTGGTTGAAATTTTAAAGAAGTATTTGAAAGGGTTACAGTGCAAAAGAGGCTCCATAACTTATGTAAAATCATTTTTAGAAGAATAAAGCTTAGGAAAAACAATTATGCAAATAAACCCACTGATAAAAGAAATGTTTTCTTGAGAGGGTATACAAGTCCAATAATATTTTTGGAAGGTTTTCACTTGGGGTAAAAACTTCACAATATCAAAGAAAAGAGAGGTTCTGAAATCAAAAGATAAATCCAGAAAATAAAAAATTAATTTCCTGGCAAAAATTTAATAAACAAAATATGGTTAAATTTTTGGGGTGTTACAACACTACCCCCTTAAGAAAAATCTCGTCCTCGAGATTTGCTAAAAGGTGTTTTGAACAAACATTGCTCTTACAAAAAAAATCATCCTACTTATGCAATAAAATGTATCTACAGTGAGAGGGCAATAAGTGGTGTAAAACTACAGTGTGGTATACTGGCGCTACGTGGAAAAATCCATGGTTGGGGAAAAACGAGATATTTCTACTTTGGTTACAGTAAATTTAGAATAAAATTCTAAATTACTAAAATACGCTGGTCGTACCCGAGAGCACAGTGCTCTCTTTGGCTACAGGCGGACCCGGGGCCCACTGTCAGTCTCTTCTTCTACCTCTGGCCCTCTCTTTTTCTCTCTCTCGCATGCTTTCCCGCGCTTTCTCCACCGGCGACATCTAGCGCGTAGGGCATCTAGGCCGTACTGCGGTAGTGCGCGGCGTGCTAGCTGCCGGTGCAGCGTGCACTCACCTCGCGGGCCAGTGCACTGTCGGCACTGCTCGCGGATTCGCCTCCGAACACCGGCGATCGAGCGACGAGCGGCGCTGGTGGATCTCGCCCACCGTACCCCGATCTCGAGCTATAAAATGACCGCGGTGCTCCTTCCTTCTTCCTCATACCTGGCCTCGCTCCTCCTTCTCCTTCCTTCTCCTCCATTTCTGTTTGCAGGACCTCGAGACGAGGCTCTAATGGCGGGGGTGATGCCGGACTGGTGCATGATCCTGGTGTGCGGAGGTCTGGCGGCATTGCTGGGGTTCTCCGTGCTCCTGTGCGCGATGATCCTTGATGATCGTCATGATGCTGTCGCTCGAGTGTTAGCCCTTCGCGGTGGCGGTGATCATGAGAATTAAGTGCGGTGTCGGGCGTTAACTATTGTCAGTGTGTTGGAGGCAACTTGCGCCCGAATAATTACCCACAAATCTCTCCTTCAGAGACTGTGGTGTGTTAGGGAGGTGATCGGTTAGGTGCAACATGTGCACGAGGCTTTGCAGTTAGCGCACGTGGTCGAGTGGTTGTGGTTGTGAGTGTTGTGCACAAGGTGAGGGGTACTTGGCAAGGTCACGAGGTGGCCTTTTATATAGCATCTGGGCGGGGTCATTTATCGCGGTGAAAGGTAACTAGTTTGTCGGTTCTGCTCTTATGGGGGTCGGGGTCAAAGCTACAGGTATACATATCTCACGAAGTGACGCATTACTGTGGGTGTCGTCGGGGTGGTTTTGGTAGCTGCACCTAGAATTTAAAAATGCAACTGTACGCTAACATACTTATGCATGGCTACTATTCAAAAATAGGGGCGCACAAGCAGACAACATTTAATTATGGTGATACAGGATCACACAATTACAAGGCGTAGAAATACTAAGGCTCGGTACTACTCGAGTGACTTAGTCTACCTCGTTAATATCTAAGCGGGCGTGCTTTGTGGACGTCGAGGCTTCTCCATGGGCTTCACCATCGGGGTTAGCTGGATGGAGTTGAGGGGCTGCAGGGTCGGGGTAGCGATGATGACCATCGCGGGGGTTGTTGGCCATAATCCCGTTGGAGCGTGTTCCCAAAAGGCGACGAAGCACTTCTGGGGACACCAAAGCATTTTGGCCGATGGATGGGGAAGTCTTCAAGGACTCGATCGGTTGTCCGAACAGTACGACTGGGTGAGGTTTGCGAGCACGGTCACAAAACCTCCAAGGTTGGTGGCTGTGGTCTCATTGTGCACAATAGGGCCAGGCATTATGCCTCGAGTTGGGGGAAGAGGCTCTGCTGTGCTGTGTTGAGGCTAGCGTGCCCTTTTTATAGAAAAGGGGACGGAGTCTTCCTTCGCACGCTTGCGAATGAGACAAATTAGGTGTCGGTAACTGGCGCGTGATCGACAGGCTAGGCTGATAGGTTGGGCATCGACTGCCAAAAGCGTCGGGGTCACTGTGTGGCTATCTTACACGGGAAGCTTGGCCGGGGTTAGGTTAAGGTCTGGTGGGTCGGTTAACCTAGGTTTATTGACCTGCCTAAGATAGGATTAGCCAATGGTCAGCCTGGCTCTGATACCAAGTTTGTCAGGACCGGATTTTTCAGGATATTTTTTCCCAGAAAATGATCCTTGTGCTCATCAGCCCCAGGATTACTGTTAGCTGATGAGGCACCAACCTGATACAGAAATTCTAAGCAACGTACATAATATGTAGTACAAGACCATTGTGGCCTATGAGTACAACAAATGGTTTCTAGTGGCTGATGGCGGAAGCGGTTTGTTGTTCATCTGCGTCTATGGGACTCCATTTCCCACAGGAACAGCTGACCTGGATAACTCCTATCTTCGCGAGGCCGCTGTCACCATTGCGTGGGTTCCGCGGCTATCATCGCAATGCTCCTCTCCTTGCACGAAATCTGGCCAAGACAATAGCCAGGGACAAGCCAGTGAGTACTTTTGAATGTACTCGCAAACATTATGAACACTGGTATAATATAACAAGGGATAATCATGCTCCGGAATATCCTATGATCATAACGTCAGTCACGAAATAAAAATCCATGAAGCACGCAAGCAGGTTGTTTATATAAAACATGAGTATGCAATCAGAGAGAAGAAATAGAATGCACCGATGGGGTGTCTGAAGCGACGCCTCGAAAGGATAATAAGATAAATCATGCCTCAGTCGGGCGTCTGAGCGACACCACATAAAGGGCTTATAAATAAAAGAAATAACAAGCATGTCACAGTCGGGCATCTATGCGACACCACATAAAGAGCTTATAAATAATAGAAATAACAAGCATGCCACAGTCGGGCGTCTGTGCGACACCACATAAAGGGCTTATAAATAATTTAAATAACAAGCATGCCACAGTCGGGCGTCTGAGCGACACCACATAAAGGGCTTATAAATAATTTAAATGACAAGAATGCCACAGTCGGGCGTCTGAGCGACGCCACATAAAGGGCTTATAAATAATTTAAATAACAAGCATGCCACAGTCGGGCGTCTGAGCGACACCACATAAAGGGCTTATAAGTAATTTAAATAACAAGCATGCCACAGTCGGGCGTCTGAGCGACACCACATAAAGGGCTTATAAGAGAATGATCACAGTGAATATCCGGGAGGTAGAACCGTCCCAGGGATACTCAATAATTCAAATAATGTAAATGGTTAGTCCATAATAATAGTGATCATAATCATCATGAGTCACAAGTCATGATCCATGTTTTGGTTTAGCAATTTTTCCTCCGAAGACCGACACTTGACCCATCCCAGACTGTAGTCCTTACCCATGGACACGGCTATCCGAATAGATGTATAATCTCTGCAGAGGGTGTACTCTTTACCCACGGGTAACGGATTTCTTTAGTCCATCGGGACTAATTCCGTCTACGGTCTTTTAATTGAAAACACACCTAACCACGCACACCAGCCTAACTTACTGGTGTCTGGAATCACCCACGACACCCGTTAAGCGAAACTCTAAGTGGGGAGGCTACGACCTCGACTTAGCATGGGATCACAAAATTTATACCGCGCGCAAACTAGGGGAGCTACCCCTTCGGCTACAACCAAAACACCCATGCTCCCGGACCAGGTGGCATGCCTACCGGATGCCTCCGGTATCTTCCACCATGGCCTCTCTGTATGGTGTGTGCTTGGTAAGGGGTTGACAACTTACTGAACCATACCCTACCTATGGCAGGGACAAGTGGTAGTACGAAACAAGTATGGGGGTTACTGGAACAAGACTCGATCTACGGCCGACTCAAGAGGTTTAAGTATTCCCTGCATGATTAGCATAGCAAATGTGTTTCAACCAACAGAAAGAATCCCCACTCATCATACCTTACTATGCCATACCGGACACAACCGTCTCGATGGAGACTGGAGACAAGCTCGTGTCTACCCAAGACAGAGGCTTTCCCGGATTCCTTCTGGTAGGCATGAAAGGTATACGAGGGTGATTACTATCACAAACATATCAAATTCCAACAGCACAGAATCATCAATATGCACTCATGGGTATGACCATATCACATAAAATAACGAATACTCCGTGCCACGGTGGTGTTGTAACCGTTATCAAACAACGCACAACAGTATTATGCCAGGGTTCAGAATGCTTGCCTTCAAGTTGTGGAGAGGCAGGGTGCATTCCAAACCTTTTGAAAGTTTCCTTCTCCCTCCAAAAATCCTATTTTGAGAAAATTCAAATTAACACATAGTTTTAAAACAGTACAAAAAAGTTGTCTGATTTTTTTTCAAATAAATATGAAAATAAACTAGACCAATTTTGGAAACAACAGAAAAAGAATCAAATCATTTGGACTTATATTTAAAAAGATATAGCCAGTCAAAGTTTCAGTCGAAATCTGATTTTAAAATAAAATAGAAAAGAAAACGTTTCGGACGAAATACGCTTTCGAGAGGGGGACACGTACTTCGGGCTTTATGCCTCCACTTAACCCGCGCGGGCCGACCCGTGGGTCATTGACAGTGGGCCCCTTGGGTCCACTGGTCAGGTTTGACCAGTCGTCCCCGCCTTCCTCTCTTCTTGCCAAACGGAGGCGGAGCTCCGGCGATCGCCGTCGGCGAACGGAGGCTCCTCGCGGGGTTCTGATGGCGGGGATGGATCTGCCAGTCCAGGGCGGTCCTCCCGATGGTTGCTAGGTTGGCGGGGGTGGAGGGGGTCGCCGGTGGCGAGCTCCGCGGCGGACGGTGGTTCTGGTGGATTTGGTTTTCAAGCTACGGTGGCTCCCGATCGAGGCTGAGGTGCTGGGTAGCTCCGCACGGTCGAGGGGAGGAGGATGGGAGCACGGGAGGGGGTTAGGGCCTCGGTCTTGGCCGGATTTCATCGGAGTGTGACGGCGGGCGAACCTGCCGGAGGTGAGGAAGACGACCTCCTCCCGTCGATCGCTGACTGTGGGGGCTCTAGAGAGGAGGTATGAGGCTGCTTGAGGGTCTGGACGAGCTCGGGGGCTCCTTATATAGGTAGTCGAGGTCGGTTCCGCGGCGGGCGGAGATAGGATCGGCGAACCGACGTTCTGTAGCCTGCAGGACGACGTGGCGGCGACGGGCGCTAGTGGACGAGCTCACGGATAAGCTTGGACTGCTCCAAAGGCGAGCTGGCGAGCGGCTGTGGCTCGGGCGGCGCCGTCCATGGCAGGGGCCTGCCGCAGACGCCGGCGTGCCGCCAAGGGGCTCTGACGGCGGCGCTGTAGGGCGCCAGGGGGAAGCTTGGAGCACTCTGATGTGTGGACGAGGACGGGCGTGGCTCTGCAGGAGAGCAAGGGCCAGGGGCGGGACGCGGTGGCTCGGGTGCGCGTGTGCAAAACATGCGCTCTGGGCGCGCCAGAGCACGCACGCCAGGCGCTCGATGAAATGACAACGCGTGATGGAGGGCTTTAATCCACATGGGGTTTAACAGTGTGGAGCTATAGACTAGTGTAGAGCCCTGAGACATGCTGGTTAGGCAAAGCAAGCAGGTTCCTAATGTAAACTAGAAATTATGCCAAATCTGGCCATGCACTTAAACTGTTTGGTGAAATGCCAAGGGCATCTAGGCATCTCTTCTGCTGGCCAAAGTCTCCAGATCAAAGTCTCTTTAGATGTAGGTGAGGGTGGCAAGGTTAGTTTGTCAAAAACAAAAACTTGTTAGTGCAAGTTTTTGAGAAAACCAATTCTGGACAGAAAGTAAAGGGCATAGTTTCATGGACCAAAAATACTCCAATGGGTCCATTCTCCTGGACTTAAGGGTTTTGCAGGGAGGACTATAAGCAGGAGAAAGAATCAAGGGTAAAAGGGCAAGTTAAAATATGGTTGCAGTAGAAAATACCAAACTGAGCCAGAGAGCAAAAGAGGATGTTTTGCTCAAATTTTTCAAAGAACACTCATGGGTGTTTGCATAAAGTTGAATTATATGCATCTACTGACATCTCCAAACACTTGGAAGAATTTTTAAAGAAATATTTAAATAGGTTGTAGTGCAAAATTACCAACTGGACCAGATTTGTAAATTTGGTGTAGAGCTCAAAATCTCCAATGACCAAAAGATATTTTTGCATAAAAGTGATGTGGAAACATCACATGACATCCCCAAATTTTGGTTGAAATTTTAAAGAAGTATTTGAAAGGGTTACAGTGCAAAAGAGGCTCCATAACTTATGAAAAATCATTTTTAGAAGAATAAAGCTCAGGAAAAACAATTATGCAAATAAACCCACTGTTAAAAGAAATGTTTTCTTGAGAGGGTATACAAGTCCAATAATATTTTTGGAAGGTTTTCACTTGGGGTAAAAACTTCACAATATCAAAGAAAAGAGAGGTTCCGAAATCAAAAGATAAATCCAGAAAATAATAATTTAATTTCCTGGCAAAATTTTAATAAACAAAATATGGTTAAATTTTTGGGGTGTTACAGTTTGTTGGGATCCGGTGAATTATGAGTTTATGATCAGATTATCCATGAATATTATTTGAGTCTTCTCTGAACTCTTTTATGCATGATCATTATAGCTTTGTATTTCTCTCTAATTTATTGATTTAGTTTGGCCAACTAGATTAATTTTTCTTGTAATGGGAGAGGTGCATTGTGATGGGTTCAATCTTGCAGTGATCTATATCCCAGTGACAGAAAGGGACAAGACATGTATTGTTGCCATTAAGAATAAAACTATGGGGTTTATTCATATTGATTGAGTTTACTTTGTCTACGTCATGTCATCTTGCTTGAGGCGTTACTCCGTTCTTTATGAACTTAATACTCTAGATGCATGCTAGATAGCGGTAGGCGTGTGGAGTAATAGTAATAGATGCAGGCAGGAGTCGGTCTACTTGTCTCGGACATGATGCCTATATACATGATCATTGCCTTGGATATCGTCATGATTATTCATTTTTCTATCAATTGCCCAACAGTAATTTGTTTACCCACTGTATGTTATTTTCAAGAGAGAAGCCTCTAGTGAAAACTATGGCCCCCGGGTCTATATTTTTATCATATATTAAAATCCAAAAATACTTTGATGTAGTTTTATTTACTTTATTTTATTTTGTGTTTTATTTATCTATCTATCACTACGAGATTTGATCCTTGCAATTAACAGCCAAGGGATTGACAACCCCTTTTTTGCGTTGGGTGCAAGTATTTGTTATTTTGTGTGTAGGTACTGCTAATGAGGTGTTGCTTGGTTCTCCTACTGGATTGATAACCTTGTTTCTTAACTGAGAGAAATACTTATTATTACTGTACTGCATCATCCTCTCCTCTTCGGGGAAATCCCAACGCAGCTCACAAGTAGCAGGAAGAATTTTTAGCGTAGTTGCCGGGGAGACATCATCAACATCTATCGAGTACCATCGCATAATCTTTCATCTCCTTGCATTTAGATTATTTGCCATTTGCCTATCGTTTTCATCTACCGAAGACTTGCCGTATACTCTAAGACTTTTCCCGCCGCCTCCATGCCAAGATATGGACCTTGTAACCCTAGATGCCCTACCTAGCGTGTATATAAGCAAGAGGGTTTAGCCCGTAGAGGGGATATTAACGCAATCTCATTCACCTAGCCTAGAGTTAGAACACATCTTACGATCTTGACGTAGATCAGCTCTGTACTTGATACATCTCTATCAATATAAACAAGAGAAGGACGTAGGGTTTTACCTCCATCAAGAGGGCCTGAACCTGGGTAAACATCGTCTCCCTGCTCCTGTTACCCACGACCCGAGACCCACAACTCAGGACCCCTACCCCGAGGTTGTCTGGATTTCACACCGAGACTCGCTGAATGCGAGATATAGGGGCGCCCGCCTAATTTTGCTATTCTCTATTTGGCGCCACGCCGGTTAAAGGCATTTTCACCATCCGGCGCACACCCCACTACGAGCTAGGCTGGCCCATTCACATTTTTTCCTGCTAAGCTTCAAGAAAGGTGCGAGCGATGGGCATGGAACTCAAGACCTATCAGGGAGGACCGCATGTGGGCTATGGGGCAGCAGCATGAGCGCAGCAAGATGTGACGCGCCCACTGCTAGGAAAAACCTTACCAGTAGCATGGTTTTTTTTCATACCAGTAGCATGGGTGCCGGCGCTACTGCTATGGCGCTACAGCTAAATATTAGCAGTAGCGTGTTTTCTACCCCACGCTGCAGATATGCTAAGTACTAGTAGCGCTGCTTTCTCCACACCCGCTACTACTATGGTATGTACTAGTAGCGCCGCTTTCTCCACCCCACGCTACAGCTAATTAATTAGAAATTAAAAAATAATATTCAAATGCAGTATTCATGGATGGAAATTCAGATGCATTTGCTTCACCAACAATGATTAGTAGTAGCATCAACATAGCCTCTAATTCGGCATAGGAGTTGCAAGTAAGGGAAAATTACCACCGACACTAGCTAATAATCATCATAGCTAGTCATTACCTCCAACATTGTCTAATCATCATAGCTACATAGTGTAGCACATCATCATCATCTTGAAATTCATTCTAGCTAGCTAATCACTCCTACTGCTCTCTCTCAGGTAAAATAGCATAGAACATGTGGAGCGCTCCTGATTCATCATATTGAAGCATGCAGATGAACCTGTCTCCTAATTGTGGGCTACGCTTCTGATTGCCGCCCCCTAGTACTTCTCTGCGATCCTTCGTAATTTTGTTCCAGTCTTTGACTATTAAGACTTGCTCACTTCTAGAAATCCTGAATGCACTCATGTGCAATGTAGGAAGTCTTGGCCGTATGCTAACCATGGACATGCGACCTTTAGCTTCGATCCACTGAGGCACAACTATCATTGGAGTCCCTGTTCAAGAACATCGTAGTAACATACTTAGCAATGAAGTTTAGCTTAAAAAATAATATATGCAAAAGATGCACTAAGGACAAATAGTAAAAATCTTATCATCTTTCCTAAATAGATGTGACCGTAGTTTAGTACGAACACTATTGGTCGCACGTTTTGAGTACTAACATTTCTAAGTCCAAGAAAATAATTTGTCTTGACAATATGAAGATCCTCAAGCCATGAAACATAATGACTTGTCTCCTCGCAATTTAGTTTAGCCCCGGGACAGTAGTAGGTCATGTATACCAAGCGTCGGACATGTTTGCTTGAATGGAAATAAGCTGTCAATAGAAATTAGTTGTCAACTATTTTTGAATAAACAATATCCAAGACATAAATATGGTTGAGAAACTTACATAAAGGTAGAACTAGAGGCGTCTGCACATCGACCCAGATGTTGATATTATCTTCAGTATCATCTTCCGGACGAATATCAAAGGTGATAAGCATATCAGGCTCAAATGCATAAGCCTTGCATAGTGCTCACCATTGTTTGCATTCAAAACGGGTGTAGGTGTCTGTATTGTATAATTTTGCGAGAAAACTATAACCATGCTCGGTCCTCAAGTTAACTCTTTTTACCTCCATAGTTTCCATAGACTGAAATCAATCTTATCCAAGACATATATTCTTGCATGGCAGGGGATACGCTAGTAGAATAGTAAAAAATTAAATTATAAGTTGAAACAAAAGAAGCAGAAGTCATGCTTAATTATGAAAAAAGACTTGTCGTTGTGACTTACTGTATGCACTTCGATGTTCTCATCCAGCTTGATGCTGAAGCGCCTACCACCAACTAGGTGAGGCCTGTCGCACTGCCGCGCTCGTCTTCGTAGTATTCGCACATACCGAATTCCCTTTCGCTATCGTCGTCAGACATTTCCTATGTTCATATAGTTAAAACAGACGTGCATTCAATAAGCCAAACTAAATCATAAAACGAATTAGTATTCAAATTAGCATTCATTCAATAAGAAAACTAAATCATCTCTTGCGTCCGTACATCATCGAATATTATCACTAATACATCTCGAATTGTATCATACATATAACATCACTAATACAGCTAGAACCCTAGCGAACGACGGGTATCGGCGCGGGCAGTGGACACCCAAAGAGAAGGAACCATCACAGGATCATAGCTCCAGTGAGATCCCTAAAGAACCATCCAGGTACTGTCGGACCTGCCCTCCAACACAACCATGTAGCGACGGACGTGCTCATCCTCCTCGCTGACACGGTGAGATACCACCTCTGCGGTGGACGAAGGCCTCCCCACCGTCACTGGCCCACGCGACCGCCACCAAATAAGGTCCGGGTCGACGACGGGTTGCCTCCTCACCAAGTTGCGCGCCCCGGAAGGTAGCACCTCCCAGTACCAG
Source organism: Aegilops tauschii subsp. strangulata (assembly GCF_002575655.3). Lineage (NCBI taxonomy): Eukaryota > Viridiplantae > Streptophyta > Magnoliopsida > Poales > Poaceae > Aegilops > Aegilops tauschii. The sequence continues at coordinate 424,544,510 of NC_053035.3, read as the reverse complement.
CCAGGCGGAGCCCAGTCCCGGACATGGCCCCTATAATCAAGCAAGCCTCCTCCGCCGAGTCGACGACGAGGATGTGGGCCAAGCATCATCGACGTCGAGAACAAATGCTTAATTATGAAAACAAAATTAATAAACACTTAGCAAAATTCGGCATGACCTTTGCTAAAAGCAGGACATATCGAGTGCTTGAAATTTGCCATAACGTAAACGAATCGACATTCTCACAAAACATAGGCCACTCGGAAAAATATGACATGTCCAAAATGTGACATGTTCAAAATATGACATGTCCACTGCAAATTTGCATATAACAGGAAAAAATGCTTTAACTAAAAAATAACAACAATTGCTTTAACTAAATAAATACCTAGAATTTGTTAACTACACCTAAAACAACTAAAACACCTAGAATTATGTTAAATACACCTAAAACACCTAAATTCTATTAACTACACCTAATTAAAAACCTAGATAAATTTCTATCCTAATTTAAAAACCTAGATAAATTTCTGTCCTAATTTTAAAACCTAGCTAATTTAAAACCTAGGGTTCATACAAATTAACTAGGGTTCATACTACCTAATCTGTCCTAGCTAGGGTTCGATCATAACCTACATTATTCTAAGAACCTACATTTTTTTCAACTATATAGGATTCAAAATAACTACTCTCTAATAATTATAACTAGGGAGGGAGGGAGGAGGAGGAGTAAGGAGGGAGGAGTACCTCTCGATGGAAGAGGGCCGGCGCAGGAGGGGGCGGGGGAGGATGGCCGACGCGGGGGAGGGCGGCCGGCGGGGGAGGAGGGCCAGCGCGGGGAAGGGCGGCCGGCGGGGAGGAGGGCCCGCGCGGGCGAGGGAGGCCGGCGGGGGAGGAGGGCCCGCGCGGGGGAGGGCGGCCGGCGTAGAACAGGGGGGCGGCGGCCGTAGCGGGGGATTGAGGGGCGCCTGAGTGTGAGAGTGAGTGAGAGAGAGGGGCGCACGCGGGCCGGGGCAGGGGGAAGCAGAGGTGGGCTTAGCAGCAGCGTGGGGGAGGAGCCCCAGCGCTATAGCTAAAGCTGCAATAGGGGGCCGAATGCGTGGCCCATTAACAGCAGCGCTGGCCGGGAAAACACGCGCTACTGCTAACGTGCGCTTGCAGCGCTGGTTTTGACCGGCGCTACTGCTAAGTAGCAGTAGCGTGGGGTATATAACCAACACTACTGCTAAATGTCTACCTATAAGCATTTTCCTAGTAGTGGCCCTTGCACAGCGTGCGCGCCGCTGTCTCCCACTTCATAGATGAGAAGACGGCGGACCCCCTTGACGACTACGATGACAGCTACCTGGACTTCTTTACCTCGAGTTACACAAAACGGTAGTAACCACTACGCCATCTTCACACAGGTGATGTTTAACTTCTTATTTGCACTTTATTATTTCCTCAGTTCATTGTGAATCAAGAGTTCACGTTTCTTTTTCCCCTTTTCCCTTGTTCTTTTTCCCTTTTTATTTTCTTCAATGCGCGGACTTTTTTTTAATTCGTGAACTTTTTCTGAAAATCACCAAACTTTTTGCAAATTAAGAGTTTTTCCCTTCAAAATCGATGAATTTTTTCGATTTTGATGCACTTTTTTTAAAATATTAATGTTTTTTTTAAAATCGGTGAAGTTTTTCAAATTCAATAAATTTCTTTTAAAATTAATGAACTTTTTCTTAATCACTGAACTTTTTTCAAAATTGTTGCACTTTTTTCCAAATCGATGATTTTTTTTAAATTCAATGATTTTTTTCAAAACAACTGATGAACTTTTTTTCATATTCCATGAACTCTTTTTCAATGTCGATGAGCTTTTTTGAAATTTATGAACTTTTTTCAAATCAATGAGCTTTTTTTCAAATTCATGATCTTTTTAAAAAATCGGTGAACTATTTTGAATTCACAACTTTTTACATGTGTTGCAATTTTTTGTGTTTTCTTCCCAAATGCGGTTGAGTACATGGGCCAGCTCATTAGTGTCGGATGTGGGCGACAGGGAGCTTCCCTGGCGCCTGAAGCGCCGAATAGGGTCTCCGCTTATTTCACCTAAAAAAATGTCATCCCTCAATTGTGGGTCCTCCAGTGTCGCACATTTTTATAGGTGAGTGTTAAGATGTGAATTGGCCAGGACTAAATTGTTGGAAACGTAGCAGAAATTCAAAATTTTCTACGCATCACCAAGATCAATCTATGGAGTGATCTAGCAACGAGGGGAAGGGGAGTGCATCTACATACCCTTGTAGATCGCGATGCGGAAGCGTTGCAAGAACGCGGATGAGGGAGTCGTGCTCGAAGCGATTCAGATCGCGGTTGATTCCGATCTAAGCACCGAAGAACGGTGCCTCCGCGTTCAACACACGTGCAGCCCGGTGACGTCTCCCACGCCTTGATCCAGCAAGGTGAGAGGGAGAGGTTGGGGAAGACTCCATCCAGCAGCAACACGGCGGCATGGTGGTGGTGGAGGAGCGTGGCAATCCCGCAGTGCTTCGCCAAGCACCGCGGGAGAGGAGGAGGAGGAAGAGGGGTAGGGCTGCGCCAAAAGGAGACGTTCTCGTGTGTCTTGGGCAGCCCAAACCTCAACTATATATAGGGGGGGAGGGGGCTGCGCCCCCCTTAGGGTTTCCACCCCCAAGAGGAGGCGGCCAGCCCTAGATCCCATCAAGGGGGGCGGACAAGGGGAGGAGAGGGGGGGCGCCCCACTAGATGGGCCCTAAGGCCCATCTGGACCTAGGGTTTGCCCCCTCCCACTCTCCCATGCGCCTTGGGCCTTGGTGGGGGGGCGCACCAGACCACCTGGGGCTGGTCCCCTCCCACACTTGGCCCACGCAGCCTTCTGGGGCTGGTGGCCCCACTTGGTGGACCCCCGGGACCCTCCCGGTGGTCCCGGTACATTACCGATTTCGCCCGAAACTTTTCCGGTGACCAAAACAGGACTTCCCATATATAAATCTTTACCTCCGGACCATTCCGGAACTCCTCGTGACGTCCGGGATCTCATCCGGGACTCCGAACAACATTCGGTAACCACGTACATACTTTCCCTATAACCCTAGCGTCATCGAACCTTAAGCGTGTAGACCCTACGGGTTCGGGAACCATGCAGACATGACCGAGACGTTCTCCGGTCAATAACCAACAGCGGGATCTGGATACCCATGTTGGCTCCCACATGTTCCACGATGATCTCATCGGATGAACCACGATGTCGGGGATTCAATCAATCCCGTATGCAATTCCCTTTGTCTAACGGTATGTTACTTGCCCGAGATTCGATCGTCGGTATCCCTATACCTTGTTCAATCTCGTTACCGGCAAGTTTCTTTACTCGTTCCGTAACTCACATCATCCCGTGATCAACTCCTTGGTCACATTGTGCACATTATGATGATGTCCTACCGAGTGGGCCCAGAGATACCTCTCCGTTTACACGGAGTGACAAATCCCAGTCTCGATTCGTGCCAACCCAACAGACACTTTCGGAGATACCCGTAGTGCACCTTTATAGCCACCCAGTTACGTTGTGACGTTTGGCACACCCAAAGCATTCCTACGGTATCCGGGAGTTGCACAATCTCATGGTCTAAGGAAATGATACTTGACATTAGAAAAGCTCTGAGCAAACGAACTACACGATCTTGTGCTAGGCTTAGGATTGGGTCTTGTCCATCACATCATTCTCCTAATGATGTGATCCCGTTATCAACGACATCCAATGTCCATGGTCAGGAAACCGTAACCATCTATTGATCAACAAGCTAGTCAACTAGAGACTTACTAGGGACATGGTGTTGTCTATGTATCCACACATGTATCTGAGTTTCCTATCAATACAATTCTAGCATGGATAATAAACGATTATCATGAACAAGGAAATATAATAATAAACAATTTATTATTGCCTCTAGGGCATATTTCTAACAATCTCCCACTTGCACTAGAGTCAATAATCTAGTCCACATCACCATGTGATTAACAGTCATAGGTCACATCACCATGTGACCAACATCCAAAGAGTTCACTAGAGTCAACAATCTAGTTCACATCACTATGTGATTAACACTCAATGAGTTCTGGTTTGATCATGTTATGCTTGTGAGAGAGGTTATTAGTCAACGGGTCTGAACCTTTCAGATCCGTGTGTGCTTTACGAATATCTATGTCATCTTTGTGGATGCTACCACGCGGTACTTGGAGCCATTTCAAGTAATTGCTCTACTATACGAATCCGGTTTACTACTCAGAGTCATCCGGATTAGTGTCAAAGTTCGCATCGACGTAACCCTTTACGACGAACTCCTTTTCACCTCCATAATCGAGAAAATTCCTTAGTCCACTAGGTACTAAGGATAAGTTCGACCGCTGTCATGTGATCCATTCCCGGATCACTATTGTACCCCTTGACCAACTCATGGCAAGGCACACTTCATGTGCGGTACACAGCATAGCATACTGTAGAGCCTACGTCTAAAGCATAGGGGACGACCTTCGTCCTTTCTCTCTCTTCTGCTGTGGTCAGGTCTTGAGTCTTACTCAATACTCACACCTTGTAACACAACCAAGAACTCCTTCTTTGCTGATCTATTTTGAACTCTTTCAAAATCATGTCAAGGTGTGTGTTCTTTGAAAGTATCATCAGGCGTCTTGATCTATCTCTATAGATCTTGATGCCCAATATGTAAGCAGCTTTATCCAGGTCTTCCTTTGAAAAACTCCTTTCAAACAACCCTTTATGCTTTCCAGAAATTTTACATCATTTCGGATCAACAATATGTCATTCACATATACTTATCAGAAATGTTGTAGCGCTCCCACTCACTTTATTGTAAATACAAGTTTCCAACAAACCTTGTATAAACCCAAAAACTTTGATCACTCCATCAAAGCGTATATTCTGACTCCGAGATGCTTGCTCCAGTCCATGGAAGGATCGCTGGAGCTAGCATACCTTTTAGCATCCTTAGGATCGACAAAACCTTTCTGATTGTATCACATACAACCTTTCCTTACGAAAACTGGTAAGGAAACTTGTTTTGACATCCATCTGCCAGATTTCATAAATGCAGCTAATGCTAACATGATTCCGACGGACTTAAGCATCGCTACGGATGAGAAAATCTCATCATAGTCAACTCCTTGAACTTGTGGAAATACTCTTTGCCACAAGTCGAGCTTCATAGACGGTAACATTACCGTCCACGTCCGTCTTCTTCTCAAAGATCCATTTATCTCGGATTTCATGGCTCTTAACCATTTGTTGGAATATGGGCCCACCATCGCTTCCCCATAGCTCGTAGATTCATTGTTGTCTAGCAACATGACTTCCAAGACAGGATCACGTACCACTCTGAAGTAGTACGCATCCTCGTCGTCCTACGAGGTTTGGTAGCGACTTGATCCGAAGTTTCATGATCACTATCATGAGCTTCCACTTCAATTGGTGTAGGTGCCACAGGAACAACTTCCTGTGCCCTGCCACACACTAGTTGAAGTGACGGTTCAATAACCTTATCAAGTCTCCACCATCCTCCCACTCAATTCTTTCGAGAGAAACTTTTCCTCGAGAAAGGACTCGTTTCTAGAAACAATTACTTTTGCTTCCAGATCTGAAATAGGAGGTATACCCAACTGTTTTGGGTTTTCTATGAAGATGTATTTATCCGCTTTGGGTTCGAGCTTATCAGCTTGAAACTTTTTCACATAAGCTGCGCAGCCCCAAACTTTTAAGAAACGACAACTTAGGTTTCTCTAAACGGTGTCGTCTCAACGGAATTGCGTGTTGCCCCTTTTAAAGTGAATGCGGTTGTCTCTAATGCCTAACCCATAAACGATAGTGGTAATTCGATAAGAGACATCATGTTATGCACCATATCCAATAGGGTGCAGTTATGATGTTCGGACACACCATCACACTATGGTGTTCCAGGCGGTATTAATTGTGAAACACTTTCCACAATGTCTTAATTGTGTGCCAAACTCGTAACTCAGATACTCATCTCTATGATCATATCACAGACATTTTATCCTCTTGTCACGACGATCTTCAACTTCACTCTGAAATTACTTGAACCTTTCAATAATTCAGACTTGTGTTCCATCAAGTAAATATACTCAGCATCTACTCAAATCATCTGTGAAGTTAGAACTTAACGATATCCACTGCATGCCTCAGCACTCATTGGACTGCACACATCAAAATGTATTACATCCAACAAGTTGCTCTCTTGTTCCATCTTACTGAAAACGAGGCTTTTCAGTCATCTTGCCCATGTGGTATGATTTGCATGTCTCAAGTGATTCAAAATCAAGTGAGTCCAAACGATCCATCTGCATGGAGTTTCTTCATGCATATATATACCAATAGACATGGTTCGCATGTCTCAATCTTTTCAAAAACGAGCGAGTCCAAAGATCCATCTACATGGAGCTTCTTCATGCGTTTTATACCAATATGACTCAAGTGGCAGTGCCACAAGTATGTGGTACTATCATTACTATCTTATATCTTTTGGCATGAACATGTGTATCACTACGATCGAGATTCATTTTAGGTGCAAGACCATTAAAGGTATTATTCAAATAAACAGAGTAACCATTATTCTCCTTAAATGAATAACCGTATTGCAATAAACATAATCCAATCATGCTCAACGCAAACACCAAATCTCGATGGTAGAGGGAGCATGCGATGCTTGATCACATCAACCTTGGAAACACTTCCAACACATATCGTCATCTCACCTTTAGCTAGTCTCCGTTTATTCCGCAGCTTTTATTTCGAGTTACTAACACTTAGCAACCGAACTGGTATCTAATACCCTGGTGCTGCTAGGAGTACTAGTAAAGTACACATTCATATAATGTATATCCAATATACTTCTGTCGACCTTGCCTGCCTTCTCATCTACCAAGTATCTAGGGTAGTTCTGCTTCAGTGACCGTTCCCTCATTACAGAAGCACTTAGTCTCGGGTTTGGGTTCAACCTTGGGATTCTTTACTAGAGCAGCAAATGATTTGTTGTTTCATGAAGTATCCCTTTTGCCCTTGCCCTTCTAGAAACTAGTGGTTTTACTAACCATCAACAATTGATGCTCCTTCTTGATTTCTACTTTCGCGGTGTCAAACATCGCGAGTTGCTCAAGGATCATCATGTCTATCCCTGATATGTTATAGTTCATCACGAAGCTCTAATAGCTTGGTGGCAGTGACTATGGAGAACCATCACTATCTCATCTGGAAGATTAACTCCCACTCGATTCAAGCGATTGTGGCACTCAGACAATCTGAGCACATGCTCAACGATTGAGCTTCTCTCCCTTAGTCTGCAGGCTTAAGAAACTTGTCAGAGGTCTCATACCTCTTGACGTGGGCACTAGTCCGAAATCCCAATTTTAGTCTTCGGAACATCTCACATGTTCTGCGACGTTTCAAAAACCGTCTTTGGTGCCACAATTCTAAACCGTTAGCATTACGCACTGAACTATCACGTAGTTATCAAAACGTGTATGTCAGATGTTTCGTAACATCTACAGACGACGCTGAGGCCAGCACACCGAGCGGTGCATTAAGGACATAAGCCTTCTGTGCAGCAATAAGGACAATCCTCAGTTTACGGGCCCAGTCCGCATAATTGCTACTACCAACTTTCAACTAAATTTTCTCTAGGAACATATCTTAAACAGTAGAACTAAAGCGTATGACATAATTTGTAAAGACCTTTTGACTATGTTCATGATAATGAAGTTCATCTAATTATAAACTCCCACTCAGATAGACATCCCTCTAGTCATCTAAGTGATACATGATCCGAGTCAAACTAGGCCGTGTCCGATCATCACGTGAGACGGACTAGTCATCATCGGTGAACATCTCCATGTTGATCGTATCTTCTATACGACTCATGCTCGACCTTTCGGTATCTTGTGTTCCGAGGCCATGTCTGTACATGCTAGGCTCGTCAAGTCAACCTAAGTGTTTCGCATGTGTTCTGAGGCCATGTCTGTACATGCTAGGCTCGTCAACACCCGTTGTATTCGAACGTTAGAATCTATCACACCCGGTTATCACGTGGTGCTTCGAAACAACGAACCTTCGCAACGGTGCACAGTTAGGGGGAACACTTCTCTTGAAATTTTAGTGAGGGATCATCTTACTTACTACCGTCGTTCTAAGCAAATAAGATGCATAACATGATAAACATCACATGCAATCAAATAGTGACATGATATGGCCAATATCATTTTGCTCCTTTGATCTCCATCTTCGGGGCACCATGATCATCTTTGTCACCGGCATGACACCATGATCTCCATCATCATGATCTCCAACGATTACTTCTACTTCTATGGCTAACGCGCTTAGCAATAAAGTAAAGTAATTTACATGGCGTTATTCAATGACACGCAGGTCATACAAAAAATAAAGACAACTCCTATGGCTCCTGCCGGTTGTCATACTCATCGACATGCAAGTCGTGATTCCTATTACAAGAATATGATCAATCTCATACATCACATATATCATTCATCACATCTTCTGGCCATATCACATCACATAGCACATGCTGCAAAAACAAGTTAGACGTCCTCTAATTGTTGTTGCAAGTTTTTACGTGGCTTGTTTAGGTTTCTAGCAAGAACGTTTCTTACCTACGTAAAACCACAACGTGATATGCCAATTTCTATTTACCCTTCATAAGGACCCTTTTCATCGAATCCGTTCCGACTAAAGTGGGAGAGACAGACACCCGCTAGCCACCTTATGCAACTAGTGCATGTCAGTCGGTGGAACCTGTCTCACGTAAGCGTACATGTAAGGTCGGTCCGGGCCGCTTCATCCCACAATGCCGCCGAAACAAGATCAGACTAGTAACGGCAAGAAGAATTGGCAACATCTACGCCCACAACTACTTTGTGTTCTACTCGTGCATAGAAACTACGCATAGACCTAGCTCATGATGCCACTGTTGGGGAACGTAGCAGAAATTCAAAATTTTCTACGCATCACCAAGATCAATCTATGGAGTGATAAGCAACGAGGGGAAAGGGAATGCATCTACATACCCTTGTAGATCGCGATGCGGAAGCGTTGTAAGAACGCGGATGAGGGAGTCGTACTCGAAGCGATTCAGATCGCGGTTGATTCCGATCTAAGCGCCGAACCACGGCGCCTCCGCGTTCAACACACGTGCAGCCCGGTGACGTCTCCCACGCCTTGATCCAGCAAGGTGAGAGGGAGAGGTTGGGGAAGACTCCATCCAGCAGCAGCACGACGGAGTGGTGGTGATGGAGGAGCGTGGCAATCCCGCAGGGCTTCGCCAAGCACCGCGGGAGAGGAGGAGGAGGGAGAGGGGTAGGGCTGCGCCAAAAGAGAGACGTTCTCGTGTGTCTTGGGCAGCCCAAACCTCAACTATATATAGGGGGGAGGGGGCTGCGCCCCCCTTAGGGTTTCCACCCCCAAGAGGAGGCGGCCAGCCCTAGATCCCATCAAGGGGGGCGGCCAAGGGGAGGAGGGGGGGCGCCCCACTAGATGGGCCCTAAGGCCCATCTGGACCTAGGGTTTGCCCCCTCCCACTCTCCCATGCGCCTTGGGCCTTGGTGGGGGGCGCACCAGCCCACCTGGGGCTGGTCCCCTCCCACACTTGGCCCACGCAGCCTTCTGGGGCTGGTGGCCCCACTTGGTGGACCCCCGGGACCCTCCCGGTGGTCCCGGTACATTACCGATTTCACCCGAAACTTTTCTGGTGACCAAAACAGGACTTCCCATATATAAATCTTTACCTCCGGACCATTCCGGAACTCCTCGTGACGTCCGGGATCTCATCCGAGACTCCGAACAACATTCGGTAACCACGTACATACTTTCCCTATAACCCTAGCGTCATCGAACCTTAAGCGTGTAGACCCTACGGGTTCGGGAACCATGCAGACATGACCGAGACGTTCTCCGGTCAATAACCAACAGCGGGATCTGGATACCCATGTTGGCTCCCACATGTTCCACGATGATCTCATCGGATGAACCACGATGTCGGGGATTCAATCAATCCCGTATGCAATTCCCTTTGTCTAACAGTATGTTACTTGCCCGAGATTCGATCGCCGGTATCCCTATACCTTGTTCAATCTCGTTACCGGCAAGTTTCTTTACTCGTTCCGTAACTCACATCATCCCGTGATCAACTCCTTGGTCACATTGTGCACATTATGATGATGTCCTACCGAGTGGGCCCAGAGATACCTCTCCGTTTACACGGAGTGACAAATCCCAGTCTCGATTCGTGCCAACCCAACAGACACTTTCGGAGATACCCGTAGTGCACCTTTATAGCCACCCAGTTACGTTGTGACGTTTGGCACACCCAAAGCATTCCTACGGTATCCGGGAGTTGCACAATCTCATGGTCTAAGGAAATGATACTTGACATTAGAAAAGCTCTGAGCAAATGAACTACACGATCTTGTGCTAGGCTTAGGATTGGATCTTGTCCATCACATCATTCTCCTAATGATGTGATCCCGTTATCAACGACATCCAATGTCCATGGTCAGGAAACCGTAACCATCTATTGATCAACGAGCTAGTCAACTAGAGGCTTACTAGGGACATGGTGTTGTCTATGTATCCACACATGTATCTGAGTTTCCTATCAATACAATTCTAGCATGGATAATAAACGATTATCATGAACAAGAAAATATAATAATAACCAATTTATTATTGCCTCTAGGGCATATTTCTAACATAAATAGCCATTGCCCCGCTAGTTACAATCACTCGTCTAGCACATTTTGCATGATTTTATTTTTCGAAATCACTAGTTAAGTTGTACCGTTGGAAAGGTCACTCATCATTTTTTTTGGAAAAAAACACTACTCCTTTCGGGAAGCACAGGTCATGCTTCCCGCGAGCAGCAAGGGTCTGCTCTTCGCGGAAGCAAGTCTGTATCTCATGGCATTGCTTTTCCTTTTTAGAAGAACAGCTGTGATTCTCGCAAAAGCACATGTTGTGTTTCTCGTGAAATTTTTTTGCTTCCCCAGAAAAAGACTACAAAACCAATTTTCCATTACAAAAATCTAGGGAACGAACCCAAAAATGTTAGAGGAAACAAATTCCCGAGGATGCGGCTAGAGCGCAACATATCGCGGCGGTTGGCCGCATCACTTGACGGGCTCCCATGTTAAAAAATACATTTACGGGAGGCCTCCAAGAGGTACCCCTTAATTAGTTGCTTTTTTCCTTTCGCTTCCACCTTATTGGATAAAAGTTAAAAACCAGCAGCTAGAAGGACAAAAAATCTAAATCTTTTTCCGCAGATTTGAAAAATACCACAAATTAAAAATATCATGAGTTTGAAAAAGGTTCATGAATATGGAAACTTCTCATGAATTTGATTTTTTTAATTTATAAAAACAAAAAAATTAAAAAATGTTTAAGATATTAATAAATGATCATGAGTTTTAAGAGTGTATGTAAATTTGAAAATATTCTTGAATTGTACAAAAGTTAATGAATTTGATTAAAATTTGATATACAATGTTCACATATTTGAAAAGAGTCTGTGATTATGAAAAAGTTCAACAAAAAACCCGAAAAATAGACAGGAAAACATAGAAAAAAAAGGAAAGGAATAAAACAATGACCGAACCTCTGAAACCGAGAGCAACTGATCAAGGACTAGCCCTTGCACGAGCCCCGCATAGGCCGCTTTGGTGGATGAGTGGGCGACACATCGCATGCCCGCAACTGCGGCCATATGTCTCATGTTGGGCCCTCCCTCGGGATTTTTTTTATTTTTCTGTACGCGTTTTGGGTTTTAGATGTTTTTTTGTTTTCGCGTGATTTTCCCAATGTTTTGGAGGAAAAAAGTCCAATTGTTTATGCATGAAAAAACACAATTTTTCTTCTTCCATGGGAAGCATGGATTTGCTTCCACGAGAGGCACTCGGAAAAGGAAAAAAACGTGTTTTTTTCCTTCCATGGCAGGCACAAATTTACTTCTCGTGGAGGCACATTTTTGCTTCCACGAGTGGGCCTCTCAGAAATGAAGAAAAGGGTGAAAAACAAGTTACTCCTGGCTTGGTTTTAATTTTCTTGCCCCTTCTGGCTTGGATTTGGACACACAAGAAATCCAATATAGAAAGGAAAACTCCCAGGTTGCGAGAAGTGACGCACATGCAATACGCCACTAGTCAACCCCTAGGAAAGTGATAGTGACCTTTGTAATGGATACCCCTTAATTAGTGATCTCGGCCAAAACCGGATGGAAAGTTCTAAACCATTAAACAATGCGTCTACTAACAAAGCTAGCGGGAAGGTTCACATTTTGTAGGAGAAGAGCTGTATTTCATGCTACGTTGCGTGAAACTAGGGTTCCCCGCAATGGCTATCTATCACGAATTTGACGGAAGGTTATGTATCGCGGGATCTATTTCTCACTTATAGCAAGATGTACACTCTGGCCGCCTAAGGCGCTACGTGACCATGATGGCCCATTAGTGTACTAGGTCATGACATTTTATTCCCTTTTCCGGGTTTTCACGCGTTTCAACCCAGTTTTTTCTGTGTGGGTTACTTTGTTTGGTTTTCACTGTTGGGTTCGTGTTAATGTTTATGTCGGTCTTTTCCCTGTTTTTTATGTTTTATTTTTCTTTCTTTTTAATTTTCTTTTGTTTCTTCCTCATTTTTTCTCTTTGAACTGTTTTTCACTTTGTTTTTATTGTTCCCTTTTTATCTTCAGTTTTTTATTTCCTTTTATTTTTAAACACGTATCTACATTTTTTTTAAAGATTGTAAACTTTTCATATACGTCAAGATTAATTTTTTAATACAGGTTAACATTCCTCAAATACAAGATTAACATTTTCCCAATATTCTTATATACTACACACTTCGCGTACATACTCTCTGATTTAACATTCCTATATACTACACACTTCGCGTACATACTCTCCGATTTAAAAAAATTATATACATAATTAATTTTTTTAAACATGTACTTTTGAATGTCTACTTTTTCATACACATTGTAGATATTTTTTATACATCAGAAATATTTTCTATATACATGTTTAACATTTTTCAAATACATGATTAACATTTTTTAAAACTTATATTTTTATGTCTACTTTTTTGCATACATATTATACATTTTTGTATACATCAGAAACATTTTTTATATACACAATTAACATGTTTTGATGCATGGCTACCATTTTTGCAAAAAAAATTGTAAATTGCTTTTTGTAATATATACATTTTCGGAAGTATAAACAAAAGTAAAGAAAGCAAAAAAAAGTCAAAAAACATATAAAGACATGAGTCAGTGGCCTCCTGGAGCAATGTGCCAGCCCATTTAGGCAGGCGTCTGGTTGCGCCAGCAAGTTGGATTATCCCTTGTGTTTCTCAAAAAAAAAAGTTGGAACATCCCATTCACGAGCATCCTTCATGCGACAACTGACTCTGTCTCCCGTCAAACGAGACATAATCACTCCCTCTATGTATCGCCTGATAGGAGACACTCGCTCATTGGGGTCATATTATGAGGATCAGCCCAAAAGAGCAGCGATTCACGACGAGTTATGTTCTTTCGGCCTTACTCTCTCTTTGTGAACCGATTTACCAAATGGTTTTCTATTCAGTTTACGGGGATGAACTATTATTGGTTTGATTGTTCATTTTTTTAACATTTTTCTTTTGCATTTTCTTTTCTTTTCTTTTCATTTGTTCTTTTCATTGGTTCTTTTTCATTTGTTCTTTTCTACTATTTTTCCTTTTTGTTTCTTTTTGAAAACAAATGTAAAAAAATGTATATGATGAACATTTTTGGTAAAAAAGATATTTTGTACATGACATTTTGCTAGTATATGTTGAACTTTTTTGGTAAAAAAGATATTTTGTACATGACATTTTGCTAGTATATGTTGAACATTTTCCAAATATACATTGAATAAATTCTAAATACATGACAACCATCCTTCAAATACATACATTGAACATTTTGTATATACCGGTTCATATTTTTCTTTTGAATACATGATGAACATTTTTTAAATATTTTTTTACATGTTTTCAAATGCATGAGGAATTTGTTTAAAGACAAGGTGGTAGGTATTTGTCTCATGGACTAATTTTTAACCTATAATATTTTGAAAACATTTATATAATATTCTGTATACATGATTAAAATGAATTTTAATAATAATAATAATAATAATAATAATAATAATAATAATAATAATAATAATAATAATAATAATAATAATAATAATAATAATAAAGCACACACACTCTGCATAAAAAAATCTATGCATGATGGGACACACTCGAAGACTAGCCGAAATGCGCTGGTAGCAGGTGATACAAGTAGTATCACCCGTAAAGAGCGATACATGGCATCACCTATTAGGTTGCTATTTCTTATATGATACTCACAATGTCAAAGTTTCAATGGGAGGGAGTCGATCGAAGCATATTGTTTGTGCTCCCTTGGCCAAGCCTAGTAGCGGGTTTATTTTCCATTTTGCTTTTCTCTCTTTTTTCTCGGTTTCTATCAGGTTCTTTTAGTTTTTGTGTGTTTTGTATTATTGTTCCATTTGTTGTCCACCTTTTCATTTTGACTATTTTTAATATATTATTTTTTGAAGAAGTGTTCACTATTTTAAGAACCTTTTTGAAATCTGAAAATATCAATTTTAAATAAAAATATTCAGAAATTAAGTAAAACATTTTGTATTGTAAAGGCATTTAAAAAATATTTATAAATTACGAAAATGGACTTTAAAAATAAAAATTTGATGTGTTCTATGGAAAATATGGAAACAATTCATAAAACCAGAAGAAAAACCAGCAAAATCACTATAAAACCGACTGGACGATCCCATACACGATCACTCTTTGTGTCCACTCAACAATATTTCGCACCAAGCGTCATATATGAGAACTCCACTTGATCATCATATCATAACATACAACCAGGACCGGCCTCCAACAAATAAAATTAGTGCAATACAGATGAGGATCGATCTGACCCTTTTGTTGGATAGGTCCTATGTGCACAGAGCAACTAATGAGCGAGTATTCCTTCAGGAGCCCCCGCATGGGTCACTTTGGATGGGCTGGGAGCGCGCCACCTGACGCGCTCTTAGCCGTAACATGTCGCACTCTGGGCGCTCCCTTCAGTTTTTTTATTTTTCTGTGCATTTTCTGATTTTAGATGATTTTTTATATTTTTTTTGCTTTTCAGTTTGCCTCCGGTTTTGCTTATGTTTTGGACCAAAAATTTGATTATTTCGGTGAAAAAATGCTTTTTTGCCGGGAGAGACATGGATTTACATCTCGTGAAGGCACGGATTTTCTTACACGAGAGGCACAACCGTGCCTCTCGCAAAAGGGAAAAAACATGTTCTTTTCCTTCGATGAGATGCACGGATTTACTTGTCGTGAAGTCACGGATTTGCATCCGCGAGAAGCACAGCCGTGCCTCATGGAAAAGAAAAAATTATTTTTTTTCCTTCAGCGAGAGGCACGGATTTACTTCTCATGGAGGCACGGATTTGCTTCGTCGAGAGGCACGCCCTTGCTTCTCGCAAAAGGGAAAAATTCATGTTTTCTTTTTCCTTCCGCTAGATGTATGGATTTACTACTCGCGGAGGCACGGATTTGCTTACACAAAAAACGCGTTTTTTTCTCTTCCACCGAAGGCACGGATTTGTTTCTGCGACATGCACAACCGTGCCTGTCAAAAAAGAAAAAGAAAAAAACGTTTTCCCTTTCGCGAGAGGCATAGATTTATTTATCTTGGAGGCATGGATTTGCTTCGGAGAGAGGCACATGCGTGCCTCTTCCGAAAGGCAAACAAAATGTCCTCAAGTTTTGAAAGAAAAGTTCGTCGAAATATATCAACATGTAATCTAATTTTGAAGATATCAACGTGATGAATTCAATGGTGAAAATGGTTCAAAATTTAGGCGCACGGTTTAAGAAATAAAACATTTTGAATAAACGAATCTACCAAAAAAGAGAAAACTCACAGGTTGCAACAAGTGACGCCCTGCATATGCGCCATTTGTCGCAATTTAGGAAGACGTGACTGATCTTTGCAAAGAGTATTACTTAATGAGTGATTTCGCTATGTGCAGCTCCGCATGACTGTTTGGCAGGGAAATGCACAAGGAGCTGTCCTAATGGGCTGGCTCAGTCGACGCTACTCTCCTCCTAGCTTTCATTTGTTTGTTTCACAACTATTTTTTATGTCCAAATATTTTGCTTTCTTTTGAATTTCATTTGTTTTACAACTGTTTTCTTACAGAAAAATATAACCATATTTTATGAGTGTCAATTTTTGAGTTACACAAAATAATTTTTCTAAAAGGTATGTTAATATTTGGAAATTACGTGTACAATTTTCAAAAATACATGAAACAAATCATAAGTATTTCAAACAAATGCATTGTGTATTTAAAAATGTCCATCGGTTGAAACAACAGAAAACCGATGCAAAATGCAATGTACTCCCTCGGTAAAGAAATATAAGAGCGTTTACATCACTACTTAATGATCTGAACGCAGCAGAATTGGAAAGAAAAGCTGTTAAGAAGCATACATGAACTCGGAACGTAGAAAAAAGTTAGTGAAGCATAAAATAAATCTGAAACATGGGGCCGGCCCAGCTGGTCTCCCTGGTTTTGCTATCTTGTTGATCTGGTTGCGTATTATGTCTCCAAAAATAAATAAATCTTGTTGCGTATTCTACGATAGACGTGCAACCATGCATATGTAGATACGTGGAGAGCTATGGTTTCCTCCTTCGACGTTTTAGTCGTGGTGGAGTGCCAGATCTGGAGTTCGACAGCATGTCCGGGGTGTTGCCCCGGTCTGATTCGTTCAACAACAATGACTTCACTTTTGGTGAGCCACCTTGGAGGTCCGCAAAGCTGCTTATCAGCGATGGAGCCGCGTCAAGCTCGGGTGAGGAGGTGATCCGTCATTTTTTCCTTTGATGGCTGCTGTGGTGGTGCGGAGGCAGGTGACGGGAGTTTGTGTTAAGCTCAGCGATGTTCTGCTATCTTTTCAGCATTGTCATGTCGGTGTTTATGTGACTTGTACTTTGTTTTTCATGATATGATATGAATGAAACACGTATTACGATGCCAAAAAATGATACGTGGAGAGCTCCATCTCTGGGCCCGAAGGGCTCTGCCTCTAGCCACCGCACCACCCCGCAGCCAAGCGGCCGTGTCATCACCACCTCACCACCCGGAGTTGCGCCACCCGAAATGGCGTGTCGTCGCCAAAACCATCGTCGAACTAGGGACACCGCTGCCAGCCCTCCCGAGCAGGGGCGCTGCGGGCGGGGAAGTCGGGGCTGCCGCCGCCGACACCACACGAGCAAGGCCCGGTGGCGCACGCCAGCGGCGGCGGGAGGGGGCTAGGGGGAGGGAGGAGGCGCTGGAGGGAGGGAGGGGAGCCCCCGGTCGTCTCACTTGGGGAGACGACACACGTGACCAATGGATACGTCATCCTTGGGACTCCCAACCAGGTATAGGGGCAGGTAGTCGCTGAGTGGAGTGATTGAGACCCATCTTTGAGAGGATTATAAGAAATGGTTGGACTCTTTCTCGAGGAAGAGTAGGGACTCGGGTAATTAGCATAATATAGTGGAATGGATAAAACTTTCTATATACGGATGAAATAACACGGACCATTATGGTGGAATGGAATGCACGTACTGTACTGTTCTGATGGAATCGAAAAATTGTGATATATTGTAATGATTAAAATGTGCTTTGTTTTGGCAAGAAAAAAGCTCAAAAATCTTTAAACTTATCGGCTTTGTTTAGTCAGTTGTCAAAGAAAATTTATTTCCACCGACGGATAGGACACCCATCAGTGGAGGAGACTTCCTAGTCACAGAGCAACTAATTGAGGAGCGCTCGTTTGGGAGCCTCCCGAAAGTCACTTCAGGTGGGTCGAGAGCACGCCACTTGGCGCGCTCTTAACCGCCATCACATGTCGCGCTTTGGGTGCTCCCTTCGGATTTTTTTTATTTTTCCACACTCGTTTTCAGCTTTTTAGATGTTTTTTGCTTGTTTTTTTTGGCTTTTCGTTTTTCCACCTGTCTTTCTTAGCTTTTGGCATTTTTCTCGAAAGGCACAGTTTTCTTCTTTTGCTTCAACGTGTTCTTTTTGCTTTCGCGAGATGCACGGATTTGCTTCCGCGAGAGGCACGACCATGTCTCTCGGAAACGAAAAAAGAACGTGTTTTTTTGCTTCCGCGAGAGACATGGTTTTGCTTTCGCGAGAGGCACGGATTTGCTTCCACGAGAGGCACGGCTGCGCCTCTCGAAAAAGGAAAAATTAACGCGTTTTATTTTTTTCTTTTTGCTTCCGCGAGAGGCACATATTTGCTTCCGCGAGAGGCTCGACCGTGCCTCTCAGAAACGGAAAAGATGCAGCCGTGCCTCTCGGAAACGAAAAAAAACATGTTTTCATTTTTTCCTTCTGTGAGAGGCACGGTTTTGCTTCCGCGAAAGGCACGGCCATGCCTCTCGGAAACGAAAAAAACGCGTTGGTTTTCCTTCCGCGAGAGGCATGTTTTTTTGTCTGGTTTTTTTGTGAAAAAAGTTCATCAAAACCTATCAACGTGCGATCTAGTTTTGAAGATCTAGACGTGAGGAATTCAACGATGAATATGGTTCGAGATTTGGACGCATAAAACGTTTTGAATAAACGGATCTACGAAAAAGAGAGAAAATTCTAAGGCTGCGATAAATGGCACACATGCAGCGCACCACTTGTCACAACCTGGGAAGGTGGAAGTGATATTTGAAAGAAGAATTAAATACACTATGAGTGCCTTAACTTGTCCGACGCGTTCAGTTTGGTTCCTAAACTTGCAAAATACACAAAACTGGTGTTGTAACTTGTCCGGGTGTTCAAATACAGTGCCTCTCGGCGTATTCAGTCGTATGCAGTGCACGGGTGGCATGCCAGCGTGTCGCTGCCCCACATGTCAGTGGCTGGGGGTGCGCCGTGAGCTACCTGTGTTGGTTTCTTACGGGGAACCCCATGCACTTTAATTAAACATCGCAAAAATGCCCCTGTAACCGCGGGTGAAAGAACATGCAGTGCCCCATGTTTGGTTTTGGTAATTGATGACAATCTTTATGGACTAATGGTTGCCTTAAGTTATATTTGAAGGGTTTGTCCATAGGCTTTTCTTGGAGTCCATTTGTTGGTTTCAAGGAGAGTTTGTGATGACCAAGGTGCTATAAAGGAATTATCCAAAGATTGGTCTTGTGAGTGTTGAGCTTATTGCAAGCATGTCTTGAAGAAGTGTGTGTGATCATTCATGTTTACCTTCAAGACATCGTCCAAATGAAGAGAGTTGGAAAGATTCAAGCTTGATCAAGACTAAGTCAAAGAGTGAATCAAGTTGATCAACACACAAAGCGTAGAAGATGTACCGAGAGGGATCACGTGATCGCATGGTAAGGTAAGCATTGTCCTTTATGCTTTGTGTACTAACCCATGGTCTACGTGAGAGTTCTATGTGGGGTTAGGTATGTTTCCATGGGCTAGCGTCATGAGGAAGATATTATACAACCCATGGAGGACGACATCAAGCGGTGGTCGTCATCAAGTTTGCGGTGTGCAAGTTCAAGCGGAGCATCATGAAGAGATCAAGTGCTTGAAGCTTGCCGTCCATTGTGGTGTCAATGGACTTGTGAAGATGTGCTGAAGAGTGGCTCACCCATAGTGGAGTATGAGGGAGCAATCATCTAGTCTCCATCGACCCAACGCAATCAAGAAAGATGGTCCATCTTGAGGAGGAGAAGATCTTCATCATCTAGCTCAAGTGGATCATGTGCAAGGCAAAGGTTTGCCCTTGATAGGTTTTCTATTTTACCGGTCTCATGGTGGTAATTAGGAGACTGGGTTATAGGATCGTTTGCCGTACTATCAAGGGGGGCTCTCGATGAGTAGCTTGATCGTATCATTCGTAGAGAGCTCAAACCATTGCATCCTTGCATCATATTTCTTGGTTCTTGTTTGATTCTCTTTGTGAGTCTTAGAGCTCTTGGTCATCTTGATGACAAGCTCGAGTTCATCGAAAACGGAGTTCACATGCTTCTTCTATGATGTTTTCGATGTTGGAGGTTCTGCCGGTTCTTCTCTGTTGGACGTTTCGCTCCTCTTTTTGTTAGGCATACCTCCCCTGCCTCTTCTTACTATAACCAACAAGCTTGAGTTTGCTCAATTCGGAGCTCATTTGCAGAAGTTATGGCAGTTCTGGTCTTCCTTGGAGTGTACTTGTTTTCGTGGACTTGGCATAAGGTTGGCGCCAGCGGTAGTACCACTGGACCGGAGCGGCAGTACCGCGTATCGCCACAAGCGGTAGTACCGCCGTTCCACAGTGGTAGTACCGCCTATGGCCATAAGCGGTAGTACGGCTCCGGTTCCGCGCTGGTACCGCCTCGACTCGAGACGTGGTTTTCTCGTGTCAGGTTCAGCGGCAGTAGTTGCAGCAGTAGGAGCGGTAGTACCGCTCGTGTGCGGTAGTACCGCGGCTACCACCGCCCCTAGTACCGCTGGGCCAAGCGGCAGTACCACTGCGGCCAACGGTAGTACCGCTGGCTCCAGCGGTAGTGCCGCTCATACGGCTCTGCCTCGCCCTCTGTTTTGCTCCGCTCTCTATGTTCTACCGCCCGGGCGGTAGTACCGCTCCCCTGAGCGGTAGTACTACTCGTGCGCGGACTGAGCACATAACGGTTGGATTCGGGAGCTCCTATAAAAGGGGGTCTTCTTCCCCATTCAACCTTATCCTTTGAGCTCGTATTCTTCCCCCATTGTTGACCTTCTTCGAGCTTGCTAACTCTCAATCCCTTCATGGATTCTTGCTAGTTTTTGAGGGAAAAGAGAGAGGAGATCTAGATCCACATTTCCACCAATCACTTTCTCCTCTATGTGAGGGGAACCCATTGGATCTAGATCTTGGAGTTCTTGGAGTTCTTGGTGTTCTCCTTCTTGTTCTTCCTCTCATTTTCCTCCCTAGCATTAGTTGCTTCGGTGTGATTTGAGAGAGAAGGACTCGGGCACTCCGTGTGCCCTTGCCATTGCATTTGGTGCATCGGTTTGAGTTCTCCATGGTGATACGTGGAAGTTACAAGTTGAGAAGCTTATTACTCTTGGGTGCTTGGTACCCTTGAGCTTGTTCCTCTTGGGTGCTTGGGCGCCCTAGACGGTTGAGGTCACCTCGGAGCCATATTCCATTGTGGTGAAGCTTCGTGGTGTCATTGGGGAGATAGCCCCAACCTTTGTGGTGTTCGGAGCTCAATCATTGTGGTGTAAAGCTCCGAGCAAGCGTCGGGGTCTCCAATTAGGTTGTGGAGATCGCCCCGAGCAATTTGACGGGTACCGGTGACCGCACCCAAGGGTTGCCAAAGTGTACGGGTTCGGTGACCGCCCCCAAGGGTTGCCATTTGTACAGGTTCGGTGACCGCCCTCAAGGGTCCCTTAGTAGAATCACGGCATCTTGCATTGTGCGAGGGCGTGAGGAGATTACGGTGGCCCTAGTGGCTTCTTGGGGAGCATTGTGCCTCCACACCGCTTCAAACGGAGATTAGCATTCGCACGGGTGTGAACTTCGGGATACATCGTCGTCTCCGCGTGCCTCGGTTATCTCTTACCCGAGCCCTTTACTTATGCACTTTACTTTGTGTAGCCATATTGTTTCTTGTCATATATCTTGCCATCACTTAGTTGATTACCTTGCTTAGCATAAGTTGTTGGTGCACATAGGTGAGCCTAGTTGTTTTAGGTTTTGTGCTTGTCAAATTAACCGTTAGGTTTATTCCGCATTTGTTCAAGCATCAACCGTAATTATTTTAAAGCGCCTATTCACCCCCCCTCTAGGCGACATCCACGATCTTTCAGCGGGAACAGAGACCGTGTTCACTTTTGCACGTAGGTACCCTTAACCCCCTGCCCCTTCGCTCTCTGTCGCCACCGCTTCGTATCCTTTCTCTTACTCTTCTCCCGATCATTGCAAGGCGGTGGCGGCGCTGGTGCGGCACGGCACGGTGACCGGTGGCGGCGGCGGCGATGGATCGACCACGTCGTCGACGTCCAGGCGAGGAAGCTCCTTCCTACGGTTAGTAGCTCCGTCGTTCTCTTCCTCCATCCCGATTTCCTTGCCGCCGCAGGGTAGGGTTGAGGGGCTTGGGTGTCTTCTATTTCCCGTGGTAGATGTCCATCTTTAGTCAGTGTTATGTGCGAGATGAGGACTGTTGTGAACGGCATTGGCCCCTTTTCAGGCGTAATAGGGCTAGGGTTTTGTTGGGGGTTATTATGGAGGAAACTTTTTGTTTGAAAGGGGGTGATCTTGGATAAAAAGATCCAGAGGAGAAAAGGGATAAGAATGGACTGAAGAAAACTTCCAAACATGGGTGTTACAATGCACTGTTCTATATGTGGAGCTGCAGACCATAACAAGAAGGGTCACCACAATGATAAACCAAATGCAACAACACAAGAGGAGGCAGAAGATTATGCTGACCCAAGCATCATTGCAGACAAATGGCGCCCGGCCTTCTGGCCTCCTTGTCTATGTTCACTGCTCGCCGGCCAAAGGGCAACGACGAAAGATTCCGCCGCTGTCGCCGCCGCTAGCCATCAGAGAATATTTCACCGCCAGCCATCTCTACCAGCATAGGAGGAGGGGGAGTAGAAAAATGACGCCGGCCTTCTGGCCTCCTCGTCTAGGTCCATTGCTCACCGGCCAAACAACAACGACGAATCGGAGAAGAATCCGCTGCCGCCGCCGTCGCGTGGATAGAGTTAGGGATTCGCCTTTTCGATTTGGGAATCGGGGAATTGGCCATCAAGGGTTATAAAGTACTAGGGGCTTTTTTGCGACGCTTAACTAAAGTACAAGGGGTTCCCCATAAAACAAACCAGCATGGGCAACCACTGACATGTGGGCTGGCGACACGCTGGCATGCCACACGTGCACTGCATAAGGCCGAATACATTGAGAGGCACTGTATTTGAACGCCGAGACAAGTTACAGCACCAGTTTTGTGTATTTTACAAGTTTAGGAACCAAACTGAACGCGCCGGACAAGTTAAAGCACTCACAGTGTATTTAACTCTTGAAAGAAAAAACTCGTCAATTAATGACTTCATCCTAGTCAGTGCCTCTTGCGCCACAATGCAATCCGGCGCTGGCGCTGAGCCAGTGGCTGCATGGGCCGGCCCAGCAGCAAGAGCAAAGATGGCTTCAACCTGTGAGAGCATGATGAAGATCAACGTTGACGGCGGCCTGTCGAGGTCGGGGCGCATTGTGCAGAGATGAGGAGGGAAGGTTTCAAGGTGCTTCTGCTCTTGTTACTTTTGGTCCGAATGAACCTGATATTTTAGAAGCAGCCGCTTGTCGTGAAGGGCTTGCGCTAGCGGCTGACCTGAACCACCAGCGAGTTCAAAACGCTTGTGACCCATGTGTGCAGCGAGTTCAAGACTGGTGAAAAAGAAAAAACAAAGATAAATTTAGCAATAGGAAAATCTAAGCTGTCATATTATCAATGAGCGGACTAGGGACCCATGTGTCGTCACCCCCCCACCCCTCTCCCTTCTCATGCATCACGCATGCATGCGCCACAACACACAAGTGTGTGTGTCGATATAACTAAAGATTCCATCAAATTTAAATTTGTTACCAATTTCATATCACAACACATTAATCCGATTGACGATCCATTTCCACCTTTAGCTCCGGGGGGTGAGATCTTTGATAATAGATCTCATGTCGACATGTTTTGACAAAAAGGCAATACTTAACAACTTATTGGACTTAGTTATCAGGTCATTAGCCAATTAGTTGTCATATATCCTATATAACTAAATAGGTGATCTTCACCAATAAATTATTCTTAACATGCAAATATGCCATCTTAACATGCAATCATGCATGGAAAAGTTCCACCTCAACATGCACCCTTGCATGAGAATTTCATCCAATCATCCTACTTATACATTAAATATAAATATTCTGCGTACTTATAATCAATTTCATATGTGTTCTTATTTTCATTTATCCTAGTGTTAACCCAAACACTCATGTTAAATACAATCAAATCTCATTAGATTAATCAAATTCCGCGGGAACGCAATGGGGTATCATCTAGTTATATTAACGACGCTTTGATCCCTACCTGGGTCAGTTATGGCTCGATTCAAATAGATATTCAATGCCTGAATGATTTGATGGTCAAGCATGATGTCATTGTACATGTAAGAATATACATCGGTCTTTTATAGGCCTTCATTACGGGTGGTCAAGAAGCCGAAATATGGAAGGGTCCGAAGATTCCCTAAGAAGTTCTAAAGCCAGGTTGCATGGCACTATGGAGGCCTAGTCCAGACAGTTAGTTAATGGAGACATCAAGAAAACTGAGGTTGGTATGGTTTATTTGACACAGGAGGAGCCCAACACGATTTCATCTCGGGAGATTCCGAGAGAAGCATGGCCAAAATTCTAGACAAGCTTGAGAAATACACACGGTGTACTAAACCTAGGATGGCCCATCAGCTAGGAAGCGGTCAATGGGCTGGCCTCAAGGCCCAATAGCCAAGGTGTGGCCTAGGATCCTTGCTCTACGGGAAGCGCTCCTTCCGGGAGGATCTCATATTGGCATGCAAGTCAAGAAGCCCTCGTCCGATCCGGACCCTAGGTCGGTTAGCAAAAGGTATAACCTTGAGTCTCGAACACCTTTATAAGACGAGACCAGGGGTAGTTCGAGGCATCTGTCTGTAGCATCATCGTCTCGATAGCATTATCACCACATACCCCGTCATACGAGACGTTTTTCCCCATCAATCAAATCCGAAGTAGGAGTAGGCTCTTACCTCCATGATGATGGCCCGAACCTGGGTAAACTCACCACATGTGAATCCCCTCCGGTACTTCCGATCCCGCGCATCATCCTCTCGGGACTACTGACGGTTTTCAGTACCTTCACTAATTCTTTTGGGACACAAGATGAAAACGAAATATGACAATGCTTTCAAGGCTTGGCAAGCTGAACTCTTGTAATTTCTGTTTCTGCTTCTTTTTGGCTCCGTTTGTTAAGGTTTGTTTTCCTTCATTTATCTTATTTTTTGTCTTATCTCAAACCAGTGCGTACATACACTTCCTAATGATATAAAAAGTTGCAGTGGTGTTTGCCCCCTCGCCATGAAAATCATGTTATTTATCTAGACGAATTTAGCTCTGCTTGAATTTCTGTTGTATATAATGGCTGGATGTAATGTCATTGTAGCCGACACATCTTTGATAAAGTTATTTCATGGTTATATGCTCGGTTATTATTTGGGTTTTTGCAATAAGATGTCTTGAATCCAATTATAATGAATGCAATTACATTTAACAAAAGAATTAAATTTAATACACAAAGGGACCATGCTACGACTGATCAAGGAAAAAAGGACCACAATCATCGTTCACTTTAAAACAACAACATAAGACCAGCCGCAACAACAATCAGACCGAGCCAGGCCATCGCAGACTGATCAACGCCAGCCGGCGCAGTTGAGCTTAATACTGTCTCGGACTGGCAATGACGTCGGTTCCCTGTCCGTCGGCACCGCTGCACAGTCCGCACTTCTTTGGACTTGACGTTGACCTTGACCTTCATGCCGGCATCGCAGTGCCCGGAGACGCCGCAGATGAAATATCGGGTCCCAGCGATGGCAAGCGGAACAACATCGTTACCGGTCGGGAAAGTCGCTATGGGGCTGAAGCAGTTGCAAGAGTCATACCCCGTCTTGCTCACCTCCACCACGTTGCGCACGGCGGTGGAGTACTGGAACTTGAGCTCATCGCCGGTGGTGAACCTGATTCTCGAAACTCACTGGGAGTAGTTGGTTTGAAGGTCCCACGACCCGTCCGGCTCGCCCACGGTGTGGCTGGCACCAAGCGCCGTCCCAAGCATGGTCATGGCCACGGTGATTAGAATAAGAGTTTTGGTCCCCATGGATTAAATATGGATCTAGAGTACTGGCAAGCTGACTTAGTAGTAACTGAAAAAATGGTGGGGGATGGAAGTTAGCGCTAGAGAGAAATTTGGTTATATTGTCTGATCAACTAATGATCACAAGCTCCAAGGAAGCTAAAGAGAGAAATGGCTGCAGGATGGATGGTGTTGTGAGATCATTGATACTAGTGTGTCGATCGGGTGTAAGCGCGTTGACCAGGTGACATAGAATAGGTCGTCTAAAATACATGAAGATAACATCGTACACGTTAGCTCCTGAAACTGATATTATTATATATGATTGGCTTCATAGCTTTAATAGAAAACTAACAATGGAGAAGATGTGATCAGTAGCCGTCAGTAGACCGGGTCTGGGGAGAAAATGATTAGTAACCATATTGTCAGCAGACCATGTCCAAACAATTAGTTAGGAAATCATCAGTAGCCATCAGTAGACCTTGTCCTCGATCGATCCGGATGCCCGCACGAGCGTACTAAACATAAATTAATCCAACATATTTTCTAGTTAAACATTCCGAACGTGTTGATGCGCACATGTACTACATCGGTACGTCAAATAATTATATAATTAATTAAGGTTCTTCTAAAATAATAATTAAGATGTATGCCACCGTGAAAATTCACGGAAATTCACTATTGATAATATGTTGTGTTGACCAAATTCAAAAGTTGCATAGTCTGCAGGGTAAGGGCGCCTCGCCGTTGTCATATAGCTAAAATCATATTTGGCAAAGAGGATTTATAGTTGGTCATAGTTTTTGGTAGTGAAAGGTAATTCCACTAATAATTAGTTGTCATATATGTACTATACATTTGAGCTAAACCACGACACTTATCATAGATCGGAGGGAGAATTTTTTATCACCATCGTTTCTCCTCGAGATGGTCTTGTTTCTTTTATTTAGTATGAGTTCCCCTGTTCCATTTCACACGATAAAACCACAACATTTTGCAGTGCGCCAAAATATCAAGGGGTAATCTCTGCGGTCCTGAGTGGGAAACTGTACCTTGGGCACATTGGCTAGAACCTGGTACTTACGTCCAAACACTACCACTAAGTACACCTTAAGGAAAACTCTCATAAGAGAACAATTTGAAGCAGGCTCACAAGGTCGGCCCTGGAGAGGTTATAACATTTGCGAGGTAAATGACAATTCAAAGCTAAATGAAAAAAATTAAACTAAATATTATCCTTTTTGTTAATCATCTCTTAGCCCTTTTCTTTATTACGACAACGTAAAACTAAATGCCCTTTATAGCTGCTAAGATAAAATCATAAATCTGCCATCTTGAAAGAAAAACGACGGAGGATGTATCGGAGGATCTGCCATCTCTTAGCCCTTTTCTCTTTCATTTTCTTTTGGGCTTATCTGTGCTGCGGCCCCAGCGTGCTGGATGTATCGGAGGTTTGCTTTATAATATAAAGCGGGGGGAAACCCTTTTTCTTAAAACGACGGAGGAAAGCTACGCTAGCTGAAGAGAAAAGCTACAAGGGGACACCACGATGCTGCATCCGGCCATGGTTTTTGCTGGAACCAGTTGGTGAGGACACTGGAACCAGCCGTGGTGCATCCCGGGAACCCGACGGCAATAGATGCCGCATCGGGTCATCCTTTTTGCCAGAATTGACATGTGTGGATGCTAGAATAGGGCAGGAGAAAAGCTGCAAAACCTCAACGACCGTGCAACCATGGTTCCCGCGAGCTACGACGGCATGCTTCTAGCAGTGTGGCGTGGTGCTGGGACCCGTCCGCAAAAAAGTTGCAAGCAGTCATCAAAGTAGCTATGACGGTGGTGACTGCGAGCTGCGCATGGGAATCAACAACGGTGAGCAGCGGCTTGCCAGCGAGATGTTACAACCAGCGCTTGCAAATGCTGGAACCAGAGAGAGTTTTTGCTGGAACTAGTGTGACTGTCACTTGCGAGCATCAGCGTAGCAGAAGCCATTGATAATACATCTCGCCGGCGTGGCGCGGTGCTAGGGACCGGGGCGACAGGAGGTGCGATGCTGCCGGGGGGGGGGGGGGGGGGCACTGGCAAGCTGCGCGAGGGGAAGGGTGTTTGGCGAGACTGCACAAAGTGTGGGGAGGAAGGAGCTGAGCAACCAAATCAGACAACCTAGGCAGCTTGCATCTAAGGACTAGTGCGCAACTGACCGCAAATTGGGCCGGCCGACCAACACCTCGCACTGCCCTTTACTTTTTTCCATGATTATAGTTCGGCTTTGCAAGAAGATAAGTTAAATTCAATTATAATGGAAGAAATTACATTTAACAAAAGAACTGATTTATAATACACAAATAAGCATGCACGGCGCATCAAAGAGGAAAAAAGCACCACAATCGTCGGTCACTAAAAGAACAACACGAGACCAGCCGCGACAACGGCCAGACCTAGCCGCGCCACCGCAAACTGATCAATGCCACCTGTTGTGGCCGAGCTTAATACAGTCTCGGACCGGCACCGAAGCCGCTTCCCCGTCCCTCGGCACCGTTGTACTGTCCGCACTGCCTTCGACTTCACATTGACTTGAACCTTCATACCAGCAACGCAATGCCCTGGAACGCCGCAGATGAAGTACCGCGTCCCAATGGCTGCAAGTGGGACGACATCTTTGCCGGTCAAGAACGTCGCGATGGGGCTGGAGCTGTTGCAGGAGTCGTACCCAGCCTTTCTCACCTCCACCACATTGTGCACGGTGGTGGAGTACTGAAACTGGAGCTCATCGCCGGTGGTGAACCTAGTTCTCGAAGCCCACAGGGTGTAGTTGGTTTGCAGGTCCCATGATCCGGCCGGCGCGCCCACTGTGTGACTTGCGCCGAGCACCATCCCGAGCATGGCCATGGCCACGGTGATCAGCATAAGAACTTTAGCCCCCATGGATTAAATGGCGATCGACTAGCTAGCTAACTGAAAAGATCGGAGCTAGAAGTTAGCACTAGAGAGAAATTTGAT
The DNA here is from genome assembly GCF_002575655.3 of Aegilops tauschii subsp. strangulata. Lineage (NCBI taxonomy): Eukaryota > Viridiplantae > Streptophyta > Magnoliopsida > Poales > Poaceae > Aegilops > Aegilops tauschii. The sequence continues at coordinate 424,515,486 of NC_053035.3, read as the reverse complement.
AGTATCCAAGGAAGTTGCAGAGAGAATTGGCTGCACGATGGAATGTGATGTAAGATCGTTGATGCCACTATGTCGAAATATATAGGCGATGGATTGGTTCAAGCTAGGATCATCACGTGTAAGCGCGTTGACCAGGTGAGGTATGGTAGGTCTAAGATGCATGAATATGAGTAATAGTATTCCCAGATGAATTTAAATACATGTTGGTGCGTGCACGCTTGGCTCGCCTATTATACTATGATAATCTAATAATGGTGACGATGGGATTCGTAGCCGAGAGTAGACTGGGTCTGGCGGCAAACCCTCAGGCTGCTATCGATCCGGTGCCCGAGCGTGCTAAACATTAATTATTTGAACATAATCTTTGATTAAAGTTATGAACGTGTTGGTGCGCGTGCATATTCCTACCACAAGATAATTGATTTATTAAGATGTATATCACTGTAAATATTTTAAAATAAAACGTAATCGTCTTTTCTCAAGAGTACACAAATTACGTACCATAGCTTTATCTTTACCTTTATCTTTACCTAATATTAAAGAGAGGATTGTTACTCCACTTTTTTTCGTTTGCGGTGGGAGTAGATATATTTTCGTCCGTCATGGTACCAACAATTTTCGTTCGTCGAAAATCATCTGGCCTCGCACTGAGTTTTTCGTCCTGTAAAAAATCATCAAAAAAGACGGCCTAGGTGGGAATCGAACCTGCAACCGTCAGCATGCAAAACATAAAAACAACGAGCAAAGCCTAAAGTGGAATCGAACACAACACCGCGCGCGAGTTAACCACGCCCCTAAGGCAGTGTAGTTCTTCAATTTGTTGTCTAAAAATTGCAGCACCGCTTATACAAACTATATGCATTGAAAGATGTAAACTTTTTTGAAATTCAAATGTGATTTTATTTCAAAAAGAGTAAATAATTCTGAAAAACAAACATTTCCAAAATACGTTAACAAATTTTTAGAGACTTGGACATTTCTCGAAACTATGAACAAAAACTATTTAAAAATGCAAACATTTATTAAAAACAAGAACATAATTGAAAAGGGGAACATTTTCTGAAATTATGAACATTTTTTTAAAATGCAAAATTTTGTGAAATTACCCTAAGAATTTACGAACAAGTTATGAAAACATGATTTTTTTTTGAATTTATGAACAAAATTTGAAAAGAGAATTTCGTTTCCTAAATAAGTGAAAATATTTTGAAATTGTGATTTTTTTTTGAAAACCCAATTTTTTTATGAAATCCCCTGAAATGTTTTTGAATTTGCGAACAAATTTGGAAAACATGGACTTTTTTAGTGATTGAAAAAAATTTGAAACAGAAACATTTTCTGAAATCACGAACATTTTCAAAATCTATCAAAATATATAAAAATGCATAATTTCAGAAATTTCAAACTTTTTGGAGTTTCAGCAAACATTTTAAAATTTCTGAACAGTTTTTGAAAAAAGAAAAATATACCTTGAGTGAGTAAATTGAGCTAACTCTTACTTGTGTCTATCACCTCCGTCCATTATTATTAAGCCAGGTGCAAATGAGTAGGTTTGTTGTTTTTGGGTCATTCATGAAAAATGCCTTATTTAATCTCTCTAGCAAATCGTTACAGAGCACCAGCCAATGTATGCGATGGGTTTTCTTTCCTCCAATTGGAAGCTGCTTCTCCATGCGATCACCGGTTACAATTAGATGCATTTAATCTTCATGCGAGGTTATCACTTGGTCGTAGAGTTTTGGCCGTCAAGCCCTTTAAATCCAAACGAGAGGGTTTGTTTACTTATCAAATTAAATAATCGCCTTCTCATTTTTTACACTAAATTTCATCAATTTATATACATTTGCAAGTTGTATGGAAAATCAATAAATTGCTCCAGGAATTGATAGAGTGAACAGTGGGTCCCGATTATCCCTAGAGAAACGAACACACCATTGTGTTGTTAAAGATGAGCAGGAAGGATTTAACTCCGCATTTCTCAAAAAGAAGAAATTAACTCCCAATGATTTGGATGCTTTGTACGTGGGATTGTAGGTGAACGTGAGATAGGCGGTATATTACGGGACAGTGGGAGTATGATATAACTTAAAATATAATTGCAATCGGACTGTGTTTAACTTGGCCGGATGGTCAACTTTTCTCCGATGCAATGCACGGGCATATGTGCTAGTTATATAGAAGGCAGGATAACAGATACAAGAAGGGCAGTAATAGGCGTTGGTAGACTGATTTGGTCAAGATCGATCACCACGCGCGCCATTGTAATAGGCCATCAAGGACAGTTGATTTCACGAATCGTTCTCTCTCTCTCGAAACAAGCTTTCGTCCTCTTTATAGATAAAGGCGTAAACAACTAAACCGATACAAAAATGACCCGATACGAGGCATTGAGGAGAACCTCATAAGCTGATCTAAAAAATTCGGTAATACTAGCCAAGAACGCTAAAAATGCACTAAGTGCACCTAAACGCCTCGAGCTAGCAGCCGAGAAGAAGCACATGAAACCCACCCCCATGCAAGAGGAAGACCCACCCTCACCGGTGACGCCCCCAAGAGGGTTACGGCACAAAGCGTCGCCGCCGCCGCATCAGCCGAAGCTAAGAAAGGTTTCACCCTAAGAGTTGGACGACAAGGAGAGGTCCAAGGCGACGCCCCAAGAGGAATACAATACCCGCTGGCCTTATCGCCGCCGGCGCCGGAGCGCAAATCTTTCGCTCGACCACAGCTCCCACCACATCGAGGAAACTCTAACAGGGACCCCACCACGACGGAATGTCAGCACCAGAACCATATCAGGGCAAAGCTTGCATCGAAGTCGTCTACTACACCAAGATCACCCATCACTACAGGAATCAGGAACTTTGTCGTCTGCCATGGCTGACGGCAAAGGTCTTTGCCGTCTGCCTTTGCCGTCAGCCAGCAGTCGGCAACACGTCCGGGTGAACAAACTACGGCAAAGGGCACTTTGCCGTCTGCTGGCGGACGGCAAAGGTGCAATGGTCTTTGCCGTCCGCCAGCAGACGGCAAAGAACCTGGACGGCACACGTGGCAGCTTAGGGCCGTTAAGGGGTTAACGGCGTGCTTTGTCATCTGCTGGCAGACGGCAAAGACCTTTGCATCTTTACCGTCTTCCAGCAGACGGCATAGTGCCCAAATATGCTAGCCCAGATGCCCCCCAGGTAGCTGCCACGTGGCACGCTATGCCGTCTGCTGGCAGATGTCAAAGATGCAAAGTTCTTTGCCGTCTGCCAGCAGACGGCAAAGCAACCATATAGGCTAGCCCAGCGCCTCCCAGGTTGCACAGGTAGCTGCCATGTGGCAGCTTATCCGTCTGCTGGCTGATGGCAATGCTCTTTGCCGTCTGCCAGCAGACGGCAAAGAGCCTGTAGAGCCCCTGTTTTTTTGTGTTTTTCTTAAATTCATTCAATTTCACAGATATATATATATATATACACACACATTTGAAAATAATTTCAACAAGCATAACAACACATATACATACCAAATCACATCCCTGCCACATGGATATGATCATCTGATACGTCTCCAGCGTATCTATAATTTATGAATTATTCATGCCATGTTTACAACAATTTTATATGGTTTTGGTATGATTTGCATGGAACTAACCCGGACTGACGCTGTTTTCAGCAGAACTACCATGGTGTTGTTTTTTGTGCAGAAATGAAAGTTCTCCATATGAGCTGAAACTTTTTTACGATTTTTTTGGAACAAAGGAGACCCCCGAAGCTTTGTGGGAGGGCCAGAAGAGCCACGAGGAGGGCATAACCCACCAGGGCGCGCCTGGTGGGTTGTGCTCACCTCGAGGCCCATCTTCGCGTGAAACTGACGCCAAAAATCCTATAAATAGAGAAACCATCAGAAATAACCCTAGATCAGAAGTTCCGCCGCCGCAGGCCTCTGTAGCCACTGGAAACCAATCTAGACCCCGTTCCGGCACCCTGCCAGAGGGGGAATTATCTCCGGTGGCCATCTTCATCATCCCGATGGCCACCATGATGAGGAGGGCGTAGTCCACCCTCGGGGCTAAGGGTTTGTACTAGTAGCTATGTGTTTAATCTCTCTCTCGTGTTCTTGAGATGTCACGATCTTGATATATCGCGGGCTTTGTTAATATAATCAGATCATATGGTGTTTTCCCCTCTCTATCTTGTTGTGATGAATTGAGTTTTCCCTTTGAGATTTCGTTTTATAGGATTCAATACTTTTATGGATTTGAGAGCACTTGATATATGTCTTGCATATGAATACTCGTGGTGACAATGGGGTATCGTATTGATTCACTTGATATATGTTTTGGCACTCAACTCGCGGATTCCCGAGGTGACATTGGGGTAATCTATGCATAGGGGTTGATGCACGTTCTTGTCTTTGTTTCTCCGGTAGAAATCTTGGGGCACTCTTTGAAATTCTTTGTGTTGGATTGAGTATTATGAATCTGAAATTATTTGGTGTTATTTTAGTACGAACTCTTGGATAGATCGATCGGAAAGAATAGCTTCGAGGTGGTTTCGTACCCTACAAATGATTTCTTCTTATGTTCTCCGCTAGATAGGAACTTTGGAGTGATTCTTCATCGCACTTTCAGGGGTGGTTATATGATCCAATTATATTAGCACTATTGAGAGATTGCACTAGCAAAAGTACGGACCCTAGGCCTCATTTCCAAGCATTGCAATACCGTTTTTGTGTCCGTTTACTATTTTCTACCTTGCTGTTTTTATTATTCAGATTATAAAAATATATTTCTACCATTCATATTACACTTTTATCACCATCTCTTCGCCGAACTAGTGCACCTATACAATTTGCCATTGTATTGGGTGTGTTGTGGACACAAGAGATTTCTTGTATTTGGTTGCAGGGTCGTTTGAGAGAGACTATCTTCATCCTACCCCTCCCATGGATTGATAAACCTTAGGTCATCCACTTGAGGGAAAATTGCTACTGTCCTACAAAACTCTGCGCTTGGAGGCCCAACACGTGTCTACAAGAATAAAGTTGCATAGTAGACATCATCATCCAGCACATATATAAACCAAATCAAAAGTCCATATGCAACATATATAGCTAGCCAACATATCCAACAACAAGCATACAATGGTTTCGTCCATACATACATATATAGGTAGCAAGTTTCACATTGTTCATCCTACAAAATCAAAACAAAAAGAAAGCACAAGGAGAAGAGTAGACTCCATCAACGCAAGCTTCCTCATCTAAAGCAAATCTGCAAATTGGGAAAGAAGAATGTTAGAAGAAGAAGAATAAGAAGAAGATGATGAAGAAGAAGAAGAATAAGAAGAATTTTTCTTCTCTTTCTTTTTCTCCTCTCCTCTTATCTATCTTCTTCTTCTAACTAAGGTGGGTAAAAATGCCATTTTTTAGCTAAGCTAGGTAAAAATGCTAAGTGTAGGTCATTTTAGAGCTAAGCTAGGTAAATAGGTCATTTTGGAGCTTAGTAAGGTTATTATGTCATTTTCGAGGAAAATAAGCTAAGTCTATGTCATTTTGGAGGTAACAAAGATTATCATGCCATTTTTGACCTAAGTATGCTAAGTATCTCATAAATGAACTGAAGAAGCTAAGTATAGGTCATTTTTGAGCTAACCTAGGTAGTTATGCCATTTTTGACCTAAGTAAGCTAATTATGTCATAAATGAACTAGGTAAGGTAAGTATAGATCATTATTGAGCTATCCTAGGTAGTTATGCCATTTTTTAGCTAACTTAGCATATTAAGTCATTTAGGAGGAAAAAATGCCAAGTATAGGTCATTTTATAGCTATCCTAGGTAAAGTATAGGTCAACTAAGCTTATTATGTCAATTTGGAGAAAAATAAGGTAAGTATAGCTCATTTTTGTGTTAACCTAGGTGATGATGCCATTTCTGAGCCAACTTACGTAAGTATAGCTCATTTTTTATCTAACTTAGGTAACTATGCCATTTAGGAGGAAAATAAGCTAAGCATGCATTTGTTAAGCAAAATGCTAGAGAAAACTTACCCTGATCACAACAACAAATGCGGTGAAGATCGCAACTAAGGTAACAATTGATCCAACGGCATAATGATACCAAGCCTCATTATCAATGACATATTTTCTAATCTTCTTAATCTTCAAGCGCATTGCATCCATCTTCAAGCGCATTGCATTCATCTTCATCTTGTGATCATCGACGACATCGGCAACATACAACTCCAATATCATCTTCTCTTCTTCAATTCTTTTTTTTCAAATACTCATTTTTCTTTTTCAACTAAATTTAACTTCTCGACAAGAGGGTCGGTTGCAATTTCTGGTTCACATACCTCCTAGACTAAAATATCTCTATGTCAACTTGATGGCCATAATTGTGAAATGCAACAAATAGTTATAAAAGAGAATTTACCACATCCGAATCATAAAGCGGGCGAGGGCCGACGGGGACGGATATCAAGACCATGGCACTATGTATAACAAACAATCATACAAAGTAAGAAAATTATACAAGTAACTATATAAATCATTCAATCATACAAGTAACAAGACTATATAAATCAAGTACAACATAAAAAATTGAATACCTAATAATAATCTGGATCGTCGGGTTCAATAAATACTCCGGGATCAATAAATGCATCATCATCAACACTATCAGTAATGACATGCTCATCATCATCATTAATAAATGCATCATCATGTGGAAGGCCACCTTTACGTAATCGGTTAAGCATTGACAGGTCATCCGCAACAGTAATCTCTTCTAGTTCAGGCTCTTCTTGTTCCGGCTCAGGGGTGAAGTCAGGTTCCCTGTCGCTGTCTACTTCACTGTTCTATGGTGAAGTAGAGCGGTTCTTGAAACGTTTTTTGGAAAGACGTGTTTCTTGGAAGAATTCTCCTTCATATGTGTTTGGGTTAATGTGAGGTTCATAATCATCTTCACCGGGGGGGAGGTGGTCTAACACGTGGCGGCACTTCATAAACGACATCCCAACCATTGAGATTTGGATCACTTTGACAGGCCCACGGTAGATAGAAAACTTGGGTTGCATGTTGAGCCATAATATAGACATCGGGAACATCCAAATGGGTGCTTTTTTTGATTTCCACTAGCCCTATATGTTCATGAGTCCTTCTAGTCTCCTTCGGCTGGAACCAATAACATTTGAAGACTACGACGTTGGTGGGTTTGCACCATAGAATTGAAGTTCATAAATTGCTTCAACTCTTCCATAATACTCGGTATCTCCTTTGCCGATAGCAGAGACACAACAATTTGTAGACTCCCGGTCGGCCATAGATAGCTCTCTGCCGTAGGTACGAAAGCAATACCCGTTGATGTCGTATTTGTCAAATGAACGGACCTTAAAGTCAAAACCATTAGTGACTTGTCTCAATTCGGCGTCCATAAACTCTGAATTAGCCTACAAGTTTAATATGAAAGGGATTGTTGCATTAGCCACAAGTTAGACGAAGAAATGAAATGGTCTAATGGAAATTACCATTTGTTTGAACCAAGAGATGAAATCGGGATAGCCGCCTCCATGCTTTGCCAGAAGCTCATACCATTCGACGAAATCCTTTTGGATCACCGCTCCATACGAGAATTTGGCGATGTATCGACTGTATCAAATTTATCTGGCAATAAGAGCAGTTCAAAGGAATTAGAAGTTGCGAAACAATGTACCGAGAACTTACTCGATGTACGGCCGCACTTCTGTTAGGTTGTTGAAGATATACAACGAAATGGTCCGCCATTCTTCGACATCTAATGTTAAGGAATTAGAAGAACCGGCTGGTACCAGATCCCCTTTGAATAGGCTGAGGTTGGATCCACCCTTTTTAGGGTCGCCAGCATTGTACCGAGGCTTCGGATTATGCAAATGACCATTTTCGGCTTCGTAGTGTGCTGTCACAAAGTTTGCCGCCTCCTCAGTAATGAATGCCTCGGCCATCGATGCTTCAATTCTACGTTTATTTTTACATTTTGCTCGAAGCGTCTTCTGCATCCTCTCAGTTGCGTAGCACCAACGATTTTGCACGCCCCCCTCCCAAATCTTGCCTCGGTTGGGAGATGCAAAATCAAGTGCTGCATTGGATTAAAGAAGCCCGGCGGAAAGATCTTCTCTAACTTGCAGATCAACTCCGGCGCCAACTCTTCCATTTCTTCTAGCAGGCCAGGTGATAGTTCTTTCGCACAAAGAACACGGAAGAAATAGCTCATTTCTGCCAGTACTAGCCATTCATCCTCAGGGATGAAGCCACGCAACATCACCGGCATTACCCGCTCAATCCATATGTGCCAATCATGACTCTTGAAACCAAATATCTTCAATTTATCAAGACTCGCTCCCCTCTTTAGATTCGCTGCATACCCATCGGGGAACATCAACTGCATTTTCACCCAGAAGATAATTTCCCTCATAGCTGGCCTTCCAAAATTGAACCATGCCTTTGGCTTTGTCCAGTTCTGCTTTCCTTTCGGTGGTTGCATGTTTTGTAACGGTCTATGACATAGCGCCTCTTGATCGACTCTAGCCTTAGTATTATCCTTTGACTTCCCATCTATGCCGAACAATGTACCAAAAAGTGCCTCGGCGATATTCTTCTCAGTGTGCATCACGTCGATGTTGTGTGGGCAAAGGAGGTCTTTGAAGTAAGGCAGATCCCACAAGCATGTCTTGTGAGTCCAGGCGTGTTCCGAATTATACCCCTTGAAATACCCTGGACGCTCTGGATCCGGCTCGAGAGCATTTAACTGATCCAGGGTCTCTTGGCCTGTCAACGGAGGTGGTGCAGAGTTTTTGACAACTCTACCTTTGACGAAGTTCTGCTTGTCTTTCCTGAACTTATGGCGAGGATCCATGAACTGTCTATGCAAGTCGAAGCAAGAAAACTTGCGACCAGCCTGAAGCCAACGAAGCTCAAGAGCTCCCTTGCATGTGGGGCACGGGAGCCTTCCATGCACACACCAGAGGCTATAAGTAATCATGCATATAAGAGATCAAAGAAACTCAAATAACTTTCATGGATAAAATAGATCTGATCATAACTCAAAGTTCATCGGATCCCAACGAACACACCGCAAAAAGAGTTACATCAAATAGATCTCCAAGATACCATTGTATTGAGAGTCAAAAAGAGAGAAGAAGCCATCTAGCTACTGCCTACGGACCCGTAGGTCTACAATGAACTACTCACGCATCATCGGAGAGGCACCAATGAGGATGATGAACCCCTCCATGATGGTGTCTAGATTGGATCTCATAGTTCTGGAACTTGCGGAAATTGGAATTGTGATTCGTCGACTCCCCTAGGGTTTCTGGAATATTTGGATATTTATAGGGCGAAGAGGCGGTGCGGGAGGCCCCCGAGGTGGGCACAACCCACCAGGGCATGCTTGGACCCCCAGGCGCACCCAGGTGGGTTGTGCCCCCCTCAAGGCACCCCTCTGGTACTTCTTTGGCCCATATTGTGTCTTCAGGCCCAAAAAGTTTCGGTGCGTTTGGACTCCGTTTGGTACTGATATTCTGCGAAGTAAAAAACAAGAAAAAACAGGAACTAGCACTGGGCACTATGTCAATAGGTTAGTCCCAAAAAATGATATAAAGTTGCTACCAAATGATTGTAAAACATCCAAGAATGATAATATAACAACATGGAACAATAAAAAATTATAGATACGTTGGAGACGTATCAACGTGCGATAGGGCTAGGCCCACCCGACAAGGTTGCTGACCTTACCGAGGACTTTCCGAAGCTGAGCTGGAGGAATCATTCATGGGAACTTGCCTATCGAGCCAAAGACTCTGGGACCAAAGTCCAAGAACATCATCCTCGGCATCGAAGACCAGTTCAGGGGCTACAGACGGTGTCCTGGACTAGCGGGTGCTAACCTAGTCGGCCCATGCTCCTCGAGATGGGCTGATGGGCCCTCATTCATCTCGAGGTGGACTCCGGAGGCCTGATACGTCTCCAACGTATATATAATTTTTGATTGTTCCATGCTATTATAGTATCAATGCTTGGATGTTTTATATGCAATCATATCTCATTATATATCATGTTTTGGGACTAACCTATTAACTCTGTGCCAAGTGCCAGTTGCTGTTTTTTGCTTGTTTTCGGTTTTCAAAGATATCAGTACCAAACGCAGTCCAAATGCCACGAAACTTTTTGATGATTTTTTTCTGGACATAAGAGACCCTAGAAGCTTTGGGGGAGGGTCAGAAGATGAAGGGGTGGCCAACAAGCCACCAGGGTGCGCACTGGTGCCTTATAGGGCCCTCGTTGCTCCGTTTGATGTAACTCTACCTCTATAAATTCTCCAAAATCGGGAAACCAACAAAGAGCCACCCAAAACACTTTTTCCACCACCACAAGGTTCTGTTCTCGCGAGATCTCATCTAGAGGCCTTTTCCGGCACTCTGCCAAAGGGGGAATCAATCACGGAGGGGATATACATCAACCTTGCTGCCCTTTCGATGATGTGTGAGTAGTTTACCTCAGACCTACGAGTCCATAGCTAGTGACTAGATGGCTTCTTAGCTCTCTTCGATCTTCAATGTAATGTTCTCCTCGATGTTCTTGGAGATCTATTTGATGTAATCACTTTTTGCGGTGTGTTTGTTGGGATCCGATGTGTGAGTTTATGATCAGATTATCCATGAACATTACTTGAGTTTTCTATGAACTCTTTTATGCATGATTATTATAGCTTTGTATTTCTTCTGATCTATTGATTTGGTTTGGCCAACTAGATTGATTTTTCTTGCAATGGGAGAGGTGCTTTGTGATGGGTTCAATCTTGTGGTGATCTATATCCCAGTGACAGAAAGGGACAAGACACGTATTTGTATTGTTGCCATTAAGGATAAAATGATGGGGTTTATTCATATTGATTGAGTTTACTTTGTCTACATCATGTCATCTTGCTTAAAGCGTTACTCCGTTCTTTATGAACTTAATACTCTAGATGCATGTTAAATAGCGGTCGATGTGTGGAGTAATAGTAGTAGATGCAGGCAGGAGTCGGTCTACTTGTCTCGTATGTGATACCTATTTACATGGTCATTGCCTTGGATATCGTCTGGATTATTCGCTTTTCTATCAATTACCCAACAGTAATTTGTTGACCCACCGTATGCTATTTTCAAGAGAGAAGCCTCTAGTAAAAACTATGGCCCCCGGGTCTATATTTTTATCATATATTAAAATCCAAAAATGCTTTGTTGCAATTTACTTTACTTTATTTTATTTTTTGTTTTATTTATCTATCTATCACTATGAGATTTGATCCTTGCAATTAACCACCAAGGGATTGACAACCCTTGTTTGTGTTGGGTGCAAGTATTTGTTATTTTGTGTGTAGGTACTACTAACGAGGTGTTGCTTGGTGCTTCTACTGGATTGATAACCTTGGTTCTTAACTAAGGGAAAATACTTATCTCTACTGTACCGCGTCATCCTCTCCTCTTCAGGGAAATCCCAACACAACTCACAAGTAGCAGGAAGAATTTCTGGTGCCGTTGCCGGGGTGACATCATCAACATCTATCAAGTACCATCACATAAACTTTCATCTCCTTGCATTTACATTATTTGCCATTTGCCTATCGTTTTCATCTCCCCAACTTATAAAACATTTTCACAAAACTACAAAAATACTTTCCATTCGTCTTTTTGCTTGTTTCCTTGTTTGCCTTGTTTATATGGCCAGCATCACTATCTCTCCTTTTTCTCCATACTTTGAAGTTCTTTACTTCAAACAAAAGCAAGGAGGAAATTTGAAAGATGCTTGGTATAGAATGATGGAATCTTATCGCATTTGCACTATAAAAGGGGGTATGAAAATTTTGCTTCGAAATTTTTACGCAGGGCTCACCATGCCTAATAGAGAACTTCTGGATTTTGCTACAAAAGGGAATTTTATTGAATGTGATTCCATCATTGCTTACGAAATAGTGGAAGGAATAGTGGGAACCCCTCCTCCACAAAAGGAATTTAATTACACTCAATAAGGAATTCAAATCTTGGAAAAATTAGGTGATATGCAGAAAGATCTGGTTGAGTTGCAAAAATCTAGTGAACCTCTCAAAAATATTAGCAGGAACCTCAACCGCACGAATACATTGATTACTCTTTGCAATAAGCGCCTAGATGCTTTAGATATACAAATTGCTTCATTTTCTAAAAATAATGGGAAGCGTAAGGAACCTACGGGGTTCGAGAAAAGCCCCATCAAGATTGCAAAAACTAAGATGACAACACTCGAAACTATGCATTACGCCTAGCTAGGGGCGTAAAACAATAGCGCTAGTTGGGAGGCAACCCAATAGTTATCTTTTTTTTTCTAGTTCCTTTTATGTTTGTTGTGTGCATACAATTATGCTACTATTATGTTTGTGTTTTTGTGTTTTAATTAGTGTTTGTGCCAAGTAAAGCGTCCGGGATAATTTGGATGATAGTTGCTTTGATTCTGTGCAAAAACAGACACTTTTGCGTCCAGTATCAGAATTGTTAAAATTTGGTGGAGCTTGATAAATTCTTAATTTTTTTACACGTGACTGATATACAAATTGCCCACGTTTTCCTAATGTTTCAGAAATTTTCGAGTTACGAAAGTATGGTCATTGTTCGAATTATTATAGACTATTATGTTTTTGACAGATTCTGTTTTGTTGCGTTGTTTGCTTGTTTTGATGAATCTATGGATTTGTATCGGGGGTATAAGCCATGGTGAAGTTAGAATATAGTATGTATAATGCAATAATAAAATATGAATGGGTTTACAACAGTACCTAAAGTAGTGATTTGCTTTGTTATACTAACAGATCTCACGAAGGTTTTTGTTGAGTTTTGTGTGCTGAAGTTTTCAAGTTTTGAGTGAGATCACAATGGATGAAAGAATAAGGAGTGGCAAGAGCCTAAGCTTGGGGATGCCCGAGCCACCCCAAGGTAATATTCAAGGACTCCCAAACATCTAAGCATGGGGATACCCCGGAAGGCATCCCCCTCTTTCCTCTACCAACTATCGGTAATTTTACTTGGAGCTATATTTTTATTCATCACATGATATGAGTTTTGCTTTGAGCATCCTGTATTATATGAGTCTTTGCTTTGTTTGATTTTTATTTTGTCACAATCATCTTTGCCGGACACACCTTTTTGAGAGGGACACACATTATTCGTGATTTGTTAGAATACTCTATGTGGTTCACTTATATGTTTTGAGCTAGGCAGTTGCTCTAGTGCTTCACTTATATCTTTTTTAACACGGTGGTGGATATATTTTAAAGAAATAGTTGCACTCTCATGCTTCACTTATATCTTTTTGAGAGTTGACAATAGTAATGGCAATTAGTACAAGTTATTAATTTGGTCCTAATATGATAGGTAATCAAGAGGGATATAACAAAAACTTTCATGTAGATCACTGAATATGATAAGTTTGATTCCTTGCAATAGTTCTGTGATATAAATTATGGTTTAGTAAGAATATTGGTGTTAAGGTTTGTGATTCCCGAAGCATGCACGTATATCTCTCGTTATGCTATGAAGTTGGAGCATAATTTATTATTGATTGTCTTCCTTATGGGTGGCGGTCGGGGACGAGCGATGGTCTTTTCCTACCAATCTATCCCCCTAGGGGCATGCGTAGTAGTACTTTGCTTCGAGGGCGAGTCCATGGATTATACGCACTCTCACCTTTCTGCAATTTGCTAGCCTCTTCGGTACCGTGCATTGCCCTTTCTCACCTCGAGATGTGGTGCAAACTCCGTCAGTGCATCCAAACCCCGTGATATGATACGCTCTGTCACACATAAGCCTCCATATATCTTCCTCAAAACAGCCACCATACCTATCTATTATGGCATTTCCATAGCTATTCCGAGATATATTGCCATGCAACTTTCACCGTTTCGTTATTATGACACACATCATCATTGTCATATTGCGTTGCATGATCACATAGCTAACATAGTATTTGTGGCTCAGCCACCATTCATCATTTTTTATACATGTTACGCTGGATCATTGCACATCCTGGTACACCTCCAATGGCATTCATATAGAGTCATATTTTGTTCTAGGATCGAGTTGTAATTTTGGAGTTGTAAGTAAATAGAAGTGTGATGATCATCATATTCATTATTAGAGCATTGTCCCAAGTGAGGAAAGGATGATGGAGGCTATGATTCCCGCACAAGTTGGGATAAGACTTCGAACGAAAAAAGAGAGGCCAAAAAGAGCCCAACAAAAAAATGACAGAAAAAGAGAGAAGGGGCAATGTTACTATCCTTTCCACACTTGTGCTTCAGAGTAGCACCATATTTTCATATAGGGAGTCTCCTATGCTTTGAATTTTTCATTATATAACTTGGCTTGTATATTCCAATGATGGGCTTCCTCAAATGCCCGAGGTCTTCATGAGCAAGCAAGTTGGATGCACACCCACTTAGTTTTATTTTTGAGATTTCATACACTTATAGCTCTTAGTGCATCCGTTGCATGACAATCCCTACTCCTTGCATTGACATCAATTGATGGGCATCTTCATATCCCGTTGATTAGCCTTGTCGATGTGTGGCATTCTCCTCTTTTGTCTTCTCCATATTATCTCTATCACCATACTCTATTCCACGCATAGTGCTATATCCATGGCTTGCGCTCATGTATTTGCGTGAGAGTTGAAAAAGTTGAAGCGCGTTAAAAAGTATGAACGAATTGCTCGGCTTGTCATCGGGGTTGTGCATGATAAATACTTTGTGTAAAAAAATGGAGCATGACAAGGCTATACGATTTTGTAGGGATAACGTTCTTTAGCATTGATATTTTGAAAGACATGATTGTTTGTTGGTATGCCTTATTATTATACTCCCTCCGTTCCTAAATACTTGTCTTTCTAGGCATTTCAACAAGTGACTACATACGAAGTAAAATGAGTGAATCTACACTCTAAAATATGTCTACATACATCCGTATGTGATAGTCATTTGAAATGGCTAGAAAGACGAGTATTTAGGAACGGAGGAAGTAGTTTTTATGTCAAATTATAGATTATTGCTTTGAATCATTCGGATCTTAATATTCATGCTACAAAATAGAGATTACATGATGAACATGTTAGGTGGCATTCCACATCAAAAATTCTGTTTTTATTATTTACCTACTCGAGGACGAGCAGGAATTAAGCTTGAGGATGCTTGATACGTCTCCAACGTATCTATAATTTTTTATTGTTCCATGCTATAATAGTATCAATGCTTGGATGTCTTATATGCACTCATATGTCATTATATATCATTTTTTGGGACTAACCTATTAACTTAGTGCCAAGTGCCAGTTGTTTTTTTGCTGGTTTTTGGTTTTCCAGGATATCAGTATCAAACAAAGTCCAAATGCCACGAAACATTTTGACGATTTTTTTCTAGACATAAGAGACCCTAGAAGCTTTGGGAGAGGGTCAGAAGACGAAGGGGTCGCCCACAAGCCACCAGGGCGCGCCCAGGGGGGTAGGCGCCCCTAGTGCCTTGTGGGGCCCTCATTGCTCCGTTTGACCTAACTCTGCATCTATAAATTCTCTAAAATCAGAAAACCAATAAAGAGCCACCCAAAAAAAATTCCGCTGCTGCAAGCTTCTGTTCTCGCGAGATCCCATCTGGAGGACTTTTTCGGCACTCTGCCAGAGGGGGAATTGATCACGGAGGGGCTCTACATCAACCTTGCTTCCCTTCTGATGATGTGTGAGTAGTTTACCACATGCATACGGGTCCATAGCTAGTAGCTAGTTGGCTTCTTCTCTCTCTTTGATCTTCAATACAATGTTCTCCTCCAGAGGCGGAGGACGAAAAAAATTAAAGGTGGGGCGAAGTCTTAAGCAAATACTTTTTTGATGCAAATTGAAAGAGTCAATACACACTGCAAACAAAAAATCAAATACAATGAAAATGTAGACATGTTTCAATAGAAAAACAAGCTAAAATATACTGATAAAGAAGCTTTCAATGGCGTCTACAAGGACAAGACAAGGGCAGTGTCCTGCCCTCCTTCTGAAAATCTTTGTTAGTTTTACCAAGATCAATACCTTTGAAGACCCCTCGCTCATTGTAACAGACCATCATGTCATTAAGCCAGCCAGCGGACATCTTGTTGCGCAACTAAGTCTTGATGATTTTCATTGATAAGAATCCCCTATCAACTGTTGTCGTCGCTACTGGTAGTAGCAATGCCAACTTAATGAGATGATAAATAGTAGGAAGCATGACATGCCTTTCAAGTTCAACCATCTTTTTAGCTAGCTTGCAATATCATGACAAAGCTCTAAAGTCTTCAATTCTTCCCATATGAAAATGAACATATCAAGGTTATCTTCTATATGTTCATGTTCATTATCAAAGAAATTCATGATTAATTTATGTGATTCTAGCAAGCTTATCCAGATTGAACCTAGAAAAGGAGTTTCTTCGGTCAACACAAAAGAAGTTTTGGAACAGCTCTAAAGATACCTCATTAAAATGATAATCAAACTCTGTGATCATGGAGTCTATAGCAGAATGAAAGGTGTCCACATGAAAAAAAAGTATGTGCTATCGCTTGCTGCCGCCGCCGCCGCCTAGTCCTGGCGACCTAGCCAGCCGCCGCCGCCATGCTAGCTTAGCGTTGCCTCATGTCTGGTCACTACAAAAAAAATACACATCCGTGACATTTTGGGCCGAACGAATTTTTTTTCTGTCATACATATGACACTTCTATGACGACAATTGTGACAAAACCCGGTATCATCATAGATGTGGTGGGCTCCTACTTCTATGACAAAAACTCATGACAGGAAATGGGCTTTTCGTCCTGGGCGGGCCGGAGACGCAGCTGCATGACATTCTTTGGGCCGTCCATGACGGAAAAAACCGTGGTAGAAGCGAGGGGGAGGAAAATTTCGGGGAGTTCCCGGTTACGGTGGGAGGTTGGGGGCCGAGCGATGCGCGTTTCTCTCGTACACGTACGCGCGTGTGTGCGAGGCGTTGGCTCTAAGTGAACCCGAGCGAGGCGTTGGGCTCTAACTGAACCCGGGCGATTGCACTGCAGGCTACGCGTTACTGAACCCAAGCGATCGATCGATGGCTGTTAACTGAACCCGATCGAGCGATTCCTTCGCTACTACTGCTAACTGAAGCCGATCGATTGGATGAACAGTGAGCGTTGCGGGGGGGGGGGGGGGGGTTGGATGAACAGGACCCCGTGGTGTGGTGGAGGGCTGGATGAACAGTAGACGGTGGAGGGGTGCCCGTGGAGGGGTGGTTGAACAGGACCCCGTGGTGTGGAGGGCTGGATGAACAGTAGACGGTGGAGGGGTGCCCGTGGAGGGGTGGTTGAACAGTAGCCGGTGGAGTAGCGCGCGGTGGAGGCTGGATGAACAGGAGCCCGTGGAGGCTGGAGGAGGTTGACGGTAGCCCGTGGAGGCTGGAGGAGGTTGACGGTAGCCCGTGGAGGCTGGAGGAGGTTGACGGTAGCCCGTGGAGGCTGGAGGAGGTCGACGGTGGAGATGAACAGTATCCCGTGGAGTCCCGTTTTGCGGTACGCTACACCCCACCCGATGAACAGGACCCCTGTTTCGACCGTAGGAGGTCCGTTTCGTCCGTTTTGCGGTACGCCACACCCCTCCCGGTCAACAGGACCCCCCGTTTCGACCGTAGGAGGTCCGTTTCGTCCGTTTTGCGGTACGCCACACCCCTCCCGATCAACAGGACCCCCGTTTCGACCGTAGGAGGTCCGTTTCCTCCGTTTTGCGGTACGCCAGACCCCTCCTGATCAACAGGACCCCGTTCCGAACGTAGGAGGTCCGTTTCCTCCGTTGTGCGGTACGCCAGGCCTCGTTTCCATCGCCTGTTCCGTCCAAGCCCTCTCGATGAACACAACCACGCATTCCGTTCTGACCCAGCCGGTTGGCTCCCACGCGTTCCGTTGCCTCCCGATGAACACGACGCATTCCGTTGCCTCCCCATGAACACGACGCATTCCGTTGCCTCCCCATGAACACGATGACGACGCTGTTTCTCCGTTCCAACCCAGCCATGTACACGAGCCCTGGCCGTACGTATGCGCGAGTAGGCGTTCGAGACCCCGCCCATATGTACACATACGTGGCCGTATGTTCTTTCTTGCACCCTGGTCGCTGTACGTACGTGTACATGCTACGTGCGCGCCTCTACTACGACACGTACGAGCCTCTACTACGACACGTGCGCGCCTCTACATCCACCAGTATATATGTACGTACATGTTCGCGACCAGAATGACAACGCTACGTACGCTTCGACCAGGTGGGTCCCGACTGCCAGGCACTTCCTTGCCTGCGAAGATGTAGCTGGTGGGTCCCAGCAGTCAGGGGGCGAATCGTTTTTTTTTGCCCGAACGCACTTCCTTGCGTGCGAAGATGTAGCTGGTGGGTCCCAGCTGTCAGGGGGAAACATTTTTTTCGTGAAATACAGTGGCCCGTCCGGTGGGTCCCAGCTGTCAGGTGGAGGAATCGTTATTTTCCGCGTAATAAGGAGGCACTTCCTTGTTGCGGCCGTGGACC
The DNA here is from genome assembly GCF_002575655.3 of Aegilops tauschii subsp. strangulata. Taxonomy (NCBI): domain Eukaryota; kingdom Viridiplantae; phylum Streptophyta; class Magnoliopsida; order Poales; family Poaceae; genus Aegilops; species Aegilops tauschii. The sequence goes on along the minus strand of NC_053035.3, from coordinate 424,496,908 downwards.
CAGATGTCAGCCTCTCCACGTACAGTCCACGTCCGATGGAAGTCGTTCCTTGACCACGTTGACCACGCCGCGCCGAGAGCACCAGGGCGGTGGACGACGGCAAGGCCTAGGAAGGGGACGACGGGGAGCCGGGGAAGACGCGGCAGTGGAAACCCGCGCGGAGAGGAGTACGAGGGTTCACTGGTTCGGCTGCGGTGTGAGGCTGCCGTCGCCGCAGGGCCTAGCCAGTGGTGGGAATAGTAGGGGGCGATGAGGCCTCCGCGGCAGCACAGCCGGCCACGGGAGGCAGGAGCATGCGGCACGACCGGCGCTGCTTTGGGCGGCTGGAGCAAGAAGACCAGAGGTTGAAGAAGCACTACGGTCATTGGATGGACATCGTACGGTCACTGGAGCTAGAATCGTTCATATTGACTAAAGTTGATAAAGGCCCCCGTCCCAGTCAACTTAGATAGGCCCACAAGTCAGCCTCCCACCATGGTGGGTCCCAGCTAGCAGGGGGAGTATTCATTTTTTTGTGCGTAATAAGGAGGCACTTCCGGTGGGTCCGAGCTGACAGCGGGGGGGACGTTTTTTTCGCGCAATACGCTGGCCCGTCTGGTGGGTCCCAGTAGTCAGGGGGAAACTTTTTTTTTCGCGAAATAAGGTGGCCCGTCCGGTGGGTCCCTGCTGTCAGGTGGAGGAATAATTATTTTGCGCGTAATAAGGAGGCACTTCCTTGCGGCCGCCTGGACCTAGCTGTCAGCCTCTCCACGTACAGTACTCTTCCGATGGAAGTTGGCCGTTGACCACATTGACCACGCCGCGCCGAGAGCACCAGGGCGGTGGTCTGGACGACGGCGAGGCCTAGGAAGGGGACAACGCGGAGCCGGGGAAGACGCAGCAGTGGAAGCCCGCGCGGAGAGGAGTACGAGGGTTCACTGGTTCGGCTGCGGTGTGAGGCTGCCGTCGCCGCAGAATAACAGGGGGTGTGGGTGAGTGGAGGGATGGCCTGGCCAGCGGTGTGAGTAGTAGGGGGCGATGAGGCCTCCGCGGCAGCACAGCCGGCCACGGGAGGCAGGAGCAGGCGGCACGACCGGCGCTGCTTTGGGCGGCTGGAGCAAGAAGACCAGAGGTTGAAGAAGCACGACGGCTGTTGGATGGACATCGTACGGTCACTGCAGCTAGAATTGTTTATATTGACTAAGTTGACAAAGCCCTTGGTACGTCAACTTAGTAGGCCCACAGGTCAGCTTCCGAAACGGTGTGCCCCAGATGTCAGGGGGAGGAATCATTTTTTGGGCGGGTGAAGCTAGAATATTCGAGATTGAAGAAGAAGCACGGCATCCGTTGGATGGACATCCAACGGCCACTGCTGCTAGAACCGTGTGTTGACTATAAGTTAACAAAGCCTTGCATACGCGTCAACTCTGTTTTTTTAGGGGACGCGTCAACTTAGTAAGGCCAGAAGTGTGTGGCAGAGAACTTATAGCCCATTTGAGATTTGTAAGAATGTGTAGCCCATTTTTGAATTCTAATGGAATTTACTACAGCCCATTTACAGTTTGTTAAAAGTACAGCCCATTTCAACCAACCGTTCAAAACAGAATTCAATAAAATTTCCCACATTTTGATGGGATCCGAAATATTTTTATCCCGAAATTTCTAGTCAGATTAAATACAATTTCAATATAAATTTATATTACGTAAAAATCCAACGAAACATTGCGCTCGCAACAATTAATGAAATTAAAATTTTCAATATCCAAAAATAATATTTTATAAAGTAATCACGTGTTTGGTGCATTTTTTTATAGTTACTGCCCAGTTTTTATAATTACATCCCATTTATTATTTCTTAAAGCCCATTTTCTTGTTAAGCCTAATGCATCCCTCCTAGGAAAGATTTGCAGCCCAGCGGGGCAGAGAATAACAACTTGACCTTGCCTGGGTATTCCTAAAAAAAGTATAGCTGGGCTAGCCATTTTCAGCTTGAAAAAAATTAATATCTGGGCTGGATATGTGGCCTGGGCTAGACGGGCCACAGCCCGCCCAGTTAATACCTGCAGCGATGTTTTCGTTGTTGTTCAGAGGAGAAAAATTAATATCTGGGCTAAACATCGAAAAACTCTGCAGTGCTCACACCTCAAAAGCACAAATACTGCTCGAGCTGCTTGGTCCCAGCTGTCAGCCGCTTCTTGTGCAATTCTCTCGTTTATTGACTACTACATAGGTTGCCAATGGTGTGGGACCGTGATGTCAGGAAACCAGGAGGAAGCAAAATAGATTATAATTATATGTATATATATATAATAAGGAGGCACTTGCGTACGTGAGGCTATGGACCTGGTGGGTCCCCATTGTCATCCTCTCCAAGTAAAGTCATCTCCTCGCCCGCGCGCGCTTTCCACCCGAAACAGTCAGCGTCGCCTGCCCCGCTTCCCGGTGCAGGCGATTGCTCCGCCTTCAAACGACACAAGTGTCGTCCGTCCGTCCATCTGCCGCCCACATTAATGATACACGGTTGCCGAGGCGGCTACTCCGGCGCCACACGTCCGTCCCTCTGCCCGCCCACCATTGCTATATAAACTGCTGCGCCGGCCATAGCCGCAGCCATCCGCATACGTTCCCTTTCTCCTGTCCACACCACTACTGCCCACGATGGCTTCCTCGCGCTCCAGCGCTCTTCGGGACGGGCGGACGACGGACCACAAGGAGATGGCAGCCATTGCTGCCGACCGGCTGGCCGACAGGCAGCCGGAGGACGACGACGTCCCAATGGAGAACATGGTAGTCGACGATCCGGCGCCAACCCCCTCCTCCGCGCCATCCTCGCCGGTGCATTGCACCATGACCATCGGCGAGGCCCGTGCCCAATATATGGACAGGGTGAGGCAGATGCGTGAGGAGCAGTTCCGGGAGGCGCAGGCCGACGCCGCCTACAACCACCATCTCCTCCAGGAGCACCTGCAGGCGAAGGAGCAGATCGCCGCGGAGCGGGCGGAGCAGGAGGCGCTGCTCGACTCGTACCGCTCCGCCCGTAAGGGCCGCCTCGAGCGCTGGCGGTACCGCATGCGGGTGGCGGAGGCTGCGGCCGCCTACAAAGAGGCTAGCAAAGAGGGCGATGAAGCGAGCGATGCGCTGTTTGGCGAGACCGAGGACGAGGCAGAGGACAATGTCGGCTCCGACGAGTCCCCGCTCCGCTGGCGTCGACGAGGCCCTGCTCCGCCGAGGCCCCGCGGCGCCAACAACGAGGCAGAGGACACCGCCGGCTCCGCCGAGGCCCCGCCCCGCCAACAACGAGGCAGAGGGCATCGCCAGCTCAGCCGAGGCCCCACCCTGCCGGCAACGTGGGGGAGGATTTCCACCGCTCCGCTGAGGCGCCGCCCGCCGGCAACGAGACAGAGGACATCACCGGCTCCGCCGAGGCCCCGCCCCGCTGCCAACGAGGCCGCGCCACACAGAAAACGAGGAAGAGTAGAACACGGTAGGTCGACGCCGCTCGGGTCCAAGTAAGGCCACCGCTGCTACCCTCCGGTTGAAGCCAAGCTAGGCGGGTTAACCATTGACGGCCGGTTAGCTTCTTGGCGGCGACGTGGAGTCGCAGAGCTGCGCTGGAGAAGAATGCTGCTTCTACTTAACTGCTGGTGCAGTTGGCTGACTGACACGTGGGCCCAACAGGCCACATGTCAGTTACGCAACTGCACCTGCAGTTAAGTCACTGAAGCTTCTGTTCGTCTCAGCGGGACACAGGTGGGTAGCTTCGGTTAATTAATTATACCTCCAGCGCACCCCTTTTTAGTTGACGAATGTATGAAATGTAATGAAATCCGGCATGTTTATATGAAATCCGACCGTGTATGAATGAATTTATTTCGATTAGTTCGAATTCCTGTATCACTGGCATTGGATGAACATGCAAAACAATGCGTACTAGCATTATTCCCAGGGTGATCACCTCGTTTGCAGCAGTTTCACATGTACTCCCTCCGGTCCTTTCTAGTCTGCATACAAGTTTTGTCTGCAGTCAAAGTATCTCTACTTTGACCAATCTTATACAAAAAAGTATGCACTTTCACAATGTGCGAAGTAAAAAGGAACAGAAGGAGTACAAAGAGTTTGAGCAGCTTTTAGCATTTCTGTACATTGCAATCAAACACACAGGCCTGGCAATTCATAGAGAACATTCAAAACAATCGATGATTATGCATCTCAGCGACTCACATGTCAGAGGCAATATTTACTTCACAACTAAAGAATAAAGAAAAAATTGATCGACGCTGCTGACAGCAAAGGGCGTCCCATTCGAAAATATCAAACGCATGTCTTGCTAAAATCAATGAGCAAAATTTGACAAGGTTGTCCCATTCCAAAATATCAAATGCCTACGATTGTGGAATGGGCAGGGTTTGCCATCAGTTCGGACATTGACATGGCACCTCGTGCTAAATAAACCAGCTGTTCTTTTTGTGCAGTTCCACCAAAATCAACCAAATTCGCGTGTAGCTTGTATGATTTCACCCTTATATGTTGCAACGCCTTGAACTTATCGGCACCTCCTTTCTTGTGGTGGAAATGAATGATTCGATGTATTCATGAACATTTTGTGCAGTTCCCATTGAAATCAAGCTGAGCACCCCTGTTTGCACAAATACAAAAAAGTATTGGTATAAAGCAAACTGTACTATGAATTGACAGTTTCAACAGGCACATACATGGTCCATGTAGAGCACACTTTTAGAAAAATGGAACTCACCAGAAAGAATCCTAGAACAACATTGTACTCGCGCATCACAGCAAAAAAATGGAGATTTGTCAGTCCTTCTGATCTGAAGTTAGTTTGGTCTTGTGGGGAGTAATGTAACCATCCTTCAACTGCTCCTTCTGATGAGAAGATAGACAGGGCTTCTTCATCCTGGCATAATCGGAACTAGTCACTTCACGTACTCCATATTCTTCTTCAGAGGAAGATGATCCTGTTGTGCAAAGACAAGAGGACTACTAAATGCTAGCATCCTTGTTTGCTCAAAAAAAAGGAAAGGAAACATTTAAAACAGCACAGATGAAGCACTTCTCAAGGACAATACCACTTTTTCATGACAGTATCTAAACAGTAGCACAACACCAATAGAGATGACAAAGCTCAATCATATGGATGAAATCAGTGGGCGAGTACCAACCTTTGTCAGGAGGCTTATTGTGTAGAGCATACAGATGAAGCACTTCTCCGGAACCATCTGTTGCTATCTACGGTGGTGGCCATGCTTACTATATACTCCTCGATTAGTTTAATGTTTCCAACATCTTCTTGTGCAGTTCCACTAAAATATATGGTATCTTCAAAGAAGATCCCTGTTTGCACAAGTAGCGATAATTACATATTACATTAAGAGTGACATCAAATCAGTGGCAAAACAATTGCTCGTTCCAGCCATAGCAATAAATTAAGATGCAAAACTATATCATTACTTGTGTCATCATAGTTCCAGTGCTTCATTACAGCACCGGGAGTTGATTTTTGTTTTTCTTCCGCTTGTTCTTCCCCTTCATCACTTGGTTCAATAACAGACAAGCTTCGCCTTCAATGTAAGATTTGGCATGTCAATTAGGGAGCACAAGTATAGTACTAAACTTAATTTTCTGATGAAAGTGGCAAAATACAGGCCATCAGTTGTGAAATATCCTTATCTTACCTCAATGGGATATTACGGTGCACATACAGATTGGAAGTCTTGTCTCCATTTGTGCAGTTCACTAAAATCAAGCAACATTATCGTACAAGTAGCACAACATATGAAAGCACACTGCAGAATCATGTGAAAGAAGGCTAGTACTGACCTCTCATGATGCGGAATTCAAACAACTCACAAGAAGAAGATCTGAACCAAATTCGCCTTAACGGATAGGAAGTAAGATCTCCTCTTGTGCAGTTCCACTAAGATCAAGCAATCAAGCAACGTTGTTGGTGTGACATTTTGGTTGAACTGCACAAAACACTCTTAAAACAAAAGTGTTTTGTGCAGTGCAACAAAAGGTCACAATGGCAACAAGGTGAAGTAGATAACCCTGTTTACACAGAGGTGCAAAGGAAACAATTAGTGGTCAATAACGGTGGATGACACAGAAGCCAACAAAAAGAAGCATCTACCTTATCTAAATGGGAAAGAAAGCAAGACAGTAGCATTTCTCAAACGGTGGCATTGATTAATATTAACATAGGGATTATATTAACAATAAAATTCGTTAAACATGTAATTTGCTTTTAACTCTGGCATTGCATCAATTTTCCAGCGGCATTATTAGAGGGTGTTTGTTTACAGGGACATTTTGGTGTAGGGACTAAAAAAACTCCGTGTCAGTCCCATCTAAACCAAACAGGAGGGACTTTTAGGGACTAAAAGTGGGCATTTGGGACTAAAGAAAGAAGACCCCGAGGGAGTCTTTTTGGGACTTTTTCCAACAGTTTCCCCTGCCACGCATCGCACCTTGTCTCTATTAGTTCATTACTAGGGGTAACATGGTCTTTTAGCATGTCATTTAATAACCTCTAGTCCATGTTTAGTCCCTGGAACCAAGCAGGTAGGGACTAGGGAGTTTTTAACCAAACAGGGCCTTAGATTAACAACAGCTAATGATTTGCACGGGACAGTGGACGCACCAGCACCATGTGCATCTACCGATGTACTGTGGTCCTGCACAGTCTATTGCAACAAAGAACAAACAACCAAGGAGCATATTTGTGTTGGTCCCAGTTTTGTTATCTTTAGACACCTTTCCCTATGTGAGCGCAGCAAATCTAGTCCTGCTCAAATTCTACAGCCTTGTCCCTTCCTTTCCTTTTTGAACTAGTACTTTCGCCCCTTCCTTTCCTCTTTTAACCACGTCCTAGATTTATGCGATACAACTTTCCCCACTACTTTCCCCCATTCCTTTCCTCTTTGAACCACGTCCTAGATTCATGCTATACAACTTTCCCCACTACTTTCCCCCATTCCTTTCCTCTTTGAACCACGTCCTAGATTCATGCTATACAACTTTCCCCCTTCATTTCCTCTTTGAACCACGTCCTAGATTCATGCTATATACAACTTTTCCCACTACTTTCCCCCACTCCTTTCCTCTTTGAACCACGTCCTAGATTCATGGTATACATGCAGCTAGAGCAATGCATGTGGAGTAAGTAAATTACACCTTAAGGTTCTTGGGGCGTGGTTCGGTGGGAGACGGGACGGCGGCGAAGAAGGGGTCGGAGGCCCTCCCGCGCCGCCGCTGGGTGGAAAGTGAACAGCTGCGCCGGTAGTCCCTCGCCGACGGCGACAGCGTTAAGCCTCCTTCCCTTCCCGGCGGACGGATCCTGCCGGCTCTTTGAGCAGCAGTGAGGGAAGAGAGAGGCCAACGAAGTCTTGTTTAGATCTGGAGAGGGCGAGAGAGTGTGAAGAGAGCAACTACAAGCGCTGAGGCTCCAGCGGGAGAGGGCGAGAGAGTGTGAAGAGAGCAACTACAAGCACTGAGGCTCCAGCGTGTATATATATACTGGAGAGAGAGTGTGAAGCGTGCAAACCCTAGAAAACATTTTGACCAGTCAAAGAATCCTCCCGGCACAAATTATGCTCAAGTGTAGTTATCGAACCCGAGACCTCAAGTTTGATGAGCGAACAGGCTAACCAGCTACACAACCCTCCCGTTATGTTCAACGAGAGGGAAATAACCTTTTATACATTCCTGCATTCGTGTGACAAGCATGTCGTGTTTTTTTGTGTGTGTGGGAGTCATTGGGATTTCAATCATAATCGTGTCATTTGGCTTTGGTGGTAAGACTATCCACAATGGTGCAGAAATAATGCAGCCTTAGTCACCTTACCTCTCTCCACGTAGTACGTTGGGTCCCACCAGTCAGAGGGTGAAACAAACAAATTAATAAGAAAAATTAAAAGCGCCAGCGGTGTATCTTACCTCACACATCTCGCTACTGCTCGGGAACACTGTCCAATTGATCCCTCTATTCGCTCACGTACTATTTTAAGTGAATCCTTATTATAACATGCACACAAATTTTGGGCACTTGTATTTGACTTAACTCAGTGTGCCACCGTATCTCGTATACTTACTACTCCCTCCATCTAGGTGTAATAAGTCACGTTAGAAGGTGCAACGGGACCAAGGTGCGTGTGTGTGTGTGTGTGTGTTTAACAGCATGTGTGTGTTAAAGAGAGCGACAGATCGACCTACTCCTACAGAGAGATGTTGTGTAGTGTTCGATTTTAGCCGCGAGAGTCGGTGCATCCTCTCGTTTCCGGGCGTGTCCGGTAGGGACATGCGGACAACTGCCACGCCCGCTCCTGACCAGCCTGGCCCACCCAAAGCCCCTCCATCGCCCGCGCGCGCTTCCCGCCCGAAACAGTCAGCGCCGCTCCAAAGAATCGGTGCCGCATTCATGCCTGGGCAGAGCGGACGCAACCTCTCACTGGCGCAAGAGTGATGGTTGCTTCGTCCGTCCAACTTATTGCTGGGTCTATGTGATTTGACGGCTCATTGGTCTTTATTACTGAGGTGGTAGGACTGCTGGATGTCCCACGCTTTCGGCGAAAGGAGGTACTACTACTAGATTACAATTTTCTCCATTCTTACAGCGGAGGCGTGCAAGAGCAGTGAAAACACGCAGGCTCAGTGATTACATGGCCCACCTCACACTATCACCGTGCGACACCTAACTCTTTACATAGTACTCCCTCCGTTCCTAAATATTACTAGATGAGTCCCCGCGCGTTGCCGCGGAACAGCGGTATATCTCTCTGCGCAAAATTATCGATTTCATAGGACTAAAAAAACTCTATAACCGCATGACAAATGTGGTAGCCAAACTAAATAAACTCCCATCATCATTTAGATCATCCCACGTAAGGAAAAAAGATCAGCCAACTCGTACTGCATAATGGGATTATATTTTTCTTTTTGACATGTTAATGGGACTTAAAAGCTCACTTACATGCATGCTACCGGTGCATGCTTGCATGCAGACTTGTTGATGTGATTTAAAACCCACTCACATGCATGTGCCACGGTATTTCTGCATGCTTGCATGTGGCTTAGTGCGGAGCCTCTCAACGTCTAGATCAGGCAACTATTATGGACTGATTTACTTCATCTAACGGCTACATCAATTTTGATGATGTGGCTCAAGGAGAGGAAAGAGAATTCCTAGTAGTGGGGGCTAGCTATTACTAGTAGATAAGTCTTTGTAGAGATTCCACTACATACGGAACAAAATGAATGAATCTACACTTAAAATGCATCTATATACATCCGCATGTGGTTCATGGTGAAATCTCTACAAAGACTTATATTTAGGAACGGAGGAAGTACTAGTATAGTACGTACTGTAATTTATCAGCGAGATAAATTTGTACAATGCTATGAAGCTTCCAGCTTCTGTTACATGTATCTTGCGTCCAAGGTTGCCCGTTGCAACATTTCATCAAATACAAAGGAGACTAACATGCATGCTATTGCGTCTCAATGATTGACAGATCATAGCAAATATGTACTCCCTCCGTTCCAAAATAAGTGTCTCAACTTTGTGCAAACTTTAGTACAAAGTTGTACTACTACTAAAGTTGACACTTATTTTGGAACAGAGGCAGCTAAAGAAAAAACAATCCATGCAGTCCCTAGCCCTTGAATCGTGAACCCTGACCAGGCTTCAATTTGCTGGCAACGTTCGAGCTTCCTAATAAATGAAGTTTGCAACCTTTTGACCATCGGATCATTTTGTGCAGTTTCACCAAAATCGAGATGAGCATCCCTGTGGCAAAGAAATTGAAGAAGCGTGATTAGAATAAGATTACTGGGACTAGTTGATGAGACATAAACTCATCACAAATACAGTACGTAGAAGCCAGTAGAGGTATGTGCGGGGCAAAGAAGTAGAGAAATATCCACAGGGAGTGATGTGGGCAGCTGGAGCAGTGGTGCAAGCCGGCTGTAAAGGGAGTTGTACCTGAGGGACGTAGCTCAACCTTGAGGAGGGCGGCGGGAGGCGACAACTGCCCACGTCGCGGCAGTGAGCAAGGGACGAAGGCAACCTCACCGGCTTTGTGAGAGAGAACAGCGGGGACCCCTGATCGGGACGTGCCAACAGTGGGTTTTCGCCGTCGGCGACGGCCACCGCATCTACACTAAGCATCCACCCCTTCCCCAAGCGGACGTGATCCGCCGGGATGTTAGAGATGTGGCCACAATCGTTTTGTGCGAGAGAGTGTGAAGAGAGCAACCCCAGCAAGCAATCGTGTAGGGTGGCCCATCCTGACTATGTATATAGTGGAGCGGTTTCCTTTTCTCTCCATATGAACCTATCATATTGCGTACGTGCCACTGAAGAAAAAAACTTTATTTATAAATGACGCGACACCTACTACTCGTTCTCCTATAACCTTGCGCTTGGCATCTCCAAAATATTAACCTTGCGATTGGCTCTTCGCCTCTTCGGGAAGTCGAGCAATAATGGTAGTGCAGTATATATCATTCTGGCTATATGAGACCGAATGAATTGCTGCACGTCCACCACGTGGGCGAGGGTCGAGGGGCGAGGGAGAGTGCTACATACGGAGCAAAATGAGTGAATCTACACTCTAAAATACGTCTATATACATCAGTGTTTGGAGTATGTACTAGTAGTTCATATTGAAATCTACTAAAGGACATATATATTCCAAACAATATGATATAATCTCTATAACCAAGGTAGTAGTACGGACGAGGAGTAAACGGAGGGAGTAGTAAATTTTTCTCCTCGTCCTGCGAGCCACCGCGCACATGGGCGAGGGAGCGGGCGTAAGGCGGAGCAAGCTTCACCTCATCCTGCGAGCCACCGCGCCCGTGGGCGGGGGAGACGGCGTACTAAGCAAGCTTCTCCTCGTTCTGCGAGTTGACGGGACACATCAAAAGTACTCCAGTGTATAGAGCCTTGCCTCTAAGGTAGGCCCCACATGGTTTGCCTCTTTTTTTGAACATAACACGTCAAGTCGCAATTTGTTTGTTCACCCGTGGTAGATGATCCTCCCTCCACCAAGTGGACAACCAGTACACGTGCCAAATTACCACGTGGGTTGCCTTTTTCGTACAGAAATGAGCTCCACCGTGTACCCGCGCGGGTGTGGTTGGGAAAGAGACGGGAGTACGTGTGCCGTGCATGCACCTCTTCTCTTCGTGCACGTCCCCCACCTACGTGGGTGTGTGTGAGAGATACAAACCGCGTTCGTGAGTGTTTTTTGTTTTGGGGCGGGGGGTTGATTTCGTGAATTATTTGTGGGAATATGTGTCGATGACATCTCAAACAAAATTTTGCATGCAATGTGTGTCAAATGGAGGCCTATCCATATCATACATAGAGGGTCGGGCAATCCACGAGAAGAGAGGGAGGGGTCATAGCTATCGATAGAGTCGAAGAGAGGATCAAGTGGGTGGGTGCGAGATCGATGAAGAGAGCCATCGAAATTGTGTGTGTGTGTAAGTCAAAGATATAGGGCGACTGGCCTACCGGAATGTTAGAGGGCACATGTCAAGTTTGTGTGTGGCAGGGAGACATGAGCGCTCGATGTATCGGTGTGTGTGAGGGGGAGGGGGGTGGGGGGAGGGGTAGGCAGAGGCCTAACTATAGAGGTAGAACGACTCGTATATGTGTTGAGAAGGAGAGACCCAGCTATGTCTTGAGGGAGATCAGTCGACATCCATACATAACTGAAGGACGGGAAATATGATGGGACAGAGAGAGAGAGAGAGAGAGGAGAGAGGGAGGGAGAGGGGTAGAGTGCTGGATGGGTGATGGAGTTTCTTCTCGAAGATGGTGGGAGAGGCCTACTAGACAAACTGAGGGTGGAACTGCAATGTTATCAATAAGAGTGGGGATGTGTTTCTGTGTGTGCCTGTGCGTGATAGATCTGTCGGGACGCATCCATGGATGATGAATGGGAACCATGTGTTTGGTAAGCAAACCTAACTAGATCGGTAGATCAATTGTTGTTTGTCGGAGGAAGGGAGAGACACAACTAATGAGGTAGATCGATTGACGTGTGGGTAAAAATGAGTTATAAGGACCTAGCTAGCTATATGTATAGCGAGAGATCGGTCGGTGTATGTCCATTTGTTAGAGGCAAATAAGGCCCAGCGAGACGGATAGACAGAGAGAATAGAGCTAGGAGGTGGTGCGAGAGGCCCAACTACTAGCTAGATAGGGGGAGGAGTGTGCGGTTGTGAGATCGATGAAAAGAGGGGCGAGAGTTTACACATGTGTCTGACCGTATGAGAGAGCGAGGCAAGGACACATAAAGGAGGAGATTGAAGGTGTGTGTGTATGTTGTACGCAGGCATCGCTGGAGAGGTTTATCGATCGGTGTGTGTCGGAAAGGAGTTGTGGAGACTCTGGGAGAACGACCTAAAGAAAAAAATGAATGTCCCGGTGGATAGAATGCCGAGGGAGGGGGAGGGCGAGGAGGGCGTGTGCATGCACGAGAGAAAGTTAGTGGTAGCTACAAAGGTTAGAGGATTGTGTGGGTGTAAGAGACTAACAAAGATCATAATTTGATATGAAAGCGGATTCATATATTTGAATAGGAGATCATAGTGTTTTAAACATTGCATGCATGAATATAGCGGTGATACACGTGCTGTGCACATGTTATACCATAATGTGATAATGCATGGCGTTTGCAACTCACAGCTAAATGCCGAACAATCTAAACCATACTATACATCAAACAATCTCACATTTTATTTGAATTTGTGATAATGTGTGGCGTTTGCAGCTTACAACTAAATATAGAACAATCTAAACAATACTATATATCGAACATTCTCACATTTTATTTGAATTTGTGGTAATGTGTGGTGTTTGCAACTCACATCTAAATACTTGTAGGCGTAGGGGGCGGGGCACCATACATAATGTGATAAACACATTATACATATGAGACATGGTTTAGATTGTGAAGATCTAGCTAGAGCTAGAAATGTAATGTGATTTGAAATGAAAATAAAGTGGATTCAAAAAATCTAGTTCGAGTTCATATAGTACACATAGTTCATATGTAACTCGAGACTAATCATGTGGTGTGCTGTGAAGATAATACACAAACGATGGTTTAACTTGACAATAATGATGATTGTAGATCTTATTAAAACAGAGAAACGAATTCAAATGCTTTGACTTCACAACAATCATTACTGTAGATCTTATTCAAATAGAGAAATGAATTCAAATTTAGTTCATATTGAAGCGGTAGTATATACATTTGGAATGCACTAAAACGTTCATTTGAGTAGTAGGTTGCATGCATTATACACGTAGCGAAATATTTTAATTGAACATAACATGAATTCAAAGTTTTGAATGACATTTGTAGTGCGCATTGATTTGGTACAATACACGTTAGGCTTGTCCGGAAATTTCAACCCGCGCCTTGTTAGCCCGAAATATTTAAGATATATCTTTGTCTCGTTGTGCTCCGACAACTCCCTCCATCTCAACCCGCGCCTTGCTATTCCGAAATTACAACGCGCGCGAAAACTCCCACCTCCTGTGAAATCCCGACACGTGAAATGCCCGTGGTACCCCTGAACCGAAAGAACCGCCTCAAATCGGTGGGGGTACTTTCGTAACTTACCCCACATTTCGGACAAGCGCGTCTCTAAGCCATGGTTCCCCACTGCCATCCCATCCGCCCACCCATTCGTACACCGAGGCCGTGAAAACCCGCGACGAAACCCCACACCCTGCTCCGTCCGCCACCCAGCCGGAGCCTCTTCCCCGACGACGTCGTCCACAGCAACACCTCGACGTCCCTCATCCACCGTACCGGATGAGGATCCGTCATCGATCTCATCGTCCCGCCGGTTCAGCCACCCCGTCCTCCACCTCCAAGGAGCTGCCCCGACGTTCCCCTCGTCTTTCGCGCCAGCTCCATTCCCACACCGCCGTCTTCACCTGCACCACCGGAAGAGCATCATCATCACCGTTTCCTCGGATGAAGCTACGGCCTAATCGGCGCCACCAAAGAGGTTGTACACTAATCGCCGCATTTTCTTCTTGATTCGATCTCACGGTGCTGCCAGCGCTCGGTCCTGAGCCGACACGGCGCGGCTCCATCCACGGCGGTGTCGCCGGCCACTTCCTCCACGGCGTCGCTCCCTCGGCGGTGACGTCCACATCAGTAGGAGTTGTTGCTGCTTTAGCTCTCGCTCGCACTGCTGCTCTGCTCTTGCTCTCGGTCCCCTGCCTGGTCTGCTCTTGCTATTGCTCTCGCTCGCGTTGCTGCTCTCGCTCTTGCTCTTGCTTGCGATGCTGCTCCGATTTAGCTACACTTCAGTCGACTGAATCGACTTTTGGGTCAGTCGATTTTCAGGGGGTGGGGGGGCTCGCCGGGGTGAAGGAAGAACCAGCCGCAGCGGGGAGGGGGGCATGCCGGAGAGGTACCCCACTATCTATCTTAGGGTTCAGGATGGGGGCGATGGTCGCCGGCGGTGGCGGGGCGTTGGCGGGGCGGTGGCGTGGGGATCACCGGAGAAAAAGCTCAGCACGGGGGGGCCTAGAGGGATGGCCGGGGCGGCGGCGGACCGGCGGTGGGGAGTGTTTTCGGGGCGGGCGGGGCGGCGCACCGCCGGCCGCGGGCGGTGGGGGGCTGCTGTTTTGCCGGTGGTGGCTGGCGGCTCAGGGGGGTGGAGGTTGAAGATGAACCGCAGGCCCTTGATTTCGTATCCGACGGCTGCAAAATCGACTGACCAGAGATGAAAAAGTCAGTCGACCGACGTGTAGCCTCACCTTGCTAGTGCGTTCAGTTTCAACAGCAAAATTCAGTTTCGACAGCAAAATTCAGTTTCGACAGTTAAGTTCAGAGATGAGCGGCTGATGTATTTTACATCTAGCACTTTGTGGTTATGTATTTTACGTCATGTATTGGAGATGCTATTAGAATTCCACTCAGGTTAACGTTGTTCGTTGTCTCTCTTGTCCTGCTTCAGCCTCGGCGTCGTACAACTCACCGGAGCTGCTCCAACGACGAAACCCTCCATCACAGCGGAGCAGTACCTCGGGCTCCATCTCCAGACGCCTAAGATCTTCTTCCCCTCCTCTGACAGCAAAGTCAGCCGGAGCATCCTCACCGGCCAACCCAATCACGCTGAGATCGACATGGCTTCGCCAAAGAGGTTGTACACTTGTTGCATCTCTTTTTTACTCTACATGTTATATATATATTGTCCACTGAGCACACGGATTTGTTCCTTTAGTGTCTCCTTGAAAGAAAAAACGTAGGAATTTTAATTTTCACTTGTCCTCCTTTTCAAATTCCTATTCATGAAGCACAAGACTAAGAGATAGTAGCATAATAGCATTATAACCGTACATTTTCTTGTGGTTTGACTTAATCTCACCATGCTTCTTTGCATCCTGTGATCTTCCAATTGTTGTGAATCAAACACCCAGATTGGCAGAAATCCTGTGTTTTTAAATTCTCTGTTTTGCACGTGCATTCCTATCCTATTCCTGTCTATTTCCTATCCCTGCATTGTTGGAATCCTCCAATTCAAACGAGCCCTTACAGAATTACTTCTCTTACAGATAGTTGTCAAAGAAAACCTTGTGTGGTTTGTCCCGCTCCTGCTGCGTCGTCGTCCACCCCAGCTCAGCTGCTCCAACGACAGAAGGGTCTAGCACAGCAGGGATCCGGCCTCCAGACTGTCTTTCGCCGCCTCAGATCTTCTTCCCCGCCACTGGCAGCCATGAAAACTGCATTACCATCATCAACCGAGCAGATGACCTCGAGGACTACACGGGTCCGCAAGAGAGGTCACACTCTTTCGTGTCTGCTTACGTTATGCATCGCTTAATATTACATGCTACTTTATCGTCCTGTTCACCGATTATACTCTGAGTCAGCTCCAAACTAATGGTCAAACTTGAGTTTTTAAATGGTTGTGGGGTACATATCGGGGCCGCTATCAATAGTATCTATCTATTGTCTGGTTAATCTCCGGTGTCTACTATGAGTTTCATGTTGGGTGGGAAACAAACAGTAAAGAAGCCATTATCTGTATTTTTTAACTGAAGCCATTATCTGCCTGCTATTATTGGTTTTGGGTCTATCCACAGGTTGCTACCATCACTCTAGATTTCTGCATGCACTCCTTACATAATCTCACTATGTTTTATTCCTATGCATGACAGTTATTGTAAACAATGGAACTGAACATGTAGAGCAAAAGAGACGAGCCTTGCGTGGCAATAAAATTTCATGCAGACGTCGCTCCATGGTAGGCGCAAAGGCAGCCCCCCTCCACGCATTTCGGATTGTAATCGAGAGGAAGATATCTGTTCTGAGGGGGATTCAGAAGGAGAAGACAACTCCTATTTACCCCCTGAGGTCTTCGCTCTAACTTGGCATGCTGATGTTGGTTATATCATGCATATGGTGTCTTGCATTGCTTACTTTATACATCAAATATGTCATCTGCTTAGTTTAGACATCCTTTGTGCGAATGCCATCTGTTTAGTTTATTCATCGTTTATGTGAATTATGCAACGCCATCTTGTTTAGCCAGGCATCAAATATGTGAATTTTGCAATGCTATCCTGCTTAGCCAGTCATCTTATATGTAAATTATATCAGGCCATCCTTTTTTCGTTACATATTACATTTGTCAACAATGTTAGTACATTCAACTGCTCTTCGTGTGCATCAGCCATTTGACACGGTGATGGCAAATTCTGGAGTGAAAACAAGGTCTTCAGAGCAGACTATGCTATCTGACGAAGCGCATATCTCGCTGGTTACGGATAGCTCCTCAGAGGAGGATTTAGAGACAGATGACCAGTCCTATCCCCCCCCCCCCCGAGGTGTATGCTCTAACTTGGCAGGGTTATGTTGCTCATATCGTGCGTATGGTGTCTCGCATTGCTATGTCATTTGATTAGTTTAGACATGCTTTGTGTGAATGCCACCTGTTCAGTGTCTAATTACCATATATGTGAATTATGCATTGCCATCTTGTTGCAAGACATTATATATGTGAATTATACAATGCTATCTTGTTGCAAAGGCATTATATATGTGAATTATGCAATGCCATGTTGTTTAGCCAATCATCATGTATGTGAATTATATCATGCTATCATTTTTTTGTATTACGTGTTCCATTTGTCGACAACGTTTGTATATTCAACTACTCCTCCTGTGCATCAGCCATTTGAAGCGGTGATGGAAGTATCTGGAGTGAAAACAAGGTATTCAGAGCAGACAATGGTACCTGCTGAAGCAGACATCTTGCTGGTTACAGAGAGCTCCTCAGAGGAGGATTCAGAGACTGATGACCAGTTCTATTTCCCCCCTGAGGTCTATGCTCAAACTTGGCAGGGTTATATTACCCATGTCATGCATGTTGTCTTGCATTGCTTAGTTTTTACATCATATATGGATTGCCATCTGCTTACTTGCTTACTATATAAATCATATATTTGAATTATATCATGCCATCATGTTTACATAGTACATACACATCATCTATCTGAATTATGGCATGGCAACCCATTTAATAAAGACATCATATAGTTATATCATCTCATCCTGTTTAGTGTTTACAGTCATCATATTTTGAATTATGGCATTCTATCCGTGAATGTATGTGAATTATGGCATGCCAACCTATTTAATAAACACATTATATAGTTATGTCATGTCATCCTGTTTACATAGTCTCATATTTTGAACTATGTCTTTCCATCTTTTTTAGTTAGCCATCATAATGTGAAATTGTGTCATGTTATCCTGTTTAGTTAGCCATCATATATGTGAAATTGTGTCATGCTATCCTGTTTGGTTAGACAACATAAATATGAATTATTTCATGCCCTCTTTTATTCCCCACTATCCATTGCACCTATCTATCATACAATGTCTATACTTTCAATTACTTTTCTTGTTTATCAGCCATTTGAATTGGAGAGCGTGATGGCAGTATCTAAGGGAGTAACAACACGGTCTTCAGAAAAGATAGTGCTACCAGTTGATGCAGATAGAACCACGGTTGTACTTGCCCAAGGACCAGATCCACCACACATAACCCAGACTCTCGCAGATTGTACCCCTACCCAGTTGGACAGAGAACCAGCTACACCCCTTCTAACCCCAACCCCGGCAGATAGTAACCCAGTTCCAGTTGACACAGCACCGTCTCCACCACAGAGCACCCAAACACGAGCAGTTAGTAAGGGAACTCCAGTGCCCAAAGCACAAGGACCACCACTCCGAATCCCAACTCAACGCTTAAAGGAGAAGAAGATTTGTTCTCAGGTCAGGTCCTGTAGCTATGGTTCATACTCCTTTTCTCTTGCATTACTGTATTTACTCATACCAACTATTTTCAAATTTGAAGGATGGAATTGAAACTCCAATGGCGCAACAGGTATGTTTTAAACCTGTTTCTTTAACTGGTTTGCTGTTGTAACCTGCTCTATGTTGATTTCAGTTTCAATTGAATAAACAGTTATGTTCTCATGTCATGCACATTACAAGTGTTGTTATTGCTCTATAGTTACCCACACTTATATTCTGTCTATTCTGCTTTGTCTTGAACAAATATAATTTGAACTGTGTCTCTATCTTGATTTGGCAACAAAAACTAGAATGATATAGACCATAAAGTGACCATGGTACATAGATATATGTTTGTTTCATGCTGTTATCCTGTCCACTTTACTACTGAACTCGTTTACCAAAATGAGTTTCATATACAACATGGTAAACATGTGATGTGTCTGCTTGTTTCTCTTTTAGAATGCGGACAAAATATTGGAGAACAGTACCGCGTTATCCAATGGTAAAGGAAGTAATGCAGATAAGGTTCAAGATAGTGAGACATCCCTGTTGGTCTCCAAGAAAGCTGATAAAACTATCTTGACGACAGTGAGGGAACCCAAAAGTCATGTCTTGATGTAGTGTTCGAGTTACTGGCCACTACTGCTGGCACAAGCTCTTTGAACTCGCTGCCTGAATCAGTTCGTCTTCTTGAGTCTCAACTTCAAGTTGAAAGACATCGATCAGATGTGCTGCGACAGGAAGCTGAAGGACTGAGGAAGTCCCTGCAGAATTCAGATGCATATTTTCTGGTGCAACAGCAAGCGCTGGAGGATTTAAGCGCCAAACAAGAGAAAGTTAATAAGCTTGCTAAGCATCTTGCCAGCATTATGGGTACCCAGGATATTGTTTCTTGAGATCTTCTGAAGTGGTTTCAGTTCTGGATTTGTTTTGCTGCGGCGTTTATTTGCGCTGGTCGCCAACTTTGACAACCAGTGTATATGATATGCTGCTTTGTTCCCTATATTTGCACTGGTGGCGAACTTTGATGCCCAGTGGATGTAATATGTGTAATAGCCGTGATAGCCTAGCGTTAGTTGCTTGCTTATTTATTTCCTTGTTGTCTTGTTTATTTGTTTGCTTGTAGTCATTGCAGTTCTTTTTCCGCGGTTAGCTAGTGGCTGCAATAACCTATTTTTTAAAACTAGGCCACAATAACCATGGGCTAATATTTACTGTAGTGACACTGGGCCTCCTACTGGCCGTAGAAACAGTGGGCCTTCTATGGGCCATAGAAACAATGGGCCTTCTACGGGCCGTAGAAACAATGGGCCTTCTGCGGGCCGTATCATCAATGGGCCTTATACGGGCCGTATGATCGATTGGCCAAACATGGGCCAAACAGACCGCATTATGGCCGTAAACGGGCTAGAGTTGGAATCGTCCGTTCATGGGCCGACCATAACGGGCCATTGTTAATAGGCCGTATTTGATGACGCTATGAAAACGGCCCAACGTATTAACAGACCACAAACGGGCCGACTGTAACGACGGGCTGAATTTGGCCCACAAGCAGAAAATGACAGTAACGGGCCGTAAGTAACTGAATGCTGGAAATGAGCCCAAGAATAAATGGGCTCCGAGAAGGCCGAAAGATAAAATGAGCTGGAAACAGCCCAACGGAATAACGGGCCGTTAATAGGTATAAAGTGATACACTATTCATTACGGGCCAGTTTCACCACAGGCCGTTAATGGGTGTAAAGTAATACACTGTTCATTACAGGCCAGTTTCACCACGGGCCGTTAATAGGCCAAGAGTTACATAGGGCCTCATATGGGCCGAAAGACATCATGGGCCATACATGCGCCAGAAGTGAAAATGGGCTGGAATCATATTGGATGGCCCAGATGACGCTACTGGGCCTAATTCGGATAGGGCGTAACGGGCCTTGGGTTAGCGGGCTGTAAATGGGCTATATGCAAACATGCCGTTAACAGCCTTTCCATGGGCCGGCCCGCCAGCTTTTGACCAAGTCAAACGGGCCGGCCTTTTCACAGGAATGGGCCTCTGTTGGGCCGTGCCACGTGTCGACGTATCATAGGCGCCTTCCGTCCAATGAGTGGATGACATCTGTCCCAACGATGAGCCGACACGTGTTTCCTCCAGCCAATGATGATTTTACACGTGGAAAATCCCCATTGGTCGGGGCTGTTAACGGGTTATCGGATCCAAAACCCGACCCGATAGCTTAACGGCGTTCTGTTACGGTGAATGCCATGTGTCGGTCACCCTTGACGAAAGCACTTCTGTGACACGCGATTTATCGTCATGGAAGTGGACACTTCCGTGATGATAATTTTGGTAATGTCATGGAACACTTCTACGACAGCACAGGTATGACTATCTTGATTCTGTCATAAATTTGTCATGGATGTACATGCATGACAAAAAACGCGACCTACTGTGACAAACACGTATCACCACGGAAGTGTATTTTTTTGTAGTGGGTGGACTGGCTGGTCGCTTGCGTGTGCGTCTCGATCGAGTTGTGCGTGGTTGACCTGGCTTGACCGGTTCTTGGTTCGTGCATGGGCGCTTATGCGTGGTCGACCTCGACCGATTGCTGGGCCAATACACTGGATGCATTGTCGGTGGGAAACAACACCTATGGGATCACAAGAATCCCTACTATGGTTTCCGGGGCGCAGGGTTGTGAGAAGAGCAGGAATAACAGTCAACACAAGGATCGTTTACCCAGGTTCGGGCCGCGAGGATGCGTAATACCCTAGTCCTGCTTTGGTGTGTATTTGAGAGAGTTCTTGAGCTCTCGAACTAGCTATGGTGGCTACGTAGTTCAAAAGAGCCGAATCCCTCTCCGGTATGCCAAGGGCCTCCTTTTATAGTCGAAAGGGGCTGCCACAGTGGCACACATGAGGTGGAAAGGCCTACAGTGCTACGAGCTTATCGCTCGTGTTACAGGACAAGACGCATTTAATGCGTAGATTAGGTGTCCCTTAGCTGTATTGGGGACGGGAACGAGGCCCGTCCCGTCTGTTGCCGCCTCGCCTTGCTTCGACACACACCCAGGCCAGCGATGCATGCGGCGCCATGTAGGCAGGCAGGCAGCTAAGGTGACGCGGTGGTAGGGTCTTCATGAAGATCTGCATGCCACCACGCAGGTGCTTGCTGAGTCGGCGTAGAGGCCGCCCGTCGCCACGCAGGTGCCTGCCCAGCTGGTTGAGCTAGCAGCTTCTTGGGGACGGCGGTGGAGTCTTGGTCGACGCGGGCCTGGCTGTGGCCCCGCTGACGCCCATGGCAAGGGCCTTTCCGGGGGCCCAGCAAGGGTCTTGCCGTGGCATTACAGTCATCCCCAGCAAGGAGCTTGCCGGGGGTCTTGTGGATCTCCTCGGCAAGGACCCCGCCGAGGGTCGTCGTCTTCTGGTTCTCACCTGATCTCATATCTCTATGGTCTTGACGAAGATTTGCATGCTACCACGGAGGTGCCTCCCGAGCCCTAGTTCCAATGTGGTTGGTTGAGTTGGAACCCGTGGGCTCAAAGGTGGCTCGCTCTGTTAGCATCGGGCAAGTTGCCCCGGCAAGGCTCTTGCCGGGGCCACGGAGGCTGCCCCGGCAAGGGCCTTGCCGGGGGAGTCCACCTCGCCCTCTCGCTCTTTGGTATCTGTGGTCTTGGCGTTGCCTTGGCCATCTTGTGCTTCGGCTTCTCTCCGGCTCCCCTCCTCTACCGTGCTTAGTGTGGTCGTGGTGCGCGACTCCGACTGCTCGTGCACAAGTAAGGGGTACAAAGGTGTGCCCCTACTTTTGTACACCGACAGGAGCCCCCGGGCCTGGGTGACACATAAGCGCGACACGTTGTTGGACCAGGCCCAGAACGGTGCGCGGGCAGGCGGGGCGGATTTTTACCGTGGTAACTCCTCGTCCGCTGCGCTTCCCCACGACCCGCGTCGAATGCGCGTCGTGGAGGATCGTGCGTGACGGGGGGGCATGCGTGGGGCGGTTCCCGCACGCATGCGTCACATCGTAGTAAAGAGGCGGCTCGCGCCTTCCCCATAAAAAGAGGGAGGCATGGAGGCGCGGCTCATTTACTAAGTGGACTCGGGCCGCGGTCTTGGAGGCTCCGACGCCCCATGATCACGGGGCGGGGAACGGTTGCCTCACCCGTCCCCTTGGCTCTGCTTGCTCGCCACATGGTCTTCATGCAGGTGGCAGGCGGTGGAGGCGGAAATCCGGGTCGTCGCTGATTGGGGCTGCGGGTCGGTCCGGATTCTCCGCGTCTCTGATGGCTGGATTGGCTGAGTAGAGCGGCCGGGCCTCGACCCCGCTCCTTTATAAGGAGGGGGAGGGGCGCCATCCCACATTCCTTCAATATCCATCCTCCTCCACCTCTGCTCCTTTCCTCCATCTGCAATGGCGAGAGGAGGTGCTGGGCCTTCGACGGTGGCGGCGAGGGTTGCTGCTCGTCAGTGCGTCCCTCCTTCTCATGAGCCTGTGGCGGAAGATCCGGCCACGAGAGGAAGGGGGCGGCGTGGCCGAGGTCGCCGCGGCGGTCGGGGAGAGGGGGACGAGGCGGCGCGGCGGCCGTGCCTCCCCAGTGGTGCCTCCCGCGATGGAGGGTCACGTCGGGGACCAGCCCCGTGAGTTCTTCATCAAGTTGCGCCAGCCACCGCGTCGTCGTCTCCGTCTCCCCACCCCCTTCGCCCAGGAGATGGCGCTCGATCCGCCCCAGACCCTCAGATTGCACATGAGGGGCTGCGGGACCGGCGGCATGCAGGTCGACGTCGACTTCCCCGCTCCTCATGTTATGTATCTCTGCCGCGGATGGAAGACATTTGCTTGCATCCATAGCTTGACGGTGGGGCTCGTCCTCTACTTCAAGTTAATGGAGGGTGGCCTGCTCTCCGTCAAGGTCCTCGGGGATCTTGGAACTCGCCTAAAGTGCTGCGTGGAGAGCTCCTCCGACGATGAAGATTCCTCCTCGAGCGGGAGTGACAAGGAGGACAACGACATCGACAACGAGGGAGTCGAGCGGCAGGATGCCGATTCCGACTTCGACTGACCGCGTCGCGCCTCCCTCGGTCACGTGCCCTGCCGAGGGCCATCCTCGCCAAGCTCTCCGTCGGGGTGCTCCCCGTCATCTCCTTGGGCGGCTAGTGTAGGAGGGCCGGAGAAGGCGAAGAAGGCGGGTGGCGGCCATCAAATCGGAGTACGCGGGCACCGACGCCTTCGTCGCATATTGCCAGCCCATTGCCTCATCTTCCAGCTCCTTTTCCGGCACCAAGATGTTCTCTTGGTGCCTTCTGCTCCTCATACCTTGCCTAGGCGCTCTTTTTGCCCTCCCGTTGTCCTGTTCCGCCTTCTGAGGAGAGGGACAAGAAAGGGATTACGGGCACCTCATCTCTTTTCAGTTTGTAAGCCTGCGGGCACTTGTTAGATTTAAAACTTGTAATCCCCTTGCTCATGTTTTTTATTCCGTACGAACTGTACCTGTATGGGACATTTTTAATGAAAAAGGGTGTTTGTCGGGTTCTTTGTGCGTGAGCGAGGCCCATGCCAAGGACGAATCCTTGTTATTTCTAAGGTAAACATTGTCGCCCGGCAACAGGCCTTGCCGTCCCCCTGCTTTGGTCGACCATTCTCACGCTCTTGGCGGAGGCAGGGGTGAAGCAGGGTTAGGCCCCTCGTTCATTTCTCTTGCCACCGCGACTACGACCAAGTTCCGACCCAGGGGATAGCTCTTGGGTACGGGGAAAGGGGAGCACGGTGGTTTTAAGAATATAAATGAGGTTTCATATGTCCCAGTTCTACATGGAAGTGCATAAAACGGGATAAAAGACTTATCTGAATCCGCAGCCCCCGACAACCTTGGCTTGCCGTGGTTGGATCCTTGTGTCTTCAGCCCCCGGTGATCCTGGCTTGCCGGGGCCGGAGCACCGGTCCATCCTCTTTCTCCCAAGCGGCTCAGGAGACATGTCCATGCGCCCTGCGAACCAAAGAGGACAGAAAGACACACACTCGACCTCTAGGCTAGGGGTTAGTCGACGCTAAGCACTATCAACCCTAACCAAGGAAGAGACTTAACCTAGCATGCATGCTATAACTTAGGGCGCCAGCGCTTCATTTATTTATGCTCAGGGTCTGCGCCTGGCTTTGTACAGAGGGTTACATGCCTTGCCGGCAAAGCTTGTACAAAAGGTGGCTTGCCGGGGGGCCCGGCAAGCCACGCCTTATGGGTAAAACTTGCGAAGATTCTCGATGTTCCAGGAGTTGCTCACTGGAACAACATCTTCGGTCTCCAGACGGACTGTGCCGGGCCTGGTGACTCGTATTACCCGATAAGGGCCTTCCCACTTTGGCGTCAACTTGTTGGTATTCTTGGCCGACTAAACGCGCCGAAGAACAAGGTCGCCTTCCTCAAAGCTTCGGGCATGAACCTTACGGCTATGGTAGAGGCGTAAGGCTTGCTGGTAGCATGCTGCTCTCACAGCCGCCCGAAGAGGATCTTCCTCAAGGAGTGTTGCGTCATCTTGCCGCAATTGCTCTTGCTCAAGCTCGTCGTAAGCGAGCACTCGAGGTGACCCGTATGTGAGTTCTGTGGGGAGAACTGCTTCTGCCCCGTATACTAGGGCAAGGGGTGTCTGGTCGGTGGCTCGATTTGGCGTCGTCCTGATCGACCAAAGAACCGCCGGCAACTCATCGATCCAATGCCTTCCACTCTTGTGCAGCTTGTCAAAAGTCTTTGTCCTCAGGCCTCGCAACACTTCAGCATTTGCCCTCTCCGCTTGGCCGTTGCTCCTTGGGTGTGCCACGAAGGCAAAACAGACCTTGCTGCCGAGGTCTTGGATGTATTGCATGAAGGTGTGGCTTGTGAACTGCATGCCGTTGTCGGTGATGACTCTGTTTGGCACACCAAAACGGCAGACTAGTCCCTTGAAGAACTTGACGGCTGACTGTGCTATCACCTTCCTCACTGCTTCCACCTCCGGCCACTTTGTGAACTTGTCGATTGCAACGTACAAGTATTCAAAGCTCCCGACAGCACGGGGGAAGGGGCCCAGTATGTCGAGCCCCCAGACCGAAAATGGCCAGGTGAGAGGGATTATCTGAAGGGCTTGAGCTGGTTGATGAAGCTTCTTTGAATGTAACTAACACGCTTCACACTTGGTTACTAGTGCTGTTGCATCCTGGAGAGCAGTGGGCCAGAAGAAACCCTGCCGGAACGCCTTGCTGGGAAGGGCCCTCGACCCTATGTGGGAGCCACATATGCCTCCGTGTATCTCCGCCAATAGCCCCAGTCCTTCCTCCCGGGGAATACACTTCAATTTCACACCGTTCGGTATCTTTCTGTATAGGACGTCGTCGACGAACTGATACATAGCAGACCGACGGGCTACTTTCTCCGCTTCTTCCTGCTCCTCAGGAATCTCCCCTGTTTGGAGGAATCGGACGGTATGTTGCGATCATGCCGGAGCCTGGGGCTCGACGACAAGGACCAAAGGCATTTCTTCTGCCATGGGAGCGGCCGTCTCTACGGCCAGGGCTTAACGGCCTGCCGGAGTCGGTCGCTCCTTGGCAAGCTCAGGGCCCACGGCAACACCCTTGCCGGCGGCCCCTGGGGGCTCGGCGGGAAAGTACTTGCCGGGGCCTGATTTTCTCCGCTTGTTCTGCTCCGTTGATGGTTCGACGGATGGTCGAGTCAACCGAAGAAAAAAGGTACCTGGTTCCACAGGTAGCTTGAATGCAGCGTGCTTTGACAGGTAGTCAGCGATGTCATTCTCCGCTCGGGGAACGTGCTCCGCTTGTATACCGTCAAAGCACTCTTCCAGCTTCCTCACCTCATCTACGTAGGCCTCCATCAACGGGCTCTGATAATCCTTGTTGACTTGTCTGACGACAAGCTGTGAATCACCCCGTACGATGAGCTTTTTTACTCCGAGGTCTGCCGCGATCCTGAGACAGGCAAGCAATCCCTCATATTCATTAGTGTTGTTGGTGGACATCTCCCTGCGAAAGTGCATCTGGATTACATACTTGAGGTGCTCTCCGGTGGGTGCGACGAGCAGCACACCAGCACCGGCGCCTTGCAGCGAGAAAGCTCCGTCAAAGTACATAATCCAGTCGCGAGTGGTTTCCTTGCCGGGGAGAGTGGTCTCCTGGATCTCTTCATCAGGCGTTGAGGTCCATTCTGCAATGAACTCTGCCAGGACTCTACTCTGGATGGTTTAAGTACTTTCAAACTTCAACCCAAAGCTTGACAATTCCAAGGCCCACTCCACAATCCTTCCGGTTGCGTCTGGGTTGTGCAGTATCCGTTGCAACGGGAGGCGGGTGACGACGGTGATCTCGTGGGCTTGGAAGTAATGACACAGCTTCCTCGAGGCCATAAGGAGGCCGAAGAGCAATTTCTGCACACCGGAGTACCTTGACCTAGTCCCCTGCAAGAGGGAGCTGACAAAGTAAACCGGGTGCTGCATCATCTTCTTCTTCTGCACCACCTCATTTGGCCGCGCGGGCCCCGCCCTGACGGCGCCAGTCTCTGCCGGGAGCCTTGCCTTGCCAGCACCAGGCCCTGCCGGGGGAGTCTCTGACTTGCCGTCCGCCGGTCCTACCGTTGCCACTGCCTCTTCGTCAATCTCCCTTTGTGCCACTAGCGCGGCACTGACCACTTGGTTCGTCACCGCCAGATACAGCAGCAACGGTTCTTGTGGTTTTGGCGCAACTAGTATCGGCGTAGAGGAAAGGTATCTCTTCAGGTCTTGCAACGCCGCTTCGGCCTCTGGGGTCCACTCCATTGGGCCCGCCTTCTTCAGGATCTTGAAAAAAGGAAGGGCGCGCTCGGCAGACTTGGAGATGAATCGGCTCATGGCGGCAACACAGCCAGTGAGCCGACGCACATCCATAATCCGCTTGGGCGCCTCAATCTGCTCGATAGCCTTGATCTTGTCTGGGTTTGCCTCGCTCCCATGCTGCGACACGAAGAACCCGAGAAGTTTTCCAGACGGAACGCCGAAGACACACTTCTCAGGGTTCAGCTTTAGGTTGATTTTGCGCAGGTTGGCAAGCATCTCTTCTAAGTCTTGTACAAGAGTTGCCCTGTCCTTGGTTTTGACCACTATGTCATCCATATAGGCTTCCATATTTCTATGTAGCTCGGGTTCAAAACCAATTTGGACTGCCCTTGCAAACGTTGAGCCAGAACTCTTCAACCCGAAAGGCATCCGTAAAAAGCAGTACATACCACATGGGGTGATGAATGTTGTCTTCTCTTCATCTTCTCTTGTCATGAAGATCTGGTGATAGCCCGAGTAGGCGTCGAGGAATGATAACAGATCACACCCGGCCGTGGAGTCAACAATCTGGTCGATGCGCGGCAACGGGAAGGGGTCCTTAGGACAAGCCTTATTGATATCTGTGTAATCAATACACAGCCTCCACTTCCCGTTTGCCTTGCGCACCACTACCGGATTGGCCAACCACGTCGGATGGAGAACTCCCCTCACCAAGCCCGCTGCTTCCAACTTCCTGATCTCCTCTGTGATGAACTCCTGCCGTTCCAAAGCTTGCTTCCTGACCTTCTGCTTGACGGGTCGCGCATGGGGACAGACAACAAGATGGTGCTCAATCACTTCCCTGGGAACGCCGGGGATGTCAGATGCTTGCCATGCAAACACATCGACATTCTCCCACAGGAAAGTGACTAGCGCGCATTCCTATTTGCTATCGAGGGTGGAGCTTATGGTGAAAGCCCCTCCCGTGCCATCCTCCCTAACGGACACCTTCTTGGTCTCTGGTGGCATAGCTCTGGATTTCTTGCTCTTGCCGGTGGAGCTCTCCGGCACGTCCTCGACGGTAGCACAACACTCCGAAGAGGTGTGCTCGCCGGAGTGGGTGCGAGAGGTCTTGCCGGTCTTCTTCTTCCCTCCCGGGGCATCAGCGGCAGGAGCAAGTGCCTTGGCGGCAGCTGCTGCAACTGCTTCCCGGTAGAGTAGGTCGACGCAGATCAGCGTGTCCTTCTTGTCGGAGGGGACGGTGATGATGTTCATGGGCCCAGGCATCTTCAGCGTGTTGTAGGTGTAGTGCGACGCCGCCATGAACTTGGCCAGTGCCGGGCGGCCGAGGATCCCATTGTAGGGCAAGGGGATCTCGGCTACGTCGAAGACAATCCTCTCCGTCCTGTAGTTCAGCTCGCCTCCAAACGTCACGGGCAACGTGACCTTCCCCTTTGGCTGGCTCCTCCCTGGGTTGACCCCTTGAAACGTGCCCGTTTCCTCGAGGTTTCCATCAGGAATTTGCAGCCTTTTGATCACAATGGGTGAGATCAAGTTCAGACCGGCCCCGTCGTCAACCAGCATCTTGTTCACCTTGAGGTTGCGTATCATTGGTGAAACCAACAACGACAAACACCCGACCGCAGTTGTGCGGTCAGGGTGATCCTCGGCGTCAAAGATGAGGGGCGTGCTGGACCATTTCAGCGGCTTCTGAGCGTCGAACGAGGGCTCCGCTGCTGTAATCTCACGCGCCCACTGTTTGAGCTGGCGGTGAGAAGTATGCAGCGAGGCACCACCGTCGACGCGCATGGCCTCTGTAGCCTTCTGGAACTCTTGCTCGCCGGACTCGTCGTCCTCGTCATGATCATCATCTTCTTGCTTCTTGTCGCGGCCCCGAGTGGGCCTCTCTTGTTGGTTATCCTTGCCGCGGCGGCCTCCTTGGCCGCCACACTTCTTGCCGGATCCCTCGGCACCATCCTGGCCCTTCTCCTTGTCCCGCCTCTCGTACTCAGCTTTTTGCTTCTCAGCAAGCAGCTCGACTTGTCGGCAGTTCTGGAGGTCGTGGCCCTTGGTGCGGTGGATCTTGCAGTACTGCTTGTCGGAGCTTCCTGGCTTGTCGGCAGCCGCCAAGGCCCAGCAGGCGGCGCACCCGGCAATCAGCTTGCCGGGGTCGTCTGCCTTGGCCTTCTTGGCGGCGCCGGTGCTGTCAGATCCCTCGATGGCAAGCACGGTCTTGCCCTTGCATTTCCTGTGGCAACGCTGGCCCCTCTTCGCCGGGGCGGCGGTGTCTTCATCAGTAGAGTCGGTTTCCACGCCGGCGTCCTCGCCGGGGTACTTCCTTCCCTCTTCAGCCCGGGCGCACCTATCGGCCAAAACATAAAGTTCGGCCACATCCTTAACCTTGTTCATCGCCAGGTCTTCGCGCATCTTGCGATTGCGCACGTTCTGATGGAACGCGCTGATCACGGCGGCGGGATGAACATCGGGGATGTTGTACTGCACCTGGCTGAACCTCTAGATGTACTTGCGCAGGGTTTTCCCCTTTCTGGGGAATGATATGCAGATCACTGGCCTGGCCATGAGCTTGGTGGCCCCCGGTGAAGGCACCAACGAACTCATGGCACAGATCCGACCAAGAAGAGATGGAATCCGCCGGCAAGTGCATCAACTACGACATGACGTTGGGCTTCAGTGCCAACGGGAAGTAATTGGCAAGCACCTTGTCGTCACGAGCTCCGGCAGCTTGCATCGCGATGGTGTAGATGCTGAGGAACTCTGACGGATGGGTCTTGCCGTTGTACTTCTCGCCAACGTCGGGCTTGAACGTGCGGTGGGACGGCCACTGGAACTGCCACAGCTCATGGGTAAAAGCTGGGCAACCCACCTCGTAAGGTAGGCCGCCGGAGCTCCCCGGCGCTGGGTGGTCCATAGCGGGTCCCGCCCGCTTGTCCGACTGGTGGCGCGTATCGCGCCGGCGCTCGATAGTGGTTCGAGCATCTTCGTGGGCTCGTTCTCGAAGAACTTGGTGTTGGTCGCGGTGGGTCTGTGGGTCGGACGACGCTATGGAAATATTATCACAAGCGTCATCGTGATGGACCGACACCCGCGGTGGCTGGCGCGGAGGGGGAGAGTGCACCGTGGCCGCAGCACCTCCGGTCCCTCCACCGCTGGCATGCGGTGGTTCGACGGAGCGCCGGCCCGAAGGCCCCGCCGGTCGCGGATCATCTTTATTGGCGACGGCGACGAGGCTCAGGATGGTGGCTCTCCACTCGTTGAGCTTCTCCGCAACAGGAGGGAAGTCGAGCAGCTGCGCGCGTGCCAAAGCTTCTGCTGGCGTGGGTGGTGGTGACAGCTGCGTGGACCGTGGCGCGCTTCGACTTCTAACTACGTTAGAAGGAGCTCTACCACGGCCCAGCGGCTGCGTGCCATTTTCGCCAGCACTTCGGCGAGCATGCTGGACTCCTTCGTCCCGCGGACGATGCACAGGGCTCTTCCCACGGCGGTGTCCGGGGTCTCCAGCGTGGTGGCGCTTCTCGTCGCGCGCACCCTGGGAAGAGCGCGCTGTGGGCGCCGGCGTGGGCGTCTTGGAGGTTGCTGTGCCGCCCGTGGGTGGCACAACGACACTCCTGGAGGGCCCCGCGCCGCCTGCGGGGGGCCCAGCTCCGTCTTTGGATTTGGCGGCGTGCGGCCCGTCGCCTGGCGCACGAACGCCGCCGCTCGCCAGGCTCTGACTGCCAGAGCGATGCTGGTGCTCGCAGACTGCGGCCCGGGTCCTGTCCGCGACCGGCCCGCTGCTCGCCCGCACTGGCACGGGCCGTTCGGCTGCCGACGAGCAGATCGCCGTGACCATCTTCTTCTTGGGAGCCATGGCGATGAAGAAATGCTAGGTTAACTACTAGACCAGATTCTCACAATTGCACCCCCTACCTGCCGCGCCAAAGATGTCGGTGGGAAACGACACCTATGGGATCACAAGAATCCCTACTACGGTTTCTGGGGCGCAGGGTTGTGAGAAGAGCAGGAATAACAGTCAACACAAGGATCGTTTACCCAGGTTCGGGCCGCGAGGATGCGTAATACCTTAGTCCTGCTTTGGTGTGTATTTGAGAGAGTTCTTGAGCTCTTGAACTAGCTATGGTGGCTGCGTAGTTCAAAAGAGCCGAATCCCTCTCCGGTATGCCAAGGGCCTCCTTTTATAGTCGAAAGGGGCTGCCACAGTGGCACACAGGAGGTGGAAAGGCCTACAGTGTTGCGAGCTTATCGCTCGTGTTACAGGACAAGACGCATTTAATGCGTAGGTTAGGTGTCCCTTAGCTTTATTGGGGACGGGAACGAGGCCCGTCCCGCCCGTTGCTGCCTCACCTTGCTTCGACACACGCCCAGGCCAGCGATGCATGCGGCGCCATGTAGGCAGGCAGGCAGCTGAGGTGGCGCGGTGGTAGGGTCTTCACGAAGATCTGCATGCCACCACGCAGGTGCTTGCTGAGTGGGCGTAGAGGCCGCCCGTCGCCACGCAGGTGCCTGCCCAGCTGGTTGAGCTAGCAGCTGCTTGGGGACGACGGTGGAGTCTTGGTCGACACGGGCCTGGCTGTGGCCCCGCTGACGCCCTTGGCAAGGGCCTTGCCGGGGGCCCGACAAGGGTCTTGCCGTGGCGTTGCAGTCGTCCCCGACAAGGAGCTTGCCGGGGGTCTTGTGGATCTCCTCGGCAAGGACCCCGCCGAGGGTCGCCGTCTTCTGGTTCTCATCTAATCTCATATCTCTATGGTCTTGAAAGATTTGCATGCTACCACGGAGGTGCCTCCCGAGCCCTAGTTCCAATGTGGTTGGTTGAGTTGGAACCCGTGGGCTCAAGGGTGGCTCGCTTTGTTAGCATCGGGCAAGTTGCCCCGGCAAGGCTCTTGCCGGGGCCGCGGAGGCTTCCCCGGCAAGACCCTTGCCGGGGGAGTCCACCTCGCCCTCTCGCTCTTTGGTATTTTTGGTCTTGGCGTTGCCTTGGCCATCTTGTTCTTCGGCTTCTCTCCGGCTCCCCTCCTCTGCCCTGCTTAGTGTGGCTGTGGTGCGCGACTCCGACTGCCCGTGCACAAGTAAAGGGGTACAAAGGTGTGCCCCTACTTTTGTACACCGACATGCATTGGCCCATTAGGCCGGATGTACCTGTCGGCCTCTCTCTAATTAGCGTCAAATTGCCAGCGGTCAAAACAAACGATCGAGACAGCCAAAAGGATCATACGTATATTTTTTTCTCAGAATCAAGGTATGGCGACTGCCATACCCTGCCCACTGGAGCCCTCCGCTAGTGTTCTCCTCGATGTTCTTGGAGATCTATTCGATGTAATCACTTTTTGCAGTGTGTTTGTTGGGATCCGATGAATTATGAGTTTATGATCAGATTATCCATGAATATTATTTGAGTCTTCTCTGAACTCTTTTATGCATGATCATTATAGCTTTGTATTTCTTTGTGATCTATTGATTTAGTTTGGCCAACTAGATTAATTTTTCTTGTAATGGGAGAGGTGCATTATGATGGGTTCAATCTTGCAGTGATCTATATCCCAGTGACAGAAAGAGACAAGACACGCATTTGTATTGTTGCCATTAAGAATAAAACTATGGGGTTTATTCATATTGATTGAGTTTACTTTGTCTACATCATGTCATCTTGCTTGAGGCGTTACTCCGTTCTTTATGAACTTAATACTCTAGATGCATGCTAGATAGCGGTAGACGTGTGGAGTAATAGTAATAGATGCAGGCAGGAGTCGGTCTACTTGTCTCGGACGTGATGCCTATATACATGATCATTGCCTTGGATATCGTCATGATTATTCGTTTTTCTATCAATTGCCCAACAGTAATTTGTTTACCCACTGTATGCTATTTTCAAGAGAGAAGCCTCTAGTGAAAACTATGGCCCCGGGGTCTATATTTTTATCATATATTAAAATCCAAAAATACTTTGATGTAGTTTTATTTACTTTATTTTATTTTGTGTTTTATTTATCTATCTATCACTATGAGATTTGATCCTTGCAATTAACAGCCAAGGGATTGACAACCCCTTGTTTGCGTTGGGTACAAGTATTTGTTATTTTGTGTGTAGGTACTGCTAATGAGGTGTTGCTTGGTTCTCCTACTGGATTGATAACCTTGTTTCTTAACTGAGAGAAATACTTATTATTACCGTACTGCATCATCCTCTCCTCTTCGGGGAAATCCCAACGCAGCTCACAAGTAGCAGGAATAATTTTTAGCGCAGTTGCCGGGGAGACACCATCAACATCTATCGAGTACCATCGCATAAACTTTCATCTCCTTGCATTTAGATTATTTTCCATTTGCCTATCGTTTTCATCTACCGAAGACTTGCCGTATACTCTAAGACTTTTCCCGCCGCCTCCATGCCAAGATATGGATGCCCTACCTAGCGTGTATATAAGCCAGAGGGTTTAGCCCGTAGAGGGGATATTAACGCAATCTCATTCACCTAGCCTAGAGTTAGAACACATCTTACGATCTTGACGTAGATCAGCTATGTACTTGATACATCTCTATCAATATAAACAAGAGAAGGACGTAGGGTTTTACCTCCATCAAGAGGGCCCGAACCTGGGTAAACATCGTCTCCCTGCTCCTGTTACCCACGACCCGAGACCCACAACTTAGGACCCCCTAGCCTGAGGTTGTCTGGATTTCACATCGAGACTCGCTGAACGCGAGATATAGGGGCGCTCGCCTAATTTTGCTATTCTCTATTTGGCGCCTCGCCGGTTAAAGGCATTTTCACCATCTGGCGCACACCCCACTACGAGCTAGGCTGGCCCATTCACATTTTTTCCTGCTAAGCTTCAAGAAAGGTGCGAGCGATGGGCATGGAACTCAAGACCTATCAGGGAGGACCGCATGTGGGCTCTGGGGCAGCAGCATGAGCGCAGCAAGATGTGACGCGCCCACTACTAGGAAAAACCTTACCAGTAGCGTGGTTTTTTTTTCATACCAGTAGCGTGGGTGCCGGCGCTACTGCTATGGCGCTACAGCTAAATATTAGCAGTAGCGCGTTTTCTACCCCACGCTGCAGATATGCTAAGTACTAGTAGCGCTGCTTTCTCCACACACGCTACTACTATCGTATGTACTAGTAGCGCCGCTTTCTCCACCCCACGCTACAGCTAATTAATTAGAAATTAAAAAATATATTCAAATGCAGTATTCATGGATGGAAATTCAGATGCATTTGCTTCACCAACAATGATTAGTAGTAGCATCAACATAGCCTCTAATTCAGCATAGGAGTTGCAAGTAAGGGAAAATTACCACCGATACTAGCTAATAATCATCATAGCTAGTCATTACCACCAACATTGTCTAATCATCATAGCTACATAGTGTAGCACATCATCATCATCTTGAAATTCATTCTAGCTAGCTAATCACTCCTACTGCTCTCTCTCAGGTAAAATAGCATAGAACATGTGGAGCGCTCCTGATTCATCATATTTAAGCATGCAGATGAACCTGTCTCCTAATTGTGGGCTACGCTTCTGATTGCTACCCCCTAGTACTTCTCTGCGATCCTTCATAATTTTGTTCCAGTCTTTGACTATTAAGACTTGCTCGCTTCTAGAAATCCTGAATGCACTCATGTGCAATGTAGGAAGTCTTGGCCGTATGCTAACCATGGACATGCGACCTTTAGCTTTGATCCAC
The DNA here is from genome assembly GCF_002575655.3 of Aegilops tauschii subsp. strangulata. Taxonomy (NCBI): domain Eukaryota; kingdom Viridiplantae; phylum Streptophyta; class Magnoliopsida; order Poales; family Poaceae; genus Aegilops; species Aegilops tauschii. The sequence continues at coordinate 424,462,098 of NC_053035.3, read as the reverse complement.
TAAGGCACAACTATCACCGGGAGTCCCTGTTGAAGAACATCGTAGTAACATACTTAGCAATGAAGTTTAGCTTAAAAATAATGTATGCAAAAGATGCACTAAGGACAAATAATAAAAATCTTACCATCTTTCCTAAATAGATGTGACCGTAGTTCAGTACGAACACTATTGGTCGCACGTTTTCAGTACTAACATTTCTAAGTCCAAGAAAATAACTTGTCTTGACAGTATGAAGATCCTCAAGCCATGAAACATAATGACTTGTCTCCTCGCAGTTTAGTTCAGCCCCGGGACAGTAGTAGGTCATGTCTACCAAGCGCCGGACATGTTTGCTTGAATGAAAATAAGCTGTCAATAGAAATTAGTTGTCAACTATTTTTGAATAAACAATATCCAAGACATAAATATGGTTGAGAAACTTACATAAAGGTAGAACTGGAAGCGTTTGCACATCGACCCAGATGTCGATATTATCTTCAGTATCATCTTCCGGACGAATATCAAAGGTGATAAGCATATCAGGCCCAAATGCATAAGCCTTGCATAGTGCTCTCCATTGTTTGCATTCAAAATGGGTGTAGGTGTCTGTATTGTATAATTTTACGAGAAAACTATAACCATGCTCGGTCCTCAAGTTAACTCTTTTTACCTCCATAGTTTCCATAGTACTGAAACCTAGCATGGCAGGGGATACGCTAGTAGAATAGTAAAAAAATTAAATTATAAGTTGAAACAAAAGAAGCAGAAGTCATGCTTAATTACGAAAAAAGACTTGTCGTTGTGACTTACTGTATGCACTTCGAAGTTCTCATCCAGCTTGATGCTGAAGCACCTACCACCAACTAGGTGAGGCCTGTCGCACTGCCGCGCTCGTCTTCGCAGTATTCGCACATACCGAATTCCCTTTCGCTATCGTCGTCAGACATTTCCTATGTTCATATAGTTGAAACAGACGTGCATTCAATAAGCAAACTAAATCATAAAACGAATTAGTATTCAAATTAGCATGCATTCAATAAGTAAACTAAATCATCTCTTGTGTCCGTACATCGTCGAATATTATCACTAATACATCTCGAATTGTATCATACATATAACATCACTAATACAGCTAGAACCCTAGCGAACGACGGGTATCGGCGCGCGCAGTGGACACCCAAAGAGAAGGAACCATCACAGGATCATAGCTCCAGTGAGATCCCTAAAGAACCATCCAGGTACTGTCGGACCTGCCCTCCAACGCAACCATGTAGCGACGGACGTGCTCATCCTCCTCGCTGACACGGTGAGATACCACCTCTGCGGTGGACGAAGGCCTCCCCACCGTCACTGGCCCACGCACCAAATAAGGTCCGGGTCGACGACGGGCTGCCTCCTCATGAAGTTGCGCGCCCCGGAAGGTAGCACCTCCCAGTACCAGCCAGGCGGAGACCAGTCCCGGACATGGCCCCTATAATCAAGCAAGCCTCCTCCGCCGAGTCGACGACGAGGATGCGGGCCAGGCATCGTCGACGTCGAGAACAAATGCTTAATTATGAAAACAAAATTAATAAACACTTAGCAAGATTCGACATGACCTTTGCTAAAAGCAGGACATATCGAGTGCTTGAAATTTTCCATAACGTAAACGAATCGACATTCTCGCAAAACATAGGCCACTTGGAAAAATATGACATGTCCAAAATGTGACATGTTCAAAATATGACATGTCCACTGCAAATTTGCATTTAACAGGAAAAAATGCTTTAACTAAAAAAATAACAACAATTGCCTTAACTAAATAAATACCTAGAATTTGTTAACTACACCTAAAACAACTAAAACACCTAGAATTATGTTAAATACACCTAAAACACCTAAATTCTATTAACTACACCTAATTAAAAACCTAGATAAATTTCTGTCCTAATTTTAAAACCTAGCTAATTTAAAAACCTAGGGTTCATACAAATTAACTAGGGTTCATACTACCTAATCTGTCCTAGCTAGGGTTCGATCATAACCTACATTATTCTAAGAACCTACATTTTTCAACTATATAGGATTCAAAATAACTACTCTCTAATAATTATAACTAGGGAGGGAGGGGGAGGAGGAGGAAGGAGGGAGAAGTACCTCTCGATGGAAGAGGGCCGGCGCGGGAGGGGGGCGGGGGAGGATGGCCGGCGCGGGGGAGGGCGGCCGGCGGGGGAGGAGGGCCAGCGCGGGGGAGGGCGGCCGGCGGGGAAGAGGGCCCGCGCAGGGGAGGGAGGCCGGCGGGGGAGGAGGGCCCGCGCGGGGGAGGGCGGCCGGCGTAGGACACGGGGGCGACGGCCGTAGCGGGGGATTGAGGGGCGCGTGAGTGTGAGAGTGAGTGAGAGAGAGGGGCGCGCGCGTGGGCCGGGGCATGGGGGAAGCAGAGGTGGGCTTAGCAGCAGCGTGGGGGAGAAGCCCCAGCGCTATAGCTAAAGCTGCAATAGGGGGCCGAATGCGTGGCCCATTAACAGCAGCGCTGGCCGGGAAAACACGCGCTACTGCTAATGTGCGCTTGCAGGGCTGGTTTTGACCGGCGCTACTGCTAAGTAGCAGTAGTGTGGGGTATATAACCAACACTACTGCTAAATGTCTACCTATAAGCATTTTTCTAGTAGTGGCCCTTGCACAGCGTGCGCGCCGCTGTCTCCCACTTCATAGATGAGAAGACGGCGGACCCCCTTGACGACTACGATGACAGCTACCTGGACTTCTTTACCTCGAGTTACATAAAACGGTAGTAACCACTACGTCATCTTCACACAGGTGATGTTTAACTGCTTATTTGCGCTTTATTATTTCCTCAGTTCGTTGTGAATCAAGAGTTCACGTTTCTATTTCCCCTTTTTCCTTGTTCGTTTCCCTTTTTGTTTTCTTCAATGCGCGGACTTTTTTCAAATTCGTGAACTTTTACTGAAAATCACCAAACTTTTTGCAAATTAGGAGTTTTTCCCTTCAAAATCGATGAATTTTTTCGATTTTGATGCACTTTTTTAAAATATTGATGTTTTTTTAAAATCGGTGAAGTTTTTCAAATTCAATAAACTTCCTTTAAAATTAATGAACTTTTTCTTAATCAATTAACTTTTTTCAAAATTGTTGCACTTTTTTCCAAATCGATGAATTTTTTTCAAATTCAATGATTTTTTCAAAACAATTGATGAACTTTTTTTTCATATTCCAGGAACTCTTTTTCAATGTCGATGAGCTTTTTTGAAATTTATGAACTTTTTTCAAATCAATGAGCTTTTTTTCAAATTCATGATCTTTTTAAAAAAATCGGTGAACTATTTTGAATTCACAACTTTTTACGTGTTTTGCAATTTTTTGTGTTTTCTTCCCAAATGCGGTTGAGTACATGGGCCAGCTCATTAGTGTCGGATGTGGGCGACAGGGAGCTTCCCTGGCGCCTGAAGCGCCGAATAGGGTCTCCGCTTATTTCACCTAAAAAAATGTCATGCCTCAATTGCGGGTCCTCCAGTGTCGCACATTTTTATAGGTGACTGTTAAGATGTGAATTGGCCAGGACTAAATAGCCATTGCCCCGCTAGTTACAATCACTCGTCTAGCACATTTTGCATGATTTTATTTTTCGAAATCACTAGTTAAGCTGTACCGTTGGAAAGGTCACTCGTCATTTTTTTTTTGGAAAAAAACACTACTCCTTTCGAGAAGCACAGGTCATGCTTCCCGCGAGCAGCAAGGGTGTGCTCTTCGCGGAAGCAAGTCTGTATCTCATGGCATTGCTTTTCCTTTTTACAAGAACAACTGTGATTCTCGCAAAATCACATGTTGTGTTTCTCGCGAATTTTTTTGCTTCCCCAGAAAAAGCCTACAAAACCAATTTTCCATTACCAAAATCTAGGGAACGAACCCAAAAATGTTAGAGGAAACAAATTCCCGAGGATGCGGCTAGAGCTAAACATATCACGGCGGTTGGCCGCATCACTTGACGGGCTCCCATGTTAAAAAATACATTTACGGGAGGCCTCCAAGAGGTACCCCTTAATTAGTTGCTTTTTTCCTTTCGCTTCCACCTTATTGGATAAAAAGTTAAAAACCAGCAGCTAGAAGGACAAAAAATCTAAATCTTTTTCCGCAGATTTGAAAAATACCACAAATTAAAAATATCATGAGTTTGAAAAAGGTTCATGAATATAGAAACTTCTCATGAATTTGATTTTTTTAATTTATAAAAACAAAAAATTTAAAAAATGTTTAAGATATTAATAAATGATCATGAGTTTTAAGAGTGTATGTAAATTTGAAAATGTTCTTGAATTGTACAAAAGTTAATGGATTTGAATAAAATTTGATATACAATGTTCACATATTTGAAAAGAGTCTGTGATTATGAAAAAGTTCAACAAAAAACCCGAAAAATAGACAGGAAAACATAGAAAAAAAAAGGAAAGGAATAAAAGAATGACCGAACCTCTGAAACCGAGAGCAACTGATCAAGGACTAGCCCTTGCACGAGCCCCGCATAGGCCGCTTTGGTGGATGAGTGGGCAACACATCGCATGCCCGCAACTGCGGCAATATGTCTCATGTTGGGCCCTCCCTCGGGATTTTTTTTATTTTTCTGTACGCGTTTTGGGTTTTAGATGCTTTTTTGTTTTCGAGTGGTTTTCCCAATGTTTTGGAGGAAAAAAGTCAAATTGTTTATGCATGAAAAAACACAATTTTTCTTCTTCCATGGGAAGCATGGATTTGCTTCCACGAGAGGCACTCGGAAAAGGAAAAAAAAACGTGTTTTTTTCCTTCATGGAGGCACATTTTTGCTTCCACGAGTGGGCCTCTCAGAAATGAAGAAAAGGGTGAAAAACAAGTTACTCCTTGCTTGGTTTTAATTTTCTTGCCCCTTCTGGCTTGGATTTGGACACACAAGAAATCCAATATAGAAAGGAAAACTCTCAGGTTGCGAGAAGTGACGCACATGCAATACGCCACTAGTCAACCCCTAGGAAAGTGATAGTGACCTTTGTAATGGATACCCCTTAATTAGTGATCTCGGCCAAAACCGGATGGAAAGTTCAAAACCGTTAAACAATGCGTCTACTAACAAAGCTAGCGGGAAGGTTCACATTTTGTAGGAGAAGAGCTGTATTTCATGCTACGTTGCGTGAAACTAGGGTTCCCCGCAATGGCTATCTATCATGTACTTTGACGGAAGGTTATGTATCGCGGGATCTATATCTCACTTATAGCAAGATGTACACTCTGGCCGCCTAAGGCGCTATGTGACCATGATGGCCCATTAGTGTACTAGGTCATGACATTTTATTCCCTTTTCCAGGTTTTCACGCGTTTCAACCCAGTTTTTTCTATGTGGGTTAATTTGTTTGGTTTTCACTGTTGGGTTCGTGTTAATGCTTATGTCGGTCTTTTCCCTGTTTTTTATGTTTTATTTTTCTTTCTTTTTAATGTTCTTTTGTTTCTTCCTCGTTTTTTCTCTTTGAACTGTTTTTCACTTTGTTTTTATTGTTCCCTTTCTATCTTCAGTTTTTTATTTCTTTTTATTTTTAAACATGTATCTACATTTTTTTTAAAGATTGTAAACTTTTCATATACGTCAAGATTAATTTTTTAATACAGGTTAACATTCCTCAAATACAAGATTAACATTTTCCCAATATTCTTATATACTACACACTTCACGTACATACTCTCTGATTTAACATTCCTATATACTACACACTTCGCGTACATACTCTCCGATTTAAAAAATTTAGATACATAATTAATTTTTTTAAACATGTACTTTTGAATGTCTACTTTTTCATACACATTGTAGATATTTTTTATACATCAGAAATATTTTATATATATATGTTTAACATTTTTCAAATACATGATTAACATTTTTGAAAACTTATATTTTTATGTCTACTTTTTTGCATACATATTATACATTTTTGTATACATCAGAAACATTTTTTATATACATAATTAACATGTTTTGATGCATGGCTACCATTTTTGCAAAAAATTTGTAAATTGCTTTTTGTAATATATACATTTTTGGAAGTATAAACAAAAGTAAAGAAAGCAAAAAAAGTGAAAAACATATAAAGACATGAGTCAGTGGCCTCCTAGAGCAATGTGCCAGCCCATTTAGGCAGGCGTCTGGTTGCGCCAGCAAGTTGGATTATCCCTTGTGTTTCTCAAAAAAAAAGTTGGAACATCCCATTCGCAAGCTTCCTTCATGCGACAACTGACTCTGTCTCCCGTCAAAAGAGACATAATCGCTCCCTCTATGTATCGCCTGATAGGAGACACTTGCTCATTGGGGTCATATTATGAGGATCAGCCCAAAAGAGCAGCGATTCACGACGAGTTATGTTCTTTCGGCCTTACTCTCTCTTTGTGAACCGATTTACCTAATGGTTTTCTATTCAGTTTACCGGGATGAACTATTATTGGTTTGATTGTTCATTTTTTTACATTTTTCTTTTGCATTTTCTTTTCTTTTCTTTTCATTTGTTCTTTTCATTGGTTCTTTTTCATTTGTTCTTTTCTACTATTTTTCCTTTTTGTTTCTTTTTGAAAAGAAATGTAAAAAAATGTATATGATGAACATTTTTGGTAAAAAATATATTTTGTACATGACATTTTGCTAGTATATGTTGAACATTTTCCAAATATACATTGAATAAATTCTAAATACATGACAACCATCCTTCAAATACATACATTGAACATTTTGTATATACCGGTTCATATTTTTCTTTTGAATACATAATGAACATTTTTTAAATATTTTTTTACATGTTTTCAAATGCATGAGGAATTTCTTTAAAGACAAGGTGGTAGTTATTTGTCTCATGGACTAATTTTTAACCTATAATATTTTGAAAATATTTATATAATATTCTGTATACATGATTAAAATGAATAAATAATAATAATAATAATAATAATAATAATAATAATAATAATAATAATAATAATAATAATAATAATAATAATAATAATAATAATAATAATAAAGCACACACACTCTGCATAAAAAAAATCTATGCATGATGGGACACACTCGAAGACTAGCCGAAATGCGCTGGTAGCAGGTGATACAAGTAGTATCACCCGTAAAGGGCGATACATGGCATCACCTATTAGGTTGGTATTTCTTATATGATACTCACAATGTCAAAGTTTCAATGGGAGGGAGTCGATCGAAGCATATTGTTTGTGCTCCCTTGGCCAAGCCTAGTAGCGGGTTTATTTTCCATTTTGCTTTTCTCTCTTTTTTCTCGGTTTCTATCAGGTTCTTTTTAGTTTTTGTGTGTTTTGTATTATTGTTCCATTTGTTGTCCACCTTTTCATTTTGACTATTTTTAATATATTATTTTTTGAAGAAGTGTTCACTATTTTAAGAACCTTTTTGAAATCTGAAAAATATCAATTTTAAATAAAAATATTCAGAAATTAAGTAAAACATTTTGTATTGTAAAGGCATTTAAAAATATTTATAAATTACGAAAATCGACTTTAAAAAATAAAAATCTGATGTGTTCTATGGAAAATATGAAAACAATTCATAAAACCAGAAGAAAAACCAGCAAAATCACTATAAAACCGACTGGACGATCCCATACACGATCACTCTCTGTGTCCACTCAACAATATTTCGCACCAAGCGTCATATATGAGAACTCCACTTGATCATCATATCATAACATACAACCAGGACCGGCCTCCAACAAATAAAATTAGTGCAATACAGATGAGGATCGATCTGACCCCTTTTGTTGGATAGGTCCTATGTGCACTGAGCAACTAATGAGCGAGTATTCCTTCAGGAGCCCCCGCATGGGTTACTTTGGATGGGCTGGGAGCGCGCCACCTGACGCGCTCTTAGCCGTAACGTGTCGCACTCTGGGCGCTCCCTCCAGTTTTTTTATTTTTCTATGCGTTTTCTGATTTTAGATGATTTTTTATATTTTTTTGCTTTTCAGTTTGCCTCCGGTTTTGCTTATGTTTTGGACCAAAAATTTGATTATTTCGGTGAAAAAAATGTTTTTTTGCCGCGAGAGACATGGATTTACATCTCGTGAAGGCACGGATTTTCTTACACGAGAGGCACAACCGTGCCTCTCGCAAAAGGAAAAAAATATGTTCTTTTCCTTCGATGAGATGCACGGATTTACTTGTCGTGATGTCACGGATTTGCATCCGCGAGAAGCACAGCCGTGCCTCATGGAAAAGAAAAAAAATATGTTTTTTTTCCTTCAGCGAGAGGCACGGATTTACTTCTCGTGGAGGCACGGATTTGCTTCGTCGAGAGGCACGGCCTTGCTTCTCGCAAAAGGGAAAAATTCATGTTTTCTTTTTCCTTCCGCTAGATGTATGGATTTACTTCTCGTAGAGGCACGGATTTGCTTACACAAAAAAACGCGTTTTTTTCTCTTCCACGGAAGGCACGGATTTGTTTCTGCGACATGCACAACCGTGCCTCTCGAAAAAGAAAAAGAAAAACACGTTTTCCCTTTCGCGAGAGGCATAGATTTATTTCTCTTGGAGGCATGGATTTGCTTCGGTGAGAGGCACATGCGTGCCTCTTCCGAAAGGCAAACAAAATGTCCTCAAGTTTTGAAAGAAAAGTTCGTCGAAATATATCAACATGTGATCTAATTTTGAAGATATCAACATGATGAATCCAATGGTGAAAATGGTTCAAAATTTAGGCGCACGGTTTAAGAAATAAAACATTTTGAATAAACGAATCTACCAAAAAAGAGAAAACTCACAGGTTGCAACAAGTGACGCTCTGCATATGCGCCACTTGTCGCAATTTAGGAAGACGTGAGTGATCTTTGCAAAGAGTATTACTTAATGAGTGATTTCGCTATGTGCAGCTCCGCATGACTGTTTGGCAGGGAAATGCACAAGGAGCTGTCCTAATGGGCTGGCTCAGTCGACGCTACTCTCCTCCTAACTTTCATTTGTTTGTTTCAAAACTATTTTTTATGTCCAAATATTTTGCTTTCTTTTGGATTTCATTTGTTTTACAACTGTTTTCTTACAGAAAAATATAACCATATTTTATGAGTGTCAATTTTTTGAGTTACACAAAATAATTTTTCTAAAAGGTATGTGAATATTTGGAAATTACGTGTACAATTTTAAAAAATACATGAAACAAATCATAAGTATTTCAAAAAAATGCATTGTGTATTTAAAAATGTCCATCGGTTGAAACAACAGAAAACCGATGCAAAATGCAATGTACTCCCTCAGTAAAGAAATATAAGAGCGTTTAAATCACTACTTAATGATCTGAACGCTCTTATATTTCTTTACAGAGAGAGTACCGAAGAAGCAGCAGAATTGGGAAGAAAAGCTGTTAAGAAGCATACAGGAACTCGGAACGTAGAAAAAAGTTAGTGAAGCATAAAATAAATCTGAAACATGGGGCCGGCCCAGCTGGTCTCCCTGGTTTTGCTATCTTGTTGATCTGGTTGCGTATTATGTCTCCAAAAATAAATAAATCTTGTTGCGTATTCTATGATAGACGTGCAACCATGCATATGCAGATACGTGGAGAGCTATGGTTTCCTCCTTTGACGTTTTAGTCGTGGTGGGGTGCCAGATCTGGAGTTCGACAGCATGTCCGGGGTGTTGCCCCAGTTTGATTCGTTCAACAACAATGACTTCACTTTTGGTGAGCCACCTTGGAGGTCCGCAAAGCTGCTTATCAGCGATGGAGCCGCGTCAAGCTCGGGTGAGGAGGTGATCCGTCATTTTTTTCCTTTGGTGGCTGCTGTGGTGGTGCGGAGGCAGGTGACGGGAGTTTGTGTTAAGCTCAGCGATGTTCTGCTATCTTTTCAGCATTGTCATGTCGGCGTTTACGTGACTTGTACTTTGTTTTTCATGATATGATATGAATGAAACACGTATTACGATGCCAAAAAATGATACGTGGAGAGCTCCATCTTTGGGCCCGAAGGGCCCTGCCTCTAGCCACCGCATCACCCCGCAGCCAAGCGGCCGTGTCATCACCACCTCACCACCCGGAGTTGCGCCACCCGAAACGGCGCGTCGTCGCCAGAACCGTCGTCGACCTAGGGACACCGCTGCCAGCCCTCCCGAGCAGGGGCGCTGCGGGCGGGGAAGTCGGGGCTGCCGCCGCCGGCACCACACGAGCAAGGCCCGGTGGCGCACGCCAGCGGCGGCGGGAGGGGGCTAGGGGGAGGGAGGAGGCACTGGAGGGAGGGAGGGGAGCCCCCGGTCCTCTCACTTGGGGAGACGACGCACGTGACCAATGGATACGTCATCCTTGGGACTCCCAACCAGGTATAGGGGCAGGTAGTCGCTGAGTGGAGTGATTGAGACCCATCTTTGAGAGGATTATAAAAAATGGTTGGACTCTTTCTCGAGGAAGAGTAGGGACTCGGGTAATTAGCATAATATAGTGGAATGGATAAAACTTTCTATATACGGATGAAATAACACGAACCATTATGGTGGAATGGAATGCACGTACTGTACTGTTCTGATGGAATCGAAAAATTGTGATATATTGTAATGATTAAAATGTGCTTTGTTTTCGCAAGAAAAAAGCTCAAAAATCTTTAAACTTATCGGCTTTGTTTAGTCAGTTGTCAAGGAAAATTTATTTCCACCGACGGATAGGACACCCATCAGTGGAGGAGACTTCCTAGTCACAGAGCAACTAATTGAGGAGCGCTCGTTTGGGAGCCTCCTGAAAGTCACTTCAGGCGGGTCGAGAGCACGCCACTTGGCGCGCTCTTAACCGCCGTCACATGTCGCGCTCTAGGTGCTCCCTTCGGAATTTTTCCACCCTCGTTTTCGGCTTTTTAGATGTTTTTTGCTCGTTTTTTTTGGCTTTTCGTTTTTCCACCTGTCTTTCTTAGCTTTTGGCATTTTTCTCAAAAGGCATAGTTTTCTTCTTTTGCTTCAACGTGTTCTTTTTGCTTTCGCGAGATGCACGGATTTGCTTCCGCGAGAGGCACGACTATGTCTCTCGGAAACGAAAAAAGAGCGTGTTTTTTTGCTTCCGCGAGAGACATGGTTTTGCTTTCGCGAGAGGCACGGATTTGCTTCCACGAGAGGCACGGCTGCGCCTCTCGGAAAAGGAAAAATTAACGCGTTTTATTTTTTTTCTTTTTGCTTCCGCGAGAGGCACATATTTGCTTCCGCGAGAGGCTCGACCGTGCCTCTCAGAAACGGAAAAATGCAGCCGTGCCTCTCGGAAACGAAAAAAAACATGTTTTCATTTTTTCCTTCTGTGAGAGGCACGGTTTTGCTTCCGCGAAAGGCACGGCCATGCCTCTCGGAAACGAAAAAAACGTGTTGGTTTTCCTTCCGTGAGAGGCATTTTTTTTGTCCGGTTTTTTCATGAAAAAAGTTCATCAAAACCTATCAACGTGGGATCTAGTTTTGAAGATCTAGACGCGAGGAATTCAACGATGAATACGGTTCGAGATTTGGACGCATAAAACGTTTTGAATAAACGGATCTACGAAAAAGAGAGAAAATTCTAAGGCTGCGATAAATGGCACACATGCAGCGCACCACTTGTCACAACCTGGGAAGGTGGAAGTGATATTTGAAAGAAGAGTTAAATACACTGTGAGTGCCTTAACTTGTCCGACGCGTTCAGTTTGGTTCCTAAACTTGCAAAATACACAAAACTGGTGTTGTAACTTGTCCGGGTGTTCAAATGCAGTGCCTCTCGGCGTATTCAGTCGTATGCAGTGCACGGGTGGCATGCCAGCGTGTCGCCGCCGCACATGTCAGTGGCTGGGGGTGCGCCGTGAGCTGACTGTGTTGGTTTCTTACGGGGAACCCCATGCACTTTAATTAAACATCACAAAAATGCCCCTGTAACAGCGGGAACAAAGACCGTGTTCACTTTTGCACGTAGGTACCCTTAACCCCCTGCCCCTTCGCTCGCTGTCGCCACCGCTTCGTATCCTTTCTCTTACTCTTCTCCCGATCATTCCAAGGCGGTGGCGGAGCTGGTGCGGCACGGCACGGTGACCGGTGGCGGCGGCGGCGATGGATCGACCACGTTGTCGACGTCCAGGCGAGGCAGCTCCTTCCTACGGTTAGTAGCTCTGTCGTTCTCTTCCTCCATCCCGATTTCCTTGCCGCCGCCAGGGTAGGGTTGAGGGGCTTGGGCGTCTTCTATTTCCCGTGGTAGATGTCCATCTTTAGTCAGTGTTATGTGCGAGATGAGGACTGTTGTGAACGGCATTGGCCCCTTTTCAGGCGTAATAGGGCTAGGGTTTTGTTGGGGGTTATTATGGAGGAAACTTTTTGTTTGAAAGGGGATGATCTTGGATAAAAAGATCCAGAGGAGAAAAAAGGGATAAGAATGGACTGAAGAAAACTTCCAAACATGGGTGTTACAATGCACTGTTCTATATGTGGAGCTGCAGACCATAACAAGAAGGGTCACCACAATGATAAACCAAATCCAACAACACAAGAGGAGGCGGAAGATTATGCTGACCCAAGCATCATTGCAGACAAATGGCGCTGGCCTTCTGGCCTCCTCGTCTATGTCCACTGCTCGCCGGCCAAAGGGCAACGACGAAAGATTCCGCCGCTGTCGCCGCCGCTAGCCATCAGAGAATATTTCACCGCCAGCCATCTCTACCAGCATAGGAGGAGGGGGAGTAGAAAAATGACGCCGGCCTTCTGGCCTCCTCGTCTAGGTCCACTGCTCACCGGCCAAACAACAACGACGAATCGGAGAAGAATCCGCTGCCGCCGCCGTCGCGTGGATAGAGTTAGGGATTCGCCTTTTCGATTTGGGAATCGGGGAATTGGCCATCGAGGGTTATACAGTACTAGGGGCTTTTTTGCGACGCTTAACTAAAGTACAGGGGGTTCCCCGTAAAACAAACCAGCATGGGCAACCACTGACATGTGGGCCGGCGACACGCTGGCATGCCACGCGTGCACTGCATACGGCCGAATACATCAAGAGGCACTGTATTTGAACGCCGAGACAAGTTACAACACCAGTTTTATGTATTTTACAAGTTTGGGAACCAAACTGAACGCGCCGGACAAGTTAAGGCACTCACAGTGTATTTAACTCTTGAAAGAAAGAACTCCTCAATTAATAACTTCATCCTAGTCAGTGCCTCTTGCGCCACAATGCAATCCGGCGCTGGCGCTGAGCCAGTGGCTGCGTGGGCCGGCCCAGCAGCAAGAGCAAAGATGGCTTCGACCTGTGAGAGCATGATGAAGATCAACATTGACGGCGGCCTGTCGAGGTCGGGGCGCATTGTGCAGAGATGTGGAGGGAAGGTTTCAAGGTGCTTCTGCTCTTGTTACTTTTGGTCCGAATGAACCTGATATTTTAGAAGCAGCCGCTTGTCGTGAAGGGCTTGCGCTAGCGGCTGACCTGAACCACCAGCGAGTTCAAAACGCTTGTGACCCATGTGTGCAGCGAGTTCAAGACTGGTGAAAAAGAAAAAAACAAAGATAAATTTAGCAATAGGAAAATCTAAGCTGTATATTATCAACGAGCGGACTAGGGACCCATGTGTCGTCACCCCCCCCTCTCATGCATCACGCATGCATGCGCCACAACACACAAGTGTGTGTGTCTCTCTCGATATAACTAAAGATTCCATCAAATTTAAATTTGTTACCAATTCCATATCACAACGCATTAATCCGATTGACGATCCATTTCCACCTTTAGCTCCGCGGGGTGAGATCTTCGAAAATAGATCTCATGTCGACATGTTTTGACAAAAAGGCAATACTTAACAACTTATTGTCACTTAGTTATCAGGTCATTAGCCAATTAGTTGTCATATATCCTATATAACTAAATAGGTGATCTTCACCAATAAATTATTCTTAACATGCAAATATGCCATCTTAACATGCAATCATGCATGGAAAATTCCACCTCAACATGCACCCTTGCATGAGAATTTCATCCAATCATCCTACTTATACATTAAACAAAAATATTTTGCGTACTTATAATCAATTTCATATGTGTTCTTATTTTCATTTATCCTAGTGTTAACCCAAACACTCATGTTAAATACAATCAAATCTCATTAGATTAATCAAATTCCGCGGGAACGCAATGGGGTATCATCTAGTTATATTAACGACGCTTCGATCCCTACCTGGGTCAGTTATGGCTCGATTCAAATAGATATTCAATGCCTGGATGATTTGATGGTCAAGCATGATGTCATTGTGCATGTAAGAATATACATCGGTCTTTTATAGGCCTTCATTACGGGTGGTCAAGAAGCCAAAATATGGAAGGGTCCGAAGATTCCTAAGAAGTTCTAAAGCCAGGTTGCATGGCACTATGGAGGCCTAGTCCAGACAGTTAGTTAATGGAGACATCAAGAAAACTGAGGTTGGTGTGGTTTATTTGACACAGGAGGAGCCCAACACGATTTCATCTCGGGAGATTCCGAGAGAAGCATGGCCAAAATTCTAGACAAGCTTGAGAAATACACACGGTGTACTAAACCTAGGATGGCCCATCAGCTAGGAAGCGGTCAATGGGCTGGCCTCAAGGCCCAATAGCCAAGGTGTGGCCTAGGATCCTTGCTCTGCGGGAAGCGCTCCTTCCGGGAGGATCTCATATTGGCATGCAAGTTAAGAAGCCCTCGTCCAATCCAGACCCTAGGTCGGTTAGCAAAAGGTATAACCTTGAGTCTCGAACACCTTTATAAGACGAGACCAGGGGTAGTTCGAGGCATCTGTCTGTAGCATCATCGTCTCGATAGCATTATCACCACATACCCCCTCATACGAGACATTTTTCCCCATCAATCAAATCCAAAGTAGGAGTAGGCTCTTACCTCCATGATGATGGCCTGAACCTGGGTAAACTCACCACATGTGAATCCCCTCCGGTACTTCCGATCCCACGCATCATCCTCTCGGGACTACTGACGGTTTTCAGTACCTTCACTAATTCTTTTGGGACACAAGATGAAAACGAAATATGACAATGCTTTCAAGGCTTGGCAAGCTGAACTCTTGTAATTTTTGTTTCTGCTTCTTTTTGGCTGCGTTTGTTAAGGTTTGTTTTCCTTCATTTATCTTTTTTTTGTCTTACCTCAAACCAGTGCGTACATACACTTCCTAATGATATAAAAAGTTGCAGTGGTGTTTGCCCCGCTCGCCATGAAAATCATGTTATTTATCTAGACGAATTTAGCTCTGCTTGAATTTCTGTTGTATATAATGGCTGGATGTAATGTCATTGTAGCTGACACATCTTTGATAAAGTTATTTCATGGTTATATGCTCGGTTATTATTTGGGTTTTTGCAATAAGATGTCTTGAATCCAATTATAATGAATGCAATTACATTTAACAAAAGAATTAAATTTAATACACAAAGGGACCATGCTACGACTGATCAAGGAAAAAAGGACCACAATCATCGTTCACTTTAAAACAACAACATAAGACCAGCCGCAACAACAATCAGACCGAGCCAGGCCACCGCAGACTGATCAACGCCAGCCGCCGCAGTTGAGCTTAATACTGTCTCGGACTGGCAATGACGTCGGTTCCCTGTCCGTCGGCACCGCTGCACAGTCCGCATTTCTTTGGACTTGACGTTGACCTTGACCTTCATGCCGGCATCGCAGTGCCCAGAGACGCCGCAGATGAAATATCGGGTCCCAGCGATGGCAAGCGGAACAACATCGTTACCGGTCGGGAAAGTCGCTATGGGGCTGGAGCAGTTGCAAGAGTCATACCCCGTCTTGCTCACCTCCACCACGTTGCGCACGGCGGTGGAGTACTGGAACTTGAGCTCATCGCCGGTGGTGAACCTGATTCTCGAAACCCACTGGGAGTAGTTGGTTTGAAGGTCCCACGACCCGTCCGGCTCGCCCACGGTGTGGCTGGCACCAAGCGCCGTCCCAAGCATGGTCATGGCCACGGTGATCAGAATAAGAGTTTTGGTCCCCATGGATTAAATATGGATCTAGAGTACTGGCAAGCTGACTTAGTAGTAACTGAAAAAATGGTGGGGGATGGAAGTTAGCGCTAGAGAGAAATTTGGTTATATTGTCTGATCAACTAATGATCACAAGCTCCAAGGAAGCTAAAGAGAGAAATGGCTGCAGGATGGATGGTGTTGTGAGATCATTGATACTAGTGTGTCGATCGGGTGTAAGCGCGTTGACCAGGTGACATAGAATAGGTCGTCTAAAATACATGAAGATAACATCGTACACGTTAGCTCCTGAAACTGATATTATTATATATGATTGGCTTCATAGCTTTAATAGAAAACTAACAATGGAGAAGATGTGATCAGTAGCCGTCAGTAGACCGGGTCTGGGGAGAAAATGATTAGTAACCAAATTGTCAGCAGGCCATGTCCAAACAATTAGTTAGGAAATCATCAGTAGCCATCAGTAGACCTTGTCCTCGATCGATCCGGATGCCCGCACGAGCGTACTAAACATAAATTAATCCAACATATTCTCTAGTTAAACATTCCGAACGTGTTGATGCGCACATGTACTACATCGGTACGTCAAATAATTATATAATTAATTAAGGTTCTTCTAAAATAATAATTAAGATGTATGCCACCGTGAAAATTCATGGAAATTCACTATTGATAATATGTTGTGTTGACCAAATTCAAAAGTTGCATAGTCTGCAGGGTAAGGGCGCCTCGCCGTTGTCATATAGCTAAAATCATATTTGGCAAAGAGGATTTATAGTTGGTCCTAGTTTTTGGTAGTGAAAGGTAATTCCACTAATAATTAGTTGTCATATATGTACTATACATTTGACCTAAATCACGACACTTATTATGGATTGGAGGGAGAATTTTTTATCACTACCATTTCTCCTCGAGATGCTCTTGTTTCTTTTATTTAGTATGTGTTCCCCTGTTCCATTTCACACAATAAAACGACACCATTTTGCAGTGCGCCCAAATATCAAGGGGTAATCTCTGCGGTCCTGAGTGGGAAACTATACCTTGGGCACATTGGCTTGAACCTGGTACTTACGTCCAAACACTACCACTAAGTACACCTTAAGGAAAACTCTCATAAGAGAACAATTTGAAGCAGGCTCACAAGGTCGGCCCTGGAGAGGTTATAACATTTGCGAGGTAAATGACAATTCAAAGCTAAATGAAAAAAATTAAACTAAATATTATCCTTTTTATTAATCATCTCTTAGCCCTTTTCTTTATTACGACAACGTAAAACTAAATGCCCTTTATAGCTACTAAGATAAAATCATAAATCTGCCATCTTGAAAGAAAAACGACGGAGGATGTATCGGAGGATCTGCCATCTCTTAGCCCTTTTCTCTTTCATTTTCTTTTGTTTTCTTTTGGGCTTATCTGTGCTGCGGCCCCAGCGTGCTGGATGTATCGGAGGTTTGCTTTATAATATAAAGCGGGGGAAACCCTTTTTCTTAAAACGACGGAGGAAAGCTACGCTAGCTGAAGAGAAAAGCTACAAGGGGACACCACGATGCTGCATCCGGCCATGGTTTTTGCTGGAACCAGTTGGTGAGGACACTGGAACCAGCCGTGGTGCATCCTGGGAACCCGACGGCAATAGATGCCGCATCGGGTCATCCTTTTTGCCGGAATTGACATGTGTGGATGCTAGAATAGGGCAGGAGAAAAGCTGCAAAACCTCAACGACCGTGCAACCATGGTTCCCGCGAGCTACGACGGCGCCGACAGGCGCCGAATGGACCATAATGAATGCAATTACATTTAACAAAAGAATTGAATTTAATACACAAAGGGACCATGCTACGACCTACCAAGGAAAAAAGGACCACAATCATCGTTCACTCTAAAAGAACAACGTAAGACCAGCCGCACCAACTATCAGACCGAGCCGGGCCACCGTGGACTGATCAACGCCAGCCGCCGCAGCTGAGCTTAATACTGTCTCGGACTGGCAGCGACGTCGGTTCCCTGTCCGTCGGCACCGCTGCACAGTCCGCACTACTTTCGACTTGACGTGTAGACGCCGCAGATGAAATACCGGGTCCCGATGGTGGCAAGCGGAACAACATCGTTGCCGGTCGGGAAAGTCGCTATGGGGTTGGAGCCGTTTCAGGAGTCATACCCCGCATTGCTCACCTCCACCACGTTGAACCTGATTCTCGAAGCCCACTGGCAGTAGTTGGCCAAGCGCAGTCCAGCAAGGTCACAGCCACGGTGATCAGGAGAATAGTTTGGTAGTAACTAATTATTTTTTTAGAATCATCGGGGGAGGAGACCCTCCACCTGAATATATTGCTCAAAGTGACCATAATGCCAGGAGAGTGATCCAGTTTATAAGAAAAACCGGATCGAAAACCTTAACAAATTGACCTTGTTTATGAGGAAAACCGAGCCGAAAACCAGACAAGTAACAAGTGTTACAAGGAAAGGAGAGGAACAAGATGCCCAACATAAGGCAAGACCTAGCTAGCATACTAACAGGACCAGGTAGATGAGGGGTGCGTCGAGGGATCACAATACCAAGACTCTACAAACAACCTAACGCACCGCACCGGCGTGCGTATCAAACCCCACGGCACAACAGAGGAGCATCCATGATCAACGAGTGACAAAGCTTAACACGAACCTTGACTGAGCACTCCGCCACAGAAGTTCAAGACGATTAGCAAGTCGGGGAGGCGTCATTGTGTCATCATTGAGCAAAGGTGAACCAAGATGAGACCAAGAGCCCGAGGCTCGCCTCAACAGAACAGGGTCATGAGCATGCATAGTAGCAGGCCGGAGACCACACGTAGGACAGCTGAAGAGAAACACCTGAAGAAGAACACACCACCCTCGGTCCTGAGCAGGCCGCACCACCACCACCAAACGCACTACCCACAACCACACACAGCAACAGAAGCCGTTGTTTGGGTCTCCAAGACGACGCCTCCAAGGAGGTAGTGTTGTCGAGCACACAACACCGTCATCCGATCCGGCAAGCCCGATCTTGGGTTTTTACCCGGAGACCACAAACAAAGAACTGTAGGTGTTGTAGCTCCACGACGGCACCTCCTACGAGGAAAATGACGTCTGCAGATGCCGCTGCCGCCGGCATCAGCGGGGCCGATGCAGGGTTATCACCCGGAGTTTGAGCACACCCCTACAGCAAGATGGCAGACGACCACCACCGTCGAACCCTCCAACGATGAAGAAGCACGACGAACCGCCTCAGCCAGCTGCACCTCGCGGAGACCACCGACAACCAAACTCAACACTAGACGCCAGATCCACCAAAGGTCGGCCGGACGCAGAGCCACTGGACGCAACGCGAGCCACCATGCCCACCAAGCACCATGCCGACAAGGAGCAGAGGGGCGCTGCCCGAGGCCAAGAACCACCATGGTTCCGGGCTGCAGCCATACATCAGGCACGCCGACACGCCCCACGCGCGCCACCGCATGCCTGCCGGAGGCCAGGTCCGAAGCGCCCGCAGTGCAGACTGAAGGCGGGGGGAGGGGGTGTCGAACCTTGCTGTTGCAGCATCTCCACCGCCCACCACACCTCCTCCACGCGCCCGTCGGAGACCACTGGCCGCACCACCACCGCTGTCAAATCAACAATGGTCCCCCAGCTGACCCCTACTCCAGAAATGATGCTCATAAGAGGGGAACGACGCAGGCCGCCGCCATCATCCGATCCGAAAGAGCACGGACCTGAGGTTTCCCTCGGATCAGGGAACGACAAGGCAGAGGAGCACCTCACCACAGCAGCGCCCTCGAGAAGGTAGCAACGCCTACGGTCGCCGCCGCTGCCGGCTCCGACCAAAGCACCACCAACCTCCGCCTTCTGCACACCGCCTAGCTCCCAGCAGCGAGCCGCCACCTCACTGCTGAGCAGCAGCCGTCTCAATGGCCCGAGACACCAGATCCGGCGCTGCGCCTAGAGCCCCGACCCACCTAGTCGGCTAGCAACAAGGTCAGCAACGGCCGCAAGAACCCAGCCAGCCATGGCCGAAGGCCACGAGCAGCCATCAGGTCCTATGTCGGTCCAGATCCAGGGGAAGACTCCCACGCAGGGCCGGTCCTGAGATTTCGGGGGCTCGGGGCGAAACTAAAATCCCGGGCCCTTTTATTAGCATACTAGATAATTTTTTTTGCACTACAACGAAGACACTTATTAGCTTACCAAACAGTAAGTCAATAAAACATGGGTTAGTTGAGGCGGTTTTGAGAAAAAAATTGTGGGAAAAACCAAATATGAAAGAAAAAAAAATCAAAATAAGGAGGAGGCATAGGGAGGTTGGACTAAGGACAAACTTAAGACGGAACATTGCGTTCTTTATAAATAGTAGAGATGGCAATAAGTTAATAATACATTGGGACAGTTGAGGATCAAAGATGAGAGAGAGAGAAACAAAAACAGGCGCAAGGACGTAGAAAGGTTAAACGAAGGACAAACGTAATACATAACCTCATTCTTTTATATAGTATATATAGAGATAGATGAAATAATAAGTATATCAAATATTCTCTTCATACATGAAATGTTACCAAGAACATTTATAGATTACCTTAGAATTTTCTTCAAACATTCCATGATGTCAACATTGACTTCTATATGGTCATCGTCTCTTGATTAGCATTAGTTTTCTCATCCACAACGATCTCTGTGATACTATCAACTCATCAAATAATTTTCTCATCTCTTTTTTTTCACCATCGGACATAGTAGATCTGAAATTTAGAAGACAAGTACTAATTAAAAACTTAACGCAAGGTCTTATGGAAAAATTCTAGGACAGAAGATAAGACCAAATCACTAAGACATAAGCTACCTTATTTGAAATCAACGATGGTGTGTATGGCAAGGACCGAGGTAGCCTATGCGCGGTGGGCATTCTGCTGCGTCCGCTGGCGGGCGGCGGGCGGCGGCAGCGCTCAGCGCTCGGTGGCTCAGGCGACTTTACAAATCGCGATTAGTGGAGATAGAGACGAGGGCCGGCAATCCATGCGCAAACCTAGATCCATCGGATGGATCAATAGTACGTGTGTAATGTACGGTTAGGCTGCCAAAGCACGTACTTGCACGGTTCCACGAAGCTCAGTTTGCATTTTTCTTCGCCACACCCAGCAAGGCCCAGATCACTAACGTACGTATGTAAGCAGGCCAGGTAGGAGGGGCCCCCAAGATATTGAGTAGCAGGCCAGGTAGGAGGGGGCCCCAAGATATTGGGGACCCGGGGCGGCCGCCCCCTTGCCCCCCAATCAGGACCGCCCCTGCTCCCACGGATCCAGGACGCAGCTTGCCTAAGCACCCGCAACAGCGCGCCCAAGCTCCGCCGAGCAGCAATGCCGCCGCATCTGCAGCCCCCCGGTCCGCCGATGTTGCCGCCGCCACACCCCGTTTCGCCGCGGCGGCCACCACCCACGCACGGACCAACAAGAGCACCGAGGCGACGGACCACGCCCACAACCACCGCCCACCACCACATATAAAAATTTGGATAGGGTGACCAATAAAGCAATACGATGGTAGTACCACGCACGTGGTAGTAGGTTACGTGGGGCAGAATTTATTAGGATGGTAGGTTTTAGTTGGATATAAAACTGTTCTCATTAGCATTTTCGTGGTGTGCTCCCCCTTTTTTGACACAGAAGTCACGTGTGGCATCGGTTTGGGGATCTGTGTGCGGCCATCTAGTGGGGTCGGTCCCCTGCAAATACCTTTGACATCATATATGTTATACCTGAAAAGTCTCAACAACTCCCTCCATCTTAAAATAGGAGTCACCGATTTCATACAACTTTACATATTAACTTTGTACTAAATCAACTACATTTATTTTGAGACAAAGGAAGCATACACTAAGTAACGTTGCCAGGGGATCGAATCTTGAAGCAGGCAAATCCATTGATAGTCCAGTGCAGCTGCCACCATGTGCAGACAGCACTTCCCATATGTGACAACACTAAATCGGGCCGAATCGGCTCAGAAAAACTAAGGACTGGATGGTCAAAATCAATTGCTCGTTTGAATATGCTGGGGAAGCAAAAAAAAAAAAAAAAACGTACAACTGTAACGATGCAATAGGTGGAGTTAAGTATTTGCAGCCAACACCAACAGCACTCCAATTTTCATTCACGGCTTATGTACAACGCTCTGCTGGTTCTGAAATTCAGCCACTCTTGTAACTCCAACGCAGCCCAATCTACGCCTCAGGGGGAAATACGTCCTCAAAGAAGTGGTTCAGATCACCTTTGCGCGGATCGAAGGCCAACAATTTTGCCATTGCATCCTGAAATTTTGAACAAATACTCATCATATATTCACTTACAATAACTATGCCCACTCTGCATGTAACAGCCTAGCTAACGACAGAACAAACATGCATGCAAGTCATAAACCTGGTATTGCTTGTCCTTTGCCGCCAAATTATCGCAGATCATGCGCCTTACAGGTCTCTTGGAATGGATATCCTCCAGAACACTAGCAGCTCTCTGAATAACTTCACTGGGAACACCTGCGAACAGCCAAACATGAGAATCATTTCTCTATGAGCAGTCATGCTGTCCGGTTTCTTTCTTTCACAAGATCTCCTGGAGCCACACGTGTCATGATGTAGATCAAGTAAAATAGTACTCCCATAGCATATGAATTTCTGAATACAATGGCAACTAACAGTGTGAAATAAATAAATAAATTTAGCCTTTCATCAAAATGAAAGCAGATTAGTTTATCATGCTATCGCAATTTGCCAGCTCAATAGAAGTTTACTCCATGTACATACCAGCAAGCTGTGCACAATGAAGTCCTGCAAGAAAAGATGTGTTACTTGTTATCTCACTCAAAAGGATCCGTATCTATCATTGTATAAATGCTGTATACATAAGCTTACCAAAGCTCAAGAGTGCCTGTCCAGGTACAAGTCTTCACCATGGGTATCACAAGTTACATAAGAAATTAGTACCAAAAAGAAATTATTCGGAACAAGAAAAACACATAACAGCTAAGCTTTCATATCTACTTACCTGTAAAGGAATATGATATCTTCATTGCTTGCCTGTCCATCAGGATTCAGAACACTCATGGTACAGCATTTTATATGTTCAGACTGCAAAATTTCTCACATTTACCAATCGTTATAACCAGGGTCAGGAAACCTCAAATGTAAAAGGACATACTAAATTTCTATACACCAGCAAACTAGTTATTTTCTTAACCTGTGGTAAGTAGTTTTCGGTGAAGATCTCCGTCAGATGTGTTGACAAAAGGACCTGCAAGGTTGCAACAGTTAGATCATATCCCAACACATTACAGTGGTAAATATTACTACAAGAATTCCATCATTTATCCATAGAGTAAATTTATAGCATTCCCACATTCAATCAAGCTGTTTAAGAGATATACAAATCAATCAGCAAATGTGTCACGATGCAAAAAGTATGCCATTATGAAAGAAACTCTTACGGTTTCGATAACTAGCCATGGACAGACTGCGTTGAAGCTAGCTATCCATGTGCCAGAACCATGAGTTGGTTTCAAGATCTTATGGGTTTAAACTCTAGCCTACCCCAACTTGTTTGGGACTAAAAGGCTTTGTTGTTGTTGTTGTACAAAACAAACTCTTATATAGGAAATATGTTATAGGATGCAGAATGAATATCGGACCAAGTTTTCCCTTCGACGAAAAGCCATATATAGAACCTGTTTTAGGTATAGAGGGATACATTGACAATAATATGTTACTCATGCTTGAAAGCATCAAACAAAATAAACAATATGATTCAAGAAACGCAACATTATGCCTTACTTCCATCCCTTATTTGCACTCAGTGTTCTATTCTACAGTCCCGTTTTCACACAAGTACAGAGTTCGAGTAATACTGGACTTTACTGTATATCTTCTTTTCAAGTTAGAAAATATAGTATATCCATTTTCTATCATGAATCAAATTTTGATTCAGTTTTAAAAATGCATAAATCTGCCGCCAAACAAGGATAACCATTCTGGTACCGGTATTCACAACTCTAATGTCCAGTAACCGATGTGGCATTAAAATGCCTAATTTGAAGTGAAAAGGGAAAGAAAAAAGATAGTAGCAACGGAAAAAATCTGAGCTAGTAAACTATGAAATGATGGTATTAACTTCAAGTGTGGCTGTAAGGAAGATCAGACAGGCAATACTATCAGATTCATAATCAACAGTAACATTTACCAGGCTACCTAACCTTTGGAGGATAATCATAATTTGCAAAATGACTGATAGTCCCTCCAAGCAAACCAATACCATCTGCAGGGAATCACGAAAGAAAATTAGCCATCTACTCTTAAGTCATGTTGAGGATGGGAGGAAGAATTTCAGATTTTCTGTGGTCTCACCTTCTGTTAGAGTACCCTTACCGAATTCATCTAATAAGCACAGTGATCTCGATGTTGCATGCCTGCAAAATTTCTTTGGTTGTATGTTCAAGATCACAAGACAACTTAAGGGTGGATACAAATATGATACCTGAGCATTGTTCCAACTTGATGTAAATCAATCATAAATGTTGACTGCTCAGTTGTCATTGACTTGCTTCCCATTGCACAGAATATCCTACAAAACATTATTAAACATGTCAGATATATAAAACTTTAATCTAGGAGTACTACGATAACTGTGTGTCATGAACCGTATACATATTAGCATTTGACCTACAACACTAATACACTAATAATTTCCCCTCAATTCTTCACACTGAAACATGTCATATAAACACAAACCTATCAGTCAATCCAACAACAGCAGAATCAGCAGGAACAAAGCTTCCAATATGAGCAAGAAAAACCACCAATGCAACCTGAAAGCAAATATCCAATGCAACTTGAACTTTATTTCGCAACTTTGAGTTCATGAAAGTAGGAAATTCGTACATGCTCTCCCTAGGAAGTAAAAAAACACAAAATTTAAAGTATATTAACGATCTGATCTTCAGCCACATTTTAATCCAGAACTAACTGATACAGCCTAAGCATTTGTGGAATTTAGTTTGGGGGTGCACAAAGCACTTCTCAGGTAACATTACCTGCTTAATGTAAATGCTTTTCCCTGAATAGTTAGGTCCAGTTATTATGTTTATTCTTCCTGAGATAAGAAATAGCCATAAATCAGATTCTTGACAATAAGAGAAGTACTAAGTTTAGAATATCACATATCTTGGGAACTAGCCACCTGCACTGCGGATTTTCGTATCATTTGGAACAAATGTGTCAACGGTCATTTCCTGCAAAGCATGTCTAAATTGTGTTGAAGTAAGTTCAATGCCTTCAACCATAAGATTGTTAGTAATACCCAACTAACATGTAACATGGGAATAAAAAAAAAACAATACTAACCTTCCATTCCGTATCTCAAGTATGGAATCCTCGGTTAAGATGGGCCTCACATAATTGTTTTGGCGCGCAACAATTGCCAATGATAAAATACTAATGTAACAGCAACAAGTGCTCATTAGATCGCCATATTGTCAGTAAGTTGAATGTGTGTAACAAATATGTGCATACCAATCAAGTTCTGCTGCAAAGTTCACTGCTTTTGTCAGTTGAGGTAGAAACTGAAGAACACGGCATACTAGATCCCTTATGATTGCTCTTTCCATGTCTGTCAGCGCAACAACGCCAAAGTCATTATCCATTTGCAGATTTGCTTATACTAAATATGCAAATTATCACAAAAGGTCCCAAAACTGGTATAACAGTCCAGAGAGATCAAATAGATAATCGACTTAATTATGGAAATACAAAAAGAGTATCCATTGCAAACTTCAATAAGACACACATTTAGACCCGTATTAAGAAAAAGGTTACATGTAAACTTGAACTATAGAAATTTCTGGAACAAAATATAAAATAGCAAGAAATTGGCAGATGAATATAAAATTACATTCCGAAATCCACAGGCATGTCATATCTGGAGACGATGGCAAGATAAACTTGTTAAGGTGAAATGCTCACTATTTGCTTATTCATGGCCTTTAACTTTAAAGGTAAAGTACCATCGAACATGAAGTTCAAAATAAACTCATTTGTAAGTGTAGCTCTATCTTCATCAGGGAAAATATGATTATTGCACCAACAGTATAGATAATTCGATAAGAAACCACAGCATTGGGAGCAGAATTAAATAAGTAGATAAATTATTTAAGCTACCAAGAATTTTATGATAAATATCTCCCAGAAGGTTGTCCAGCTCTCTTGTCTTCTGAGTATGGTAGTAGAACCTTCTCTCTTCCCCATCCTCTGAAAACTGATGAGCATAGAACTTATTACACATTAACAATCAAACAAAATAAAACAACACACAGCTTACCGCAAATTCAAAATCTTGAAGTCCTATTAACAAGGCCTCACTTATCTTCTCATCAAAAAAACACATCAAGTATCCTGTTAGCATCATAAATGGTAAACACATGAGTGTTCTCATTATTAACTTTTAGTTCCTATGAACGATTGCATATTGTATTTTACAAGCACTATCCAGCAACCTGTAAGACTCCAGTACCACTATAGTAAATTAGACAAAGAAACTAGTAAATGACAACCAGAAAGACGTTAACAAACAAATAGCTAATGTTTCCAATCCACATGCAGACCAGACTCAAGCCCTTATCTTCTTGCAGATATTGCCTCAAACTTTAATTTGTACTAGTCAAACAAGGAGTTAAAATAAATATTTGAACAACGAACCTAATTACTTAGTCGATGGTCACATACTCACTCCATTCTTATGAACAACAACAACGACAACAACAACAACAACAACAAAGCCTTTAGTCCCAAACAAGTTGGGGTAGGTTAGAGGTGAAACCCATAAGATCTCGCAACCAACTCATGGTTCTGGCACATGGATAGCAAGCTTCCACGCACTCCTGTCCATGGCTAGTTCTCTATCGATACTCCAGTCCTTCAGATCCCTCTTTAAGGACTCCTCCAATCTCAAGTTCGGACTACCCCGACCTCTCTTGACATTATCGGCACGCTTTAGCCGTCCGCTATGCACTGGCGCTTTTGGAGGCCTGCGCTGAATATGCCCAAACCATCTCAGACGATGTTGGACAAGCTTCTCTTCAATCGGCACTACCCCAACTCTATCTTGTATATCATCATTCCGGGCTCGGTCCTTCCTTGTGTGGCCACATATCCATCTTAACATGCGCGTCTCCGCCACACCTAACTGTTGAACATGTCGCCTTTTAGTCGGCCAACACTCAACGCCATACAACATTGCGGGTCGAACCGCCGTCCTATAGAACTTGCCTTTTAGCTTTTGTGGCACTCTCTTGTCATAGAGAATGCCAGAAGCTTGGCGCCACTTCATCCATCCGGCTTTGATTCGATGATTCACATCTTCATTGATATCCCTATCCTTCTGCAACAGACCCCAAATATCTAAAGGTGTCCTTCTGAGGCATCACCTGCCCATCAAGGCTAACCTCCTCCTCATGCCTAGTAGTACTGAAACCGCACATCATGCTATATACAGCTGAGAGCTACTCGGTTTTAGTTCTACTAAGTCTAAAACCTTTGGATTCCAAGGTTTGTCTCCATAGCTCTAGCTTCCTATTGACCCCCGTCCGACTATCATCGTCTAGCACCACATCATCCGCAAAGAGCATACACCATGGGATATCTCCTTGTATATCCCTTGTGACCTTATCCATCACTAGAGCGAAAAGATAAGGGCTCAAAGCTGACCCCCGGTGCAGTCCTATTTTAATCGGGAAGTCATCAGTGTCGCCATCACTTGCTCGAAGACTTGTCACAACATTATCATACATGTCCTTGATGAGGGTAATGTACTTTGTTGGGACTTTGTGTTTCTCCAAGGCCCACCTCATAAAATTCCGCGGTATCTTATCATAGGCCTCCTCTAAGTCAATGAACACCATAGCAAATCCTTCTTTTGCTCCCTTTATCTCTCCCATGAGTTGTCGTACCAAGAAAATTGCTTCCATCGTCGACCTCCCGGGCATGAAACCAAACTGATTTTTGGTCACGCTTGTCATACTTCTTAAGCGGTGCTCAATGACTCTCTCCCATAGCTTCATTGTATGTCTCCTCAGCTTAATTCCATGGTAATTAGTACAACTCTGAACATCCCCCTTGTTCTTGAAGATTGGTACTAATATACTCCGTCTCCATTCTTCTGGCATCTTGTTTACCCAAAAAATGAGGTTGAAAAGCTTAGTTAGCCATACTATAGCTATGTCTCCAAGGCCTCTCCACACCTCAATGGGGATACAATCAGGGCCCATCACCTTGCCTCTTTTCATCTTTTCTAAAGCCTCCTTGACCTCCAACTCCTGGATTCGCCGCACAAAGCACCTGCTGGTATCATCAAAGGAGTCATCCAATTCAATGGTAGAGCTCTCATTCTCCCCATTGAACAACTAGTCGAAGTACTCCCGCCATCTATGCTTAATCTCCTCGTCCTTCACCAGGAGCTGGTCTGCTCCGTCCTTGATGCATTTGACTTGGTCGACATCCCTCGCCTTCCTCTCTCGGATCTTGGCCGTCTTATAGATGTCCCTTTCGCCTTCCTTCATGTCTAACCGCTGGTATAGTCCTCATACGCCCGACCCCTAGCTTCACTCACAGCTCGCTTTGCGGCCTTCTTTGCCATCTTGTACTTCTCTATGTTATCTGCACTCCTATCTAGGTAGAGGCGTCTAAAACAATCTTTCTTCTCCTTAATAGCCTTTTGGACATCATCGCTCCATCACCAGGTATCTTTAGCTTCTCTTTTACTTCCCCTGGACACTCCAAACTCCTCTAAGGCCACCTTACAAATGCAAGTCGACATCTTCATCCACATATTGTTTGCATCGCCTCCTTCCTCCCAAGGGCCCTCCTTAATGATCCCCTCCTTGAACGCCTGAGCTCCCACCCCCTTGAGCTTCCACCACTTCGTTCTAGCGAATTTGGCACGCTTATCCCGCTGGACACGAATTTGAAAGCGGAAGTCAATCACCACCAGCCAGGTATCACCTTACAATCTAGGCACACACGTTTGTCTTCTCTTCTCGAGAGGATGAAATCAATCTGGCTAGAGTGTTGACCACTACTAAAAGTCACTAGATGTGATTCTCTCTTTTGAAAGAGGGTGTTAGCCACGATCATGTCGTAGGCTAGAGCAAAGCTTAAGACATCTTCTTCTTGATTCCTGATGCCATAACCAAAGCCCCCATGCACCCCTTCAAAACCTGTGTTAGATGTACCCACGTGGGCACTGAGGTCTCCTATGAAGAGCTTCTCGCCAAACGGTACACTCCTAACCATGTCCTCCAAGCCTTCCCAGAACTCTCCCTCTTGGTGTTCTCATTGTGGCCTACTTGCGGGGCATACGTGCTGATAACCATGTCCTCCATTCCTTTAATCACAAAGACCAAGGCAACTGTGCGCTTAGAAGTTTTGGAGTATTTTACCCCTGATAAATCGCATGCTGAGCAGTTATTAGCACACCAAAAGTGCTATTATTCTTGCCAGCCACACTGCACATGGCCAATCAGAGGCAGCTAGCTCTACACGGATTGGCATTGGCCATTACTCTCGATGCATGCATGTGGGAATATGGCGAGAGGAGGTGAGCTGTTCACAACACAATTAAGGCTACGTCTTTAGAAGAGCGGGGTGCAGTGCATTGATTACGAGTCGAAGGACTAGTCGATGGACTAGTCTATGAGTCGCAACTGTGGTGTCGACTTCAAATCTCGTGTAGACTAATTTGATGAGTCGAGCGGTCGAGAGACTAGTCATAGACTAGTCTGGACTAGTCGTGTACATTAAGTCGAACGACTCAATTTTTTCTTTTTTTAGAGGCGAGTGACTTAAAAGTGGAGGGGATAAGATAGCTCAACCCGCGAGCGCGTGGGAGGGAAATTTCGTGGCTAGGTTTCAGTTTCGCTCCAAAGAGAGCTGCCTCCGCTGGGACACGGCGCCGCCAGCAATCACTGACCCACCGCCACCAGCAGTGGCAAGGAGAATCGCGACGCCCACCCTCCGCTGCTTCTGCCCCTCCGCTGGATCCAGCCCACTCCTCTGGAGCTCTCCCTCTTTGCTGGTTCTGATGTCCAGATCCACCCCTATCTCTGCTGGTTTCTGGGCTGGTTCATCTGCTCCTGGATCCTCCCTTTGCAAGTAATTTCTCCCTTCTCTTATCCTCATATGGTTCCTCTATTGCTTGTTCCTTGGCTGGTTCCTCTACCGCTAGTTCCTGATTTAGGTTTGCTTGTTTCAATTCAACATCCTTAGGTTTGAGCAAAGCTAGAGTTACAATGTCTACAACACCAGAGATATCTCGGACAGTGTGCTCAGCAGCCGCTTATATAGTACAGTACTACATACTACTACTAGGTATTAGTATTTATGTACTGTAAGTTCAGTGCTACAGTACCATGTCGACTAGTCTCGCACAAATCTAGACTACTCACGATTAATCTATGGGTCTCAACCTTGGAACGACTCGACGACTCTTCGACTCGTAAACGTTGGTGCAGTGTGGAAGGGCATTCTCAGCATGTTAGAGGAACAAACAAGGGTGCGCCCTGATTAGTGAAATTCTGACAGAAAAGTTCCACACCTCGTTTGCAGGGATGGAGGGAAAAACATTCATACATTATGCAACAGCCATTTTAAGGTTCAAAATTTAATTTCGTAATTTACCCTGAAATAGGCTATGGAATTATCTTACAAGTTCCTAATGCAAGGCACCAATAATCAATTAATGTTTCTCATGCAACTACATCAAAGTGTAACCAGACTACCCAGCTACACTAACACACAAATTTGAGCCAAACTACCCAAGGGTAAAAGGAATTTAACTAACATGTTCTCCTGCAAGATTAACTTTGGACCCAAAAAAATGCTTGATGACCGAAAAAAATACGTTGGTTTCTAAAAAAAGAAAGCACATTAGTAAGAACCCCTGCTATGTATATTTCATTTTAGTATAGCAGAAAAGGAGACCTTCCATAGCATAAACAAAAGAAAGAGGACAAAGCTTGAGCATGCAATAGCAATGTATATCATATGGAGGGCTCGATAGTATCAAATTTAACAGGATAAAAAGAATAAAGTTCTATCTGGGGATCAGCAACAAAAATACCTATTTGGTGTACATAGACAATTAGCGGAGCTTTTCTGCATTCGAGCGAGAAAGGGAAGGAGGCATTTTCATTAGCTGAAACCTAGAAGCAGCTAAACTGTTACAATTTATCGAACAAAGGCATAAAAAGTTGACGCTTCAAATTAAATTCACTTTGGAAGATCCATCACCTGCTCCAGAAAGTCAGGTAATCCTTCATACACCATCCTCAGTTCATCCAACTATATTTCACAAGGAGGTTCATTTGATTAGAAGAACGAGGCCATATCGCTGAGAAAAAGGAAACATACAATACTAGATACCAAACTTAAAAGGAAAATCAAGATATTTTGAAGAACCACAGAAGTTGCCAAGAAAATTTAATGTTGTGATGAATTATTATCACGTTAAAGAATGGTGTTCAAACTTTAAATAGTACCCACATATGTGCACACCCACCCAAATGTGCAGACAAGGTCCACACAACACAACAAGCTGTTCTTATTACCCAATTCGACCAGACCCCTGTGAGCCATTGAAGTACTCCCTCCGTCACATAATATAAGATGTTATTACAACCGATGTACTCACATATTGGTTGTGATAACATCTTATATTATGGGACAGAGGGAGTATTTAGCAAAGCAGAACATAACTATGATTTGAGTTTGAGAAAATGAAAAAAAAAAACAATTTAATAGTGTTATATGGCAATCACCAACTGCAACAACTGAACAGGACAAATACCACAAGTACTGGTTACGCTCAAGGCAAAGCAATAAGCCTGCTTCAACTATTGCACAAAGAGATGGGAGTTTGATAATTGGCTTTTAGTGATAGATTACAACTAAATGATTATTGAATATAAAGTAAAGTATGGGATCGATTAAAAAGTATAATTTATAGGACAACAGAATACAGCTCCAGGATAACCACCCCAAGGCCTGACCTCATCACATAAATTTTCTTTCACCAATGTTTCATAGCCTTTTTCCTTACTCCGTTGTACGTCAATGACACCAATCACCTATCAATAATAGATAGAGGTCATCAATTTGTGGAAGATGAAACAACAACAGCAAGCCTCAACAATCCCGAGAAAAAAAATATGCATTCACTCGATAAGATACTGACATATTATTTGGATAAAACTGTAACACAACCACTCATTCACTGCACAGAGCCACAGATTCAGCAGAAATGTGAATTAACTTCCCAGGAAGAAAAGAAATATTGAACAATCATTGTACATTTGTTTGTCCAAGGCTAACATGTTTACCCAGGTCTGAAGCAACAAATTTCACAAATAACTTTTCATACAAGAGTATCTGTAAATCATTTCATGCAAATCTATGATACATGATGTTAGAAGCCCGAGTGCTGACCACACCAATTCATATAATTCACTAAGATCAATTGCCTAGTTAGAGATACCAGTAGGCAGATTTGTACAAAATTATACAGTAGGAGTATAGCATAACTCATACTATTTCAAAAATTTGAGATGGTCATATTGTTGTACGTAATGATCTAAAACATCACGGCATATCAATGTAAGTCAAAGATAAGGGTAAAACGCATGCACAAACTTTCTTCTGCATTTAAAGTGAGGGACAATGGTATGGGTACTAACCAGATTCGATACATAATCCAGCTCTGCTGTAATTGAAGAATTTGCCTGAAAACATATGCATCCAAGAATAAAGAAACTTCTTATTACAATATCATGAAACTAGTTCAAACTTTCATTAGTTAGTTGTGGAAGTAACAGCACCGGCTTGGAGACTAGTACCTTTTCAACCAAGTCAATGCTCATATGTTGCAACTTATTTGCCAGATGCTCTGATATTCCTACCTCAAAAATCTTGTTTATATGAAGCAAAGAACAAATGCACTGAAACAAGAGAAGCGAGCAAAGAAAATTACCAAGAGAAACAAGAGGAGATAAATAACCTACACACCACGTTTGTGCGCCATTGATCAGTAACCTTCAGTGTCCAACACTGGATATCAGATTCATTACAGAACGGTACAAAGCAATAATCAAAACATGCACCGCGATAATTGTTCAGTTATTTCCTGCCCAAAATCTTAAGTAGTCGACTCGCCTGAGCATTTACTTAGTTCAACTAGGAAACAGCAGAGGCATGTTCCAAATTTGAGTTCTCCACAAGTACCGTACTAGACATACTTATTAATTCCATTCTAGCGAGCCTCCCAGTTTGGTGTTTGGAATGGAACGTTATTATAGTACCAGAGAGTTCCGGTGTTTCGTTCTGTGCTTTCATATAAAATGGATATATATGCATAAGACACACCATAAAAAGATAAAAGGGAAAAAAGGGGATAGATGTTGCTTGTAGGCTGGCATAGACATTGTTGCTCGCGTCCAGCTAGACCTGTCTGATCCCAGTGCCTGGTAACAGCATGCAGGCACATCGCAGAAGAGTCTGTCTTGTATCTAGCTTGTCCAGCTGAACATCCCAGACAACAATACCGCATCGGCAAGGAGCAAGATGTGATGGGAAGCCAACTTTATAAGAGAGTAGGAGTGATCTTTGTGTGTGGAGGAAAGCATGAGCACAAAGAGTTCTTTACTTGAAATCAGTGCAAAATAACTTCTGTCAGCCGGCAATAGCGTCACCTGATCAGAAGTTTCTTCCAGAATATGTTGGGGAAACCCTAGCCGCCACCGCGCTCGCTGGCGGGGCGGGGGCCTCTTCTCCTCCTCGAGCGGTGGTGGGCGGCACGGGACGGCCTCGTCGTTTGGGGGTGCAGCGCTTCGTGGGGCGCGGCGGCGCTAGTGGGTACTGCCCCGGCATGGTGGGCTACGTGGTGTGACCGGCAGGGATGTGCCCGTGGTGGTGGCGGCGGCGCGGCCCAAATCAGGTCTGGATCTGGCGGCTCTCCCTTGACAGGCGGCGCGGGGGCTGGCCTCGACCCGGCGTGGTTGTGGCGCTGGGAGTGGACCGCGGGAGCGCGTGGCGAGCTGCTACAGGGGTGCGGCGGCTGCCGGTGGTGCGGTGGTCCCTCGGTGGGTGGGCGCTCTGGAGGCCCTCTTTGGCGGGCCGGCGGCCCTCGCCGGTGGACGGGTGGCTGCGGTTGCCCCGCGTGGAGCTGCGGGAGACCGTAGTGGGGCGTCAGGGGTGACGTGTGGGGAGGTTGTAGGAGGGATGGGTGGTCTCTCTACCCGTCACCGGTGCAGGGGGCGCTGGTCCGGACTTGCTCCGCTCCTCTTCTCCCCATTTCCCCTACCTAGCGACTCCCACTCTAGATCGCTGTTCGGGGCAGTCCGGTCACCGGCGGCTCTGCTATGCTACGGTTTTGCCGGTCGGTTCCAAGTCCGTCCCTTTGTTGGTGTTCTGAGCGTCGGGATGCAGGGCGGCGGCCTTGGTGGCGGGAGCGCCGTGCTCGTGGGCGGAGCTCGCGGCTCAGGTGCGGGCTAGTCTCCATGGCCATGTAGGCGGCATGGCGGCTGGTGCTTGTCAATTGGTGGCTGTGATGCGGCGTCTGTCCCCGGGACTGGCCGCAACCTTATTCGGAGCCGGAGTGTGTTTACCTGGGTGAATTGAATACCCTGCCTGGCTTTCCTAGGCCGACGGAGGCGTCGTCTGTGGACGTCGTCATCTTCTTGAAGGCTTCGTCGTGGTTACTCCATATCCTCCAAGGTGCCTTGGATGAAAATCGTGATCCTCTGGATCGGGTGGCGGCGGCACTCCGGTGGCGTATCCTTCTTGAAGGCATCGCCTTGGGGCTCATAGATCGACAGCGTGTAGCTTGGTCTCTTCTCGGTGGCTTGTTCCCGGTTGAGTGCTCCCTCAACTTCCTAGTGAGGCTTAGTGTCTATCTGTTGTTTACTTGGACTTGTTGTGGGAGTGTTAGCTGCTTCTTAGCATCTTTGTACCTTGCCTTGGGTGCGTGTGGTGTTGTATCACTCGTTGTAAGTTGGTTGTTGCTTTATATATAAAGCGGGGCGAAAGCCTTTTTGGGTAAAGGGAAGCTCCATCCGTTGAGGATGGAATGGAGTGGATTGATACTAGCATGAAAGGCATAATTGAACTAATTGACCAGAATGGCAGACATGAGATATACTGTTCCAGGATAACATGTATTTGAACTTGGAAATAAAGCTTTTTGGGTACCTTCAGAAATGTGTGCCAATCACTGCTTGTACAGCTGGAACTTGGAGAGTTGAATTTCTTCAGAAAAAAGGAAAATGTTAGTTCGGCATATCTGAAAACTTGAAGCTGAATACAGCATGCTCAAAGAAACTAGGAATAACCATGATATTCTTAATCAGCACTATGGCTTCAATTGTTTTACAATACTTTTGAGTTTCCTTTTTACTTCAGGCCAAAGTAGTATGTCTCAAGCTCTCGATTTCATTAATTAAGAGTTACAATAAATAACTATTGATCGGATATAAACAAAGATAGCATGTAAACTTATGTTTTAACGAATTCACATTGTGTGTAGCAAGATGGAACGGGGTGGACAAACAATACCCATGAGGCCATGACCCAAAAGAACTATAGGGAGGTACATGAAGGTTAAAACTTCACGTAACGCAACTAACTGGCACTTAAGTCTAATCTCCATCGTTTTACCCAGAGAACATTATCAAAGAGGTATTATATGTTTTTTCACTTCACTTTAGACACACCTGTCTTGTCATGACAAAGGGATTTTGACTATATTACAGCAAGCGGAGGTACAAATAAAATACCTTAAAATGTACATGAACAGAGTAAACTAAATAGAACCTTGAGCATGTGGGGAACATCTCTCACAGACTTCAAAGTCTCACGCAGTGCAGACATTACTTCTTCACAGCAAAGGAAGAAAGATATCTAGAATTGCTAGGAAACACAAGACCACAAACCAATGGCATTTGGGCATCAAAAGTCAGAAGGGATGAAAGATTTTGTACTGTTCAAAATAAGGATACTGTGTTGAGGCGATTATTTATGACATCGATATCAATTATGGGACGTAAGAACCATGCTCTAAGATGAAGCATAGAAATAGATAAGACTTCAGAAAATGTTACTTATTCCTATTTCACTGATACTGGCTAGCAGAGATAGAAAACTGACCTCAAGAGACGTCTTCCCATAGGTGTCACACACTACATTTAAGACAAAGCAGTGAACTTACTAGAAAATAAATGAAGGAAAGAAAAAAAAAAAGGCTTGCTACCTTATTGAGGATACCAAAGACTGAAAACCTGCAGTTTAATATTACTATTACAAACTGGAACCAGAGTAAGGGTACAACACGTAGATCCAAGATTCTTAGTTCTTACCCTTCTTTAGCTCTTCCTATTCCCATGTAACTGGGGTGCTTATCCACTTGAAAAATATGTAGTGCCTCATGAGCAGCTGCATCAAGTTTCAAAAATCTGTCTCTGTGATGAATGTCAAGGCATACAGTGCTAAACTAACCATAACAAATTGCTAATATATATGACATAGCATTACCCTACAGTGAGCTACTTAAATTGTTAAGTTGCTTCCAACAGGGCAGTGGAGCTATATAAATTTCTTGAGTTGGTTCCAAAGTACGAACGAAAAATATGTTGCATCTGAAATAAAGTATCATGATGGAAGATGTAATTTAAAATTGACTGCATCAGCATGTTGTGTTCATCTAATACAATCATAGATCGAAGGATAAAATGAGATCTGTGCCACAGAATCAATTGCAATGGATGCTCCTCCTTCCATTTGTTCAAGGGTATCAAGAAGCCTCTCGCTATCTAATATAGCAAGAAGACCTCCAGCAGCACGAACTTGAACATCACTTCCAAGATCCATCATGGAATTAAGCTGCAAGTACGCACAAAATGATTTCACTGTGCAAGGACAGAATGGTTAACAAGATCTGAGAAACGAAATGAATGGTGAAACATCAACTAGCAAGAGTTTATCAGCAATTCATGTGAGGCAAATATGGCATATATCCTAACTTCAAGGATATATTGAAAGTAATCACTTTTGGAGGGGATAATAAAGAATTGTACAAGTATCCTGATCATAGTTTTAATTATATATTACAGATTCAGTGAGAAAATGAGCATGTCCTGATTGCAAGTTCCATAGAATGACTAGAAATAGTATACAGGTACATCCAGCAGAAGAAGCGTAACACCTTCCCACCCAGAAATGCAATGCAAGAGCTTGATGAAAACAAATGTTACACTATACTTTTTCTAAAAAAGTGTGATCGACATGAGCTTTCAAATATCAAATGTGATAATATTAACTATTTACGAGAAATAAAAGTTCACTCTATCTATAGAAATGATCTGCGAGACCCAAGGCACCTACCCGACTTTGAGGGCAAGAAAATGACACAATGCCCTCAAAAGAAAGAGAAACACAAGCTTTTTATTACAAATAGAGATAAAAAGGAGCTACACCGCTGTTTTGTTAGATTCAAATTGTAGGATGTAGATTCACATACAGATAATGAAGATGTATAAGTCATACAACTGCATTTGCGATTATATGCATAAGAAGTGAAGTTAATGTGATCTATGATATGAAGTCCCTAAGCAAATGAAGTAACTGTTTCGACCAGTAGGCAGTAATTTTCAGTATAGAAAATTGGTTCTACAATCGCGAAACAAGATATACAAATAGAGTGGGTTATTTTTCACAATTCCCACCTTCAGATTCCTAAGCATATAAATTTCACCAAAATTCTTAAAAGGAAAGTAACTGGACAGGAACACTGCTATTGATCAAGTAGAGAAACAGAAACAATAGTACATGTGGCCCTGTGCATTTGTATAAATGGAAGAGAACAAGAAGAACCCATAAACAAAAGAGGGACTACTCGCTAATCATATGTCCTCAAAGTTCAGATATGTGATTTCTTAGGAGGTCAAAATCCTGATTTTCTTGGCAACTGTAGCAAGTGTGGGGTGGAAGAAATCAGGAAAATATAATTATAAACTGAATGAAACAATGATAAAATAAATTTCTTCAAGGCCATGCTGAATAAGAGTTTATCATGGCTGGAGATGGTCTTTTTGAAACCTATGGAGAAGTGAAACATATAGGTAGAAAACGGTAGCAGTAAGATTCTCATTTAGATCACTTACAAAGCAAATCCTCTCTTTTACACTTAATCCATCATCCATTGCTGCAACTTTCAAGTATATTAATCTGCAATTTGGACAAGCAATACACAGATAATTCATCATCAATGCATCAGGTTGAAGAATTAGGAAATGCACGAGATGGAGATACAGTAGCCCAAAATGTATTGACTGCAACTGCAATGAACTTTCTAGTTACTGACAAGTGTTTTCCTTCCTCACATAGCAGGATCAATACATATATACAACAATAATAACATTCATATCATAAGTTGTCAAACACCTACATGGATGAGTTTCTCAGCCTTCTCCAAATCCAAAACCGAAAACATTCAATTACAGTTGTTAGGCTAATTTGTTTTTCACTGACAAAACAATGATATTGAAAAGCCCCCATCCTCTTATACTATTGCAAAAATCATAACCAAGTTCGGACTGACACTTGGTAAATGTAGTTGATTTAACGTACAAAACAGCAACTGAAACAACACATCCAATAAATAAGCAGATTAGTACTACCCAAATGGCCAAATCTGATTAATCCTTAAGATATTCCTGTAAAGCATATAGTAAGGTGCAGAAACCATAGTTCTCACACTCAAGGAAGTGCTTGGTCTAGTGATCAGGTAAAGAGTACACAAAACTGCTAACCTGTGCCAGGCTTGCTCATAGGTGAATGTTGAGCTTTTCATGAGCTTCACAACAGGGGGGTCATCATTACTATCTGTGTGATTCCATGCAAAACAATCAGAAGAGAACTTAAGATATCAGTTGAAGAACTGGCTGCAGTCCAAACCATTTCTCTGTAAAGCCGATAGAAGTTCTTCTTCTGTCTTTGTACTTGCATATATGGTGCTTGGTTTTGCTTGACATTTCACTGATCCAAAATCAAGCAACACAGAGAGTCAGCTATGCAGTTTTTGCTGTTGTAAATGTTGAAACTACTTCACACTGGAAAATTTGTCAAAGTATTTTGCTACCATAACAATTATTTCGTTTTAAAAAAATCCATAGCATACAACCTGAAATTTGGATTTCTGTAGTATTAAGTCAACAACATACCAAGATCAATCAGAGGGAATCCCCCAGCGCTATCTTCCCAGATTTCCAATACAAAAAGCTGGCGCGTATTTGAATCATAGTATGACACTCCAACCCTGATATCACATGAAAGTGGCAGGTATTATAAGCAGTTGACTCATATTCCATATTCCACTGTAACAAATACATTGATGTGCTAGTAATCGACAGAAGAAATTTTTAGCATTGAAATCTCAGTGTAATGGTGGACTAGAACACAGACTATGCTGCAAATCAGCGGGGGCACTCTGTTTTACTGAGGACTAGTATCCATGTCCTTCGGAAAGTATATTGTGCAGGATACAAATACAAGTAAAGAAGCTTATCTCGTAAAATAACGGAAAAAATCTCAATAAACTAAATATACATCTAAAGTTTACCTACGCCCTTGCATTACACAAGCCATATGGACCTGCAACACAATCAGTTGAAAATCAGTCAGCACATTGCATAGCACGAATGTGTGAATAAGATATTCTGGAGTTACCAAAGTATCACGTGCATATAGAATCATATCTGCAATATCATTGAGTGTGAAACAGAAACTACAACTTGGCCTAAACACGAAGTCATAAAACAGTCTAATAAATGAAGAACAAAGTCACAGAAACTCCAAAGTGAGCCATCCAAGGCCATTCATGCTTTGCAATGTATGAATATCAAAACAAAAGGAAGGCCCTGGCAAGTATGGCATTCTCTTCAAAAACAATGGTGTTTTAATATAGCAGCATTACTTGTACTAAAATCTTGAGGCCTTATCCTTGAAAAATGTGAAGGAAGCTTAAAGAAGGCACTATTAAGAACTTCAGAGGTATACACACCACACTCCTCTGAGTTGCTTTACATTTCAGGAATATGATTCAGCCAGTAGTACTGTTTAACTCTCCAGTAAACCAAGATATCCATTCAGAATTATTCATGGCCATGAAAAAACATATAACCTTGCTTGACATTCTGATAAAAATATATTTAACCTCTCATACAAATACGTAGATACAAATGGTATAATGGAGCAATCATTAGTTGTTGTTTTTTCTCTCTGGTTAGGCTTTTCTTCAGTGCTGGGATGTGTAGAAGCACTTAAACATCCAGAAGAAACATTGCCAAATAATACGTTAAATAAGAGATTTTGTGTTACAAAAATCCACAACTCCACCTGCTTGATAGACTGATCCAATCAAGTCAGACACATTAGACATTTCTCAAATCAGGCTCGGGTTTGTGGGTGTGGTGACATAAGAACCAACAACAGAATTTACAAGTTAAAATAATGTTTGCCAAATACTAGAGGCCCATTTAGATTTTAGGCAAAAATAATTATCCAAACGAATGCAAACACAGCGTCTAACACAATCGAGTGCAGAACAAGACTTCCCAGTAACAAAACAGCATAAACACTTCATCCTATCACAAGTAAAATCCCTCGACCTTTGCATAGTATGCTTCCACATTTAGGCTAAAGCAGTAGGCAATCTTCAATCAGAATGGCTTTCCCTTTTTGGTATCCACAGTATGCACACAATTTTAGAAACAATTTTTGAGTCGAAACAGTTGTGCAGCAAACTTCATCAGAATTCATCATTAAAAATCTACCACTCTACTGAAAGGCGCATCAAATGGGCATTAAATGTGTAAGAGGCATGCAATACTGAAGCATGCCAAATCTATAAGGCAAGGCCGCAAAGCGACAACCATCTAAAACATCGATATGCTCCGTACCTCGAGTCCTGGAAACTATTCATAAGCTAAGAGGGATGCTCATTAAAATAACAGGGAAGAAGTGTGTGACGCTTGGATACATGGATTCAAGTGGCATGAAGTGCTAGCTCTTCTAAACGCATTTTCTAGGACCGGTTGCTCAAAGGCTAGAGAGCAACCGAAGCAAAAGCAGCACTAAAATAATCATGGAACCGAATCAGAGCACTGGCATGTGCATCAGATCAAAAGCAGCTATGCGACGTCACAACAAGCACACGGGTGTGGCAAGTGCCATAAACAATAATTCCGGCTACATTCCAGATCAGAGACACGGCATTTCGCGCGAAATTGGGGGTTTCCACTTCCACAACACGATTCGAACGGGCGCAGCGTTAACGGGGGCGTTTGATCCAGAACGAAATACTGCGTATAATGCGGCGGTCGGGGCGAGGAACTGGGATGGTCGA
This sequence comes from Aegilops tauschii subsp. strangulata, assembly GCF_002575655.3. Classification (NCBI taxonomy): domain Eukaryota; kingdom Viridiplantae; phylum Streptophyta; class Magnoliopsida; order Poales; family Poaceae; genus Aegilops; species Aegilops tauschii. The sequence goes on along the minus strand of NC_053035.3, from coordinate 424,420,656 downwards.
GTCGATACGCACCTGGGAGTCGATCCCCGTCTCGGCCACCTCCTCCTCCTCCTCCAGCTGCTCCTCGTCGTCCTCGTCCATTCACGCTCGATTGCTCGCCTCCCCCGTTCCTCTACACGGCGGCTCCTCCCGCTCGCCTCCCCGCGGGGGCCGGACCGGCGCGCCCAGAAACTGCGAAGGTCGGCGGGATTGAACTAATTGGCTGGATGCAAGCAACCTCACTCCTCAAACCCCAGCGGCCAAGGATGGCGGACGGGATGGGGACAGGGGGGACGCGATGCCGCGGTGAGGAGGACGGGAACGAGGAGGGAGTCGCCTCGCCGGCGACGGGCGGGGCGGAGTGAGGCGTCGGCGGCAACGCTGAAAACCCGCTGCGGCTGCGGCTGCGGCTGCTCTGACACCCGACACCTTGACCCCACAGGCCAGTCACTCGGTCTTTTTTCTTTTCTTTTTGGGCTTGCCAGTCACTCAAGCAGCGTCCACCTAGCCTGTGGGCCCAACCAAGAAGAAAGATGGGCAAGGCAGGCCGCCCTGTCCGGTGGCAGCCCCGATCCAGAACCGTACACTCTCAACTCACAGTCACCGTGCTAGCAATATCACGCGACGTATCAACATTCAAAAAAATAAAAACACGACGTATCAAACCATAGCACACTACCTACAAAAAAAATGATAGCATTATTTTTAACTTAATTGATTGCGGTTTCCGCGAATAACTTGTGAGATAACCATATTCCAAACACCTTACCAAGCGTTTTTAAACTTGTACTCAATGGAGGAAGTTCTAAATTGTCTGATTGCATTGGCTTGTTGCAATTGCACTTTGGGTGTCGGAGTTGGCAACACAATTCAGCGTACGAGAGCTCGCACAACGTTTTATAGATAATGGTTCATTGTGTGTCGGGTCCTCCCCGTATGCATGTTGTTCCCGGCTCAACCTCACGGGGATGTCACTGCCTGCTGCGTCGTCATGTCTCCGCTTTCGACTATATGCCTCGCCGCATGGTAAAGGATAAGTCCAACTGTAAATTTTTGCTGGAAATATAAGGTGGTGGATGGACTTCACATGGTTGGAGGAGGAGTGCTTGAAGGTTATGGCATCTGTCGAGGAGAGGAAGACATTGGCCGAGGAGAAGCTTCTTTCCGTCAGGGGGGAGGGGTTGAGGATCATAGCTGAGGCAGGGGCGCTCATGCTCACGGATGTTCCATGATTGGATGACATGCCAAAACAATATTTTGAGCAAGCTTGTCGTGAGATTTGGTCACACCAAAACCGCCATTCTCCATGTTGCCAAGATCGATGTACCCGGTAAGTGGAAGTCACAATGCAGTTGCTTGATCTATGCTCAATGTTGCCTCACATTTCTTCTCAATGAACTTTTTTCATTTTTTTGCACCGGTTGAACTATGTTGTGGCTTTCGGTACAATTCGAGAACATTTGTGACTGAATTTCATTCCGTGCATTAACATTTAAATGTTATTAAAATGTATGCATTTGAATCGTCAAATAATTATTAAAATGTTATTGTAATGAAGTCAAAATGAGATTTACATGTGCAATAGGATGAGACAAATTGCCAAAGAAAAATATTGGGGTTAAGTTTAGAGCATCTCTAGCCGATCCCTCAAAGGCTATAGAGGAGTAAAATTTTCATTTTACTCCTCTAACCAACACCTAGCCAAAGTAGTAAACCCAATAGTGGAGTAAACAATTTACCCCGCCTCCTAGTGAGTGCCTAAAAATATTCGACAGCGACTGCGCGGAGTAAACTTTCTGGCCTCTCTCGCACCTCCCCACCCCCACCGCTTCTTCGCTGATGCACCTCCCGACGATCGTCCACTGGCCCTGCCCCTACCTCGTCGCCTCCCTTGGCCCTCCCGCCCTTCTGCCCAAGTTCGAGCCCTTCGTTGGTCGTCGTCGTTTCCGAAATCGAGGTGAAATGTCGTCGCCTTAACTGATTCGTCGAATTTCTCTCGGATCTTCTTCCTCGTCGGCGGCCGCCGCATCAGATCGTGGTTACACACCCTTGTAGGTCATTCCCACGCGTCGATTTCCACTAGTTTGGCCTAAACGTCGCCGGCTGCCAGGTGCACCACCACCACCTTGCAAGTGTTTGACGGTTTGCCTAGGTTAGTTTTTTTTTCATTTTGTTTTGTTTTGTACAATTGAATTGTACCGAGCCATTTGAATTGAAGATTAAGATGTTGAGAGAGATGATCTTTGAGGACTCATCGTCATCCGAAGAGGAAGAAGACGTCGATGACTTTGAAATTGTTCTTGGCATAATTTTCAATGATGATATTCGGTGGCCGAGGAGAGGATTGCAGTTTGGCTGCATACAACTCAACCGTGATAGAGCAGAGGTCCATGCCAAGATCATGAGAGATTACTTTGATCCAAATCCAACCTATCTAGAGAATTTTTTTCGGATGCACACAAGTCTTTTTCTCACCATTGCAAAAGACGTTGAGAAGTATGATGATTGGTTCAAGCTTAGAAGGAACTAGAAATTGTCGCGCGCTATGCCGCGCCGTTCGTCGGTCATGAGGATCATTTTCCCCGTGGTCGTAGAATGGTTGGTCGCTAGGTTGATGGCTTTATATTTGGGCTGAGTGCTTTTCCTCCCATGATCCATCCTTGATTTTATTCGAAGATAAGGTTTAGACGTCCGGGGAAAGATAATGTTAGTTATAGACAACACATATTGTAGGAAAATTCACATACGCACTGACCACAAAAGCAAATTTCCACCTCCTCAGGATTGCACGACATAGCAGCATCGATACAGCTGCTATAGGATGCTTGTAGTGTCCAATAGCATAATGTCTCCTGCTACCTTATATATTGGACCGACCCATTAGCATAGGTTCACCATATTTTGTTTATTTTATACAATCTCTTGTTTAAGTGTGTTGATTTTTTATTTAACTTTTATTTTAAACAATAACTAAAAGTTTAGGTAATTTCAAGAATGTTTTAGGAATCATTCAACATATTTAAAAAGTTATTCATGCGTAGTTAAAAAAATGTTTCACATTTTTTACTATTTAATTGTACAAATATTTTCAAAATATGTTTGCAAACTTTTGGAAAATTTTATGGAATTTGAAAAAGTGTCCACGGTTTTGAAAAAATATCTTTGTACATTTGAAAAATGTCCATATAGTTAGAAACTCGTATTCATGTATTTAAAATAGGTGTTCATGCATTTTAAAAAGTTCAATCAACTAAAAAAGTATTCATATATTTAAAAAAATATTCACCTATTTGAAAATGAGCTCATGGCTTAAAGACAATATTTGCGAGATTTATAAAAATGATCGCTCGCACACACACAACATTTCACAAAAAGGAGAACAATAAAAAAAGAAAAAAGAAAAAATTGGAAAACTAATAGAACTAAGAAAATATGTGAATAATAAACCTATGAAATGAAAGTACATAGATATACATAATTAGGGTTGCCTCTGAAGGATGGCTGTTACTTGTTAAGAAAGAGAAGGTATGCGACTGTTCGGTGTTGAATATACTCATTCACTAATAAAATTTTATTAATTAGCATGTGATAATTAATAACAAATGCGTGTATATTTATTCCTAATTTTTTTCTTTGATGGCATTTGTTTCGCAGGCACCATTGTTAGGGCGTTTTGCGATTGACTGTCGTAATGCGCCTTTTCTTGGCGCCCTTGTTGTTTCTTTGTTGAATGTTTTTTTTTGTTTGGTTTACGATTGTGGGATGGATGATTTTTCTTAATTTTAGTGTTGTGGTTACACATAGTTGGACTGTTGTCAAGCGGTAGGTGAAGTATCATAGGTAATTTTTTATTTGAGATATGCTACACATAGCTGGATTGTTGCGGAAGGCACCAAATGCAAGCAGCACGGCACAAAGAACTGGCCCAGCCTATATAGCATCTACGCATCGCAGGACAGTGTAGGCTCACCCATGTTCAAAACTCACGATGCACCACATCGCTCCATTTCAAGGGAGCTTAGTATCCTTAGAGATGCATGCGAAGAGATATGTGCAAGCCCTCTGATGAAGCGCATTTTGGCGGTTCAAGTTTTGACATATGGGTGTTCGGCTGATTTAATCGACAACTATGTCCGCACTAGAGAAGACACAATCTTGAAGGTCGTTCAAAGGTTCACAAAAGCAGTGAAGTGCCGGAAGATGTGGAGAAAGCCTTCACAATCATTCATGGGCCCGCCGAGTACTAGAGCTCCAAGATTCTATGGCAAATCATAACTTGTTGCATTATTCTGCATAACAGGATTCCCGTTGGTGATGTACGCTGAAGCACATCGTAAGATCAAGATGTTGGAAATATTCCCTAGAGGCAATAATAAAATGATTATTATTATATTTCCTTGTTCATGATAATTGTCTATTGTTCATGCTATAATTGTGTTATTCAGAAATCGTAATACATGTGTGAATACATAGACCATAACATGTCCCTAGTGAGCCTCTAGTTGGCTAGCTCGTTGATCAATAGATGGTTACGATTTTCTGACCATGGACATTGGATGTCATTGATAACGGGATCACATCATTAGGAGAATGATGTGATGGACAAGACCCAATCCTAAGCATAGCACTAGATCGTGTAGTTCGTTTGCTGAAGCTTTTCTAATGTCAAGTATCATTTCCTTAGACCATGAGATCGTGCAACTCCCGGATACCGTAGGAATGCTTTGGGTGTACCAAACGTCACAACGTAACTGGGTGGATATAAAGGTGCACTACAGGTATCTCCGAAAGTGTCTGTTGGGTTGGCTCGGATCGAGACTGGGATTTGTCACTCCGTATGCCGGAGAGGTATCTCTGGGCCCACTCGGTATTGCATCATCGTAATGAGCTCAATGTGACTAAGTAGTTAGTCACGGGATCATGCATTACGGAATGAGTAAAGTGACTTGCCGGTAACGAGATTGAACGAGGTATTGGGATACCGACGATCGAATCTCGGGCAAGTAACGTATCGATTGATAAAGGGAATTGTATACGGGATTGCTTGAATCCTCGACATCGTGGTTCATCCGATGAGATCATCGTGGAACATGTGGGAGCCAACATGGGTATCCAGATCCCGCTGTTGGTTATTGGCTAGAGAGGTGTCTCGGTCATGTCTGCATGATTCCCGAACCTGTAGGGTCTACACACTTATGGTTCGATGACGCTAGGGTTATAAGGAAGGTTTGTATGTGATTACCGAATGTTGTTCGGAGTCCCGGATGAGACCCCGGACGTCACGAGGAGTTCCGGAATGGTCCGGAGGTAAAGATTTATATATGGGAAGTCACCATACGGTCACTGGAAGTGTTCGGGGGTATGCCGGTATTGTACCGGGACCACCGAAGGGGTTCCGGGGGTCCACCGGGAGGTTCCACCTGCCCCGGAGGGCCTTATGGGCTGTAGGTGGAAGGGAACCAGCCCCTAAGTGGGCTGGGGCGCCAAACCCTAGGCCCATGTGCCTAGGGTTTGGGGGAACCCTAAAGGGGGCGCCCCCCCTTGCTTGGGGGGCAAGCCACCTCCCCCTTGGCCGCCGCCCCCCCCCCTCTAGATCCCATCTAGAGGGGTCGGCCCCCTTCCTCCTTCTCCCTATAAATAGAGGGGTGAGGGGAGGGCTGCAACACCACATCCAAGGCGCAGCCCCTCCCCTCCCCAACACCTCTCCTCCTCCGCGTGTGCTTGGCGAAGCCCTGCCGGAGAACTGTCACTCCACCACCACCACGCCGTCGTGCTGCTGTTGGAGCCTTCTTCCTCAACCTCTCCCTCCTCCTTGCTGGATCAAGGTGTGGGAGACGTCACCGCTCCGTACGTGTGTTGAACACGGAGGTGCCGTCCGTTCGGCGCTTGGATCATCGGTGATTTGGATCACGATGAGTACGACTCCATCAACCCCGTTCTCTTGAACGCTTCCGCTCTCGATCTACAAGGGTATGTAGATGCACTCCTCCCCTCTCGTTGCTAGTAAACTCCATAGATTGATCTTGGTGATGCGTAGAAAATTTTAAGTTCTGCTACGATCCCCATCAGTGGCATCATGAGCTAGGTCTATGCGTAGATTCTATGAACGAGTAGAACACAAAGTAGTTGTGGGCGATGATTTGTTCAATTTGCTTGCCGTTACTAGTCTTATCTTGATTCGGCGGCATTGTGGGATGAAGCGGCCCGGACCGACCTTACACGTACTCTTACGTGAGACAGGTTCCACCGACTGACATGCACTTGATGCATAAGGTGGCTAGCGGGTGTCTGTCTCTCCCACTTTAGTTGGATCGGATTCGATGAAGAGGGTCCTTATGAAGGGTAAATAGAAATTGGCATATCACCGTTGTGGCTTTTGCGTAGGTAAGAATCGTTCTTGCTAGAAACCCATAGCAGCCACGTAAAACATGCAACAACAATTAGAGGACGTCTAACTTGTTTTTGCAGGGTATGCTATGTGATGTGATATGGCCAAAAGGATGTGATGAATTATATATATGTGATGTATGAGATTGATCATGTTCTTGTAATAGAAATCATGACTTGCATGTCGATGAGTATGACAACCGGCAGGAGCCATAGGAGTTGTCTTAATTTATTGTATGACCTGCGTGTCAATGAAAAACGCCATGTAATTACTTTACTTTATTGCTAACCGTTAGCCATTGTAGTAGAAGTGATAGTTGGCGAGACAACTTCATGAAGACACGATGATGGAGATCATGGTGTCATGCCGGTGACGAAGGTGATCATGCCGCGCCTCGAAGATGGAGATCAAAAGGCGCAAGATGATATTGGCCATATCATGTCACTTTATGATTTGCATGTGATGTTTGTCATATTTACATCTTATTTGCTTAGAACGACGGTAGCATAAATAAGATGATCCCTCGCAATAATTTCAAGAAAGTGTTCCACCTAACTGTGCACCGTTGCGAAGGATCGTTGTTTCGAAGCACCACGTGATGATCGGGTGTGATAGATTCTAACGTTCGCATACAACGGGTGTAAGCCAGATTTACACATGCAAAACACTTAGGTTGACTTGACGAGCCTAGCATGTACAGACATGGCCTCGGAACACAAAGAGACCGAAAGGTCGAACATGAATCGTATAGCAGATACGATCAACATGGAGATGTTCACCGATGATGACTAGTCTGTCTCACGTGATGATCGGACACGGCCTAGTTGACTCGGATCATGTATCACTTAGATTACTAGAGGGATGTCTATCTGAGTGGGAGTTCATTAAATAATCAGATGAACTTAATTATCATGAACATATCAAAAGGTCTTTGCAAATTATGTCGTAGCTTACGCTTTAGTTCTACTAAGATATGTTCCTAGAGAAAATTTAGTTGAAAGTTGATAGTAGCAATTATGCGGACTGGTAAACTGAGGATTGTCCTCATTGCTGCACAGAAGGCTTATGTCCTTAATGCACCGCTCGGTGTGCTGAACCTCGAGCGTGGTTTGTGGATGTTGCGAACATCTGACATACACGTTTTGATGACTACGTGATAGTTCAGTGTGTAATGCTAACGGTTTAGAATTGAGGCGCCAAAGACGTTTTTGAAACGTCACAGAACATATGAGATGTTCCAAAGACTAAAATTGGGATTTCAGACTAGTGCCCACGTCAAAAGGTATGAGACCTCTAACAAGTTTCTTAAGCCTGCAAAGTAAGGGAGAAAAGCTCAATCGTTGAGCATGTGCTCAGATTGTCTGAGTACTACAATCGCTTGAATCGAGTGGGAGTTAATCTTCCAGATGAGATAGTGATGGTTCTCCATAGTCACTGCCACCAAGCTATTAGAGCTTCGTGATGAACTATAACATATTAGGGATAGACATGATGATCCTTGAGCAACTCGCGATGTTTGACACCGCGAAAGTAGAAATCAAGTAGGAGCATCAATTGTTGATGGTTAGTAAAACCACTAGTTTCAAGAAGGGCAAGGGCAAGAAGGGATACTTCATGAAACGGTAAATCAGTTGCTGCTCCAGCGAAGAAACCCAAGGTTGAACCCAAACCCGAGACTAAGTGCTTCTGTAATGAGGGGAACGGTCACTGAAGCAGAACTACTCTAGATACTTGGTAAGATGAGAAGGCAGGCAAGGTCGACTGAAGTATATTGGATATACATTATATTAATGTGTACTTTACTAGTACTCCTAGTAGCACCAGGGTATTAAATACCGGTTCGGTTGCTAAATGTTGGTAACTCGAAATAAAAGGCTACGGAATAAACGGAGACTAGCTAAAGGTGAGATGACGATATGTGTTGGAAGTGTTTCCAAGGTTGATGTGATCAAGCATCGCATGCTCCCTCTACCATCAAGATTGGTGTTAAACCTAAATAATTGTTATTTGGTGTTTGCGTTGAGCGTAGACATGACTGGATTATGTTTATCGCAATACGATAATTCATTTAAGGAGAATAATGGTTACTCTGTTTATTTGAGTAATACCTTCAATGGTCTTGCACCTAAAATGAATGGTTTATTGAATCTCGATCGTAGTGATACACATGTTCATGCCAAAAGATATAAGATAGTAATGATAGTACCACATACTTGTGGCACTGCCATTTGAGTCATATTGGTATAAAACGCATGAAGAAGCTCAATGTTGATGGATCTTTGGACTCACTCGTTTTTGAAAAGATTGAGACATGTGAACCATGTCTATTGGTAGATATGCATGAAGAAACTCCATACAGATGGATCGTTTGAACTCACTTGATTTTGAATCACTTGAGACATGCAAATCATACCACATGGGCAAGATGACTGAAATGCCTCATTTTCAGTAAGATGAAACAAGAGAGCTACTTGTTGGAAGTAATACATTTGATGTGTGCAGTTCAATGAGTGATGAGGCACGCAGTGGATATCATTATGTTCTTACTTCACAGATGATTTGAGTAGATGCTGAGAATATTTACTTGATGATACACAAGTCTGAATTATTGAAAGGTTCAAATAATTTCAGAGTGAAGTAGAAGATCGTCGTGACAAGAGGATAAGATGTCTATGATATGATCATAGAGATGAATATCTGAGTTACGAGTTTGGCACACAATTAAGACATTGTGGAAATTGTTTCACAACTAATACCGCCTGGAACACCATAGTGTGATGGTGTGTCCGAACATCATAACTGCACCCTATTGGATATGGTGCATACCATGATGTCTCTTATCGAATTACCACTATCATTTATGGGTTAGGCATTAGAGACAACCGCATTCACTTTAAATAGGGCACCACGCAATTCCGTTGAGACGACACCGTATGAACTATGGTTTAGAGAAACCTAAGCTGTCGTTTCTTAAAAGTTTGGGGCTGCGACGCTTATGTGAAAAAGTTTCAGGCTGATAAGCTTGAACCCAAAGCGGATAAATGCATCTTCATAGAATACCCAAAACAGTTGGGTATGCCTCCTATTTCAGATCCGGAAGCAAAGTGATTGTTTCTAGAAACAGGTCCTTTCTCGAGGAAAAGTTTCTCTTAAAAGAATTGAGTGGGAGGATGGTGGAGACTTGATGAGGTTATTGAACCGTCACTTCAACTAGTGTGTAGCAGGGCACAAGAAGTTGTTCCTGTGGCACCTACACCAATTGAAGTGGAAGCTTATGATAGTGATCATGAAACTTCAGATCAAGTCACTACCAAACCGTGTAGGACGACAAGGATCTGTACTACTTCAGAGTGGTGCGTAATCCTGTCTTGGAAGTCATGTTGCTAGACAACAATGAACCTACGAGCTATGGAGAAGCGATGGTGGGCCCAGATTCCAACGAATGGCTCGAGGCCATAAAATCCGAGAGAGGATCCATGTATAAAACAAGGTATAGACTTTGGAAGAACTACTTGATGGTCGTAAGGCTACTAGGTACAGATGGATTTTAAAAGGAAGACGGACAATGATGGTAAGTGTCACCATTAAGAAAGCTCGACTTGTCGTTAAGATGTTTTCCGACAAGTTCAAGGAGTTGACTACGATGAGATTTTCTCACTCGTAGCGATGCTAAGAGTCTGTTGGAATTATATTAGCAGTTACTGCATTATTTATGAAATCTTGCAGATAGGATGTCAAAAACCATTGTTTCCTCGACGATTTTCTTGAGGAAAGGTTGTATGTGATACAACCAGAAGGTTTTGTCAATCCTGAAAGATGCTAACAAGTATGCAAAGCTCCAGCAATCCTTCTAAGGACTGGAGTAAACATCTCGGAGTTGGAATGTACGCTTTGATGTGATGATCAAAGATTTTAGGTTTTTACAAAGTTTATGAGAAACTTGTATTTCCAAAGAAGTGAGTGGGAGCACTATAGAATTTTTGATGAGTATATGTTGTTAACATATTGTTGATCAGAAATGATGTAGAATTTCTGGAAAGCATACAGGGTTATTTGAAAAGTGTTTTTCAATGAAAAACCTGGATTAAGCTACTTGAACATTGAGCATCAAGATCTATAAGGATAGATCAAAAACGCTTAATAGTACTTTCAAATGAATACATACCGTGACAAGATTTTGAAGGAGTTCAAAATAGATCAGCAAAGAAGGAGTTCTTGGCTGTGTTACAAGGTGTGAGTATTGAGTAAGACTCAAGACCTGACCACGGCAGAAGAGAGAGAAAGGACGAAGGTCGTCCCCTATGCTTAAGACGTAGGCTCTACAGTATGCTATGTTGTGTACCGCACCTGAAGTGTGCCTTGCCATGAGTTAGTCAAGGGGTACAATAGTGATCCGGGAATGGATCACATGACAACGGTCGAACTTATCCTTAATATCTAGTGGACTAAGGAATTTTCTCGATTATGGAGGTGGAAAAGGAGTTCGTCGTAAAGGGTTACATCGATGCAAACTTTGACACTAATCCGGATGACCCTGAGTAGTAAACCGGATTCGTATAGTAGAGCAGTTATTTGGAATAGCTCCAAGTAGCGCGTGGTAGCTGCATCTACAAGATGACATAGAGATTTGTAAAGCACACACAGATCTGAATGTTGCAGACCCGTTGACTAAAACCTCTCTCGTAAGCATAACATGATCAAACCCTAGAACTCATTGAGTGTTAATCACATGGTGATGTGAACTAGATTATTGACTCTAGTAAACTCTTGGGTATTAGTCACATGGCGATGTGAACTTTGAGTGTTAATCACATGGTGATGTGAACTAGATTATTAACTCTAGTGCAAGTGGGAGACTGTTGGAAATATGCCCTAGAGGCAATAATAAAATGGTTATTATTATATTTCCTTGTTCATGCTATAATTGTGTTATCCGGAAATCGTAATACATGTGTGAATACATAGACCATAACATGTCCCTAGTGAGCCTCTAGTTGGCTAGCTCGTTGATCAATAGATGGTTACGGTTTCCCGACCATGGACATTGGATGTCATTGATAACGGGATCACATCATTAGGAGAATGATGTGATGGACAAGACCCAATCCTAAGCATAGCACTAGATCGTGTAGTTCGTTTGCTGAAGCTTTTCTAATGTCAAGTATCATTTCCTTAGACCATGAGATCGTGCAACTCCCGGATACCGTAGGAATGCTTTGGGTGTACCAAACGTCACAACGTAACTGGGTGGCTATAAAGGTGCACTACAGGTATCTCCGAAAGTGTCTGTTGGGTTGGCTCGGATCGAGACTGGGATTTGTCACTCCGTATGACGGAGAGGTATCTCTGGGCCCACTCGGTATTGCATCATCATAATGAGCTCAATGTGACTAAGTAGTTAGTCACGGGATCATGCATTACGGAACGAGTAAAGTGACTTGCCGGTAACGAGATTGAACGAGGTATTGGGATACTGACGATCGAATCTCGGGCAAGTAACGTACCGATTGATAAAGGGAATTGTATACGGGATTGCTTGAATCCTCGACATCATGGTTCATCCGATGAGATCATCATGGAACATGTGGGAGCCAACATGGGTATCCAGATCCCGCTGTTGGTTATTGGCTAGAGAGGTGTCTCGGTCATGTCTGCATGATTCCCGAACCCGTAGGGTCTACACACTTATGGTTCGATGACGCTAGGGTTATAAGGAAGGTTTGTATGTGATTACCGAATGTTGTTCAGAGTCCCGGATGAGATCCCGGACGTCACGAGGAGTTCCGGAATGGTCCGGAGGTAAAGATTTATATATGGGAAGTCACCATACGGTCACCGGAAGTGTTCGGGGGTATGCCGGTATTGTACCGGGACCACCGAAGGGGTTCCGGGGGTCCACCTGCCCCGGAGGGCCTTATGGGCTGTAGGTGGAAGGGAACCAGCCCCTAAGTGGGCTGGGGCGCCAAACCCCCTAGGGCCCATGCGCCTAGGGTTTGGGGGAACCCTAAAGGGGGCGCCCCCCCTTGCTTGGGGGGCAAGCCACCTCCCCCTTGCCCCCCCCCCCTCTAGATCTCATCTAGAGGGGCCGGCCCCCTTCCTCCTTCTCCCTATAAATAGAGGGGTGAGAGGAGGGCTGCAACACCACATCCAAGGCGCAGCCCCTCCCCTCCCCAACACCTCTCCTCCTCCGCGTGTGCTTGGCGAAGCCCTGCCGGAGAACTGTCACTCCACCACCACCACGCCGTCGTGCTGCTGTTGGAGCCTTCTTCCTCAACCTCTCCCTCCTCCTTGCTGGATCAAGGTGTGGGAGACGTCACCGCTCCGTACGTGTGTTGAACACGGAGGTGCCGTCCGTTCGGCGCTTGGATCATCGGTGATTTGGATCACGACGAGTACGACTCCATCAACCCCGTTCTCTTGAACGCTTCCGCTCGCGATCTACAAGGGTATGTAGATGCACTCCTCCCCTCTCGTTGCTAGTAAACTCCATAGATTGATCTTGGTGATGCGTAGAAAATTTTAATTTCTGCTATGATCCCCATCACAAGAACCAACAAGTTGATAGCCAGCTCCAAGAAGATCTTGTTGAGCATCATTGACATGTTCATAGGACTTCCTAGTTGTGCTTTTATCATGTTATTTGCTTCATTTGTACCATCTGTGTGTTTGAATTTAAATAATTTGGTTTGTAAACAATTCGGTTTGTAAACTATATTCTTGATTTCCTTGAACCTTCATTATTATGTTTAGTTTTTATATGTGTGCTAATACGTAGTTGCAATGTAAACTAGAATTGAATAAGTTAAAAAAAATATTCTGTTATATTTAAGGGAAGGGAACGGCTAGGTCCTGTCAAAATGTAGTGAAGTAAAAATAGTCCACTAAGCTTTACTCAGCCGGATATTCCTCTACTTTTTAGGAATCGTCTAGAGATGTTCTTAGAGATCGATAAGAAACTAGCCTTCTGATGTTCTGAATTCTTTGGGAGTTCAATTTTGAGAATCCATTAGAATGGCCTGCAATCATGTTTTTGCGGACACGCAACAACTTCTTTTTTGCATCTCAACACACTTTCATTAAGTTATAACATACTGTTTGCAGTCATTCCCCAAACACGAAGTAAGGAAGCTAGCAATAAAGTTAAACCGGCCACATGCATCTTCTCCTAGTAAGACTAGTTTTTTTTTTCCCTAGTAAGACTAGCTTGGCCGGCACTTTTGCTTCGCACCCTACATGTGAACCAAATCAAAACTCTGAAAACCATCAGATATAGCTTCACTTTTCATCAGGACGGAGGAAATTTCCTTCACCCCTGTTTTTCCACAGGTCCACAACACCTTTAGCGTCCGTTTCAATCACCACATTCTGAATCCTCATATCACAAGCTAGCCTTACACCTTACTCCATCCCTCGCCGCATAGGCCTCCGCCGTCGGTGCATTTGGTGCTTGCTGAACCCAACCCAAAGATCTTGGGCACGGACCAAGGCTCCGTCATGCCCACGAACACCAGCCCCAGCCCCTGTAGCAGCAGCACGGTCCGGTTTCGTGGAACCTTGCATCAACATTAACCTTCATCGTATTCGGTAACGGTGGTCTCCGGTGAGCAGGTGAACCAGCAGCCGTAGGAATTTTCTCCTTTCCAGTAATTGATAGATCCATCCATTGTGACATCAATGGTGACACCAATGGTTCCCTTTCGCCATGTTCAACTGCGCCCCGCGAAGAACAAACGGACGAGGCTCCGGCAACCAGGAATGTTCACGTTACGCGTCGAAACAGTACTCCTATACCACATAGGGAAGGAGGACCGGCGTGACCCGCTCGACCATGGCACGTACGCTTTGCCCTCTTTCAGCCAAGGCAATGGTGGACGCGTCGTTGATCCCCGGGCACGCCCAGCACGAACAAGGCAATGGCGCCAATGGTGAGAAATACCCGACGCCCCACTCTGCACACCGGTCGAGTTTCCTCGCACCTTCCCGGCCTCCTCGGCGTCCCTCTCCGTTCAGTTCGTCATCATCATATAAACGCGCCCTCCGCCCTCCGCCACCGCACCGGCCGGGAAGAGAATGTCACCTCTCAACTCTATGAAAAACAACACACATGAGAGATTTTTGCGCAGCGATGAACTTAGCTGCTTTTCTGTTTTGCCTTCCTTTTATTCCTCAACTGAAGTAAACGTGCCGCGGATCCTGCGCCCTGACTGGATCGTGCCATCCCACGATCGAGCACTCGGTCCACGACGCCCTACGATCGCTCCGCGGATCGCACAGAACGCGTCTCGCGGGAGCAGCTAACTAACCTGACGAAAAACACTAATTGAAACTTTAACTGAAGAAAGCTAACGCGAGTCTGAAACCGAAAACGGCATGCTAGCTATCCTAGCTTATTGTGCAACAAACTCCCCCTAAGCTAGGGTGGCTGGCACCTGATGACCCCAACACGATCGCGCATCTCCTGGAACTGAATCCGTCCGAGAGCTTTCGTGAGGATGTCGGCGAGCTGGTCACCAGTTCGCACGTACCGGACGTCGATGCTGTTGTTGTCGACGCACTGCCGAAGGAAGTGATATCGCAGCTCAATGTGCTTGCTCCTATCATGGAAGACAGGATTCTTGCTCAGCGCGATCGCTGACTTGTTGTCGACGCAGAGCTTGGTGGCGCCGTCGACGCGCCCGAGCAGCTCCCCGAGCAGCCGCCTGAGCCAGATTGCCTGGCACGCGGCTCCCGCTGCGGCGACGTACTCTGCCTCGCACGAGGAGAGCACGACGATCTTTTGCTTGGCAGATTGCCATGACACCGGGCTGCCTCCGAGGAAGAAGATGGTTCCGCTGGTACTCTTGCGATCATCCACGTCCCCTCCAAGATCTGAGTCGCTATACCCGACGAGTTCCGCGCCGCGTGCTTGCCGAGTGTAGCAACATCCCAGCTGGCGCGTGCCGGCGATGTACCTCAGCAGCTGCTTCACGGCAGCCCAGTGTTCGCTTGTCGGCTCCTCCATGAACCTGCTGACGTAGCCGACGGCGTAGGTGATGTCCGGTCGAGTGTGGGTGAGGTAGCGGAGGCTCCCCACCACACTCCTGAAATGCGTGGCGTCCACGCGCTCCCCGCCGGCCTTCCGGCTTAGCTTGAGCCGTGGCTGCATCGGAGTGGCCACGGGATGGCAATCCTCCATGCCGGCTTTCTCCAGTAGCTTGCCGGCGTAGGATGACTGCGCGATGAAGATTTGCCCCGGCCGCTGAGTCACTTCGATGCCGAGGTAGTAACTCAGCAAGCCTAAGTCGCTCATCTTGAAGAGGGACATCATTTCCTGCTTGAACTCCACGACAGCCGTCGTGGACGCACCAGTGACGATCAGGTCGTCCACATATACGCCGACAAGGAGATGGCCACCGGCTCCGGTGCGAGTGTACACGGCGTGCTCGGACGGACACTTCTCAAAGCCGAGGGCATGGAGACTGCTGTCAAGTTTTGCATACCAGGCCCGCGACGCTTGACGCAGTCCGTAGAGTGCTTTGTGTAGCCGGAGCACCTTGTTCGCTGCACTGGCAAGTTCGAAACCGGGGGGCTGCACCACGTATACCTCCTCCTCAAGTTTGCCGTTGAGAAAGGCTGACTTGACATCAAGGTGGTGCACCTCCCAGCGCTCCTGTGCCGCTACGGCGAGAAGTACGCGTACGGAGTCGAGCCGAGCCACCGGCGCAAACACTTCCTCGAAGTCAATGCCGG
This sequence comes from Aegilops tauschii subsp. strangulata, assembly GCF_002575655.3. NCBI lineage: Eukaryota > Viridiplantae > Streptophyta > Magnoliopsida > Poales > Poaceae > Aegilops > Aegilops tauschii. Next base: position 424,404,560 of record NC_053035.3, on the reverse strand, counting down.
CGCGCTGCACAAAGCCCTTCGCCACGAGGCCAGCCTTGTGCTTGATCACCTCGCCGGCGGCGTTCCGCTTCTCCTTGAAGACCCACTTCAATCCAATAGGCCGATGATCTGCTGGCAAATCACATAGGGACCAAGTCTGGTTAGACTTGATGCACGCCATTTCCTCCATCATCGCCGCCCGCCATGCCGCATGGGGCTCGGCCTCTGCGAACGTCACCGGCTCTCCTTCGGGCAGCAGGAGCAGGTGCTCTGCCCTCCCGCCCTTGGCCGCGTCGTGCGCGAGCACATCATCCATGCGACGGAAACGGTGCACGGCGTCGGGGTTGTCGTCGTCGTCGAACATGTCCAGCTCGAAGGGCGGCGGGGTCGCGTACTGCACGTCCTGCCAGACTGGATGGGCAGGTGGCGCGCTTCCCGTCGCTGGTGAATCTGCTGCAGAGTTGTCGTGGGTGGGTGTCGCCGTGGTAGGAGCGGGCGACCCCGTAGCAGCTCCGGGCGGCGCCGATGGCGACGGGCTGACCGGCGCAGCGCTGTCCCCCTCATGGTCACCATATGAGGCGAAGTCGACGATGACCGTGCCGCCCGTGCCTGTCGCCTCGCCGCTCCAGTCCCAGCTCGCGTTCTCGTCGAACACGACGTCGCGGGACACATGCACGTGGCGACTCGTCGGGTCGTAGACCCTGTACGCCTTGGTGCCAGGCTCGTAGCCAATGAGCACCATGGGCGTGCTTCGATCGTCCAGTTTCTTGAGGTTGGGCCGCGCGCTCTTGATGTGAGCCACACACCCAAAAACTCGCAGGGGACTCACCTCCGGTTTCTTGCCGTGCCAGAGCTCGTACGGGGTTGCGCCGTCCACGCTGCGAGTGAACGCGCGGTTCAGGAGATAGACGGCCGTAGTCACCGCCTCTCCCCAGAAGTAGTCCGGCATGCCCTTGGCCTTCATCATGCTCCTCGTCATGCCCACCACCGTCTGATTGCGCCTCTCGACAACGTCGTTCTGCTGCGGCGAGTACGGCGCTGTGAGGTGACGTTGAACTCCGGTGGCGGCGAAGTGCTCGGCCAGTGACGAGGCGTGAACTCTCCGCCGCGGTCAGTGCGCAGCGTGCCTAGCTTGCGTCGTGCCTCCACCTCAGCACGCGCCTGGAACCTCTTGATGGCGATGCCTGCCTCATCCTTACTAGACAGCAGGGTGAGCCACATGTAGCGACTGTGGTCGTCCACCAGAAGCAGGAAGTAGCGCCGCCCTCCTGGTGTTGCTGGCGTGATTGCCCCGCACAGGTCTGCGTGAACGAGGTCGAGAGGCGTCTCCGCTCTGAACTTGGCCGCCTGGGGAAATGGCGCTCGGCGTTGTTTGCCGGCGAGGCACGCCTGGCAGAGCTCCCCCGAAGACTCAATGCCCGGCAGCCCCTGCACCATACTTGCCCGCGCCATCCGCTGCAGTGCGTCGACGTGCAGGTGACCGAAGCGGGCGTGCCAGCGCCATGACACGCTGTTCGCGCGCGCGGCAAGACAAGCCGGACGAACAGGGTGGATGTGAACCTTGTACAAACGATTTTGGGACCGTTTTACCTTGAAGATGAGGGCGCCGCGTCGATCGCGGACAGTGAGGACGCCGTGGCGCGTGTTGATGTCGCAGCCGTTCTCGTCGAGCTGCCCGAGGCTGACGACGCTGCTCTTGAGCCTGGGGATGTAGTACACGTCCATGAGGGCGCGCTGAGCTCCCCCGTCGATGCTGAAGGCGACTGTGCCGCGCCCCTCGATACGTACCACTGACCCATCACCGAACCGCACGGATCCGGTGATCGCGGCATCGAGTTCGGCGAAGGCCGTGCGATCTCCATTCATGTGGTTGAACGCGCCAGTGTCCAGGAACCACATTGGGTCCGGCGCAGCGTCCTCGGCGGCCGGAACGACGTTCGCCTGCTCCTCGTTCAGGAAGACCATGGCGTGTGGCGGATCGCAGTGGCCCACGACGAGTGCCGTGGGTTTTGCCGCCGGAGCCAGTGCCGCGACGCTGCTGCCTGCCTGAGTGGGACGTGCGATCTCGACCACCTCGGCGAGCAACAGCTCCGGATCGGCCTCCTCATCGGCCTGGGCAAGGAGGGCGTCCTCCTCCCTCTTCTTCTTTCTGCAGTCGCGCGCCCAGCGCCCCTTGAAGCCGCAGTATCGGCACTTCTCCTTGTCCCCGCCGCTCTTGTCGGGGTAGTCCGCGCCACTCACGGCGCCACGCGCGGCGCCACGTCCGCCACCGCGGCCCCTTCCTCGGCCACGGCCGCCGCCCTTGCGACGGTTGGTGTTGCCGCCCGAGACACGAGGTTGCAGTTCTCTGGCCTGCCACTCCTCCCGAGTGAGAAGCAGCCGCCCACCTTGGCTGCTGCTGCCGCCATGCGCGTCGTCGAGGCGGTCCTGCACGACGCGCAGCCTGCCGGTGACCTCGTCCAGGGAGAGCGTACTGATGTCCAGCAGCGTCTCGATCGCGATCGCCACCTGCGCGAACTGGGATGGAACCACGCGCAAAAACTTGGCCACTACCTTTGATTCTTACACGGTGTCGCCAAGGGCGTGCAGGCCGGTGACGATCCCTGACAGGCGGAGCGAGAAATCGTCGATCGTCTCCCCGTCGCGGAAGGTGATGCCCTCGAAGTCACGCCGGAGTTTCTGCGCGTTGGCCTCGCGCACACGCGTGGCACCGAGGCGCTGCAGAGTGATGGCGTCCCACGCCTCCTTGGCGGTCTCCTTCTCGCCCACCGCGAGCAGCACATCCGAGGGAAGGCCGCGCAGGATGGTGATCATCGCATTGCGCTCGTGGTGGTAGGAGACATCACCGTGCGAGACCGCTCCCCACCAGCCATGGGCCTGAAGGTATACCTTCATGAGCAGAGCCCACTCTGCGTAATTTGTACGCGTCAGCATTGGGAGTGCGCCCGAGGAGGTCGCCGGCTGCACCACCGGCTGCACAGTCATGTCGCCGCGGCGGCGAGTTCGTCCCCGATCCTGGGACGGAGCACGCAGACGTGGAGGGGTCTCCGAACGCCCTGCGCCGCCCGCGAACGTCCTCGCCGCGGCCGCCGGCGTCCTTGACATGGCTCTGATGCCACTTGTCACCTCTCAACTCTCTGAAAAACAACACACACCAGAGATTTTTGCGCAGCGATGAACTTAGCTGCTTTTCTGTTTTGCCTTCCTTTTATTCCTCAACTGAAGTAAACGTGCCGCGGATCCTGCACCCCGACTGGATCGTGCCATCCCACGATCGAGCACTCGGTCCACGACGCCCTACGATCGCTCCGCGGATTGCACAGAACGCGTCTCGCGGGAGCAGCTAACTAACCTGACGAAAAACACTAACCGAAACTTTAACTGAAGAAAGCTAACGCGAGTCTGAAACTGAAAACGGCATGCTAGCTATCCTAGCTTATTGTGCAACAGAGAACGCGAGCGAGAGCGGCGAGCTACGTACTGAGCCAGGCTAGGCATTGCCACCGACCCCATCCGACCAACAGCGAGCGGGAGAAGCCGGCCGGCTTAGCTAGGCCAGGGGAGAGGATCATTTGAGCAGGCATCATGGCGAGGCGGCTCTGCGCGGTGCTGCTGGTGCTGCTCGTCCTGGCCGCGCAGTTCCAGGGCGTGTGCTGCCGCGGCGGGAGGGGCGGAGGAGGCTCGCGCGGGAGGGGCGGAGGCTCCGGCCGCCCGTTCATCATCGGCCACCACCACCACCACCATGACGACGAGCCGGACAGTTACAGCGCCGCGGCTGATCCGCGTGGCCATGGCGTCTCGAGGGTCTCCGGTGCCGCCGCCGCCTTCGCTGCCGCGGCGCTCGTCTGGTGATGCTGATCTACTCCTGCACGCGTAACGTAGGTACAGATCGTGCTGCTAGTTGGACTTGGATTGGCAATCTAGTACTGATCGATCGTTTGGTAGCCAGTGGTAGTATGGTTGATCGATCGCAGTGTGTAAACAAAATCTAGGTTGGGAAGTGGACTGGTGGTTTAGTCGTGCTACTACTAGTTTAGGTGTGGTTCGTTGATCTGTGGATGATATGCAAGTATCAGTCAGAGTCGATCAGGAACCCAATGCTGATCTCCGGATGATGTGTAAGTATCAGTCAGATGCTCAATGCTGATCTGTGAGCGCGCAGCAGCGCCACTAGTGCCCAATGCCGAGCAGCCAACATGGAGCTGTAGAAGTATATATTGCTTGAACTAATTCGGAGTACGTATACATTCGCCGGGAAACGCAATCAGCCCCTTTAACTCACGAGTCACGACACGGCCAAGATGTGCTTAATTTCAAGCCGCCGTGTGCGCACGAGCGTGCGCTGACCAGCTCACGCGCAGTCCCAAGCCCGTCTTGGTCTCGCCTAGCCCGAGTCGGCGTGGGAGCCAAGACCGCGACGGACCGTTCGTACCGAACTCCCCTGGCTCCTCGATCGACAAATAAATAGCCGCACCCCACGAATCCAGCGACATTGGAACTTTGGACCGAGACATCCAGTCCACGGCGACGTCGACATCCACGACTCGACATGGCGCTCTCCCGGCGGTGGACTCGCCGCGCGCTGCTGCTCCTCCTCCTCCTCGTCACCCTGGCGATCACCTTCTCCGGCGCTCATGCGGCCCAGCCCCTTCACGACGCTGCACCCATCTGGCCGCGTCCTCGCTTCGACGGCGGCGATGGGCAGAGGTTCGCTAACTGGCAATGGAGGAGGACGACTGGCAATCCGCCCCTGCTTGGGCATATCTCAGACTTCGTACTGGAGAGGGACGGACCGGCCCACGTGATCGCTACCGTAGCAATGTTGTAGTGCCGCCCGCCGCGCCTGTACTTCATTTTCTTTTAGTTTTGCTAGGGGGCGGGAAAGCAATCCCTGCAAGAAAAACAGTTAGATGTTATGACTTACCTAGGGTTTGTAAAGAATATGAATCTCATTTTGGAAAATGTATGCTTGTTACCCAGCGTCTGCATCGGATGGCAAAAAAATGTCTGCAAAGCTTGGCAATGCGACCGTCATGCTCGTGGTTTTGAGCCCTGCTATGTCTATGTTTTTTTTTGCGGGTGATGCTATCTCTATGTTTCGTCAAACAGGAAAACAGGAAGACTGAAAATGCTAATAATTTGACGTCAAATTTTGAAACTGTTTTTTAGGGGTGTGGTGTTGATCGAGCGAACCACCCCACACACAGCCCAGCCTCTTTAGCTTTACCATCTTATTTGTACGCAAATTTATTTTAAAAATATGAAGGCCATGATGTATGTAAAATTAAGCAGTATCAAAAATTTGCCATCTTACACAAAAGAAATTATGCCCCTGGTCTGAATTATATTAAAAAAATCCATCCTACTTTATAAAACAGCCATATTAAAAATGCCGTCCCTCTTAAAATAATAAAAAAATGCCATCCTCACAATAAAAAAAATGCCATCATATTATAAAGAAATAGAATGCTCTTACAAAAATAAAAACAATGTCGTCCTCTTATCTTATAAAAAAACCCATCCTCTAATAATAAAAATGAAACCCTCTTATATAACAAAAATACCATCCTCACAACAACAAAAATGTTATACGTATAATAAAAAAATGTCATCCTCTTATAATAAAAAATGCCATCCTCTTATAATGAAAATGCCATCCCTCTTACAATAAGAAATGTCATCCTCTTATAATAAAACTTCCCCTGTGAGAATATTAAAAAAAATCAGGATTTTTGGAGAAATTAAAAAACAAAAAAGATTCAAAAAATGCAAAGTTATATATAAAAATATGCTTTAACACAAATAATAAGCAACAAACAAGCAATCTGCAATGATTTTGGTAATCATGAAAATAAGAAAGCTTGAGTTCATAGGAAAACTAACTGACTCTCGTAGGCCAATCGATCGGCGGGCTTCGGTCGAGGGAGTAAAGAAGCCCTAGCCTTCGTCCGTCCGTGGTGTTGAACGCCAGCAGCACCATTCCTGCGCCAAACATCATCAGTTGTGGAGGACTGGGCATTCGGTTAGACCGAACCGAACGGTTCGGTGCTTCGGTTTCATTTGAAATTCGGTTTCCTGATTCTCTTGACCGATCGGTCATCCAGAAAATCAATGACCGAGACTTCGGTTCACAGATAATTCGGTTCGGTCCTCGGTTATGAACATAAAGACCTGATATTGGCTGGAAAGAAAGAAATCGGGATATAAATCCCGGGGAAGAAATTATTCATGGATAAACAGAAACAAATCCAAACATTCTTAGCATACAGAGGCTGTGTGGGAATGGCAAGAGAAAAGAATTGCCGCAGGGAGTGATGGCCTCGACCGTGCAGGAGCCATGGACGTCGTCGTCCATCGGTGTGGGGGAGTCGCCCGCCGCCACCGCCGCGAGGGAGCTATGGGGGCCGCCACCGCGCAGGCCGATGGGCATGGGCAGGCCCGCAGCCGACCGCCGCGGGGATGGATTGCGCGACTTCGGAAGATGGAGACAGCGGCGCTGCGCGATGTGCGTTCGTCAATCAAGCACCAAAGCCGGGAGCGTATTCTGGAATCTTGGATAAGCTACGGAGGCTGCCTGTCTGCTTGTGACGAGAAAAGCCTGGAAGAAGGCCTCGTGTAGATTAGTATTATTTTTGAGACAAAAAAGGCCTCTAGTATTATCGTGGATAACTAGTGGGCTGAGTTGACTGGGCTTTAATAAAATACGGTTAATTCGGGAGATTCGGTGCATAGAGTCCAATAACCGATTTCACCGAAGTAAAGATCGGTTTCTCACGTTCGCTGACCGAACGAAGTACCGAAGTTTAGGTCCTCGGCTTTTTCGGCTTCGGTCTCGGTTTTTTCGGCTCCGGTCTTTGGTTCTCGGTTTTTATGCCCACCCTGACATGGATTAGGAGTGGGAGAGGTGGAGTGTGTGTCGTACATGAAAACCGGGGTGAGCGCCATGTACGCGGAGGACCCTCTCTCGCCACCGGGGGGGGGGGGGGGGGGGGGGGGCGCCCCTCTGGAGCAGCCTCGTCATGGCCGCCGTCAGCTGCGGAAGCGCAGATCCAGGGGCCTCCCTTGGTCGCAGCTGGCTGGAGGCCGCGCTTCCTTGATGAGGACGAGCCAGGGGTGTCGCGTCACTGATCTGGGAACGGCGCCGACGTGGGCTTCGATCTGGAAGCACGACCGTCGAGGGGGGGGGGGCAACTCCGGATCCTTACCATTCGTGGGGCTGGAGGGAGACGGCAGATGGGGACGGGCATCAGTGGGGAGACGAAAGGGGATTTGACCGCGGGTTGAATATACTAAATACGGGGGCTTTTCTATAAAAAAATGGTATCTCAGATTAGCCACTTAAAAGAGGACCACAGGTTGAATTTCAAAAACCAGAAGGACTCTTTTGTAAAACGCCGTGACGGTGAATCCGACAGAGACAATGCGTGCTGTATTAGTAGGTAAAAGATAAAGATAAAGTTAAAATAAAAATATGATAGACTAGTATTTGTTCCTGCCTTGTTCTGTACTTCAAGTTAGTCATTATACTTCTACCCAAAAGTCTCAAGCAATAAACAATTGATTTCACCCATTCCTCTTTATTCCCTTGTAACAAAGGTAACGCATCAACGGCGGGAAAACCCCCACTCTGCCAAACCGTAGCAGCTAGCTTCCTTGCTCCTTCTCGTCCTCCTCTGCATCCCCTCTACGCCCAGTTCACCATAAAACGCGCCCTCCGCCACCGCGCCGGCCGGGAAGAGAGGACGAGCGAGGTGCCAGGCTAGGCGACCAAGCGCGCGCGGAAGAAGCCGGCTAAAGCTAGCTAGGGGAGCCGGGGAGGCGACCATGAGAGGCGTGGGGAGGCCGCTCGGCGCGCTGCTGCTGGCTCTGCTCTGCCTGGCCGCGCAGCTCCAGGGCGCGTGCTGCCTCGGCAGAGGGGGCAGTGGAGGAGGCTCGCGCGGAGGGGCAGCGGAGGTTTCGGAAAAGGTGGTGGCCCCGACGGCGGGAGGAGCGGTGGCTCCGGCGAGCCAGGAGTGCCAGGACGACAACGACCACCGCCGCAGCCGTCGCCGTCGCCGACGCCGCCAGCACGACGACGACGACGACGACGACTGCAGCGCCGCGGCTGAACCGCGTGGCGGCGGCGTCTCGAGGGTCTCCGGTGCCGCCGCCGCCCTTGCTGCCGCAGCGCTCGTGTGGTGGCGCTGATCGGCGACCGTAGTCCTGTCCTGCAAGCGTAATGTAGGTGAGCGATCGAGCTGGCTAGTTGGATCAGCAGTTCAGTACAGCTCGTTCAGTGATGCAGACATGTAGTGATGCAAATCTAGGTTGACGAGTGAGTCGGTGCTTCTGTTGTGCTAGTTTAGTAGCCGGTGATCTGTGGTGTGGATGCTTGTGTGAGTGTGGGGAACTCAGTGCTGATCTGTGACCGCATTAGTGCCCAGTGATGTCGAGCAGATTAACTTTTTTGTGTGTGGAACTGATGGAGAACATATGTTGCTTGTAGTATTAATTCTACATGAATGATGTGTGGTGCATTCGATGGAAATATGGTCTGCCCAGCTCACGTGACGGCCAAAATGTGCTGCGTGGCGTGGGCGCGGTCAGGATATGTTGGGGTGTCGCAAAAAGAAAACGTTGGATGTTGCTGAATGCTGGTGCATGCCGCTGTGCGAGCTTGTGTGCGCGAATTGCGACAGGGTCCCGAGCCCGTCTCGGTCTCGCCGGGCCCGAGTCGGCGAGGGAGCTTACGTACGCACCGAATCCCAAACCGTTCGGAGATCGATCGAGCCCCCACCCCCTCGATATATAGTCTCGCACCCCGTGGCCGGCCATTGCAATCTACTCCGTTTTTAGGATCGAGACATCGTCCACGCCGACAGCGACAGCTCGACATGCTGCTCTACCGGTGGACTCGCCGCGCCCGCGCGCTGCTGCTGCTGCTTCTCGTCGTCCTGGCGATCGTCGTCTTCAGCGCCCACGCGGCCCGGCCGTGCTTCGACGGCGGCGTACGTCTGCGGATGAATCCCGGCTTCAACTTCTCCGCTGCCGTCGACGGACGGAGGTTCGCTAAACTGGCAGTGGAGAAGGTCGCTTGGCAACCCGGCCCTGCTTACTCCGTTACGCGAATATCAGATTTTGTGTTGGAGGAGGGACCAGCTTACGTGATTGCCGTAGCAATGTTGTAGTAGTAGCACCCCCCGCGCTTGTACTACTTCATTTCCTTTTATTTTTGCTAGGGCAAGAAAGCAATCCTTACAAGAAGAAGAAACCCACGGTAGAGTTTGTAAATATGAATCTCTTTTTAGCAAATGGAAGCTTGTGTTGCCGAGCATCTGTTTTTTTTCTTTTCGAAAAGGAGGATAACTCCGGCCTGCATCTGGACGATGCATTTTTTTAGAAAAGGAGGATGCACCCCCGGCCTCTGCATCTGGACGATGCATACGACCACTTTATTAATTATTAAACACAAAAGACCTTACAAAGTAGTATATCAGTAAGCCTGAAGCCACCATCTAAGCAACATCTATCGCTACTCCTACCCCCTTGATGCAGTGGTGCCGAATGTCCGAGCCTAATACCAAACAGACATCACACCAAATCCTAACATCTAATGCCGGATGCCCCATCCTAGCCACATACCGGGACTGGGTCACACGCCGGTCCGGCGCACTCACCGAGGCTGCCGCCGCCTTCTTCCACCGATCCATCTCCAAAGCAGGTACTGACGCACAGACCTTGCCAGGCCTGCCGTCGACGCCACACTGGCGCCAGACAGCTCGACCACCCTGCGCTCGTCCATCCAGCCGCATCCGTCGTCGATATGCAGCTGCACCATGCCGCCACCACTCGTCGTTAATGACGCGGTAGATACAACGCCGCACCACCTGGCAACCTCCACACCATCGCCGCTGCTGGAACTACTCGGATCCCACCATCCACAACATCTCTCCCCCGAACAGCAGTTCCTCCCAAGACGGCGCCTCCATGGAGGATACGACGCGCAGGACGTCGCCGCCGCCCAATCCAGACTGAATTTTGAACTTTCGTCTGGGAGGGGTTCGGGGTGGATAGGGGGGACCTCGGCTTCGCCTCCAGGAAGGGTAACGACGTCAAGTGACGTCGCCGATGCCGGGCCGAACACGCCGACCAAAGTTTCCTCCGGTCCCCATCCTATGCCACCAAACCTCCGTGTACTCCGGATCCGGCAAGCCACGATCCGAAACCTGCGAAGATGAAAGAGCCATGGGGCTCAACCCACCAGAAAGGAGGATCGAGAAGAACTCCTTGTAGATCTCCAGACGCCGAATCCAACGATCCGACGTGGCCAGCGACGATCATCACCACCCCGCGGCGGCCGGCGGAGTCCGAAGAAAAGATCCAGATGGATCCGATCTGGATCCGGCGGCACCCGCGACCACCGGTCAGGCCGACGCAGCCACCACCTCACGACACGCAGGTCACCACCGCCGCGCCGCGCACGACACCGATGGGAGACCCGCCCGCCGCGCCGCTGGAGCCCACGTTCGCCCCGCGTTCCTCTGGATCCCGATGTCCCGCGCCAGCCAAGACGGAGAGGATGGGGAGAAGCCCCGCCACCGCCCAGCCGGCCAGGCTTCGCCCGGCGGCGCTATGGACGGCGGTGAGGAGGGGAAGAGGAGGAGGAGAGTCAAGGGGCGGCGGCTAGGGTTTCCCCCCCGGGTCGCCCGCGGGGGCGACGCGAGGGGCGGGTGCGTGGTGGTGCAATGTGTGCCATCAGGACGATGCATACAACCATATATTATTAAGAATGTAAAATCCAGCGCCGAACTGTTGGGGAACGTAGCAGAAATTCAAAATTTTCTACGCATCACCAAGATCAATCTATGGAGTAATCTAGCAACGAGGGAAGGGGAGTGCATCTACATACCATTGTAGATCGCGATGCGGAAGCGTTGCAAGAACGCTGATGAATGAGTCGTACTCGTAGCGATTCAGATCGCGGTTGATTCCGATCTAAGCACCGAAGAACGGTGCCTCCGCGTTCAACACACGTGCAGCCCGGTGACGTCTCCCACGCCTTGATCCAGCAAGGAGAGAGGGAGGGGTTGGGGAAGACTCCGTCCAGCAGCAGCACGACGGCGTGGTGGTGATGGAGGAGCGTGGCAATCCTGCAGGGCTTCGCCAAGCACCGCGGGAGAGGAGGAGGACCTGGAAGAGGGGAAGGGCTGCGCCTGAACTTGTGTATTGCTGCCCCCCACCCCCCACATATATATAGGGGCAAGGGAGAGGGGGGCCGGCCCCCTCAGATCCAATCTAAGGAGGGGGCGGCGGCCAGGGGGGTTGCCTTGCCCCCCAAGGCAAGGGGGGCGCCTCCCCTTAGGGTTCCCCCAAACCCTTAGGCGCATGGGCCTTGGGGGGAAAGGCGCCCAGCCCACTAAGGGGCTGGTCCCTCTCCACATACACCCCATAAGGCCCTTCGGGGCTGGTGGCCCCTCCCGGTGGACCCCCGGAATCCTCCGGTGGTCCCGGTACATTACCGGTGACGCCCGAAACTCTTCCGGTGGCCAAAACGGGACTTCCCATATATAAATCTTTACCTCCGGACCATTCCGGAACTCCTCGTGACGTCCGGGATCTCATCCGGGACTCCGAACAACATTCGGTAACCACGTATATCTATTCCCTATAACCCTAGCGTCATCGAACCTTAAGTGTGTAGACCCTACGGGTTCGGGAACCATGCAGACATGACCGAGACGTTCTCCGGTCAATAACCAACAGCGGGATCTGGATACCCATGTTGGCTCCCACATGTTCCACGATGATCTCATCGGATGAACCACGATGTCGGGGATTCAACCAATCCCGTATACAATTCCCTTTGTCAATCGGTATGTTACTTGCCCGAGATTCGATCGTCGGTATACCAATACCTTGTTCAATCTCGTTACCGGCAAGTCTCTTTACTCGTTCCGTAACACATCATTCCGTGATCAACTCCTTGGTCACATTGTGCACATTATGATGATGTCCTACCGAGTGGGCCCAGAGATACCTCTCCGTTTACACGGAGTGACAAATCCCAGTCTCGATTCGTGCCAACCCAACAGACACTTTCGGAGATACCTGTAGTGCACCTTTATAGCCACCCAGTTACGTTGTGACGTTTGGTACACCCAAAGCATTCCTACGGTATCCGGGAGTTGCACAATCTCATGGTCTAAGGAAATGATACTTGACATTAGAAAAGCTCTTAGCAGACGAACTACACGATCTTGTGATAGGCTTAGGATTGGGTCTTGTCCATCACATCATTCTCCTAATGATGTGATCCCGTTATCAACGACATCCAATGTCCATGGTCAGGAAACCGTAACCATCTATTGATCAACGAGCTAGTCAACTAGAGGCTTACTAGGGACATGGTGTTGTCTATGTATCCACACATGTATCTGAGTTTCCTATCAATACAATTCTAACATGGACAATAAACGATTATCATGAACAAGGAAATATAATAATAACCAATTTATTATTGCCTCTAGGGCATATTTCCAACACGAACAACTTCGACCAGGAAATAAAGTGAAAAGAAAATCCGAAACCGCATGCCTGCAACAGTAACTCCACCAGATAACCATTAACCATATACTATTTGTTAAAAAACCCCTCACTAACCCTGTGTTACAAGACCACAACAAAACGAAAAATACACAACTTCTATGCTACGCCTCCAAGAAGGAATCGTCACACGTGCGCCGATGATGACGAGTCGACCATAAGGTTGAACTCCGGATTCTCATCCCCAAAGCCAAGGTTCCATCCACCACCTTCAGTAAGGACACGACGCATGCGCGCGTTGACAAAGCCTGATCATAAATCTTGTGTTTCCACCGGATTGGATAAAGTCATCGTTGAAGCCGTATGTACCATTATCCCTTATCCGGGTACCGCCGCCTCGATAGTCGGATACCTCTGGAGAAGACACCAGAAGACAGACGTCCCATACAACCTGCTGAAGGAAATATGCCCTAGAGGCAATAATAAAGTTATTATTTATTTCTTTATATCATGATAAATGTTTATTATTCATGCTAGAATTGTATTAACCGGAAACATGATACATGTGTGAATACATAGACAAACAGAGTGTCACTAGTATGCCTCTACTTGACTAGCTCGCTGATCAAAGATGGTTATGTTTCCTAGCCATAGACATGAGTTGTCATTTGATCAACGGAATCACATCATTAGGAGAATGATGTGATTGACTTGACCCATTCCGTTAGCTTAGCACACGATCGTTTAGTATTCTGCTATTGCTTTCTTCATGACTTATATAAGTTCCTATGACTATGAGATTATGCAACTCCCGTTTACCGGGGAGCACTTTGTGTGCTACCAAACGTCACAACGTAACTGGGTGATTATAAAGGTGCTCTACAGGTGTCTCCAAAGGTACTTGTTGGGTTGGCGTATTTCGAGATTAGGATTTGTCACTCCGATTGTCGGAGAGGTATCTCTGGGCCCACTCGGTAATGCACATCACTTAAGCCTTCCAAGCATTGCAACTAATGAGTTAGTTGCGGGATGATGTATTACGGAACGAGTAAAGAGACTTGCCGGTAACGAGATTGAACTAGGTATTGAGATACCAACGATCGAATCTTGGGCAAGTAACATACCGATGACAAAGGGCACAGCGTATGTTGTTATGCGGTTTGACCGATAAAGATCTTCGTAGAATATGTGGGAGCCAATATGAGCATCCAAGTTCCGCTATTGGTTATTGACCGGAGACGTGTCTCGGTCATGTCTACATAGTTCTCGAACCCGTAGGGTCCGCACGCTTAAATTTCCATGACAGTTATATTATGAGTTTATATGTTTTGATGTACCGAAGGTAGTTCGGAGTCCCAGATGTGATCACGGACATGACGAGGAGTCTCGAAATGGTCGAGACATGAAGATTGATATATTGGACGACTATATTCGGACACCGGAATGGTTCCGGGGGTTATCGGATATATACCGGAGTACCGGGAGGTTACCGGAACCCCCCGGGGGTTTAATGGGCCTACATGGGCCTTAGTGGAGAAGAGGAGAGGCGGCTAGGGCAGTCCGCGGGGCCCCTCCCCCTCTAGTCCGAATTGGACAAGGAGGGGGGGGGGGCGCCCCCCCTTTCCTTCCTCTCTCTCTCCCCTCTTTCCCCCTTCTCCTAATCCAACAAGGAAGGGAGGGAGTCCTACTCCCGGTGGGAGTAGGACTCCTCCTGGCGCACCCCTCTCCTGGCCGGCCGCCTCTCCCCCCTTGCTCCTTTATATACGGGGGCAGGGGGCACCCCAAAGACACAACCATTGATCATTGATCTTTTAGCCGTGTGCGGTGCCCCCTCCACCATAGTCCACCTCGATAATATCGTAGCAGTGCTTAGGCGAAGCCCTGCATCGGTAGAACATCATCATCGTCACCACGCCGTCGTGCTGACGAAACTCTCCCTGAACACTCGGCTGGATCGGAGTTCGAGGGACGTCATCGGGCTGAACGTGTGCTGAACTCGGAGGTGCCGTGCGTTCGGTACTTGATCGGTCGGATCGTGAAGACGTACGACTACATCAACTGCGTTGTGCTAAACGCTTCCGCTTTCGGTCTACGAGGGTACGTGGACAACACTCTCCTCTCTCGTTGCTATGCATCACCATGATCTTGCGTGTGCGTAGGTTTTTTTTGTTGAAATTACTACGTTCCCCAACACCTGCCTCCCGCCATTGTCGCACCACCTTCGATCCAGTACAACAGGCTAGACATGAGACCTCCGCCAGAGCCACCATGTCCTTGGCCTCTTTTAGATGGCGATCTTCTTGATGTGCGAGGTCATCCCAGGTGATAAAGACCGAACCGCATAGCAAGATCCGATATGCTGTTGCGGCCTGACCTTTCACGACACTCCACCTTCAGCAGTAATAACCTCTCACCCGCGCATGCAGTGTATGCGAAGTAGAGGGAGTCAATCTTACGGTCTAGCACGAGAAAACCAATCTTGACAACGACACTCACGCGGAATATAATTTCTATAAAAAATCACAACACAAAGGTTTTTTAAAGCTTTCTCCAAATTTAGGGATTTCTAGACTGCTTCCCCCAAAATGGAGACGTCGTTTATGTGGCCCTCATGATGGCCTGCAAGTGCAGACCGTTTAGTTGTATCCTTTTTAAAGTAAGAGTATTGATCTCAGATGGAGCACATGAATTAGGCGTTGCCTCTTGAAGTGAATTATGAATTTGCGCCTGCAAGTAATTGTAGACTCCAGACAAAGTGAGGGCGGAAATAAATAATTGGTTTGGTGAAGAAAGAACTGAAAGTAAATAACATAAAAGTAATAAAACAACGGTAAAAACAGTAGCACGGGTAACAAGTAGAACTGACATAGGAGTAAGCCATTACCAGGGAGTCCGGAATTCCAATTGGTATGTTTTTAACGCAACCTATGCATCAACATAATATTGTGTGGATACTTGTAACACTCTTGACGATTAATGCTGGGCGGAGCTGGGTACGGAACACGTTCTACTCTATGTAGACTTCATGCCATGCACGCCACTATCGAAGTCTCCCACTGCAGGTTACAACTACGGTAATTAAGGGTTGCCCCGTGGACGCGGCCTCTCCAAGAGTTCTCCGTAATTCCCCTATTAATTGCAAAAGCGAGGGGTGAAATCTTTTACTATCACCTTGAATTACATTCACGTCCTAACCTTTACAACGACAGTGATACACTTTGTGGCCTTTCGACGATAATACCGAGTGGGGCCCCTTCACAACATTCACCAAGTTTATTAAACTAAGCATTCAATAGAGGATCTCATATCCAATATAACATTTCAGATTCTATACATACCAAGGTTCATCCATATCCCTGAGAACTAAGTGGTCCACTCAGCTATTAAAGTAGCTTGCAACGCAGATGCTATCCTCATATCCGATGTGCGGGAGGGAGAGAGGAGTTCAGTCCCCAGTGAGTGCGATCTATGAACAAGCATGTGATCGATGTGTAGTAGACATTGCAGCACAACTCGGCATGGCGCAGATGGTGTCCACATGACAATGACCAGCATAAGGGTGCCATGCAGGCGCGTCGTGCATGGTGCACCATGACGTGCATCGTTGATATATAGTCATTGCAAGCTTTGGAAATGAGGAGTTTATCTTGTTCATCTGCCATCGAGGCAGCTGATGCATAGAGGGGACAGATGCAAATTCGGTGTGCATCATGACAGTTAAGTGTTGCTATCCTATTTAAGAGGCCAATCTTCACTTGATCCACGATGCCAGAATTCCATTTGATCAATTATAAAAACATATGTAGAACTTGATGTGCATAAGTATTCTGATCTCAATTCTGGCGTAAGCTACATCTAAATTGTTGTTTCTAGAGTAAAGCTAATTTCTACAGAGGGGTCAGTCTCTTCTGTGACAAAGTAAGACGGAAAACAATAGAAAATGACTTAGGCTTAATGTTCTTGCCTAGGTATTATAGAAGGTCGTGAAAAGAGAGAAAATGTAAGCTCACTCAAGATAATGTCTTGAAAGCACGCGTTGTTGTGAAACACACGATGCCTCACCACTTTATACCTTATGGAGGCATGTCATCAATCGCCATCACTTTGTTTTGACATGCTTTTCGATGTTACTTTATACTTTTGACTTCTTTTGACACTTTTTCGAGTAGATGACAAGGGTTAAGATGACCATGTAGACCTTTGGGGCCTCATCATCCATTCACAACAAAGATAAATAATATATCGTGAATGGTCTCATGAAAAGTCGAATTGATTATGCGTAACAATGCATGTCGTGGTCGTATCCCCTAACAACATCAAAGCATGAAAGAAATGTAATAAAATAAAACTTTTCAGCCAAAATGTCGTAGAAGCTAGGTGGTCAGAATGTTTGATGAGCCACCCGTTGTTAGCACGAAATCACACTAGTTGAGAATGACGGCGAAGCTAATTAAAACGAGCTAGTTAGCTTTTCACCGACAGCAATGTATGCATGTGCGTGTTGAGCTTCACCCTCATTTCTGTACATTTGCGAAGAAACTAGGCATCCTAATGCATTGCCAAAGATGGTATCCCACAGCACCATACGACTAGTGAAGGTGAGCTCGATTGCCTCTTTTTTTTTAAACAAGGCAAAAATTTGTCATTTCATTAATTAAGAAGGAAGTTGCAGACAAAAGCCGCAAAGCGGCTAAAAGAAAAAACAATAAGAGGTCTACTCTTGCGGCAATACAATACTCATGTGCTTCGCGCCGGCCATCGCCCAAAGAGACACCATGGAAGGGATGGCCGTGTTTATGAAGACTCTGGCATTGCGCTCCGTCCATATCTCCCATGAGATAAGCATCATCAGGGAGGCAAGTGCCTTAGGGGATCCAAGGCGAATATGAAGGTTGCCGTTTCACCATGCTCTCACCAAAGTCATTGTCTGCCAAGCCGCCGTAGTGATGTGATGCATTCAAGCCACGGAAGAATATTGTTCCAAATGCGGGTGGTGTAGCGACATTGGAAAAGGAGATGGGCGGCCGACTCTTGGCATTGCTGACATAGAGGGCAGAGGGCACAGTTTGGCCAGCAGCGACGTATCAGCCGATCCGAAGTCCAAATCCTATTTTGAAGGACAAGTCAGGCAAAGAACTTGCACCTTGGGGGTGCCCAAACCTTCCAAATTGAGTGAACAAGATCCGACTTAGTGAGTCCCTCAAACTGAGCCCTGTAGGCTGAGGAAGTAGAGTACACCACATCCTTGATGAACTTCCAAATGATGGAACCTTTTATGTCATCAGTCAAAGAGGCCATGGAAACCTTCTCCCAAAGGTTAGCAAACTGCTGGACGTGTGCGAGCGACAGGCCATTGGAGGTGTCAATGAGAGAGATCCAGTTGTTGTTGGTGAGGGCTTGCTGGACGGACGAATTCTTGTTGCGTGAAATGGCAAAGATGCCCGGTGCTAAGTCACGGGGATACAAGCCGTTTAACCATGGTGAGTTCCAGAATCTGGCTGTGCGCCCGTTGCCCACATTAACCGTTGTAGCAGCAGCAAAAAAAATACGATCCTCTCCGGTGCATGGAGATCCCATGCCTATCCAAGGCTTGCTTTTGTCCACCCACTCAAACCATAGCCATCGAAGACCTTAGCAAAGCAAGCACCTGGCCATCATCTAACTCTGTCCTTCATCGGATCTACGCCCGCCGTCTTAGCTACTCTTTGCTTTTCTCGCTGACATCTCCTCTTGCAGTCTTGTTTGAAAATAAACAAGGGGGCCAACTAACCGTGCGTTGTTGTTACTGATCTATCTCTTCCTAGCTAGCTAGCCTGGATCCATGGACTCCCCGCAAGAAAAGCTTGGATCCACCATGGACGGCAAGACGCCTCATCTGCTGCATGTGAGCGTGACCGTGAGCGTGACCGCGGCCAAGAAGAAACCCCGGTTGCTGTCCGGCGGGCCAGCGCTTGGGTGCTCTTCATGCATACATGCTGCCAAAGAGGAATCGTGGCGGGTCGGCGTAGATGAGGAGGCGGACAGCGACGGCCTACATGCATACATGGCAATCTTCACTTGATTTCCTATGCCATAATTCCACTAGATTAATTATAAAAATGTATTTACAACTTGATGTGCATATGTATTCTGATCTAAATCCCCGTGCAAGCTACATTAATTTAACGGTTAAACTTACGTTGATGATCTCGTTATGTCGTACATTCTCTAAGCCTCAGTTGGCGCAAAATAAGTTTAGTGGTCCTAGCAAAAATAGTTTCGAGGCATGGTCATTTGATATGTGAGCATATGAAGGACTAATATGCTAGGATTTTCTCTGTGTTCAAAAGGGATTAAACAATAACCATCTTACTTTGTTAAAGCAACTAGCTTGGGAGGTGCAGGAACATCTGAATTGTTAATTTTGTAAGGCAGAGAGCTAATTCCTGCTGAGGAGCCGGTCTCTTTCCCGACAAAGAGAAAGAAAGAAAAACAATAGAGAATGACTTATACTTATGAAAAAAGAGAAAGATTAATCTTACTAAAGATAATGCCTTGAAAGCATACGTTATAGGGAAACACATGATGGCTCACCACTTTATGCCATGATGGAGGCATGCCGTCAATCGTCATCACCTTCTTTTTCTTTTGACACGTTTTTTGAGTAGATGATAAGGGTCAAGATGACTATCCATACCTCTGGAGCCCCACCACCCATTCTTAACAAAGATAAATTCCTATTTCAAATTATTTGTTTGAGATTTGTTTACATATGGATGCATCTACATAATCAAACGATTCAGTCAAATGTTGTACAAGCTAGCTAGAACCCCCCCGTGGTTTCCTGTGTCCAACGTCACTGCCATGCAAGAGACCATCAACACAGGTTTGCTTGTTCATCGACTCCCCTCTCTCTGCCTCCTCAAAAAAGAAAAAGAAAATAACTCCCCTCTCTCTGCACCAAGAAAGGTAATACTGCTACCGTGCAGCTTAGGCTCGGCCGCGCGCTGCCCGACACGTCACTTTGCTTCTCCCTCCTCATTTGCTGCTACGTTGCTCGAGCTGCTGCTGCCAAGCTAGCCAGCTAGCGATCCCCGGCCCCTCCCATCCCATCCGTCCTGGCTAGCTAGTGTATGCTTTTCTCCGTGAAATCTTTATTTGGCTTCTTCCTTCCTATTGAAATCTCTAGCTAATTAGCCTTTCAGGTTCCTAACTTTTTCTTTCCCCTCGCGCAAGACGACTAGGGAAAGCCTTCCTCCTTTCAATTTTCGCCAGCGAGCCCGTGGATTTGCCTCCCCTTCGTCTGCCGCTCCAGTGACCGATTGCGGGGAGGGTATTGCTCGTGCCTCGGCTTAGATAGATAGGGTTTTGGTTCTAGCAAGGGCGGCTCGGATGGATGGAGGCACTTCTTCTTCGAGTCGGTCTTCTGGGGTTCGATCCTTCTCAAGTTCGTTTGTCGGGATGGGTTAGACGAAGCTCCTACGTAGATTGTTGTCGTGCATACGCAACGGCGAGATTTGGCGTCACGTTCTTTAGATCGATTCAAGGATTCAATGAGGACGACTGCGGCTCCCGAACGCTAGTCCTTATGGATACGTGCACAAAGACAACTTGCCGACTGTCATTTCCCGACTGTCATCGACAAGGTCAGGCCGGCTCCGGTGTGGGAACGGCGACAGCGACGCATTGGTGGCTCGTTCTGGCGGCGGTAATGGTCGTTCGGTTGTCCATGGACGTCGATGTAATTTTTATTATGTTTTGGGTGTTTTGTACTTCCAGTGAATCTTTATAATAAATCTGATATTTTCGCAAAAAATAAATATCTAGCTAATTAAACAAGGAACTAACTGTGCGTTTGTTGATGATACTAACCGTGCCTCTCATAGCTTGGCGTCTATTTGAATAAATAACGTAATATGCTAAATCTTCGTTGATATGATTTTGTTTCAAGTTTGAACCGCATGTGTGTTTGATCAGGCACATGCACGGATGCCCCAAACTGTTGCAGCGATCATTTTTTTCTTGCTCTTCATGTTAAGATGTACTACTAGTACTTAATAGACTACCACACACACACATTTGTTAAATGCAATTAGCTACAAAACCTAAGGACGAGATTTCACCTCCGGTGTGGACAGTGGCGGATCCAGGATTGGAGCAAGCCCAGGGCCCAAAAAAAATAAAATTTGTCGCGAGCGAAAAACTTAACGTCCATCAGACTATAGCTACCTCAAATATGGCTCAATTACACCACAAATTTAGAATTTATAAACTCAATGCTTAAAAATACAACAAAAAAGATAACAAAAACTACAAACAGTATGTGAAGTAAAAAGAGTACCAAATCAATGGCTTGCTTCATCAGTTGCTTTCTCGAGTTGAGATTGAAGGCGGTGGTCCCATTTCTGCAGTTGTTTCATTTTCTGGAGTTGCTTCAGTCCTCTTGGCCCCTTGAATCCCTGCTAAAACTCCGGGTGTAGCACTTCTGTTGCGGCCACAATGAAAAATATCTCGTCATCTTTTATTTCTACAAAATGAAATGAAATTGATGTTAACAGTGGCAACAACAACATTCACATTCGAATACAACTCAAGTGAAATTGAATGTTTGACAGCAGCAATGAACCATAAGCAGTACTGTAGTACAGTAGTAGCAAATCCAAACATTACAGCAGTCTAGCAGATAAAAAATGTTCAGAAAACAGCAAGTTATAGTCTAGGTGTGCCCAGCCACTTACACATCCGGCAGCAGAGAGCAGTCCTGCGCGTGGCGGAGAGCAGGAGCCAGCAGATCGGGCGAGACGGCGAGCTGGGCTGCGCGAGCGGCGGAGTAGGGCAGCAGGCGAGCAGGGGACGGCCGGACGGCGAGACGGGCGACGGCGCGAGCAGCGGAGCAGGCCAGGCGGATGAGCGGCGGAGTCACCAGCGGTCGTCACGAGCAGCGTAGGCCGGAGGGCACGGGCGAGCGGCGGATTCATCGGCGGCCGTCACGAGCGGCGGAGGGCGCAGGCGAGCAGGTGACGGGGAGTCGGGGCGTGACGTCTGCGCGTCGGGGGCGAGCTGGGCTGCGTCGTGCGCCCTGCGCGCGAGTGTGAAGATCGATAGCCTGGGCCCTGGCTGTGTTTTTGGGTAAGCCCCGGGCCCATTTAGAAAACATGGCTAGGTAATAACAAAAAAAAGCCACGCCCCGGGCCTGGGCCCTGGGGGCCTGGGGCCCAGATCCGCCCCTGGGTGTGGAGGAGGGCTACCGGATGCGCATCAAGTTCTGAGGATATGGTTTAGAATTGATCAACAGGGATATTTGGCATAGGAAATAAATTAAAGATTGGCACTAAAGGGGAATACGGCCTAACCTGCTAAAGATAATTTAATGCTTGGCATTTTAGGAGCGACTCTTCACTTTATTTCCTTTGCCATAATTTCACTTGATCAATTATAAACAAATTCATGTGCATGTGTATCCTGATCTGAATTCTGGTGCAAGCTACATTTTTTTTGAGGGAAGGCCATCATGGCTAGCTTTATTGATTTCAAATAGGAATTACATCGTCTAGGAGTTTGGAAACCAGACAAACCGGGGGCTCATCAGTCCATGAACTACAAATCTTATTACAAAAACAGTAACTAGCTAGCACATGCGCCACTTGATTTGAAGAACGAGCACAATGTTTAAAGATAACCTTCCCAATTGACAAAGACACGTCAATGCATTCTGCAAATACTGCTGCAGCCGAGTCCCACCATTCTGTCTGTCCCGAGCAATAGTCAATAACAATTGAAGAATCTGACTCTGCCTCCACCCTGTTGAATCCTAATGAGCTTGCAAAGATCAATCCATCTCTCATCGCCATAGCATCCGAGGTAACTACATCAGATGCATACTGAATATATTTGCAATGAGCTGCCAAAAAATTACCCTTCTCATCTCTAAGGATTGCCGCCGATGCTCCAACACCCTCATCCACATAGAAGGAGGCATCTACATTTAACTTAACAAATTTTGGACTGGGGGGTTTCAACCATCTTTGTTCATTTGTCACCCCGTTCTTCTCATTTGCTTGATGAGATTTGTTCGCAAATGCTAGCACAGACATAGGCCATCTCATTGGCGGGGGTGTTGCTCCATCATGAGTGTGTTGGCGACGAGTCCACCAGAGGTACCAACTACCAACAACAAGAATTTGTTTAATATCCAAGTTCGACTTCATCGGAACTGGCTTATCCTTTGCCAATAGTAAATGCTCCAATATTACCGAACCGGAGCGATCCACCGTTGCAGCTTCGTCAAGAATTTCCAATATGCCCAGGCCTCTCCAAAGTTCTCTGGCCGTCAAACATTCAAAGAGAAGATATTTTATATCCTCAGCAGCTCCATGACAAACCGGACAAGCACCATCCGATCCCACATGCCTGTTCATCAGTATGGATTTTAGAGGGATGATTCCATGAAGAGCACGCCAGCAAAATATCGAAACTTTACGTGGTATATTTAGTTTCCAGAGTCTAGTCCACACTTCCGGGGCTTGGGATTGCCTTGGGCGTTCAGACATGTTTGTGTGTGTCCCAAAAGTCCGATACCACTGTATTTTGTACGCCGATCGTACTGTGAATATCCCTCTGTGGTCAGGATGCCACGCAATAAAATCGTCAAATGCATTGTGACTCAGCAGTATTTGCATAATTCGCCTAACGTCCACCGGATTCAGAATTGTTCGAAGAAGTGCTTCATCCCATGTCCCTGATATAGGATCGATTAAGTCACTAACAGAACTGAGCAGAGTATGACCACGACCTGAAATAACCTTCCTATCCGGGCTCCCTAGGATCCATGGATCAGTCCATATATTCACCTTCTCACCGTTTCCAATCCTCCAAATGTATCCCATTTTGAAAGTTTCCAATCCTTTCATGATGCTTTGCCAAGTGAAGGAGGATCCATTTTTCAATGTAGCATGGAGCAGGCTACAATTAGGAAAATATTTCGCTTTTAGTACCCCTGGTGCAAGCTACATTAATTCACTTCTGCTTCCGTACACCCCCTCCCCCTCCCTAAACACATCGATGGCTGAGATCTCTTCATACCTATTCATAATAAAGGGTGGTGGTCTTTTTTTTAAATACGTCACCCGTGCCGATACGCGGCCTTCGTACATGGTCCTTTTCTTCTTCTCCAGCTCATGGAAGCCCCCGGTTTTAAAAAGGGTGGCACGGTCCTTTTCTTCTTCTTCGGCTCGCGGAAACCCCCGGTTCGCTGGGCTGGCCCATTTTCGAACTGGTCTTTTTCCCACTGTTTCTTTTCTCTTTCTATTTTTCATTTGTTTTTCATTTTTGTCCTTTTCCTTTTTTGTTTCTTTTCTTTTTCATTTTTGTCCTTTGTCCTTTTTCATTTGGTTTTATTTTTCTAAAAAATGCCCGTGCTTTGATATTTCTTTCTAAAATAAAAAAAAGTTTCTTTATTTTGTTTATACTCCCTCCGTCCCATAATATAAGAACATTTTTTACACTAGTGTAGTGTTAAAAATGTTCTTATATTTTGGGACAGAGGGAGTAAAATGCAAATATACACATTTTGAAGAAATTGTACAAATATTTCAGAAAAATGTTCGTATCTTTCAAAATTGCTCATAATGTCAAAACACAAACATTTATTAAAAAGAGCAAACAAAATTTTAAACACAATTTTTTTTAAATTTTTCAGTTTTTTTGGAAAACACTAACAAATTTGGAATTTCAAACAATCTTTAAAATACAGACAAAAAATTGAAACCAATCTTTGAAATTTTCTAGAACATTATTTGTATTTGGTAAAATTTGGAAACATGATCATTTTTTGAAATTCCGAACAAATTTTGAAAGGTCGAACATTTTTTGAAACACGCCGAACATTTTTTAAAATTTGTGAACAATTTTTCATGGCCTTGTATGACCAATTCAGAGCACCATGCCAAGTTGTTTGAGTTTCGATAAGTTTTACATTTTTTTGGAGTTTTTGTGAGAAAAAAAAGACCGATAAATGGCTGAATGTGTCCCAACATGCACACGGTGTTGAAAGTCGTTCAAACATGACATGGATGCCTACCATGAGCATGCCAAAGCCAAGAAGGTTGACATGCCTTAAGTTGGATAAACTAAAGTTAATGTACCAAAGCGGAGCTCACATTAATTTAATGGTTAAACTTACATTGACGATTTTTTATGTCATAGATTCTTTGAACCTTAGTTGGCGCTAAAGAAAATTTAGTGGTCCTAACATAAATAGTATATATAGAGGCATGGTAATTTGATATGGGAGCATGTGACAGATTAGTATGCTAGGATCTTGAATTTTTTTTGCTAGATGTTGGATTTCCCATGTGTTCAAAGGAGATTAAGCAGTGACCATCTCACTTTGTTAAACTAAGGATTTAGGGTTAGGGTTTACAACAACATCTGGATTGTTGCCTTAGAGCAAAGCTAATTGCTGCAGGAGAGCCAGACTCTTCTCGAACAAAATAAAGAGAAAAAAGGAAAATACTAGAGAATGACTTGGATTTATTGTCCTCGCCTAGAAATTACAAAAACTTATGAAAAGAGAGAAAAAATAAGCTTAGTCAAGATAATGTTTTGAAAGCACGCGTTGTTGAGAAGCACTTGATGACTGACCACTTTGTGCTTTGGTGAAGGCATGCCATCAATCGCTATCACATTCTTTCTTTCTTTGACACGCTTTTCGCGTAGATGACAATGGTCAAGATGACCATAAATACCTCTGGAGCCCCACCACCCATTCGCAACAATGATAAATAAGCTCGTGAAAACCTAGCGTCATGTGGTAATACACAATGTAACTCAAATTAATTAAGTTGAGGTTTTATCCTCTAATGGCATCCAATCTTGCATAAAGAAGGATATTGAAAAGAATCAAACGATTCTGCCAAAATGTCGTAGAAGCTAGCTTATCAAAATGGTTGGTTTGGCACCCGTGGTTAAGAGTGGTCTATGCATGGGTACACTACTGGAAATCACGCGCGTTAGTTGAGAATGACCGTAAGCTAATTAAAACGAGCATGTGCATGTGTGCGAGTGCTGAGGCTCAGTCACGTTTCTGTACGTCTGCAAAGAAGCTAGGCATCCCACAGCACTGCCAAAAATGCTATACGCGCTCCCGGGCAGGACGAAGCTTCGACGTGGTTTCGTCTCTCCATCGGTATTGAGAGATGAGACGGCCGAGACCATCATATGCTTGCATCGCAGCCTTGCATGCAGCTGCGTTTGCCATGAGACGAACAGTGCCTTGTTGCTGATAGGAGTACTAGCTAGCTTGTAGTACTACATACAACCCATGTGCACCACACCATGCATATATACCATGCAATGAAATTATTAGGCAGCATTGCCAAAGATGGTCTACGCGCTCCTCCCACACCACATGCAATGCAACTACCCGGTGGTTTCCTTGTCACTGCCATGAGATGAGATATCATCTCTCTCTCTCCCTCTCTCTCTCTCTCTCTCTCTCTCTCTCTCTCTCTCTCTCCCTATGTGTGTGTGTGTGTGTGTGTGTGTGTGTGTGTGTGTGTGTGTGTGTGTGTGTGAAGCCTAGGCTCGACACGTTGTGGGTGTTGGGAGCGGCTTCGCTTTGCATCGCAGGCAGGCTGCAAAACCACCACACTCGCTCGCTCGGCGCCTCCGCTACTTAAACAGCTTGCTCCACAGTACTCTCCACACACCAGTCCAGTCCAGTCCAGGGGCTCCAGCACGTAAGTACGACCTCCAGTCCAGTCCAGGCTCCAGCACGTCGCTCGCCACATCTCAGACTAGCCACTCACGGTGAGTCCCTCCGTCTCCCCGTTCTTGCATTTTCTGGCTGAAATCTCCTCGCTGAAACTGCATCGCGTGGGAGGCATTTTGTGGCTGAAATGAAATCCCCTTCTTCTTTCCTTTCCTGTTGAAATTAATTAAGCTGCAATCTTTCTTCTTCCTCTTCCTCTTCTTTACCCTGTTGAAACCTGAAGATAACTAAGATGCATAGATCGATCGTTTCGTTTGTTTTCGAGACTGATAACTAAGATAATCTAAGAGTACAGTTCCCCATCTGCTCATTTTGTCCAGTGGTTCATGGAGTCTCCGCAGAAGAAGGCTGCATCCATGGACGGCAGCAAGAGCAAGACGACGGCTCATCTGCTGCCGGTGACCGTGGCCAAGAAGACGCCACGTCCGGATCATGTCCGATGGGTCAGCGCGTGGGCGCTCTTCACCGCCAGCGTCTTCGCCTTCTCCTTCGCCGTGGGCTCTGCAATCGCCTACGCACTCGACCATTTCCACGTCGCCTGCAGCCAGGTAAGGATCGACGAGTTGCCTGGTGTACTGTAGCATCGCCAAATCTCCCCGATTCTCCTGCCTTCTCAATCAATTTCTTCTGTCCTCCACAGTCCTCCTTCTTCCTCCGGTGCGACCAGCTGACGGACGCGGCGGAAGCCGTGGTGAATGCCCTAGGGACCGGGATGCTGTGCTGCGCCGCGCTCCAGGCGGCCGCGGCGGTGCTGGCGCTGCGGCTCCGTTGCCGCCGTCGCTCCCTCGCCTACCTCGCGCTCGCGCTCACCATCGGCGGCCACTGCATCTACGCCGCCATAGCCCACCTCTTACTCGTCGCCGACCCAGGAGACCTCTTCTTCGGGATCAGCTTCGCGGTGAGCATCGTCTTCTTCGCGGCGGGAGACATCATCAGCTTCGTGTCCCTCCTCCGCGGCGGCGAGGACGAGGAGTAGGACTGGGGAGCAGGGCAAGCAGCGGATCATGTCCATGGATCAACTCCTGGGGTACTGATAAGTGACTAATTGACTACTGAATAATGAGTGCACTAATGTAGAGTATGCATTTTGCTAGCTGTGAGCGATTGATCGAATGCCGTATGCGTGAATCGAATCTACTAGTGATTGTATGGATTATGTTAGTTTGTGTAGTGCATGTGTTACCCTGAATTGTGACCGTCTTTGATGCAGTACTAGTATTCGACCTTTTCTCTATATGACCAGACAGACATCATTTATATGCTCATTTACCCAGCTTCGGTATAAATGATGTTGGTGAGATTGTCACTGCATCCAGTATATGTTTGTTAACCATTGTTTTTCATGCAACCGCTGCCGAGATCCATATGGGTTCAGGAGTAGATTGATAACCTTGCAATCGGAGAGATGGTGCCGCTCTTGATCCATGTCACACCGATGGATTCCTTTTTTTTAATGCCATTTTCCTTTTGGCGATCCACACGCAACTCTTCACTTTTATCACTGTATGAGCGCTTTTTTTTGCGGGGCGCTTTAGCTGATATGTTCACTCATTCTGGTGAAACACCACACGTAGCCCCGTAGGGCTGCTGTTCTTTTTTTTCCTGATAAACGACGCCTTTATCATCTCAAAATGTAGCATCAAACGGATACAAATTATTATGAGTAACACCTAGCCTCTGCATAACAAGGATGCACGCAACCAAACCTCAAAAGTCTGTCAATAACAAATAAAACAAAACCAACAGATCAACAACAGTAGAGTCCTATAGACCGATACTATGTCTATGTCGAAGGTGGCGGTGGATCTATCCGGAGGTCATGCTGCCACCCATGTTGAGAAAAAACCTCCGTAGCCACATGCTCCAATCGCGTACACCCCGCCTTGAACAGCGATTAGTACTCCACTCGTTATAGCCTAGACCACGTACGAAGTAATTGCGTACACCGGAAAATAACCTATTGAGGAGAAGCATATTTGTCATTAAAAAACATATCATTTCTACATAGCCAAAGTGACCAACTTAAGGCATACACTCCCACCGTTATTAGCGTTTTGAACCTATTTAAAATACCATCCAATCAATGACCAAAAATATTGACAACACTTGTGGACAGCTAATTAAAAATAAAAACGAACGCAATAATCCTCCTTGAACCTTTGGACTACGGAGAGGTAATGCCTATGAGTCGGTCTCTTCCTGAACAAAGTAAAGCTATTGTTAATTCATGTGTCGGTCTCTCCCTGCATCATCTGAATTGTTAAATTATTTACAGCAAAGCTATTTCCTGCATATGAGTCAGTCTCTTTCCAGACAAAGTAAAGAGAAAGAAGGAAAAACAATAGAGAATGACTTAGGTTTATTGTCCTCACCTAGAAATTATAAGAGTTTAGAAAAGAGAGAGAAATTAAGTCCACTCAGGACAATGTCTTGAAAGCACGGGTTTTCGCCAAGCATATGATGACTCCGCACTTTATGACTTGATGGACGCATGCCATCAATCACCATCACATTTTTTCTTCTTTTAACACGCTTTTCGAGTAGATGACAATGCTCAAGATGACCATGTAGACCTTTTGAGCGCCAACATCCATTCTCAACAAAGATAAATATAAATAAGCTCATTAATGGTCTCAGGAAAACCAAATCGATTATGCATCACATAGTGATACGCAATGTAACTCAAAGTTAAGGTTGCATCCGCTAACGGCATCAAACCATGCAGAAAGAAGGATATTAGAAAGAATCAAATGATTCAGCCAAAATGTTTTAGAAACTAGCTGATCAAAATGAGTGATTGGCCTCCTCCACCCCCTAGTTAAGAGTGGTGCATGCATGGGTATGCTAGTGGAAATCGCACGCGCTAGTTGAAATCCACCAGAGCTAGGGAAGGGAAGCGCCTCCCATCGGATCGATCCCTTCTCCCCTCCCACCCGTCATAGCTAGTGCGTGTATGCTTTTCTCGCTGAAATCCTTATTTCTCTTCTTATTACACTTTCTTCTTGAGATAATTGACGGCCTAGTGACGATCACATATATCTTTTGGCGGGAGAAAATTAAACCAGGAACTAACGCCACCTACAAGTCTGAGAAGGTGGTGAGGTAACATACAAACATAACTAGTACATCCGAAGACCATGGTCAAAACGTTGGATGAACCACACTAGTCGTCGGAGTGGATATATATGGGTGTTGGGGGAAGCTACTTGCTACAAACGGAACGGCTACATTGCAAGGGTACGCTGCTAGAAATTGCACTAGCTGTAAATTGGTACACATGCATGCAGCTAGCTATTACTATTAATACCTTTTACTGCCATGTACCCATGTGTGTGTGAGCTTCACTCCACCCCGCGGACGCAACTTCTCCCCGTAGTTTCCTTTGTTCGTCGTCACTGCCATGAGTTAAATCATCGTATGCCTGCTTACGTGAGATGAGCCACCAGTTTAATTAGTGCCATGAGTGTTAATTAATATCGCAGGAAGCACGTACACTTGTTACTTACTCTAGTTGAAAGTAACCGTGCAGAGCTAAGATGAGCTTTACTAGCATTTGACTGCCATGTATGCATGCCTGTACGTCCAATTGCAAGGAAATTGAGCATTGCCAAAAGATGGTAGATCGAGCACGTCGTGGGTGGCATTATTGCTTCTCTCTCTCTCTCTCTCTCTCTCTCTCTCTCTCTCTCTCTCTCTCTCTCTCTCTCTCTCTCTCTCTCTCTCTCTGTGTGTGTGTGTGTGTGTGTGTGTGTGTGTGTGTGTGTCGCTCTCTCTCTGCTAGTCTGTCGAGGATCAGTTGTCAATCGGGTTGGTTCAGATAATTTTCTGTGGATTTCTAAGTGCTGAGTAACCTGAGCTGACCCTTTCGATCGTTTGGTTTGCCACTGATCGTGGCATGCAAAAGCTAGCTCATAGCTCCATGCATCGATCCATGCATTGCAACCATGCATGTTCTCGCCAGCTTGTGCGTGTAGCCATGTAGAGCAATGCCAGAACCAAATCGATCGACCGGCTTTGAATACTTGCAGGCCGGTTGGTCACAGCGACATGTGCCGGTCAGAGAAAATAATCCAGTTGCCCAAAGTCAAGCTGCGTGGCAAGCATTCAAGTGCTGTGCGGGAGGCAGTTCCTTTCCACGGTGGCCTGCGAAGTTCTCTCGGTTTCCCGGCCGCATAACGCTGTCGGGCATCGACCGTGCCTGAGGTTCTCTCGGTTCAGGCCAGGTCAGGGAGCAGGGCGTCGTGACCATACATACGTTCTGCACTGCATGTTGGTGTGGTTTGACAGGATACGGGCTTCGTGACTTCGCCCCTCCTCGGGAAACCTTCGAAGGTGTGATCCACAGGTGCAGAGTGTCATGCATCCGCACCACAGAAAATTAAACAACCAACTAACAGTGCGTTGTTGGTGATACTAAGCTCGGACGAGGATTTAGAGCTCTCAGGTGCTCCGCACCCCTATACGTATAATACCAAAAAAAAATACCGAGAAATTTATTAAAAAAATCTGGGATTTTGGAATATCAAACGTGGGTTCCTGATGTACTCCTGTCTGAAATTTGGTGAAAAAATACCAGGAAACGTATTCACAGCAAAAAAGACAAATTTTTTCTACGTATAGCAAAACACTGTTTGGGTACATTTTTTCTGGGCAGTAAATCCTTCGTCATGGATACGTTTTTTGGTATTTTTTCACGAAATTTCACACGAAAGTAGATTGGGAAACCAGGTTTGACATCCCGAAATTTTAGATTTTTTTGATTTTCTAGGATTTTTTTTACAATTTTTTTTCGTATAGGGGTGCGGAGCACCCGAGAGCTCCTGTGTATTTTCCATACTAGCTCGTGCTACTATTACTACTACTACTACCCATGCGCATGTCTGTCCCTGTGTGTGTTGGGTGGGCTTCAATCACTCCACACCATATATACCATGCAATTGCAAGCAAAGAAATTAGGCAGCATTGCCAAATATGGTCTTGGCTGTCCTCCCACACCATGATACACTAGTAGAAAAAGGGTCAAATGTTCAACTCATTAGTGCCGGTTTGTATTTGAGCCGGCACTAATGTGACCAATAGTGCCGGTTCGAACGGCTATGCATTAGTGCCGGTTCGTGTTGCACCTTTAGTACCGGTTCGTGCCACGAACCGGCACTAAAGGGGTGGTGGCAGGCTGGCGTCAGGCCGGGGCCCCACGAGCCCCTTTAGTGCCGGTTTGTGACACAAACCGGTACTAAAGGTCTAACCTATAGTACCGGTTTGTGTCACCAACCGACAGTAAAGAGTCTTAACCTATAGCCCCGGTTGGAGACACAAACCGGCACTATAGGGCAATTTTCAAACTCTACCCCCTCCCCCCTTATCGCCATTTCAGTTTTGAAAAAAACAAAAGAAAATGATAAAAACTTCAAAAAATAAAATCCTTCGAGAGGTAGTTATATTACTACATCTACTAGTTAGAAAAATTTAAAAACTTAAATTTGGACATGTTTTTCAAAAAGTGTAGGGAAAATGTAAAACGGCTATAACTTTTGCATACGACGTCGGAAAAAAATGTATAATATATCAAAATGTTGAGCACGAAAATCCGCATCCGATTTTGACCGCCTACGGCTTGTTTGCAAATTTTTAGAATCCTCAAATTCTAAAAGGAAAAAAAGATATGCTCAAATTTCAGTTTTTTTGAATTTTGGTCAAACTGTGGTCAAACTACTTATTCAAGAAATATTAGTGTTACTAAATAATTATTCAAGAATATTAGTGTTACTAAATAATTATTTCAGTTTTTTGTATTTTGGTCAAATCTGGACTGTGGTCAAACTATGGTCAAACTACTTATCCAAGAAATATTAGTGTTACTAAATAATTACAGTTTTATAGAATAATAGTTTCAAACTCAAACGGTGAAACATGTGACCTAATGCTCAAGCTAAACTCCTGAGGGTTAATAGGATTGACAACTTACATTTGTTAGGAAAACAACAAGTGCAGACTTGAAAAGTAGGGGGAATAGAACTCCGAATTTAAGCGTGCTTAGACTGGGGTAGTGAGAGGATGGGTGACCGGCCGGGAAGTTAGACGATTTGGAATCAGTGATCCACACTTGAGGAGTTAAGAGGGGTGATTAGAGACTAAATCATCAAATAATTCAGAAAATTGAAAATCAAACAAAAATCATTTTTTTTTCCAAAATTTTCAAACAAAAAAATTTCAAGAAAAAAACCTTTAGTACCGGTTGGTGTTACCAACCGGTACTAAAGGTCCCACATACCACGGCGCGAGCTCACGCCACGCGGTGGGCCTTTAGTGGCGGTTCGTGCCGAACCGGTACTAAACGCGCGGGGGGGGGGGGGGGGGGGGGGCTTTAGTCTCCATCCTTTAGTGCGGGTTGCAGAACCGGCACTAAAGGCCCTTACAAACCGGTAATAAAGCTCCGTTTTCTACTAGTGATACTGGTTAGTACTTGTGTAATGTGTTACCCTGAATTGTGGCCGTCTTTGATGCAGTAGCATTTGACCTTTTCTCTCTGTATATATGGCCAGACATCATTTATATGCTTATTTATCCAGCTTCGGTATAATTCTCTTTATCTGTGATTGTGAATCTACTAGTGTACTGTTAATTGGATAGATCGACAATACTAATTAGTAGTATTTCTGTAATGTGTTACCCTGAATGGTGGCAGTCTTTGATGTAGCATTCGACCTTTTCTCTATATGACCAGACATCATTTATATGACCTTTTGTAGACGTGTGTACTACGAGTGGTCAATATGCCTCCTAATATGCTTTCAGAATTTTTTTACACTTGATAAAAAGATCAACCCATAAATTTTGGCGGGGGTGCATAAAAAATTCTCCTATTACAACACACGTGCTGTTAGAGCTGTGTCGAATATAGTGTATAAAGTAGGTTACAGTTGGACTTGTAGTTGTATTGTGTTTAAATAGGATATGGAATCGTGTCATAGTAGGACACTTGTATCCTAGCCCTCTCATATATAGCGGGGGTAGACACACGATGTAACCTACGCCAACATAATAGCACCGGAACGCAGGGGAAGCCGGCGGCATGTGCCGGCGTCCAGCGCGACCGTGTGCGGTAGCGGTGTCATGGGAAGGAACGCGCATAGTCAGGCCCCGGGGATGTAGCCAGATCGGTGAACCTTGTTAACAAATCTTGGTGTCGTGCCTCGTGTAATTGCTTGGTCCTCGGATGATCGATGGAGTGCCTCGGATTTATTCTAACACATGCATGTTTACTAGCCTATCTGAAATATGAAACGGGAACCCCCAAGGAAAAATCCGGACCAATCTGACAGCAGGACACCTACGATCTTAATTTCTTATTCCAAGTTACTTACTGCATTGATACACTAGCCAAGCGGTTGGTTGCCAGAATGAATGCAAAAACAATGGGAAACGACTGAGTAGTGCACAATGCACAGTGAGACATCGTATACTAAGTATGGTCGATCTATCGAATTAACACTTAGTTACTAGATTCACACAGACGGCACTCGATCAGTCGTCACAGTATATTGCATACTCTATACATATTACTTTCTTAGAGATAAGTACTCGATCGATCATGAGCTCATCCCCTGCAGTTATCCGAACTAATCGATTGGCGTACTGTCATCCAGCCTGCAGGGAACTAGGAGACTCATATGCACTGTCACTGGTCGGATGGGAGCCTACTAGCTTGGAGTCCTATGGTGGAACCGGAAGCTGCACGGTAGGTGTGTGTGTATGAGAGAGAGGAGAGTCATGTCCTCTCCGGTGCGGTCTGCGAACAAGCAATCATGTCATCTCATTGTTGGACTATTTTCATAACTAGGATGCCATGCATATTAATTGGATAAAATTGAACAAACGAGATATTTTGTTCCAAATTTATAATGTGTTTATGACTGTTGTATATATTTTTAAACATCAAATCATGATACAATTCTTTTCATGTTGATGTTTAAATTGAGAAAGAAATGTCTCTAATTTTAATTCAGACCAACGTTGTTTATTATGAGTCATCACCTTATGATCTTTTAATTCCATGTCTTTTCTGCCCAACGATAATATGATATGGAGTGAAATTAATCCTTGGCATGTTTTGTTTATTTACCAACGTAAATTTATAATCATGCAAGTTTACTTGTGAATTATTATGATAATTTCAGCTTCTACTCCATTCCAGTACCACAAGATCAAACCATTTACGGGGAGTAACTTCCCACGTTGGAAGTCACAAGTTCAATTATATTTGGGTGTAGAGAATTTGATTTTGCCTTAAGGGAAGAAAAATCTGAAGCACCTGCCACCTGGTGCTACAGGGTATGCAGAACTCAAAAAGCCATGTGATATTAAGTTTAAAAACAATGGGACAAGTCCAACCATATTGCGCTTCTTATCATGAATGCGACAATATCACCGGACATTGTCGAGAAACTCCCTAAGAAAGACACTGCTAAAGCATTCCTTTCTGAAATGGAGGAGCAATTCAAAGGATCCGACAAAGTGTATGCTCATGAGCTTTTAATTAACCTTCTTCGGAAGTACACTGTTGACACGAATGTTAGGTAACACATACTGAGGCTGGTGAATGCTTTCATCAAGCTTAAAGCTTTGGAGTGTTCTTTAAGTGAAAACCTTCTTAT
Organism: Aegilops tauschii subsp. strangulata; assembly: GCF_002575655.3. Taxonomy (NCBI): domain Eukaryota; kingdom Viridiplantae; phylum Streptophyta; class Magnoliopsida; order Poales; family Poaceae; genus Aegilops; species Aegilops tauschii. The sequence goes on along the minus strand of NC_053035.3, from coordinate 424,369,655 downwards.
AAAAATGATTATTGAGTCCCTTCCAAATTATTTCGATCAATTCAAGATCAACTATAATTCTCTAAAGGAAAAATGGACACTCGCCGAGATGAACGTAAGAATTCAAGATCAACTATGATTTTAATCAATTCAATCTCCCTCTGTCTCCCTCTCTCTCTCTCTCTCTCTCTCTCTCTCTCTCTCTCTCTCCAGCCGATTGTGACCCACTGCAGTGTTGGGGAAGCCAGTATTTTCAAAAAAATTCCTATGCACACGCAAGATCTATCATGGTGATGCATAGCAACGAGAGGGGAGAGTGTAGTCCACGTACCCTCGTAGACCGTAAGAGGAAGCGTTATGACAACGCGGTTGATGTAGTCATACGTCTTCACGATCCGACCGATCTATCACCCAAAGTACGTCACCTCCGCGATCTGCACACGTTCAGCTCAGTGATGTCCGTCGAACTCTCGATCCAGCTGAGTGTTGAGGGAGAGCTTCGTCAGCACGACGGCATGATGACGGTGATGATGAAGCTACCGGCGCAGGGCTTCGCCTAAGCACTACGACGATATGACCGAGGTGGATTATGATGGAGGGGGGTACCGCACACGGCTAAGACAATGATCAACTTGTGTGTCTATGGGGTGCCCCCCTCCCTCGTATATAAAGGAGTGGAGGAGGGGGAGGGCCGGCCCTCTCTATGGCGCGCCCTAGGGGAGTCCTACTCCCATCGGGAGTAGGATTCCCCCCTTTCCAAGTAGGAGTAGGAGAGGAAGGAAGGAGGAGAGAGGGAGGAAGGAAAGGGGGGCCGGCCCCCCTCCCAATTCGGATTGGGCTTGGGGGGGGGGGGTGGCGCCCCCTCCTAGGCCGCCTCCTCATCTCCCCCACTAAGGCGCAATAAGGCCCATACACTCCCCGGGGGGTTCCGGTAACCCCCCGGTACTCCGGTAAATGCCCGAACTCATCCGGAACCATTCCGATGTCCAAACATAGTCATCCAATATATCGATCTTTATGTCTCGACCATTTCGAGACTCCTCGTCATGTCCGTGATCACATCCGGGACTCCAAACAACCTTCGATACATCAAAACACATAAACTCATAATACCGATCGTCACAGAACGTTCAGCGTGCGGACCCTACGGGTTCGAGAACTATGTAGACATGACCGAGACTCATCTCTGGTCAATAACCAATAGCGGAACCTGGATGCTCATATTGGTTCCTACATATTCTACGAAGATCTTTATCGGTCAAACCGCATAACAACATACGTTGTTCCCTTTGTCATCGGTATGTTATTTGCCCGAGATTCCATCGTCGGTATCTCAATACCTAGTTCAATCTCGTTACCGGCAAGTCTCTTTACTCGTTTACATCACCCCGCAACTAACTCATTAGTCACATTGCTTGAAAGGCTTATAGTGATGTGCATTACCAAGAGGGCCCAGAGACACCTCTCCGATACTCGGAGTGACAAATCCTAATCTTGATCTATGCCAACTCAACAAACACCATCGGAGACACCTGTAGAGCATCTTTATAATCACCCAGTTACGTTGTGACGTTTGATAGCACACTAAGTGTTCCTCCTGTATTCGGGGGTTGCATAATCTCATAGTCATAGGAACATGCATGTATAAGTTATGAAGAAAGCAATATCAACAAACTAAACGATCATCGTGCTAAGCTAACGGATGGGTCAAGTCAATCACATCATTCTCTAATGATGTGACCCCGTTTATCAAATGACAACTCTTTGTCCATGGCTAGGAAACTTAACCATCTTTGATTAACGAGCTAGTCAACTAGAGGCATACTAGTGACACTCTGTTTGTCTATGTATTCACACATGTACTAAGTTTCCGGTTAATACAATTCTAGCATGAATAATAAACATTTATCATGATATAAGGAAATATAAATAACAGCTTTATTATTGCCTCTAGGGCATATTTCCTTCAGTCTCCCACTTGCACTAGAGTCAATAATCTAGATTACATTGTAATGATTCTAACACCCATGGAGTCTTGGTGCTGATCATGTTTTTCTCGTGAGAGAGGCTTAGTCAACGGGTCTGCAACATTCAGATCCGTATGTATCTTGCAAATCTCCATGTCTCTCTCCTTGACTTGATCGCGGATGGAATTGAAGCGTCTCTTGATGTGCTTGGTTCTCTTGTGAAATATGGATTCCTTTGCCAAGGCAATTGCACCAGTATTGTCACAAAAGATTTTCATTGGACCCGATGCACTAGGTATGACACCTAGATCGGATATGAACTCCTTCATCCAGACTCCTTCATTTGCTGCTTCCGAAGCAGCTATGTACTCCGCTTCACACGTAGATCCCACCCCGACGCTCTGCTTGGAATTGCACCAACTGACAGCTCCACCATTCAATAAAAATACGTATCCGGTTTGTGACTTAGAGTCATCCGGATCAGTGTCAAAGCTTGCATCGACGTAACCGTTTACGACGAGCTCTTTGTCACCTCCATAAACGAGAAACATATCCTTAGTCCTTTCCAGGTATTTCAGGATATTCTTGACCGCTGTCCAGTGATCCACTCCTGGATTAGTTTGGTACCTCCCTGCTAAACTAATAGCAAGGCACACATCAGGTCTGGTACATAGCATTGCATACATGATAGAACCTATGGCTGAAGCATAGGGAATGACTTTCATTTTGTCTCTATCTTCTGCAGTGGTCGGACATTGAGTCTGACTCAACTTCACACCTTGTAACACATGCAAGAACCCTTTCTTTGCTTGTCCATTTTGAACTTCTTCAAAACTTTGTCAAGGTATGTCCTTTGTGAAAGTCCAATTAAGCGTCTTGATCTATCTCTATAGATCTTGATGCCCAATATATAAGCAGCTTCACCGAGGTCTTTCATTGAAAAATTCTTATTCAAGTATCCTTTTATGCTATTCAGAAATTCAGTATCATTTCCAATCAACAATATGTCATCGACATATAATATCAGAAATGCTACAGAGCTCCCACTCACTTTCTTGTAAATACAGGCTTCTCCAAAAGTCTGTATAAATCCATATGCTTTGATCACACTATCAAAGCATACATTCCAACTCCGAGAGGCTTGCACCAGTCCATAAATGGATCGCTGGAGCTTGCACACTTTGTTAGCACCTTTTGGATCGACAAAACCTTCTGCTTGCATCATATACAACTCTTCTTTAAGATGTCCATTAAGGAATGTAGTTTTGACATCCATTTGCCAAATTTCATAATCATAAAATGCGGCAATTGCTAACATGATTCAGACGGACTTAAGCATCGCTACGGGTGAGAAGGTCTCATCGTAGCCAACTCCTTGAACTTGTCGAAAACCATTCGCAACAAGTCGAGCTTTCTAGACGGTAACATTACCGTCAGCGTCAGTCTTCTTCTTGAAGATCCATTTATTCTCTATGGCTTGCCGATCATCGGGCAAGTCAACCAAATTCCATACTTTGTTCTCATACATGGATTCCATCTCAGATTTCATGGCTTCAAGCCATTTTGCGGAATCTGGGCTCATCATCGCTTCCTCGTAGTTCATAGGTTCGTCATGGTCAAGTAACATGACTTCCAGAACAGCATTACCGTACCACTCTGGTGCGGATCTTACTCTGGTTGACCTAGGAGGTTCGGTAGTAACTTGATCAGAAGTTTCATGATCATCATCATTAGCTTCCTCACTTACTGGTGTAGGAATCACTAGAACTGATTTCTGTGATGAACTACATTCTAATAAGGGAACAGGTACTGTTAAAGCATCAAGTTCTACTTTCCTCCCACTCACTTCTTTCGAGAGAAACTCCTTCTCTAGAAAGGATCCATTCTTAGCAACGAATATCTTCCCTTCGGATATGTGATAGAAGGTGTACCCAATAGTCTCCTTTGGGTATCCTATGAAGACACATTTCTCTGATTTGGGTTTGAGCTTATCAGGTTGAAGCTTTTTCACATAAGTATCGCGGCCCCAAACTTTAAGAAACGACAACTTGGGTTTCTTGCCAAACCACAGTTCATAAGGTGTCGTCTCAACGGATTTAGATGGTGCCCTATTTAACGTGAATGCAGCCGTCTCTAAAGCATAACCCCAAAATGATAGCGGTAAATCAGTGAGAGACATCATAGATCGCACCATATCTAATAAAGTACGATTACGACGTTCGGACACACCATTACGCTGTGGTGTTCCAGGTGGCGTGAGTTGCGAAACTATTCCGCATTGTTTCAAAGGAAGACCAAAATCGTAACTCAAATATTCTCCTCCATGATCTGATCATAGAAACTTTGTTTTTCTTGTTACGATGATTTTCCACTTCACTCTGAAATTCCTTAAACTTTTCAAATGTTTCAGACTTATGTTTCATCAAGTAGATATACCCATATCTGCTCAAATCATCTGTGAAGGTAAGAAAATAACGAGACCCGCCGCAAGCATCAACACTCATTGGACCGCATACATCAGTATGTATTATTTCCAACAAGTCCATTGCTCGCTCCATTGTTCCGGAGAATGGAGTCTTAGTCATCTTGCCCATGAGGCATGGTTCGCAAGCATCAAGTGATTCATAATCAAGTGATTCCAAAAGCCCATCAGCATGGAGTTTCTTCATGCGCTTTACACCAATATGACCTAAACGGCAGTGCCACAAATAAGTTGCACTATCATTATTAAACTTATATCTTTTGGCTTCAATACTATGAACATGTGTATCACTACTATCAAGATTTAGTAAAAATAGACCACTCATCAAGGGTGCATGACCATAAAAGATATTACTCATATAAATAGAACAACCATTATTCTCTGATTTAAATGAATAACCGTCTCGCATCAAACAAGATCCAGATATAATGTTCATGCTCAACGCCGGCACCAAATAACAATTATTTAGGTCTAAAACTAATCCCGAAGGTAGATGTAGAGGTAGAGTGCCGACGGCAATCACATCGACTTTGGAACCATTTCCCACGCGCATCGTCAACTCATCCTTAGCCAATCTTCGCTTAATCCGTAGCCCCTGTTTCGAGTTGCAAATATTAGCAACAGAACCTGTATCAAATACCCAGGCGCTACTGCGAGCATTAGTAAGGTACACATCAATAACATGTATATCAAATATACCTTTCACTTTGCCATCCTTCTTCTCCGCCAAATACTTGGGGCAGTTCCGCTTCCAGTGACCAGTCCCTTTGCAGTAGAAGCACTCAGTCTCAGGCTTAGGTCCAGACTTGGGCTTCTTCACTTCAGCAGCAACTTGTTTGCTGTTCTTCTTGAAGTTCCCCTTCTTCCCTTTACCCTTTTTTTCTTGAAACTGGTGGTCTTGTTGACCATCAACACTTGATGCTCCTTCTTGATTTCTACCTCCGCATGCTTTAGCATTGCGAAGAGCTCGAGAATTGTATTATCCATCTGTCGGTGTCAAAACCGGCGGATCTCGGGTAGGGGGTCCCGAACTGTGCGTCTAAGGCGGATGGTAACAGGAGGCGGGGGACACAATGTTTACCCAGGTTCGGGCCCTCTCGATGGAGGTAATACCCTACTTCCTGCTTGATTGATCTTGACGATATGAGTATTACAAGAGTTGATCTACCACGAGATCGTAGAGGCTAAACCCTAGAAGCTAGCCTATGATTATGATTGTTGTTGTCCTACGGACTAAACCCTCCGGTTTATATAGACACCAGAGGGGGCTAGGGTTACACAGAGTCGGTTACAAGGAAGGAGATCTACATATCCGTATTGCCAAGCTTGCCTTCCACGCAAAGGAGAGTCCCACCCGGACACGGGACGAAGTCTTCAATCTTGTATCTTCATAGTCCAACAGTCCGGCCAAAGTATATAGTCCGGCAGTCCGAGGACCCCATAATCCAGGACTCCCTCACCATCCCTTGCATATTATAGTTCATCACGAAGCTCTTGTAGCTTGGTGGCAGTGATTGAAGAACTCTGTCAATGACACTATCATCAGGAAGATTAACTCCCAGTTGAGTCAAGTGGTTGTGGTACCCAGACATTCTGAGTAGATGTTCACTGACAGAACTATTCTCCTCCATTTTGCAGCTGTAGAACTTATTGGAGACTTCATATCTCTCAATCCGGGCATTTGCTTGAAATATTAACTTCAACTCCTGGAACATCTCATATGCTCCATGACGTTCAAAACGTCGTTGAAGTCCTGGTTCTAAGCCGTAAAGCATGGCACACTGAACTATCGAGTAGTCATCAGTTTGCTCTGCCAGACATTCATAACATCTGGCGTTGCTCCTGTAGCGGGTTTGTCACCTAGTGGTGCTTCCAGGACGTAATTCTTCTGTGCAGCAATGAGGATAATCCTCAAGTTACGGACCCAGTCCGTGTAGTTGCTACCATCATCTTTCAACTTAGCTTTCTCTAGGAACACATTAAAATTCAACGGAACAACAGCATGGGCCATCTATCTACAACAACATAAACATGCAAAATACTATCAGGTACTAAGTTCATGATAAATTAAAGTTCAATTAATCATATTACTTAAGAACTCCCACTTAGATAGACATCCCTCTAATCATCTAAGTGATCACGTGATCCATATCAACTAAACCATGTCCGATCATCACGTGAGATGGAGTAATTTTCAATAGTGAACATCACTATGTTCATCATATCTACTATATGATTCACGCTCGACCTTTCGGTCTCAGTGTTCCGAGGCCATATCTGCATATGCTAGGCTCGTCAAGTTTAACCCGAGTATTCTGCGTGTGCAAAACTCGCTTGCACCCGTTGTATGTGAATGTAGAGCTTATCATACCCGATCATCACGTGGTGTCTCGGCACGACGAACTGTCACAATGAATTGTCGTCTCGCCAACTATTCCTTCTACGACTATCGCTACCGCTTAGAGAATGATGTGATGGACAAGACCCATCCGTTAGCTTAGCACTATGATCGTTTAGTTTATTGCTATTGCTTTCTTCATGACTTATACATGTTCCTATGACTATGAGATTATGTAACTCCCGAATCCAGGAGGAACACTTAGTGTGCTATCAAACGTCACAACGTAACTGGGTGATTATAAAGATGCTCTACAGGTGTCTCCAATGGTGTTTGTTGAGTTGGCATAGATCGAGATTAGGATTTGTCACTCCGATTGTCGGAGAGGTATCTCTGGGCCCTCTCGGTAATGCACATCACTATAAGACTTGCAAGCAATGTGACTAATGAGTTAGTTGTGGGATGATGCATTACGGAACGAGTAAAGAGACTTGCCGGTAACAAGATTAAACTAGGTATGATGATACCGACGATCGAATCTCGGGCAAGTAACATACCGATGACAAAGGGAACAACGTATGTTGTTACGCGGTTCGACCGATAAAGATCTTCGTAGAATATGTAGGAGCCAATATGGGCATCCAGGTTCCGCTATTGGTTATTGACCAGAGAGGTGTCTCGGTCATGTCTACATAGTTCTCGAACCCATAGGGTCTGCACGCTTAACGTTCGTTGACGATATAGTATTATATGAGTTATGTATGTTGGTGACTGAATGTTGTTCGGAGTTCTAGATGAGATTACGGACATGACGAGGAGCTCGGGAATGGTTCGGAGGTAAAGATTCATATATTGGATGATATGGTTAGGCCAAGGGGTCAGGCCCACGGGGCTATAGGTCGGTGCAAAAGATAGTTTTGCGGAGTCCAGGGGCCAGACGCTAGGGTCCCTGGCGTCTAGGTCCAGACGCCGAGAACCCTGGCGTCTGGCCCTGGAGTCCGAGAAGAACTCTTGCCTTTCAGGTGAAACCGACTTTGTGGAGGCTTTTACTCCAAGTTTCGACCCCAAGGCTCAACATATAAATAGAGGGGCAGGGCTAGCACCCAAGACACATCAAGAAACACCAAGCCATGTACCGGCAACCCCGTCCCCTCTAGTTTATCCCCCGTCATAGTTTCAGTTGTGCTTGGCGAATCCCTGCGGAGATTGTTCTTCACCAACATCGTCACCATGCCGTCGTGCTGCCGGAACTCATCTACTACTTCGCCCATCTTGCTGGATCAAGAAGGCGAGGATGTCATCGAACTGATCGTGTGCTGAACGCGGAGGTGCAGTACATTCGGTACTTGATCGGGACGGATCGTGAAGGTGTATGACTACATCAACCACATTGATAAATGCTTCCGCTTTCGGTCTACGGGGGTACGTAGACACACTCTCCCCTCTCGTTTCTATGCATCTCCTAGTTAGATCTTACGTGATCGTAGGAATTTTTTTGAATTACTACGTTCCCCAATAGTGGCATCCGAGCCAGGTCTATGCGTAGATGTTATATGCACGAGTAGAACACAATGAGTTGTGGGCGATAATAGTCATACTGCTTACCAGCAATGTCTTACTTTGATTCGGCGGCATTGTTGGATGAAGCGGCCCAGACCGACATTACATGACCGCGTTCATGAGACTGGTTCTACCGACGTGCTTCGCTCACAGGTGGCTAGTGGGTGCTGTTTCTCTAGCTTTAGTTGAATCGAGTTTGACTACACCTGGTCCTTGTTGAAGGTTAAAACAGCAAACTTGATGAAAAATCGTTGTGGTTTTGATGCGTAGGTCAGAACGGTTCTTGCTAGAAGCCCGCAGCAACCACATAAAACTTGTAACAACAAAGTAGAGGACGTCTAACTTGTTTTTGCAGGGCATGTTGTGATGTGATATGCTCAAGACATGATGAGATATAAATTGTTGTATGAGATGATCATGTTTTGTTAAAGTTATCGGCAACTGGCAGGAGCCTTATGGCTGTCTCTTTATTACATAAGATGCAAGCACCATATAATTGCTTTACTTTATCGCTATGCGATAGCAATAGTTGCAAAAGCAATAGTTGGCGAGACGACCATGTGACGACACGTTGATAAAGATCAAGATGATGGAGATCATGGTGTCATGCCGGTGACGATGGAGATCATGACGGTACTTCGGAGATGGAGATCAAAGGCACAAGATGATAATGGCCATATCATGTCACATACTTTGATTGCATGTGATGTTTATCCTTTATGCATCTTATTTTGCTTAGTACGACGGTTGCATTATAAGACGATCTCTCACTAAATTTCAAGGTATAAGTGTTCTCCTTGACTATGCACCGTTGCGAAAGTTCTTCGTGCTGAGACACCACGTGATGATCGGGTGTGATAAGCTCTATGTTCACATACAACGGGTGCAAGCGAGTTTTGCACACGCAGAATGTCGTGGATCTAAGACTGACAGTAGAATGGGGGGTAGGTATGAGGAGGCAAGATCCTAGCTATGGCGAAGTTGTACACACGAGTTTTACGAGTTCAGCCCCTTCACGGAGGAAGTAATAGCCCTACGTCTCGATGCCCGGAGGCGGTCGACTGGATTAAGCGTGTGTGTGTTACAGGGGGTGCGAATCCTTGTGCGGGTGGAGGGGGTGGCTTATATAGAGTGCGCCAGAACCCCAGCCAGCCCACGTTACAAGGAGTTCAATGTACATAAAGAGGGAGCGTAACAGGTAACGTCCGTAATAAAGTGTTATAAATGATCATTAAGTCTACGAGTAATGCCCGACCGTTGCTGTGTAGAGTGACTTTAGATCTTCTGTCTGTCGAGTGGTTTCTGTTACGGTCGAGTGACATAGGACCTTCCGAGTGGAAAGCTTCGGGTCGAGTGGATGCTGTTATCCTTTGAATCCTTCTGACTTTAAGGTGATGTCCTAGGGGAGGGTGTCTAGGTCAGACCTATGACCCTACCCTAGGTACATAGCTTCATCATTAGCCCCCGAATGGTTCAGGGTTCGAGTGGAGAAGGAGTTGAGAATACTGCCGACTCAATTTTTGCGCTTCAGAAGTGTCTTGCCTAGTCTACACTACTAGGGAAAACCCTAGTAGTAGCGCGGGTTTAAAGCCCACTAGTAGCGCGGGCAGCCGCGCTACCAATAAGGCGCTACAGCTATTACTTAGCAGTAGCGCGTGCGACAAGCGCTACTGCTAAGACACATAGCGGCAGCGCTTGTTCTGTCCCGCGCTGCTGCTAATCTAGCTAGTTGTAGCTTGTTTTGTATCCATCGCTACTAGTACTCTTTTTTTCATTTTTAGTGTATTTATACGCCGTTATACAAATTTTGGTACAATACCAATTATGAGGTTTATATCATTATGTCCATAATAGTGTACAATACCAATTATTAGGTTCAAGTGGAGGCAATATGTGGTGCATGTCAAAAGTATACTACTAATCCAAACTTGATCTAGTTTGGACTAGTAGTACTTTCGATGTGCACCACATGTTGCCTCCACTTGAATCTAATCCGCCAGCACAAGCTATTTAATCATCATCATAGTCATTACCACCAACAGTATTTATTTAATCACCATAGTCATAGTGTAGCACATCATCATCTTCAAACTCATTCTAGCTAGCTAATCACCACCAACAGTATTTATTTAATCATCATAGTCATTACCACCAACACTAGCTATTTAATCATCATACTCATAGTGTAGTACATCATCATCTTCAAACTCATTTCTAGCTAGCTAATCACTCCTGCTGCTCTCTCTCAGGTAAAATAACATAAAACATGTGTAGCTCTCCTCCTTCATCAAGTTGGAGCATGCAGATGAACCTGTCTCCTAATCATGGGTTGCGCTTCTCATTGCTGCCCCCTAGTACTTCTCTGTGCTCCTCCATCACAAATTTGGTCCAGTCTTTCACTATTAAGACTTCCTCGCTCTTAGAAATCCTGAATGCACTAAAGTGCATTGTAGGATATCTTGGCCGTAAGCTAACAATACTCATGGTACCATTAGTCTCGATCCCATGAGGCACAACATTCATCAGGAGTCCCTGTTGAAGAACACCGTATAGTAACATACTTAGCGATGAAGTTTAGCTTAAAAAATAATGTATGCAAAAGATGCACTGAGGACAAATAGTAAAAATCTTACCATCTTTCCTAAATAGATGTGACCATAGTTCATTACGAACACTATTGGTCGCACGTTTTCAGTACTAACATTTCTAAATGCAGGAAGAAAATTTGTCTTGATAGTATCAAGATCCTCAAGCCATGAAACATAATGACTTAGCTCCTCGCAGTTTAGTTCAGCCCCGGGACGTAGTAGGTCTTGTCTACCAAGCGCTGGACATGTTTGCTTGAACCGAAATAAGCTGACAATAGAAATTAGTTGTCAACTATTTTTGAATAAATAATATCAAAGACATAAATATGGTTGAGAAACTCACATAATGGTATAACTGGAGGCGTCTGAACATCGATCCAGATGTCGGTATTACCTTCAATATCATCTTCCGGACGAATATCAAAGGTGATAACCATACCAGGCTCAAATGCACAAGTCTTGCATAGTGCTCGCCAAGTTTTGCATCCAAAATAGGTGTAGTCGTCTGCGTTGTATAATTTTGCGTGGAAAATATAACAATGCTCGGTCTTCAAGTAAACTTTCTTTACCTCCATAGTACGACTGAAACCTATCTTATCCAAGACAAAAACTCTTGCATAGCAGGGGATACGCTAGTAGAATAGTAAAAAAATTAAATTATAAGTTGAAGCAGATGTCATGCTTAATTGCGAAAAAAGACTTGTCGTTGTAACTTACTGTATCCACTTCGAAGTTCACGTCCAGCTTGATGCTGAAGCGCCTATCATCATCTAGGAAGATTCCGTCGCACAGGCCGCGCTCGTCTTCGCAGTATTTGAAAATACCGAAATATTTTTCGTTGTCAAACATTTCCTACGTTCATAGTTGAAACATTAATTGAAAATCGATCGAAGACAACTCCAGGATACTCAAAATATCTTATAGGACTCATATTGACATGAGCATTCAATAAGCAAAACCAAATCATAAAATAAATAAGTATTCAAATTAGCATGCATTCAATAAGCAAAAGTAAATCATCTCATGCGTCTGTACATCGTCGAATATTATCACTAATACATCCTGAATAGTATCATACATATAACATCACTAATACAACTAAAACCCTAGCGCACGACGGGTATCGGCGCAGGCGGTGGACACCCAAAGAGAAGGAACCATCATGGGATCATAGCTCCAGTGAGATCCCTCGAGAACCTGCCAGGTATTGGAGAACCTGTGCTCCAACGCAAACAAGTAGTGACAGACGTGCGCGTCCTCCTCACTGACACGGTGACGCACCACCTCCGCGGGGTCCTCGAGCCTCTGGACCGTCACTGGCCCACGCGACCGCCACCAAAGAAGGTTTGGGTCAACGACAGGCTGGCTCCTCACCAACCTGTGCCCCCCGGTAGGTAGCGCCTCCCAGTACCACCCCGGCGGAGCCCAGTCCCGGACATGGCCCATCTGGTGACGCAGGTGTCCTCCGCCGACTCGACGACGAGGATGTGGGAAAAATTGCTTTAACTAAAAAAATAACAACAAATGTGACATGTTCAACTAGTTCTTACGATTAAATCTAGTCAATTAATTCTATACCTAATAAAATGAATAATGACATAAAAAAAGTCCTATGCTTTGCAGGAACGTTGACTCCTTCCCGGTGCGGCAAATCCCGGGCACTTGATATGTCCTAGTTTGTAGCACAAGTCATGCCGAAATTCACGGAAAATTTTGGCATGACTTTTGCTAAAAAGTGGACAAATCGAGAACCTGAAATTTGCCGGAACGGAAATGAATCAACATTCCCGCAAAACATAGGCCACTCGGCTTCATTTCCTAGAAGCAACAAAGGCACTTGGCTTCATTTCATCAATGACATATATCATATAACAACAATATGCAAATGAAATTACTGTTTAGGCATTTTCATAAAAATTTGCCCTGGCTAATTTCCTAAAAAAATTGCTAATCATTTTTCCTAAATGCTAAAAAAATGCCTACTGCCCTAAACAAATATAGGGTTCATATGGAACACCTAGGGTTCATATGAACATCAACACAGCATCAACACATATATAAATTGCCCTAGCAGAGAGAGAGGAGGGTAGGGGAGAGGAGAGGCGCCTTACGGTGACTGCGGCGAGGGAGGGCAGGTGGCGTCGAGGTCCGGGTCGGGGCTCGGGCGCGCGGCGGAGGGCGGCGTCGAGGTCGGGGTCGAGGGCGGCGTCGAATCCGGGGTCGGGGGCGGCGTTGAGGCGGGAGAGCGACGGGAGAGCGCGCGGCGGCCGACGGCCGACGGCGGCGGCGACAGCGGAGGAGTTGCGATTTGGGGGAAGTGGCCGTTGGGAAGAACGAATCGGGCAGCTAAGTCAGAAGTAGTAGTAGCGCGTTCCAGGAAGTGCGCTACTGCTAACATAGCTACAGCGCGTTCCCATATACGCGCTACTGCTATACCATTCTCTTTTTTCCCTTTTTCATTTATTTTTCTTTACATTTTTTTCTTTCACCTTTTTGTATTTCTTTCATTTTAATTTACTTTTCTATTTGCTTTCCATTTAATTTTATTTACTTTAGCAGTAGTGCCTCTCAGCGTAAACGCGCTGCTACAAAGCAAATAGCAGTAGCGCGGTTTGACGAAGATCGCTACTACTATGTGCCTATCGGCTAAGCCGTGGGAATTTTAGTAGTAGCGCTTTTGTACTCGGGCGCGCTACTACTATAACTATATCTGTAGCGCCGTTTACACCGCCGCGCTACTTCTAATTAGCACCAGCGTGCATTTTTAACCCGCGCTACTGCTAATGTTCTGTGTATAAGGTTTTCCCTAGTAGTGCTAATGAATCAACACGATGACTCCAACTTCTTTTTCAGTCGCCTTGATCCATTCTTGGTTTTGTCGAGTGAACTTTCATTGTTAAGCTTCGAGTGCTGATATGGAAATAATCTTCAGTCTAACAGGTTGCTCTGCCGTTCGCGGATCTCCCGGGATTCGAATATTGGGAAGCGCACGAGGCGGAGGGGGCCGCAGTAATCGGGTTGGATTAGGCAGGGCCGTCTCGATTTCTGCGCCACCTTTTTCGCCACGTATTGCACGCGCGACTGTTGCGGGATTTGATAGGATCGTCTGGGCCCACGGGTCAGCCACTCGGAAACGACCTCATATAAGGCGTTGGACGGGGGTTGTCGCACAGTGTGTTCCCATTCTTCCTCTTTCTTCTCCGTTATCTCCACCGCATCTACTTCTGCTCCCGGCGCCGCCGCTCTGCTCGAGCTCCACCCGCCGTAATGGGGAAGGAGAAGACGGTGGCCTTGGAGCGCGCAAAGAAGGCGACGGCGAAGGCGAAGGGGAAGAAGTCCAACCGGGGCGGATCTTCGTCGCGGTCTGGCCTGCCGCGCGGCTGGATCTAGGGCGATTGGATCCGGTCGACGATTCGTCAGGACGACCTCGACAATCTGGCCGAGGGGGGATTGATCCCCCACGGATCCGCGCGGCTCCCGGAGGGTGAGACCGAGCCGCAGTTGCAGGAGGGTGAGTGCGTTCTCCTCGCCACTCACGTCGACCGCGGATTTTCTTTGCCCCCTCATCCTTTCTTCCGAGCTTTCTTGAATTCCTTCGGAGCACAACTCCACCACTTTTCCCCCAACACCATCGTGTACCTTGCTGCCTTCGTGTCCATGTGCGAGAATTTCTTGGGTTGCCGACCTCACTAGGGCCTCTTCAAGCACATTTTCACGTGTCGCTCTCAGTAGGTCAAGAAAGCCAATCCGAGTGATGAAAGGACGCAAGTGATCCAGATGTGTGGGGGTCTTGGGATTCAGATGAGGGGTAAAAGCTCCTTCCCAGCTATGATCCTCCCCAAGTCGGTCCGCGGGTGGCAGTTGACCTGGTTCTACTGCAAAGACCAGCCGACTCCAGGTCAGTCGACTGGACTTCCTCCCTTTTCCCTGGCTCGAGTAGAGAAGCCCTCTGCCTTGAAAGTGACCCCGCAGGAGAAAGCGGAGGTGAAGGTGCTAGTCGAGCAAGTGGTCCAGCTCGTCCGTGATGGCGTGACCGGCATGGATCTGTTCGAGGTCTTCCTCAGACGCCGCATTCAGCCGCTTCAAGCTCGTGACCATCCGATGTGGATGTTTTCGGGCATTGATGATTCCACTCAGATCCACCCAGAAGAGGTCGACGAGGATACGGTGGAGAAGTGGTTGAGGGGTATCACTGGCAACAAAGATAATCCCAGGGGATCTAGGAGAGTCCCCCCGCTCGATAACTCGTATGAAACAGACAAGGTCCAGCTCTGAATTGCCAAGTGTTATCTTGATTTATCATGTAACTGCTTGTAGTCAACCGACTGACTTTTGTCTTGTTTGTTGTCTTCCAGGCTCTTACTGAGATGTATTCGATGCCCAACGGAGAGCAAGAGCAGGACCCAGAGGGGGAGGCGAGCGGAGGCGAGAGCGGCGAGTGGCATTCTGATGGTGAAGAGGACGAAGAGAGCAATGACCCGAGTGATGAAGAAGAGGTCGACTCACCTCCCCGTAGGGAAAGGCGATCCAAGCACACTCACGATCGGGCAAGCATCCACGACAAAGCGACTGTTCAGACCGGGCAGTCGTCAAAGCGTCCTCGGACGTCTTCCCTGGCGCCGACTGAAAAGGCCCCGAAGCAGTCCAAGGTTGTAGCGCAGAAGACTCGGAAGGCTCTGCCCAAAATCAAAATTGACATCCCTGTTGCCTCTGCGTGAGTGTTTTGTCTTCATTTTTACCCGAGGTTCTGTGTTGTCTACTTTTTCCTTGGTTTGACCGGATGAATCTTGAAACTAGCACTGCCGCTACCTCTGGGACTTCTGCTTACAAAAACGAGGATGAGGACATGGCAGATGCGGTCACCTCCAACCCAGGTATAACCTTCGTGATCTTGTCTTTGTTTTGTCGATTGAACTGCGGTATAACCAACGAGGTTGAATTTTTGGCGACTGATCTTTTTACAGCTCCTCCCAACGTCATTGATCTCCCAGACGAGGACGAGGACGAGCCACTGAGGCCCTTGGGAAGAAGAAGCAGGAAAACATCCACTGGCAAGACGCCTCAGTCGACGCCGGCGGCGGAACCGGTAATCCAGGAGGCCGGCGATGCCAATCGGACTTCTGTCACCTTCGCCATACCACTGTCGAGTGCTCAGCCTTCTACGTCAGCCGCACAGACTCCAGCCGATCCACCTTCACTTTTTGCTGCACATCACGTCCCAGAGGACCAGGTGGGTGCTGCCAAAGAGGCTATACGCCAAGCAGGCATTATGATGGAGCAGATGAAGATGGTCCGGGAAGCCAGCCAAGCTGCATATGACGCCAGCTCCGCTCTCCAGAGCAACATCCAGGTTAGCAGATTGCCGACTGACTCTTTAGCTTGTTGCTTGTTCTGTTAGGATATGCTACCTGAAAACTTTCCTCGAAGAATCTTTGCATCTGTCTGTGTTTCGCATTCGTACACCCACTGGGTGTTTTGACTTGCCACTGAGCAAATTTGTATCTTGAGTCGACTAGGTTGTGTCGATTGGATCTTTGAACTAGTGGGGGCACGCTGAGTGCACCCACTGGGTGTAGTCCCCGAGACTATAGTTGACTGCAGGCAGTCGATTGTAGTCTTAGAATCGGAATTTCCTCACTCGGCCTGGTCGGACCATGTCGAGTGGAACCTGAACAAGTGGGGGCACGCTAAGTGCACCCACTGGGTGTAGTCCCCGAGACCGTGGTCGACTGCGGGCAGTCGACTATGGTCTGAGAACTCTCTCTCTCTCTCTTTTGCACTCGGGCTGGACAGACCATGTCGAGTGAAAACTGGACCAGTGGGGGCACGCTAAGTGCACCCACTGGGTGTAGTCCCCGAGACTACTGTTGGATGTTTGATCCGGCAGTAGTCTTAGAATTTGCTGAATTTATCAGATTATTGTTCTGAAGTAACCAACCCCTCCATCCGTCGATTGACCGTCTTTTGATTATAGAAATCTTGTGAACTTGGGGCTCGTTTCGCCGATCTGGAGAAGAAGCAGATTCAGCTCAACCTTGATCTGGAGCTGGCCAAGACAAATCTGTAGAAGGCCAAGGATGAGGCCATTGGTAAGAAGAAACTTGTCGACTGATTTGCTTCTGAATCTGGATGTTATTTGCCTTTTCTGAAATGAGTGTTTTTTCTTCCAGAAACTCTGAACCAAGCTCTGGCCAAGAAGGATCAAGACCTTGCAGCCGCATAGAAGACAGCTGAAGAGAAAACTGCCCTTGCTGAACAGAAGCTGGCTTCAGTCGGCAAGCTGGAGGAAGAGAATGCTAAGCTGAAAACTTCTCTTGATGAGGCCAACAAGGAGGCGACTCGTCTGAAGAAGGACAAGAAGAACCTGACTGAAAAGATGGAAGGCATTGCTCACAAGCGGAACGATCTGGAGGAGTTTCTGGGAGGCCTTGCCAAGAAGTTGTTCATCATGCTTGAAGGTGCTTCCTTTTTCTCGACTGACTTGTCACCGTCGACTCGTCATACCACCACTGACTCGTCTTTGAATTGTGCGTGCAGAATTTTGCCGGAACTTCGAGGAAGATACTGGGCGAGTTGAGACAAGCCTGGACCCCATCCTCTCTCCAGTGAAGGACGAAGCTGCCATGAACGTACTCCGACTGGAATCTCGCGTTGCTGGCGTTGTCAACTATCTTGCTCGACTGAAAGTCGCAATGTCGCGGATCGACACAGCACTCTGGCCAAGGGCGACGCTCCAGAATGACCTCGAGTCTCTGATGACTCGACTTAACGAGATCCCCGGTCGAGTGCAAGAATGGAAGAAGTCTTCGGCTCGGTGCGGTGCTGATGTGGCTCTGTCCTTGGTTCGTGTCCACTGCAAGGAAGAGCGAGAGGAGAAGCTGGCGACGATCAAGGTTGCTAATACCAAGAAGCACGACTTCCAGTCTTTCATGGAAAAGCTTTATTGCTGCTGCCACTCGGATTGCTGATGGAATCGACCTGGACGAGTTTGTCGAGCCTGCTAGCCCTCCTCCTGTGGAGTGAACAAACTATTAGGCCTCACCTTAAATTTGCCTCGGAATGCCGAGTGATTTTGTAACCGTTAAACTCCTTCGGGCTGGATGCCCGAGTACTTTAATCCGTGGTCCGGAACCTTAGGATTTATCTGAACTTGGTTTATCTCTGAATATGCTCGTGTTTGCCTTTGACTGGAACTTGTTCTTCACTCGGAATAATCTTTGTACTTGAGATGCAGCTCTGAGGAGGAGGTTCCAGTCGACCTGCACCTCGTCGTCCTTGCAGATAGGGATGGAGCGCACATTGTATTTGTGGCATAGCTCCGAAGGAAAGGTTGCAGTCGACCTGCACCTTGTCGTCCTTGCGGATGAGGATGGAGCGCACGTTGTATTTGTGGCGTAGCTCCGAAGGGAAGGTTGCAGTCGACCTGCACCTCGTCGTCCTTGCGGATGAGGATGGAGCACACGTTGTATTTGTGGTGTAGCTCCGAAGGGAAGGTTGCAGTCGACCTGCACCTCGTCGTCCTTGTGGATAGGGGTGTGTTTCAAACTTAGGCGAGTGCTAGTGTGCAACTAAGCCTCTGAGTGTGAGGGTTGCTCACCACTCGGTACGATTTTTTGAACTTAGGCGAGTACGGAACTGCAGCTAAGCCTCCGAGTGTGAGGGTTGCTCACCACTCGGTAGGATTTTTTAAACTTAGGCGGGTGCTGGACTGCAGCTAAGCCCCCGAGTGTGAGGGTTGCTCACCACTCGGTAGGATTTTTTGAACTTAGGCGAGTACGGAACTGCAGCTAAGCCCCCGAGTGTGAGGGTTGTTCACCACTCGGTAGGATTTTTTGAACTTAGGCGAGTACGGAACTGCAGCTAAGCCTCCGAGTGTGAGGGTTGCTCACCACTCGGTAGGATTTTTTTAAACTTAGGCGAGTACTGGACTGCAGCTAAGCCCCCGAGTGTGAGGGTTGCTCACCACTCGGTAGGATTTTTTTAAACTTAGGCGAGTAGTGGACTGCAGCTAAGCCCCCAAGTGAGAGGCTTGCTCACCACTCGGTAGGATTTTTCAAACTTAGGCGAGTACTTGACTGCAGCTAAGCCCCCGAGTGAGAGGCTTGCTCACCACTTGGTAGGATTTTTCAAACTTAGGCGAGTACTGGACTGCCGCTAAGCCCCCGAGTGAGAGGCTTGCTCACCACTCGGTAGGATTGTTCAAACTTAGGCGAAACGGATTCGTAGCTAAGTCTCCGAGTGAGAGGCTTGCTCACCACTCGGTAGGATTTTTCAAACTTAGGCGAAACGGATTCGCAGCTAAGCCCCCGAGTGAGAGGCTTGCTCACTACTCGGTAGGATTTTTCAAACTTAGGCGAAACGCATTCACAGCTAAGCCACCCGCTGGGAGATTTAGAGAATAAAAAAGGAACAACAATCATTTATGAGATTGCAAAAAACTGTGTCTTTAACAATCAAACTAGAAGGTATTTCTTATTACATCTCAACAGTCTGAAAACTTAAGTGTAAAAGGGGCGGAGCAGCTCCCCATTCCAAGCGCGTGGCTCATCTTTCTCGTGTTCGATGTTATAGAGGCGATACGCTCCGTTGTGGAGTACTTTGGTGGCGATGAAGGGACCTTCCCAAGCAGGACCAAGCTTGTGTGGTTTCTGCTGGTCCACTCGAAGAACCAAGTCTCCCTCTTGAAAAGCTCGACCCCTCACGTTTCTGGCGTGGAATCGGCGCAGGTCTTGCTGATAAATGGTCGACCGGATCAGGGCCATCTCTCTTTCCTCTTCCAGGAGATTAACTGCGTCTTGCCGAGCCTGTTCTGCTTCATCTTCTGAGAAAAGTTCGACTCGGGGTGCATTGTGAAGCAAGTCACTCGGAAGTACAGCTTCAGCTCCATAAACCAAGAAGAATGGAGTTCGGCCAGTCGACCGATTAGGAGTTGTCCTCAGATCCCAAAGCACTGACGGAAGTTCGCCGACCCAGGCGCCTGCTGCATGCTTGAGGTCACGCATCAGTCAGGGTTTTAGTCCTTTGAGAATCAATCCGTTTGCTCTTTCAGCTTGTCCATTCGACTGGGGATGGGCGACTGAAGCATAGTCGACTCGAGTGCCTTGGGAAGCACAGAAAGCTCTGAACTCATCAGAATCGAAGTTCGACCCGTTGTCAGTGATGATGCTGTGCGGAACGCCATATCTGAATGTTAACTCTTTGATGAAGCCGACAGCAGTACTGGCTTCAAGATTCTTGATGGGCTTGGCTTCAATCCATTTAGTGAACTTGTCGACTACCACGAGCACATGAGTGAAGCCGCTCCTACCAGTCCTCAGAGGCCCAACCATATCCAATCCCTAAACAGCAAAGGGCCAGATGAGTGGGATGCTCTTCAGGGCTGATGCAGGCTTGTGCGACATGTTGGAGTAAAACTGGCAACCTTCACATTTGTCGACTATTTCTTTCGCCATTTCATTTGCTCGCGGCCAATAGAATCCCGCTCGGTATGCTTTGGCCACAATGGTCCGAGAGGACGCATGGTGACCACAGGTCCCCGAGTGGATGTCGTTGAGGATCACTCGACCTTCTTCTGGTGTTATGCATTTCTGGCTGACTCCAGTTACACTTTCTCTGAACAGCTGTCCTCTTATCACGGTAAAGGCTTTGGATCGACGGACGATCTGTCGAGCCTCTTCTTCATCTCTGGGAGCTCTTCCTAAGAATGTACGCGATGTACGGCACTGTCCAGTCCGGAGTGCTGACCAAAACCTCCATGATCAAGTCGACCACAGCTGGGACCTCGACTTCAGTCGGATCAGTGGCACTCTTTGGTTGTGGGGGTTCTTCAGTGAAAGGATCTTCCTGAACTGAAGGTGTGTGAATATGCTCCAAAAACACATTGCTGGGAATGGCCTCTCTTTTGGAACCTATCTTTGCCAAATCATCAGCTGCTTGATTTTTCAGTCGGGGTATGTGATGAAGCTCTAACCCTTCAAACTTCTTCTCTAACTTTCTCACTGCATTACAATAGCCAGTCATGGCTGGGCTTCTGACGTCCCACTCCTTCATTACTTGATTGACCACCAAATCCGAGTCACCATAGACCATGAGGCGACGGACGCTGAGTGAAATGGCCATACACAACCCGTACAGAAGTGCTTCATATTCAGCTTCGTTGTTGGAGGAGTCAAAATGAATCTGGAGAACATAACTGAGTTTGTCACCTCGGGGGGATACTAATACCACCCCAGCACCGGAACCATTCAGCATCTTGGATCCGTCGAAGAACATGGTCCAATGCTCCGAGTGAATCTGAGTCGGCAGTTGCTGTTCAACCCACTCGGCGAGGAAATTTGCTATTGCTTGGGACTTGATAGCTTTCTTTGCCTCAAACTTGATATCCAAGGGAAGGAGTTCAATCGCCCACTTTGCCACTCGACCAGTTGCATCTCTGTTGTTCAGGATCTCTAACAATGGTGCGTCGCTGACGACTGTAATGGAGTCATCAGAGAAATAGTGTGCAACCTTCTTCGTGGTCATGTAAATCCCATAAACAAGCTTGTTATAATGTGGATATCTTTGCTTGGATGGAGTCAGAACTTCTGAAACATAGTATACTGGGCGCTGAACTTTATAGGTTTTTCCTTCTTCTTCCCGCTCGACCGTGAGTATTGTACTGACAACTTGTCCAGTGGCTGCAATATAAAGCAGTAAAGGCTCTTTGCTGATTGGGGCAGCGAGCACCGGCTGGGTGGAAAGCAGGGCTTTGAGTTCTACAAACGCTGCATCAGCTTCAGGAGTCCACTCGAACTTATCAGATTTCTTCATCAGTCGGTAAAGAGACAACGCCTTTTCACCGAGGCAAGAAATGAATCGACTCAAGGCGGCCAAACAACCAGTAAGCT
The DNA here is from genome assembly GCF_002575655.3 of Aegilops tauschii subsp. strangulata. Classification (NCBI taxonomy): domain Eukaryota; kingdom Viridiplantae; phylum Streptophyta; class Magnoliopsida; order Poales; family Poaceae; genus Aegilops; species Aegilops tauschii. Next base: position 424,347,855 of record NC_053035.3, on the reverse strand, counting down.
TCTGGACATCATGCACACGCACAAGGCGTTTCATCCGGAGTATAGCACCAACTTTCTCTGGGTTAGCGTCGATCCCTCGCTCGGAAACGAGGAAACCGAGTAACTTTCTGCTAGGAACTCCGAATGTGCACTTTGATGGATTAAGCTTGATATCACACCTTCTGAGGTTGGCAAAAGTTTCAGCAAGGTCAGCCAACAGGTCGGAACCTTTACGTGACTTGACCACAATGTCATCCATGTATGCTTCCACATTCCGACTGATTTGAGTGAGCAGGCACTTCTGAATCATCCTCATGAATGTGGCTCCAGCGTTCTTCAGGCCGAATGGCATGGTGACATAACAGAAGCATCTGAATGGAGTGATGAAAGCCGTTTTTATCTCATCGGGTCCATACAGTCGGATCTGATGATACCCGGAATAGGCGTCCAGAAAAGACAATCGCTCACACCCCGCAGTCGAGTCGACGATTTGGTCGATGCGGGGGAGAGGAAATGATCTTTCGGGCAGGCCCGATTGGTATGCTTGAAGTCAATGCACATGCGAAGTGAGTCGTCCTTCTTGGGGACCATGACAACATTGGCGAGCCACTCAGAGTGGTAAATCTCTCGGATGAACTCAGCTGCCAGGAGCCGAGCCACTTTCTCACCAATTGCTTTTCTCTTCTGTACGGCGGACTGTCGAAGATGTTCCTTGACTGGTTTTACCTTCGGGTCGACTCGCAAACGATGCTCAACCAGTCCCCTGGGTACACCCGGCATGTCATAAGGTTTCCATGCAAAGATGTCCCAGTTCTCACGGAGGAACTGGATGAGCGCTTCTTCCTATTTGCTATCGAGTGATGTTGAGATATGAGTAGGAGCAGCATTAGGATCGGTCGGGTGAATATGAATTGGCTTGGTTTCACCGGACGACTGAAATGCAGAATTTGTGGCTGGCTTCTTGGAACGCAGCAAATCACTCGGATCTGCATTCTTCCGGTAAAACCAATAGTGGATTTGTTTCTGTCTTTTGTTGAATCTTTTTCATGGCTCGATAGAGAATTTGATAAGCCAATGATTCATCTGAGTTGGAAGAGATAGATAGGAGAAGCGAATGCCAGATGCGCGGTGTGCCAATCAATCCAATTTCGTGAGATCGAGTCAAGATAAGAAGGAAAAATTCTTTTTTTGCCTCAAACTCTGCTGCCCTATCACTCCTCGTGTAATCTAGATAGTGGTGCATCAGCTGCCCTATTCTCTGAGCCTGATTGCTTAAGGTTTAATACAGTCATGTTGGATCTGCTACTAAGAAAGGAAGAGAAAGACTGATATCTCCCAAAAATGTTTCTAAAAGATTACTGGTAAGCCATCTGGGCCAGGAGCTGTGAAGATTGGCTCTGTACCTGACACAGAATAAGATGGCAGCGCTCCAGCTCACTAAAGAATGGGATGACATTTTGTACAAATTTTACGAACGGAAGCTCTTATTTTCATATTTCCGTATCCTTTTTTTCTTCATTCAACTCAGTTCAAAAAACATACCTCAAAATACTTCAATTGGTACGCGCAAGAAATAGGCCAATTCGGCAGCTTTTCGATAAAGCATTTATCTCTTCTATAGAAATCTAATAAAATAAAAAATAATATGATTCAACCTCAGACCCTTTTAAATGTAGCAGATAATAGTGGAGCTCGAAATTGGCTTTTTGACCCCATATTGTAGGGTGGATCTCGAAAGATAGGAAAGATCTCCCTTGCATTTCAACTACTGCCATTTGGGCATCGGTGATTTTTGAGCCCTTCTGGAAGCACTCTTCTGCCTTCTGCCGATTGCCAGTGATAGTGATCACTCCTCTGGGACCAGGAATTTTCAATTTGAGGTACACGTAACATGGTCGAGCCATGAAACGTGCATAGGCAGGCCTACCCAGAATAGCATGGTAAGCACTCTGGAAATCCACTACTTCAAATGTCAACTTTTCCTTGCGGTAATTCTTGGAATCACCGAAAACCACATCAAGGGCGATCTGGCCGAGTGATTCAGCCTTCTTGCCAGGTATAACGCCGTGAAAACTCATATTACTTTCACTGAGCTTGGACATCGGAATGCCCATTCCTTTCAAGGTTTCAGCATAAAGGATATTCAGGCCGCTGCCACCATCCATTAGCCCTTGGTCAGTCGAGTGCCCTCAACAACTGGGTCGACCACCAGCGCTTGCCTCCCAGGAGTGGCCATACGCGCTGGGTGATCCGACTGGTCAAATGTGATGGCGGTCTGGGACCACTTCAAATAACTAGGTGTTGCCGGAGCAACCATGTTTACTTCCGTGTTGATAACTTTCAGTCGACTTTTGCTCTCAACATCAGCAAAAATCATCAGAGTGGAATTGACGTTGGGAAAACCATCGTCGTCTTCTTCCTTATCCTCATCTTTGTCCAACTCTTTTTCCTTCTCATTGAGCTGCTTTTCTCGGAACTGCTGGATCAAAACTCCACACTGTCGAGTGGTATGTTTAGGATAAATCAGATTACCCTCTTCATCCTTCTTGATGTGAATGTGGCAGGGCAAATCAACACATCATTCCCGGCTTGATCTTTCACTTTCTTGGGGTTCCAGGGCCCTTTGGGCTTCCCCTTGAACTTTCCTTGAGCCACAACTAAAGCCTCACCAGGAGCAGCTGGCTCGGCCTTACGCTTCTGTTTCCGATTGGAATTCCCTCCTCCGGTTTCCTGGGCGACTGTTTTGTGTTTGCCACTCCGGAGTCGGTCTTCCTCTTCACCATTAGCGTACTTGGTGGCAATCCCCATCATCCGAGTCAGGGACATATCTCCTGTCCGACCGAATTTCAGATTCAACTCTCGATACTTAACACCCTCCTTAAAGGCACAAACTGCTTGGTGATCTGACACATTCTCCACTGTATGGTGCAATGTGATCCATCTCTGGATGTAATCTCTCAAGGTCTTATTCGGTTTCTGCACACAGGACTGCAATTCTGTTAACCCTGCTGGCCGTTTGCAAGTACCCTCAAAAGTTCTAACAAACACTCGGGTGAGTTCCTCCCAACTGTAAATGCTACCTGGTGCCAACTGAGTCAACCATGCTCTGCCCGAGCCTTCCAACATCAGAGGAAGGTGCTTCATGGCCACTTCATCATTGCCACCACCGATCTGTACAGCCACTCGGTAATCCTCCAGTCAAGTGTCGGGCGTGGACTCACCAGTGAACTTGCTGACTCCAGTCGCCAACCTGAAGTTGGGAGGAATCACCGCAGCCCTGATGGCTCTGCTGAAGCACTCTGGACCTGAAACATGCACTCTGCTGCCAGTCGGGTGATCTCTGCCATGACCCTCTCTGTGTGCTCTGTTCCTGTCAACCAGACCTTGAACGAGAATAGATCTCACATCAAAGCCTGGCTCCCTGGGGTCGACTGGAATCCTTCGCCCGCCACTGTGAGGGCGTCTTTCATCGTGCTGTCGAGGCACATACGACCCACTCCTCGGAGGAGGTGTGGGCACTCGATAACGGTCATCATATTGCTCGTAGTTTCTGTACTGATCTTGTCAGTGCCCACGTCCCTCACGCCGCGCAGGCGATCTTGGGTTGTGAGCCGACTGGACTGTATCTGCCATCACTGATCTGCTATGAATCCTATTCCGCGACTGAGATACTACTGTGTTCTGCTCGCCGGCTGCCCGGAGCAAAGCCTGGATCTGCATCAAACCTCTGCTAGCTTCCGACTGAGAAGGCTGAATTGACTCTGCTATTCGGGCCGCTGCTGTGAGATTTTGGATCGGAGTGCGGTATACCTGAGTTTGAGGCGGAAAAAGTTGCCGTCGACTGGATTCAGGGATCCGCTGCCGAGCACGCTCGTCGAGTGCGTGCTGGAGGTTCTCCAGTCAAGTGCGCTCAGCCAAGTTGGCCAGGCGCGCCTCCTCCAAGGCCCGGGCCTCGGGAGTTTCTCCAACGATAGGAGTGTGAAGTGCATCCATATTGCGGTGGCGAAGCTCTTCCCTCTGCTGTGAGGAAAGGGGCTCGGGGCGGTACTCCTTGTGAATGCGCAACGGATCGCCGCCGCCATCGCCACCGTCGTTGCGAGGGAAGCCAGGAGGACTGCGCGGTCCATTGACCATCAAGACTTTCGCCGCGGGATCGCTGCTGTCGCACTCGGATGCGGTCTCGACGAAGCCAGTCGAACAGGCCATAGAGAGTTTCGTCGGGCTCGATTGCCGCGACTTGTGGGGTGGCCGACTGACGGGCCACCGCGTGTCTCACCCACCGCTGGAGCCGCGACCGACCGGAACACTTGCGCCGGCAAACAGCGGGGAGCGAGGACACCACAGGAGCCGACCGATACTGGGTCGATGGCTGCCGGAGAAGGACGCCGCGGACGCACGCGCAAAAGTGCGTCGCCCCGCGGACGGGGAGCTCCTTGACGTCGAGTGGAGCCTCCTGAAGCCAGGCGGAGTCGTCGGCGACGAAGACGAGCGCGCCGAGACGGATCTCATGGCCCTCGGCCAATCCACCACCGGAAACCATGATGATGGGAATCGGAGAAAACACAACTTCACCAAAAAGTCGCTAAGACACCGGCCCCAAGGTGGGAGCCAACTGTCGTGGATCTAAGACTGACAGTAGAATGGAGGGTAGGTATAAAGAGACAAGATCCTAGCTATGGCAAAGTTGTACACACGAGTTTTACGAGTTCAGGCCCTTCACGGAGGAAGTAATAGCCCTACGTCTTGATGCCCGAAGGCGGTCGACTGGATTAAGCGTGTGTGTGTTACAGGGGGTGCGAACCCTTGTGCCAGTGGAGGGGGGTGGCTTATATAGAGTGCGCCAGAACCCCAGCCAGCCCATGTTACAAGGAGTTCAATGTACATAAAGAGGGAGCGTTACAGGTAACGTCTATAGTAAAGTGTTATAAATGATCATTAAGTCTACGAGTAACGCCCGACCGTTGCTGTGCAGAGTGACTTTAGATCTTCTGTCTGTTGAGTGGTTTCTGTTACGGTCGAGTGACATAGGACCTTCCGAGTGGAAAGCTTCTGGTCGAGTTGATGCTGTTATCCTTTGAATACTTCTGACTTTAAGGTGATGTCCTAGGGGAGGGTGTCTAGGTCAGACCTATGACCCTACCCTAGGTACATATCTTCATCACAGAATACTCGGGTTAAACTTGATGAGCCTAGCATATGCAGATATGGCCTCGGAACACTAAGACCGAAAGGTCGAGCGTGAATCATATACTAGATATGATCGACATAGTGATGTTCACCATTGAAAACTTCTCTATCTCACGTGATGATCGGACATGGTTTAGTTGATATGTGCTACCTCTTGAGCACTGTGTTGGTTTTTCCCTTGAAGAGGAAAGGGAGATGCAGCAAAGTAGCGTAAGTATTTCCCTTAGTTTTTGAGAACCAAGGTATCAATCCAGTAGGAGACCACACACAAGTCGCCTCGTACCTACACAAACAAATAAGAACCTTGTAACCAACGCGATAAAGGGGTTGTCAATCCCTTCACGGCCACTTGCAAAAGTGAGATCTGATAGAGATAATAAGATAATTATTTTTGGTATTATTATGATATAGATTGAAAGTAAAGATTGCAAAGTAAAAATAGATTGGAAACTTATATGATGGAAAATAGACCCGGGGGCCATAGGTTTCACTAGTGGCTTCTCTTAAGATAGCATAAGTATTAGGGTGGGTGAACAAATTACTGTCGAGCAATTGATAGAAAAGTGCATAATTATGAGAATATCTAGGCATGATCATGTATATAGGCATCACGTCCGTGACAAGTAGACCGAAACGATTCTACATCTACTACTATTACTCCACACATCGACCGCTATCCAGCATGCATCTAGTGTATTAAGTTCATAAGAACGGAGTAATGCATTAAGCAAGATGACATGATGTAGAGGGATAAACTCAAGCAATATGATATAAACCCCATATTTTTATCCTCGATGGCAACAATACAATACGTGCCTTGCTGCCCCTGCTGTCACTGGGAAAGGACACCGCAAGATTGAACCCAAAGCTAAGCACTTATCCCATTGCAAGAAAGATCAATCTAGTAGGCCAAACCAAACTGATAATTCGAAGAGACTTGCAAAGATAACAAATCATACATAAAAGAATTCAGAGAAGATTCAAATATTGTTCATAGATAATCTTGATCATAAACCCACAATTCATCGGATCTCGACAAACACACCGCAAAAAGAGTTACATCGAATAGATCTCCCAGAAGATCGAGGAGAACTTTGTATTGAGATCCAAAGAGAGAGAAGAAGCCATCTAGCTAATAACTATGGACCCGAAGGTCTGTGGTAAACTACTCACACATCATCGGAGAGGCTATGGTGTTGATGTAGAAGCCCTCCGTGATCGATTCCCCCTCCGGCGGAGCGCCGGAAAAGGCCCCAAGATGGGATCTCACGGGTACAGAAGGTTGCGGCGGTGGAAATAGGGTTTCGTGGTGCTCCTGGATGTTTTCGGGGTATATGGGTATACATAGGAGGAAGAAGTAGGTCGGTGGATCTGCGAGGGGCCCGCGAGGGTGGGGGCGTACCCAGGGGCAGGCGTGCCTCCCTGCCTCGTGGCCTCCTCACTTCTTTCTTGACGTCCACTCCAAGTCCTTTGGATCACGTTTGTTCCAAAAATTACTCTCCCAAAGGTTTCACTCCGTTTGGATTCCGTTTGATATTCCTTTTCTACGAAACACTGAAATAGGCAAAAAAAACAGCAATTTGCACTGGGCCTCCGGTTAATAGGTTAGTCCCAAAAATAATATGAAAGTGTATAATAAAGCCCATTAAACATCCAAACCGATAATATAATAGCATGGAACAATAAAAAATTATAGATACGTTGGAGACGTATCAAGCATCCCCAAGCTTAATTCCTGCTCGTCCTCGAGTAGGTAAATGATAAAAGCAGAATTTTTTATGTGGAATGCTACCTAGCATAATTTCTAAGTAATCTCTTTATTGTGGCATGAATGTTCAGATCCGAAAGATTCAAGATAAAAGTTTAATATTGACATAAAAATAATAAAAATTCAAGCATACTAACTAAGCAATTATGTTTTCTCAAAATAACATGGCCAAAGAAAGTTCATCCCTACAAAATCATATAGTTTGGTCATGCTCCATTTTCGTCACACAAGAATGCTCTCATCATGCACAACCCCGATGACAAGCCAAGCAATTGTTTCATACTTTAGTAATCTCAAACTTTTTCAACTTTCACACAATACATGAGCGTGAGCCATGTATATAACACTATGGGTGGAATAGAGTATGATAATGGGGGTTGTGTGGAGAAGACAAAAAAGGAGAAAGTCTCACATTGACGCGGCTAATCAATAGGCTAGGGAGATGCCCATCAATTGATGTCAATGCAAGGAGTAGGGATTGCCATGCAACGGATGCACTAGAGCTATAAATGTATGAAAGCTCAACAAAAGAAACTAAGTGGGTGTGCATCCAACTTGCTTGCTCATGAAGACCTAGGGCATTTGAGGAAGCCCATTGTTGGAATATACAGGCCAAGTTCTATAATGAAAAATTCCCACTAGTATATGAAAGTGACGAAACAAGAGACTCTCTATCATAAAGATCATGGTGCTACTTTGAAGCACAAGTGTGGGAAAAAAGGATAGTAGCATTGTCCCCTTTTTATTTCTCTTTTTTTTCTTTTTGGCCTGTCTCTTTTTTTATCTGGCCTTTCTCTTTTTTTCTTTCGGGACAATGCTCTATTAATGATGATCATCACACTTCTATTTATTTACAACTCAATGATCACAACTCGATACTAGAACAAAATATGACTCTATCTAAATGCCTCCGGCGGTGTACCAGGATAGACAATGAATCAAGAGTGACATGTATGAAAAATTATGCATGGTGGCTTTGCTACCTCTTGAGCACTGCATTGGTTTTCCCTTGAAGAGGAAAGGTTGATGCAGCAAAGTAGCGTAAGTATTTCCCTCAGTTTTTGAGAACCAAGGTATCAATCCAGTAGGAGGCTACGCGCGAGTCCCTCGCACCTACACAAAACAAATAAATCCTCGCAACCAACACGATAAGGGGTTGTCAATCCCTACACTGTCACTTACGAGAGTGAGATCTGATAGATATGATCGGATAATATTTTTGGTATCTTTATGATAAAGATGCAAAGTAAAATAAAAGCAAGTAAAAAGCAACAGAAATAACTAAGTGTTGGGAGATTAATATGATGAAGATAGACCCGGGGGCCATAGGTTTCACTAGTGGCTTCTCTCAAGAGCATAAGTATTTTACGGTGGGTGAACAAATTTCTGTTGAGCAATTGACAGAATTGAGCATAGTTATGAGAATATCTAGGTATGATCATGTATATAGGCATCACGTCCGAGACAAGTAGACCGACTCCTGCCTGCATCTACTACTATTACTCCACACATCGACCGCTATCCAGCATGCATCTAGAGTATTAAGTTCATAAGAACAGAGTAACGCCTTAAGCAAGATGACATGATGTAGAGGGATAAATTCATGCAATATGATAAAAACCCCATCTTGTTATCCTCGATGGCAAGAATACAATACGTGCCTTGCTGCCCCTACTGTCACTGGGAAAGGACACCGCAAGATTGAACCCAAAGCTAAGCACTTCTCCCATTGCAAGAAAGATCAATCTAGTAGGCCAAACCAAACTGATAATTCGAAGAGACTTGCAAAGATAACCAATCATACATAAAAGAATTCAGAGAAGATTCAAATACTGTTCATAGATAAACTTGATCATAAACCCACAATTCATCGGTCTCAACAAACACACCGCAAAAGAAGATTACATCGAATAGATCTCCACAAGAGAGGGGAGAACATTGTATTGAGATCCAAAAAGAGAGAAGAAGCCATCTAGCTAATAACTATGGACCCGAAGGTCTGAGGTAAACTACTCACACTTCATCGGAGGGGCTATGGTGTTGATGTAGAAGCCCTCCGTGATCGATGCCCCCTCCGGTGGAGCTCCGGAACAGGCCCCAAGATGGGATCTCGTGGGTACAGAAGGTTGCGGCGGTGGAATTAGGTTTTTGGCTCCGTATCTGATCGTTTGGGGGTACGTAGGTATATATAGGAGGAACGAGTACGTCGGTGGAGCAGCGTGGGGCCCACGAGGGTGGAGGGCGCGCCCAGGGGGTAGGCGCGCCCCGTACCTCGTGGCTTCCTGGAAGCTTCTCTTACGTAGGGTCCAAGTCTCCTAGATCATGTTCGTTCCGAAAATCACGTTCCCGAAGGTTTCATTCCGTTTGGACTCCGTTTGATATTCTTTTTCTGCGAAACTCTGAAATAGGCAAAAAAACAGCAACTCTGGGCTAGGCCTCCGGTTAATAGGTTAGTCCCAAAAATAATATAAAAGTGAATAATAAAGCCCAATAATGTCCAAAAAAGAAGATAATATAGCATGGAGCAATCAAAAATTATAGATACGTTGGAGACGTATCAAGCATCCCCAAGCTTAATTCCTGCTCGTCCTCGACTAGGTAAATGATAAAAACAGAATTTTTGATGTGGAATGCTACTTGGCATAATTTCAATGTAATTCTTCTTAATTGTGGTATGAATATTCAGATCCGAAAGATTCAAGATAAAAGTTCATATTGACATAAAAATAATAATACTTCAAGCATACTAACTAAGCAATTATGTCCTCTCAAAATAACATGCCCAAAGAAAGTTCATCCCTACAAAATCATATAGTTTAGTCATGCTCCATTTTCGTCACACAAGAATGCTCTCATCATGCACAACCCCGATGACAAGCCAAGCAATTGTTTCATACTTTAGTAATCTCAAACTTTATAAACCTTCACGCAATACATGAGCGTGAGCCATGGATATAGCACTATGGGTGGAATAGAGTATGATGATGGGGGTTATGTGGAGAAGACAAAAAAGGAGAAAGTCTCACATCAACGAGGCTAATCAATGAGCTATGGAGATGCCCATCAATTGATGTTAATGCACGGAGTAGGGATTGCCATGCAACGGATGCACTAGAGCTATAAATATATGCAAGCTCAACAAAAGAAACTAAGTGGGTGTGCATCCAACTTGCTTGCTCACGAAGACCTAGGGCACTTGAGGAGGCCCATTGTTGGAATATACAAGCCAAGTTCTATAATGAAAAATTCCCACTAGTATATGAAAGTGACAAAACAAGAGACTCTCTATCATGAAGATTATGGTGCTACTTTGAAGCACAAGTGTGGTAAAAGGATAGTAACATTGTCCCTTCTCTCTTTTTTTCTCATTTTTTTGGGCCTTCTCTTTTTTATGGCCTTTCTCTTTTTTTTATTCCTCACTTGGGACAATGCTCTAGAAAAATGATGATCATCACACTTCTATTTATTTACAACTCAATGATTACAACTCGATACTAGAACAAAGTATGACTCTATATGAATGCCTCCGGCAGTGTACCGGGATATGCAATGAACCAAGAATGACATGTATGAAAGAATTATGAATGGTGGCTTTGCCACAAATACTATGTCAACTACATGATCATGCAAAGCAATATGACAATGATGAACGTGTCATGATAAACGGAATGGTGGAAAGTTGCATGGCAATATATCTCGGAATGGCTATGGAAATGCCATAATAGGTAGGTATGGTGGCTGTTTTGAGGAAGATATAAGGAGGTTTATGTGTGAAAGAGCGTATCATATCACGGGGTTTGGATGCACCGGCGAAGTTTGCACCAACTCTCAATGTGAGAAAGGGCAATGCACGGTACCGAAGAGGCTAGCAATGATGGAAAGGTGAGAGTGCGTATAATCCATGGACTCAACATTAGTCATAAAGAACTCACATACTTATTGTAAAAATCTACAAGTCATCAAAAACCAAGCACTACGCGCATGCTCCTAGGGGATAGATTGGTAGGAAAAGACCATCGCTCGTCCCCGACCGCCACTCAAAAGGAGGACAATCAAAGAACACCTCATGTTTCAAATTTGTTACATAACGTTTACCATACGTGCATGCTACGGGACTTGCAAACTTCAACACAAGTATTTCTCAAATTCACAACTACTCAACTAGCACAACTTTAATATCACTACCTCCATGTCTCAAAACAATCATCAAGCATCAAACTTCTCTTAGTATTCAACACACTCATAAGAAAGTTTTTACTAATCTTGAATACCTACATATTAGGATTATTTAAGCAAATTACCATGCTATTTAAGACTCTCAAAATGATCTAAGTGAAGCATGAGAGATCAATAGTTTCTATAAAACAAATCCACCACCGTGCTCTAAAAGATATAAGTGAAGTACTAGAGCAAAAAAACTATATAACTCAAAAGATATAAGTGAAGCACATAGAGTATTCTAATAATTTCCGAATCATGTGTGTCTCTCTCAAAAGGTGTGTACAGCAAGGATGATTGTGGCAAACTAAAAAATAAAGACTCAAATCATACAAGACGCTCCAAGCAAACACATATCATGTGGTGAATAAAAAAATAGCTCCAAGTAAAGTTACCGATGGAAGTAGACGAAAGAGGGGATGCCTTCCGGGGCATCCCCAAGCTTTGGCTTTTTGGTGTCCTTAGATTATCTTGGGGGTGCCATGGGCATCCCCAAGCTTAGGCTCTTGCCACTCCTTGTTCCATAATCCATCAAATCTTTCACCCAAAACTTGAAAACTTCACAACACAAAACTTAGCAGAAAATCTTGTGAGCTCCGTTAGCGAAAGAAAACAAAAGACCACTTCAAGGTACTGTAATGAACTCATTATTTATTTTTATTGGTGTTAAACCTACTGTATTCCAACTTCTCTATGGTTTATAAACTCTTTTACTAGCCATAGATTCATCAAAATAAGCAAACAGCACACGAAAAACAGAATCTGTCAAAAACAGAACAGTCTGTAGTAATCTGTAACTAACGCAAACTTCTGGAACTCCAAAAAATCAGCCAAAATAGGAATACCTAGGCTATTTGTTTATTTGATCAGCAGCAATTGGAATCAATATTTTATCACGTTCTTATGATTTTTAACAATTATTTTCGTGAACAGAAAGTTTCTGGAAATTACAGCAAGATCAAATAACTATCATCCAAGAAGATCCTATAGGTTTAACTTGGCACAAACACTAATTAAAACATAAAAACACATCTAAACAAAGGCTAGAACAAAGATTTATTCCTAAACAGAAGCAAAAAGCAAAAAAAAAAAATTGGGTTGCCTCCCAACAAGCGCTATCGTTTAACGCCCCTAGCTAGGCATAAAAGCAAGGATAGATCTAGGTATTGCCATCTTTGGTAGGCAATTCTTCAATAAGACATCTATCATCCTTTAGAGTTTCTTTCTTTCTATTAATTATCAAACTTTTAGGAACAAGATTGAAAAATTCATTTGTAGCAAATGGTTCCTTAATGATAGCAAAAATATTGGGATGAATACTTATAGATTTAAGATCCGCAGTTTCTTTACTAGAGGATTCACCTTTATTTTTAGGAACATACATAAGCTTGGCAATTTTCATTGGAGGACTAGGAGTATTTTTTACGGAAGAAAAGGTGGTTCCCAAGTTGGTAATGATACCCTCAAGTTTATCGATTCTAGTAGAATCCTGATTTATTCTTTCATTAACTATGGGTTCCTTCTCCTTAATATTTTTCAATGTGACTCCTACTTTAGATCCGTATTGGGTAATTTGGTTGTGGATCTTTTTATCCAAATTTTCAATTAGCTCTACGGTAGCAACTTTATTTTCAATAATTTCAAGTCTTTGCATTACATGCTCCAAAGTTAAAATAGTTCCATTAACCAAGAGAGGTGGTGAGCCAAATAAATCTATCATAGCATTATAAGAGTCAAAAGTGTGGCTACCCAAGAAATTCCCTCCGGTAATGGTGTCAAGAATATATCTATACCAAGGATTAGCACCTACATAAAAATTGTGGAGGAGAATGGAAGTAGATTGCTTCCTGGTAGATCTATTTTGAGCATTGCAAATTCTATACCAAGCGTCCTTTAGATTTTCTCCCTCCCTTTGTTTAAAATTGAGAACTTCATTTTCGGGAGACAACGGAGAAGATAAAGGACTAGCCATGATGACAAGGCAAGCGAAAGAAAGAGAGGCAAACGAAAAAGAGAGGGCGAATAAAACGGCAAGGGTGAAGTGGGGGAGAGGAAAACGAGAGGCAAATGGCAAATAATTTAATGCGGGAGATAAGGGTTTGTGAGGGGTACTTGGTATGTTGACTTTTGCGTAGACCTCCCCGGCAACGGCGCCAGAAATCCTTCTTGCTACCTCTTGGGCACTGCGTTGGTTTTCCCTTGAAGAGGAAAGGGTGATGCAGCAAAGTAGCGTAAGTATTTCCCTCAGTTTTTGAGAACCAAGGTATCAATCCAGTAGGAGGCTACGCGCGAGTCCCTCGCACCTACACAAAACAAATAAATCCTTGCAACCAGAAGCAACGGAAATAACTAAATGTTGGGAGATTAATATGATGAAGATAGACCCGGGGGCCATAGGTTTCACTAGTGGCTTCTCTCAAGAGCATAAGTATTTTACGGTGGGTGAACAAATTTCTGTTGAGCAATTGACAGAATTGAGCATAGTTATGAGAATATCTAGGTATGATCATGTATATAGGCATCACGTCCGAGACAAGTAGACCGACTCCTGCCTGCATCTACTACTATTACTCCACACATCGACCGCTATCCAGCATGCATCTAGAGTATTGAGTTCATAAGAACAGAGTAACGCCTTAAGCAAGATGACATGATGTAGAGGGATAAATTCATGCAATATGATAAAAACCCCATCTTGTTATCCTCGATGGCAACAATACAATACGTGCCTTGCTGCCCCTACTGTCACTGGGAAAGGACACCGCAAGATTGAACCCAAAGCTAAGCACTTCTCCCATTGCAAGAAAGATCAATCTAGTAGGCCAAACCAAACTGATAATTCGAAGAGACTTGCAAATATAACCAATCATACATAAAAGAATTCAGAGAAGATTCAAATATTGTTCATAGATAAACTTGATCATAAACCCACAATTCATCGGTCTCAACAAACACACCGCAAAAGAAGATTACATCGAATAGATCTCCACAAGAGAGGGGAGAACATTGTATTGAGATCCAAAAAGAGAGAAGAAGCCATCTAGCTAATAACTATGGACCCGAAGGTCTGAGGTAAACTACTCACACTTCATCGGAGGGGCTATGGTGTTGATGTAGAAGCCCTCCGTGATCGATGCCCCCTCCGGCGGAGCTCCGGAATAGGCCCCAAGATGGGATCTCGTGGGTACAGAAGGTTGCGGCGGTGGAATTAGGTTTTTGGCTCCGTATCTGATCGTTTGGGGGTACGTAGGTATATATAGGAGGAACGAGTACGTCGGTGGAGCAGCGTGGGGCCCACGAGGGTGGAGGGCGCGCCCAGGGGGTAGGTGCGCCCCCCTACCTCGTGGCTTCCTGGAAGCTTCTCTTACGTAGGGTCCAAGTCTCCTAGATCATGTTCGTTCCGAAAATCACGTTCCCGAAGGTTTCATTCCGTTTGGACTCCGTTTGATATTCTTTTTCTTCGAAACTCTGAAATAGGCAAAAAACAGCAACTCTGGGCTAGGCCTCCGGTTAATAGGTTAGTCCCAAAAATAATATAAAAGTGAATAATAAAGCCCAATAATGTCCAAAACAGAAGATAATATAGCATGGAGCAATCAAAAATTATAGATATGTTGGAGACGTATCAGGCTTTGCCACAAACACGATGTCAACTACATGATCATGCAAGGCAATATGACAATGATGATGCGTGTCATAATAAATGAAACAGTGGAAAGTTGCATGGCGATATATCTCGGAATGGCTATGGAAATGCCATAATAGGTAGGTATGGTGGCTGTTTTGAGGAAGATATAAGGAGGTTTATGTGTGATAGAGCGTATCGTATCACGGGGTTTGGATGCACCGGCGAAGTTTGCAGCAACTCTCAAGGTGAGAAAGGGCAATGCACGGTACCGAAGAGGCTAGCAATGATGGAAAGGTGAGAGTGCGTATAATCCATGGACTCAACATTAGTCATAAAGAACTCACATACTTATTGCAAAAATCTACAAGTCATCAAAAGCCAAGCATTACACGCATGCTCCTAGGGGGATACATTGGTAGGAAAAGACCATCGCTCGTCCCTGACCACTACTCATAAGGAAGACAATCTAAAAACACCTCATGTTTCAAATTTGTTACACAACGTTTACCATACGTGCATGCTACGGGACTTGCAAACTTCAACACAAGTATTTCTCAAATTCACAATTACTCAACTAGCACGACTTTAATATTACCATCTTCATATCTCAAAACAATCATCAAGTATCAAACTTCTCATAGTATTCAATGCACTTTTTATGAAAGTTTTTATTATACCTATCTTGGATGCCTATTGATGACCCACAAGTATAGGGGATCTATCGTAGTCCTTTCGATAAGTAAGAGTGTCGAACCCAACGAGGAGCAGAAGGAAATGATAAGCGGTTTTCAGCAAGGTATTCTCTGCAAGCACTGAAATTATCGGTAACAGATAGTTTTGTGATAAAGTAATTTGTAACGGGTAACAAGTAAAAACTATAAATAAAGTGCAGCAAGATGGCCCAATCCTTTTTGTAGCAAAGGACAAGCCTGGACAAACTCTTATATAGGGAAAAGCGCTCCCAAGGACACATGGGAATTATCGTCAAGCTAGTTTTCATCACGTTCATATGATTCGCGTTCGGTACTTTGATAATTTGATCTGTGGGTGGACCGGTGCTTGGGTGTTGTCCTTACTTGGAGAAGCATCCCACTTATGATTAACTCCTATTGCAAGCATCCGCAACTACAAAAGAAGTATTAAGGTAAACCTAACCATAGCATGAAACATATGGATCCAAATCAGCCCCTTACGAAGCAACGCGTAAACTAGGGTTTAAGCTTCTGTCACTCTAGCAACACATCATCTACTTATTACTTCCCAATGCCTTCCTCTAGGCCCAAACAATGGTGAAGTGTCATGTAGTCGATGTTCACATAACACCACTAGAGGAAAGACAACATACATCTCATCAAAATATCGAACGAATACCAAATTCACATGACTACTAATAGCAAGACTTCTCCCATGTCCTCAGGAACAAACGTAACTACTCACAACTCATATTCATGTTCATAATCAGAGGGGTATTAATATGCATATAGGATCTGAACATATGATCTTCCACCAAATAAACCAATTAGCATCAACTACAAGGAGTAATCAACACTACTAGCAACCCACAGGTACCAATCTGAGGCTTTGGGACAAAGATTGGATACAAGAGATGAACTAGGGTTTGAGAGGAGATGGTGCTGGTGAAGATGTTGATGGAGATTGGCCCCCTCCCGATGAGAGGAACGTTGGTGATGGCGATGGCGAGGATTTCCCCCTCCCGGAGGGAAGTTTCCCCGGCAGAATAGCTCTGTCGGAGCCCTAGATTGGTTCCGCCAAGGTTCCGCCTTGTGGCGGCGGAGTTTCTTCCCGAAAGCTTCCTTGAGATTTTTTCTCGGACGAAAGACTTCATATAGCAGAAGATGGGTACCGGAGGGCCACCAGGGGGCCCACGAGGCAGGGGGCGCGCCTCCCACCCTCGTGGCCAGGGTGTGGCCCCCCTCTGGTATTTTCTTCGTCCAGTATTTTTTATTAATTCCAAAAATGACTTCCGTGAAGTTTCAGGACTTTTGGAGCTGTGCAGAATAGGTCTCTAATATTTGCTCCTTTTCCAGCCCAGAATTCCAGCTACCGGCATTCTCCCTCTTCATGTAAACCTTGTAAAATAAGAGAGAATAGGCATAAGTATTGTGACATAACGTGTAATAACAGCCCATAATGCAATAACTAACTATATAAAAGCATGATGCAAAATGGACGTATCAACTCCCCCAAGCTTAGACCTCGCTTGTCCTCAAGCGGAAGCCGATAACGATAAATATGTCCACATGTTTAGAGGTAGAGGTGTCGATAAAATAAAATACGGACATGAGGGCATCATGATCATTCTTATAACAGCAGCATATATGGATATTGTCATATGATTTCTTATGCTCAAGTAATAATCTATTAACAATGTCAAGTATGAATCAGAAACTTCATTGAGAACCAACAAACTATAATCTCAGTCATTGAAGCAATTGCAATTTATCATAACATCGGAAAGAGTCTATGTAAGAGCTTTTCAACAAGTCCACATACTCAACTATCATTTAGTCTTCACAATTGCTAACACTCACGCAATACTTGTGGTTACGGAGTTTTAATCGGACACAGAGAAAGATAGGGGCTTATAATTTCGCCTCCCAACCTTTTACCTCAAGGGTAATGTCAACAATAATAGTTCATGCTAACTTACATCCAATTGGATATATATATATCAGGATCTTTCCAACACAAGGTGCTTGCCAAAGGATAAAATGTAAAAAGGAAAGGTGAAGATCACCATGACTCTTGCATAAGGGTAAGAGATAAAAGTAAAAGATAGGCCCTTCGAAAAGGGAAGCAGAGGTTGTCATGTGCTTTTGGGGTTGGATGCACGAAATCTTAATGCAAAAGAACGTAACTTTATATTGCCACTTGTGATGTGGACCTTTATTATGCAGTCCGTCGCTTTTATTTCTTCCACATCACAAGATCGTATAAAGCTTATTTTCTCCACACTAATAAGTCATACATATTTAGAGAGCAATTTTTATTGCATACAACGATGACAACTTACTTGAAGGATCTTACTCAATCCATAGGTAGATATGGTGGACTCTCATGACAAAACTGGGTTTAAGGGTATTCGGAAGCACAAGTAGTATCTCTACTTAGTGCAAAGAATTTGGCTAGCATGAGGGGAAAGGCAAGCTCAACATGTTGGATGATCTATGACAATATACTTTATTTCAGATGTAAGAAAACATAACCCATTACGTTGTCTTCCTTGTCCAACATCAACTCTTTAGCATGTCATATTTTAATGAGTGCTCACAATCATAAAAGACGTCCAAGATAGTATATTTATATGTGAAACCTCTCTTTCTTTATTACTTCCTATTAATTGCAACGATGACCAAAACTATGTTTGTCAACTCTCAACAACTTTTAATCATCATACTCTTTATATGTGAAGTCATCACTCTACATAATATTTATATGATCTCTTTACTTCTTTTTATTCTTTCTTTTTCTTTAATTCCCTCAAGATCAAAGCAAGATAATCAAGCTTATTTTATAGCTCATGGACTCGATTACATAGAAGAATCATAAGGCAAAACTCAAAACTAAATCATACTAAAACTTTATTCTACTAGATCAAGATATTACTAAAAGGATCGAACTAAGAAAAATGGTCAAGATAGGAGTGTGATGATGATACGATAACGGGGCACCTCCCCCAAGCTTGGCAGCTGCCAAGGGGAGTGCCCATACCCATGTGATTATATCTCCTTCTTTGGGGGTGAAGATGTGATATTCTTGGCTATGATACCCCTCAGGATACGATTCTCCTCCTCGAGCTTGTTGACTTGCCGCTTAAGATCCATTATTTCCTTACGGAGCTTACCCGTGACGGTTAAGGCTCCTTGCACCCATGGATGCTGCATAGCTGCGGGAGAACAAGTAACACTCCTTTTCATATTTTCGTAAGAGAGAAATTTAACATTGGAGGGGATGACCGAGTTTGGGATAGCTGAGCTCTGTAGTTCCCCCATCGTGAATCCTGCCCGGAAACGAGAAGTAACTTCTTGATCCTACTCCATGGCATCTATCCTTTTCAAGTCAGCTTCCATCTCTTCCTCCATTGAGGGCCCACAGTGATAGGCATCGCTGTTTGCCCCTGTACTTGGTGCCGGATGAGACACCCGACTCTCCCCGACTGACTCTTGAGAAGACATCTTGCTCTAATTTGCGGCAGAAACAGCTCGAAACAAAAACAGAGGATAATTGCGTGATACGGTGGTCAAAACTTTCGGGAGATTATATAATGAATTTTTACCGACCAAAAGAAGTATCGTGCAAGAAAACGGAGTCCGGAGAGCGCACAAGGTGCCCACGAGGTAGGGGGGGCGCCCAGGGAGTAGGGCTCGCCCCCCGCCCTCGTGGAGGCCTCATGTCCTTCCCAGACTGCTTCTTATTTTCCTATTTTCTTAAATATTCCAAAACAGAGAAAAATTGCCATTAGAACTGTTTTGGAGTCGGTTTACTTACCGTACCACGTACCTATTCCTTTTCGGAGTCTGAAACGTTCTGGAAAGTGTCCCTTATGTATTCTTCCGGGGTTACGGTTTCAATAATATTGGTTTCAACATTTATAGGGTTACCTGAGATATACTGTTTGATTCTTTGACCGTTCACCACCTTTGGATTTGTGCCTTCAAAGTTGTTGATTTTTATGGCACCGGAACGGTAGACCTCCTCGATAACGTAAGGACCTTCCCATTTAGAGAGAAGTTTTCCTGCAAAATATCTTAAACGAGAGTTGTATAACAATACATAATCACCTACATTAAACTCACGCTTTTGTATCCTTTTATCATGCCATCTTTTAACCTTTTCCTTAAACAGTTTGGCATTCTCATAGGCTTGGGTTCTCCATTCATCAAGTGAGCAAATGTCAAATAGCCTCTTCTCACCGGCAAGTTTGAAATCATAGTTGAGCTCTTTAATGGCCCAATATGCCTTATGTTCTAGTTTGAGAGGTAAGTGACATGCTTTTCCATAAACCATTTTATACGGAGACATACCCATAGGATTTTTATATGCAGTTCTATAGGCCCATAATGCATCATCAAGTTTCTTGGACCAGTTCTTTCTAGATCTATTAACAGTCTTTTGCAAAATTAATTTGAGCTCTCTATTGCTCAATTCTACTTGACCACTAGACTGTGGGTGATAAGGAGATGCAATCCTATGATTAAAATCATACTTGGCAAGCATTTTACAAAAAGCACCATGAATAAAATGTGAACCACCATTAGTCATTAAATATCTAGGGACTCCAAACCTCGAAAAAATAATTTCTTTAAGCATCTTAATAGAGGTGTTATGATCAACACTACTAGTTGGAATAGTTTCTACCCACTTAGTAACGTAATCAACAACAACTAAAATATGTGTATACCCATTAGAGGAAGGAAAAGGTCCCATATAATCAAAGCCCCAAACATCAAATGGTTCAATAACAAGTGAATAATTCATAGGCATTTCTTGACGTCTACTAATATTACCAATTCTTTGACATTCATCACAGGATAAGACAACCTTACGGGCATCCTTGAAGAGAGTAGGCCAATAAAAACCAGATTGCAATACCTTGTGTGCAGTTCTATCTCCAGCGTGGTGCCCTCCATAAGCCTCCGAGTGACACTTGCGTAGGATCTATTCATGTTCATGCTCAGGTACACAACGTCTAATAACGCCATCTACTCCTTCTTTATAAAGATGTGGTTCATCCCAAAAGTAATGTCTCAAATCATAGAAAAACTTTTTCTTTTGCTGGTATGTGAAACTAGGTGGTATAAATTTAGCAACAATGTAATTAGCATAATCAGCATACCATGGAGCAGTACGAGAAGCATTTATGACAGCTAATTGTTCATCAGGAAAGCTATCATCAACAGGTAGTGGGTCATCAAGAACATCTTCTAACCTAGACAAGTTGTCTGCAACAGGGTTCCCAGCTCCCTTTCTATCGATAATATGCAAATCAAATTCTTGTAGCAAGAGAACCCATCTAATAAGTCTAGGTTTAGCATCTTTCTTTTCCATAAGATATTTAATAGCAGCATGATCAGTGTGAATAGTTACTTTAGAATCAACAATATAAGGTCTGAACTTATCACAAGCAAATACAACTGCTAAGAATTATTTTTCAGTAGTAGCATAATTTCTCTGGGCACTGTCTAGAGTTTTACTAGCATATTGAATAACATTTAATTTCTTATCAACCCTTTGCCCTGGAACAGCACCTACAGCATAATCACTAGCATCACACATAATTTCAAAGGGTAAATTCCAATTAGGTGGTTGAACGATAGGTGCAGAAATCAATGCTTTCTTAAGTATTTCAAATGCTTCTACACAATCATCATCAAATACAAAAGGAATATCTTTTTGTAATAGATTAGTCAGAGGCCGAGAAATTTTTGAGAAGTCCTTAATGAACCTCCTATAAAAACCGGCATGAACAAGAAAACTTCTTATACATTTGATGTCCTTGGGACATGGCATTTTTTCAATAGCATCAACTTTAGCTTTATCAACTTCAATACCTCTTTCAGAAATTTGATGCCCCAAGACAATTCCTTCATTAACCATAAAGTGGCACTTCTCCCAATTCAAGACAAGATTAGTTTCTTCACATCTCTGCAAAACTTGATCAAGGTTGCTCAAGCAATCATCAAAAGAGGATCCATAAACGGAGAAGTTTTCACAAAAGTCAGAGAATATAGCCATCATGCATCTTTGAAAGGTAGCAGGTGCATTGCATAACCAAAAGGCATACGTCTATAAACAAAAGTACCGAAAGGGCAAGTAAAAGTGGTCTTTGCTTGATCATCAGCTGACACAGGTATTTGAGAGAAACCAGAATAACCATCTAGAAAGCAAAAATGTGTGTGTTTGGATAATCCTTCTAGCATTTGATCTATGAATGGCAGGGGGTAATGATCCTTTTAGTAGCTTTATTTAGTTTACGGAAATCAATTACCATCCTATAACCTGTAATAATTCTTTGCGGAATCAATTCATCTTTATCGTTAGGAACGACAGTAATACCTCCCTTCTTAGGGACACAATGGACAGGACTTACCCACTGACTATCAGCAACGGGATAAATTATACCTGCCTCAAGGAGCTTTAGTATTTCCTTTCTTACCACTTCTTTCATCTTAGGATTCAGCCGTTGTTGGTGATCAATAACTGGTTTGGCGTCTTTCTCCAAATTTATTTTGTGTTGGCATAGAGTGGGACTAATGCCCTTAAGATCATCAAGAGTATATCCAATAGCAGCACGGTGCTTCTTCAGAGTTTTCAATAATTTTTCTTCCTCCTTCTCTGAAAGGTTAGCACTAATAATAACAGGATATATCTTGTTTTCATCAAGATAAGCATATTTAAGAGTATCAGGCAATGGTTTAAGCTCAAACACGGGATCACCCTTGGGTGGAGGAGGATCCCCTAGGATTTCAACAGGCAGGTTGTGTTTCAGAATAGGTCCCTGTTTAAAGAATACTTCATCTATTTCCCTTCTTTCATTCATAAACATATCATTCTCATGGTCTAGCAAATATTGTTCTAAAGGATCATCAGGAGGCACATCAATAGAAGCAAGACCAATAATTTCATCCTTACTAGGCAATTCCTCATCACGAGGTTGTCTACGAAATTTAGAGAAATTAAACTCATGAGACATATCATCCAAACCAATAGTAACAACATCCTTTTCGCAGTCTATCTTAGCATTAACAGTGTTCAAGAAGGGTCTACCAAATATAATGGGACAAAAGCTATCTTGTGGGGAACCAAGAACAAGAAAATCAGCAGGATATATAGCTTTCCCACACAAGACTTCAACATCTCTAACAATCCCAATTGGTGAAATAGTATCTCTATTGGCAAGCTTAATGGTGACATCAATTTCTTCTAACTCAGCGGGTGCAATATCATGCATAATTTCTTTATATACAGAGATAGGTATTGCACTAGCACTAGCACCCATATCACACAAGCCATGATAACAATGATCTCCTATTTTAACAGAAATAACAGGCATGCCTACCACAGGTCTATGTTTATCTTTAGCACCAGGTTTAACAATTCTAGCAGTCTCATCACAAAAGTAAATAACATGCCCATCAATATTATCAGCCAAGAGATCTTTAACAATAGCAATATTAGGTTCAACTTTAACTTGCTCAGGGGGTGTATAAGTTCTAATATTACTTTTACGAACCGCAGTTGAAGCTTTAACATGATCCTTTATTCTAACAGGGAAAGGTGGTTTCTCAACATAACCAGTAGGAACAATGGGATCATTATAAGTGATAGTCTTTTCTTCAACTTTAATAGGTTCAACTACTTTTACTTCTATGGGAGGATGATATTTAAACCACTTCTCCTTAGGGAGATCAACATGAGTAGCAAAGGATTCACAAAAAGAAGCTACTATCTCAGAGTCTCCATATTTAGTGCTAAATTTACGGAAAACATCGGTATCCATAAAAGATTTAAGACAATCAAACTTAGGTGTTATACCTGACTCCTTACCTTCGTCGAGATCCCAATCTTCATAGTTGTGTTTAATTCTTTCCAATAAATCCCATTTGAACTCAATAGTCTTCATCATAAAAGAGCCAGTACAAGAAGTATCGAGCATGGAGCGATTGTTGTTTGAAAGCCGAGCATAAAAATTTTGAATAATCATTTCTCTTGAGAGCTCATGATTGGGGCATGAATATAACATTGACTTAAGCCTCCCCCAAGCTTGAGCGATGCTTTCTCCTTTGCGAGGCCAAAAATTATATATATAATTACGATCACGATGAACAAGATGCATAGGATAAAACTTCTGATGAAATTCCAATCGTTTGTAGTTCCATGATCCCATATCATCACATAGCCTATACCATGTCAATGCATCTCCCTTCAAAGATAAAGGGAAGATCTTCTTCTTGATAACATCATCGGGCATACCTGCAAGCTTAAATAATCCACAAACTTCATCCACATAGATTAAGTGTAAATCGGGATGCAACGTTCCGTCTCCTGCAAAAGGATTAGCTAGCAGTTTCTCTATCATACCCGAAGGAATTTCAAAGTAAACATTTTAAGTAGGTTAAGTAGGTTGAGGAGCAACTCTTTGCTCTACTGGTCGGGGCGAAGATACCCCGAACAAGCCCCTCAAAGGATTACTTTCCATAGTAACAAGTGACAGTAAATTTCAGCACACTATATAAATTTTTCCTTACCAAATTCCACCTACCAAAGGCGCTTCACTCCCCGGCAACGGCGCCAGAAAAGAGTCTTGATGACCCACAAGTATAGGGGATCTATCGTAGTCCTTTCGATAAGTAAGAGTGTCGAACCCAACGAGGAGCAGAAGGAAATGATAAGCGGTTTTCAGCAAGGTATTCTCTGCAAGCACTGAAATTATCGGTAACAAATAGTTTTGTGATAAAGTAATTTGTAACGGGTAACAAGTAACAAGTATAAATAAAGTGCAGCAAGATGGCCCAATCCTTTTTGTAGCAAAGGACAAGCCTGGAAAAACTCTTATATAGGGAAAGCGCTCCCGAGGACACATGGGAATTATCGTCAAGCTAGTTTTCATCACGTTCATATGATTCGCGTTCGGTACTTTGATAATTTGATATTTGGGTGGACCGGTGCTTGGGTGATGTCCTTACTTGGAGAAGCATCCCACTTATGATTAACTCCTATTGCAAGCATCCGCAACTACAAAAGAAGTATTAAGGTAAACCTAACCATAGCATGAAACATATGGATCCAAAGGAGCCCCTTACGAAGCAATGCATAAACTAGGGTTTAAGATTCTGTCACTCTACCAACCCATCATCTACTTATTACTTCCCAATGCCTTCCTCTAGGCCCAAACAATGGTGAAGTGTCATGTAGTCGACGTTCACATAACACCACTAGAGGAAAGACAACATACAACTCATCAAAATATCGAATGAATACCAAATTCACATGACTACTAACAAATCATATTCACATGAGGAAAGACTTCTCCCATGTCCTCAGGAACAAACGTAACTACTCACAAATCATATTCATGTTCATAATCAGAGGGGTATTAATATGCATATAGGATCTGAACATATGATCTTCCACCAAATAAACCAACTAGCATCAACTACAAGGAGTAATCAACACTACTAGCAACCCACAGGTACCAATCTGAGGCTTTGGGACAAAGATTGGATACAAGAGATGAACTAGGGTTTGAGAGGAGATGGTGCTGGTGAAGATCTTGATGGAGATTGGGCCCCTCCCGATGAGAGGAGCGTTGGTGATGACGATGGCGATGATTTCCCCCTCCCGGAGGGAAGTTTCCCCGGCATAATAGCTTTCTCGGAGCCCTAGATTGGTTCCGCCAAGGTTCCACCTCGTGGCGGCGGAGTTTCTTCCTGAAAGCTTCCATGTGATTTTTTTCTCAGGCGAAAGACTTCATATAGCAGAAGATGGGCACCGGAGGGCCACCAGGGGGCCCACGAGGCAGGGGCGCGCCTCCCACCCTCGTGGCCAGGGTGTGGCCCCCCTCTGGTATTTTCTTCGTCCAGTATTTTTTATTAATTCCAAAAATGACTTCCGTGAAGTTTCAGGACTTCTGGAGCTGTGCATAATAGGTCTCTAATATTTGCTTCTTTTCCAGCCCAGAATTCCAGCTGCCGGCATTCTCCCTCTTCATGTAAACCTTGTAAAATAAGAGAGAATAGGCATAGGTATTGTGACATAACGTGTAATAACAGCCCATAATGCAATAAATAACGATATAAAAGCATGATGCAAAATGGACGTATCACCTATCATATTAGGACTAATTTTATAGCCAAAGCAAACTACCATGCTGTTCTAAATGACTCTCAAAATAATATAAGTGAAGCATGAGATATCAATAATTTCTATAAAATAAAACCACCACCGTGCTCTAAAAGATATAAGTGAAGCACTAGAGCAAAATTATCTAGCTCAAAAGATATAAGTGAAGCACATAGAGTATTTCAATAAATTCCGATTCATCTGTGTCTCTCCCAAAAGGTGTGTACAGCAAGGATGATTGTGGTAAACTAAAAGCAAAGACTCAAATCATAAAAGACGCTCCAAGGAAAACACATATCATGTGGTGAATAAAAATATAGCCTCAAGTAAAGTTACTGATGGACGAAGACGAAAGAGGGGATGCCTTCCGGGGCATCCCCAAGCTTAGGCTTTTGGGTTGTCCTTGAATTTTACCTTGGGGTGCCTTGGGCATCCCCAAGCTTAGGCTCTTGCCACTCCTTATTCCATAATCCATCAAATCTTTACCCAAAACTTGAAAACTTCACAACACAAAACTCAACAGAAAATCTCATGAGCTCCGTTAGCGAAAGAAAGCAAACCACCACTTCAAAGTACTGTAATGAACTCATTCTTTATTTATATTGGTGTTAAACCTACTGTATTCCAACTTCTCTATGGTTCATACCCTCCGATACTAGTCATAGATTCATCAAAATAAGCAAACAACGCAGGAAAAACAGAATCTGTCAAAAACAGAACAGTCTGTAGTAATCTGTATCAAACGTATACTTATGGAACTCCAAAAATTCTGAAATAAATTTATGACGTGAGTAATTTGTCTATTAATCATCTGCAAAAATAATCAATTAAATATCACTCTTCAGTAAAAAAATGGTAGCTAATCTGGTGAGCGCTAAAGTTTCTGTTTTTTACAGCAAGATCAAAAAGACTTCACCCAAGTCTTCCCAAAGGTTCTACTTGGCACAAACACTAATTAAAACATGAAAACACATCTAAACAGAGGCTAGATGAATGATTTATTACTAAACAGAACCAAAAAGCAAGAAACAAAAATAAAATTGGGTTGCCTCCCAACAAGCGCTATCGTTTAACGCCCCTAGCTAGGCATTGATAATTTCGATGATGCTCACATGAAAGACAAGAATTGAAGCACAAAGAGAGCATCATATAGAACGTTACAAACACATCTAAGTCTAACATACTTCATATGCATAGGCATCTTATAGGCAAACAAATTATCAAGGCAAGCAAAAACTAGCATATGCAAGGAAGCGGAAAGAAACAATAGCAATCTCAACATAACGAGAGGTAATTTAGTAACATGAAAATTTCTACAACCATATTTTCCTCTCTCATAATAATTACATGTACGATCATAAGCAAATTCAACAATGTAGCTATCACAAAACATATTCTTAACACGATCCACATGTATGCAAAGTTGACACTTTTCCAAAATAGTGAGATTAACATTAACTAAAGTCATGACCTGTCCAAAGCCACTTTTATCAAAAACTTCATAAGATTGAACATTCTCCAAATATGTGGGATCTAAAGTTGACACTCTTCCAAACCCATTTTCAATATTATTGCAAACATTATTATCAATCTCATATTCATCATGGGGCTTAAATAAATTTTCAAGATCATAAGAAGAATCACCCCAATCATGATCATTGCAACAAATAGTAGTCATAGCAAAACTAGCATCCCCAAGCTTGAGGTTTTGCATATCATTAATACAATTGAAATTAAGAGAATTTATAATAACATCATTGCAATCATGCTTTTCATTGAAGGAACTATCAAGTATGGGTGCAATAGCAACGATCTCATGTTTAACATAAGGAACTATAGCAAATTCATCTTCATAAATATTGGCATCATGGCCACAAGAATAGCAAGCATCATGTTCATCAAGGGATATTTCAATCAAATCATTGGAATCATAATTATCTATAGATTCATGCATATCATTATTTTCTTCCAAAGCAATGGTCATTCTCTCCATAAATTCTTTGACATAGACATTATGAGCATAATTTTCATAGCAATATTTAAGTATGTCAAAATTTTCAGATTCGTAGAGAGTAATATCATACTTTTCAATCAAAGAAGCAACTTCATAAGCACCCTTAAAAGCAACAAATTCTTCAAT
The DNA here is from genome assembly GCF_002575655.3 of Aegilops tauschii subsp. strangulata. Classification (NCBI taxonomy): domain Eukaryota; kingdom Viridiplantae; phylum Streptophyta; class Magnoliopsida; order Poales; family Poaceae; genus Aegilops; species Aegilops tauschii. The sequence continues at coordinate 424,320,072 of NC_053035.3, read as the reverse complement.
TCGATATCAGAGTAGCTATAAACACCCTTTGCATAAGAAGATAAGATTTCATTATCATTAAACTCATATAGGTAGGGAAGGTGTTTTTTAGGGTTCTTAGAGCAACAAGTAAAATCACAAATTTCACAAAGATTCCAAGCATAACATAGCAATCTATTTATTTGATCCCATAACAATCTCCCCTTTTCAGACAAACGGTGACGCACAAAATGAGCATGCTCATCTAAAGATTTCCCATCAACTAGGCTAGTTGGGGTTTCAGCACGATCGCATAAGGATCGAAGATGATCCAAGTAGAACACTTTAAGTGGATCCATATCAATTGATTTTTAGCAAGCAAAGACGCAAGCAAATAGAAGGCACATGGAACCACAAACAAAGATACATACGGGAGGAAGGCGAACGGAAAAAGAGGGCGAATAAAACGGCTAGGGTGAAGTGGGGGAGAGGAAAACAAGAGGCAAATGGCAAATAATGTAATGCGAGGGATAAGAGTTGTGATGGGTACTTGGTATGTCTTGACTTGACTTGACTTGGCATAGATCTTCCCGGCAACGGCACCAGAAATCCTTCTTGCTACCTCTTGAGCACTGTGTTGGTTTTTCCCTTGAAGAGGAAAGGGTGATGCAGCAAAGTAGCGTAAGTATTTCCCTCAGTTTTTGAGAACCAAGGTATCAATCCAGTAGGAGACCACACACAAGTCACCTCGTACCTACACAAACAAATAAGAACCTTGCAACCAACGCGATAAAGGGGTTGTCAATCCCTTCACGACCACTTGCAAAAGTGAGATCTGATAGAGATAATAAGATAAATATTTCTGGTATTTTTATGATATAGATTGAAAGTAAAGATTGCAAAGTAAAAATAGATTGGAAACTTATATGATGGAAAATAGACCCGGGGGCCATATGTTTCACTAGTGGCTTCTCTCAAGATAACATAAGTATTACGGTGGGTGAACAAATTACTGTCGAGATTGATAGAAAAGTGCATAATTATGAGAATATCTAGGCATGATCATGTATATAGGCATCACGTCCGTGACAAGTAGACCGAAACAATTCTGCATCTACTACTATTACTCCACACATCGACCGCTATCCAGCATGCATGTAGAGTATTAAGTTCATAAGAATGGAGTAACGCATTAAGCAAGATGACATGATGTAGAGGGCTAAACTCAAGCAATATGATATAAACCCCATCTTTTTATCCTCGATGGCAACAATACAATACGTGCCTTGCTGCCCCTGCTGTCACTGGGAAAGGACACCGCCAGATTGAACCCAAAGCTAAGCACTTCTCCCATTGCAAGAAAGATCAATCTAGTAGGCCAAACCAAACTTATAATTCGAAGAGACTTGCAAAGATAACAAATCATACATAAAAGAATTCAGAGAAGATTCAAATATTGTTAATAGATAATCTTGATCATAAACCCACAATTCATCGGATCTCGACAAACACACCGCAAAAAGAGTTACATCGAATAGATCTCCAAGAAGATCGAGGAGAACTTTGTATTGAGATCCAAAGAGAGAGAAGAAGCCATCTAGCTAATAACTATGGACCCGAAGGTCTGTGGAAAACTACTCACACATCATCGGAGAGGCTATGGTGTTGATGTAGAAGCCCTTCGTGATGAATTCCCCCTCCGGCGGAGCACCGGAAAAGGCCCCAAGATGGGATCTCACGGGTACAGAAGGTTGCGGCGATGGAAATAGGGTTTCGTGGTGCTCCTGGATGTTTTCGGGGTACACTACTGGAATTAGCTTATTTGCCGTATGCCAGTTCTTTGCCGTCTGCTGGCTAACGGCAAAGAAGGTCTTTGTCGTCCGCTTTAGGAAAATGGACGGCAACGAAATGGCTGATGGCAAAGAAGGTCTTTGCCATCAGCCAATTCTTTGCCGTCGGCTAGCGGACGGCAAAGAATCTTTGCCGTCAGCTGGCATACGGCAAAGAGAGAGGTGGCCCCCGCTAACGAGCTGATCATAAAAAACTTAACGGGCCCCCTTCTTTGCCGTCTACCAGCAGACGGCAAAGAGAAAAAAAGCGGACGGCAAAGGTGGGGCGGACGGCAAAGAGCTAACCTAACTAACGGCCGAGCCCCACCCCGCCCCTCCATCTCTCTGTTTCTGTATCCTCCCCGACAACCACCGCCACCCGCCGCCGCTCCCGCCGCCGCCCCCTTGCCCCGCCACCCGCCCATCCGCCGCCGCCCCCAACACCCGCCGCCACCCCCCTTGCCCCGCCACCCGCCCACCCATCGCCCCTTGCTCCGTCGCCCCGACCACTCGCCGCCCCCCTTGCCCCACCACCCGCCGCCGCCCCCTTGCACCGTCGCCCCGCAGCCCGAACGGCCCACAGCCGCGGCGCCCCGCCGCCCCACTACCGGAACAGCCCACCGCCGCGGCGCCCCGCCGCCCCACTACCGGAACAGCCCACCGCCGCGGCGCCCCGCCGCCCCACTACCGGAACAGCCCACCGCCGCGGTGCCCCGCCGCCCCCACCACCTGCCCAGCGCCACCGTCGCCCCCGGCGCCACCGCCCCGAAGCCCTGCAGCCCCCGTCGCCACCGCCACCCTGCCGCTGCGAAGCCCCGGCCAACGCCATCTCCGGTGAGTTTTTTTCTGTTTTTTCTTTTTTGCTGTTTAATTGTTAGATTAGACTAGATATGTGTTATTGTTAGATTTAGTGCTAGATTATATTAGATTAGACTAGTGCATGGGTTTTAGTTAATTAGTTATATAATTATAAGAAGTAGAAAAAGGATGAAAAAAGAAGAAGAAGAAGAAAAGAAGAATATGTAGAAGGGGGAAGAAGAAGAAGAGGAGGAGGAGGAGGAGGAGGAGGAGGAGGAGAAGAAGAAGAAGAAGAAGAAGAAGAAGAAGAAGAAGAAGAAAAAGAGGAGAAGATGAGAAGAAGAGGAAAAAGGAAAATAAGGAAGAAATAAAAGAAGAAGAAGAGAAGGAAAAAAGAAAAAGAAGAAAGGAAAGAAGAAGAAGAAGAAGAAGAAGAAGAAGAAGAAGAAGAAGAAGAAGAAGAGAAGGAAAGAAGAAGAAGGAGAGAAGGAAACACCCCGACCCCATGACACCCTGACCCCGACACCACACCCCGACACCCCGACCCCCTGACCCCGACACCCCGACCCCGACACCACACCCCGACCCTGACACGACACCCTGACCCCGACCCCCGACACCCAGACCCCGAAACAGCACCCCGACCCCGACACGACCCCGACACGACACCCCGACCCCGACACGGCACCCCGACACCGACACGACACCCCGACCCCCGACACCCAGACCCCGAAACAGCACCCCGACCCCGACACGGCACCCCGACCCCAACACGCCACCCCGACACCCCGGTTAGCTCATAAATGATCAATTTTACCCAAGTTAGCTCTAAAATGACCCATTTTACCTAGACTAGCTCCAAAATGATCCATTTTACCTATGTTAGCTCTAAAATGACCCATTTTACCTAGGTTAGCTCCAAAATGACCCATCTTACCTAGGTTAGCCCCAAAATGATGCATTTTACCCAAGTTAGCTCTAAAATGACCCATTTTACCTAGATTAGCTCATAAACGATCCATTTCACCTAGGTTAGCTCACAAACGATCAATTTCACCTAAATTAGCTCATAAATGTCATATATTCTTCTTCTTATTCATTTTCTTCTTCTTCTTCTCCAAAATGACATAAGTTAGCTATAAGTTAGCTCTAATATGCTTAGTTCACTCAAAGATGGCATAAGTAGCTAGGTTGGCTCCATTTTACCTAAGTTGGCTCTAATATGCTAAGTTATCTCTACTATGCTTAGTTTCCTATAGGTTAGCTCCAAAATGACCAAGTTTACATGATAAGCTTAATTATAGTCTTCTTCTTCTCCAAAATGACATAAGTTAGCTATAAGTTAGCTCTAATATGCTTAGTTCACTCAAAGATGGCATAATTAGCTAGGTTGGCTCCATTTTACCTAAGTTGGCTCTAATATGCTAAGTTATCTCTAATATGCTTAGTTTCCTATAGGTTAACTCCAAAATTACTTATGTTAGCACAAAATGACCAAGTTTACATAATAAGCTTAATTATAGTCTTCTTCTTCTTCTTCTAGTATTCTTCTAGTCTTCTTCTAGTATTCTTCTAGTCTTCTTCTTCTTCTTCATTTTCTTCTAGGTTAGCTCCATTTTACTTAAGTATGCTTACTTCTTATAGTCTTCTTCTTCTTCATTTTCTTCTTCTTTTTCTAACATCTTGTTTATCATTTTGCGGACTTGATTTAATTCACGGAAGCTTGCATGGATGGACTGCTTCTTTTCCATTTGTGCTTTTATAGATGGAGTGCTTGTTTGGATGAACTATGTTTCTTTTGTATCGATGAACTATGCATGTATGGTAGGATGACACTATCGTAATATGTATGGTTGGATGCATGTATGTGGAACTTGCTATGTATGGTCGATGGAACTATGCATGTATGATGAAATTATATGTGTTGGATATCTCATATGTCTGCTGTGAACTTGCCATGTGAAAAATATATACGTATCATCTATTTGCTGTGAAAATGGTTGGGTATAAGAAAAAACAGAAAAAAGAGGCAATGCAGGCTCTTTGCCGTCTGCCACCGACGGCAACGGGCTCTTTACCGTCCGCCGCAGACGGCAAAGAAGCCACGTGTCAACCACCTGTGCTTCCTAGCAGCTGACCCATTTGGTCAGTTTGCCTACAGTGGCAGATGGCAAAGGCTTGATGCTCTTTGCCGTCAGCGGCGGACGGCAAAGGCTGCCGTTAGACGCCTAACGGACTAACAACGAATTTATTGCCGTCGGCTTTCTTTGCCGTCCGTCGCTGATGGCAAAGGCCCCTTTGCCGTCCGCTTCAGAAAGCAGACGGCAAAGAAGCTCTTTACCGTAGCCTACTTTGCCGGAGCCTTTTGCCGTCCACGGCAGACGGCAAAGGCCTTTGCCGTCCGCCATCCTTGCCTTTGCCGTCTGCCGTGGCAGACGGCAAAGTAGCTGATTCCTGTAGTGGTATATGGGTATATATAGGAGGAAGAAGTAGGTCGATGGAGCTGCGAGGGGCCCACGAGGGTGGGGGCGCGCCCAGGGGGCAAGCGTGCCTCCCTGCCTCGTGGCCTCCTCGCTTCTTTCTTGACGTCCACTCCAAGTCCTGTGGATCACGTTTGTTCCAAAAATCACTCTCCCGAAGGTTTCATTCCGTTTGGATTCCGTTTGATATTCCTTTTCTGCGAAACACTGAAATAGGCAAAAGACAGCAATTTGCACTGGGCCTTAGTCCCAAAAATAATATAAAAGTGTATAATAAAGCCCATTAAACATCCAAAACAGACAATATAATAGCATGGAACAATCAAAAATTATAGATACGTTGGAGACGTATCATATGGATCACGTGATCATTTAGATGACTAGAGGGATGTCTATCTAAGTGGGAGTTCTTACGTAATATGATTAATTGAACTTTAATTTATCATGAACTTAGTCCTGATAGTATTTGCATAACTATGTTGTAGATCAATAGCTCGTGATGTAGCTCCTCGTTTATTTTTGATATGTTCCTAGGGGAAAACTATGTTGAAAGATGATAGTAGCAATGACGCGGACTAGGTCCCTGATCTGAGGATTATCCTCATTGCTGCACATAAGAATTATGTCCTTGATGCACGGCTAGGTGACGGACCTACTGCAGGAGCAGATGCAGACGTTATAAACGTTTGGCAAAGCTCGGTATGATGACTACTGGATAGTTTAGTGCACCATGCTTTACGGCTTAGAACCGGGACTTAAAAAACGTTTTGAACGCCACGGAACATATAAGATGTTCCAAGAGCTGAAATTTGTATTTCAGACTAATGCCCGAGTCGAGAGGTATGAGACCCCTGACAAAGTATTTTGCCTACAAGATGGAGGAGAATAGCTCAACCAGTGAGCATGTGCTCAGAATGTCTGAGTACTACAATCGCTTGAATCAAGTGGGAGTTAACCTTCCAGATAAGATAGTGATTGATAGAGTTCTCTAGTCACTGTCACCAAGTTACTAGAACTTCGTGATGAACTATAATATGTAAGGGATGACGAAAACGATTCCCGAGCTCTTCGCGATGCTGAAATCAGCAAAGGTAGAAATTAAGAAAAGCATCAAGTGTTGATGGTTGATAAGACCACTAGTTTCAAGTAAAAGGGCGAAGGAAAGAAAGGGAACTTCAAAAAGAATGGCAAGCAAGTTGCCACTCCCGTGAAGAAGCCCAAAGCTAGACCTAAGCCTGGAACTGAGTGCTTCTACTGCAAAGGGAATGGTCACTGGAAGCGGAACTACCCCAAATACTTGGCGGATAAGAAGGGTGGCAAAGTGAACAAAGGTATATTTGATATACATGTTATTGATGTGTACTTTACTAGTGTTTATAGCAACCCCTAGGTATTTGATACTGGTTCAATTTCTAAGAGTAGTAACTCGAAACGGGAGTTGCGAAATAAACAAAGACTAGTTAAGGGCGAGGTGATGATGTGTGTTTGAAGTGATTCCAAGGTTGATAAGATCATCATCGCACACTCCCTTTACCTTCGGGATTAGTATTGAACCTAAACTAAATGTTATTTGGTGTTTGTGTTGAGCATGAATATGATTGGATCGTGTTTATTGCAATACGGTTATTCATTTAAGTCAAAGAATAATTGTTGTTCTATTTACATGAATAAAACCTTCTATGGTCATACACTCAATATAAATGGTTTATTGAATCTCGATCGTAGTGATACACATATTCATAATATTGAAGCCAATAGATGCAAAGTTAATAATGATAGTGCAACTTATTTGTGGCACTGCCGTTTAGGTCATATTGGTGTAAAGCGCATGAAGAAACTCAATGCAGATGGACTTTTGGAATCACTTGATTATGAATCACTTGATGCTTGCGAACCATGCCTCATGGGCAAGATGACTAAGACTCCGTTCTCCGGAACAATGGAGCGAGCAACGGATTTGTTGGAAATAATACATACTGATGTATGCGGTCCGATGAGTCTTGATGCTCGCGGTGGGTATCGTTATTTTCTTACCTTCACAGATGATTTGAGCAGATATGGGTATATCTACTTGATGAAACATAAGTCTGAAACATTTGAAAAGTTCAAAGAATTTCAGAGTGAAGTGGAAAATCATCGTAACAAGAAAATAAAGTTTCTATGATCTGATCGTGGAGGAGAATATTTGAGTTACGAGTTTGGTCTTCATTTAAAACAATGTGAAATAGTTTCGCAACTCACGCCACCTGGAACACCACAGCATAATGGTGTGTCCGAACGTCGTAATCATACTTTACTAGTATGGTGCGATCTACGATGTCTCTCACTGATTTACCGCTATCGTTTTGGGGTTATGCTTTAGAGACAGCTGCATTCACGTTAAATAGGGCACCATCTAAATCCGTTGAGACGACACCTTATGAACTGTGGTTTGGCAAGAAACCCAAGTTGTTGTTTATTAAAGTTTGGGGCTGCGATGCTTATGTGAAAAAGCTTCAACCTGATAAGCTCGAACCCAAATCGGACAAATGTGTCTTCATAGGATACCCAAAGGAGACTGTTGGGTACACCTTCTATCACAGATTCGAAGGCAAGATATTCGTTTCTAAGAATGGATCCTTTCTAGAGAAGGAGTTTCTCTCGAAAGAAGTGAGTGGGAGGAAAGTAGAAATTGATGAGGTAATAGTACCTGTTCCCTTATTAGAAAGTAGTTCATCACAGAAATCAGTTCCAGTGATTCACCAGTAAGTGAGGAAGCTAATGATGATGATCATGAAACTTCTGATCAAGTTACTACAGAACCTCGTAGGTCAACCAGAGTAAGATCTGCACCAGAGTGGTACGGTAATCCTGTTCTGGAAATCATGTTACTAGAGCATGACGAACCTACGAACTATGATGAAGCGATGATGAGCCCAGATTCCGCGAAATGGCTTAAGGCCATGAAATCTGAGATAGGATCCATGTATGAGAACAAAGTATGGACTTTGGTTGATTTGCCTGATGATCGGCAAGCCATAGAGAATAAAATGGATCTTCAAGAGGAAGACGGACGCTGATAGTAGTGTTACTATCTACAAAGCTCGAATTGTCGCAAAAATATTTTTGACAAGTTCAAGGTGTTGACTACAATGAGATTTTCTCACTTGTATCGATGCTTAAAAGTCTGTCCGAATCATGTTAGCAATTGCCACATTTTATGAAATTTGGCAAATGGATGTCAAACCCGCATTTTAAAGAAGAGTTGTATATGATGCAACCGGAAGGTTTTTTCAATCCTAAAGGTGCTAACAAAATGTGCAAGCTCCAACGATCCATCTATGGACTGGTCCAAGCATCTCGGAGTTGGAATATACGCTTTGATGAGTTGATCAAAGCATATAGTTTTATACAGACTTGCAGTGAAGCCTGTATTTACAAGAAAGTGAGTGGGAGCGCTACAGCTTTTCTGATAAGTATATGTGAATGACATATTGTTGATCGGAAATGATGTAGAATTTTCTGGAAAGCATAAAGGAGTGTTTGAAAGGAGTTTCAAAGAAAGACCTCGGTGAAGATGCTTACATATTGAGCATCAAAATCTATAGAGATAGATTAAGACGCTTGATAAGATTTTTCAATGAGTACATACCTTGATAAGATTTTGAAGGAGTTCAAAATGGATTAGTCAAAGAAGGAGTTCTTCCTGAGTTGTAAGGTATGAAATTCAGTAAGACTCAAAACCCGACCACGGCAGAAGATAGAGAGAGGATGAAAGTCATTACCTATGCCTCAGCCATTGGTTCTATAAAGTATGCTATGCTGTATACCAGACCTATTGTGTACCTCACCATGAGTTTGGCCAGAGGGTACAATAGTGATCCAGGAGTGGATCACTGGACAACGGTCAAAATTATCCTTAGTGGAATAAGGAAATGTTTCTCGGTTATGGAGGTGACAAAGAGTTCGTTGTAAAGAGTTACGTCGATGCAAGCTTTGACACCGATCTGGATGACTCTAAGTCTCGACCTAGATACATATTGAAAGTGGGAGCAATTAGCTAGAGTAGCTCCGTCTAGAGTATTGTAGAATAGAAATTTGCAAAATACATACGGATCTGAATGTTGCAGACCCTAGACTAAAAATTTTCTCACAAGCAAAACATGATCATACCTTATTACTCTTGGGTGTTAATCACATAGCGATGTGAACTAGATTATTGACTCTATTAAACCTTTTGAGTGTTGGTCACATGGCGATGTGAACTATGGGTGTTAATCACATAAAGATGTGAACTATTGGTGTTAAATCGCATGGCGATGTGAACTAGATTATTGACTCTAGTGCAAGTGGGAGACTGAAGGAAATATGCCCTAGAGGCAATAATAAAGTTGTTATTTATATTTCCTTATAACATGATAAATGTTTATTATTCATGCTAGAATTGTATTAACCAGAAACTTAGCACATGTGTGAATACATAGACAAACAGAGTGTCCCTAGTATGCCTCTACTAGACTAGCTCGTTAATCAAAGATGGTTAAGTTTCCTAGCCATAGACATGTGTTGTCATTTGATGAACGGGATCACATAATTAGAAAATGATGTGATGGACAAGACCCATCCGTTAGCTTAGCACTATGATCATTTAGTTTATTGCTATTGCTTTCTTCATGACTTATACATGTTCCTATGACTATGAGATTATGCAACTCCCGAATACCGGAGGAACACTTAGTGTGCTATCAAACGTCACAACGTAACTGGGTGATTATAAAGATGCTCTACAGGTGTCTCCAATGGTGTTTGTTGAGTTGGCATAGATCGAGATTAGGATTTGTCACTCCGATTGTCGGAGAGGTATCTCTGGGCCCTCTCGGTAATGCACATCACTATAAGCCTTGCAAGCAATGTGACTAATGAGTTAGTTACGGGGTGATGCATTACGGAACGAGTAAAGAGACTTGCCGGTAACGAGATTAAACTAGGTATGATGATACCGACGATCGAATCTCGGGCAAGTAACATACCGACGACAAAGGGAACAACGTATGTTGTTATGCTGTTCGACCGATAAAGATCTTCGTAGAATATGTAGGAGCCAATATGGGCATCCAGGTTCTGCTATTGGTTATTGACCAGAGAGGTGTCTCGGTCATGTCTACATAGTTCTCGAACCCGTAGGGTCCGCATGCTTAACGTTCGTTGACGATATAGTATTATATGAGTTATGTATGTTGGTGACCGAATTTTGTTCGGAGTTTCGGATGAGATCACGGACATGACAAGGAGTTCCGGAATGGTCCGGAGGTAAAGATTCATATATCGGATGATATGGTTAGGCCAAGGGGTCAGGCCCACGGGGCTATAGGTCGGTGCAAAAGATAGTTTTGTGGAGTCCAGGGGCCAGACGCCAGGGTCCCTGGCGTCTGGGTCCAGACGCCGGGAACCCTGGCGTCTAGCCCTGGAGTCCGAGAAGGACTCTTGCCTTTCAGGTGAAACCGACTTTGTGGTGGCTTTTACTCCAAGTTTCGACCCCAAGGCTCAACATATAAATAGAGGGGCAGGGCTAGCACCCAAGACACATCAAGAAACACCAAACCGTGTGTCGGCAGCCCCGTCCCCTCTAGTTTATCCTCCGTCATAGTTTTCGTTGTGCTTGGCGAAGCCCTGCGGAGATTGTTCTTCACCAACACCGTCACCACGCCGCCGTGCTGCCGGAACTCATCTACTACTTCGCCCATCTTGCTGGATCAAGAAGGCGAGGACGTCATTGAGCTGAACGTGTGCTAAACGCGGAGGTGCCGTACATTCGGTACTTGATCGGGACGGATCGTGAAGGTGTACGACTACATCAACCACGTTGATAAACGCTTCCGCTTTCGGTCTACGATGGTACGTAGACACACTCTCCCCTCTCGTTGCTATGCATCTCCTAGTTAGATCTTACGTGATCGTACGATTTTTTTTGAATTACTATGTTCCCCAACAATTACATGGCGATTGCATTTCATATAATAAAGCGACAACCATATGGCTCCTGCCAGTTGCCGATAACTCTATTACAAAACATGATCATCTCATACAATAAAATTTAGCATCATGTCTTCACCATATCACATCACAACAATCCCTGCAAAAACAAGTTAGACGTCCTCTACTTTGTTGTTGCAAGTTTTACGTGGCTGCTATGGGCTGAGAAAGAACCGTTCTTACCTACACATCAAAACCACAACGATTTTTCGTCAAGTGTGCTGTTTTAACCTTCAACAAGGACCGGGCGTAGTCACACCCGACTCAACTAAAGTTGAAGAAACTATCACCCGCCAGCCACCTGTGTGCGAAGCACGTCGGTAGAACCAGTCTCGCGTAAGCGTACGCGTAATGTCGGTCCGGGCCGCTTCATCCAACAATACCGCCGAATCAAAGTTTGACATGCTGGTAAGCAGTATGACTATTATCGCCCACAACTCTTTGTGTTCTACTCATACATATAACATCTACGCATAGACCTGGCTCGGATGCCATTGTTGGGGAACGCAGTAATTTTAAAAAAATTCCTACGCACACGCAAGATCTATCATGGTGATGCATAGCAACGAGAGGGGAGAGTGTAGTCCACATACCCTCGTAGACCGTAAGCGGAAGCGTTATCACAACGCGGTTGATGTAGTCGTACGTCTTCATGATCCGGCCGATCCTAGCACCGAAAGTACGGCACCTCCGCGATCTGCACACGTTCAGCTCAGTGACGTCCCTCGAACTCTCAATCCAGCTAAGTGTCGAGGGAGAGCTTCGTCAGCACGACGGCGTGATGATGGTGATGATGAAGCTACCGGCGCAGGGTTTCGCCTAAGCACTACGACGATATGACCGAGGTGGATTATGGTGGAGGGGGCACCGCACACGGCTAAGACAATGATCAACTTGTGTGTCTATGGGGTGCCCCCTCCCCCGTATATAAAGGAGTGGAGGAGGGGGAGGGCCGGCCCTCTCTATGGCGCGCCCTAGGGGAGTCCTACTCCCACCGGGAGTAGGATTCCCCCCTTCCGAGTAAGAGTAGGAGAGGAAGGAAGGAAAGGGGGCCCCGCCCCCCTCCCAAATCGGATTGGGCTTGGGGGGGCGCGCCCCCTCCTAGGCCGCCTCCTCCTCTCTCCCACTAAGGCCCAATAAGGCCCATACACTCCCCGGGGGGTTCCCGTAAACCCCCCCCCCCCCCCCCCCCGTACTCTAGTAAATGCCTGAACTCATCCGGAACCATTCCGATGTCCAAACATAGACATCCAATATATCGATATTTATGTCTCGACCATTTCGAGGCTCCTCGTCATGTCCGTGATCACATCCGGGACTCCGAACAACCTTCGGTACATCAAAACGCATAAACTCATAATACCGATCATCACAGAACGTTAAGCGTGCGGACCCTACGGGTTCGAGAACTATGTAGACATGACCGAGACTCATCTCTGGTCAATAACCAATAGCGGAACCTGGATGCTCATATTGGTTACTACATATTCTACGAAGATCTTTATCGGTCAAACCGCATAACAACATACGTTGTTCCCTTTGTCATCGGTATGTTACTTGCCCGAGATTCGATCGTCGGTATCTCAATACCTAGTTCAATCTCGTTACCGGCCAGTCTCTTTACTCGTTCCGTAATACATCACCCCGCAACTAAGTCATTAGTCACATTGCTTGCAAGGCTTATAGTGATGTGCATTACCGAGAGGGCCCAGAGATACCTCTCCGATACTCCGAGTGACAAATCCTAATCTCGATCTATGCCAACTCAACAAACACCATCGGAGACACCTGTAGAGCATCTTTATAATCACCCAGTTACGTTGTGACATTTGATAGCACACTAAGTGTTCCTCCGGTATTCGGGAGTTGCATAATCTCATAGTCATAGGAACATGTATAAGTTATGAAGAAAGCAATAGCAACAAACTAAACGATCATCGTGCTAAGGTAACGGATGGGTCAAGTCAATCACATCATTATCTAATGATGTGATCTCGTTTATCAAATGACAACTCTTTGTCCATAGCTAGGAAACTTAACCATCTTTGATTAACAAGCTAGTCAAGTAGAGGCATAATAGTAACACTTTGTTTGTCTATGTATTCATACATGTACTAAGTTTCCGGTTAATACAATTCTAGCATGAATAATAAATATTTATCATGATATAAGAAAATATAAATAACAGCTTTATTATTGCCTCTAGGGCATATTTCCTTCGTGCATGCCCTTAATTAATATTTAACCAGTGTCCAGATTGCCTTCCAACTACATGACGAAGACCGATGATTCGCATCCCAATCCGTCATCTCCTTCTCAACTTTAAGTCACCAGTGCCATCTATTTGGTCTCCCCTGGCGAACGGTGCCATTACAGCCTTCCCCTTCAACTCCCTCATGCCATCATGCAAATCAAGGATTAGAAACCCCCATTGTAGCAACCTCAAGCTCAACTCTAGCTAGATCACCTGCTTACTGCTTATGATCTCAGGCATCCGGGCCGCGCATCTGGACGGAGCGGCCGCTGGAGTATGGTGTTGCTCTCATCTTCCTGTCCCAATCTTCCTACCTAAGACATTCCGTCAGCTACTGTAACTGTTGAAGACGATGAATCTGAAGACCTCCACCGTCGACCGCATGTCACTTGTTGTCGCCTCCACGACTGCTCCATGCAGTCATATTCTAGTGTCATCTCCAAGGTCTCCACGCCATCTCTATTGCCCGTTGCATTACGGACAAGTCCCATATTCCAATCTTGCATTTGACTGCATCGAAGACATCCCAATGAGCAGGTAATTAACCCATGTTGTTAATCCTCAAAAATAACTCCTGAATTAATCTCTCTCTGTCTGTCAATTTTCTTCATGGACCTCAGTTTCTGTTCATACAGATTAATGGCGAACTTTGGAATCTCCATTTCCTGCAGGTCCTCCCCCTCATGGTGCAGGATATGGAAAATATATAATAGAGCACTGCACCCAGGCCCTCTCTATCTAGCCATTCATTTCTGCATTGCGATTCGTGCAAGCACATTTCTCTTTTTTTTTCTCCCACACAGAACATATCTTGAAGTTCAAACCTATGCAGCGTGGCAAAGCTTTCTAACTAGAATCTAGGATAAATCTTTCAAATTTTTTTGTCAAACATAAATCTTTCTAACTAAAATAAGTTTTGTTTGATTAAAAAATTCTGACAGATTTATCCTAGATTCTAGTTAGAAAGCTTTGCCATGCTGCATAGGTTTAAACTTCAAGATATGTTTTGTGTGGGAGAAACGAAAAAAAGAAAATTTCATATAGAAAGTTAGTTGTGTCGCACAGATCTTAAAGCGATATTGAAGAGCTAAGATAGCAGGGCCGGGGTGCAAGTGCTCTAAAAGTCCACGTCTGTGCAGGATATTCCCTTTTTGTTTTGAGGGAAACGTAGCAGGCTATTAATGACTGCTCCATTCCTAATCCCCCTCTACTGTATTTCTACTTTAGCGTGAGGCAATCCTATATGTTTTGCTTATTATTTTTGCCATGTTGTTTGTAGTTTGATTCATAGATGGATAAAAGATCGCATTATCTATCACCCCAAGGATGCATGTTTATTACAACGAGGATAGATGATTACGGTACATGGGGAGGGTTGGAGTTACACAACCTTTTTTGACTTGAAACAGTAAGAGATACTATAGACGTAAATAAATCATTACCAAGGTTTGCACAAGCTGAAAATAAGGAAAAAATTTACATCAGATTAATCGAGCCATTCTTTAGCACTACAGATTGCTTTCCTAACTCTGTGGAGCAACACCATAATTCATAGTTAAAATTTTCCTTCCAATTACTCAAGTCCCATGCCACCTCATCATCATGCTTCCGTCCGATCTTACCGAAACTAGAAGAATGCCCGTGCGTTGCAACGGGGCCACATTAACTTTAAAAGTTTAATATTAATATTCTCATACATATCAAGTGACATTGGCGACCTTTTTTACCATCAAATCCTCACACACACTCTCTCTCCCTCCCCCTTCCTCACTCTCTCTCCACTACTAGGGAAAACCTTATACACAGGAGCTTACTAGTAGCGCTTTTTAAAAGTCAACGCTGCTACTAATTATTCGTAGCGCTTGGCGGCAGAAAACGCTACTACTATGCACTTACCAGTAGCGCTGTAGGTATAAAACATGCTACTACTATAATTGCCAAACCGTTGCCAGCAGGCCAGGCATACTAGTAGCGCTCTTGTGCAAAAAGCGCTACTGCTCTGCAACGTAGCAATAGCGCTTTCCTCTGACCAGCGCTACTGCTAAGTTTAGCCCCCTCCTATGACCAAAGTTTAGTCCCACCTTGCTCCGTCAACAGAATTTTTACCACCTTAAATATGGTGCTTCCCAAACTATCACAACCAGTTGGTCTTCATTGAACTCGATGTGTAGGATTTGTGCCAATATGAATCCTCGCTTGTACCTATACAGGCGAAGATTCATACTGACAATTTAGATTCTACACAAAAAGATCGATGATGACCAATGCATTTTTTAATTTGATGCCTTTTTACATGCTAACGATCATAGCCTTAGCAGTAGCGCTGGTTACGAAAAAACGCTACTTCTATTGATCGTAGTAGTAGCGCTTGTTAGAAACATGCGCTACTGCTATTGATCGTAGCAGTAGCGCTTGTTAGAAACAAGCGCTACCACTAAAGCCCTTATCCAAAACCGTCCCACGCGCGCACGTCCCCTCACTTCCCCCCTCACACTCACATCATATTACGTCGCTCCGTCGCCGTCGCCACCGTCCCTCCTCCTCCGTCGCCGTCATCCTCCTCCACCCCCAAGGTGCCTCCCTCCTCCTCCCTCCTCCTCCTCCCTCTCCCCCGGCGGCCCCCTCCTCCTCCTCCCTCTTCCCCGGCGGCCCCCTCCTCCTCCTCCCTCTCCGGCGGCCCCCTCCTCCTCCCCCTCCTGCTCTCTCCTCCTCCTCTCTCCTCCTCCTTCCTACTCCTCCTCCTCCCACCTCCACCTCCCCCTTTCTATAAATAGAATAGGAAGTTTTTAGAATTTTTAGATTTTTTAAGTAAATGTAGGTTTTTAGTATATTCTGTTTTTAGAAAATCTGAATAATTAATTTGAATAGAATAAAATATGAAATTGAAAAATTTTAGTAAATGTAGGTCTTTTGAATAGAATAGGAAATTTTTAGAAATTTTGAATAGAATAAAATATGAAATTGAAAAAATAGGTAAATGTAGGTCTTTTGAATAGACTGGGAAATTTTTAGAAAATTTGAATAAGTAAATTTGAAAAGAATAGGAAATTATAAGTAAATTTGAATAGAATAATTCAATGTAGCTTATGGAGTTTCACTAAGTCCTAAGATGACGATAATAATGTTTTTGTTTATATTTTGTTTTTGCATAGATCAAGGAACCCCTGCATCATCCCCGTCGTCGTCCCCGTCACCGACCCCCTTCGACCTCGATCGAGGTGAGACCAGCCACCCCATGTTGTTAATTTAATTTAGGTATTTTAGGTGTTTAATTTTAGAATAACGTAGTATGAACCCTAGTTATGATCGAAGCATGTTTAAAATGTAGGTTTTTAATTAGGTGTAGTTATAGAATTTAGGTGTTTTAGGTGTCACATTTGTTGTTATTTTTTTAGTTAAAACAATTATTCCCGCATCGACGTCGACGATGCCTATCCCGCATCCTCGTCGTCGACTCGGCGGATGAGGCCAACTTGATCAGAGGGGCCATGTCCGGGACTAGGCTCCGCCGGGCTGGTACTGGGAGGTGCTACCTTCCGGGGGTGCAGCTTGGTGAGGAGCCATCCCGTCATTGACCCGAACCTTCTTTGGTGGCGATCGCGTGGGCCAGTGACGGTGCCGAGGCTTTCGGACACCGCGGAGGTGGTACGTTACCGTGTCAGCGAGGAGGACGAGCATGTCCGTCGCTACATGGTTGCGTTGGAGGGCAGGTTCGACAATACCTGGCAGGTTCTTCAGGGATCTCACTGGAGCTATGATCCTGTGATGGTTCCTTCTCTTTGGGTGTCCACCGCCCGCTCCGATACCCGTCGGGCGCTACGGTTCTAGCTATATTAGCGATGCTATATATATGATACTATTCGAGGTGTATTAGTGATGATATTCGACGATGTACGGACGCAAGAGATGATGTAGTTTTTCTTATTGAATGCATGCTAATTTGAATAATAATTTATTTTACGATTTGGTTTTGCTTATTGAATGCTCATATGATGTAGATATAAACATGTATATCTTGTGTTGCTGAAATAGGATATGTGCTTGCCCAAGTGGTCGGCCATGTTTGCAGGTTACACCTCCTATAGTGGCCTATGTTTTGCCGGAGTGTTGATTAATTTCCGTTCCGGCAAATTTCAGGCGCTCGATATGTCCTTTTTTAGCAAAGGTCATGCCGGATTTTTCCGTGAATTCTGGCATGACTTGTGCTAGAATATGTAGGAAATATTGAGTGGCATGGATTTTCTAGAAAATAATTAAACGACATTTCGGGTTGACTTTAAGTATGTCGAGGCTCCATCACCGAAGGTCAAAAAATCAGTGAGGGAGTGTATCCACCATATATGAGAGAGGACGAAGAAGCCCGACTGTTGTCGTGGGGGTCGTTTCTCCTTCTTCTCCGGGTGCTAGACCTTTGTTATGCACTAGGGGAAGGAGGAGTAACGACCATCACCGACGGTCGCAAATCTATGAGGGAGTGTATCCACCATATATGAGAGAGGACGAAGAATCCCGACTGTTATCGTGGGGGTCGTTTCTCCTTCTTCTCCTTGTGCTAGACCGTTGTTATGCACTAGGGGAAGGAGGAGTAACGACCATCGCCGATGGTCGCAAATGTCAGAGAGGAATCAGTGAGGGAGAGTCTCCACCATATAGACTCGGCAGACCGATAGCCAACCGTGATGAATAATAATGATCTAATTTAATTTTTATAGTACATATATTGAATTGTACAAGTTTAATATTTGAATTATGAACGTAGGAAATGTCGTACTCGGACGACAAAATTCTCCCGGGGGAGTGCGACTGGTGCCATGATGACCGAGGTCTGTGCGACAGGCCTCACCTGGACGAAGATCGGCGCTTCGGAATTAAGCTCGAGGAGACCTTCGATGTTGAAACGGTACGCAACGACGACAAGTATTTTTTTCGTAATTAAGCACGACTTCAACTATTTCAACATGTAATTTTTATCTTTTACAATTCTACTAGCTTATCCCATGCCATGCAAGACGCTATGTCTTGAAGAGGATGGGTTTTGAAGACCATGAAAGTATAGAAACAAAGAAAATTCACCTAAGGACCCATCATGATATGGATTTTGAAGTAAATCTGTATAATTCTGAGAGCGTAACCCATTTTGGTTGCACAAATTGGGAAACACTTTGCAAGATGTATGATTTTTATGAGGGTATGCTTGTCACCATGGATCTTGGTGATCCTGACATCGACCAAGACAATATGGACATTTGGGTCCTTGTTGATACGCTTCTAATTCTACCGCTATGTGAGTTTCTCAAACATAGTTATTAACAGCTTATTTCCATTGACAACTTATTTTGATTGTTCAAACAATGTGCAGAACATGGTAGACAGAACCTACTACACCGATGGCTCTGAGTTAACTTGTCAGGAGAAAAATCATCTGTTCGCATTTTGTACTGATCTTGAGAATTACAATATCGATTGTAAAACTCCTCCACATTATGGTCAATACGTGCCACTAGTGCACGTGTTGAACTACGGTAACATCCATGGAGATGCCATGGTAAGATTTTTTAGTATTACGACATCTGTGCATCTTTTGCATAAATTCTTTTAAAACTTAACTACATTGCTAACTACGAAGTTATTACTATGTTTTTCAACAGAAAATCCCAAATGATTGTGTGCCTCATCTGATGTATCAGAATGGTCGCCTTGATGTTTTGAACATACGGCCAGGTCATCCTACGAATCTCACCTGTCCATATCGGATTTGTAAAAGAAGTGGAGACATGAAAATCAAAGAATGGAAAAAATGTATGGACAGTCGTAAGGAGGTACTTGGAAGCAACATTGTGCGAAAGGCAAGAATTGAAGACAGGTTAATCTCCATTCTCCATAATGGAGAGTCAGGGCCTATCTTGTTTTATGCTATTTTACCTAAGAGAAGGTAGTAAGTCCTAGTTAATAATACTCATGATCATGTGCTAAGAACAACTAAATAGGATTGGATAGATGACTATGATGATGATGTGGTATCGAGTAGAAGTTGTATGATCGATGATGATGAGTATGACTTGTTATTATGATACCAATGATGAGTTATTTATTATTATGATCGATGATGCATGATGCTAAGTTGTTATATGAGCATGATTACTTATTATATATAACAGTGCGTGAAATGAACCTGGATTAGATTCAAGTGGAGCCAATATGTGGTGCACATCGAAAGCACTACTAATCCAAACTAGATCAAATTTGGATTAGAGTAGTACTTTCGACATGCACCGCATGTTGCCTCCACTTGAATCTAATACAGGTTCATTTCACCCACTGTTATATATAATAAGTAATCATCGTCATAAAATCATATGATGAAAGTACTGTATATAAAACCACACAACAAAAATAAGCTGTATTTTTTAAAAATACAGGAAAATTTAGCAACAGCGCTTTTTAGAACGAGCGCTACTGCTACTTGTAAAGGAAAGCGCTACTGCTAACTAGGTATAGCAGTAGCGTTGCCATTCCAGCGCTACTGCTACTAGTTAGTTGTAGTGCCTTAGTGGTAGCGTTGGACCCAGCGCTACTGCTATGCATATTTCAACCGCTACTACTAGGGTTTTCCCTAATAGTGCTCCCCATCTCCCTCTCTCTCTCTAACACACACACATATCCATCTTATTAGGTACGGGACCATAATCCATCTATTTCACACACACACGCGCGCTAGTGCATAACAATATGAATTATGTGTATTATATTTGCCACCACAACTGAGGGAATTAATTTCATGTAAATCGGCCAGCCACAGCTCCAAGAATACGCGTAGGAGGTGGCCCGGGTCGGCGTCGGCGCCGTCCGGCGCGGGCCACGGGCCCGCTTCCAAGTGCGTCTGCGCCCCGGCCACCCACGCCGGGTCCTTCAAGTGCCGCTTCCACCGCACCAACTCCCAGGGCCAGGGCCAGGGAAGACGCCCTTCTTCGCCCCCTTCACCGGCCGCGGCCAACGCAGTGCCGTGGCACCCGGCCTCGCCGTCCTCGTCCTCCGGCACCGTCGCGACCCAGTGACGCAGCCCAAGCATCGGCCTCGAGAATCAAGAACGCTCGACAACGGAGAGGGAAGGGAAGATCATATACATGTCATAAGAAAGGGAGTTTATTTACTGCTCCCTCGATGTATTGTTTCCTTTGTTTGGAGATTGATTACCATCCGTGAGTTAAGGTAAGGTTAATGTGATTGAGCGATTTTTCTGAAAATCAATTATTTGTTTTCTAATTAATGTGATTGAGTGATTTAAGGTAAGGTTAATTAATTTAGATTTGATCTTTAGAGATTGTTCGTGATTGGTTCTACATCTCTAAATAACTTGCGCCAGTATGGAAAGTTCTGATCTGTTCGGATTTCTTTTCGTTGTGTGAGAGGATGACGCGAAAATAAACCGATGAATTGGGGGGAGGGGACGAAAAAAAAATCTACGAAAAAAACCAACGAAGGTGGGAGGAGGTACCAAAAAACCATGGAAGGTGGGACAAAAAAAACCTGAAAGCGAGACTACCAAATGGTCCATTAGGAGTAGAGATACAAAGAGTCCATGTGGTTCCAATTATTTTTCCAAGAGTGTGTTCACTGTTTCAGTTTCTTCCCGAACTGCCAAGGCTAACTGATGTAAGTAACAAATAGTTTTCAACCCGGTATTTAAACCTGAAGTGCTAACAACATGTTCTCATAAAAGTCATAGGTTAGCTAGCTGAATGGATAATGTGATTTCCTCATTATACCGTTTGCCAATTCTAAATCATATGTACAATGCATGAAACATGCTACTTATATTAAATAAACATTTTACAATATTGTGATGTAAACTGCAGTTTTAGTTATTGTGATGTTAATGAAAAAAATCAATATTGCAACATATTCCGCAGCAACACGGTATTATCTAGTTGTATGAAAAGAACAGTCTTCCCTTCGGTGTTGCCGAGTAGTTAAACTGCACGGTCACCAGATTGTGATTTATTTATTTTTGAAAAGGAGGCTCACCCCCGGCCTCTGCATCTAAAAGATGCATGCGGCCATATTATTAATAAAAAGTTTGAAAAATAACAAGATCTTAGCTCCATTACAGTTTGCAAGAGGAGCGAAAACAGAACAGAGAACTCAACGCCACAACCGGCAGGATAATAGGATTAGAACACTAGACGCCTATCCGATCCTATTATGAGACTGCCATCTAAACCAGTTGAATATATCCCGTACTACCATCTCCCATTAGGTGCACTCCGTAACCAAAGGCTCCCTGGAGTCCATAGGAGTGAGTAAGGACCATGTACGGATCCATGTTGTAGCTCTGAAGATGACATGCAAGAATGTTAAAAAAATGTTGTCTGTTAAAAATCATATCATTTCTGCAGTTTCATATAGCCCAAATAAGCGCACATATTCCAATCCGAATATGAGACGCGGTAAGTAGATCAACTCCAGCTAGCCAGGTCCAAAATAACGCTTCAATGCTAGTTGGAGGATTAATGTTAAAGGCTATATGAATCGTTCGTCAAAGTAATTTCGCGAAGGGGCATTCTATCAATAGGTGTTGTATTGTTTCATCATGATCACAAAAACAACATCGTGCACTACCTACCCACCGTCGCTTTAGTAAATTATCTTTGGTGAGGATCACTTCCTTGTGGACAAACCACATGAAAATTTTGATACGCAGGGGAACCTTCACTTTTCAAATATGTAGTGATCTTGGGATTGGGCCAGAATTAGTTAGATCCATGTACATAGATTTTACCGTAAATACACCGTTTCTGGTTAGTTTCCAGTGAAAGGATTGGTCGGATAGTTGAACTTCCATCAACCGCCTCACCAAGTGTATCCAGGAATTTCAACGCTCCCGATTTAAAGATCTTCTAAACTGTATATTTAAGGGCACCTCCTGTAGAATATTAGCCCCGTAATCCCCTTTGCGTTGACAATATTATATAAGGTGAGGTACTGTAGTGTTAGAGGCATCTCGCCTATCCACGTATCCTTCCAAAATCTTGTTGTCATTCCATTGCCAACAAAGAATTTGGCCCTACGAAAGAACGCATCTTTTGTTCTCATAAGTACCTTCCAAAAAGGCAAATCGGTAGGTCTTATGGTAACCAGATTGTGATGAATGGACAGAACTCGCTCTTGCGTGAACCTCAGCCGTGAGCCGTCAAACCGGATAAGAAGAGAACAGCTCCGGTAGTTTTTGTTGCCCACAGTGCCCTAAAACGAATCCACGGTGGCCTCCTCGGAGCACGTTCTTCGTTTTTCCCGATATATGGACAAACTATAAAATTTTCACATTACGCGTCAAGGTACTCCATTACTTCTTCATACAGTCCTACATTCGTACTACGGCGTACTACCTATATGGATGGGAACGGAATCGGATCATGGGACGACTGAGAAAATATCAGCGTCACCCGGCTCGGCCACGCCGCAGAACCTTTGCCTCTTCCGGCCATGGCAGCCGTGGACGCGTCAGTACTGACGCCTACTATGAACAGGGAAATGGCATCAATGACGCCTAGCACGCCTTTCTCCACGCCTTTCCTCGCTCCTTCGGTGGCCTCCTCTCCACCCCCTCCACGCTCAGACGCCCAGTACACCATAAAACCCGCCCTCCGCCACCGCACCGGCCGGGAAGAGAGGACGAGCAAGGAGCTAGGGCTAGGCTAGGCGACCAAGCGCGCGCGGAAGAAGCCTGCTAGAGCTAGCTAGGGGGAGTCGGGGAGGCGACCATGAGAGGCGAGAGGAGGCCGCTCTGCGCGCTGCTGCTGGTTCTGCTCTGCCTGGCCGCGCAGGTGCAGGGCGCGTGCTGCCTTGCCGGAGGGGGCGGCGGAGGAGGCTCGCGCGGAGGGGGCGGTGGAGGTTTCGGAGGAGGAGGCTCGCGCGGAGGGGGCGGTGGAGGCTTCGGAGGAGGAGGCTCGCGCGGAGGTGGCGGTGGAGGCTTCGGAGGAGGAGGCTCGCGCCAGGCGGGGTGCCACCACCACCACCATGACGACCACTCGCACAGGCACTGCGGCGCGGCAGCTGAGCCGCGTGGCCGCGGCGTCTCGAGGGTCTCCGGTGCGGCCGCCGCCCTTGCCGCCGCAGCGCTCGTCTGGTGGCGCTGATCGACGCCCCTACTCCTGCAAGCGCAATCGAGGCGAACGATCGAGATAGCTAGCTGGATTAGCAATTCATCAGTAAGTGGTTGGAGTACTGTCCTTTCAGTAGTGGCCAGTGGTAGTCTGGTAGTAGATCGTAGTACTGCTCGGTTAATAGCTAGTTAGTCGTAGATTGCTGGATGTGTGCAGTGATGGAAATATTGGCGGACGAGTGCATCGCTGATTTAGTCGTGCTACTTTAGCAGTGGTTGATCTGCTCGTTCAGTGTAGCTAGTCCTGGACTGCTGGATGGATGTGTGTAGTGATGCAACAAATATAGGCTGCAGATCGAGTGCATCGGTGACGTAGTCGTGCTACTAGTTCAGCAGTGGTTGGTCTGTGGATGCATGTGTAAGCGTCAGGAACTCGATGCTGATCTGTGTTCATATGAGGTGCATTCGAAGGAAATATAGTCAGCCCAGTTCAGGTGACGGTCAAAATGTGCTGTGGGGTGGGTGTGGGCACGGCCAGGATATGTTCGATGTTGCTGATGGCAATGCCGCCGTGCGACCGTGCGCGAACTGCGACGAGGCGGGGCGGGGCAACCTCAAGTCCACAACCTGCCCGTCTCGATCTCGTCCGGTCCGAGTCGGCATGGGAGCCCAACACTGCGCGAACGTGCGCACACGTACCGGATCCCAGACCGTTCCGATATCGATCGAGC
Organism: Aegilops tauschii subsp. strangulata; assembly: GCF_002575655.3. Classification (NCBI taxonomy): domain Eukaryota; kingdom Viridiplantae; phylum Streptophyta; class Magnoliopsida; order Poales; family Poaceae; genus Aegilops; species Aegilops tauschii. The sequence goes on along the minus strand of NC_053035.3, from coordinate 424,295,908 downwards.
CCCACGATCAATAAATAGCCTCGCACCCCACAAAATCCCATTGTTCAAACCCGCGGCCGGGCACTGGGTTGGAATCTTGGATCGGTACGCCAACGCCACGGCGACAGCGACGACTCGACATGCCGCTCTCCCGGTGGACGTGGACTCGCCGCGCCCGCGCGCTGCTGCTGTTCCTCGCCGCCCTGGCGGTCGCCGTCTCCGGCGCTCACGCTGCCCGGTCTCTCCGGGGTGATGCACCGCCCGTCCGGCCCCATCCTCGCTTCGACGGCGCCGTACCTCCGCCGATGACTCCCGATGAACTGAACTTTTCCTTTGCCGGCGATGTACTCGTTCATTGGCAGTGGAAAAGGGTAATGGACAATCGACTTATGTATACGTATTCGTAGGAGATGAGGGAATATAAATGTTGTAACCTCGGTAGACTTTGTAAAGATTATGAATCTAGTCTTTTTTTAGAAAAGGGAAGCTTGTTACCCAGCGTGTGCATTGGATGGCAAAAGTATTGTCTGCAAAGCTTTGTTACATTACGAAAACCAAATAATCTCAAAATATTTAGGCGTGGTGCATTAACTCTCATCTCGTTTTTTTGACATAAATAAAGGAATCTATCAATAAGAGATGTGGGACGCGAATGCTTTCGATGACTTGAGACTATCTAACACGACATGTAGTGATCAGTTCATTGCATGTGTTGCTATTAATTAGTAAATAAATATTAAACTCTCTCGTTTTCCCCTCTGTGTGGTGACCAAACTTAGGTCACCAGAGTGAATCCTGGTTTACCAGTTTGGATGTCAACCAACATGCCACTTGCAGTGTGAAATAAGGGCATGCTATGTGATTGATAGGGTAGTACTTGTCCGTTTCATAATGTAGTACCTATAGATTTTGGATGGGTAACCCAAGCGAACGATCGCTCACCTGTCAGGGTGTAGTAGAGCGACTAACAGCCCCCGCTGAAACGTTCGCTCTCCTAGAGGTATCAGTGCGACTAACTAACTATAGGCCCTAAACAAGCTGCCACCATCCCATCTCCTTTCCTCACCTACTTCCTTGGCCAAAATCTAGTGGAACGAGCCCTGCCCTGCCCTCTATTAAACCAAGCTGCAGCAAGGAAAAAACAACTGACCCATCCCTGACAAACAAATATGTAAAAGCTTCCTATGATCTGGACTAGTTACTACATTGGGGAAATCAGATTAACAAAAAAATGAAGGATTTTTGCCCTAATAAAGCAATGGATTTGCCATGATATATATAGTAAAATTGTCACGTTACATGCAAAGTAATTTGGGAGGGTATATATAAAAATGGCTTGCCATGGCGTAATTAATTTACCATGGTGTACAAAGTACTCCCTCCATCCCATAATGCAAGACATTTTTTGACAGTATGTACCTAGAAAACCAGAAAATGAATATGGGAAAGAAAATACCATTATGCATTTCCAACCAACTCCACATAACAGCAGATTAAGCAATATTCCGAGCCATTTTTTTCTTACTATGACGCAACCAAAGAGGCGAAGTGTACATCATCCTACTCCCTAGCCCCATCCACCCTCACCTCCCCACCCCCATCACCGTTGCTTCCACCATAGCCACCCTCTCGGAGCTCTGCCATGGCGAGCAACAGGCGTGTGGTGTGAGGCCTAGGAGAGCGCCTCCTCCCATTGGCCGCTCCGAGACCTCTCGACCAGTTGTCTCACGAGGCACAGCGGGAGATGGACAGGATGGTGAGCAAATTCTGATCCATCCCAGTCCGGAGCGGTATGCGACCGCATCATTCGCATGTCATCGCTCGAGGAGAAAATGAGGTTCCCCATCGTGGAGGGTTGCATAGATGTGGAGCTCATTTTTTCGGCGATCCAGGAGGCGGGGTCCTCCAATCCAGTGCAGGCGGTGATGTGGAACACCTTCAGGTCCAACAGCCCGTCACACTTCCTCATCACACGACCATGCGGTGATGTGGAACACCTTCAGAAAACCTTTATAGGATTTTGCTATTAGCAGCGTATCAGTTGAACTGCACGCGGCAACTATTTTGCCAAAATACCAGCAACATCCCAGTATATTGTGAACGTCGCTAAAGACAACCTACTAAAAGCATTTGTTGTAACGGCATGCCACTAGTAAGGTGTACCCAGAACGCACACTAGCTCAAAACTACCAGCAGCGTGCAAACTACCTGAAAATCGCCATTAAGTTAACAGCTTGCGGCGTGCCCAGCGAAACTGAATGACAAGTCTATCATGCAAATTTTTTGTTTTTGTTTTTTATAAGGGCAACCCCCCCCCCCCCACTATTTTTTATACATCCCATGGCCAATTAAAACTTATTTACCATGGAAAATAATTCATACATAACATGGAAAATTCATTTTTATTTTAGGTACCTTTTTTGTACTTTGTAACCACAACAAAATAATTGTGTAGACGTTGGCAAGCATTTTATAATAGCCTTTGCAAATTACTATTTTGCATGTAATATTGCTTTGTTTTGCCATGGAAAATTAATTGCACATACCTTGATAAATTAATTTTATATACCCTGGCAAATAATTGATACAAACCATGGAAAATCCATTTCACATGGCATATTTAGGATATTTTGTTCTGTCATACAAGGAAAGTTTCCTTTTGCAAAATATATAATGGTCATTAGTGCCATTATTTGGCATGTTTCAAATTTCCAGAATTTTGTCACTAGTTTTAGTCATGCCAATTTTATTATCTAGATCATGGTAAATTTATTTTATATGGTGAAATTCTAAACTTATCATCTTTTCAAAGAACAAATCTCCTATTTTTTCATATGCCCATGGAAAATCCATATTTCTTCATATTACCTGAAAAGAAATCTCCTACATTTGCCAGGTGTCAATTTATTTATTTTAAAAAACTTGCCATGTTTTTTGAGAACAAAATTGCTAAACTTGTCATGTGTGCATGGCAAATTCCTAAGTTTGCCATCTTTTCAAAGAATAAAACACTAACTTTGCCATGTGCCCATTATATGTTCCCAAAAGTTGAAATGTGATTTTTGGAGAGCAAAATCTTGAAATTTGTCATGTGCCCATGGTAAATTTATAAATTTTCCATCTTCTGAAGTAAAAAAAATCCCTAAGTATGCTATCTTTTTAAAAATAGTAAAAAATCCTTCATTATTCCATGTTCCTATTATAAATTGAAAACTTTTGCCATTTTTTGTAGACACCAAACTTACTAAATTTTTCATGGCAACTTTATTATAGGCAGTATGCAATTATATAGACAATGCCAATTTTATTAATTAGACCATGGTAGTTTTTTTGTAGGTAGCATGGCAATTTAAATATTTACACCATGGCAAATTTATTATTTAGATCATGACAATTTTATTAAGGGACATTTACAATTATGCCCCTAATTTGCGCCCACTCTCAGATTTACACCTAAATTTTTTATGTGCTCAAATTTGAACCTAAAAAGCATTTTAAGTCGCATGAATGCCCTTCCATCTGGTCAAAGTTGTTTGGCCAAAACTTTGAAAATAATAACAAATTCATACGAACTCAGAAAAATGCAAAAAAGATATCAAAATGTTCATATAAACATCACCTATACGCGCATGCCAGTTATGTTCATCACCTACATGTGCACTTATTTGCATTCACCCTAAATTGTTTTTTAATGTTATAAACCCTTAAAATCTTTAAAGAGTGTTTTTGCGATGAACATAACTGACATGTGCGTATAGGTGATGTTTTTATGAGCATTTTGATATCTTATTTTGCATTCTTGAGTTCATATGAATTTTCAAAATTTTAGTCAAACAACTTTGACCAGATGGAAGGGCATTCCTGTGACTTAAAATGTTTTTAGGGGCAAATTTGAGTGCATCAAAAAGTTGGGGGTAAATTTGAGTAGTGGGTTCGAGTTAGGGGCACAAATGTGAATGTCTCTTTTATTAACTATACCATGGCAATTTTTCTTTTCTTACAACTATTTATTTTTGTTTTTGGGCCATGTAAATTTATTGGACATGCCATGGTAAATTCTTTTGTATATACTAGCAAATTTATTGACATGACACATTTTTTCCCTTAGCCATGTCAAATTGCATTGTTGGAACATGTGTAGTTTTACATCCATGGCAAATTTGTTATCTATAACACGACAACTCCTCTTGATTGTTTTTTATCTACACACGCTTCTATGTTTGAAATCATGATTATGTGGTACTTTATTATTTTAGAGGTGTGGAAACTTTGAAGGAAATATGCCCTAGAGGCAATAATAAAGTTGTTATTTATATTTCCTTATATCATGATAAATGTTTATTATTCATGCTAGAATTGTATTAACCGGAAACTTAGTACATGTGTGAATACATAGACAAACAGAGTGTCACTAGTATGCCTCTACTTGACTAGCTCGTTGAATCAAAGATGGTTAAGTTTCCTAGCGATAGACATGAGTTGTCATTTGATTAACGGGATCACATCTTTAGAGAATGATGTGATTGACTTGACCCATTCCGTTAGCTTAGCACTTGATCGCTTAGAATGTTGCTATTGCTTTCTTCATGACTTATACATGTCCCTATGACTATGAGATTATGCAACTTCCGAATACCGGAGGAACACTTAGTGTGCTACCAAACTTCACAACGTAACTGGGTGATTATAAAGGTGCTCAACAGGTGTCTCCGATGGTACTTGTTGAATTGGCATAGATCGAGATTAGGATTTGTCACTCCGATTGTCAGAGAGGTATCTCTAGGCCCTCTTGGTAATGCACATCACTATAAGCCACGCAAGCAATGTGACTAATGAGTTAGTTGCGGGATGATGCATTACGGAACGAGTAAAGAGACTTGCCGGTAACGAGATTGAACTAGGTATTGAGATACCGACGATCGAATCTCGGGCAAGTAACATACCGATGACAAAGAGAACAACGTATGTTGTTATGCGGTTTGACCGATAAAGATCTTCGTAGAATATATAGGAACCAATATGAGCATCCAGGTTCCGCTATTGGTTATTGACCGGAGATGAGTCTCGGTCATGTCTACATAGTTCTCGAACCCGTAGGGTCCGCACACTTAACGTTCGGTGACGATCGGTATTATGAGTTTATGTGTTTTGATGTACCGAAGGTAGTTCGGAATCCCGGATATGATCACGGACATGACAAGGAGTCTCAAAATGGTCGAGACATAACGATCGATACATTGGATGACTATGTTTGTATATCGGAAAGGTTTCGAGAGAGTTCGGGCATATACCGGAGTACCGGGGGGTTACCGAAACCCCCCGGGGAGTATATGGGCCCTAATGGGCTTTAGTGGAGAGAGAGAGGGGCAGCCACGGCAGGCCGCGCGCCCCTCCCCCTCTGGTCCGAATTGGACTAAGAAGGGGGGGCGCTACAAGAAATATGTCAACTTGCGACCATCACTATTGGTCGCTGAAAGGTCATTGGTTTTTATTTGCGACCTTTTTGTGACCAAAAACAAATGGTCAAAAGCTGGCAGTCGTAAACTGAAATTAGCGACCTTCTTTGTGATATGTAAAAGGTCGTTGGTTCCACGACCAAATTTTTGGTCACTAGCAGTCTCCCCATGCCACGTAGGATCCAGCGTGGCAAGCTGACGTGGATAAGAATCAGCCGGGTCCATTTCACTGCTTTAGATGGGCCGAGCCCAGTAATTCGGCCCATTTAATATATTATTTGCTGCTAAGTTTTCTTAGCTACCTGGGTCGGGCCCAACAATTCGGCCATTTTAATTTCTTTGCACATCCCTTTTGACGACAGTTTTTTTCCTATATTTTTCTGGGCCATTTCTTTGCTGGGCCTCTCAAGTTTTCCCCTCAGAAATAATTGTTCAATATATCTTGGGTTGGGCCGAAATAATTGATCCAGTCCAACTTTTTTTATTATGCCATTGATATTACAACACATCACGCTACAAGCTATCTTGGGCCTAGCCCAGTTCCGATACATTTTCAAAGCAACATTAAATGTTATAGGAGCCCAAAATATCTTTACATGCATTCATTCTAGCAGTACATATCTTTACATCCAAGGAACCAGTAAGTGCCAAACAAAACTATTCTACAGAAAAGAAAAGAAAATATATGACAAGACATCACAGAAGTTCCTATTGTCCTGCTCCTTCAACATTTGAAAACCTTCACCTGGCATCAATCATGAGTGAGAAACAATACAGCAGCAAAACAATACAGTTGATTATTCAGAGAAGTTAAACTAAGTGCAGGTCACCCAAAACTGAATTTCTTGCAATCCAAACAACACAAACAACAGGGAGATGGTTGCATAGATACAAATCCATGTGGTAGCAGCAAAGTTGGCCAATCTGGACCGCATCTTCTCTGTTTGGTACTAACTAAATAAAAAAAACTGGACTTGTTCATACAAATCCCTCTTGAATTCCTTGACACAACCAGGATTTGCATCAAATATTCCTTAATTTAGCGGCATTAGTAAGTAGAGAAAGAGGGGGAGGGAGATGGGGATGCTACCTGCCGTGGTGGGTCGTCGTGGCCGTGCTTGATCTCGGGCAAGACCTCTTGGTCGCACTAGGGGCAGAGGAGAAGGCCTCTCATGCCCCTCCTCCTCGAGCAAAGCAGGGCCGACGGCTAGGTGCGCCCCTCATCCTCATCTTCCATTAGCAAGGCAGCATCTGTTACAATTTGTGTTAAAAACTCCTAGGAGTTCAAAGGCTGGAAATAGTCGTCTAGTTAGATTGTCAAAAAAGATCAAGTAATACCAAAAGGAACAGAAACCTGGTCTTGGCAAGCATAGTACGCTTCAGCAAACATGCAAGCCAGCAAACATAAAAGATACGTACTAGACTTGGGTACACGAGATCAGTTACTGGAAAAATGACACCAAGTCAGATTATCGAAGAAAGGTGCAACCAGCACCATATTCTTCTATCCAGGACCAACTGATGTGGCGCAAGAAGACATATCTGTGCAAATACTTGACTAACACTATGATGTTTTATCTGTGCAAGAAGACATGCATGTCCAGCAAGCCTAATTAATAGTGTTAAACTGTAGCTATAAATAGCACATCAACAGCAGCATAATATCATAGATGTGATACCACCGTTTACTAGTGCTAATGAAAATTTGCTACACCAATTTTGACTAGCAGGTAAAGGTTCCAGGAATAGTTTGGAAATCTACAAACAGAAGACTGAGGCAATGGTTGCTTGGTACTTTTCCTGTTTGAAGATCAACCTTTCGCACTGATTACTGTCAAACATAAAAGATGGCAATACATATTCAGTGCTTCGGAGAATCAGACAGTTCTCAGAAAGTTCTCAGAATAATAATACAAGAAAAAAGGAACACACACATCATGCAGCATATAAAAGAATTATGCATCGATCATCCATTAGGGGTCCAAGATCATGTTATAAGTTCTCAAAATAATTCAGAATAGTTGCCACTTAGAGTCATCAATACCAACACAACAACAGTCAACATTTCCTTTTCAGATTTAGTGCATAGATAGTATTTCCTTTAGGTTAATCACATATGCATGTATGTATGAAGCAGAACATGAAAAGAACAACATCTAATTAACTTGATTGCCTTGCAGATGACACACAAGATGAAGAGCACTTGGACAGAAGCTACTATAGTTGTGGATGTAATTAACCTAATCTAATGTGATGGGAACAACATCACAATTCACAAGAAAGCACCCATACTCCGAAATTTAGTATACAGTTGCTAACTGAAATAAGTTCAGTTCAAAGCAGAGTAGAGAACAAGAAACAAAGCTGCTTCATGGCACTGCTGCCGTTTTGCCGCAGGTGAGTTAGGCTTCCGAACGACACCGGTATTGTGCCCCGCATAAGATTGCTTAGCAAGTCCCTGCAATTAGTTGAGCACACATCATTAGACCAGCTAACAACCTTGCAGATAGTTGGCTCTCACGTAACTGGACATACAAGCAACAAAAGCACCCAACATTTTTATTTTAGCAGCCAGATTAATAAATGTATACCAAACAAACAAAAATTGCAATGAGTTAGTATGAACCATGTAATACATACACTTCAATACGTATCCTAGTTCATCGTCATCACCTCACGAGCTTAATAATTACATAATGTAGTTATCATCATATCCAGAATTACAGTAGCAGCAGCCAACACTAGGATACGTAAATCATGAACTAATTGCCTGAGCAGTATGAAAGTTGTTCAGTCATGTTTTCTTTCATACTAGTTTATTAGGTAATCTTCAGCTGTGTAGTTTATGTTTACTAAGGTCCATCATTTGAAATACAAAATCTGCATGGCTTATGTTTAGTAATTAAGGTCCATCATTTCAACTCCCTCAGCCCCGTGCACACCCTAATTCAGATCCAGTGCGGCGACCACAAGGGCCTCCTGTACGACATCATGAGAACAGTCAAGGACTGCAACATCCAGGTAACAACAAAGTTCAGGACCATAAATTAGATATTATGGCCACTTAACTACAATGATTCTTCCTACTGCTTGCATCCTTAGAAGTGAAAGCTTCTGCTAGCCATCCTTAGAACAGTCATGGACTGCAACATGAAGGTAACAACAAAGCAGAAGTGAAAGCTTCTGCTGGTATATGAATTCTGAACCACGCATTCTAAGAGAGGGTGGGATGTGCTAAATTTGTTTTCTAACAAAAACTGGTTTGGTAGGTGTGGTCTGCTAGGTGAGAAAAACATTCTAAAATTGTTTTGCAAATGCAGGTTGCCATCTAGACGTCCAATGGTGGCCACATCTCCTGGAAATTGCATGTCAGCATTAGCTGAGCAGCTGCTAGTGCTCATCATTATCATCTACTAGTCGAGCAGAGAAAAAGAAATAAATTAAGAAGGGGGTTGGGGTTTGTCGCAGGTTGAGATACTGCATACATCTTGCGCTGCTTGAGGATCCTCATGGCGCGCGCCTTGACGGACTCCTGCGCGGGTCCGGGCCTGGTCTTCTTGATCTGCTCCTTGTAGCGCGCCAGCTCCGCGTCCAGCTTCTTGATCTTCTCGTCCACGTGTCCCCCCGCTTGTATATCTGCACCAATCCATCCCGCCAGCCATGGATTCCATGAGAAGGGGATCGAATCCAACCCTAGCTAGCTGAAAACTGAGGAATCGAAGAGAAGATGCGTACCCGGTCGGTGGCGTCCTGGATGGACGGCGGCGGGTCCTGGCTCTTCTTGGCCCCGAAGATCTTCTTCATCGCTCTCTCCTCCTCGGCGCGCGAGATCGGTCGAATCGAACTGCCTCTCGAGGTTGATGGCTTCGATTGGATTGCTCGCGAGGGTCCCTGGGATTGACTATCTCGGGATCGAATTGCTGTCGTCTCGAGAAGGATTGGGGATGAAATCGGGAGGGGAATCGGGAGAGCGAAGGAGGGTTCTGTCTGTCGAGGATGGATTTGAATCGGATCGCGAGGGCGGAGGGAGGCGGCGTAGGGGAAGGGAGGGAGGATCGCGTGGACGTCGTCGACGGCGCATCCGGTGCTGCACCTCCAGCCCGCGGATCCAGAGCTCGGTCGCCATGGCTGCGCCGCGGGCTAGGGTTTCGGGCGCTTGGGAAAGAAGGAGAAGGTGGGGGGCGTCGGCGGTGGTGGGTTAGAGGAGAGGGTGGGGGTCTCCGGCGGTCTCGGAGGAGGTGAGGGCGCGCGCGGGCGGCAGTGGGGCGTGTGGCGCAGGGGAGGGGAGAGAGGAAGGAGAAGAGAGCGAGGTGAGAGGCAATGGTGGATGGAAAAAGTCCAGGACTCAGGAGAGCTAGGGTTTCGGCTTAGGTGGGCTTGGTGTGAGGACTGCCGTTGGATTCGCGAGCATCCGACGGTGTTCCATCCACGATCCGCGTGAAACGCCCACAGACCAATCAAAATGCAGTGCACGTGGACGATCTCATGACCATCTAAATTGGTCGTAGTTAACTAAAAAATTGGTCTTAGTTGACTAAAAATTCATTTTTCATTTTGCAAGAGCTCAAAATGAGTTTTTTTGTGAAGGACCTACAATATATTTGTTGCAATATTGAACCAAATCATTTTTATAAAATAATAGGCCATATTTAATGCACAATTGACCAAATAGTTGGGTGTCAAAAGTTTTGATTCACCTCTCGTGAAAAAGACAAATTTCCGTCGATCCAGTTGGAAACGGGTCAAATTTGAACTACACCTGCCTCATAGTTTGCTCTTTATTTTTTTCAAAAATCATTTTAGGTACAAAAGTAACTATTTAACCAGAGAAACACCAAAAGTTTTCCAAGATTCAACAACTAGCCAGGAACAGTCATGCCCGCCGTTTTGACCGCATTTTGAAACGGGCATGAAAAATTCAAAAAAAAACAAAAAATTGGAAAAGCTCCGCATTGTGTCATTATATGTGGCCAAGTTACCAAGAAAAATAATAAACTTGTACTACGATAATTATTTTAAAAAAGTGTTCTCAGAAACGAGCTATCATGTGTGGAGATCAATGGCTTTCAAGCCAAATGATCAATCTTATGCACACATTCATGGCATAGTTTGTTCAAATGATCTCATACTGTGCACAGGGGTGCATATTGGAATGGCAAACAATGTTGCCTAAGGAAGTTTCCATTTTCTTTGGACGAAAAAATCATTTTCCATTTTTTGAGTGCCCAAACTAAGGTTTTTTTGTGAAGAACCTACCAAATAATTGTTGCAAAATTGGACCAAATCAATTTTATAAAATACTAGGCCATATTTAATGCACGATTGACAAAATGGTTGGGTGTCAAAAGTTTTGATTCACCTCTCGTGAAAAAGACAAATTTCCGTCGATCCAGCTGGAAACGGGTCAAATTTGAACTGCACCTGCCTCATAGTTTGCACTTTATTTTTTCCAAAAATCATTTCTAGGTACATAACTATCTATTTAATCAGAGAAACAATAAAAGGTTTCCATGATTCAACAACTAGCTAGGAACGGTCAAGCCCGCCGTTTTGACCGCATTTTGAAACGGGCATAAAAATTTGAAAACAAATCAAAAATTGGAAAACCTTCGCATTGTGTCTTCATATGTGACCAAGTTTGCAGGAAAAACAATAAACTTGTAATACGGAAATTATTTTAAAAAGGTGTTCTAAAAAATGAGCTATCATGCGTGAAGATTCATGGCTTTCAAGCCAACTGATCAATCTTATGGCCACATTCATGGCATAGTTTGTTCAAATGATCTCATATTGTGCACAAAGGTGCATCTTGGAATTCCAAACAATGTTGCCTAAGGGAGTTTTCATTTTCTTTGCACGGAAAATTCATTTTCCATTTTTCGAGTGCCCGAAATGAGGTTTTTTGTGAAGGAACTACCAAATAATTGTTGTAAAAATGGACCAAATCAATTTTATAAAATACTAGGCCATCTTTAATGCACAATTGACACAATGGTTGGGTGTCAAAAGCCTTGATCCACATCTGGTGAAAAAGACAAATTTCCGCCGATTCGGGAGGAAGCGGGTCAAATTTGAACTGTAGCTGCCTCATAGTTTGCTCTTTATTTTTTCCAAAAATCATTTCTAGGTACATAACTATCTATTTAATCAGAGAAACACCAAAAGGTTTCCAAGATTCAACAACTAGCTAGGAACGGTCAAGCCCGCCGTTTTGACCGCATTTTGAAACGGACATAAAAAATTCAAAAAAAAATTAAAAAAAATTGGAAAACCTTCGCATTGTGTCATCATATGTGAACAAGTTTCCAGGAAAAATAATAATCTTGTAATACGGCAATTATTTAAAAAAGTGTTCTCAGAAATGAGCTATCATGCGTGAAGATTCATGGCTTTCAAGCAAAATGATCAATCTTATGGCCACATTCATGGCATAGTTTGTTAAAATGATCTCATATTGTGCACAAGGGTGCATCTTGGAATTCCAAATAATGTTGCCTAAGGGAGTTTTCATTTTCTTTGCACGGAAAATTCATTTTCCATTTTTCGAGTGCCCGAAATGAGGTTTTTTTGTGAAGGAACTACCAAATAATTGTTGCAAAAATGGACCAAATCAATTTTATAAAATACGATGCCATGTTTAATGCACAATTGACAAAATGGTTGGGTGTAAAAAGTTTTTATCCACCTCTGGTGAAAAAGATAAATTTCCGCCGATTTAGTAGGAAGCGGGTCAAACTTGAACTTCAGCTGCCTTGTAGTTTGCTCTTTATTTTTTTCCAAAAATCATTTATAGGAACATAAGTATCTATTTAACCATAAATACATGGTTTGGTGGTCATATGTTGAGGTTTGGACGGTGGCCCAGGGCCCCAACTCCAAAGCACGTAGATTCGCATGCCCGCCGCGTGGTCACCGCGTGACCGTGGCGTTGACATGTTCTGGGAAGCCTAGGCATGTCTAGTAGGTTTGGCACTCCCCAGATAGATGCTTGGAAGAAAATAACAACAGAAGAATCTCACGAGGAGACCGAACAATGCTCAAACATGAATTAGCACCCAAGTGTTTGATTAGTGGTTCGGGAAATGCACATGGCCAATGGGCCTGAGTTTTGGCCGAGGATGATCATCTACAAAGGATACTATCTTGGAAAATTTGCAGCTCAAATGGAGGAGCCTAGGTGTCACTTGCTTTGTAACGTACCACACTGGATAGAAATATGAATGTTGAAGCCACAATCACATGTTGTGACGCCCCCGATTTGACCGTACACTAATCATGCACGCAAATGTGTACGATCAAGATCAGGGACTCACGGGAAGATATCACAACACAACTCTACAATATAAATAAGTCATACAAGCATCATAATACAAGCCAGGGGCCTCGAGGGCTCGAATACAATTGCTCGATCATAGACGAGTCAGCGGAAGCAACAATATCTGAGTACAGACATAAGTTAAACAAGTTTGCCTTAAGAAGGCTAGCACAAAAGTAGCAACGATCGAAAAGGCAAGGCCTCCTGCCTGGGACCTCCTAACTACTCCTCGAAGCCGAACTCCATGTAGAATCATCCTCGGGATCTCTAGCATCTGGTTGCGACAATCAGGTATAGGAAGGGGAAAAAGAGGGAGAAAAGCAACCATGAGTACTCATCCAAAGTACTCGCAAGCAAGGAGCTACACTACATATGCATGGGTATATGTGTAAAGGGTCATATCAGTGGACTGAACTGCAGAATGCCAGAATAAGGGGGAATAGCTAGTCCTGTCGAAGACTACGCTTCTGGCCACCTCCATCTTGCAGCATGTAGAAGAGAGTAGATGGTAAGTTCACCAAGTAGCATCGCATAGCATAATCCTACCCGGCGATCCCCTCCTCGTCGCCCTGTTAGAGAGCGATCACCGGGTTATATCTGGCACTTGAAAGGGTGTGTTTTATTAAGTATCCAGTTCTAGTTGTCATAAGGTCAAGGTACAACTCCGGGTCGTCCTTTTACCGAGGGACACGGCTATTCAAATAGATAAACTTCCCTGCAGGGGTGCACCACATAACCCAACACGCTCGATCCCATTTGGCCGGACACACTTTTCTGGGTCATGCCCGGCCTCGGAAGATCAACACGTCGCAGCCCCACCTAAGCACAATAGAGAGGTCAGCACGCCGGTCTAACCCTATGCGCGCAGGGGTCTGGGTCCATCGCCCTATGCACACCTGCACGCTGCGTACGCGGCCGGAAGCAGACCTAGCCTAGTGGCGTTCCAGTCCAATCCGGCGCGCGCCACTCAGTCGCTGACGTCACGAAGGCTTCGGCTGATACCACGACGTCGGGATACCCATAACTACTCCCGCGTAGATGGTTAGTGCGTATAGACCAAATGGCCAGACTCAGATCAAATACCCAGAACTCGTTAAGCGTGTTAAGTATCCGCGAACGCCGACCAGGGCCAGGCCCACCTCTCTCCTGGGTGGTCTCAACCTGCCCTGTCGCTCCGCCTCAAAGTAACAGTCGGGGGCCGTCAGGAACCCAGGCCCACCTCTACCGGGGTGGAGCCACCTGTCCTTTCAGCCCCCTCATCAGAATCACTTGCGGGTACTCCTCGAGCCGACCCGACTTTAGTCACCACATGTGTCATGTATATAATGTATATAGTATACACCCGTGATCACCTCCCAAAGTGATCACGACCCAGTAGTATAGCATGGCAGACGGACAAGAGTGTAGGGCCACTGATGGAACACTAGCATCCTATACTAAGCAGTAGGATAGCAGGTAAGGGTAACAACTGTAGCAACAATGACAGGCTATGCATCAGGATAGGATTAACGGAAAGCAGTAACATGCTACACTACTCTAATGCAAGCAGTATAGAGAAGAATAGGCGATATCTGGTGATCAAGGGGGGGCTTGCCTGGTTGCTCAGACAAGAAGTAGGGGTCGTCAGTGACGTAGTCGTACGGGGCACCAGCAGCGGCGTCGGTCTCGTAGTCTACCGGAGAGAAGAGGGGGAAGAAACAATGAATACAATGCAAACAGATGCATAACGATGCATGACAAAGTAAACGCGGTGTTAGGTGTGCCCTAACGCGGTAAGGAGTGATACCGGCGAAGGGGGAAAACATCCGGGAAAGTGTTCCCGGTGTTTCGCGTTTTCGGGCAGAGGTGCCGGAGGTGAAATGTTGCAGGTTCACTATGCTAGGGACGCGTGGCGGACGTACGGGCTGCGTATCCGGATTCGTCTCGTCGTTCTAAGCAACTTTCATGTTGAAAATAATTTAATCCGAGTTACGGATTAAAAGATATGATTTTCTAAAGATTTTAATATTTTCTGGAATTTAATTAATTATTTAATTTAATTTGAAAATGGATTTATGATATCAGCATGATGTCATGCTGACGTCATCAGTCAACATTGACCGTTGACCTGGTCAACCTGACAGGTGGGTCCCACCTGTCAGTGACTGTTAGTTAATTAACAACAGTTAATTAGTTATTAGGCTAATTAATCTTAATTAGTTAATATTAACAGGATTAATTAAGTTAATTAATTATCTTAATTAATTAATTAATTTTATTATTTATTTATTTATTTATTTTAAATCTTTTTTTTATTTCTTTTAAATATCAATCTGGGGCTAGGCCCCACATGTCATTGGCCCATCTGGCCAGGGCGGGGGCCCCTGTGGTTAGTGACCCAGGGTGGGGCGGCGGCTGTGGCCGGCCAGCCACGGCTGTGCCTCGAACACCCGGCCACTGGGCGAAGCCAGGGCACGGCGAGGCCGGAACGGGGCCGGAGCGGGCGCGTGGGCGCCGGCGCCCGACGCGGCCAGCAGGGGAGGGGGAGGAAGGGGTCGGCGCGTGGCGCGTGGCGGGGCCTACTGGGGGCGTGCTGAGCACGGCGCGGGGCTCGGACGCGAGCCGTGCGTGCGATGGCCGCGGGGGTGAGGTAAACGACGGCGATGAGCACGGCCGTGGCGCGACGGTGCGGTGGTGCGGGCGGAGGCACGGCGCAGTGAGCGCGCATCGGACGCGGCCGGAGCGCGTCAACCGCGGGAGAGATCGGCGGGGACCGCGGTGACGAGCGCGAGCGCACGAGGGAGAGGGAGGGAGCGAGGCGGGGCTCACTGGGGCCGTAGGGGGATTGGCAGCGGGGCGCGAGGCGGTTGACGGCGACGACCGGGCGATGAGGAGGCAGGCCGTTGAGGTGGGGGAAGCAGGCCGGCGGGGGAGGAGGAAGCAGGCCGGTGGGGGAAGAGGAGGCAGGCCGGCGATGGCGTCGGCGAGCGGGCGTCCAGCGCTCCAGATCGGGGCAGGAGGGAGGAGCTGCGAGGAGGAGACGAGGCAGTCCGGCGGGGAGGCGGCGCGGGCGTGTTGGCGTCGAACGACGGCGGGAGCGGGACGACGGGCGCGACAGGGTCGGGGCACAGCGAGCGCAGGGGCGCCGCCCCCGATCCAGAACGTGGGGGGGAGGAGGAGCGAGGGGAGTGGGGATCAGGGGGTGCGGGGGTTAGGGTTTGGGAGGTTAAGGGGGCGCCGGCTGGGCCGGCCTCGGTGGTGGCCCGGTGGGCCGAGGCCGTTCGGCCAAGTTGGGCCACGGCCCCGGGGGGGTTGCTTTCTCCTTTTCTCTTTTTTTTGTTTTGTTTTCTGTTTTCTTTTCTTTATATATTTTCTTTTCTGTTTTAATTCATTTAAAAGTATTTAGGCATTTTATAAAAATGTGTTTACTTCACCATAATTACCGATGCAATAATTGACATAGCCCGAACATATTTATTTTAATATTTGAAAACTTTTGTCGTTTGACTTATTTAGGATTTAAATTTGAAACGGTTTTGAATTAACCCGAGATTAATTACAGTGACAGAGGTGACGTGCCATCAATAGCAGGGAATTACTGTAGTCTAATTATCCGGGCGCCACAATTCTCCTCCACTACAAGAAATCTCGTCCCGAGATTTAAGAGGGGAGTACGGGGGGAAAGTTCTGGTTACGGAATTCTAACGCATCTTCTCGGTCCTGGTTGCTCTTCTCGAAGAAGTTGATCCGTTACGTTGATGTCTTCATTTTTCCTGCTCAAGGTCATCATGATGAAGCTGGCATCCTTTCTTCGGGAACTCCATCGTACTTACGAAGGACAAGGGGTAACTTCGAAATAACAGTCCTCTGAACGGTTGACTATCTGGTTGATAACATCGGGGAAGGTGGCGGAAAGTAACTCTCGAATGGAAATTTAGGACAATATCGAGAGCAAAGTAAGTAGGTACCATGAGAAGTTTCGAGCAGGTGAATCGTTCGTTGCCTGAAACAAAGTGTGAAAGGGGGTTCAAGCAGCGAGAGTAAGTATTGCGTCTGATACCAGAATAGATCAGTAGGACGGTGGTCCGTGAATTACATACGAGGCCACGCGCGATGAATAAATTTGGGAACAGGGGGTGCACAGGAGAGTCAGGTTTCGATCCTGTGGAACTGTGGGTTATGGGCCCACCATGTGGGTTAAAAGTAGGAAGGGCGGGGACATCTTGCACGATCATGATAGCAAGGCATGTCAGAGGGTAGCCTGTCAGTTATATGTCAGCAACATCGTCGGTACCAAGGGCGAGGGACGAAGAGAACCATTTTCCTGCTCGTTGAAACGAGGCGGACCATTAGGCAAAGTTCCCGTCCATCGGTGGTTACCGAAATGTCACCAACAATAGTAACAGGGTCTTACTGACAGAGTTGTACACCGAGGTGTTTACATAAGCAGGAGAATATTACTGCTTAGATCATATAGATCACCAGAAAGGTTAAACCAAACAATGGAAAGGAAATTATGATTATCAGATTAAACAGAAGAATGGAAAGGAAAATGTGTTTAAACACATATTTCAAGGGTATATCCTTCCCAAGGACAAGCAGCGTATCATATCCATGACAGGATAGAAAGTAGAAAACCATTTAGGTAAGGGGAGAGGAATTTCATGACATAACCCATACAGCGGTGTTTGGATAATTGAGCAAGAAACATTTAGTATTGGGCTTCAAATGTTATTGTTGAAAATCGGAGTACCATAGACATGCTTTGAGATAGCATTGACATGGTCAACAGGTGAAGATCGGACTTTGGAAACAAAAAGGATCCATCAGGAACAACTTATAGAATAAGTCTTACAATTTCCTCATGGAAGAATAGCTAACCTTGCTAAAAGGGAAAACTTATAACAATAGGTCCTCCCGCCAGGTGTGCTGGGTATCATCACCTTACCGGGTCATAAATAGGCCAATGTTATAACTCTTGGAAATATGTTCCAACCATCATATCTGACCGAGATTCAGATCTGATTGGTGTCAGGATAACTCAGACTCAGGATGCCTGAGAAGAAAGGTACAACACAAATTGTCGAAACGACATCGAAGATTCTCGAGAGATGAACTATGGAAGCGAGTTCCGGACAAGGGTTCATCATTACATCAAGGAGAGGTGAGGAGGTGACTGATTGACTCAGCGACAATCCATTGAGATTTCCAAAAGATGGATTTCCACCACTATGTGAACAAGGAGATAACATTAGCTAGATCGAATGACTTAATGATGTATGCTCGAGGAAAACATACACAGTTAAACATTGGTTGAAATGTGCACCCGAAATATGGGCTAGGTAGCACGATCAATGTTCGAATGATGATTCATTAAGCCATAGACGTAGAATGAAACTATAGACCAATAACTTCAAAGCAATAGGGTTGCTAGAAGTTTAGAATTTACACGTCACAGACCATTTGTCGGTATTTCGTTTAGAAACAACACGGGGACCAAGAAAGAATGGTGATGGTGAGAAGTATCATTGTACCAAGAATTCTTAAGAGGTGGAGTAATGCTCACGACATTCTTGACATCGAAGATGGTAATACTCCATGGTAGAACATAACATAGGTTGGATAGCAGGGAAATCAAGACACAACACAAAATATGAACAAGTTTGTGTTGAGGGGAGGCAAGAATGTTGTCGATGATAACACAATTCATCGAGGGGCAAGGATGGTATTTCTCATCCTGAATTTCGACACACAACTTGGAAGAAGTCAAATTGTTGACAATGATCACGACAAATTTGTCGAGAGGTTTTCAAGAAGATGTAATTGATCGACGATGACATTAAGTCAAAGGAATGATGAAAGCGAAAGGTTATTGGAACCACGGGTAGGGCACAAACTCGAAATCAAGTTTGCTATTCAAGGAGAAGTGATATGACGAGGGAGATCGACGCAAGATTAGCTCACTATCAAAATTTGTGCGCTGAGAAGGTCCAGGTAGCACAGTTAAAATCATCAAGATAATGATATAGCCAAACAGGCTAGGGATGGCGTGATCGGGTACAAACTCGTACTTAAAGAAGATTACTAAGAGTTGTTGAACCGTAGTGCGGACTCGGTTCAGTTATCGGTGTCTTTGCGTGATTAATAACTCAGAGCCCGTGGAAAATTGGAATCAGTGAGAATGTAGCACTTGATGAAGAACTCATAAGAAGTTATGCAGTTCCGTGATAATCTTGAGATACCAGGGGGGTAATACTCGACGACAAACCAAAGTAGAGGTTGGACTGGGGTATTACTCTGCAGAAGACAAGTGCTTAAACTTGAACGAGAAATGGTATTTAAAGGAGAACATGGTCAGAAACCATGATCATAAATGATCGAACCACGGATACAAGATGAACTTATATCAAGGGGGGTAATTATTTTTACAAGCAGCTTCCATGATAAGTTATACATCGTGTCCATGGGCATGAACGCAAGGTTCAAGGTCGACTCCCACTTCTTCAATGTATAACCTTCCATTCACTCCTCGCTTTGATAAAGGCATTAGTGTTGAAAGTTTTGCCTGGTGAAATACCAGATGAGTATGACTCGTGAAAACTTCTGAGTTCACACATATTATGAAAGGCATAGGTTCAACCCATCAAGGCATCTTAGGAACATATACCACAAACTTCGGAGTAAATATTACAAGCTCGAAAGAAGAGCATTGTTCAAAAACAGATGATACAAATTACCAAAGGCATTATATACCCATGGAAAGGCTCACAAGGTTATTCAATATGAAGGACACTGTCTGATAAAATCCAACAAAGGAACCGATGGTCCACAAGGGATCTGATGTGAGCATCGGTACTCAACCAGAGGAAGAAGAATGCAAGGAGATCTGATTATAGAAACAACTGACTAACTCAAGTTCAAATGCAAAAGAATTATGATTTCCAAATCAGGGGATCAGAAGCAACGCTCTGATCAAGGATGGATAAGTTGAGTAGGCTTAGGGGTACAATCGATGGCAATTTGATAGGTCGAGATCCAGCTCACGTTTAAAATGACGTCTGAGCCGGAAGAATGAATTCTAGGATATGATTGAGGATTGCGAGCATTCGCAACAAATTGAATAAACGGACTCAAAATGATAATGACAAGAGATGCCAATAAGATTACGAGACTTATGGGATTAACCATAATGCAAGCAAACAAGAATTTCAAGAGCAATAGGCTCCTGAGGATTTTCAGAAGATCGAATAGTATTTTGAAGACTATTATGGAATACTTGAGCCAACTGGGGATGAGCGGATACTCGGTAAGTGCGAGAATTATCCGTAGGGGTATTCAGGTGACAAAGAACAGCAAGGCAGTAAGCTCAAAGGATTCTCGGAACAACAGAGAGAATTTCGGGGTATCTTGTAATAACAAGATCAACTGGGAAACATTGTATGAGTGGCGAGTATACGTGGTTAGCCATAGGAGTTTATCGATGAAAGGGAATTGCAAAAGCGATGAACACAAGTTCTCGGGTTATCAGCGGAGAGTATCTTCAGGGTCTTCACGTGCAGCAGACGATCATCAGTAATAAGGGGCTCTCCGGGTGAAAGTGATAACGAGATCCTAATGTTAGATTTAGCAAAATTCACT
Organism: Aegilops tauschii subsp. strangulata; assembly: GCF_002575655.3. Taxonomy (NCBI): domain Eukaryota; kingdom Viridiplantae; phylum Streptophyta; class Magnoliopsida; order Poales; family Poaceae; genus Aegilops; species Aegilops tauschii. Next base: position 424,275,541 of record NC_053035.3, on the reverse strand, counting down.
TAACCCGAATAGAAGAGAGATCAGAGTCCTAGAGTATAGGCAAGGAGTAAAAGATCCTAATACCACCCAATGGCGACGTGGGCCCGTAAGACACACAGCCATGTTAGTAAAAGTTTTGCAATGTCTAGACTCGACTTCGGCCAAGGACTGTGGAAAGGGGGATTCCTACAGGCAGTCGGCTCTGATACCAACTTGTGACGCCCCCGATTTGACCGTACACTAATCATGCACGCAAATGTGTACGATCAAGATCAGGGACTCAAGGGAAGATATCACAACACAACTCTACAACATAAATAAGTCATACAAGCATCATAATACAAGCCAGGGGCCTCGAGGGCTCGAATACAATTGCTCGATCATAGACGAGTCAGCGGAAGCAACAATATCTGAGTACAGACATAAGTTAAACAAGTTTGCCTTAAGAAGGCTAGCACAAAAGTAGCAACGATCGAAAAGGCAAGGCCTCCTGCCTGGGACCTCCTAACTACTCCTCGAAGCCGAACTCCATGTAGAATCATCCTCGGGATCTCTAGCTCCTGGACTCTAGCATCTGGTTGCGACAATCAGGTATACGAAGGGGAAAAAGAGGGAGAAAAGCAACCGTGAGTACTCATCCAAAGTACTCGCAAGCAAGGAGCTACACTACATATGCATGGGTATATGTGTAAAGGGTCATATCAGTGGACTGAACTGCAGAATGCCAGAATAAGGGGGAAAAGCTAGTCCTGTCGAAGACTACGCTTCTGGCCACCTCCATCTTGCAGCATGTAGAAGAGAGTAGATGGTAAGTTCACCAAGTAGCATCGCATAGCATAATCCTACCCGGCGATCCCCTCCTCGTCGCCCTGTTAGAGAGCGATCACCGGGTTATATCTGGCACTTGAAAGGGTGTGTTTTATTAAGTATCCAGTTCTAGTTGTCATAAGGTCAAGGTACAACTCCGGGTCGTCCTTTTACCGAGGGACACGGCTATTCAAATAGATAAACTTCCCTGCAGGGGTGCACCACATAACCCAACACGCTCGATCCCATTTGGTCGGACACACTTTTCTGGGTCATGCCCGGCCTCGGAAGATCAACACGTCGCAGCCCCACCTAAGCACAACAGAGAGGTCAGCACGCCGGTCTAACCCTATGCGCGCAGGGGTCTGGGCCCATCGCCCTATGCACACCTGCACGTTGCGTACGCGGCCGGAAGCAGACCTAGCCTAGTGGCGTTCCAATCCAATCCGGCGCGCGCCACTCAGTCGCTGACGTCACGAAGGCTTCGGCTGATACCACGACGTCGGGATACCCATAACTACTCCCACGTAGATGGTTAGTGCGTATAGACCAAATGGCCAGACTCAGATCAAATACCCAGAACTCGTTAAGCGTGTTAAGTATCCGCGAACGCCGACCAGGGCCAGGCCCACCTCTCTCCTGGGTGGTCTCAACCTGCCCTGTCGCTCCGCCTCAAAGTAACAGTCGGGGGCCGTCAGGAACCCAGGCCCACCTCTACCGGGGTGGAGCCACCTGTCCTTTCAGCCCCCTCATCAGAATCACTTGCGGGTACTCCTCGAGCCGACCCGACTTTAGTCACCACATGTGTCATGTATATAATGTATATAGTATACACCCGTGATCACCTCCCAAAGTGATCACGACCCAGTAGTATAGCATGGCAGACGGACAAGAGTGTAGGGCCACTGATGGAACACTAGCATCCTATACTAAGCAGTAGGATAGCAGGTAAGGGTAACAACTGTAGCAACAATGACAGGCTATGCATCAGGATAGGATTAACGGAAAGCAGTAACATGCTACACTACTCTAATGCAAGCAGTATAGAGAAGAATAGGCGATATCTGGTGATCAAGGGGGAGGCTTGCCTGGTTGCTCAGACAAGAAGTAGGGGTCGTCAGTGACATAGTCGTACGGGGCACCAGCAGCGGCGTCGGTCTCGTAGTCTACCGGAGAGAAGAGGGGGAAGAAACAATGAATACAATGCAAACAGATGCATAACGATGCATGACAAAGTAAACGCGGTGTTAGGTGTGCCCTAACGCGGTAAGGAGTGATACCGGCGAAGGGGGAAAACATCCGGGAAAGTGTTCCCGGTGTTTCGCGTTTTCGGGCAGAGGTGCCGGAGGTGAAATGTTGCAGGTTCACTATGCTAGGGACGCGTGGCGGAGGTACGGGCTACGTATCCGGATTTGTCTCGTCGTTGTGAGCAACTTTCATGTTGAAAATAATTTAATCTGAGTTACGGATTAAAAGATATGATTTTCTAAAGATTTTAATATTTTCTGGAATTTAATTAATTATTTAATTTAATTCGAAAATGGATTTATGATATCAGCATGATGTCATGCTGACGTCATCAGTCAACATTGACCGTTGACCTGGTCAACCTGACAGGTGGGTCCCACCTGTCAGTGACTGTTAGTTAATTAACAACAGTTAATTAGTTATTAGGCTAATTAATCTTAATTAGTTAATATTAACAGGATTAATTAAGTTAATTAATTATCTTAATTAATTAATTAATTTTATTATTTATTTATTTTAAATCTTTTTTTATTTCTTTTAAATATCAATCTGGGGCTAGGCCCCACATGTCATTGGCCCATCTGGCCAGGGCGGGGGCCCCTGTGGTCAGTGACCCAGGGTGGGGCGGCGGCTGTGGCCGGCCAGCCACGGCTGTGCCTCGCACACGCGGCCACTGGGCGAAGCCAGGGCACGGCGAGGCCGGAACGGGGCCGGAGCGGGCGCGTGGGCGCCGGCGCCCGACGCGGCCAGCAGGGGAGGGGGGAGGAAGGGGTCGGCGCGTGGCCCGTGGCCGGGGCCTACTGGGGGCGTGCTGAGCACGGCGCGGGGCTCGGACGCGAGCCGTGCGTGCGATGGACGCGGGGGTGAGGTAAACGACGGCGATGAGCACGGCCGTGGCGCGACGGTGCGGTGGTGCGGGCGGAGGCACGGCGCAGTGAGCGCGCATCGGACGCGGCCGGAGCGCGTCAACCGCGGGCGAGATCGGCGGGGACCGCGGCGACGAGCGCGAGCGCACGAGGGAGAGGGAGGGAGCGAGGCGGGGCTCACTGGGGCCGTAGGGGGATTGGCAGCGGGGCGCGAGGCCGTTGACGGCGACGACCGGGCGACGAGGAGGCAGGCCGTTGAGGTGGGGGAAGCAGGCCGGCGGGGGAGGAGGAAGCAGGCCGGTGGGGGAAGAGGAGGCAGGCCGGCGATGGCGTCGGCGAGCGGGCGTCCAGCGCTCCAGATCGGGGCAGGAGGGAGGAGCTGCGAGGAGGAGACGAGGCAGTCCGGCGGGGAGGCGGCGCCGACGTGTTGGCGTCGAACGACGGCGGGGAGCGGGACGACGGGCGCGACAGGGTCGGGGCACAGCGAGCGCAGGGGCGCCGCCCCCGATCCAGAACGTGGGGGGAGGAGTAGCGAGGGGAGTGGGGATCAGGGGGTGCGGGGGTTAGGGTTTGGGAGGTTAAGGGGGCGCCGGCTGGGCCGGCCTCGGTGGGCCGAGGCCGTTCGGCCAAGTTGGGCCACGGCCCCCGGGGGGGTTGCTTTCTCCTTTTCTCTTTTTTTGTTTTGTTTTCTGTTTCTTTTCTTTATATATTTTCTTTTCTGTTTTAATTCATTTAAAAGTATTTAGGCATTTTATAAAAATGTGTTTACTTCACCATAATTACCGATGCAATAATTGACATAGCCCGAACATTTTTATTTTAATATTTGAAAACTTTTGTCGTTTGACTTATTTAGGATTTAAATTTGAAACGGTTTTGAATTAACCCGAGATTAATTACAGTGACGGAGGTGACGTGCCATCAATAGCAGGGAATTACTGTAGTCTAATTATCCGGGCGTCACACATGTATTGTTAGATGGGGCTCAAATTTTGTGGAGAGCTATGATTTGGGAATATAGAAGATGTGGCAAAAATTCAGCTCATTAGGATATGCCTAGCTAGTACTTCCTTCACAACAGTTCGAGTTGAACAAAAACTTTGGAAATTTGCCGAGGAAGATTACCAGGCAAATGGAGTTGAATATTGTCATGAGGCAATGATTTGGATAGTGAAGAATGCCCATTTTTTTGAGGAATTTTGGGAATGACAGAAATATAGGTTGCTTCACAACCTAGGGCAAAAATTGACACATGGAAATGACACATAGGCAAAACTGATGAGGTGGCGCCTAGTCATAGCAATCCACCACTATTTACAAGGTTATGACCATCTATATTGGTCGTGATCAGCTAGAAATAAGGCAGCGGGTCAGTGTTGTCTGCTTTATGACCATTTCGTGTAAGGAAATTACGACCTTTATGGCCAAAATGGTCGATATAGTTGAGGGTTTGGAGCCCCCGAGCAGCTTTTGACCAATTGGTCTCAAATGGTCGTAGATCTATGACCAATTCTTCCAGGGTCACTGACAGAAGGTCACTAGTTGACATATTTCTTGTAGTGGGCGGCGCCCCCTTTCCTTCCTCCCTCTCCCCCCTTCCTTCTCTCCTAGTCCAACTAGGGAAGGGGGGATCCTACTCCCGGTGGGAGTAGGACTCCTCCAGGGCGCGCCATACAGGGCCGGCCCTCCCCCTCCTCCACTCCTTTATATACACAAGTTGATCATTGATCTCTTAGCCGTGTGCGATGCCCCCTCCACTATAATCCACCTCGGTCATATAGTTGTAGTGCTTAAGCGAAGCCCTGCGCCGGTAGCTTCATCATCACCATCATCACGCCGTCGTGCTGACGAAGCTCTCCCTCGACACTCAGCTGGATCGAGTGTTCGTGGGACGTCACCGAGCCGAACATGTGCAGATCGCGGAGGTGCCGTACTTTCGGTACTAGGATCGGTCGGATTGTGAAGACGTACGACTATATCAACCGCGTTGTCATAACGCTTCCGCTTACGGTCTACGAGGGTACGTGGACTACACTCTCCCCTCTCGCTGCTATGCATCACCATGATCTTGCGTGTGCGTAGGAATTTTTTTGAAATTACTGTGTTCCCCAACAAACTTTTGTAGCTATTTTCATCATCTAGACACGTCAAAATACATAAACTATGTGCATCTTTTGAATTATTGGCTCTGCAATAGTTTTATTATGAAAATGATTGCAAAACTGTATGATGTTAGTTAAATAAGTCGGGTGCAAATTTTTTTATAGCTTTTTCTAAGGCCTATTTTTTGTGGAGCTAAAACTGGGCCTTTTGTGACCCAATTTTTGTGCTTGCGACATTCTTTTTTCTACTAGCGACAAGATGTCAAAGTCGTGGGGTCACGCTGAAGGGGTTGTTTCAGTGAATGAAACCGTTAGGTAGATGGACCCTCCCAACATGAATGAATCGCTCGTTGCGGAGAACTCCTAGATCCGATGTTCCCTAGATATTGTGGTCCTTTTTGAAAAAAAAACAGAAACTTGTTACCCAGTGTCTGCATTACATGTCAACAATATTGTGTGCAAGGCATGGTCAAACGCAGTGGAGAGCCTGCATCCTAACAATGGTACACATGGGCCACAAATCTTAGTTTTACTCAAAATTTCTTTAATGTACTTGATGTGTTGTGGTTATATGTGAAATATACCTTAGCACACAAGTTTTTTTTGCAAGAATAATGGTTGTAGACCCATGTCCTCAACTAGCTCCTTGCATGGTCAAACATGCCCACGTTTCATCAGAGTTACATACATAGGTTGTAATATTAATCCAAAGCCCCGATGCAAACGAGCCATAGTTATGGAATAGGTGTTGATTAATTTGTACACCATTTTACCACAACCTCAAGTAGCGCATAATTAGGTCGCGAGAGTGAATCCTAGATACTAATTTACCGAGTTAGGATGTCAATCAACATAGAAATATTTTTTAGCTTGTAGTGTGAAAGGCTAAGGGTACGAACCACGATTGATATGACGATACGCCTCCATTTCATAATGTAGCGACTATGGATTTATTAGACAGTCAAACATTGATCAAACATATATAATATGAAGATATGTCTGTATGATGTATCTAATAAGCCTTTGACAAGGTCAATCTTGACTTCCTATTAGAGATCCTCACTAAAAGGAATTTTGGTCCACTTTGGATCAACTGGATTAGGATGGTTACTCAAGGTGGGTCTTTGGGTGTGAAAGTTAATGGGGTTGAAGTGGGCGTCTTCACTACCAGCAAAGGCCTAAGGCAAGGAGGCCCCTTGTCACCCCTCCTCCTTAATTTGCTAGCTAGTGGATGTTCTTACCAAAATGCTCTCTAAAGCTAGTCAACAAACCCTGATAAATGGGCTCTACCCTAATTATTTTCTAGGTGGTGTCATCTCCCTTCAACATGCAGATGACATTATCTTGTTTGTTTACAAGGACCATGAAAAAGCTAACAATCTTGAAATTGTATTGACCTGCTTTGAGAGTGTTTCTTGTATGAAGATTAATTACTCTAAGAGTGAGCTTATCACTCTGGGCTCATTAAGGAGGAGGTAGTGGAATTTTTAGAAATCTTTGGTTGCTCTAAAGGATCTTTCCCTATTAAAATATTTAGGTACCCATCTTCATTATGACAAACTGAGAAGAGAGGATATACAACCCATTGTAGACAATATCCTTAAGAGTATTGCGGGATAGATAGGAAATCTTTTATCTTACTCTGGTAGGATAACGCCGATCAAAGCTTGCCTTAGTAGTATTCCAGGGCACTTTTTATCCCTTTTTAGGTTCCCTAATTGGGCTTTGGACCTCATTAGCACTCAACTGGCTCATTGCCTTTGGAATGACTTTGAACGCAGTAGAAAACTCCACCTAGCCAATTGGAACCTAGTTTGCATGACATGTGCGCTTGATCAATCTATGTTGGCAAAACTTTCTCTCGCGGGTGCTTTGAGTCGAGAGGTGATTGCATCACCACCACCAGGGAGCCCGCCGTCGCCTATTGTTGGTCTCCGGCGCTAGGAGTTGAAGGCTTCTGCCATCAGCCTTGTGACACCTCTAGAGCTGACCTCGCCAAATCAGTCGCCACTGAAGAGGTCAAATATAGAGCTCATGCTTTTGGCTTGCATTGTCGTAGCAACTACCGCTCAGTAATTTGTGGCTCTCCCGCCCGTATTACCATCTTATCCTAGTTTTCTTTTTCTAGCCTACTGAACCGCGGAGATGTTTCTCCCCTCGAGTTACTCTCTAGTCTCGGATTTGCTAAATTTTGCGACCTTGTCTTTTGACAGAGACTATGTTACTGTTTGGTTTCATTTAATAATGGAACCGGGGAGGCCTTTGTGGCTCCTTGATGCTATAAAAGAATGATGTATCTAATGATATGTATTTGATATTCTAAATGTAGATACTATTGTCTATAAAGTTGGTTGATTTTTTTTAAGTTTGACTTTCTAAAAAATCTACATGTAGCACATTCCGAAATAGATATACTATTTCCTTATGCACAGTCCACCCAACCATGGAAATAGAGGGAAGAAAGTCGATAAAAAATTTTTTCTTCTAAAAAAGAAACCTAAAGGGATCTTTGATTTGATAATTATCAAGAAAAACGAAAGCTAGTACAATGGGAAGATAACTGGACAGATAACGATTAATAAAAACTAAAATTTGATTGAAAATCATCCAAGCCTTCTTGTTCATCAGATTGTATGTTGCCCGCCAGAGATTGAAAATTGCACTGTACTAACACATGTAAATGCCCTCACTGTACCATGCTTTAATGACTGCAATAGCCACTCAACGCTTAAGACGAGATCTAGACATTGTCAAAGACGGTTGGAGCATCACGCCAGACAATACAAGCTTGTAGACCATGACCACCGGCCATATGGTCGGAGAAACCCGGCCACGTCGCAGAACAACACGAAAGAAAATGTTGAAGTCGTTGCATCAACAGTCATTCATTTGCTCTCTTTGATAGACACACATCCAACGACACAAACCCCTCGTCGACAAGTTTAGATTTGTAAACCCCTTTTTATTAGCATGTAGTGCGTAAACCAAAACTTAGAAGAATTATTGGAGATTTTTCTAGTGAGTTTAGGGGTTTGGTTAAAACCCCTTTTTATTCAACTCAGGTTTGATGGGCCGGTCATTGGAGAGACTAAATTATAGAGGATGAGAGTGGCGTTTTGGCACTTGGGAACACGTGCTTCTGGTTTTGAAGATGTGTTTTAAACATACTTTGTAATGTCAAAAAATTCCAAACAAAATTTGGCGTGCAAATCTCGATATTGTACATGCTCACAAACTCGTTTCGCGAAAAACCGACAAGTTATGTGTTACGTGTAAAAAGGACAAAATCCGGTGTTAAAAAGTGTTTTTCACAAGACATCTTTTTGTCTTTTTATACAAGCCACAATAAATATCGGTTTTCTTCAAAACTTAACGTGCACACATATAATGTCGAGATGTATGCGTCGAATTTTGATTTGAAATTTTTTCACACTTTGAAATATTTTTTTCGGTGACAGGAGGGCGCGCTCCCAGAAGCACCAACGGATTCCCGATAGAGGATCAGCTACTGATGCTCTTAGATCTGGTAGGTTTTCAGAACATGATAGATTTCTTGCTTCCTACGTAGATTTTTTAATGCATTTCTTGGCTAGCGACATCCGGCACGTCGTAGAAACTTTGTGTGTGGGCGCGCTCGTGTTACACGATCCGGCATTTGTAGAACATTGGTATAGATTTCTTTGCTTCTTAGACAATTTTACTTGGATTTTACTTGCGCTCCAGTTTTGATGGCTAGGGACATCCGGCACGTCGTGACCCCGATCTGTCAGCGACGCGCACACCGAACCGCAGGAACAGAATATGTCCCTTGGGTGACCTGGGTCGACACATCACGGGACGTGGCGGCGGCTCACAGCCTCACGTGACCGCCATTGCCTAGCCTAGCCCCCAGGCCGTCCATCCCGATTCTTTCTTTCCTTTCACCTAGGGGAGCGGAGAGCAGACGCACACGTTGCCGCCTCGTGGCCAAGGTAACTTCCCTACGCAAAAAGGAAAACAAATCGTACCCAGAAGCGACACGAAAATCTTCTCCGACACACGGGGAGTTGTGTTTGGAAATTCGAAAATCGTGAAGGCACCAACCAAATATGCCCCAGCCTGGTCACATGGCCGACTGGCGCGCACGCACATGCCCCTGTAGAGCTCCAGTCCGACACACGTCCACGAGTCTCGCCTGTTCTAACTATAAAAAAAAACAAAAAAAGGTCTCGCCTCTTCCCACCGCAACAAAGAAAAAAGAAAAAAAAGAAGGAAAAAAAACTTGGCTGGCAGGCCAAGCGGTCCATGGAGGCTCTACCACCCCACACCTGCCAAAAGCAGAGCAAGTTCCCGACTCTTTCCTTCCCTCCCCGCTCATATAACCCGCCGCGCAATCACCGCACCGGCAAGCGAACCCGCGGAGGAGGCGAGGGGAGAGATTGCTTGCGCACCCCACCATCGACGTAGCGTAGCCAGGCGAAGGGCGACGGCCATGAGGGGCGAGGCGAGGATGCTGTGCGCGCTGGGCCTGGTGCTGCTCTGCGTGGCGGCGCTCCTCCAGGGCGCGCACTGCCGCGGCGGCGGCGGCGGGGGACACGGCGGAGGTGGAGGTGCAGGCCATGGAGGGGGCGGAGGTCGCGGAGGCGGAGGCTCCGGGAGAGGGCGCTCAGGCGGGAGGGCCCGCCCGATCATCGCCGGCGCGGGCGCGGGCGCCCTCGCTGGGGCTGGCGCGGGCGCGCTCGCCGGCAGGGCCGCGTCGGGGTCGCACGGCCGCAGCGCCGCGGGCGAGCCGCGCGTCGCCTGGAGGGCCTCCGGCGCCGCCGCCGCCCTCGCGGCCGCCGCGCTCGTTCGGTGGCTCTGAGCGGCGTCAATCTCGGTACACACGGGTGAATTTACTGAATTACTAGTAGCAGTTAGCTGTGGTAGATTGGTGGGTGTAATCCAGGCTTCGAAGAGGATGTAATCCAGACTGACGGTCGTGAATTAGTGGTTTGGTAGTACTAGTGCTGATGCACGTGTAATTATGGCGAATTTACGGCACCCTTGAACAGAGCTTTGCGAGGATCTTTTTTACTGCTAGTTCATATGGTGCTTTTTTCCCCCTTGGTTGCGAGAATCGTGCTGTGATGTTTTCTGTTGGATTTCTGATTGCTGGTGGGCTGTGTTAGGTGATGGGGGTTGATTAGTCATTGTCTGTCGCCAGTAAAATAAAACCTTGTACTCATGCTCGTCCCTTTCTGTCGTCTCGGTGGATTTTCCTTGCGGCCGCGGACCGCGATTGTGTTTGGTGCCATGATGATGCCATCATCACGCCGTCAAGAATCGAGATGGCTTCGTGTGCTGTATATGTCAGGAATCAGTATGCCGTAGTGCGCTGTATGCCCAATGCTCGTGCGACAATTTCTGTGCAGACCTTTTTTTGCTGTTCTTGCGAGAGCATTATCTTTGCTCCTTTTATAGCATCCACAGCCGCATACAACAAATATGACCTCTCAATCCGTGGACGCATCCAACCGGGCACCTCGTACTAGATTCTTAAATTCATGCAAACGAAAAACCTATGTACTCCTTCCGTTTTTTTAGTTTGCATATAAGATTTGATCAAGACTAGCTTTGTAGGAAACGATATCAACATTCACTCTATGAAATAAATACTATTTGATACATGATGAAATTAATTTTCATAACATATAACTTTAGTATTGTAGATTTTAATATTTTTTTCTATAAAGTTAGTCAATCAAATTTTATATGCGGACTAAAAAGAAACGGAGGGAGTACTTCGTAGATCATCTAGCTACTCCTCGTCGGAGATGTCGACTATCTACGTGCCCGGCTCCAGGTATATGGGCGGCAGCTACAGCTCTGGCTCCTTCTGCTGCTTCACTCCGGCCTCCTCTATCTCCGCGTCAAGTTCGACGAAGAGCGTGTCGGTCGTCGCCTGCTTCTACCGGAGAAACCGCCAGTTGGCCTCCACATAGACCTCATCCTAGATGAACTCTAGGATGGCCTACTGCTACGCCATCTCTGCGGCTTGGGCAACGGCGAACTTCGCCTCCGCCTCCTCCATGTTGAACCCCGGAGCAGGCTGCCCCGCCTCGTCCTCCTCCGAATCCGTCACCTCCATCGGCTTCTGCAGCTGCTCTCCCTCATCCTCCTTCGGCTGCTGCCGCTCCTCCTCCTCCGGCTCCGGCGAGTCCGGAGGCAGCCCAGCAGCGATGCGGGCGGCACGCCTAGCCTGGATCTCCTCTGCGATCCGCCTCCGGCGCTTCGACGTGAGCATAGCGTACGTGGTGATCTTCCGCCGGACCATGACGATGCCGGAGAGCGTGTGAGAGGAGGCGGACGGGCTCGACTGGTGGCGCAGAGAGGGAGGATGTGGATGGGCCAGGGTTGGGGGACGCCGACCGGCTTAAATAGCCGCATTTGGCCTCGGGTGATGAGTCGGAGCGGCGCCACGCGACTTTCACACTGCGGCCACAGAGGAGGCGTCCGTCAGACCGCCAGGTTTCCGGGCTATTCCGTGTGGGACCCCATCATCAGTCCTACGTACCGGGCGCTCAGGCGTCCCAATATTTGGGGAGCTCCTGCTCGACGCTCGTGTGCGTCAAAACGAGGTGGTTTCGCTAAAGCTAATGCGCGAATGGGCCGGCCCAAACGAAGCCTCGAGCGAACGCGGTAATTGAAAAACCAAAATTAACGAAATGGGATTCGAACTCCCGACGTAGCGCTGCATCCTAACGAAGCTAGGCAGCTAGGATACTATTTATGCCTGTCCTGAAACCGGCGTTTGTTTTAAAGTACCAACCCAAATGGTAGATCCGGGGTTTTTCAACATTTTCCATTAATTCTTGCAAAAATGAAAATCTTAAATATGCCAACAATGTTTCGAAAATCATACACAAATTTCGAATATTCTTTTTCTTTTAAACATGAACTATGTTTTTAAAAATTGAACAAAATTCAAAATCTGAATACTTCTTTTGTACTATGAATAATTTTTAGAAAGCGAATTTAGAATACACATTGAACATTTTCTTAGTATAGGGCGAACATTATTCAAATACACACTGAACATTTTTTTAAATACGCTGAACTTTTCCTGAATGCATCTTGAACAAAATTTCTATGCACGATGAACATTTTTTATACACACTGAACATTATTTTCAATGAATGGTGAACAATATTCAAATACACACTAAATGTTTTTTTGAATACGATGAACTCTTTTCGAATGCATGCTGAACAAAATTTTTATACATGATAAACATTTTTTTATACACACTGAACATTTTTTTTGAATGTATAGTGAACATTTTTCTTCAATACGGTGAACAACAGTTGGAATTCAAAACTATTTTTGAAACATGAAAAAAAAATCAAAAACGTGAACAAAATTTGGAATTTCAAAAAACATTTTCTGAAAAGTCAAACGAATTTCGAAATATCTGAACATGTTTTGGATATTTTGAATTTATGAAAAACAAAAAAAGAAAAAGGAAGAAGAAACACAAAATGTAGAAAATGGAAAAGAAAAGGGAGAAATAAGAAGAAGAAAAGAAAAAAGAAAATGATTAATAGAAGTAATGAAGAAAACCGGAAAAACCTGTGAAAGAAAACAAAGAAGAAAAAACCCGGTTCAGGGAACCTTCTGGAAGTTTCCCAAAACCAGTTCCTCGCTCCAAGTGGGCCGGCCCATTTCGTGTCGATCGGTTTCTTTGCTTCAGCGAAGCGGCGACGGCTTGACGCACGTGAGCGTCACATAGGAATCGCCCAATATTTTATGCTGGATATGAGGGTTTCTGGTGAGCCCGAATGTTTGAGGCCCGTTTGATGCATCTAGCTTGGTTAAAATTTCATGACCGATCAGTGACCAGGCGTGTCGCCCGGTCGTTTGAAGCCAATTTGTGGCGTGAGGCTGTAGATGCTCTTACGGAAGGCCATTCACGAGCACATCTTCCAAACCCCTGGAGCTACCCACTCGTTTGTTCAGAAATTCAAACAGGAGCTATCTGTGCTATCCGATAATGGTATTACCAATAGGCCAGGCGGGGTGGCTCAGGTTCAGGCCACACGCATGAATACACGCCAGAAGGCTCCGCCGATGGGTTATGCGAAAATCCACGTTGATGCTGGAGTCAGAGTTGGAAGGGGAGGCTCGGCTGTGGCGGTCTGCCGAGACCACAATGGTTCTTATATTGGAAGCTCTGCACTGGTTTTAGCTGGTTTGGATGATCCTCTGATTCTTGAGACCATTGCATGCATAGAGGCCCTCGCCCTAGCGGAAGATCTAAACCTACACAATGTGATGGTCGCTTCTGATTCCAAACAGGTTATCCAAGACATAAAAAACGCCAGTATGGGGAAGAACGGTTCTATAGTTCGGGAGATTATAATCCGGTCAAGCCAGTTTCTTTATAAATTTACTTTCGAAGGTCGTGCAGCCAATATGAAAGCATATAGGTTAGCTAGATTTGCTCTTGGTCGAGGACCGGGGCGGCACACTTGGTTGGGCCAACCCCACAACCCCAATTGTATCCCACTATCTGTGAATTTTGATGAATAAAGTTGCTTTATCTCCTAAAGAAAAAAAACGAGTAGTGGTGCTGAAGAAAAATCCCGCACAGCTTATCCACTTCTACAGCCACTGGACCCCAGTCCAGTCCTTGACAGCGACTCTACATGGTTTCCTCCACACGGTCTGCCACTCGTCTCCAGCGTTCGCGCCGACAGCCGGGCACCGTCGAGGCGGCTATGTATTGGAGCCGACGAAGGCAGCCGGTGATCACAAACTCGACGCGCACGTCTCCGGAAGGGTCCTGCCTCCAAGTCTCCTAGCGGTGTCGATGGACCAAAACTGCTAAACCAAAATTTTGCAATTTGCAGCGGAAAAGGCAACAGATTAGACAGAACCGATAACCTCACGTGATACGACGCTTTGATGATGTACCGATGTGCTTTGTGATGAACCCACGGTGGGCTAAACGCGTGTCTGGCTCATAATCAAGTGTTCTCCCTGTCTAGAAAGGTCTAGCAATTTTGTAACTGTACTGGGATTTCTCATGCTTACCCCTTACAATGTTCAATTTTCTAAAAACATATTTACCCTATATATTTTTCTAGTGTTGAGCGAGCTGCTATGTGTGAGATACTTTGCCACAACATCATCAAAATTGTCTACATCAATCTTAAGAAACTAGATCGGAATCGCGCCTTGGCGCGAGGGTGCCGGTCCCAGCATTTTGCCGAAGCATATAACATTATATTAGTAGAAACCAGGTATAACATTTGCACTTATAGAGGATAATAAAGTAAAGAAACATTTAATTGTGATAGAGCTTAAGATCAACATAAGTTTATAAGGCAGGATCAAGCTGGTGCGTTCATACGACCGCAAAAGATAACCATTCGACACGAAGTTCGATACCAAAAGTAAGAACACATAAGAGGAGGTAATAAGAACGGGACATAATAAAGAAGAGCCAACTACGGAGCCATAATCAAGAAGCATACTAATAAGTGCCGCAATTCATCTGTCTTGTCGATGTACTTCATAGGGACTGCCTCACACGAACCTGATACTATCGAGCATCGACCACATTACTTACAATTCCTCTATGCTTTTGTATGGCCAAACGATAGCACTCCAATCATTTGGATTAGAAAGTTTCTTACAGAAGGACATGATACATGAATTTTTCAATCTGAACATAAGTACACAAGGCCTAAACAGTATCTATATTTCTATGCTAATTTTCCATATCTATTCCATGGTTTAATAAATCTTAAGCACATGTAATGTTCAACACAAGCACATGAGTTGCAGGGTACCACAGGAATATGATCAGACACGTGATAGTTATACCACATGAATACCTGATGGACAAAATTATTATAAAAAGTCAGTAACCAACTAAATGTAACAGTACACCTATCAAATTGAGTATACACATGCGCCCTGCCTGGGTCGGTGGCCCAAATCCTAACTCTGTGTGCAAATAAAAGTGTTCATACACAATTAGTTCATGCAACAGATTGCCCACCACATTCTTCTCAAATAATGATGCAGACATGATTCCAAAATAAAATAAATACAGTTAACAATCCCTCCCCACGAAACACAACACTATGAATTAATTGTAACCATGTTTATTTGATCCATAATCACATTCTTTTCATCAGGAACAACTAACTGCTTACGGATTAAAAATATAGATTGGCTGAAGCGCCACACAAGCATCATCCAACAATTTTAATTATTTGCTAAAATCCCCGCTACCCATGGCAACAAACACCAACCTTGTTATTTTAATATTTTCTATTAACTACATTTCTGCCGAAAAGTGGTGGCACTTTCTACTCAAATCTGCAAGATGTAATTCAGCCAAACACTATATGATCGGGAATCTGACATACCTTCTAGTCTATCCAGGCAATTTGGGATCGATCTGTTCTATGGATTAATCAGATGACTGAGCGGAATTCCCAATCGCTGCCTCTGCCCCCACTTCTGCCGCACAGATTTGGCCGTCCACACTGCTTCCCTCATGGTGCGTCTACATAACCCCATTTACCAAAATTCAGGTTAGATGCAGAAATGCGGAAACAAATCCTTGCGGAACTGCGCACATCACTAACACAAATCTGCACCTGTTAATCGGCTGCAGCAGGAACCCCATCTTCACGGGTATCCGTAGGTCCCTTCTCACAGACGGTGGCTCGCCGAGGCTGCCGCTCTCGATAAAAGATGGATCCAGGCTCGAGAGGTAGGAGACAGCTGCTCCCAGCGACCCATGCTTGCGTTTACTCGGCTACTGTCGGAGTTACCGGAAAGCATCAATCCTGACCCATGGACCAGGACAGCGAAAACGACTCGAGCCACGGCTCTGTTCAGATCGCTCGATGGCGTTTAACACTCATATAGCATGCAACTTTCTCTCGCACTGAAACCGGAATAAGATTTTGTAAGCAAATATTATTTAGTAGCAAAAGAAAACACAAAATCCAATCATGTTAATACAACAGATGTAATATCATTTGGATACTAAGGAATAATAATGAATGAGATACGAAATCAGTGTTTTAACTTTACATGTTTCACAAAGAAAATGCTACAGTGGGCCATGAGAAGCAAAGTTCACCTGACTTGTTCATGAAGAGTAAAAAGATCATGCAGATCTTCTGTTGAAAGAGAATTCCACTGTAAAAGTGAAAACAGAGCCATGAGAAATCTATTTACTTGGCTGTTTGAAGGATAAAAAAAGCAAAAGATAACTTTATGTACTTGATCCTGCATTTTGTCGTTCGCTTGTGCCTGATGAACAAACTTTCTGGAGGCATTCTTTTGTCATTTGACGCTGATATACCTATAGATGAATGTGGCAGATCATAGTCAGTGGAAGAAAGTAACCAGCAACTCGGTATTTCTTCGCTAGATAGTGTAAAAAGTGAAGTCATGAACTACAAGATCTGCCTGACGGCCACAAGCCATGTGAGCGCAAACACCACAAGACAAGAGCAGCAACACGTCCTACTATTTGGGCATTATGCATTCTAGGCGCAAATCTTGCAATCAAATACAAAACAACTGCATTATGCAATGTTGAACCATGCTCAAATAGATGCTCCAGGGCTAAATTTCCAAGTAAAACATATATGGTAGAAGTTGCCAAAAGATACTTATACGGTGCTCAATATCACATAGAAAAGTTTCAACGAAAATAAAAGAGTTGCTACAGACATCAAACTATCATGGTATTAGCATTTCTCAAGACATGTCATATCTCAGTTTTTAGTCCACTTCCGATCTGCAAAATAAGAGAAAATCGAGATTGAGAGAGATATGGACCTGAAGGTCATCGACAGTCACTCTGATGATTTTTTCCATGGAAGCCATCGTCACATGCCCGAGAAAGCTAAAGTTCTGGTGTAATATCGGAACCTACAAGCAAGCACAAACAGTCCATGTTCTTAAGTTGAATCTGAACTTCGCAAGCAAAATAATATAGGAAATCAATAATTCAATAAGTAAATAGGGTACCATTGATTCCTATATTGCAAGGAGCCGAGGTATTTGCAGTTCACAGTACATATAAATCAAACCCTGAGAAACGACAACATGTAAGCAATTGACCGTTGATGGGTTAAATTATCAAGAAAAATGTCCCTTTCCAATTTTCAAGCAAGTAGACAAAATCCCTGAAAATATTACATTTAGAGCGAACCTTTGTTGTGTTATTTTTAAGCTTCCGAAAGACCCCATGGAGAAAATAAGCACCTCCAAGTTGTTGCTGATATGATTCAAACATTCAAATCTTTATTGTGCCTGACAAACTTGCATAGGCGAAAGCTAAATTAACATCATATTGACTATCCAAAGGCGACAATGAAAAAAAACAGGATCATGATGACAAATGAATTTGTAACATTCAGAGACTTCAGTCCAAGCAGGCAACCAAAATTGCGATATCCATCAATCCATCCCCTAATCCACATTAGCAGGAGTGGTTGAGGTGCAAAGCGAAATCCCATGAGCGTGATCCTTGTCACCATCGACTCTAATCGGCTCGACGATGTCAGAAGGCACAGGAAAGAGGCATGGGGAGGGGGGGCACCTCAACCAAAGGATGCCGCGTAGTGTCATGATGGGAGCGACGGCTGGAGAGGAAGAGGAGCACATTGATGGCTCAGTTTAGCCATTAGAATTATGGCTTAGTTCAGATAAAAAAGAAAGAATCACTGAATGTCTCCATACAGCAGAATTTTGGCTGAAAATTGTAATTGGAGTTACGTCTCTTGAACAAAGCTAAGTCCCATGAAACACACACTTTGAAACCAAGAGTGCTACTAATTTATCTATGCAAACCTACAACAAAATTATGGCTGAAATGACATGCCATGAAACTGGAGGTGCTAAGCAAACATCAGTATACTTCAATCTAGCAGGTTGTAATGCTGCAATAGTCTAGCAAGTCTTGCCACTGAGCAAATATCCAAGAGTAGAAATGGATAAACCTAATGACCTCCGAACAACAATTAACCTTACACATTCCAACCCTTTCGAAGAACTCGGTACTCAAATCATTTTCATGAATTGCACAAAAGCATCATTTATTTACAGCTATTTCTACTCCTGAATTGCACATTCCAAAAGCATTGTCATGAATATTTGCATATTATAGGCCACACGCCACAAGCAAGAGAATAGCAACAACACAACGAAAATAAATACAGAGTTCGAGCAGGACGTAGGATATGATGCTATTAGCCAAGCAAGTAATATATACTGTATATGTAAAAAAGAGAAGCCTAGTAGCAGTTATGAATTAGGAGAGGCGGCATCTAATAACGCACCCTTTTTTCTAGATGTCCTTTCAAGCAGCTGCTTGTGTCCAATAACTTCAGAATCGTCAACCTGCATATATAAAAAACAAAGCAACAAAAAATACTCTTATGATATGCAAATCGGATATCCAAAAGAAGAAACAATATAATTTCTAACAAATCATTAGCCTGTTTGGTTCAAAAATAACGGTTATTGTTGGGATTCCTGGGATCCAATCCCAACGAGTCCATTTGATTAAAATGACTAGATTACTGGAATGAGAATACTAAAAGAACAATATATAGTCTACAAAAAAAAAGAATACAACCAATCCCAATCACCGTTTTCCCCTCTGGTTCAACCCTCTCACAATTTAAAGCAAAAATCAATATGGACCATCCATTCCTAGTTTGCGTAAGTATCTAGTTTTAAATTACCTTCACAAGAGCACCAACAACACCCAAGCTGGTAAGCCTCAAGTACTCAAAAGGTCTGGTCTTGCTGGTAGTATTTAGGAACGGGTACAGGTACAGTGGGATGTGAGCTGCAAAGGAAAAGGAAGAAGACTCAATTATTAACCACTGCTAGTTAAGATTTACTTATTCTGTAAAGTCACCAAAATGAGGAAAGCTTTTTAATAATTATAAACGATGGAAATATTTAAGACTTGGCATAGAAACAGTAGCGCTTAGTACCATTCAAGAACGAGATCCTAGTCTCAAGGTGTGAAGCAACACACTGCAATTAAAAAAAGAAGTAAAATGAAATTGAGGGGCAGATGGCAAGCAAGCATGATATGAAAGCAGTAGTCTTCTCAATCCACCAGAAGGCCCACCAGGAGTGAGGGTTTCCTTTCTTTCTCATGTAAAAGCATACCTAAAGAAGTGCAAGTGCATTGCAGACACGGTTTGATGCAACTGGCAACAAAGTAGGAGATGAAAGTGAAGGGTAGATTGACACAATCTCCTGCATATATTTTCAAAACAGCAAGACAGGCTGGATAAGGAGAATGCACAGAACCATCAATAAATTTTATATTGAAAGAATCAATACACATGCACAACCACCCTAACTCAAATAACCAGAACTGCACAAGTACATACTTACTCTTGCCATTGCAACTGAATTTAGAATTTTGCAATAATTGTAACCTACCTGGAGCAGTGCAGCAACGGTGCCAAAGGAGTGCCACAGCAGTGGATCAAGGTCTTGAAAAATCTCTTGCTTCTGAAAGAGGAAAACTGAGAAACTGAGTAGACAATGAATTTTCACCTCTTGCATCCCAGATTTGCAGCCATACTTTAAATATTAAAGTAAAATGGTTCCATGTATCAACTGTCCAGTTTGGGATATTGTCTTTGGAAAGTTGATGTTTCCCTTAGAACATAATGATAATGCTTGCAATAGTGGCTCATACCATGGGTTCGCAATTTTGCTAGATAAGGAAGTGACAGGAAAAAAAATACTAACTAAACTTCGTCACTTATTTAGAAAATCTGCAGAAGTAGAACTGACTATTTATAACCTATAAATGTCTTCCTATATAGTTCATAAACTGTTTAGATTTCTTAACACCGCCTCCTGATAAGTTTGCAAAGTCATCAATAGGAAAGGATTTCACAAAGTTTACACACCCTCCCTCTCCTTGAACAGGGCATCTCCACCAGATACTAAAATTAAATATGCACAGCCGAATACATACCTTGTAGCCTGCTCCAGCACAAAAATATTCATTGGAAGTTCGCTTTTACCAAGAAACAAATACATCAGGAAGCAGGAGATATTAACAAAAATGCGCTTGTGGTATTCATTCCCGAGAGATTGTATATGATAACTGCAGTATTTACCATTTTATTCAAGGGTACAATAGCGGAAATGGGCACGTGTCTTGTTGTATTCAATCCTAACAGAACAATGTATAAGATAACGATGGTATTTTCTATTTTAATCAGAGCAAGCAGAATTAAAATAAATACAGATATCTGATGCAAATATCGAAATCTCCATCCGGGTGTGTCCAACAGAGATCAGCAACCGTTCTTGCTACGGTTGCTAATAATAAGTACAACAAAGCACATGTTTAAAAGATGTATCATAATAAAAGCTACAAAAATTACATGCCCTACTTGCTTTTGCTACATATATCTAAAAGTCTACAACAAGCTAAAGTACTGCACAAAATCACCAAATTCTTATCATACTCCAGATATGAGCAGGCAGAGTTGCACTAAATTACCCACCACCACAAGCTAGTCATGGAATCGCGCTCGGGAGATCGATGACACATCCAAGCTACTGCAAAGACCTTGTCCTGCCCTGTGATAGTGGTGACCTACTGAAAGATCGTGGATGTCGCCTAGAAGGGGGGGGGGGGTGAATAGGCGCTTTAAAATAATTACGGTTAAGGCTTGAACAAATGCGGAATAAACCTAGCGGTTAATTTGTCAAGCACAAAACCTACAACAACTAGGCTCACCTATGTGCACCAACAACTTATGCTAAGCAAGAAAAACTACTTAGGTGATAGCAAGATATATGACAAGAAACAATATGGCTATCACAAAGTAAAGTGCATAAGTAAAGGGCTCGGGTAAGAGATAACCGAGGCACGCGGAGACGACGATGTATCCCGAAGTTCACACCCTTGCGGATGCTAATCTTCGTTTGGAGCGGTGTGGAGGCACAATGCTCCCCAAGAAGCCACTAGGGCCACCGTAATCTCCTCACGCCCTCGCACAATGCAAGAGGCTGTGATTCCACTAAGGGACCCTTGAGGGCGGTCACCGAACCCGTACACTTTGGCAGCCCTTGGGGGCGGTCACCGAAACCCGTCAAATTGCTCGGGGCGATCTCCACAACCTAATTGGAGACCCCGACGCTTGCCCGGAGCTTTACACCACAATGATTGAGCTCCGAACACCACCAACCGTCTAGGGCGCCCAAGCACCCAAGAGGAACAAGCTCAAGGGTACCAAGCACCCAAGAGTAATAAGCTTCTCAACTTGTAACTTCCACGTACCACCGTGGAGAACTCAAACCGATGCACCAAATGCAATGGCAAGGGCACACGGAGTGCCCAAGTCCTTCTCTCTCAAATCCCACCGAAGCAACTAATTCTAGGGAGGAAAATGAGAGGAAGAACAAGAAGGAGAACACCAAGAACTCCAAGATCTAGATCCAAGGGGTTCCCCTCACATAGAGGAGAAAGTGATTGGTGGAAATGTGGATCTAGATCTCCTCTCTCTTTTCCCTCAAAAACTAGCAAGAATCCATGGAGGGATTGAGAGATAGCAAGCTCGAAGAAGGTCAACAACGGGGGAAGAACACAAGCTCAAAGGATAAGGTTCATTGGGGGAAGAAGACCCCCTTTTATAGGAGGGGGAAAATCCAACCGTTATGCTCACAGCCTGCACCGAGCGGTACTACCGCTCGTACGAGCGGTACTGCCGCTCCTACAAGCGGTACTACCGCTAGGGCGGCAGAAGCCTAATAAAACAACACTACAAACGGGCAACAGGGCGGTACTACTGCAGGAGCGGTACTACCGCTTGCCCTTGCGGAACTACCGCGCGGCCACGGAAGTAAAAAATAACTGCCGCGCCTACAACGGCTGGAGCTAGTTACGAGAAAAAGGCGGCACGGTACTACCGCTCACAGGGAGCGGTACTACCGCGCAAGGGCGGATGTAAAAAATTACATCCGCGCCTACTACCGCACGCAATCAGCGACATGATGCGAGGCAGCGGTACTACCGCTCACCAGGAGCGGTACTACCGCGCAGGACGTGGAAGTAAAAAATTACTTCCGCGCCTACTTCCGTGCGCGCCAGCGTTCTGGGCTAGAGGCAGCGGTACTACCGCTCACAGGAGCGGTACTACCGCTCCCTTGAGCAGTACTACCGCACGCCACAGAGGCTTTAGCACTTGGATGCCTTCAAAACGCAGCTAAAGACAACAGATGGATCCAATAAAACCAGAACTGCCATAACTTCTGCAAATGAGCTCCGAATTGAGCAAAATCAAGCTTGTTGGATACAAGACAACGAGTGTTATAGTAAGAAGAGGTAGGGGAGGTATGCCTAACACATAGAGGAGTGAAACCTCCAACAGAGAAGAATCGGCATAACCTCCAACATCGAAAACATCATAGAAGATGCAAGTGAACTCCGTTTTTGATGAACTCGAGCTTGTCAACAAGATGACCAAAAGCTCCAAAACTCACAAAGAGAAGCAAACAAGAACCAAGAAAGATGATGCAAGGATGCAATGGTTTGAGCTCTCTACGAATGATACGATCAAGCTACTCATCGAGAGCCCCCCTTGATAGTACAACAATCGATCCTATAACATGGTCTCCCAACTACCATCATGAGACCGGTAAAATAGAAAACCTATCAAGGGCAAACCTTTGCCTCGCACATGGTCCACTTGAGCTAGATGAAGACGATGTTGACTCCCTCAAGTTGGACCACCTTTCTTGATTGCGTTGGCTCGATGAAGACTAGTTGATTGCTCCCCCATACTTCACTATGGGTGAGCCACTCTTCCGCACATCTTCACAAGTCCATTGTCACCACAAAGGACGACAAGCTTCAAGCATTTGATCTCTTCGTGATGCTTCCTTGAACTTGCACACCGCAACCTAACCCCACAAAGAACTCTCACGAAGATCATGGGTTAGTACACAAAGCGTAATTGACAATGCTTACCATACCATGGGATCGCTTGATCCCTCTCGGTACATCTTCTACGCTTTGTGTGTTGATCAACTTGATTCACTCTTTTACTTAGTCTTGATCAACCTCTCCAAGACCAATCTTTAGGTAATTCCTTGAATAGCATCTTGGTCATCACAAACTCTCCTTGAAACCAACAAATGTACTCCAAGAAAAGCCTATGGACAAAACCTTCAAATATAACTCAAGGCAACCATTAGTCCATAGAGATTGTCATCAATTACCAAAACCAAACATGGGGGCACCGCATGTTCTTTCACCTGCAATCTAAGAGAATTAGATGACCAGCCGACACAGAGAGAGAGGGAGATAGGTGAACATGTAGCAGCGGCCTAGGTGGAGTTGCAGTCCACGGAGGTGCAGATGTGTGCGAGGGTGCAGACCCGACCTTGAGGAACCAAAACCTTCTAACAAACGCTGACTCAGGAACTTGTGTGACCAGTTCATTATACCAGAGTTTACTGGCCTGAAGAATTGAAAAATGAAAGAAGCTAACAGTTGGTGCATGCCTAATTTTACTCTGTAGCACCAGGTACACCAGAAACATGCTTACCTGTTAGCGCTTTCGAAGATCGTCCTAATCCCATTTTAACCGTTCTTCCTTGAAAGGAGCCTAAAATGCCCCCAAAGAAATATATGATCAGTGGAACCTAAAATGGAATAGTACAAAAAATAACGCTTCAGATAGCTTCTCTTAAATGGCTCTCATGCTCAACACTGGCTTCTATGTTACATGCATGCAGACATGTTTTTCTATCTTCCAATGTATTATTTGGTCATACAGGAATTAACCAGTCCAACAATTGGGCAAATCTTACTAAAAGTAAACAAAGGAACATAACATGGAGGAGCTTACAACCTGATAGACTTAACTGGGCAGTGCCAACGGTAGTCAACAACCTTTGAGCCACAGAACAGCAAGATCGAATTGAGCTTTTGGCCAAAATTATTCATTTCAGAGGCTTGCTCACTGCTCAAAGAAAATCGTTTTGCAGTTTACTTTTGTTGACAGGGTGAAAAGAAAATAGCAGCCCAAAAAGAATAGCTATTACGTGCCCGCAAGATCAACTAAGGCAAGGTTTCCACGAAGAACTTGACTACCACATCATCCTCTCTGCTTGTGTCTTACAGTAATCTCCAGTACAACGCGTGAACTTGAAAAAAGAGAGGAACAAACAATATTTTTTGTGTGAGAATAATGTACAAAAATCAGGGGAGCGATTAATTGACCATAACTACTGTAACTGTCTATAGATTATAGACTCAGAATCTTAACAATTTATATTATGATATACTATCAAATCAAACCATATTTGTACTTCAAGATACAAAAAAGAAGAGGACTCAGTTCGGTCATCCACGTGAACGCCCCTCCAAGAAAGGGCTCTTGTTCTTTCTCCAGCCAGTAAAATAAACTCAAAGTATACTACGAACTCCATTGATCCTGTCTCACTAATTAATAATCCAAGAAGCGGCAGGTTAATTAGGATACTGACCACGGCTTGGGCTCGAAGGGGTGCTCCGCTTAGAGGTGCGGGAAGAGGGATTCTCTTTCGAACGGGAAATAAATATGAAGAATACCCTAAGACTAAACCTTCAAGTATTTTACTATGGGAATAGCCGATAGAGATTACAGAAACCATAAACAAATCTTTTCCATCGATCAAGTTAGAGATTACAGAGCAGATATGGTAGTTAAGGAGCATTGCCAATTTGGCATTTTAAAATTCAAAGCATGGGTGTTATGTTACCATCCAAGTGTATGCAAAGCTTCAAATATCATGTGTGTGCTTTCAGAACAGGGTATTCGGCATACTTGATTGACTAATACAGTAAGCACTAAATACTAAGCTGCCATACTATTTTTTTGACAAGAGCTGCCATACTAAGTAATCAGTGACCCGCCAAGCTTAACTTAAGCCACATGGTTTATGATAAAAGTAAACTGCATATAGTTCAATGCAATGTGGAGTGGGCTGACGTGGTCAACTATTTCTTAGAAGATCAAAAGATATTCATGATTTTGTAATATAACAGATGTATGAGCAGGTATAAATTGGAATATCCAGGAGAACTGTTTCTTAGAAGATCAAAAGATATTCATGATCTAGTTATAGAAGTAAGGTCTCCCAATAACCATATTAAATCTAAATATTGATGTCAATACAAATGTGACCATCATACACTAAACAAAAAAGACTGTCAGAACCTCCTTGACCCTCCTAATAGCAATGATGGCCTGCTTTTGAATACTCCCAAGATTAATTAACCATGGAAACAAAAGGAAATTCTCCTAACAGAACCTCCTTGATTCTCCTAATAGCAAAACCACACACACGCACACGTACATCAGACATCTCTGTAGTACTAATTCAAGTAGATCAAGAAAATGGGTAGCCAAATAGCATGTCATATATAGAATTGTAGATTAGTATCTAGTATAACCAGAAAAGTTGAAGAGCGCCGCTACTGCCGCTGCTCGATCCCTCACATCGCTGGGTCCGTCCCTAACCCCTAAGGTGTCCCAGGGCTCAATGGACCAACTGTTCGGAGGAACCAGCGACCGACCAAACCGAGTGTTGCACAAACACACACACACACACACTCGCATGGCGAGGGGGTGGGTGAGAGGGGGGAGATGGAGAGGAGTGGAGGTACCAGATCGAAGCACGGAGGAAACAAAGTGGAGGGGGCGGAGACGAGCGCGCCGAGGGCGGCGAGCAGGACCCGGTAGGACGCCAGGGCTGAGGGCGACCGGGGGTCCTCGAGCTCGAGGGCGCAGACGGGGACAGGGAGGGCTCTGGTGGAGCGGAGGGGGCGGGCGCAGCGCGCCGTCCTTGCCGCCGTCGCTCCATGGGGAGGAGAGGAAGGAAGAGGACGCGGAGGCGAGATGACGGCGGTGTGGGGCTGGCCCTGAACGGGAGTGGGGCAGGGAGGCGCGGGCGGGAGGAAGAGGAGAGGAGGCGACGGCGGCGGCGGCGGGGCTGGGAGGCGGGCGTGGGTTAGGGTTTCGAGGAAGAGAGAGGCGAGGCGGGAGGAGCTGGGCGCGGGGGAGGCGCGGGTGCGGGAGGGAGGAGGCGGCTTAGGTCATCCCACGGCAGCGGCCCACTTTTTATACCCCTGTACGTGAAATGACAGAAATGCCCTCGGCAGGGCAGCGAAATTACAGGCGGTGGCACACTGGAGGGCATAGAACGGTCTACTATTCATTGTAGCAGTAACTTTTTTTTGATCCAACGGCTGATATCGACCAGGAGTGAGATCGAACGGTCCACAACGCATCAAAAAATCGATCCGACGGCCGAGAGTCGCTAAGCTCTGAGAAGCCTCATGTTCTCCCTAGATACTTATATCAGGATTGTCTATGTTGGAGCACCTTTTCGCTTTTGGACCAATAATTTCTTGTATTTGAGTTGGTGGACCAAACTTAAACACTGATGAGAGAGTTAAGAGCGACTCCAATGGGGCAACCCATTTCGTCCGCCCGCGTTCGTTTGGGTCGGCGCGGGCAAAAATGGTGGCCCAACGCGCCGATCCAAACCCAAATCACGTCCACGCCGACGCATTTGCGGCCCAAATTTGCGCCCCAAATGCGTCGGCGCGGACGCCGAACGGACGCCAAGCGTGCCTTCTCGCTGTCCGCCGCGTCCCCATCTGGCGGCCGCCCAACTACCCGCTGCCCACGCGGTCAGCTTAATTTATGACCACGGGCCCACGCGTCAGCGACGGCGGTCGCCCTTTTTTAAGCGGACCGTGCGGCGGGGCCGTCCTCATCCAAACTCGCCGTCCACATCTAGGCAAGCTCGCTCCCCCATCGCCGGCAAACCCTAGCAAAACCCTAGCCAACCCTAGCCAAATGGGGCTCTTCTCCGGCGCCGAAAGCAGCAGCAAGTCCAAGGGCAAGGCCCCCGCCGTCCCTTTCCCCTCGGAGTTCGTACCACCTCCGCCGGCGCCGGCTCGCCGGCAGAGGGTGCGCGTGAGCGTGCCAGTGCACCAGGCGGAGTGGCACTGGCAGCATCACGTGCCTCTGCCGTACCCCGACGTCACCCTACCGCACGACTGGCATATGGATCCAGAGAGGATCCCAGTGCCGGTGGCGCCGTGGTCGGCTAGGACGCACGCGGAGGAGGTGCGGCACCGGCGGGCGCTGCTGACGCCAGAGCAGCGCCGCGACTCCACCTACGCCACCGACTCGCCGAACTGGAAGATGTGGTTTGCCTTCGAGCATGAGGAGGCGAGGCGACGCGGCGTGCGGGAGGTCGACCGCATCGTGCCCCCGCCCCCGCTCGTCGTCCGCGAGGAGGACCAGGCGGCGGAGGACGCCTACCAGGCGGCCCTTCCGGCGGTCTACCGCGAGAGCGAGGAGGACGAGTGGCGCAGGGTGGAGGCGGTGGAGGAAGAGGAGGCTCGCTACGAGGCGGCCATGGCGCAGGCCCTTGCCCTCTCCACGGCCGGCGATTGCGTGGTGCCGCCGGTGGCCCCGCCGTCCCCTCCCCGACGGCTCGTCAAGGCCGACCCGGAGCCGTCCCCCATCGAGCGCTACTCCTGGACGGGAGTACTGCGCGAGTGGGTGTCCGCGCCACCGGTTTGGATGGGGGCGACGCCGGCGCAGGAGCAGGCGTACCTCGAGATGTGGCGCCAGCGCCGGCTGGCCGAGGAGCGCCGTCGCGGCGATTACGAGGAGATGCTCGAGCGCGACCTCGAGGAGGTGGCGCGCAAGGCTGAGGAGGAGGCGCGCCAGGCCGCGGCTGCACAGGCGGCCGCACAGCCCCCCGCGCCGGAACAGCTGCCCGCGGCTTACATCGCCGCCGCATGGAACACGGCGTTCCCCTGTGCGCCGACGCTCATCGACCTCACCGACCCCGAGGACGACGACGATGACGCCGCCGCCTAGGGCGCGCTGGGCATCGCGCCGCCTCGTAATTAGGTTGTTTTTAATTTCTTTTAATGCTAATGTGGACGCGTGGACTCTCGCCGGCCTTCCTGGCCGGCTTTAATGTTTAATTAAGTTGTTTTCATTTCAAATATGCATGCACAGTTTTTTTTGTCGGCGCCGTCAAAATGAGTCGGGCGAGCATTGGGCGCATACGCCGACCCAAATGCGAAAGCGGACGTCCGTGTCCGTCTGGCCGACCCAAACGGACAAAAAGCGGATGAAATCGCCGTTCGTTTGGGTCGGCCCGTTGGAGTTGCTCTAAGGGACCGAAAAAATAAACCTGCTCTTTTGATAAATCCTAGCCAAATGCATGGAATAGACACGGCAATTTTCAGATCAATGATTGACAAGGCTTCTTCTAGTGTGCACCTTATGCTTAGGGGCATATGTAACTAGCTATCTACTACTCCCTCCGTCTTATAATGTCAAAAAACGTCTTGGGAAGGAGGGAGTAGCTCGCAAGGAACATGTTCAATGGATCAAGAAATTTAAAAGTAAAAATTGGATGAAGACGCTTGCCTCCAAAGGTGGTATTTGAAGTCTTGAACAGTGGCTTATTACGTCAATTGCTTGGAGCCAAGGTAACCAAAAGCTTGTAAATTATCTTCGCTTTCCTTCGTGAAGAAAAGTACAAATGACTTCTGTTGGAATACGCGGTATAGTAGAAGATTTGTCCGTCAGTAATTCTTATGTGTGGCCGAGGCTTGAGAGAGCGCACACGTACACGCATCGCATGGAAAATTTCCCCGTCGGTCTTGACCGTGATTGAGCGACCATACGCGTACCGGCGTACGTCTATGGGCCTATGGCGAACAGTCTCCCAATCTGCCGTGCACACAAGCAATTTCCCCCTCCTCCCCTGAGCTCCACTCGCCGTTCATATATAAGGTCCGGTAATGGCGCGCACGATACCATAGCGAAGCGAAAGGGAAGACTAGCGAGTAAGCTAGCAGGCCAGAGGTTGCGCTGTTGGTGCCCATCATCTGCCCAACGTACGACGGGAAGCTTGCTGGGCGAGAGGGAGATGGCCATGGGAAGAGGCCAGGCGAGGCTGCTCTGCGCCATGATGGTGGTGCTGCTCTGTGTGGCCTCGCAGTTCCAAGCAGGGTGGAGCGCCGGTGGCGGTGGTGGCGGTGGCGGCGGTGGTGGCGGTGGTGCGAGAGGAGGAGGAGGCAGCAGCGGCGGAGGAAGGACAGGCGGGGGAGGCAGCAGCGGCGGAGGAAGAACAGGCGGGGGAGGCAGAGGCAGTGCCCCGAGAGGGGGTAGCGGCGGGGGAGGAAGTTACGTACCTGGAGCCAGAGGTGGTTACGTGCCCGGGAGCACCGGCGGCAGAGGGAGTACAGCGGGGTCCAACGGACGCAGCGCCGCCGGCGAGCCGTATGGGTATGGCCGCGTCGTCTGCATTTCCGGTGCCGCCGCCACGCTCGCCGCCATGGAGCTTCTTCGGTTGTTCTGAGCGTGCTTTCGCAAGCATGATATCCCTAGACGAGTCAAATACAGAATTTATAGTAATTTAGCAGTGGTATAATTGTATAAATGGTGGATGTAGTCCAGGTTTGGTGAGTTTGTGTATTTGTGGTCTCCATTACAAGGCCAATATGGGCAATTTATGTCTGAAATTCTACTGTGCAGGATGAGAGTACCTGATAAAGCATACACCCTCTATTCCTAAATGTGAGACTTTTTGATAGATCAATTAGTAGTATTTGCCAACACACTGTCTTAGGATGGAACTATTTGTATGATGTTTCTGTATGTTAGCTGTAATGAATGTGCACATTTGCTGAAGTAGATTATTTTGTCTGAAGTGCATCTCACCTGCATGGCTGCATGCACATATGAGAACGAACTATTCGCTCTGATCTACTGAGTTCTAAACAATGAATGCATTTAGTTCAATCAGACTGGTTATGTTCTTTTCGTGGCCAACAAAAACGTTAGTAAACTCTCTGGCGCCGCCTGATTGGCGACCGCAAACTATGAACCTGCTACCTCGACCTGCTATAGCGCGCGTTCCGCGGTGAACAACGGGCAAACACGCACCGCCTCCACCTCGCGACCTAAATGAGCCGGCCCACTGTGAGATCTGTAGTACTAGTGGTTTTTTCTCTGAACGGTTTTCGTGACCAGTTTTATATTTAAAATACTTTTAAAATGTTTTTGTGAATTATTATTTTCTCTTTTTCTCTATTTACATTTTTTATGAATTTCAAAAATGTACATGAAATTAGTTATTCACAAATTTAAAACATATTCATGGATTTAAAGAATGTTCATGAATTCAAACGGATTTTAAAAAAGTTTCCTGAAATTTAAAAATGTTCATTAATTTAAAAAATCACATTAAAAATATGTAAATTAAAAAATAGAAAAAGGAAAATATAATGAAAAAACTGATAAAACTTGCAAAAAGAAACACAGACAAGAGGGAAGAACATAGCACTGAAGGTTCTAGAGTATGTTCCCAATGCTGATGGGAAACAAACCCGGAAAAAATGCAAATGTGTTGGTCCATGGTGCGTAGGTGCTCGAGGGTGCATGATTGCCATGTTGTGGAGTATGCACTGACTAGGATTTAATATCGACGAGTACCACATCAACCTCGACTCCGACGCCACTCATTTCCCTCTTCTGGCTTTCTCTCTCCTCCTTTCCCCTTCTCGTTGAGAGCCGTAGGGCTTTCCCGGCTCCTCGTCCGACGTCGCCGACCAAAAGTGGGAGGGGAGGGGGAGTTCATTGGGCCGTCCTTGAATATACTTGTAGTCGGGATTTGGAATTTTCCTAAGGGGCGACAAGTGGCATGGCGCCTCTTTATCCTTTTTGGATTGTTGGTGCATCCGAGCAGCGTGTGATGCCCCCATGCCCCCCTCTATGCAGCCTTCTATGGGTGAAAGGGGGATGCGAGGGGCGGATCTGGTGGAGGTCGTTGTAAATCCCCGACATATGTAATCTCTCCCGATATGGTGAAGTTTCGCTGGTTGTCGTCCATGGTTTTTTACACTTCTCATGGGAGGGGTTTTCCACGTTAAAATATTGTGTCCTCTGTTGATTTGATTTTCCTTGTTTTCTATTGCATGTCATATCTCTTATTACTTTTCTCGTCGTCGAGGTGATGGTGGGGGAAATAAGGGAGGTCCTGCCTTCAACTCCTCCAAATTTGACGCTCCATGCCTTGGACATTGGCATGGAAGTGATTATCGATGCATCGACCTGGACTGCTGGGACAACAGACTATACTAGGACGTCTCGGTGCGCCTTCTTCAACCTCCAAGGCAAGGCCCTCTACTCTTGCTCGACCTCCATTGCGAGGCCCTCTACCCCTTGCTCAATGATGGCATGTTGTTGCTGGAGGTGTTGTCCATAGCACCCCTGGTAGGTGCTGGATGCATCTAGGCCACATTGCATCAAGACTTTATCTTAAGGGTCTGATTTGTAAAAAGGAAGGAGATGGATGCGTGTTATAAGTGTGTGCCCTTTACCTGTTTGTTCATATGTTTGTGAGGGCTGAAATTTGTAGTTTCAAGATTATTTTTTTGATTTTTAGAGTTTACTTTGGTGTGATTCAAGGCTGCACGGATGAGGCAATTGCCTCAAGTTGCCACCATGAGCCATGGCCACCGGTAGCACGATGTGTCGCCGGATTGAGGATCTACGGGTAATGCTAATGGGCCACATGTGAGACGTTGTAGACCATCTTTGCGTGCCCCGACCAGGTCTTTACTGCCTTCCGGCGCCCAGCCGGTGCTGTTAGGTAAACAAGGCCCTCATCATTCCCTCCCCTGCATGCTTTGCTGGTGTGTGATAATCGCCCTTTAACTTGCTCCCTTTATTGCATGCAGCTGTCGGAGGCGTTATGGAAGATGCTATTATGGGTCGGGTCTCCGCATTGGATTTCCATGGGAGCGGGGCGTTGGAGCACCTCAAAATTGTGGTGCCAGGGACAGCAATCCCAGCCTCAAGCTAAAGGTTACAACGGAGCCGACTTGCTACTACAACTAGGAAAATGAGCAAATGTTCACCATCCACAAGATACACGAATCCTGGTTGTGTCGTGTTTTCCATCTCCCACTCCTCTAAATAACATAATAGAAGCAAGAAACTGGGGGTGGCGATGACAAGACACTACTAAATCCTAGGGCGCATCTGACGGGGTCTAATTAAGTGACACTCAAGTAATGCAAGTCACCCCCTTCGCTTTGAAATCTTCTTTCAGATCTAAGGCAAAGCCATGTAGCTAACACATATGAAAAATTTCAGGTACTTGAGCTCTCCTTTCCATGACTTATTGTGATCTGCTAGAATAGAAAAAGGCTTCACAGTGTCCACTTTTCAATGGTTTAGTTGTACTTGGTGGCCCATATTGATGGCATTCATACATCGTGGTTCAGTAATAAGCTATATTTTGGAAGGTTGTACCACGTCAGTTTCATGATATTTTTAACTAGCTAATCTAAATTGTTCACTATATGATAACTTCAATGGGTCTAAGTGACGCTCTGGTAATTCAGGTCATCCCCTTCACTTTGAATTCTTCTTTCAGATGTAAGGTGAAGTCGTGTAGCTGACACATATGATTTTTTAGGTATTTGAGTTCTCCTTTCCATGGTTAATTTTTCACCTCTTAGTATAACAAAGGCTTCATAGTGTCCACTTTTTAAATGGTTTAATTCTACTTAGTGGTCCATATTGAAGACACGCGTACAATGTGGAAGGCATTACCATATTTGTTTCTTGAGATTTTTAACTTGCCAATCTGAATTCACTATATGATGCAGTTCAATAGGCGGTAACCATATTTTTTCCCAATTGATGTGATTCTTTAGTTTCTGGCACACCTAGTCATCTGGATCATTGCAACTGCTAATTGGTCATCAGGATGCAAAATTCGGTGTAGGAGATAGTGATGAACCCAAGGGTAAGGTAGAGACGAGACGGTTTGTTTCCTTCCTAAGGTGTGTAGTTGTACCTGGAAGGTAGACAAGATAATTCATTTTAGTTTTCTACCTATAGTACCAGGAAGGTGTAGCTATAGCTGGAAGGTAGGGGAGATAGACATGTGTAACTTTTTTGTGTTCTTTCTTCACTTCCAAACGGATGGAGAATGTCTGTTTATAGCAAGCATGAGTAAAAATGGTCATCGATGTGCAAATAAAGGTATAGAGCAGATCATGGAGATCTTCGTTTCTGATACATCTACCTCAAGCACATGGTTCCTATTTTTTTACCTTATATGCCATTAAGAATGGTATCATCTACTACCTCCAATCCAAAATAACTGTCGTAGTCTTGAATTGGAACCGCAACACTTATTTTGAATCGGAGGGAGTAACAAAAATTACCTGAGCAATTAGGGAATATGAAGCTTTTTTATGCGTGCAGATCGAATTTGAATTTTGTGTTTATACTATTGAAGTGAAAAAAGTATTGACCTCTAATAGTTTTTTTATAATACCCCTAATAGGTTATTGGTTGTTTTACAAGAAAAAAACATGCTACAAGAGATTTAATCACCTCTAGATGAAATGCTAAAATATTATGCCACTTGGCCGGCAAAGTTTTGGTTGGACATTTAGTGCACTCCAATGGATGTATTGTAATAGTCCAATCAAATAGCTACTAAAATGAAGATTAG
Organism: Aegilops tauschii subsp. strangulata; assembly: GCF_002575655.3. Taxonomy (NCBI): domain Eukaryota; kingdom Viridiplantae; phylum Streptophyta; class Magnoliopsida; order Poales; family Poaceae; genus Aegilops; species Aegilops tauschii. The sequence goes on along the minus strand of NC_053035.3, from coordinate 424,241,931 downwards.
TGTAGCTAGCAAATCCATCCAATGATCATCCATTTGTTGATTTCTCTTCATCGTCTTGGCTTGGTCAGGCTTTCATTACAATCAATAGATACATTGTGGTGTGGCACCTATTGAATGGTGTTTTTTATGCTCCCGCAAACCCATGACTTAAAGAATGACCATATATATTTACTTGCCTAAGTTTAAGTTGTTTATTGACCTATATGCAATGTGGTGTCTTCTCTATAGAGGACCGTGCCCTGTTTTTTTGCCATCCAAAGACCTTGGAAATGAAACGATGGGAGTACTAAGGAGGAAAAACTCCATTCGTCCTTATTTCCTTTTGAAATACTTAGCTGTTGAAACAAGCAATATTATTTTGTATATTCTTTCATTCACTATTGAAACAAACAATATTATTTAGTGTATATTATCTTATTCACTTACTTCAGTGTGTCTTGATTTAATCGAAGAAATCCTTTTTGCATGGATATGCCGATATATCTTTGTCATTTCTAAATGCAATGACATAAATCTATGTATGTGTATTTTGAAAATGCATATTTCTCCATGGTATAAAGGCCTTCGTTATCAAGATGAGCAAAGCGAAGAGCATTGCAGGTTGAGTTCGTAATGTATCACACAATCAAACTATAATAAAAGGAGTCGCATTTATATTTTTTCGGCATAGCAAAGCGTGTAATCGCTTCTAGTCTGAACTAATTCGTATGAAAACAACATGATCACATGACAAACTTGTTCGTCTACCTTGATTTGCATGATCTTGTCTTGCTTTGGATGTCCATGATGAAACCAAAATGTAAATGAAATCTTAGTTGTTCCTGATAATAATTTTCAATCTGGGTGACTCATAGTACAGGAGGACAACACTTTCAAGGCATGTGAGGATATATTGCTTTGTTTTTTGGATCCGTTGTAGCGTGCGGGCACTCTACAAGTAATGAAAAAGGGCTAGTTAGTCATGGAAACATAAACAGGAACACTTTCAGACGTATTTAGATGAGACACAAAACTTAAATTAATAGAATGATATAGATTCTTCTCCAGTTCTCTTTTCTTGAACTCATGCCATAGATAAAATCAGATCAATGACACAACAATGCTGACCATTGTAGTTTAGAGTCATACCCGAAATTAGTGAGAAAGATGGTAATTAGCTGTCAAAAACCTGTAATGATACATACATTGCAGATTTTCTTAGCATCAATTAGCATCCACCCTACAAAATGATCTGAATCGGTCAAGCTGTTCCTAGAGACTTCACACATGCACATAGCAAACTAATGGAAATATACGCAGGCTAGTAAGAAACAATAACTTTGGAAACTCTAAACTCCAATGGAATTTATACATGATCATAAAAAATGTTTTTTATAGATTGTTTAGATGTGCGGGTTAAGGCTTATTTTGTCCACTCTTGAACCTTTATTGGTGTTTGAGTTGCAACTGGGTGATTTGATCCTTCTAGTGATGGTGGCCAAGCTACATGGTTGTAATTGCGAAGTAGTTCGATGGGTGGAAGAAGTACTGAAATCTTTCCAGGCCTTCGCTCTTTGTGTTTGAACCTTGTCCCAAAAATACTAGGTGGTTCATCGTCTTGCTTAGGCGATTCATGCCGAACCGATGTGTACAGTGAGTTTAGACTGAATATACCTTAGTGTATTTTCCTTGTAGGGGTTGTGGCAGTTTCCTTGGAGATATGTTTTCCTATATTTCTCTCCTTCCATGCATGTAGTTCTGTACAACCTTCAGAATTTGAATAATTACTCACAGAACAATAGCCCTAGCCCTATACACATTTTTTCCTATTGATAAAATGGCCTATATACATTTGGTTTTGCTAACATGAGTTCTCTAGGTTCATGGGATAATCATATTTGTCATCTATAATAGTGCAGCTCACCTCCAAAGTACATATAGTGTACCAATTTGTTGTCACTTCAGGGTTCTTTCCCCATTGTTAATTATGTAATCTGTCCAAGTTTACTTAGAGGATTTAAATCGTCCAAGTTCATACTATTTTGATCTCATATCTTATTCCTACATGTTCTCATACTTCATAAATGCACAGGCTGCAATAGATATTATGTACCTGTTTTGGATATGGGTAATAAAGGTAAGAAGAAGAGATCTTTACACACATGCCCTAAATTAAGAGTAGAGGACAATATGGCGGGGTCGGTGATTAGGGGCCCATTATCATTGACTTTAATATGGTACCCCATGCACCAGATGTCTTCATGGCTTTATCCTCTAATGTTCTGCATATGGTGCACCACCCATTATTTATACCTCAAAGATGAAACACTTTGTACATCAATTCAATCTTGTTCTTTGAGAGATTTTGTTCTGTTAGATTTGTAAGCACTGAAAGTAAGCCGGGAAGAGGAATAAAAGAGAGCTCAAGAGCATTGATAATGGGAACATGGAGGAAATCCCTGCTTGTTAGTTTGCATCTCTATTGTTAGGGATGCAAATATTTGGCATGGATCCTTTCATGGTGCCTCCCATTCCTACCATTCTTGTGCACTCCTTCCTCTTCCCTTAGGATTACATTAGTAGATTTGATGGAGAAACAATAGACATGTCGCCGCATATTTAGATAACTTGAGAGCTTGAAGGTGAGAAAGGAAGTGGAAGAAAGAGGGCATAAGAGGAGTGGGAGTGGGAACATCGAGGAAATCCTAACTTGGTTTGTTTCATCTCTAGTGCTGGAGGTGAGAACTTGCTTGGTGTTTCCCGCTGCCTCCCATTCCTATTGTTCTCAAGCATTCCTTCCTATTCATTTTTGGCTTTCTTGGTTGCTTAGCTTAATATAGAAACCCAAATATATGTGCGCACATGTTCAATGTGGCATCTAAAAAGCGAGCTAGTAAGAGGAAGAAACAGAGGGCATCAGAGCAGTGGGAATGATAACATAGAGGAAAGCCTAACTTACTGGTTCTTCACCTCTTGTCTTGAGGTGGGAATGCAGTTTGGCATTTCACGATGCCTCTCATTCCTATCGTTCTTATGCACTCCTTTCTCTTCCTTTTTGTTTGCTAAATCACTTAAGGAAAAAAACTCATACATGTGCATTTATTCAGATGATATGAGATGTCCATTTTGAGACAGGAAGATGAATAAAAGAGGGCCAAAGAGTAGTGGGCATGGGAACATGATGGAAGGCTAAAGCTCTCTTAGTTCCTTGTGCAACGCTGAAAGAGACTTTGGTTGAGTTTTCCTGATGCCTCCCATGCCTATTGTTCTTTGGTGCTCCTTCTTCTTCCTTGTCGCACACATGAAAAGGATTCATAGCATAATATGATTTGGTTCAAGTTAATTAATTCACCCTACATAGTTGGATTTCAAATTTCAATGTTAAACAACACACAAGTTCAACTCCAGATTATTCTGCACATGTGTCCTTATCATGTCAAGTTTATTAATTTACCATTCATGTATTATATATATGAAGTATACATCTCTATATCCCAAAAAGAGAATTAATAGAAACATAAACAAGCACATTTACACACTTAAGAAGATGAGACACACAACTTTAACACATAGAATGGTACAAATTCTTCACTAGTTCCTTATGTTGAACTCATGCTCGAGACAAAATCACATCAATGGCCAATGCTGGCCACTGTAGCTAAGAGTACGACAGAAATTGGAGTTCGAAGGCGCACACATGTAACAATATGTGCATTATAGATTATTTTTATCATCAATTCCTAAAGAGTTCACGCATCCGATAATAAACTAATGGATATACACACATGCTAGCAAGAAACAGTCATGATCACAACAAGATATATTTGAAGCTTCGAAAATTGTAAACTCCAATGGAATTTGTACAGTTGACCATAAAATGGTGTTGTTTTTTAAAGTATTGTTTAGATGTGCGGGATAAGGCTCATTTCCCCACTGTTGAAATTTGCTGGTTGTTTGCATCGCAACGCTTTAATCCATGGAAGGATGGTGGCTGAGCTACAAGGTTGAACTGGGAAGTACTTCAATGGGCGGAAGAAATACCATACTCCCTTCGGGATCTTGTTTTTCCTTGGTGTCCGAACCTTGTTCCTAAAATACTATGTGTATAGTTTAGACTTTAGACTGAATATGTGATCACTATACCCTCATGTGTTTTCCTCCTAGGCATAGAGGGTGATGGTTTCTTTGGAGACATTTATTTTTCCTATATTTCTCCCGTGCCATGTAGTTGCGTACAACCTGCAGAATTTGGATACTAAATTAGTTAAATAACAATAGCACTATAGACATCTTTTCTTGAAAATGGACCTATAGAAATTTTTATTTTGCTAATATGTGTGTTGTCTAATCATGTTTTAATCACATTCTTCCATGTGTAATAATGCAGCTCATGTCGATAGTACCTTACGTTCCAATTAATTATCACTTTGGTGGTCCTTTTGCCACTGTTTACTTATTTACTTAAGAGGGTTTAATTTTTCCAATTTATTATTAATTTTTGCTTATAAATTCTTATTGCCACATATTTTCCACTATAAATGCACAGCTTGATACATATATTGTTCTAAAAAAGGCTGGTACGGATATTATGTACTAGTTTCAGATATGGGCAATAAAGGTAAGTAGACGAGATCTTTATGCATGTGCCCTAAATCAGGAGTAGAGGACAATAGGACAGAACCGAGGATTATGTGGCCTTATTATCATTGATTTTAGACAGTGTTCCCCATTCACCAGGTGTCTTCATTGGTTTCTTCTCTAAGGTTCTGCATATGCTGCACCACCCATTATTTATACCTCAAAGCTGAAACACTTTGTCCAACATTTCAAGCTTGTTCTTCGAGAGTTTTTATTTCATTCGATTTGTAGGCACTAAAAGTAATCCAGGAAGAAGAATAAAGAGAGACCTCAAGAGCACTGGGAATGGGAACATAGAGGAAACCCCTGCTTGTTTGTTTGCACTTCTAGTGTTTGAGGTGCAAATATTTGCATGGTTCATTTCCTCATGCCCCTCATTCCTACCGTTCTTGTGCACCCCTTCCTCTTCCTTTTGGCTTACACTATAACCCTGATGGAGAAACCATAGACATGTGTCCACATATTTAGGTAACATGGGACTTCCAAGGCGAGCCCATAAGAGAAAGAACAGAGGGCCTTAGAGTAGTGGGAATGGGACAATGGAGGAATTTCTAACTTGCTTAATTTTCATCTCTAGTATTGGAGGTGAGAATTTAGCATGGTGTTTCCTAATGCCTCCATTCCTATTGTTCTAAAGCACTCCATACTCTTGCATTTTTGGCTTGCTTGGTTGCTTTAGCTTTGAAACCAACTATATGTTGGCACATATTCGATGTGAAATCTCAAAAGCAAGCTAGGAAGAGGAAGAAAGAGAGGGCTTAAGAGCAATGGGGATGAGAACATGGAGGAAAGCCTAAGTTATCGGTTCTTCACCTCTTGTGTCGAGGTGGAAATCCCATTGGTTTTTTCCGATGCCTCTCATTCCTATCGTCCTTAAGCGCTCCTTCCTCTTACTTTTTGTTTGCTAAATCATTTAGCAGAAAAACTGAACATATATGTGGATATATTCAAATGGTATGAGATGTCCATTATGAGACATGAAGAGGAAGAAAATAGGACATAAGTGTAGTGGGCATGGGTTCATGATGGAAGGCTAAAGCCCTCGTTCCTCGTCTTACACTTGAGGAGGCTTTGGTTTGATTTTTTTGTGATGCCTTCCATGCCTATTTTTCTTTGATGCTCATTTCTCCTCCTTTTGGATCACACAATATAAAAAGGATTCATAGTATAACATGATTTAGTCAAGTTCATACACCATGCATAGCACGAGGGTTAATTTATGTTTTTTTGGCATGCCTTAGTCCATCGGTAAGATAAAATGCCTGATTGTTAACTGCTTTATACTTTATAATTTAGTATCATGATTTATGTTCAGATTCTATTAGCAGAACCAAACACATGTTTGGCCCCACATTATTCTGAGATGACTGCTTACAATTCCAAGACAATTAACTCTCTCTCTCTCTCTCTCTCTATATATATATATATATATATATATATATATATATGTATATATATCAGGTATGCATCTATATCTGAAGAAAGTCCATGTAATCATAGAAACATATACTATCACATCTTCAAATTTACCAAGATGGTACACACAACTTCAAAACATACAATGGTAAATATTCTCCACTAGTTCCATTCAGTATGTGGACATGAATCGAATCAATGACACACCCTCCTGACGATTGAAGCTAAGAATAGGAGCATAAGTTAGAGCGAGAAAGATGGTAATTATCGAACATAACATGTAACATTATATGCATTGAATATCAATTTTAGCATCAGTTAGCATCTACCCTGTAAAAATGATCCGAATCAGGTAAACTCTTCCTACAGAGTTCACACATGGGCATCGCAAAATAATGGATAAATAACACTTACTGGCAAGAAACAACATGGAACGATTTGTCTCTAGCTTCGCAAACTCTAAATTCTAATGGGATTTGTACACTTGATCATAAAGTGGTGTTGTTTTTTGACATACTATTTCGACAGGTGGCTTATTTCCCCCACACCCAATCCTCAGTGGATGATTTGATCCAAGGGACGTTAGCTGAACCACAAGGTTGTAACTTGATGTACTCCGCGTCTAGAAGAAGTAACGAGCTCTCTTGAGCATCTTGTTCTTCCTTTGTGCATGAACCTTGTTCCGAAAATACTAGATGGTTCAACGTGTTGCATGGCTGACCCATGTTGAACCGATGTGTATAGCGAGTTCAGATGAGTATGTGACTATATTTTATGGATTGTGGCTGATGATTCCTCTTTTCCTATATTTTCTTCCATGTATTTATGTACAACCTACATAATTTGAAGGCTAAGTTACTTACAGAACAACAAAATGTATTAATTTTCCTATAGAAAATGAAATGTACATCCGGTCTAGTTTTGTTGTTACAAAATCTGTTTAGTCATGGGCTTATCACATTATCATATGTTCTAGTGTAGTTAATGTATGAAGTCCATGTGTACCAATTGTAACTGGAATATCCTTTTCCCTTCTTTCATATTTTCCTAAGTTTTAATTTATCCAAGTTCTTATTGTTTTTATTTTTAGCTCACAACTTCTGTTTGCTACCTAATATTTTGCTTCATATTATTCATATTTTTTATATCATATCACAAATGCACAATTTGATAATGATATGATATACCAGCTTTCAGATGTTGGTAAGCAGAAGATCTCCATGCATGTGCTATAAATTAACAGTACATAGCAATAAGACAAAGCTAGTGACTATGTGGCCCCATTGTCATTGATTGTAGAAATGGTTCCGCATGCACCAGGGTATTCATTGCTTGCTCTCCCTAATGTTCTCTACAGAGTGGACTACAATCTATATATAGCGCAAAGCTAAAATACATTGTCCAACAGTTCTTGGTTTTTTACTTATTTGAGAATTTTGTACACGCTGGGAGTAAGCCGTGAAGAGGAAGAAAGAGAGACCTTAAGAGCGCTAGGAATGGAACATGGAGAAAAACCAAACTTATTTGTTTTCACGCGTGCCGGAGGTGAAAATATTATGTTGGTATTTTTCTGATGCCTCCCATTCCTATGGTTCTTGAGCACTCCTTCCTCTTCATTTTGGCACGCAAACTATCTTAGCATAGAATTATGGATATATGTGCATACACCTTAGATAATTTGAGATACAGAAGGCAAGTCGGGAAGAGGAAAAATAGAGGGCCTTAGAGTAGTGGGAATGGGAACATGGAGGAAAGCCTAACTTGCTGTATTTTCACCTCTAGTGTTGGAGGTGAGAATTCAGTTTGGTGTTTCCTGATGCCTCCCATTCCTATTATTCTAAAGCACTCCTTTCTCTTCCTTTGCTGTCTTGCTTGGTTGCTTTAGTTTAGAAACCAAATACATGTGTGCACATATTCAATCTGAGATCTGAAAAGCGAGCTAAGAAGAGGGAGAAAGAGAGGTCCTTCGAGCATTGGGAATGATAACATAGAGGAAAACCTAACTTATTGGTTCTTCACCTCATGTGTTGAGGTGGAAATCCAGTTTGGTATTTCCTCATGCCTGTCATCCCTATTGTTCTTAAGCACTCCTTCCTCTTCCTTTTTGGTTGTCGTTTGGGGCACCTAGGTGCCAAGGCTCCATGCCTTTTCACCATTTGATTGCATTATGATGCGTGTTGTTACAATGGTATACGGGTTAATCCACCATAAATTGCTGATTTGGAAACAATTACATAATTTGGAAACAATTATAAAGCTAATCATAAATGGCTGCCATTAACCATGGCCTAGCACGCCATGCATGGTAACGTTTCTTTAGGAATCAATAAAATACCATGCATGTCATCATTCCTTGTTGAGAGGAGAAAACTAGAAATTAAAGGCCTCATTACTGAATATCCATATTCTTGGGTATATGGACATTTGTTCCACATGTGTATGGTTTGAGATATGTAGCACGGTTGACTGGATGCTTATTTTTCTTTACGCAGCCATATTTTACTTTGGGTATTTATTTTAACCGGATACCTACAAGATTTTAGGTATGTAGCACAGTTGACTGGATGCGTACAACCTGTTTTACGTAGCGGGTATATACATAGCTATATTTTACTTCAGGTATATACACATGGATACAATATTTCACGTGTTCGGGTATATACGTAGCCATATTTTACTTTAGGTATATACGTTGATTAGATACATACAAGATTTTCCTACTCTTTTTCACGTAGCCGTGTATATACGTGCGCACGGATGTTGGGTATATATCCGCTTGCGGTATTTCATTTATAGGTATACCATGTGTTCCTATATGACAATAAGTACGTTGAAACTTGGGTATATCATTTATTTTTAAGTTTACGTGTTAGTGGGTTATTTTTAGGTATACTGTTTTATTTTGACGTTCGTTGGGTATATACTAGGAGATTTAGGTGAGTGTCGTATAAAGTTTCACAGGTATAAACCTCCACAGTAGGTACTGGAAAAAATTGCATTTTTGTTTGGAAAGTTTTGGGAGAAGGAAATCAATAAAGAAAATACACACTTGATTAGGCAATTTTAAGGTTGGCTACTTTTAATAAAAGGGTCTATCTAGGGCACATCTAAATGTGTCTTAGTTATTGCACATCTAAGTGACTCAATCAAACTAGAAAGAAACAGAAAAAAATACAAAAGAAAATGCTTGCGCGAATCTTAACATGAAATCAATGACATAGGACTTAAATATGCAATACTTTAGGAAGGGAAGATGAGCTAAGAGGTGTGGGCATGAGCACATGATGGAAGGCTAAAGCCGTCGCTCCTTGTTTAACACTGGAGGAGGCTTTGTTTTGAGTTTTCCTGATGTCTTCAATGCCTATAGTTCTTGGCGCTCTTTCCTCTTACTTTTGAATCACATAAAATAAAATATTTCATAGTTAACATGATTGGGCTGAATTTCATACACCCTGCATAGCTGGAGGGTTATTTCCCGTGTTTTTGGCATGCCTTAATTCATACAAAGATAAGATGACGATTTTCTAGCTGGTTTTTACGTATAATATAGAAAATACACTATGCTCCATAATCTTTTAAGCCCTCACAAATCACAATCAACTGAGGTCTTCAATTTAAAATTGGGTCATCTTATTTTGACCGGGTCAACAATTTCTCTAGGAGCTTTCTCATTCATTCTTTTAATTCACCATGCTCCTACAAATCTATCTATTAATACACTATGCTCACTAATTTTAAGGCCTCACTTTTAATTGGGGTCTTCAATTTGAAATTAGGTCACCTGATTTTGACTGGGTAAACAATTTCTCAAGGAGCTCTCTTATTTTTTATTCTTAGTTTCACTATGCTCCTTAAGTTTGGAGCTCTTCCATTCGATTCAGGTATTCAATTTTGGATTTGGTTTGCAGTTTTGACCGGGTCGACACTTTTTTGAAATCAATCTGCAGCAGTCGGCCTTACAAATATATCAATCCCGTGCACCCTCTCACCATGTAGAAAAACTAAACGCCAGCACTTAGCAACAATACAGTGCATGTAGCCACCGACGCAAAAAGAAAATCCGATTTAAATATGGGTTTGACCAAAACTCCGCACTATATAAATAAAAAGTAAACACACTCCATCATCTCCTCCAGTCACCAAACCGAATACTCTCTCTGTCCTTAAATACAAGGTGTATTAGTTTTTTTTTGACAAGTCAAATTTGTTTAACTTTGACCAAGTTCAGTTGACACCATAATACTGAACAAATACAATATGAAAAATCATTTAGTGGTGAATCTAATGATACTGATTTATATTATGGATATTGATATATTTCTCTACAAATATGATCAAACTTAAAAATGTTAGACTTTTCAAAAAATAATGCACGTAACATTTTGAAATAGAGGGAATAACAAAAATATGAAAACTCGATAACACCAGCGGCGCGGCAAAGCACATGACACCCTTCTAGTATAAGATGGCCACCAAGGCACCGATACCGTACCAGTACCGCCCCGAACGGAAGAGAAAGATTAGTCGAGAAGCAAGCCAGCTAGCTAGACTGAGAGGCGAGGCGAGGCTATTGCGCGCACTGCTGATGGTCCTGCTCTGCGTGGCGTCGTAGTTCCAAAGAGGTGGCGGTGCGAGGGTAGGAGGTGGTAGTTCCATCAGGCTTTGTTCGGTTCATCCTCTCCCCAAGAGGATTGGAGGGGATTGGCAAGGATTGGTTCGTATTTTGACTTAGAAGAGGTTTAAATCCCCCTCAAACCCCTTCAATCCACTCGGATTCACACGCAACCGAACAAGGCCTAAGAGGGGGCTGCTACATGCCGACGTGCGAGGGGGTGGTGGTGGTTAAGTGCCAAACCAATGGCTACGGTGGCCGGAACACGAGCACAACACTATCAGAGTCGGACGGCCACCGAGCCGCGGGTGAGCAGCGTGGCCGCGTGGTCTAGGTTTCAGGTGCCGGTGCCACACTTGTGGCACTGGCGCTCATTCGGTGGCCCTCAGCATAATTTCTCAAGCATGATCGATCTCTGGAGACGATTGAAATGCAGAATTTGTACAACAATTTAGCAGTACTGCAGTAGTATAAATCGTGGATGTAGTGCAGGTTGGTTTTTTTCAAGGTAATACATGTCTCATTCATATCATAAGTATTATTGTACAAGTCATGTAAACCCCGACCTGAAAAGACTGAAAAGACAACAGAATGTTACCCTTCGCATAAATGAACAACAACCAAGAAAGAAAATTATAATCAAGACCGAAGACTCCCCTGAACTTGACACCATCGCCTGTCACATGCCTCCGGCACCACCGCAGCAGCCGCCAAAAGAAAAAATGGCGGATCACCTCCATATCCGAGCTTGACACGGCTCCATAGCTGATGTGCAGCTTTGTGGGTCTCCAAGGTGGCTCATCAATGGCGAAGTCATTGCCGCTGAACGAATCGGACCGGGTCAACACCCCGGACATGCCATCGAACTTCAGATCTGGCACCCCACATGAGTAAGACTTCGGAAGAGGAATCCATACATGCCAGGCATGAACCACAGACCGAGCATACGATTGGCTACCATCTTTCAGATGTCGTCCATGCTGACCACAATCTGCACCCGCTCCTGTACTAACTCCCAAGCTCCCCGCCGACGATGGAGCAGACGCTGTCGCAAAGGCGGAGCCCGAGGACACAAGTTCATCACGAGGATGTCACCACCGCCACGTGTCATCCTTACTTGAACAGACTGGTTTTTAAATTCATCCCCAACCATACGACCAATGACCTCATTGGGGAAAGATCTGAAGCTTCTTTATTCAGCACCGTCATCACCGCCGCCCAAGCCAAGACGATAAACGACCCCAAAACCTAAGCTACTAGGAACTAACCTAAAACTACATGACCCACCCGTGTAGATCCAGTGACCCCCCCTCCCCACCAACGACCAAGGTCGTCGACAGAGGGGAGCCACCAAAGGAACGCGACAAGAGGAACTCGCTGGCGGCGGCTAGGGTTTCTAGTCGCCCCTTGATAGGAAAACGACTCGCTCGTTTTCTTTGCGTCCCTGTAGTCCAGGTTTGGTGAGTTTGAGTATTTGTGGAGTTGATTGTGGCTGAGTATTTTCTGCTACGGTACAGTGCCATAAACATATTAACAAAGGAGATTTATTCATACCTGTTTATAATAAAGGGTAGGAGGGTCTTTTATAAAAATATGTTGCTCGCCTAAACGTATACGCCATACGACGACTGGGCCGGCCCAATGGTGACGGCTATAAGGGGTGCGACCGTTCGCGGGATGTAAAAATTCATAAAAGAAGTGCGCATGCACCCGCTCGGGGGAGAATATCTGGTGCTACGGGAGGACCACACATTAGGTGCTCGTGCACGACCTCGGGCGTCGATCTGAGATCGAATGGACAGCATCACGTGATGTGGACCAAAAGTGTTATTTCAGGAATGTTTGGAGGGTTTTCCGCAAAATATTAATGCGGGATTTGTCTTTTTTGTCTCTCAATTTGTATTTCAAATTTTGATCTGAAACTTTTGGGGATTGCACATTCATGTGATGCGGATGTTTGAAGGGTTTTCCGCAAAACATTCATGCAGGATTTGTCTTTTTTGTTTCTCAATGTGTATTTCAACTTTTGATTTGAAACTTTTGGGGGTTGCACATCCATGTGATGCTAACATCCACAATTTTTTTTGTAATTTTTTGAAACATTAAAATGTGCATTTTCAAAATTGGGAGCACCTAATGTGAGGTGCTCCTGTAGCACCAGATATTCACCCCCCCCCCCCCCCCCCCCCCCGCTCGGCCTGTTGCAGGTGAGAGTGAGTGACTCACCAGTTTAGCTGCCCAACGTTTGTGAAAAATGAAGAGCATGCAATCTTAAGAACTGAGAAAGCATTGAGGGACAAATGCAAGAAAGGTGGTATTAATCCTCCACCTGGCGTCCTCAAGGAGAAATCTAGCAGGACCAAAAGTAAGAAGGATGGTGCAAAAGGGAATGCACAAGTTGTTCCATGATGAATCAGATTTTTGGTCTGCAAGCGAGGGCTTGGTGGTGTACGTTGACATTATCGATGTGTTTCTTTCAAGTTGCAACCACTCAATGGGGTTTTCTTTGTGAGGTTGAGACCCATGTGTTGGGGAATGGCATTAATATCGTGTTGGGTATGTTTGTCGGCGTGCCTATGTGGTCGTGTGTCTCCATGATTCAGGAGTAGTTGGCAACTTGGCATGCTTGTAGGTGTGTGCTTGTTCAGTTGTCTTGAGCAAGTTCGGTTTTTGCCCAGTTTTCCGCAAATTAACTGGGCAGCTCTCTTCATCTTAATTAATGGATGAGGCAATACTTTTGCCTCCGTTTTAAAAAAATAAAGTCTTAAGAACTACTCCTTCCGTCTGGGTTTATTGTGCCCGTCAACCAAACCACAGGTACTCCCTCCGTCCAGATACATAGGGCGTGTAAAGAAGCGCAGCGTAATATAGGCACGTGTAGATTGGTCAGGAGAAATAATCGAACGGGGAAAGAAGCCTATCATGGCGCCCTTTCCCCCCCTCAAAAATGGATTAAAATCAGCAATAAATCCGTATTAATTAGGAGTGAGGGTTTGGCTAGTAACTAATGCATTGAAGGAGTTGCCACGTGCATGATCTGCATGCATATCTCACGCCCAATTAGCGTCAATGTCCACGGATGCACCCGTCTGACCTACTATGACACACTTCTCTCGACTGGTGGTTTTCTGAACTATGAATAAATGACTCCAACTTCTTGCAGCAGCCTGGCACAGACATATGAGACATGCATGCCAGGTTTAAATGATCCCGAACACCGTTTGCACGTTGCAAAATGCCCGGCCAGTTATCAGTCATCTTTACCGAGAAAACTTCAGAAAATTCAAAACTTGTTCAAAAATCCAAACAACTTGACAGATAACTTGAATTTTTGGGGCCATTTGATGGATGTCAAAAAAGAACGTGCTTTCAAACGGACCCTTCCGGCCTTTACCCAAACACCCTCCATTGAACATGATTTATTTTTGAACATTTTTTAAATGACCCCAACTTCTGCAAGCAGGTGGGCATGCCCATAGTAGACATCCATGCCTAGTTTGAACGATTATCGACACTGTATGCAAGTTGCAACTATCTATCGGCCTTTTTTACCTGAGAAAACTCCAGAAAATGCAAAATTTGTCAAAAACGAAAACAATTTGGCATGTTGTATTGGTCATACAAGCCAATGAAAAACATTTAGGGTTATTTAAAGGATGTCATGAAAAAGCATTTCCCCAGATGGTTTTACTTTTAGACATTTTCGGACCCTCTATGTTTAACATGGTGTTATTTTTAGACGTTCAAGAATTAATATCAACTTTTGGGTGGGCATGCACATGGTAGGCATACATGCTAGGTTGAAGAAAAAAAGTATTTAAAATCATAATTTAAACAGGTACCTAAAACTGTTTTTTCAATTTCGCAATTTTTTTTTCAAATCGATAAACTTTTTTCAATTTTGCGAACGTTGTTGTCAAATTCGTAAACTATTTTTTCCAAATCAATGAACTTTTTTCCATTACGTGAACTTTATTCAAATTCATGAACTTTTTTGTCAAATTCTTGTACTTTTTCATATCGATGAACTTTTATTTTAATTTCATGAGCTATCTTCAAATTCGCTAACTTTTTCCCTCTTTGGAGCCTTATGTGTCGTGATCGTCAGCTTTCGTTTCCTCGCTATATTTTCTTGGGTTTTTCTTCTGCTGTTGTTTTGTTGAAAATTGGTTGATTGTTTTTCAAATTCAAAGAAAAGTGCATGGATTAAATAGAAGTATACAAGTTTATGAAAAAATCATCGATCTGGAAAAAAGTACAAAAATTTGACAAATTAGTTCGCTTAATTGAAAAAAATTCATTGATTTAAAATTTTCACGAATTTTACAAAACAAAATCAAGAATTTGGAAAATGTTCGCAGAATTGAAAAAGTTCATTGGTTTGAAAAAAAGTATATGAATTTGATAAAAAAATCTTCACGAATTTGAAAAAGTTTATTGATTGACAAATAAGTTCACGAAATTTGAAGAAACTTCCTGAAATAGAAAAAAGTTCATCAAGTTGAAAAAATATTTACGGATTTGACAAAAAAGATAGCCAAATTGAAAAAAAGTTCATTGATTTTTTTTAGTTTCATGTATTCAATTTTTTAATGAACCTGAAAAAACAAAGTAAAATGAAAAAAAAGTTCATTGATTTGAAAACAATTCACAAGTTTGACCAAAAAATTCATGGATTTTAAAAAAGTTCATTGATGTAACAAATAAGTTCACTAATTTGAAGAAAGTTTACAAAATTGAAATTTTTTGTCAATATGAAAAACAGTTCACGAATCTGACAAGAAAGTACTCAAATTTGAAAAAATTCATCGACTTTTAAATAATCCATGAATTTGAAAATAAGTTCATGAATTTAAGAAAAACATCAATTTGATTTTTTTCGTGAAATTGGAAAACATTCATTCATTTGAAAAAATCACAGATTTGAAAAATGTTTACGAATTTAAGCAAGTGAAAAATAAAATGGAAGAAGAAGAAGAAGAAATAAAGAAAAACAATGAAGAATAGAACCGAGGAGTAAAAAGGCCAAACAAAATATGAAAAAGAAGAAAGAATGGCACACTGACAAGATGCACAAGAAGAAGAAATAAATGAAGTAACTAAACAGAACAAGTGAGTTGACTCAGTTGGTTATTGTGTGTGGACCTAAAACAATAGGTTGGGAGTTCGAATCCTAAGTCGGTTTGGAGTCATTTTAATACAGCCTTGTAAATAGATCGATTTGTGCGGATTGATGAATGGTGAGCGGATAATGTTTTTTTTTGGGGGGGGGGGGGGGGGGGGGAGACTTAGTTTCTCCGAAAATTAAAGTTTCTATGGCATATGTTCAGAAATAGTATACTTACGAAAGTCCGATGAAAAGTGGTTGGACAGGGAATAAGAAATGCAGGCTTTACAGTGCTAACAAAATAATGCATCATATGTCAATACACTACTCGGCGGCAAGATATGCTTGGGGTGGTGAACTGTGCTTTCGGTTTAAACAAGAAATTTGCCTCCGTATAAAGATTTGTAATTCCATCACAAAATTGTAATTTGATTTTTGGTTTTGCTGGTAAACTTAAAAATATATTTGTAGTAGGACTAGCTGCCATCTATTGGGCTATTTGGATGGGATGGTTTATAGAGACAAGGACTATGAGGAATACAAGTCAGAGGTGCAAAACTGCACGTTGTTCTACAGTTATGTTTCGGACCTTTTTCGTCTGGACAAAGAAAAATCATCTTGAAAACGCTCCTAACCCCTTTGTAGGGCCGTGTATAGTAAATCATCCGAACCTGCCCGGAGCCAGCCCCCCTCATTCTCTGTAGTTTATTTTGCTTCCGAGGTCATAGTGGAAGAGGTGGTGGCATGGGCGGTTTAAACAAGAAATTTGCCTCCGTATAAAGATTTGTAATTCCATCACAAAATTGTAATTTGATTTTTGGTTTTGCTGGTAAACTTAAAAATATATTTGTAGTAGGACTAGCTGCCATCTATTGGGCTATTTGGATGGGATGGTTTATAGAGACAAGGACTATGAGGAATACAAGTCAGAGGTGCAAAACTGCACGTTGTTCTACAGTTATGTTTCGGACCTTTTTCGTCTGGACAAAGAAAAATCATCTTGAAAACGCTCCTAACCCCTTTGTAGGGCCGTGTATAGTAAATCATCCGAACCTGCCCGGAGCCAGCCCCCCTCATTCTCTGTAGTTTATTTTGCTTCCGAGGTCATAGTGGAAGAGGTGGTGGCATGGGCGGTTTAAACAAGAAATTTGCCTCCGTATAAAGATTTGTAATTCCATCACAAAATTGTAATTTGATTTTTGGTTTTGCTGGTAAACTTAAAAATATATTTGTAGTAGGACTAGCTGCCATCTATTGGGCTATTTGGATGGGATGGTTTATAGAGACAAGGACTATGAGGAATACAAGTCAGAGGTGCAAAACTGCACGTTGTTCTACAGTTATGTTTCGGACCTTTTTCGTCTGGACAAAGAAAAATCATCTTGAAAACGCTCCTAACCCCTTTGTAGGGCCGTATATAGTAAATCATCCGAACCTGCCCGGAGCCAGCCCCCCTCATTCTCTGTAGTTTATTTTGCTTCCGAGGTCATAGTGGAAGAGGTGGTGGCATGGGCGGTTTATTTTGTTTTGGCATATAATAAGCCTATGGAACCAATTCTCCGTGAGGGCCCTATCTGTTTGTCTTATTAGTTTCATTGAAAAGTGAAATTGGCCATAAAAGTACAAAAGTGAGTCAAACAAACGCTCAAATATGCAAAAGCATTTTGCGCAGACATAGTTTTTCTCTGTGATGCGAAACACATCTTTATTGACCAAAAGGTCTACATATTAGAAAATCTCGCTCGATTTGTTGAGAAAAATGGTGAAAGCTGAAGAACTGATACAAAGAGCATGGAGTCCCCAGCCTCTCACCATCAAATGGGAAGAAATAATAATGTCTTCAAACACACAGACATACCCAACATTGCTACCACCAAGGAGATTCCCCACTCGGAATAGCTTCGCACATGACGTTTTCTGGACACGACATGTGGACGATGGTACGATCTCATGTTCCTTATTTACGGAGGAATTTAATCTAGCGGTGATTAGCTAGTGTTGTGCATGCATCGGCCGAAAAATCATCGGCTACGTAGCACTGCCCATTCCCACTCCTCTTCTGGCCACCACCTCGGTTCGAACTGATAAAGAGGGACAGTCAGTTTATATAACATTTTTTTCTCGAATACGCACGAGTGTGCGTACTATATATATTAAGAAGGAAAGGGGTGAAAGAGCCCTCCACAATGGTTTTACACGGTAATTACAAGTACAACATTACCACCTCCACCCTACTTGCTACTTTCTCAGAAGCTAACTTGTCATACTTGCGCGCCGTTCCACCCGGCTAAAGAAGCCGGCAAGATCACCTTTAAGTAAACCCGCTTGTTTCCAATTCCGGCCTTCCTCCACGAAGCGACGAAGCACATGGGTCACCGATGGAGAAGCACCCTCGAACACAATTGCGTTGCGGTGCTTCCAAATCTCCCACATGGCTAAAACACGAAAAGCATTGAGCACTCTCTTGTGGGTCTCACTAGTGTTTTGGGTCGCGCACCATCTAGCGAGCGTGTCATTCATCGTGGGCACCTAACGTGGCTTGCCCATGGCTTGGAAAATCACAACCCAAAGCTGCCTGGCAAAGACGCATCGGATGAATAGGTGGTCGATGCTTTCCTCCTCATGGTGACACAGCGGAAGTAGGTACGTTATGAATTTAGATCAGCCCAATCCGCAAAATGAGTCTTACATAAAAATAAGACACAGAAAGTCCTTCCAGATGCGTGGAGATGCAGATCGAAGATCACACATTTTTGCACTGAGTACATGTGGAAAAGCATTGGAGTACTGTACTTGCTGTTCGTACGTACGCAGCCATACCAATCACTGTACGCGTCGAACGACACGCGCGTCCAGGACTAGAGTAGCACGGTCGCAATTTCCCGCCTCATTCATGCCCCCCTCCTCCGTGCATATATGGCGAGCCACCGCACCGTGTAGCTCAGAGATCGGCAGCGAGAGGGGGCACTCCACATCCGCTTAAGTGTAGCCAGAGATAGGAGACGGCCATGAGAGGCAACAACGCGTGGCGGCTCCGCGCGCTGCTGCTGGTGGTGCTCTGCGTGGCCGCGCACTTCCAGGGCGCGTCCTGCCGCGGCGGCGGAGGCCATGGAGTCGGTGGGCACGGTGGGAGGGGTACTGGGGACGGCGGCCGATGGAGGGGTGGCGGCGTGGGTATGCCGTGGTCGCAACGACACAGCGGGGCCGCTGAACTGCGTGCAGGCGGCGGCGTCCACTGGAGGATTTCCGGCTGCGCCACCATCGCGGCCGCGGCGCTCGTCAGGTGGCTCTGACCGTACCTACTTCCGCAAGCTAATCTCGAGAGACTTTTAGTGAACTGATAGCTAGCTACTAGCAAGTTTTTCTTGATGAAATGTACTTGCAAGTGAAGTTAGCAGTAGTAGGTCAATGGACTGAATCCAGGTTCGACGACGAGTGATTTCCGGTAGTAGATCACTGGATTTGCGTGGGTAAGTATACTAGTACCAGATCTATAATTGACTTTTAGACAATTGCAACAGGCACGACCATTCTCCTAACCACACCCGCTTCCAAACATCAGGTTCTTCAAGATCAGGTTGGTGTGGATCGATGCATAAACGAGAAGCTAGCAAAAGCTGGCCAACAAGATCACCGCCCCATGCTTTCTGCAGAAAACGGAAGGAAGAAAGATCACTGTCCCATTATAATTTCCGCAGTGACCTCCTTTTTGTTCGGTGGAGTACCTCACGAATAAAGTAGTACCCAAAACTTAAGCTCTCCCTCAAAAAAAGGAAAAAAAAAAGCACTTAAGCTCGGAATTCATTTTCGATACGAAGGTAACCGTTGCATAGCTAAAATTTGTGAATTTAGAGTAGATGGTTGACCACAGGTACTCACCTAGGTGTAGATGACGCTACTTTATGATTTATTTTATGGGCGACGCTACACGTCAGCCGGCATATAAAAAGAAAATATCCGCCGCCTCGCTAACCATTCTATCGACACATTAATGGCCGTCCGATATACCCGTGTAAGCAGCCGCTTCTTTGCAATAAGATTGGTGTTACAGAAGACTCTCTGCAACATCAAGCTTGTTGCAATCACCCGAACCTATACGTTTTTATTTTTTGCAACAAAGGTCTTGTTGCAGAAATTTTGGCAACAAAGGTCTTGTTGCAGAAATTTTCGCAATGTGTTATTTACTTATTTTTTGCAACAGAGGTGTTGTTGAACTTTTTTTGCAACAAAGCTCTTGTTACAGAAAATGTAAAGATCGATAGAACCCTTTTGCAACATGGCTCGTGTTCCAAAAACATTCTGCAACTAGGGTAATGTTGCAGTTTTTTTTTTTTTTTTGCAAACAAAGACCGTGACATGATGGAGAAGGTTTCGGCGGCAGGAGGAGCTTGAGGTGGTGGCGCCATGGCCGGCCACGGCCGAGCTGGCCGTTGGCGTCAGATGGCAGCCGCCTGTGTTCCAGGCGCCTCGCCAGTCATGGTTGTGGGTGCGCGTGGTGGTGCCGCTCGCAGCTTCAATGCTCCAGGCACGCCGCTCACCGCTGTTGTCATGGCCGGTGGCTGGACTTGGGAAGTCCACCTTGCTAGCAAACAGCGTTCGTGGTTTGCAGAAGATGACTGATGCAAGCGGTTGCAAAATAAAGGGAAGAAATGAGTGGAGGGAAGAGATTGGAGAAGAGATAAGGTTAGGAAGAGAGATGTGGGTGGACCATGGGGGCACGTGTTGTTTAGGGGAGGCGGATGACGCATTGGAGTTTTCCGCCGATAGAATGGCAACTTTTCCCTTATTTTATTTCAAAAGTACTGTGTATGAAATTTGAAGTGCAAGAGAAAAAACATCTATTCTATGATGAGACTCTACTTTGGCACTTTCAACCTCTCCCGTATATACGTTTCCTTGTTTCCTGTAATTGGTTTAAAAAATGCCACCCCTAGTTTAAAAGATGGCAAAGGAGAGAATATCTTTTACAAAGAAAAGGCTTTTGTACCTCCCGGGCCTCTCAATCCATCAAAACGATGTAATCTGCAGGAGCATATATACCTATCTTGTAGAAAATTGCAACAGGTTCGAGCATTCTTCCAGCTAAACCTGGCACACAGATCAGATTGGGGAATGTGAATCTAGTGGATTAATTGATGCAGAAGCTAGTGGTGTTGGCTCCACCGCCCCACGTTGATGCAGCAATTTCTTTTTGTCAGTATTCCACTAGCAAAAGAACTTTGATGTGGAATTCGTTTCCCAAAGTGTAAATTTAACTTTCTATCCTGTTTATTTTGCTTTTCTCCCACTCTGTAGCTATTTTAGCATTTTTCTCTCCGTTTTGTGCTTATTCGACAATTTGTGCCAAATCTACATGTTAGCAGGTCCTTGTCTCGCCGATATGGTTGTTGACTGGACGCCCCACCGAGCTCATATTTCTCAAGGCACCGCAATGGTAACTAGGAGCCAACTTGCTAGCATGCTCTGGTGGCAACATAAGTGCTGCTACTGACCTGAAGCCCACATTGCACCTGTACTTGAACCTAAAGCGTTGGGCGGTAGTGGAATCGTTCAAGAGGAGCTTTGGTAGAGAAATAAAAACTACCACACCAGTTCAACAAGTGGTGCCAGTCAGATTCTGCACAAATTAACAAATGGGGTACAAAGGTAAAAATACGCTGCTAAATGAGTACAAAGTGGTCAGAACTTTTGAATAGGGTACTTTTATTTAAATTTTGACACTTATGGGGTGCAAAATAAAATTTACTCTTTCCCAAACAGTAATGATCACATAGCCATGTGGTGCCTCTTTGGGGCATGCGAAAGTTGGAATCTTGATGCTTGCTACTAAGCTGCCGCAGTCTCCGAAGCCCGTGTCATGGGTAGAGGGCGAGAGATCAAGAAGGTGGAGGAGCTTAAGGAGCACATGGCAACCAAGGCCCGACTCATCACCGCCCCCTCAGACGAGGCCGCAATCGCCGCCATGCGCACATGACACCGAGCTTCTCGAGGATCACCGCACCATCGAGGCCTCTGAAAAAGACACGCAAGCCAACACCGTCGCACTAGCCATGTACGCGGGCAGTCAGCAGTTTGGGTGGTATTCAAGGCCTGGCTTGACTACGGTGGCTCGCACTCCTTCGCTGACGAGGCCATACCGGCGATGAAGAAGGGCACCCATGACCCATGATGCGGAGGCCTCGGGCGACAAGGGGAAGGATACCACCATCATCTCCTCATATGAGGAGTAGCTAATTGATGTTAGTTTAGCCCTAATTTAAGTTAGTTAAGCACCAGTTCTAGATATTTTTATGCAATGTGTGTGTAATTGTACACCTTTTTTATCTTTAATCACTATGCTAAGTACTATGTTATGTTCAATTATGCTCAAATCGTGTTGAATTTGTGTTTGAATGCAATGGGTGTGCAAAATTGAGTTTTGGGGAGTAATATTTAGAGGAATGACTAGGTGCTAAAAAAATTATCACTTCAAATTTTGAGGACTTAAGTTTAGGGAGGTAGTAAGGGACTTAAAATCAAGGAAGGGGTATTGATGCTTATGCTCTTAGTGGAGTAGATCGCTGGCTGTCTGAAAGTAGGTCTCCATTACCTGGCCAATATGTACACATTTTTTTAAACGGAGACAAAAGATTTGCCTCATCGATTAATTAAGAAGAAGAGAATTGCCCAAGTAACTAATGAAAAACCAGGCGAAAACTTACACATATAGACGACGCGCGGACTACTCGCTAAGAAGGGAACTCCATGACCCCACGGTCAACCCGACAAACATACATAACGCGCAACAACTACGATCACTCGCACTTCTATGCCACAAAGAAACCCCCAACAAATCCAAGGTTGAAGACAACAGGCACCATCAAATCTAGGTAGACAAGCCAATCAGAGATATTGATTGAATAGACTGAGTATCATCCATTAAACAGTCACAGACGCCTTTCAAAAGGCGCCACTAATCTTGCCTACGCTCCTGAGAGCCTTTGTCACCTTCTTGATCTCCTTGTAGAAGCCTCCTTCGCTAGGAGGGACTGATTTACGCAAAACCACCACAGTTAGGGCTAGGATAACAATTTGATACCACATTTGTGGTAGGGCACAAGAAACCACCAACTCTTCGCCTAACCGATAATGCGGAGCAATGATCGTCGAATTTACTCGCGAAAACAGCCGTTCTGACCGGTTGGGCCCGCTTGTCGGGCTGACGTGGCGAAGACCAAAAATATTGACCAACTGATGTGGCAAAGGAGGCACGCCCCACCTGTCAGTGACTAGACGGTCATCTTCTTCACGTATCTTTTCTACGAGGCATTCCGTCGAGCAGCTTCTGGGCTGCTGGACACTTTGTCAACTCTTTCGTTTTTTCCAATCCCGATCGTGCCAGTCGCCGTGCCTGTTGAGCCATGCCAACGGGAGCACGGGCGGAGCCTTAACCCGGCAGGAGCCCCACCCGGACGGACATAGCGAGGGCCGCCGGCGCCTCAGCCAGACAGGAGCCCCACCCGGCCAGCTCCGCGGCAGGGCGGGCACAAGGCATCTGTGGCCGAGCTCGCGCTGGTGCGTCGCTCCCGAAGGAATCACGTCGCGCGGCCCGCACGGCCTGGCCAGCTTGGCACTGTCATGTGGCCATCAATTCAGTGTCTCTGTGTTGCGTGCGTGTGTGTTATTTCTCGCCGGAAATAGAGCCGCTACCCTCTAGCAATCCATCGAACTCGTACGCATACATGCGTTTTTGGCTTGAAGGAATACATCCAACAACACTGGCCTCCCAATTTCTGCACTGAGCTCTCTGCCTTCCGTCGAACAGCTTTAAGTGCGTGCAAGCTCCGCAGCTGCCTCGCCTCCCTCCGCTTGCCCCGATACTCCCAGCGCTCCCATAACTGTGCCTTGGTTCCCAGCTTCAGGCGTCGGGCTCGGAACAGCTCGTCGGTCGTCGGGCTGCCGGCAGGGACGGCCGAGGAGCCCGACCATGGCGGCGGAGGCGCGGGTCCAGCCTGAGCGTGGGCACTGGCGGCAGCCGGCAAGGCAAGCGTCTCGGGCGGTGATGCTCGGGGCGAGGCGCGCATCGTCTGAGTGGGCTGGACAATTGGAGGAGGTTGATGGCGGGAAAGCGGCGGCTCGTCAGGCGTCGGGCTGCCGGCGGGGACGGCCATGGTGGTCGACCATGGCGCCGGAGGCGCAGGTCCACAATGAGCATGGCCACTGGCGGCGTCCGGCGGGGCTAGAGGCAAGCTGCTCGGGCGGTGCTGCTCAGAGCGGGGCGCGCGTCGCGGGAGCGGGCAGGACGTCCTTTGCGTGGCTGGTTGGAGAGAAAGACAAAAGGTCCCTCGTCTAAATGTGACATCGTTATGGCACATCTAAATTAAAATCATCATCTGTTTATAGCCTTTTGTTTATTTGTTGTTTTTCTTTTTTTATTATTGTATCATCTGGACCGTCTTTTATTTTTTGTGTGACCATGGGCACGCTTGCATGGGCAAGGCCCAGCGTGCCTCACACCGTCACACGCTTGCTCACTCTACGGCCTGCAGCTGATCGTATGTAGAGATTCTAAAAGAAAAAGCTGATTGTACGTGGTAACGATTTGTGTTTTATATTCCTTTTGTTTTTTTATTTTCTATTTTTGTTTTTTCTTTCAGGTGTAGTTTTTTTCAGTTCTAATATATGTTAAAAAATTAAAATACACACTAAATTGTTTTGCATTACGGTGAACATTGTTTTCAATACACACTGAACAAATTCTAAAATTACGGTGAACATATTTTTTGCATATACGTGAATATTTGTTTAATGTGTATTACAAATAAACATACACACATCTATTTCAATTTTAGAATTTTTGAAAAACTAGAAAAAGTTCACATATTAAAAAATGTATGTGTATTTAAAACAATCATGAATTTGAACATTGTTTGCAAATTCAAAACATGTTATTTTAAAATGGACCCTAGTTACGTATCATGTGTGGAGTTGCAACTAAGAAGAATATTAGTCGGGCCCCCAATTGCGTATCGAGGGTGGAGTTGAATAATAATAGGTACTTCAGAACATTGTTACAAGAGTAAATCACCTCTACAACTACAAACATTTTTGCAACCGGGGACCCTTGACAAACACACACCCCATCTAGTTGCGAGTCGATGCTCGACATGCAACTGGGGACCCTCGACAAACACACACACACCCTAGTTGCGAGTAGTTGCGAGTCGATGCTCGGCATGCAACTGGGGACCCTCGACAAACACACACACACCCCTAGTTGCGAGTAGTTGCGAGTCGATGCTCGGCATGCAACTAGGGACCCTCGACAAACAAACACACACACACACACACACACATCCGTAGTTGCGAGCCGATTGTTGACAAGCAACTAGGGACCCTCGACAAACACACACACCCCTAGTTGTGAGTCGATGGTTGACATGCAACTGGGGACCCTCGACAAACACCCTTAGTTGTGAGTCGATGGTCGTCATGCAACTGGGGACCCTCAACGGACACACACACCCCTAGTTGCGAGTCCAATGGTTGTCTTGCAACTGGGACCATCGACAAACACACACACCCCTAGTTGCATGTCGATGATCGGCTTGCAACTGGGGACCCTTGACAAACACACACACCCCTAGTTGCGAGTCGATGTTGGGGACCCTCGACAAACACACACACCCCTATTGCGAGTCGATGGTAAGCTTGCAATTGGGGACCCTCGACAAACACACACACCCCTAATTGTGAGTCGATGGTTGACATGCAACCGGGGACCCTCGACAAACACACACACTCTTAGTTGCGAGTCTCGACAAACACAAACTCGCCTACTTGCGAGCCAATGGTCTGCATGCAACTGGGGAACCTCGACAAACGCACACACCCCTAGTTGCGAGTTGATGGTCTGCTTGTTGGAAATATGCCCTAGAGGCAATAATAAATGGTTATTATTATATTTATTTGTTCATGGTAATTGTCTATTGTTCATGCTATAATTGTATTGTCCGGAAATCGTAATACATGTGTGAATACATAGACCACAACGTGTCCCTAGTAAGCCTCTAGTTGACTAGCTCGTTGATCAACAGATAGTCATGGTTTCCTGACTATGGACATTGGATGTCATTGATAACGGGATCACATCATTAGGAGAATGATGTGATGGACAAGACCCAATCCTAAGCATAGCATAAAAGATCGTGTAGTTTCGTTTGCTAGAGCTTTTCCAATGTCAAGTATCTTTTCCTTAGACCATGAGATCGTGCAACTCCCGGATACCGTAGGAGTGCTTTGGGTGTGCCAAACGTCACAACGTAACTGGGTGACTATAAAGGTGCACTACGGGTATCTCCGAAAGTGTCTGTTGGGTTGGCACGGATCGAGACTGGGATTTGTCACTCCGTGTGACGGAGAGGTATCTCTGGGCCCACTCGGTAATGCATCATCATAATGAGCTCAATGTGACTAAGGCGTTAGTCACGGGATCATGCATTGCGGTACGAGTAAAGAGACTTGCCGGTAACGAGATTGAACAAGGTATGGGGATACTGACGATCGAATCTCGAGCAAGTAACATACCGATTGACAAAGGGAATTGCATACGGATTGATTGAATCCTCGACACCGTGGTTCATCCGATGAGATCATCGTGGAACATGTGGGAGCCAACATGGGTATCCAGATCCCGCTGTTGGTTATTGACCGGAGAGGCGTCTCGGTCATGTCTGCATGTCTCCCGAACCCGTAGGGTCTACACACTTAAGGTCCGGTGACGCTAGGGTTGTAGAGATATATGTATGCGGAAACCCGAAAGTTGTTCGGAGTCCCGGATGAGATCCCGGACGTCACGAGAGGTTCCGGAATGGTCCGGAGGTGAAGAATTATATATAGGAAGTCAAGTTTCGGCCACCGGGAAAGTTTCGGGGGTTACCGGTTTTGTACCGGGACCACCGGAAGGGTCCCGGGGGTCCACCGGGTGGGGCCACCTATCCCGGAGGGCCCCGTGGGCTGAAAGTGGAAGGGAACCAGCCCCTAGTGGGCTGGGGCGCCCCCCTTGGGCCTCCCCCATGCGCCTAGGGTTGGAAACCCTGGGGGGGAGCTTCCCCCTTGCCTTGGGGGGCAAGGCACCCCTTCCCCCCCACTTGGCCGCCGCCCCCCTTAAGATCCCATCTCTTGGGGCTGGCGCACCCCCCCAGGGGCCTATATAAAGGGGGGGGAGGGAGGGCAGCATACAACAGCCTTGGGCGCCTCCCTCCTCCCCTGCAACACCTCTCTCTCTCTCTCGCAGAAGCTCGGCGAAGCCCTGCCGGAGACCCGCTACATCCATCACCACGCCGTCGTGCTGTTGGATCTCCATCAACCTCTCCTTCCCCCTTGCTGGATCAAGAAGGAGGAGACGTCGCTGCACCGTACGTGTGTTGAACGCGGAGGTGCCGTCCGTTCGGCACTCGATCATCGGTGATTTGGATCACGGCGAGTACGACTCCGTCATCCACGTTCATTGGAACGCTTCCGCTCGCGATCTACAAGGGTATGTAGATGCGCTCCTTTCCCCTCGTTGCTAGTATACTCCATAGATGCATCTTGGTGAATGTAGGAAAATTTTAAAATTATGCTACGATTCCCAACAGTGGCATCATGAGCCAGGCCTATGCGTAGTTACTATGCACGAGTAGAACACAAAGCAGTTGTGGGCGTTGAGTTTGCCAATTCTTCTTGCCGCTACTAGTCGTTTCTTGTTTCGGCGGCATTGTAGGATGAAGCGGCCCGGACCGACCTTACATGTACGCTTACGTGAGACAGGTTCCACCGATTGACATGCACTAGTTGCATAAGGTGGCTAGCGGGTGTCTGTCTCTCCTACTTTAGTCGGAACGGATTCGATGAAAAGGGTCCTTATGAAGGGTAAATAGAAATTGGCAAATCACGTTGTGGTCATACGTAGGTAAGAAAACGTTCTTGCTAGAAACCTACAAACCACGTAAAAACTTGCAACAACAATTAGAGGACGTCTAACTTGTTTTTGCAGCAAGTGATATATGTGATATGATATGGCCAGAAGATGTGATGAATGATATATGTGATGTATGAGATTGATCATATTCTTGTAATAGGAATCACGACTTGCATGTCGATGAGTATGACAACCGGCAGGAGCCATAGGAGTTGTCTTTATTATTTTGCATGACCTGCGTGTCATTAAATAAACGCCATGTAATTTACTTTACTTTGTTGCTAAACGCGTTAGCCATAGAAGTAGAAGTAATCATTGGCGTGACGACTTCATGGAGACACAATGATGGAGATCATGGTGTCATGCCGGTGACAAAGATGATCATGGTGCCCCGAAGATGGAGATCAAAGGAGCATAATGATATTGGCCATATCATGTCACTATTTGATTGCATGTGATGTTTATCATGTTTTTGCATCTTATTTGCTTAGAACGACGGTAGTAAGTAAGATGATCCCTTATAATAATTTTAAGAAAGTGTTCACCCTAACTGTGCACCGTTGCGAAGGTTCGTTGTTTCGAAGCACCACGTGATGATCGGGTGTGATAGATTCTAACGTTCGAATACAACGGGTGTTGACGAGCCTAGCATGTACAGACATGGCCTCGGAACACACGCAATACACTTAGGTTGACTTGACGAGCCTAGCATGTACAGACATGGCCTCGGAACACGGAGGACCGAAAGGTCGAGCATGAGTCGTATAGAAGATACGATCAACATGGAGATGTTCACCGATCTTGACTAGTCCGTCTCACGTGATGATCGGACACGGCCTAGTTGAATTCGGATCATGTTTCACTTAGATGACTAGAGGGATGTCTATCTGAGTGGGAGTTCATTAAATAATTTGATTATATGAACTTAATTATCATGAACTTAGTCTAAAATCTTTACACTATGTATTGTAGATCAAATGGCCCACGTTGTCCTCAATTTCAACGCGTTCCTAGAGAAAACCAAGCTGAAAGATGATGGCAGCAAATATACGAACTGGGTCCGGAACCTGAGGATCATCCTCATAGCAGCCAAGAAAGATTATGTCTTAGAAGCACCGCTAGGTGAAGCACCAATCCCTGAGAACCAAGACGTTATGAACGCTTGGCAGCAGCGTGCTGATGATTACTCCCTCGTTCACTGCGGCATGCTTTACAGCTTAGAACCGGGTCTCCAAAAGCGTTTTGAGAAACATGGAGCATATGAGATGTTCGAGGAGCTGAAACTGGTTTTTCAAGCTCATGCCCGGGTCGAGAGATATGACGTCTCCGACAAGTTCTTCAGCTGTAAAATGGAGGAGAACAGTTCTGTTAGTGAGCACATACTCAGAATGTCTGGGTTGCACAATCGCTTGTCTCGGCTGGGAGTTAATCTCCCGGATGACGCGGTCATTGACAGAATCCTCCAGTCGCTTCCACCAAGCTACAAGAGCTTTGTAATGAACTACAATATGCAGGGGATGGAAAAGACCATTCCCGAGGTATATTCAATGCTGAAATCAGCTGAGGTAGAGATCAGAAAAGAACATCAAGTGTTGATGGTGAATAAAACCACTAAGTTCAAGAAGGGCAAGGGTAAGAAGAACTTCAAGAAGGACGGCAAGGGAGTTGCCGCGCCCGGTAAGCCAGTTACCGGGAAGAAGTCAAAGAATGGACCCAAGCCCGAGACTGAGTGCTTTTATTGCAAGGGAAGTGGTCACTGGAAGCGAAACTGCCCCAAATACTTAGCGGACAAGAAGAAGGCCGGCAACACCCAAGGTATATGTGATATACAAGTAATTGATGTGTACCTTACCAGTACTCGTAGTAGCTCCTGGGTATTTGATACCGGTGCGGTTGCTCATATTTGTAACTCAAAACAGGAACTACGGAATAAACGGAGACTGGCGAAGGACGAGGTGACGATGCACGTCGGGAATGGTTCCAAGGTCGATGTGATCGCCGTCGGCATGCTACCTCTGCATCTCCCTACGGGATTAGTTTTAAACCTCAATAATTGTTATTTAGTGCCAGCTTTGAGCATGAACATTGTATCTGGATCTCGTTTAATTCGAGATGGCTACTCATTTAAATCCGAGAATAATGGTTGTTCTATTTATTTGAGAGATATGTTTTATGGTCATGCCCCGCTGGTCAATGGTTTATTTTTGATGAATCTCGAACGTGATGTTACACATGTTCATAGTGTGAATACCAAAAGATGTAAAGTTGATAACGATAGTCCCACATACTTGTGGCACTGCCGCCTTGGTCACATTGGTGTCAAGCGCATGAAGAAGCTCCATGCAGATGGACTTTTGGAGTCTCTTGATTATGAATCATTTGACACGTGTGAACCATGCCTCATGGGTAAGATGACCAAGACTCCGTTCTCCGGAACAATGGAGCGAGCAACCAACTTATTGGAAATCATACATACCGATGTGTGTGGTCCAATGAGTGTTGAGGCTCGCGGAGGATATCGTTATGTTCTCACTCTCACTGATGATTTAAGTAGATATGGATATGTCTACCTGATGAAACACAAGTCTGAAACCTTTGAAAAGTTCAAAGAATTTCAGAGTGAGGTTGAGAATCAACGTGACAGGAGAATAAAATTCCTACGATCAGATCGTGGTGGAGAATATTTAAGTCACGAGTTTGGTGCACACTTAAGGAAATGTGGAATAGTTTCACAACTCACGCCGCCTGGAACACCTTAGAGAAATGGTGTGTCCGAACGTCGTAATCGCACTCTATTGGATATGGTGCGATCTATGATGTCTCTTACCAATTTACCGCTCTCATTTTGGGGCTATGCTTTAGAGACTGCCGCATTCACTTTAAATAGGGCTCCGTCGAAATCCGTTGAGACGACACCGTATGAATTATGGTTTGGGAAGAAACCTAAGCTGTCGTTTCTAAAAGTTTGGGGATGTGATGCTTATGTCAAGAAACTTCAACCTGAAAAGCTCGAACCCAAGTCGGAAAAATGCGTCTTCATAGGATACCCTAAGGAAACTATTGGTATACCTTCTACCTCAGATCCGAAGGCAAGATCTTCGTTGCCAAGAACGGGTCCTTTCTGGAGAAGGAGTTTCTCTCGAAAGAATTGAGTGGGAGGAAAGTGGAACTTGATGAGGTGATAGTCACCCCTTCCGAACCGGAAAGTAGCGCAGCGCGGGAAAATGTTCCTATGGTGCCTACACCGACTGGGGAGGAAGTTAATGATGATGATCATGAAGCTTCGGATCAAGTTACTGAACTTCGTAGGTCCACAAGGACACGTTCCGCACCAGAGTGGTTCGGCAACCCTGTCCTGGAAATCATGTTGTTAGACAACGGTGAACCTTCGAACTATGAAGAAGCGATGGCGGGCCCGGATTCCGACAAATGGCTAGAAGCCATGAAATCCGAGATAGAATCCATGTATGAAAACAAAGTATGGACTTTGACTGACTTGCCCGATGAGCGGCGAGCCATAGAAAACAAATGGATCTTTAAGAAGAAGACGGACACAGATGGTAATGTGACCATCTACAAAGCTCGACTTGTCGCTAAGGGTTATCGACAAGTTCAAGGGGTTGACTACGATGAGACTTTCTCACCCGTAGCGAAGCTGAAGTCCGTTCGAATCATGTTAGCAATTGCCGCATACTATGATTATGAGATATGGCAGATGTACGTCAAAACGGCATTCCTTAACGGCTTCCTTAAGGAAGAGTTGTATATGATGCAGCCGGAAGGTTTTGTCGATCCTAAGAATGCTAACAAAGTACGCAAGCTCCAGCCCTCAATCTATGGGCTGGTGCAAGCATCTCGGAGTTGGAACATTCGCTTTGATGAGATGATCAAAGCGTTTGGGTTCACACAGACTTATGGAGAAGCCTGTGTTTACAAGAAAGTGAGTGGGAGCTCTGTAGCATTTCTCATATTATATGTGGATGACATACTATTGATGGGAAATGATATAGAATTCTTGGAGAGTATAAAGACCTATTTGAATAAGTGTTTTTCAATGAAGGACCTTGGAGAAGCTGCTTATATATTAGGCATCAAGATCTATAGAGATAGATCAAGACGCCTCATTGGTCTTTCACAGAGTACATACCTTGACAAGATATTGAAGAAGTTCAATATGGATCAGTCCAAGAAGGGGTTCTTGCCTGTATTGCAAGGTGTGCAATTGAGCACGGCTCAATGCCCGACCACGGCAGAAGATATAGAAGAGATGAGTGTCATCCCCTATGCCTCGGCCATAGGGTCTATTATGTATGCCATGCTGTGTACCAGACCTGATGTAAACCTTGCCGTAAGTTTGGTAGGAAGGTACCAAAGTAATCCCGGCAAGGAACACTGGACAGCGGTCAAGAATATCCTGAAGTACCTGAAAAGGACTAAGGATATGTTTCTCGTTTATGGAGGTGACGAAGAGCTCGTCGTAAAGGGTTACGTCGACGCTAGCTTCGACACAGATCTGGATGACTCGAAGTCACAAACCGGATACGTGTATATTTTGAATGGAGGAGCAGTAAGCTGGTGCAGTTGCAAGCAAAGCGTCGTGGCAGGATCTACATGTGAAGCGGAGTACATGGCAGCCTCAGAGGCAGCACAGGAAGCAGTCTGGATGAAGGAGTTCATTACCGACCTAGGGGTGATTCCCAATGCGTCGGGCCCGATGACTCTCTTCTGTGACAACACTGGAGCTATTGCCCTTGCGAAGGAGCCCAGGTTTCACAGGAAGACCAGGCATATCAAGCGTCGCTTCAACTCCATTCGTGAAAGTGTTCAAAATGGAGACATAGATATTTGTAAAGTACACACGGACCTGAATGTAGCAGATCCGTTGACTAAACCTCTCCCTAGGGCAAAACATGATCAACACCAGGACGCAATGGGTGTTCGATTCATCACAATGTAACTAGATTATTGACTCTAGTGCAAGTGGGAGACTGTTGGAAATATGCCCTAGAGGCAATAATAAATGGTTATTATTATATTTCTTTGTTCATGGTAATTGTCTATTGTTCATGCTATAATTGTATTGTCCGGAAATCGTAATACATGTGTGAATACATAGACCACAACGTGTCCCTAGTAAGCCTCTAGTTGACTAGCTCGTTGATCAACAGATAGTCATGGTTTCCTGACTATGGACATTGGATGTCATTGATAACGGGATCACATCATTAGGAGAATGATGTGATGGACAAGACCCAATCCTAAGGATAGCATAAAAGATCGTGTAGTTTCGTTTGCTAGAGCTTTTCCAATGTCAAGTATCTTTTCCTTAGACCATGAGATCGTGCAACTCCCGGATACCGTAGGAGTGCTTTGGGTGTGCCAAACGTCACAACGTAACTGGGTGACTATAAAGGTGCACTACGGGTATCTCCGAAAGTGTCTGTTGGGTTGGCACGGATCGAGACTGGGATTTGTCACTCCGTGTGACGGAGAGGTATCTCTGGGCCCACTCGGTAATGCATCATCATAATGAGCTCAATGTGACTAAGGCGTTAGTCACGGGATCATGCATTGCAGTACGAGTAAAGAGACTTGCCGGTAACGAGATTGAACAAGGTATTGGGATACCGACGATCGAATCTCGGGCAAGTAACATACCGATTGACAAAGGGAATTGCATACGGATTGATTGAATCCTCGACACCGTGGTTCATCCAATGAGATCATCGTGGAACATGTGGGAGCCAACATGGGTATCCAGATCCCGCTGTTGGTTATTGACCGGAGAGGCGTCTCGGTCATGTCTGCATGTCTCCCGAACCCGTAGGGTCTACACACTTAAGGTCCGGTAACGCTAGGGTTGTAGAGATATATGTATGCGGAAACCCGAAAGTTAAACGGAGTCCCGGATGAGATCCCGGACGTCACGAGAGGTTCCGGAATGGTCCGGAGGTGAAGAATTATATATAGGAAGTCAAGTTTCGGCCACCGGGAAAGTTTCGGGGGTTACCGGTTTTGTACCGGGACCACCGGAAGGGTCCCGGGGGTCCACCGGGTGGGGCCACCTATCCCGGAGGGCCCCGTGGGCTGAAAGTGGAAGGGAACCAGCCCCTAGTGGGCTGGGGCGCCCCCCTTGGGCCTCCCCCATGCGCCTAGGGTTGGAAACCCTAGGGGGGGAGCTTCCCCCTTGCCTTGGGGGGCAAGGCACCCCTTCCCCCCCACTTGGCCGCCGCCCCCCCTTGAGATCCCATCTCTTGGGGCTGGCGCACCCCCCCAGGGGCCTATATAAAGGGGGGGAGGGAGGGCAGCATACAACAGCCTTGGGTGCCTCCCTCCTCCCCTGCAACACCTCTCTCTCTCTCTCGCAGAAGCTCGGCGAAGCCCTGCCGGAGACCCGCTACATCCATCACCACGCCGTCGTGCTGTTGGATCTCCATCAACCTCTCCTTCCCCCTTGCTGGATCAAGAAGGAGGAGACGTCGCTGCACCGTACGTGTGTTGAACGCGGAGGTGCCGTCCGTTCGGCACTCGATCATCGGTGATTTGGATCACGGCGAGTACGACGCCGTCATCCACGTTCATTGGAACGCTTCCGCTCGCGATCTACAAGGGTATGTAGATGCACTCCTTTCCCCTCGTTGCTAGTATACTCCATAGATGCATCTTGGTGAACGTAGGAAAATTTTAAAATTATGCTACGATTCCCAACACTGCTTGCAACTGGGGACCCTCGACAAACACGCACACACCCTTAGTCGTGAGTCGATGGTAGACATGCAACTAGGGACCCACGATAAAACACACACACACCACCTAGTTGCGAGTCGATGATCGGCATACAATTGGGGAGACTCGACAAACACACACGCACCCCTAGTTGCGAGTCCATCGTCGTCGTGCAACTAGGGACCCTCGACAAACACACACACACACACTCTAGTTGCGAGTCGATGGTCAGCTTGCAACTGGGTACCCTCAACAAACACACACACACACACCCTTAGTTGCAAGTCAAATGGTCGACATGCAACTGGGGACCCACGACAATGCACACACCCGCTAGTTGCGAGTTGATGGTCGTCATGCAAATGGGGACCCTTGACAAACACCATTAGTTGTGAGTCGATGGTCGGCTTGCAACTAGGGGCCACGATAAAACACACCCCCTAGTTGCGAGTCGATGCTCAAGATGCAACTAGGGACCCTCGACAAACACACACACCCCTAGTTGCGAGTCGATGGGCGACATGCAACTGGGGACCGCGACAAACACACACAAACACCGCCCCTAGTTGCGAGTCGATGCTCGGCATGCAACTATGGACCCTTGACAAACACACACACCCCTAGTTGCGAGTCGATGGTTGACATGCAACTAGGGACCCTCGACAAACAACACACCCCTAGTTGTGAGTCGATGGTTGACATGCAACTAGGAACCCTCGACAAACACACACCCCATAGTTGCATGTTGATGCTCGGCATGCAACTGGGGACCCTTGACAAACACACACACACCCCTAGTTGCGAGTCGATGCTCGGCATGCAACTGGGGACCCTCGACAAACACACACACCCCTAGTTGCGAGTCGATGGTCGGCTTGCAACTGGGGACCCTCGACAAACACACACCCCCTAGTTGTGAGTCGATGGTTGACATGCAACTGGAGGGCGCCATAGAAAAACGCACACGCGCGTGCGCGCGGACACACACACACACACACACTTAGTTGCTCGTTGATGGTTCACATGCAACTGGGGACCACGACAAACACACAAAAGCACCCTTTGTTGCGAGTTGATGGTCGCCTTGCAACTGAGGGGCCCCGACAAACACACACACTTAGTTGCGAGGTGATGGTTGAGATGCAACTGGGGACCCTCAACAAACACACATACACACACCCCTAGTTGCGAGTCGATGGTTGACATGCAATTGGACCCGTAGAAACACACTCCCCTCCCCTCCCCCTTCACGAGTTGTGAGTCAATGGTTGGCTTGCAACTGGGAGCCCTCGACAAACACACATTGAGAACGCCCCCCCTCCCCCAGTTGCGAGTCGATGGTTTACTTACAACTGGGGGCCCTCGACAAACACACACATCCTTAGTCGAAGAGTCAATGGGTGACATGCAACTAGGGATCGCGACAAACACACACAGACACCATCCCCCAGTTATGGGTTGATGGTACAGCTTTAGTTGCGAGCAAAAGGAGAGTGACAGACTCGATGGAGGCTGCCGTATCGATCTAATGTACTCTGGGGCTAGACTCTTCGTATTCTAAAAAAAAACCCATATCAAACCAAGGCGATGGCGGCCCAACAAAAAACAATCGTGCTTCGTTGTAAGCCTCCCAGCCCGACAAGACGATACGACGGGACACGGATCGATCATGACGCGTGCGATCACTCGAGCGTGAACAACAAAGCACAAACAGATCGGACGGCTAGACATAAAACTAATGTCGCCAAAAATAATCAAATTTAAAAATCATAAATTACAAACAAATAAATTTAATAGATAAAGGAGAATCAAGGAAGCGAAAAATAACGCAACCAAGCTCCTTCAATTCTGCCCGTACAAAAAG
This sequence comes from Aegilops tauschii subsp. strangulata, assembly GCF_002575655.3. Lineage (NCBI taxonomy): Eukaryota > Viridiplantae > Streptophyta > Magnoliopsida > Poales > Poaceae > Aegilops > Aegilops tauschii. The sequence continues at coordinate 424,205,648 of NC_053035.3, read as the reverse complement.
GCCTAGGCGCAGACAAAAAAAGAAGCAAAAATGGCAGAGCGCACCAGCGTGTATATAACAAAATATAAAAGCCCACATACTCAGATCCCGTACATGAAAAGGGCGAAATCACTAATTAAGGAGTACTCTTTGTAAAGAACACTCCACTTTCCCAGGTCGCGACAAGTGGCGCACATGCAGCGCGCCACTTGTCGCAACCTGGGAGTTTTCCCTTTTTTCGTAGATCCGTTTATTCAAAACGTTTTCGCTCTTAAATCGTGCGTCCAAATCTCGAACCATTTTCACCATTGGATTCCTCATGTCGAGATCTTCAAAACTAGATCCTATGTTGATAGGTTTTGACGAATTTTTTTTCAGAAAAAAGAGACAAAAAACCGGGCGAAAAACCCGAACCGGAAGCACGGTTTTTCCCTTTCCGAAAGAGGCACGCCCGTGCCTCTCGCGAAATCACAACCATGCCTCTCGTGGAAGCAAAACCGTGACTCTCGTGGAAGGAAAAAAAAACAGAAAACACGTTTTTTTGTCGTTTCCGAGAGGCACGGCCGTGACTCTCGCAAAAGCACAACCGTGCCTCTTGCGAAAGCAAAACCGTGACTCTCGCGAAAGAAAAAAAAAATAGAAAACGCGTATTTTTTCCCTTTCCTAGAGGCATGGCCGTGACTTTCGCGAAAGCACAATCATGCCTCTCGCGGAAGCAAAACCGTGACTCTCACAAAAGAAAAAAACAGAAAACACGTTTTGTTTTTCCCTTTCCGAGAGGCACGGTCGTGACTCTCGCGAAAGCACAACCGTGCCTCTCGCGGAAGCAAAACCGTGACTCTCGCGAAAAAAAAAACAGAAAACGCGTTTGTTTTCCGTTTCCGAAAGGCACGGCCGTGACTCTCGCTAAAGCACAACCGTGCCTCTCGCAGAAGAAAAACCTGACTTTCGCGAAAGGGAAAAAATGCGTTTTTTCGCGCATAAAAATAAATTACAATTTTTTTATCGAAAAGCTAAGAAAGACCGGGGGAAAACCAAAACGTCAAAAAAACCCAAAAAAATCGTTTAAAAAGCCGAAAACGCGTGCGGAAAAAAAAAAAAAAACAAAATCCGAAGGGAGCGTTCAGAGCGCGACACGTGGCGAATGGCTGAGAGCGCGCCAAGTGGCGCTGATCGTTGCGAGGCTTCCGAAGGAGCGCTCGTTAATTAGTTGCTCCCGGAAAAGGGGCAAGGCTGTTCGGGAAAACAGCCCAAGGACACTATGCGACACGGGCCTTAGCGACAACAAAAAACAACAGTTCATGTCAAAGAAAACGGCAACAGTTTGCACAAATCTTAAAGCCCATAATCATGTGGTGGACAACTTAGATGTGACATCTTTAAAAAACATTTAGATGTGAATTAGTCATTCTGTATATATAACCCTTATTTCATGAAAACAAATTGTTTCTCCCTCGTACTAGCATTCCGATTAAACTTTTACTCAAGTTGCTCAGAATGATTGGGGAACAATCTGCAGGGAAATTCGAATAGTGTGTTGACATTTCAGTTCAGAACACGTACTACACGTTTTCGCAGGAGCCGAGAACATGCTAGTACTACACAAAACCTGTCCGATCGGATCAAGTCTCTGTAATCCCTGCGTAGAAAAGTACCCATTCTTGTTCATTTCTTCTCAATCTTTCGTGCAATTTTGTAACTACGGTTCTCAATTCCTATATAAAACCCAATGATTAAGAAACATAGCAAGAAAAAAATCAAGATAAATTCAGTGATGTTGTTTTCTTATGGGTCAAACCATAGTATCCACGGGGCCGAGCAGTTCGCTTCACGCTAATGAAGCCGGAGGACGCCGTCAGAACTTGTGGACCGGTCGCCACCGCGCGGGCGCCACAGACACCACATTGCAATGCATGTACATCATTTTTGCTTTTTGAACTATCTGTGCGGTTGGCCACACGCACGCAGATAATGACATATAATAACACGTCTTTGACTGCGGTGGAGCCGCTGTAGCCGCCGATCGACATGTGCGTCTATGGCGAGCAGAGAACCCACCCCAATCGGCCGTTGACGCTTTCCCGCCTCTCCTTCTTCCTTAGCCTCAAGGTCCAATACAATCTGCTGCAGACGCTTTCCTGCCTTCTTCCTCATCCACCATGTACATAAGGTCCATGGCCGCGGTGCCTTACCGCACCAAACCAAACGGAAGAGAAAGGGAATACGACTAGACCTAGACGAGAGAGAGGCCATGACCTTGAGACTGGGAGGCAACGCGAGGCTGGTCTGCGCACTGCTGCTGGTGCTGCTCTGCGTGGCCTCGCGGATCCAGGGAGGGGCGTCCCGAGGCGGAGGTGGAGGCCGTGGTGGAAGGATAGGAGGCGGAGGCAGCAGCGATGGAGGAAGCACTGGCGGGGGAGGCAGTGCCGTGCCCGGGGCCGCCGGCGGCGGCGGAGGCAGTTACATGCGAGGGGCCGGCGGTGGCTACGTGCCAACAAGGGGCTACGGCGGGCGGAACACGACTGCGACGGGGTCGGACGGACGCCGCGCCGCGGGCGAGCCGCGTGGCCGCGTCGTCTGGTTCTCCGCTGCCGCCGCCGCGCTGGTGGCCCTGAGCATACTTACGCAAGCATGATCGATCGCTGGCGATGAGTGAAATACGGATTTTTTTTATAGCAATTTAGAACGAGGCTGGATTCATGTCAGATACTCCTTCCGTCTCAAAATAAGTGACTCAACTTTGTACTAACTTTAATACAAAGTTAGTACAAACTTGAATCACTTTTTTTGGAACGGAGGGAGTATTTTTTATTTTTTAATACCGGCTTGTAAATAGATTACGGAGCCTTTTTCTTTCCCTCTTTACCTTGTAAATCGATTTGAGTACAGTTTGGTGGAAAATCGGAACATGTTCTTCCTGGAGCAGAATTTCGATTTTGTTCCTTTGAGATTTTTGGAATTTGTGACAACTAATTTGATTAGACGGAGCTTCGTGCTAAGTGGTTCCATGCTTCTAAAAAATTACACGGTTGCATACAACCCATAGCCGAAAAAGTCCAACAAGTTGTTTATCAATAACCAAAGAGTACTTTCATGTTTCAACCTATGATGGTCATGAATTAAATCACAATAAAATTGCTTTAAGTTGGCTACCAAACTCCGATTACACAATTTAAACAATTGCGAATCAATCTGAAGGGATTGAAAAGATCTGTCATTCACAACCATTCATCAAGGATTCCTTGAAAAGTAAATGATTATGAATTTTTCTTTTTTTTAAATCGATTTTGAAGGCGCATGAAGTCTCTAACAGGTTTCTTTGCCAGGTTCCGCCACTGGTTCAAAGTTAGCCAAAAGAGAGGGTTCAAAGATGACTTCTTGAGATTGAAAGATGTCATTTTCAAAGTTGACATGAGTTAACTGCACAAAACCACCACATTCAACGCTAGGTTTGCATGAATTATTGGCAAAAGACACCTTGTCTACGGTAAACTTTTTGCAGGAATCGGCAGCTTAGGGCATTTTTATGAATTTTCTGACAGATAGGTCTTGCTTTTTTATGACGGCACATAACATTTCGCTGAGATGGCGTTAGAGGAGGTGTATAAACGGGAAAAGCAAAAAAAGACCCACGGTATGGCACTTTTTGATAAAATCCTTACCAAGGAAGGCGTCGAGAGCAGAGCAGCGACGCCAGCGCTATCTCCTGGCATACCTGCTTCAGAAGCCGCTACGCCTCCACTGCCTCGAAGTGCATGTCGTTAAGTGCCTTGATACGGCACCTGCCTCGCCGCCGCTTGTTACACACTTGTCGCTGTCATGGAGGTAGTGCAGGCCCCGCGCCACGTCGAGCGCGACGCCTAGGCGGTCGGGCAACACTGGTGCGCAGGAGGCGCCGCCCTTGAAAAGCAGGTCTTTCACAAAGCCTTCGATCATTAACTCGTAGACGAGGAGGCGATTCGCGCCCTCGTGGAAGAAGTCAATGAGGCGAACCAGGTTATGGTGGCTCGTCCGCCCAATGACATGCACCTCTCTTTGGAACTTCGGCTTGCCGTCCTCCACAATATTCTCCAGCCACTTGCAATAACCTTTTTGCCATTGTGCAGTACTCCCTCCGTTCTTTAAAGAGTGTACTTCCAACTTTGTTGGAGGGTCAAACTATTTTAATGTTTGATCGAGTTTGTGCAAAAATATATCAATGTTTGTGAAACCAAATAGGTATAAGATGAAAATATATTTTATTATGAATCTAATGCTACTAATTTTATGGCATAAATATTTATGTATTATTATATAATTACGGTCAAACAAAGTTAGAAGTACACTCTTTAAAAAACGGAGCTTTGAACACTGTGCCTAACGTGCAACGGGCCAACGGGTCTCGAAAGCAGTGCGTCATGCCCTCCAGTTCCTGGTAGGTGTACGATCTCACGGGCGTTGTCTCGTCCGCCAAGCATTGATCGGCCTCGGGGTCAACATTCATTGCTGCCACTTGCACAGGGCTTGCACTACCTCCACGACAGCAAGGCATATGGACCCTCAAATTCCCCTTTCCCAACTGGACCATGGTAACAGCGGCTCCGACGACCTGCATAGAGTCGTGTTTCAGGTCCACGATGAGTGCAACGACAATGCCCAACATGACCCTGGGAGCTACCTGACGGAGGTGGCGGTGAATCCCATCGTTGGGAAGAGAAGCGGCATCCTAACGACCATCCTAACGATCGCTTAATTTGAGATGGTACTTGGTCTGGCTGTTGGAAAGACGTAGCTCTCGCGCCTTAAGCGCAATGTATAGGAGCTCCAGGGCCTAGTTGGGGTCAAGTGTCTAGAACGCAGGCCAGAACGTCAGACGACATGCCGACCATCATGCGCCCAAGTCATGCATAGCTCACAATAATCGCACTGGTGGGCGTATTGCTTGGGGGAAATTGGAGATCTAAAGGGCGTCAACTTTTTTCTTTTTGGAGATTTTGTTTTTTGAGATCTAAAGGGCGTCAACTAGTGGAAGCTATGACTGGTGCAAGAGGTTTCCTGTTTTCCTATTTGATTTTTTAGTTTATTTTTCTCCAAAAATAAAACCTGAATTTTTTATGAACCTAAATATTTGGACACCAATTAAAAATAAAAATAAAATTTTAAAAATTGTTCAGTCTGTGTTTTACGATAGTTCGGTGTATATTAATAAAATTTTCATCGTATATTGAAAAATGTTCAGTGTGTGGGTATGTTTAAATTTTTTAAAATTAAAATGTTTATTCACTATATAAAAAATCACCTTACACAGTTAAATGCTCAATTTGTATTATGAAAAAACGTTTAGTGTGTATTAAAAAAATATTTATTGTATATTGCAGAAGTGTTCATGGTGTATTAATTTTTTTTCCAATTTGTATTAAAACTAGCTATAAAAGGAACAAGATAAAGATAATAGAAAACCTGGAAAAAACCAAAATCACATAAAACCATGAAAAAAGCCTCTGAAAGAAAAATACAGAAAAACAAAACAAACAAAAAAGACACATGAATGATTTTTTTAGATAAATACAGGAATGATCAAAAGGAAAAGCTAATAAACTAACGCACGACGCGTAGGCTAACTAGGCCGACCACCTTGATCGGTTGCGAGCGAGCAGGGCGTCCACTAGGCCCAATCCTATTTACTGCCTTCTGCGCCACGTGCCTGTTTTATGGGTCGGCCAATATTTTTTTGTGCACTCAGCAGGAGTTTTACTTTTTCCTTTCCCTACCGTTTAGTTTTTTTTTCTGCTTTTCAAGAATTAGTGAAATTTTTCATATTCTTGAAATTTTGAAAGTAGCGAATTGTTTTTAAATTCGTAAAGTTTTCCCAAAATTTGCAAACCTTATTATTATCAATGATCTTTTTTCAAGTTTTTAAAATTTTATGAATTCATGAACTATTTTTCAAATTCGTTAACATTTCCCAAATTTCTGAAAGTTTTTCAATTTCACAAACTTTTTTCGTCTTCACAATTTTTTCAAGCTTGTAATTTTATTAAATTTGAAATTTGTAAACGTTATGAATTCGGAAATGTTTTTATAATTCTTGAAGATTATTTCAAATTCTTTATCTTTTTAAAAAGCACGAAGTTTTTTTAGTTTCATGAACATTTTTTTTCAAACTCACGACCTTTTCTCAAATTCGTGATTTTTCTGAGTTCTTTAATTTTTTTAATAGTCAACGTTCATCGTGGTCAACTTTTTTTAACATAGTACAGATATAAGCGCTCATATACACGCGCATACACTCACCCCTATGAAGGCACACACATCCAACCCCTATGAGCACCTCCGAAAGACTGAGCCGGCATATCATCTTGAAATTTACTTAGTCATTGTAAGCACCTCGTCGTCGACGGGAACGTCTCCTCCCACGTGTGCATCGCAAGAAATCCTGAAATAATCCAGGAATAAATTCGAGCACCAGAACTTGAACCCTGATGGGCTGGGGATACTACAGTCCCTCTAACCATCCAACCACAGGTTGGTTCGCGTGGTCAACGTTCTTGCACGATCAATGTGCTACGTCACGGTCATTTTTCGTCTTTCTGGGAAAAAAAATGCGAGCCAATGAGAGGCAGCGAGCGAATGGGCCGCGGCCCACAGGCACGCGCGTGAGCGCCAGCACGCGCAAATAGCGCTTAAGGGCTTAAGGCGATCGAGGGGCTCGACGACTAGGATTCACCGGAAAATTGGTAAATCAAGCACCGCCTGTTATCGCTGTATATGCGTCGATCGAGTCCGGGCTAGGGTAGGAGCGAACGTAGCACGAACAGGCCAAGCCCCAATCCGCGAAGAAGTAGGGGTCGCAGTTTCCCGCCACCTTCCCGCGCCCTCTCACGGTCTCATCTCATCTCCTTCATATAAGGCGCAGCCACCGTGCCGGCCGGAAGCGCAGAGATCGACAGCGACAGGAGGGACCCCAATCTACATCTGCACAACGACATCGAGGGATCGAGACAGGAGACGGCCCGCCATGAGAGGGAACAAGGCTAGGCGGCTCTGCGCCCTGCTGCTGGTGCTGCTCTGCCTGGCCGGGCATATCCATGGCGCGTACTGCCGCGGAGGAGGCGGTGGTGGCGGCGGCGGGAGAGGTGGAGGAGGTTACGGGAGAAGAGGCGGATCCGGATGGAGTGGCGGCGGCGGGGTGACAATGTGGCCGTGGTCGCACCGACACAGCGCAGCGGCTGAACCGCGCGTCGGCTGGAGGGTTTCTGGCGCCGCCACCCTCGCGGCCGCGGCGCTCGTATGGTGGCTCTGAGCGCACCTACTTCCGCAAGCTAATCTGGGGAGACGATTGACTTGCCGGATTTCTCGTCTCTGGTGGCTCCGCTCCGCTACTGTCAAGCGTACTAGTTTAGTAGTATAGATCGGACGATGTAATCCAATTATCACGAGTAATCTCTAGTGGTAGATCACTGGATATGCATGTTTAAGGAATAGCAGAGTGCCAGAGTATATCCCGTTTATTTCTTGTGAAGTTAATCAAGTAACCGGTGGTGAATACTACTACTTCGTCCCATAATGTAAGATATTTTTTTACATTAGTGTGGTGTCAAAAACATCTTACATTATCTTATCGATTTGTGTGTGTCATGCATGCAAGAAACTAAAAAAGATGAGATACTGTCATGAGCAGTTCAGAATTCAGAGGAGCGCACCTAGATTTTGTAGAAGTACAAAAATCTTAAGCTCGGAATTCATGTTCTATAGCTTAGAAATGTGTAGTGCTCCTACTTGACTCTTTGATGGGCGAGCAACATCGGGTTCGTGGTTGATTAGAACTACTTCTATAGGTCTGTATGGATGCATGGAACAAATCATCTAAAGCCTATACGTATATTGTATCCAATCATCAAGTGCCCAATTAAATTGTTGCAAGTCATCAAAATTCCCCGACTATTTGGCGTACATTACCAGTGTGAATTGCTGTTTGTAGTGAAGAAATAAAAAATCTCTTCCCTTTACTACGACGAGACTCCTCTTTTATATGGCAATCTCTCTTGTTAGAATACAATTTGTAATAGGATTAGGACCCCTACTCGGTTTGTAATAGGGCTATGTCAGGTACGGCTTAGCTCTTATATATACCTCTTGTACTGGTACAATAATGTATCAATAATTATTCAATACAATTCTACATGGTATCGGACTTTCGATCCTAGGGTATGGCTAACCCGCTAGCCCCGCCACCGCCGCCGCCGCCCGGCTACTTCGAGCGGCGCGCCGCCATCGTCGCCGCCAAGGTCGCCGCGGCCACGGCCTCCTCTATCTCTACTCTAGCTTTACCCCCACCAACACCCCCTTCTATCTTCTTCACCGACACCATCTCCGATATTAGCCCCTACATCCTCATAACCCTACACCTTGCTGCTCACAACTACTACCATTGGCGTCACCTCTTCGACGTCCACCTTGGGCAATGCAATCTCCGCTCTCACGTTGCCGACGACTCTCTTCCTCAACTTCATGATCCGCAATGGGTCAAGGATGATCTCGCCATTATTCAATCGATCTACATGCGAGTCTCCACAGAGATCTTCAATCTCGTCCATTGTGATGGTGCCTCCGCCGCCGATCTATGGGCGGCTCTTCGTCAGCTCTTCCAGGACAACATCGACGCTCGCGCTAACAATCTCCACACCGAGCTTCGGAATACGGTGCAAGGTGATTCACCAGTCGGCCTCTACTGCAAACGCCTCAAGGCGATCGCGGATGAACTCCGCGAACTTGGTGATCCGATCGACGATCGCCAGCTGATGTCTACTACGCAACCTTCTTCTTATAGACGTTGTTGGGCCTCCAAGTGCAGAGGTTTGTAGGACAGTAGCAAATTTCCCTCAAGTGGATGACCTAAGGTTTATCAATTCGTGGGAGGCGTAGGATAAAGATGGTCTCTCTCAAGAAACCCTGCAACCAAATAACAAAGAGTCTCTTGTGTCCCCAACACACCCAATACAATGGTAATTATATAGGTGCACTAGTTCGGCGAAGAGATGGTGATACAAGTGCAATATGGATGGTAGATATAGGTTTTGTAATCTGAAATTATAAAAACAGCAAGGTAACTAATGATAAAAGTGAGCGTAAACGGTATTGCAATGCGTTGAAACAAGGCCTAAGGTTCATACTTTCATTAGTGCAAGTTCTCTCAACAATAATAACATAATTGGATCATATAACTATCCCTCAACATGCAGCAAAGAGTCACTCCAAAGTCACTAATAGAGGAGAACAAACGAAGAGATTATTGTAGGGTACGAAACCACCTCAAAGTTGTTCTTTCTGATCGATCTATTCAAGAGTCCGTAGTAAAATAACACGAAGCTATTCTTTCCGGTCGATCTATCATAGAGTTTGTACTAGAATAACACCTTAAGACACAAATCAACCAAAACCCTAATGTCACCTAGATACTCAAATGTCACCTCAAGTATCCGTGGTATGATTATACGATATGCATCACACAATCTCAGATTCATCTATTCAACCAACACAAAGTACTTCAAAGAGTGCCCCAAAGTTTCTACCGGAGAGTCAAGACGAAAACGTGTGCCAACCCCTATGCATAAGTTCACGAGGTCACGGAACTCGCAAGTTGATCACCAAAACATACATCAAGTGGAGCACGTGAATATCTCATTGTCACCACAGATAAGCACATGCAAGACATACATCAAGTGTTCTCAAATCCTTAAAGACTCAATCCAATAAGATAACTTCAAAGGGAAAACTCAATCCATTATAAGAGAGTAGAGGGGGAGAGACATCATAAGATCCAACTATAATAGCAAAGCTCGTGATACATCAAGATCGTACCACCTGAAGAACACGAGAGAGAGAGAGAGAGATCAAACACATAGCTACTGGTACATACCATCAGCCCCGAGGGTGAACTACTCCCTCCTCGTCATGGAGAGCGCCGTGATGATGAAGATGGCCACCGGTGAGGGATCCCCCCTCCGGCAGGGTGCCGGAACAGGGCCCCGATTGGTTTTTGGTGGCTACAGAGGCTTGCGGCGGCAGAACTCCCGATCTAGGTAATTTTCTGGAGGTTTCAGTATTTATAGGATTTTTTGGCGTAGGTCTCATGTCAGGGGGGTCTCCGGGTTGTCCACGAGGCAGGGGCCCACGCCCAGGGGGTGGGCGCGCCCCCCACCCTCGTGGGCAGCCCGGGACTCTCCTGGCCCAACTCTTTTACTCCGGGGGCTTCTTTTGGTCCAGAAAAAATCATCAAAAATTGGCATGTCAATTGGACTCCGTTTGGTTTTCCTTTTCTGCAAAACTTTAAAACAGGGAAAAAACAGAAACTGGCACTGGGCTCCAGGTTAATAAGTTAGTCCCAAAAATCATATAAAATAGCATATAAATGCATATAAAACATCCTAGAAGGATAATATAACAGCATGAATACTTCATAAATTATAGATATGTTGGAGACGTATCAGCATCCCCAAGCTTAATTCCTGCTCGTCCTCGAGTAGGTAAATGATAAAAATAATAATTTATGAAGTGTGAATGCTAGCAAGTGCATAAGTTTGATCAATGATAGTTCCAGTCACTTTTTCTAGCATCATTATATATCATAACAGTAGCTCATATCATAAAGCTTCTCATGATCAAGTAACAAACTATTCACATGTTAAAGTATAGATCATAAACTTTCTTGAAAACTAACAAACCGTTCTCAGTCATCAAACAATTGCAATTCATCTTATTTTCAGGAAGGGTCTATGTAAGAGCTTTGATTTAGCAAATCCCACATACTCAACTATCATATAGTCTTCCATGATTGCTACCACTCAAAGCATATTTTTAGAACAAATAGCATCCATCGAACACAGAGAAAGATAGGGGCTTAATGTTTCGCCTCCCAACTTATTTATCATATAGATAATTGTGAACAATAATAATTCATGATCAAATATATTTGAATGGCCATATATGCTTAGATCTTTCTCCACCACATGATGCTTGCCAACTAAAAAGTAGGTTGGAATGAGAAGGAATACTACTGACTCTTGCATAAAAGTAAAAGATAGGCCCTTCGCAGAGGGAAGCAGGGATTTGCAGAGGTGCCAGAGCTCGAAGCTAAAACAGAGATGGAAATTATTTCAAGAGGTATGCTTTCATTGTCAACATAACGACCAAGAGTTCCCAATATCTTCCATACTAGATACATTATAGGCGGTTCCCAAACAGAAAGGTAAAGATTTTACTCCCCCTCCACCAACAATCACACTCCACGGCTTGTCCGAAACAACGGGTGCCGTCCAACTATCAACAATCCTGGGGGAGTTTGTTTAAATTATTTGCGAATTTGTTTTTGATATTTTGATCATAGGACTGGGCATCCCAGTTTACCAGCCATTTTCTCGTGAATGATGAGCGGAGTCCACTCATCGTGAGAATAACCCACCTAGCATGGAAGATACTGACAGCCCCTAGTCGCTACATGAGCGATTCGGGCATACAAAACAAATTATTATTTGAAGGTTTAGAGTTTGGCACATGCGAATTTACTTGGAGCGGCAGGTAAATACCGCATATAGGTAGATATGGTGGACACTCATGGAATGAACTTGGTTCAAGGAATTTGGATGCACAAGCAGTATTCCCGCTTAGTACAGATATTTTGGCTAGCAAAGGATTCTAAATAGCAAGCACCACATGTTAGAGGATCCATAACAATATAACTTCTATACAAATATACCCAAGCATAACTCATTATGTTGTCTTCCTTGTCCAACTTCAACTAATTTGCTCAGGTTTGAAAATAATTAATGGGGCTCACAATCATAGAAGATGTCCAAGATAGTATATTTATATGTGAAATCTCTCTTCCTTCAATATTCTTTCATGAATTGTTCAAGTGACCAATACAATGTTTGCTAACCCTCAAAAAATTTTACCACCTCTACTTCTTATATGTGAAGGCATTACTCCCCATGGGAAAGGCATATAAAACATATATAATTTCGGATTTATGACATTCAAATCATTCAACCATTTACTCATAGGATATAAGTGAAGCACACGAGTAAATGACAAACTACTCCAAAAAGATATGGGTGAAGATCAATGAGTAGTTAAATAATTATGTAGATTTGTGAAGACTCTCTCTCATTTAAGAATTTCAGATCTTGGGATATTATTCAAACAACAAGCAAAACAAAATAAAACGACATTTCAAGGATAGCACTCATCATGTGAAGAAGCAAAAACTTAGGCTCAACCGATACTAACCAATAATTGTTGAAGAAGAAAGGTGGGATGCGTACCGGGGCATCCCCAAGCTTAGATGCTTGAGACTTCTTGAAATATTATCTTGGGGTGCCTTGGGCATCCCCAACCTTGAACTTTTGCATCTCCTTAATTCCTTTTATATCACAGTTTCCTAAATCTCGGAAGCTTCATCCACACCAAACTCAACAAGAACTCGTGAGATAAGTTAGTATAAACCAATGCAAAAACCTTATCATTTTCTACTGTAACAAATCACTAAAATTATAATTCAACATTGCATACTAAATGCCTCTGCATATTTAATACTCCTATCCTGAAATAGAATCATTAAACAAGCAAACATATGCAAACAATGCAAACATAACAACAATCTGCCAAAACAGTACAACCTGTAAAGAATGCAAGATTCATCATACTTTCCTGTAGACGTTGTTGGGCCTCCAAGTGCAGAGGTTTGTAGGACAGTAGCAAATTTCCCTCAAGTGGATGACCTAAGGTTTATCAATCCGTGGGAGGCGTAGGATGAAGATGGTCTCTCTCAAGCAACCCTGCAACCAAATAACAAAGAGTATCTTGTGTCCCCAACACACCCAATACAATGGTAAATTGTATAGGTGCACTAGTTCGGCGAAGAGATGGTGATACAAGTGCAATATGGATGGTAGATATAGGTTTTTGTAATATGAAATTATAAAAACAGCAAGGTAACTAATGATAAAAGTGAGCGTAAACGATATTGCAATGCGTTGAAACAAGGCCTAAGGTTCATACTTTCACTAGTGCAAGTTCTCTCAACAATAATAACATAATTGGATCATATAACTATCCCTCAACATGCAGCAAAGAGTCACTCCAAAGTCACTAATAGAGGAGAACAAACGAAGAGATTATTGTAGGGTACGAAACCACCTCAAAGTTGTTCTTTCTGATCGATCTATTCAAGAGTCCGTAGTAAAATAACACGAAGATATTCTTTCCGTTCGATCTATCATAGAGTTCGTACTAGAATAACACCTTAAGACACAAATCAACCAAAACCCTAATGTCACCTAGATACTCCAATGTCACCTCAATTATTCGTGGGTATGATTATACGATATGCATCACACAATCTCAGATTCATCTATTCAACCAACACAAAGTACTTCAAAGAGTGCCCCAAAGTTTCTACCGGAGAGTCAAGACGAAAACGTGTGCCAACCCCTATGCATAAGTTCACGAGGTCACGGAACTCGCAAGTTGATCACCAAAACATACATCAAGTGGAGCACGTGAATATCTCATTGTCACCACAGATAAGCACATGCAAGACATACATCAAGTGTTCTCGAATCCTTAAAGACTCAATCCAATAAGATAACTTCAAAGGGAAAACTCAATCCATTATAAGAGAGTAGAGGGGGAGAGACATCATCAGATCCAACTATAATAGCAAAGCTCGCGATACATCAAGATCGTACCACCTCAAGAACACGAGAGAGAGAGAGAGAGAGAGATCAAACACATAGCTACTGGTACATACCATCAGCCCCGAGGGTGAACTACTCCCTCCTCGTCATGGAGAGCGCCGTGATGATGAAGATGGCCACCGGTGAGGGATCCCCCCTCCGGCAGGGTGCCGGAACAGGGCCCCGATTGGTTTTTGGTGGCTACAGAGGCTTGCGGCGGCAGAACTCCCGATCTAGGTAATTTTCTGGAGGTTTCAGTATTTATAGGATTTTTTGGCGTAGGTCTCATGTCAGGGGGGTCTCCGGGTTGTCCACGAGGCAGGGGCCCACGCCCAGGGGGTGGGCGCGCCCCCCACCCTCGTGGGCAGCCCGGGACTCTCCTGGCCCAACTCTTTTACTCCGGGGGCTTCTTTTGGTCCAGAAAAAATCATCAAAAATTGGCATGTCAATTGGACTCCGTTTGGTTTTCCTTTTCTGCAAAACTTTAAAACAGGGAAAAAACAGAAACTGGCACTGGGCTCCAGGTTAATAAGTTAGTCCCAAAAATCATATAAAATAGCATATAAATGCATATAAAACATCCTAGAAGGATAATATAACAGCATGAATACTTCATAAATTATAGATATGTTGGAGACGTATCAGCATCCCCAAGCTTAATTCCTGCTCGTCCTCGAGTAGGTAAATGATAAAAATAATAATTTATGAAGTGTGAATGCTAGCAAGTGCATAAGTTTGATCAATGATAGTTCCAGTCACTTTTTCTAGCATCATTATATATCATAACAGTAGCTCATATCATAAAGCTTCTCATGATCAAGTAACAAACTATTCACATGTTAAAGTATAGATCATAAACTTTCTTGAAAACTAACAAACCGTTCTCAGTCATCAAACAATTGCAATTCATCTTATTTTCAGGAAGGGTCTATGTAAGAGCTTTGATTTAGCAAATCCCACATACTCAACTATCATATAGTCTTCCATGATTGCTACCACTCAAAGCATATTTTTAGAACAAATAGCATCCATCGAACACAGAGAAAGATAGGGGCTTAATGTTTCGCCTCCCAACTTATTTATCATATAGATAATTGTGAACAATAATAATTCATGATCAAATATATTTGAATGGCCATATATGCTTAGATCTTTCTCCACCACATGATGCTTGCCAACTAAAAAGTAGGTTGGAATGAGAAGGAATACTACTGACTCTTGCATAAAAGTAAAAGATAGGCCCTTCGCAGAGGGAAGCAGGGATTTGCAGAGGTGCCAGAGCTCGAAGCTAAAACAGAGATGGAAATTATTTCAAGAGGTATGCTTTCATTGTCAACATAACGACCAAGAGTTCCCAATATCTTCCATACTAGATACATTATAGGCGGTTCCCAAACAGAAAGGTAAAGATTTTACTCCCCCTCCACCAACAATCACACTCCACGGCTTGTCCGAAACAACGGGTGCCGTCCAACTATCAACAATCCTGGGGGAGTTTGTTTAAATTATTTGCGAATTTGTTTTTGATATTTTGATCATAGGACTGGGCATCCCAGTTTACCAGCCATTTTCTCGTGAATGATGAGCGGAGTCCACTCATCGTGAGAATAACCCACCTAGCATGGAAGATACTGACAGCCCCTAGTCGCTACATGAGCGATTCGGGCATACAAAACAAATTATTATTTGAAGGTTTAGAGTTTGGCACATGCGAATTTACTTGGAGCGGCAGGTAAATACCGCATATAGGTAGATATGGTGGACACTCATGGAATGAACTTGGTTCAAGGAATTTGGATGCACAAGCAGTATTCCCGCTTAGTACAGATATTTTGGCTAGCAAAGGATTCTAAATAGCAAGCACCACATGTTAGAGGATCCATAACAATATAACTTCTATACAAATATACCCAAGCATAACTCATTATGTTGTCTTCCTTGTCCAACTTCAACTAATTTGCTCAGGTTTGAAAATAATTAATGGGGCTCACAATCATAGAAGATGTCCAAGATAGTATATTTATATGTGAAATCTCTCTTCCTTCAATATTCTTTCATGAATTGTTCAAGTGACCAATACAATGTTTGCTAACCCTCAAAAAATTTTACCACCTCTACTTCTTATATGTGAAGGCATTACTCCCCATGGGAAAGGCATATAAAACATATATAATTTCGGATTTATGACATTCAAATCATTCAACCATTTACTCATAGGATATAAGTGAAGCACACGAGTAAATGACAAACTACTCCAAAAAGATATGGGTGAAGATCAATGAGTAGTTAAATAATTATGTAGATTTGTGAAGACTCTCTCTCATTTAAGAATTTCAGATCTTGGGATATTATTCAAACAACAAGCAAAACAAAATAAAACGACATTTCAAGGATAGCACTCATCATGTGAAGAAGCAAAAACTTAGGCTCAACCGATACTAACCAATAATTGTTGAAGAAGAAAGGTGGGATGCGTACCGGGGCATCCCCAAGCTTAGATGCTTGAGACTTCTTGAAATATTATCTTGGGGTGCCTTGGGCATCCCCAACCTTGAACTTTTGCATCTCCTTAATTCCTTTTATATCACAGTTTCCTAAATCTCGGAAGCTTCATCCACACCAAACTCAACAAGAACTCGTGAGATAAGTTAGTATAAACCAATGCAAAAACCTTATCATTTTCTACTGTAACAAATCACTAAAATTATAATTCAACATTGCATACTAAATGCCTCTGCATATTTAATACTCCTATCCTGAAATAGAATCATTAAACAAGCAAACATATGCAAACAATGCAAACATAACAACAATCTGCCAAAACAGTACAACCTGTAAAGAATGCAAGATTCATCATACTTTCCTGTAGACGTTGTTGGGCCTCCAAGTGCAGAGGTTTGTAGGACAGTAGCAAATTTCCCTCAAGTGGATGACCTAAGGTTTATCAATCCGTGGGAGGCGTAGGATGAAGATGGTCTCTCTCAAGCAACCCTGCAACCAAATAACAAAGAGTATCTTGTGTCCCCAACACACCCAATACAATGGTAAATTGTATAGGTGCACTAGTTCGGCGAAGAGATGGTGATACAAGTGCAATATGGATGGTAGATATAGGTTTTTGTAATATGAAATTATAAAAACAGCAAGGTAACTAATGATAAAAGTGAGCGTAAACGATATTGCAATGCGTTGAAACAAGGCCTAAGGTTCATACTTTCACTAGTGCAAGTTCTCTCAACAATAATAACATAATTGGATCATATAACTATCCCTCAACATGCAGCAAAGAGTCACTCCAAAGTCACTAATAGAGGAGAACAAACGAAGAGATTATTGTAGGGTACGAAACCACCTCAAAGTTGTTCTTTCTGATCGATCTATTCAAGAGTCCGTAGTAAAATAACACGAAGATATTCTTTCCGTTCGATCTATCATAGAGTTCGTACTAGAATAACACCTTAAGACACAAATCAACCAAAACCCTAATGTCACCTAGATACTCCAATGTCACCTCAATTATTCGTGGGTATGATTATACGATATGCATCACACAATCTCAGATTCATCTATTCAACCAACACAAAGTACTTCAAAGAGTGCCCCAAAGTTTCTACCGGAGAGTCAAGACGAAAACGTGTGCCAACCCCTATGCATAAGTTCACGAGGTCACGGAACTCGCAAGTTGATCACCAAAACATACATCAAGTGGAGCACGTGAATATCTCATTGTCACCACAGATAAGCACATGCAAGACATACATCAAGTGTTCTCGAATCCTTAAAGACTCAATCCAATAAGATAACTTCAAAGGGAAAACTCAATCCATTATAAGAGAGTAGAGGGGGAGAGACATCATCAGATCCAACTATAATAGCAAAGCTCGCGATACATCAAGATCGTACCACCTCAAGAACACGAGAGAGAGAGAGAGAGAGAGATCAAACACATAGCTACTGGTACATACCATCAGCCCCGAGGGTGAACTACTCCCTCCTCGTCATGGAGAGCGCCGTGATGATGAAGATGGCCACCGGTGAGGGATCCCCCCTCCGGCAGGGTGCCGGAACAGGGCCCCGATTGGTTTTTGGTGGCTACAGAGGCTTGCGGCGGCAGAACTCCCGATCTAGGTAATTTTCTGGAGGTTTCAGTATTTATAGGATTTTTTGGCGTAGGTCTCATGTCAGGGGGGTCTCCGGGTTGTCCACGAGGCAGGGGCCCACGCCCAGGGGGTGGGCGCGCCCCCCACCCTCGTGGGCAGCCCGGGACTCTCCTGGCCCAACTCTTTTACTCCGGGGGCTTCTTTTGGTCCAGAAAAAATCATCAAAAATTGGCATGTCAATTGGACTCCGTTTGGTTTTCCTTTTCTGCAAAACTTTAAAACAGGGAAAAAACAGAAACTGGCACTGGGCTCCAGGTTAATAAGTTAGTCCCAAAAATCATATAAAATAGCATATAAATGCATATAAAACATCCTAGAAGGATAATATAACAGCATGAATACTTCATAAATTATAGATATGTTGGAGACGTATCAGCATCCCCAAGCTTAATTCCTGCTCGTCCTCGAGTAGGTAAATGATAAAAATAATAATTTATGAAGTGTGAATGCTAGCAAGTGCATAAGTTTGATCAATGATAGTTCCAGTCACTTTTTCTAGCATCATTATATATCATAACAGTAGCTCATATCATAAAGCTTCTCATGATCAAGTAACAAACTATTCACATGTTAAAGTATAGATCATAAACTTTCTTGAAAACTAACAAACCGTTCTCAGTCATCAAACAATTGCAATTCATCTTATTTTCAGGAAGGGTCTATGTAAGAGCTTTGATTTAGCAAATCCCACATACTCAACTATCATATAGTCTTCCATGATTGCTACCACTCAAAGCATATTTTTAGAACAAATAGCATCCATCGAACACAGAGAAAGATAGGGGCTTAATGTTTCGCCTCCCAACTTATTTATCATATAGATAATTGTGAACAATAATAATTCATGATCAAATATATTTGAATGGCCATATATGCTTAGATCTTTCTCCACCACATGATGCTTGCCAACTAAAAAGTAGGTTGGAATGAGAAGGAATACTACTGACTCTTGCATAAAAGTAAAAGATAGGCCCTTCGCAGAGGGAAGCAGGGATTTGCAGAGGTGCCAGAGCTCGAAGCTAAAACAGAGATGGAAATTATTTCAAGAGGTATGCTTTCATTGTCAACATAACGACCAAGAGTTCCCAATATCTTCCATACTAGATACATTATAGGCGGTTCCCAAACAGAAAGGTAAAGATTTTACTCCCCCTCCACCAACAATCACACTCCACGGCTTGTCCGAAACAACGGGTGCCGTCCAACTATCAACAATCCTGGGGGAGTTTGTTTAAATTATTTGCGAATTTGTTTTTGATATTTTGATCATAGGACTGGGCATCCCAGTTTACCAGCCATTTTCTCGTGAATGATGAGCGGAGTCCACTCATCGTGAGAATAACCCACCTAGCATGGAAGATACTGACAGCCCCTAGTCGCTACATGAGCGATTCGGGCATACAAAACAAATTATTATTTGAAGGTTTAGAGTTTGGCACATGCGAATTTACTTGGAGCGGCAGGTAAATACCGCATATAGGTAGATATGGTGGACACTCATGGAATGAACTTGGTTCAAGGAATTTGGATGCACAAGCAGTATTCCCGCTTAGTACAGATATTTTGGCTAGCAAAGGATTCTAAATAGCAAGCACCACATGTTAGAGGATCCATAACAATATAACTTCTATACAAATATACCCAAGCATAACTCATTATGTTGTCTTCCTTGTCCAACTTCAACTAATTTGCTCAGGTTTGAAAATAATTAATGGGGCTCACAATCATAGAAGATGTCCAAGATAGTATATTTATATGTGAAATCTCTCTTCCTTCAATATTCTTTCATGAATTGTTCAAGTGACCAATACAATGTTTGCTAACCCTCAAAAAATTTTACCACCTCTACTTCTTATATGTGAAGGCATTACTCCCCATGGGAAAGGCATATAAAACATATATAATTTCGGATTTATGACATTCAAATCATTCAACCATTTACTCATAGGATATAAGTGAAGCACACGAGTAAATGACAAACTACTCCAAAAAGATATGGGTGAAGATCAATGAGTAGTTAAATAATTATGTAGATTTGTGAAGACTCTCTCTCATTTAAGAATTTCAGATCTTGGGATATTATTCAAACAACAAGCAAAACAAAATAAAACGACATTTCAAGGATAGCACTCATCATGTGAAGAAGCAAAAACTTAGGCTCAACCGATACTAACCAATAATTGTTGAAGAAGAAAGGTGGGATGCGTACCGGGGCATCCCCAAGCTTAGATGCTTGAGACTTCTTGAAATATTATCTTGGGGTGCCTTGGGCATCCCCAACCTTGAACTTTTGCATCTCCTTAATTCCTTTTATATCACAGTTTCCTAAATCTCGGAAGCTTCATCCACACCAAACTCAACAAGAACTCGTGAGATAAGTTAGTATAAACCAATGCAAAAACCTTATCATTTTCTACTGTAACAAATCACTAAAATTATAATTCAACATTGCATACTAAATGCCTCTGCATATTTAATACTCCTATCCTGAAATAGAATCATTAAACAAGCAAACATATGCAAACAATGCAAACATAACAACAATCTGCCAAAACAGTACAACCTGTAAAGAATGCAAGATTCATCATACTTTCCTGTAGACGTTGTTGGGCCTCCAAGTGCAGAGGTTTGTAGGACAGTAGCAAATTTCCCTCAAGTGGATGACCTAAGGTTTATCAATCCGTGGGAGGCGTAGGATGAAGATGGTCTCTCTCAAGCAACCCTGCAACCAAATAACAAAGAGTATCTTGTGTCCCCAACACACCCAATACAATGGTAAATTGTATAGGTGCACTAGTTCGGCGAAGAGATGGTGATACAAGTGCAATATGGATGGTAGATATAGGTTTTTGTAATATGAAATTATAAAAACAGCAAGGTAACTAATGATAAAAGTGAGCGTAAACGATATTGCAATGCGTTGAAACAAGGCCTAAGGTTCATACTTTCACTAGTGCAAGTTCTCTCAACAATAATAACATAATTGGATCATATAACTATCCCTCAACATGCAGCAAAGAGTCACTCCAAAGTCACTAATAGAGGAGAACAAACGAAGAGATTATTGTAGGGTACGAAACCACCTCAAAGTTGTTCTTTCTGATCGATCTATTCAAGAGTCCGTAGTAAAATAACACGAAGATATTCTTTCCGTTCGATCTATCATAGAGTTCGTACTAGAATAACACCTTAAGACACAAATCAACCAAAACCCTAATGTCACCTAGATACTCCAATGTCACCTCAATTATTCGTGGGTATGATTATACGATATGCATCACACAATCTCAGATTCATCTATTCAACCAACACAAAGTACTTCAAAGAGTGCCCCAAAGTTTCTACCGGAGAGTCAAGACGAAAACGTGTGCCAACCCCTATGCATAAGTTCACGAGGTCACGGAACTCGCAAGTTGATTACCAAAACATACATCAAGTGGATGACGTGAATATCCCATTGTCACCACAGATAAGCACATGCAAGACATACATCAAGTGTTCTCGAATACTTAAAGACTCAATCCAATAAGATAACTTCAAAGGGAAAACTCAATCCATTACAAGAGAGTAGAGGGGGAGAGACATCATCAGATCCAACTATAATAGCAAAGCTCGCGATACATCAAGATCGTACCACCTCAAGAACACGAGAGAGAGATCAAACACATAGCTACTGGTACATACCCTCAGCCCTGAGGGTGAATGCTAGCTCTTGAGCACCGCGTTGGTTTTCCCTTGAAGAGGAAAGGGTG
The DNA here is from genome assembly GCF_002575655.3 of Aegilops tauschii subsp. strangulata. Lineage (NCBI taxonomy): Eukaryota > Viridiplantae > Streptophyta > Magnoliopsida > Poales > Poaceae > Aegilops > Aegilops tauschii. The sequence goes on along the minus strand of NC_053035.3, from coordinate 424,184,042 downwards.
ATGCAGCAAAGTAGCATAAGTATTTCCCTCAGTTTTTGAGAACCAAGGTATCAATCCAGTAGGAGGCCACGCACGAGTCCCTCGCACCTACACAAACAAATAAATCCTTGCAACCAACACGATAAGGGGTTGTCAATCCCTACACGGTCACTTACGAGAGTGAGATCTGATAGATATGATAAGATAATATTTTTGGTATTTTTATGATAAAGATGCAAAGTAAAGAAGGTAAAATAAACGGCAAAAGAAATAGCTTGTTGTCGGGAGATTAGTATGATGGAAAATAGACCCGGGGGCCATAGGTTTCACTAGTGGCTTCTCTCAAGAGCATAAGTATTACGGTGGGTGGACAAATTACTGTTGAGCAATTGACAGAATTGAGCATAGTTATGAGAATATCTAGGTATGATCATGTATATAGGCATCACGTTCGAGACAAGTAGACCGATTCCTGCCTGCATCTACTACTATTACTCCACACATCGACCGCTATCCAGCATGCATCTAGAGTATTAAGTTCATAAGAACAGAGTAACACTTTAAGCAAGATGACATGATGTAGAGGGATAAACTCATGCAATATGAAATAAACCCCATCTTGTTATCCTCGATGGCAACAATACAATACGTGCCTTGCTGCCCCTACTGTCACTGGGAAAGGACACCGCAAGATTGAACCCAAAGCTAAGCACTTCTCCCATTGCAAGAAAGATCAATCTAGTAGGCCAAACCAAACTGATAATTCTAAGAGACTTGCAAAGATAACCAATCATACATAAAAGAATTCAGAGGAGAATCAAATATTGTTCATAGATAAACTTGATCATAAACCCACAATTCATCGGTCTCAACAAACACACCGCAAATAAGATTACATCGAATAGATCTCCACAAGAGAGGGGGAGAACATTGTATTGAGATCCAAAAGGTGAGAAGAAGCCATCTAGCAAATAACTATGGACCCGAAGGTCTGAGGTAAACTACTCACACATCATCGGAGAGGCTATGGTGTTGATGTAGAAGCCCTCCGTGATCGATGCCCCCTCCGGCGGAGCTCCGGAAAAGGCCCCAAGATGGGATCTCACGGGTACAGAAGGTTGCGGCGGTGGAATTAGGTTTTTGGCTCCGTATCTGGTAGTTTGGGGGTACGTAGGTATATATAGGAGGAAGAAGTACGTCGGTGGAGCAACATGGTCCCCACGAGGGCGGAGGGCGCCCCCCCCTACCTCGTGCCTTCCTGGTTTCTTTCTTGACGTAGGGTCCAAGTCCTCTGGATCACGTTCGTTCCAAAAATCACATTCCCGAAGGTTTCATTCCGTTTGGACCCCGTTTGATATTCTTTTTCTGCGAAACTCTGAAATAGGCAAAAAAACAGCAATTCTGGGCTGGGCCTCCGGTTAATAGGTTAGTCCCAAAAATAATATAAAAGTGTACAATAAAGCCCAATAATGTCGAAAACAGAATATGCTATAGCATGGAGCAATCAAAAATTATAGATACGTTGGAGACGTATCAAGCATCCCCAAGCTTAATTCCTGCTCGTCCTCGAGTAGGTAAATGATAAAAACAGAATTTTTGATGTGGAATGCTACTTGACATAATTTCAAGATAATTCTTCTTATTGTGGCATGAATGTTCAGATTTGATATGATTCAAGATAAAAGTTTAATGTTGACATAAAAACAATAATACTTCAAGCATACTAACTAAGCAATTATGTGTTATCAAAATAACATAGCCAAAGCAAGCTATCCCTACAAAATCATATAGTCTGGCTATGGTCCATCTTCCCCACACAAAATATTCATATCATGTATGACCCCGGTTTTAGCCAAGCATTTGGTTCATACTTTTTAACGCGCTTCAGCCTTTTCAACTCTTACGCAATACATGAGCGCAAGCCATGGATATAGCATTATGGTGGAATAAGGTATAATGATAGTGGTTATGTGGGAAGACAAAAAGGGAGAAAGTCTCACATCAACGAGGCTAATCAACGGGCTATGGAGATGCCCATCAATTGATGTTAATGCGAGGAGTAGGGATTGCCATGCAACGGATGCACTAGAGCTATAAGTGTATGAAAGGTCAAAAAGAAACTAAGTGGGTGTGCATCCAACTTGCTTTCTCACGAAGACCTCGGGCATTTGAGGAAGCCCATCATTGGAATATACAAGCCAAGTTCTATAATGAAATTTCCCACTAGTATATGAAAGTGACAAAATGAGAGACTCTCTATTATGAAGATCACGGTGCTACTTTGAAGCACAAGTGTGGTAAAAGGATAGTAACATTGTCCCTTCTCTCTTTTTCTCTCATTTTTTTATTTGGGCCTTTTCTCCCTTTTTTTATGGCCTCTTTTTTTAGTCCGGAGTCTCATCCCGACTTGTGAGGGAATCATAGTCTCCATCATCCTTTCCTCACTTGGGACAATGCTCTAATAATGATGATCATCACACTTTTATTTACTTACAACTCATGAATTACAACTCAATACTTAGAACAAAATATGACTCTATATGAATGCCTCCGGTGGTGTACCGGGATATGCAATGAATCAAGAGTGACATGTATGAAATAATTATGAACGGTGGCTTTGCCACAAATACAATGTCAACTACATGATCATGCAAAGCAATATGACAATGATGGAGTGTGTCATGATAAACAAAACGGTGGAAGGTTGCATGGCAATATATCTCGGAATGGCTATGGAAATGCCATGATAGGTAGGTATGGTGGCTGTTTTGAGGAAGATATAAGGAGGTTTATGTGTGATAGAGCGTATCATATCACGGGGTTTGGATGCACCGGCGAAGTTTGCATCAACTCTCAAGGTGAGAAAGGGCAATGCACGGTACCGATGAGGCTAGAAAATTGAGGAAAGGTAAGTGTGCGTATAATCCATGGACTCACATTAGTCATAAAGAACTCATATACTTATTGCAAAAATTTATTAGCCGAAGGGTTGGTAGGAGTTAACCATCGCGCGATCCCGACCGCCACACAAAGGAAGACAATCAACAAATACTTCATGCTCCGACTTCTTTACATAACGGTTCACCATACGTGCATGCTACAGGAATCACAAACTCCAACACATGTATTTTTCAATTCAACAATTACTCAACTAGCACAACTATGATATTACTATCTTTATATCTCAAAACAATTATCAAGCATCAAATTTCTCATGATATTAATTAAAGCAAATTGCCATGCTATTTTAAGACTCTCAAAATTATATAAGTGAAGCATGAGAGATCAATAGTTTCTATAAAACAAATCCACCACCGTGCTCTAAAAGATATAAGTGAAGCACTAGAGCAAAACTATATAGCTCAAAAAATATAAGTGAAGCACATAGAGTATTCTAATAAATTCCGAATCAAGTGTGACTCTCTCAAAAGGTGTGTACAGCAAGGATGATTGTGGTAAACTAGAAAGCAAAGACTCAAATAATACAAGACACTCCAAGCAAAACACATATCATGTGGTGAATAAAAATATAGCTCCAAGTAAAGTTACCGATGGAAGTAGACGAAAGAGGGGATGCCTTCCGGGGCATCCCCAAGCTTTGGCTTTTAGGTGTCCTTAGATTATATTGGGGGTTCCATGGGAATCCCCAAGATTAGGCTCTTGCCACTCCTTGTTCCATAATCCATCAAATCTTTCACCCAAAACTTGAAAACTTCACAACACAAAACTTAACAGAAAATCTCGTGAGCTCTGTTAGCGAAAGAAAACAAAAGACCACTTCAAGGTACTGTAATGAACTCATTCTTTATTTATATTGGTGTTAAACCTACTTTATTCCAACTTCTGTATGGTTTATAAACTATTTTACTAGCCATAGATTCATCAAAATAAGCAAACAACACATGAAAAACAGAATCTGTCAAAAACAGAACAGTCTGTAGTAATCTGTAACTAACGCAAACTTCTGGAACTCCAAACATTCAGCCAAAATTGGACGACCTAGAAAATTTGTTTATTGATCAGCAGCAATTGGAATCAATATTTTATCACGTTCTGGTGATTTTTAACAATAATTTTCGTGAACAGAAAGTTTCTGGAATTTTCAGCAAGATCAAATAACTATCATCCAAAAAGATCCTATAGGTTTAACTTGGCACGAACACTAATTAAAACATAAAAACAAATCTAACCAGAGGCTAGATCAAATATTTATTTGCTAAACAGCAAGGATAAATATTGGGTTGTCTCCCAACAAGCGCTTTTCTTTAAAGCCTTTTAGCTAGGCAATGATAAATTTAATGATGCTCACATGAAAGACAAGAATTGAAGCACAAAGAGAGCATCATAAAACACGTGATAAACACGTCTAAGTCTAACATACTTCCTATGCATAGGCATTTTATAAGCAAAAAAATCATAGCAAGCAAAAATTAGCATATGCGAGGAAGAAGAAAGAGACGATAGCAATCTCAACATGACGAGAGGTAATTTAGTAAGGTAAAAACTTCTACAACCATATTTTCCTCTCTCATAGTAATTACATGTAGGATCATAGGAAAATTCAAAAAAATAGCTATCACATAACATATTCTCAACATGATCCACATGCATGCGAAGTTGACACTCTTCCAAAATAGTGGGATTATCATTAACTAAAGTCATGACCTCTCCAGACCCACTTTTATCAAAAATATCATAAGATTGAACATACTCCAAATATGTGGGATCTAAAGTTGACACTCTTCCAAACCCACTTTCAATATTATTGCAAACACTATTATCAATCTCATATTCATCATGGGGCTTAAATAAATTTTCAAGATCATAAGAAGAATCACCCCAATCATGATCATTGCAACAAGTAGTGGACATAGCAAAACTAGCATCCCCAAGCTTAGGGTTTTGCATATTATTAGAATAATTTACACCAATACAATTTATAACAAAATCATTGCAATCATGCTTTTTATTCAAATATCTATCGTGAATCACTTCATAAAGTACTTCATCACAATTCTCAGATTCACGGATTTCAAGCAAAACCTTATAAAGATAATCTAGTGCATCCAAATCACTAGGAATTTGTTCATCATAATTGGATCTCTTAAAAAGATTGGCAAGCGGATGAGGATCCATAGATATTAGGTTCTCTTGTTTAGGAATAAATAGTCAACTATTTCAACCAAACGAGCAAACGAGCCAAGTAAGACATCAAGGCAAACGAAAAGACGAACGGAAAAGGGCGAATAAAACGGCAAGGGTAAAGTGGGGGAGAGAAAAACGAGAGGCAAAAGGCAAATAATGTAATGCGGGAGATAAGGGTTTGTGATGGGTACTTGGTATGTTGACTTTTGCGTAGACTCCCCGGCAACGGCGCCAGAAATCCTTCTTGCTACCTCTTGAGCACTGCGTTGGTTTTCCGTTGAAGAGGAATGGGTGATGCAGCAAAGTAGCATAAGTATTTCCCTCAGTTTTTGAGAACCAAGGTATCAATCCAGTAGGAGACCACGCACGAGTCCCTCGCACCTACACAAATAAATAAATCCTTGCAACCAACACGATAAGGGGTTGTCAATCCCTACACGGTCACTTACGAGAGTGAGATCTGATAGATATGATAAGATAATATTTTTGGTATATTTATGATAAAGATGCAAAGTAAAGAAAGTAAAATAAACGGCAAAAGAAATAGCTTGTTGTCGGGACATTAATATGATGGAAAATAGACCCGGGGGCCATAGGTTTCACTAGTGGCTTCTCTCAAGAGCATAAGTATTACGGTGGGTGAACAAATTACTGTTGAGCAATTGACAGAATTGAGCATAGTTATGAGAATATCTAGGTATGATCATGTATATAGGCATCACGTCCGAGACAAGTAGACCGACTCCTGCCTGCATCTACTACTATTACTCCACACATCGACCGCTATCCAGCATGCATCTAGAGTATTAAGTTCATAAGAACAGAGTAACGCTTTAAGCAAGATGACATGATGTAGAGGGATAAACTCATGCAATATGAAATAAACCCCATCTTGTTATCCTCGATGGCAACAATACAATACGTGCCTTGCTGCCCCTACTGTCACTAGGAAAGGACACCGCAAGATTGAACCCAAAGCTAAGCACTTCTCCCATTGCAAGAAAGATCAATCTAGTAGGCCAAACCAAACTGATAATTCTAAGAGACTTGCAAAGATAACCAATCATACATAAAAGAATTCAGAGGAGAATCAAATATTGTTCATAGATAAACTTGATCATAAACCCACAATTCATCGGTCTCAACAAACACACCGCAAATAAGATTACATCGAATAGATCTCCACAAGAGAGGGGGAGAACATTGTATTGAGATCCAAAAGGTGAGAAGAAGCCATCTAGCAAATAACTATGGACCCGAAGGTCTGAGGTAAACTACTCACACATCATCGGAGAGGCTATGGTGTTGATGTAGAAGCCCTCCGTGATCGATGCCCCCTCCGGCGGAGCTCCGGAAAAGGCCCCAAGATGGGATCTCACGGGTACAGAAGGTTGCGGCGGTGGAATTAGGTTTTTGGCTTCGTATCTGGTAGTTTGCGTCGGTTTTTGCCAAGCATTCTATGTAATTCGTCTTCTAGTACTTGAGCACAATTTTCCTTCCCATCATTTTCACGAAAGACATTAAAAAGATGAAGCATATGAGGCACCCTTAATTCCATTTTTTTTGTAGTTTTCTTTTATAAACTAAACTAGTGATAAAACAAGAAACAAAAAGATTCGATTGCAAGATCTAAAGATATACCTTCAAGCACTAACCTCCCCGGCAACGGCGCCATAAGAGCTTGATGTCTACTACACAACCTTCTTCTTGTAGACGTTGTTGGGCCTCCAAGTGCAGAGGTTTGTAGGAAAGTAGAAAAATTCCCTCAAGTGGATGACCTAAGGTTTATCAATCCGTGGGAGGCGTAGGATGAAGATGGTCTCTCTCAAGCAACCCTGCAACCAAATAACAAAGAGTCTCTTGTGTCCCCAAATAACAGAGAGATCAAACACATAGCTACTGGTACATACCCTCGGCCACACGAGGGTGGAGGGCGCGCCCCCCTACCTCGTGCCTTCCTGGTTGCTTTCCTGACGTAGGGTCCAAGTCCTCTGGATCACGTTCGTTCCGAAAATCACGTTCCCGAAGGTTTCATTCCGTTTGGACTCCGTTTGATATTCTTTTTCTGTGAAACTCTGAAATAGGCAAAAAAACAACAATTCTGGGCTGGGTCTCCGGTTAATAGGTTAGTCCCAAAAATAATATAAAAGTGTATAACAAAGCCCAATAATGTCCAAAACAGAATATAATATAGCATGGAGCAATCAAAAATTATAGATACGTTGGAGACGTATCAGTGAACTACTCCCTCCTCGTCATGGAGAGCGCCGTAATGATGAAGATGGCCACCGGTGAGGGATCCCCCTCCGGCAGGGTGCCGGAACAGGGCCCCGATTGGTTTTTGGTGGCTACGGAGGCTTGCGGCGGCGGAACTCCCGATCTAGGTAATTTTCTGGAGGTTTCAGTATTTATAGGATTTTTTGGCGTAGGTCTCACGTCAGGGGGGGGGTCTCTGGGTTGTCCATGAGGCAGGGCCCACGCCCAGGGGGTGGGTGCGCCCCTCACCCTCGTGGGCAGCCCGGGACTCTCCTGGCCCAACTCTTTTACTCCGGGGGCTTCTTTTGGTCCAGAAAAAATCATCAAAAATTGGCATGTCAATTGGACTCTGTTTGGTTTTCCTTTTCTGCAAAACTTAAAAACAGGGAAAAAACAGAAACTGACACTGGGCTCTAGGTTAATAGGTTAGTCCCAAAAATCATATAAAATAGCATATAAATGCATATAGAACATCCTAGAAGGATAATATAATAGCATGAATACTTCATAAATTATAGATACGTTGGAGACGTATCACCAGCTGATCAACGTCCTCCTCGTCGGCCTCAGCGAGTGGTTCGAGAAGCAGGCCTCCTTCATCCCTATGATGCGTCCGCGTCCCTCCTTCGCCGAGGTTCGCTCGATGCTCCAATGGGCTGATCGTGCCCTAACTACGAAGGACTCCCGTCCTCAGGTCTTCACTGCGTCTCCTCGCCCGCCTGCGTCGACGCCGCCACCGCCACCTGCACCAACAGCGCCTCCTCAACCATCTGGCTGGCGTCCAAGTCCCAACTACTGGGGCAAAAACCCTAGGCCGCCGCAGTTCCGCACGGCGCCCGCTCCTGCTCCGCCCCCGGCTCCACCAACTGCACCACCACCGCCCCCGGCTTCATCAACTGCACCAGCGCCGCCGCCCGGATGGCGCCCATCTCTTGATCCATGGACAGGGCTAGTCCAGGCGTGGCCTATGCCCTGGTCCCCCCTCCCTACGCCATATGGTGCCCCGCCTGCCTATACCGGTGGCTGGCAGCCCGGTGCTCGCCCTCACACCGGCGCGCCCGTCCTCGCACCCCGACAGCCGACGGCCGCGTACCACACTGCTCCCGCCTATGCACCACCGATCTACAACACGAGTCCTTATGCATCATGTGGCGCTCCATCACCCCCTACATACAGCAGTACAATGATGGTGCCTCTCTCTTTACGCCGATGCCGGCCCTACTGCCGACGCCACCACACCCGCAAGCTCCCATGACTACACACTAGTAGAAAAAAGGGCTTTGGTTGGGGCCTGGCCAGCCCATTAGTCCCGGTTCTGTCACAAACCGGGACCCATGGGGGCATAAGTCCTGGTTCGTGCGCCCACGGGGCCGGCCGGGCCTCGGGATGCATTTGTCCCGGTTCGTGTGGACCCATTTTTCCCGGTTCTAGGCACGAACCAGGACCAATGGCCCTCGCTCCTGGCCCATAGCCATTGGTCCCGATTTGTGCCTAGAACCGGGACAGAAGGGTACCTTTAGTCCCGGTTCCAGCCATGAACCGGGACCAATGAGTTGCCTATATATACCCCTCACCCGCGAGCAGAGCACTCCACAGTGCTCTGTTTTTTCTGGCCGGCGAGGGGAGAGATTTGTGGTGCTCTAGCTCACCTCCTATGCACATGAGGTGTTCGATGAAATGCCCAAGCCACACTAGTTAAGCTTTCTCCTCTCGAAGCTCGACCTCCAAGCTCGATTTTCCCCGAGATTTGTCTAGGATTAGCGGTCCGTCACGTCCCGTCCCCATCTTCATCGCCGTCGATCGCCCGCGCCGATCTCGTCGCCGGCACCACCGTGGTTAGCCTCTTATTCTTATCTTCTTCTAAAAGAAAAAAATTCTTACTTTAGATAGATACTTGTCTAATTTTCTTACTTTTATTATTGCTTGTTATTATATAGTGCGATGGTTTTGGTATCCGCCCCCGTCGGCTCTCGTCCTGGCTATGATTCGGATGTGGTATATATTATCTTTTATAACTATTTGGTTCATTTATTGTTTATGACAATTATGCCCATCAAGTTGACATAGATTTTATTTATCTAGGAGGTAGTTGAACCGGAAATTCCAACCGACCCTATTGTCGAGAGGTTAAATTTAGTTGAAGAAGAAAACAATTATTTGAAGGAAAAAAAAAATTGAGAAGGAGAAGATGATATTGGAGTTGCATGTTGCGGATGTCATCGATGATCACAAGATCAAGATGGACGCAATGCGGTTGAAGATTAGAAAAATTAGAAAATATGCCATTCATACCGAGGCTTGGTATCATTATGCCGTTGGATCAATTGTTACCTTGGTTGTGATTATGATCACATTTGTTGTTGCATTGAAAGGTTTTACATAGTTTCAATGTATGGTTTAATTAGATGCTCTCGAGAGCTATATGTTATTCAATGAGAACTATGTATGTACTTTGGTTTTAATGTGATGATGAACTTCTATTAATTTGTTCACTTATCTATCCATGTGAATCTGTAATGGTTTTTGACACACATAATTATATATAATGCACGCAGATGAACCGGCAATGGATGTACGGTGAAAGACACACCTCCGAGTACGTTAAGGGCGTGCATAATTTTCTCGAAGTGGCTGAGGCAAACAAGCAGAATGGTTTTATGTGTTGTCCATGCCCTATATGTGGGAATACGAAGTCTTACTCGGACCGGAAAATCCTTCACACCCACCTGCTTTATAAGGGTTTCATGCCACACTATAATGTTTGGACCAGGCACGGAGAAATAGGGGTTATGATGGAAGACAGCAAAGAAGAAGAGGACGATGACAACTATGTGCCCCGGAATACGGTGATGCTGCAACGGGGGAAGCTGCTGAAGATCAAGAGGAACCAGACGATATTGTGCCCGATGATGATCTCCGCCGGGTCATTGTTGATGCAAGGACACAGTGCGAAAGTGAAAAGGAGAAGTTGAAGTTTGATCGCATGTTAGATGATCACAAAAAAGGGTTGTACCCCAATTGCGAAGATGGCAACACAAAGCTCGGTACCGTACTGGAATTGCTATAGTGGAAGGCAGAGAATGTTGAGCCTGACAAAGGATTTGAGAAGCTACTGAAAATATTGAAGAAGAAGCTTCCAAAGGATAACAAATTGCCCGACAGTACGTATGCAGCAAAGAAGGTCGTATGCCCTCTAGGATTGGAGGTGCAGAAGATACATGCATGCCCTCATGACTGCATCCTCTACCGCAGTGCATACGAGGATTTGAACACATGCCCAGTATGCGGTGCATCGCGGTATAAGATCAGACGAGATGACCCTGGTGATATTGACGGCGAGCCCCCCAGGAAGAGGGTTCCTGCGAAGGTGTTGTGGTATGCTCCTATAATACCACGGTTGAAACGACTATTCAGAAACAAAGAGCATGCCAAGTTGATGCGATGGCACAGTGAGGACCGTAAGAGAGACGGGAAGTTGAGAGCACCCGCTGACGGGTCACAGTGGAGAAAAATCGAGAGAAAGTACCAGGCTGAGTTTGCAGGTGACCCAAGGAACGTATGGTTTGGTTTAAGCGCGGATGGCATTAATCCTTTCGGGGAGCAGAGCAGCAATCACAGCACCTGGCCCGTGACTCTATGTATGTACAACCTTCTTCCTTGGATGTGCATGAAGCAGAAGTTCATTATGATGCCAGTTCTCATCCAAGGCCCTAAGCCACCCGGCAACGACATTGATGTGTACCTAATGCCATTAGTTGAAGAACTTTTACAGCTGTGGATTGGAAAAGGTGTACATGTGTCGGATGAGCACAAACAGGAGGAATTTGACCTGCATGCGTTGCTGTTTGTAACCATCAACGATTGACCTGCTCTCAGTAACCTTTCAGGACAGAGAAACAAGGGATACCACACATGCACGCACTGTTTAGTTGATACTGAAAGTTATACCTAGACAAATGCAGGAAGAATGTGTACTTGGGCCATCGTCGATTTCTTCCGACCAACCATCAATGTCGAAAGAAAGGCAAGCATTTCAAAGGCGAGGCAGAGCACCGGAAGAAGCCCGCCATGTGTACCGGTGATCACGTACTTGCTATGGTCAATGATTTACACGTAATCTTTGGAAAGGGTCCCGACGGACTATCTGTTTCGAATGACGCTGAGGGACGCGCAGCCATGTGGAAGAAGAAATCTATATTTTGTGACCTACCCTACTGGAAAGACCTAGAGATCCGCTCTTCAATTGACGTGATGCACGTGACGAAGAACCTTTGCGTGAACCTGCTAGGCTTCTTGGGCGTGTATGGGAAGACAAAAGATACACCGGAGGCACGGGAGGACCTGCAACGTTTGCGCGAAAAGGACGACATGCCTCCAAATCAGTATGAAGGTCTTGCCAGTTACGCTCTTACCAAAGAAGAGAAGGAAATCTTCTTTGAATGCCTGCTCAGTATGAAGGTCCCCTCTGGCTTCTCGTCGAATATAATGGGAATAATAAATATGCCAGAGAAAAAGTTCCAGAGCATAAAGTATCCTGACTGCCACGTGATTAGGATGCAACTGCTTCCGGTTGCATTGAGGGGGCTTCTACCGGAAAACTTCCGATTAGCCCTTGTGAAGCTATGCGCATTCCTCAATGCAATCTCTCAGAAGGTGATCGATCCAGAAATCATACCAAGGCTAAGGAGTGATGTGGCGCAATGTCTTGTCAGTTTCGAGCTGGTGTTCCCACCATCCTTCTTCAATATCATGACGCACGTCCTAGTTCATCTAGTCGACGAGATTGTCATTCTGGGCCCCGTATTTCTACACAATATGTTCCCCTTTGAGAGGTTCATGGGAGTCCTAAAGAAATATGTCCGTAACCGCGCTAGGCTAGAAGGAAGCATCTCCATGGGCCATCAAACAAAGGATGTCATTGGATTTTTTGTTGACTTCATTCCTGGCCTTAATAAGATTGGTCTCCCTAAATCGCGGTATGAGGGAAGACTGACTGGAAAAGGCACGCTTGGAGGGGACTCAATAATATGCAGGGACGGACATTCTTGGTCTCTAGCACACTACACAGTTCTACAGAACTCTACCTTGGTGACCTCGTATGTCGATGAACACAAGAACAGTCTGCGCTCCAAACACCCGGAGCAGTATGACGACTGGATTACATGTGAACACATCAGGACATTCGGAAGTTGGTTGGAAACACGTCTCAGAGGTGACAACACTGTTTGTGATGAGCTGTACTCGTTGTCAAGGGGACAATCTTCGAATGTATTGACTTACAAAGGATACGAGATAAATGGGAATACATTTTACACGATCGCCCAAGATCAAAAGAGCAGCAACCAAAATAGCGGTGTCCGCTTTGATGCAAGAACCAAGAGGGGAAATGACACATATTATGGTTACATAGTGCACATATGGGAACTTGACTACGGACATGATTTTAAGGTCCCTTTGTTTAAGTGCAAATGGGTCAATCTGTCAGGCGGCGGGATACAGGTAGACCCACAGTACGGAATGGCAACAGTGGATCTGAACAATCTTGGGTACACAGACGAACCATTCGTCCTAGCCAATGATGTGGCGCAGGTTTTCTATGTGAAGGACATGTCTACCAAACCGAGAAAAAGAAAAGATAAGGAAGTGAACACATCATACGATGAGCCAAAGCGCCACATAGTTCTTTCAGGAAAAAGAGACATCGCGGGAGTGGAGGGCAAGACAGACATGTCCGAAGATTATGAAAAGTTTCATGAAATTCCTCCCTTCAAAGTCAATGCTGACCCAAGCACCTTGTTAAACAATGAAGATTATCCATGGTTACGTCGCAATAAGCAAAGGGCAGAAGCGAAGAAAAAGTGAAGACTTTCTCTCCACGACTATTATGATGATGCCTTTGATCTAGAATATCCATGATACTTTGAAAGAGATTGTTCGTTTTGTAGTGCTGTAACCCTCTCAACTTTTTAGCACAAACTATTTGGGTGAAATGATGATACCATGCCAACTTTCAACCTTTTTAGAGTTCATTTGTAGTGCTTTTCAATTTCAGGGTCATTTAGCTCAAAAAATCAGTAAATGCATGAAAAAAATAACAAATGAAGTCAGAAAGGGTTGAAAATTGATTATGTGGCTTTGAATGGTGCATTTTTAACAAACAAAAAGTCTGGAGTTCAAATAAGTTCAAAAAAATGAAATCCCTTTGTAACAGATGAGTTTTCGTCCAAAACCCTGATACTTCGAAAGAGATTGTCCATTTAGTACACGAAGTGCATCCAGTTTTTCCCGTAACCCTCTCAACTTTCTAGCACATGCTATGTGGGTGAAATGATGATACCATGCCAACTTTCAACCTTTTCAGAGTTCATTTGTAGTGCTTTTCAATTTCAGGGTCATTTAGCTCAAAAAAAAATCAGTAAATGCATGAAAAATAACAAATAAAGTCACAAAGGGTTGAAAATTCATGATGTGGCTTTGAATCGTGCATTTTGAACACACAAAAAGTCTGGAGTTCGAATAAGTTCAAAAAAATGAAATCCCTTTGTAACAGATGATTTTCGTCCGAAACCCTGATAATTCGAAAGAGATTGTCCATTTTGTACACGAAGTGCATCCAATTTTTCCCGTAACCCTCTCAACTTTCTAGCACATGCTATGTGGGTGAAATGATGATACCATGCCAACTTTCAACCTTTTCAGAGTTCATTTGTAGTGCTTTTCAATTTTAGGGTCATTTAGCTCAAAGAATGAACTGATATAAAAAAGAAATGAACTAATAGCAAAAAAATGAACTAATAGCTAAAAGAATGAACTAAAAATAATCAATTAAAATATTCTGTTATGATCAACTAAAACAAAACTATAATATTCTTCAATAGCAAAAAGAAAGTCAACTAAAAAACTTTTATAAAACTCTAATAGCAAAAGGAAACAACTAAAAAGCTTTTATAAACCACTAGGATTTTTTAAACTAAAATTATATAAAATTTATGCAACTAAATTTATCAAAGTATTTTTTATTCAAAACATGAAAAGCAAAAAGAATTATCATAAAGAATGTTTTGTTAGAAACTTTAATTGCAAAAAGAATTTTCATAAAGAATTTTTTTGATAGAAACTAAAATAACAAAATCTATTTTTGAATATAATGATAAAACGCAGTAATATTAAATAGTAGGAAAAAGAATCACTCAAAAAATATTTTTATAGTGAAGTTATTCACGAACTAGTGATTCACACAAATTTCAAAGAATTCAAATTTAAACTATTCAAATTTGGAAACTAATGGCACTAAGAGAAAGTTTATAATTATTCTGACCTAAAAGCAAAAAGAATTAAAAAAATAAAGCAAAAAACAAAAGAAAATAAATAATTCAAAAAACAAAACAAAAATACTGGAAAAATTAAAAAAATGCCGCCTACTGGGCCACACGGCCTGCATACGACTAGAAACTCATCTGTACATGGGCCAGGATGCAGGCCCGCATGCCCAATAGGCCCAACATTGCAGTGACAAGGGTAGGCAAGTACTGCCTGCATATTAGAGAGGAGCTCAGCACCTGAGCCGCAACGCAGCTTATAAACAGGTGCTGAGCTCTCTCAGCAAGCGAGGTGGGACTAAACTCCCACCACACCACCGCTGTGCCACCCTTTGGTCCCGGTTGGTGGCACGAACCGGTACGAATACACCCCTTTGGTCCGGGTTCGTGAGACCAACCGGGACCAAAGGTCTCTGTATCCTGCCCCCTTTGGGCTGCTGAAAAGAGACCTTTGGTCCCGGTTGGTGGCACGAACCGGGACCAAAGGGGGGCATTGGTCCCGGTTGGTAACATGAACCGGGACCAAAGCTCTGGCTATATATACATCACTTGTCAAAAATTTCATTCAGTTCCTCCCCCGACGACGCCGACGACATCGACGCCGCCAGGCTGCCCCGACGCTGTCCGCCGCCCCTGCCGTCGCCCGTGCCTCGTCCTCGCCGTCGCCGTCGCCGACGTCATCCCCGACCCCGCACGCCCCAGCCCCGTCCCGCCCCTACCCCGCCCCCGAGCGCGCCGGTCGGCCGCGCCCCTGCCCCAGCCAGCCCCCTCCGTCGCCGTCGCCGTGCCGTCGCAGCCCCCGCCGTCACCGTGCCGTCGCCGCCGTCACCGTGCGCCCCCTCTGTGAGCCGCCACACTTGTCAAATTTTTATGCGATTTTTTGTGATGATATTTTTTGTTCATATATATAATGTATATATGCATGTGGATATATGTATGTGTGGATGTGGCTATGTATGTATGGATATAATGTTCATAGCAATTATATGTATTAATTTTTTTATTTAGGTTGTTAATTAGTAGATATTAATTTTTTTCATATATGTATGGATGCATGTGGCTATGTATGTATGTATGGATATAAGAAGAGGACGAAGGAGGAGAAGAAGGAGAAGAAGAGGAGAGGAAGAAGAGGAGAAATAAATAAGAAGAGAAAAAAAGAAGAAGAAAAAAGAGGATAAGAAGAAAGGAATAGAGGAGAAGAAATAAAAAATAGAATAATATTATTCTATTTTTTCTTCTTCTCCTCTATTCCTTTCTTCTTTTCCTCTTTTTTTCTTCTTTTTTTCTTTGATCTTCTCCTCTGTTCCTTTCTTCTTCTCCTCTTTTTTTTCTTCTTCTTCCTCTTCTTATTTTTTATCGGGTATGTCGTTGTCGATATACCCCCTCCCGATAACTTCAACATGAGGGGGGGGGGGTCGATATACCCCCTTCCCGATAACTTCGACATGAGGGGGGAGGGGGCCGCCGAGGGTTCGAGAACTAGCTAGGGTAGAGGGTCGAGGGTTGCCGAGGGTTCGAGGGTCACCGAGGGTTCGAGGGTCGAGGGGTCGAGGGTTTGAGGGTCGTCGAGGGGTTGAGGGTTCGAGGATCAAGGGCCATCGAGGGGCCGAGGGTCGAGGATCGCCGAGGGGTCGAGAGGTTGCCTAGTGTCAAAGTATTGAAGAAATCTATGCCTTCATCATTAGCCGGAAGTACCAGGGCATGTTGGTACGAAGTTCTCCAAAGTTGTTCTGGAACGGAGTCCCGGATAGGATACTCCGCCTTTTGGTACGAATTTCAGCAAAGGCCTTCCAAATAGCGATATTCGGAAGGCTCTTGCTGAACTTTGTACCAAAAAGCGAATTATCCTATCTGGGACTCCATTCCAGAACAACTTGGAAGAGCTTCGTACCATCATGCGCGTGTTACTTTCGCCTAATGATGAAGACATGGTTTTGTTGAATCCTTTGACATTAGACAAACGTGACATGAGGGGGTCGAGGGTCGGGAACTAGGTTAGAGGGTCGTGGATCGCCGAGCGGTCGAGGGTCGAGGATCGAGGATCGCTGAGGGGTCGAGAGGTTGCCTAGTGTCAAAGTATTGAAGAAATCCATGGCTTCATCATTAGCCGGAAGTAACCGGGGCATGATGGTACGAAGCTCTCCAAAGTTATTCTGGAACGGAGTCCCAGATAGGATAATTTGTCTTTTTGTACGAATTATCCTATCCGGGACTCCGTTCTACAACAACTTTGGAGAACTTCGTACCACCATGCGCCTGTTATTTTCACCTAATAATGAAGACATGGTTTTGTTGAATCCTTTGACACTAGACACTTTTCTGCACATCCAGAATGGCGCCATTTTGTTAAATCCCTTGTCGGTCCGAATGTCGGACAATCATGAGAGAGGCGGTCCGGCCCAAACCCTAGAAGCGCTGCCGAGGCCACCCAAATTTACCAAGTTAAAAGAGCATTGTCGTCGAGGCCACCCCGAACCCTATAAGCATTGCCGAGGCCACCCCAAACCCTAGAGAAGCGTTGAGGCCACTAATATGATTCCTTGTTGTGATTAGGTAGCTAGGTCTATGTTTGCCACTAATATATCCACCTAGTGTCATGTTTGTATAATAATTGCCATGTTGTAATATTTGCAGAAACAATGGAGCACGGACGAGACGAAGAAGCAGAACAGGTGTTGGGGGACATAATCGCAGCCGGAGCTGATGTCTTGTCGTGTCTTAACGACAGCGATGGCCTAGAAGGACAGCGTGAAGAAGCAGGCTACGGTGATCGAAACAATGGAGGGGGAGGGACATGATTATGATGGCTCCGGTGACCGAATGCCGGTGCAAGAAGGAGACCGTGATGACGGCTTTGGTGACCGAACAGAGTCCGACCAGGTATATATATTAATTAAGCCTGTGTTGACTAGCTGATTGATGCATTCATTGTTTTGGTATGTACACATATTAACTCTCGTCTTTGTTCTTTTTTCTAGCCCTCCGTATCGAGCACAACTTTGTTAAAGAGACGAGGCCCGAAGAAAAAGTTGCGCTCAGATGAAAGGTTCACGATCATAGCAATCGCGCGTGATGGCCAACCAATTGAACCCATCCGGACCAAGCAAGCATTTTCTGCTCAGTGCGGGGTTCTTGTTAGGGACATGATCCCGATCAGCATCCACAAATGGTATAAGCCTAAGAAGGAAGACCCTGAGGTGTCTTATGTTAACGATAGGCAGAAAGATGATCTTTAGACTGACCTGAAGGCAAATTTCACCCTACTGCCAGAGGAGGATCCGGAGAAGCCTGTTATAGAGCCATTGGTCAAGGCTCATGCTCTTAAGAAGATGGCGGATCTATTCAGGAGGTGGAAGACTGAGCTGAAAACAACGTTTGTCGAGAAAGAAAAGACACCAGAATTCACCGGCAGGTATGAGAAGATCAGAGATCACTGGGACGCATTTGTGGTCCACCAGGCATCGGACAAGAGTAAGAAGATGTCAGCAACAAACAAGATAAATGATGCGAAGAAGGAGCATCACCATCACACGGGGTCAGGTGGCTACCTCAAAGCCCGGCCGTTGTGGGCCAAGGCAGAGAATGACTTGCTTGATAAAGGGGTCGAACCAGAGACATTGAACTGGCCAGACCGTTCAAGGACTTGGTTCTTCGGGGTTGGCGGAACCTTGGACCCGGTAACAGGGAAGTGTGTTTGGACGAACGACCAACTTGACATACCCGTCAAGAAGCTTCAGCAGTATATCGATGCAGCACAGCAAGGGACGTTCGTTCCAGACAGAGAGAACGACGAGCTCACAATGGCCCTCAGGAATCCTGAGCACCCTGGACGGACACGAGGCACACTAGGCTCCGTTCCATTGAAGGCTGGATTTCCGGACGCTGGCGGTTACAAATGCCAGGAGAGGAGGAAGAAAGTGGAGCAGACCCAACTGTAGGTGCTGCACGCAAGGGTAGAAGCGCTAGAGGAACGAGAAGCAGTTCGCAGCAAGCGACCTGCCGAAGCTACCCCGCCATCTCAGCGGAGAAGTAGCATGGCTTCCACCGAGCTGCTTCAGGAGCCTGTCTTCAGGGCTCCTGCTAGCTACCCCGTGGATGCTATCACGGAGTCTCAACATTGCCACCTTATGACGCAATGGCAGCAATTCAAAGTCAAGGCGCCTGTCGGCTCTGTTTGACCTCCTGAACCCGACGTAACTTTTCACTGTCGTCCAATTCCAGAAGGATATGCTAGAGTGACGGTGGATGAAATAACGGAGGGATTTGAGGACCTCGAGCTTTACCACCCTACCGGTGAAGGGGAGACTCAGCTGGGTTCTGCTCTGAAGACTCCATGCCTATGGCGGAAGGAGCTCATCAACCTTCCTAACTAGACGCCTCTGCCTCCTCCTCCTCCTCCGGCGAGTTAGGGCACTCCGCCTCCTCCTCCGGCGAGTGATCAGGGCACTCCGCCTCCTTCTCTGGCGCGTGGCGGCACTCCGCCTCCTTCTCCGCCTGCGCCGGCGTGCCCGAGCAGCCAGCCTCCTCCTTCCCCGCCTCGTCAGCAAGGGCGGAAGAGACCCGCCACTGCTCTGGCAGCTCCGGCGCATCGTAGTCCTTCTCCTCTGCCTCATAAGCAAGGAAAGAAGACAGCCGCAGCCGCTCCGTCTGCTCCGGCATCTAGTAGTACAGCCAGAGGCAGGAGGCAATACAGATTCGGTCCATCTCTCAAGCCTCTAGAGAAGTTACCATACGAGAGGACCGTGGAGGAAAACACAAAGATCATGAAAGCTGAAGTGAGGGACTTCTTTGAAGCGGTGAAAGCAAAGAAACATCCACCTCCGGAGGAGAAGATAGATCCGGTGAAAGCGAAGCGCACTATCGATGCCCTGAAGTGACCACCACCTTCCCAGCCGCAATCCAACTATGACCGCATTATTCAAAGGTCATATATGAAGCGGAGCGGTCGGGAAGTACTATCAGTGATCAAAGGTTAGCAGAACGACGAACTGGGAAAAAAATTGCCCAGCTCGGCGAACAAGCGAACCAATCGTGCCCCCCGCTCAAGGTGTCTAGCGATATCGTCGCTAATCATCCAGAGATTTTGCCCGGTACCAATCTTGGAGATTACCTGCCCGACGATGTACATTATGATACAATGGAGGTGGACAAACACAAATACCATTACGGGAAGCCTCTCGTCAAAGATGAAAGATCTCTAACAACGATGATGCAAAGATTCCATGATTGGTACATGAAAACCTACAGAGAGCCTGGGGGGAAGGATACTTTGACGCTGAGAGTTAAGGAGGAGCATGACCTCGTTGGAATTGATCTGTTGTCTGTTCCATTTGAGGAGTTCTTCCAGTTTTTCAATCAAAAGGCCCTCGATAAATTAACAGTCACTTGCTACTGTTTGTAAGTACTACTTCTGTCATTAAGTCTCTATATATAGCTCAGCTCTTTCATTGCATGTATATATAATTATCCTCACTATATTATGCAGATTGAAGATCGCCGAATTGAAGAAAAGACAAATCGGTGATATTGGGTTCATTAACACAAATCTCATAGTTGCATTTACGGTTAAATTTCATGCCAAAGATACCGAGGCCAACTTGCTACGATCGTTGGTAATAAATCAAAACAAAGATATAATACTCTTTCCTTACAACTTCAAGTGAGTGTTACTGTCTTGTGCATATTCGGTTTTCCTTATTAGTCGAGGTTAGAGTAATGTAATTGATGAGTTATGCATGCGTGTGCAGGTTCCACTATATTCTCCTAGAGATTAAGCTTGAGCAGGGACTAGTAATTGTCTTAGACTCGAGACGAAAAGATCCCCAGGAGTATGCGGACATGACTGAAATGCTCGAGAAGTAAGTTAAATCGATTATTATCGCACCATATCGGCAACTTTGTTCATTTCCTGATATCAAGTAATTTTTTTCTTTGTATGGCAGGGTTTGGAAAAAATTCACCGCACAAGCTCCGGGACTGCCGGGGAAGCTGCGATTTACACACCTGAAAGTAAGTACTACTAGCTAGTTCCGCGCATCTCCTAGTGATTCAAGCGCTAGTTTCATCAATACCATTTAGCATGATTGCTTATCAGTTTGATTGACCTCTATTTCTTGTAAAGTGGTTGTGGCAGGAAGCCGGGAATAATTACTATGGATACTACGTTTGCGAGTCCATCCGCCACACGACCTGTGAGCGGGGCCACTCTAAAAAACAATATGAAGTGCATAAGCAATAATATCCACAATTTTATTTCATTACCATCATTTGTGTTGAGTTTCATTCATTCATATATGTGTATTGACCCCCTTCTTCAAATTAGATGTTTCAGATGTGGGATGAACTCCTAGCACAAGATCGCATGCGAGCAATTTAAGAGGAATTGGTGGGATTCTTTCTTGACCACGTGATCAATAAAGACGGAGAATACCATGTGGAGCCTGAGTTCACATATAATTAGGGGATTATGTTGTAAGAGATCTTATATTGTATATATGTAGCTAGTAGCGTCGCATAGATATACGAAAACTTGTTGTTCGACCAAATCTCTCGGAGAAGGAGAGGTCGGTATCACTTCTCTCTGTATGCATATGTTCATGACGATATTATGTACTTAATGGTTTCCTTCATTTGCTTACTAGCTAGCGTGTCGAGTCGAGTCCTCTCTATACGTATAGTACGTAGCGTCAACCAAGCACGGAGATAAGAGAGGACACTTATCTCTATTAATTAGCTAGCTAACACAATATATGAAACACCTAAATTAACCCCCCAAAACCCCCTAAACCCACCCCCTCTCAAAAAAAACAAAAACCTCAGCTCCTGCCAGCTGCTGACGCGTGGATGCCTTTTGGTCCCGGTTGATACTACCAACCGGAACCAAAGGCCCTCCTGCCTGGGCTCGCCGCAGCGGCCACGTGGAGGCCCATCTGTCCCGGTTGGTATAAGAACCGGGACTAAAGGTATAGGGCTTTAGTACCTACCCTTTAGTCCCGGTTCCCCAACCGGGACAAATGGGCCTTACGAACCGGGACAAATGGCCCTTTTTCTACTAGTGACACCGGCCTCTAATTTGACTCCGAGCTGGGACCAAGCTGCTTTTCTACAAGCCATGAACAACTTTGCTGCACAAGGGAACTCAGGTACGGATTGGATTTTTGATTCTAGTGCTTCTCGTCATATGTCTGCATCGAGTAATTTGCTTTCTTCTTGCACACCTTCGCCTTTTCCCTCCATTACTCTCGGTGATGGATCCTCTATTACTATTTACTGTGTCGGTCAGGCTCAAATCAAATCCCCAACTAAGCCTTTGCTTCTTCATGATGTTCTTGTAGCTGCTGCTCTTATTAAAAATCTGATTTCTGTTCACCAAATCACCACTGATAATCATGTTTCTGTTGAGTTTGACCCCTTTGGTTTGTCTGTGAAGGACTACCCGACCAAGGCCGAGATCGCTCGATTCAATAGCTCCGATGATTTATATTCTCTCCATGGTGCTCCGGTCGCTGCTCCTCCAACATCTATGGTGGCCTTCGTTGATCTGTGGCACCAACGTCTCAGCCATCCAATAAAAATGTGTTATCCACACTTCTTAGTGAATTTTCCATACCTTGTAATAGAGATTCTCATAATTCTTCTATGTGTCAGTCATGTCAATTGGGCAAACATGTTCACCTTCCCTTTAGTTCCTCTCAATCCTCTAGTACTTTTCCTTTTGAATTACTTCATTGTGATCTCTGGACATCACCAATAGCAAGTGTATCTGGTTTTAAGTATTATCTCGTGATTCTTGATGATTTTACTCATTATGTTTGGACTTTTCCTTTACGAAACAAATCCGACGTTCATAATATATTTCTTAACTTTCAGCGCTATGTCTCGGTCCACTTTTTCCTCCCTATTAGATTCATAGAATGTGATAATGGTCGTGAATTTGACAACTTTAAAAATCAAAATTTCTTTCTACAATATGGAATTCTCTTACATTTCTCCTGTCCTTATACCTCCCCTCAAAACGGCAAAGCCGAGCGTTCTCTTCGTACTCTTAATGATATCATTCGCACTCTGCTTATTCAAACTTCTATGCCGTCGATGTTCTGGGCAGAGGCACTCTACACCGCCACATATTTACTCAATATTCGTCCATCTAAAGTTAACCCACAAACTACTCCTTACTTCTCTTTATTTCTCTCTCATCCAAATTACTCCGACATTCGCGTCTTCGGTTGTCTTTGTTTTCCAAACTCCTACTCCACTTCTCCTAAAAAACTTTCCCCGCACTTTATCCCATGTGTCCATCCAGGTTTTTCTGACGGGGACAAGGGTTATCGTTGTCTAGATCTTGTTAGTGGTCGTGTTCATGTGTCTCGTCATGCAACATTTGCTGAAAACATTTTTCCCTTTTCCAAGCGTCAACCATTAGATTCCAACTCACCTGCGCCGTCCACTAGTTCCTCTCATCGCAATCATCTTCCCTTTTTTCACCCGCCGACCAATCTAGCGAAACCAGCCGCAGTAGAAGATCCTGCCGCCACCACTTCTGTCATCACCTCTGTCCTGGCAGAGGAAAACACATTACACTCTGACGCGGCAGACCTCCTGCAGCCGCAGTCTTCACCACCATCCCCCGCGTCCGCTTCCTCCGCTGCGCCGGACGCGTCCACCACATCTTCCCCCACCCTCCTGCTCATGCTATTCCCGTTCCAGCTCCTACTAACGATCATACCATGCGCACACGTGCCAAGTCCGGGTTTCGTTTACCTGCAAAAGATCGTCTCAATCTTCATGCATCTTTATCTCCTTCCTCTCTACCCAAATCTTACAAATCAGCTCTCCTAGATCCTAATTGGGTCGCAGCTATGAAAGATGAATATGATGCCCTTCTGCAGAATAACACGTGGCAGTTAGTTCTTCGTCCTTCCAGTACAAATATAGTTTTGGGCAAATGGGTTTTTCACCATAAATTTAATTCTGATGGGAGTCTTGCACGTTATAAGGCTCGATGGGTATGTCGTGGTTACTCTCAGCCACACGGCATCGATTATGATGAGACTTTCTCTCCAGTTGTCAATCCCAGCACTATTCGCACTGTCCTTAGCATCGCCGTCTCTTCTTCCTGGCCAATTCATCAACTAGATGTCAAAAATGCTTTCCTTCATGGCTCTCTTCAAGAAACAGTCTATTCTCAACAACCTCTTGGCTTCGAACATTCCTCCTATCCTAATCATGTTTGTCTTCTTCAAAAATCTCTTTATGGTCTTAAACAAGCACCACGTGCTTGGTTTCAACATTTTTCTACTGATGCTCAAACCATTGGTTTTACCCCTTCCCGTTCTGACACTTCACTCTTCACCTTTCATCACAACAACAACATTGCTTACCTTCTTTTATATGTTGATGATATTATCCTCACAGCTTCCTCACAACAATTTTTAGATCATATTATCTCTCTTCTTCGCCACGAATTCTCTATGATAGATTTAGGTCTTCTTCACCACCTCTTAGGTATTGCTGTTATCCGTGACTCCTCTGGTCTTTTCTTGTCTCAACGTCAGCACACTCTGGATCTTCTTTCTCATGCTGGTATGCTTGATTGTCAAACTTCTCGTACCCCTGTTGATACAGGTTCCAAACTCTCTGCCGACGGTGATCCTTTCTCTGATCCTTCTCTTTATTGTAGTCTTACCGGTGCACTTCAGTATCTTACTCTCACTCGTCCTGAAATTTCTTTTGCTGTCCAACAAGCTTGTTTATACATGCATGATCCTCGTATTCCACACTACAATCATGTCAAACGTATTCTTTGATATCTCAAAGGCACACTAGACTTAGGTCTTCATATCAACAAATCCTCTCCCACCTCCTTGACAGCTTACTCTGATGCACACTGGGCTGTTGTCCAGATACTCGTAGGCCCACATCCAGATTTTGTGTTTTTCTTGATAACAATTTGGTTTCTTGGTCTTCAAAAAGGCAGGTTGCGGTCTCCCACTCGTCTGCTGAAGCTGAGTACCGCGTTGTGGCTCATGCGGTTGCTAAAACGGTTTGGTTGCGCCAGTTGCTGTCAGAGCTGCACCGTCCTATTGAGCAAGCTACCATTGTTTACTGTGATAATATTTCAGCTGTCTACATGTCAGGGAATCCGGTTCAACACCGTTGCACCAAGCATATTGAGATCGACATTCATTTTGTTCGAGAGAAGGTGGCTCTCGGTCAAGTTCATGTTCTCCACGTGCCTACTTCTGCTCAGTTCGCTGATATTTTTACTAAAGGCCTGGCGACTACTCCGTTTCAAGACATTCATTTCAGTCTCAACGTCGCCGAGCCTACCGTTGACACTGCGGGGGGATGTTAGAATACAACTTGTAACAGGATTAGGACTCCTACTCGGTTTGTAATAGGGCTAGGTCAGGTGCGGCTTGGCTCTTATATATACCTCTTGTACTGGCACAATATTGTATCAACAATTATTCAATACAATTCTACATCTCTTACGTTTTCTCTCTCGCTCATGCGGATGCTTTGAAAAGCCTCTGATAGTTTACAAATCTGCCAAGGATAGAATATATTCATAGATAAAGAAAGAGCTCAATCTTTGAGGACCAAAGAATTAACTCGCCAAACCTGACAGGCAAGGAGAGCTAAGTTAAAGATTTGCATATCTCAAAATCCAAATCCACCTTTGTACTTGAGCATCGACATTTTATCCCATGCCACTCACGCAACCTTCCTTTCCCCTTTGTTGTTGCCACACCGAAACTTGCGGACTAGAGAACTTATATGCTTGCAGAGATCTCGTGGTAACTTGAAGATTGACATTGAGTATGTGGGAATTGCCTGTATAACGGATGTTATTAGGACTTCTTTCCCGCTTCCAACAAGGCACTTCTCCGTCTAGCCCTGTCGGGGATATACCCCGCAGTATGACCCGGCTGGAGTTATGACCCGGCTGGGACAGTTAAGTCAGATGATAACCCAACAGATGATAACCCAGCAGATGTTAAGTCAGATGATAACCCGACGGATGTTAAGTCAGATGATAACCCGGCAGATGTTAAGTCAGATGATAACCCGGCAGATGTTAAGTCAGATGGTAACCCGGCAGATGTTAAGTCAGATGATAACCCGACAGATGATAACCCGGCAGACGTTAAGTCGCCTGGGGTTAATAAGTCCGAGACGTTAAGAAGCCCAAGATGTTAAGAAGCCCATGAAGAGAAGTCAGAATAGTTTAAGTCTTAGTCCGAGATGGACTCTACATGTAACCCGCCCCTTCAACTTATATAAGGAGGGGCAGGGCACCCCAAGAGGGGAGAGGAATAATCTTAAGGTTAGACATAACTAGGAGAGCCGGTTTACGGCGACTCCCTGGTGATGATAATAAGACCTAGCCACAAACAGCATGTAGGGTTATTACCGGACGATGTTTTCCGGGGCCCGAAGCTGTCTAAATCCTTGTCTTGTGTTGCGTCTCTCGATTCCGATCAACCCCTCTCAAGCTACCACATAGATGTGTTGGCCTCACGACTAAGTCCTCACACTAGGACATCTGCCGTGACAATTCCACGACAGTTGTTAGTCCCCATTTTAATTTGGATTTATCCATGTTAAACTGGTCCTGTAAAACAAACACAAGAACAATTTTGACAGATTATGCTTCAGTTTAAGAACTTTTGTAAGCCGGCACCTGATCATCCTTAACTCCTTGTCATTGCCTTCTTCTAGAAAATCCGGGTCAATAGACCAGCTTCATACTCAGTTTGCTGACATTGGTTTCTCACAGAGAAATACTATGAAGGATAATTCATTTGATTCAGCTCCCAATGCTTAACAAAAAATATTAGTCTTGAAATACTCATCTGATTTTCAGCCAGCTTAAAGATGTAAAACTTGCCGGTTTATAAATATTGATGGCACCGGGTCATAATTGTTTGTTAACATCAGCTTTGAAAGCGTACCTCCCTTATATGTATATCACTTGTAGCCCCCAAGTCTTAAGAAGGGAGCGTAGTAACAGCTTAAGACTTGCTTCAATATAAATGTTGCAATCTTGAAGAAATCCAGGTTGTTCATCTCAGTCATTAGTCAAAACTGAATATTCCACATATGTAGCCCCCAAGTGTCGGGTTGTCATGCTTGCAGCAACCTGGGACTTGTAATTGCCTCATGCTCATAAAAACGTCAACCAGTATAGCCCCCAAGGGCCGGGTCATTACGCAATAACGAGTAGGGACTTTGTAAATATGATCATGTAGACTTTAACAGCAACGTGTGGCCTCCAAGGGCCGGATCAGTAAGATAATACTGAACTGGGACTTTATATATACTTCATTGAAAATAACATCATATGATGCAACTCCCATCATGGGGCTTGAACCCACGTCCACAAGGTTAAGAGCTTTGTGCTTTACCAACTGAGGAGTGGACCCTTCAATATAATGGATTAAGACTTGTGTACCTTGAATTGTTGACAGGAGCAATTGGTAGCCCCCAAGGGCCGGCTCATTACAATGTGATGAGTCGGGTCTTCAATAAGGTGAGCAAAAATGACCTTGCATTAGCCCCCAAGTGCCATGGTGCATGCTGGCAGTGACATGGGACTTGCATATTTGATGTAATCTCAATTTGAATAATGTAGCCCACAAGTGCCGGGTCGTAAGCCTGCAGTGACTCGGGACTATTCCTTCCATTGTAGAATAAACCATATCCATTGATAAAATAATACTGGTTATTGATAACCATAATAAAAATCCAGCCATGTTGGCTATTAAAGATTTGAATAATATAACCCGGTTTTGAAAACCGGTTCCTGTGATATTTGATCACACTGTTGGTTTACCAAGCCAGTGTAGTAAGGGTGATAGCCCAAAATTTGAGCACTGGTAATTATCATATATTGCCGGCTTGAGAACAAAGCCAGGCCGGGTTAATAAACACCGGATATTATCTTATCTCACACTGGCGACTTATAGTGAAAAGCCAGGCCGGATCAATAAACACTGGATATTATCTTATCTCACACTAGCAACTTATAGTCAAAAACCAGGCCGGGTTAATAAAAACCGGTGAATCATAAAGCATTATAAGCCTCATCAAATAAACCTCAAAAGATCTGTCGAATAAAAACAAACGAAAAACGAGGCTTTTCATGGGCTGCCAGGCTGAAAATCGAGGCTTTTCACGGGCTGCCAGGCCACTGAGTTAAACCGTTTTACAAACCTTATAAGATGGACCTCACTTTAACCAATCGTCGTTTTAACTTTGACAAGTTCAGGGTCTGCATAAGATTGACTTGTCAAACGTTCGGCGGGTCATTCCAGGAATACCTGGGCGGAGTGGCTTACTTAAAATGGCAGGATAACCTGGAGTTTTAGGTGAATACACCTGGCTTCCAAGCCTGACTTTTAAGCCTATCACAAGGGTTATAGCAACTCTTGTTCATTAGAACAAAAGAGCCCCCAAGCAATATTTCTGAGCTATGCTCAATGGGCACCTATGTTTGAGTTGTGCTTTTGCAACAGACTCTCTTTGGTCCCTTTAACCTGGGTAGCAAGCCCCCAATTTTTTTATGTGCCCTATAAGCCGGATCAAAGGGTAATCATAACTTTTCTCTATAAAGCAGAAGCCCCCATGCGATCAATAATATGATAAGCCAATAAGGCAGGATACCCATGTTTGAACCGCGCATCATGGCAACAGGTCCTCTTCGGCAACCTTTAACTTTTTGCAAGAGATACATTCTTCTTGAATCGGGATTTTGAACCGGATATTGAGAGCTTCAGAGTTTTGTGGGAAACAGATTTTCCCGTGAACCGGATTTTGAACCGGATTTGAGAGCTTCAAAGCTTTGTGGTAGATAAACTTCCCTTGAACCGGTTTCTTAAAGCGGATATTAAGAGCTTCAACAAATAGACATTAGCCCCCAAGTGCCAAGTGTATGACTTGTTAGCAGACCGTGGAGCCCACCGTGGGGCTATCGCACGATGGTTTTAAGTTCTTAGAGGACAACTTCGAGGGGCTCAAGGGATACGCCGTGGGCCGGATGACCAAGAGTCGTGGGCAAGCTCTACATCAACGATGCAGACTGGGGCCCCGAGGCCGGCTCAATTGAGTACGGGTATCGGGTCCCCTTCGGCGAAATTCACGTCTTCATCGGCAAGATCGGCGAGCCGGACCCTGAGCCGGACATCTGCACCGACATCATCGAGACGGCTCAGCGTGCGAGACCCGCCCGGGCTCAGCCCACCATGAAACGTGCCTTCGTGGGGTTCATCCATGGAGCGGAATCTGAGGATAAATCGGCATCTGGTGGTGAGACGGTCGTTTACTCTGATGATGAGTCGTCCACCGGTGAGACCGAGTCTTTGTATCAACTGCAAGATGGTCGGCTAGGGGGCTGTTCCGATGGCGACAGTATTCCGGACCCCTGCGAGCCGCCGAATGCGATCTTCATGGCCGGTACACAGCCGGTACAGCATTCTTCAACTGCTGCGGCATTGATTTCCGGATCAGCAGCGGTGACGGCAGCCGGGGCAGGAGGCCCTGTGCGTCCGCCAGCTCAGGCCTTAACTGATTTGCTGGATAAGCTGACAGCGTTGTTAACAACGGTGGTTAACCCGGCGGAACGGGATCAGCATAATGCGGCGATCGCAAAATTGCGCGATGAGATAGCACAGGCCAAGGAGGAGCTAAACGCAGAAAACGCAAGGATTGCCGAGGAGCGGGCCGCTTTGGACGCCCAGGCACAGCGGATTCAGTCGGAGTCTTACCGACTCATGCTAGATCAGAACGCTTCAAACGATGTCATGAGGAGGAGGCATCAGACTCGTCTGCCCCCGGTTTACGAAGCGAGAAATCTCTTTAACACGCCAGGAGCAGGAACCAGTAACCAGCCGGTGGTAAACCGGGTGGAAGCGCCTGGAACGGCAGCGCCGGTTCAGCCGCGCACGACGGACCCGCCTCGTCAGAACAATAACCCGCCGCAGCACGTAACGACGCCACCGGGTCATTATTCTAACCCTTTGGATAACATGATCGCTGCAGCGTCACGATTGACGGCTCTCCCAGTTGAAGGCGAGTCTCCGACGGCGGTTGAAACACGGAGGGCTAGAGAGCTCCTTCCCTCGTCCTACCTCTGAGGGGAGACCCAAATATTTCTCTTGAAGGGATTCTTTGTGCACTTTCAAAAGCTTCTTTTATCTCTCCCCTGCTTGAGAACACTTTTTACCAAAGAAAATTGAGGATTTTTCATTATTGATGCGATGGCCAGAAACTTGACAGTAAGGGAGTAAAATCTTGTCCAATGCCCCGGCCTTCTCCTTAGTTGCCTTGCTGAAGAGTAAGCAATCATGCGTAAAAAGCAACAAGTTAACTTTCAGTGCAGTAGGGGCAAGCTGGAGCTGGATACCTTCTAGACCCCAACACGACTGGCATGCTGCACCAGACAAGAGAGGCCCTCAACTGCAAGTAAAAAGAGGCAGGGGAGATGGGGTCCCCCTGCCTTATACCTCGTGATGGAATAAACTCAGCTTGTGCAAACTCCATTAAATAGGACTGAGAATGACACTATCCTAACTCCCCTCATAACTGCTTCAACAAAGGAACTACATAGACCCAGTTTACGCATTATGGCCTCAAGATAGGTCCACTCTGACCGGTCATACTCCTTCTGCATATCTAGTTTAACCGCGCAATAAGAGTTTTTTTTTGCTTATGTTATTTTTCATATAGCTCTCGCGCCTTAAGTGTGCCATATAGTAGCTCCCAGGGCTAGTTGGGGCCAAATGTTGGAACGCGGGCTGGAATGACTAACAACATCACGATCATCGTTAGCCCAATACATGTATAACTCATGGTAGTCGCACTGTTTCATGGACAAAATTGGAGATCCAAAGGGCGTCAACTAGGGGAGGCTATGCTTGAAAACCAAGGGCAAATGGGCTGGCACACTTGGCGTGAGCAGTTTTTTGTTTTCCTATTCAAGTTTTTAGTCGACTTTTCTCCCAGAAAAGGATGTTTTTTTAGGGGAACTTGTTGTCGTTTTATTACCTAGGCGGCCTCGGCCACAATAATGTCACGAATACAGAGCGGGGAAATAGAAAACCAAGTCTTACTTAACTTATTCAGGCAACCTTCCCTAGCTAGAATGTGCGTCGCATGATTCACGTTGCGCCTAGCCCAATTCACCCTAACACCATCCATGGTTGAGAGTAGCTCATTGATCTCTTTGATTAGAGGTCCATATCGTATCTATCCAGTCCGTCCTTCGTTAGAACCTGCATGGCACCCTGGTTATCCGTCTCCAGTACGACCTTCCGGGCACCCAACTCCATTGCCAACTGGATCACCCTGGTTATCTTTTTTAAAGGATGTTGTTTAAAAAATATAAATACTTATAAACCTAATCAAAATGAAAAAATTTAAAAAGTGTTCAGTATGTGTTTTTCGAAAAGATTTGTTTATATTAATAAAATGTCATCATATATTAAAATGTGCAGTGTGTGTATTTGAAAATGTTCACTACATAATAAAAAAGCTCAAAATATTACACCATTTTTTAAATAGTGTTCAATGTATATTACAAAGAAAATGTTAGGCGTGTATTAAATAATATGCATGGTATATTAAAGAACTATTCACCGTGTATTGAAAAATCTTCACATAGTACTGTAAAAAAAATTGGAAAAACCAAACAAACATAAAACCAATAAAGAAATCTGAAAGAGAATAAACAAATAAAAAAGCAGCAAGCGAACGGAAAAAAAATAACTTTTTTGACGGGTCGGACGTACCGCGCGCTGCCTAACTGGGCTGGCCCACCGTGATCTGTTGCGAGCGAGTGTTGAGGGTGTCGACTACTCACCGTTACATCTAAAAAAAATGCCTAAAAAAACATCTCAAAAAAAAAAGACTACTCACCGTTTGATCCTAAATAGAAAAAAAAAAAACTAGTACTCACCGTTGTCTAAAACAATCTAGGACTCACCCTTGTCTAAAACAAACAGTTAGGATTCACCGGAAAAATGGTAAATCAAGCACCGCGTATTATTATCGCTGTACGCGTCGACCGAGTCCGGGCTAGGGTAGGAGCGTACGTAGCACGAATAGGCCTAAGCCCCAATCCGCGAAGAAGTAGGGGTCGCAGTTTCCCGCCACCTTCCCGCCCGGCCCTCTCACGGTCTCACCTCCTTCATATAAGGCGCAGCCAACGTGCCGGCCGGAAGCGCAGAGACCGAGAGCGAGAAGAGACCCCGATCCATATCCGCACAAGGACAGCCAGTGATCGACCGTACGTACGTACGTGTAGCCAGTGACAGGAACAGGAGACCGCCATGAGAGGCAACGAGGCGAGGCGGCTCTGCGCGCTGTTGCTGGTGCTGCTCTGCGTGGCCACGCACTTTCTGCTGGAATTTTATCTATTTATGAGACAGCCCAATAACAATTTCAGAAATTCCTAATAAATTCTAGAGGCCCACTTAGCCCATTTGTGCAAGGCAAGGGATACTACTAAAGTTTAGTCCCACATTGCTAGTTTAGTGGGAGTTGGACCTCTTTATAAGGGAGGTTCTTTCCCCTCTTGTATTAGCATGAGAACAAGAGGGACATCCACGCGCGCTCCTCCGCCGCCTGCCCCGCCGCGGGAATGAGCCGAGCCGATGGAAGACGCACCAGAACCTCTCGCCACAGGTCGGGACAGTAGGCCTCCAAAACTGGTGATAAGGTTTTTGGGGAGCGCTCCGCGTGACTACTGACTTCTTCAAGTCCAGTGCAACTGCTGCTGCTGTCTCATATGTGTCCTTCTCCTTTCTGTTCGAGGTTCTGCCACAGTTCCTTGTTCTGTTGTTTGCCCTACATATGTTTGGTTCTGCTACATATATGAAACTTGTCCTACTGTCTACTCTAGATAAACTTGGCTACAGTTCATATATGCAGATGTTATTTAACTTCTCTCTATCAGATCCCATGACTAGTTTTATCACTGTTATATTAGGCATGTTTTATCTAATATTTCTGTTAATAAAATCATTTGGTAAATTGCTCATATTTCCAACAATCCAAAAACCTTATTATAGGCAATTTACCCCAAGTGGTTTTGCTGCTTCCATGACACCTCCTATGTTTGAGGGTATCCACTATAAGAGGTGGCGCGTGAGAGCAGTCTTATGGTTTCAAACCATGAGTTGCTATGACGCCACTCTTGGCAAACCTGAAGGAGAGCTTGATGCTCAACAGGCACAAGCTTTTCAGAAAATGAATACTCTGTTTAAGGCTGCTCTCTTGAGTGTTCTTGGTGAGAACATAGTTGATGCTTATGCGTCAATTGATTATGGAAAAGTTTGGGGTCTCAGATGCTGGCACAGAGCTGTACATCATGGAGCAATTCTATGATTACAGGATGACTGAAGAGCGCTCCGTGGTTGAGCAAGCTCATGAGATACAGTCATTTGCTAGAGAACTCGAGCACTTTAGTTGTATACTACCAGACAAGCTTGTTGTCGGAGGTATCATCACTAAGCTTCCTCCTTCGTGGAGGAACTTTGCTAACTTACTGAAACACAAGAGACGGGAGCTTTCCGTCCCGGATCTCATTGGCACTCTTGATGTGGAAGAAAAGGCGAGAGTAAAGGACACACGTGCTCGAGGTATTGAGGGAGGATCTAGTGCCAATCTGGTACAGAAGAAGAACTTCCAGCCCCACAAGTTCAAGAACAAGGGCAAGTTTGATGGTAAAGCAAAGTTTGATGGGAAGAACAAGGCTGTGCAACACACGAACTTCAAGAAGAAGAATGATAAGAAGAAAGGTGCTTGTCATATGTGTGGGGATCCTGATCATTGGGCTCCTAGTTGCCCTAATCCCTATGACAAGCGTCATCCTGGGAAAGGCGTCAAGACCGCTAATGTTGTCATTGGAGACACTGACATGAAGGATGCTGGGTATGGTATATTTCCTACTATTCTATCAGTATGTCATTCTCCTGATTGGTTGATTGACACGGGTGCTAATGTGCATGTATGCGGTGATATTTCCATGTTTTCGTCTTATCAGACCGCAGGGACTTCAACCGTGCTGATGGGCAATGGTTCAAGTGCTTTTGTTCGTGGTGTTGGCACGGTCGATCTGAAGTTTACTTCAGGGAAGATCGTGCGGCTGAAGAACGTGCATTATGTCCCCTCCGTCAATAAAAATCTTGTTAGCGGATCTCTTCTGTGTAGAGATGGCTATAAGCTTGTCTTTGAGTCGAATAAATTTGTAATATCCAAGTATGGAACCTTTGTTGGTAAAGGCTATGAGTCAGGAGGCCTGTTTCGTTTATCCTTGTCAGACGTTTGTAATAAAGTTGTTAATCATGTTTGCAACAATAGTGAATCAAATGTGTGGCATTCACGTCTTTGTCATGTTAACTTTGGTTGCATGTCGCGACTAGCGAAGTTGAACTTAATCCCTAGTTTCATCACTGTCAAGGGATCTAAGTGTCAAGTTTGTGTGCAAGCTAAGCAACCTCGTAAGTCTCACACGACTGCGGAAACGAGAAATCTTGCACCACTAGAGCTCATACATTCAGATCTATGTGAAATGAATGGCATTTTGATAAAAGGTGGAAAGAAATATTTCATGACGTTAATTGACGACTCCACTAGATACTGTCGTGTGTATCTTCTGAAATCTAAGGATGAGGCTTTGAACTTTTTCAAGATCTATAAAGCTGAAGTGGAAAACCAACTTGATCGAAAAATCAAGAGGCTTAGGTCCGACCGTGGTGGAGAGTATTTTTCCAATGAATTTGATGCTTTTTGTGCGGAACATGGTATAATCCATGAGAGGACGCCTCCCTATTCACCTCAGTCAAATGGGGTGGCCGAAAGAAAGAACCGTACTCTAACTGATTTGGTTAACGCCATGTTAGACACATCGGGTCTCTCCAAGGCATGGTGGGGGGAGGCGATATTGACGGCATGTCATGTCCTAAACTGAGTTCCCACAAAGAACAAAGAGATAACTCCATTTGAGGAATGGGAGAAGAAAAGGTTAAAACTCTCTTATCTACAAACATGGGGTTGTT
Organism: Aegilops tauschii subsp. strangulata; assembly: GCF_002575655.3. NCBI lineage: Eukaryota > Viridiplantae > Streptophyta > Magnoliopsida > Poales > Poaceae > Aegilops > Aegilops tauschii. Next base: position 424,149,280 of record NC_053035.3, on the reverse strand, counting down.
TGGCGAAAGTCAATGTTCCAATTCCAAAGAAGCGGAAGCTTGGACCAAAGACCGTGGATTGTGTTTTCTTGGGATATGCTTTTCATAGCATTGGCTATAGATTCTTGGTTGTAAAATCTGAGGTACCTGACATGCATGTCGATACGATCATGGAGTCGAATGATGCGACTTTCTTTGAAGATATCTTTCCCATGAAGGATATGGCTACCTCATCTAATCAGGAGATGCCTAGTTCATTGAATCAGGAACCAGTTACAATTACCGAACCTGCCATTTCGATGGAACACTTTGAAAGTCTTGTGGAGGAGAACAATGAAGTTCCTACTAGGAGCAAGAGACAGAGGACTGCAAAGTCCTTTGGTGATGATTTTCTTGTGTATCTCATAGATGACACTCCCAGTTCTATTTCAGAGGCCTATGCATCTGAAGATGCTGACTACTGGAAGGAAGCGGTTCGTAGCGAGATGGATTCCATCTTGGCGAATTGAACTTGGGAGATAACTGATCGTCCTTATGGGTGCAAACCTATAGGATGCAAATGGGTATTCAAGAAGAAGCTTAGGCCTGATGGTACTATTGAAAAGTACAAGGCTCGGCTCGTGGCTAAGGGTTATACCCAAAAGGAAGGTGAAGACTTCTTTGATACTTACTCACCTCTGGCTCGACTGACCACTATTCGAGTTCTACTTTCACTAGCTACCTCGCATGGTCTTCTCGTTCATCAAATGGATGTTAAGACTGCTTTCCTAAATGGAGAGTTGGTCGAGGAAATTTATATGGAACAACCAGATGGGTTTGTACTAGATGGTCAGGAAAGAAAAGTGTGCAAGTTGCTGAAGTCTTTGTATGGACTCAAGCAAGCACCCAAACAATGGCATGAGAAGTTTGAAAGAACTTTAACAGCTGCAGGCTTTGCTGTAAACGAAGCTGACAAATGTGTGTACTATCTCCATGGTGGGGGCGAGGGAGTTATCCTTTGCTTGTATGTTGATGACATACTAATTTTCGGAACAAATCTAAATGTTATTAAGGAGGTCAAGGATTTCCTATCTCGCTGTTTTGAGATGAAGGATTTAGGAGTGGCTGATGTCATTCTGAACATCAAGTTATTGAGAGACAATGATGATGGGATTACATTGCTTCAATCTCACTATGTGGAAAAGATCTTGAGTCACTTTGGCTATAGTGACTGCAAGCCCTCTCCAACACCATATGATGCGAGTGTGTTACTTCGAAAGAATCGAAGAATTGCTAGAGATCAATTGAAATATTCTCAGATTATTGGCTCGCTTATGTACTTAGCCAGTGCTACAAGACCTGACATCTCTTTTGCTGTTAGCAAACTGAGTCGGTTTGTCTCAAAACCAGGAGATGTGCATTGGAAAGCTCTAGAGAGAGTTTTGCGTTATTTGAAAGGCACTGCGAATTATGGAATTCACTACACCGGGCACCCAAAGGTGATTGAAGGGTATAGTGACTCAAACTGGATCTCAGATGCTGATGAGATAATGGCCACGAGCGGTTATGTATTCACTCATGGAGGTGGCGATGTTTCTTGGAAGTCTTGCAAGCAGACCATCTTAACGAGGTCAACAATGGAAGCAGAACTCACAGCACTAGATACAGCTACGGTCGAAGCAGATTGGCTTCGCCGGCTCTTGAATGACTTGCCGGTTGTTGAGAAACCTGTACCGGGTATCCTTGTGAACTGCGACAATCAAACTGTGATCACGAAAGTGAGCAGCTCAAAGGATAACATGAAGTCATCGAGACACGTTCAGAGAAGGTTAAAGTCTGTCAGGAAAATGAGAAACTCCGGAGTTATTGCATTGGATTATATCCAAACGTCTAAAAATCTGGCAGATCCTTTTACTAAGGGTCTATCACGTAATGTGATAGATAATGCATCAAGGGAGATGGGTATGAGACCCACAATATGAGTTGTTCACAGTGGTAACCTATTCTTTGTGGTCGGAGATCCCGTGAATTAGATGTGGAAGACAAGCTGTTGGTCAACTGAGAGGAGAGTATCCTTACTATCAACAATACCACTCCATGAAGATGCAATACTCTCCTAATCTGCATGCCAGGTTGATGTATATCTTAATGTGTTCTAAGTGGCTCATTTAAGCAGAGATGTTGTCCTGCAGAACATCTTTTGAAGAACACACCTATATGAGTCTGATTGTCAAACGTCGCAATCTATGAGAGTAGTGTTCTCTCTAGTAAACTCATGAAAGGTCTCGGAGTATGACGCATAAGCTCCACCCGCGGGGAAAACCCACGGTAGCCACGTATCGGTCAAGGCTTTATGTGAAGCTAGATTCGCAGAAAACTTGCAGTTTTCAAGGCCCAGTCCACTGTTCAAGTTGCTTACTAGTGTAGCATAGAGTTCTAGGTGGAAGTTCAACTTAACAGTCTCCACTGCAGTACCGGTATATAAAACAGTGTTCTGCAGTACCGGTATATAAAACAGTGTTTTGGAACTAAAGGCAAATTCTATGTGCCTCTAGGATCTGGTGGGGGATTGCTGGAATTTTATCTATTTATGGGCCAGCCCAATAACAATTTCAGAAATTCTTAATAAATCCTAGAGGCCCACTTAGCCCATTTGTGCAAGGCAAGGGATACTACTAAAGTTTAGTCCCACATTGCTAGTTTAGTGGGAGTTGGACCTCCTTATAAGGGAGGTTCTTTCCCCACTTGTATGAGCATGAGAACAAGAGGGACATCCACGCACGCTCCTCCTCCGTCGCCCGCCTCGTCACGACGCGCCGCGGGTTGCGGGAATGAGCCGAGCCGATGTCTAAATTTTTGCCACGCACTACGGGTACACGAAAGGCCACTCGGGAGCTGGAAAGTTTTTGCTGCAGTGGATATTGAATACGAACGCTGCACCCTTCGGCTGCTGCCCGTTCGTTTCGTCTTCCTGCGTTTCCTTCAGCTTCCGGCGCAGCCTCTCGCCTCCTTCTCTTGCGCCTATAAAAGGGAGGTCGCTCCTCTCAGAGAGACGCACCAGAACCTCTTCCTCCTCTCGCCACAAGTTCCTGAGCACTACGCTGCTGGTACAATCTTCCCCATCCCGGCTTGCGGCGTGCACCGAAGGTCGGGACGGTAGGCCTCCGAAACCGCACCTCTTTGAGTCCTGTACGGGAGAAGGGTGATAAGGTTTTCTGGGAGTGCTCCGCGCGACTACTGACTTCTTCATCACGGACTCCAACGACTACTTCTCCGACGACGACTTCTTCCCCGACGTCGAAAACCTCCTCGACGACATGGCCGGCGAGGACATCGACCGCAAGTCCAGTGCAACTGTTGCTGCTGTCCCGGATGTGTCCTTCTCCTTTCTGTTTGAGGTTCTGCCACAGATCCTTGTTCTGTTGTTTTCCCTACATATGTTTTGTTCTGCTACATATATGAAACTTGTCCTACTGTCTACTCTAGATAAACTTGGCTACAGTTCATATATGCAGATGTTATTTACCTTCTCTCTGTCAGATCGCATGACTAGTTTTATCACTGCTATATTAGTCATGTTTTATCTAATATTTTTGTTAATAAAATCATTTGGTAAATTGCTCATATTTCCAACACTTTCATGGCGCGTACTGCGGTGTAGGAGGCCGTGGAGGCGGCGGGAGAGGTGCAGGAGGTTTCGGGAGAGGCGGCAGCGGGAGGGGTGCAGGAGGTTACGGGAGAAGAGGCGGATCCGGATGGAGTGGCGGTGGCGGGGTTGCGTGGCCGTGGTGGCACCGACACAGCACAGCGGTTGAACCGCGCGTCGGCTGGAGGGTTTCTGGCGCCGCCACAGTCCCTGCCGCGGCGCTCGTTTGGTGGCTTTTAGAGTACCTACTTCCACAAGCTAATCTGAGGAGACGAGTGACCTGCCGAATTTCTCGTCTCTGGTGGCTCCGCTACTGTCAAGTTTGCTAGTTTAGTCGATCGGTGGATGTAATCCAATTGTTACGAGTGATATCTGATAGTAGTGAGGAGTAGTACAGTACCAGTATATCCCGTATGTTTCTTGTGAAGTTTTTTTGTTGAGGGATTAATTCTGTGAAGTTAATCAAAATACTCACATTAGTCGATCTCAAAATACCGTGAGCCACTCTTTGGCAACTTTTGGTAACCTGATAAGGTCGGTGAACTTTGTACTTCTGATAATAGCAATGCTACGTGACCAAATACTAGTTTCTAAGTATCTTATCAATTTGGTTGTGTCATCCATGCAATACACTAAGGGTCCTGATAACTCCCACACGTGTGGCATACTAGACATCCGCCACACACCGTGTGTGGCGTAAGCAGAAGGCGGCCCACACGGGCTCTGTGTGGACGAACATTAGAACTGCTCACACGTGTGGGCGTAGCTACTTCGTGCCACACGCTCAACAAGTACTCATACGTCCTGGCGCAGCTACGTTAGGTACCCGCGGGATGAAAATTTAGTTGCACGTGTGGCATGAATCAAATATTCTCATACGTCCTAGCGCAGCTACGTTAGGTACCCGCGGGATGAAAATTTAGTTGCCATCCGGGATGGCAGATGTAGTTACCAGGGATGGCAAATGTAATTGTAAAAGCATGGCAACTATCTCTGTTTTGGTTAACTATACTCGCCATGTCTAATTTATGGTAGTTGCCGCGTGTAATCAAACCATAGTTGTCGTGTGTGTTTACCTAGTTGCCACGTGTGGTCCAACCATAGTTGCCATGTATGGTTAATCACAGTTGACATGTGTGTTTATCTGGTTGCCACGTACGCGCAACTGTAGTTGCCGTCTAGCAACAAATCATAGTTGCCATGTGTGTTTACCTAGTTGCCATGCACGCGCATCTGCAATTGCCATCCAGCAACGTACGGGTGTCGTGTGGGCGAAGCAGTTCGCCCACACGCGCGTGGACTAGTTGGCTGTGTGGGTAGAAACTAATTCGCCCACACGGCGCAACTGGCAAACCACGTGCTACGGGGCGTATGGGCGAACTCTCCAACGCCCACACACACGATGATGCCCGCGTGGTACTCAGATTCTAACAGATTTCTTTAGGATTCGTGCAAAACAGAATCAACGTGAATCAAGGCGTGTGGACGATGTGCAATCATGGTTCAAAGGAGCGTACCTACATTACACACACACACACACACACACACACACACACACATATATATATACATACATACATAAACACTATTCTGATCACGGGATCAGAATAATATTCTGATCACAACCTGAACTGCCCGAGTAACGCGCCTGAACTTCCCTCTGTACGAACCCGACCTTCGAGCTATCTTCGCAACCATGGCTTCCCCCGTGAATTATTCTGGTTAGTCGTGTTCTATATGATGTTAGTGTAATCTAGAAACTTTTTTAGCAACTAAGTACCAGTTTGAAATAGGAATCTCGCTCGTTGGTGGATTTTGCTCTCAGGTCGTGATGAAATTGCGTTTTTTGCAATTTTACTGCCCGAGGTGTTCGACCTGAACTTCTCCCAGTGATAGGTTGAACTTCCGCCAACATTGCCCAAATGGGGCTTGCGATATACCGTCGGAAAGCTATGGACATCAGTATCATGACCCAAGTTAATTTTTTGGCAAAATGTAAGCGGTTTAAGAGCAGTTTTAAAAACCATTTTTTCTTCATACAAAAAACGTGAATCATATTTTCGATCACGTTTCTAAACCGTTTATCGGAATGAGGCAAATAATATGGCGTTGGAAAGCTGCTGCAAAATCGCTCCTTCCAAATGCTGAAAGTTTTCTCTAATTCCCTACGGTTAAAGAGTAATTTTCTAATTGGGAAAATCATAAAATTTCGTAAACCGAACAGCCTAGTTCATATTTTCAATGTCATTTCTAAACGGCAAATCCAATTGAGGCAAATGATATGGCGTTGGAAAGCCTATGAAAATACGCTACTTTTTCATGTAGAAAGTGTTTTTTTAATTTGGAACAGTTTAAGAGTAATCTAGAAAATGGTACAAGTTCCACCGAGTTTGTATTTTCGATCTATTTTTTTAACCATACGTCCGAATGCAGCAAATGATATGGAGTTGGAAAGCTTGAGGAAATGCGAAACTTTTTGGTATATATTGTTTCTCCCAATTCCTTACTGTTTTAAGTCAATTTTGAAAATGGCTAAAAACGTATTTTCACCATAATTTCTACAAAATTTATCGGAATGGGGCAAATAATATACCGTTGAAAAGCTAAGGAAAATGCGAAACTTTTTCATGTTGATGGTTTTCAGTGATTCCTAGGCGTTTTCAAGTAATTTTGAAAATGGCGAGATCATTCGTTCTGCCTTTATGGCGAAACAGATTATTCGAAAATGCACCGCGTGAAGAACCTGAACTTCTCGGCATGTCTACTTGAACTTCACTCTGTTTTTTCACGTGCTTTTTTTGCTCGTAGCTCACCATCCACTGCTCGTAGCTCTCCATCCACTCATCGAAATTGAGCAAGTGATATACCGATGGAAAGCTGCTGTAAACACGCAACTTTCCCATGTTGATCATTTTTTCATACTCGCGACGATTTTAAAAGTTTTTCATCTTAAATTCATTCAGCAAAGTAGTTGAACTTCCTACTGTTTTCACGTTGAACTTGTGTGTCGTATTTTCGTTTGTAATTTTCTTATCCATTCGTCAGTGTTACATAAATGATATTTCTTTTGTACAAACCTCTTTCACAATTTTTTTTTTAAATTTATCCGACCAAGGACTTGAACTTATAACAACAACAAAATTGGATCTTGCCTTTTAATTCATTTTTCTCATATTAAACACACATCATGTAGTACATGAATTTTTTCCATTTTTATAATTTGAATTTTTTATTTTCTTTTTTGAAATCAAAGTGCTCCCAAATAATAACTGAACTTCTTTATGGATTGAGAGAATTATTTTAAAATGCAAAAAAAATGTCTTCTTTGTGTTTTCGAACATGGAAATACAAGGTGAACCTCTCGCAAGAATTTTTGAACTTCCCCGGACATAGCACTTGAACTTCTTTCAACAATCCTTTTAATCTTTTATTTTTCTATATTTTAATTCTCACCTGAAATGCATTCCTTCTAGTAGTTGAACTTCTGTCACGTATTCCTTCTAGTAGTTGAACTTCTGTCACGTATTTTATTCCCGCTGTTTTCACCTTGAACTTCTGTCACGTATTTTTGTTCAACCTCTATCACAAGAATTTTTGAACTTTCTCGGGCCGAACACTTGAACTTCTAGCAACAAATTTTTTAACCTTTGCTTTTCCATTCATTTTTTCTTATATTAAACACACACCGTATATAACGTGAACTTCTGGTTGTTATCACTATTTGTACATCAAAATTCTTGGTATCCTTTTAAAATCGAATTGCTCCAAAGAAACATCTTAAAATGCCAAAAACTATGCTACCCTTTAGCACAGAAAAAATTGAATTTTTATAGATATCAAACCGCTCTATTTTTTTCAATTTTTTGAACATATTTGTGTATTTCTAGAAATGGGAAAATTCGAAGTTTTTTTTAGTAAATGTCGAACTTCTTCGTTATTTCAAACCGAACTTCTTGGTTTATTCGTTAGTAACGTGAAAATTTGAGTTTTTGTAATAAATATCGAACAACTCTGTTTTTTGAAATTGAACTTCTTGGTTTATTATTTAGTAACCAGGAAAATCTGGGTTCTTCATATACATTGAACTATTCTATTTTTAAAAAATTGAACTTCTTGGTTTTTTAATTTTAGACTCCTTGGTGTTATTCATTTGTATGGGTAAAAAAATCCTAGTTTTGTAATAAACATCGTACAACTTCTTGGTTATTTCAAACCGAACTTCTTGGTTTATTCGTTAGTAACGGGAAAAATTCGAGTTTTTGTAATAAACTACCAGCTGTGCTCACATTCTTGATTGGGGTTTTTAATTTGAACTTTAATGTAATTGTATTACACAAAGAATAACTAAAAAAACTCTAACTTTTCCATGGCAGCACATGAGCAAACATTTCATGTGTGGTATGGTATCCAAAATGTAAAACGATTCACACAGCGGCACCGGCATCTTGCACAAGCACCCTTCCATTCAACCAGATAAACACATATTTGCATCGGGGAAATCGGGTGGGGGAAGAAATGAGAATGGGTCGAGCTTCTTTGAACTTCTCTTTAGCTAGGTGTTTGTGCCACAAGAACAAAGAGGTGCGCAGGGAGGTTCAGAAGATGCCTGTACGTGGCAAAAAAAAAACACGAGAAAACTCAGGCTGCTATGCTTTGTACTTAGCAACACTGAGAGATGAAAATGAAGTTCATCAACATGCAAAATAATTTAGAGGCCAAATCACACAAACAAAAAAGTGGAATACATTTCCATTCCCCGGCTTTGAGAAGCAGTACCAACAAAATAGTGGCTTTTGACAAACATCAAACCACTAAATTATTTAAATCTGAACTTCTACATAAATGAAGAATGAATCTCTCTATCCAGCCGTTTTAAAGTAATTTTAGAAACCGCAAGTTCATGTCTTTTTTGTGACTAGTTGGGTTTGGTAGTAACTCCCGTGAAATCAGCACCCATCAGTCGAAAACCTTTAACTAAACGTTCAGAAGAAAACTTACACTGTTCATAGAATGCTAGTATCACTAACAGTACCAACGCATGTTCTTTTCAAACAAATAGTATTTTTTTTTATCAGACAAAGTTGTGCTTGTTTTTACACCACACGTTTAGGTCCTTATCTGTCCATCTTTATCTCCTAGAACTAACCACAACCACAAGTTTATTCTTTGTTCTCTCTCCTGTGTGTAACTTGTCTCTTCTCATGCATAGGAATGTAGCAACCAGAACAAGAGCGGATCAGGTTAACATCTGGTTCAGGCGCCCGGCGGCTCGGGAGGAGCTTGGTGACGCTGAGCACCAGCGGGCGTGCTCCTCAGCCTTGTACGCCATGTACTCCATGGGGGCGGTGGCCTACATCCCCGCTGGAGCAGAATGAACATGTCGACTTGCCACTTCTTCAGAGTTTGACCTGCTACTTCTTCACAGCCCGACCTGCTACATCTTCACGCAGGATGGAGCACGACATGCTCGGCTCAGTGGGAAACAAAGACCCTCAGGAGGTAGGCATCCTTGAACGCATCTGCTGTGGTAGGATGGCCTCGATGCAGATGAACCGACGGCAACCGTGATGAAAACAGAACAGCGAGGAGAGATGGATGTCCGCATGGACTGCTCGCGAGCGAGGCGACGGACTGCCCGCACAGAGTGGAGGGGCAGACGACTTGTGGACATGCAGGTTGCAGCGGCGGGGCTGATGGCGCACCAACCGCATCTGCTTGGGGAAGCTCCAGCCATGGCGTGTGGGGGGGAAGGGGAGCGGCCCCTCCATGGTCGAACCTTCCTCGGGATGGTCAAGGCGGCCCTCGTGAGAAGTCGATGTGGCCGGCCAGGACGACGCATGGATGGGATCCCGGCCGGTGGGGTGAGGCGGCGGCCTGCATCGGCTCCGGCGAGGAAGCAGGGTGCGTGGAGGAACAAGCGGTGGGGCAGGGGAGCTCCGCCATGGAGAGTGTCCTGGTGGCGCGCGGCCTCGGATGCACGCCCGGGACATGGGTTTCGCCGGAGTTGGGCTGGGCGGCGGGGCTGTTGGTGGCCGGGGCCCGACGGCGGCGCGGTTGGTGGCGCGGGGCAGGGAGGAGGCGGTGGCCAGATGGGATCGGGGGAGGTGGGCTCGTGGGGAGTTGGGTGGGGTGTTTTTTTTTTTACCGGTCAGGAATCTCAGGAACACCTCGGTCGCTTCCTATATATAGGCCTGACGTGATCGAAATATAGTTATTCTAATATCAGGATATATATATATGAGCCCTTTTACGGTGATTGGGGCGGTACTTGGAGTACTTTCAAGTACTTACCCTTTCGATTTTTATTAGCCGTCCGATCTGGTGGGGGATTAAAAATGAATTAACTTAATTAGTTTAATCAGAGAAGGGCATAATGATCCAGGGTAAAAAAAATTCAACCGATCACGTCCACGACCAGAACCACGTCTAGATCTAGTAGCTCGGTCAAGTCCTCCTTCTCGACCAGAACCACGTCTAGATCTAGTAGCTCGGTCAAGTCCTCCTTCTCGTCCTCTTCCTTCTGTCCGACGAGCCCGGTGAGAGGAACCAATTCACCGTCGTCGGCGTCGTTCTCGTCCTCCTCCTGGTCCCCTTCACTATAAAAGACGTGGTCGGCGGCAGGAAGAAGAATAAGGCGTGACATTTGCGGCGGCAGTGTCGGTGGCGACGGCGGCGGCGGTATAGGAGAAAGCCCCCCACTGATCCCATCGCTTCCGGACTTGCATCTTAAGGTATGAATCGCCTGAATCTCAACTTACTTTGATTCGTAGCCTGCACTTCCTAGTTAGATTTGTTTAGTCATCATCGATTTAGGTTTCCCTAGTGCATGCAATTCAATTTAGCAGTACTTACATCTCTGATCACGTCTGATTTTTATTAGCCGTCCGATCTTGCGGGGAATTAAACTTGGGCGTTGATGATTGGTTTCCCTCACATGTCAAACGAGCAAAGTCTTTTCCATGCACTTGTCTTTGCCTATGAGCTATTTTACACCTGCAACATTGATAAACAGAAAGATGTTGATATTGGTTTCCCTCACATGTCATATGCAGGAAGACATGGCGTATGCAAGTGATGAGAGTATGTTCGAGTATCTAAATGTTGTCAGCAAGATGTTTGATAGTGAGGCTGAAGGCTATGAATTCTACAACAAATATGCTCTTGAAAAAGGTTTTAGTGTGAGGAAAAGCTATGTTGAGTGGGATGGATCCAACAAATACATAATTTTAAGGAAAATTGTGTGTAGTCGTGAAGGGTTTCGCGAAGAGAAGCACATGAAAAGAAAGATGGAAGATAGAAAGAGGAGGCCACGAAGTTTAACTCGTGTTGGGTGTAATGCTAAATTGGTCATTACGAGACAGGAGGAAACCGGTCGGTGGTTTGTCAAGGATTTCATCGATGAGCACAGCCATCCTCTAGCCCCACGGGATCTTTCTTGTCTGCTGCGTTCGCACAGATGAATTAGCGATGAGCAGAAAGCGGACATTGCGGACATGGAAAAATGTGGGATCCGCAAATACCGTATTATGGATATTTTGTGCTTTCAATACGGTGGATTTGATAAGGTTGGATGCATAAAGAGGGACATTTATAATTTCTGCCATGCTAATAAGCAGGAGACAATCAGTGCCGGTGATGCTAATACGGTGATCATGCACATGATGGCGAGGCGAGAGCGAGATGTGGATTTTTTCTTCAAGTACTTGGTAGACGAGCATGGCCATCTGAAGGGACTGTTCTGGGCTGATAGTCAATTGCGACTTGACTACGAGGCTTTCGGAGACGTCATTGTTTTCGATAGCACATACAGAACCAACAAATACAATCTGCCATTCGTGCCGTTTGTGGGGTTGAATCACCACCGCAACACTGTTATTTTTGGCTGTGGTATAATTTCTCATGAAACAAGCCAGGCATACGAGTGGATGTTACGGACCTTTTCTGATTGCATGGCACAGAAGCATCCGATATCTGTGATCACAGATGGGGACCTTGCAATGCAGAGAGCAATCAGGGTGGTCTGGCCAGACTCAAACCATAGACTATGTATATGGCACATTCAGCAGAACATTGTACGCCATCTGCATGATGACGACGTAAAGGAGGAATTCAGATCTTTCATTTATGATACTTCTTTCATTGAAGAGCATGAGATAAAATGGATACAATTCTTACAACGGAATAAAGTAACCAGTGAGGAGTCTTGGCTGCATCAGATGTATCAGATGTGAAAGTTGTGGTGTGCTCCATATCTTGAGGGGCGTTGTTTCCTAGGATTGAGCAGCAATCAGAGGAGTGAGAGCTTGAACTCTGTGCTACATACGCATCTTGAGGGTAAGATGTCGTTGTTTGAAATGCTAGAGCACTATAAGCGTTGCCTTGCGTCGCGACGGATTAACGAAGCTCTCCAAGACGTCGAAGCCTTGCAGTCCGTTCCATTTACAGAGGAAAATGCTTCGCCGCTTGAGAAACACGCCGCAACAGTTTTCACACCTAGTGTCTTTAAGATGGTCTTATGGAACATAGATGCTGTTAGCAAATGTCAGATGAGAGAGATACTAGATGGATCAGAAGATTCCACTTATGTTGTGTCCAAGAAGGAAAGAATGGATAAAAAGTTTGGAGTGCGCATTGAAGAGCAAGGAGGTCTTTTGCACAGGGTGAGTTGTTCTTGCCGTAAGCTGGAATGCGCAGGCACACCATGTTCCCACATTTTTTACATATTGGGGATTTTAAAACAAACAATTCTGCCCAGTTGTTGTGTTCCCACTAGGTGGACTATGAATGCAAAATGTGCATACGCACCTACCAGAAAAAACCAGATGTATGACTATTCGGTAAGCCTGCAGAGGTACCGCGAGTTGCGGAATTGTAGTCACGCCGCAAGTTTCAAGGCATGCCACTCTGATGAGGACTATCACCGTCTAAAGATGCTTTTGGAAGCACAACATCATGGCAAGCAATCAAGTTTTGAACAAGCTGACAGCAAGGAGTCAACTAATGCTCAGCATAACAGCATTAGGTTTGGCCCGTTGATGCCGCACTCGGAGAAAGTTGATAAGCTTCTGGATCCCGTGCATGTGCCAGGCCGAGGTGCACCGAAGAAAAGGCTGCAGGCAAAGACAAAGAAGTCAAGATCACATAATATGTGTGGCTATTGCAAGAATCCTGGTCACAATCGACGTAAATGCGCTAAATTGCTAGAGGTACGAAATATGTTCATATTTATTTTTTGCATGTGTTTTACTCATAATTGATGTCCATGTGATTTATTCTATTCTTCTGTGTAGGATCTCGAGGCTGAACTGTGATGTCTACATACAGCATGAACTGACGATGAGCCAGAGAAAGTCGTGTGCCATTCAGCTTTGTGTGACGTGGTCTTTACATTCTATTTCATCGTGACAGTAATTTAGTGAAGTGCGGTTGTACTGCCATGTTACTGTATTAGTTCGACATCTTTCGTTTTCATTTTCTGTGTGTATCATTTGATGTCCAACTTTAAGAATGATGATGTATTTCGAACAGGAATATGGGCTAGCATGGAGCACTTGTTATTTTCGAGTAGAATAATTTTTGTGATGTATTTCTGCACGCATATTCATAATCATCATGCATATTCTTCATTTATAGATCATTAATGACTGACGTATTTTTTAAATAAGCGGGGCCCAGTAGGGTGTGCTTGGAAATATTTGAGAAACCTCCATGCACGTTCATCTTCGCTGAATGCAAATCAGGCGGCAGCCGCTGTGCCAGCAGCTGTCAAGGCCTTGATGAATCACTATTCACATGCAGGTCCCCAACTCTTGCATGCAGGTGCCTAGTTTTTGCATGAAGGTCCCTGGGTCGCATCATTGGTTGAGGAAGTATCTCTAGAGTTTTCGAACTGACATTGCCCACCACCTCCTCCAAATCACCCAAATCACCTCCTCCAAATCACCCAAATTTTCTTGTACATGGTGACACACATGTGCCAAACATGTCTATGAAAGAAATTTTTGGAAAAAATTATTTTACAATGCCCCCTTGAGGCATAGACCGATGTTTTCAGCAGTCAGACTAGAGGGCATTATAAATTCAAAAAAATCAAAAAAATACAAAACCTTGGAAACCTAGCATTGTTTGTGCAAGAGATCATGTGTGCGAAAATTGAGGTGATTTGGAGGTGGTCGAAAAAATGCCCACATTCCGGAGGGACCATTTGGTCTAACTTAAGTCAGTTTTTGAAAAAAGGTGAATTTTTCCACCACCTCCAAATCACCCAAATTTTCTTGTACATGGTGACACACATGTGCCAAACATGTCTATGAAAGAAATTTTTGGAAAAATTATTTTACAATGCCCCCTTGAGGCATAGACCGATGTTTTCAGCAGTCAGTCTAGAGGGCATTATAAATTCAAAAAAATTCAAAAAAATACAAAACCTTGGAAACCTAGCATTGTTTGTGCAAGAGATCATGTGTGCCAAAATTGAGGTGATTTGGAGGTGGTCGAAAAAATGCCCGCATTCCGGAGGGACCATTTGGTCTGAAAAAAGGGGTTGCTCCTTCGGCAAAACTAGGATAAAGTTGAGCCAAAAGGTCCCGATTCAAGATAAATTCATGGGGAAGTGGTATCTCTTTAGGATCCACCCCAGCGTCAAGAAATTGGTTAATTGGTAAAGATACATGAATTTGGTGCCCCGCCCAACTTAAGCCAGTTTTTGAAAAAAGGTGAATTTTTCCACCACCTCCAAATCACCCCAATTTTCCTGTACATGGTGACACACATGTGCCAAACATGTCTATGAAAGAAATTTTTGAAAAAAATATTTTACAATGCCCCCTTGAGGCATAGACCGATGTTTTCAGCAGTCAGTCTAGAGGGCATTATAAATTCAAAAAAATCAAAAAAATACAAAACCATGGAAACCTAGCATTTTTTGTGCAAGAGATCATGTGTGCCAAAATTGAGGTGATTTGGAGGTGGTCGAAAAAATGCCCGCATTCCGGAGGGACCATTTGGTTAACTTAAGCCAGTTTTTGAAAAAAGGTGAATTTTTCCACCACCTCCAAATCACCCCAATTTTCCTGTACATGGTGACACACATGTGCCAAACATGTCGATGAAAGAAAGTTTTGAAAAAAATTATTTTACAATGCCCCCTTGAGGCATAGACCGATGTTTTCAACAGTCAGTCTAGAGGGCATTATAAATTCAAAAAAATTCAAGAAAATACAAAACCTTGGAAACCTAGCATTTTTTGTGCAAGAGATCATGTGTGCCAAAATTGAGGTGATTTGGAGGTGGTCGAAAAAATGCCCGCATTCCGGAGGGACCATTTGGTCTAACTTAAGCCAGTTTTTGAAAAAAAGTGAATTTTTGCAACACCTCCAAATCACCCAAATTTTCTTGTACATGGTGACACACATGTGCCAAACATGTCTATGAAAGAAATTTTTGGAAAAAAGTATTTTACAATGCCCCCTTGAGGCATAGACCGATGTTTTCAAAAGTCAGTCTAGAGGGCATTATAAATTCAAAAAAATTCAAAAAAATACAAAACCTTGGAAACCTAGCATTGTTTGTGCAAAAGATCATGTGTGCCAAAATTGAGGTGATTTGGAGGTGGTCGAAAAAATGCCCGCATTCCGGAGGGACCATTTGGTCTAACTTAAGCCAGTTTTTGAAAAAGGTGAATTTTTCCACCACCTCCAAATCACCCCAATTTTTCTGTACATGGTGACGAGGGGGAGACGGTGCGGCAAGGAGAGAGGGGGTGAGCCGATTTGGGGGAAAAGGTGGGGGAGATGCGGCCGGTGGTGGTTCCCCTCCCTCTTTATAGGATGTGACGTTTTTGGAAGTTTTCATGCGCCGCGTGGCCGCGTGGCTAGCCCTCGACCGCCGCCGCCCACGCCCACGACCGCCGCACGTGACAAGGAAAAACGAATCGCCCACGTACAATACATGTATACCCCCAGTGTACAAAAGTAATCGGGCCGGTGCAAAAAAAGCCTGTCTACTTGCTCGCTTTCCCAATTCAACGACCTGCATACGACTAGTAACCCAATCATTTATTGGGCCAGGATGCAGAGGCCCGCCAGATTGTGAAAACAGGTAGCAAGTAGGCCCCACAGGGCAGGGACGGAGACGGTTAGGCAATATGCTGCCCGCTTTAGAAAGGAACTTGAGAGGGAAAGCTCAGCGCGCTATATAAACCGGTGCTAGCTCCCCTCGCTCGGCGAGGTGGGACTAAACTCCCTGCACCCCTGGGATGTGCCCAACGCGAAGCTCGCTTGGGCCTACTTCGGGTGGGCCGTCCCACGCCAGCCTCACCCGCTGGGTCGCTGGATGGACCGTTGGGCCATCTCGTTGTCTGCGCCTGAGGCCTGCATGCATGGGAAGGGCGGCGACGTGGGTTTGCATGCGCGGGTGGCGGACGTGCATGCATGCGAGCGCGGGTGGCCGACGTTGGTTATCTGTGTTTTGCTTGCTATTTCTATCTTGTTCCCTTGATATTTCTATCTTCTTCCCTTGATATTTCTATCTTAATTGACGTCAAAACCAACAAGTTTTGGGGTTAGCTCAGATTTCACGCGGCCCACGGGGGTGTGCTTGCGCGCTTGATGGAAAAAATTGGTGTTCCGTCATGGAAGACGGATTTTTTCGGCATGCTTGAAATGGACCCAATTTTTTTTGAAACCCTTGTACCAACATGACAAGCATCCATGCAAACTGGAAATTGTTTTGCGACGTTGTATGGTTTTGTAGGCTATAATGATTACACGTGTAGATGAAAGGCACGAAAAAACAGTTTCAACAAAGACAACATAAATGATTTTTTACAAGTTTTATAGATGGAAACTTCTTTAGATGCAATGCCATCTCACAAACAACTCAGAAACAACTGTATGATTGATCATAAAACACATGCATTGTTGTTCAAAGAACTGTCTCATGAATAAATTGTACCATAATTGCGAACATAGTGTGAAACAGAAAAAAAATGTTTGTTTGCAACAAATAATCCTGGTTTGAAGCTTAAACTGGTTGAAAAACAATTGAGCCTACTCCATATGGTCTTCTGCACTGCCAAAATCCAGTGACCTCTTGCGTTGCGACGTTGGAGATTGCGTCGGGCTTGGCGACGACCCATGTGCTTCAATCTTTTTCTCTTTAACATCAATGTAACCATACAACTGAAGTTGTTCTTGATCTTTCTCCGCCAACTCTCTAGCAAGACCCTCCATTTCTTGGATTCTCACTTCCTGTAGAAAACCATAGAATTGTATTAGGAAGAACTTAAAAATGACGTAGCCATAAACTAGATGCATGTAACATGTAAAATTTGAACCTCTGGATCAAAGTCATGCTCGGGATGAGGACCCGTAGTTCTATTGTACACAATGTACAGGTGACATTTCTTGCTGCCATTCAGATCAGAAAGCATTTTTTCTACATCATCTGGTCCTGCAATCAAGAATATTCCTTCTGGCAGCTTCCACGCAGACCCGGGTAAGAAGTAGTACAGTTCTGCTCCCAGTTTGCAACCAAAAGTATCTCTCATTTCACTCATAATGAGATCGTAGGTCACTTTGAGGGGTTCAAAAATTCTGACTTCTGCCGGGTGTTCATCAAAGTATGCTCTCGGGACATGTGACATCTCATCATCCCTACTAACAATAAATTCCATGACCAGCACCTAGTATCTCACATCAGAGTTAATACATTAAATGAGTAAAGGGGCAAACATAATTTTTATGTGCATAGCAAAATTGCGGTGTTGTTACCTGCTTTTGTGGAATGTATCCTTCATGTCGAGTGACTGGGGATTGTGCCATCTCAAACCTTCTCACCTTGTTATGTGGAATGTATCCTTCATGTGGTGTGACTGGGGACTCTGCCATCCCACGTTTCTTATCCTGCGTATGAAACGTCGACAGTGGGTTTACACACAAATTTTAAAAGGTCATACCATATCTTGGGTATGGCATCGTTGGGAGGTACTTACAAGGGGAGAATTGAAGATATGTTGTTGGGGTGGAGTGATGTGGCATTGAACGGGTGACTCTATCGCACTTTCTCGAGTGGATGGCGACTGTGCCGTCTCATGATGCTTAGCCTACATACAATCGCCGACATAAGGTTGCCACAAATTGAAGATGTTTGTATCATAGAATACTAAGGTCCTTAATATATACAATCGGTGCGAAATACTTACAGGGGGAGAAAAATTGAAGACATGTTGTCGGGGTGGCCGTGAGATCGCACGGGCTTCTAACATATGTCCTTCCAAACGGACCTTCTCCAGCATGGCCTTATAATCCATGTCCGACCGCTCCTGTAGCAGCTTGCTGTCCATATCCGAACGTGCCTGCAACACATAGGCATCCATCCTGACTCGCTCTGTCTGTATAATACTGTCCACAAGCTTCCGGTCCTTCTGCAACGTTTGATGCATTTCCTTGTAGCCAAGGAAAAACTTTTTTTCCATGTCCTCACAGTCCCGCTTATACTTTTCTTCAATCTCAAGACGCATCTTCGCCATCTTACGGGAAAACTCCTCACGCTCCTCCTTTATCATCCTGTCCACGTATGAACGTTCTTTTTTGAGTTTCTTATCTACCTCAGCGCGATCCTTTTGCACCTTCAAGTCGATCTCCCGGCGCGCTTCATGCAAAGACTTGTCGTACTCCGCATGGTTGTTATGCGCCTCTGAGACCATGGTCCCTACAACAACACATATACCCATAGTATGAAAACTGTATCCACAACCTCATCCAACTAATTCCTAACAATACCACCGAGAAAATATATTCATAACCAGTTCGTACGAACAACTACTACAAACTATCAATAAAAAAGCTCTTGCATGACATCTTGTACTCCAATTACACCAGAACAACTCAACTATGGCAAAGGCTGTATTTTCTAATCTCTTCGGAAATGACTTCTTGGTCGAATCAATGGAAAAAATAATCAGCACTGCAATCGAAGATGGGAGGAGCCGTGGAGGAGACCTTTTTAATCCGGCGTCGGCGTGGTCGCTTCAGAAGCGATGGCGCGATCCCGGCGATGGCTATGTGAGGAGAAACAAGGTAGATGGGGGTGGTTAGGATAGGGTTGATATGCGGTAGAATGGGAAGGTATATATCCGTGATTGTAGGGATAATTAGTTATTTTGAAGTAATGCGCTTTGATGCAATTTTTTTAAGGAGCACGATCTTTTGGGGGCTTCCAAAACATGTGCACTGACCGCGGGTCCAACCACATATCACACAAGCCCGAGCCATCGCCGTGCCCGTGCCAACCCGCGGCCCACCATTGCCTCCCTTTCCCTTGCCCCACCAAATTGTTATTCTTCTCCGGCGACGAAGCCTGCCATCGCCGCCGGACGGTGAGAGACGAGAGATGTCCATGTCCAGTTCGGCCTCTCCGTCATCATGGCCGCGGTATGGTTCACTACCGATGACCAGATGCCCCGACTGCCCACGCATCGCGCCACTGAAGCGTTTGACAACCATATCGGAGAAGAATGGAAACCATGGGCGGGAATTTGTGAAATGCGAGAGCAAACCAGAAGCGGGGAAGATTAAATCTATGTTCTGTTGTGTCTTTTTGCTATGAATTCTGACCCCAGATTTATTTATATTTCCTCGGAATTGGTATTTAGGGTTTCCCTTCCCTTTTTCAGAACCTGAAAACATGCAAGCATTTTGAGTGGCTGGATGAATACGTTGAGAGGCTTCAAACGGATGGCTTCATTGATTTGAGGCACGGGGCAACCCTAGAGGTAGATCTGCCATCGGCGGTGGATAATAAGGGCTATGCCAATGTTCCTCCGATGGTGGCGGATGCGGAACTCAAGGTGGAATTGAAGAAGAACAACAAGAACTTAAGGCAGTTGATCGATCTGAAGAAGCACACAAATCAGATGGCCGCGGGATTTTATTTTTCAATAATTGTTGTGGGATTTGTTTACTTGTTGATCATCAGTCGTTAGTAGTTGTTAACAAATTATTTCAGTCAGCTTCTGTATAAGCAATGTCATGTGTGCTTAATGCCTTGTATGACCAGACCAAGGAAAAGCTCATTTGAAATCTATTGGAAAGGACAAATAAAATTGAAAACTGATTTCTTGTTTCCAAAATAAAATTTGTAACTTATTGTTCTCTAAAAAAGGAAGAGCAATAAATTCCTTCCACGAATTTCAAGAAATAATTGTCAACCCATTTATTACGTGATATGTTTGGCGCAATTAGTGGCTAACTGGTTTTTTTTAGGAATAGTGGCTACTTGGTTTGATACATGCCAAACGTTACGTTCAGATTAGTTGCATCATTTCGTTCATTTTTTACCCAAAAAATCTATACAAAGTGTTAATTGGACAATGTGAACAATGTGGCATGTACCCTGAACCCTAACCACCCCCCACCACACAGACACACAAAACCGTAAAAACATTCAAAATTTTGCCCCACATGGAAACCATTATGCATGCATTCTCTATGGGGTCATGGGATGCCATGATGAAAGTTTGGGATTATACACGCAAGTACGATCTCTGACACGCGCATTTCCGGCCTAGCATGTCAACACCCCGAAAGCACTAGCTGGGTTCCTCACCTGTATGAAACCAACCCAACATCGATCCGGTCCAGTGGATGGATGCATGCTCTATGTGGGACGAAGTTTGTCGGCCGAGCCAGTCAACGGACCGGATCGATGCTACCGGAGGGAATCCATTGTAGACGAACGCTCCACCAATGTCCGGTGTGTGTGCTACGTCCACTGTAAGACAAACATAGTTCCGTCGACCCTAAAACCCTAAAACCCTAAACCCTGATAACCCTAACCCCCCCCCCACTAAACCGTAACAACATTCAAAATTTTGCCCCACATGGAAACCATTATGCATGCATTCTCTATGTGGTCATGGGATGCCATTAAGAAAGTTTGAGATCATTAGTACATGTACACGCAAGTACGATCTCTGACACACGCATTTCCGGGCTTGCATGTCAACACTAAACCCTAAACCCTGATAACCCTACCCCCCACTAAACCCTAAACCCTGAACCCTGATAACCCTAACCCCCCACTAAACCCTAAACCCTAAGCCCCTAAACCCTAATAACCCTAAACCCCTAAACCCCTAAACGAGTTGACAAGATTTTCTTATTTTTTTATATCATTTATCCAAATCTCACATAACTCACGCGGCCCACCCCTCCCTAAATCCCGCGATTACAGCTCCGCATTCTAACCACCCGGGCCGTCCGCACCTCCCACGACCGCTGCAAGATCAAATCGGAGACGCCGGTCGCCCACGGAATACAGGAGTCGGCGGCCACCACTCGCCGCCCACCGCCAACGTGATCTGAGGGTCGGACGTCAGTGTTCTTCTCGCCGCCTCCTCCTCGCGTGAACGCGCCGTTTTTCCTTTGCGCCGTCGACCGCGCTATACCGGCACTTATAGTTTGCGACGCACTAACCGCCGCCATCTACTCGGTGGCACCGTCTTCGAGAGAAGGTATTACCTGATCGTAACTCTTTATAATCGTTGTCGGCCGCTCCTTTAGTAGTTGAACCCTCATAGGTTTTGCACCCAAATAGGTTCTCTGCTTAAACCCATAAGTGGATCATATGTTAAATGACCCAGTTAATTTTGTTAAAATTAATTCGCTGCTAATTTTGTTATACATTTTCCAATTTTGTTCAGATTAATTGAGCCGGATTTTATCATTGCATAGCAGCCAGCAATTTCAGTTTCAGATACGAACCTTCATAATGGAGAAAAGCCCATCTCCGAAATTACCGATGCGGTAAGTAATTGACTGTTTGTGTACAATCGTTTCGTACACATAATTCATGTGTACTCAGTATAATTTAATGGCATGTAACAGGAACTCGGCGAAAAGCATGGTCATATGAAGTTAGTATGCTCACAGACAAGGTTCGGAAAAACCATGAAACTGTTGTCACCAGACCACAAAAAGTACATCATATCAGAAACCAGTCTTGGCGGTCTAACCCAGATGCATGAAGTGACTCTACGGCGCATAATGTTGGTTAGACTAGCCAAGAGCATAGATATGGACACCCAATCCATTACCATCGGAAAAACGCCAATTCCTATAACAAAAGAGGACGTGCAGTGTATATTTGGCATTCCGATAGAAGGGGAGGATATAGAGCCACATCTGGAAATGCAAACCGACACAGAATTGTTTACCGCCTATGCAAACAATGGGCAAATTTTGATTTCTGACCTTGAAAGGGCGATCCGAGCTTCCAAAGCCCCAGACGGCGATTTCCTGAGACGGTTCATTCTGTACGCAATTGGTACTGTACTAGCACCAACAGCACAACAGTATGTGGACTCGAAATATCTCAACCTTGTTACAGATCTTCAAAACCTTCGGAAATTTAACTGGGGATGTTTCACACTTAATCACTTCTTCAAGTCCGTTCACAAGTTTAGAACTCGAGATCACGTAAATCTACAAGGAAATCTAATTCTGCTCCAGGTTAGTGCTAGATCACTACTTAATGTCCTTTAATTATTGTTCTGTTGCATATCTGTATGGTGATGAACTAAGTTATTGTGTAGTATTGGTACTGGTAGCACGTGCGTAGTGGCTGATTGATGTATGCTTCTAGACCCCCACCATTGATCGCACGATGGGACGAAACGACGGCTACTTTAGAAGCGATGCTTACGACAAAGGAGGTCTTCATAACGGGCTGGTACCTATCTACAATTGAACTTTCTATATCCGATTTTTTATTTGGTACTAATGGTTCATTATATTTAATAAAAAAAGGCTGTCATGGAAATTTGTGCTCCTCAACGACCGTCTGAGAATTCTAATAATTTTCCAAGAAAAAATGATGAACATGTGCATCAACATGATTCGTATCGAGCACCATCACAAGGACAGCAATTTAGTAGCCAGCAAGTATGTACTCCAAAGACTATTTGTTTTTGCAATATCACAAATAGGTGTCATGGAATCTCATTCATTTAGCTATTGTTATCGACGGGGTTTTATTTGGTTTACACAGATTGACATGGTAGTTGAAGCCATGAATGCACGCTTAGCTGATCATGAAAAGAAGGTAGGCAGGAAGTTAATGGAAATTGAGCACAGATTTGATGTCAAATACCAGACGCTAGCTGAAGACTTGATCGACATGAAGACTAAAACTGGCACTAATCCTAGGTTGTCGAAGGCCGAGGACGAAATTAAAGACCTAAGGAGGGAACTACATGTATGTCATACTGTGCATTTTGCATTTTGTATGAATATGTTCCTTCATGTTCATTATTGTTTGCATTGTTACAGGAATTAAAATACGAATTTAGAAGCAACCGACAATCAGTGTCACAGAAAGGAGGCGTGCAGGTGATCTTTATGGCCCAACACGTTAATATCTAAAAGTAACAAACTAATGATGAACTACCTTTGTTCTTTGTAGGATCAAGTCAATGTGTGCAATTCATCACTGACAGGAACTCCTAGGGCTATCCAATTCACGGCAGGGACTTCGACTACACCAAGTGCAAGACATGTGACGGAAAACAATGAGAATCCAGAATTAACTCCGATGAAGCCTGTCTTTGGTAATGATTACAAGTTCACGGATGAGGACATAGAGACAGCCGTTTACATCCGCGGAACATACGACCCTGTTGAAATAGCTAGAATCGGAGACATTACCCTCACAGCAGAAAAACTGAAGCGAAATTTGGACGAGAAATACATTTATGGTGATGTAAGCCCATTATACTCTAGTCTACATCATTACTGCAACAACTTTCTTATTATTGTATGATTGAAAATTTGGCAGGTTATTATGGCATATGCTCGCATTAGCCAAATTGAGAATGATACTACCTCAATCATATCCCCTGAAGAAACCGAAAAGCTGTTACAAATGAAGGGGGTGGTTCCTGTTGGACGTGCAGCCTCATGGTTAGCTCGTGTAGCAGAAAAATTTGTAGGGCGCCGAAAGGTACATGTTTTCCTCAGTTTCATAGTTTATGTACACACTGTACACGAAAAATTTCAGTTCTCAACCGAACCCAAATTTTACTACAGGTGCATGTCCCACTGAATGTACACCAAAACCATTGGATGCTAATGATGTTTAATTTTAACAAAAAAGAAATTCAGACTCTGAACTCCATGAATTATCATTGCGACAAGACCAAGGAAGATTCTCTTGTAAGTGTTCTCTTGCTGCCTCTTTTGATCAGCATGGCACATGAGCTCCCAAAGTACCGTAACCCTATGTATAACTCGTCGTACCCTAGGTGGACTCGATTCAGTTCTGCATTGACGAAGCTGTCAAGAATGGGTTGATATCACCAGCTAAGAACATCAATTTTGCCGAATGGACCAAAAAACGCTATGAGAACATACCACAACAGACCGATGGGTAGGCATGGCCTCATAAATTATTATTTGCCTACACGAATAAGATTACTGATCTTTAACTAAACATCGCAGGACTTCGTGTGCGGTTTGGACACTGCAGTACATGTTGTCATGGAACGGGGATGAAATGACCGATATTTTCAACCAGGTAATTGAATGCCTAATTAACATTTGTACTTTGTTTAGCTTGAAAGCTATGCTGACATAAGTGTCGGTTATCAAATATAGGCAAGGATAGATATTATCAGGTGGAAAATATGTACAACCTTACTGCATTCAAATTGCAACGCGCTTCGTCTCAAATCATATAAGTTCCCCATAACGGTTAGTGCTACATCAAGAATATATCATTTATTTCATAAGTCTCATGATTAGAACTAACACAGCACTCTCTCTTATACAGAAGGAGGTGTACGATGCCCAGCAAGCAGTTCTACCTGATGGTTCAGAAGACGACGTGCAATTAGTAAACAATCCTAATGGTTCCAACGAACCCGACACATCCAACTCCCAGAAAGATACCGGTGCACCCAACTCCCCCAATAGTGGTGCACCCAACTCCCCAAAAAGGAAGAGAGCACATGGACGCCCGAGAAAGCTAGTCAATCCCGAGGAAGCAGCAAAAACAAAGAGTCTTAAAGAACTGAAACTTAAATTTGACAGCAAGACCATAGCCAACCAAGTGTCTTCGTTTCCATCACGGTCACGCAGAGAGCATAAACCAGCACCAGCTTTATTGAGCCCATTCAAACACAAATAGGTTGCATCAATTGATCATCAATTGATAAATGCTCATGCTCATGCTCTACTTTTAGCATCATTTCATACACGTTTAGTTCTTATCAGAAAGTGGAAATAGGTACTTTTGGCAATCATGAGCATCCTCTACTTATAGCAATATCTAATGCATCATCAGTACAAAGCTTGATTTGGCAATAGGTGGAATCGGCAATCATTTGCATGGTTTAATTTTGTGAAGCTATAATCATGCTGAGTTATACACTAAACATAATCATGCCAAGCTATAACTACCATAGTCATAAACCAGGCTTTTCTTAAGCACAGGTGCTTATTTGTACAGGGTAGACGCATAACTAGGCGTCTCTCCTGTAGAAATAGGCACCAGTGCTTCAGAAAAATCCTGTTTATTTTTCTAAGCACCACCGTATGCATCAAGCATTGTACAAGGCTTATCATGCATCACCAAAATAGTATTAACAACTTGGAACACTAAACCAGAGTAGCAGCAAACTCTTAAGATAAACGGCAGATCAACCACCGCACATCATAAGTTCAGACACACCATAGGACATAAGTTCAGACACATCGAACAATAAAGAAACATAGATATCATAAAAGGACACTGCGCTAGCAACTTGAAGGCAGACTTTGATCTCTCTTCATGCCGCGTAGTGGCAGTGGTAGTAGGGGTCAGCCTCCTGTGCTTCTGAAATTTCCACACCTGATTTGATGTTGTCTATTATCTTCCAAGCCTTGTAGGTGGCGTACGCATCCTTCGCTGCATACTCGATGAGGTAGTCTGGCAGCGGGCTGATCCCCCACAGTTTATGGTCTTCGATCCCGTTGATCTTCTTCTTCATGTTTTGGTAAAATGGGTGGATGACGCTGGCTGCAACATCAGCCAAGGAGTCATACTGCTTCTTTCTGCCGGCATATGGAACTCTATAGTTTTTCTGAATGTCGATGTACTTTTCGGGATTGATCTCCAAACCAGACATCTTCAGCATCTGTTTGTCATTATGAATGCTGAAACCGGCAAAGGTGAACAACTTCTTCTCCTGGAGGAAGCTCTTGAGGCGCTTGGGCCTTCAAGGGGAGAGACATATTGAAGATTAGTAGTAATTTTGAAGATGAATGCATGAAGTACATGATGTTATTTCTCTTTTTGGATCATACAGTTGAAAATAACACTACAGCAAACTACTTCACTACATCAACTTCAGAAACAACTTTTAATACATCTAGTCCAGTGCATCCACACCGGTAGACACGACACTAATGCATCAATATCAGAAACTACACTAGTATATCAGAAACTACACTAGTAGACACAACACTAATACATCTAGTCCAGTGCATCAACTTCAGAAAATAACACTAATGCATCCACAACGGTAGACACAACACTAATGCATCAAGATCAGAAACTACACTAGTATATCAAGTTTGGTGATTAATCTGGTGCAAGATTTTAAGATACTAATCCAGTGCATCAGGGTAAAAATCTATGCCAGTGCATGTACTTGAGAAACCACACTAGTGCGTGCACTTCACAATCTACACTAGTAGATGTAGTTGAGAAACTAGGGTATATGAGTAGGATGGCTCACCATTTTGTGGCCGCAGCGATGTGGTAGACCAGGCAGAGTTCATCCACGCATAACTGCAGAACTGCTGCGTACTGCGGAGGTTCGTCATCCCTGGTATACTCCACATCAACGCCGACGAATCTAGGATACCTGCCGACGACTTTCATGAAGAGCCTAGTGAGCATTTCGTCGGCAGTGTCTGGATTGCTGGTGCAGACGACCTCCAGCGTCTCTTTGCCGTGGAGTTCCACCTTGTCAAGTTTGGTGGTGTAGTCGTGCTTCTCACCGGGGACCTGAACGTCGTCTTCCTTGATGCTCTGCTCTTCCTTGATGCTCTGGTCGGACGTCTCGCCACAGTGACGCTTGGTAGACAGCTCCTCCGCCATTGCCCTTCTCCAGCGACGGCGGTTTTGAGACAGAGACGGTGGTTGCAGTTTGTGGAGTAGATGGACGTGGTTCGCATAATGAGGGAGGAATGGAGGAGAAGGTGCCTTTTTGAGTTCTGGGGGAGGCGGTTCGTCGCGTGAGGGAGGCGCTCGTCGTTATCATGATCGTGGGGGTCGTGGGGCTCGTGTTGTTCGTGTTCCATTCTGTAACCACCCACGGGCCTGCAACGATAAAATGCTTAAAACACTTCTGACATGAAAAAAGAGAGCAAAAAACAGAGTACTATCGGTCTCACAAGTGCACGCGGTCGTACACCTCCTGCGGTCGTGCACCTCCTGCGGTCGTGCACCTCCTATGGTTTGCCATCAATTGCTATCGGTCTCACAAGTGGGTCCCCTTGTCATCCACACAACCGCTCCACCACATGTACCATATTTTTCTTTCTCCCCGTCTCGACCACTCCACATCTTTCTTTCTCCCCTTCTTGACCAGCGCCGCCGCCGCCGCCATCTCCCGACGACCCCTCTCTTCGCTGCCGGTGCGCGGCCGCCGCCAACTCCGGCAAGTATGTGAGATCTCCCCTCTTCTTCCCTTCCCCAACCGCGTCTCCCTACGGAGGCGGATCTGAGCCGTTTGGTTTGGACTGAAACTTAGTTTTTGGATTGGATCTTGATTTGGTTTCTATGGTTTGAACCTTTGGATTCAATCGAAAAGTTGAAAACGGTTTGGACTGGGTTGGATGACGAGCATGTATAGTTCGGTTTGGTCTAGATTCTAAATGAAAATATCTGGATTGGTTTGGTTTTGATGTGTGCCGTGGATTGGACTGGTTTTAGTTTGGATGCCGAACTATTCCCAGGTTTAGATGAGATGGGCATTGCCATTGTCATTGGCATTGCTTTATTACGTAGATGATAGTAAATAGATTGATTGGCCATTGCCAGTATAGGTTATCACTATGATTTATTATATGTATGATCTTTGTATTGTACTATGTACAATTCAACTTAGAGTTCAACATGTTCTGTGTAGAATGGAGGAAGCACCATGTGGACGCTGCAACGCACGGTGCCGGACCAGCCTTTCTACTGCCATGCTGTTCGGCATCTACTTCCAGCCTTCTTTTGTTGTTGCAGCGGTAACAATTTATATGAACCTTCTGACAGTACATTCTTTTTTTTGCTATTTCCACTAATGTATTGTGTCTGTTATTTGTTTTTATCTTACACAGATCGTACCATGCAATGTGAGATTGGCATTCAATGAGCTCATCGGAGACACCGTGACCTTCGACGCTCTTGGGGGCCCATACACTATGCAGGTCGAGAAGGGGCGAAAGATAACCCAGATAGGAGGAGATGATTGGGATCGTTTCATCGCCCGCATGCGTCTTAGTGGGGGTGAATTGATCAGCTTCTCCTTCAGAAGAGATAGGCCCAGGATTTCTGTTATCTATCTAAATTTGATTCCGGATAGTGAGGATGAAGTTCATGAGGAGGAAGATGGTGCTGATTCAGATGATGACGATTCAGATGATGATGAGAACCCACTTGTTGAATACCTGTATGCCCAAGGACTCAGACTGGGCGACGAGGAAATCGACAACCTCTGGGACATGCTTCCGCTACGTGAAGACTACCTAGGGAAGCCATTCGTGACCCGCCTCACAAGGACGAATGTTAAACGGCATATCATGGTATGTTACTTAGTGTGGTAATTACATGATATGCATGCTTAGTTAGTGTAGTAGTTCATATGATATGCATGTTGTAGTACTGTGATGAGAGGCCTAGTTTAGAATTCATTTAGTGAAGAATTTTATGACATGCATGTAGTGTAGTAATATGCGATGATATGCTTAGTGTACGCAGTAATCTAATGATATGCCTAATTACTGTAGTAATTTGATGCTTGGCGTATAGTGTAGTGATGTGATGATATATATGCTCAGTGTTGAATCCAATGATATATGTGTCTTGAAGTGTATGCTTTGTTGATAATTGCACGTGACATGATCATATATCATGTCAACTATTTTCAGAAATTACCTAAGAGGTTACTTGATAGCTGTGGCATCGACCCGGACGAAGAAGGCATGGCTGCTGGACTACGCCTTACCAGAACGGGCTCCATCACCAGCTGTGCCTATGCAGTGGACACGGACGGTCGCACTGTCTTGAGCAGGGCAGGGTGGAAGAAGTTCCTTCGTGCCAAGAATCTTCGGGTAGGACAGGCCATCCTACTCAGTGTTGCGAACACCCGTCGCCATGACTTGAGGATGATGATCACCATCCACCTCATTTAGAACTGGGGTGGGCCATATATCAATGTGAAATGAACTTATTATGTTAGCTCTTGTTTGCGAGTACTTGTCGTGTATTACCGTACCTATATCTACTCATATCTGGGTACTATTGCTTGTGATGGATTGCAACTATTATTAACTGGTAACTAATGCTCTACTAGCTATGATTATTCCACTGTGTTACATGGTAACTGTTATATATGTTTGCTGAAGCTTCCGAAGAATTTTACATACATTTTCTGAAATTCGAGAACATTTTTTTAATTTTTGATTTTTTTAGATTTGAACTTTTTTTTAAAAAATGGGTGAACACTTTTGAATTATATTTTTTCATCAACTTCAAAAAATATTCGTATTATTAAGAAATTTCGAAATTTTTTAAAATTCACGCTTTCTTAAAAAAACATAAACATATTTTGAATTCAGGAACAATTTTTTAAACGATGAACTGTTCTTGAAATCAGGAAAATTTTCCAAATTCAGAAATATATTTTTGAAATTGTGAACATTTTTAAAATTTCCTCATATCTTTTACGAATTCATGAACATTTTTGAAAAATTCATACATTTTTCAAAATATTTTGAACATTTACTAAAAATTCATGAACATTTTTTTAACATATGAACACTTTCTGAAATCATGAACATTTTTTGAATCTGTGAGATTTATCATGTCCTGAACATTTTTTCAAGCCATGAAGAACTTTGGAATGCGAACATTTTTTCGCAATTTGCAACTTTGTAGAAATCCTGAATTACTTTCAAAAGGAAAAATAGAAAACAGAAAAAATAAAAAGGAAAAACGAAAGGGGCTTCCCGCCCCTCACATGGGCTGGCCTTAAGGGCGCACGAGGGACGGCGGGTGCACGCTTCCTTGGTTTCGGGCGTGTTGGTCGTCATATAGGATCGTATGCCCGGCCGTATACGTATTTGTTTGTATACGGCGGCCTTTCGTGCACGCGTGAAGCCGCCGGCGCGTGGGGCAGCACGTGTCACGGGTAGTTGCCAAAACTGTCCCATCATATAAATGTGGACGGCAACCAGCTCCGGCAGCATCGCCCACCATTTCCCCCCGCCGCATCGTCTCCCTCTCTCCACTCCCCACTCCCCAAAACCCTCTCCTCTCCAACCTCCTCCTCTCCCTCACCGCATCCTCTCCATCGCCATGGCGGACGCAGGAGGCGAGCGCCCCGATTGGGGCGCAGATCTGGTGGAGCAGGCGCGGCAGGT
Source organism: Aegilops tauschii subsp. strangulata (assembly GCF_002575655.3). Lineage (NCBI taxonomy): Eukaryota > Viridiplantae > Streptophyta > Magnoliopsida > Poales > Poaceae > Aegilops > Aegilops tauschii. The sequence continues at coordinate 424,118,998 of NC_053035.3, read as the reverse complement.
CGCTGCGGGCACCTTTGTGAGGGGGCGTGCCGGCGTCCAGCGCGGTGCTCCCTCTGCTGGAGATCTGGAGAAGGCGGGGCTCGGCCGCAGCAGCGCGGTCCAGCCAGATGCGCCCGCTCTGGCGATCTCCGGCGAGGCGCAGAAGATGGAGGCAGGCTCTGTCGAGGCGCAGAAGGTGGGGGCGGGCTGTGGCGAGGCGCACGAGGTGGAGAAGGTGGAGAAGGTGGAGGCCGGCTCCGGCGAGGAGGAGGCGGAGCAGAAGGTATCTGCTTATCACTTTTAGTTGGTAGTTTTTAGATTGTAGTGTTTGTGGCCAGAACTTTGTTTGGTTAGATTTGTGCATGGCCTTGTGATTTGGAAATTGTCTACCTGAGGTGATTAGATGGTGCATTAGTTTGGTTGTAAATATAGTGAAGGATGTGCTCATGTACTGGGTGTTGTCATGTTAATCCAAAAGAGCTTCTCAAGGGCTGGATTTTTTTGTGCTGGATTGGGGCTTCTGAAGGAGAGGGGAAGCGTGGTCGAGGGGAAGGGGCAGTCTATGCTTATTTAGTTTGGGGTAGTTGTGGAATTTTGTTGTTGCTTCAGACATATTGACAGCATTGAACATCCTCTGCAATGCCGTTGCTTCAGAGATAAAAGCATCTTGGGGTTTTTTCAGATGCTTATTAGATTAGTAGTTGAATTTTTGCTTGTTAGATTTTAATTAGTATGAGGTTGAATACCTTATTTAAGGGGGAATTTAAGGTCAGATAGATGTCATATGATTATTAGATCTGTAGTTCAATGCTGCTGACATTTATGATTATTTGATTTGATCTGTGGTTCAATGATACTGGATGGAAACATATTTGATTTAGAATGAATTGATTTAGATGATACAAGATTCATCTATAGTATAATTTGTTGTTGTTTTGGTAAGTAATGAAATTTTAGATGTTTGTTGGAGATGTATGCATTTATAGTTGAAGTTGTACCTAATTAACTACTGCATTATGTTAATATGTGTAGGAGCTTTGCTGCATTATCCCAAAAACAGTAATCTGTGCATATTGAAATTTGTAGTTGGCTTCTGTAATTAGTATATACTATATGTAAAGTGTGAAGTAAACATTCCAAGGCAGGATCCTAGCAACAAAATATACTATATGTTTCCATTAAGTAGTGTGGGGGGAATTCCCTCAAAAGAAAAGTGTTGGGTAAATTCAGGGAATGTCAAGAATCCAACTTGCATTTTCATTAGCATTTATGAAGGAAATCATTTGTCTTTTGATTGATTGCTTAGATTCTTTATTTATAAGGAAAGCATTTGGTCACTTGCAACATACCAATGTGGTTCACATTCACAATTTTGTTTGTAATGACATTCTGTTAACTGCAATTCAATTCATTGTAATTGATGTGCTTGTTTGACAATATAGCAGGAGGAGGAGGATCTTGTGGGCAACAAGAGGAAGTGGGAAAAGACTGGGTTCTACCTATATGACTCTGATGAAGATGAGCCGTACGAGGTAAGGCCTAGTTGAAATGTTATTTGTGCATTGAGTTAGTATTACGTGTTTATAGTTTTTTGAATGCATAATGTATTAATGCCAGTCATTAATGTGTGCAGTATGAATCTGGAGATGATGTGGACGAGGGGAACGTCGAGTCCTTTGAAGAGAAGGAGGTGCAGAAGATCAGGGCCCAAGGATCTGCCATGCACTACAACTGGAGGAAGAACAAGTACAGGTGCCCCTACTGCAGCAAGCCCAAGCCCAGGTCTGGGTTGCAGGAGCATCTGATGGAGCATTGTCAAGCTACATCCATCAGCAGTCATGACTACAAGATCAGTGCTCAGCATTCTGCCCTCCACAAGGTCCTGAAAAACCCTAACATGTAGTTGACCTAGACCCTGGTTGTCGTATGATGGAGGAAGCCTCAGTTCTTTTGGTGAACTTTATGTGGTATTCTGATGGTGGAAACTTTTAGTGCTAATGTAGTATGAACTTTATCTAAGTGTAGTACTGTCATGTGTGGTCTAAACATATCTAATATGCTAGTGGTCTGAACTTCGAGGTGTCTGCATCAGCAAGTGTGCTGTGTGGATGCTGCTATCTATGGTAGTAATATATATTGCTATCTATATTTTTGTCCCTTAAATTTGCCATTATGGTTTCTTAGATGTATGATTTGCTTGAATTTAGCTGCTGCAATGATCAGACATGCCGCATCAGTATTGCTTCACTGATCAGGCATGCTGCAAACACTTGATGAAAACATGCATATTCATATCAGCACCATTGATATGGCATCGGAGTACTACCCAGTACTTCGTATTTGTCTGCCGTTAGATCGACATCAACGAACGGTTCTAAAAAAGCCCAACCACTCTAAAGCATGAGTAAGCCAACATCCCTACAAAAATTATTTCACTGCTTATGTCTATTTTTTTGCTGAATCATTAGGAAGCCCTAAATATTTGGATGCAAGATCACCGACATGGCACTACTGAAATTTTCAGTGTCTACATCTCTGTACTGAAAGTGCATTACTGAAATATTTCAGTGGCTACGTGTGTGTACTGAAACAGCACCACTGAAATATTTCAGTTGCTACATGCGTGTACTGAAATAGCACCACTGAAATATTTCATTTCGTACGTGCGTGTACTGAAAGTGAACCACTGTAATATTTCAGTGGGTACGTGCATGTACTAAAAGTGCACCACCGAAATATTTCAGAGGCTACGTGCTTGTACTGAAACAGCACCACCAAAATATTTCAGTGGCTACGTGCGTGTACTGAAACTGCTACACCGAAATATTTCTGGGGTTGCGTGCGTGTACTGAAACTGCAGTACTGAAATATTCAGTGTCTACCCGTGTGTACTCAAATTGCATTGCACTACTGAAATTTTTCAGTGTGTACCCGTGTGTACTGCAATTGCACTACTCAAATATTTCAGTGTGAACCTGTCAGTACTGAAATATTTCAATGCCTACAACTATCTACTAAACTTGCAGTATTGAAATATTTCAGTGTCAACCCAGAGTCTATCACTCTAAACTGTGTACTGAACTTTTCTGGAGGCACTGCTTGCAGCCAAAATATTGCAAGTTCAATTTACACAGATTGCATCACGTAATTTGAACACAACTCTTGAGGTGACAGACAAAATTTCCTATCATGGATACAACTCCAGCACATCAAAACGTAGCAAGTAAACATAGCAATGCTATATGTCTAGACTCATTACAGCCTCGTCGATCAAACTAAGCTGCCATCCAGAGGCTACGGATTCAAGTACACAGGTAGCAAGAACATATTGCAGAGAATCAAATTAAGCAAGTGGCAAGTAATGATGAATGAAATTCATCAATCTTACCCTAAACATAGCTACGGCCGCCGTTCAGACGAGGAGAGCGGCGAGGGAAGCGTGGAGAACGGCGGGGAAGCGATGTCGCGACCACTGTCCTCCTCCTCTTGCGCTTCGGAGTCATCTCCGACTCGGTTGGAGGCTCCACAATCTGCAACGGCACCTCGTGCACCGTGGGTTCCTGATCCAGTGGATGCTCTACCCTGGATCTGAACGCCCATCACCTACGCCTGGTCCACGGGCTAGACGAATCGGCCTGCTCCATCGCCCAGAGGAGGATCTCGACCTTGTGCATCGGTTGTGCGGGTGGGGGGGAAAGCTTTGCCCTCTCCCTCCTCGTCATTTGCTTCAAAGTGGCCATTGCCGTCCAGTTCATCTGCAATATGTTGTGAAACCAAGAACGGATCTCCGTCAACCTGGCCATCTTGACCTGGTCGCCGCCGGCGATCTCCATGAAGTCGGCGTTCTCGCCGCCGCCGATGTGCTCGATCTGCTGCTCCATCGAGGATCTTGCGTGGATGGAAGAGGGGGGTGGATGTGGAAGATGAGAAGAGCAAAGTTGCGGCCGCGAGAAGGAGGAGAAGGCTAGGAGATGGCCGCGGTTGCAATGGTGATGGAAGAGGGGAAGGAGCACGGCGGCGGCTTTGCATTGGACGAGGGGGGCGGCGGTTTTGCATTGGAGGAGAGGGGCGGCGGTTTTGCATTGGACGAGAGGGCCCCACCTTGTCATATATTTCCTAGGACTAAAATGCCCCTAGACTAATAGTACTTTCGAGTATTTTCATCCGCGTACTTTCGAGTACTACGTATGTATGCGCCGTTAGATCGAGACAAACGAACGGCTCCAAAAAATGCCAACTACTGTAAAACTTGTGTGTGTGTCTATATATATATATATATATATATATATATATATATATATATATATATATATATATATGTATGTATATATATATATATACATACATATGTATATATATATATATACATACATATGTATATATAGCATAGTCAGGTGCATGGTTAATAACAACTACTCTGCTCATATAGGTCTGTAATGCATGGGGCAAATCACGTAAGCCTAACCAAATTATAGCAAATCATCAGGTGCCCAATTAAATTGTGATCAAATTTCACCCGCTATTTGGCGTACATTACCGATGTGAATTTTGCAGTGAATAGATACAAAATCTCTTTACTATGATGAGACTCCACTTTACATGGCAACATATCGTACGTTTTCTCCCTCTCTCTCTCTCTCCCACAGATGCTTTGTAAACTGAAATCCAATTTGGCTCTCGGGTGCACGTGCTCCTGCGCGCGAAAATGATTTTTAAAATGTCAAAAAAATCCCAACAAAAGTTTGATGTATTCATAGTCACATCCAAATGCTACCTGCAATTGTTTTGGCAAAAAGTCAAACATTCTGGCCTGTGCAAAAAAAAACAAATTGAGCACCAAATGTTACCTCAAAATGTCACTAAAATTTTGTCTTTTCCACCTACGAAACACTACTGCTCTGTTTCACATGAAAATTGTCAAGCATGCTTGTGACACTAACACGAACATCCACAAAAAACATAATTTTGAAAATATTTTACTACTTTTCTTGAATTATTGTTCCTGCGGTAGCAAATGCTTTCGGGGGCCAAAATGCCCCCCCCCCCCCCCCAACCCGTTTGAAAAACCTCTCATAGTTTACAAGTCTACCCGAGGAGAGAATATATTCTTAGATAGAGAAAGAGCTTTATTGCCTCCCTGGTGTCTGCATATATATGAGCTTATGTTTTTAGGCTGATTCCTACATCGAAATTGCAAATTCATGCAGAGCAATTTTTCCACAAATGTGCTGGCGTAATGGGCTTATCTCCACTGTCAACTTTGTGTTTGAGATTCATGGGGGTACCCCTATATGATCTGTGAAATCAGATCTTGCTAGCGTTTTACAAGTACTTCAAACTGAGGCATAAAATATGAATGCTTAAAAAAGAATTTAGATCAACCGAATCCCAAGACTATTCGAATGGTATGCATATTGAAGATCACACATTTTCCAAGACCCCAGTATTTGGGGAAAGTATCACACTTGCTGTTACGAGTAGGCAGTCATGCATGCCTATCCATATACATACAATTTCGTTCATGAGTTTAAGAGCTCGAATTTTGAAGCTCAAAATCTAGCGAAGCGCAGTTAGGGGTTGGCCATCATGTTTGGTTAGGCCACCTCCGTGATCTTCTGTTCATCCCTATAAACATTGTGACGGTTCAATAAAACCCTCTCATGGTAGTCTAAAGAAAACAAGCATGCTGCTCCCATCGCTTTCCTTTGTAGAATCATAACAAAGCTCATGTCTAGCCTACTCACTGCTCCTCTGCCTCATGTTTTTTAGCACTTTTTCAGGTATGGCAGACCACGGACGTGCCCTCATGGTGTTGCTTAATACATTTTGTAGAGTGATGAGAATATGATAAAAGACTCGGTTGTATTTTTAAAATAAATCTACCAGTTGTTGCAATACAACTTTTGAAGACAACATGGAACCCTGTAGCAATTTTTTTTCAAAAAATATAATGACATTTTCTTGAACGGTGGCACCATGGTAGCTATAAATAGAAAAAAATGTTGGAAATAGGTCGACCGGCTTTGCAGCGGTAAAATAACAGCAACGCACATCTTGAACAGCAGTGTTCGACCTTGCAGCATTGTGTGTCCGCCTTCTAACCACAATGGTTGGCCTGGAAAAAAATGCCGGTTAACTTGCAAAGTCGCGTTATCGACTTGCCATGTCGAGCGCTCGGCATGTAGGAGCACCAATCGGCCTTGCAGAATAGCACGGTTTTGTAGCACAATGGTTAGGCTTTTGGAGGAAACAAACGACAAAGGACTTGTAGCGTCACAATGTAATGGTTGCAACATAGGCCAGCCTTGCTTCGTGTGGTTTTATAACATGATAGTCTAGCTTCGCAACAAAAAGAACATTGGCCCCCATGTAATGTCAAGCATCTGACATGTAGCATCAAAGTCGCCCATGGCTTGCAACACTGGTGATGCTGCCGTTACACCTGCTCGTGGCACCGACCATGCCCCCATGCATGGCTCGCAATGCTTGCTTGTAGCATGCCCCACAGCACGACGATACTATCCCGCACCACAGCGACGGGCATCGCAGCACCAGTGACGCTTTCATGACACGTCGACACTCACGTAGCACGGTGATGCACCCCGCAACACCGATACTCTCACGACACGCACGACGACACTTTCAGAACATGACAACACACCTTCCAATGTCGACTCACAAAACTAGTGATGCCCTTTCAGCATGTCGACTCACCTTGTAACATCCACTCGTAGCACCCGCGACCCTCCCCACAACAAAGCGACACACCTCACAACATTAGGTCACAACACTAACGACACTCCCATGACTCATGTTGCGCTCAAAAAAAAATATTTTGTCGGTTGCAACTTGATCCATGTTGTGAATCCCCTTTGCAACAAGGATGATGTTCAAAGCCCCTTCGCAATATGGAAGATGTTGCAAAGCCGCAAGAAGGATGACATGCAAAGCTTGGGGAGGAGGGAGAGGTTGGCCAACAAGCTAGGGGAGAGAAAATGCACCAATAGCTAGCGGTGCATCGCTGGGGCGACAACTTGCAACACCGATAGTTATTTGCATCCCTGCCCTTGCGGATGGTCACCACCCTTGCAGTGTCGTGTGTCCTTGTTTGCCCGTACGTGACGGCTTGTAGCAGTGCCCGGTCCTTGTAGCAACACGAGGCCGATTTGCAGTGGCATCTAGCTTTGTTGCAACGCGCGACCAAGTTGCAACAACATGGAAACTGGTCTTGTAAGCTAACTACCTTCTAGCTTGTGATTTCTCAAAAACAAAAAACTACTACCTAGTGCATGAACTTAGCATGCAGTGCGTTTAGGAGCGGGCGCATGATTTTTATCCCCCCCCCCCCCCCCTCACAACACACACAAACACCCCTACCCAACAACAAATAGTCAACCATTTGAAGGTCCTCCAAAAACAGATGGGAAGGTTCACAGATTGTTCAATACAAAACATGAAGGTTTAAACTTCATAGATCGGTCAACCGAGTTATACAACTAGGCATTCAATTATGTTTTTTCTATAAGAATTGCACTTCTTCATCTTTCTAACATCACTATCTACCTAGATCGTGCATAACCATAAGACAAACAAATTTTGATTTTTAAAATCATGGTTAACAATTCATTTGGTTTGGAAACCAAAATGTAACTAGGGCATCTTCAAAGTGGACCCTCAAACCGCCCGTAACCATCCAGACATCTAGACCGCGCTGTCCGGACATGTTTAGCCATCCAACGTGGGCCTGTATCGGTCCGCCGACCAGCCCGGATGCACTTTTTCCCACGAACTGAAAACAAATTGGGGGGGGGGGGGGGGGGGGGGGGAAGGGGAGTCCGGACAACGGCCATGTAGGACTTCGACACCCATGCCTCACCCAAAACCCCTCACGGACCCCGCACTCCATACTCCCAAATCCCGCATCCCTTTCCATGACAAGTTAGCCACCAGGTAATTGGGAGTCCGGACAACGGCCATGTAGGACTTCGACACCCATGCCTCACCCAAAACCCCTCACGGACCCCGCACTCCATACTCCCAAATCCCGCATCCCTTTCCATGACAAGTTAGCCACCAGGTAATTGCTCCCTTATCCTATTCCTACATGTGCGTGATGAGCAGCAAATTCAGCCGGAAGGAGGAATGGCGCCAGCGCATGGAGACTACTTTTTATGTGGTTGACTGCTAGCTTATGCATGTATCGCTCCTGGATAAATTTTTAGTTGCTAAAATCTTTAAACTATAGTACTCCGTATGATATAATTGACATTTTTATGCAAAACGTGCATAGCATCTGGAGAAGGGTGGCGCTAAATCTTGTAGCGCGCTATTTTTTTCATTGGTTGTACGTGAACTTCGGACTAAGACATGCCTATTATCTGTACGCATCGATCGACCAGCTGGCTAGGCTAGGCTAGGCTAGCACGAACAGGCCTAGCCCCAATCCGCGAAGTAGGAGACGCGTTTCCCGCCCGCTTCCCGTCCCTCTCACCTTGTTTCATAGAAGGCGCAACCACCTCGCCAGCTGAGAGGAGGGACTCCACATCTGCACAACGACGGCGAGAGATCCACCATGTTGTAGCAGGGGACGACCATGAGAGGCATCAAGGCAAGGTGGCTCTGCGCGCTGCTGCTGGTGCTGCTCTGCCTGGCTGAGCACATCCATGTTGCGTACTGCCGCAGAGGAGGCGGCGGTGGAAGCCATGGAGGTGGTGGCGGCGGCGGGAGAGGTGGAAGAGGTTACGGGAGTGGAGGCGGATGGATGGGTGGCGGCGGGACTTATTGGCCGTGGTTGCACCCACACAGCGCAGCGGCCGAACCGAGCGTCGGCTGGAGGGTTTCTGGCGCCGTCATACTCACGCCGGCGGCGCTTGTATGGTGGCTCTGAGAGTGCCTACTTTCGCAAGCTAATCTGGGGAGACGAGTGCCTTGGCGAATTTCTCGTCTCTGGTGGCTCCGCTACCTAGTTTAGCAGTAGTATAGATCGGTGGATGTAATCCAATTATCACCGGTAATCTCTAATAGTAGATCACTGGATATGCATGTTTAAGGAATAGCAGAGTACGTATATCCCGTTTATTTAGTGAATCGAATACTACTAGTTTCGAAGTATATATCTTATCGATTTGGTTCTGTCATGCATGCAAGAAACTAAAAAGGATGAGATATTGTCCTGAACGCTTCAGAATTCAGAGGAGCGCACCTAGATTTTGTAGGAGTACAAATTCTTAAGCTCAGAATTCATGTTCTCTAGCTCAGAAATGTGTAGTGCTCCTACATGACTCTTTGGTGGGGGGGCAGAATGGGGTTCGTGATTGGTTACAACTACTCATATAGGTTTGTATGCATGGGACAAATCATCTAAAGCCTACGTAGATAGTAGCAGATCATCAAGTGCGCATTACATTGTTGCAAATCATCAAAATTCCCCGACTATTTGGCGTACATTACCAGTGTGAATTGCTCTTTGTAGTGAAGAAATATAAAACCTCTTTACTATGACGAGACTCCTCTTTACATGGCAACCTCTCGTACGTTTTCTCTCTCGCTCATGCGGATGCTTTGAAAAGCCTCTCATAGTTTACAAATCTGCCAAGGATAGAATATATTCATAGATAAAGAAATAGCTTTATTGCCTCTTCGGCGTCTACATCTACGCCAATGATGCAAACGAGGGAATATGGCGTACGCTTGTTAGGTTGATCTCTCTCCCGTTCGAGCCCAACGGATCGAACGGGCCCTTGCATCGCGCCCTGATCGGGGGCGCCCAACCAAACCATGGTTGGTGGGTCCCTGTGACCCGTGCTATATAAACAGAGGTGGGGCCGGGGCACGCGATACGAGGTTCACCGCTGCCACAAACCCTACCGAAATCCCCGACCGATCTAGGGTTAGCGCGGTGCTCACGGGAAGCTCCACCGCCGCCGCCATCCACTCTCTGCCATCACCACTGTCGCCATCCACCATGGCCACCTCGGCGGGATCATCAACTCAGGGTGAAGGTAGGACTACCGGATTGATCTGACTTACCCGATCCATGAGGTCTATCAACGCTTCGTCAAACTGTGTTCATATATGATTGATGATTATGGTTTGTCGGTTGATTGCTACATCGAAATTGCAAATTCATGCAAAGCAATTTTTCCACAGGTGTGTTGGTTTAATGCGCTTATCTCCATCGTTTAACTTAGTGTTTGAGATTGATGGGGGTAAACCCCATATGATCTGTGAAATCAGATGATGCTAACGTTTTAGGAGTATTTCAAAATGATGCAAAAAAATATGAATGGCTAAAAATGAATTTAGATCAGCCGAATCCCAAGATTTTTTTTTTCCAGATACGCGGGATACAGAGATTGAAGATCTCACGTTATGCCCCAGTACTTGGGGGAAAGTATCGCATGCACTTGCCATTACGCACTGATGCCACCATCCTCTCGTATGCGTCGCTCGACACGTTTGGGACTAGGGTACGTAGTAGCGTAGCATGAACAAGCTTAGGGCATGTTTGGTTTTAATAAGTCACCTGACTTATAAGTCAGGTGACTTAAACCAGTGACTTATAAGTCACGCCTGTTTGGTTGTCACCTGACTTATAAGTCACCTGACCACACCTTCCCACCTTGTTTTTTTATATAAAGATGGTAGGACCCACGCAAAAAGGGGTGACTTATAAGTTTTAAGTTGGGGTGGAGCAACTTATGACTTATAAGTTGGGGTGACTTATAAGTTAGGTCTCTTTGGCAAAATAAGTCACTTTTTTATTTTTCGACTTATAAATTGATGACTTATTTGGAACCAAACACGCCCTTAGCCCTCATCCACGAAAAGCCACCGGCCGGGAAGCGCAGCGATCGAACACGAGCCACAGCAAGAGGAGGGACAAGTGCACATCGCACAACGAAGTACGTGCGCGTACCCATGAGAGGGAAGGCGAGGAGGATCTGTGCGCTGCTGCTCGTGCTGCTCTGCATGGTGCCTCACTTCCAGGTCACCTGCTGTCTAGGCGGAGCGGGCGGCGGAGGCCACGAAGGTGGAGTGGCTGGCGGAGCCGGCCACGAAGGCGCCGTTGGCGGCGGCGGGAGGGATGGAGAAGGTGACGGGACAGGGGGCGGCAGAGGCCACGGCGGCGTTGGCGGCGGCCGGAGGGGAGGCGGCGGCGGCGCTGCGATTATGCCGAAAACGGACGGGCACAGCGGGCCGGCTGGTTCTCGTGCAGGCCGCGGCGTCGGCTGGAGGGTTCCCGGCGCTGCCTCCCTCGCGGCCGCGGCGCTCGTCTGGTGGCTCTGAGCTACTTCCGCATGCAAGCTAATCTGGGGACTTACTGAATTACTAGCTAGCTAGTGGATCGTTGGATGTAACCCATGTTTTACGAGTGATTTCATGTAGTACATGTAGTACATCAGAGACTGGATATGCATGCATGCACGTGTAATAATAATTAAGTAATACTACTCCACTAAAGTGGTACCAGCTGGTATATATATCCCGTGTATAATTAACTTGAACACTGAAATCCCGTTTGTTTAGTGGAAAGTTAATCAAGTAACGGTGAATCGAATCCATTTTCAGATATTATCTTGTCTGTTTGGTTGTGTCATGTGTCACTATAGGTAGCTAGCTGCAGTTAAACTTTACTTGTACGGTCGTACGTGCCGTACTATCCTGAGTGCTTCAGAGTTCAAAGGATCGTGCTTTTGTCCTGTACTGGTAGCTGACGTACTGTCATGAGTACTTGAGAGCTCAAAGGATCGCGTGTAAGCGTTTGTTCAGCATCTCACTAATTTGCATATAGGCAGCTTAATTAAGCTCGGAATCCGTTTTCCAAACGAGGTAATACCTGTGTGAATTTCATAGTGAAGAGAAAAAAACATCTCTTTTATATGATGAGACTCCCATTAACTTTATTTTATAAAGACTTCACTTTACAGACAATCTCTTACTTTTTCTCTCGTTTCCATGGTTGTTTTGAAAAGCGTCTCATAGTTTGGAAGTGTGCGGAGGAGAGAATATCTTTTTAGATAAAGAAAGAGCTTTATTGTCTCCCGAGCCTCTGCACCCGTCAAAATGACGCAAATGAGAGAATATGGACTACACAAGCCTCATCTAACTGTGTTCATATGAGATTAATTGATGGTTATGGTGTTTAGCTGATTCCTACTTTGATGCGTTTACGCGAGACAAATTTGCCGCATGTACATGGTTCTTATGGGCTTACTCCACCGTCAACTTTGGGTATGACACTCAGCGATGTGGATATTACACCCACAACCATGTATATGATCTCTCAAATTGTTTAATGATTTATTCCCTATAAAGAATCGCTACCTCACGTCTTTGCAATCGAAGTTGCAAATTTTTCGATGCATACATAATATACCTAGCTAGTGGACAACTGAGATAGGTATGAGCATTTCCAGATTTCCTCAATTAATCCTACCAAATTATGAGCAATTGCCATATGTATGAACATTCGCTTGTGTGTTGCTGAAAAAGCTAGCAACATTGCTCTTCGAAGTCATTCCCCACTCAACTCCGATTTCCAAACGGTGGTAGTAGTAGTAGTAGTCACATAGCTAAGTGATGCCTTTTATCCTTTTGTTGTACGGACATATTTAGTAGATTTGATAAATTAGTTATATCTATCCCTAAAAATTGTCATTTTGACAAAAAACAAAAGCTCTAACGGATTACCTACCGGGGCCATGTTACTATTCCCTTATCTTTAGAACATTACAAAAATTTATCTCTCTTATTTGTACCTCTAAATAGGTAACCACTAACACATTAACCAAAAATCAGATCCACGTGTGGGAGCAGAGAACTTCATCTATGCAGACATTTTAAGCCACTGCCCCGACCACCCACCGACAATGCTTTTGACCACCCGCCGCCACCACAGGTATCTCTACCGCCCACACGACCTCTCACAAACCTCCTTACCTTCCTCCAACAGCCATATATCTCCCAGGCCAGCCCTCATCTATTCGTTCCTACCTTCACCACATCACGACCACTTCTGATTGTGGATATGTAGTCCGTCAAGCCGCCATGCCGGTGACTTGCAAGAAAGAGTGGGGGAGAGGGAAAAGGATCCGACATGTGCCGCATGCGGTAGAAAGGATGGCCGGAGTGCCGAAGCAACGACGAGGCAATGGTGGATAACTAACACAGTAAATAAGCGGGAGACGAGTGTCACATGCACAGGAGCAGCGAGGGAGAGTTGGTGTGGGTGACCACATTGTGTCATCAATGAACGGGGCCATATGACAGTGTGTATGCAAACAAGTCTTATGTCATATGTATTTAAGGTGACGGAGGAAAACCTAAAATATTAGATCTTCTTCTCTCTCCTATACCTAAAACCAATTTTCAGTATAAAAAATTGACGGCTCTGTTATATCTTTGCATTGTATGTTAATAAGTCAAATATGCTAGAGATGTTCTAAGGGGAGTGACTTACAAGATTCAGTGCTTATGTTTTTAGTAGTGAGTTAAAAATGATGCAAAAAGCAGTACTTAAAAATCAATCTAGATGGGCCAAATTCCAAGATAAAACTTACGTAAAATTAATGCTCGCTTATTTTGGTGCCCTGGCGTGTACGCATTCCTATGTGCCCAATTTGAGTAAAAATGTATTATACGCCATCAAAATGTTTAGCTTTATTCAAATGTGAACACAATGATATGCTTTTGATGATATATAATACATGCTTCTCCTGGTACTTTTCTATGACACGACAACACTTTACAAGGCAACCTCTCGTACTTTTCCCTCTCGTTCCCACGGTTGCTTTGAAAAGAGTCGCATAGTTTAAAAGTGTGCACATGAGAGGATCTTTTTTAGGTGAAGAAAGAGCTTATTGCCTCCCGGCCTCTACAACCATCAAATAACGCAAAGGAGAGAATATGATCTACACATGCCTCACCTAGATGTGTTTATAGGTGAGTGATGGTTATGGTCTTTAAATTGATTTCTATCATAGTGGGGGTTGAAATAGCGAATATGTACAAAAACAATTTCTTTTCCACATGTACATGGGTGTCATGGGCTTACTCTGCCGTCAACTGTGTTTAAGATTCATTTTGTGCATTTTACACCCACATCCCGTGTAATTGTATATTTGATCTCGGAAAGCGTTAAGACATGATTTATTTCTGATAGAGAAACACTAGCTTTAAGTTTGTGATCGAATTTTTTTCTGGAAGCATATAGACCTATCATGTGGGCAATTGCAATACTTATGAGCAATCCCCCAACAAAACCTACCAAAGATCACATATGGGAATATATCTAGCTAGTGGACTGATACACAAGCAAGCAAAGGTAGCCTTCAAAATCACTACCTCACTCGACTTAGAATTTATTTTGCAAATGCTAGTAATAGTCGAATAGTCAAGTGGTGTGGTATGTTTGTTAATTTTACAGCTCATCACCTGGCCATCTGCCTCTTTGGCGGGTGAGTCAAGTTGGATTCTTATAGTTGTTGCTAGGTGGGGGTTTACTCATCTATGGTTTTATAATAGAGTAAATTGCATAAAACCACCAGTTTGAAGGTTAGGTTTGGGAAAAACACTACAATACTTTTTTTGCAGAAAACACCATGTCTTCAATAATCTCTTTGCAAATAACACTGATCGGCGGATTTGGCTCCACTGAGCACGCTTATGACAGTTGGGGCCCTTTTTTGCCTACATGGGGTAACATTTCGTGCCAGATCACTTTTATTCTGAATTTACAAACTAGCCCTTAGTTTTTACACAGAAATCCCTGAATCAAAAATAAAAAACGAAATTAGCCCACCGCAACGACCCATGCTGTTGGGGACATAACTACTGGCGTAACCCGCCCAGGAGGGGCCGGGTTACGTTATGGCGATTCATCATTTGAAGCCCAATATCAAGCTTGAAGATGGCGGTTTAGTAAAGGGCCTAAAGCCCATAGGCGACTTAAAGCCTGTAGTGATAAACCGCCGTAATGGCATGACTTGTATTGTAAGGCAAGAATAGTTAAGAGACCGAGCCGGACACTGTTTATGAGCCGGCCGGGACTCTGAGAGCCGCTGCGTTAACCTCTGTATATAAAGGGACGACCCAGCGGCGGTTCAGGACGGATAACATCAAATCGGTAGCCAGGCATAGCGGATTCGCTCCCTGGTCATCGAAACCCTAATAATTCCACCTCAACTGGAGTAGGCTTTTACCTTCACCATAAGGGGCCGAACCAGTATAACCCTCGTGTCCTTTGTCCCGCTTTAACCCCTTTAAGCTTCCTAGTTGCGATGGCTCCACGACTAAGTCCTTTCACGAGGACATCTGCCGTGACTATTCCACGACAGTTGGCGCTCACTGTGGGGCAAAGTAGCAGCCGACTGACGCTGTTGCCTTTCGAAGAAAAAGAGAGAGACGCAGATTAGGACTCGGCCTCGGTCGTCGTTCGGAGCTGCCTGCTTCATCTTGCTCCACCGCTGCTGGATTCGCCTCCACTATTTTGGCCGCAGCCGCCCGCCTGCCGCGGTGGCAATCTTGTTTACGGTTAATCAAGCCTCACCTGACCCGGCTTCCCATCTATTGCTGGGCCGCCCGGTTTGCCTCGGCCATCGACCCGCCGGTGCGCCTTTGCTGCTGTACTCCGGCGCTGACTCGTTTCTGCCGTCGGAGCCGCCGTTTCTACGACCCGGACTCTGCATGGCTGCTGACGCAGCACGGCTTCTGCTATGGTTCTGCTTGGCTTCGCCGGTCCGACCTGCGTGGCCGTGAATCTTCAAACCACTGACTCGGACACGACTCTTGAACCCGCCGCGCCGGGTCGCCCCGTTTTCAACGCCGGGCTCCACTGGTTTCACCACACCTCGAGCCGCCGTCCGTTTGCGAGTTGCCTCCACACGTCCGAGCGGCTCGGGTTTGCATGCTCCTCCTGCCGATTCACCGGCGTCGCCACGGGTCGTCATCTTTTGCCCTGCGGTGTTGCGGGTCGATTGCACCTCTACTATCGTCAGCTGCGCGTCTACAGGCCTCCTTAGCTGCAGCTGCGCCTTTGAGCCGCCGCAGTCGTGATCTGGCTTGCTCCGGCCAGCGCCGGCTCACTGCTGCCGCTTCCGCTGGCTGCTCCCATACCGGTTCACCTCTGCAAGCTTCGCCTTTGAGCCGTCGCACCGGCAAGGGCGAGCTGCAGTTTCAGTATTTTCTTTTAAGATGTCAACACCTTCCACTCCAATGTCAACGTCAAAAGCACCAGTCAATCATACTGTCAAAGAGATGCAGACAATAGACTGAATCAAACACTGGCAACGTGGGAAAGAGAGTGCCTGCAGCCACGGGAGAACCCGAGCACCTCCTTTCGGCTAGACTACAGCAGTATTGCCATGCAACCCGCTGAACATGACATCATGGATTGGACAAGTACGAGGAGCTGGTTGAATTTGCCTGCTGAGTTATCAATAGATAAGAAATACACAAGACCCTTTGACATCATGGATTGGAGAAGGCAGCAAAGAGACCAACTACGTACTAGTGCACTACTAGTATATACACATATTATTCCTATGGGTGTCACATCGAACAAAGAAACGAGACTGCAAGTCTATAATTGTTGGAATATGGCGTTCACCCAACAGAATGATATCTTTCCTCTGCATTATATCAGCATACTAATTCGTCTAAGATCAATTACTCTGGTCTATGCTATTTTTTCACAGGACCACTATTTCTTACAAAGGTGTCGCATAAAGGGTGCACGCCAGCATTATTTGTGCAAGTCGCCGTCCCCGTTACATCCGCACGTGTAACTGACTCATCGTCCGCGTCCACGTTTGTCTAACCCGGGTCCGGGCCGTTTCCAACGTTGTGGCTATCTCTCATGACCGCACCGGCTTACAATGCCACAGACGACTCGCCCGTCCGCTCTTGTGGCCGGTTCACGCGTCCGCGCCGGCTTACAACGAGAAGGACAACTTGCCCGTCCGCGCTGGCTTACAACGCCGCGACCGACTCATCTGTCTACTCTCGCGGTCGGCTCGTCCGTGATTGATTTCAGCTTCACCATGGTGATCAACTCCGCGGTGGATAATTACTGCCTGACATATCAGGTGAAATCTATCCAGTATATTTTTATAATATATATTGCTTTTCTTTAAAAGAACAATTACTCTGGCTTGCAAGTTCTCCAATGCAGGACAGGTTACATCACTGAGCTGTTGACTGACTCATACCGGTTTATATCACGGTCAAATATGGAGAATCTCAAGACAACTCCTTGAGTCGCCTTGAGACTCGGGGGCTACGATGACATGACTCAGTAAATGATGGCCAATTTAAAGCAGATTCAAGAACTCCGGATCATTGGAGGGAAAAATAACCCGGCCCCGGAGGCTACTGCCTTATTGGCAAATATTTAAAGGCCGTCAGAAAATTTCCGGCTTAAAAAGGAGGATTCCGGTTCAAAATCCGGTTCAAGGGAAATTTATTTACCACAAAGCTTTGAAGCTCTCAAATCCGGTTCAAGGTAAATTTATCTCTCACAAAGTTTTGAAGCTTTCAAATCTGGTTTAAGTTCCGGTTCAAAAAGAATTAATCTCTTGCAAGTTCGAGTTCTCAGAAAGATTAAAGGGTGCCAAAAAGAGCATGCTGTCATGATGCGCGGTTCAAACATGGGTATCCTGCCTTACGGCTTATCTTATTATGGTCACTTGGGGGCTTCCTGCTCATCGAGCATAGCTGTCGGTACCCTCTTGATCGGCGCAATGCCAAAACTTATATGGTCACTTGGGGGCTTCCTGTTCAAACATAGGTCGTATTCGAACCAAAGAGAACATAACTGTCGATACCCTTTTGATCGGCACACTGCCGAGCTCACTGGGGAGTTTCTTGATCATATTTGAATCATAGCTCAACCCCCTTTGGGAACCGACGTGGATCGTATTCGAATCAGCGTCGTTAAACAACTCTCAAGGTCATTTGGGGGCTTCCTGTTCAAACATAGGTCGTATTCGAACCAAAGAGGACATAGCTGTCGGTACCCTCTTGATCAGCACCGCCAAAGCCACTGGGGGCTATATGATCGTATTCGAATCTTAGCTTAACCCCTTTGGGACGGTTTTCTGGTCTTATTCGAATCAGAAGCCTCCAAATTTTTGAAGTCTCTTTTTGTAAACAACTTTTTGGATTTTATTTGAAGTTCTTTTGATCATGTCTAAAAGTGTTCAAGGGTGGTTTCTATTCCACCGGCTTAACCTTGATCAATAAAGTTGATCGCACATAATAAACATCATATTACAGAGTTGGGTTCTCACCCTCATTTTTTCTTTTGGGTCACATAAACCGGCAGTGTAATCGAAGGATCATAGATATATGACCCTCCATGCGGTAAGCCGCCAAGGGACTTGTGATTTGTTTTATATGCAGGACAATTTCAAGCAGCTCTTTAAACGTAAGGAAAGCAGAGGATCAAGCATAACCCGGGGGAATATAAGAGGGCGGCTTAAGAAGTGTTGAGCTCCACACAAGTGCGCGATGGCACGACAAAATTAAGCGTTTTTTCTACCCTATTACATGACTCCCCGAGTCCAAATAATGAAGCATTGTTTTCATCAAGACGTACACATGAGCCGCTTGGAGGATCAAAGGTGTTGTTGGGCTAAAGCTTCCGGTTCATCCCTTTCCGCTCCTCCGTCTGTTCCCCTGTCCTGGAAGGTTGATGATTTCCAGTCAATGCGACTCAAGGTTTCAAATTCAGCTTCATCATCAATTAACCCGGCCGGATCAACTCAGGGGCGAAGGTATGCTTACGAGTTGGAGGGTGAAGGAAATATGCCCTAGAGGCAATAATAAAGTATTATATATTTCCTTATATCATGATAAATGTTTATTATTCATGCTAGAATTGTATTAACCGGAAACATAATACATGTGTGAATACATAGACAAACAGAGTGTCACTAGTATGCCTCTACTTGACTAGCTCGTTAATCAAAGATGGTTATGTTTCCTAGCCATAGACATGAGTTGTCATTTGATTAACGAGATCACCTCATTAGGAGAATGACGTGATTGACTTGACCAATTCCGTTAGCTTAGCACCCGATCGTTTAGTATGTTGCTATTGCTTTCTTCATGACTTATACATGTTCCTTGTGACGCCCCCGATTTGACCGTACACTAATCATGCACGCAAATGTGTACGACCACGATCAGGGACTCACGGGAAGATATCACAACACAACTCTAAAACATAAATAAGTCATACAAGCATTATAATACAAGCCAGGGGCCTCGAGGGCTCGAATACAAGTGCTCGATCATAGACGAGTCAGCGGAAGCAACAATATCTGAGTACAGACATAAGTTAAACAAGTTTGCCTTAAGAAGGCTAGCACAAAAGTAGCAACGATCGAAAAGGCAAGGCCTCCTGCCTGGGACCTCCTAACTACTCCTGGTCGTCGTCAGCGGCCTGCACGTAGTAGTAGGCACCTCCAGTGCCGTGGGAGTCGTCGTCGACGGTGGCGTCTGGCTCTTGAACTCCGACATCTGATTGCGACAATCCGGTATAGAAAGGGGAAAAGAGGGAGAAAAGCAACCGTGAGTACTCATCCAAAGTACTCGCAAGCAAGGAGCTACACTACATATGCATGGGTATATGTGTAAAGAGGCATATCAGTGGACTGAACTGCAGAATGCCGGAATAAGAGGGGGATAGCTAGTCCTGTCGAAGACTAAGCTTCTGGACATCTCCATCTTGCAGCATGTAGAAGAGAGTAGATTGAAGTCCTCCAAGTAGCATCGCATAGCATAATCCTACCCGGTAATCCCCTCCTCGTCGCCCTGTTAGAGAGCGATCACCGGGTTGTATCTGGCACTTGGAAGGGTGTATTTTATTCAGTATCCAGTTCTAGTTGTCATAAGCTCGAGGTACAACTCCGGGTCGTCCTTTTACCGAGGGACACGGCTATTCGAATAGATAAACTTCCCTGCAGGGGTGCACCACAAAACCCAACACGCTCGATCCCAATTGGCCGGACACACTTTTCTGGGTCATGCCCGGCCTCGTAAGATCAACACGTCACAGCCCCACCTAGGCTCAACAGAGAGGTCAGCACGCCGGTCTAAACCTATGCGCGCAGGGGTCTGGGCCCATCGCCCTATGCACACCTGCACGTTGCGAACGCGGCCGCGAGCAGACCTAGCAACCCACACGATCACGGCGGTTACGTCAAAGCGGTCCAACACGGCGCGCGCCACTCAGTCGCTGACGTCAAAAGAGCTTCGGCTGATACCACGACGTCGGGATACCCATAACTACTCCCACGTAGATGGTTAGTGCGTATAGACCAAATGGCCAGACTCAGATCAAATACCAAGATCTCGTTAAGCGTGTTAAGTATCCGCGAACGCCGACCAGGGCCAGGCCCACCTCTCACCTAGGCGGTCTCAACCTGCCCTGTTGCTCCGCCACAAAGATCCACTTGCGGGTACTCCTACGAGCCGACCCGACTTTAGTCATCACATGTGTCATGTATATAGTATATAAGTATATGCCCGTGATCACCGCCCAGGTGATCACGGCCCGATAGTATAGCACAGCAGACGGACAAGAATGTAGGGCCACTGATGGAAATCTAGCATCCTATACTAAGCATGTAGGATTGCAGGTAAAGGTAGTAACAATAGTAGCAAGGATAGGCTATGCATCAGAATAGGATATCGAAAAGCAGTAACATGCTACACTACTCTAATGCAAGCAGTAGAGATTAGAGTAGGCGATATCTGGTGATCAAAGGGGGGGGCTTGCCTGGTTGCTCTGGCAAGTAGGAGGGGTCGTCGACTCCGTAGTCGAACTGGGCAGCAGCAGTGTCGGTCTCGTAGTCTACCGGAGAGAAGAGGGGGAAGAAACAGTAAATACAAGGCAAACATAAGCATGACGATGCGTGACATGACAATGAGCGGTGCTAGGGGTGCCCTAACGCGACAGTAGGTGGTACCGGTGAAGGGGGGGGCATCCAGGAGGTATGCCCGATGTTCCGCGTTTTCGGACAGACGGATCGGAGGGGGAAAGTTGCTAGTTCGATAGGTTAGGGAGGTGCGGTGGATGAACGGACTGCGTAGTCGGATTCGTCTCGTCGTTCTGAGCAACTTTCATATAGAAAACATTTTCATCCGAGTTACGGTTTAAAAGATATGAATTTTCAAAGTTTATTTGAATTTCTGGAATTATTTATATTAAGAAAAATGAATTATGATGTCAGCATGAGGCAATGCTGACGTCAGCAAGTCAACAGGTCGGCTGACCAGTCAAACCAGACAAGGGGGACCCACCTGTCATAGACAGTGGGTTAACAGAGGATTAAACTAATTAATCTTTAGTTAATTAGCTACTGGGCCCACCTGTCAGTGAGAGATTAATTAAACTAATTATTTTTATTTATAAAACATTTTCTTTTCTTTTATTTTTTTTAATTTCTGCGGCGGGGCCCGCATGTCAGTGACTGGGCCTGCCCAGTCAGCAGTTGACTGGGTCAACCCAGTCAACTGGGGCCCGTGGGGGCCACTGGCAGTGACCCAGGGGTGGCCCCAGGTGTGCCACGTCGGCGGCCGGCGCCGGAGCAACGCCGGCGACCGAAAACACGGCGGAGGCGCTCGGGACCTCGCCGGAATCCACGTACAGGGCACCGTTCAGGGAGTTTTTGGTCGCGTTCGAAAGCTACGGCTGCGCCGCGTCCAACGGTGGTGGTTGTGGCGGCAGGGGTGACCGGAATCGAGCGCGGCGAGCTCATCGGCGGACGACCGGAGTCGGACGCCAGAGGAAAAGGGCGACGCAGCATGCTAGCGAGCGAACGGAGAGGCTAGGTGGGACGTGCGTTAGGAGGCGAATGCAACGGGCGCTGGCCCGTGACCATTTGGTCACCGGAGGCACGCCGGCGACGAGCGCAGGCGGCAGCGCGTTCGGGCGCTCAACGGAGGCTATGCTAGGAGGCACGGGGAGGCACGGGCGTGGGCTCGTTGGGCTCCTGGGAGCTCCAGGAGTTTGACTACGAGCTCGGACGCGAGCTCAGGCCACGGTAGCCACGGCGGCGAGGTGATATGCGGCGGCGAGCTCAAAGCAATGGCGACGAGCTAGCTAGGGAGGCTCACGCAGTGCGACGAGGGGAATGGAGGGAGGGAGGAGCTCACCGAGCGGCTACGTAAAGCCTGCGACAGCTTAGGAGCGCAGAGGTGGCCGGACGACGGCGGTCACCGATGCCCGAGGCGGAAGGGGGCGGCTCGATCCGCTGCCTGCGGTGCTCCCCGGCTTGCGTTCGTGGACGGGGACGAGGAAGCCGACGACGGCGGAGCTGCTGGACAGGTTGGCGAGGCGAGGCGAGGCGAGGTTGGTTGCCGCGGTTGCGACGGCGGACGGCGACGGAGGCGCTCGGGATGATGGGGGGAGCACGGAGCGGCGCGAAGGAGAGGGGATGAGGGAGGCGCAGGGGCCGAGAGTGAGCGGGGTGAGTGGGAGAGAGACCCGAGGAGGCGCGGGGGCTGGCGCCCTTATCCCCTCCGGCGTCGGTGCCGGCGAGGTGGTCGGGCGGCAGCGCGCCCCTGTTCCGACCCGGTCGGGGGAACAGGAAGGGGACGCGGGGGTGAGTTGGGCTGGGCCGGGGTCGGGGCGCGGGTGGCGGCCCAGTTTGGGCCGGGGTTCGGTCCAGACGGGCCACGGGTCCAGTGGGGGGGGGGAAGGGCTTTTCCTTTTTCTTCTTTTTTTTTTCTTTCTGTGATCTGTTTTCTGTTTTCCTTTTATTTGTTTATTTCTTTTCTGTTTTATTTCTTTTAAAAGTAATTAGGTATTTTATAAAAATGTGTTTCCTCCACCATAATTACCAGTGTATTATTTAGCACCCACTGAACATTTTTGTTTGAATTTTTGAAAACTTTTATTTTCCACTTTTAAATTTAATTGAAGTTTGAACTAGGAGTTTGACAAGGTTGTGGTTCAAATGTGATCAAGCCCTGTTTAGCAACATGATTAGCTTAATCACAGGGGGTTACTATAGCATGATTCTCAGAGTGTTACAAATCTCCTCCACTATAAGAAATCTCGTCCCGAGATTTAGGAGGTAGAAGGAAACAGTGCGGGGTATTCTTCGCGCAGACGATCCTCTCGTTCCCAAGTGGCCTCATCTTCAGAATGGTGCGACCACTGGACTTTGAGAAACTTGATCGCCTTCTGACGTGTGCGGCGTTCAGCTTGGTCGAGAATGCGGACCGGATGCTCCTTATAGGAGAGGTCTTGCTGCAATTCGAGCACTTCGTGATCCACAGCTCGGATTGGATCCTTGAAGCAACGGCGGAGCTGTGACACATGGAACACATCGTGAACCTGAGAAAGGTTCGGCGGTAGCTCCAGTTGGTATGCCACTTTTCCACGCCTTTCGAGAATAGTGAATGGGCCAATATAGCGAGGAGCTAGTTTGCCCTTGATCCCGAATAATGCGGACTTGTTCTTCGGCATCTTGGATAATATCCGGACCGAAGAGTGGACGTTCCCCAGTTTCTGACCAGTTCTGGGGGGTTCGGCACTTTCGTCCATATAACACTTCGAAGGGGGCCATCTTCAGACTAGCTTGATAGCTATTATTATAAGAGAACTCAGCATACGGGAGAGATTCCTCCCATTTCTTGCCGAAGGAAATAACGCAAGCTTGAAGCATGTCTTCGAGAACTTGATTGACGCGTTCAACTTGTCCTTGCGATTGAGGATGAAACGCAGTACTAAATGACAGATGAGTGCCCATAGCTTCTTGGAAACTTGCCCAGAATCTTGAAGTGAATAAGCTGCCACGGTCTGAACTGATAACCAATGGAATACCGTGGAGTGAAACAATCCTGGACATATAGAGCGTTGCCAACTGGCTAGCAGTGATCGTTTCTTTGACTGCCAGGAAATGTGCAACTTTGGAAAGCCGGTCAATGACGACAAGAATAGCATCATTACCTTTCTGCGATTTGGGAAATCCAGTGACGAAGTCCATCTCAACATGGTCCCATTTCCATTCAGGACTAGAGATAGGTTGCAGAGTTCCAGCAGGCCTTTGATGTTCTGCTTTGATACGACGGCAAACGTCACACTCAGCAACATAACGAGCAATGTCTTGCTTCATATTAGTCCACCAGAATCTCTGACGGATATCTTGATACATCTTTGTACTACCAGGATGGATACATAGAGGCGTATCATGGGCTTCTTTCATAACTTCCTGTGTCATATCCAGGTTTTTCTCTGCACATGGCACCACTAGGCGGCCCTTGAAGTATAGGGCGCCATCTTCAGAAATGGTGAAGAATGAGGGCTTTCCTTCTGCGAGGTAGCGCTTAATCTTGTGGGCTTCAGAGTCATACCCCTGTATTCTCTTGATGGAGTCCAGGAGATCTGGTTCGACGACCAGGTTATTGAGGGAACCCTGGGGAACAACACGGAGGTTCATCTTGCGGAACTCCTTAGGAGGGGGAGCGAGTGCACCCGGAGGAACAATATGGAGGTTCAGTTTCCTGAATTCTTCAACAAGCGAGGGCTGAACTTTATGAACCTGGAGGTGGTTGCAGTAAGACTTGCGGCTCAAGGCATCAGGCATTACATTAGCCTTGCCTGGAGTATAGGAAATACCCAAGTCAAAGTCTGCAACAAGCTCCATCCATCTCTGCTGACGGAGGTTCAGATCTGGCTGAGTAAACAGATACTTCAGACTTTGGTGGTCAGTGAAGATCTCGCAACGATTACCGAGAAGGTAATGTCGCCACTGCTTCAGCGCATGTATGACAGCAGCAAGTTCGAGGTCGTGAACTGGGTAGTTCTCTTCGTGAGGGCACAATTGTCGAGAGGCATAAGCAATCACTTTGCGGTCTTGCATTAGGACACAGCCTAATCCTTGACGGGAAGCGTCGCAATAGATGACGAAGTCCTTCTTAGTATCAGGTGGAGCTAGAACTGGGGCAGAAGTCAACTTGTCTTTGAGTGCCTGGAAACTTTCCTGACATTTGTCTGTCCATTGGAACTTGACACCCTTATGCAACAGGTTAGTCAGAGGCCTGGCGATCTTAGAGAAGTTCTCGACGAATCGACGGCAATAGCTGGCGAGACCGAGAAAACTTCTGACTTGCTTAACGTTCTTGGGAGGAGTCCAATCAAGAATAGCCTGAACTCATTCAGGGTTGACGGCAATACCATCCTTAAAGATGACATGCCCAAGATAGGTTACTTCGGGTAGCCAGAATTCACATTTAGAGAACTTGGCATATAGTTGATGTTCTCGTAGCTTTTCCAGCACAAGACGAAGATGTTCAGCATGTTCTTCTTCGTTCTTGGAAAATATCAGGATATCATCCAGATAAACCACGACGAACTTGTCGAGGTAATCCATGAATATGTAGTTCATCAGACGAGAGAAGGTGGCTGGAGCATTGGTTAAACCGAAAGACATGACGGTGTACTCGTATGAACCATAGCGAGTCACGAAGGCGGTCTTTGGGATATCCTCTTCGCGAACACGGATCTGGTGGTAGCCCAACCTCAAGTCGAGCTTAGAGAACACTGACGAACCCGCCAGTTGATCATACAGATCATTGATCCGAGGAAGAGGGTATTTATTCTGAATGGTAGCTTGGTTTATAGGACGGTAGTCTTGAACTAACCGGTTTGTCCCATCCTTCTTCTTGACAAAGAGAGAAGGTGCTCCCCAAGGAGAGCAACTTGGGCGAATGAATCCTTTGCGAAGAGACTTGTCGATTTCCTCCTTAAGCTCAAGGAGTTCATGCGGCGGCATTTTGTAAGGTCGCTTGGCTATAGGAGTGGTGCCTGGTTTCAAGTCGATGATGAATTCGACAGCTCTAGCAGGGGGAATCCCTGGAAGTTCTTCAGGGAAGACGTCGAGGAATTCACGCACGACGGGAATGTTTTCAATGCCCTCGAGTGGTGCAGCGTTCAATGCATTCAATGAATAGAGCCTTGCCTCGGCATTTTGCACCAGATGGGCTTGGTAAGTAACTATCTCATCTGAAGGGTGTAGCAGATGGAAGGTCTTAGTGGTGCAAACGATTGAAGCAGTATGCGCTTTTAACCAATTCATTCCCAGAATGAGATCAATGCTACAGGACTTCAGTACGATGGGAGAGACAAGAAATTCCAGTCCTTCAATTTCAACAGTAACATCGCGACTAACCATAGAGGTTTGACATTGGCCCGCAGTGGTGTGTACCACTAGCGGAGTGTTTATCTCTTCGTGATTAATGCCATGCAGGAATGCAAATTCTGCTGAAATGAATGAATGGGATGCTCCTGCATCAAATAAAACGGATGCTGGTACTGAATTTACGAGGAGTGTACCCATCACAGTAGCAGGCTGGTCTTGAGCTTCGCTGAGATCAACGTGGTTGGCATGAGCACGACCATAAGACTTAGCATTGTTGTTACGGGGCTGGTTGTTACCACGGCCAGCTGCTGGAAGGGCCAGTTGATTCTGGTTCTGATAGCAGTTCCTGGCAAAGTGACCCGGTTGACCACACTTGAAGCACAGACCATTATCGGGAGTGGGAACAGGAGCCCCAGGTGGGGGAGCTGGTAGCTTTGACTGCTTAGATGGTGGAGGAGGCAGACGCGGTGCAGCATAAGATTTCCTGGGAGCAGGTGCATTCGGACGATACATGCTGTTCGGGATCCATATCTTACGCTTCTGTGAGGGCGAGCCCGAAGATGAGCCCGTGTCACGGTTGCGCCTCTGAGAGCTCTGGTATTCCTGCAGACCAGTTTCAACATTGATGGCCTTGTTCACCAAGGTGGTGAAATCAGCAAAGTCATGCACTAGAAGTGCGAGCTTGGTGTCAGCTTGAAGGCCATCACGGAACTTCTCCTGTCTGCGTGCATCAGTTGCAATGTCTTCTTCAGCATAGCGGGACAAGTCCAGAAACTCCCGCTGATAAGCTTCGACAGTTTTGTTGCCTTGGGTGAGGTTGCGGAACTCACGCTTCTTCCGGTCCATGACTCCCTGAGGAATGAAGCGGGCACGGAAAGCAGCTTGGAAGTCTGGCCAGGTGATGATTGTTCCAGCTGGCAGAGTACGCCTGTGGCTGTCCCACCATTGAGCTGCGGGTCCCTTCAAGAAGAAGGAAGCAAAATTGACATAGCTGGCAGGGGCTACATCAGCAGACTCCAACTCATAGCTGATGTCACGGAGCCAGTCATCAGCATCCAGAGGCTGAGTTGAGCTGCGGTAGATGGTTGGGTTGAGGCGTATGAAATCTTGAAGAGTCACTTGAGCTGGCTGTTGGTTCATATTGGGGCGAGGAAACTGAGCCATCATATTTTCCATGAATTGGCGGTTCAGTTCAAACTGTTGGATCATACCAGCCATGTACTCAGGTGGTGGTGGGGCATCGCCACCACGACCACGACCACCTGGTCTAACCATCCTGCTAATATATAACAGGGGTAGTTCAGCATTGAGAAAAACTTGCAATGACAAGAATCATTCATGATGAAACATGCATAATTGAAAGGAGCACGATAGCTACTGCATAGTAGTCGGCATAACTTACAAAAGGGGTCATGCATAGAGTTCAGTACATAGAGTTCAGTACATGGACCAAAACATCATAGGCGGCACACAGGCTCGCGGCGAATGCCTTTAACACTACAAACAAGCCTACATCAGTCCCAAGAGGTAATGTGGAGGTAATCGTAGCCCGACAGCTGGTAGTGAGGCAACGGATAGCTCTCCACGTCAGCAGACTGGGGGCCGCGGATACTCAGGTGTAGAGCCCGACGCTCAGGTGGCAGAAGAGGACCAAGTGCGGGAGAGTAGCCTCCCACCTCTGGCCAACCGACACCGTGGGGCATCACGGTCCTGGCTGGGTAGATCGCAGCACGCGGTACCTGTCCAGACCGGACAAAGGGGTGCAGCAGCGTCAGAGCACGGTAAAGGTGCTGACGGGTGGTGTACATCTCATGGCGAAGAGCTCGGTTAGCTCGATCCAGCCCATCAGCATGCAGAACCAGGTGCTGATGGTAGAAGGGCTCTCGGGTGACAGTGGAGTAGGCAGCAGTATAGTATCCCTCCGCACCAGCATCAGAGGCGATAGCAATGTGCCTGAAAGGGGAGGTGTCCAACTCCCGATACTCTCCACGAAGACGTGTCAGAGCAGCATAGGCAGCATCGTGGACAGCCATATCGATGGTCACACCAACACCATGTGCGGTGTGCAGCACAGTAGTGGAGTCATACTCCCGAGGGTAGAGGTGGACGATGGCACGGTACTGCTCCTGGTTAAAGTCCTGGTACTCCTCGTAGACTGTGAATTCAGGGTGCCAGCGATAACCCAGATAGGTCATCATCTCAGCTAGCACCGCAGGTGATCCCGAGGCACCAATGGCCGTCGTGTGGCACACGACCTGCCTCGAGGGTTCCATCTGAAAGCAAAGACGTTTCAAAGGAGTCAATTGACAGTGTGTGAATTGTTCAAAATACTATTCTAAGAAACAACTATGGCTTATCCATCTTTGGGGTGAACGCGGTCACGGGATCCTAGTGTTAGAGTTAGTAAATTCGTTTAACCCGAGTAGAAGAGAGTTCAGAGTCCCAGAGTAAAGGTCGAGGAGTAAAAGATCCTAGTACCACCCAATGGCGACGTGGGCCCGTAAGACACACAACCATGTTAGTAAAAGTTTTTGTAATGTCTAGACTCGACTTCGGCCAAGGAGTGTGGAAGGGGGTTTCCTACAGGCAGTCGGCTCTGATACCAACCTGTGACGCCCCCGATTTGACCGTACACTAATCATGCACGCAAATGTGTACGACCACGATCAGGGACTCACGGGAAGATATCACAACACAACTCTAAAACATAAATAAGTCATACAAGCATTATAATACAAGCCAGGGGCCTCGAGGGCTCGAATACAAGTGCTCGATCATAGACGAGTCAGCGGAAGCAACAATATCTGAGTACAGACATAAGTTAAACAAGTTTGCCTTAAGAAGGCTAGCACAAAAGTAGCAACGATCGAAAAGGCAAGGCCTCCTGCCTGGGACCTCCTAACTACTCCTGGTCGTCGTCAGCGGCCTGCACGTAGTAGTAGGCACCTCCAGTGCCGTGGGAGTCGTCGTCGACGGTGGCGTCTGGCTCCTGAACTCCGACATCTGATTGCGACAATCCGGTATAGAAAGGGGAAAAGAGGGAGAAAAGCAACCGTGAGTACTCATCCAAAGTACTCGCAAGCAAGGAGCTACACTACATATGCATGGGTATATGTGTAAAGAGGCATATCAGTGGACTGAACTGCAGAATGCCGGAATAAGAGGGGGATAGCTAGTCCTGTCGAAGACTAAGCTTCTGGACATCTCCATCTTGCAGCATGTAGAAGAGAGTAGATTGAAGTCCTCCAAGTAGCATCGCATAGCATAATCCTACCCGGTAATCCCCTCCTCGTCGCCCTGTTAGAGAGCGATCACCGGGTTGTATCTGGCACTTGGAAGGGTGTATTTTATTCAGTATCCAGTTCTAGTTGTCATAAGCTCGAGGTACAACTCCGGGTCGTCCTTTTACCGAGGGACACGGCTATTCGAATAGATAAACTTCCCTGCAGGGGTGCACCACAAAACCCAACACGCTCGATCCCAATTGGCCGGACACACTTTTCTGGGTCATGCCCGGCCTCGTAAGATCAACACGTCACAGCCCCACCTAGGCTCAACAGAGAGGTCAGCACGCCGGTCTAAACCTATGCGCGCAGGGGTCTGGGCCCATCGCCCTATGCACACCTGCACGTTGCGAACGCGGCCGCGAGCAGACCTAGCAACCCACACGATCACGGCGGTTACGTCAAAGCGGTCCAACACGGCGCGCGCCACTCAGTCGCTGACGTCAAAAGAGCTTCGGCTGATACCACGACGTCGGGATACCCATAACTACTCCCACGTAGATGGTTAGTGCGTATAGACCAAATGGCCAGACTCAGATCAAATACCAAGATCTCGTTAAGCGTGTTAAGTATCCGCGAACGCCGACCAGGGCCAGGCCCACCTCTCACCTAGGCGGTCTCAACCTGCCCTGTCGCTCCGCCACAAAGATCCACTTGCGGGTACTCCTACGAGCCGACCCGACTTTAGTCATCACATGTGTCATGTATATAGTATATAAGTATATGCCCGTGATCACCGCCCAGGTGATCACGGCCCGATAGTATAGCACAGCAGACGGACAAGAATGTAGGGCCACTGATGGAAATCTAGCATCCTATACTAAGCATGTAGGATTGCAGGTAAAGGTAGTAACAATAGTAGCAAGGATAGGCTATGCATCAGAATAGGATATCGAAAAGCAGTAACATGCTACACTACTCTAATGCAAGCAGTAGAGATTAGAGTAGGCGATATCTGGTGATCAAAGGGGGGGGCTTGCCTGGTTGCTCTGGCAAGTAGGAGGGGTCGTCGACTCCGTAGTCGAACTGGGCAGCAGCAGTGTCGGTCTCGTAGTCTACCGGAGAGAAGAGGGGGAAGAAACAGTAAATACAAGGCAAACATAAGCATGACGATGCGTGACATGACAATGAGCGGTGCTAGGGGTGCCCTAACGCGACAGTAGGTGGTACCGGTGAAGGGGGGGGCATCCGGGAGGTATGCCCGATGTTCCGCGTTTTCGGACAGACGGATCGGAGGGGGAAAGTTGCTAGTTCGATAGGTTAGGGAGGTGCGGTGGATGAACGGACTGCGTAATCGGATTCGTCTCGTCGTTCTGAGCAACTTTCATATAGAAAACATTTTCATCCGAGTTACGGTTTAAAAGATATGAATTTTCAAAGTTTATTTGAATTTCTGGAATTATTTATATTAAGAAAAATGAATTATGACGTCAGCATGAGGCAATGCTGACGTCAGCAAGTCAACAGGTCGGCTGACCAGTCAAACCAGACAAGGGGGACCCACCTGTCATAGACAGTGGGTTAACAGAGGATTAAACTAATTAATCTTTAGTTAATTAGCTACTGGGCCCACCTGTCAGTGAGAGATTAATTAAACTAATTATTTTTATTTATAAAACATTTTCTTTTCTTTTATTTTTTTTAATTTCTGCGGCGGGGCCCGCATGTCAGTGACTGGGCCTGCCCAGTCAGCAGTTGACTGGGTCAACCCAGTCAACTGGGGCCCGTGGGGGCCACTGGCAGTGACCCAGGGGTGGCCCCAGGTGTGCCACGTCGGCGGCCGGCGCCGGAGCAACGCCGGCGACCGAAAACACGGCGGAGGCGCTCGGGACCTCGCGGAATCCACGTACAGGGCACCGTTCAGGGAGTTTTTGGTCGCGTTCGAAAGCTACGGCTGCGCCGCGTCCAACGGTGGTGGTTGTGGCGGCAGGGGTGACCGGAATCGAGCGCGGCGAGCTCATCGGCGGACGACCGGAGTCGGACGCCAGAGGAAAAGGGCGACGCAGCATGCTAGCGAGCGAACGGAGAGGCTAGGTGGGACGTGCGTTAGGAGGCGAATGCAACGGGCGCTGGCCCGTGACCATTTGGTCACCGGAGGCACGCCGGCGACGAGCGCAGGCGGCAGCGCGTTCGGGCGCTCAACGGAGGCTATGCTAGGAGGCACGGGGAGGCACGGGCGTGGGCTCGTTGGGCTCCTGGGAGCTCCAGGAGTTTGACTACGAGCTCGGACGCGAGCTCAGGCCACGGTAGCCACGGCGGCGAGGTGATATGCGGCGGCGAGCTCAAAGCAACGGTGACGAGCTAGCTAGGGAGGCTCACGCAGTGCGAGGAGGGGAATGGAGGGAGGGAGGAGCTCACCGAGCGGCTACGTAAAGCCTGCGACAGCTTAGGAGCGCAGAGGTGGCCGGAGACGACGGCGGTCACCGACGCCCGAGGCGGAAGGGGGCGGCTCGATCCGCTGCCTGCGGTGCTCCCCGGCTTGCGTTCGTGGACGGGGACGAGGAAGCCGACGACGGCGGAGCTGCTGGACAGGTTGGCGAGGCGAGGCGAGGTTGGTTGCCGCGGTTGCGACGGCGGACGGCGACGGAGGCGCTCGGGATGATGGGGGGGGAGCACGGAGCGGCGCGAAGGAGAGGGGATGAGGGAGGCGCAGGGGCCGAGAGTGAGCGGGGTGAGTGGGAGAGAGACCCGAGGAGGCGCGGGGGCTGGCGCCCTTATCCCCTCCGGCGTCGGTGCCGGCGAGGTGGTCGGGCGGCAGCGCGCCCCTGTTCCGACCCGGTCGGGGGAACAGGAAGGGGACGCGGGGGTGAGTTGGGCTGGGCCGGGGTCGGGGCGCGGGTGGCGGCCCAGTTTGGGCCGGGGTTCGGTCCAGACGGGCCACGGGTCCAGTGGGGGGGGGGGAAGGGCTTTCCTTTTTCTTCTTTTTTTTTTTCTTTCTGTGATCTGTTTTCTGTTTTCCTTTTATTTGTTTATTTCTTTTCTGTTTTATTTCTTTTAAAAGTAATTAGGTATTTTATAAAAATGTGTTTCCTCCACCATAATTACCAGTGTATTATTTAGCACCCACTGAACATTTTTGTTTGAATTTTTGAAAACTTTTATTTTCCACTTTTAAATTTAATTGAAGTTTGAACTAGGAGTTTGACAAGGTTGTGGTTCAAATGGGATCAAGCCCTGTTTAGCAACATGATTAGCTTAATCACAGGGGGTTACTATAGCATGATTCTCAGAGTGTTACATTCCTATGACTATGAGATTATGCAACTCCCGTTTACCGGAGGAACACTTTGTGTGCTACCAAACGTCACAACGTAACTGGGTGATTATAAAGGTGCTCTACAGGTGTCTCCAAAGGTACTTGTTGGGTTGGCGTATTTCGAGATTAGGATTTGTCACTCCGATTGTCGGAGAGGTATCTCTGGGCCCACTCGGTAATGCACATCACTATAAGCCTTGCAAGCATTGTGACTAATGAGTTAGTTGCGGGATGATGTATTACGGAACGAGTAAAGAGACTTGCCGGTAACGAGATTGAACTAGGTATCGAGATACCGACGATCGAATCTTGGGCAAGTAACATACCAATGACAAAGGGAACAACGTATGTTGTTATGCGGTCTGACCGATAAAGATCTTTGTAGAATATGTGGGAGCCAATATGGGCATCCAGGTCCCGCTATTGGTTATTGACCGGAGACGTGTCTCGGTCATGTCTACATAGTTCTCGAACCCGTAGGGTCCGCACGCTTAAAGTTACGCTGACAGTTTTATTATGAGTTTATGTATGTTGATGTACCGAAGGAGTTCGGAGTCCCGGATGAGATCAGGGACATGACGAGGAGTCTCGAAATGGTCGAGACGTAAAGATCGATATATTGGACGACTATATTCGGACTTCGGAAAGGTTCCGAGTGATTCGGGTATTTTTCGGAGTACCGGAGAGTTACGGGAATACGTATTGGGCCTTATTGGGCCATACGGGAAAGAAGAAAAAGGGCTTCAAGGGTGGCCGCACCCCTCCCCTTGGTCTGGTCCGAATTGGACTAGGGAAGGGGGGCGCCCCCTTCCTTCCTTTTCTTTTTCCCTTCCTCTTTTCCTATTTCATATGGGAGGTGGAATCCTACTAGGACTAGGGAGTCCTAATAGGACTCCACACTTGGTGCGCCCCCTCCTAGGGCCGGCCTCCTCCTCCCTTGCTCCTTTATATACGGGGGCAGGGGGCACCCCAGAGACACAACAATTGATCCTTGAGATCTCTTAGCCGTGTGCGGTGCCCCCCTCCACCATATTACACCTCGATAATACCGTTGCGGAGCTTAGGCGAAGCCCTGCGCCGGTGGAACATCATCATCGTCACCACGCCGTCGTGCTGACGAAACTCTCCCTCAACACTCGGCTGGATTGGAGTTCGAGGGACGTCATCGAGCTGAACGTGTGTAGAACTCGGAGGTGCCGTGCGTTCGGTACTTGATCGGTCGGATCGTGAAGACGTACGACTACATCAACCGCGTTGTGATAACGCTTCCGCTGTCGGTCTACGAGGGTGCGTGGACAACACTATCCCCTCTCGTTGCTATGCATCACCATGATCTTGCGTGTGCGTAGGAAATTTTTTGAAATTACTACGTTCCCCAACAGAGGGATCAGACTGATTGCTTCATAATGTGGTGTTGGAATTCTCTGATTCTCGGCGTCATAACCCGGTTGGTATTTGGTAAGATCCGTGTCATTACCGATCAGAGTGGCCACAGGGTGTATGTCCTTCACACAAGCGGCGAAATCCCTCTGGTTAAATGGGGTGCCGTCCTCCTTCAAACTGGGATACCCAAGGACGATGTCGGCCGGGTCTAGCTCCGGTAGCCACGCCTTGGCCCGGCTTAAAGCAGCTATGGCTCCGGCTCTTGCAGAAGCTCGTCTCAATTCCTGGAATCATTGAGGTAGCACGGCAAGCCGCCTTAGCACATCCGCCAGACAAGTGGGAACTTCATTTGACAGAGCCACGACAGCTAAGGCACGTTGTGACCCGGTGTAGAGTTGTTCCACCAGGGTAAACGGCCTTCAACTTTGTCAGCATGCTTTGGTTGAGATTGGAGCTCCTGGGGCCTGCATTACAAGGTCAGGTGAGCTGATGACAATTGAGATGCTTGTTGAAAAAGATTTAAGCTAGCTAACACTTACAGAGTAACTTACCGAAGATTGCTGAGACCATCTGAGATACATGGCGTTTTAAGCCGGATAACTCGGCGGTTGTTTCTGCAAGAGTGGCCTCCGCTTGTTCAGCCCGGTTGAGCAAAGCGATCTTTTCATCCGCCCAGGCCTTTCTCTCTGTTTCAAACTTCTTTTTCAATTTCTCTTGTGCGGATACACTGACTTCAAACTTGGAATTCGCCTTTTGGGTTTCACTCTCTTGAGTTTTCAGGCGATTCTTCAAGTCAGAGATTTCCTATTCAAATTGCTTAATGGCGGCCTGTAAAAATTCCGGGTTACAGTTAGGGTTATCATAATGCAGCATTAAGTCCCAAGCACTTTGCAAGCAAAGATACTTGGCACTTGGGGGCTAATGTATGCTAAAGAGCTCTATTTACAGTGGCGGTTCATGGAAATAAGTCCCAAGCACTTTGCAGGCAAAGGTACTTGGCACTTGGGGGCTAATGCATATTGTTGTCCAAGTACTTGATTAAAATACGGGAAAGACCGGTTCAAATATGTTGTCTGAGCCGGCCCTTGGGTGCTACCGGATAAGCCGGTTTTCTTGCAGTGATTACTAGGCTGGTGTTAAGTCTACAACATTTTTATCATAAGTAATAGACTTGGGGGCTGGCATAGTAAGGATAACTAAGGAACAAGCAACAAGAGTTATACCTCAGATTTTTGGTGTATTTGTTTCACCATATCAATTTCCAGATCTCGGCTGTTGTGCACTTGGTTTACATAACCAGAGACGATTTCTCCAATACTCAGATGAGCATAATCGGTGACATCCAGCTGGGTTTTGCGGCGTTCCAAAAGTTCTTCTTTGGCGGAGCACTTGGCCAGCGCGGTGGGTTTCCCCGGTTCAACGAAGTCAGTCCGGATGATTTCGACGTCCGGGTCATCCGCCTTGGCCGGGCTAGGGTTCTCCGGGTTCTCAGAACCTTCCATAGCTTGTTCGACGGACGGATCAGTAGTGAGAGTTGGAGTATCATGGGCTGGTTCAGGCGGCGGCTCATGAGCGGAAGTATCAGGAGCAGCCGTTCTGAGCTCCGGTTCAGCAAAGATTGGCTCTTCGGCCGGCTTACTTCTCTTCGTCCTCTTGCTGGGCTTTACTTATACACTGAAAATTAAAGG
This sequence comes from Aegilops tauschii subsp. strangulata, assembly GCF_002575655.3. Taxonomy (NCBI): domain Eukaryota; kingdom Viridiplantae; phylum Streptophyta; class Magnoliopsida; order Poales; family Poaceae; genus Aegilops; species Aegilops tauschii. Next base: position 424,083,252 of record NC_053035.3, on the reverse strand, counting down.
GTTAGTACAAAAACATGAGTAAGATAAGCACAAGATAAACAGATTATCATTACCCTGGAGCGGTTTTGAAAGCCGGCATGCTGGACTGCATTGATTCACCGGAGGAAGGTGAAGTTCCCTGATAGTTTGAGTCAGAAGAATTGAGTGGTTGACGAGTGAAACCCGCCAAAGGATACAAAGAATATAAATCAGAGATAACCTCAGTCCGGCATTTTCTTGTTACATCGGGTAAGCCGGAGGAGAGGTCCGCATCTTTACTGGTCCGGGTCTGCCTCTGACTCTCGTGAATCTGTTGTTTCAAAAGAAATTGAGGATCTTGATAAGCTAAAGGATGTGAAAATCTTACTTTCTGGGTTACCCTTCAGACTTTCTGTCTCGGCAAAGGCTCGAAGTCGGAGGAAATTATAGTTACCTCTTCAATTACTGCATGACTTGCTCCTGTATCCTCCTGCTGATAATCAGTGTCAATAAGATGGTTAAAGAAGGAGCCTAAAGAGTCAAAAGTTACCTCTGACTCGGAGGTATCGTCCAGATGAAACATATCCGAGGCGCTAGGTTTGTTCCCCTTCTTACGGGCAGCGGCTTTCCTGGCGGCTTTCTTGGCCTTTCTGGCCTTCTTTGCAGCCTCATGGTCATACTTGACCTTCCAGAATTTATCACCAGCCTGTAAAATATAGCAAGAGTTTTTGAGTAAAGATGAAATTGTCAAAGTGGAAGGTAAGATGCTCAAGTTAATGGTTTACCGCTGGAGCCGGGTTAGCCTTGCAGAAAGGACTTAAGCCCGCTTTCCCGCAATCTGCCAGGCTCTCGTTCAGAAGAGACTTGGTCATGTCATCAACGACATCCTCAGGTAAGTCGTCAGGACTGTGCCGTAGAGGATCATTTTTCTGGCCTGTGTAATTGCACATCAAGCCGGGGCGGCGGCTCAAAGGAATCACCCGCCAGGCAATCCAAACCCGGACCAAGTCAATGCCGTTTAGGCCGTTCCCCAGAAGAGTTTTGATCTTGTTTATGGTGGGGGCAAGTGTTTGACGTTCAGCTGGAGATAATTTATCTGGTAAGGGGTGATTTGACTCCAGGCGCAGGGCGCGAAAGCCGGGCAAAGGGTTCTCATTAGCCGGAGAAGTGTCTTGACAGTAGAACCATGTCTGGTTCCAATCTTTAGGGTGACTCGGCGGCTCGGCATAAGGGAAGAGACAGTCTCTACGTCGCTGGATTGAGATTCCGCCAAGCTCCAAGCTGGGCCCGTGGGCACATTCGTTTTGACGGTTCAGATAAAATAACTCTCTAAAGAGTAGTAAGTTGGGTTCTTCTCCAAGGTATACCTCACAGAATACTTGGAAATTGCAGATGTTTGACACGGAATTGGGTCCGATGTCTTGAGGTCGCAGGTCAAAAAAGTGCAAGACGTCTCTGAAATTTTTTGAGCCGGGTGGAGCAAAGCCCCGACTCATGTGATCAGTAAAAATGACAACTTCTCCATCCTTGGGTTGAGGCTTTTCTTCTGACGGGTCAGGAGCACGATAAGACATGATCTCTTTCTTCGGCAGATGACCAGTCTTCACAAAATCGTTTAAAATGCTATCAGTGACGGTGGATCTAACCCAGTTGCAGGTGACGGGTGCTTTGGGAGTCTTGGGCGGCATTATGAAGGATGGAAGCCTATGACAAAATAAAAATTTCCGGCTTAAATTTAAGCCAGAGAAAATATTTCAATTCATATTCAAGATGGCGGCTTACGAAGGGGCCTAATGATATATGGCTAATTGTGTCATATTGTTTAAGCCGCCATGGGAGACAGTAGCAATTAAATTATTTAAATCCACCATGGGCATCAGGATTCTTCATTGAGCATTGCCTCTTTAAGCCGGCAATAAGAGCCGCCATGGCTAACGGATACAGTTTTTGCCTAAGTATCGCACAAACAGGTTTCATAGGTTGCAACTGTTATTTTGGATCAAACAGTCGTTCGGAAAAGAAAATATTCTAGACCTAAAAACTGGTACAGATGAGTTCGTGAGCTTTAATGAGGTCTTTTTACAAGCAAAAGGGGTCTGTTAGTATGGAAAATGGACGCAAAACAACTACCGCATGAGTTCTATACTACTTTTGGATCAAAGGAGACCGCGGTGGAAGAACTACGAAGAAACCGTGATGAGCCATGAAGAACACAGAAGAACTTGAAAACCCTAAATGCAGATCTGAAGTGCGGGAAGGTGAAGACTTACAGCTGTAGATCTACTGCGGAGGATCGCTGCCGTTCTCTGGTCGATTCAGGTTGATGCAGCGGCCAAGATCGACGAAGATGAGGTGCTCTGCTGCGGCGGCGGCGGCGGAGCTCGAGCAGCAGCGGAGTCGCGAGAGGAAGAAGACGACAGAAAGGAGGAGAATGAAGAAAAGACCTAAAGGTCGTGCTTATTTATAAGGGAAGACTGATAAGTGGGCGCAAAAAACGAGGAGGCCGAAAACATGATTATCCAACTACAGAGATGCCTCGATTTTCGGGATGGTCATTAAGATAAGGATTCGTTGTGATATGACAAAATAAAAAATGAATTTAATGGAAGATGACGTCATGGCGGGTTATCATGAATCCAGAAGATGACCTCATGGCGGGTTATAACTTTTGCACAGATAGAAGCCAGAAGGTTTTTCCTTAAAGTATTGAAGATTGACATGAACCAGTTCAAATCAATCTGGGGCCTAATGTTGGGGACATAACTACTGGCGTAACCCGCCCAGGAGGGGCCGGGTTACGTTATGGCGATTCATCATTTGAAGCCCAATATCAAGCTTGAAGATGGCGGTTTAGTAAAGGGCCTAAAGCCCATAGGCGACTTAAAGCCCGTAGTGATAAACCGCCGTAATGGCATGACTTGTATTGTAAGGCAAGAATAGTTAAGAGACCGAGCCGGACACTGTTTATGAGCCGGCCGGGACTCTGAGAGCCGCTGGGCGTTAACCTCTGTATATAAAGGGACGACCCAGCGGCAGTTCAGGACGGATACATCAAATCGGTAGCCAGGCATAGCGGATTCGCTCCCTGGTCATCGAAACCCTAATAATTCCACCTCAACTGGAGTAGGCTTTTACCTTCACCGTAAGGGGCCGAACCAGTATAACCCTCGTGTCCTTTGTCCCGCTTTAACCCCTTTAAGCTTCCTAGTTGCGATGGCTCCACGACTAAGTCCTTTCACGAGGACATCTGCCGTGACTATTCCACGACACACGCCCCACTTCCTTCGCTCCCTTCTCTCCCTTCGATCCCCATCTCTCCCGCCAGATCCTCCCTGGCGCCGAGACAAAGGAGGTCGGGCAGCCGCTCCTTCGCTTGAGACACCGCATCTTCCTCTCTCCTTCTCCATCCCCGGTGGCCGGGGAGCGCAGCCTCCTCTCTCCATCTTCCTCCTCGGAGCGCGGCGGCGGCGGGCAGAGCAGGGCGGCGGGCGCGGGCGAAGCAGGGCAGTGGTGACGGGTGCGGGCGGAGCAGGGTTGCGGCGGTGGGCACGGGCGGAGCAATGCGGCGGTGGCGCGGCTGGCATGGCGGCGGGCGCGGCCGGGCAGAGGCGGGAGCGCGGCCGGGCAGGGAGGTGAGCACGGTGGCGGCCGGCGCATGGTGGTGGCCGGCGCCATCGAGGCCAAGGAAGGTGGCGGCCGGCATGCCCAGAGGTGGGAGGTGGCGGCGCTGGGAGGAGAGAGAGAGAGAGAGACGAGGGCAGGCGACGTCGAGGGTTGGAGCTCCAGCGGGCTGCTACGTGCGACGGCATGCGGGATGCGGAGCTCCTCTCCTCTGGCGGCTGACTGAGGGCAGGACATGGCAAGGGCCTGGGCAGCACAGGAAAAAAACTTGCGGGTGTTTTCGCTTTTTTTTCCCATCTGGCCCTGTCATTGGTAAAACGTTATGCCACGTCAGCGAAAAATGGGACCCATGTGTAATAATCTTGCTTAGCAGAGCACGATCCGCGCGATCAGTGGTTTTTGCAAAAAAAGATTACTAAAGACGTGGTGTTTTCTGAAGAAAAAAATGTATTGTAGTGTTTTTCGTAAACCAAACCTTCAAACTGGTGGTTTTCTGCAATTTACTCTTTTATAACAGGAAAATAACTCTTTTTTTCATGAGACAACACTCGACTTTATGTGACAACTATGATTTTGGTCGATAGGGCTCATTTCAAAAGAATCCCAAGTACGTCATAGGGAGAGAATGTATTTCAGTAGCTCTCATCAAAAAAGACAAATTTTGAGGCTACAAGAAAAAGTTTATTGTTCATGTACTGTTTCGACCGATTTTGTCTTTTTTGCCATGAGCTCCTCAGATGTTCGAGAAGCTAAAATTTGGTACGAACATTACCCATTCAAATATCTTCCACCTAAAAAATCAGAAAATTTTATTTTTTAATATTTATTTTGAATTTACTGTTCATAAGGTACAGACGAGCCCAGGCAGCGAATTGCATTTCCGTATTATATTCAGGCAACTATCGGTAGCCTACACGGAAGTATTTGTACCTGCTGTCCGTACGCATGCAGCCATGCTTACGTGTGATCGACACGTACGTCTAGGCCGGGTAGTTACGGTAGTAGCTAGCGTAGCACGAAGTGGCCTAGCCGTAATTCTGAGAAAAAAGCAAGGCTACGCAATTTCCGGCCTCCTTCCTGTCCCTCTCATACGTTCATATAAGGCGCAAAACCACAACTCCAGGAAGCGCAGAGGTCGAAGACGAGCGATAGTGAGAGGAGGGACTGCACATTCTGCACAGCGACGTGCGTACTGGTGAGTTGCCAGAAACAGGAGACGGCCATGACAGGCAAGGCGAGGCGGCTCTGCGCGGTGCTGCTGGTGCTGCTCTGCCTGGCCGCACACTACCAAGGCGGAGGGAACGGGGGCGGTGGCGGCGGTGGGAGAGGTGGAGGAGGTGGCGGCGGACGGAGGGGCGGCGGCGGACGGAGGAGCGGCGGCGGCAGGAGTAAGCCGCGGTCGGACGGCTACAGCGCAACGGATGATGGTTCACGTGCAAGCCGCGGCAGGGTTTCCGGCGCCGTCACCCTCGCGGCCGCAACGCTCGTCTGGTGGCTCTGACCGTGAGTACTCCCACGAGCCAATCTTGGGTGACGATGACTTGCTGTCAAGTTAGCAGTAGTATAGATTGCTGGATGTAAGCAAGGTTTTACGAGTGATCTGCTGTGTAGTAGTACATCGCTGGGTATATGCATGTGTGAGTGTAGTAGTACGTGTATACCTCTTGTATGGTACTTAGTATAACTTCCAAACAAAATTCTGTGTATATGCATGTGTGAGTGTAGTAGTACGTACTAGTATATGTTAAATTCCGTGTAATCAAGTACTAACGGCGATTCCAATACAAGTTTCCAAGCATCTTCTAGGGTTGCTTGCGTCATGCTACTTAGCTGCCGTACTGTCATGACCCCTGAGTACTTTGTGGAGTTCAAAGGATCGCATGATTCGCGTCTAAGCTTCTGTCCAGTATCTCACTAATTTGACTATAGGAAACTTAATTAAGCTCGGAATCCATTTTTCAAACGAAGGTAATACCTGTGTGAATTTCATAGTGAAGACAAAAAAAACATCTCTTTTATACGATGAGACTCCACTTAACTTTTTCTTCTTCTTTTGATAAAGACTTCACTTCACACACACTCCCTCACTTTTTCTCTCGTTCCCTGGTTGCTTTGAAAAGCGTCCCATAGTTTGGAAGTGTGCGGAGGAGAGAATATATTTTTAGATAAAGAAAGAGCTTTATTGTCTCCTGGGCCTTTGCACCCGTTAAAATGACGCAAATGAGAGAATATGAACTACACATGCCTCGTCGACTAACCATGTTCATATACGATTAATTGATGGCTATGGTGTTTAGCTGATTGCTACCTCGGTGTGCTTACGCGAGACAAATTTTCCACATGTACATGACTCTTATGGGCTTACTCAACCGTCAACTTTGGGTATGACATTCGTGATGTGGATATTACAGCCACAACCATGTATATGACCTCTAAAATTGTCTAATGTTTCTTCCCCATAGATCAACACTTTCTCACATCTTTGCGATCGAAATTGCAAATTTTGAAGCATATAATATACCTACCTAGTAGGCAATTGAGATATGTATGAGCATTTCCTCAACTAATCCTACAAACGTATGAGCAATTGCGATATGTATGAACATTCACCTATGTGTTGCTGAAAAAGCTAGCAACCTTGCGGTTCGAAGTCACTCCCCACTCGACTCAGATTTCCAAATGGTGGTAGTAGTAGTAGCAGTAGTCACATAGCTAAGTGATGCCTTTTAGCCTGTTGTTGTACGGGCATCTTCACGGATTTGATAAATTAGTTATACCTATCCCTAAAAATTGTCACTTTAACAAATAGGAAAACTCTTATATAGTTAACTAAATTTACTATCAGGGCCGGGTTGCTTTTCCCTTATGTTTAGGTCATTACCTAAATTTCTCTCCCTTATATAGTTGTACCTCCAAATAGGTAACCACCAATGCATGATCCAAAAATCAGACCCATGTGTGGGAGCACAAAACTGCATCTATGCACACATTTTAAGCCATGGCTCCGGTCACCCGCCAACAACAATTTTGACCACCCGCCGCCATAGCAAACATCTATGACGCCCACACAACCTCTCACAATCCTCCTTACCTTCCTCCAACAACCATATATCTCCCAAGACGGCCCGTCTCTATTCGTTTCTACCTTCGCCACATCATGGCCACTTCTAATTGTGGATATGTAGTCCGTTAAGCCGCCATGCCGGCGACTTGCAAGATAGAGTGGGGGAGAGGGAAAAGGATCCCTCGCGTGTTCAGCATGAGGTAGCACAGATGCCCGGAGTGCTGAAGCTGCGATGAGACAATGGCGGATAATTGACACAGTAAAGAAGGCGGAGACGAGCGGCACATGCACAAGAGTAAGGGAGAGTAGTGGTGTGGGTGACCACATTGTGTCACCGATGAATGGGGCCATATGACAGTGTGTAGGCAAACAAGTCTTATGTCATAGGTGTTTAAGGAGATGGAGAAAAACCAAAAAGATTAGATCTTCTTCTCTCTCCTATACCGAAAACCAGTTTTCAATATAAAAAAATTGACGACTAAGTTATATCTTTGCATTGTAGGTTAATATGTCAAATATGCTAGAGATGTTCTATGGGCAGTGACTTACAAGATTCAGAGCATGCGTTTTAGTAGTACTTAAAAATGATGCAAAAAAGGAGTACTTAAAAATCAATTTAGATGGGCCAAATCCCAAGATAAAACTTACGTAAAATTAATGCTCGCTCATGCTGCGCGTATAGGGCCTGTGCTCATTCCTATGTTCTCAGTTTGAATAAAAATGTTTAACTTTATTCGAATGTGAACACAACGATACACTTCTGATGATACATAACACAACTTCCCCCAGTACTTTCCTATGATAAGACAACACTTTACAAGGCAACCTCTCGTACTTTTCCCTCTCGTTCCCACGGTTGCTTTGAAAAGAGTTCTATAGTTTAAAAGTGTGCACATGAGAGAATCCTTTTTAGGTGAAGAAAGAGCTTATTGCCTCCCGGCCTCTACAATCATCAAAATGACGCAAAGGAGAGAATATGGTCTACACATGCAAAAAATCGTTGGTGCTTATAGGTGAGTGATGGTTATGGTGTTTAAGTTGATTTCTATCATAGTGGAGTCAACATTACGAATATGTGCAAAAAGAATTTTTCCCAGATGTACATGGGTGTCATGGGCTTACTCCACCGTTAACTTTGTGTTTAGGATTCATTTTGTGCATTTTACACCCACAACCCATGTACTTCTATATTTGATCTCAGAAAGTGTTAAGACATGATTTATTTTTGATAGAAAAACGCATTGGGTTATCCCCCGATTCAATTTTGACACATGAACTTATAGTGATCATTTTGTTACTATTATGTTAAGATGTAAATTGGGTTATCCTGTGATGATTTGGTCCATTGTTCCTTCGTGTACTTCAGTTTTTGTTATGGTCATTGGTCACCATTGTATGCATGATTGACCAACTTAATATGTTGATTTTGATGCATGACATTTACCTCACTTAGTGTACGGGAAATGTTGGTTGCAGTTTATCAGGGGAATTATGAGCAGATACATGGGAATCTTGTGCTTCATCACCTCCTCAACGCTAAGCTTGGCAATCTGGTCCAAGGAAGACTTGTAGCTACACAAGAAGCTTCTAAATATCTCCACTGGTGGCACCTCCTTCGCATGAACCATATCTATCCTCGGGTTCCAGATTCTCGAAATCAACATGATGATGATTGTTTATTCTAGATTTGATTCTTTTTATTCATGAATTAATCCATGAAGTCAAGATAAAACACCTTAAAGTAGTGCTTTACAAATTGGACTTCCACAAAGCATATGACACCGTGCATCGGTCCTTCCTGCGGGATTCCTCATTCGAAAAGGATTCAATAAGCATTGGATTGCTAGGGTCAAGCACCTCATTTCTAGTGGTAGAACGACATTTAAAATCAATAGTAAAATCGGCCCCTACTTCCCCACCTCTTGTGGGGTGCGCAAAGGGGGCCCTCTTTCTCTTTTCTTTGTTTAGCTTGGTGGTCGATGCGCCGGCGCCCTTCCTTGATGCGGATAAACGATCTTATTGGGGAAGGTGGGGTCACCCACCTGCAATTTGTTGACGATACCATCCTTATGGTAGAAGGATCGGACACGGATATCCAACACATCAAATTCATGCTTCTCTGCTTCCAAGAAATGTCATGTCTGAGTGTCAACTACAACAAGAGCGAAGTCATGGTGCTTGGGTATTCCGACATTGAGCGACTAAATTGTTGCCTTGGGTCCTTTCCGACGTCCTTTCTAGGTATGCCAATTAGTGACTCTCAGCTGCTAGTAAAGGACTTTCGCCCTACAGTTACCAAGGTTCATAGAGTGGAACCTTGAAAAGCGGCTAGGATGGTTCTCATTAAGTCATCCATGATAAGCATGTTTATGTATTTGATGGTTCTATAGTTTTCATGAATTCCTTCACCACGACATAGCTAAGTACTAGTCCAGATTCTCTTCGGTTGGGAAGCGAGACAAGCTAAAGTATCATATGGTCAAATAGTTGGAAAGATGTAAACCCAAGGATCGGGTTGGCTGGGCACCAATTCATCTGAGCGTATGAACATTGCGCTGCTGTCCAAACGGTTGTGGAAATTTCAAACCGGAGAAGGGGATCTCTAGTTGGACATCATCCGTGCAAAATATTTGCATGTACAACCACTTGCTTTCGCTCTCAGCGCTTAGGAGGATCCCGATTTTGGCAATCCATAATCCAGCAAGTCCTAGTTCTTCGAATAGGTTCCTCCATTACAGTGGGTTCAGGGACGAATACCCTTTTTTGGTTGGACCGTTGGTCTGAGAAATGGTCCTTTGCATCTAGGTGATGATGTATTGGTCACTAGTGAAATACTAGAAGTGCATGTGCAATACCTCCAAATTTCCCTGGATCTCAGAGTAAACTGCCTATCTATCAAGTAGAGCAAGTGTGAATTTGCTATCACAACGACCAATTACCCTGGGCCACATTATTTCTACTGACGATGTACCTACTGACTCAAGAAAGGTCTAATATATTCTAAATTGGCCTTCTCCTAACAATGTGGCCAAACTCAGAGGGTTTTTAGGTTTAACTAGATATTATAGGAGATTTGTCAGATATGTTACCATATGCGAACCATTATATGATGTTTTGAAAAAGGACAAATTCCAGCGTGGTCCTCTTCAAGAACATGAATTTACAAACCTCAAGACAATTATGACCTCCTGCCCCTGTCCTGGCTTTACCTGACTTCACAAAGCCGTTCACCATTGAGGTTGATGCTTGTGGAACTGGACTGGTGGTGTATTAATGCAAACGGGTAGACCAATTGCATATCTCAACAAAGCCATGAACCCTAGTTCTTTGGGAAAATCCATTTATGAGAAAGAAGCTATGGTTATCTTGGAAGCATTAAAGATTCCTTACACATGTCTTTATTTAATACACAAGACTCCGTGTTCCTTTTAGCCAATTAGTATAACTGATATGCTGTCATGTGACAATGCACTGTGCCGAGTTTTTGTTACATAAGAAAACATCTTACTTGAATGCATATTTTTCCTTGCAGGCCGTGTTGGGATATCAAGTAATTTACATTTTCACCCTTTTAATGCAAGCCGATATAACCATCTATATATAATTTATGCCCTGGCTATTTTTGTGCAGGAAGGACCTTCTTAGAGCAAGTGATGTCCGTCTAAGTACTCTTAAACAAGACATTGTCATGTCTTGTGCCCGAGCATCATCCACAGAGTTCAACCGTAACCGCGTCTCTGAGCTTCTCCATTTTGTGGATGACTTTGGTGCCAATCGACGGAGATATGATAAATTAAGAACCAGGTTACACCATTTGCTTTACTTCATTGTTCGGATTATATGCAGGAGTTTTGGTGTGGATTATAGGTCTTAAAAGTTACTCTTAGTTTGTCAGCTTTGTTGATCCTAATTTACGATGTTCACCGCTCTGGTTTGAATTGTATGTCGCTAGGCGTAAATTCAGATGTTTGCACTCTCATGGATGTACTCTGGAGATGGACGCGCTATTCATCAGGTTATATTCGGTGATGCTTTGGGCATGGAGTATGGTAAGACATGCACATTAGCAAAAGATATGCACCAACAACATTTAGCACTTAGATTATTAATCTGAATTTGTGTTTGACATTGTAGTATGGAGGTTTTACTCGGATGCATGTTCTGTTGTCGGTTATTTTCCATTATTGTTGCCCTTGTTTCTTGTTTTGCAACATCTGATGTGTAATCTGATATTGGTCATGATCTAGACATCTCCATCGACCAGATATATATTGTTAGCTTATTATTTCTCTGAAATTACACCAGCCATAATGCACTAGCTCTTCAAAAAAGTTAAGTACATATATAGTTTTTTTTGGGTAGTAACCGTCCTGAGGATAAATTATCATCATGATAAGTGTAGTAGAAAAAGGTGTGTTAGGCTCCAAATAATACCGCCTCATCTACGCAGCCTACTATCAAACAAGATACGACACATAGGGCTTCATGTTCATAAATCATTCTACTACACCGCCATTTTCTCAAAATTACCGATTCAAAAAAAATCTCAAAATTTGGGACCAAAGAACAGACTCAAGTGCATGCTGCACTGTCAACAATATCCACCCAGAGAAAAAGGGGAAGTATCTAAGACAACTAATTGAGTAGTAATTAAGCTGCTGTCAATAATCACGAGAAAAGCTTGTCACTCTCATGCAGGGGTAAAAAAAAAATCTGCCGGTTCATGCACTACGCTGGCAGTACGCACGCAGCACTGCCATCACACTGGCATCCCAGTACCCACTGCTATCGTTGAGCCAAAAAAGAGAGGTTGCAGCACGTTGTGCCCACACTCCCGTGTTCGGGCTGGTTTGCTGCTAACACTTGACACCGCACCGCTTGCAAGTGATTTATTGCCGCCCGTCCCTTTCTTACTACTCCATCTGTATTTCTCGGGGAAGGCGGCCAAGAAGTGGTGGAGGAAGAGAGTTGCCCTGTCTATCTTTTTGAATTATTTGCATTGCTTGCCAAATGTGTCACATGGTAGTTGTCACATGTGTCGCAGTAATTCAAAGTAACATTCCTGCATGTTAGGTTTCTAGGCGGTACAAAAAACTGCACTCGAATGAATGCTTAAAAATGAGTATAGATCAGCCGAATCGCAGTACTTTTTGGATACGCGGCGGAATACATATCGAAGATCTCACATTATGCCCCAGTACTTGGGGGAAAGTATAGCATGCACTTGCCACTTGCTGTTGCACACTGATGCCTATCTATCTCGTACGCGTCGATCGACACGTCTCGCAGCGTAGCACGAACAGCCTAGCTCTATTCCGCGAAAAAGCACGGGTGCACAATTTGGGGCCACCTTCCCGCTGTCCCTCTCACGTCGTGCATATAAGGCGCTGCCACCGGCTCCGGCCGGAAGCGCAGCGATCGAACACGAGCTACAACGAGAGAAGGGACCAGAAACAGGAGACCTACGGCCATGGGAGGCAAGGCGAGGAGGCCCTGCGCGCTGCTGCTCGTTCTGCTCTGCATGGCCGCGCGCATCCATGGCGCGTGCTGCCGTGGCGGAGGGCACGGTGGCGCAGCGGGCGGCGGAGGCCACGGAAGCGGAGTGGGCGGCGGAGGCCACGAAGGAGGAGCGGCTGGCGGTGGCCACGATGGCGGCGTTGGCGGCGGCGGGGGGGACGGAGAAGGTGACGGGACAGGAGGCGGCGGAAGTGGCGGCCGGAGGGGAGGCGGCGGCGGCGCTGCGATTATTCCGGGGGCGGGCGGAAACAGCAGGCCGGCTGGTTCTCGTGCCGGCCGCGGGGTCGGCTGGAGTGTTCCCGGCGCCGCCTCCCTCGCGGCCGCGGCGCTCGTCTGGTGGCTCTGAGCGTACGTACTCCACAACAAGCTAATCTGGGGAACCAAGTGACTTACTGAATTATAACTAGCTAGTGGATCGCTGTATGTAACCCATGTTTTTACGAGTGATTTCTTTGTAGTACATCGATCACTGTACTGGATATGCATGCATGTGTAATACTCCCTCCGTTCCAAAATATAAGTCTTTTTAGAAATTTCAACGAGTGACTACATTCAGAGTAAAATAAATAAATCTATACTCTAAAATATGTCTATATACATCCGTATGTTGTAGTCCATTTAAAATATCTAAAAGGACTTATATTTAAGAACGGAGGGAGTAATTAAGTAATAGTAGAGCGGTACCAGCTGTATATCCCGTGTATAATTAACTTGTGAGCACTAAAATCCCGTTTATTTCGTGGACAGTTAATCAAGTAACGGTGAATCGAATGCATTTTCAGAGTATCTTGTCTGTTTGGTTGTGTCATGTGTCACTGTAGCTAGCTGCAGTTAAACTTTACTTGTACGGTCGTACGTGCCGTACTGTCCGGAGTGCTTCAGAGTTCAAAGGAGCGTGTTTTTGTCCGGTACTCCCTCGGTAAACTAATATACCTGTAATAAAGAAAATTGGGTTTTCGGGCGTCCGTCGTCGCTAGCGATTTTACAAAAAGGTCCCTCTGTTTCTGAGAATTCAACCCGCAGTCCAATTTTAAGTGAAAATCTCAGAAAATGCTTCATTTTTGCAAAAACACCCTTGCATTAGTTAGAATTCAAGCCGCTCTTTATTTATGCATCTTATCCAGATGCGCACGCACCCATTCTGTCATGCGCCGCCGGCAGTCGTCTCCGGCCTCCGCCAGTCCTAGCCCCTGTCGTCCGCCCGGCACGGAGGCTCTCTTGTCGGCGGCGGAGACGGGTATAGCCGCGGCTGAGGATTAGAAGGCGGCTGTCGTTCCTCGCGCGGCAGGATGGAGGACGCCTTGCTGGGAGGACGGCGGCTCCCTGGAGAAACCGAGAGAGAGAAGCAAGGATGAACCACGAGCAGAGGAAGCAGTGAGATTCCTAGCTCGATCCGAGGCGGCTGCTGGCGCGGGAGGATGGCGGCTCCAGAAGTGAGGATGAGCAGCGCGGGATCGGTCGGACCTGGTTGGGGGGCCATGGCGCACAGGTGGTGCTGAGTAAATAGGCAATTTCTCGATTAAACTAATCCATGAATAAATCACTAGCATGGCATTAACACATATAATCGCATACTGATATTCAGTCAAACTAGCACATACTACGCTAATTGCAGAAAGATCTACGTATAACGTTAGCATGGCTAAAACAGAAAACACTAGGAGCGGGATAAACGAGTTATACCCTCCAGTAGACCATGCAGAGGCCGCGGCTTTGGTAGCAGCAGCGGCGTCCTCGGCGGCCTTCTTGTCAGCTTCAGCTTTCTCGGCGGCGGCACGTTCGGCGGCGGTGGACATGGTGATGATGAAGGCGACGCGGACGTAGAGGAAGTAGACGATCGGAAGTGAGCAGTCGCGTAATCGCTGCCCAAAAACCTATTCGCCCCTCACCCCGTACAGGAACCAGAAGGGCGTGGTTTCGGAGACCTGCTCTCCCGTCGACCGTGTACGCGGCGGACGGGATGGAATCACCGGCGGCAGCAGCAGCAAGGGAACGACGGTGGGCGTGCGCGTGGAGCAGATGTGATCTGTTCGTGGCGGCTAGGGTTAGGAGACACCGCACACTTATATAGGCGCAGCCGCGTGGAGAGACGTGGGCTCGACCCACGTTCGAGTCCGTGACAGCCCACGATCCGACGTCTCAGATCGTGGCCCAGCTGTCAGAGAACTCTCCGTTAGTGACTGGCAAAAATAAGCGCGTAGGTGTGAGCTCGGCTCGGCTCAATCCCGCAACCCGCGGCGCGTCGTGACGAGGCGTGGCGAGGCGGGCGGCGGAGGAGGAGTGCGCGAGGGCCTCTTCTCTTCTCAAGCTCCAATAGCATGTAGAAGAGAAACCCTTATAAGGAGGTCCAACTCCTCTTCCACTTCCGGGGTGGGACTAAACTTCCCACTACACCTAGTGCCATATAACCCACATGGGCCCTTAGAGATTTTTCAGAAATTGCTACATGGGCCTAGAGCCCATCTCAAATTTCAGCAATCCCCCACCAGATCTCGAGGGCCCATTGTGTCCTCTGTTTTAATTACTGTTTCGATATACCAGTGTTTCAGTGAAGACCTGTTAAGGTTGAGCTTCACCTAGAGCAAGTTGCTACACTCCTTCACAACTGAACAATGGACTATGCCTTGAATTGTCAGTTTGGCGTAAAGAAGTTTCACCACATGTCTCACTAGTACTGGGCTGCCGAAGGCTGACCCCTCGGGTGGAGCATATAAGTCACACTCCTAGCCTATTCATGAGCTTACTAGAGATCACCCCAATCTCATAGACTGTGACCAGCAGTCGGACTCATATAGGTGTGTTCCTCCAAAGATCACTCTGTAGGATAGCATCTTGCTTATATAAGCTTCAGAACACATTAAGACAGTAGTCATCCTACCATACAGTATCGAGAGTATTGCATCTCCAACGGAGTGGGTTAGTATAGTTACTCTCCTCAGTTCACCACTGGCTTGTTTTTCCAGGTCCTAATTCACGGGATCTCCGATCACATAGGTTGGGTTACTACCATGGCAACTCATGTGGGTCTCATACCCATCTCCCTCGATGCACTATCTATCACAACACGTGATAGCCCTTTCGTAAAGGGATCTGCCAGATTCTTAGCCGTATGGACATAGTCCAACGCTATTACTCCGGAGTTTCTTAATTTTCTGACAGCTTTTAATCTCATTCTTATGTGTTTGGTGGACTTCATGTTGTCCTTTGAACTCTTCACCTTGGTGATGACAGTCTGATTGTCACAGTTCATAAGGATAGCCGGAATCGGTTTATCAACCAATGGCAAGTCCATCAAAAGATCTCGAAGCCATCTCGCTTCAACACCAGATGTGTCTAATGCCGTTAATTCTGCTTCCATTGTCGATCTCGTTAAGATCGTTTGCTTGCAAGACTTTCAGGAAACAGCGCCACCTCCAAGAGTAAACATATACCCAGTTGTGGCCTTCATCTCATCAGCATCAGAGATCCAATTTGCGTCAATATACCCTTCAAGTACCGACGGGTCTCCGGTATAGTGAAGTCCATAGTTCATAGTACCTTTCAGATAGCGCATAACTCGTTCAACAGCATGCCAATGTACATCACCCGGTTTGGAAACAAACCGGCTCAGTTTGCTCACAGCAAACGCGATGTCGGGCCTCGTTGCGCTCGCTAGGTACATCAGTGAACCAATGATTTGAGAGTATCTCAACTGATCTATAGCCGTGCCTTTGGACTTTCGAATCAACACGCTAGGATCATATGGTGTTTGAGATGGTGTGCAATCCGAATATCCAAAACGACTCAATACCTTCTCAACATAGTAGGATTGCAGAAGTGTAATCCCACCCTCATTATCTCTCAGTAGCTTGATGTTCAAGATAACATCAGCCACACCAAGGTCTTTCATCTCAAAGTTCTGAGACAAAAACGACTTGACCTCCTCAATGACTTTGAGGTTGGTTCCGAATATCAGTATGTCATCAACATACAAGCACAGTATAAATCCTTCGCCCCCACCATGGCGATAGTATACACATTTGTCAGCCTCATTAACAACGAAACCAACAGATGTCAGAGTTGTATTAAACTTATCATGCCATTGCTTAGGTGCTTGCTTCAGGCCATATAAAGATTTCAGCAACCTACACACCTTTCTTTCCTGACCATCTATCACAAAGCCATCTGGCTGTTGCATGTAGATTTCCTCTTTTAGCTCTCCATTCAGAAAAGCCGTCTTAACATCCATCTGGTGGACGAGAAGACCATGCGAGGCTGCCAACGAGAGTAATACGGTGGTCAGTCTAGCTACAGGTGAATAAGTGTCGAAGAAATCTTCCTCTTCTTTCTGGTCATAGCCCTTAGCCACAAGCCTAGCCTTGTACTTTTCAAACGTACCATCGGGCCTAAGCTTCTTCTTGAACACCCACTTACATCCTAATGGTTTGCAACCATAGGGACGTTCAGTGATCTCCCATGTCCCGTTAGCCATGATGGAATCCATCTCATTACGGACCGCATCCTTCCAGTAGTCAGCTTCTGAAGAGGCATACGCTTCTGAAATAGAAGTGGGAGTATCATCCACGAGGTACACGAAGAAATCATCACCAAAGGTCTTTGCAGTCCTTTGTCTCTTGCCCCTACCAAGGGTTTCCTCGTCATCCTCCTCAGGATTTTCATCATGTGTTTGTTCATAATATTCCATAGGGATGGCAGGTTCAGGAGTCTCCTCAGATTCCTGTCTAGGAGTGCTTTGCATATCTTTCATAGAAAAAGTATCCTCAAAGAATGTAGCATCCTTAGACTCCATAATTGTACCGACCTTCTGGTCAGGTACCTCAGATTTCACTACTAGAAATCTATAGCCAACGATGTTCTTAGCGTAGCCCAAATTAACGCAGTCCACAGTCTTAGGTCCAAGCTTACGCTTTTTGGGGATCGGCACATTGACTTTCGCCAGACAGCCCCAAGTGCGCAAGTACGAGAGTGTTGTCCTCCTCTTTGCCCATTTCTCATAGGGAGTGATCTCATTATCCTTTGTCGGAACTTTATTCAGGACATGACATGCCGTCAATATAGCCTCCCCCACCATGCCTTGGATAAACCCGATGTATCTAACATGGCGTTAACCAAATCAGTTAGAGTACGGTTTTTCCGCTCGGCAACCCCGTTTGACTGGGGTGAATAGGGAGGCGTCCTCTCATGAATAATGCCGTGTTCCGCACAGAAGGAATCAAACTCACTCGAGAAGTACTCTCCACCACGATCTGACAGGACTCGTTTAATTTTCTTTTCAAGTTGATTCTCAACTTCTGCCTTATAGATTTTAAAGTAGTGTAGAGCCTCATCTTTAGTATTTAACAGATACACATAGCAATATCTAGTGGAATCATCTATCAATGTCATGAAGTATTTTTTTCCACCTTTAGTCAACACACCATTCATCTCACAAAGATCAAAATGTATGAGTTCTAATGGTGCCAAGTGTCTCTCCTCCACGGCCTTCTGAGGCTTGCGAGGTTGCTTAGCTTGCACACATGAAAGGAACTTAGAGCCTTTGGCTAAAGTAAAACTCGGGATTAAATTCAACTTGGCTAGCCGCGTCATAACACCGAAACTAATGTGGCAAAGACGTGAATGCCAAACCTCAGATTCATTAACATTCGAATGAACATGGTTCACGACTTTATTACAAAAATCTGCGAGGGAAAGGCGGAACATGCCTTCGCTCTCATAACCTTTTCCAACAAAGAGTCCATATTTCGTAACAACTAATTTATTAGACTCGAAAACCAACTTAAACCCTTCTCTACATAGAAGGGAGCCACTAACGAGGTTCTTCTTGATGGCGGGGACATGCTGCACGTTCTTCAGCTGCACGATCCTTCCCGAAGTAAACTTCAGATCGACCGTGCCAACACCATGAACAGAAGCACTCGCGCCATTCCCCATCAATACGGACCCGTGGCCTGTGACCTGGTAAGAAGTGAACAATGACATGTCAGCACACACATGTACACCTGCACCTGTGTCCACCCACCAATCGGTGGACTGAAACACTGAAAAAACAGTAAATAAATTACCGTACCCAGGTGCACCATTCTCATTGTTGTCCACAATCATGTTGACGGACTTGGAGTCCTGTCCTCACTTCTTGTACTTGTTTGGGCACTTGTTGGCCCAATGTTCAACCGAACCACAAGTAAAGCAGCCCTCGTCCTTCTTGTTCTTCTTGAAGGTCTTCTTACCCTTCTTCTTAAAGTCGGTATTGTGTTGGACACCGTTCTTTTCCTTGGGCTTGTGGGAGTTGAAGTTCTTTTGGTTCACCATGTTGGCGACAGAAGTCCCTTCGGCCCCTTTTCCGTGCGAGTCCTTTGCCCTTGAATTCTGCTCAACACTCAGATGGCCAATGACATCCTCCATAAAGAATTCACGCCTCTGATGTTTCAGAGTGGTGGTAAAGTTCCTCCAGGAATTAGGGAGCTTAGCGATTATGCAGCCCGCGACAAACTTGCCCGGCAACTCGCACTTAAGAAGTTCAAGCTCCTTAACAATGCATATTATCTCATGAGCCTGCTCCAATACAGGACGGTTTTCAACCATCTTGTAATCATGGAACTGCTCTATAATATACATCTCGCTTCCGGCATCGGCTGCCCCGAACTTAGATTCGAGCGCCTCCCACAAGTCCTTGGCGACATGCACATGTAAATATGCGTCGACCAGTTTGTCTCCGATCACGCTAAGAACTGCTCCGAGAAACACAACGGTAGCCTCCTTGAACGCCTTCTCCTGTTCAGGAGCAATCGTTCCCGTGGAGACACCGGTGACCCAGAACACGTTCATAGCCGTGAGCCATAACGTGGTCTTAGTCTGCCAACGCTTAAAGTATGTACCGGTAAACTTATCCGGTTTCAGTGCAGCGGCAAAGCCACTTGCCGAAAAATTCCTACACAGAATAGGTTTTTGGATTGTTGAGTAAATAGGCAATTTCTCGATTAAATTAATCCATGAGTAAATCACTAGCATGGCATTGACACATATAATCGCATACTGATATTCAGTCAAACTAGCACATACTACGCTAATTGCAGAAAGATCTACGTATAACGCTAGCATGGCTAAAACAGAAAACACTATGAGCGGGATAAACGAGTTATACCCTCCAGTAGGCCATGCAGAGGCCGCGGCTTTGGTAGCAGCGGCGGCGTCCTCGGCGGCCTTCTTGTCACCGGCGGCAGCAGCAGCAAGGGAACGACGGTGGGCGTGCGCGTGGAGCAGATGTGATCTGTTCGTGGCGGCTAGGGTTAGGAGACACCGCACATCTCAATCCCACAACCCGCGGCGCGTCGTGACGAGGCGGACGGCGTCGGAGGAGTGCGCGAGGGCCTCTTCTCTTCTAAAGCTCCAATAGCATGCAGAAGAGAAACCCTTATAATAAGGTCCAACTCCTCTTCTACTTCCGGGGTGGGGACTAAACTTCCCACTACACCTGGTGCCATATAACCCACATGGGCCCTTAGAGATTTTCCAGAAATTGCTACATGGGCCTAGAGCCCATCTCAATTTCAGCAGGTGGTGGAGGCTGTGGGCATCCGAATCGGATCGAAGGCGAGGCTGCTGGCCGAATCCGGGGCGGCTGCTGGTCGGAGGCGAGGCTGCTGGCCCGATCCGGAGAAGTGGCCGGGCGGGCGGCCAGATCAGGCGAGGACAGAGAAGCTCCAAGGCGCCATCCATGGCGTTGTCTGGTTCATCACCGATAAGGGGTGGGGAGGTTGCTGCCTGGCTCTGGCCAGCCACCATGGCCGCGCACTTGAGGAGTGGCGGGGCGACGCCAAGCCGTTTCTGGGCACTCTGGGTAGAGAAGGGAGAGCAGAGCGTCGGGTAGAATATAGAAGAGGAGGAGTAATGTGCAGTGGGTGTTGCTAGATGCTGTGTGGATAAGGGGCACGTGGTGAGCAGTGGGTGTTGTGCTAGATGTTGTGCTGGACCGACCGAAGCTGCTAGATATAGACCGATTACAATTTATTTTCACGATGAGCACCTACTTGCTGTTGTTTGTTTGTTAGTTTAATATATATTCATGCCTACCACATTATCTGATATACTCCCTCCGGTTTTAAATATAAGTCTTTTTCTAGAGATTCTAATATGGGCTAAATACGGAGCGAAATGAGTGAATCTACGCTCTAAAATACGTCTATATTCATCTGTATGTAGTCCATATTCAAATATATAAAAAGACTTATATTTAGAAACAGATGGAGTAATAATTAAAAATGAGTGAAATATTGAAAATAAATTCTTAAGGGAGAAGATATTTAGCGCTCATGGATACTTGCTGAAGATCAAGATATTTCTCAACTCTAGGTGTCATCGATGTCTTGGTTAGATTAGGAGAAGAGAGGGATGGATGAAGAGTAGAGAGAGTGCGATAACGCTGCATCTTGCCCGCGTCCTGTTTCGCCCCGCACGGTAGCTGGGAGGGGGGAACACTCCCTTTCGTTGTATCATCTATCCCGCAGCTCTTTGTACCCTAATCCCGATCCCCATCGAGACCCATTGATAATGCCTAGGGAAGTGGCTCGTACTACTGGCGGCAACGTGTCAATAAAAGAACACAACCATCGTAAACTCTTTACTTTTTGGTCATCATATTTTTGGAGTGGGAATGTATAAATATTAGTGTTAATATGGATTGTGAGCAAATGATGCACAATTACTTACGCATTGAAGGATTGATAAATGTTTAGATTTATGTAATTACTTTAACGCAAGTGTTAATTCGGCTTATTTCTTGGGAAGTTTATCAAGTAGCGGCGAATCCAATAGTGGTTTCGAAGCATCTTCTAGCTAGGTTTGCTTGCGTCATGCTACTACCACTTTAACTCTGACGAACTGTCCAGAGTACTTGAGAGCTCAAAGGATCGGATCTAAGCTTCTCTCCAGCATCTCACTAATATGGGTAGGGAACTTAAGCTCGGAATCCATTTAACAAACGAAGGAAATACGTGTGTGAATTTCACAGTGAAGAGAAAAAACATCTCTTTTCTACGATGAGATTCCAGTTAACTTTTTTTTATAAAGGTTTCACTTTACACGCATCCCCTCTCACTTTTTCTCTCATTTCCATGGTTGCATTGAAAAGCGTCCCATAGTTTGGAAGTGTGTGGAGAAGAGAATATCTTTTTAGATTAAGAAAGAGCTTTATTGTCTTCCGGGCCTCTGCACCCATCAAAATGACGCGAATGAGAGAATATGAACTACACATGCCTCGTCTAACTGTTTTCAAATGAGATTAATTGGTGGTTATGGTGTTTAGCTGATTCGTACCTTGGTGTGTCTAGGCGAGACCAATTTTTCACATGTGCATGGTTCCTATGGGCTTACTCCACCGTCAACTTTGGGTATGACATTCGTGATGTGGGTATTACACCCACAACCATGTATATGATTTCTAAAATTGTTTAATGATTTCTTCCCCGTAGAGAAATGCTAGCTATGTCTTTGCGATCGAAATTGCAAATTTTTCGAAGCATACATAATAGCTAGCTAGTGGACAACTGAGATATGTATGAGCATTTCCTTACCAAAGTACGAGCAATTGCGATATGTATGAACATTCGCTTGTGTGTTGCAGAAAAAGTTAGCAACATTGCTCTTCGAAGTCACTCCCCACTCAACTCAGATTTCCAAACGGTAGCAGTAGTCACATAGCTAAAGTGATGCCTTATGTTGTAAGGGCATCTTTAGTAAATTTGATAAATTAACTATATCCGTCCATAAAAATTGTCATTTCGACAAAAAAAACAAAAGCTCTAACGGATTACCTATCGGGATCGGGTTGCTATTCCCTTATCTTTAGGTCATTACCTAATTTCTCTCTCTTATATAGTTATATGTGCAAATAGGTAACCACCTTTATATATAAAGTAACAACTCACATACAACCACCAACGCATGACCCAAAAATCAGACCCATGTGTGGGAGCAGAGAACTGCATCTATGTAGACATTTTAAGCCACATCTCCAACCACACCCACCGACAACGCTTTTGACCACCCACCGCCATCGCAGACATCTCTGCCACCCACACGACCTCTCACAACCCTCCTTACCTTCCTCCAGCAGCCATATATCTCCCAGGCCAGCACGCCTCTATTCGTTTCTACCTTTGGCCGCATCATGGCCACTTCTGATTATGGATCTGTAGCCCGTCGTACCATCATGCCGGCGACCTGCAAGAAAGAGTTGGGGGAAGGATCCCTCACATGCCGCGGGAGGTAGCAAGGATAGCCGGAGTGCCAAAGCTGCGACGAGACAAGGGCGGAGAATTGACAAGGTAAAGAAGGGGGAGACAAGTCGCACATGCACATGTGCAAGGGAGACCCCATTGTGTCATGGATGAACGGGGCCACTTGATAGTGTGTTTGCAAACAGGTCTTTATGTCATAGGTATTTGAGGTGCTGGAGGAAAGCCAAAAGGATTACATCTTCTTCTCTTTCCTATACCTAAAACCAATTTCAATGAAAAATTGACGGCGGAGTTATATCTTTACATTGTAGGTCAATATGTCAAATCCGCTGGAGATGTTGTAAGGGGACTGGCTTACAAGATTTAAGAGCTTACTTTTTAGTAGTACTTAAAGATGATGCAAAAAATGAGTAATTAAAAATGAATTTAGATGAGTCAAATCCCAAGATAAACTTACGTAAAATTAATGTTCGCTCATGTTGGGTATATATGCTAGTCAAGATCTATATATGTCGATAGAGATAGCTCGGTGAGGAGAATAAAACTTGCTTCAAATTATCTATCTACCACAGAAGATCGACACGTACGACAACAAAGCCAGGTGCTGGTGCTGGATATCCTAAGACTTGTCTCTTCTCTTTCTGCCAGTAATTTTCTTTGAGATTGTCAATCTGTCATTCGGGAAGCTAGTGTATATTGTTTAGCTCGTGTGCAACGACCCTAACGTGAAGGATAGTGCACATCTTACTACGTGGCTTGGTAATGTGCCTCAATCTAAGCTGTTTCATGGATCACTTCTGCTTCCGTACAACCCCTAAACACATCAACAAAGTAGATCTCTTCATACTTCTTTATAACAGAAGATATGATGGTCTTTAAAAGAAGTATGTCGCCCACGTCAAACACGCTCTATATACATACCACCCGTACACGGCCTGACGCACAACCCATTGGCTATGCTGCGCAAGCACGCCTCGTTGGTGCGAAATAAAACATCAAAAAAGAGATGTGCCTAACGTTAAAGGAACTTCGGAGCCAGTGGAGCCAACAAGTCCAAGTGAATAATGGACTAGCGAAATTATAAGAACTAGGGGCGGATCCAATTTTAAAAAATAATTTATGAATTGTTTTCAAAATTGTGAACACTTTAAATTTTGTGAAAACGTGAACATTTTTTGGGAATCTAAAGACAATTTTGGAAAACAGGAACAAAATTGAATAAGCGAACATCTTTCAAAATTACGAGCAATTTTTGGATAAACTAAATATTTTTTGGAAAACAGGAACAAATTTAACACGCGAACATCTTTCAAAATTACGAGCAATTTTTTGAGAAGCTGAACAAAATTTAAAATGCTGACATTTTCGAAATTATGAACAACTTTTTGAAAACACGAACATTTTGTGAAATTTCCTGAATATTTTTGAATTTGTGGACAAAATTTGAAATATATGAACATTTTTTAAATTCATGAAGAAATTTTGAAAACAGGAGCAGCTTTTTAAATTCCTGAACTTTTTCTGAATTTTTGAACATAATTTTAATAAGGTGATTTTTTTATAAGCTTAGTATTCGAAACTTTTTTGAAAAAAATTCGTTCATTT
The DNA here is from genome assembly GCF_002575655.3 of Aegilops tauschii subsp. strangulata. Lineage (NCBI taxonomy): Eukaryota > Viridiplantae > Streptophyta > Magnoliopsida > Poales > Poaceae > Aegilops > Aegilops tauschii. The sequence continues at coordinate 424,059,252 of NC_053035.3, read as the reverse complement.
CAAGTATGTCGAAAAACAACGTGCTCTCAATGGATCCTTCTTGCCTACCGCAACAGTCTCTGTTGAACATGTTTTATTTTTGGACTTCCTTCAAATAACACCTAGCTTTTGTAACTAAGTGGACATGCCCATAGTAGGCATCCATTTCAAAACGATTTCCAACACCGTAATGTAGGTTGACACGTCCGATAATTTACCGGTCTTTTTTTTGCCGAGAAACCTCCAAAATGCAAAATTTGTCGAAAACCAAGACAACTTGACATGGTGACTTGAATTGGTCAGACAAGGTCATGAATTTTTTTTGGAGCATTTCAAGGATGTCAAGAAACAATGTGCTTTCAGATGGAGCCTTCTCGCTTACCCGAACACCCTCCGTTGAACATGGTCTATTTTTGGGCATTCTTCAAATGACCCTAACTTTTGCGAGCAGGTGAGCAAGACCATGGTAGTATTTCTTGTCAGGTTTAAACAATTTCCAACACCGTATGCAAGTTGCAACCCGTCTCGCCAGTTATCATCCTTTTTTTACTGAGAAAATTCTGGAAAATACAAATTTTGTCAAAAATGAAAACAACTAGGCATGGTCTATTTTTGGACATCCTTCAAATGACCCCAACTTTTGCAAGAAGGTGAGCATGCCTATGGTTGGCACCAATGCCAGGTTTGGACGATTTTCGACACTATATGCATGTTTTGACACATCTGACTATTTATCGGCCTCTTTTGACCAAGAAAACTCCAGAAAATGCAAAACTTGTCAAAAATGAAAACAACTAGCAAGGTGACTTGAATTGGTCATCCAAGGCCATGGAAAAAACTGGAGACATTTCAAGGATGGCGAGAAACAACATGCTCTCAGACGGAGCCTCCTGGCCTACCCGAACATGCTCCGGTGAATATGATCTATTTTTCGACATCAATCAAATGTCCCCAACTTTTGCAACTAGGTGGGCATACCCATGATAGGCATCGATGCCAGGTCTAAAGGAAAAAGGATTTAAAATCGTAATGTAAATAGTAAATATTTTTAAATCATTTAATAAATATTTGAAGGAAAGAGGAATTTAAATCATAATTTAAAATAATTACTTCAAACTATTATTTTGGTGTTACAAACAATGTTTCTAATTTTTTTTAATAGCTTTCAAGAAGAAGAATAAAGTTCAAAAAGGAGAAAAATGAATTAAGGAAAAAAAAGAGAAAACAATAAAATAGAAAAGAAAATAATGGTCAGCCTTGGCACACGTGCCGACGAACATCGCTTCTGTTGGACTAGGCAAGTGCTCGTGGATTTAAAAAAAGTTCACTGATTCAAGAAATGTCCCCGTTTGCAAAATTTGTTCACAAATTTATAGAATATTCCCGTTTCCAAAATTTGGTCAAAAATTCAAAAAATGTTCAAGGAGTTTCGAAGAATGTTGATATTTCAAAATTTGTTTGGAATTTCAAAAATTCAACAAAAATATAAAAATGCATGTTCAACATTTAGAGTGCAATTTTTTTGGTATTATTACTATTATTATTTAGAGTGCAAATTTGTGTTTTTCAATAAATTTCCATGTTCAACATTTTATTTTCTTTTTGTTAAAAATGTTAGTGTTTTTACATTCTGAACAATTAGTAATGACACAAACATTTTTTTGAGTTTATGCGCACTTTAATAAAATACATATATTTCTATTTTTTTAAAGCCAATAATTTTTTGAAATCTTGAACAAAATTAGGATGAGCATCTTTTGGAAAAGGAAAAAAGAAAAGAACATAAAAATAAATAAAAAGAGTGAGACAAAACGTAGATTTTATAGAAAAAAAATATAAATTTAAAAAAGATTGACGAATTTGAAAAAAGTTCATGGACTTCAAAAAATTTCATGGGTTTCAAAAAAATGTTGCAAATGAACTCAGAAAGGTTCACTAAAGAGTTAGCAGGAAAACTGAAAAAAAGATCATGGATTTGGAAAAAAGTTTGTGAAATTTAAAAAAATAATTGTGGAGATGAAAATATTCACAAATGTGAGGAAAGCTCACAAATCTGAAAAAATTTGTGGAGCTTTCAAAAAATTCAAGCATTTGATAAAGTCGAAACAAAGAAAAAGTTGAAAAAGAGAAGAAAAGTAAAAATAAAATAAAAAAGGAGAATATTTTTTTAGTGTGACTAGAAAAAAGGCTCGTGCGTTGCAACGGGAGAGAAAATTGACGTGTTCATGAAAACATGCATCAACGCGACATGATAGCATCGGACAGTGCAAGGCACTGAGACACACACCGGGATGTAGAAGAAATGTATATCATCAGTGTATTTACCAGAAAGCGAGCCTTGACGTTGATAGTGCGGAAAGTTACTTCTACAAAATATTAAAATCTAAGTTAGCTTATAAATTCACGGGTCCAATTTGCAGCAACGCCGATTGACCTTGCAATGATATGCGTCTGGCTTTACATAAACGTTGGTCATCCTTGCAGGTGTTCATGTGGTCAGCTTTGCAACGTCGGCCTACTGACATGAAATGCCATCGAACGTCTCACAAGACGATTCGACTTTTTCAGTAAAAAGAATAGCGGCAACTGGTATCTTGGCGTGCTTCCGCTAGACTCATGGGGAGGTATTCTTTTGATTTCAATGCATGCGTGCCTCCTGCAATCCTGCTTAATTGCCCTTCTCTATTGATGCATGCGTAATTAGCCCGACCCATGCAATGCATGAGCTCCGCTTTCTTCTCTCATCTCTGATGAAATAAATCCCTCTTGATTACCAGCCATGTAAAGCTCGGGCCTCCTCCACTTTCTTCTCTTTGATGTGTCAATCATCAATGCATGCATGTCAATCCCACATAATTTTCAGCCATCAATCCAGATTAATGCGTGTGTGCAAGTTTCCTCCTTTTATGGAGTCTTTCTCTTTGCTCCCTCTTATCTATTCTCGATGTGGCAAACATATATAAATCGGTGCAGTTTGGTATAAGAATCAAGGTGGGATTATTATTCCAGGAACCCTATTTATAACTCAAAGGCATGGTAGCCGAGTTGGCTGATGGCTTCTGCGTAAAGTGCAAGGTTTTGAGTTCGAGAGACACCCACCCATGTTGCACAATATAAATTTATTTTCACGGTGGCCCTTGATTGATTGACGGACAGACGAAAAAGCGGACCAAAAACAGGAAAGGCGGGTTTAATTCATATATAAAAATCACAGGGACCTTTGTATAAAAACGCCACGATGGTGAACCCTACAAAGTTAATCCGTGCTTGTGTCTAGGGCACATCTAGATGTGCTCTCGTTATTGCACATCTAAGTGAGTGAATCAAGTATAAAAAGGAAAAGAAAAAAGAAAAGACAAATATTCACACGAATCTCAATGTAAGATCAATGACATATGATTTAGATGTGCGATACTTATGGCACATCTAGATGTGCTTTAGCAAAACTGTTATTATTATCCGTGCTTGTGTCTAGGGCACATCTAGATATGCTCTAGTTATTGCACATCTAAGTGAGTGAATCAAACATAAAGAGGAAAAGAAAAAAAAGAAAAGACAAATATTCACACGAATCTCAATGTAAGACCAATGACATAGGACTTAGATGTGCGATACTTATGGCACATCTAAACGTGCTTTAGCAAAACTGTTATTATTATTAGGGAAAGATAAGGTGTGTCTTGCCATGCTGCTTTTTGCTTGGGAAATGAATTCTATTTTTTCTCCCAATTTTTATTAGAATAATGCTAAACGTACGGACTTTATTTACAGGTTTGTACGGGCTGGGGATTGTCCGCTCTTCTAATTGCCCCCCCTCCCCCCTCTGATTTTCACCGGTGGGCCCGTGTCCCTTAATCAATCCTTCGCCAATCATCGCTAAGCAGCCTGTAAATCCCGCGTAGAAACCTGTACGTCTAGCATCATTGTTGTTATTATGCCAATTCATATTTCCCACATACCATGGAGACAGTCAAGCAAACGTGGAACACCAAGGGGGCGATTGGGCCGGTCATGTAGGTAAATGCTTTTGGTTTTGGTAAGGTTAATTTTTTTCTTTCTCTAAGTTTTCTGTTTTCTTTGTCTTTTATCATTTTCATTGTTTATTTTCCTGTTGATTTCAAAATTTTCCATTATAAATTAGTAAATATTTTCCAAATTTATTATTATTTTTAAAATTCCAGAACATACCTTAAATTCATGAACTTTTTTTCTAATTTATGAACAGTTTGAAGGAAAAGCATTAAATTCAGGAAATATAAAGTCATTTTTTTGACCATTTTTATAAATTCATGATTTTCAAAAAAAAAATATTGTGAACATTGAATGGAGTTCATGAAATATTTTTTCATATTTGTATATAGTTTTTAAATTTAAGAATATTTTTAAATTCATGATTTTCTTAAAATTTATGAAAAAATCATAATTAAAAATATTCTTAAATTTTAAAACTATATACAAATATGAAAAAGGATTTCATGGGGCGCGCTCTGTTGGGTTGTGCTCACCCCGGGGCCCCCCTCCGGTGGTTTTTGGCTCTAGTATTTTTCTTTTATTGTATAAAAATTCTCCAAAAAGTTTCATTCCATTCCGAGAATTTTTATTTCTGCACAAAAACAACACCATGGTAGTTCTGCTGAAAACAACGCCAGTTCGGTTAGTTTGATTCAAATCATGCAAATTAGAGTCCAAAACAAGAGGAAAAGCGTTAGGACAAGTAGATATGACGGAGACGTATCAACTCCCCAAGCTTAAACTTTGCTTGTCCTCAAACAATTCAGTTAATAAACTAAAAGTAAAAAAGAAAAACTTTTACGAACTCTTTTGCTCTTGTTTACATAAATAAGCTTAAGTAGCGTCCAGGTTTTCAGCAAAAATTATGACTAACCATGTCGACAATAACTCTTAGAAATTATATTAACTCATATCAATAGCATAATCAACTAGCGAGCAATAATAAGATATCTCAAATGACAACACTTTGTCAAAACAACCATTATATAATATGACAATAGTGGTATCTCGCTAGCCCTTTCTGAGACCGCAAAACATAAATGTAGAGAACCTCAAAAGTTCAAGCAGCGACTAAATATTGTAATTCATGGTAGAAAAGATCCAGTCATGATGCACCCAACATTAACTATACAAAATGCATAAAAAATCATAATTAAAAACCAATTCCCGAATATTTTTAGAAAATTTGAAAGTCTCTTTGCGAGGAAACCGCATGAAATAAAAGAATTGACGGAAAGAACAAATGAGAAAAAAAATCACCAATTGAGTACGCATGGGACGCGGACCTGCGCGTTTGTTAGGAATCATAATGTTTTTAAAATGGAAAGTATTTTAATGGAAGTAGAATATAAAGTCAGTTGATAAAGTGACCTAGAACAAAATCGCCAGCATAATACGCACATATTGCTATATGATACACGACTGTGTCGGTTCTAAAACTGCCATGTGGGACCCATGACCCGACCAAATCCTTACAGTCAGGGTACACTTTGAGATAAAAACACTAAAACTCTCCTAGGGTTCTATTCCTAGGGGCTTAGTAATTATAAGGAGGCGTACAATGGGGGAGGGAGTTGGGATAAACAACCATTGATGTACATTAAGTTGTTTCATGGGTAAGGATGTAGATTTGCACTTTCGTAGGATGCCCGCCCAATTACATCAAAACGGATGAAACAACAAAGCTATATGTCATCACACTTCCAATGACAAGACTTTAAGAATAACCTTTTGGTGATTCAGCAAATATCAATAGTGAAACAAATCACTTACCAGCAATAGATTGTCCTCTTCCATCCTTTGTAAGCATATTTTCCTGATGTTGTCATTGGCGAGCATGACTAGCAGAACATAGTGTATATAGCTTCCAAGTGAATGATGAATTGTTTTCTACACCTTATAACATATGGTTAGTGGGGTTTGTTTGATCCCCCTTGAGCTTGCTAACTAGTACTATTTGTTAATTTGGCCCCTTGAATCAACTTGGATGGATGGTTTGTACTCATTGGTCCCTACCATGAAAGACCTCATAATCTGCATACGTATAAAATGTATCATGGTCCCAAGTACTAAAAACATATTGTAGGGGGGCGAAACACAAAATATGCTTGTTTGGGGGGGGGGGCATGTCTATTTATTTTTCAATCTAACCTCCATAAATGAGTATTTACAACATGGTCCAGGGCTTGCCCCCTGGGTTAGTCATGTCTTCGCCAGCGATGCAAGGCACGAAGATGGGTGGTCACCGAGTTCTTCCAATTCTAGTGGCCACCGAGTCTGAGTTCTACCACAAAAGACATGTGTGGGCCTAATGGTGCTTTCGGTTGGAGTGATTGGCTTTTGAATCAAGTGCTTTTGATGGTCCACCGACTTCAGGAACTAGCAACACACCCTGATTTGCTAAATGGCATTTCTGGTTATCATCCAAAGTGCCTTAGCCTCACAAACACTTCTAGCACCGACATTGAAGAAACAAGGCAACCATGTGCAAAAAGTAAATGTGATATCCAAGTTGGTTGAGGAGTCACCTGGATGGATCCATCAATCCATCCCACATAATCAAAGAAGACAAGACTTCCCAATGCAACAAGAACAAATCTGGATATGGTAAGATAACTCGTATATGGATGATTGCAATGCACGTGATCATGGCAAACAGTATGGACGTGCCTAGCCAGCATATTGGCCTCTGGAAGAAAAGAATCAATGACCTCAAGGTTGCCTGCTTGATTGCTCTGTTCAAAGTTTTCGGCGGCGTTATTTTAGGGATCATGGCGGTCCACATATATCGATTCTACTATTTTATCATATTTGAGATGACACTAGCCCTCCAAAAGTCTAAAAAGTTTCCATTCTAAGATCTCCAAAAAAATATTTACAAAATATTTACAAGGTTGAGTGGGGGTGGCAGCGTCCCCATCCTAGCTAGTCGTAAGATCCCCACTGTCAGATTCCCACCGGTGGGAACAGTCAACCCAACTGGGGATGTGCAAACAACATGCGTCATATGCATCTGTGACTTCCGTGTTGGTGAGTGTGTGGCGGTGCTCCTAATCGGCGACCACATCTTCCACTCCGACTACATTTGAGAGGAGGTTGCATAGGAAGTTCCATGTTGCCCGCTTTGTAGGGCATCTCTACCATGAAGGTACGTGGCTTCTAATTTTCTTGTCTTTACATGACTGGAAATCTTTGATATTCCCCGATTTGATTTTGACACATGAACTTACAGTGATCATTTTGTTTCTATTATGTTAAGATGTAAATTGGGTAATATTGTGATGATTTGGTCTGCTGTTCCTTCGTGCACTTCAGTTTTTGTTATGGTCAGCATTGTGTACATGATTGACCAACTTAATATGTTGATTTTGACACATGAAATTTACCTCCTTAGTGTACAGGAAATGTCGGGTGCAGTTTATGAGGGGAATCATGAATAGATGCATGGAAATCTTGCCCTTCATCACCTCATCAACGCTAAGCTTGCTAATCCAGTCCATGGAAGACATGTAGCTACACAGGACACATCCTTCGCATGAACCATATCTATCCTCGGGTTCCAGATTCTCCAAATCAACATGATGATGATTGTTTATCCTGTTCTTCATGAAGTAACCCGTGGAGTCAAGATAAAATGCCTTAAAGCGGTGTTTTTCAAAATTGACTTCCACAAAGCACATGCCATCATACATTTGTCCTTATTGCCGAAAGTCCTTATTCGGAAAGGCTTCAATAACCATTAAATTGCTAGGGCCATGTAGCTCATTTCTAGTGGCAGGACGACAGTTAACATCAATGGCGAAATCAACCCCTACTTCCACACCTCCCACGGGTGTGCCAAGGGGACCCTCTTTCCCCTTTTTTGTTTAACTTGGTAGTTGATGCACTGGCAGCCATCATCGATGCGGCTAAATGATATGGTCATATTTAGGGAATATGCCTCATCTTATTGGGGGAGGTGCGGTCACTCACCTCCAATATGCTGACGATACCATCCTTATGGTGGAAGGATCAGATGCGGATATCCAACACAACAAATTTCTGATTCTCTACTTCCAGGAGATGTCAGGTCTGACTATCAACTTCAATAAGAGTGAAGTCATGGTGCTTGGGTATTCCGATATTGAGTGGCAAGGGATTGCTAACCGGCTAAATTGTGACCTTAGGTCCTATCCGACGTCGTATCTAGGTATATATGCCCATTAGTGACTCATGGTTGCTGGTAAAGGACCTCCGCCCTACGGTTACCAAGGTTCAACATATGGTGGAACCTTGGAAAGTGGCTAGGATGGTTCTCACTAACTTGTCCATGATAAGCCTGCTTATGTATTTGATGAGATTCTATAATCTTCATGAATTTTGGGCTAGGAAGGGAGACAATCAAAAGTAACATATGGTCAAATGGTTGGAAATATGTAAACCCAAGGACCGGGGTGGCTTGGGGACAAATTACTCCAAGTGTATGAACATTGTGTTGCTCTCCAAATGGTTGTGGAGTATTTCAACCGGAGAAGGGGGCCTTTGGTTGGACATCATCCGTGCAAAATATTTGTGTGGCCAACCACTTGCTTTCGCTCAGCGCTCGGGAGGATCCCAATTTTGGTAATCAAATCCGTAATCTAGCTACTCCCAGTTCTTCAAATAGGCTCCTCCATTACGGTTGGTTCAGGGACGAATACACTTTTTTGGTTGGACTGTTGGTCTGGGCAGAAGTCCTTTGCATCTAGGTGATGATGTGTTGGTCTTTAGGGAAACACTAGAAGAGCATGTGCAACACCTCCAAACTGCCGTGGGTCTTCTCAGAGTAAACCGCTGATATGTCTCCATCGTATCTATACCTTTTTATTGTTTCATGCCAATATTATACAACTTTTATACAATTTTGGTGACATTTTATATGATTTATTTGGGCTAACATATTGATCCAGTGCCCAGTGCCAGTTCCTGTTTGTTGCATGTTTTTTGTTTCGCAGAAAATCCATATCAAACGAAGTCCAAACGCGATAAAATTTTATGGAGAATTATTTCAGAATATTTGTGATTTTTGGGAGGTGGAATCAACGCAAACGGGGTCCCACAGGCCCCAAGATACACCAGGGCGCGCCTCAGGCCCCAGGCGCGCCCAGGTGTCTTATGCTCACCTCATACGTCGGTTGGATCTCTACTTCGGGTGCAAGGAAGCTTATATCCGAAAAAAAATCGTGTTAAAATCTCAGCGCAATCGGAGTTACGGATCTCCCGGAATATAAGAAACAATTTTCGGCCAGATCTGGGGAACGCGAAACAGAAGGGAATAGAGAGGGAGATCCAATCTCGGAGGGGCTCCCGCCCCTCCGCCGCCATGGAGGCCATGGACCAGAGGGGGCATCTAGGGGGGAGGCCATGGAAGAAGAAGAAGGATGGGGGCTCTCTCCCCTCACTCCCAGTGGCGCTGGAGTGCCGCCGGGGCAAGGATCGTGATGGCGATCTACATCGACAATCTTGCTACCATCAACACCAACTTCCTCCCCCTCTATGCACCGGTGTAACACCCCTTCTCCCCGATGTAATCTCTACTTAAACATGGTGCTCAACTCCATATATTATTTCCCAATGGTCTATGGTTATCGTATGATGTTTGAGTAGATCCGTTTTGTCCTATGGGTTAATCGTGATCTTGGTTGGTGTGATTGTATATTTTATTTATGGTGTTGTCCTACGGTGCGCTCCGTGTCGCGCAAACGGAGGGGCCCCCGCTGTAGGGTGTTGCAATAGTTCATGGTTTGCTTATTGTCGGTGTTGCGGGGGTGACAGCAGCCTAAACGCAGATAAGTGGGTTATGGCGTATGGGAGTAAAGAGGACTTGACACTTAATGATATGGTTTGTTTCACGACCTAAATGATCTTTAGTAGTTGCGGATGCTTGCGTGGGGTCCAATCATAAGTGCATATGATCCAAGTAGAGAAAGTATATTAGCTCATGCCTCTCCCTCATGTAAAATTACAAGAATGATTACCGGTACTTGTTATCGATTGCCTAGGGAGAAAATGAATTTCTTGTTGAAGCTATCTAATTTTATTACCTTGCAATTTATTCGTAGTTTTATTCTCGCAAATTACTCGTAGTTTTATTCTTGCAAAATAGTTTCATACTTGTTCTAGGTAAGGCAAACGTCAAGTGTGCATAGAGTTGTATTGGTGGTCGATAGAACTTGAGGGAATAATTGTTCTACCTTTAGCTCCTCGTTTGGTTCGACACTCTTATTTATCGAAGAAGTCTACAAACGATCCCCTATACATGTGGGTTATCAAGTCCTTTTTCTGGCGCCGTTGCTGGGGAGCAATAGCGTGGGGTGAATATTCTCGTGTGTGCTTGTTTGCTTTATCACTAAGTAGTTTTTATTTGCCGTTCAAAGTTTTTCTCTATCTTTAGTTATGGATATGGAACACGAAATACCAAAAAAATAGTTGTACTTGCTACTCATGGAGATGGGGAACCTCCTAAAACCCTCGATGCTCGTTATGTGAAAAATATTATGCACTACTTTGATAATCCTGAGAAAACCCCATTCAACTTGATAATGGGAGTAACGTTGGATCAACGTGAATACTTTAGGGATTATCGCTTGACACAAAAAGGGAGACTATTATGAGATCAAATTGAAATGTTGCAATGGTATGCTTGGAATTTATGCTCAAGATATGATTATACTTGTTGCTCTAGGATGAAGGCTCGACACCTTCCCTTTTCATGTGAATTTAATGATAATGAAACCTTTGCTTCTTATGCTAATGGTAGATATGATTACCATGATGTGTAATGAATAGAAGAATTTGTTGCTTTTAAGGGTGCTTATGAAATTGAATCTTTGTTTGAAAAGTTTGAAGATTTTGATGATTCAGTTTATAGACCTGGAAATTTTTCTATCCTTAAATATTGCTATGATAATTATAAATACAATTCCAATATTGATGAATTTATTGAGAAAGTCTCCCTGTCCAAGAAGAGACTAATATTTTGCAGGAGCCTATGGAAGAAGGAGTTGATGAAACTATAAGCTCACTGGATGAAAAAGATGATGAAGAGAGTGGAGAACAAAAGGAGGAAGAGCGGACTAGCTACCCGTGCCCACCTTCTTATGAGAGTAACTCTTCAACTCATACATTGTTTAATTTCCCTTCGTTCTTACCAAAGGATGAATTCTATGGTAATTGCTATGATCCCATTGATTCGTTTGAAATATCCCTTTTTGATGAACTTGATGTTTGCTATGCTTGTGGCCAAGATGCCAATATGAATTATGCTTATGGAGATGAACTTGCTATTGTTCCTTTTGTTAAACAGGAAACTGTTGCTATTGCACCCACACATGATAGTCTTATTTCCTTTTTGAATTCTCCCAACTATACTATATCGGAGAAGTTTGCTCTTATTAAGGATTACATTGATGGGTTGCCTTTTACCGTTGCACATGATGATTTTGATGAATATAATATGCATGTGCTTGCTGCTCCTACTTGCAATTATTATGAGAGAGGAACTACATCTTCGCCTCCCTATGTTTTCAACACGATAAAATTGCAAGAAACTGCTTATGCTATGTATTGGCCTTTACTTGATGTGCATGAATTGTTCTTGTATGACATGCCGATGCATAGGAGGAGAGTTAGACTTTGTCATTGCATGATATATGTTTCTTTGTGCTCACTACTAAATGCCAAATCATTTTTAATTAAAATTGGCTTTGATATACCTTGGGATCCGGGTGGATCCATTACTTGAGCACTTTATGCCTAGCTTAATGGCTTTAAAGAAAGCGATGCCAGGGAGACAACCCAGAAGTTTTAGAGAGTCATTTGTTTCTACAGAGTGCTTTTATAAAGTTTAAAAACAAAAAATTATAGAGGGGAACTTAAAAGTTCACAAAAATAAAAGTGAAAGTGAGAAAGACGAGCACCGTTGAAGTGGGGGACGTCCTTGAACTTTGTTCTTGCCCATGGAAACTTTGTGAATCTCAACTACAGAAACTTTTCAACAAAACTAATTATCCCCTTGTACAAATCCTTTGTATTGTAAAATTATTGTGCCAAGATTTGCCTTTAGGATGAGTAGATTGCTTGTTGGTATGTGCGGTGCAAAAACAGAAACTTTGGTTGTAGTGCGCGATTTTACATTTTTTACTGGAACACCGAAAGTTTCTGAAACTTTTTGCACAATATTGCTATAGAAATTGATTATTTTGTCCTAATTTTTCAGAATTTTTGGAGTAAGTATGGTATGTTGGGGAACGTAGCATGCAATTTCAAAAAAATTCCTACGCTCACGCAAGATCTATCTAGGAGATGCATAGCAACGAGAGGGGGAGAGTGTATCTACGTACCCTTGTAGACCGAAAGCGGAAGCGTTTGACAACGCGGTTGATGTAGTCAAACTTCTTCTTGTTCCGACCGATCAAGCACCGAACGTACGGTACCTCCGAGTTCTGCACACGTTCAGCCCGATGACGTCCCTCGAAATCATGATCCAGCAACGTGTCGAGGGAGAGTTCCGTCAGCACGATGGCGTGGTGACGGTGATGGTGAAGTGATCCACGCAGGGCTTCGCCTAAGCACTACGTGAATATGACCGGAGGCGTAAACTGTGGAGGGGGGAGCCGCACACGGCTAACAGATGTTGTTGTGTGTTCTAGCGGTGCCCCCCCCCTCATATATATAGGTTGGAGGGGAGGAGAGGCAGTCAAGGGGGCTCCCCAAGTATGAGGAAGACTACTTGGGCGCCTCCCAATTCGGCATCCCCCCTTCCATATTCATCCGGAGGGGAAAGGAAGGAGGAGGGAGGAGAGAAGGAAGGGGGAGGCCGAATCCCTCCCCTTCCTTTCTCTCTTCTCCTCTTTCCTTCCCCCTTTTTTGGCCTACATGGGCGCACCAGCCCCCTAGGGGCTGGTCTGTCCCGTTCTTGGCCCATTAGGCTCATGTAGTTGCCGGGGGGATGCCCGGAATCCCTTTCGGTGACCTGATATGTACCCGGTACCCCCAGAACACTTCCGGTGTCCGAATATCATCGTCCTATATATGAATATTTACCTATCGACCATTTCGAGACTCCTCGTCATGTCCGTGCTCTCATCCGAGACTCCGAACAACATTCGGTCACCAAATCACATAACTCATATAATACAAAATCGTCATCAAACGTTAAGCGTGCGGACCCTACGGGTTCGAGAACTATGTAGACATGACCGAGACACCTCTCCGGTCAATAACCAACATCGGAACCTGGATGCTCATATTGGTTCCCACATATTCTACAAAGATCTTTATCGGTCGTACCGTAATGAAAACATACGTTATTCCCTTTGTCATCGGTATGTTACTTGCCCGAGATTCGATCGTCGGTATCTTCATACCTAGTTCAATCTTGTTACCAGCAAGTCTCTTTACTCGTTCCGCAATACATCATCCCGCAACTAACTCATTAGTAACATTGCTTGCAAGGCTTATTATGATGGGCATTACCGAGAGGGCCCAGAGATACCTCTCCGATACTCGAAGTGACAAATCCTAATCTCGATCTATGCCAACCAAACAAACACCTTCAGAGATACCTGTGGAGCATCTTTATAATTACCCAGTTACATTGTGACTTTTGATAGCACACAAGGTATTCCTCCGGTATCCGGGAGTTGCATAATCTCATAGTCAAAGGAATATGTATATGACATGAAGAAAGCAATAGCAATAAAACTGAATGATCAATATGCTAAGCTAACGGATGGGTCTTGTCCATCACATCATTCTCCCAATGATGTGATCCCGTTCATCAAATGACAACACATGTATATGGTTAGGAAACTTAACCATCTTTGATTAACTAGCTAGTCTAGTAGAGGCTTACTAGGGACACTGTGTTTTGTCTATGTATCCACACATGTATCAAGTTTCCGGTTAATAAAATTCTAGCATGAATAATAAACATTTATCATGATATAAGGAAATATAAAATAACAACTTTATTATTACCTCTAGGGCATATTTCCTTCAGTCTCCCACTTGCACTAGAGTCAATAATCTAGTTCACATCGCCTTGTGATTTAACACCAATAGTTCACATCGTCATGTGATTAACACACATAGTTCACATTGCCATGTGACCAACACCCAAAGGGTTTACTGGAGTCAATAATCTAGTTCACATCGCCATGTGATTAACACCCAAAGAGTACTAAGGTGTGATCATGTTTTGCTTGTGAGAGAGGTTTAGTCAATGGGTCTGCCAGATTTAGATCCGTATGTATTTTGCAAATTTCTATGTTTACAATGCTCTGCACGGAGCTACTCTAACTAATTGCTCCCACTTTCAATATGTATCCAGATTGAGACTCAGAGTCATCCGGATCAGTGTCAAAGCTTGCATCGACATAACCCTGACGAACTCTTTGTCACCTCCATAACCGAGAATCATTTCCTCAGTCCTCTTTAGGTACCTAAGGATAATTTTGACCGCTGCCTAGTGATCTACTCCTGGATCACTATTGTACCCCCTTGTCAAACTCATGTCAAGGTACACAATAGGTCCGGTACACAGCATGGCATACTTTATAGAACCTATGGCTGAGGCATAGGGAATTACTTTCATTCTCTCTCTATCTTCTGCCATGGTCGGGTTTTGAGTCTTACTCAACTTCATACCTTACAATACAGTCAATAACTCCTTCTTTGACTGATCCATTTTGAACTTCTTCAAAACTTTATCAAGGTATGTGCTTTGTGAAAGTCCTATTAAGCATCTTGATCTATCTCTATAGATATTGATGCCCAATGTATAAGCAGCTTCACCGAGGTCTTTCATTCAAAAACTTTTATTCAAGTATACTTTTATGCTATCCAGAAATTCTACATCATTTCCAATCAACAATATGTCATCCACATATAATATTAGAAATGCTACAGAGCTCCCACTCACTTTCTTGTAAATACATGCTTCTCCGAAAGTCTGTATAAAACCATATGCTTTGATCACCTCATCAAAGCGTATATTCCAACCCCGAGATGCTTGCATCAGTCCATAGATGGATCGCTGGAGCTTGCACACTTTGTTAGCACCTTTAGGATTGACAAAACCTTCTGGTTGCATCATATACAACTCTTCTTTAAGAAATCCATTAAGGAATGCAGTTTTGACATCCATTTGCGAGATTTCATAAAATGCGGCAACTGCTAATTAACATGATTCGGACAGACTTAAGCATCGCCGCGAGTGAGAAAATCTCATCATAGTCAACACCTTGAACTTGTCGAAAAACCTTTTGCGACAAGTCGAGCTTTATCGATAGTAACACTACCATCAGTGTCCATCTTCCTCTTGAAGATCCATTTATTCTCAATGGCTTCCCGATCATCGGGAAAGTCCACCAAAGTCCACACTTTGTTCTCATACATGGATCCTATCTCAGATTTCATGGCCTCAAGCCATTTATCGGAATCTGGGCTCATCATAGCTTCTTCATAGTTCATAGGTTCATCATGGTCTAGTAACATGACTTCCAAAACAGGATTACCGTACCACTCTGGTGCGGAACATGCTCTAGTTGACCTACGAGGTTTGGTAGTAACTTGATCTTAGGTTTCATGATCATTATCATTAGCTTCCACTCTAGTTGGTGTAGGCATCACGGGAACGGTTTTCTGTGATGAGCTACTTTCCAATTCGAGAGAAGGTACAATTACCTCATCGAGTTCTACTTTCCTCCCACTCACTCCTTTCGAGAGAAACTCCTTCTCTAGAAAAGATCCATTCTTAGCAACAAAGATCTTGCCTTCAGATCTGTGATAGAAGGTGTACCCAATTGTTTCCTTAGGGTATCCTATGAAGACGCACTTCTCTGATTTGGGTTCGAGCTTATCAGGTTGAAGCGTTTTCACATAAGCATCGCAACCCCAAACTTTAAGAAACGACAACTTAGGTTTCTTGCCAAACCACAGTTCATGCGGTGTCGTCTCAACAGATTTAGACGGTGCCCTATTTAACGTGAATTCAGTTGTCTCTAATGCATAACCCCGAAACGATAGTGGTAAATCAGTAAGAGACATCATAGATCACACCATATCTAATAAAGTACGGTTACGACATTCGGACACACCATTATGCTGTGGTGTTCCAGGTGGCGTGAGTTGTGAAACTATTCCACATTGTTTTAAACGAAGGCCAAACTCGTAACTCAAATATTCGCCTCCGCGATTAGATCGTAGAAACTTTATTTTCTTGTTACGATGATTCTCCACTTCACTCTAAAATTCTTTGAACTTTTCAAATGTTTCAGACTTGTGTTTCATTAAGTAGATATACCTATATCTGCTCAAATCATCTCTGAAGGTCAGAAAATAACGATACCCGCCATGAGCTTCAACACTTATTGGACCGCATACATCGGTATGTATTATTTCCAATAAGTCATTAGCTCGCTCCATTATTCCGGACAACGGAGTTTTAGTCATCTTGCCCATGAGGCATGGTTCACAAGTATCAAATGATTCATAATCAGCAGACTAAGGCATAGCCTAGTGGTGGGAAGGGGTTGATGCCTTCCCACCCACCCAGGTTCAAGGCATGGTACTTGCAATTTGGTTTTGTTGCACCAATTATACTGTAGGGGGTCCCCTTACAGTATTTCTGTCAAAAAAATGATTCATAATCAAGTGATTCCAAAAATCCCATCTGCATGGAGTTTCTTCATGCTCTTTCCACCAATATGACCTAAATGGCAGTGCCACAAATATGTTGCACTATCATTATAAACTTTGCATCTTTTGGCATCAATATTATGAATATGTGTATCACTATGATCGAGATTCAATAAACCATTTACATTGGGTGTATGACCATAGAAGGTTTTATTCATGTAAACAGAACAACAATTATTCTCTGACTTAAATGAATAACCGTATCGCAATAAACATGATCCAATCATATTCATGCTCAACGCAAACACCAAATAACATTTATTTAGGTCCAACACCAATCCCGAAGGTAGAGGGAGTGTGCGGTGGTGATCTTATCAACCTTGGAATCACTTGCAACACACATCGTCACCTCGCCCTTAACTAGTCTCTATTCATTTTGCAACTCCTGTTTCGAGTTACCAATCTTAGCAACTGAACCGGTATCAAATACCCTGGGGTTACTATGAACACTAGTAAAGTACACATCAATAACATGTATATCAAATATACCTATGTTTACTTTGCCATCCTTCTTATCCGTCAAGTATTTGGGGTAGTTCCGCTTCCACTGACCATTCCCTTTGACGTAGAAGCACTTAGTTTCAGGCTTAGGTCTAGCTTTGGGCTTCTTCATGGGAGTGGCAACTTGCTTGTCATTCTTCTTGAAGTTCCCTTTCTTTTCCTTTGCCCTTTTTCTTGAAACTAGCGGTCTTGTGTTAACCATCAACACTTGATGCTCTTTCTTGATTTCTACCTTCGCCGATTTCAGCATCTCGAAGAGCTCGAGAATCTTTTCCGTTATCCCTTGCACATTATAGTTCATCACAAAGTTCTAGTAGCTTAGTGATAGTGACTAGAGAACTCTGTCAATCACTATCTTATCTGGAAGATTAACTCCCACTTGATCCAAGTGATTGTAGTACCCAAACGCTCTGAGCTCATGCTCACTGGCTGAGCTATTCTCCTCCATCTTGTAGGCAAAGTACTTTTCAGAGGTCTCACACCTCTCGACACGGGCATGAGTCTAAAATACCAATTTCAGCTCTTGGAACATCTCATATGCTCCGTGGTGTTCAAAACATTTTGAAGTCCCGGTTCTAAGACGTAAAGCATGGCGCACTAAATCGATCTTGCCAAACGTTCATAACGCCTGCATCTGCTCCTGCAATAGGTCTGTCACCCAGCAGTGCATCAAGGACATAATTCTTCTGTGTAGCAATGAGGATAATCCTCAGATCATGGACCCAGTCCGCATCATTGCTACTATCATCTTTCAATTTAGTTTTCTCTAGGAACATATGAAAAACATAGGGGAGCTACAACGCGAGCTATTGATCTACAACATAGATATGCAAAAACTATCAGGACTAAGTTCATGATAAATTAAGTTCAATTAATCATATTACTTAAGAACTCCCACTTAGATAGACATCCCTCGAGTCATCTAAATGATCACGTGATCCATATCAACTAAACCATGTCCGATCATCGCGTGAGATGGAGTAGTTTTCAATGGTGAACATCTCTATGTTGATCATATCTAATATATGATTCACGTTCGATCTTTTGGTCTCCAGTGTTCCGAGGCCATGTCTGTACATGCTAGGCTCGTCAAGTTTAACCCGAGTATTCCGCATGTGCAAAAACTGTCTTGCACCCATTGTATGTGAACGTAAAGCCTATCACACCCGATCATCATGTAGTGCCTCAGCATGATGAACTGTCGCAATGGTGCATACCAGGGAGAACACTTATACCTTGAAATTTTAGTAAGGGATCATCTTATAATGCTACCGCCGTACTAAGCAAAATAAGATGCATAAAAGATAAACATTACATGCAATCAAAATATGTGACATGATATGGCCATCATCATCTTGTGTCTTTGATCTCCATCTCCAAAGCACCGTCATGATCTCCATCATCACCGGCTTGACACCTTGATCTCCATCGCAGCGTCGTGGTCGTCTCGCCAACTATTGCTTCTACTAATATCGCTAACGCATAGTGATAAAGTAAAGCAATTACATGGCGTTTGCATTTCATACAATAAAGAGACAACCATAAGGCTCCTGCCTGTTGCCAGTGACTTTTACAAAACATGATCATCTCATACAATAACATATACATCATGTCTTGACCATATCACATCACGACATGCCCTGCAAAAACAAGTTAGACGTCCTCTACTTTGTTGTTGCAAGTTTTACGTGGCTGCTACGGGCTTCTAGCAAGAACCGTTCTTACCTACGCATCAAAACCACAACGGTGATTTATCAAGTTTGCTGTTTTAACCTTCAACAACGACCGGCCGCAGTCAAATTCGGTTCAACTAAAGTTGGAGAAATAGACACCTGCTAACCACCTTTATGCAAAGCAAGTTGCATGTCTGTCGGTGGAACCTGTCTCATGAACGTGGTCATGTAAGGTTGGTCCAGGCCGCTTCATCCAACAATACCGCCGAATCAAAATAAGACATTGGTGGTAAGTAGTATGACGATCACCACCCACAACTCTGTGTGTTCTACTCGTGCAAATCATCTACGCATAGACCTGGCTCAGATGCCACTGTTGGGGAACGTAGCATGCAATTTCAAAAAAAAAATCCTACGCTCACGCAAGAGCTATCTAGGAGATGCATAGCAACAAGAGGGGGAGAGTGTGTCTACGTACCCTCGTAGACCGAAATCGGAAGCGTTTGACAACGCGGTTGATGTAGTCGAACTTCTTCTTGTTCCAACCGATCAAGCACCGAACGTACGGTACCTCCGAGTTCTGCACACGTTCAGCTTGATGACGTCCCTCGGAATCTTGATCCAGCAATGTGTCGAGGGAGAGTTCCGTCAGCACAACGGCGTGGTGACAGTGATGGTGAAGTGATCCGCGCAGGGCTTCACCTAAGCACTACGTGAATATGACCGGAGGCGTAAACTATGGAGGGGGCGCCGCACACGGCTAACAGATGTTGTTGTGTGTTCTAGCGGTGTCCCCCTCATATATATAGGTTGGAGGGGAGGAGAGGCAGTCAAGGGGGCGCCCCAAGTAGGAGGAATCCTACTCGGGCACCTCCCAATTCGGCCTCCCCCCTTCCATATTCATCCGGAGGGGAAAGGAAGGAGGAGGGCGGAGAGAAGGAAGGGGGAGGCCGAATCCCTCCCCTTCCTTTCTCTCTTCTCCTCTTTCCTTCCCCCTTTTTTGGCATACATGGGGCGCACCAGCCCCCTAGGGGCTGGTCTTTCCCCTTCTTGGCCCATTAGGCCCATGTAGTTGCCGGGGGGATGCCCGGAATCCCTTCCGGTGACCCGATATGTACCCGGTACCCCCAGAACACTTCCGGTGTCCGAATATCATCGTCCTATATATATGAATCTTTACCTCTCGAACATTTCGAGACTCTCGTCATGTCCATGATCTCATCCGGGACTCCGAACAACATTCAGTCACCAAATCACATAACTCATATAATACAAAATCGTCATCGAACGTTAAGCGTGCGGACCCTACGGGTTCGAGAAGTATGTAGACATTACCGAGACACCTCTCGGTCAATAACCAACAGCGGAACCTGGATGCTCATATTGGTTTCCACATATTCTACGAAGATCTTTATCGGTCATACCGTAATGACAACATACGTTATTCCCTTTGTCATCGGTATGCTACTTGCCCGAGATTCGATCGTCGGTATCTTCATACCTAGTTCAATCTCATTACCGGCAAGTCTCTTTACTCGTTCCGTAATACATCATATCGTAACTAACTCATTAGTAACATTGCTTGCAAGGCTTATTATGATGTGCATTACCGAGAGGGCCCAGAGATACCTCTCCGATACTCGGAGTGGAAAATCCTAATCTCGGTCTATGCCAACCCAACAAACACCTTCGGAGATACCTGTAGAGCATCTTTATAATCACCCAGTTACGTCGTGACGTTTGATAGCACACAAGGTATTCCTCCGGTATCCGGGATTTGCATAATCTCATAGTCAAAGGAATATGTATATGACATGAAGAAAGCAATAGCAATAAAACTGAACGATCAATATGCTAAGCTAACAGATGGGTCTTGTCCATCACATCATTCTCCTAATGATGTGATCTCGTTCATCAAATGACAACACATGTTTATGGTTAGGAAACTTAACCATCTTTGATTAACGAGCTAGTCCAGTAGAGGCTTACTAGGGACACTGTGTTTTGTCTATGTATCCACGCATGTATCAAGTTTCCGGTTAATACAGTTCTAGCATGAATAATAAACATTTATCATGATATAAGGAAATATAAAATAACAACTTTATTATTGCCTCGAGGGCATATTTCCTTCATGGTACATGTTCAGATTGCTACAGACTGTCTTGTTTAAGCGAATTATGTTTTTGATGCATTGTTTTGCTTGTTTTGATGAAACTTCAGGTTTTATCGGTGGTATAAGCCATGGAAAAGTTATATTATAGTAGCTATAATGCAAAAACAAAATATGAATTGGTTTGCAATAGTACTTAGAGTAGTGATTTGCTTTATTATACTAACGGATCTTACCGAGCTTTCTGTTGAGTTTTGTGTGGATGAAATGATCAAAGATCGAGGAGGTCTCTATATGAGGAGAAGGAGGAGAGGCAAGAGATCAAGCTTGGGGATGAGCAAGGGACCCCAAGTAAATATCCAAGGAGACTCAAGCGTCTAAGCTTGGGGATGCCCCGGAAGGCATCCCATATTTCTTCAACAAGTATCGATATGTTTTCGTCTTCGTTTCGTTCATGTGATATGTGCAAATCTTGGAGCGTCTTTTGCTTAGTTTTTTCTTTTATGCACCATGCTGGTATGATATAGTCCATGGTTGATTTATAGAACGCTCATTGCACTTCACTTATATCTTTTGAGTATGGCTTTATAGAATGCTTCATGTGCTTCACTTATATCATTTGAAGTTTGGATTGCCTGTTTCTCTTCACATAGAAAACCGTTATTTGAAGAATGCTCTTTTGCTTCACTTATATTTATTAGAGAATGATATTTTATAGAAAGAATTAAACTCTCTTGCTTCACTTATATCTATTTAGAGAGTCAACATGAATTGGTCATTTGCATGGTTAGTCATAAAATCCTACATAAAACTTATGGATCACAGAATATCATATGTTTGATTCCTTGCAATAGTTTTGCGATATAGAGATGATAATATGTGGGAAGTACTAGTAAACGGTTGTGGTTAGTAGGAATATTGGTGTTAAGGTTTGTGATTCCCGAAGCATGCACATATAGTCTCTCATTATGCTATGAAGTTGGAGCATGATTTATTATTGATTGTCTTCCTTATGGGTGGCGGTCGGGGACGAGCGATGGTCTTTTCCTACCAATCTATCCCCCTAGGGGCATGCATAGTAGTACTTTGCTTCGCGGGCTAATAAACTTTTGCAATAAGTATATGAGTTCTTTATGACTAATGTAAGTCCATGGATTATACGCACTCTCACCTTTTCGCAATTTGCTAGCCTCTATGGTACCGTGCATTACCCTTTCTCACCTCGAGAGTCGGTGCAAACTTCACCGGTGCATCCAAACCCCGTGATATGATATGCTCTATCACACATAAGCCTTATTATATCTTCCTCAAAACAGCCACCATACCTACCTACTATATATGGCCTTTCCATAGCCATTCTGAGATATATTGCTTTGCATGATCATATAGCTGACATAGTAGTTGTGGCTTAGCCACCATTCATCATTTTTATACATGTTACGCTAGATCATTGCACATCTTGGTACACTTCCAGAGGCATTCATATAGAGTCATAATTTGTTATAGGTACCGAGTTGTAATTTTTATTTCTTTTGAGTTATAAGTAAATAGAAGTGTGATGATCATAATTATTCAGTATTAGAGCATTGCCCCAGTGAGGAATGGATGATGGAGACTATGATTCCCCCACAAGTCGGGATGAGACTCCGGACAATGAGAGAGAAAAAAGAGAAAAAAATAAAAAAAAAAGAAAAAAGAAAAAAAAACAAAGAGAGAAGGGGCATTGTTACTATCCTTTACCACACTTGTGCTTAAAAGTAGCATCATGTTTTTTATATATAGAGTCTCCTATTTAGTCACTTTCATATACTAGTGGGAATTTTTCATTATAGAACTTGGCTTGTATATTCCGATGATGGGCTTCCTCAAATGCCCGAGGTCTTCATGAGCAAGCAAGTTCGATGCACACCCACTTAGTTTTCGTGTTGAGATTTCATACACTTATAGCTCTGAGTGCATCTGTTGCATGGAAATTCCTACTCCTCACGTTGATATCAATTGATGGGCATCCATAGCCCGTTGGTTAGCCGCGTCGATGTGAGACTTTCTTACTATTTTTGTCTCCTCAATATTTACCCCTATCATCATACTCTATTCCACCCGTAGTGCTATATCCATGACTCGTGTTCATGTATTGCATGAGGGTTGAAAAATCTGAAGCACGTTAAAAAGTATGAACCAGTTGCTCGGCTTATCATCGGGGTTGTGCATGATAAATACTTTGTGTCAAGAAGACAGAGCATGACAAGACTATATGATTTTGTAGGGATAGCTTTCTTTAGCGTCGATATTTTGAAAGACATGATTGTTTGTTGGGATGCATGAGTATTGATGTCTTTATGTTAAATTATAGACTATTGCTTTGAATCACTCGTGTCTTAATATTCATGCCATGACTAGACATGTGATCAAGTTTATGCTAGGTAGCATTCCACATCAAAAAATTATCTTTTTTTATAATTTACCTACTCGAGGACGAGCAGGAATTAAACTTGGAGATGCTGATACGTCTCCATCATATCTATAATTCTTTATTGTGTCATGCCAATATTATACAACTTTTATACAATTTTGGCAACATTTTATATGATTTACTTGGACTAACATATTGATCCAGTGCCTAGTGCCAGTTCCTGTTGTTGCATGTTTTTTGTTTCGCAGAAAATGCATATCAAACGAAGTCCAAACGCGATAAAAATTTACGGAGAATTATTTTGGAATATTGGTGATTTTTGGGAGGTGGAATCAACGCAAACGGGGGCCCACAGGCCCCAAGATGCACCAGGGCGCGCCCCAGGCCCCGGGCGCGCCCAGGTGTCTTATGCTCACCTCGTACTTCGGTTGGATCTCTACTTCTGGCGCAAGGAAGCTTATATCCGGAAAAAAATGATGTTAAAATCTCAGCGCAATCGGAGTTACGGATCTCCCGGAATATAAGAAACGGTTTTCGGCCAGATCTGGGGAACGCGAAACAGAATGGAACAGAGAGGGAGATCCAATCTCGGAGGAGCTCCCGCCCCTCCGCCGCCATGGAGGCCATGGACCAGAGGGGGAACTCTCCTTCCATCTAGGGGGAGGCCAAGGAAGAAGAAGAAGGAGGGGGGCTCTCTCCCCCTCTCTCCCGGTGGCGCCGGAGTTCCGCCGGGGCAAGGATCGTGACGGCGATCTACATCAACAATCTTGCTACAGTCAACACCAACTTTCCCCCCCTCTGTGTAGCGGTGTAACACCCCTTCTCCCCCCTATAATCTCTACTTAAACATGGTACTCAATTCCATATATTATTTTCCAATGATCTATGGTTATCCTATGATGTTTGAGTAGATCCGTTTTGTCCTATGGGTGAATCGTGATCTTGGTTGGTATGATTGTATATTTTATTTGTGGTGCTGTCCTACGGTGCCCTCTGTGTCACGCAAACGGAGGGCCCCCCGCTGTAGGGTGTTGCAATATGTTCATGGTTTGCATATTGTCGGTCTTGCGGGGCTGACAGCAGTCTAAACGCGGATAAGTGGGTTATGGCATATGGGAGTAAAGAGGACTTGACACTTAATGCTATGGTTGGTTTCACGGCCTTAATGATCTTTAGTAGTTGTGGATGCTTGCTAGGGGTCCAATCATAAGTGCATATGATCCAAGTAGATAAAGTATGTTAGCTCATGTCTCTCCCTCATATAAAATTACAAGAATGATTACCGGTACTTGTTATCGATTGCCTAGGGACAAATGAATTTCTTGTTGACAAAAGCTATCTACTTATATTAGCTTACAATTTATTCGTAGTTTTATTCTCGCAAAGTACTCGTAGTTTTATTCTTGCAAAATAGTTTCATACTTGTTCTAGGTAAAGCAAACGTCAAGTGTGCGTAGTTGTATCGGTGGTCGATAGAACTTGAGGGAATATTTGTTCCACCTTTAGCTCCTCGTTGGGTTCGACACTCTTATTTATCGGAGAAGGCTACAAATGATCCCCTAGACTTGTGGGTTATCAACCGCCTATCTGTCAAGCAGAGCAAGTGTGAATTTGGTACCACAAAGGTCAATTACCTGGGCCACATTATTTCTGCTGAGGGGGTAGCTACTAACCCAAGAAAGGTCCAAGATATTCTGAATTGACCTTCTCGTGACAATGTGACTAAACTCAGAGGGTTTTTAGGTTTGACTAGGTATTATAGGAGGGTTGTCAGAGATTATGATACTATATGTAGACCATTATATGATGTTTTAAAAAGGACAAATTCCAATGGGTCCTCTTCAAGAATAGACATTTACAAACCTCAAGAAAATTATGACCTCCTGCCCTGTCCTGGCGTTACCTGACTTCGCAAAGCTGTTCACCATTGAGGCTGATGCTTGTGGAACTGGACTGGGTGATGTATTAATGAAACTGGGAGACCTATTGCATATCTCCGCAATGCAATCAGCCTTAACTCTTTGGGCAAATCCATTTATGAGAAAGAAGCTATGGCTATCTTGGAAGCATTAAAGATTTCTTACACCTGTGTTTATTTATACAAAAGACCCAATCTTCTTTGGGACAATTGTATTTTTTCCCCTAGTTGGAACCTACCCACGGGTTTTGCCCTTACTCTTCGACACTGCTCAGTTTTGCAGTTAGATTTCCCCCCGAGGTCGCCCGAATGCCCTTTGACCGTTTGACCAATACTTTGAAAATTCGTAACAAATTTATACGAACTCAGAAAAATGCAAATAAGATATCAATATGTTCAGATAAACATTACCTTTATGTGCATGTCATTTGCATTTAGGTCAAAAGTACCGTTTAAACTACCTGAGGTTATTAATGTTACTAACATAATTAAAAATAAAAAGGCATAAACAATACAATTTTCATGAATACAAATTACCTGCAAATGTAGGTGATGTTTTCTGAACATCCTGATATCTTATTTGCATTTTTTTGAGTTCATATCAACTTGTTGTGAATGCTCAAACAACTTTGACCATTATTTTGAAACTTCATCACAAGTTGATATGAACTCAGAAAGATGCAAATAAGATATCAGGATGTTCAGAAAACATCACCTACATTTCCATGTAATTTTTATTCATGGTAAAGTATTGTTTATACTTTTTTATTTTTAATAATGTTAATAACATTCATAACCTCGAGTAGTTTAGATGCTACTTTTTTCCTGAATGTAAATGACATGCGCACAAGGTAATGTTTATCTGAACATTTTGATATCTTATTTGCATTTTTCTGAGTTCATATGAATTTGCTACGAATTTTCAAAGTATTGGTCAAACGGTCAAAGGGCATTCGGGCGACCTCGGGGGGAAATCTAAGGGCAAAACTAAGCAGAGTCGAAGAGTAAGGGCAAAACCCGTGGGTAGGTTCCAACTAGGGGCAAAAATGCAATTGTTCCATCTTCTTTTTACTCAATTAGTTTGACTGATATGCTGTCATGTGGCAATGCAATGTGATGAGTTTTTGTTAGATAAGAAGACATCTTACTTGAATGCATATTTTTTTCCTTGTAGACTGTGTTGTGATATTAAGTAATTTACATTTTCACCCTTTTAATGCAAGCTGAAATACGCACCCATAATTTATGCCCAGACTATTTTTGTGCATCGAGGACCTTCTTAGAGCAAGTGGTGTCCGTCTTAAGTGCTCTTAAACAAGACCTTGTCATGTCGGTTGCCCGGGCGTCATCCACAAAGTTCAACCATGACCGTGTCTCTGAGCTTCTCCATTTTGTAGATCACTTAATTTGGTGCCAGCCGTCTGAGATATGATAGATTAAGAGCCAGGTTACACCATTTTCTTTACTTTATTGTTCGGATTATATGCATGAGTTTTGGTGTGGATTATAGGTCTCAAAGTTACTCTTAGTTTGTCATCTTTGTTGATCCTAATTTACGAGGTTCACCGCTCTGGTTTGAATTGTATGTCGCTAGGCGTAAATTCAGATGTTTGCAGTCTCATGAATGTACTGTGAAGATGGACGCTTTGTTCATCAGGTTATATTCCATGATGCTTTGGGCATTGAGTATGGCACATGCACATTAGCAAAAGATATACACCAACAACATTTAGCGCTTAGATTGTTAATCTAAATTCGTGTTTGATAGTGTAGTAGGTTTCACCATGATGCATGTTCTATTGTCGTTTATTTTCCATTATTGTTGCCCTTGTTTTTTTTTGCATCAGCTGACGTGTTATGCGATATTGGTCATGATCTAGACATCCTCCATGGACCAGATATATATGTTAAAATATATTGTCCATCTTCCTTCATCAGTTCGGACTTTTGTATGAGTTGGCTGGAGCATAAATTCAATAATATATACTGTTAGCTTATTGTTTCTCTGAAATTACACTAGCCATAATGCACTAGCTCTTCTAAGTGTCAAGTACATAGTTTTTTGGGTGGTAAAAAAGTTAAATTCTACCGGCCGGTATATGCACTACGCACGTAGTACGCACGCAGCCACTGCCATCACACTGGCATCCCACCGCTTTCGTTGAGCCAAAAAGAGAAGTTACGTTGCAGCACGTTGTGCCCACACTCCCGTGTTGAAGCTGGTTCGCTTGCAGGTCGACACGTAGGGGCTTCATGTTCATGAATTTGTCCATCGAGCCCTAAGGTGGTTGCGCCATACTTACGTGAAAAAGGAGTACATCTGTATTTCTCGGCTAGGGAAGGGGCCAAGAAGTGGTGGAGGAGGAGATTCCACAGAGGTGAAGCTTTATACTACACCTTTGAGAGGAGAGGCAGAGCAAGGAGGAAGAAGAAGAGGGTTTTGCTACGTGGCATGGAATTCATGGCATACTAGTTAGTTCTTTCTTCTTCCTCTTCCTGTTCTCTGCCTCTTTCTTTCTTGTTCGCAAGCCACCCACGCAGCCAGCCGCTGCAAGGGGCCACCGCCGGCTGCGCTCCGCCACACCCGACCTGAGGTCCGCCGCTTCCACCAGGCAAGGTGAGTTCAGCGCAAAACAAGGTGACTTGGCTGCTACTACCATCCTCCATCTGTTTTTCAACTAAACACCACCTCTCTTCTTCCCCAAATCTCTGACTAGTTTTTTTTTTAGAAATGGAGGATGACCCCCGGCCTCTGCATCTGGAAGATGCATACGGCCACTTTATTAATTATTCTCGAGGACCTTACAAAGTATTACAGACAATATTCCTGAATCCACCATCTCGGCAACATATGTACTCTTATCCATATGATGAAGGGATGCTAGTTGGGCCACTACCCAAACCACTCACCTAAACCTAACATCAAAAGCCGGCAGCCCCAGCCGAGCCACATACCGGGTCTGGGGCACAATCCGGTCAGACACACTCTTGTGTCGTCGCAGCCATCTTCCACAGGTCCGTCTTCAGAATATATTGAGTCTTCTACCTTGTGAAGGCCACTCCGCCATCAACGTCACCATAACGCCAGACAGCTACCTCCTCCTGCGCGAGTCCATCTCCGCGCATCGGGCGCCAAGTCTCCACTGCACCACGCCGCCGAGACCTGCTGCCATCAATGATTAAGATGAAGCACCGCTCCACCAAAAAAGCCGCCCACTGGTCCCTCGATCCCGTGAACACCTCCAAGACTGACGCCCCCAAGAGGAAACGACACAAAATAGCGCCGCCGTCATCCGATCTACTGATCTAGGGTTTCCCCCGGAGATAGCAGATGGTGGCCTTGAACTTTTCCTCGGCGATGCCTTCAAGAAGGGAACACCGCATAACAGCGCCGTCACCGCCGGCCTTGGCAGCTAGCCAAAGGCAGGTTTTCACCCAGATCTGTTCGAAGAGCCTCCATCAAGCATCGTGTGCACGGATCGCCCAAACCCGCGCCGCTCGCCGGGACCAAGCTAGATCCGACAGAGCACGCAACCACCGGACGCACCTCCTCCCGCCAGCCCTGCCGCCAAAGCACCAGCAGCCGCGCCGCCAGGATGCAGCCACCGCGGCACTGCCAGCCATCCCCGCCGCCGCATCCAGAAAGGGCGCGGTGCTCAGATCTGGCCGCCTGCCCCGGCCGACCGCGACCCCCACCATGTGCCGGGGCCAGCCCGACGACACCGCCCAGGACCGCCGCTGCACCCGGCCGCCGGACCTCGCAGATCGGCGCGCGCAGCCGCCGCACCCAGCGAGGAGGGAAGGAGAAGAAAGGAGGGCGCCCAGGAAGAAGCCCCGTCGCCGCCCTCACTGGAGCCCGCCTGGCTTCGCCGGCGGAGCGCCTCCGGCAGCGGCGAGACGGGAAGGGGTGAGGGGAAGGCCCGGCGGCGCGCGAGGGAGTCGCCCCCCGAGTCGCCAGAGGAGGGCGACGCGGGGGTGTTTTGAGGCCGGCGACGGGCGTCGCTTCTGGGACGTGAAGGTGGTCTTGGACTCCGGCGGCTACATGTACTTAGGGCGCGGCTGGGAGCAGTTCACGCGTGCGCACGACCTGCGGCTCAGGTACTTCCTCGTGTTCACCTTCGACGGCGACGCCGTGCTCACCCTGAAGGTGTTCGACGTGAGCATGTGCCAAAGGCACTACAAGCACGACGACGACATGAGTACGCGCCTGTTCTTGCTTTCTTCTCTTCGTTTCAGTAATCAGTACGGTGGTTGTAACTTGTAAGAATTAAACAAGGATGCCAAATTCGCATTTGGGCAGGCACTGTGAGCAGCAGCGACGGTGACAGTGGGAACAACAACAGCAGCGTGGGTGACAGTGGAAGCAACAACGGCAGCGTCGGTGACAGCGGCAGCAACAGCAGCAGCACGGCGGAGATGGACGCCGAGAACGGGCCGGCGTCGCAGTTCAGCCCCATGCTAAGGAAATGCAACCTGGTGAGCGCGTTCATGCACGCTCGAGCATGGCTAGTCAAGTGTGTTCATAACTTCATATACATGTATCCATGAAGTAGGGTTAAAAGTTTCAACGAAATTTCAGTGAAATTTCCAAAATTTCGCATATTTCAATGGGATCCGAAATATTTTTAACCTCGAAATTTCAAGGTAGATCCAAACTAATTCTAAAATAAATTTAAATTATGTTAGAATTCATTAAAATTAAGTGAAATTTAAAATCGTAAGAATCCGAAATAATTTCTGAAATATGCGAAATTTCCGAAATTTCACATATTTCAGTGATGTCCGAAATTATTGTGTTTCCGAAATAATAAAAAACCTCTATCTGGTTACTGATTCCATCCGGTGCTCGCCGGCCGGGTGCAGAACGTGTCGGTGGACTTCCAGCTCGCGCACGGGTACGCGGAGAGGAGCAAGGTGGAGCTGCGGATGCGCGGCAAGTCGTGGCCCGTGCACCTGAAGCACAACCCCAACACGGGTGGCAGGCCCCGTGCGTGGTTCAGGTACGGGTGGCACCAGTTCTGCGTCGACAACAGCCTCGGCGAGGGAGATACCTGCTTCTTCCGAGCGATCTGCCAAGGGAGCGCCAGCACCGGCGGCGAGGACCACCTAACTCAGGGTGGAGGTGAGGAAGCGGGACGGCAGATTCCTGGTCTGAGGCGAGGGCCTCCGTTGCATGCATCAGCCTGGTTGGCCGGCGTGACCTCGTTCGTGGCCATGCATGGTCATGGTTTTGCCTCATCCGTCCCTCATCTGCTTTCCACGCAACTTTCTTCCCCTGTGATTCGAGTCCTGTGCATGTACCACGCAGTGCAGTGATATCCATGTGCCAACCAGTTGCTCGGCTTGGCACCGTGAGTAACTAAACCCTAAACACATTTTTCTCCTGTGATCACCTGATTATTTTGAAGCACTGACCGTAGAAAACATTCTATTACAGGTTTAACATATGTACTGCAAGAAAAGCAGAAAATAAACTCCAGTTCTAGGGGGAGCATGAGAAATTATTTAGAGGTGCTAACGTTCTTCAATCCAGACTCTAAAAAGGCATCTTGGCGACAATCTTTGATCCTGATGCAAACCTTCTCAATTTTTTTTAAAATTTTTTTTCGAAAAGGGGGGACTCCCCGGCCTCTGCATCAGATCGATGCATACGGCCAACTTATTAAAAATATAAATAGGTTCAACAAGGTCTTAGAGTCTCGAAACGAAAATAAAGGAGAGCTCACAAAGAGCCAAAAGGGCCAAAAACAAAATGGCCATGAAAAGCCACAACCGGCTGGTATAAGAGAGACAGGTAAACTAATTGCCTATCCTATTACATGACCGCCATCCAAACCGGTTGAAGATATCCCGTGCTACCTGGCCTCCGTCGGATTGGATGGCGGTCATGTAATAGGATAGGCAATTACTGGATCTACCCGCTGGTTGACCTCAAGATTCTCAATACCTAGACCCCCTTGGTCTTTCGGTCGACAGATGATATCCCATTTGGCGAGCCGGTATTTTCTTTTTAATTCATTGCTCTGCCAGAAAAATCGTGATCGATAGAAGTCCAGTCTTTTCCTAACTCCAACTGGGACTTCGAAGAATGACAAAAGAAACATAGGCATACTCGTGAGAACCGAGTTAATCAGAATTAACCGGCCTCCGTATGACATGAGCTTGCCCTTCCAGCAACTCAGTTTCTTTTCAAATCGATCCTCGATGCACTTCCATTCTCTGTTTGTCAGCTTACGATGGTGGATTGGTATACCTAAGTACGTAAAAGGTAAAGTCCCCAATTCGCACCCAAACAATTGCCTATATGCCTCTTGTTTGTCATTGGCTCTACCAAAGCAGAACAATTCGCTTTTGTGAAAGTTAATCTTTAACCCGGTCAATTGTTCAAATAAGCATAACACCAGCTTCATATTTCTCGCTTTGGCCAAGTCATGCTCCATAAAGATGATCGTATCATCGGCGTAGTGAAGGATAGACACACCTCCATCAACTAGATGAGGTATCAAGCCACCCACCTGACCAGCCTCCTTAGCCCTTCCTATCAAGATTGCCAACATATCAACTACAATGTTGAACGGGATAGGAGACATCGGATCCCCTTGTCTCAGGCCCTTATGTGTCTGAAAATAATGACCTATGTTGTCATTCGCTTTAATTCCAACACTCCTTTTTTGCGTGAACGATTCTACCTGGCGTCGCCAGGCTTCATCAAAACCTTTCATACGCAAGGCCTGTTGAAGGAATGTCCATTTGACTTTATCATACGCTTTCTCGAAATCCACATTAAAAACAACTCCATCTAATTTTTTCGTGTGAATTTCGTGGAGCGTTTCATGAAGGACCACCACCCCTTCTAGGATGTTTCTGTCCGGCATGAAAGCAGTTTGGGAATGCTGCACCACAGAATGCACAATCTGTGTGAGCCTATTAGTCCCAACCTTGCTGAAAATTTTGAAACTAACATTGAGGAGGCAGATCGGCCTGAACTGCTCAATTCTCACAGCTTCCGTTTTCTTAGGAAGCAGTGTTATTGTTCCAAAATTTAAATGAAATAACTGAAGCTGTCCAGAGAATAGATCATGGAACATTGGTAACAAATCCCCCTTAATAATATGCCAACACTTTTTATAGAACTCCGCCGGAAATCCATCCGGCCCTGGAGCCTTATTGTTCTTCATCTGCGCAACAAATAAAACCTTCTCAGGATCTTTTCTTAGGAGCTCCTTCCACGAATTTATACCTGGTGCCATGTTTTTTAAGTCCAATTGTTCCTTTGAGTCCAAATGTTCCATGTTGTAAGATTAGGGTTTGCAACTTTATTCATATTCATCTCGAGATCAAGACTTGTTTACTCATTTACCTTATTGCCGATCCTTGTGCTATATCAATATGATTTTTCTTTGTTTGATCAACATCAATTGGTGCAAGGAAAATACCAAATGACAAGAAGCTAATATGAGTCATAACCTTGCAAAACCCTAATATTCAACCATGGCTGAGTGAGCCACAGTTTTGAAATCCAATAAGAGGAAATAAAAGAGTATAGTAGTAATTATAAATTACGGGATTGCTAAATCTCAGTCAACTGAGACTGAACCAAGTCTCAGTCGATGTTATATTCATGAGATCTCAAACGGAGATCCGTGTAAAATTTTCTTCCAGAAATTTTCTTTCTTTTTTTTTTACATGTTTTGTCACTTGACTGAGACTTGGTTAAGTCTCAGATAAAGTCTCAGTCGACTGAGATCTAGCCACATCCTATAAATTATTGCACACTTTGCAAATTGGAAAGAGACGTTCCGAAAGACCATAGCACAATAGTCTTTCAAAAAAAAGCAGTGTGGAGGGGTGTACTGCGACTCTGCGAGGCTTCACAAGGTTAGAACATTATTATCCAGGCTCTAGGTCCAAAATCATTTGAACGAACTTCACACAAAGGTAAAGGGGTGATTTTACCCATGGTATACCTGAAAATTATTGTTGTTTGCTCAATGTACCTAATGGAACAGCCTTAAACGAGATGATTTGACTAATGGAACATCTGATAGCTAGAATAACTTAAAAAAAGCAGTGAGATTAAAGAGATGGTTTGATGGGTATAGGCATATACTTAATAGGGATGGTGTTGGAAAACATGCCAAGAAAATATGACAGTGACAAGCATATGTGAACAATTTTTTTATTATCAAAATGGAAAATACTGAGCTTGAATTATTAAGTGTTTGGTACTCAGGTGCCTGAGATATGCAAGTACTCACTCCTACTTTTTTTTTGCGGGATAAACTTCCGATCTATTCATCTTCAATCATGGTACTCACTCCTACTTATGTAACTTACTTCATTTAAAGGGGGTGCACCAGCCTTAAACATATTTACGCTCCCAAGTAGGTCACAGGGAGAGAATTTCTCAAAAAAAGGTCAGAGGGAGAGAATATATTTTTAGATAACGAACGAGGTTTCTTGCGTCCTAGCCTCTGCATCCAAATGATGTAAAAGAAGAGGATATATAGTCGAGTGAGTCTGAATTGGGCATTTCGTGAAACACACACATTTAAGTTTGTTCATATGTAGCTCGATCTATGGTTTTTGGTGTTTACACTGATTCCTACATCGGCAACTTTGAACTTGCAAACTTACATCATCGTCCTTGTCCATAAACCAACTTTCATAACTAAAGTACATCGCAAACCAAACATTAATCTGTGGATAATTAGAAATAGTAGAGGAAAATTGCTTCCATCCTCGAAAAGATGAATAGAAAATCACTTCGGTATGCATATCTTAGAAAATTTTGGGCCATTGCTCGCCGAACGAGTACGAAAAGAGCAAAGGAAGATAAGCTGATGAGTCATGAGTACCTGGCTCTCTGCCACGTGTCGATCGTCCAGCTGGGATCGATCATAAATAATGGGATCAGTCTGACTTCTCCACACCGACGTATCTCCATCAGCCTATCACGAGCAGGCTGGCCCCAACGTGCCGGAGAACCCGGAGAGGTTGCAGCGCGCCGACGTGACCTTCCACACGACCCGCAACAACCAGAGTAGGGGAGAGCCGGAGAGGTTGTTCATCTGACCAGCGAAGACGACGGCGAGTCAGGCGGGGACGACCATGCGAGGCGGAGCGAAGCTACTGGGAGCGCTGCTGCTGGTGCTGCTCTGTGTGGCCGCGCGCTTCCAGGGCGCCTGCTGCGCCGGCGGTGGCGGTGGCGGAGGCGGAGGCGGAGGCGGAGGCGGTGGGAGGGGAGGAGGTGGTGGAGGAGGCGGCGGCGCTGCCAGTGGTGGGAGAGGAGGAGGGGGAGGAGGCGGAGGGGGCGGGAGGAGCGCCGGAGGGTCGTCGAGCGGCGGGAAAGGTTCAGGCGGCGCCGGCGCTGGGAGAAGCACCGGCGGTCCCGGTCGGCCGGGGCCGGGCACGGGAATCGGTGCCGCCGTCGTAGGCGGTGCCGCGGGTGTCGCGGCCGGATCACAGGGACACTACGCGGCGGGATCGCAAGGACGGAGCGCCGGAGGTGACCCGCTTGGCCGCGGGGTCTGGAGGGTGTCCGGCGTCGGCGCTGCTGTGGCGACTGCCGCGTTCGTATGGGGCTGATCGGGTCCAGCTGTCCATGCCTGTGCGCCAAGTCCAATCTGCGGAGATCCGCAGACCGTGGCGGGTCGCATCTGGCATGTGTAGGACGTCAGTACCACTGCCTTCAATTACTCTATTTGAAATTATTTTTCCCTCGTGTTCTTTTTAAATTTTAAGATGTGTCACCCTCTCAGACTACGAATGAATTGTATTCTCTTCGTCCCATAATATAAAAGCATTTTTGACAGAAAATATGTTTAAGCCATTGTTAAGACTTGAGACATTGAGTTGGCAATTTGCATTGCCCTTTTTGTCAAGCTACGCTGTGCTGCACATGCACTGCAGACGTGTCATATTGTCTGATAGCAAATTGTATGTGGGGCGCAAACTGGCAATTTCTTCAGAGCAATATTCCAAAAAAAAGTGCCATGTCCAAAGAACTGTCACCCACATACAACTAAAAATGCCATCAAAATCGTTCAAAATGCCATGTAGTCCTGCAAACGTCCGCCATGTAACATTACCACAAGATTAATATATAAAAATACATACTAGCGATGCTCCCATCCCAGCACGGTTTCTTCTTTTTACGTCTGAAGAGAGTCCTTGGAGACTAATGGCTTGTTGGCAAGTGGTTTCGTTGGTACATTCATGTTTGGATTGTGTGATTACATAGCGGAACCGCTAAGTTCACATATGTCATATAAAATAAAAGTTGCATTCATAGTATGGTTTGAAGGCAGGTTTGGAACTCCTTCCATGGTAGGATTAGACAACACCAGATACAATGCACAAAACAAAACAAAACCAGCTAAAAGATACAATATGTTGTGCAAAGGGCTAACAGGCATCATCCAAACAACAAGCAAAGATAGGAAAAACTAAGAAACTAGTCTAGCTTGATGTTGAATAAGCCCGCCTTCATGAACATACACCACGATGAGGAAAAAGTCCCATCTTTGAGGCGAAGCAGCAGGTAAAGAAACACACATGCCAGCTTCATGGGCTCGACCCGACTCAGTAACAACCTTCTTCATCTCCGAAGGAGACTCCCTACCCCTTGCTCCGGCATGGAGGGCTTCGACCCATCGAGAGAAAAGACGCTTCCCCAAGAAGAACGTGTCAACCGATGCCAAAGCCTTTCGAAAGACCAACCTGAGCGGCGCCACCAGCAATATTGAGCACACCGTACAATCAAAGTACACGACTACGTGGGGGGGGGTGGCTGAATTGGCGTTTTAACCAACTATTTGTAAAAGTACCTATTCTTTGGTTACCTGGAGAATAACTAAATGGAACTTAAACAACACCGAGAAATTCTTGCGGGGCTTAGAAGCATGCATATTAAGGACTAAGTAATGCAGCACAATGAAGACTCAATAAAAGGTAAACCGAGCAGAATAAAGCTAAGGAACAAAGCTATCTAGACATAGGTAAAGTCTTTAAAAGAAATAGTGAGTCCAAGAAGTCTTCAGGAAGAGATATAGGGAGAAATTCTTGAAAACATGCCAAGCACATAATGTAAAGGTTTCGATGGTTAGAATTTGTAATCTTGGTGAAGACATGATGAATTTGTTTACCCAAATTCAAAATATTGGCAACATATTTACGTTTTGGATGAACAGGAAAGCCACTCCTCTGAGGACACATTAGCCCCCTTGTTTTCTTTGAGCTAATTGCCACATAACTCACCTAGTTACTCCGTAGATCGTGCAGTGATATCTAGGTTGGCACAAACTTGCTTATCGACGAATCCACATGTTGGATGCTTAGAATGATGCCTAACTGTGTAGAGGATGACTATTCCTCGGGAGTAACAAGTCAAGGCTAGGCTCGGTCTAATTCTTTGGTGATGCTCAATCACGTTGTTCTTCGGCTCAGGTGATTTCCCTCACTTAAGACTAGTAACAAATCGGTGTGAGGAGGGATGCTTAGTGCCTACACTTGGCAAAATTTATCCTCGGCAACCACCACTAAATGAGGGGGTAGTTATCTATTTATAGTCGTGGCCTAGTGTTGTGTATTAAGGTGACTATTGGAAGGGATGCGCCACCAACATGCCGGCGACAGCTGGCACAATGGTAATATTAACTGGCAATAAACTAGGAAAACCTCATGGGCATGTTTCCTAACTCCTTGGCGAGGAATCTAACTCGAGTGTCCCAAAGAATAGACTTTGACACATGATCTAGAAGGTTTGCTTGGAAAGGAGATTTCCAAGTTTTCACTCGCAAGTGTAGATAGGTTTGATTGAGTGCACATAGAGACTTCTCGTATTGGTTCACTTTAGACCCTCCTTAATAGTACATCATATTAATTAATGTGGAATTAAATAACTAGCAAATAAAAGCTACACAACATTCTTTAATTCTTCATCGAGCATTCCAGAGACTTCAATGTTATCACAATATTTTTAGGGCTCATCACCCAGTGATTAAACCAAATCCTCTAGGACCTTCACATGTGTATACTCACAAACACATTAGTCTCTTAACTGGCATTAATCATGCAAAACCAACAAAGGGGGCACTAGATGCACTTACACACACCGAAGGAGAGGCCATGATGCTGACCCAAATCTTCATGAAAGGAGAAGCAATTGCAAGGAGAGACTGCTAATGACAAAGAAACTTCAAAGAAGGTTGAGCCCAATGGGGGCATAGCTACAGTAAGACCGCAAGATAGAGCACGAGCTCACATCATTCCCGAGTCCCGACAGAATATTGCAAATGTGAGAATGCCCCTATCCCCTCCTACCTGGACGACGCCTACATGTAGGAGACAACGCCATGGGTGTTGCCGCCGTCAAGCCGTCTCTGTCGGCCACAGATTCGTCCAGACTAACCTCCCACAGTCATCCTTTCCACGTGCACAAATCCAGTGATTGATGTCAAATGTGGACAAGGTACGATGCAAATGCGTTGTGGATATTGGGGAGGTAGGTCATAACAAATGTCGGTCCTCCTAGAATGGCCCGCATGACAAACTCCACCTGCCGCCACCTCGCCCCCAAGAGGCCAAGGCGAACGGTAGCACCAACGATCACTGCTCCATCGACCGAGGCCCCCGACTTGGACCTGGAGCCCCCAACAAGAGGGCGGAGCCTGAAGATCCTTGGTTCCACCTTCACCGACAACCACGTAGTGAATCAGTGGTCCTTTCTAGTTGTGATGAGAGCGAGCAAATGTAGGGAAGAGAGCTGGCGACGCGTCCAGGGTTTTCGCCACTCGAGTTGCCCTTCAAGATAAATGCGGGGACCAAGAGGATATCCTTTTTGGGTAACTATAGGTCTTGATTTTATTCCAAAGACAATTCAACCATGAAGCAACTTTTTGACAAACTGGAACTCTTGCAAGGGTCGTGGGGTAGGTGTTTTCAGCCATACCGTGCTCAATGGTATTAGGCTTGATGCACATCTTTCGTATTCTAATGTTTCCTCAGTATTGCCTTGGAGAACATCGATCGTGAAATGAAAATAAATTACTAAGAAAATAAATAACATATGTGAATTTTGTTTTCATCAGGGTCTTTACCATCCATATTTATAGGCACACACTATGCGTTGGCTGGCTGAAGCAGTGATCGGATCGATTGCCCGCAGAGTTGTTCGATCCTACTTGCAATAACCATGTTGCGCTAGGGGTTTGCAACAAGACCCATGTTGTGGTTTAGGGTTTGCAACATGAGCTAAGTTGTGGTTTAGGGTTGTGGTAGTTTAGTTGTGGTTTAGGGTTTGCAACATGAGCTAAGTTGTGCTTGGGGTTTGCAACAAGACCCATGTTGCGCTCGCTTTGCAGGCTCGTTTTCAACTGCGGTTTATGATTTGCAACAGGAGCCATGCTGCACTCGCTTTGCAGGCTCGTTTTCAACTGCGGTTTATGATTTGCAACAGGGGTTTGCACCATGACCCATGTTGTGTTCACTTGGTAGGCC
The DNA here is from genome assembly GCF_002575655.3 of Aegilops tauschii subsp. strangulata. Lineage (NCBI taxonomy): Eukaryota > Viridiplantae > Streptophyta > Magnoliopsida > Poales > Poaceae > Aegilops > Aegilops tauschii. The sequence goes on along the minus strand of NC_053035.3, from coordinate 424,020,424 downwards.
CGTTCAGCTATAATTTTGGATTGCAAACATTAGCCATGTTGTGAAGCTCCTTGAGTTGTTGTTGTGGCGTGGAGGACTGTTTCGTGGGTGTCGCTTGAACAAAGACCGATGATGCTGGGAAGGGGCGGAAAGAAGGGGAAGATGCTCTCAACGGCCGCGATATGGTGGTTGTCATCACCCCTTCCTGTTTGTGGCAACATTGTGCGATAATAGCGAGGATGCAACAAGCAGTGCTCGCGTCACCCTTCGTTTGCAGCAACGCCAATTGTTGTCCTGGGATGCAACATATAGTGGTCGCCGTCGTCCCATCTCCTCATAGCACCCGTGGTTGCGTTGCCATGGAAACCTCTTCTCTCAAGCGTGACGAATGGGGAGGGCAATAGAGACGACCAGGGAAAACGTGTGGAGGAGATGCTTCATCATAAGAGATGAGGCCGAGAAGTAGTAGGAGGGCCCATGGGGCACCTGGCAAGCAAGGGACCCGATTGACAAGAATGAGAGGATCAGTCGGGCGAGGGAAGCTTTTCCCTAAACTTGTTGTCTGTGCCACTTAATTATCTCTTTGGTTTTTTTATTGTATTGTATTAATACATACTCCCTCCGTTTCAAAATATAGTGCGTTCTTAGTTTCCGCGCTTCAACTTTGACCATAAATTTAATCAACGAGACCGACTGCGGCGGGAGAAAAAATTATATAATTGAAAACTTATTTTGAATACGAATTCACTCGTATAATTTTCGCTCCCGCCACAGCCGGTCTCGTTGGTTAGATTTATGATTAAAGTTGAACCTCGGAAAGCGCGGGCGCTATATTTTGAAACGGAGGGAGTATTGTCTATTAGGTCACTTACACACAAAATAAAAATGAGTTAATTCGACACACATGGTATTTAAATAGTACAAAATAGACACGCATGCATGCATATTCACTCAACCTTTTCTCTCAATTTATTGGTCATCTCAGCAGAGAAGACTCTGCGCCGCTTGGTCAGCTGTCGGCCGTATACAAGCGATGTGTCAGATCGCAGCAGGTAACTAAAAAAGTTTGGTGCTATCACGATGTCACTGTCATGCGGACCAACTTTTTCAAACTTTTGTTGCCCAAATTTCTTGTAATTTTTTTTGCTTGGAATATACTTAAATAATGAGGAGAAAACCCATAAAAACCCAGAGTTTGAATAGTGCTTAAATGACAGTCAACTAGCGTGTATTCAAATATATCACTAAAAACATATACACCCGAAAACTCAACATTTACGCGTCACCGTTGACCTGAATTACAGAACGCACGTGCTCATTTGCATTGCTCCTTCAAAATTGAATACGTCTATTTCGCAGAAAAATAAAAATTGAATACATCTATTGGGTCAATGTCCCGTGCATGATTCTACATGCGTTTGTTCGCCGAACGGGCGGCCACGCACTGTTGCACGTTAAAAATCATCGACCGGTTTTGGCCGATTAGCCCGGTGAACTATCGTGATCGATGCTTACGTTCATGGGAGTCGTTCATGATCTACGTGACGCTTACGTTCTAAGACGCGGAGTACCTGAAAAATGAATTCACGTCAACTGCATATACCCGATCAATACCAACAGAGATCTTCTTACGTAGCAGAAAATTAGGAAATCGCTTCTTCTTTGTGGGTTTGTTTAAGACACATCTAGATGTGACATAGTTATGTCACATCTAAGCTGATGTTCACTATGTCAGTGGTCTATTTTTTTATTCTAGTTTTTTTTGTTTTTTGTTGCTGCATTATATATTTGTGGGAGCTTAGATGTGACATTCTTAAAAAACATCTAAATGTGAATTAGTCAAACTGCTTCTTTGTTTGCGCAGAAGGCAATCGCTTTCGCCAGCGGCGCGCGGGCACACGGAATGCATCAGTACCACGAAATGGATGTGCCCTGTTTTCTTCCTTACGCCGCAGTTGAACGCATGTACGCAAACACGTCTTTGCCCAGTAGCACGCGTCTTTTCGAACAGGCCGCAGTTTCCCGCCACCTTCTTCCCCTCCCTCACCGTCCAGTGCATATAAGTCACGCACCGGGATGGCAGGGGATCGAACACCGGCGAGACGAGAGGAGACATTGGCCTATCTGCTCTGCTCGATCAAGTACCAAAGTACGTGTAGCTTTCTCCTTTGAGTTGCCGAGGTACGTACGTGTAGGTGCAGGGGTGACCAGGTGAGACGTACGGCCGGCAATGAGAGGCAGCAACGCGAGGCTGCTCTGCGCGCTGCTGCTGGTGCTGCTCTGCGTCGCCGCGTGTTTCCAGGGCGCGTGCTGCCGCGGCGGAGCGGGCGGCGGAGGGAGGGGTGGAGGCGGGAGGGGCGGCGGCGGATGGAACGGCGGCCGGGTCACAACGGGGTCGCGCGGAAGCAGCGCCGCCGGCGACCCACTTGCGCACGGAGTCTGGAGGGTCTCCGGTGCCGCCGCCACCCTCGTGGCCGCGGCGATTCTTTGGTGAGCTGTGCTGGCATGATACGTACGTCGTCTCGTAGATGGCTGGCTCAATGTGTAAATGTCAGTGCTTTGGACAGAAGCTTGTGTAGAAATTAGTAGAATGTTCAGTTTAAGGACTTTGTCAACGATTCATTCAAACTAGTGCTGAATTGTTATTACTGGGTTGGTTGGGACCTTGGGATGGTAGCCGTGTTGATTTTTCCTTTACTGGACTGCGTGGTTGTATATCCGTCGGCCGTCGGCCGTCGTATGAGTGATACATATCTCCATTGCTTCAGTTCAGAGGACTAGACTAAATTACTATGCGATTGCAACAGGGAGGATGCTGCATGGTGCATGCAACGTCAGGGATGAGCATTTTCCTTTCCTGGTTCTTCGGAAAGGCTACACTGTGCCCAGAAGAATGACCTCAATGCACGGGAAATAGCACTTCGTTCCCGAGCATATATACACCCTATATAAGAAAAAATAATTATTATTACAAAAAATAAAAAAAATTAGAAGTTTTTTGGAATAAACTTGACTTTTTTTGCAGTAGTATAAACAGCGTTGACTTCTGGGGGAAAACAAAATTTATTTGCTATTATAGGTCACTATACACACTATTTTGACCGAATTTTTTGTCTTTTTTGGAAAAGATTCAATGGATTTTTTCCTTTTTTTGATTTTCACAAGTACAATGGAAAGCCACGTTTATTTGAAATATTTTAAGAATTTTTACTCTTTTTTTTGCATATAGAATGTGTATACACCCATGGATCAGACGTCCGCATCCCTCAATGTACATCCTGCCTCCCTCTCCTCACCCGGTGCCCCAGTGCTATGTGTGAGCCACGGGCCCATAGCGACTGGTCAGGCTGGCAGATGGGATAGTTGGCAAAACGCCCGAAGGCTCCACCAGTAGGCGTTGCTAAAATACATGTTGATGCAGGTGTACCTCGTCCGCCGCGAGGAGGCACGGCGGCAGCGGTGTGCAGGGATGATCAGGGAGTCTTTTTGGGCAGCTCTGCATTAGTGATCCAAGGTATAAATGATCCGACAATTCTTGAGGCAATCGCATGTCGTGAAGCTTTGGCATTGGCTGAAGATTTGAACATCCAGAGCTTCGTCATTGCATCAGACGCCAAGCAGGTGGTGAATGATATACATGCAGGTAACTGTGGAAGATACGGCACGACACGGTGATTAAGGAAATCCAACAGAGAGTGTGTCATTTTATGTGTAATTTTACTTACCAAAGTCGTGACTCGAACTTTGAGGCACATAGTTTAGCTAAGTTTGCTGAGTCCTTAGGCCTGGGACGCCATGTGTGGCTAGGCCATCCTCATGATCCAAGATGTATCTGTATCGCCCACGATGCGGCTATATCTCCCACGTGTCGAGGCACGACTTAGAGGCATAATCGCATAGTGGTCTTGTCGCAAGAAGGGTCATCTTCACACAATCCCATGTAATGAATAAGAATGGGATAAAGAGTTGGCTTACAATCGTCACTTCACACAACACATAAATAAATATCATACATCATCCAAAATACAATCATATCGACCGACTACGGTCAAAAACCAGATGAAAATAAGACAACCCCAAATGCTAGATCCCCGATCGTCCCAACTGGGCTCCAGTACTGATCATCAGGAAAAGACACATAGTAACGGCCACGTTCCTCGTCGAACTCCCACTTGAGATCGACCCCATCCTCTGCACTGGCATCGTCGGCACCTGCAGCTGTTTTGGTAGAAACTGTGAGTCACGGGGACTCAGCAATCTCACACCCGCGAGATCAAGACTATTTAAGCTTATAGGAAAGGGAGGTGTAATGAGGTGGAGCTGCAGCGGCAAAAGCATATATGGTGGCTAACTTGCGCAAAAGAGAGCGAGAAGAGAAGCAACGGAACGGACGTCATCTAGTAATGACCAAGAAGTGATCCTGAACACCTACTTACGTCATGCATAACTCAGACCGTGTTCACTTCCCGGACTCCGCCGAGAAGAGACCATCACGGCTACACACGCAGTTGATGTATTTTAAATGGGGTCAAGTGACAAGTTATCTACAACCGGACATTAACAAATTCCCATCTGCCTCATAACCGCGGGCACGGCTTTCGAAAGATAATACCCTGCAGGGGTGTCCCAACTTAGCCCATCATAAGCTCTCACGGTCAACGAAGGATAAACCTTCTCCCGGAAAGACCCGATCAGTCTCGGAATCCCGGTTTACAAGACATTTCGACAATGGTAAAACAAGACCAGCAAAGCCGCCCGAATGTGCCGACAAATCCCGATAGGAGCTGCACATATCTCGTTCTCAGGGCACACCGGATTGTCCAAGCTTCCGATAGGCCAGACCAGAGTTGCCCCTGGTGGCCACCGACGACTGACAGTTTGGACCAATACTCAGAGGATCACTGGCCCGGGGGTTTAAAATAAAGATGACCCTCGGGCTCTAGAAAATCCGAGGGGAAAAGGTATAGGTCGCAAATGGTAAAACCAAGGTTGGGCCTTGCTGGAGGAGTTTTATTCAAGGCGAACTGTCAAGGGGGTCCCATAAATCACCCGACCGCGTAAGGAACGCAAACTCAAGGAACATAATCCCGGTATATCAGTAACTAGGGCGGCAAGAGTGGAACAAAACACCAGGCATAAGGCCGAGCCTTACACCCTTTACCAAATATATAGATGCATTAATTAAATAAGAGATATTGTGATATCCCAATATATCCATGTTCCGACATGGAACAAACTTCAACTTCACTTGCAACTAGCAACGCTATAAGAGGGGCTGAGCAAAAGCGGTAACATAGCCAAACAACGGTTTGCTGGGAAAGGATGGTTAGGGGCTGACATGGCAAAATGGGTGACATGATATAGCAAGTGATAGGTAGCGGAGCATGGCAATAGAGCGAACAACTAGCATAGCAAAGATAGAAGTGATTTCGAGGGGTGGTCATCTTGCCTGCAAGGTTCTCAGAGTTGTCGAAAGCTTGATCCTCGTAAGCGTACTCAACAGGTTCCTCATTCACGAACTCGTCTCCCGGCTCTACCCAAGACAAGAACACAAACAAACGGAACCACAATCAACCACGAGAAATGCACAAGCAACATGATGCAAAACATGTATGATATGCGATGCATATGCGTGCTCCGGAAGGAAAATGATGAACATGGCATGGCAAACCAAGCATGCCACTGGAAAGATGAGATGATTTCGATCGAAATCGATATAAAGATCACCGGAATCGGATGCACGGTTTGCAAATGGCAAGCAAAACAAGAATGACACTAATCTGCGATAAACAGCAAGATAGCACTTAAAATGTAACAACTAACAATGCTACAGCACTCCAACATAGCAACAAAGCACATGGCAGTAAACTACAGGCGATGCTTGACAAAAGATGAACACTGAGCTACGGCTAGATCACAACATATCAAGCTCAAACAAGCATGGCAAAAGTGCAAAAGATAACGGGTTCACAGACTTAGTGAAAAACTGGACATGGCAGAAAACAACATCAGGTAGCAATGTGCCGAGCACGAAATCAACATGCTACAGGAACTTAACATAGCAAAACAACGCATGGCAGTGTTCTACTAAATTCACATGACAAACGTCCCTTACTGACCATAAGCCAAAAAGGAACAAAAGATATGATGGTAAGCATGTAAACATAGCAAGTTTCGTTATCAGGTTTCAGACTTGGCAGAAAACAGAGCATGGCAGAAATAATAATATGTAGGCCTCTTTGTGAGCTTGATTCACTCACTACAGAGCAATTCACTACAAACCAAGCACACCTACAGCAAGATGGCATGTTTATAAAGCTATCCATGGCAAGAATAATTGCATAGCATGTATGGATCAACTACCATAAGCTTGGCAAAAATGAATATCATGTTAAGAATCTGCCAGAAATATTTTATAGCAAAAGTAAAGCAAGATTGAGTCATGCTATGGCACTCTCTAATTGCAAACAATTGCAGTAATGGATCAACTGCAACTATAGCTACAAAACATCCTTACTGTACATCTCCAAAATATGCATGGATCTCCCCGTAGCATCAAGTTTACATGGCAACAAAATAACAGCAGACAAGGACTTGGAGAAATCACTAAGTCCCTGAAATCAGAAACATTACGGAGCCTAATTTGCATGCTTGTGCTAGTCACCACAGAGATCAAAAAAATACAAGGACTACACCACTGGAAATATGGCATGGCATACTTCAAAACACATGTAGAGCTCATGCCCATAAGATGCACAGAATAAATGATACAAAAATGACAAATCTCCAAGTTCTGATAAGAACCAGAGAATAACAACAATTAGCCCTCTTCCAACAGAGATTTGGGCATCAAGGTGACCTCTAATGAACATGGTGCAATTGAACAAAATGTAGAGCATCACGAGGGGAACAATTTGACATATTACATGCGCGAATCGGAGCTACATGCAAGGAGTTATGGCATCACGAACAAGTGCACATGCTGTTGAAATTCAAAGACTTGGAAAAAAGGGGGGTCGAGGGAAAGTCAACGTCTACTGTACCGAGCGGATCTGGATCGGGAGAGCTCGCTCGAGCTCGGGCCGGCGACCGAAGGAAGAGGACGGCCGCGCGGGGGAAGAAGATGGCGCGGGGAGGCGCCGGCGGAGGGAGGCCGGAGGAAGGAGGGGCGGCCGCGGCGGCGAGGCGGCGGGGTCGCGCCGGCCGGCGGCGGAGAGGCCGCGGCGGCGCTGGCGAGTGCGGCGGTGGCGCACGGGAGGCCGCGGCGGACGCGGTGGACGGCGGGGCAGGCGCGGGCGGCGCGGGCTCGCGGGGGCCCGACGTGGGCTCCGCGGGCCGGCGCGGTACGGGCGGCGGCAGACGCTGACGTGGCGGTGGCGCGATTTGACCGGCGCTGGGCGGACGTGTCCGGCGCGCGGAGGGACGAGGGTTAGGGTTTGGACTGCATTCGTTTTTCGGGATGCTCACATATTTATAGGTAGAGGGAGGTAGGAGGCTCCAAATGAGGTGCGGTTTTCGCCCACACGATCATGATCGAACGACCTAGAGCATGGAAGAGAGTTTGGTGGGTTTTGGGCTGGTTTTGGAGGGGGGTTTTGCTGGACACTTAAATGGACTTTGCGGATGCCCGGTTAACCGTTGGAGTACCAAACGACCTCCAAATGGAACGAAACTTGACCGGTAGTCTCCGGGTGGTATATTAAGGCCACTTGACAAGCCTCGGTCCATTCCGAGAAAGTTTGACACCCGCACACGAAAAAAAACAAGAGGGGTGCACCGGAGGAGATAGGAGCACCGGATTGCAAAACGGACAATGGGGAAAATGCTCGGATGCATGAGACGAACACGTATGCAAATGCAATGCGCATGATGACATGATATGAAATGCATGACATGAACAAAATGCAAAAACGAAAAACAAAACCCGACCACGGAGGAAATAACATAGCACATAGCCGAAAATGGCAAGAGTCGGAGTTACAAATATGGCAACTTACATGCGGGGTGTTACAGTATCCCACTTTCTGTGGCTTATGACGTTTAATAAAGTTCGGATTACCCCTAAAAAAAGATTGGATAGTTGGCATATGTGTAAAATGGGTCATCTATTTTATCAAAATGAATCCACATTTCATAGCTCCCTCTCCCATCAATAAATATGTTTGTGTGTTTTTGTCCAAACACAAAAGGAATTATATGTTTGGAGCCAAATGTCTGATTTCGCATCCGTTTTGACTGACATCTTTCTTTTGACAAGATCTTTGAAACAAGAACAATGTTGACTATGTTATGGAAATTCATTTTTTTAACTTGACTTGGAACATGATGCATGGGTGAGTTTTTAAACAGGGAAGTTGATGAGCAATTATTTACCTAAGAACTTAATATGGAGGACATGTCTTGGTAAACTAAATGAACCAGCATTGCTAAGTTCATAAATGTTGCAGTTAAGCTTCAAAATAGAAAAAAATTAGAAAAAATAATAAATAGAAAACATATTCAACATTGGTCTAGTTTGGAACTTCTTGGCAAAACAAAGACACTGGTCAAATTTGATCCAAATTTGGATATACAATTCAGAATATATGACCCATTCTATGTCTGGAGAAAGAAATAAAAAACATGAATTTATGACCAGTTCGGCAGCTTATTTCCACAACCAGAAATATGGGCATCTCCAAAGCGGACCCTCAAAACCGACCGCATCAGTCTGTACCGCGCGGTCTGGATGTGGTTTGCCATCCAACGTTGTCCTGTATCCATTCGCAGGTTAGTCCAGACGTCCCTTTTCCTGTAAACTAAAAAAATAGGGAGATTTGCGGTCGTTCGGACCGCTGCCAGGCCCTCTTTCGACAACCCTGGCCCACCCAAAACCATCTCCCTCGCCTGCGCCATTTCCCACCGGAAGCGATCAGCGCCGACCCAAAGCAGACGCGACCTCACATTGGAGCCAGCATTGAAGCGGCGTGCCGGCCGAGATTGTCACCACTGCATGCATCCGCCTTCTGTCCGGATTGAAATGACATTCGTTTGTGCGCTTACCTCCATTAAACCAACATGTCTGTCGAGGAAACTACTTCGCCGCACCGAGCGGCACACGTTCATCCGCATGCCGGCCGACATTAAAGACCCCTCCGCTTGGCGCCTGATATCCGCCTGCTATTTAAACGTGGTCAGGGGCCGGCAAAAGCCGCACCATGCCTCTGATCTTCATCTCCTCTTGCACCACACCCGCCATGGCCTTGAGCTTTCGATCCCTGAGGGAATGACCTCTCCAACCAGGAGAAGAAGGAGCTCTCCATCATTGCGGCCGGATGGGTGGCCCACTGAGCCAGCCAGATACATACTGGCTTGCCGACGAGCTCTGTAGAGGACAACTACGCGCACGAGCTGATGGCACTGCCCTCGCCGGTCGAGCCCAGCATCACCATGGGTGAGGCGTGGGAACACTACACCGACATGGTGATGGAGGAGCGCCACCACCCTCGCTCGTACAAGCTGTCCTACGCCGCTGCCCGAGAAATCTGCCGTAAGCGATGGTGGCTCCACGTCAGCCGTGCCCCATGATACGTCTCCGTCGTATGTATAATTTTTGATTGTTTCATGCCAATATTATACAACTTTCACATGTTTTGGAAACTTTTTATATGATTTATTGGACTAACCTATTGATCCAGTGCCCAGTGCCAGTTACTGTTTTCTGCATGTTTTTTATATCGCAGAAAATCCATATCAAACGAAGTCCAAATGCAATAAAATTTCACGGAGAATTATTTTGGAATATATGTGATTTTTGGGAGTTGGAATCACCGCGAACGGAGGCCCACACAGCCCACAAGACACCAGGGCGCGCCAGAGGCGCCTGGCGTGTGGTGGTGGGTTGTGCCCCCCTCGAACGTCGGTTGGAGCTCTACTTTGGGCGCAAGGAAGCTTATATCTGGAAAAAATCGTGTTAAAATCTCAGCGCAATCGGAGTTACGAATCTCCCGGAATATAAGAAAGTTCGGCCAGATCTGGAGAACGCAAAACAGAAGAGAACAGAGAGGGGGATCCAATCTCGGAGGGGCTCCCGCACCTCCGCCGCCATAGGAGACCATGGACCAGAGGGGGAATTCTCCTCCCTATCTAGGGGGAGGCCAAGGAAGAAGAAGAAGTAGGGGGCTCTCTCCCCCTCGCTTCCGGTGGCGCCGGAGTGCCGCCGGGGCAACGATTGGGACGGCGATCTACATCAACAATCTTGCTACCGTCAACATCAACTCTCTCCCCCTTTATGCAGCGGTGTAACACCCCTTCTCCCCGCTGTAATCTCTACTTAAACATGGTGCTCAACTCCATATATTATTTCCCAATGATGTTCGAGTAGATCCGTTTTGTCCTGTGGTTTAATCGTGATCTTGGTTGGTATGATTGTATAGTTTATTTATGGTGTTGCCCTAGGGTGCCCTCCGTCTCACGCAAACGTGAGGGGCCCCCGCTCTAGGGTGTTGCAATATGTTCATGGTTTGCTTATTGTCAGTGTTGCGGGGAATGACTGATACGTCCATTTTGCATCATGCTTTTATATCGATATTTATTGCATTATGGGTTGTTATTACACATTATGTCACAATGCTTATACATTTTCTCTCTTATTTTACAAGGTTTACATGAAGAGGGAGAATACCGGCAGCTGGAATTCTGGGCTGGAAAAGGAGCAAATATTAGAGACCTATTCTGCACAACTCCAAAAGTACTGAAACTCCATGAAAGTCAGTTTTGGAATATATTAAAGGGGGGCCACACCCTGTCCACGAGGGTGGGGGCGTGCCCTACCCCCTGGGTGCGTCCCCTGCCTCGTGGGCCCCCTGGCAGGCCTCTGGTGTCCATCTTTTGCTATATGAAGTCTTTCGCCCTGGAAAAAAATCAGAAGGAAGCTTTCAGGACGAAGCGTCGCCGTCTCGAGGCGGAACCTGGCGAAACCAATCTAGGGCTCCGGCGGAGCTGTTCTGCTGGGGAAACATCCCTCCGGGAGGGGGAAATCATCACCATCGTCATCATCATCGATCCTCTCATCGGGAGGGGGTCAATCTCCATCAACATCTTCACCAGCACCATCTCATCTCAAACCCTAGTTCATCTCTTGTATCCAATCTTTGTCTCAAAACCTCAGATTGGTACCTGTGGGTTGCTAGTAGTGTTGATTACTCCTTGTAGTTGATGCTAGTTGGCTTATTTGGTGGAAGATCATATGTTCAGATCCTTCATGCATATTAATACCCCTCTGATTATGAACATGAATATGATTTGTGAGTAGTTATGTTTGTTCCTGAGGACATGGGAGAAATCTTGCTATAAGTAGTCATGTGAATTTGGTATTCGTTCGATATTTTGATGAGATGTATGTTGTCTTTCCTCTAGTGGTGTTATGTGAACGTCGACTACATGACACTTCACCATTTTTTGGGCCTAGGGGAAGGCATTGGGAAGTAATAAGTAGATGATGGGTTGCTAGAGTGACAGAAGCTTAAACCCTAGTTTATGCGTTGCTTCGTAAGGGGCTGATTTGGATCCACATGTTTCATGCTATGGTTAGGTTTACCTTAATATTTCTTTCATATTTGCGGATGCTTGCGAGAGGGGTTAATCATAAGTGGGATGCTTGTCCAAGAAAGGGCAGTACCCAAGCACCGTTCCACCCACATATCAAATTATCAAAGTAACGAACGCGAATCATATGAGCATGATGAAAACTAGCTTGACGATAATTCCATGTGTCCTCGGGAGCGTTTTCCTTTATATAAGAGTTTGTCCAGGCTCGTCCTTTGCTACAAAAAGGATTGGGACACCGTGCTACACCTTGTTTACTTTTGTTACTTGTTACCTGTTACAAATTACCTTATCACAAAACTATCTGTTACCGATAATTTCAGTGCTTGCAGAGAATAACTTACTGAAAACCGCTTGTCATTTCCTTCTGCTCCTCGTTGGGTTCGACACTCTTACTTATCGAAAGGACTACGATAGATCCCCTATACTTGTGGGTCATCAAGACTCTTTTCTGGCGCCGTTGCCGGGGAGTGAAGCGCCTTTGGTTGGTGAATTTGGTAAGGAAAAATTTATATAGTGTGCTGAAATTTACTGTCACTTGTTACTATGGAAAGTAATCCTTTGAGGGGCTTGTTCGGGGTATCTTCACCCCGACCAGTAGAGCAAAGAGTTGCTCCTCAACCTACTGAACCTGCTGAAAATGTTTACTTTGAAATCCCTTCGGGTATGATAGAGAAACTGCTAGCTAATCCTTTTATAGGAGATGGAACGTTACATCCCGATTTGCACCTAATCTATGTGGATGAAGTTTGTGGATTATTTAAGCTTGCAGGTATGCCCGAGGATGTTATCAAGAAGAAGGTCTTCCCTTTATATTTGAAGGGAAAGGCATTGACATGGTTTAGGCTATGCGATGATATTGGATCATGGAACTGTTGGAAATATGCCCTAGAGGCAATAATAAATTGGTTATTATTATATTTCCTTGTTCATGATAATCGTTTATTATCCATGCTAAAATTGTATTGATAGGAAACTCAGATACATGTGTGGATACATAGACAACACCATGTCCCTAGTAAGCCTCTAGTTGACTAGCTCGTTGATCAATAGATGGTTACGGTTTCCTGACCATGGACATTGGATGTCGTTGATAACGGGATCACATCATTAGGAGAATGATGTGATGGACAAGACCCAATCCTAAGCCTAGCACAAGATCGTGTAGTTCGTTTGCTAAGAGCTTTTCTAATGTCAAGTATCATCTCCTTAGACCATGAGATTGTGCAACTCCCGGATACCGTAGGAATGCTTTGGGTGTACCAAACGTCACAACGTAACTGGGTGGCTATAAAGGTGCACTACAGGTATCTCTGAAAGTGTCTGTTGGGTTGGCACGAATCGAGACTGGGAATTTATCACTCCGTGTAAACGGAGAGGTATCTCTGGGCCCACTCGGTAGGACATCATCATAATGTGCACAATGTGACCAAGGAGTTGATCACGGGATGATGTGTTACGGAACGAGTAAAGAGACTTGCCGGTAACGAGATCGAACATGGTATCGGGATACCGACGATCGAATCTCGGGCAAGTAACATACCGATAGACAAAGGGAATTGAATACGGAATTGATTGAATCCTCGACATCGTGGTTCATCCGATGAGATCATCGTGGAACATGTGGGAGCCAACATGGGTATCCAGATCCCGCTGTTGGTTATTGGCCGGAGAGATGTCTCGGTCATGTCTACGTGTCTCCCGAACCCGTAGGGTCTACACGCTTAAGGTTCGATGACGCTAGGGTTATAGGGAATAGATGTACGTGGTTGCCGAATGTTGTTCGAAGTCCTGGATGAGATCCCGGACGTCACGAGGAGTTCCGGAATGGTCCGGAGGTAAAGATTTATATATAGGAAGTATGGTTTTGGCCACCGGAAGTGTTCCGGGCATCACCGGTAGTGTACCGGGACCACCGGAGGGGTCCGGGGGTCCACCGGGAGGGGCCACGGGCCCTGGAGGTATACATGGGCCAAGTGTGAGAAGGGCCCAGCCCCTAGGTGGGCTGGGGCGCCTCCCCACCAAGGCCCATGCGCCTAGAGAGAAGAGGGGGCAAACCCTAGGGCAGATGGGCCCTAAAGGCCCATGCCTGGTGCGCCTCCCTCTCCCCCCACTTGGCCGCCACCCCAGATGGGGATTGGGGCTGCCGCCACCCCTAGGGAGGGAACCCTAGGTGGGGGCGCAGCCCTCCCTCTCCCCCTATATATAGTGGAGGCAAAGGGGCAGCCCAACGCACGAAGTTCTTCTCTTGGCGCAGCCCTTCCCCTCTTCCATGTCCTCCTCCTCTCCCGCAGTGCTTGGCGAAGCCTTGCAGGATTGCCACACTCCTCCACCACCACCACGCCGTCGTGCTGCTGCTGGACGGAGTCTTCCCCAACCTCTCCCTCTCTCCTTGCTGGATCAAGGCATGGGAGACGTCACCGGGCTGCATGTGTGTTGAACACGGAGGTGCCGTCCGTTCGGCACTCGGATCATCGGTGATTTGGATCATGAAGAGTACGACTCCATCAACCCCGTTCACTTGAACGCTTCCGCTTAGCGATCTACAAGGGTATGTAGATGCACTCCCCCTTCCCTCGTTGCTAGATTACTCCATAGATTGATCTTGGTGTTGCGTAGAAAATTTTGAATTTCTGCTACGTTACCCAACAGTGGCATCATGAGCTAGGTCTATGCGTAGTTTCTATGCACGAGTAGAACACAAAGTAGTTGTGGGCGTCGATTTTGTCAATTTACTTGCCGTTACTAGTCTTATCTTGATTCGGCGGCATTGTGGGATGAAGCGGCCCGGACCAACCTTACACGTACACTTACGTGAGACAGGTTCCACCGACTGACATGCACTAGTTGCATAAGGTGGCTAGCGGGTGTCTGTCTCTCCCACTTTAGTCGGATCGGATTCGATGAAAAGGGTCCTTATGAAGGGTAAATGGAAATTGGCATATCTCGTTGTGGCTTTTGCGTAGGTAAGAAACGTTCTTGCTAGAAACCCATAGCAGCCACGTAAAACATGCAACAACAATTAGAGGACGTCTAACTTGTTTTTGCAGGGTATGCTATGTGATGTGATATGGCAAAAGGATGTGATGAATGTGATATGTGATGTATGAGATTGATCATGTTCTTGTAATAGGAATCACGACTTCCATGTCGATGAGTATGACAACCGGCAGGAGCCATAGGAGTTGTCTTAATTTATTGTATGACCTGCGTGTCAATGAAAAACGCCATGTAATTACTTTAGTTTATTGCTAACCGTTAGCCTTAGTAGTAGAAGTAATAGTTGGCGAGACAACTTCATGAAGACACAATGATGGAGATCATGATGATGGAGATCATGGTGTCATGCCGGTGACGAAGGTGATCATGCCGCGCCTCGAAGATGGAGATCAAAAGGCGCAAGATGATATTGGCCATATCATGTCACTTTATGATTTTCATGTGATGTTTATCATGTTTACATCTTATTTGCTTAGAACGATGGTAGCATAAATAAGATGATCCCTCACTAAAAATTTCAAGAGACGTGTTCCCCCTAACTGTGCACCGTTGCGAAGGTTCGTTGTTTCGAAGCACCACGTGATGATCGGGTGTGATAGATTCTAACGTTCGAATACAACGGGTGTTGACGAGCCTAGCATGTACAGACATGGCCTCGGAACACATGCGAAACACTTAGGTTGACTTGACGAGCCTAGCATGTACAGACATGGCCTCGGAACACAAGAGATCGAAAGGTCGAACATGAGTCGTATAGTAGATGTGATCAACATGGAGATGTTCACCGATGATGACTAGTCCGTCTCACGTGATTATCGGACACGGCCTAGTTTGACTCGGATCATGTATCACTTAGATTACTAGAGGGATGTCTATCTGAGTGGGAGTTCATTAAATAATCAGATGAACTTAATTATCATGAACATAGTCAAAAGGTCTTTACAAATAATGTCATAACTTGCGCTTTAGTTCTACTAAGATATGTTCCTAGAGAAAATTTAGTTGAAAGTTGATAGTAGCAATTATGCGGACTGGGTCCGTAAACTGAGGATTGTCCTCATTGCTGCACAGAAGGCTTATGTCCTTAATGTACCGCTCGGTGTGCTGAACCTCAGCGTCGTCTGTAGATGTTGCGAAACATCTGACATACACGTTTTGATGACTACGTGATAGTTCAGTGCGTAATGCTAACGGTTTAGAATTGTGGCACCAAAGACGTTTTTGAAACGTCGCAGAACATGTGAGATGTTCCGAAGACTGAAATTGGGATTTCAGACTAGTGCCCACGTCAAGAGGTATGATACCCCTGACAAGTTTCTTAAGCCTGCAAACTAAGGGAGAAAAGCTCAATCGTTGAGCATGTGCCCAGATTGTCTGAGTACTGCAGCCGCTTGAATCGAGTGGGAGTTAATCTTCCAGATAAGATAGTGATGGTTCTCCATAGTCACTGCCACCAAGCTATTAGAGCTTCGTGATGAACTATAACATATCAGGGATAGATGATGATCCTTGAGCAACTCGCGATGTTTGACACCGCGAAAGTAGAAATCAAGAAGGAGCATCAATTGTTGATGGTTGGTAAAACCACTAGTTTCTAGAAGGGCAAGGGCAAAAGGGATACTTCATGAAATAGCAAATCATTTGCTGCTCTAGTGAAGAATCCCAAGGTTGAACCCAAACCCGAGACTAAGTGCTTCTGTAATGAGGGGAACGGTCACTGAAGCAGAACTACCCTAGATACTTTGTAGATGAGAGGGCAGGCAAGGTCGACAGAAGTATATTGGATATACATTATATGAATGTGTACTTTACTAGTACTCCTAGTAGCACCAAGGTATTAGATACCGGTTCGGTTGCTAAGTGTTAGTAACTCGAAATAAAAGCTGCGGAATAAACGGAGACTAGCTAAAGGTGAGATGACGATATGTGTTGGAAGTGTTTCCAAGGTTGATGTGATCAAGCATCGCATGCTCCCTCTACCATCGAGATTGGTGTTAAACCTAAATAATTGTTATTTGGTTGAGCATAAACATGATTGGATTATGTTTATCGCAATACGGTTATTCATTTAAGGAGAATAATGGTTACTCTGTTTATTTGAATAATACCTTCAATGGTCTTGCACCTAAAATGAATCTCAATCGTAGTGATACACATGTTCGTGCCAAAAGATATAAAATAGTGATGATAGTACCACATACTTGTGGCACTGCCATTTGAGTCATATTGGTATAGAACGCATGAAGAAGCTCCATGTAGATGGATCTTTGGACTCACTCGTTTTTGAAAGGATTGAGACATGCGAACCATGTCTATTGGTATATATGCGTGAAGAAACTCCATGCAGATGGATCGTTTGGACTCACTTGATTTTGAATCACTTGAGACATGCAAATCATACCACATGGGCAAGATGACTGAAAAGCCTCGTTTTCAGTAAGATGGAACAAGAGAGCAACTTGTTGGAAGTAATACATTTGATGTGTGCAGTCCAATGAGTGCTGAGGCATGCAATGGATATTGTTATGTTCTTACTTCACAGATGATTTGAGTAGATGCTGAGTGTATTTACTTGATGAAACACAAGTCTGAATTATTGAAAGGTTCAAGTAATTTGAGAGTGAAGTTGAAGATCGTCGTGACAAGAGGATAAAATGTCTATGATATGATCATAGAGATATCTGAGTTACGAGTTTGGCACACAATTAAGACATTGTGGAAAGTGTTTCACAATTAATACCGCCTGGAACACCACAGTGTGTTAGTGTGTCCGAACATCATAACTGCACCCTATTGGATATGGTGCATACCATGATGTCTCTTATCGAATTACCACTATCGTTTATGGGTTAGGCATTAGAGACAACCGCATTCACTTTAAATAGGGCACCACGCAATTCCGTTGAGACGACACCGTTTAGAGAAACCTAAGTTGTCGTTTCTTAAAAGTTTGGGGCTGCGATGCTTATGTGAAAAAGTTTCAGGCTGATAAGCTCGAACCCAAAGCGGATAAATGCATCTTCATAGAATACCCAAAACAGTTGGGTATACCTCCTATTTCAGATCTGGAAGCAAAAGTAATTGCTTCTAGAAACGGGTCCTTTCTCGAGGAAAAGTTTCTCACGAAAGAATTGAGTGGGAGGATGGTGGAGACTTGATGAGGTTACTGAACCATGACTTCAACTAGTGTGTAGCAGGGCACAGGAAGTTGTTCTTGTGGCACCTACACCAATTGAAGTGGAAGCTTATGATAGTGATCATAAAACTTCAGATCAAGTCACTACCAAACCTCGTAGGACGACGAGGATGCGTGCTACTTCAGAGTAGTACGTGATCCTGTCTTGGAAGTCATGTTGCTAGACAACAATGAACCTACGAGCTATGGAGAAGCGATGGTGGGCCCATATTCCGACAAATGGTTAGAAGCCATGAAATCCGAGATAGGATCCATGTATCAGAACAAAGCATGCACTTTGGTGAACTTGCCCGATGATTGGCAAGCCATTGAGATAAATGGATCTTTAAGAAGAAGACGGACGTGGACGGTAATGGTACCGTCTATGAAGCTCGACTTGTGGCAAAGAGTATTTCCACAAGTTTAAGGAGTTGACTACGATGAGATTTTCTCATCCGTAGCGATGCTTAAGTCCGTCGGAATCATGTTAGCATTAGCTGCATTTATGAAATCTGGCAGATGGATGTCAAAACAAGTTTCCTTACCAGTTTTCGTAAGGAAAGGTTGTATGTGATACAATCAGAAAGGTTTTGTCGATCCTAAGGATGCTAAAAGGTATGCTAGCTCCAGCGATCCTTCCATGGACTAGAGCAAGCATCTCGGAGTCAGAATATACGCTTTGATGGAGTGATCAAAGTTTTTGGGTTTATACAAAGTTTGTTAGAAACTTGTATTTACAATAAAGTGAGTGGGAGCGCTACAACATTTCTGATAAGTATATGTGAATGACATATTGTTGATCCGAAATGATGTAAAAATTTCTGGAAAGCATAAAGGGTTGTTTGAAAGGAGTTTTTCAAAGGAAGACCTGGATAAAGCTGCTTACATATTGGGCATCAAGATCTATAGAGATAGATCAAGACGCCTGATGATACTTTCAAAGAACGCACACCTTGACATGATTTTGAAAGAGTTCAAAATAGATCAGCAAAGAAGGAGTTCTTGGCTGTGTTACAAGGTGTGAGTATTGAGTAAGACTCAAGACCTGACCACGGCAGAAGAGAGAAAAAGGACGAAGGTCGTCCCCTATGCTTTAGACGTAGGCTCTACAGTATGCTATGCTGTGTACCGCACTTGAAGTGTGCCTTGCCATGAGTTGGTCAAGGGGTACAATAGTGATCCGGGAATGGATCACATGACAGCGGTCGAGCTTATCCTTAGTATCTAGTGGACTAAGGAATTTTCTCGATTATGGAGGTGAAAAGGAGTTCGTCGTAAAGGGTTACGTCGATGCGAACTTTGACACTAATCCGGATGACTCTGAGTAGTAAACCGGATTCGTATAGTAGAGCAGTTATTTGAAATGGCTCCAAGTAGCGCGTGGTAGCATCCACAAGGTGACATAGATATTCGTAAAGCACACACGTATCTGAAAGGTTCAGACCCGTTGACTAATAACCTCTCTCACAAGCATAACATGATCAAACCAGAACTCATTGAGTGGTAATCACATAGTGATGTGAACTAGATTGTTGACTCTAGTAAACTCTTTGGATGTTGGTCACATGGGGATGTGACCTGTGAGTGTTAATCACATGGTGATGTGAACTAGATTATTGACCCTAGTGCAAGTGGGAGACTGTTGGAAATATGCCCTAGAGGCAATAATAAATTGGTTATTATTATATTTCCTTGTTCATGATAATCGTTTATTATCCATGCTAAAATTGTATTGATAGGAAACTCAGATACATGTGTGGATACATAGACAACACCATGTCCCTAGTAAGCCTCTAGTTGACTAGCTCGTTGATCAATAGATGGTTACGGTTTCCTGACCATGGACATTGGATGTCGTTGATAACGGGATCACATCATTAGGAGAATGATGTGATGGACAAGACCCAATCCTAAGCCTAGCACAAGATCGTGTAGTTCGTTTGCTGAGAGCTTTTCTAATGTCAAGTATCATCTCCTTAGACCATGAGATTGTGCAACTCCCGGATACCGTAGGAATGCTTTGGGTGTACCAAACGTCACAACGTAACTGGGTGGCTATAAAGGTGCACTACAGGTATCTCCGAAAGTGTCTGTTGGGTTGGCACGAATCAAGACTGGGAATTTGTCACTCCGTGTAAACGGAGAGGTATCTCTGGGCCCACTCGGTAGGACATCATCATAATGTGCACAATGTGACCAAGGAGTTGATCACGGGATGATGTGTTACGGAACGAGTAAAGAGACTTGCCGGTAACGAGATTGAACAAGGTATCGGGATACCGACGATCGAATCTCGGGCAAGTAACATACCGATAGACAAAGGGAATTGAATACGGGATTGATTGAATCCTCGACATCGTGGTTCATCCGATGAGATCATCGTGGAACATGTGGGAGCCAACATGGGTATCCAGATCCCGCTGTTGGTTATTGGCCGGAGAGATGTCTCGGTCATGTCTACGTGTCTCCCGAACCCGTAGGGTCTACACGCTTAAGGTTCGATGACGCTAGGGTTATAGGGAATAGATGTACGTGGTTACCGAATGTTGTTCGGAGTCCTGGATGAGTCCCGGACATCACGAGGAGTTCCGGAATGGTCCGGAGGTAAAGATTTATATATAGGAAGTATGGTTTTGGCCACCGGAAGTGTTCCGGGCATCACCGGTAGTGTACCGGGACCACCGGAGGGGTCCGGGGATCCACCGGGAGGGGCCACGGGCCCCGGAGGCATACATGGGCCAAGTGTGAGAAGGGCCCAGCCCCTAGGTGGGCTGGGGCGCCTCCCCACCAAGGCCCATGCGCCTAGAGAGAAGAGGGGGCAAACCCTAGGGCAGATGGGCCCTAAAGGCCCATCCTGGTGCGCCTCCCTCTCCCTCCACTTGGCCGCCACCCCAGATGGGGATTGGGGCTGCCGCCACCCCTAGGGAGGGAACCCTAGGTGGGGGCGCAGCCCTCCCTCTCCCCCTATATATAGTGGAGGCAAAGGGGCAGCCCAACGCACGAAGTTCTTCTCTTGGCGCAGCCCTTCCCCTCTTCCATGTCCTCCTCCTCTCCCGCAGTGCTTGGCGAAGCCCTGCAGGATTGCCACACTCCTCCACCACCACCACGCCGTCGTGCTGCTGCTGGACGGAGTCTTCCCCAACCTCTCCCTCTCTCCTTGCTGGATCAAGGCATGGGAGACGTCACCGGGCTGCATGTGTGTTGAACACGGAGGTGTCGTCCGTTCGGCACTCAGATCATCGGTGATTTGGATCACGACGAGTACGACTCCATCAACCCCGTTCACTTGAACGCTTCCGCTTAGCGATCTACAAGGGTATGTAGATGCACCCCCCCTTCCCTCGTTGCTAGATTACTCCATAGATTGATCTTGGTGTTGCGTAGAAAATTTTGAATTTCTGGTACGTTACCCAACAGGAACTACAACCGATTGAAATTGGAATTTCATCAGAAGTTTTATCCTATGCATCTGGTTCATCGTGATCGTAATTATATATATAATTTTTGGCCTCGCGATGGAGAAAGCATCGCTCAAGCTTGGGGGAGGCTTAAGTCAGTGTTATATTCATGCCCCAATCATGAGCTCTCAAGAGAAATTATTATTCAAAACTTTTATGCTCGGCTTTCTCTCAATAATCGCTCCATGCTCGATACTTCTTGTACTGGTTCTTTACGATGAAGACTATTGAATTCAAATGGGATTTATTGGAAAGAATTAAACGCAACTCTGAAGATTGGGAACTCGATGAAGGTAAGGAGTCAGGTATAACGCCTAAGTTTGATTGTGTTAAATCTTTTATGGATACCGATGCTTTTCATGAATTTAGCACTAAATATGGACTTGACTCTGAGATAGTAGCTTCTTTCTGTGAATCATTTGCTACTCATGTTGATCTTCCTAAGAAGAAGTGGTTTAAATATCATCCTCCCATTGAAGTAAAAGTAGTTGAACCTATTAAAGTTGAAGAAAGGACTATCACTTATAATGTTGATCCTATTGTTCCTACCGCTTATATTGAGAAACCACCTTTCTTTGCTAGAATAAAGGATCATGATAAAGCTTCAACTGTGGTTCGTAAGAGTAATACTAGAACACCTACACCCCTGAGAAAATTAAAGTTGAACCTAGTATTGCTATGGTTAAAGATCTCTTGGTCGATAATATTGATGGGCATGTTATTTACTTCTGTGATGAAGCTGCTAGAATTGCTAGACCCAATACTAAAAATAAACATAGACCTGTTGTAGGCATGCCTGTTATCTCTGTTAAAATAGGAGATCATTGCTATCATGGTTTATGTGATATGGGTGCTAGTGAGTGCAATACCTCATTCTTTATACAAAGAAATTATGCATGATATTGCACCTGCTGAGTTAGAAGGTATTGATGTTACAATTAAGCTTGCCAATAGAGATACTATTTCACCAGTTGGGATTGTTAGAGATGTTGAAGTCTTGTGTGGGAAAGTTAAATATCCTACTGATTTTCTTGTTCTTGGTTCCCCACAAGATGACTTTTCTCCCATTATATTTGGTAGACCCTTCTTGAATATTGTTAATGCTAAGATAGACTGCGAAAAGGATATTGTTACTGTTGGTTTAGGGGATATGTCTCATGATTTTAATTTTGCTAAATTTCGTAGACAACCCCATGATAAAGAATTGCCTAGTAAAGATGAAATTATTGGTCTTGCTTCTTTTGCCGTGCCTCCTAATGATCCTTTAGAACAATATTTGTTAGACCATGAAAATGATATGTTTATGAATGAAAGAAGGGAAATAGATGAAGTATTCTTTAAACAGGGACCTATTTTGAAACACAACTTGCCTGTTGAAATTCTAGGGGATCCTCCTCCACCCAAGGGTGATCCCGTGTTTGAGCTTAAACCGTTACCTGATACTCTTAAATATGCTTATCTTGATGAAAAGAAGATATATCCTGTTATTATTAGTGCTAACCTTTCAGAGCAAGAAGAAGAGAAATTATTGAAAAATCTGAAGAAGCGCCGTGCTGCTATTGGATATACTCTGGATGATCTTAAGGGCATTAGTCCCAGTATATGCCAGCACAAAATAAAATTGGAGAAAGACGCTAAACCAGTTGTTGATCACCAACGACGGTTAAATCCTAAGATGAAAGAAGTGGTAAGAAAAGAAATACTAAAGCTTCTGGAGGCAGGTATAATTAATCCTGTTGCTGATAGTCAGTGGGTAAGTCCTGTCCATTGTGTCCCTAAGAAGGGAGGTATTACTATTGTTCCTAATGATAAAGATGAATTGATCCCACAAAGAATTGTTACAGGTTATAGAATGGTAATTGATTTCCGCAAACTAAATAAAGCTACTAAAAAGGATCATTACCCTTTACCTTTTATTGATCAAATGCTAGAAAGATTATCCAAACATACACATTTTTGCTTTCTAGGCGGTTATTCTGGTTTCTCTTAACTACCTGTGTCAAAAGAGGATCAAGAAAAGACTACTTTTACTTGCTCTTTCGGTACCTTTGCTTATAGACGTATGCCTTTTGGTTTATGCAATGCACCTGCTACCTTTCAAAGATGTATGACTGCTATATTCTCTGACTTTTGTGAAAAGATTGTCGAGGTTTTCATGGATGATTTTTCCGTGTATGGAACTTATTTTGATGATTGCTTAAGCAACCTTGATCGAGTTTTTGCAGAGATGTGAAGAAACTAATCTTGTCTTGAATTGGGAGAAGTGCCACTTTATGGTTAATGAAGGTATTGTCTTGGGACATAAAATTTCTGAAAGAGGTATTGAAGTTGATAAATGCTTCCCGTACTACTCCATGGTATGCTGATTATGCTAAATTTATACCACCTAGTTTCACATACCAGCAAAAGAAAAAGTTTTTCTATGATTTAAGACATTACTTCTGGGATGACCCACACCTTTATAAAGAAGGAGTAGATGGTGTCATTAGACGTTGTGTACCTGAGCATGAACAGGAACAGATTCTACGCAAGTGTCACTCCGAGGCTTATGGAGGACACCACGCTGGAGATAGAACTGCACATAAGGTATTGCAATTCGTTTTTTATTGGCCTACTCTTTTCAAAGATGCCCGTAAGTTTGTCTTGTCTTATGATGAATGTCAAAGAATTGGTAATATTAGTAGACGTCAAGAAATGCCTATGAACTATTCACTTGTTAATGAACCATTTGATGTTTGGGGATTTGATTATATAGGACCTTTTCCTTCCTCTAATGGGTATACACATATTTTAGTTGCTGTTGATTACGTTACTAAGTGGGTAGAAGCTATTCCAACTAGTAGTGCTGATCATAACACCTCTATTAAGATGCATAAAGAAGTTATTTTTCCGAGGTTTGGAGTCCCTAGATACTTAATGACTGATGGTGGTTCAGATTTTATTCATGGTGCTTTTCGTAAAATGATTGCTAAGTATGATGTTAATCATAGAATTGCATCTCCATACCACGCACAGTCTAGTGGTCAAGTAGAACTGAGTAATAGAGAGATTAAATTAATTTTGCAAAAGACTGTTAATAGATCTAGAAAGAATTGGTCCAAGAAAGTTGATGATGCATTATGGGCCTATAGAACTGCATATAAAAATCCTATGGGTATGTCTCCGTATAAAATGGTTTATGGAAAAGCATGTCACTTACCTCTCGAACTAGAACATAAAGCATATTGGGCCATTAAAGAGCTCAATTATGATTTCAAACTTGCCGGTGAGAAGAGGCTATTTGACATTAGCTCACTTGATGAGTGGAGAACCAGGCCTATGAGAATGCCAAACTGTTTAAAGAAAAAGTTAAAAGATGGCATGACAAAAGGATACAAAAGCGTGAGTTCAATGTAGGTGATTATGTTTTGCTATACAACTCTCGTTTAAGATTTTTTGTAGGAAAGCTCCTCTCTAAATGGGAAGGTCCTTACGTTATCGAGGAGGTCTATCGTTCCAGTGCCATAAAAATCAACAACTTCGAAGGCACAAATCCGGAGGTGGTGAATGATGTCTACCACACAACCTTCTTCTTGTAGACGTTGTTGGGCCTCCAAGTGCAGAGGTTTGTAGGACAGTAGCAAATTTCCCTCAAGTGGATGACCTAAGGTTTATCAATCCGTGGGAGGCGTAGGATGAAGATGGTCTCTCTCAAACAAACCTGCAACCAAATAAAAAAGAGTCTCTTGTGTCCCCAACACACCCAATACAATGGTAAATTGTATAGGTGCACTAGTTCGGCGAAGAGATGGTGATACAAGTGCAATATGGATGGTAGATATAGGTTTTTGTAATCTGAAAATATAAAAACAGCAAGGTAACTAATGATAAAAGTGAGCGTAAACGGTATTGCAATGCTAGGAAACAAGGCCTAGGGTTCATACTTTCACTAGTGCAAGTTCTCTCAACAATAATAACATAATTGGATCATATAACTATCCCTCAACATGCAACAAAGAGTCACTCCAAAGCCACTAATAGCGGAGAACAAACGAAGAGATTATTGTAGGGTACGAAACCACCTCAAAGTTATTCTTTCGGATCGATCTATTAAAGAGTTCATACTAGAATAACACCTTAAGACACAAATCAACCAAAACCCTAATGTCACCTAGATACTCCATTGTCACCTCAAGTATCCGTGGGTATGATTATACGATATGCATCACACAATCTCAGATTCATCTATTCAACCAACACAAAGTACTTCAAAGAGTGCCCCAAAGTTTCTACCGGAGAGTCAAGACGAAAACGTGTGCCAACCCCTATGCATAGGTTCATGGGCGGAACCCGCAAGTTGATCACCAAAACATACATCAAGTGAATCAATAGAATAACCCATTGTCACCACGGTTATCCCACGCAAGACATACATCAAGTGTTCTCAAATCATTAAAGACTCAATCCGATAAGATAACTTCAAAGGGAAAACTCAATCCATTACAAGAGAGTAGATGGGGAGAAACATCATAAGATCCAACTATAATAGCAAAGCTCGCGATACATCAAGATCGTATCACCTCAAGAACACGAGAGAGAGAGAGATCAAACACATAGCTACTGGTACATACCCTCAGCCCCGAGGGTGAACTACTCCCTCGTTGTCATGGAGAGCGCCGGGATGATGAAGATGGCCACCGGTGAGGGATCCCCCCTCAGGCAGGGTGCCGGAACAGGGTCCCGATTGGTTTTTGGTCGCTACACAGGCTTGCGGCGTCGGAACTCCCGATCTATTCTGTTCCCTGGAGGTTTCAGTATTTATAGGATTTTTTTGCGTAGGTCTCACGTCAGGGGGGTCTCCGGGTTGTCCACGAGGCAGGGGCCCACGCCCGGGGGGGTGGCCGTGCCCCCACCCTCGTGGGCAGCCCGGGACTCTCCTGGCCCAACTCTTTTACTCCGGGGGCTTCTTTTGGTCTGGAAAAAATCATCAAAAATTGGCACGTCAATTGGACTCCGTTTGGTTTTCCTTTTCTGGAAAACTTAAAAACAAGGAAAAACAGAAACTGGCACTGGGCTCTGGGTTAATAAGTTAGTCCCAAAAATAATATAAAAGTGCATAGTAAAGCCCATTAAACATCCAAGCTAGATGGATAATATAATAGAATGAATACTTCATAAATTATAGATACGTTGGAGACGTATCAGTGAACGGTCAAAGAATCAAACATTATATCTCAGGTAATCCAATAAATGTTGAAACTAATGTTATTTAAACCGTAAGCCCGGAGGAATACATAAGGGACACTTTCCAGAATGTTTCAGACTCTGAAAAGGAATAGGTATGTGGTACGGTAAGTAAACCGACTCCAAAACAGTTCTAATAGCAATTTTTCTCCGTTTTGGAATATTTAAGAAAATAGGAAAATAAGAAGTAGTCCGAAGAGCACACGAGGCATCCACGAGGGTGGAGGGCGCGCCCTACCCCCTGGGCGCGCCCCCTGCCTCGTGGGCACCTCGTGTGCCCTCGAGACTCCGTTTTCTTACACGATACTTCTTTTGGTCGGTAAAAAATTCATTATATAATCTCCCGAAGGTTTTGACCACCGTACCACGCAAATATCCTCTGCTTTTCATTTTGAGTTGTTTCTACCGCGGATTAGAGCAAGATGACTCCTCAAGAGTCAGTCGGGGAGAATCGGGTATCTCATCCGACACCGGGACCAGGAGCAAACGGTGATGCTGAACACTTTGGTCCATCAACAGAGGAAGTGATGGAGGCCGACTTGAAAAGGATAGATGCCATGGAAGAGGATCAAGAAGTTACTTCTTGTTTCCGAGCCGGATTGACGATGGGGGAACTACAGAGCTCAGCTATTCGAAACTTAGTTATCCCTTCCAATATTAGATTTCTTTCTTATGAAAATATGAAAAAGAGTGTTACTTGTTCTCCCGCAGCTATGCAACATCCATGGGTGAAAGGAGCTTTAGCCTTCACAGGCAAGCTCCGTAAGGAAATAATGGGCCTCAAGCAGCAAGTCAATAAGCTCGAGGAAGAGAATCGTATCCTGAGGGGCATCATCACATCACCACCTCCGATGAAAGAAACATAAACACATGGGTATGGGCACTCCCCTTGGCAACTGCCAAGCTTGGGGGAGGTGCCCCGGTATCGTATCACCATCACACTCCTATCTTTACCCTTTTTCTTAGTTCGATTCTTTTGGTAATATCTTGATCTAGTAGCAAAAAGTTTTAGTATGATTTAGTTTTGAGTTTTGCCTTACTATCCTTCTATGTAATCGAGTTCGTGAGCTATAGATAATAAAGATTAGTTTTGAGTCAAGGGCTTGATTATCTTGCTATTATCTTGAGGGAATAAAAATAAAAGATAAAAGAAAGAATAAAAAGAATTAAAGAGATCATAATGATCTTATGGAGAGTAATGACTTCACATATAAAGAGTATGATGAATAAAAGTTGTTGAGAGTTGACAAACATAGTTTTGGTCATCGTTGCAATTAATAGGAAGTAATAAAGAAAGAGAGATTTTCACATATAAATATACTATCTTGGACATCTTTTATGATTGTGAGCACTCATTAAAATATGACATGATAAAAAGTTGATGTTGGACAAGGAAGACAACGTAATGGGTTATGTTTTCTTATATCCGAAATAAAGTATATTCTCATGGATCATCCAACATGTTGGGCTTGCCTTTCCCCTCATGCTAGCCAAATTCTTTGCACCAAGTAGAGATACTACTTGTGCCTCCGAATATCCTTAAACCCGGTTTTGCCATGAGAGTCCACCATATCTACCTATGGATTGAGTAAGATCCTTCAAGTAAGTTGTCATTGTTGCATGCAATAAAAAATTGCTCTCTAAATATGTATGATCTATTAGTGTGGAGAAATAAGCTTTATACGATCTTGTGATATGGAAGCAATAAAAGCGACGCACTGCATAATAAAGGTCCCTATCACAAGTGGCAATATAAAGTGACGTTCTTTCGCATTAAGATTTTGTGCATCCAACCATAAAAGCACATGACAACCTCTGCTTCCCTCTGCGAAGGGCCTATCTTTTATTTTTGCTTTATGTCTTATGCAAGAGTCGCGGTGATCTTCACCTTTCCTTTTAACACTTTATCCTTTGGCAAGCACATTGTGTTGGAAAGATCCTGATATATATATATATATATCCAATTGGATGTAAGTTATCATGAACTATTACTGTTGACATTACCCTTGAGGTAAAAGGTTGGGAGGCAACACTATAAGCCCCTATCTTTCTCTGTGTCCGATTAAAACTCCATACCCATAAGTATTGTGTGAGTGTCAGCAATTGTGAAAGACTAAATGATAGTTGAGTATGTGGACTTGCTGAAAAGCTCTTATATTGACTCTTTCCGATGTTATGATAAATTGCAATTGCTTCAATGACCGAGATCATAGTTTGTTAGTTTTCAATGAAGTTTCTAATTCATACTTGACATTGTGAATAGATTGTTACTTTAGCATAAGAAATCATATGACAATATACATATATATAATATTGTTGTTATAAGAATGATCATGATGCCCTCATGTCCGTATTTTATTTTATCGACACATCTATCTCTAAACATGTGGACATATTTTTCGATATCGGCTTTCGCTTGAGAACAAGCGAGGTCTAAGCTTGGGGGAGTTGATACGTCCATTTTGCATCATGCTTTTATATCGATATTTATTGCATTATGGGTTATTATTACACATTATGTCACAATACTTATGCCTTTTCTCTCTTATTTTACAAGGTTTACATGAAGAGGGAGAATACCGGCAGCTGGAATTCTGGGCTGGAAAAGGAGCAAATATTAGAGACCTATTGCTACCTCTTGAGCATACATTGGTTTTCCCTTGAAGAGGAAAGGGTGATGCAACAAAGTAGCGTAAGTATTTCCCTCAGTTTTTGAAAACCAAGGTATCAATCCAGTAGGAGACTACACGCAAATCTCTAGTACCTACACAAACAATTAAGAACCTTGCAACCAACGCGATAAAGGGGTTGTCAATCCCTTCACGGCCACTTGCAAAAGTGAGATCTGATAAAGATAATAAGGTAAATATTTTTGGTATTTTTGTTGTATAGATTGAAAAGTAAAGATTGCAAAATAAACGGCGACAGAAATAGCAAGTTGATGGGAGATTAATATAATGGAAAATAGACCCAAGGCCATAGGTTTCACTAGTGGCTTCTCTCAAGATAGTATATTCTACAATGGGTGACCAAATTACTGCCGAGCAATTGATAGAAAAGCGCATAGTTATGAGAATATCTAGGCATGATCATGTATATAGGCATCACGTCCGTGTCAAGTAGACCGAAACGATTCTGCATCTACTACTATTACTCCACACGTCGACTGCTATCCAGCATGCATCTAGAGTATTAAGTTCATAAGAACAGAGTATCGCATTAAGCAAGATAACATGATGTAGAGGGATAAACTCAAGCAATATGATATAAACCCCATCTTTTTATCCTCGATGGCAAGAATACAATACGTGCCTTGCTGCCCCTACTGTCACTGAGAAAGGACACCGCAAGATTGAACCCAAAGCTGAGCACTTCTCCCATTGCAAGAAAGATCAATCTAGTAGGCCAAACTAAACCGATAATTCGAAGAGACTTGCAAAGATATCAAATCATGCATATAAGAATTCAGAGAAGAATCAAATATTGTTCATAGATAATCTTGATCATAAACCCACAATTCATCGGATCTCGACAAACACACCGCAAAAAGTATTACATCGAATAGATCTCCAAGAGAATCGAGGAGAACTTTGTATTGAGATCCAAAGAGAGATAAGAAGCCATCTAGCTAATAACTATGGACCCGAAGGTCTGTGATAAACTACTCACACATCATCGGAGAGGCCATGGTGTTGATGTAGAGGCCCTCCGTGATCAATTCCCCCTTCGGCGAAGCGCCGGAAAAGGCCCCAAGATGGGATCTCACGGGTACAGAAGGTTGCGGACGTGGAAAAAGTGTTTCGTGGCTCCCCTGGATGTTTTCACAGTATAAGAGTATATATAGGCAAAGGAAGTAGGTCGGTGGAGCTACGAGGGGCCCAGGAGGGTGGGGGCGTGCCTCCCTGCCTTGTGGCCGCCTCGTTGCTTCCTTGACGTCCACTCCAAGTCTCCTCGATTGCGTTTGTTCCAAAAACGATCCTCGCGAAGGTTTCATTCCATTTGGATTCCGTTTGATATTCCTTTTCTGCGAAACACTGAAATAGGCAAAAAAACAATTTGCACTCGGCCTTCGGTTAATAGGTTAGTCCCAAAAATAATATAAAAGTGCATAATAAAGCCCATTAAACATCCAAAACAGATAATATAATAGCATGGAACAATCAAAAATTATAGATACGTTGGAGATGTATCACCTATTCTGCACAACTCCAAAAGTCCTGAAACTCCACGAAAGTCGGTTTTGGAATATATTAAAAATATTGGGCGAAGAAAGCACCGGAGGGGGGGCACACCCTGTCCACGAGGGTGAGGGCGCGATCTACCCCCTGGGCGCGCCCCCTTGCCTCGTGGGCTCCCTGGCAGGCCTCCGGTGGCCATCTTTTGCTATATGAAGTCTTTCGCCCTGGAAAAAATCAGAAGGAAGCTTTTGGGACGAAGCGCCGCCATCTCGAGGCGGAACCTGGCGAAACCAATCTAGGGCTCCGGCGGAGCTGTTCTGCCGGGGAAACATTCCTCCGGGAGGGGGAAATCATCACCATCGTCATCCCCATCGATCCTCTCATCGGGAGGGGGTCAATCTCCATCAACATCTTCACCAGCACTATCTCATATCAAACCCTAGTTCATCTCTTGTATCCAATCTTTGTCTCAAAACATCAGATTGGTACCCGTGGGTTGCTAGTAGTGTTGATTACTCCTCGTAGTTGATGCTAGTTGGTTTATTTGGTGGAAGATCATATGTTTAGATCCTTCATGCATATTAATACCCCTCTTATTATGAACATGAATATGATTTGTGAGTAGTTACGTTTGTTCCTGAGGACATGGGAGAAGTCTTGCTATAAGTAGTCATGTGAATTTGGTATTCGTTCGATATTTTGATGAGATGTATGTTGTCTTTCCTCTAGTGGTTTTATGTGAACGTCGACTACATGACACTTCACCATTGTTTGGGCCTAGGGGGAGGCATTGGGAAGTAATAAGTAGATGATGGGTTGCTAGAGTGACAGAAGCTTAAACCCTAGTTTATGCGTTGCTTCGTAAGGGGCTGATTTGGATCCACATGTTTCATGCTATGGTTAGGTTTACCTTAATATTTCTTTCATATTTGTGGATGCTTGCGAGAGGGGTTAATCATAAGTGGGATGCTTGTCCAAGAAAGGGCAGTACCCAAGCACCGGTCCACCCACATATCAAATTATCAAAGTAACGAACGCGAATCATATGAGCATGATGAAAACGATCCCCTATACTTGTGGGTTATCACCCCACCACCACGAGGACGAAGTCGCATGTCGGTGGGCACCCATACTACAGCGGTGAAGCCATCAAAGGGCGGCCAAAAGGACACCGCAGGAAGCCAAATGTCGGCCGGAGAAGGCCAGACGATCGCGAGCACGAGTGGGCTATGGTGACCCTCAGTCGTCACCAAGAAGGACATCGCGCACTCTAGGACGCCGGGTACATACCGGCGCCCGAGGTCACCTTACCCCGTTCTCTGCTCATGATAGGGCTGACGGGCCGTTCCTCCGTCAGGGTCCTGAGGCTCGCGCTCGCGAGTGCGTCTTCTTTGTTTTCATCTCCTCCAATGTATGGGATTTCCTATCCACCCATTCCTCTGAGGCCTTCTTTATTTTCATGGTCTTCAGTTCCACCACCTCACCCTCAACTTCATTCTTCTCATTGCCTGCTACATCACATGTTGTCAGCCGTTACTCTACATCAAGCCTAGCTTCACATTCTGGCTCAAGCTTTTCGGTGTCAAGATGCAGACTGAGACGTCTCAAACGTATCATTAAATTTGTTGTTCCATGCTATTATATTATCAATATCGAATGTTTTATATACATTTACTAACAACTTTATATCATTTTTTGGGGCTAACCTATTAACTTAGTGTCCAGTGCTAGTTGTTGTTTTTTGCTTGTTTTTTACTTTGCAGAATATCAATACCAAACGAAGTCCAAATGCCGCGAAAACTTTTGGAGATTTTTTTCTGGTGATAAGAGACCCTGGAAGCTTCTTGAGTCCACGAGCAGAGGCTCATGGGGTCCCCTAGGCACCAGGGCGCGCCACGGGCCTCTAGCACGCCCTGGTGCGTAGTGGGGCCCACGGGCACCGTCTTGACCTACCTCCGCCTCTATAAATACTCTAAAATCCCAAAAACCCTAGGGGAGTCGACGAAATACTTTTTTCGCCGCCGCAAATTCCAGAACCACGAGATCTAATCTAGAGGCCTTTTCCGGCACTCCGCCAAAGGGGGCAACGGTCATGGTGGGGTTCTTCATCATCCTTGCCTCCCCTCCAATGATGCGTGATTAATTTATCACAGACCTATGAGTCCGTAGTTAGTTGCTAGATGCTTCTTGTTTCTTTTTGATCTTCAATACAATGTTCTCCTTGATGTTCTTGAAGATTTATTTGATGTAATGACTTTTTGCGGTGTGTTCGTTGGGATCCGATGAATTGTGAATTTATGATCAGATCTATCCATGAATATTATTTTAGTTTTCTCTGAACTGTTTTATGCATGATTGTTATAGCCTCATATTTCTTCTTTGATTTATTGGTTTGGTTTGGACAATTAGATTGATTTATCTAGCCATGGGAAGAGGTGCTTCGTGATGAGTTTGATCTTGCGGTGCTCAATCTCAGTGACGGAAAGAGACATGACATGCATGTATCATTTCTATTAAGGGTAACAAGATGGGGTTTATTCATACGTTAGTTTATCTTGTCTACATCATGTCATCTTGCCTAATGCATTACTCTGTTTTTCCATGAACTTAATACACTATATACATGCTGGATAGCGGTCGATGTGTGGAGTAATAGTAGTAGATGCAGAATCGTTTCAGTCTACTAATCTTGGACGTGATGCCTATATACATGATCATTATCTTGGATATCGTCATAATTATTTGCTTTTCTATCAATTACCCAACAATAATTTGTTTACCCACCGTAAGCTGGATTCAGGCAATGCTGAAAAGGTGTCAACAAGTAGAAGAATCAATAAATTCATTCCCTACACGACCTTCTGTACTCCCTCTGCAGGTAGTATAAGCTAGTTGATCATGCATGGCTTAATAATCTTTCTACTACCGTGTGTTTGTGTAGTTGTAATGCCCGAATTTCTAGTTAGACTACTAGTAAACATAATAATTATCCACATAAAAATGTATGAAACCATGAGGAAAACCATGAGTCTCCTAATATTTTATTTATGCCCACAATGTCTATTTACTCTTTTGCTTTCATAAGCTTGCATGGATAATTGGTTTTTGAAGAATTTGGGGTGAATTCTTGAAATTTAGATGTTTCAAATGCATTATGCGGTTATCTCATTTGCTGCCAATCAGGGTCATTGTAATCTATTTTGAACTTGTCTCCTTTGTGCTAATTTCCTTTTTCTTTTTGAGAGCTCGGTAGAAGATCTATACATATTTTCATCAAGGACCATGGCTGTACAATCTGAAATTTGTATTGGACTAGAGATGATGAGTGAACTAATTATGTACGATCTGAATATTTGTACTCCGTTTGACATAGTCGAGGCGTAATTCTGAATTTCTGGACCACGGGCACTAATAGCACCCTAGTCAAGAAAAACATGAACTGCACATACTGAATTGGGGTCTGTATTGAACCAAATAGGAGAATATTAAATTTATTACTAAAGTGATTAGTTTACATAAGGCAGCCGAGACCTCACAATTGTAAATATGCCATATCTGTTTTTCAGTCCGCACTTACACGCACCAGATGTTGTGCAATGATATGCATTTGGAATATGATGTGTTGATAATCCTTTCGGAACAATCTAAAAGCCAGGTTCCATGCATATAAGTAGTATATATTCATTATAGAACTCGTCATTAACTTGTCAGGTTCTACAACTCAACACTAACTCACGAGGTTCTGAGCTCTTTGGATTCAGCATTGTGCATATGTATTATGTTGTATGTGTTAGAGATACGACAGGCAATTCAACTCGACGAAAAATTGTAGCGATCCGACCTCATACGGTCAAATCTCTATGTTCAGTGTCATCCCTGGATCGGTAATGCTGACACACACAGTACTCGAAAAATTTATAACAGAGTAGCAATCACACACTTATTACATCGAATGTCTCTAAAGAGAACTTATTACAATGAATATGGCTTAAGGCCATCTAAATACGATAACAACGGAAGGCTTGGAAGATAAAGTGAGTCCATCAACTCCAACGGCATAGCTAAGTGCATGACAAACGACCTAGCGCACCTTACTCCTCGTCTGAAAAGTCTGCAACATGATATGTTGCAGCCCAAAAGCGGGTCAGCACATGAAATATGCTGGCAATATAACACAGTGGAGCAATGAACAGCTAAAAACTATCACTACATGCATTTGGCTGGTGGAGGCTCTATGGTTATAATATTTCTGCGAAAAGCCAATTTTTTCCTACAATAAAGGAATATATTTTACTTAACTATCATGGTGGTTGAAACATTGAGAATGGTATCCCCATCTCAATCCCAATTAAAAGTAAGAATTAACAACCCAACAAATTAATTTAGAGTGATGATATCAAATCAATAATTCAAGTACCAGATACTCAAGATGTCCATAATCGGGGACACGGCTAACCATGATTAGTTTATACACTCTACAGAGGTTTGCGCACTTTTCCCCACAAGACTCGATCTCCTCCGTTGGATTTCTCACACTACATGGTGTTTGAGAAACGGATGACCGAGACATAGTCTTTCAGAAGCATTAACTCTAACCCCGGGTAGACAGTACCAACCTACATCCCCTACATCTGCTAGCCTACCACTGGAAGAGGTCATGCAACCTACTCAACAATGCTAGAGCCCATAATAGCTTGTGGCTGCACACGGAAGTTTCTAGCATGAATAATCTTATGATCCCTTTGAGCCTGGGTGGCGGACCATAGGAGGATCACACGGTATAACCCCGGGATCTCCTAGGACAACACTGGTATAACCCCAGGTGCCCAACCAACAATCCACCCAGATATGTATTAAAGTTGCCACCTTAAGTTGAACCATTAAATAAACAATCTCACATCTGTCATGGATACACTCAAACCCAA
Organism: Aegilops tauschii subsp. strangulata; assembly: GCF_002575655.3. Classification (NCBI taxonomy): domain Eukaryota; kingdom Viridiplantae; phylum Streptophyta; class Magnoliopsida; order Poales; family Poaceae; genus Aegilops; species Aegilops tauschii. The sequence goes on along the minus strand of NC_053035.3, from coordinate 423,984,900 downwards.
TCCACGTCTACGAGCATAGCATAGCAATATAAGCATAACGTAGAAGTAACTCCCAAGGGTTTGATAATAAAACAGGTAATAGGTTCTACCTCATCATCTACTTCCCAATACCCACAAGTTAATCACATCCTAATCATGTAGTGTTTGAGGATTGTAACTAATGCATAAAAACTGGGTATGAAAAGAGTATGATCAATGTGTTACTTGCCTTGCTGGCGTTCTGCAAAACCTAGTGACTCGTAGTAGCACGCTTCGCACTCCGGGAATTCTATCGCAAACAAACAATAGCATACATAAGCAATCAAACAAAGATGCACGGGTAAAACTCAAATAAGAAGATCTAACCAGAAAGTTCAACTGAAGAACTCCGGTTTGCAAAAAAGAATCAAATCAAACGGAGCAACGAAACTCAAACTACGAAAGAAACAAGATCCGTTTACTAATCTGGACTAAAGTCAAATTTTACAGTACCAAAAACTTGTTCAAGTTGGTCATACAGAAAGAGGACTTCGAGACGAAGATCTAGGCGCTTGTTCCACCTGATTTGGATAAACAAGTGAAAAGATAAACTAAAACGAAGATCAGGGCAGAAATCGCGATCGAAAATAATCGCGGAAAAACCCTGGAAAAAAAGGACGAATAGGCTAACGAACGAACGTTCGCTGCCTGCGGCTAACTGACGAACAGCGTTCGTTAAAACGAACGTACGGATGAACGTCCGCTAAATAAATAAACCGAACGAAAACCCGATCTAAAAGGTTAAACCGGAAAATAAAAAAACCATGGTTAACTGAAGAAAACCGACCGGTCAACGGTCAACGGCGGCGGCTCGGCGAGATCCGGCGCGGCGGGGCGCGGCGGACGCGGGCAGCGGCGGTGGCGGCTAGGGTTAGGGCGCAGGGTGCGGCGGCTTGGGCCTCGGAGTCACGGGCTCGCGGCTTATAAAGCCCCGCCCGGCAGGAGTCCGGGTCGGTCAGGGCCCATTTAGGTCGGCTGACTTTTTTTTTAAATACATCCTGACGCGGAAAAACTAACAAAAGAAATACTAAACGGTGTCCAAAAATCCTGATATAAATTTTCACGGTCCTCTAATAATATTGCGATAAAGTGAACATTTATTTGGGCTCTAATGCAATTTTGAAAAACGCATATTTTTCCTAATTCGAATAAAATTGCAATAAAAGCCAAATAAAATTAATTATTTTATTTTAATATTTTTCCTCCAATATTTCATTTATTTTGGAGAAGTCATATTATCTCCTCTCATATATTTTTCATATTAGAAATATCTGAAGAGAAAAATAATTAAAACCAAAATGATCCTTGTTTTGATATTTGAAAAAAAATCAAATATGAAAATCGTGAAATCCCCAACTCTCTCCGTGGTTCCTTGAGTTGCTTAGAATTTCGAGGATCGCAAAACGAAATGCGATAAAATATGATATGCATGAATGGCCTATGTATAACATTCCAAATGGAAAATTTGGGATGTCACAAACCTACCCCCCCTTAAGATGAATCTCGCCCTCGAGATTCGGGTTGGCTAGAAAATAGGTGTGGGTGGTCTTTGCGTAGATCATCCTCTCGCTCCCAGGTGGCTTCATCCTCGGTATGGTGGCTCCACTGAACTTTGCAAAACTTGATAACCTTGCTGCGGGTAACTCGGCTGGAAAACTCGAGAATCTTGACTGGTTTCTCCTCATAGGTCAGATCACTATCCAACTGAATTGCTTCCAGGGGCACTGTATCTCTCAGAGGGATATCGGCCATCTCTACATGGCACTTCTTCAACTGGGAAACGTGAAACACATCATGAACTCCTGACAGTCCTTCGGGCAATTCTAACTTGTAGGCTACCTCTCCCATACGTTCCAAAACTCGGTATGGTCCTACAAATCTTGGGGCTAACTTTCCCTTAACTCCAAAATGTTTAACACCTCGCAAAGGTGACACACGAAGATATGCTCTGTCTCCGATTTCATAGACTACCTCCTTGCGTTTTGAATCTGCATAACTCTTCTGCCTGGACTGAGCTACCTTCAGTCTATCTCGAATCAGCTTAACCTTCTCTTCAGACACCTTAATCAAATCTGGTCCAAACAACTGACGGTCTCCAACTTCATCCCACATCAACGGTGTCCTACACCTCCTTCCATACATGGCTTCGAAAGGTACCATCTTCAAACTGGCCTGGTAGCTGTTGTTGTATGAGAACTCCGCGTAAGGCAAATTGTCATCCCAACTGGATCCATAATCTAGCGCACAGGCTCTCAACATGTCCTCTAGAATCTGATTGACTCTCTCGGTCTGTCCATCTGTCTGTGGATGAAAGGATGTACTGAACTCTAGCCTGGTACCCAAAGTCTGGTGCAGCTGATGCCAAAACTTTTAAGTAAACTGTGTTCCTCTATCTGATACGATGGTCCTCGGAACTCCGTGCAGACATACGATCCTGGTCATATATATCTTGGCCAACTTCGCACTGGTATAGGTGGTCTTCACTGGGATAAAGTGAGCCACTTTGTTCAAGCGATCCACTAATACCCAGATAGAATCATATCCTGATCGGGTCTTGGGCAATCCGGTGATAAAATCCATGCCAAGTTTGTCCCACTTCCATTCGGGTATCGGCATAGGCTGCAGTAGTCCTGCTGGCTTCTAATCTTCTGCCTTCACTCTCTGACATACATCACATACGGCTACATACTCGGCGATATCCTTCTTCATTCCGGTCCACCAGAAACGCTCCTTCAAATCCAAATACATCTTGGTGTTTCTGGGGTGTATCGAGTATGGCGAGTCATGAGCTTCCTGAAGTATCAACTTCCTGATCTCTGTATTATTGGGCACATATATACGGTCTTCAAACCACAAGGTGTCGTGCTCATCCTCACGAAAACCTTTGGCTTTTCCTTTGCTCATCTTCTCCTTTATCTCGGCAATTTCCTTGTCATCCTTCTGAGCTTCTCGAATCTTTCCCAATAATGTTGACTGAACATCCATTGCTGCAACAAAACCTCTAGGGACTATCTCCAAACGAAGCTCCCTGAGATCCTCGGCTAACTCCTTTGGAAATCCTCCGTTTACGAGGGTATTGGCGCAACCCTTCCGGCTCAAAGCGTCTGCTACGACATTGGCCTTGAAGGAAATATGCCCTAGAGGCAATAATAAAGTTATTATTTATTTCCTTATATCGTGATAAATGTTTATTATTCATGCTAGAATTGTATTAACCGGAAACATAATACTTGTGTGAATACATAGACAAACAGAGTGTCACTAGTATGCCTCTACTTGACTAGCTCGTTGATCAAAGATGGTTATGTTTCCTAGCCATTGACATGAGTTGTCATTTGATTAACGGGATCACATCATTAGGGGAATGATGTGATTGACTTGACCCATTCCGTTAGCTTAGCACACGATCGTTTAGTATTCTGCTATTGCTTTCTTCATGACTTATACATGTTCCTATGACTATGAGATTATGCAACTCCCGTTTACTGGAGGAACACTTTGTGTGCTACCAAACGTCACAACGTAACTGGGTGATTATAAAGGTGCTCTACAGGTGTCTCCAAAGGTACTTGTTGGGTTGGCGTATTTCGAGATTAGGATTTGTCACTCCGATTGTCAGAGAGGTATCTCTGGGCCCACTCGGTAATGCACATCACTTAAGCCTTACAAGCATTGCAACTAATTAGTTAGTTGCGGGATGATGTATTACAGAACGAGTAAAGAGACTTGCCGGTAACGAGATTGAACTAGGTATTGAGATACCGACGATCGAATCTCGGGCAAGTAACATACCGATGACAAAGGGAACAACGTATGTTGTTATGCGGTCTGACCGATAAAGATCTTCGTAGAATATGTGGGAGCCAATATGAGCATCCAGGTTCCGCTATTTGTTATTGACCGGAGACGTGTCTCGGTCATGTCTACATGGTTCTCGAACCCGTAGGGTCCGCACGCTTAAAGTTTCGATGACAGTTATATTATGAGTTTATATGTTTTGATGTACCGAAGGTTGTTCGGAGTCCCGGATGTGATCACGAACATAACGAGGAGTCTCGAAATGGTCGAGACATGAAGATTGATATATTGGACGACTATATTCGGACAACGGAATGGTTCCGGGGGTTATCGGATATATGCCGGAGTACCGGGGGGTTACCGGAACCCCCGGGGGATTAATGGGCCTATATGGGCCTTAGTGGAGAAGAGGAGGGGCGGCCAGGGCAGGCCGCGCGCCCCCTCCCCCTCTAGTCCTAATTGGACAAGGAGGGGGGCGGCGCCCCCTTTCCTTCTTCTCCTCCTCCTCTTTCCCCCCTTCTCCTAATCCATCAAGGAATGGGAGTAGGACTCCTCCTGGCGCGCCCCTCTCCTGGCCGGCCGCCTCTCGCCCCTTGCTCCTTTATATACGGGGGCAGGGGGGCACCCCAAAGATACAACAACTGATCTGTTGACCTTTTAGCCGTGTGCGGTGCCCCCCTCCACCATAGTCCACCTCGATAATACTGTAGCGGTGCTTAGGCGAAGCCCTACGTCGGTAGAACATCATCATCGTCACCACGCCGTCGTGTTGACGAAACTCTCCCTCAACACTCGGCTGGATTGGAGTTCGAGGGACGTCATCGGGCTGAACGTGTGCTGAACTCAGAGGTGCCGTGCGTTCGGTACTTGATCGGTCGGATCGTGAAGACGTACGACTACATCAACCGCGTTGTGCTAACGCTTCCGCTTTCGGTCTACGAGGGTACGTGGACAACACTCTCCCCTCTCGTTGCTATGCATCACCATGATCTTGCGTGTGCGTAGGAATTTTTTTGAAATTACTACGTTCCGCAACAGTGGCATCTGTGCCTGGTTTTATGCGTAGATGTCATATGCACGAGTAGAACAAAAGTGAGGTGTGGGCGATATAAGTCATACTGCTTACCAGCATGTCATACTTTGGTTCGGCGGTATTGTTGGATGAAGCGGCCCGGGCCGACATTACGCTTACGCGAGACTGGTTCTACCGACGTGCTTTGCACACAGGTGGCTGGCGGGTGTCAGTTTCTCCAACTTTAGTTGAACCGAGTGTGGCTATGCCCGGTCCTTGCGAAGGTTAAAACAGCACCAACTTGACAAACTATCGTTGTGGTTTTGATGCGTAGGTAAGAACGGTTCTTGCTAAGCCCGTAGCAGCCACGTAAAATTTGCAACAACAAAGTAGAGGACGTCTAACTTGTTTTTGCAGGGCATGTTGTGATGTGATATGGTCAAGACATGATGCTAAATTTTATTGTATGAGATGATCATGTTTTGTAACCGAGTTATCGGCAACTGGCAGGAGCCATATGGTTGTCGCTTTATTGTATGCAATGCAATTGCCCTGTAATGCTTTACTTTATCACTAAGCGCTAGCGATAGTCGTAGAAGCATAAGATTGGCGAGACGACAACGATGCTACGATGGAGATCAAGGTGTCGCGCCGGTGACGATGGTGATCATGACGGTGCTTCGGAGATGAAGATCACAAGCACAAGATGATGATGGCCATATCATATCACTTATATTGATTGCATGTGATGTTTATCTTTTATGCATCTTATCTTGCTTTGATTGACGGTAGCATTTTAAGATGATCTCTCACTAAATTATCAAAGTATAAGTGTTCTCCCTGAGTATGCACCGTTGTGAAAGTTCTTCGTGCTGAGACACCACGTGATGATCGGGTGTGATAGGCTCTACGTTCAAATACAACGGGTGCAAAACAGTTGCACACGCGGAATACTCAGGTTAAACTTGACGAGCCTAGCATATAACAGATATGGCCTCGGATCACGGAGACCAAAAGGTCGAGCGTGAATCATATAGTAGATATGATCAACATAGTGATGTTCACCATTGAAACTACTCCATCTCACGTGATGATCGGACATGGTTTAGTTGATTTGGATCACGTGATCACTTAGAGGATTAGAGGGATGTCTATCTAAGTGGGAGTTCATAAGTAATATGATTAATTGAACTACTTAAATTTATCATGAACTTAGTACCTGATAGTATTTTGCTTGTCTATGTTGATTGTAGATACATGGCCCGTGCTGTTGTTCCGTTGAATTTTAATGCGTTCCTTGAGAAAGCAAAGTTGAAAGATGATGGTAGCAATTACACGGACTGGGTCCGTAACTTGAGAATTATCCTCATTGCTGCACGGAAGAATTACGTGCTGGAAGCACCGCTGGGTGCCAGACCTGCTGCAGGAGCAACACCAGATGTTATGAACGTCTGGCAGAGCAAAGTGGATGACTACTCGATAGTTCAGTGTGCCATGCTTTACGGCCTAGAACCGGGTCTTCAACGACGTTTTTGAACGTCATGGAGCATATGAGATGTTCCAGGAGTTAAAGTTAATATTTCAAGCAGATGCCCGGATTGAGAGATATGAAGTCTCCAATAAGTTCTACAGCTGCAAGATGGAGGAGAATAGTTCTGTCAGTGAGCATATACTCAAAATGTCTGGGTATAACAATCACTTGATTCAACTGGGAGTTAATCTTCCGGATGATAGCGTCATTGACAGAATTCTTCAATCACTGCCACCAAGCTACAAGAGCTTCGTGATGAACTATAACATGCAAGGGATGGATAAGACGATTCTCGAGCTCTTCGCAATGCTAAAGGCTGCGGAGGTAGAAATAAAAAAGGAGCATCAAGTGTTGATGGTCAATAAGACCACCAGTTTCAAGAAAAAGGCAAAGGGAAGAAGAAGGGGAACTTCAAGAAGAACAGCAAGCAAGTTGCTGCTCAGGAGAAGAAACCCAAGTCTGGACCTAAGCCTGAGACTGAGTGCTTCTACTGCAAGCAGACTGGTCACTGGAAGCGGAACTGCCCCAAGTATTTGGCGGATAAGAAGGATGGTAAGGTGAACAAAGGTATATGTGATATACATGTTATTGATGTGTACCTTACTAATGCTCGCAGTAGCACCTGGGTATTTGATACTGGTTCTGTTGCTAATATTTGCAACTCGAAACAGGGACTACAGATTAAGCGAAGATTGGCTAAGGACGAGGTGACGATGCGCGTGGGAAATGGTTCCAAAGTCGATGTGATCGCGGTCGGCACGCTACCTCTACATCTACCTTCGGGATTAGTTTTAGACCTGAATAATTGTTATTTGGTGCCAGCGTTGAGCATGAACATTATATCTGGATCTGGTTTGATGCGAGACAGTTATTCATTTAAATCAGAGAATAATGGTTGTTCTATTTATATGAGTAATATCTTTTATGGTCATGCACCCTTGAAGAGTGGTCTATTTTTGTTGAAACTCGATAGTAGTGATACACATATTCATAATATTGAAGCCAAAAGATGCAGAGTTGATAATGACAGTGCAACTTATTTGTGGCACTGCCGTTTAGGTCATATCGGTGTAAAGCGCATGAAGAAACTCCATACTGATGGACTTTTGGAACCACTTGATTATGAATCACTTGGTACTTGCGAACCATGCCTCATGGGCAAGATGACTAAAACGCCGTTCTCCGGAACTATGGAGCGAGCAACAGATTTGTTGGAAATCATACATATAGATGTATGTGGTCCGATGAATATTGAGGCTCGAGGCGGATATTGTTATTTTCTCACCTTCATAGATGATTTGAGAAGATATGGGTATATCTACTTAATGAAACATAAGTCTGAAACATTTGAAAAGTTCAAAAAAAATCAGAGTGAAGTTGAAAATCATCGTAACAAGAAAATAAAGTTTCTACGATCTGATCGTGGAGGAGAATATTTGAGTTACAAGTTTGGTCTTCATTTGAAAAAATGTGGAATAGTTTCGCAACTCACGCCACCCGGAACACCACAGCGTAATGGTGTGTCTGAACGTCGTAATTGTACTTTACTTGATATGGTGCGATCTATGATGTCTCTTACTGATTTACCGCTATCGTTTTGGGGTTATGCTTTAGAGACGACTGCATTCACATTAAATAGGACACCATCACAATCCATTGAGACGACGCCTTATGAACTGTGGTTTGGCAAGAAACAAAAGTTGTCGTTTCTTAAAGTTTGGGGCTAAGATGCTTATGTGAAAAAGCTTCAGCCTGATAAGCTCGAACCCAAATCGGAAAAATGTGTCTTCATAGGATACCCAAAAGAGACTGTTGGGTACACCTTCTATCACAGATCCGAAGGCAAGACTTTTGTTGCTAAATTTGGAATCTTTCTAGAGAAGGAGTTTCTCTCGAAAGAAGTGAGTGGGAGGAAAGTAGAACTTGATGAGGTAATTGTACCTGCTCCCTTATTGGAAAGTAGTTCATCACAGAAACCGGTTTCTGCGACACCTACACCAATTAGTGAGGAAGTTAATGATGATGATCATGAAACTTCAAATCAAGTTGTTACTGAACCTCGTAGGTCAACCAGAGTAAGATCCGCACCAGAGTGGTACGGCAATCCTGTTCTGGAAGTTATGTTGCTAGACCATGACGAACCTACGAACTATGAAGAAGCAATGGTGAGCCCAGATTCCGCAAAATAGCTTGAGGCCATGAAACCTGAGATGGGATCCATGTATGAGAACAAAGTGTGGACTTTGGTTGACTTGCCCGATGATCGACAAAAGCCATTGAGAATAAAAGGATCTTCAAGAAGAAGACTGACGCTGACGGTAATGTTACTGTCTATAAAGCTCGACTTGTTGCGAAAGGTTTTCGACAAGTTCAAGGGATTGACTACGATGAGACCTTCTCACCCGTAGCGATGCTTAAGTCTGTCCGAATCATGTTAGCAATTGCCGCATTTTATGATTATGAAATTTGGCAAATGGATGTAAAAACTGCATTCCTGAATGGATTTCTGGAAGAAGAGTTGTATATGATGCAACCGAAAGGTTTTGTCGATCCAAAGGGAGCTAACAAAGTGTGCAAGCTCCAGCGATCCATTTATGGACTGGTGCAAGCCTCTCGGAGTTGGAATAAACACTTTGATAGTGTGATCAAAGCATTTGGTTTTATACAGACTTTTGGAGAAGCTTGTGTTTACAAGAAAGTGAGTGGGAGCTCTGTAGCATTTCTGATATTATATGTGGATGACATATTGCTGATTGGAAATGATATAGAATTTCTGGATAGCATATCGATGAAAGACCTCGGTGAAGCTGCTTATATATTGGGCATCAAGATCTATAGAGATAGATCAAGACGCTTAATTGGACTTTCACAAAGCACATACCTTGACAAAGTTTTGAAGAAGTTCAAAATGGATCAAGCAAAGAAAGGGTTCTTGCCTGTGTTACAAGGTGTGAAGTTGAGTAAGACTCAATGCCCGACCACTGCAGAAGATAGAGAGAAGATGAAAGATGTTCCCTATGCTTCAGCCATAGGCTCTATCATGTATGCAATGCTGTGTACCAGACCTGATCTGTGCATTACTATAAGTTTAGCAGGGAGGTACCAAAGTAATCCAGGAGTGGATCACTGGACAGCGGTCAAGAACATCCTGAAATACCTGAAAAGGACTAAGGATATGTTTCTCGTTTATGGAGGTGACAAAGAGCTCATCGTAAATGGTTACGTTGATGCAAGCTTTGACACTGATCCGGACGATTCTAAATCGCAAACCGGATACGTGTTTACATTGAACGGTGGAGCTGTCAGTTGGTGCAGTTCTAAACAAAGCGTCGTGGCGGGATCTACGTGTGAAGCGGAGTACATAGCTGCTTCGGAAGCAGCAAATGAAGGAGTCTAGATGAAGGAGTTCATATCCGATCTAGGTGTCATACCTAGTGCATCGGCTCCAATGAAAATCTTTTGTGACAATACTGGTGCAATTGCCTTGGCGAAGGAATCCAGATTTCACAAGAGAACCAAGCACATCAAGAGACGCTTCAATTCCATCCGGGATTTAGTCCAGGTGGGAGACGTAGAAATTTGCAAGATACATACAGATCTGAATGTTGCAGACCCGTTGACTAAGCCTCTTCCACGAGCAAAACATGATCAGCACCAAGGCTCCATGGGTGTTAGAATCATTACAGTGTAATCTAGATTATTGACTCTAGTGCAAGTGGGAGACTGAAGGAAATATGCCCTAGAGGCAATAATAAAGTTATTATTTATTTCCTTATATCATGATAAATGTTTATTATTCATGCTAGAATTGTATTAACCGGAAACATAATACTTGTGTGAATACATAGACAAACAGAGTGTCACTAGTATGCTTCTACTTGACTAGCTCGTTGATCAAAGATGGTTATGTTTCCTAGCCATTGACATGAGTTGTCATTTGATTAACGGGATCACATCATTAGGAGAATGATGTGATTGACTTGACCCATTCCGTTAGCTTAGCACACGATCGTTTAGTATTCTGCTATTGCTTTCTTCATGACTTATACATGTTCCTATGACTATGAGATTATGCAACTCCCGTTTACCGGAGGAACACTTTGTGTGCTACCAAACGTCACAACGTAACTGGGTGATTATAAAGGTGCTCTACAGGTGTCTCCGAAGGTACTTGTTGGGTTGGCGTATTTCGAGATTAGGATTTGTCACTCCGATTGTCGGAGAGGTATCTCTGGGCCCACTCGGTAATGCACATCACTTAAGCCTTGCAAGCATTGCAACTAATGAGTTAGTTGCGGGATGATGTATTACAGAACGAGTAAAGAGACTTGCCGGTAACGAGATTGAACTAGGTATTGAGATACCGACGATCGAATCTCGGGCAAGTAACATACCGATGACAAAGGGAACAACGTATGTTGTTATGCGGTCTGGCCGATAAAGATCTTCGTAGAATGTGTGGGAGCCAATATGAGCATCCAGGTTCCGCTATTGGTTATTGACCGGAGACGTGTCTCGGTCATGTCTACATAGTTCTCGAACCCGTAGGGTCCGCACGCTTAAAGTTTCGATGACAGTTATATTATGAGTTTATATGTTTTGATGTATCGAAGGTTGTTCGGAGTCCCGGATGTGATCATGAACATAACGAGGAGTCTCGAAATGGTCGAGACATGAAGATTGATATATGGGACGACTATATTCGGACACCGGAATGGTTCCGGGGGTTATCGGATATATACCATAGTACCGGGGGGTTACCGGAACCCCCCCCCCCCGAGGGATTAATGGGCCTATATGGGCCTTAGTGGAGAAGAGGAGGGGCGGCCAGGGCAGGCCGCGCGCCCCCTTCCCCTCTAGTCCGAATTGGACAAGGAGGGGGGCGGCGCCCCCTTTCCTTCTTCTCCTCCTCCTCTTTCCCCCCTTCTCCTAATCCAACAAGGAAGGGAGAGAGTCCTACTCCCGGTGGGAGTAGGACTCCTCCTGGCGTGCCCATCTCCTGGCCGGCCGCCTCCCCCCCTTGCTCCTTTATATACGGGGGCAGGGGGCACCCCAAAGATACAACAATTGATCTGTTGATCTTTTAGCCGTGTGCGGTGCCCCCCTCCACCATAGTCCACCTCGATAATACTGTAGCGGTGCTTAGGCGAAGCCCTGTGTCGGTAGAACATCATCATCGTCACCACGCCGTCGTGCTGACGAAACTCTCCCTCAACACTCGGCTGTATTGGAGTTCGAGGGACGTCATCGGGCTCAACGTGTGCTGAACTCGGAGGTGCCGTGCGTTCGGTACTTGATCGGTCGGATCGTGAAGACGTACGACTACATCAACCGCGTTGTGCTAACGCTTCCGCTTTCGGTCTACGAGGGTACGTGGACAACACTCTCCCCTCTCGTTGCTATGCATCACCATGATCTTGCGTGTGCGTAGGAATTTTTTTGAAATTACTACGTTCCCCAACAGGCCTTACCTGGATGATAGTGCAACTTCATATCATAATCCTTTATGATCTCCAACCATCTCCTTTGCCTGAGGTTCATCTCCTTCTGCGTGAAAATGTACTTCAAACTCTTATGATCCGTGTACACATCACAACGGTTTCCAATAAGAAAATGTCTCCAGGTCTTGAGCGCATGCACTACGGCTGCTAACTCCAAATCATGTGTGGCATAATTCAACTCATGCGGTCGAAGCTGACGTGAGGCATATGAAACAACTCTTCCGTCTTGCATAAGTACTCCTCCAAGTCCTAAGCGAGAAGCGTCGTAATACACTTGGAAATCCTTGCGTATATATCGTAGAATTAGCACTAGGGTTGTAGTTAAACGTTTCTTCAATTCCTGGAAACTTGCTTCACATTCTTCAGTCCAATGGAACTTGGTGTCCTTCTTCAACAATGCCGTCATGGGCTTCACAATCTTGGAAAAATTCTCAATGAATCTCCAATAGTATCCCGCGAGTCTAAGAAAACTGCGGATCTCTCCAACTGATGTGGGTGCCAACCACTCAGTGATTGACTGAACCTTGGTAGGATCCAATGCTATACCTTCTCCTGATATAACATGTCCAAGAAATCCAACTTCCTTCAACCAAAACTCACACTTGCTGAACTTGGCATATAACTGATGTTCCCTGAGCTTCTCGAGAATTAATCGCAAATGCTCCTTGTGTTCCTCTTCATTCTTCGAGTATACCAAAATATCATCAATGAACACCACAACAAACTTATCCAAGAACTCCATGAACACCTTGTTCATCACGCTCATAAAATAGGCAGGGGCATTAGTCAATCCAAATGACATCACCGTATACTCATATAGCCCGTACCTTGTGGTAAAAGCTATCTTAGGTATATCCTGTTCTCGAATCTTCAGCTGGTGGTATCCTGATCGCAGATTGATCTTCGAAAACAGTTTAGCTCCTTGCAGCTGGTCAAACAAGTCATTGATCATCGGCAATGGGTACTTGTTCTTGATCGTCACTTCATTCAACGCACGATAATCAACAACCATTCTCAATGATCCATCCTTCTTCTCAACAAAGAGCACTGGGGCTCCCCACGGTGATGAACTTCGTCGAATGTAACCTTTCTCCAGTAACTCCTTAATCTGCTTCTTGATCTCTTCCAGATCATTCGCGGGCATCCGGTATGGTCTCTTCGATATGGGTTCGGTGCCTGGCAATAACTCTATCAAAAACTCGATGTCTCAATCTGGCGGCATGCCTGGTAACTCCTCTGGAAATACATCTCGGTAATCCTTCACTGCAGGCACTTCCTCCTGAACAACTCCTGAGAGAGAATTTACTTGGGTTCTCCTCGGCGCATGCCTGGATACATACTTGATCCTTTTTCCCTCCGGGGTGGTGAGTAGAATGGACCTACTAGCACAGTCAATGTTTCCTCCATACTTCGATAGCCAATCCATTCCTAGTATCACATCCAATCCTTGTGATTCCAAAATTATTAGGTCTGAGAGGAAAACATGGCTACCAATAGTTAAGGGTATCCGGTCGCACCATCGGCTAGCCATATACTCTGCACCCGGTGAGCTTACTAACAAAGGTGTCCTAAGGGCTAAGGTGGGTAACTTAAACTTGTCCACAAACCCCCTTGAAATGTATGAATGCGATGCACCAGTATCAAATAAAACAAGAGCGGTAATTGACTTAACTAAAATCTTACCGACAACTGCATCTGGCTGCTCTTCAACCTCCTCCACGTTCACGTGGTTCACTTGTCCCCTGTTGAAAGGGTTGGGCTTCTTCCCAGAGCTTCCATTTCCATTGCCATTCTTCAACTCTGGACAATCATTGGCGTAGTGCCCAGTCTTCCCGCACTTGAAACAAGTAATGTGACTTTGATCCTTCTTGGCGGGTGTGGTTCGGTTAGGGAGGTTCTGATTGCTGCTTGCTCCATTCCCGTTTCCATTCTTGGGGCCACTGTGGTTATGAGAACTTCCTCCATTGTGGGTGTGGCCTCCATGGTTATGGGTATATCCTCCCGAGTTCGGGGTAAAACGGGGCTTCTGCTGAGTTCCAGAATTGTACTTCCCTTGTCCATACTTCCTCTTGCGGCTCTCAGTCTGCTGCTGCTTTCCTTCAATCATAAGAGCCCTGTCTATCAACTTCTGATAGTTAGCGAATATCGCTACCATCAACTGCATGCTCATCTCATCATTCAGCCCTTCCATAAACTTCTCCTGCTTCGCGACATCTGTGGCCACATCATCAGGGGCATAGCGAGATAACTTGTTAAACTCATCCACGTACTGAGCTACAGTACGGTTCCCCTGGCGTAAGTTGCGAAACTCACGTTTCTTCATGTTCGTAGCTCCAGTTGAGACATGTGCTATGCGGAATGCTTGTTGAAACTGATCCCAAGTGATATTGGCTAGCTATAGGGAAGGTGGCTGTGTAATTCTCCCACCATGAGGCTGCTGGGCCATCCAACTAATGTGTGGCAAAACGCACCTACTCTGCATCTGTGCAACCTGCGGTGGTCAACTACCTTCCAATCCTGCGTAGCCAGTCATCAGTAACTATTGGCTCGGTGCTACTGGAAAACACCGGCGGCTGCAACCTTAGAAAACGAGCTAAGTTGTCAACTGGAGGTGGTGGAGGCGGGTTGTTGTTGTTGTTGTTGCCTTGGATCTGGACTAATATCTGCATCAAGGCATTCTGCTACTGGATCAATGGGTGATCTCAGGTGGGAATACAAATCCGGTGTCACGTCTCGGAGGCATCTGATGGGTTTAGAGGGGAGAGAATTAGAATAGAGTGAGGTCTAATGAGAAGCACTACCCATATGCACATGAGACAAACACAATCATATCATATCACTCAATCAATTCATGCAAGGGCATACAATCGGTCTAGAACTATCGTTACAAAAGTGACCGGACTACTACTATATACAGGGGGGAATCCTACTAATCATATGGTGGTCATCTAGAAATATTGATCGGTGGAATACTCCATGATGTTCGCTCCAGCTTCGTCTTCATAATCATCGTCACTACCGATCATGGAGTCTTCCACCGATCTAGGTCAGAGTCGGTGTCGTCGATGATGATGTAGTCTTCAGAAGGTATTTCCTTAGGTTCGTCGTCATCTCCTCCTGGCGCGGGGTCTCCCATAAAAACTCCTAGCTTCCTTGTCAAGTCGTCATTCTTCTCCACGAGTATCGCCATTTCCTCCTCATATCCATCGTGTGTAGACTTGAGTTCCTCTTCTAGATCTGCAATCCTGGTCATTGCCTTCTTTAGGTCTATCATGCCTGCGCACATCTGATTCTCCTGCCGACGAATGTGCTGGTTTAGCTCCTGGATGAATGCTGCAATGGACCTGTCCCTCCGGGTGCTGACTATCTCCCATTGCTCATCTCGGCGCCCACATATTTGATAGATAGTGTCCTTCAGCTCCTATTTGTAGACTTCTCCAAAACGTCCCATAGCAATGTGGGTTGCCATGCTCTTGCCTAGACTCCAGGTGGGTGCATCAAAGGAAAACTCTATGGGCTCAGTAACTGGCGTGAATGTCCTTCCTGGAACTTGAACTCGAATCATCCAACGCTCCTCTTCTGGTAAAGTGGCGGTGTAGGTTCCGGTGAAGCTTGATATTCCGATGTTCAGGTACCTAGTGAATTCCTTCAAGTGTCTCCCAAAAGGTGTGTCTTCATCCGGTTGTGCAAACTTGTTCCTTGAGTCCGCCATCCTAAAGAGTAGAAAATGGAGAGGAGTCAGAAATGAGTAGAGAAGAGTGACCTATGGCTCATCTTAGTGGTCGTGTCCTACATTCAGCGTGTGCTCTGATACCATCTTGTAGCGATCCGACCTCAGACGGTCAAATCTTTGTGTTTAGTGTCATCCCTGGATCGGTAATGCTGACACACACAGTACTCGAAGGATTTATAATAGAGTAGCAATCACACACTTATTACATCGAATGTCTCTAAAGAGAACTTATTACAATGAATATGGCTTAAGGCCATCTAAATACGATAATAGCGGAAGGCTTGGAAGATAAAGTGAGTCCATCAACTCCAACGACATAGCTAAGTGCATGACAAATGACCTGGCGCACCTTACTCCTCGTCTGAAAAGTCTGCAACATGATATGTTGCTGCCCGAAAAGGGGTCAGCACATGGAATATGCTGGCAATATAACACATTAGAGCAATGAACAGATAAAAACTATCACTACATGCATATATGGCAGGTGGAGGCTCTATGGTTATAATGTTTTTGCGAAAAGCCAATTTTTTCCTACAACAAAGGAATATATTTTACTTAACTATCATGGTGGTTGAAACATTGAGAATGGTACCCCCATCTCAATCCCAATTAAAAGTAATCATTAACAACCTAACAAATTAATTTAGAGTGATGAGATCAAACCAATAATTCAAGTACCAGATACTCAAGATGTCCATAACCGGGGACACGGCTAACCATGATTAGTTATACACTCTGCAGAGGTTTGCGCACTTTTCCCCACAAGACTCGATCTCCTCCGTTGGATTTCTCGCACTACATGGTGTTTAGAAACGGATGACCGAGACACAGTCTTTCAGAAGCAATAACTCTAACCCCGGGTAGACAGTACCAACCTACATCCCCTACATCTGCTATCCTACCACTGGAAGAGGTCATGCAACCTACTCAACTATGCTAGAGCCCATAATAGCTTGTGGCTGCACACGGAAGTTCCTAGCATGAATAATCTTATGATCCCTTTGAGCCTGAGTGGCGGACCATAGGAGGATCACACGGTATAACCCCGGGATCTCCTAGGACAACACTGGCATAACCCCAGGTGCCCAACCAACAATCCACCTAGATGTGTATTAAAGTTGCCACCTTAAGTTGAACCATTAAATAAACAATCTCACATCTGTCATGGATACACTCAAACCCAATCCACGTCTACGAGCATAGCATAGCAATATAAGCATAACGTAGAAGTAACTCCCAAGGGTTTGATAATAAAACAGGTAATAGGTTCTACCTCATCATATACCTCCCAATACCCACAAGTTAATCATATCATAATCATGCAGTGTTTGAGGATTGTAACTAATGCATAAAAACTGGGTATGAAAAGAGTATGATCAATGTGTTACTTGCCTTGCTGACGTTCTGCAAAACCTAGTGACTCGTAGTAGCACGCTTCGCACTCCGGGAATTATATCGCAAACAAACAATAGCATACATAAGCAATCAAGCAAAGATGCACGGGTAAAACTCAAATAAGAAGATCTAACCAGAAAGTTCAACTGAAGAACTCCGGTTTGCAAAAAAGATTCAACTCAAACGGAGCATCGAAACTCAAACTACGAAAGAAACAAGATCCGTTTACTAATCTGGACTAAAGTCAAATTTTACAGTACCAAAATCTTGTTCAAGTTGGTCATACAGAAAGAGGACTTCGAGACGAAGATCTAGGCGCTTGTTTCACCTGATTTGGATAAACGAGCGAAAAGATAAACTAAAACGACGATCAGGGCAATCGTGATCGGAAATAATCGCGAAAAAACCCTGGAAAAAACAGGACGAACAGGCTAACGAACGAACGTTCGCTGTCTGCGGCTAACTGACGAACAGCGTTCGTTAAAACGAACGCACGGATGAACGTCCGCTAAATAAATAAACCGAACGAAAACCCGATATAAAAGATTAAACCGGAAAATTAAAAAACCGTGGTTAACCGAAGAAAACCGACCAGTCAACGGTCAACGGCGGCGGCTCGGCAAGATCCGGCACGGCGGCGGCGGTCGGCGGCGATGGGCGGCGTGGCGGGGGGGCGGCGGACGCGGGCAGCGGCGGCGGCGCGGCGCGCGAGGCGGCGGCGGCGGCGCGGCGCGCTAGGCGGCGGCGGCTAGGATTAGGGCGCGGGGTGCGCACGGAGTCGCGGGCTGGCGGCTTATAAAGCCCCGCCCGGCAGGAGTCCGGGTCGGTCACGGCCCGTTTAGGTCGGTTGACTTTTTTTAATAAATCTTGACGCGGAAAAACTAACAAAAGAAATACTAAACTGAGTCCAAAAATCCTGAAATAAATTTTCACGGTCCTCTAATAATATTGCGGACAAGGTGAACATTTATTTGGGCTTCTAATGCAATTTTGGAAAACGCATATTTTTCCTAATTCGAATAAAATTGCAATAAAATCCAAATAAAATTAATTATTTGATTTTAATATTTTCCTCCAATATTTCATTTGTTTTGGAGAAGTCATATTATCTCCTCTCATATATTTTTCATATTAGAAATATCTGAAGAGAAAAATAATTAAAACCAAAATGATCCTTGTTTCGATATTTGAAAAAAAAATCAAATATGAAAATGGTGAAATCCCCAACTCTCTCTGTGGGTCCTTGAGTTGCTTAGAATTTCGAGGATCGCAAAATGAAATGCGATAAAATATGATATGCATGAATGGCCTATGTATAACATTCTAAATGGATAATTTGGGATGTTAGAAAAATAAAAACAAGCAGGAGACACGAGATTTTAACGTGGAAAACCCCTCCAAGACGAAGGGGGGAAAATCACGGGCACCAGCCAGCCAAACTTCACTATATCCGGTGAGGTTTCAAACACGAGGGATTTACAACTGATCAACTAATCCCGTGCGACGGCTTACTAAAGATATATATAACACAGATGACCTAAGTCAATACAGGTCCGTACCGGGGGGGGGGGGGGGGGGGATGTTTGGTACTGACCTTGTTAATCTTCGAAATTGATGAATACATAAGAGCTAAGTTGAATGTACGTTGGTTATATGATTCCACTGTCTGAACTAAGATATTCCTCTTGGTCCACTGATCCACTCCCAATCAGCAAAGGTAAAATGATATTAGGTTTCAGTAGCAAACAAAAAACATATGCTGCTTGCTTGCAGATTACATTCCCAGCCTTTCCAGGTTTCAATTTTTCAGACACCAATATAAATTTCAGATACATTCGAGAATCATGTGGCATTCCAGGGATAACATAAATGGAACCTCGCACTCCAGAGCCATTTCCATTAACAACCAATAGCTCATACAAGGATTTACATGGCTTTTTTGTGAAGAGATAGGCCTTTCAACACCCAGGTGCTCTCACATCTTTTTCGTAACATACATATTGTGTCCTCAGAAAAATATGAATGATTTTCAATTTTCTTATTATGGTGTGTAATGATTAAATAAATGTTTGTACTTATTATTCAGACTAGGCAACGCCATGCCCCGTGGTAGCGGTGTCCGCGGACAATGGCCTCACCTCCTGTCATCAGAGGCAGTCCCTCCGGCAGAGGGTACAGAAATATTTTTGTCCCGTTGGAACGCACGGGCATATGTGTTATTAATAACAAACATGAAAAGATAAAGAGACAAATAATAGAAAAATAATTGGATCCATAATCTTCATTGATATGATATGGGGTTTGTAATACCCGAACGGAAAGACATAGTTGCTTAAACATCGATCAACACGATCGCTTAATTAATTAACGAGCAGCCTAACTAATAAGCAAGTAGTCTAAGTAGCTTGGTGATCCATAAGCAGCTGATCCATAAGTAGCTCTGAACAAAGCTGAACCGGGCAAATTCAAGCACTCGACCCGAGGCAATACGAGATGAAGGCGTCGGCGGGCGCGTACCTCACCTGAGACATCCCACTTGCCGGCGCCCACCCGCTGCGCTTTGTTCACCCCGCGCCAGCCGAGGACCTGCTCCCCCATGCTCTCCATCGACGCGCTCCTCATGCCCGTCACCTTGCGCAGCTCCTGAGGGCACGCCACCTGCAGGCCGTAGTAGGCGCTCAGCTTGGTGCAGTCGAACATGATCTTGTACCCGATGAAATTCACACGCGTCCTCCAGGAAGCGCGGGAAGACCAGAGAGACACGGCCCGCGCCGGCCGGGCCGATATGGAACACGAGGCACCGGTGCCCGCAGCAGAGCTGCAGCGTGGCCGGCCACGACTTGGCGCCGTCGAGCAGGCTGTGGGAGGGCGGAGTCCACTACACGCCCATGCCGACGATGAGCCCGGCGCTGGAGGGATCTTTTGCTGTCTACAAAATAGTTTAAATGTCAACGAAAAAACTGCCCGTGGTTGGATAGCCTCTACTTGGCAAATGCCCCTGAGCCATTGCAATATCAAGGCATCACTTGCCTTCCCAGTTGGGTGTGGGGCACACCACTTGGGTGTAGTTGTTCCATGCAACCGCATTGGCTCGATAGTTCACGGCCTTGTCAGTTCAGTGGCGAGAGTAAGTACATGATACACCATACAATGATCTCTATGAGTGTAACTGCCATGATCAGTGCTATGATCATAGATGACATGGTTATGATCAGTGTCCAATTACACTGATGATTGGCAGTTGCATTTGGGAGGTGCTAAGATCTGGTTATAGCACTGTCCAAGTACAACTGGCATGATCAGTTGAACAGTGCTATGATCAAATTATATCACCATCAAAATGCAACTGTCAGCGATCAGTGTAGTTAATCGTGATTGTATAGGAAATGTCCCGTCACTGTACATGGATGCCTGCAGTGTCAAAATAGGCAATTTGAAGATGATATCGGATAGTGGCACTAGTTAACTGTATAGACCATTTTTCTTTGGGATTTATGAGGACACCATGTGTACAATTACCCGTACCCGTTCGCCTTTGTTCCTCGCGAGGTAGTGAGACTAGGGTTTCTTGCCTCCTGCCGGTGGCGCCGCAGGTCCCCTCATCACCTATTGCCTTAGGCCATGGAGGCGCAGTGGATTTCGGCTTTTGCCAATGGGAGGGTTCCTTCTCTATTTTTAGATTTTTTTGTGTTAGTGTAGGCCCTGTGTCCTGCTCAGGAAGGCGAGGCAGCGGCGACTCTCTGAAGATTGTATAAAGTCCTCCCTGCCGAGCCCCGTCCCCGTGGTGACTAGTGTTGTCGGAGGGTGTGTGAAGGTATGTTTTCGCCTTTTCAGCGATCTCACGAGATTCGGTCGGTGGTTGTCTTTGGTGTATTCGCTCAAATCCGATCTTTGTTTCATTTATGTTCATGCGTTTTTAGGTCTGATTCTTTCAATTTACGTTTATCTTCATTGGCGACGGTTGCTGTTCTGGTGCGCTGTTTTTATGGGGTTTTAGCACGAATGTAAGACGACTTTCCGATTGTCCACTACAACAAATTTTGTCTGGCTCCAGCGAAGGAGAGGTGATGACACAGGCATGCCTTCGTCTCGTTTTAGTGCTTGTACTAATGGCTAGGTAGTATTCGGATCCGGATGTAATTTTTATTATTTTAGAAAAAGACGCCGCAGACAACCAACCTGCGTATATTGAACTGCCTACACATGTACTGTTCACCGGACGGGTTGACAAAAGGTGGTCGTGGGTGGCTGGTTGGGCATGCTCGTACGTGTGCCAATCGATTGACAGATGTGACACTGACAGACAAAAGATAAGGGCGACACGCAACGAGCAGTGCAAGAGGCGACGCCAACAAAGACATAAGATAATCCACGGTACTCCGTCGATGGTACAAATTGAGGTTCTTCCGGAAAAATATAATCATAAACGGGGATACAGAGGTGACCATGCGACACGCATGGGACTCTTTGAAAGGTTGATCGGTGTATTGCCACTGGGCCGCGCAGAGGGATGAGGTCATGCATAACCGGAGAGCCTATATTTGTCCTCGTTCTGCACCTGCACGAGCCTTCCCCTTCCTTTCTACAACTACGCCGATGGCCCTTCTCTAAAACCGTAGGCGTGAGGTGGTGTTTGGTTCTCTGGTCTTACGACTTTTTATAGTCTCTAGGATTTTTTGAAAAAGACTGTTAAAGTGGTGCTTTAAGGACTTTTAGCAAAAAGTCCCAAATAAGTCCTCCTCTGTTTGGTTTGCTAGGGACCTTTTTTAGTCCCAACGTAAAAAAGTCCTTGAAACCAAATACCCCTGAATGAAACAAGCATGAAATATATTCCCTCCGTTTTTAAATATAAGTCTTTGTAGAGATTTCACTATGAACTACAAACAGAGCAAAATTGATGAATCTACACTCTAAAATAAATCTATATACATCCGTATGTGTTCATAGTGGAATCTCTCCAAAGACTAATAACGGAGGGAGTAAGTCGTATTGAATCTAAACTGTCGAACACGCTGCTCAAACAAATTTCTATCTCAGTAATACCTGACCGCCGTATCTTCGGCGCTTGCGTTGTTCCTGATAAAATTGTCCAACGGTGATGGGTGCACGCCTCACGTCGGATATCACAGCCTTGTCACGGGACCCTAATGGCGAATTTAAGGCGGAGCACACCATCTACGATGCTGAGCGGTCACATAAAATCTGGCTAATACTTGTCTCATTGCCGGTGATGTGACTAGTGTTTGTAGCTCCACGTACATCCGCGGACCGAAAATCGTCGCAGCTAGGAGTAGCTACGGTATGTAGGCTGTGTAGCTGCAAAAGATAGGATGTGACCATACAGCTTTACCATGCGAGGACAGTTAAATTTTACATGTGGGAGCAGCGTGGACTGTTGCACTGCTTGGAAAGCTTGTTGCTTCCGAATCTTACCATGCTCCTACTGGGTACTGGGCTACTGGCTACTTTCTCATACACTTCAGTCACATCAGCCCATGCACGAATGCATCGCTGATGCGGTAAAACACCGTCATCAACGTGTAAATAACTAGGAGTATATATAATTACTTAAAAGAAATTACTCCTCAAAACTCCAAGGAGTGTAGTTTTACAATTCTCAAAGCGCGTAAAGAAAACTCCTAGTAAAACTCCCTCTAGAAAAATCCTAGGAGTATTTTTTCTGTCCTGGTGTTAAAAGTGTAATTATTTATTTATTTCTGGTAAAACTCCTAGGATTTATTTTTTAGTAAATTTTTTGATTGGAGAGTGCCTTTTTTATTATATATAGTTATATTATTATTTCGATTTCTTAGATGATATGCAAAATTATCAAGGCCTCAAATATTCTTCAGTCACTTCGCTTATTTACGATTCGTGGATGAGTTTGTTAATACCCTACCTACTTAACTTTGACCTATCATCTAATCATCATGTTCGTGGGACGGGAAGGGTTCCACCGGGCCACCTGTTCCTCTGACATACGGGCAGCGTCGAGATTCATTTTTAATTTATCCATGGCAACGAGCGTCGCGGTACGACATGGACGTCTACGAGACGCGGCGCCTGCGTCACCTATGAGGTCTTTTCGACAGGAGAAGTGACATGCATATGACTGACAAGGCCACCTGCCGCTGGATTGCACGTCGCGCACAGATCGTTCACCAAAATCGTGCGTGGAGCAGTTTCGCTTCGACAGTAGCCTGCCTATACTGTCATCTGTCTATCCACCGCAGGCCTATCACCATCTGTCTATTCTATAGACTACTCAATTAGAACGGCCAAATGACCTGTATAAGTATGCAGCTGGTGCAGATGGTCTGCGCGCGGATTGACAGAACACTGCCCGAATCTCAGCGATCATGACCACACCTTTTTGTTCGTCGAGCCGCTGCCGTCCTAGCCAGACCCCACCCCTCTCCTCTCAAGTGCCGGCGACCCTACCTCCACCCGCCTTCACCAACGACGTCGTCTTTGCCGATCTACGGCTCGTTACTAGCTCACCCTCGTCAGTGATGCCACGGGCGGCCAAGTCGCCGTCTCCGGCCCAACTGGAATCTCTTGCCGTTCAATCGATGCGACTAAAAATTCCGACCGCTCGAATAAAAACAATAAACGCGCAAAGGCAAAGAGACAAATAATAGAGAGATAACTGATCCATAATCTTCATCGATACTAATAGACTTGGGGTATGTACACCCGGACGGAAGTACAGTACATAGTTGCTTAAAACATTGATCAACACGATCGCTTAGTTGAAGAAATATAAGAGCACTTAGATCACTAGCTTAGTGATCTAAACGCTCCTATATTTCTTTAGGAAGGGAGTAATAAGCAAGTAATCTAAAGTAGATTAGTGATCCAAAAGCTGCTGGTCCTGCTCTTAACAAAGGTGAACCAGCTTACAGGTTCCGATTACTTCAAACACTTGGCGCCGAGGCAGTACGAGACCAAGGCGTCGCTGGCCGCGTACCTCACCTGCCTCTTCGACAGCGTGCTGACGTCCCAGTTGCTGACGCCCACCCGCTGCGATTTCTTCACCCCGCGCCACCCGAGGAGCTGCTCCGCCATGCTCTCCATCGATGCGTTCCCCATGCCCGTCACCAGGCGCAGCTCTCGCGGGCACGCCACCCGCAGGCCGTAGTGGGCGCTCAGCTTGCGGCAGTCGGACAGGACGTTGTACCCGAAGAAATCCACGCGGGCGTCCTCCAGGAAACGCTGGAGGATCAGAGGGACGCTGCCGGCGCCGGCCTTCCCGATCTGGAACACGAGGCACCGGCGCCCGCAGCAGAGCTGCAGCGTGGCCGGCCGCGGCTCGGCGCCGTCGGGCAGGCGGCGGAAGGGCGGGGTCCACTGGACGCCCATGCCGACGATGAGCCCGGCGCTGGAGCGGAGACGGCCGCCGTTGCGCCACCGCGTCGTGTGTACCCACCGGCGCGCGACGGCGGGGTGCGAGGTCACGGTGGCGTGCGCGGTGCGGCCGGCGACGTGCACCTCCTGGGTACGGCGCTTCATGTGTGCCCCTGCGGATCTGCGATCGGTGCTCACGTAAGCTTACAACTCGCCGGAGTTCTCACGATAGTATTATGCTCGATGGGTTTGGTTGCAAACACTGCGTGTGTATATATACACCTACTAGCTGACCGACTCGGATAGAAACTCCCAGTAGAAAACTGATAATTCCCTCTGTAGGGGAATTTTAGTCGGAGGGGTTATTGCGCACGACCAAGACGTGGACCTATTCACGCGTGATCAATTCCCTTGATTAACTCCATGATTAATGCCCTGTTTGTTCGCCTCCTGCATGCAACCGGCCAGAGGGCGCGTTCCTTCTGAAGATAACTAGCCATCACTGTAGGAAGCCTTCCGCATGCAGCCAGCCACGTGGCACATTCCTTCTGAAAATACTCCTATAAGGGCATTCACAGCAAATTTTGTCACTCAAGTGTCCGATTAGTGTCCGTTTGGAGCTTTTTATTTTCTTTAAAAAAATCCAGATCTATTATTAAAGTTCAGAGGAAGAACAAAGTATTTCAAATATAATAAAAATTGCATCAAGATTCTCCTACCACAGACCACGAAACGACCACTACCGCTGCCAGAACGAGCCGTCGACGCGTCGCTGTCACTGTCGCCGCTCCACTACCTGAGCCGACTTGACCTTATCGATGACAGCCTAGAAGTCTTCGTGCACGTGCCCCTAAAGACCAGCGTCCTAGAGCCGCAGTCGTCGCCATTGAACCCTTGAATAGATCTGAAGCATCTGACACCAAATCTCGCCACACGACGAGAAAACCTAATCTTACCGCCTGCAGGAGATGAAAGGGATCTACGTCGGAGCTCCGTCGAATACATCCAGATGAACAAACTCGAGAAGAATCGGAGCCAGAAAGACAAACTTGAAGAAGCATCATCATCCACCCAAGTGCCATGCATGCGAGGACTAAAAAACTCTAACCTAAATTAATAACCGAAGAGGAGGCACGGGGATTCCCCTTCCCACCACCGGCCGTCATAGCGGCAGGCAGAGGGAAGGTGAATCCACAGGCTAGCCCACGAAGCCTGGCGGGGAGAGTTTTCCCTAGCCGCCTATCGATAGGGGAGGAAAGGTCAACTCGTGTCTAATTTACAGTGGTTTTGGAGCCCCTTTTTTTGTCCATGCATGCAATCATACTTCTCGTTTTCTTTCTTATATGTCTGGTCACATGCGTGTGTTGACGGAGATAAAGAGAGAGAAAAGAAAAGAAAGAATAAAGAAAGAAAAAATGTTGTCAGGGTGGGCCGCGTCCTATGTGGTGAACTGACTGACGGTGTCCGCGAGCCCTTGTATCCTCCACATATATGTTCCGAATATGAGGGTTCGGAGACTGCCGGGAATATGAAAAGATATGAGAGGTTCGGTTGGGTCAAAATTTTCCTTCTCTCTTGTTCAGGTGCTAATCGGACGTGTTCACGGACGTTTATCCAGGGGACTGCTATAGATGCTCTAACCTCGCTGCATGCGCATGTCGTTCGATATCCTTGACAACGGACCAACAAAGGAGTATAAGGAGTATGCTACTCAAAACTCAAACTTGAGCATGTTTGACTTTCGAGTAATTGATGCATCTTATACGAACAAAGCAGCCCGCCATGTTGTTCATAACAGTACATAACAAAAAGAATAGTGCATTTCAATACACTATAGCAGCAAGTCAATAAACTTCCATTTTCTTTGAAAATCAATAAGTTAGCAAATACTGTCTTCCCACCTTGATTTTTCCTCCCATCTTTCATGTTTTCACCGGCTTTTTCTACTTAAAAATAATGCATAGTTTTGTCGTCCACGAGTGAATAGCAAAAAACTACCACATTGCGGGCTACCGTTCCAAAAAACTACCGCTTTTTTTAATTTTCCAAAAAACTATCACAAAAGTGGTTGGCTGTTCCAAAAAACCCAAGTGGCCGAACGGTTACGTTTTAAGTGGGGTTATGACACGTGGGGCCCGCCTGTCAGGGTTTTATCGGCCACAGGGCTCACAGCGCATGGGTGACGGCCGTTAGGGCGCACGAGCCGTCCCGACCAGGTCAGGACGGATCCGGCCCTCACTCTGTCTCCCTCGCTCTCACTCACTCTCACTCTCCACTCCCCCCTCGCTCTGTTTCCCCTGCCCGAGCTCGCCATCGTCGCCGACCACCTCCCTTCCTCGTCGCCGACCAGTATGCCTTCTTGGAATGATGGGGATGAGAGCTCCGACGACGACAGCATGGGGGGCAACCTAATGAACATGGAGTACTTTGTAAGCCGCTTCCTTCTCCTCTCTGTCACTATCTAGGGTTAAGGTTAGGGTTGAATCGATCTGGGCCGGCTGGGTTGATGAGCTGCATATAGGTACGGATGGATTCGTTTGGTTTGGTTAACGGTTAGTTTTGCTCTAGGCTATGGATGGCACTGTGATGTCTGATCTGATCTACCTTGTACATCTGACCATGAGCAAGGCAAAGCTTGACTCAAATGGAACTATTTGATGCATTGGTTCTGATCTACCTTGTACTGCATGTAGGACACACCTGACACCATCCCTGAGCCACTCTGGTGTGGTGCTCCCATGGAGGAAGTTGCCAAGTGCACTCTGCACCAGATGAAGCCTAGGAAGTGTGTTGCTTTTGAAGGTGCTAACACTGGGAGGAGGTGAGTAATTTAGTAAATCAGTAGCTCATTGTTATCTGAAGTCAATGTTCTTATTTGCAGAGAGTGGTTTTGTACTTGACATATGAATTCAGTGATTCACTTAAGCTTTCTGGTTATCAGTTATGCCTAGTGGATTCAGTTATGCTGGGTGGATTCAGTTAATGTGTAGGTGTTTTTTAGTTTGCAGAAAGTAAGTGATTGAGTTATGCTAAGTGTTGGTTTTTGTTTGCATTGATTAAGTGTATTGAACGGATATATGAAGTCAGTCATGGTGGATGGATATATTGATTGGTTTTGTTATGTTGTATTGAATTGCATATATTTTTGAATTTGTACATTAACTCTGTTCGAACTGAATTTAGTACTCAATTTATGGTTACATCTCCTCCTTGTCTAGCAATACCCTTTTTGAATTGAAGTTAGAACTGAATTTATGCATTTTCTGAAGTATGTGTTGTCTGATGAAACTACAGGGAGGTGTGAATTGTGGTGTAGTTCAGTGGGTTGATCCTGCCTGGCCTGATGTACTTAAGAACTGCCTCATCAAGGTGTGGGAAATGTTCCAAGAGCAAAACCTTGGAAGGATTCAAGACAAGCATGCATATGAGGATGAGGTTGCCAAGTTGAAGAAGGACTATGATCATCTGCACTGAGTATCATAAAATGGTTGATGATGTTAGCAAGATGTTTGACTGGCAGGATGGTGTTGGCAAGATTGACTACTAGAAAGCAATGGATGCTGAGATGTATGAGAAGAAGAAGGAAGAGCTTGAGCTGGAGATGAAGATGGAGAGGCTAAGGCTAGCAAAAGAACAGAAGTGTATCCTTCAGGCCCAGGCAGACATAATTCACAACACCAGGAAGGCTATGAAAGAGATAAAGGTGGACAGGGATCTTATTGCACAAGAGAAGAAAGAGCTTGAGAAAGTAGTTGCTGATCTGCTGAATGCTGGCAATGGGAGCAAGGAAAACCTTGAGAAAATCAAGGCCATACTAGAGGCTTGAAGATTTGGACAATGGTGGTTAAGTAAGTAAGGTGGCCTACACATATAACAGGCCTTTGCAAGATGATGGTAGGAGTATATTTTGTGCAGTCCTATATGAACTGTTTAAGTTATGGTAACTGGAGTGGTGGTAGTCTTTCAGAACCTTTGCTAAGTCTGGCTTATGTTATTGTACTGTTAAGAACCTATCTATCTTAAGTAATGCAGTGAAGAACTGTTTTATTTCTTTAGGTTGTTTTCCTGAAACTAGCAATCCTGTACTAGTTTATTTTTGGGCCTAAAACCATTATGTACACAATGTGGGCCTAAACTGGGCTGGTTTATTACTCATGTGCCTACCTACCACCAACCAAGACTAGTCTATAAAACCCACCCCTTGGCAGAAACCGCAGTCAATCCCCCCCCCCCACCCTTCTCCACCCCCCAGCCGCCAAGAAACCCTAGAAGCCCAGGGAGAAATGGATCCTGGAGAGGTCATAGATGGAGAAGAAGAGGTGCCTAGGGGAGAAGAGGTGCCCAGGGGAGCCAGGCGCAGAGATGCAAGAAGGAGGGTGAGAAGGCAGCTTGCTGAGATGATCCTTACAGCACGCAACCGCAAGTACATAGAGCAGTTCCTGGAGGCCTTCCCCCTGGCTCCAACCCTAGTGATGATGATATCATCTACTGGGCAAGGAGGAGGGTAAACTTCCATCCATTTCAGGTCACTAGGCAGAGGTGGACTAGGATTCTGTACCCATGATGCTGCTGTGATGTTTTTGTGTTCCTAGATTTATCTTTCTATCTATGTGATGTTTGAAGTTGGTGTAAGAATAATGTTGAATTAGCTATGTATGTGATGAATCAAGTTGTCTATGATGCAATGTATGAAGATGTTGAAAGAAAAATGTTGAATGATCTATCTATGTGATGAATCAATCTGTCTATGATGCAATTTATGAGTGAATATTTTATCTATATTTGTGTGTATGAATGATTTGATCTGGTGATCTTGATGTTCAAGGTTAGATATGTTCTGTTTTGGTCAAAGTTGCAAATCTTTGATGTTTTAGTTTTAATCTGTTAGGGTTTGGTCCCTAGATGGCCAAATCTTCATGTTTTAGGTTAGATATGTTCTGGTTTGAGATGGCCAAATCTTGATGTTTTAGTTCTGATCTGTTAGGGTTTGGTCCCTAGATGGCCAAATCTTGATGTTTAAGGTTAGATATGTTAGGGTTTGGTCCAATTTTGGCCACTTTAGTGTTTGGTCGACAAGTAGGCACCCAAAGTGGCCATATTTGGCCACTTTAGGGTTGGTCGACAAGTTGGCACCCAAAGTAGCCATATTTGGCCATTCTAGGGTTGGTCAACAAGTTGCCCCCCAAAGTGACCAAATTTGGCCACTTTAGGGTTTGGTCGACAAGTTGCCCCCCAAAGTGACCAAACTTGGCCACTTTAGGGTTGGTCGACAAGTTGCCCCCCCCCCCCCAAAGAGGCCAAATTTGACCACTTGAGGGTTGGTCGACAAGTGGCCACTCAAAGTGGCCATATTTGACCACTTTAGGGTTGGTCGACCAGTAGGCACCCAAAGTGGCCATATTTGGCCATTCTAGGGTTGGTCGACAAGTTGCCCCGCAAAGTGACCAAATTTGGCCACTTTAGGGTTTGGTCGACAAGTTGCCCCCCAAAGTGACCAAATTTTGCCACTTGAGGGTTGGTCGACAAGTTGCCCCCCAAAGTGGCCATATTTGGCCACTTTAGGGTTGGTTGACAAGTTGCCCCCCCCAAGGAGGCCAAATTTGGAAACTTTAGGATTTGTTCGACAAAGTTTCCCCCCAAAGTGACCAAATATGGCCACTTTAGGTATTGGTCGACAAGTGGCCACTCAAAGTGACAAAGTGACCTAATCATATCAAACAATTGTGAACAAAATAAATCAATTGATCTACATAACAATGATGAACATAAGAAACAATTCATAACTTAGGTCATATCAAATTAAAATAGAGCTGAACATCAGGTAACTTAATTGTTCCAAGCAGATGAAACACACACCACATAACTTGTTCAAATCAAAACAGAGTTCACTGCAACTAACACTGATAGCAAGCATGCCTAACAAGCATAGTTCAAGGCATGAAGCAAAGTTTAGTGCAACATATTCAATGGTTGCCACTGGCTGTGAAGTACAAAGCAAATTTGCTTGGGGCCTTCCTCTTCCTCTTAGAACCAACATCAGCTTGACCTGATGTTGATGCTGCCCTTGGAGCATTGAAACCTCTTGCAACTCTTGATCTTGTGGTCTTTGCTGGAGATGATGCACTTGACCTGGTGTTGTTGGCTGGTGCTAAAGCAGGTGCTGGGTTCTTTCTCTTTCTTGATCCAGCTGTTGAGACTGCAGTACCAGATGTGGTTGCCCTTGTTGAAGTTGTTGCTGGTTTTCTGCCCCTAACTGGAGCTGCATTTGCTAAAGCTGGAGCAGCATTTGCTGAAGCTGGAGTAGGACCTGAAGTTGGAGCAGGACCTGATGATGTGGCCCTAGCTGGAGGTGCCTGGCTGGTGCTGAAGTAGCTGGGTAGGATGCCCTGTTTTCCTACAATTAAAAACAAGTAGCAGCTAAACAGATGGATGCATTACAAAAAAGTAGTAGAATTTCAAAGATGAATTGGACTAGTTACCTGCTGATTGTTCTTCCTGGTCATAAACTTGGCCTTGAGCCTGTCTTCACAAACTGTCCACCTGTGGCCTTGCTTCCCACAGTTACTGCATGTTATTGTGCCCATCCTTGATGTATCCTTTGGAGCTGGCACTTCAAATTCACCCTTCCTCCTAGCTATCTGCTTCTTGCCTTTCTTCTCCTTAAAAACTGATGGTTCTATGTCAGGTGTGTTGGTGTTGGGCCAAAATTCAGGACCAGGGACAGGGTAGATGATGTGCTGGTATGTAGCCTTGTACATTGGCTTCTTAAAGAATACTTTTATCTTCTGCATTGCAGATATTGCATGGTAGCAAGGTGATCCAGTCATGTCCCATCTCTTGCAAGATCAGCTCCCTTCATCAAGCTTCACGCAATATGTGTTCTATCCACTAGTTACTTGCCAGATATTGGGACCAGCCATGTTTGCTTCACAGTATTTAGCCCACTTCTTGCTCTCTTCAAGCTTCTCCATGTAATGTGGGGTTATTTCCCACCTACAACTCTCTGTTTTCTCTCTGATGCCCTGGTACTTAACCATTAGTTTGGTCCTCAACCCTTCAAATATGGTCTTAATTGGTTTGGACCTAACATCTAGAATCATTTTGTTGAAAACCTCACTAAGGTTGTTCACAACCAAGTCAGTCTTGCACACATGATCCATTGCAATCTAGCCCAGCACTCCTTAGGGATGCCATTCAACCACATGTAGGCTGGTTCACATGCTGCTTTCAAACCTGCCATTCCTTCTTTGTGACCATGTTCAATGAAAGAATAGCTAGCTTTGTCAACCCATTTCTTAAGTTCTTCTGCTCTAAAGCCAGTTGACTAGAAGTTGGCATATATGTGTCTAAGGCAATATCTTTGTGGGGATTGAGGAAATACTTCATTAATTGCTTGGAGAAGGCCCTGTTGTTTGATTACATAATCTAGTAATAAGATAACTATAGCAGCATGGCTATGTGCATAAGAATAATACAGAGTCAGAGAAAATACCTTCTGCCTGTCAGACATGATGGTGTAGTTCCCAAACTGGTTGCTGGTGCCAATGCAGACTCTAAGTTGGTTTAGAAACCAGGTCCAGCTAGGCCCATCCTCTTTGTCAACCACCCCAAAAGCAATTGGGAACACATTGTTGTTCCCATCTCTACCAGTTGCTGCCAATATCTGCTGGCCTGTGGATAACTTGATGAAGCAACCATCAAGTCCTGCATAAACAGAGATAGTGCCAAATTGCATAACTAGCTTACATTTCAGACAGGATTACATCATTGCAATTTAACTATGAAAGGCCTACAACCAGCAAGAAATCCATCTTTTGATGCCTGGAGGTAGTAGAACATGTACTTGAACCTTGGTGTGGGGGCTGGGTTCAAAGGATCCTCAAAAGTTGTCACTATGCACCTGCTTCCAGGGTTTGTGTCAAGCACACATTGTAGGTAGTCTCTCAACCTCAAATACTGCTTTCTATGATCACCTTGCACAACATCAACAACCATCAGTCTTGCCCTATATGCCAAACTCCTAGGTACATGCACCCCAAACTTCTTCTTAGTATGTTTGAGAACTGTCTCTACATCAGCCTTTACATTTGATCTAACTGTGTCCTCCACAGCTTCTGCAACCCATTCTGCAGTAACCTTTGTACTCTCTCCACAAGCTCCACAAGTATGATCCATGTGGCACTTCTTGATTGTGAATGTATCTTCATGGGCTACTTTGGATGCAGTCATGAAAATTCACATCCATTCTTCCTCTCTGGGCACCAAACAATAACCCTTGATGGTTCATTCCTATGGTACTGAAAGTTTCTCAAAGTCCTAACATGAAAATTTCTCAAAGCCTTTCTAAACTCATACACATTGGTGAAGCAAAGGTCCTTGCACAGCTGCTCATGTGCACCAGGTAGCTTTGGGTCATACCATTTCCTCTCTTTCTTCTTCTTCAATCTTCTCTTCCTTCCAGAAGGTAGTCTTGGAGCCTCTCCATCTGAGTCAGAAATGCCCACATCACCAGGGAAGCAATATTCATCAGCTTCAGGTACAAAATCTTGAAACTTTGGGATCTCTGGCTGACTGTGAGATCTGGAAGTAGGACCTGGATTTGCTGCTGCCCTTCTCACAGGCTTCAGTTTCTCAGGCTTGCCTTTTTCCACAACTCTCTCCTCTCCACTGCCAGCCTCTTTCTCCTCCCGCCAAAACTCTGAAACATCACTGTCACCTTCAAACTCTGGTATGTCTTGTACACCATCTGTTTCAAGTTCATTTCCAATATTTTCTCCACCTCTCTTCCAAGCCTTGTAAGACATCTTTATCCCTCTATAGTCACCCCTATCAATCTCAAAGTCTTAGGATGATTTGTCAATATAATCATCCTCTTCACCACCAGCCTGTCCATCATCCTCTTCACCACCAGCCTGTCCATCATCTCCACCATGAGCTTCTGAAATGTTCAAGTTACAGCTCTGCTGTGTGTTCAAATTAACTTCAAGAGGGTGGACCACTCCATCTTGTGACAGACTTAGCACAAAACCAGGACCCCCCACTGGACTGCCTATTGGAATTTGTTCTTCACAAACATTGTGAGCCCTATTACATTCAACGTCTCTATCATTTGCCTTGGCCACAATGATATTTAACTCTGTGAAATCAGAGTGGTCTATCATTTCTTCAACTGCATCTTGACTGTCCAGAAGCAATAAACCTTCCTCTCCAATCCCTTGTTCTTTTACCCAGTACATGTAGTCATCTGACCCATAGCCTTGAGTTTCAGTCAGAGCTATCAAGTTAAGAAAAGTGATGTCTGAAACAGAAAACCTCCTTTCCATGTTATCTCTACCCTGAAATGCAGCCTCACCTCCCAAATATCATCATCCAGTCTGCAAACCATAATATGTTATATGAAAGCCTAACTAAGTGATTTTTGCTACAAAATTCAGTGCACACTAACTATAAAGTACAGTAATGAATCTGAATCCAACAAATGCTTCTCTGAATCCATCATGCATTTCTACTAAATCTAACTAATCCTTCAGTGCTAAATGATATGGTGCATCCAAAACATGCCACAGAGTGTTTCCTCAACTTTGATTCAGTGCATGTTCATGTTCTAAGATGAATCACAACAGCCTCAACCTAGGTTTGGTAAAAAAACTAACTAAATTATGCTCTATTTTTTGAACTGAAACAAGCAGAAATGCAGAAACTATTGAAGGAGCTCATCAAGAGAAGAAAAATAAACTTACTCCACCCCTCCAAATGCAGAGGCCCAGTGATGGGAGTTTGCTGGACCGCATGCACAGCGCCAGCAAGAGACCTCGACGCTCTGTACTCAAGCGAGAAGTGGCAATCCTCAGGCGACGGCGGTGCAGCCTGTGGCGTAGGAGCCTGCGTCAAAGGGGCAGCCTGTGGTGACCGCTGCGGCGGCGGCGCCGCCGCCGGCTGGGTTGCGAAGCTACCACTCCCCAGCTAGTTGTCAACCTCGGAGTACTCTCCGCCTCCATCCCCCCTTCCATCTACACCCATTGAATGGCCGCCGTCGACTGGTTTCGCCGCCGCCGACGCCATCGGCTAGGTCGAAGAGGGAGACGCGCGTGATAGAGAGAGGGAGACAGAGATGGGGGGAACAGAGGAATGACCCGATCCGTGTTGACCTGGTCGAGACGGCTCATGCGCCCTAACGGCCGTCGCCCACGCGCCGTGAGCCCTGTGGTTGACAAAACCCTGACGGGCGGGCCCCACGTGTCATAACCCCACTTAAAACATAACTGTTCGGTCACTTGGGTTTTGTGGAACAACCAACCACTTTTGTGGTAGTTTTTTGGAAAATTAAAAAAAAGCGGTAGTTTTTTGGAACCATAGCCCGTAATGTGGTAGTTTTTTGCTATTCACTCATCGTCCACTCCTTCATCCAACTTTATGTATGTCCCCCCTCCCTCCCTCACCATTCTTTCTTTTTCCCTCCCAACTTTTCGTTTTATCACTCGCTTTTACTATTTACAAAGAACGTAAGGTTATGTCAGTTCACCCCTTCGTGCAACTTTATGTATGTTCCCCTCTCCCCTCTCTCTCTCCCCCCTCTCTCTCTTCATTTTCTCATCCCATCTTTTTTATTTTCATTTTTTTCCTGAAAACCGCCTGAATTGTGTGTTACCTCACAAAAAAACCAAACACGTATTTCCCAGATTAATGTTTATTTTTACATATTCAAATTAATATGGGCAGGTAAATAATAGGCTAACCTACAATAATATATGTATGCGCCACTTGCAAATGCATGGACAATTATTTAGTACACTTAAAAAGGGTGGTGCTATGCGTCGGACAACCAATCAAAGCGCACCATCGGCCGCCTCACGTGTTGTCTGATTCAGAAGCACACCATTCAATCATGGGGCTCGGTCATCCCGTTCCCCTTTGCCGCTCCTCGTCCTCGTGTCGTTCGTACCCCTCCTTGCGTAGTCTCATGGACCATGGTGTCGTCCTCGTCATTGCGCAACCCCACCCCACCAACTCACGGCGGCGTTGACACGTGCTCACAACACCTTGTCCTCGTGCTCCCAGCACTGACTTCATCTTCCCTAGGAACACCCATGTCGTAGCATCATCTCGCGTCGATCCCCACGTTGGCGGCCATCTCTCTTGGCACTGCATTGGCGTCTCGATCCAAGCGGCACTCGTGTCGTAGCATCGATCCCCGTCGATTGCAGCATTGTGGCCACCACACCCAACATGGCATCCCTAAACCCAGAAGCAACCGCATCGTAGCACCGAACCCCATTGATTGCAGCACTAGTGGCCACCACTCCCAATTTGGAGTCGAGACCATGCAACACGCAATGCAATGCCTCCCCCACGTCCACAACACTGGTCCATGCCAATTGCAACATAATTAATTGGCCATCGCTCCCAACACGGGCCACGGCTCATGGCCCTCGCAGATCAGAGCATCCCGGTCATCGTCCCAGCTCGCTGCATTGTTAGTCGGGCCTCCTAGCTACATGTGTCGGTACTCATAGCAGCCGTCAGTCTAGCTTGTTGTAGCCCGCGGGGTGCGGCAGTGTTGGTTGTAGCACCGACGGTGTGCGTGATGGCTGGTGTAAAGACATTATCTCTCCTTGAACGGGCTAAGAGCATCTCTACTCAGCCCCACCCAACAGGCCCCCAAGTCCCCTTTTTATCGCCAGCGACAAAAATCGGCCCAGTCGCGCCGTTTGTGACGAAATAACATCCGGCGAACCCAGGCCGAACCCAGCGCGCCGGGGGGCGCCTGGGGAAGCTGGCTGAAGCAAAAAGGCATGTGGGCCCGCTCTGTCGGCAAACACCGGACGATTTCCCACCGTTTTCGTCCCCCTTTCCCTCCATTTCCCTCTTCTTCCACGCCTCTCCTGCCATTCTCCCCCAGATCCGCCCGCCATGCCACCAAAGAAATATGCGGCCCCTCGCGTAGCCACCGATGGCGCCGTCAAGCCAAAGAAGAGGAAGCCGAGGACGCCATTGGCAAGGCCCCCCAGCATGTCGAACACATAGTGGAAGGCCAACGTCGATCGCTGGGAGGCAGTCACTGTCGACAGGCGGAACAGGCTCACCATGAAGAGGGCCAGGGACGCGACGGCTTTGGCTGCCGCGGCGGAGTAGGGAGAGGCGTCTCACGCGGGGATGATGATCCTTCCGCCTGGCCACTACCAACAAGCCGTGTGAGGGAGCCAGCAGAGCGTCGCTTCACTGGCCAACTTCTCGCCGCCACCGCAACCATGGGGGTACGCGCCCTCGCCTGGCTACTCCAACGGCGATGCGCATGGCGGCTTCAACCCCAACGTCACCTTCCTTCATGGCGCATCGCCGCGTGCTTCCCCCTCCGGCTTCAACCATGACCAGCGCACACCCTCCCCCGCGTTCACCGCTGGCCTCAACACCCAGTACAGCTACTCGCCGACGGCGTACTCTTGCTCATCACATGTGCCGCCTCTGTGCCGTGGCACACAGCCCTTCACCCATGGCTCGACTCCACAGTTCAGCAACACCGACGCCAACATGGACGAGATCATCACGAGTGGCTCGGTCGCCGCCGCTTCGTGCCCCGGGTTCCGCGTGCAAGACAAGACGATGGACACCGCTGCTGACATGGACGACGAGCTCGACAACATCGAGGAAGAGGTGAAGGGGGAAGAACTGCCAGAGGCAGAGGCGGAGGCGGAGCCGGTGCCGAAAGGAAGAAAGAAGAAGCGGGAGGCCAACGCTAGGCCGGGCGAACCTCACGTCAAGTGGACGTCCACGGAAGACGAGTGCCTCGCCGAAGCATGGAAGACCGTCAGCATCGACCCGATCACCGGCTCGAATCAGAACACCGACACATACTCGAGAAGGATCAAGACGGCGTTCGACGAGCGCAAGTTGGTCGACCCCGACTTCGCCAACATCCACATGGATTGCAACGAGAAGGCCATGGCGAACCACTTGGCGACCATTCAGACGGCCTGCAACAAGTGGCATGTGATTCAAGACGAGGTCGCGGCTCACCCGGAAAGCGGCGCCAACGTCGAGGGGCAGGTATGCCCATCGTTCACCGGTTTATTTCTTTCGCCTTGTTTTTCGCCGACACTTGTTCTTTGGATGTGCAGATGGTTCAGATGTTCAACATGTTTCGCCAGGACAACAGCGACCAAGAGTTCAAGTTCCTTCACGTGTTCTCCAAGATCGAGGGGTGCGAGAAGTGGAGGGAGGTACGGCTCGCTCTCGTCAAGGCCAAGGAGACCTACAAGCCGGACATGCCTGCCCCGGCGGCGGTAGAAGGGCGCCCTGATGGCAACAAAAGAGCCAAGGCGGCTAGGGACGCGGCACCAGCTGCCGAACAGCTGCAATCGTCGATCAAACAGTGCATCGCCGTTGCCAAGAACAATGTCGCCAAGAGGGAGGAGAAATCTGACGCGAGGTGGTCGGCGTTGATGACGAAGCAGGACGTCAAGATCGACCTTCTCAGGATCAACGTCGTCGCGAAGAAGAGGAACACCGACCTGGCATTCTTGATGGCGGCAGACATGTCGATGATGGACGAGCAGGTCAAGGCATGGTACCTGGCAGAGCACGGCCTCATCTTGAACCAGATGCCCGGACCGGTGGCGACCACCGCCCCTACGCCCTCGCCGACGCCGACCCCCAGCCCGAGCAATGGCAGCACGCCGACTCCCACGCCGACGCCGAGCCTGAGCACTGAAGCCACGCCAACACCCACCACGGACAGTACCATGTCCACGCCGACGGCGAGCCCGAGCGCTGAAGCTGCGCCCATGCGTCCCCTGATTCCTTTCCTTTTGATCACCGAACATTTGGGTGTGTTTTGCTCGCCGACCTGTGGCATGATGGTCGCCGACCTTTGGCATGATCGCTGAACCTGTGGCGTTTTCTTTAGTGGGAAAGACAGTTTCAAATTTTTTGGGAGTCTGGGGCCTGAAACCTGGGAGGCGGCTGGAAACTTGATCGCCCCCAGGGCGAAAAAATCGCCGGCGCAAACGCCAAAAGGCATTCGCCGGTTGCGCTGGGGGGTCAAACGGCTGGAGGTGCACTAATGTTGGGAAAAGGAAGGCACAAGCGCAAAGAGGGAGAGGGGCTTAGGCTACGCGCAATACTGTTGACTAAAGAAGTGTCGACGATGGAAGCGCATTAGCTAATCGAGGAGCACGCCTGAGGAAGACTATGTTGGTCGGTAGGGAATTCGCAGGGTTTGAGCGTTCGAGAAGGGTAAGGACACATAAGAACCATGTGTAGATTCCACGAGGAGGATGAGTGTGCATGTAGTTGGGAGACGACTGACCAAAATGTGTAATCCATCGGCCGATTCAGAATGTTTTCCTTAAAAAAACTATGCTAAAAGAACTCAACTTGTTGAATTACTCCAACATTGTATTTTTTTGAAAAGGAGGATGATCTCTGGCCTCTGCATCCAGAAGATGCATGCAACCATTTTATTAATAATTCACAAAGACCTTACAAAGTAATACATCAATATGTCTGAAGCCGCTATCTTGGAACATATGTCGCTACTCCTATGCATTGATGAAGGGGTGCAGAAAGTGTGAGCCGAATACCCAGACCTCACACCTAAGCATGACATCTAAAGGCGGAGGCCCCAACCAAGCCACATATCAGGCCTGGGGCACAAACCAATCCGATGCACTCTCTTAGGTCGCCACTGTCGTCTTCCGTCGATCCATCTTCAGAGTAGATATTGCTGCATCGACCTTGCCAGGCCTGCCGTCGAGGCCACCACAGTGCCAGACAACACATCCTCCCTACGCGCGTCTGATGTCTACTACGCAAATTTCTTCTTGTAGATTCTGTTGGGTCTCCAAGCGCAAAGTTTTGTAGGACAATAATAAATTTCCCTGAAGTGGA
Organism: Aegilops tauschii subsp. strangulata; assembly: GCF_002575655.3. Lineage (NCBI taxonomy): Eukaryota > Viridiplantae > Streptophyta > Magnoliopsida > Poales > Poaceae > Aegilops > Aegilops tauschii. Next base: position 423,945,679 of record NC_053035.3, on the reverse strand, counting down.
TGACGTAAGGTTTATCAATCCGTGAGAGATATAGGATGAAGATGGTCTCTCTCAAATAACCCTGCAATCAAATACAAGAAATCTCTTGTGTCCTCAACACACCCAATATAATGGTAACTTTTATAGGTGGACTAGTTCGGCAAAGAGATGGCGATACAAGTGTAGTATGGATAGTAGATATAGATTTTTGTAATCTGAAATAATAAAAACAACAAGGTAATCTATATCTATACCTACTATTAAAGGGAATATGTATTCTTGGTTGGGTTTAGTCCTTTTCCTTTGGTTTACACACGCTAAGCAATCTGGGCCAGGTACTTGTATGTTGATGGGCCTTTTATGAGCTTTCAAGAGACCGCGAAAAATAATTGGGTCAAAATAAATCAACATTGTGGAAATTAAACGCATGACCTCCTGTCTAGCTCTTCAATGTAACAACCAACAACCTATGCGCCTTTCACATTTACTAATCCCAACTCGCTCTAAATACACGAGTCACAGTCATCATGTTTAGGGCGAGCTAATTAAGCGAGTGAGCTAATAAAGGAAGGATTGTGGGCTTAAATAGAATATTTAAACGGATGTAGTTAATTAAAGAAAGAATTACGGGTAAACTGGTGGAATAGCTAAAAGAAAAATTGTGGTCTTAGTAAATTCTACATGAACAATTTGAGGTAAAAAGGTAGGATAATTAAAATGAAGGATTTGCAGGCTTCAATGTGTTGGGGCTACTAAATTAGAAAAGGAAGGATTTTATTCTCGATTAAAACGGGTGAGGACATCATGGTAATTAATGAAAGGATGGATTATACTTAAATGCCATTAAAAAGATTATATTTAAATGGAATCAGTGGGAGATTATGCCCCACAAAAAAAAATGAACACGGCTAAATTGCAACGTATTTTTTAAGTTCATTTTGTAGAAGGATGCTGCATTGCAGCATGTTCTTCATATTGAATCCGGTGCTGTGAGACATTATGCTTGCACAAAATATTAATTTTTCCCGTTGCAACGCACGGGCATATGTGCTAGTAAGTACTAAACGGAGCACAAACGATATTGTAGTGCTTGGAAACAAGGCCTAGGGTTTATACTTTCACTAGTGCAATCTCTTAACAGTGCTAACATAATCGAATCACATAACAATCCCTCAACATGCAGCAAAGAATCACTCCAATGTTTCTATCAGAGAATGTAGGACGAAAGTGTGTATCAACCCATGTACCTAGATTACCCCAATGTCACTACGGGAATCCGCAAGTTAATTACAAAAACTTATATCAAGTGACTCAATATAATACCCCACTGCCACCACAGGTATCCATATGCAAGACATATATCAAGTGTTCTCAAATCCAAAATATTCAATCTAATATAACGAAACCTCAAAGAGTAAGAATCAATTCATCAGAACAAGATAGAGAGGGGAAAACACCATATAATCCGACTATTTTAACAAAACCCATGGTTACATCAAGACCGTGCCGGATCAAGACACGATAGAGAGAGATCAAACACATAGTTACTGGTACATACCCTCAGCCTCGAGGGTGAACTAATCCCTCCTCGTCATGGAGACCGTCGGTATGATGAAGATGGCCTCCAATGATCCCTTCCCCCTCCGGCAGGGTGCCAAAACAGGGCTCCAAATGGGATCACTTCCGTACAGAGTCTTGCGGCGACGGAGTCGAAGTACTAGGTTTATTTCTGGGGTTTCCCTATTTATAATAATTTTCAGAGTTGGAATCACGTGAAACAGAGTTATGAGGGGCCCACAAGGTATCCCGGCACGGCCACCCCCCTTGGCGCGTCGAGTTGCCTTGTCACCTCCTCGTGGATCTTTTGTTCCTCCCACGAAGCTTCGGGGGTCTCTTATGTTCCAAAAAAAGCATCAAAAAGTTTCGTCGCGTTTGGACTTCGTTTGGTATGGATTTTCTGGAAAACATAAAACAAGCAGAAACAACAACTGACACTGGGCACTAGGTTAGTATGTTAGTCCAGGAAATCATATAAAAGTCATATAAAAGTGCACCAAAACCATATAAAACTATTGTGAGAATGGCATGAATACTTCATAAATTATAGATGCGTTGGAGACGTATCAATGTTGCCTTCAAAAAAACTATAGAAACGGTGGAGAAGGATTGCCACGCCCAGCAAAGCAGCACCGACGACGAGTGTGCCCATAGTGACGGAGGCAGCGAACTTGATGTCATTGTCACCCTCCTGCCCAAGGCCATGGCTTTGGACGGGTACATCCGTAGTGTTCTTCAGCATCAGTGGCGAAGCTTGACAAATATGGCGGGGGGGGGGGGCACGGCCCCCTATGTTGCTCTAAGCTCTGCCAGTGTTCGGCATGCTTACCTGGAACAATATGTGGTGTAAATTTCCATCAAGAATCAAGTAGAGGTTAAAAAAAGCCAAATATTGTATAACATGAGAATCAAGTAGATTGTATAATATGAGTATCAAACTAGTTGGGAGCTGATAATTAGACCAGTAAAACAATATTAAGCAGCATGTTATACAGTCATGAATTAGAAATGCTCTAATGAAATTCATTGTCGGTGTCTCAATTGAGATGAATACAAAATTTTGAGGTGGCAGGGAGAGAGAAACTTAAGAGTAAAGAGTACCTCAAGGAGTAGTCAACGATCAAAGAAGCTCTGGAAGCTGGTTCTGGTTAGATCACATGCTTCCTCTGATGAAATTCGTTGTCGATTTCTCAGTAGAGATGAATACAAAATTATGAGGCAGCTGGAAGAGAGAAACGACAGTGATGGTGTCCCGGACTAGGGGCTGCAAACCACGTCGGCCCCATAATAGTGGGGTGGGCCGAGGACCCCTGGATTGTTAACGAATGGGCCAAGACTACCTTAGCCCAAGGCGTACTCAAGATGGAATCCTCTGAAGACTTAGTGCACACTTCAAGACTCGTTTGAATGTTCGGCCTGTTTATCCCTAGATGTAACCAACCTCATGTAAACCCTAGTATCCCTGGTCCCTATATAAGCCAAGGGGTTGCTACTTGTGAGCTGTGTCGGGATTCTCCCCATCCCCTCTAATAGAATTTAATCTCCTCACCACTCAACTATCATTCCCCACCTCTAATTCCCACGAACCAACATAACCAAATAAAACTAATCAGATATGTGATTAATAAATCAGTAACAAAATTACAATTAAAGGGGAGCTAGTGGTCATTCATCCACGTTCCTCCTCCACTCTCCTCATATATTTGACATGTAGTCCTTCAACAATCGCACACTACTATTTTTAAGTCACATTAGGTGCAACACATTTCTGAATTTTCTTGAGTGGCAATAAAGGAAAAACATATCACCATATAAATATTCAATGCCTTGTATCGAGTTTCACTTTAAATACATTTTACCCCGAGCGATAGGTTTATGTTATGTGGATCACCCTAAAAAATTGCAATGAACATAGAGGCGATATCTTAGAAACCATACAAGTTGGGATTAGAGACTCTACCGTTGGGAGGGCCAGAGCCAGAAAAAAGTGTATGAGGTGGGCCTACAGGAGGTACACCACTTTAGGAGGGCCAAAACCACTAAAATGCAAATAAAAAAACCAAAATGTCATATTCGTAGCTCTAGCAATGTTGTTTTATCAATGTTGGTCTGGGCCATGGTCCCAGCTTGGCCCTGCCTCCGTCATTGGTTGACCTATACAGATGGAGTGTTCTTTTCCGCAGCCACAACTAAAAATATTGTGGTAAGTTGTATCTATGTAACATCCCAATTTTTATTAAATTTGGATGTTAATAGAATCATTCAATGCATATCATATTTCTTTGCATTCTGGAGTTTTTGAAATATTCAAATAATATTTTTCCACTCGAGAAAAACAAATGAGAGGGGATAAGATGACTTCCTCAAATTTATAAAAGAGTGGGAAATTTTATTTTGAATATTATTTGAAGTTTTGGAGTTTATTGGTATTTATTTTATTTGCAAAAAGTGCATTAATTGTATTAGGAAAATATGTTCAAAATGTTCTGTGCTTAAGTTAATGTTCATTAGGCTCTAAATACTGTATAGTTATTTTGGAAATCATTGTGGTGTTTTTATTAATTCATTTGAATTATTTAGGGCCACTTTAGTGTTCGGTTTAAAAAAACACGCACGCACGCACGCACTCACCTGCCTGGACCGAAACCAGTTCGGCCCAGGGACGCACGCGCTCAGCCAGCCGCGCCAGGCCAGCCAGCCCACCGGCCATTTTCGGCCCAAGGCCGCCCGCGCGCCCGAAGCCTCCCGCATTGGTCAACCGCCCGCGCCCGCCCGCGCTCGCCTCCTCTCGCTGCCACTGCCAGGCGGGCCCCGCCCGTCAGGCCGTCCCCAACCTCCCGCACCGCGCGGGATAAGCATGCTCGCCGCGCTCCCGCAACCGCCGCTCGGCTCCCTCGCGGATGAGGCTTATCGGGAGCTCCGTAGAGCTCCTAGCCGCGCCTATATAAAGGCCACGGCCCCCTCTTCCATCCTCGCCGTCCCGCTTCTTCCCACGCCGCCCCTACCGCTTGCTGGCGCCGTTCGCATCTCGCCGGAGCCGCGCCACTCCGTCGTCCATTTCGTCGTCTGTGGCACCCCTAACTCTCCTTCCTTTGTCAATTGGATCACCACGATAACGCGCATCTGTTTGACACGTTTTTTTGCCCCTAGGTCCCGTCGGAGCCGCCGGACCGTCGACGCCGGAGCCGCCGGACCGTCGACGCCGGAGCCGCCGGACCGTCGACGCCGGAGCACCGAGCCCCGCCGTCTTCGCCCCGCCCCGTCCCGACGCCGCCGACGAACGCCGACACCACCTTCGCGACGCCCTTGACGCGCCGCACCTCCCCGTCTTCTTCCCCGACGCCGAGGACCGCCGTAGCCGCTGCCCCGCCACCGCCCGACGCCGCGTCGCCGTCCTCTGGTCGTCGCCGACGACGCCAGCCCACTGTGAGCCACCGGCCCACCTTCGCCCGTTAGATCGGTCACCGACGACCTAGATTAGATTAGGTTAGTTGTTTTTTTAGTCAAACCGGTACGCGGTTAACCGCGGGTTTTTAATTTAAAACCGATCGATTTTTGTTTAAGTTAGTCGCCGCCGCCGTTTTTCTTAGATTGTGGCTGTCCGCTGTATAAGCTACGCGGCGAACACCTTTCGGCCAGTAGGAATCTGCCACGTGGCCAGGGACTTGGTTGCGATAGTTTTCTTCTCTGTTTAGTCCCTGTAATTAGCAGATTAGTCCCTGAACTTCGAGTAGCCACAACTTTTTAAACGTAGATCCAAACTCGATGAAACCAGCGGCAAATTCTTCGTTATGTTTAGATCTATCCAGTGGTATCCCTTTTGTAAACTTTTGTTAGATTCAAATTTGAATTTATTCATATTCGAATTCGAACTTCAAATGACCATATCTCCCAAACCGAAGCTCCGATTAAGTTGATTCGTTTTGCACTTTGTCACCGTAGCCAAACCCTATCACCTGGACCTTTGTCACAATAATTTTCACACACCAGAATCTGTCCATTAATATTTTTTACTAGTATGCATAGTATGCACTATAGTTCACATCACTTCTTAAACCATAGGCCCATGTGGTTTTGCACTTAGAATATTTTTGTGCTAGTTAAGTTTGTTGTTTGTTCATTTGGTTTTTCCGAGACTTTTTGCTTTGCATGTTCTTCTTGGTTCTCTGAAATGTTTGCTTATGTTTGTTTATCTTCTTTGCGATAGATTGCGCGGAGTGCGAAGCAGAATATTATCAGTCTTCAGAATTCAACTAGCAGTACCAAGGCAAGTTGCATCTTGATCATGTTTCATTACCTATGTTTTTGTTATGCACTTAGTTCTTTGCGGTAGGACTGCATGGTAGGAATTAATGCCATATGACTATGCTTACACCCAGTAGTTCATTAAGGTAGGTCTGAACCTTACCACATTGTCGCCATCGTTTTACATTATGTTGCTTCGCTAAGGAGACGTGGATTGGGGAGTGATCATTGTAAAATATGAGTGACAATGTAGTAAATAGGACCTAAGATAATTAATGAACTACCTGGGCGGAAACTTGTTGGAATGGTGGCGAAGTACAGTGGGGCACGCATGGGAAATCCATGGTGGTGCACCACTAGTGGACCGTCCACTCAGGCTCAAAGAGATCAATCGTATTCTCATGTCTAGAAGCTTACGTGTGCAGCCACAAGCCAATATGGGCTCTGGCTTAGTTGAGTAGTTAGTGTGACCCCTTCCGGGATGGGCTAGCAGATGTAGAATGATGTAGGTGTACCGGCCTATCCGTGGGTTAAGGGGGAACATTTTCGAAAGACTATGTCTCGATTTTCCGATTATGGAGGTGGTCGAGTCTTGTGGGGGAAAAGTGCGCAACCTCTGCAGAGTGTTAAAACCTAATCGATTAGCCGTGTCCCCGGTTACGGACAAGTTGAGCATCTAGTAGTGGAAATGCCGGGAGATCTCCTCACCTTTAATTAAACAGTTGGGTTTTAAATGAAACTTGGGAACGGATGGAGTTGGGTTTGCCAACTCATCCTATGCAAATGTGTAGTAGTAGAATAACATCTTTCCTAATAGGGAAAAACTAGCTTTATGCAAAAAACTAAACTTAGAGCTTTCCACTAGCCAAATTGCATGTACAAGTAGGTTCTTTACACTTATGATGTGACTTGCCAGTACATTCAATGTACTGACCTATATGGCTGCAACTTATCACGTTGCAGATATGACGAGGATTAAGGTGCGATAGGTCAATGTTCTACACTCGACCTTGCTCGTGGAGTTGGACTCATTTACTGTTTTGCTTTCGCAGTATTTGTTTATTGGCTCTATGCCCTATTTTGTAATGAATGTATGGCTCCTGGACTATCGATGTAATAAAGAGATGTGTGTTATTTCTGTTATTTCATCGAGTACTGTGTGTGCTAGCAAGTCGATCCAGGGACTAGCACTATAAGCACAGAGACTTCGACTCTTAACGAGTCGGGTCACTACAAGATGGTATCAGAGCACACGTCGACTGTAGGATGCAACCCCTAGAAAATGGAAAAGCCATAGGATAAAAAGCTATATTTTTCACTTTCCCTATATATCCTTTGGTCTCGTACCTTCTCTGCTTCATTACTAATGTCTTCCCTGTTTCAAAATGTAGATGTCGTCCGCCATTGTCGAGTTCGAGCAGCCCGATGAGACCATGCCCTTTGGACGGCAGCTGATGAAGATCGTGAAGCACCTGAAGAATGGGCTTCCCACATTCACTGGAACTTTCACTGCCACCTTGCCCGAGGAGACACGTTGGAGGATTGATGCCCATATTCCCCGGACGCATCCTCGAAAACCGCACCAAGCCCATTGATTTCCATGTGGATACTGCAACATGGGGCTTGGGCAGGGGCATTGCTGCTCACATTGCTCTCGGACGCATTCGGGAGGAGTATGACGAGGACCTCAAGAAGACCTCCTTCGTGATGTACGGACGCCGCGACGCAAATGGAGATGTGGTGCGTACCCTGGAGGACGAGACGATAGCATCCCATATCCAGGACATGGAGGATCACATTCATATGATGGAGCTGGAGTTGTCTGACAACATGATTGTCATCAAGAACCTCATGACTCGCAAGGCCGATCTCGAGGAGGAACTCCAGGACGCTCGCATCAAGCATGAGGGAGAGCTGGACGCACTGCAGGAGAAGATTGATGACCTGAAGCTTGAGCTTGAGGAGGCCGAGGAGAAGCTGGATGAGGGAAAACATCCAGGAGGATCACTCTTATGGAGATTTTGTCAGCCAGGACAAGGATTAGGATGATGAGCTTGGAGATGACGACACAGACAGTGATGCAAGGACACCTGATGTCAACATGGTTGACTGGTTTTCATCCGATGAGAGTTAGATTTTATACCACCATGAGAGTTAGAAATTCGATTTCATTATCCGATTAGTTTTACTTCATTTGTAAGACCTTGTCAAATCTTGTGACATGGCTTACCTTAGGTTTGATCATTTGTGTGAACCTCTTTGTTTGAAATTGAATTGGAGTGATTTGAAATTTTATTGCTATCATGTGCATATGGGTAGTGTGATTTTACTCACTAGGCCTTATTCTATTCTAACTCCTCATCCACTCTAAACCCATCAGATGCCTCCAAGACATGACCCCGGATTCAACTTTCCGCCGGAGCTCACGCAATTGATCCAGCAGCAGAATGCTCTTATGCAGATGCTCATTCAGAACCAGAACCAGAACCAGAACAACAACAACAACAACAACAACAACAACCCATCGCCGCCACCCCCAGTTGACAGTCTTACCCGTTTTCTGAGGCTGAACCCACCCGTGTTCTCCAGCAGCACGGAGCCGATTGTCGCGGATGACTGGCTCCGCAAGATAGGAAGGGAGCTGGCCACGGCAGGATGCAATGATGATGAGAAGGTGAAGTTTGCCGCCCATCAGCTGGATGGCCCGGCCGCTGCTTGGTAGGAGAACTACACCACCACATACCCCTTGGAGAGTGTGACTTGGACTCAGTTCCAGCAGGCGTTCCGCACTGCTCATGTCTCAGCTGGAGCCATGAGTCTGAAGAAGAAGGAGTTCCGCAGCTTGCGCCAGGGAGGACGCACGGTATCCCAGTATGTTGATGAGTTCAGTAAGTTGGCCCGTTATGCCCCAGAGGACGTGGCCACTGATGCAGCCAAGCAAGATAAGTTTCTGGAGGGACTGAACGATGAGTTGGGAGTTCAGTTGACTGTGGCGACCTTTGCGAACTATCAGGAGCTGGTTGATAAGGCTACCATTCTCGAAGGCAAGCACCAGCAGATGGAGAATCGTAAGAGGAAGTACGATCACGGGAAGTATAACTCTGGTGTTCAACAGAAACCCCGCTACAGCCCGTACTCAGGAAGTTCTGGATCAGGCACTAGCAAGTTTGGAGGGAATCATCATAACCATGGAGGCCACATTCAGCATGGAGGAAATGGACACAACCACCATGGTCACAAGCATGAAAATGGCAATGGCAATGGCAATGGAGGGAATGGCAACCAGCAGCATTTCAACTCTTCTACACCAATGAAGAAAGATCTGAGTCACATCACTTGCTTCAAATGCAAGAAGACAGGGCACTACTCCAATGAGTGTCCCGAGCAGCAGAATGGGAACGGAAATGGGAATTCTGGAGGCAAGAAGCCTAATCCTTTCACTAAGGGGCATGTGAATCATGTCAATGTGGAGGAGGTCTATGAGCAGCCTGACGCAGTCATTGGTAAGTTCTTGGTTAATTCATTTCCAGCACTCATTCTTTTTGACACTGGTGCATCGCATTCATTCATATCAAGGGGATTCGTGGATAAACATAAGTTGCCTACCATAGCTCTTAAGTCACCCATTCTAGTGAGTTCCCCAGGAGCCGAGTCTATGGCTAGTCAGGGATGTTTCCAGTTGCCTTTGAACATAGGGGGACATGTTTTTCCCACAGACATGATCATACTAGAGTCGCAAGGGTTGGATGTAATCCTAGGGATGGATTGGATGTCCAAGTATGAGGGGAACATTGATTGTGCTAGTAGATCGATTTTTCTCACCACCCCAGAGAAGAAGAGGATCAAGTATGTATCTAGGCTTAAGCCTAAGAGGACTCAGGTGAACTCTCTTACGGGAGTTGTCCAGGAAGAAGTACTAGTGGTGAAGGAATATCCCGATGTATTTCCGGAGGAGTTACCGGGTATGCCGCCAGATCGGGAGATTGAGTTTTTGATTGAGTTGCTGCCAGGTACATGACCTATCTCCAAGAGGCCGTATCGAATGCCCGCAAATGATTTGGAGGAAGTTAAGAAACAGATTAAGGAGTTGCTAGAGAAAGGGTATATTCGCCCGAGTTCATCACCTTGGGGAGCCCCAGTACTCTTAGTGGAGAAGAAGGATGGAACCTTGAGGATGTGTGTGGATTACCGCTCTTTGAACGAGGTGACCATCAAGAACAAGTATCCCCTACCGATGATCAATGACTTGTTTGACCAGCTAGAAGGAGCTAGTGTTTTCTCCAAGATCGATCTTCGATCGGGTTATCACCAATTGAAGATCCGTGAGAAGGATATACCCAAGACCGCTTTTACCACAAGGTATGGGCTTTATGAGTATACAATCATGTCCTTTGGTTTGACTAATGCCCCTGCTTATTTTATGAGCATGATGAACAAGGTGTTCATGGAGTTCTTGGATAAGTTCGTTGTGGTATTCATTGATGACATATTGGTTTTCTCCAAGAATGAGGAGGAACACGCTGAACATCTGCGCTTAGTTTTGGAGAAGCTCAGAGAACATCAACTTTATGCCAAGTTCAGCAAGTGTGAGTTTTGGCTCAAGGAAGTCAGATTCCTTGGACATGTAGTGTCAGGTGAAGGGATTGCAGTGGACCCTACCAAGGTAGAGTCAGTCACAGAATGGAATGCACCCACCACAGTTGGTGAGATTCGTAGTTTCCTTGGACTTGCTGGATATTACCGGAGATTTATTGAAAATTTCTCCAAGATTGCAAGGCCCATGACAGCATTGTTGAAGAAGGACACCAAGTTCGTTTGGACTGAAGAGTGTGAAGCCAGCTTTCAAGAGTTGAAGAAGCGTTTGGTCACAGCCCCAGTGCTAATCCTGCCTGACGTGCACAAGGACTTTCAGGTGTATTGTGATGCTTCACGTCTGGGACTTGGAGGTGTTCTTATGCAAGAGGGAAAGGTTGTAGCTTATGCTTCACGACATCTTCGACCTCATGAGTTGAACTATGCCACGCATGATTTGGAGTTGGCAGCCGTAGTGCATGCACTCAAGACTTGGAGACACTATCTTATTGGGAATCGTTGTGATGTTTACACGGATCACAAGAGTTTGAAGTACATTTTCACGCAGAAGGAGTTGAATCTCAGGCAAAGGAGATGGTTGGAACTTATAAAGGATTATGACGTGAGTCTGCATTATCATCCAGGAAAAGCCAATGTTGTGGCGGATGCTTTGAGCCGTAAGAGTTATGTTAATACCCTTACAGCAGGAGGTTTACCTCAGGAGTTATGTGATGAGCTTAGAGACCTTCAGTTGGAAATAGTTCCAAGAGGTTATGTTGCCGCACTCGAGGTACAGTCCACCTTGTTGGGAAGAATCAGAGAGGCCCAGAAGTTGGACCAAGGTATTGCTGAGATAAAGGAAATGATGAGCAAAGGGAAAGCAGAAGGATTCCGTGAGGATGAAAATGGAACCATATGGTTTGAGCAACGGATTTGCGTACCCAATGACCCGGAGATCAAGAAGTTGATTCTTCAGGAAGCTCATGACTCACCATATTCGATACACCCAGGCAACACCAAGATGTACTTGGACTTGAAGGAAAGTTTTTGGTGGGCCGGTATGAAGAGAGAGATTGCCGAGTATGTGGCAATATGTGATGTATGTCAGAGAGTAAAGGCGGAGCATCAGAAACCAGCAGGTTTACTTCAGCCGTTGCCGATACCTGATTGGAAATGGGATAAACTTGGTATGGACTTTATCACGGGGTTACCCAGGACCCGTCCAGGTTATGATTCCATTTGGGTGATAGTGGATCGTTTGACCAAGGTTGCTCACTTCATTCCAGTGAAGACCACCTATACAAGTGCTAAGCTGGCAAAGATATATATGACCAGGATCGTATGTCTGCATGGAGTTCCGAGGAGCATCGTATCAGATAGAGGAACACAGTTTACCTCAAAGTTTTGGAATTAGTTGCATGAAACTTTGGGTACCAGGCTAGAGTTCAGTACAGCCTTCCATCCACAGACTGATGGGTAGACAGAGAGAGTCAATCAGATTCTGGAGGACATGCTGAGAGCTTGTGCGCTAGACTATGGGTCTAGTTGGGATGATAACTTACCCTACGCAGAGTTCTCGTACAACAACAACTACCAAGCCAGTTTGCAGATGGCCCCTTTCGAGGCATTGTATGGTAGGAAATGCAGGACACCTTTGATGTGGGATGGAGTTGGAGATCGCAAATTGTTTGGACCTGATTTGATTAGGGATTCTGAGGAGAAGGTCAAGTTGATTCGTGACAGACTTAAGATAGCTCAGTCAAGGCAGAAAAGTTATGCCGATGCTAAACGCAAGGAAGTGATCTATGAAGTGGGAGATAGAGCATATCTTCGAGTGTCTCCACTTCGAGGTATTAAGAGATTTGGAGTCAAAGGAAAGTTAGCACCACGGTTTGTGGGACCACACAGAGTTCTGGAACGTAGAGGAGAGGTTGCATACCAGCTGGAATTACCAGAGGCTTTGTCGGGAGTTCATGATGTGTTTCATGTTTCCCAGCTGAAGAAGTGTCATGCAGAGATGGCAGACATTCCTTTGAGACATACAGTGCCACTGGAGGCAATTCAGTTGGAGAATGATCTGACTTATGAGGAGAAACCTATTAAGATTCTTGAGACTGCAGAGAGAATCACTCGTACCAAGATCATCAAGTTATGCAAGGTTCAGTGGAGTCACCACACCTAGGAGGAAGCTACTTGGGAAGAGAGGAAGATCTTAGACAGGACCATCCACACCTTTTTGCTGGCCAACCCGAATCTCGAGGACGAGATTCATCTTAAGGGGGGTAGGTTTGTAACATCCCAATTTTTATTAAATTTGGATGTTAATAGAATCATTCAATGCATATCATATTTCTTTGCATTTTTGGAGTTTTTGAAATATTCAAATAATATTTTTCCACTCGAGAAAAACAAATGAGAGGGGATAAGATGACTTCCTCAAATTTATAAAAGAGTGGGAAATTTTATTTTGAATATTATTTGAAGTTTAGGAGTTTATTGGTATTTATTTTATTTCCAAAAAGTGCATTAATTGCATTAGGAAAATATGTTCAAAATGTTTTGTTCTTAAGTTAATGTTCATTAGGCTCTAAATACTGTATAGTTATTTTAGAAATTATTGTGGTGTTTTTATTAATTCATTTGAATTATTTAGGGCCACTTTAGTGTTCGGTTTAAAAAACACGCACGCACGCACTCACCCGCGTGGACCGAAACCAGTTCGGCCCAGGGACGCACGCACTCAGCCAGCCGCGCCAGGCCAGCCAGCCCACCGGCCATTTTCGGCCCAAGGCCGCCCGCGCGCCCGAAGCCTCCCGCACCGGTCAACCGCCCGCGCCCGCCCTCGCTCGCCTCCTCTCGCTGCCGCTGCCAGGCGGGCCCCGCCCGTCAGGCCGTCCTCAACCTCCCGCACCGCGCGGGATAAGTATGCTCGCCGCGCTCCCGCAATCGCCGCTCGGCTCCCTCGCGGATGAGGCTTATCGGCAGCTCCGTAGAGCTCCTAGCCGCGCCTATATAAAGGCCACGGCCCCCTCTTCCATCCTCGCCGTCCCGCTTCTTCCCACGCCGCCCCTACCGCTTGCTGGCGCCGTTCGCATCTCGCCGGAGCCGTGCCACTCCTTCGTCCATTTCGTCGTCTGTGGCACCCCATAGCTCTCCTTCCTTTGTCAATTGGATCACCGCGATAACGCGCATCTATTTGACACGTTTTTTGCCCCTAGGTCCCGTCGGAGCCACCGCACCGTCGACGCCGGAGTCGCCGGAGCACCGAGCCCCGCCGTCTTCGCCTCGCCCCGTCCCGACGCCGCCGACGAACGCCGACACCACCTTCGCGACGCCCTCGACGCGCCGCACCTCCCCGTCTTCTTCCCCGACGCCGAGGACCGCCGTAGCCGCTGCCCCGCCACCGCCCGACGCCGCGCCGTCGTCCTCTGCTCGTCGCCGACGTCGCCAGCCCACTGTGAGCCACCGCCCCACCTTCGCCCGTTAGATCGGTCACCGACGGCCTAGATTAGATTAGGTTAGTTGTTTTTTCAGTCAAACCGGTACGCGGTTAACCGTGGGTTTTTAATTTAAAACCGATCAGTTTTTGTTTAAGTTAGCCGCCGCCGCCGTTTTTCTTAGATTGTGGCCGTCCGCTGTATAAGCTACGCGGCGAACACCTTTCGGCCAGTAGGAATCTGCCGTGTGGCCAGGGACTTGGTTGCGATAGTTTTCTTCTCTGTTTAGTCCCTGTAATTAGCAGATTAGTCCCAGAACTTCGAGTAGCCACAACTTTTTAACCGTAGATCCAAACTCGATGAAACCAGCGGAAAATTCTTCGTTATGTTTAGATCTATCCAGTGGTATCCCTTTTGTAAAATTTTGTCAGATTAAAATTTGAATTTATTCAGATTCAAATTCGAACTTCAAATGGCCATATCTCCCAAACCGAAGCTCCGATTAAGTTGATTCTTTTTGCACTTTGTCACCGTAGCCAAACCCTATCACCTAGACCTTTGTCACAATAATTTTCACACACCAGAATCTGTCCATTAATATTTTTACTAGTATGCATAGTATGCACTATAGTTCACATCACTTCTTGAACCATAGGCCCATGTGGTTTTGCACTTAGAATATTTTTATGCTAGTTAAGTGTGTTGTTTGTTCATTTGGTTTTTCCAAGACTTTTTGCTTTGCATGCTCTTCTTGGTTCTCTGAAATGTTTGCTTATGTTTGTTTATCTTCTTTGCGATAGATCGCGCGGAGTGCGAAGCAGAATATATCAGTCTTTAGAATTCAACCAGCAGTACCAAGGCAAGTTGCATCTTGATCATGTTTCATTACCTATGTTTTTGTTATGCACTTAGTTCTTTGCGGTAGGACTGCATGGTAGGAATTAATGCCATATGACTATGCTTACACCCAGTAGTTCATTAAGGTAGGTCTGAACCTTACCACATTGTCGCCATCGTTTTACATTATGTTGCTTCGCTAAGTAGACGTGGATTGGGGAGTGATCATTGTAAAATATGAGTGACAATGTAGTAAATAGGACCTAAGATAATTAATGAACTACCTGGGCGGAAACTTGTTGGAATGGTGGCGAAGTACAGTGGGGCACGCATGGGAAATCCATGGTGGTGCACCACTAGTGGACCGTCCGCTCAGGCTCAAAGAGATCAATCGTATTCTCATGTCTAGAAGCTTACGTGTGCAGCCACAAGCCAATATGGGCTCTGGCTTAGTTGAGTAGTTAGTGTGACCCCTTCCGGGATGGGCTAGCAGATGTAGAATGATGTAGGTGTACCGGCCTATCCGTGGGTTAAGGGGGAACATTTTCGAAAGACTATGTCTCGATTTTCCGATTATGGAGGTGGTCGAGTCTTGTGGGGGAAAAGTGCGCAACCTCTGCAGAGTGTTAAAACCTAATCGATTAGCCGTGTCCCCGGTTACGGACAAGTTGAGCATCTAGTAGTGGAAATGCCGGGAGATCTCCTCACCTTTAATTAAACAGTTGGGTTTTAAATGAAACTTGGGAACGGATGGAGTTGGGTTTGCCAACTCATCCTATGCAAATGTGTAGTAGTAGAATAACATCTTTCCTAATAGGGAAAAACTAGCTTTATGCAAAAAACTAAACTTAGAGCTTTCCACTAGCCAAATTGCATGTACAAGTAGGTTCTTTACACTTATGATGTGACTTGCCAGTACATTCAATGTACTGACCTATATGGCTGCAACTTATCACGTTGCAGATATCCAACGAGGATTAAGGTGCGATAGGTCGATGTTCTACACTCAACCTTGCTCGTGGAGTTGGACTCATTTACTACTTTGCTTCCGCAGTATCTATTTATTGGCTCTATGCCCTATTTTGTAATAAATGTATGGCTCCTCGACTATCGATGTAATAAAGAGATGTGTGTTATTTCTGTTATTTCATCGAGTACTGTGTGTGCTAGCAAGTCGATCCAGGGACTAGCACGATAAGCACAGAGACTTCGACTCTTAACGAGTCGGGTCGCTACAATCTCGAATCTCAAGTCTTGCATTTTAAACCATTTGATTTTGTTCTCGAGCCGATTGATCTCAAAAAATGTGAGCAGCCTATACTTTATTGCACGCCGACTGACTAGGGTGTCGCAAACGATGTCAAAATGGTTAAAACATGAGATCTGTGCTTTGTGCTACAACTAACCGTAGTGTTTTTCTCTTTTGAAAAAGACAACCGATAGGCCAATTCATATTTGTAATTCGTCAAGGAAAACAATAGCTAGTACTCACTAAAGAATGACAATTCGACACAAAGTAACCACTAAAAACAACAAACTGAAAACCTTCCTGGCCGATTTACTTAGGTTGTGACTTCTTTACCTAGCCCCACTCACTATGTTTCTGATATTTAGTTATTTATTAGAAAACATGCCCGTGCGTTGCAACGAGACAAAAGGTCGTGCCCGTTCTACATCTACTCCCTCCGTCCGGAAATACTTGTCAAAGGAATGGATGTATCTAGAGTTCTAGACATATTTTAGTTATAGATGCATCCGTTTTTATTCATTTCTCCGACAAGTATTTCTGGACGGAAGGAGTATATCTTATGGACTCATGTTTTTCTATAGGAGAAAACGCGACATGTGCATGCGTGATATAATCAAGCGACACTATCAAGATTCTTCGTAAGAACCAAACAATTCATTAAGCTTAATCCTCATTTTGTTAAAGCAGCATACATGCATGTATTTGCCCCAGAGAGATGCATAGTGGAATGCCTATTCATTTCTATGGAGAAAAAATCACTTCGAAATCTTCAAAAATTGTTAAGTTTTTTTATATTATTTCATAAATTTCAAAAAATCTTCCTATTTTCATATTTCGTTCACAAATTTAGAAGATGTTCAAGTTTTAAAAAATGTTCGTAAAGTTGAAAAAATGTTTGCATTTTCAAATTATGTCCTCAAATTTAAAAAAAAATCCCATTTTCAAATTTTGTTCACAGGTCCGATAAATGTTGTGCTTTCAAATTTTGTCCAGAGTTTCAAAAAATGTTCAGAACAGGCAAGATTTGTTTTTTGTCCCGTTGCAACACACAGGCATATTTCCTAGTATAAAAAAAACTAAGATCGATCGCTACATGTGGAGGGCTTGACGAAAAAAGGGTGGAACAAGGAACCTTACTTTTTCGGTAATGATAAATCCCGAACGTTCGAATTTTAAGCATGGCAATCCGAACGTTTTTGCATCTTTCGTTCACACCAGCTTGGCAAACATGACAATTTTCTGACAAAAAAACGAACTGAGACAAAGTTGCGATGTTTTAACAATTAAAGTTGTCACCTCAGGTCAACTAAAGTTGCCATGAAAAAACGTTCGGGATAATATGCTTAAAATCCGAACGTTCGGATTTATCGGGGTCCTACTTTTTCTTAGGTTGGAGAGAAGATATTACTCAAGAAAGCCGTTAGAAGATCGTACCCCTGCCGTTGGATGGGCAGGATCGTACATTCATACGGCGGCGATCTATCGAGGCAGGGCATACGACCCGGACGTTCTCTCTACACATTGCACACCGAGCAAGATAACAACTGCCGCATATGAAGACGGAGCCTCCACATAACGCGCAACAACCTGCAGTCCGCCCAGCCTTGACCGGGAAGGCGATCGAGCTTATCCATCTGATCACCAGCGGACGAGCGCGAGCGCAGGGCGGCGACCATGAGGAGCAGGAGGACGTCGACGAAGCGGCTCTTCGCGCTGCTGCTGACGGTGCTTTGCGTAGCCGCGCGCTTTCAGTGCATCGTCTGCCCCGCCGGAGGTCGGGCTGGCGGCGGCGGTGTCGGCGAAGGGGGTGGCGAGGGGGAAGGCGGTGGTGGCGCCGGCGCCGGCGAAGGGGAGGAGGGCGGTGAAGGTGCAGGTGGATCACGGAGTGGCGAGGAAGAAGGTGGGTCGACGAACACGTACAACTGGTGGGGTGGTGCTACCCGCGCCGTGGCGGCGGGCCGGGCGTGAACCTGAGCGCTGCCGCGGGGTCGCAAGGACTGGCCAGCGCCTGGATACTGTCTGGCGCCTTCGTCGCCGTCGTTGTGTCCGTGGCGCTGGTCGCGCGCGTCCGTCGCGCTCTTCGCTGGCGAGGTAGCAGCAAGTTGACCAGATCGGTGGGTGCATCCTCTCAGGATGTGTAATGTCAGTGGTAGTTTGATTTCACATCGTCGTTTTGGTTAATTAGCGTGTAGAGCTAGATACCCAGACACATCGTCACTTCACTCCGGGCGAAGTCGTCGGGCCTCCGTGCACATTTCATAACTGGTTCGATGTCATAGCTTGTGCAAACACGAGAATGTTGACATTAATAAATTTGAATTTTGTCTGAAAATTTTCAGCGGCAGGTAGCAGGCATTTCTGATTACCGCCCGACAGAAAGACGTATCCGTGTGTAATGTGCTGCTGGTATTTGCACTTTGCCTCTGTTTCAGTCTAGCGAGATCCACATGTTAATGTCTCACGTGTAAGACTATCATATCGTTGTGCCTCATCAAGTAATTACTACGTAGCTTGGAAATGTTTTGTTAGCAAGGGAGTCAACATTCAGCATGATTTTCCCCATTTCCATTATAGCAACATTCAGCGTGAATTTAAAGCAACATTTTGCAGCAAGTTCTCCCAAACCAACATGGCAAACTAGCTACGCTACCATCCCCTCGAGCCTTGGTGCAGTGTTGAAGATCAGTTGTAATAGTATCCTCCATGGTGTAGTTGCCTCACTTGTGTAATAGTATCATCCAGGATTGTAAAGTTTGACTGATATAGGAGATCATTCCATGATAATGTGTCACCGTTTCATGCTCCAAACACGTATAGTTTCTCACCACAACAACAACGCAATCCCGCAAAAGGTAAACCTATGTCTTTTCCAGCAAAAGCTTTTAAATCCATGCATCAAGCAGATCATCACCATCTTTAGGTAATACTAGCACATATGCCCGTACGTTGCAACGGGAGAGATATTTCTTTGAAGAAGCCATGGAGAGATAATTGATGTGACCATAGAAAACAATCTCCACAGCAGTGCGATAGAGCGAGGAGTTGTGGTATTCTTGTGGGTCATGTTTATCCCGCGAGATCATGATAGTGGTGGAGTTAGTCGGCGTGGCGGCAACCATCCAACTCGTGCCTTTTTTTTCCTCCGCGTCCGCCTCTGTCTTGGGGTTGTGTCTGCCTCCTCATTTGGTAGCTATGCAGCGATTTCGGGGCACGGTTGCTTAGACCACTCTCTCTTGCGATGGCGTAACCGGATGGATTACTAATTGTAGCGCATAAAACCCATTTTCATTAGCATATTTAGCGCATAACCAGACATCAATGTCCCTTCTTTATTAAGGTTTATTTTGTTTGATTATTTTAGCGCTCGTGTGGCCACAATTTTTTTATTTGAGCCAATATATTCTCTTTTATTGGCACTTGCAAGCTAGCACGGGCAAATATTTATGGAGTCCCTCCTTCTGCTCATGATTCTCGAGATAACTTTCTTATTTTGATACAAACTTCTTATTTCCAGACAACCTATGGACATATACAAACGGGTGCCGATTTACTACAAAGTTCCAAGGTAATACTATTCTCATCATAATTGCTGGATAGATGAGTTGGTTTTGTCTATCGAAACAATATGGAAGGTCCATAGTTCAATTCCCTCGGGGCATAAATTTTTTGTTGCTCATCCGTCTCACAGAAAAAGAAATGTGTGGGTAGGCCTATTCGTCCCACTCGGGGGACAAACAAAAAAATCGCGTGAGGAACAAAACCTATATGTATATTTTATAGGAGGACCAACCAGTTTTATGTAACAAAGGCGCCCTAGCCAGTTGGCATCCGCATGAGGATTTCGATGCAACGTCACATGCTCTATTCCTTGCGACCGTCAAATATTTTTCGCTCCCTCGGCGAGGATCAATGGGCCGGATGCGGACCGCCCAGTAGGAGAGTGCGGCTGAGACCCAATACTGCCTGTGCGATGGAGCAATTTTTTTTCTTGGGACAACTGTGTGGGGACTACTATATGATGCTAGTTCCGCAAAATAGCGTGTGGGACGCATATCAGTTCGTGCATGGGCCAACACACTGGTAGGCTCCAAGACGACCTATATTTGTAAGGCACGAAAAAATTCGAAAAACGATGAGTTGAACGATCAAAATCATGCCCTTAAAGACCCAACTACGTGTTGCTAGCTACTCGACAAAACGAGTCCGACTAACCAATGGCTAGCTCGAACCATTAAGAACATACTCCAACGTCAGATTGGAAACAATTTTTGTTTCTTTTTGAACTTCTAGAAAATATATAAATTGCTGAATATTCTTGGAAACTTGAATAATTTTGAAAAACACAAACATTTTTATGAAATTATATACATTTCTAGAAATACACAACAAATTTTGAAACATTCGAAATTCACAATTTTAATTGGAAACATGAACCTTTTTTGAAAACATGAACATTTTTTAAATTTATCATTTTTTTTGAAAACGTAAATATATTTTAAACATTCAGAATAATTTTAGAAAATGTGTTTCTTTAAACTCGGAAATTATTTTGATTTGCGAACATTTCACCAAAACAAGAATGTTTTTCATATTTGGAACATTGTTAAAATGCAATTTTAAAAGAATCTCGAACATCTTTAAAAACACAAAGAAAAAACTGAACTTTTTAAAAAAATTGAACCAATTTTTGAATGAGAACAAAGATTTAAAGTTCTAAACATTTTTTAAAACGGGATATTTTTTGGAATTCTGAACATTTAGAAAAACTAAAATTTTCAGAAATTATGTTTTTGTAATTTCGAGTTTACGAAAAAACCAGATAAAGTAAAATAGGAACATAACACAGAACAAAAAAAGGGTTCAGCCGAGGCGACCTATGCAAAGCTACGACTATTTGAGGCTCCATGCAATAAATAGGGCTTTCCCACCTGCGTAGAATGAAAATAAAAAGGCTGGCTTTGCTTGGCTACACTGCAGGCGGCCCATGCACAGAATTCTCGTGTTTTTCCTTTTTGTAATACACGAACGGACAAAAATTTAGTACCATCTTAAAAAAAACTTTTCAATGGTGAACGAATTGAAAAATGGAGAAACGCACCTTGCTTTATTAGTAGGTATAGATTCGAAAGAAAAAGGTATAATTTTTTCTCAAATAAAGATATAGCAACTGTTGAATATCGTGATTGTATTGAAAACATAGGATAGACTAAAAATTATTCCCACGAGGCCTAAGCAATAAACATACATCATCAGACAACTATTCCACCAATTCTTTTCTTTTCCTTCTAACATGGTATCAGCCTTACCCCGATCCTAAACCCTAGCCGCCGCGCTTCTGCACCCCCGCGCCGCCCCCGGGGCGGTCGGCCTCAATGACCGTCGTCGGGGGCCACGCCGCCCGTATCTAGGGTTCGTCCGCCAGTCGTGTTGACCGGCTGCCCTATAGAGTCTTTTTCCCGAGCCCTTGCTCCGGGTTGTTTCTCTCTCCCGCTGGTCACCTTGATCGGCGTTTTTTCATTTTGGTTTTCCGATCTAAGCTTGACCGGTTGCGTCGCCCGTCACCCTCGTCGACCCACCGCGCCTCTACTCCGACTCCGGCGCGACCGGTCGGCCTCTCCTCCGACCCGACGGCCGCACGCGCCGAGGCGACCTGTCACGGCCGGCCGCCGTCCGTGCGTCAGCTTGCCCGTCACCCTGCGTCGTCCGTGGCCGCCCTACTCCGACCAGGATTCTTCATCACCCACCGTGTCCGCCGCGTTTGTGCGGCCTCGTCGCCGGCTACCTCGGGCGCGCTGGCTGCGGCCCCGTCGCTGGCTGCCTCGGGCCGGCTGCCTCGGCGTTGCCGGATACCTTGGGTCGGCTGCGTCGGACTCGCCGGCTGTGCCGTCATCGCCGGTTTCATCTTGGACTCCATCGCCGCCCCGCCTCCACCAAGCGGCGTCCCAAACCTCGCGCGCGATCGGATTGATCACCCGCCCGCCGCCTCGATGCGCCTCATTTAGGCCGGGCGACCGACCTGGCCCGTCGGTTGCGCGCGCCTCCGAAAATCCCGTGAAGATTGTTTTGAATACAGCGCGCCTCTCCACCGATCGAGCATCGGGCTGCCGCTGCATCGCCTCGTCGGGCTGCAGCGTCGCTGCCCCGTGGTTTTCTCCGTGGCTGCACCGATCCGCGTCACCGTCGCGTCGCCCCTTCGAGCCGTAGTGCCGTGGCCCGCGGTCCACCGCCACCCCGAGGCGTCCGCTCCAGGCCGTCCCCGTGGCTGCGCCGACCCTCGTGCCGCCGTTGCGTCGCCCCGCCGGGCCGTAGCGAGCGTGGCGCGTGATCCACGCCGCCGTCCACGCGGTTGCACCGACCCGCGCTCCGCCGCTGTGCCGCCCCTTCGGGTCATAGCGTCGTGGCCCGCGGTCCCCGCCACCGCCCCGAGGTCTTCCCGTTGTCGCCCCGACCTGCCCGCCGCCACTGCATCGCACCTCCGGGCCGTAGCGTTGCGTCCTACGGTCCACTCCGCCGTCACCGCGCGTCGACCTCCCGTGGTATGCGCTGCGCCGTCTCCCTCGGCGCGGGAACGCCATCGTCCGCGCCAGTCTTCGTCATGTTGTCGGGTCTTCGCCTACTTCGAGCACCGTCACCGCGCTCCTAACTTGGCTGCCGCCGCCCGTCCACGCCTTTCGTCTTCGTCAAGCACCAGCTTGTCGCCAACGTCGCCATCTTCTTCCCCGACCACTTCGTCTACTCTGACCATCGCTGGCGACATCGGCTCCGCGCCGATTGGCGCCGCAACCGTCGTGAGTCTTCTTCTCTGCTGGCCCTCCGACTCCTCGACATGGCGTACAGATCGTGCAGGTCCCTCGTCTACGCATGCCCGGTGCTGGCAACACCGACGTGTGCCTTCGTCCACGACGTGTCCCAGGCCTGGCAAGCCTGATGTGGCGCTTCATCAACTTCTTCTTCGTCCATCTACGCATGCCTGGTGCTGGCAACACCAACGCGTGCCTTCATCTACGACGTGTCCCTGGGCTTGGCAAACCCGGCGCGACGCCTCGTCAACATCGTCTTCTCCCCCGCGCACCACTACTTCGACACCAATGCGCCCATGACTAACTCGGCGCCTCCTTGCGCCCGCGGCTCCATGGCGACTTCCTCGACACCGGCTACCCCGACTTGACATCGACCACAACATTTCTTCGCACGGCTACCTCGACCACGGTTACACCACCCTATACTCTCGGCTACATCGACATCGGCACAAAGGGCTACCGCCTTGCTTGAGCAACCTCGTCGGTTTCCACTCCAGTCACGCCTTCCGCGATGCATCGACCGTTACGACTGTGGGAGGGGTGTTCGTTGGCTTGCCTTCGGATTCTTCTCCAGTCTCACCGTCTGCGTCGCTACCGTTGTGACTGCGGGGATGAGTATCACGATTGTATTGAAAATATAGGATAGACTAGGAATTATTCTGGCCACGAGACTCAAGCAATAAACATCCATCATCAAACAACTATTCCACCAATCCTCTCCTTCCCTTCTAACAGTAACCACCCTCTATAGTAAAAAAAAAAACAGTAACCACCCTCCATGCATTACTGATGATGGGTGCAATCAAAAAAATTGTACTAGCTGATTACTAATTCTCTGATTCCGTCCAGAGAATTGACACCCGGTGATCTTACCTATCCTCGCTCTGTATAAAAAATATTCTTGTCAGAAACTTTTTGTGAACCACCAGCCACTAGAAAATTTAAAGTCTACAAGGGACCTTTACTTTACACACATTTTTAGTAACCATTGCATCGACCAGGGTTCTATAAAATGCACTGTACATTTTCCTTTTTTGCAGGTTTCTAGATAACGTCATCTCTGTTATCAATTAATAAAACTACATAAGTACAGAGAGCATTTAGATGCTCCAGCTGACTCAGCCTGTCACCATATAAATTTCTCCGAAACATCTCCGGTGTTGCTTAATTGTAGCTCTCTTGTCAGTGCACAAACAAAACAAAGATAGAAATTATCAGCCTTTTTTAGCCGTGGAGATTATTCAGCTATGTTCATGCTCGCCAGTGAAAACATCATGAAAAAACGCTTACAATGGATGAAAGAGGACAACCTATTCCTGTCAAGAGATTTCCTTCACTGTTTATATTTACTGAATCAGCGAAAGAATCATACGCATAAGCACTTGGTTAAGTGTCCCAATTGATTTTTTCAGTGATAATTTAAACTATGGACAGGAATGATTACTGGAATCGTTTTGGTTGGATGAATAGGCCAGTAGCTCTAATATTATAACACAGTGTATATAGTTTCCAAGTGAATGATGAATTATTTTCTACAGTTTACTGTTATTTTTGTGTCGGATATATTATGTACGCAAGGGGTTACATGGACTTGGAGTTATAAATGGTGTGGTTAGGTACGAGTCGTGTAGGAGTCGGACACGTTGTATTCTAGGTCTCTTATATACAGAGGCGCACGACACGTTGTAACCTATGACGACTTGATAGCAGCAGGTACGTGGGGGAGCCGACGGCTTGTACCGGCACCCGGGTGACCGGTGTTGCGGTATCTTGGGGAGGACCGTCCGTAGTCCCGCCCCGGGGATGTAGCCATATCGGTGAACCTCGTTAACAAATATCGTGCCTCGGTGTGTCATCTATGATCTTGCATTAGCGTTTTATACTAACAAGTAGTATAATGAGCAAGGTTGCGAGAAGGCTATGTGGAAGATCATCTGGAGGTACGAGGATCATGCTCGACAGGTGCCAGGGAACGTCCGATTGGTGCGAGGTGGAGCATGGCGGCGATCGCGGATGCGGTCGATGGTGTCGGACACTTCGGGCAGGAGGCCTGGACCGTTCGATGGGCTACGACCAGTAAGGATTGGCTAGACGTGGCGATCGGACTGGCGTAGTGGCTGTTGAAGACGTTGCGGAGGCGATGGATTCGGCTCGCGATCAGACGTGGAGGACGGCCGGATAGATCGGAGTGTGAGAGCATCGAGATGATGCGCTCGGTGTTGTACAAGGACGGCGGCGCGGCACTGCGGACGGATTGTGTCGGCGACGCGGGCGGCCAAGGTATGGCACGGCTCGTGAACGGACGTTGCGCTGCGCGAGATGGCGACTGTTACGGCAGGGTTGACGTGCAGCGAGTACGGGTGACAGGGCTGAACAGATTGCTGGCGAAGAATCAAGATCAGAGACAAGGCGAAGTTCTCGTCGGAGATACGGCAGCGCGGGACACAGAGAGGAAAGTAAGGTCAGGTTTCGGTTGGCGTTGCACGAGACGGCTGCTCGGAGCCTCGGAGGCGTGTGGCAATCGGTCTCGGCAGCGGCGCGACATGCAAGACAAAGGAAGGCCAAAGCAGTAGGTTTCTCGGACGAAGTGCAATGCACAAGGATAGAAAAAGGAAAAAGATTAGATTCAACCGACTGATTTTCCTCTCGCTTAAGCCGCGCCGCTCGCACAATGATACGTCTCCAACGTCTCGGTAATTTATGAAGTATTCATGTTGTAATTTTATCATTCTTGGATGTTTTACAATCATTTCATAGCATCTTTATATCATTTTTTGGGACTATCCTGTTGACCCAGTGCCCAGTGCCAGTTGCTGTTTTTTGCTTGTTTTTTACATCGCAGGAAATCAATATCAAACGGAGTCCAAACACCGCGAAACTTTTTGGAGATTTTTTATGGACCAGAACACCCAGGATGGGCCAGGGCAGTACCTGGGGTGCCCCGAGGGGGGCACCCAGGTGGGTTGTGCCCACCTCGGTGGCCTCCCGAGCCCCCTCTTCGCCCTATAAATTCTCCAATATTCCAAAAACCCTCAGGTTAACCTAGATCAGAAGTTCCGCTGCCGCAGGCCTCTGTAGCCACCGAAAACCAATCTAGACCCTGTTCCGGCACCCTGCCGGAGGGGGGAATCATCTCCAGTGGCCATCTTCATCATCCCGGCGGCCACCACGATGAGGAGGGAGTAGTCCACCCTCGGGGCTGAGGGTTTGTACCAGTAGCTATGTGTTTAATCTCTCTCTCTCTCTCGTGTTCTTTAGATGTCACGATCTTGATGTATCGCGGGCTTTGTTAATATAGTTGAATCATATGGTGTTTTCCCCTCTCTATCTTGTTGTGATGACTTGAATTTTTCCCTTTGAGATTTCGTTGTTATCGGATTGAATACTTTTATGGATTTGAGAACATGTGATATATGTCTTGCAATTGAATACTCGTGGTGACAATGGGGTATCGTATTGATTCACTTGATATATGTTTTGGCACTCAACTAGCGGACTCCCGAGGTGACATTGGGGTAATCTATGCATAGGGGTTGATGCACGTTCTTGTCTTTGTTTCTCCGATAGAAATCTTGGGGCACTCTTTGAAGTTCTTTGTGTTGGATCGAGTATTATGAATATGAATTTGCTTTGGTGTTATTTTAGTACGAACTCTAGGATAGATCGAACGGATAGAATATCTTTGTGTTATTTTAGTACGAACTCTTGAATAGATCAAACGGAAAGAATAGCTTTGAGGTGGTTTATGTTCTCCGCTAGATAGGAACTTTGGAGTGATTCTTCATCGCACTTTGAGGGGTGGTTAGATGATCCAATTATATTAGCATTGTTGGGAGATTGCTCTAGCGAAAGTACGGACCCTAGGCCTCATTTTCAAGCATTGCAATACCGTTTTTGTGCTCGTTTACTATTTGCTACCTTGCTGTTTTTATTTGTTCACATTATAAAAATATATTTCTACCATCCATATTACACTTTTATCACCATCTCTTCGCCGAACTAGTGCACCTATACTAATTGTCATTGTATTGAGTGTGTTGGGGACACAAGAGATTTCTTGTATTTGATTGCAGGGTTGCTTGAGAGAGACCATCTTCATCCTACACCTCCCACGGATTGATAAACCTTAGGTCATCCACTTGAGGGAAAATTGCTATTGTCCTACAAAACTTTGCGCTTGGAGGCCCAACACGTGTCTGCAAGAATAAAGTTGCGTAGTAGACATCAAGCTCTTTTCTGGCGCCATTGCCGGGGAGGTGAGTGCATGAAGGTATATCTTTATATCTTGCAATTGAATCTTTTAGTTTCTTGTTTTATCACTAGTTTGGTTTATAAAAGAAAACTACATAAAAATGGAATTGAGGTTGCATCATCTTATTGATCATCTTTATAATATCTTTCTTGAAAATGATGGTTCAGAAATTGTGCTCAATTGTTAGAAGAAGAAGTCAATAAAATGTTTGGCACAAAATATTTGAATGATGAGCATGATTGCAATGTTGTTAGTATGAACTCTTTGAATATCCATGATGATAATGATATGCGAAGCCAGAAGCTTGGGGATGCTATGTTTGATGAAGATGATATTTTTAGTCCACCAAGATTTGATGTGCAAATTTGTTATAATGATTGCATTCCTCCTATTTATGATGATTATATTGATAAAAGTGGATTTGGAGAGGTCATGACTTTATTTAGTGATGAATCCACCATTTTGGATGAGGCTTCAGTTGACTATGATAGAGAAGTTGCTATTTATGATGATTATGGTGATGACATGTGTGCTATAAAGAATAATGATAACCATGAAACTTGTCATCATGATTTCAATTTTCAATCACATGATAGTTATTTTGTTGAGTTTGCTCCCACTACTATTGATGAGAAGAAATTTGCTTATGCGGGGAGTAATAAAATTTCTATGCTTATGCATCATGTAAATAATGACTGATGTGATAGCTATATTGTTGAATTCATACATGATGCTACTGAAAATTATTATGAGAGAGGAACATATGCTTTTACATATCTTAGTAATATCAAGTTTCCTCTCTATGTGTTGAAAGGTTTGAAGTTGCACTTGTTTTGCCTTCCTTTGCTAGTTGATTCTTGCTCCCATAAATTGTTTGATCATAAAATCCCTATGCATAGGAAGTGGCTTAGACTTAAATGTGCTAGTCATATGCTTCATGATGCTCTCTTTGTGTTTCAATTCTTATCTTTTATGCGAGCATCATTGAAATCATCATGCCTAGCTTAAAGGCATTAAAGAAAAGCCCTTGTTGGGAGACAAACCAACACTTTTACATACTGTTTTTGTGTGTTCACATGATTAGGCTACTGTAGTAATCATGTTTTATTGCTTTTGTTTCAATAAAGTGCCAAGTAAGACCTTTGGGATGGCTTATGGTGATAGTTGATTCGATCTTGCTGAAAAACAGAAACTTTTGCGCTCAGGAAAACAATTCTCATTTTTAACAGAATCGTGATAAAATGTTGATTCTTTTTGCAGAAGATTAATAGACAAATCCCAGGGTTTTCCTATTTTTAAGAATTTTCGGAGTAGCAGAAGTATGGTTTGAGTACAGATTACTACAGACTGTTATGTTTTTGACAGATTCTGTTTTCAATGCATAGTTTGCTTGTTTTCTAGTTTCTATGGCTTATATTGCTCAATATAAATTGTGGAAATGATATGCTACAGTAGGCATTGTGTGGAAACAATTATGAATGTTGTCTTTGATAGTACCAAAGTGAAATGTTTGCTCTTTATCATACTAACCTATCTCATGAAGTTCCGTTAAGTTTTGTTTGATTGAAGTTTTCAAGTTTTGGGTGAGATGTTGATATGAGGAGAATAAGGAGTGATAAGACACTAAGCTTGGGGATGCCCAAGGCACCCCAAGTTAATATCCAAGGAAGATCGAAGCAACTAAGCAGGGGATGCCCCAGAAGGCATCCCCTCTTTCATCTCCAACATTATCGGTAACCTCACTTGGAGCTATGTTTTCATTCGTCACATGATATGTGTTTTGCTTGGAGCATCATTTTATTTTGTTAGGATTTTCTTGTTGTTACTTAGAATAATGTTTTGCATCTTTATTTTCAATAAAAATATCAAGTATAGCCTTTGCCATGCTTATTTTGCAAGTCTACATGTTGCTGTTCCAAAACAGAAAGTTTATCGATGTTGCAAAAATTACCTAGAAAAGTCAGAATGTGATAAAATGTTGAACGTTTTTGAAAAATAAGCTCTGATAAATTTTCTACAGTGTGGGAAATTTTCATAACTTTTGGAGTTAGGGAAGTACTGATACTCTTGCATTCTTTACAGACTGTACTGGTTTGGTAGATTGCTGTTATGTTTGCATTGTTTGCATATGTTTGCTTGTTTAATGATTCTATTTGAGGATAGGAGTATTAAATATGAAGAAGAATTTAGTATGCAATGTTGAATAATAATTTTAGTGATTTGCTACAGTAGAGAATGATAAGGTTTTTACAGTAGAGAATGATTTGCTACAGTAGAGAATGATAAGGTTTTTGCTTGTTTAATAATTTTAGTGATTTGCTACAGTAGAGAATAATAATTTTAGTGATTTGCTACAGTAGAGAATGATAACTCTTGTTGAGTTTTATGTGGATGAAGGTTTTGAGATTTAGGAAAACCGTGATATGAGAGGAATTAAGGAGACACAAAAGCTCAAGCTTGGGGATGCCCAAGGCATCCCAAGATAATATTTCAAGAAGTCTCAAGCATCTAAGCTTGGGGATGCCCCGGCAGGCATCCCACCTTTTTTCTTCAACAACTATCGGTTAGTATCGGTTGAGCCTAAGTTTTTGCTTATCCACATGAGTTGTGCTATTCTTAGAATGTCATTTTATTTTCATTTTACTTGATGTTTTAATAAATTACTTAGATCTGAAAGTTTTTAAATAAAATAGAGTCCTCAAATAGTTGCCAGGGAGGCTAGGTAAGCGGCACACACATCCCGTCAACGAAGCTCTTTTCTATGGAATTGCTCTAGTACTTCACTTATATCTTTTTGAGCACGGTGTGCTTTAGTATTTTTGAAGAAATTCTCTCTTGCTTCACTTAAATTAATTTGAGAGAAAGAAATATTATGCTCATGATCTTCATTTATATCTTTTTGGAGTAGCTTGTCATTTACTCTTGTGCTTCACTTATATCCTATGAGTAAATTGTCGAATAAATTGAATGTCATGAAGTTGAAATCATATCATGCCTAGTGGTAGCTTCACATTGGGTTTAGAAAGTGAAATCTTTTGAGGCTTGACAATCCAATATTGGTCATACAAGCAATTCACGAATGATTAGTAGAAGGAAGAGAACTTTCACATGCAAATACACTATCTTGGAAATCTTTTGTGATTGTGAGCCCCCATCAAAATATTATATGACAAAATTCATTGGACAAGGAAGAAAACGTAATGGTTTATGTTTTTTCATATTCACATAGAAGTTATATTGTCATAGATCCTTCAACATGTGGTGCTTGCCCCCATTTGCTAGCCAAAAACTCCGCACCAAGTAGAGATACTACTTGTGCATCCAAAAAGCCTTAAACCCAAATCTTATTTTCAAGAGTCCACCATACCTACCTAGGGATTGAATAAGATCCTTCAAGTAAGTTGTCATCGGTGCAATAAGGCAATAAAAATTGCTTCTAAAAGTGTTAGATAATTTAGTGTAAGAGAAAATTGAGCGTTGTACGAACTTGTGATGGCAAAGAATAAAAGCGATAGACTGCATAATAAAGGTTGCTATCATAAGGGGCAATATAACGTGACGTTATTTTGCACTAAGGGGTTGAGCATACAAACAAATAAGCACATGGAAACCTATGCTTCCCTCTGTGAAGGGCCTATCTTTTACTTTTATGCAAGAGTCAAAGTTTGTTTTCTCTATTCCTTTTAATTTTTCTATTTTGGCAAGCATCATGTGGTGAGGAAAGATCTAGGCACATATATCCAGTTGGATATGGGTAGCATGAGTTATTATTGTTGACATCACCCTTGAGGTGAATATGTTGGGAGGCAAACAATAAGCCTCTATCTTTCTATGTGTCCGGTTGAAACGTTTTGCTCATGTGTATGTGGTGAGTGTTAGCAATCATAGAAGACTATATGATGGTTGATTATGTGGAGCTCTTACTTAACCTATGTTGAATAAGTTGAATTAAAATTGCTTGGTGACTGAGAACATAGGTTGTTGAGTTTCAAGAGAATTCATTGTTTGAACCTTAACATGTGAATTGGTTGCTACTATAACATGAGAAATTTTATAAGAAAGAGTTGTTGTCATGATGCTAAGAAAAGTGATTGAAATTATCTTTGATCAAACTTATGCACTTTGCTAGCATTCACACTTCATAAATTATTTCTTTTATCATTTACCTACTCGAGGACGAGTAGGAATTAATCTTGGGGATGCTGATATGTCTCCAACGTATCTATAATTTATGAAGTATTCATGTTGTTATTTTATCATTCTTGAATGTTTTACAATCATTTTATAGCAACTTTATACCATTTTTTGGTACTAACCTATTGACCCAGTGCCCAATGCCAGTTGCTATTTTTCGCTTGTTTTTTACATTGCAGGAAATCAATATCAAACGGAGTCCAAACACCGCGAAACTTTTTGGAGATTTTTTATGGACCAGAACACACAGGATGGGACAGAGCAGCACCTGGGGGGTGCCCCGAGGGGGGCACAACCCACCAGGGCGCACCTAGGGGCCCAGGCGCGCCCAGGTGGGTTGTGCCCACCTCGGTGGCCTCCCGCACCCCCTCTTCGCCCTATAAATTCTCAAATATTCCAAAAACCCTCAGGGTTAACCTAGATCAGAAGTTCCGCCGCCGCAGGCCTCTGTAGCCACCGAAAACCAATCTAGGCCCCGTTCCGGCACCCTGCCGGAGGGGGGAATCATCTCCGGTGGCCATCTTCATCATCCCGGCGGCCACCACGATGAGGAGGGAGTAGTCCACCCTCGGGGCTGAGGGTTTGTACCAGTAGCTATGTGTTTAATCTCTCTCTCTCTCTCCCGTGTTCTTGAGATGTCACAATCTTGATGTATCGCGGGCTTTGTTAATATAGTTGGATCATATGGTGTTTTCCCCTCTCTATCTTGTTGTCATGAATTGAGTTTTTCCCTTTGAGATTTGTTGTTATCGGATTGAATACTTTTATGGATTTGAGAACACTTGATATATATCTTGCAATTGAATACTAGTGGTGACAATGGGGTATCGTATTGATTCAGTTGATATATGTTTTGGCACTCAACTCGCAGATTCCCGAGGTGACTGCTACCTCTTGAGCACCGCGTTAGTTTTCCCTTGAAGAGGAAAGGGTGATGCAGTAAAGTAGCGTAAGTATTTCCCTCAGTTTTTGAGAACCAAGGTATCAATCCAGTAGGAGACCACGCTCGAGTCCCACGCACCTACACAAACAAATAAGAACCTCGCAACCAACGCGATAAAGGGGTTGTCAATCCCTTCACGGTCACTTACGAGAGTGAGATCTGATAGATATGATAAGATAATATTTTTGGTATTTTTATGATATAGAGTAAATAAAGATGCAAAGTAAAATAAACGGCAGTAAAAATAGCTAAGTGTTGGAAGATTAATATGATGGAAAATAGACCCGGGGGCCATAGGTTTCACTGGTGGCTTCTCTCAAGAGCATAAGTATTACGGTGGGTAAACGAATTACTGTCGAGCAATTGATAGAATTGAGCATAGTTATGAGAATATCTAGGTATGATCATGTATATAGGCATCACGTCCGTGACAAGTAGACCGAAACGATTCTGCATCTACTACTATTACTCCACACATCGACCGCTATCCAGCATGCATCTAGAGTATTAAGTTCATAAGAACATAGTAATGCTTTAAGTAAGATGACATGATGTAGAGGGATAAACTCATGCAATATGATATAAACCCCATCTTTTTATCCTCGATGGCAACAATACAATACGTGCCTTTTTGCCCCTGCTGTCACTGGGAAAGGACACCGCAAGATTGAACCCAAAGCTAAGCACTTCTCCCATTGCAAGAAAGATCAATCTAGTAGGCCAAACCAAACTGATAATTCGAAAAGACTTACAAAGATAACCAATCATACATAAAAGAATTCAGAGGAGATTCAAATATTGTTCATAGATAATCTTGATCATAAACCCACAATTCATCAGATCTCGACAAACACACCGCAAATGAAGATTACATCAAATAGATCTCCAAGAATATCGAGGAGAACTTTGTATTGAGATCCAAAGAGAGAGAAGAAGCCATCTAGCTAATAACTATGGACCCGAAGGTCTGAGGTAAACTACTCACACATCATCGGAGAGGCTATGGTGTTGATGTAGAAGCCCTTCGTGATCAATGCCCCCTCCGGCGGAGCGCCGGAAAAGGCCCCAAGATGGGATCTCACAGGTACAAAAGGTTGCGGCAGTGGAAATAGGGTTTTGGCTCCGTATCTCATGGTTTGGGGGTACATAGGTATATATAGGAGGAAGAAGTACGACGGTGGAGAAACGAGGGGCCCACGAGGGTGGAGAGCGCGCCTGGGGGAGGTGGGCGCGCCTCCTACATCGTGCCTTCCTCGTTGATTGCTTTACGTAGACTCCAAGTCCTCTGGATCACGTTTGTTCCAAAAATCACGTTCCCGAAGGTTTCATTCCGTTTGGACTCCGTTTGATATTCTTTTCCTTCGAAACACTAAAATAGGCAAAAAACAGCAATTTGGGTTGGGCCTCCGGTTAATAGGTAAGTCCCAAAAATAATATATAAGTGTATAATAAATCCCATTAAACATCCAAAACAGAATATAATATAGCATGGAACAATAAAAAATTATAGATACGTTGGAGACGTATCAAGCATCGCCAAGCTTAATTCCTGCTCGTCCTCGAGTAGGTAAATGATAAAAAGAGAATTTTTGATGTGGAATGCTACCTAGCATAATTTTCAATGTAATTCTCTTATTTGTGGTATGAATATTCAGATCCGAAAGATTCAAGAGAAAAGTTTAATGTTGACATAAAAATAATAATACTTCAAGCATACTAACTAAGCAATTATGTCTTCTCAAAATAACATGGCCAAAGAAAGTTATCCCTACAAAATCATATAGTCTGGCTATGCTCAACTTCACCACACAAAATATTTAAATCATGCACAACCTCGATGACAAGCCAAGCAATTGTTTCATACTTTTGGTGTTCTCAAACTTTTTCAATCTTCATGCAATACATGAGCATGAGCCATCGACATAGCACTTTATGTGGAATAGAATGGTGGTTGTGGAGAAGACAAAAAGGGAGAAGATAGTCTCACATCAACTAGGCATATCAACGGGCTATGGAGATGCCCATTAATAGATATCAATGTGAGTGAGTAGGGATTGCCATGCAACAGATGCACTAGAGCTATAAGTATATGAAAGCTCAACAAAAGAAACTAAGTGGGTGTGCATCCAACTCGCTTGCTCATGAAGACCTAGGGCATTTTGAGGAAGCCTATCATTGGAATATACAAGCCAAGTTCTATAATGAAAAATTCCCACTAGTATATGAAAGTGACATCATAGGAGACTCTCTATCATGAAGATCATGGTGCTACTTTGAAGCACAAGTGTGGAAAAAGGATAGTAGCATTGTCCCTTCTCTCTTTTTCTCTCATTTTTTTCCTTTGGGCCTTTTCTCTTTTTTTATGGCCTCTTCCTTTTTTTCCGTCCGGAGTCTCATCCCGACTTGTGGGGGAATCATAGTCTCCATCATCCTTTCCTCACTTGGGACAATGCTCTAATAATGATGATCATCACACTTTTATTTACTTACAACTCAAGAATTACAACTCAATACTTAGAACAAAATATGACTCTATGTGAATGCCTCTGGAGGTGTACCGGGATATGCAATGAATCAAGAGTGACATGTATGAAATAATTATGAACGGTGGCTTTGCCACAAATACGATGTCAACTACATGATCATGCAAAGCAATATGACAATGATGGAGCGTGTCATAGTAAACGAAACGATGGTAATTTGCATGGCAATATATCTCGGAATGGTTATGGAAATGCCATAATAGGTAGGTATGGTGGCTGTTTTGAGAAAGGTATATGGTGGGTGTATGATACCGGCGAAAAGTGTCCGGTATTAGAGAGGCTAGCAATGGTGGAAGGATGAGAGTGCGTATAATCCATGGACTCAACATTAGTCATAAAGAACTCATATACTTGTTGCAAAAATCTACAAGTTATCAAAGCAAAGTATTACGCGCATGCTCCTAGGGGGATAGATTGGTAGGAAAAGACCATTGCTCGTCCCCGACCACCACTCATAAGGAAGACAATCAATAAATAAATCATGCTCCGACTTCATCACATAACGGTTCACCATACGTGCATGCTACAGGAATCACAAACTTTAACACAGGTATTTCTCAAATTCACAACTACTCAACTAGCATGACTCTAATATCACCATCTTCATATCTCAAAACAATTATCAAGCATAAAACTTCTCATAGTATTCAACACACTCATAAGATTTTTTTTTACTAACCTTGGATGCCTATTATATTAGGACTAATTTTTATGATTAAAGCAAATTACCATGCTGTTTTGTAGGACTCTCAAAATAATATAAGTGAAGCATGAGAGAACAAAAGTTTCTATAAAACAAAACCACCGCCGTGCTCTAAAAGATATAAGTGAAGCACTAGAGCAAAAACTATATAGCTCAAAAGATATAAGTAAGCACATAGAGTATTCTAATAAATTCCGAATCATGTGTGTCTCTCTCAAAAGGTGTGTACAGCAAGGATGATTGTGGTAAACTAAAAAGCAAAGACTCAAATCATACAAGACGCTCCAAGAAAAACACATATCATGTGGTGAATAAAAATATAGCCCCAAGTAAAGTTACCGATGGACGAAGACGAAAGAGGGGATGCCTTCCGGGGCATCCCCAAGCTTTGGCTTTTTGGTGTCCTTAGATTATCTTGGGGTGCCATGGGCATCCCCAAGCTTATGCTCTTGCCACTCCTTGTTCCATAATCCATCAAATCTTTACCCAAACCTTGAAAACTTCACAACACAAAACTCAACAGAAAATCTCGTGAGCTCCGTTAGCGAAAGAAAAGAAAACACCACTTAAAGGTACTGTATCGAACTCATTCTTTATTTATATTGGTGTTAAACCTACTGTATTCCAACTTCTCTATGGTTTATAAACTCTTTTACTATCCATAGATTCATCAAAATAAGCAAACAACACACGAAAAACAGAATCTGTCAAAAACAGAACAGTCTGTAGTAATCTGTAACTAACGCAAACTTCTGGAACTCAAAAACTTCTACCAAAATAGAACGACCTAGAATTTTTTTTTATTGATCTACTGCAATTGGAATCAGTATTTTATCACGTTCTGGTGATTTTAAACAATTGTTTTCGTGAACAGAAAGTTTCTGGAATTTTCAGCAAGATCAAATAACTATCATCCAAGAAGATCCTAGAGGTTTAACTTGGCACAAACACTAATTAAAACATAAAAACAAATCTAACCAGAGGCTAGATCAAATATTTATTCCTAAACAGAAGCAAAAAGCAAAAAAAAAACTAAAATAAAATTGGGTTGCCTCCCAACAAGCGCTATCGTTTAACGCCCGTAGCTAGGCATAAAAGCAAGGATAGATCTAGGTATTGCCATCTTTGGTAGGCAATCCATAAGTAGCTCTCATAATAGATTCATATGGTAATTTTATTTTCTTTCTAGGAAAGTGTTCCATACCTTTCCTTAATGGAATTGGAATCTAATATTCCCTTCCTTTATATCAATAATTGCACCAACCGTTCTAAGGAAAGGTCTACCAAGAATAATAGGACATGAAGGATTGCAATCTATGTCAAGAACAATGAAATCTACGGGCACATAGTTCCTATTTGCAACAATAAGAACATCATTAATTCTTCCCATAGGTTTCTTAATAGTGGAATCCGCAAGGTGCAAGTTTAAAGAACAATCATCGAATTCACGGAATCCTAGCAAATCACACAAGGTTTTTGGAATCGTGGAAACACTAGCACCCAAATCACACAAAGCATAGCATTCATGATCTTTATTCTTATTTTAATAGTAGGTTCCCACTCATCATAAAGTTTTCTAGGGATAGAAACTTCCAACTCAAGTTTTTCTTCATAAGATTGCATTAAAGCATCAATGATATGTTTGGTAAAAGCTTTATTTTGACTATAAGCATGAGGAGAATTTAGCACGGATTGCAACAAGGAAATACAATCTATCAAAGAGCAATTATCATAATTAAATTCCTTGAAATCCAAAATAGTGGGTTCATTAATATCTAAAGTTTTGATCTCTTCAATCCCACTTTTACCAATTTTTGCATCAAGATCTAAAAACTCCGAATTTTTGGGACGCCTTCTAGGTAAAGGTGACTCATCTCCAGTCCCATCATTATCAAGATTCATATTGCAAAACAAAGATTTAATAGGAGACACATCAATAACTTTTAGATCTTCATCTTTATTTTCATAGAAACTAGAAGAACACGCTTTCACAAAGCAATCTTTCTTAGCACGCATCCTAGCGGTTCTTTCTTTGCACTCAACAATGGAAATTCTCATGGCTTTGAGAGACTCATTGATATCATGCTTAGGTGGAATAGATCTAAGTTTCAAAGAATAAACATCAAGAGAAATTCTATCAATGTTCCTAGCCAATTCATCAACCTTAAGCAATTTTTCTTCAAGCAAAGCATTGAAATTCTTTCGCGAATGCATAAACTCCTTAACACTAATCTCAAATTCAGAGGGCATATTATTAAAATTTCCATAAGAATTGTTGTAGGAATTACAATAATTATTAGAGGAATTACTAGGGAACGACCTAGGATTAAAGTTTCCTCTATACGCGTTGTTACCAAAATTATTTCTACCAACAAAATTCACATCCATAGATTCATTATTATTCTCAATCAAGGTAGACAAAGGCACATCATTAGGATCAGAGGAAACACTCTTATTAGCAAACAATTTCATAAGTTCATCCATCTTTCCACTCAAAACATTAATTTCTTCTATCGCATGCACTTTTTTACTAGTGGATCTTTCGGTGTGCCATTGAGAATAATTAACCATAATATTGTCTAGGAGTTTAGTAGCTTCTCCTAAAGTGATTTCCATAAAAGTGCCGCCCGCGGCCGAATCTAAAAGATTTCTAGAAGCAAAATTCAATCCGGCATAAATTTTTTGTATAACCATCCAAAGATTCAAACCATGTGTAGGACAATTACGTATCATTAATTTCATCCTCTCCCAAGCTTGTACAACATGTTCATGATCAAGTTGCTTAAAATTCATGATATCATTTCTAAGGGAGATGATTTTAGCGGGAGGAAAATACTTAGAGATAAAAGCATCTTTGCACTTATTCCATGAATCAATACTATTTTTAGGCAAAGACAAAAACCAAGCTTTAGCAGGATCTCTAAGCGAAAAAGGAAATAGCTTCAATTTAACAATATCATTGTCCACATCTTTCTTATTTTGCATATCGCACAAATCAACAGAGCTATTTAGATGGGTAGCGGCATCTTCACTAGGAAGGCCGGCGAATTGATCTTTCATGACAAGATTCAACAAGGCAGCATTAATCTCACAAGATTCAACATCGGTAAGGGGAGCAATCGGAGTGCTAAGAAAACCATTGTTGTTGGTATTGGTAAAGTCACACAATTTAGTATTGTCTTGAGCCATCGTGACAAGCAAGCAATCCAACACACGAGCAAACTAGAAGCAAGCGAAAAAGAGGCGAACGGAAAAGAGAGGGCGAATAAAACGGCAAGGGTGAAGTGGGGGAGAGGAAAATGGAAAATAATGTAATGCGAGGGATAAGAGTTTGTGATGGGTACTTGGTATGTCTTGACTTGTGCGTAGACTCCCCGGCAACGGCGCCAGAAATCCTTCTTGCTACCTCTTGAGCACTGCGTTGGTTTTCCCTTGAAGAGGAAAGGGTGATGCAGTAAAGTAGCGTAAGTATTTCCCTCAGTTTTTGAGAACCAAGGTATCAATCCAGTAGGAGACCACGCACGAGTCCCACGCACCTACACAAACAAATAAGAACCTCGCAACCAACGCGATAAAGGGGCTGTCAATCCCTTCACGGTCACTTACGAGAGTGAGATCTGATAGATATGATAAGATAATATTTTTCATATTTTTATGATAAAGAGTAAATAAAGATGCAAAGTAAAATAAACGGCAGTAAAATAGCTAAGTGTTGGAAGATTAATATGATGGAAAATAGACCCGGGGGCCATAGGTTTCACTAGTGGCTTCTCTCAAGAGCATAAGTATTATCGTGGGTAAACGAATTACTGCCGAGCAATTGATAGAATTGAGCATAGTTATGAGAATATCTAGGTATGATCATGTATATAGGCATCACATCCGTGACAAGTAGACCGAAATGATTCTGCATCTACTACTATTACTCCACACATCGACCGCTATCCAGCATGCATCTAGAGTATTAAGTTCATAAGAACAGAGTAATGCTTTAAGTAAGATGACATGATGTAGAGGGATAAACTCATGCAATATGATATAAACCCCATCTTTTTATCCTCGATGGCAACAATACAATACGTGCCTTGCTGCCCCTGCTGTCACTGGGAAAGGACACGACAAGATTGAACCCAAAGCTATGCACTTATCCCATTGCAAGAAAGATCAATCTAGTAGGCCAAACCAAACTGATAATTCGAGGAGACTTGCAAAGATAACCAATCATACATCAAAGACTTCAGAGGAGATTCAAATATTGTTCATAGATAATCTTGATCATAAACCCACAATTCATCGGATCTCGACAAACACACCGCAAAAGAAGATTAAATCGAATAGATCTCCAAGAAGATCGAGGAGAACTTTGTATTGAGATCCAAAGAGAGAGAAGAAGCCATCTAGCTAATAACTATGGACCCGAAGGTCTGAGGTAAACTACTCACACATCATCGGAGAGGCTATGGTGTTGATGTAGAAGCCCTCCGTGATCAATGCCCCCTCCGGCGGAACGCCGGAAAAGGCCCCAAGATGGGATCTCACGGGTACAGAAGGTTGCGGCGATGGAAATAGGGTTTTGGCTCCGTATCTGATGGTTTGGGGGTACGTAGGTATATATAGTAGGAAGAAGTATGTCGGTGGAGCAACGAGGGGCCCACGAGGGTGGAGGGCGTGCCTGGGGGAGGTGGGCGCGCCCCCTACCTCGTGCCTTCCTTGTTGATTGCTTTACGTAGACTCCAAGTCCTCTAGATCATGTTTGTTCCGAAAATCACGTTCCCGAAGGTTTCATTCCGTTTGGACTCCGTTTGATATTCTTTTCCTTCGAAACACTGAAATAGGTAAAAAAACAGCAATTTGGGCTGGTCCTCCGGTTAATAGGTTAGTCCCAAAAATAATATAAAAGTGTATAATAAAGCCCATTAAACATCCAAAACAGAATAAATATAGCATGGAACAATCAAAAATTATAGATACGTTGGAGATGTATCAGTGACATTGGGGTAATCTATGCATATGGGTTGATGCACGTTCTTGTCTTTGTTTCTCTGGAAGAAATCATGGGGCACTCTTTGAAGTTCTTTGTGTTGGATCGAGTATTATGAATATTATGCTTTGGTGTTATTTTAGTACGAACTCTAAGATAGATCGAACGGAAATAATAGTTTTGTGTTATTTTAGTACGAACTCTTGAATAGATCGAACGGAAAGAACAACTTTGAGGTGGTTTCATACCCTACAAAAAATTTATTCTTATGTTCTCCGCTAGATAGGAACTTTGGAGTGATTCTTCATCGCACTTTTAGGGGTGGTTAGATGATCCAATTATTTTAGCATTGTTGGGAGATTGCACTAGCAAAAGTACGGACCCTAGGCCTCATTTTCAAGCATTGCAATTCCGTTTTTGTGCCTATTTACTATTTGCTACCTTGATGTTTTTATTTGTTCAGATTATAAATATATATTTCTACCATCCATATTACACTTTTATCACCATCTCTTTGCCGAACTAGTGCACCTATACAAATTGCCATTGTATTGGGTGTGTTGGGGACACAATAGATTTCTTGTATTTGATTGCAGGGTTGCTTGAGAGAGACCATCTTCATCCTACGCCTCCCATGGATTGATAAACCTTAGGTCATCCACTTGAGGGAAAATTGCCACTGTCCTACAAAACTCTACGCTTGGAGGCCCAACATGTGTCTACAAGAATAAAGTTGCATAGTAGACATCACACAACACGTGTCATGTGGACCCGTGCGTGACTGCTTCCATCCCTCGTCCTTATCCCTCCATGAGACTGCACCTGATCCTATCAGCTGTCTCCCTCTCTCTCTCCATCTCTCTCTCTTCCGCGCGTCTTCTTCCACGACGCGGCCAAACCTCTTCTCTCTTCCACCCACTCCTCCAACGAGCTCAACCACTCCTTCTCCAGCGGAGCAGCCGCTGCTGTTGCATCCTTGCGCTGCTATTTCATCCTCACCATGGTCGCAGCCGCTACTGTTTCGACGGGGCATCTCCCTCAACTCCGATTGCAATGCTCTCCTCTCTCTCTCTCTCACATCCACTCCTCCGGCAAGCTTAGCCTCTCCTTCTTCGGCGAAGCAGCCGCTGTTGTTGCATCCTCGCGCATGGCCACAGCCCGCGGCCGTTGCCACGGCTGCACTGCAACTCATCGTTGGTGATGCAACGCAG
Source organism: Aegilops tauschii subsp. strangulata (assembly GCF_002575655.3). Classification (NCBI taxonomy): domain Eukaryota; kingdom Viridiplantae; phylum Streptophyta; class Magnoliopsida; order Poales; family Poaceae; genus Aegilops; species Aegilops tauschii. The sequence continues at coordinate 423,904,176 of NC_053035.3, read as the reverse complement.
CATGGAGGAGGAGGCCGGAGGCCGCTGCGCTCGTTGCTGGTGCTGCAACACAACACGGAGGAGGAGTCTGAAGGCCGCGACGCTCGTTGTTGGTGCTGCAACGCAGCATGGAGGAGGAGGCCGGAGGAGGTGGAGCTCGTCGTAATGCTGCAACGCAGCACGCAAGAGGCCAGCGCCGCTCGCTGCCGATGCTGCAATGCAGCACAACAGGGACGCCGGAGACGGGTGCCGCTAACCATACTGCTACAATGCAGCGGGCAAGGGGAGGCCGGTGCCGCTCGATGCCGATGGTGCGACGCAACACAAGGGGGACGCCGGAGACAGGAACCGCTCGGCGTACTACTGCAACGCAGCACACAAGGGGAGGTAGGCGCCGCTGGCTGCCAGTGCTTCAACGCAGCAGGAAGCGGGACGCCAGAGACAGCGTTGCTCGCTGTACTGCTGCAATACAGCATGCATGTGGAGGCGAGGCCGAGTCTATTCCGAGGACGGTAGCATCTGCTGGGAGCGTGCTACGTCAGACGGCAGCTTCGTCGATGTCTACGGTCACCGGAGCGTCGTCGTTTGTTGCAAGTCAGTGGCGAGCTGCGCACCACGAACACCGCAGGCAAGCAGGGGCGAAGATGCTAGCAGCCCGCACGGGACGTCAAGAGTAGCGAACCAATAGGCCCTGTTTGACTAATCTAATGGCTAGGCAGGGTGTATTGTACGGTTAAGGAGGCGGATGATTTTCTCAACTTTTCAACCGGCCGATCCGTAGCACTGGCCATTCTCAGTCCTTCGGCTTCTTGATTCAGACAGCGAGTTCGAAGAGCTTGTGCCAGTGGTAGTGACCAGTAACTCGAACATACTACATCACGACAGGACTTTGGGGTAGTCTCACTGTCTTAAATATAGTTTTCCTTATCTATTTTATCAGCTTTGTTGGAGACCAACAAGTCCGTCTGACTATCTTGAACCTTATCTGCATTACTTCCATTACCATTTCTTAATGGGGTACTCTTCTCCAATACTCTGTCAGCATTCTAAAAAAAGATACAAGCAGACACATAACCAATTTAGCATGTAGTATATGAAACTCATTTTGGTGAACCAGTTTAGTAGTAAGGTGGACATGATTAAAATAACAGGTCTTCTATTGCAGAGTAGTACATAATAAAAGCATCAAACAAACATATATCTATGTGCTATGGTCACTGCATTGTCTTGCCAAATTAAAATTGAGACATAGTTCAAATCATATCAGTTCAAGACAAAACAACATTGAAAGAATATAAATGTGGGAACCTACACAACACCACAAGATTTCAGCTAGGTACCACGGGTATACATGTACAACTAACAAAACTATTGGCTGTGTTTTGATGCTACTAATGTGCATGATATGAGAAGACAACTGTCTACACAATCGAAATTGAAATCAACATAGAGCAATTTAGAAGAGGAAACTATTGAAAGAAGGGACAATTACATTTATGCCCCTAATTTGCGCCCACTCTCAAATTTACCCCTAAAAATCATGTGCTCAAATTTGCCCCTCCTTTGTTAAGCGCGCTTATAGAAATTCCCTTCCGTACATTTTCCGTCTAGTCAAAGGACTTTGACCACTAAAGGGGTAAATCTGAGTAGGTGGTTCGGGTTAGGGGCTGAAATGAAAATGGCCTTTTAAAGAAACATGTCTAAACATACATGTTGTGTCATTGGAGTTTCAATTTGATCCTTCAATTTTAAAATTAGTTGGTATGGGTAAATACAGTGATACAAGAGCAAAGCAGTATGCAACATAGCTATGGAATCTTACCTGAGAACAGTTGTTCTTCAGGTTTAAGTATTTGTTCTACAAGAACAGAGTATAGCTAGTAAGACGTAGGCATATAGTACTTTGATGCGGCTTGAAGCTACATCGGTATTTCCCCAAAGAGACGTGAAACCAAGGTTATTGAACCAGTAGGAGAACCAAGCAACACAACGTAAACAACACCTGCACACAGATAACAAATCCTCGCAACCCGACGTGTTAAAGGGGTTGTCAATCCCTTCCGGGCACGACGCCTCAAGATAGGCAAACAGACGTGAGATAAATTGTAGTAGATTGATAGATCGAACGCCAAATAAAATAAATAAGAATAAATTGCAGCAAGGTATTTTTGTATTTTTAGTTTAATAGATCTGAAAATAAATGCAAAGGAAAATATATCGGAAAGGCAAATAATATAAGAAGGAGACTCGGGGGCCGTAGGTTTCACTAGTGTCTTCTCTCGAGAAAAATAGCAAACGGTGGGTGAACAAATTATGATCGGGCAATTGATAGAACTTCAAATAATCATGACGATATCCAGGCAATGATCATTACATAGGCATCACATCCAAGATTAGTAGACCGACTCCTGCCTGCATCTACTACTATTACTCCACACGTCGACCGCTATCCAGCATGCATCTAGTGTATTAAGTTCATGGAGAAACTGAGTAATGCAATAAGAACGATGACATGATGTAGACAAGATCTATCTATGTAGAGATAGACCCCATCGTTTTATCCTTAGTAGCAACGATACATACGTGTCGGTTCCCTTTCTGTCCCTGGGATCAAGCACCGTAAGATCGAGCCCACTACAAAGTGATGTCTACTATGCAACTTTATTCTTGTAGGCACGTGTTGGGCCTCCAAGCGCAGAGTTTTGTAGGACAGTAGCAATTTTCCCTCAAGTGGATGACCTAAGGTTTATCAATCCGTGAGAGGTGTAGGATGAAGATGGTCTCTCTCAAACGACCCTGCAACCAAATACAAGAAATCTCTTGTGTCCCCAACACACCCAATACATTGGCAAATTGTATAGGTGCACTAGTTCGGCGAAGAGATGATGATAAAAGTGTAATATGGATGGTAGAAATATATTTTATAATCTGAATAAATAAAAACAGTAAGGTAGCAAATAGTAAACAGGCAGAAAAACGGTATTGCAATGCTTGAGAATGAGGCCTAGAGTCCGTACTTTCACTAGTGCAACCTCTCAACAATGCTAACATAGTTGGATCATATGATTATCCCTCAAAGTTCAATAAAGAATCACTCCCGAGTTCCTATTAGCGGAGAACAAAAGATAGAAATTGTCTGTAGGGTACGAAACCACCTCAAAGCTATTCTTTCCGATCGATCTAATCAAGAGTTCGTACTAAAATAACACCATATGACACATATCAACCAACTCTAATGTCACCTAGATACTCCAATGTCACCACGAGTATCCATGAGTTAATTCTATGATATTCATCAAACAAATTCATGGTCGTAATATTCAATCCACACAAAGAATTATAAGGACACCCCAAAGTTTCTATCGGAGAAAAGATAATAAAAACGTGCATCAACCCCTATGCATAGATTACCCCAATGTCACCTCGGGAATCCGCAAGTTGAGTGCCATAACATACATCAAGTAAATCAATATGATACCCCATTTTCACCTCAAGTATTCATACCGCAAGACATACATCATGTATTCTCAGATCTGAACATTCAATCCGACAAGACAAAACTTCCAAGGGTAAAGATTCAATTCATCACAACAAGAGTATAAAGGAGAGAAACATCATATGATCCATCTATATTAACAAAGCCCATAATATATCAAGATCGTAACCTCTCAAGATCACGAGAGAGAGAGAGAGAGAGAGAGAGAGAGAGATCAAACACATAGCTACTGGTACAAACCCTCAGCCTTGAGGGTGGAATGCTCCCTCCACATCGTGGTGGCCGCTGGGATGATGAAGATGACCACCGGTGATGATTCCCCCTCCCCTTCGGCAGGGTGCCGGAAAGGGTCTAGATTGGTTTTCGGTGGGTACAAAGGCCTGCGGCGGTGGAACTTCTGATCTAGGTTAACCCCGAAGGGTTTTGGAATATTTGTGAATTTATAGGGTAAAGAAGGGGTGCGGGAGGCCACCGAGGTGGGCACAACCCACCTGGGCGCGCCCGGGCCCCCAGGCGCGCCCTGGTGGGTTGTGCCCCCCTCGGGGCACCCCATAGGTGCTGCTTTGGCTCAATGGATGTCTTCTGGTCCATTAAAAATCTCCAAAGAGTTTCGCGGTGTTTGGACTCCGTTTGATATTGATTCCCCGCGATGTAAAAAACAAGCAAAAAACAACAACTGGCACTGGGCACTAGGTCAATAGGTTAGTCCCAAAAAATGATATAAAGTTGCTATAAAATGATTGTAGAACATCCAAGAATGATAAAATAATAGCATGAATACTTCATAAATTATAGATACGTTGGAGACGTATCACAAAGCACCTCTTCCCATTGCAAGATAAATAGATCAAGTTGGCCAAACAAAACCCAAATATTGGAGAATAAATACGAGGCTATAAGTAATCATGCATAAAAGAGATCAAAGAAACTCAAATATTTTCATGGATATAAAAAGATAGATCTGATCATAAACTCAAAGTTCATCGATCCCAACAAACACACCGCGAAAAGAGTTACATCATATGGATCTCTGATACGTCCCCAACATATCTATAATTTTTTATTGTTCCATGCTATTATAGTATCAATCTTGGATGTTTTATAATCATTTTATCGTCAATTTATATCATTTTTTGGTACTAACCTATTGACATAGTGCCAAGTGCCAGTTGCTGTTTTCTGCATGTTTTTTACATCGCAGGAAATTAGTACCAAACGGAGTCCAAATGCAACGAAACTTTACAGAGATTTTTTGGACCGGAAGGAACATAATGGGTCCTAGCTGCGCCTAGGGGGTGCTCCGAGGAGAGCACAACCCACCAGGGCGCGCCAGGAGGCCCAGGCGCACCCTGGTGGGTTGTGCCCACCTCGGGTGCCCCCCGGACCGCGTCTTTGCTCTATAAATACCCCAATATTCTAGAAACCCTAGAAGCTTCGACGAATATTGATCCAGCCGCCGCAGAGTCCAGAACCACCTGATCCAATCTAGACACCATCTCAGATGGGGTTCAGCACCTCCATTGGTGCCCTTCCGATGATGCGTGAGTAGTTCTTTGTAGACCTTCGGGTCCGTAGTTAGTAGCTAGATGGCTTTCTCCCTCTTGCTGAATTCTCAATACAATGGTCTCTTGGAGATCCATATGATGTAACTCTTTTGCGGTGTGTTTGTTGGGATCGATGAACTTTGAGTTTATGATCAGATCTATCTTTTTATATCCATGAAAGTTATTTGAGTTTCTTTGATCTCTTATATGCATGATTACTTATAGCCTCGTATTTCCTCTCCGATATTTGGGTTTTGTTTGGCCAACTTGATCTACTTATCTTGCAATGGGAAGAGGTGCTTTGTAGTGGGTTCGATCTTACGATGCTTGATCCCAGTGACAGAAGGGGAACCGACACGTATGTATCGTTGCTACTAAGGATAAAACGATCGGGCATATCTCTACATACATAGATCTTGTCTACGTCATGTAATCGATCTTATTGCATTAATCTGTTTTTCCATGAACTTAATACACTAGATGCATGCTGGATAGCGGTCGATGTGTGGAGTAATAGTAGTAGATGCAGGCAGGAGTCGGTCTATTAATCATGAACGTGATGCCTATATAATGATCGTTACCTGGATATCGTCATGAGTATTTGAAGTTCTATCAATTGCGCAACAGTAATTTGTTCACCCACCATTTGCTATTTTTCTTGAGAGAAGCCACTAGTGAGACCTACGCCCCCCCGGTCTCTTTCTCATATTATTTGCCTTTGCGATCTACTTTTCCTTTGCATTTATTTTCAGATCTACTAAACCAAAAATACAAAAATACCTTGCTGCAATTTATTCTTATTTATTTTATTTGGCATTCGATCTATCAATTTACTATAATTTTATCTCACGTCCGTTTGCCTATCTTGAGGCGCCGCTACCCGAAAGGGATTGACAACCCCTTTTACACGTCGGGTTGCGAGGATTTGTTATCTGTGTGCAGGGGCTGTTTACGTTGTTGCTTGGTTCTCCAACTGGTTCGATAACATTGGTTTCATATCTGAGGGAAATACCTACCACCGCTGTGCTGCATCATCCCTTCCTCTTTGGGGAAATACCGACGTAGCTTCAAGCGACATCAAAAGGAATTTCTAGCGCCGTTGCCGGGGAGGATCTTCAACATATACCAGGTTCCTAATCACAAATCTCATCTCCTCGCAATTTACATTATTTTCCATTTGCCTCTTGTTTTCCTCTCCCCCACTTCACAAAAATTTGCCGTTTTATTCGCCCCTCTTTTTCGTTCGCTGTTCTGTTGCTTTCCAGTCTTGATGGCTAGCGTTCCTACTCCCCCTTTGTCACCAGATTTTGAAGTTCTTTACTTCAAGCAAAGACAAGGAGGAAATTTGAAAGATGCCTGGTATAGGCTTATGGAATCGTATCGTATTTCCAATTTAAAGGGGGTAACTAAGGTTTTGCTCCGTAATTTTTACATAGGATTGGCTTTGCATCATAGACAACTTCCAGACTTTGCCGCTAAAGGAAATTTCATTGAGCTTGATGCCAATGTTGCCTATAAAATTGTAGAAGGAATTTTGGTAATTCCATGTCAAAAGATGGGGTTTCATTTTACCCCTGAGGGAGCTCAAATGTTGGACAAACTTGGTGATTTGCATAAACATACGGTTGAAATACAGAAATATAATGAACCCCTCAAACACCTCAGTGGTAGTATCAATCGCATGAATACCCTGATTACTCTTTGCAATAAGCGATTGGATATTTTGGATCTTAAGATGGTTTGTTTCCCGGAGAATTTAGGGAAGCGTAAAGAGGCTCCCGGGTTTGAGAAAACCCTTACAAAAGTTGCCAAAACTTCGGAAGACAAAACTTAGATCCTTGCTTTATGCCTAGCTAAGGGCGTAAAACTATAACGCTTGTTGGGAGGCAATCCAATGAATAAAATTTATTTTTTATTTTTGCTTTCTGTTCTTGTGTGTTTGCACAATTATGCTACTGTTATGATTGTGTTTTTTGTAATTTAGTTAGTGTTTGTGCCAAGTAAAGCCTTTAGGATCTTCTTGGGTGATAGTTGTTTGATCTTGCTGAAAAAGCAGAAACTTTTGCGCTCACGAAAACAATTCTCATTTTTTACCAAAGCGTGATAAAATACCAATTCTTTCTGCAGAAGATTAATATACAAATTTCTCAGGTCGTCCTAATTTTTCAGAATTTTTGGAGTTCCATAAGTTTTCGAAATACTCAGATTTCTACAGACTGTTCTGTTTTGACAGATTCTGTTTTCTTTGCGTTGTGTGCTTATTTGGATGGCTCTATGGTTTTATTTGATGAGTTTTTGCCATAGAAAAGTTGGAATACAGTAGATATAATGCAAAAATAAAATATGAATTGGTTTGGTACAGTACTTATAGTAGTGATTTGCTTTCTTATACTAACGGATCTCACGAAGGTTTTGTTGAGTTTTGTGTGATTGAAGTTTTCAAGTTTTGGGTTATCTTACATTGGATGAAGGAATAAGGAGTATAAGAGCCTAAGCTTGGGGATGCCCCGACATCCCAAGCTATTATCCAAAAATGAGCAACCAACTAAGCTTGGGGATGCCCCCGAGTGGCATCCCCTCTTTCTTCTAATGACCATCGATATTTTACTCGAAGCTATATTTTTATTTGTCACATACTATGTGTTTTTCTTGGAGCGTCTTGTATGATATGGGTCTTTGCTTGTTTTATTTTGTGTTTTAAGTCTTGATCCTTTGCTGGACACACCTATTTGAGAGAGCCAAAATTATGTCATGACTTGTTAGAATTGCTCTCTATGCTTCACTTAAAATTTTTATGAGCTATGGACTTGCTCTAGTGCTTCACTTATATCTTTTTAGCACGGTGTGCTTTAGTATTTTTTAAGAAATGCTCTCTTGCTTCACTTAGATTTATTTGAGAGTTGGTAAAATTTTCAAGAAATTCTCTCTTGCTTCACTTAAATTAATTTGAGAGAAAGAAAAAAATTATGCTCATGATCTTCAGTTATATTTGTTTGAGCTTATGAAAAGCAACACATGAAAATTCCCAAAGTGATAGATATCCAAGAAGGATATAATAAAAACTTTCATGAAGATCATTGGACAAAATAAACTTGATTCTTAGTAATAGTTTTGAGATATGATGATGTGATATGTGAGTTATGTTGATGAGTAATTATGTTTTAGTAAGAATATTGGTGTTAAGGTTTGTGATTCCCTATGCAAGCACAAAAGTCAATAGTCATGTAATGAAATTATATCCTACTTGTGGTGCATTATTCGGTGTTAATTATGCTTAATGATCGCTTATGAGATTATCCGTTTCTTGGTTGGTCGCTTCTCAATCTTTTGCTAGCCTTCATTTTGCACTAAGTATGATCTCTACTTGTGCATCCGAAATCCTTTAAATCAGTTTTTGCCATATGAGTCCACTATATCTACCTTGTGGTATTCTTTTGCCGTTCTAAGCAAATTTGTATGTGCCATCTCAAATTTTCAAAATAAACTTCTTGTTTGTGTGTTTGTTTCGCTCGCGAAGCGGTGAGGGGTGGCTAATATTTTTCATGCTATATGTGTTATTCTCAAGATGAGTGTTTATTCACTTGTCATTGCATGAGAGTAAGGCAAAGGTATTAGGGATGCCCAGTCCCGAAATGAAAAATGAATTTACTTTATGTTGTCAAATAATAAATTCCTTGGAAAGTGTTGGTATGGAGGGCAACCGTGGATATGGCTAGCCATGGAAAGTGCAAGTATGGTTGAAAAAGGAATAAACTTAATTTTCTGTTTGGGAACCGCCTATGATATATCTAGCATGGAAAGTGTTGGGAACTCTAAGTCGTTTTCGCTGGTGGGATGGATACACCTCCCAAAATGTTTTTATCTCTAAGTTTCTCGCTTTGAGCTCTGGCACCTCTACAAATCCCTACTTCCCTCTGCGAAGGGCCTTTCTTTTACTTTATGCAATTTTTATTTTTGAATTTGAGTCTCCATCTTCTCTTATAAAAGCACCAACTAGGAGGCAATATGATCGTACTTGAGTATTGGGTGTGGCTAATACGCGAGTGTGTTTCATGAATGGATCAATGGTTGAGCATGATGGGCTAGGGATAACTTATTTTAGCGTTGATATTTTGAAAGACATGGTTGCTTGTTGATATGCTTGAGTATTTAAATTATCATGTCAAAACTAGACTATTGCTTTGAACAATAGAAAATTCCAAATGTCCATGCTATAAAGAAAAGAAATATGATATGACATGATCGGCAACATTCCACATCAAAAATTCTGTTTTTATCACTTACCTACTCGAGGACGAGTAGCAGTTAAGCTTGGGGATGCTGATACGTCTCCAACGTATCTATAATTTTTTATTGTTCCATGCTGTTATATTATCAATCTTGGATGTTTTATAATCATTTTATATCATTTTTGGTACTAACCTATTGACATAGTGCCAAGTGCCAGTTGCTGTTTTCTGCATGTTTTTTACATCGCAGGAAATCAATACCAAACGGAGTCCAAACGCAACGAAACTTTACGGAGATTTTGGACCAGAAGGAACACAATGGGCCCTGGCTGCACCTGGGGGGGGGTGCTCCGAGGAGAGCACAACCCACCAGGGCGCGCCCTGGTGGGTTGTGCCCACCTCGGGTGCCCCCGGACCGCCTCTTTGCTCTATAAATACCCCAATATTCCAGAAACTCTAGAAGCCTCGACGAAATATTGATCCAGCCGCCGTAGAGTCCAGAACCATCAGATCCAAATCTAGACACCATCTCGGATGGGGTTCACCACCTCCATTGGTGCCCCTCCGATGATGCGTGAGTAGTTCTTTGTAGACCTTCAGGTCCGTAGTTAGTAGCTAGATGGCTTTTTCTCTCTCACTGAATTCTTAATACAATGGTCTCTTGGATATCCATATGATGTAACTCTTTTGCGGTGTGTTTGTTGGGATTGATGAACTTTGAGTTTATGATCAGATCTATCTTTTTATATCCATGAAAGTTATTTGAGTTTCTTTGATCTCTTATATGCCTGATTGCTTATAGCCTCGTATTTCTTCTCCGATATTTGGGTTTTGTTTGGCCAACTTGATCTATTTATCTTGCAATGGGAAGAGGTGCTTTGTACTGGGTTCGATCTTACGGTGCTTGATCCCAGTGACTGAAGGGGAACCGACATGTATGTATCGTTGCTACTAAGGATAAAATGATGGGGGTCTATCTCTACATAGATAGATCTTGTCTACATCATGTCATCGTTCTTATTGCATTACTCCGTTCTTCCATGAACTTAATACACTAGATGCATGCTGGATAGAGGTCGATGTGTGGAGTAATAGTAGTAGATGCAGGAAGGAGTCGGTCTACTAATCTTGGACGTGATGCCTATATAATGATAATTGCGTGGATATCATCATGAGTATTTGAAGTTCTAACAATTGCCCAATAGTAATTTGTTCACCCACCATTTGCTATTTTTCTCGAGAGAAGCCACTAGTGAAACCTACGGCCCCCGGGTTTCTTTCTCATATTATTTGCCTATACGATCTACTTTTCCTTTGCATTTATTTTTAGATCTACTAAACCAAAAATACCTTGCTTCAATTTATTCTTATTTATTTTATTTGGCGTTCGATCTATCAACTTACTACAATTTTATCTCATGCCCGTTTTCCTATCTTGAGGCGCCGCTACCCGAAAGGGATTAACAACCCCTTTTACACGTCAGGTTGCGAGGATTTGTTATCTGTGTGCAGGGGTGCTACCTCTTGAGCATGCGTTGGTTTTCCCTTGAAGAGGAAAGGGTGATGCAGCAAAGTAGTGTAAGTATTTCCCTCAGTTTTGAGAACCAAGGTATCAATCCAGTAGGAGACAACGCACAAGTCACCTAGTACCTGCACAAACAATCATGAACCTTGCAACCAATGGGACAAACGGGTTGTCAATCCCTTCACGGTCACCCGCAAAAGTGAGATCTAATGGAGGTAGTAAAATAAATATTTTTGATATTTTTGTTGTATAGATTGGAAAGTAAAGATTGCAAAATAGTAAACGAGATGCAATATAAATAACAGATATGTAATATAATAGGAAAGAGACCCAGGGGCCATAGGTTTCACTAGTGGCTTCTCTCAAGATAGCATGTATTACGGTGGGTGAACAAATTACTGCCGAGCGATTGATAGAAAAGCGCATAGTTATGAAGATATCTAAGGCAATGATCATGAATATAGGCATCACGTCCGTGTCAAGTAGACCGAAACGATTCTGCATCTACTACTATTACTCCACACATCGACCGCTATCCAGCATGCATCTAGAGTATTAAGTTCATAAGAACGGAGTAACGCATTAAGCAAGATGACATGGTGTAGAAGGATAAACTCAAGCAATATGATATAAACCCCTTCTTTTTATCCTCGATGGCAACAATACAATACGTGCCTTGCTACCCCTACTGTCACTGGGAAAGGACAGCGCAAGATTGAACCCAAAGCTAAGCACTTCTCCCATTGCAAGAAAGATCAATCTAGTAGGCCAAACTAAACCGATAATTCGAAGAGACTTGCAAAGGTATGAAATCATGCATATAAGAATTCAGAGAAGAACCAAATAATATTTGTAGATAGTCTTGTTCATAAATCCACAATTCATCGGATCTTGGCAAACATACCGCAAAAGAGTATTACATCGAATAGATCTCCAAGAACATCGAGGAGAACTTTGTATTGAGAATCAAAGAGAGAGAGAAGAAGCCATCTAGCTAATAACTATTGACCCGAAGGTCTGTGGTAAACTACTCACGCTTCATCGGAGAGGTAATGGTGTTGATGTAGAAGCCCTCCGTGATCGATTCCCCCTCCGGCAGATCGCCGGAAAAGGTCCCAAGATGGGATCTCACGGGTACAGAAGGTTACGGCGGTGGAAAAGTGGTTTCGTGGATCCCCCTGATGTTTCTAGGGTATAAGAGTATATATAGGCGAAAGAAGTACGTCGGTGGAGCTACGAGGGGCCCACGAGGGTGGGGGGCGCGCCTGCCCCCCCTTGGGCGTGCCCTCCTGCCTCGTGGTGTTCGAGACTTCGACTCCAAGTCTTCTGGATTGCTTTCTGTCCAAGAAAGATCATCACGAAGGGTTCATTCCGTTTGGACTCCATTTGGTATTCCTTTTCTGCAAAACTCTAAAATAGGCAAAAAACAGAAACTGGCACTGGGCCTCCGGTTAATAGGTCAGTCCCAAAAATAATATAAAAGAGCATATTAAAGCCCATTAAACATCCAAAACTGATAATATAATAGCATGGAACAATAAAAAAATATAGATACGTTGGAGACGTATCAAGCATCCCCAAGCTTAATTCCTGCTCGTCCTCGAGTAGGTAAATGATAAAAACAGAATTTTTTGATGTGGAATGCTACCTAACATATTTATCAATGTAATTTTCTTTATTGTGGCATGAATGTTCAGATCCGAAAGATTCAAGACAAAAGTTTAATATTGACATAAAAACAATAATACTTCAAGCACACTAACAAAGCAATCATGTCTTCTCAAAATAACATGGCCAAAGAAAGTTATCCCTACAAAATCATATAGTCTGGCTATGCTCTATCTTCATCACAGAAAATATTTAAATCATGCACAATCCGGATGACAAGCCAAGCAATATTTTCATACTTTTGATGTTCTCAAACTTTTTCAATCTTCACGCAATACATGAGCGTGAGCCATGGATATAGCACTATAGGTGGAATAGAGGGGTGGTTGTGGAGAAGACAAAATGGAGAAGATAGTCTCACATCAACTAGGCGTATCAACGGGCTATGGAGATGCCCATCAATAGATATCAATGTGAGTGAGTAGGGATTGCCATGCAACGGATGCACTGGAGCTATAAGTGTATGAAAGCTCAAAAAGAAACTAAGTGGGTGTGCATCCGACTCGCTTGCTCACGGAGACCTAGGGAAATTTGAGGAAGCCCATCATTGGAATATACAAGCCAAGTTCTATAATGAAAAATTCCCACTAGTATATGAAAGTGACAACATAGGAGACTCTCTATCATGAAGATCGTGGTGCTACTTTGAAGCACAAGTGTGGTAAAAGGATAGTAGCATTGCCCCTTCTCTCTTTTTCTCTCATTTTTTATTTTTTTTATTTGGGCCTTTTCTCTTTTTTATGGCCTCTTTTTTTTCTTCCATTTTTTTTTATTTTTCGTCCGGAGTCTCATCCCGACTTGTGGGGGAATCATAGTCTCCATCATCCTTTCCTCACTGGGACAATGCTCTAATAATGATGATCATCACACTTTTATTTACTTACAACTCAATAATTAGAACAAAATATGACTCTATGTGAATGTCTCCGGCAGTGTACCGGGATGTGCAATGAATCAAGAGTAACATGTATGAAAGAATTATGGATGGTGGCTTTGCCACAAATACAATGTCAACTACATGATCATGCAAGGCAATATGACAATGATGGAGCCTATCATAATAAACGGAATGGTGGAAAGTTGCATGGCAATATATCTCGGAATGGCTATGGAAATGCCATAATAGGTAGGTATGGTGGCTGTTTTGAGGAAGGTAAATGGTGGGTTTATGGTACCGGCGAAAGTTGCGCCGTACTATAGAGGCTAGCAATGGTGGAAGGGTGAGAGTGCGTATAATCCATGGACTCAACATTAGTCATAAAGAACTCACATACTTATTGCGAAAATCTATTAGTCATCGAGACAAAGTACTACGCGCCTGCTCCTAGGGGGATAGATTGGTAGGAAAAGACCATCGCTCGTCCCCGACCGCCACTCATAAGGAAGATAATCAAAAAATAAATCATGCTCCGACTTCATCACATAACGGTTCACCATACGTGCATGCTACGGGAGTCACAAACTTTAACACAAGTACCTCTCAAATGCACAACTACTTTACTAGCATGAATCTAATATCATCATCTTCATATCTCAAAGCAATCATAAAGAATCGAACTTCTCATAGTATTCAACGCACTTTATATGAAAGTTTTTATTATACCCATCTTGGATGCCCATCATATTAGGACTAGTTTTATAGCCAAAAAAAATTACCATGCTGTTCTAAAAGACTCTCAAAATAATATAAGTGAAGCATGAGAGATCAATAATTTCTATAAAATAAAACCACCGCTGTGCTCTAAAAAGATATAAGTGAAACACTAGAGCAAAATTATGTAGCTCAAACGATATAAGTGAAGCACATAGAGTATTGTAATAAATTCCGATTCATGCGTGTCTCTCCCAAAAGGTGTGTACAGCAAGGATGATTGTGGTAAACTAAAAAGCAAAGACTCAAATCATACAAGACTCTCCAAGCAAAACACATATCATGTGGTGAATAAAAATATAGCCTCAAGTAAAGTTACCGATAGACGAAGACGAAAGAGGGGATGCCTTCCAGGGCATCCCCAAGCTTTGGCTTTTGGTTGTCCTTGAATTTTACCTTGGGGTGCCTTGGGCATCCCCAAGCTTAGGCTCTTGCCACTCCTTATTCCAAAATCCATCAAATCTTTACCCAAAAACTTGAAAACTTCACAACAAAAACTTCAACAGAAAATCTCATCAGCTCCGTTAGTATAAGAAAATAAACCACCACTTCAAGGTACTGTAATGAACTCATTATTTATATATATTGGTGTTAAACCTACTTTATTCCAACTTCTCTATGGTTCATACCCCTCGATACTACTCATAGATTCATCAAAATAAGCAAACAACACACGAAAAAAGAATCTGTCAAAAACAGAACAGTGTGTAGCAATCTGTAACTTTCGAATACTTCTGTAACTCAAAAAATTCTGAAATAAATTGGTGGACGTGAGGAATTTGTCTATTAATCATCTGCAAAAAGAATCAACCTAAAATAAATCTCCAGTAAAAAAATGACAGCTAATCTCGTGAGCGCAAAAGTTTCTGTCTTTTACAACAAGATCGCAAAGACTTCGCCCAAGTCTTCCCAAAGGTTCTACTTGGCACAAACACTAATTGAAATATAAAACCACATCTAAACAGAAGCTAGATGAATTATTTATTACTAAACATGATCAAAAAGCAAAGAACAAAAATAAAATTGGGTTGCCTCCCAAGAAGCGCTATCGTTTAACGCCCCTAGCTAGGCATAGAGATTTCAATGATGCTTACATGAAAGACAATAATTGAAGCACAAAGAGAGCATCATAAAACACGTGACAAACACATCTAAGTCAAACATACTTCCTATGCATAGGCATCTTA